>NC_141702.1:63894419-66682101 GCF_971803275.1 Cyanistes caeruleus
TTGGTCATTGCAGGATTGCCTTCCACAAAGTCATGCTGCTTTACACCAGCTGACAGTGGCCCTGACATTCAGGCAGGGCTCCAAGGTTCAGCATGGCCTTCTTGTCCTCATTTTGGGCTAGATATTCATTTTCCATCCCAGGGATAAAGTGTGTTTTACCAAAGTAAACCACTTTGCTTCCTTACAAGCAACCAAAAAGCCAATTAGTTGCACAGGTATTGATGAAAAGCTCGAAGCTGCATTTGTGCAGACACAAAACCTGGTTAAGCCTCTCTCACGGGTGAAGCCCAAGGGCTGGTGTCCCCACAGACAGCCAGGAAAGCTGCTCCAAGGGCCAGAGCATTGGTGGCTGCCAGCTGTTATCCCTGCCCATGTTGTGCTGCAGGCAGCAGGGCACGGAAGGGTCACTGATATGGCTGGCACTCTGCTCCATAGGTGACCATGGCTTCAGGACAGAAAGTTCACCAGAGACCCCCAGAAATCAAGAGTGCCCTTCACGGTGTAGCTCTTCCCCTCCACTACAGTGACTTATTGCTGTACTTAAACCAGTGTATGATCAGCCCTGAAGGCTGAACTGGCTGTGCATGGGCTCAGCCCCTCCCATCAACGTTCTTTTATTTTCTCAAACATGCCATTTAATTTTCAAAAGAGAGAAACACTGTATAGTTATAAATCTAATCTCTCTCCCTGCATGCTGCTCTGCCTCTGCCTGTGATTTAGGGCGCTGGGTCAACCTGCCCCAGCACTGCTGGCGGGTGGTCTGGCCTGGGGAGGGGAGCTGGGCAGCCCAAGGTGAGGCAAATTCTCCCTCTGCTCAGCAATGGCGTTTCACTGCCAGCCCCTTGGAGACTCCTGTGACAGTCCTTCCCATGACAGATTGCTAGCCCAACAATGAACCCTTTGTGCCCTCCCATTACTCCTGCAACCCCAGCTTCCACCAAACTTACACTCTCCTCACAAGTTTCCATCCTCTGGAGAAAGCAAAAAACAAAATAAGTAAGTGCCACTTATCTTTCTTAGGAACTGGACTCCTTCAACCAGAAAAGCCTGGGACTTTATACAAGCTTTTTTTTATGTACAGCAGCATCACAGCAATGTATCTGCAAAGCTGTTTTGGAATGGATAAATCATCTTTGCTTTTTTTCCTCATCCTCATCCTCATATGAAGACATGCAAAAAATAAAAAAAATAAATATTGCTTCATAAGACAAACCAGTCTGATGTCCTGGTTTGGTGCCAGAACATCAGTGTCTGAAATGGCACCTTATATAACAGTACTTGTTTTTACAAGAAGAGGCAAGGGTTCTTCCAGGGGCACCTTTAAAGCCTGGGCCTGTGGGCAGTGCAATTAGCCATGGGATAAGTTCCCTCATGATTCTGAAATAAAATTATTCTTGTCCATGTTGGAGAATAAATTCCATTTATAGCATTTATAGTCTGCAGCCAGTAAATTCAGCTTTGGGCACCTCGAGAGGGTCTGCAGTCGCTGGAGACAAAACACCAGAGGAATGAGCACATGGCAAGAGGCTCACCTCAGCAGTAACCACAGGATCTCCTCTGCTGTCCTCTCCCCCAGGTCTGTGTGCTGCATCTCTCTCACCATTGTTTTCTATTCCTGGGCCCCTTCTGATGTCAGTCAGGAATGTCAGGAGTCTGTGCTTGGAGAGGGGATGGGCTGCAAGGAGGTTGTCTAAGATGGGCACTATGAGCAGGGATTAGGACTGGCTAGAAACCAATCCTGAGGGTCAGGGAAGGGGAAAAAGGCTTGTGGGTGTTTTTGCAATTTTTTTCACTTCTTTCACTTTTCCAACCAGCAGTGGTTGCTCCGAACTCTGCTGTAGAAGGACACAGGCACTTTATTATCCCAAGAAATTGGATTATCACTTGGGGCAGTAATTGCTGCCCTCTCTTCTGTAACCAATTAATGAAGTTCAAAGGGGTAGGAGGTGGAGCTAACAAAGGACGAGACAGCAGACAGAGAACATCTGTGCCCTGGCCACTCAGAAGGCAGCACAAGGACACTTGGTCTGTTCCTGCTTGTCTTTTTCCTCTGGTTGCAACTGCCTCTGTCAATGCCTTATCCCACGCTCCCTGGGCAGTGAGAGGAGTGTCCAGGAGGAGTGTGTGTCGTACAGGTGTGTCTGCATGTGTGTGCATACATGAACAGGTCTGCTAAGGTCTGCTAAACATTAGATATGGTACTTCATACCTTCTTTGAAGTTAACAGCAGAAAAATAAGGCACTTACTTGAAACCAGGACAATAGCAAACAAATAAAGAAAAGCAGCCCTTCATAGGACAGCCAGTCCGAGGGCTGTATGGAACTGGAAAAAGCCCCTAGCCAAGGCTTTCCTTTGCAACTCAAGCAACCTGCAAAAGGACACCTTCCAAAACCACGAGTCTCAGTTTCTGCCTGGTAAGTTTATTTTGATCCTGAGTTGTGTGGATGAGATTGACAACTCGTGGCAGTGCATTCAAGCAGGGAGTGAAGATCTTTCTGTATTAAGAACAGCTTGAAGTCACTTAAACCCACTGATCTGACCCATGCCTGATGACACAGCACTGTCACATTTAGAGATGTGCCTCCAAGGCCAGTCAGCATAAGGGAAAAGGCCTGACAAGAACATGACAGCAAGTGGTGACCTGACAGCATCCCCTTCCTGGGCTGTCCAGGCTCAGTGCTGGTGCCAGGGGAGGCCTCTTACCTCTCTTATTAAATGATTCAGGAGCTTGCATCTGCACAGAAGCATCACTGGCAGCCCTGCACTGGCATGCCAGCAGTTCCACTCCAGAGTATTCCCCAAAAGATGGGCAATCTTTTGTTGACCCCATCAGTTTTCGGTACTCTGCCCCACTCTTAAACAAAATCACTTCAAAGACCCAAACAGATTGATTCACATGTGAATGGTACCCAAACTGTCTTCCAAGGGGGCAAATACTTGTCTTATGTTCCTTTGAACCCACTGTTGCCCGTTTACTTGTATTTACTTTGCATGGCCTGTGGCTGAACCATGGAAATTAGAAAACAAACTCCTATTCAGCAAGTCATGTCAAAGGTGACCGCTATGCCAGAGAGTCGACTGTGGGACAAACACTCCCCTGATCGGAGGCCTCTTCTGCAGCGCTGCTGTCTCCACAGTTACATACCTGTCTGCAGAAGCCTTTAGCTTATCTTGTCTATGCTGGAAGTCCTAGACGATGCCATCAATCTGAGAGATGAGAGGGATGCTCCTTTGACACTCGCACAATGGCTGCGGCGCAAGAGAAAGCGAAGGGGGTCCCCTGCGAGCCGCCTCCCTTTGAACCGTGCAAGGCAGGCCCAGCCCGTCGCCAACTTCATGTCCAGGTCTTGTGAACCGAGAGGCAGAGTGGGAGAGGGCACCTTGCACCTCTCTGGGGGCCCAGGGGGGGCTGTGGGCACTGCAAGGTGCTGTGAAACACAGCCTGGCCCCTACTTTTCCACCGGGGGCTGGCTGGAACAGAGGGTGCGAACTTCCCAGGGGCACAATTCCAACAAGATGCAATTTGCACTCTGAGTCCCTTAAACTGTGTTCCCAGAGGCCAGTTAGGGACTCACATTCACTGTCAAGAGCAACTTGGAAGCAGTGGTGAGAGGGCACCTAAGTGATAGCCCACAGCCCTCTGGCCTCCAATCTCACGCCCAGCAGAAGCAGGGGCGGCTGTCTCAGCAGCTCTGCAGATGGTTAAGTAGCCAGCTCTGCTCCCCAGGGGATGGAATCTCTAAAGTGCCTAATAGCCTTGGGAAACAAATGCTGTGCTTTGGTATAATGGCTCCATTAAGATCTCATTTACCTGGGCTCCAAGACAGAAAAATAACCCAAATAGATGTCATTACAGAGCTCTCTATCCCACTTCCAGTAGGTCTACTTGTGTCTCTTTAGTGATCAAGTGATTTTTGAGACTTGCTGGCATGGCCAAAAGAATTCAGCAGTATAGCTTGTCAGCAAAACAGGATTTCCTGGGACTTTCTTACTTTTTTAAGACCCTTGGAGGAATCTTAAAAGCATTACAGGGTCATAAAAGGGAACTGGATGATACTCCAGCTAGCAGCCTATTCCTGCATCAGTGTGGGATTGTTAAAGCATAGTGATGCTGCATGGTGCAATACAACCCCCAGACATAACTGAGCATCTCAGTATACTTCAGGCCAAGATATTGCATTCACAGCTCCTTACCACAGAACTGATGAAAGCTCTTACCTGTTCCAGCTTACTAATCCTTCCAAATCACTGTGCCTCAGCTGCCCTGTGCTCTGGAAAGCTGAAACTGAATAAACTTCACCCACATCAGTCAGCTACCTTTAATTGGTGCAGTAACAACCAGAACTGTTAGGAAAATGATGAGTCTGGTGACCACATGGACACTGTGCTATTCTCATGGCATAGTGTACAGCAACCAGTGCCACCATCCAGTGGAATAAAATGCTAACCAGGAATTAAAAGGCTATCACCAACTATTTTGTATTGATACAATTCAAAGAGAAATATGAAACAGGAGATATTTACATGCAGAAGAATTCACAAAGAAGATCTGGAGGCCCATTTTGTTATAGAGGAATACATTTGGCTCAGGATAATAATTTCCCCTTCTTTGGCTATAATATGTTGACAAGTTCCCATACCAGGAATGTACATTTTGAATGCAAAAAGCTTTGAAGAGCAGTGTCAAAATACATGTTTTGAATAAGCATGAAACCAAACACTACTAACATAAAGCAAAGAAATCCTCTGACGTGGAAGCTGAGGTATAAATACACTAAGCTTGCATCAAGTTCTGTAACATTGGCAGCTTTTATGCCTTAAACTCTAAAGCAGAAGAAATGGGAGCATGACACAGCATCATTCCAGCTAAGAAAGAAAGAAAGAAAGAAAGAGAGAGAGAAAGAGAAAGAAAGAAACTGAGATCAAACCAAATGGTAAAATATGAGGAGAGCTTTCAGAAAGAAAAGATCTTTGTGATTGTGTTCTCATTTTCTTTTCCTTCTGGAACAGGTTAATGTTGGTGCCACGATGGCTCTGCAGGCTTCCCTCAGACAACCTTTACACTGATGGCCTTAGCACTTAGAGGTTTGCAGTGAAACCAACAAGGGAACAAACACTGCTGATTTTCCAAGACTCTCTTGTGCTCCCTTACTGCTATGTCTACCCTAGAAGGCTGCCCAAAGTACAGAAGCCCAGCCTAGGTCTAAGGTTGCTGCATATACAGCACGTGTATTTGGAGACACAGCTACAGATCCCATAATTTATGTAATTCTGGAGTTTCTACACAAATCTGAGAATGTCCAAGCTTGCAGATCAATCTGCTTTATGAATTAGGAGGCAGCCCAGAGAGAACCAGCCCTTCTTGCTCTGACAGTAACAGACAGTTCTGCTGTTTCTGGGCACTGTGACACAGCCCAGTCATAATTCTAAGTTGAAATGAAATAGTGAAAAAAGGGAGCAGGATCCCACCACCAGTGCCTTGGAAAAGCAGGTCAGAGTGTCCAGTCTCCAAAGTGGGCTGAGTAGTCAACCCAGAATGGAAGAATTCCTTCAGCAAAGGATAGCAACAGAAAGGCAAGCACACTGAGTGCTTTTGCTGCTGTGTTTACATGCCTGCCCACAGCCAGAGAGGAGAAGGCTTTGCTTGAGAAAAGCAGCCCAGAGAAATGTTTGCAGAGGGCACTTGACCTCTGGTCTCTGGTCTGACTCTACAGCCAACTAGACTTGATTCAATACAGCTCTGCATTGCTCCCTTACATTTTGGGGCTGAGGGGACACAAAACTGTTGTTTCCTCCCTTTTCCTGCCCTCCATTTCCCTGCTTCTGGCACTTAGCTTCTACTCCTCTGCTGTTCATCAGGAGAGTGAAGCTGTGGCCAAGATGAAAACCAAGCAGTCTTTCTGGGGCTGAGGCTCTCCTCTCTGGCTTGTGGGCATAGCCACCCTCCTGATAGCCTGTGGCATGGCAACCACATCCCTCTTCCATAACTGTACAAATAATTTCCTCAATCTGAGCCTTACAAACCAGCGTTTGGCCACACATAACAAACTCCCATATCCCCACTCCCTCCAGGGATCCCAGGAAGATGGCACAGCCCCGCCAAACGCTGCGAGACTGCCTCTCAGTTAGCGGCAGGGCTCAGCCCTGGTACGTGCTGCGGCATTTCAGGAACAGCCGGGTTTCATCGCTGCGTTGTGTTTAGCTTAGGGAGTGCAAATAAGTTCCCCGAGACCCATCGTGTGGTTAGTGAGAGCCAATGAGCAGCCTCATGGAGGGCACCACTTGCCAAAAGAGCAGATGTGTCCGAAGCCTGTACCAGTTTATTTCGTGACCTACTGAAATCACTGAGAGATTTATACTGCTAATTACTGACTTTGTTTCTGGTTTAATCATCCTTTCGTTCACCTTTCTGCAAAGCTGAGAAGGGAAAAAAAAAACAACCCTGATAAACACCTCATCTTTAGCAGGATATTGTTTCAAATATAAGCACATTAATTAAAAGATGTTTGGGGTTTTTTTTGAAAAAAACAGTTATGTAGAAAATATTTTAACTAAAGCTTATGATTCATCCATGAGGCATATCTTTACTTCATTTCTAGTCAGAATCCTTTGTGAAATGAAAGAAAAATTATTTTAAAATATTTTTTCCTATTCTGGACATGAACAAATAAGCCACAATAGACTGAATTTTTTTATAAATGCCCAGGAAAACAAATGACAGGGATGAGAAGCTGTCAAAATGTTACAGTAACACTAATGTCAAAATGACACCAGGAGCTTGATTCTGCAAAGTTTTACTTCTCTTCATAAACACCTTAGGCACATTATTTCACTGAACACAGGCATTATGTGCCTCACTCCCCCATGCACCCCTGATGCTGGGTTTCCCTATTTCCATCAGTTCTGGTGCTAGGCACACCGTGTAAATACACACACAAAAATGCCTGATAAAGAACTGTTTATTAATAGGCTGAACAGAAAGAATGTGCCTTTTTTCTATATAGTAGATCCAGCTCTGAAACTGATCCTTCCTAAAGCCATGTGCAAATTACTCAAACCTCTCTCTACCGTCAGGAAAGGCAGCAGTTTTTACAGAGCTGCTCAGCAGCCTGGCAATGTCGACAAGCTGCCACAACCAACACAAAACAAAGACCCTCAGTGTTAATGTTCTTTCCTTCAGGAGAGATTCATTTGCTGGAAACAACATGTAGTGGGACAAAGGCTGTATTTTGATGTTCTGCCTGAAAATGGTACCTCTCAGAGAGCAGATGAGGAAACCAAAGGCAGTGCAGCACAATCTCTCTGTGTCTTTTACTTTAGAAGCTGCATCACTTGTTGCACTGAGTATTTTAATGCCAACAGATCCCAAGGCAGCATCACTTTTTATGGGCTGTGCTAATGGAGGCAGGACTGGGACCTCTGGTTTCATTTTCTTCCCAACAGACACCTGAAGCCTTGCTTCCCTAGCCTATCAGTTCTCTTCCCACCCACTTGCTTGCACCTGAGATTTGGGAAAACAAAGAACTCCACAAGACGTTGGTGTCAAGCGCTGCAAGGCTTCTGTTGCTCCTTCTTGTGTTTTCACCCCCTCTCCAGCTGGCAGCCTGGACGTTAACACACAGGTGGCACCGATATACCAAAGCAGTCAGCCTCGACTGCCTCTCAGACCAGGAGCCATTGAGCTGTGTATGCCTCTCACGATCTCCTCCCGTAGTGTCTCTGAAGTTAACAGAGGTGCAAAGCTCTCAGCCCCCCAAACCAAACCAAACCAAACCAGATCTACCGACATCAGCATGTGGCACGATTGGTTGTTTCCCTGATCCGGGAAAATTTGTTGTCAGGGACTTAACTCTGTATGAAAGGAATGTTGTTTCATTTCAGAACCAGAGATTTCCGACAAGACAGAGCATGAGCTTTCTGAAAGGCGAGAGCTTTTTGTTTTTTTCTCACAAACATGCTCAGACATAGCTTTTCTTTCAGCTAATTAAGCTGTTTTAAAGCAAACTGGTCAAACAGTGACATCGTGGTGGGGAGCCTTGGAATCAATTGCATGATATAGAAGGCAGGACATTTAAAGGGTGACTTCTGCCATTGTTTCCCCTGGCTGAATCTTTTCTACTTGGTCAATGCTGCCAGAGTGACCCTATACAATTGGGAGAATTCAAAGCCACTGACCTCAAGAGATGCCATTAAGAAGGCAACTGCAGAATAAGATTTCATGGTTGGGAGCCAAATTTACCTTCTCCTTCCACGTCTTGATGCTTGCAATATTTTATATGTATGTTTTCTTCCTGTCATTAGCATATTCCTAAAGCAGCTAGATAGAAAGAGAAGACAGATGTAAGGCAGCATTGGCAATAAGTGCATCTTGGCTATATGGGAGAGCTGGACCATTTTAGGTGAAAGCTACGGCTGCAAACAAATCGTCTTACGGTGGTTCCTTCGCTTTGTGACAGTGAGCGATCGGTAGGAGTAAGATTCACTTTGCTGGCGCAGAGGATGGACTCTGCCCAACATACATTTTGTTAAACAGAGTATGACATCCATTGTTTTTCCTAGCTGCTGGGTATAAAATCAGTGAGTTTCAACATCTGTCAAATGACCATACAGTTTCCCATGTGCAAAGAACAGACAAATTTGAAACATCCTATTAATAATCAGAAGCACTAGCCAAAAATGGGTTCCTCACTGTTTTCTTTCTGCAGATGTCAGGGAGGCCATTCAGTCAGGCAGCTGACACACAAAGAAACCTTGGAAAACCTGCAAATGGAGGAGCCACTGCTGCAGCCCCTTGCAAAGCAATGCTAAATGCAACAGAGAGAGCTAGTGACAGTTTCGTGTGCCACAGAGGAGATGCTCCAACCCAGTGTTCCCAAGACACCCAAACGAGCTGAGGCCGTGTCGAGGTTCACAGCTTCGGGCCCCCTTGCCACAAAGACGTCAGGCGTGGTGGTTTGCCCCGTGTGCTCAGCACACACAGACAAAATGGAGGTGCTACAGAACCGGGTCGTAAGGTGTGATCAATGATCCCTGCCTGTCCATTTCTGCGCCACAAGAATAGACCCAAAGCCCAGCCAGTCCTCGTGGGCATACTCTGTGTCATTACCTCCTGCACATACGCCTTGCCACTGCATCCCTTCGGACAGAAGATCTCCTTCAAAAAAAAAGGGATACAACATCTCACCACACTCCATGAGAGGAGCAGTGCCCTTGCTGAGGGGCTCAGGCCAGTTATCCTGTGTCTCTCCATATAGTTACACAGGTCATCATCATGCATGCACATTGTTTCAGAGAGAGCAAGAGGAATCCCTTTCAAACAGGATCATGAGAACTAAATATTTACTGACAGATTATATTGCAGGGCAACATGACCCACATAGAAATGCCATGTGATCTCTTGCTCTGAAGCCTGGCTGTCTCTGGGAGACAGTCATCTCTGGACCACGGCTGCTCTGAGCCCAGCTGTGTATCAGGGCAGTGCTCTGTCAAATCAGCCTGGCCTGTCCAAACACGAGGGCTATGGCTGCAACAGCAGAAGAGTCAGAGGGTGATGGAAGCTGCTGCATCACAAGGGGTCGGTGCCCCCTTGCATCCCACAGCCAGCAGTTCTCCTGGATGTGTGGACGAGCCTGTCTGTGGCAGTGCATCATCCCTAGGCCTCCCCCTTTTCCCACATGCACACACGTGTGTGCTGGCATGCGTGGGCACCCTCCCCTTCTGAGGGGACACCGCGCCCCCCGCTCAGTGTTGGCCCCCCATTCCCCTTCCCGTGATGTCGCATGTTCAATGTGATGACTTGCTGTATAGAAGCCATGTGTTGTCATAATGTAACATCATTAAACAAAGTGTTTAGAGCAGTTTTCACAGAGCCAGAACATGAACAACAAAACCCGCCAATTACAGTGTCATTTTGTGTAGTTGTTAAGGTTTCAAATGTCTCCAACTTTCTCTGGTAGGCCATATTGAGCATGTCACAGCGAACATCTGAGATAACGATTTGCTAGGCAATGTGCAATTCTCGCCTTTTTTTTTTTTTAATATCCAAGAAGAAAGAGTTCTTTATAATAATTTGGCTCAAATGTCTACACACATTGCTCCAGCGTCTGTAGCAGCATGTGTTTCTAGGATTGTTCTGGAAGAGAAAATGCAGAAACAGCAGGGAGCAGAAGATAAACAGGCAATTCGTGACTCATTAAAACAAGCATTGGTAGCCAACATTGTGGAGTGTGTGAAGGCCCCAGATCCAACTCGCCTATAAACTTTTTTTACCAGCTGGACTTAGCATCTGTCAGAGTTTGGAAGGAGAGATAATCTGGTACAAATGATTTCAGTGTGTCGCATTTATTAACCTGCCACCTTACATAACACTGCTGATTGGGAACCGGGGGACTGGCTTGAGCAGTGACACAGCTTATTGTCCAAACAGTACGACTTCACTATTAAAGATGCTGCCTTTCCTGCCTCTTTTTAAATTATAACGAAGACAATAGAGCGACTGCAAAAGAGATACGCAAGCGAACTTAAAAAGCAGTGCAGTTTTGAGAAACGTACGTGCCAAGGTAATATCCTCAGCAGGTCTTTTCTGCTTCGCTTTTTTTTCCTCCCAGTCCCCACTTTACTCCACATGCTCAGGAAACTTTTTAGCCTGCTTGTCACAGGAGCTGGGATCCACATCTCGAAATAAAGCAAATGCCCTGTTTCACTCCCTGAGCCACTGATCAGCCAGCACGATGTTATTTACTGCCCAAACAGCTCCAGGAGAGGAAAACATTGTGGATGTCATGGCAGGCTCGCCACCTCATGTAAAAATGAACATTTTTTTTCAAAGCATTTTGGAGAATTTGAAATATGTTCTCCATTTTTAATGCAGTTTCTTTCATTAAGGGTCTGATTCTTTTCTAATTAATGTAGATGAAAAAATTCCTTTTGGTTCCAAAAGGGAAAAGGCTGGTTCCTGATGCTCTGCAGAAACTGGTGGCTTGGCAAGATGAAACAAAATCCATCAAAAATAATATATATGTTTATCTTAGTTTGGGGTTTAGCTCTTTACAACTCACTGAACACTTACTAGGGACTACTTGACAGATAGAAAACTGCAGAGCGGTGTTTTGCTTCTGCTCCAGATCAGATGCCATGAATTTCAAATTAATAGAGATGTTTACTCTCTAATACAAAATTTACATGTATTAGCTTATGAAATATGAATGTGCCTGTTTCTTACTGCAAAATACAGCATTTTCATTTAAAAAACAAAAACTGCGGAGACTTTGGGAGAAAAAAAAAAACCAACACTCAGGCTTAGGAATACCTCACATTTCATTTTGGTTAGCCTATTATTTGTAGTTTTGAAACTTTATTGGTCCCTGGTCTAATCTTTTCTGAGTATGAAAACATTAACATATGGTTTAACACAGCACAGGGCTGGAAAGTCCATATCCCAAATGCACATTGTATGCAGGGTGACATTCACACTAAATATCATCCCACAGGGTCTGTACTCCATTTTACCTGGGATTGGAGAGCCATGAAATCTCTGGAAAAGTTGTTCATGAGTCTGAACCAAATGGCGTGCAGTGTACTGAGATACTAGCAGCGTGTGCTGCTGCCAAAGGTTGTGGCTCAAATGTCTCTCTAAGTAACATTAAAAATCTGCTGCTTCATGCCTATGAATTTCAATATTTATAGCGTTCAATAAAATGGTCCACTGTCAGAGAGAGATGTGCCACTGTGCACTCTCTGAGCAGATGGGCTGCAATATGGCACATTTACATGGACCAGCTGTGGAGTGCAGAAATGAATGCTGGTCAGAGGCAGGCTGGAGGCACCACATCTGGAATGCAAACAGACCCGCCTCCGCAGCCGCAGGGATGTTTCCTGAGCAGGATGAGCTCTGATTTAGGGCCGCTCATCAGTGTACCTTAAACTGCATCAAGAGTCCTCATTAACACAAGAGACTATGGTAAGGTTTAGGGCCTGGAACTTCTCTGCTGGGCATCTGTTAGAGCCCAGGGATGGCACTCTGCAGCCTGGCAGAGAGGTGCCCCGGGGAGACGTTGTCTTCTCTACCATGCTATGGGCTAGATTTGACTTCTTCTTTTTTAAAATTCTCTCCTGTGCAGTGTTGTACACTGATGCAAGCAGCAAACAAGATTCTTTCACCTCCCACCCTTCCCCATGTCCCCCTGGGCATCTGGAAAGTGTGCTAATACTCTGAAATTTAATTGATTATTTTTTTTTTTAAGCAAGAAACAGTGAATGCTCCAGTACTGCATAAGAAGAATAAAGTGCAAGTCTTGGGGGATTTTTGCACTTTTAGATCACAATTTCTAGAAAAAAAGACTGCTAGCCACTTCTGTATAAATCATTTTATACTGCGCTTGGGCAAAATCCTGGAGACTCTGAAATCAATGGCAGAATTCCCACTCATTCACAGTAGAGTTAGGATTTTGCCCAATTTGAATAAATAGACCTTAAAGTGGGTATAAAAAATAATTTACTCTCATATTAAGGCCCCTTTGTGCTTTCAGAGTGATATAATGTGTCCTCAGTGTATATAAAAATCATATGTTTAAATCAAAAGGACAGAGCGAACATATATCTAATTCAGCACAGAAATAATAAAAACCAAATTAATACATCTGATAATGCAAATCAGTGCCTCCAATTTTTCCAGATCAATATATTTCATCACCACATTTTACTTTCATAGAGGTGTTAAGAGTGTTCTGGGGAGGGGAATACAGGTGTGAAAGATAAAACACCTTTTGAAATAGGATATTATTTGCCATTTCAGCCTTCCCATAGCCAATACTGGAGTTACAGTACCAGCTGAAGTGCTGCCCAGTGACTAGACTGCTGCATAGCAGCTCCTCACTTAACTGGCCTGGAAGTAAAAATGGAAGAGTTCAATGTGCCACTGAGGCTGAACACATGAAGCTGTGAAGAACTGATGCTTTTCTTCCAGAGAGTTTCCTACCCTTCCTCTTCCCCTTTTCTTACCTCTGCTGTTTATAAGTTTTGGAGAATTTTTAAAGGTTTGGCTGGTTTTAATGAACTGGCACATGAAGGGGGAAATAAACTGCCCAGTGCATGCTTGCCTCTGTCTTTTTGCTGGAAGAAGGTGTGACAAGAACTAACATGAATAGGGCTTTAAAAAGAGCATTGCCATGTGTCTACCTTACTCCTTTTCACCTTTCCTGCATATCTGTGCCACTCTGAAGGCCAAATGTGCTGAAGACAATGCGTACAGAAAGGGCTCTGTAGCATATAGCATCAATGTGCATTTAAAAATTATTGTGAAAACAGATAGATGCACTTTGTGCTCAGTTCTGCTCTCAGGGAAATAAAAACAACCCTGAGCCTCTCCTCCAGAGACCCCAACAACAAGGCAACCTGGGACTCAGCCCTGGGTCTAGCTGGTAGTGTAGGCATAGCCCTGGTTTCCTTGCTTGTGAACCAGCAAGAAGTCTTATACCACTGCAGGGTAGCTGCAAGTGAAAATATACATCAAGCTGTGAGGTGCCTCAGGACTGTGACCACGGGGCAATATTCACTCCAAAAATACATGGAAGGCTTGATGCCCTTTTTGGACTGATGGCTGCCTACTAATCAAGGAAAGCTTAGGTAGCTGCTATTTGAAGCAAGGCTCACGGCATCTCTGTTACTGCAGCCTCTCCGATCCGTTAGGGCAATTTTAATCTAGATTTACAGATATCACCTTCCTTCTCTGACAGGCAAAACCGTGGGAGTTTTATTCCTGAGTGGGAGGAGAGCTCCTGAAGCCAGGGCAGCAGGGCTGAGCAGCTCCCAGCTGACAAGAAATAAGTTACAGCACTTGGAGGCACTATCTGTCTCTTGCTGCCTGGGCTTGAAGGCAGCAGACAGAGCCGTTACCATCACAAATCACCCCAACATTGGATGTCCATCAGGCAAGCACTGTTCCAGCACGGAGCTGTCTAGCACAACATGTGCCTGTCATGGACTGCTGCACATGCAAGTTTTCCCATCTTGTAGGAGAGATTTTGACCATATCTTTCCTGACAAGAAACAAATCTATTTACAGCTATCTTCTTTTCATAAATAACCTAGCCCTTGCTACAGTGCACACACATGTGTGTTTGGATTCTGGTGTTGTTTATGATCTTTGGTTTTTTTGCCCTTTTTTTTTTCCTACCACTGCAGAAGTGGCACAGGGAACTCCTAAGTTTATTGTAATTGCTGTAAGAAGTTTTATAAGGACTCAGATCTCAATGCCTATTGAATCTCATCTCTTCTCTGACAATAACAGCATTTGTCTGCTTGATAGCAAACACTGTAATCCTGGGTGACTGCACAGTAAAGTGAGATTTTTTTTTTGTTCTGATAGAATTATACACAGTGGAAAAGGGCAGGTGTTAGTGAGTTACTGCCAGATCTCAGATGCTCTTGCTCATCCCCAAGACTTACTGAGTCTCGGCTCCCAGCTAAATTTAGAGCAGCCTGTGGATTAATCTCATTTACACTGTTCTGGCAGTGGTCAGCAGAGGGATTCTTCCAGCTGATGATGGGCTGGATGAGATGAATCACAGGCTGTATTCAGCCACAGACTGTATGTGCCACCTCTAACAGTAGCATAAGAGTCTTGAGTACCACTTTTAAACGGCAAATACTCTTGATTTTATTGAATAGAAAGATCTCTGCTTGACCCCCATTCACAGTGCAGAACTAGCACAGCCCAGGGAGAAGAGGTGGAATTCTGTGCACCTAATTCTGTTTAGCAAGGGAGGCTTGGAGGGACTTTTCTGTGGTACTGATGGGAATCTGTGGGCGACTGTGAAGTCAGCCTTTTGCATTCCTTCATAGATTGCAAAGGAAAATAAGCATTTTCTTTTTCTTTTAAACGGACATCTCACCTGAAAGCAATGCAAAACAAGTGTAGAACTCTCTTCCTTCAATGCCAAGCCCTTTCCAATGTGAAGGAAAGGAGGCACAGTGGTGCATTTCAGTGTCCCCTGCGTGTGAGAGGAACATTAAAAAAATCTCCGCAGATGATTAAATCATATTTGTTGCAGTAGTATCTGCAGTCCCATTTTTGGTGCAATCATTAGGGATCAAGTTGCTGCTTGAAGCAAAATGATCACATTACATAGCTTGTACTGAGATGCCAAGGAAGGTCAGTGTGTGCTGGCCATCAGCAGTCCAGCATGACCGAAGAAGCATCAGTGGAGCTTGGTCCATATGTTTGTCCTGCTCTCACTGCTGAGCAAAACCCTGCCACATCGGTTTCAGAGCTTTGAAGGCCAGAAGGGACCTTTATAACACGCCGTCATCAGCCCTGGCTGGGACTGCCCAGGCAACAGATGGCTGACATGCAAGTAAAGCTCATCAGGAGAAAAAAAATTCTGCTTTATAATAATATTCCAGGGCGGGGGGGGGGGGGGGGGTGAAAAAAAAAAAAAAAAAAAAAAGGAAAAGCAACTCAGACTCAGGAAATCCTAAAATTCCATACAGTGGTTTACCAGCTAGATAAAATGAAAATCCAACCCTGCAGTATTTTCCTTTGGAAGCATCAGAACATGATGTTTTTAAAACAAATCAAGGTCCCTTGAGCTCTTAGCAGCTGCCACAATGTTTCATCCCCCCTTTTAACAGTGGGAAGCTTTTCAGCCATAGGATAGGGTAGTGCTGTCGGTGGGGGGGCACTCAAGTGGGTCAGGCTTTGCTGAAGGCTCAAACTGTGCTGCTTCAAAGCCGTAGGTCCTCAGAGGAGCCGTGAGTTGCCATCGCTCATGGAGCTGTGCGGCACAGCATGCCCTCTCCAGGTAGGGCTGGTGTTTAAGCTGGCAGGGGCAAATCATCCAGCACTGGGGACTGAAGCAGCTCCAGCTCATCTAGGTTAGCTGTCCTTTTGGCAAGGTGGCTTCCCAGCACTGAGCGAAGCGACCTTATGGAGGCATCTCGGGGCCACCGGGAATGTGCTCAGCTAACATGGGCCATCGCTGGGCTCCAGCCTCACTTCCCATCCTGGCAGCCAGGCTCTGCTGAGCTGTGCCTCATGCCAGCACAGAGACCCTCGTGCAAGGCTTGGAAAGGTGCTTGCCGAGACAGGGTTACCAGCCAAGTGCAATTCTTCCAAGAAATGTCTCTCTGTAGCGCTCGCAAGCGCAGCAACCCACACAGACACGGCAGTGCTGGCCCACCCAGGGTAGCAGACCTGGCATCAGGTGAGCCTGTCCCCCTCGAGCCGCTTTGGCAGCCGTGTGTCTGCAGCCTGCACAGTGCCCAGCATCTCGCCCCATGGCAACACAGCACTCTGCTCCTCTCCATTGGTGAAGCAGCCCTCACCCCTCTCCTTTCTGTGCAGCACCAGGATGATGCTTTCCCCAAAGTCAGGGGCCAGAGTGAGACACTGACAATAGTCTGATGCTGTTTTCATTTTGCAGTTGGCTGCATGATCTGAATAGAGCTGAGGGTGCTACAGGGACAATGAGAGAAAATTCATTTATAAAAAGATCTGGCAGTGTCCTGTCCAGTGACCAGGCAGAAAACCAGTCCCAGGTAGTGGTCTGCTGGTGGGTGGGGACAGGTGGCACTACACCCTACCTAACACATCATGCTTGCAATAAGCAAGGTACAGGAGTTTAAAACAATATCTGTTTAAAGGGATTCCAAAGATCAGCTGAGCCCATCGATTTCTGCAGTGATTCTTCATCTCTCCGTGACTCTACTCTTTACTTCCGTGTTTTGTTCCTCTCTCTCAACTTTCAGGGCAATTCTTCTGCTGTATCACAGTAAATCCCCACCAGTGCTCACAAATCTTCCTGCAGGTAGCTTCCTCCAAAGAAGGCAAGGAGCGGAGCAGAGCCCTAGCGTCATAGTGCTTCACATGTCACCAGCAGAGTCCTCTGTCTTTATAAATTTGTACCAGTCTCTAGGTTTATCTTAGACCTGGAAATGAGTAATATAACACAGTAAATACTCACCAGGGAAAATCCAAACAGAATATCATTCATGTGCTACATTTTCTTCTAGTATCTATCATAATGCTACTTACTGTCCAGAAAGATTTCGCAGAGCAGTAAAACTGTCTCCCCCTGGTAAAATGAGAAAGGGTGTAGAAGGCATGGAGAATATTTGCATTTAACTTCGTCTCATGGAGACAGAACATTAAAATGCTATTTGGTAACTTAGTCATAGAGAAGAATAGTAGAGCCAGAGGCCCTTTTTCTTCTTCTTCTTTTTTTTTTTTTTTTAAAGATGTAACTCTTTTAAGAGTCCCCTTAAGAGCGCTCAGTAGGGTGTGTCAATATTGCTCCCCATGGAAATCATATGGTTTGCCTATGCAGACAGTGAATTGTTTTGTGGCTGTGAAATATTGTGTGTTGCCCTGTGAGCAGTGGAGCCAGTGGCTCGAGGAACCGTTGTTGAGACTGACAGTTACATTGTGCCACTGAATAGTGAAACGGCAGAATCAAAAACTCAAGTGGACCCAGACAGAATGTCCTGACCTTTAAGTAAAAGGCTGATTGGATATGGTGGGAGCTCCCCTTCATTTTCCACCATAATCCATTACACCTTTCTTGGCAAACCCTCGTAATTCATGTAGCCGCGCAGATACATTTCCCATAGAATTTTTTTACATGCTTATCATTAAATTTATCTCTTATAACTTACTTGCCTTTGTATGGTCCAGTTGCAATGTGAAGTGTCAGTTCCCTATGTTGAAGCATTCATAGCGTCTCGCCTAAGGAGTAATTCTGCGTCTTGCAGCGTGAAAACCCAGCAATAATAAATTTGTGGGAACCCAGTCCGAAGGAAAGTTTCTGCAGCACAGAAATAAATACATGCAAAGATGCTATATAATGACCTGCAGTGGAAAAATAAGAGACTCCAAACACATGAAGGCTGTGAGCTTTATTACACTGGGTCCATATTTTAAATTTGTCTGAGCTAGACTGTGAAGTATTTAGGGCAGACGCATTTTATGCATTTGCAATGTGCCATGCACAGTACCATATGAGGAGGAAAGAACATAATAATGGCATTATTAATGTTGGCTGCAAACTCTGCTTTAGAGAGGATTAACGTTGCAAAAAAGAGAAAAGCATATTCTTTAAATCTTCGTTTTTAATTTCAGAATTATTTTTTTTTTACCAGTATCAATAATTTAGTGAAATAGCTAGGTGTGCAGATAAACAGTGTGCAAAGGCACTGACTAGGTTCTAAAAGAATATTACTAGCATGTATGAAAAGATGAGCTTCCTTTAAATGCATCACCTTGATCCTGGGAGTCAAAAACAGTATGGGTTGTACCCAGCACATTTTAGGGATGACAGAGCAAAATGCAATTTCTGTATCCCCATGTCTAACTGCATTTTTTCCTTAGAAACACATGAACTCGTGGACACATTGTTTCCCTTAACAAAGTGTTGTAAGTACTGACTGTTCCTTTTTTCTTCTTAAAATATGTTAATGATCTTTATTTTTGTCAATTTGAGAGTGAAAGCTTTCATGCATCTTGGAGTTTTGCCATACGTCAAATTAAAGATCCACAAATAGATTTTGTATTATAGTGCATATAAAGACATACTCCCCTCTATAAGACTGTATTTACAGACATGTTCTTTGCCTGGATGCTATGTTCTCTGTGGATAGATTATCCTGTTATGTGCACACATTCTTCTTGCCCGATGGTATGCACTTCACCCACTTGCTTTGAATGAAACTGTACGACAGCTCCCGACACGTCTGAATGTGGCACTGGCATTTCTTGCATCCCTCTTCTGCAAGAGGCGAGAATCTTCAAACTCAATTAGCATTTTAAAGAATAGGTTCAGTTTTGTGGTCCATTAAAGTCAGCTAAATTGATGCACTGCATGTCTTTATTTCAAAAATAAAGCTGAACAATTAAAGCCCATGTCTCTTTGCTCAGCTTTTGATTCCTCACAAAGCTTTCCCACTTGCTGCCTTTGGATGTAATGTTAACAAAGTCAGTTAACATCAAGAGCAGCGCTAACAGGCATGGCACAATTCCTTGTTTTTGCTCAATCAGTCTGTGTTCAAACTATCAGTTTGATTTATTTGTCCACGCTGACCCTTATTCACCACTTAATTATCCTCGTATAATGTTTCAAGAGCCTCCTGACACAAGGAGAAAGACAATTGCCGATGTTCTGTGGAACAACTGTTGACCTGATGGCCAAAATGATGACTGCAGGTCGAAGGTTGGTCGCCTTTTGAAGGACCCACTCCATTCTTGAGGGCTCTGGCCAGAGCTCCTAGCCTGGTTGCCACTGGCACTGGGCAGCCTTCTGGTCCCCAGGTCTCGCAGCATGCCCGGGGTCAGCCTGGCCATCCTGGCTGAGCACAGCCAGATGACAGCTAGCATCCTCTGAGCAGCAGCTTATTTGCCAAAAGGGCTTGGTTTTGAGCAGGCAGTCGGCGGGCTCACTCTGGTCCCCTCCATCCTGTTCTGCTCCAGCACCACCACCGGACTCAACTGCAACTAATCTCTACACCACATTGCCAAAACCAAGATCAAAACCACACCTTCTAGGAAAAGTAGAAGCTATAAGTATGATAGTCTCCATCAACACCCCTGAACAACAGCCCTGAGCAGTGCTGGCCCTTGTTCTTGCAGCAAAGGACGTTAGTTTACGGTTCCTGATGTGTATGCTCAGCCTCACGCCAGGGATCATGCACAATGATCTCCATTCATCCGGAAAGCACCCTTTCTGACACTCTGGTTTGGAAACACTGAATGTCATTCCTACTCATTTATTCAAAAGTGAATAATCAACTGGACAGGACACTGGCATCTCATGGGGACCGAGGGCAGGGTCCGCTTTTTTGTAGAAGCTGAAACAGTGCTCGGGAACCACGGAAAGAAGGGCTGAAGTGGCACATTGTGAGAGGCAGGGTTTTAGCTGAGCAAGTTGTGCAGTTCACAAGGTATTTTAGTTGTTGGCTGTCAGAGGTTGTGCTGGGAAAAAATCTGGCCCTCTTTATAAAAATGGTATTCATCTCAAGTGTAGTCAGCCAAATAACTGACCTTCCCTGAGCATGTGGGGTTTATATTTCACTGAATTAATACCATTTTAGGTCACTGAATTCTACTGCTTAAGGGTGCATTCAGCCATAAAGGCCTAGAATCCTCACCACTACCAGGTAATACCTGGGTAATCAGTTCCACGATCCCCAATACCAGGAGGATCTTTCAGGGCCACAGAGACAGGCGGATCACCTAGTTCTCTGATGTCATTGTTGAAAGATGTGCAAACACATTCTTTTCTGCATCATCTTTACAGTCTCAAGGAGGACTGGCAGGCACCACAACTGGGAGTAGGTTTTGGGCTTCTCTGGAAGGGATCCCCATGGTGCACAGCCAGCCCTGGAGCAGAGGAGTACACAGCCTAATTTGGGACCTCCTCACTTGCCTATGGTGGCCAGCTGCCACCGAGCCTCTGAGTCACAGCAAGGGTGAAACCACAGGGCAAGAACACGGCGGTCTGGGGGACAGGCTACAGCTCGACCGTGACAGCTCTTCTCAGGCATTCTGGGCCATAATGCTGCTGGTGCTTGGCCTTCTGCTTTATTTAAAAGCTCTTGCCTGAGCAGAAATGTTCACACATTAGTATTATTGTCATCTGAAAGGCTGCTATGCTTAGTTTTCATGAAACATTTTTTGTTTTCATTTTCAATGAAAATTCAAAAGCTGTCAAAGAAATATTTTGGCAAGGTATTTTTTTTTTTCATTAGTCTTTTCTAGAGGAGAAATAAATGGAAGCTCCCCAGCTGTCTTTGTTACATCACAGACATCTAACTGTGAAAGCGGGATGCTGTCAGCTTTTCAACGGTTCTCCTGTTCCCTGTCCCTGGGAAATAACCTCTCTGGGGCTCAGAACCTGCTACAAGCAGGGGCTGCTCCTGTACTGACACTGCCCACATAGCTGACCCCTTCAGACAGCAGAAGAGGGAACAGTTAGTTGTCACATTCCCCGTGCCACAAAGGTACATTAGAGCGGGGCATGAGGCATCCAGATGCACAGAGCTCCAGCTCACACCTTTGAAGATCTGGAGGTTGCTACTGGATCATGATGGTTTTTAAGAAACTTGCTCAAGGCAGCATGACAACTCTCTGTGCCAGGACAGGTGACCTTCTCCTTGAAACCTTGTCTTGGCTGCTTTCTGTTCCCCAAAGCAGGGATCACTGACCCTCCTCTGTCGCCCTGAAAACTCAGCTTTTGAGCTTGCTGACATAGTTTTCTAAGGACTTTCCCAGGAGAGTAACTGTAAACATAGAGATGTGTACATTCTTTCTGTTACACGTCTTGTGATGGGCATCTCTCATGGCCAGTGCAGTGAGAAAGTGTTATCCTGACCATCCAATCCCTGGCCGTGGTCAGAAGCCTTATAAATCCTGGGAGGAAAAATAAACTCTACTCTTTCTTTCACCACACCTCCACCTGTGTCCGTGTGATCTATTCATCTTCAGTGGTAACACTCCTCCATCTGCTTTTTGTGGGCTGGGTGCAGTTCCCTGTCCCGTGCCATTCCAAAAGCAACCAAATATGCACATGGCTGTTGATCAGTTCTGCCTGACCAGTTCTGCCTGAGGGGCTGGGTTGGACAGCCAAGCTGCTGGCATGGCACAGAGGCACTGCAAGAGCCGGGGCCTGGCCAGGGCTTGGCCTGAGGACACTGTGCTCAGCACAGGGGGATGTTCAGCACACTCCAGATTATCAGTTTGAACATGCCTCAGGGGAGGAGCTCAGTCCCTCCACAGTGCAGCTGTGCTGGCGTGAGGCTCAGCATCCACATGATGGGCCTTGGTCTGAAACCCACAACTTTCATCAGTGCTAGGAAAATCAAATTATGGCTATTTTATGGTACCTAGGAGAGGGCCAAGAGTTTCCCTGAAAGCTCATCTTTCATTTTGAAAAGAGCATCTAATCACTTAGGGGCAAAATAGCAGGACAGGGAAAGTCTCAAACCTTGTCTGAAAGATGGAAAATTTATGGCTGCAAAGGGCAGCGTATATCAAAGAGCTTTTGGCCAAGGCTCACCAATAAAGCAATTCACCTACTGGGTGATGTGAGGACAGAGCAAGATGAAAGTAAAGTTCGATCATTTCTTCCCATCACAACAAAAAGGTTGATAAAGAATATACTTGATATCAAACAGAGCTTCCTGCTGTCTCTAGTTACCTGGGAGTTTGGAGCCTGCAGTTTGAATAATGTTTCCTCCATAATAGGGTTGACAGCAGAAGTGTGGAGAGACTGATGGGCCTTCATGCAGGCTCAGCTTTTGTAGTTCAGGCTCATTCTTTATTCTCAGAGTGGAGCAGATAATAAATGTGTAAATAAATAGTTACCAATCTTCTGGCACGGTAAAATAACTAGTTGCTTTCTTGTGCTGCAAAAGAATTCAATCACGCTGATAGTAAAACCACATCACTCGCAATGTTTCTTGCACTTTGCAAATAGCTCAGGAAAAGTCATTTGCATTGTTTGAGATGGAGTGTGGGTAACGCTAAACGTGTCTGCCAATGGAACTGAAACAAAACAGCAACTGCTGTATTTTGGGGAAGTTAAGTGCTTACAAAAACAAATCAGGAATTTTTTTTCTCCCTTTTGTTTATAAAAACAAGTTCGTGCTAAATTCTGACTCAGTCTAATGTCATTGTCATTTTTCTTCACTTAGTGTGAGCTCTGAGAAAATGATAACAGAGATTAATTAACATTAAACCGCATGGTCATAAGAATACGTAGGAAAAAATACAGCGATTTCTACTCGTCTGCAATGGCTGTTGAGCTCTTGGGCTGTTCAGCCCTAGTTCATACATTTTGGATGGAATTTGTCCCCTAGTTCCACAGTAAAAGCAGACTCACAGTGAAATATTTTAAATGTTTCCAGCTGGGTTTTTTTGGTGGGTTTAAAAAAAATAATTAAGGAGTTTTAAACATGTAAGCCAATTATTTTAACAGCAGATATAAACTAAAACAATGCAAAAATTTTTTGGATATGTCCAGGCAACTCAGTTATTTCCACAATTATTTTCTCTTAAAATGTGAGCAGGAAGCGTACGGTTCATAATTTTTTAACTGCTTGCTACAGCCCAGCCCTGTCTTTAAACAGGCTGCCCTGCACTTCTCTGGTACATCGGGGCAGGTCAGGGCTGAACTAATGAAAAGATGCCATCAGTGAGTATATTACGATTTTCAGAGCTCAGTTAGATGAGATAAACTGGGTAGTTCTAAGGAGGGGCCATAGAGATGAGAGTGAATACACCCTGTGAAATTCTCCTAAATTAAAGCATAATCTCTGGGGAAGACCTTTAGAGATGACTGGAAGTGCCATTATTCCCCTCAGCTTGGTGCTTCAAAGGCAATTTTTTTTCTTCTTTTCCATTCTGTGAGCAACTTGTTCTCAGGCAGCTTGAAATGAAAGCTGGATGAATTTTTCCTTTTTCAAAGAGTAATTCAAATGAGAACTGATTCTTAGTCATAAAGTTACTGCACAAAAAAAATTTTTTTTTTTCAATGGAATAAAATTTAAACTGTTAAATAATGTCTGTAAGATTTTCCTTTTTTTTGGTCAACTCATTTGTTTTTTATCTAAAGTAAAAATTTTTACCTGAAATTGCTTTCTTGAAAAATGAGGCATTCACTATTTTAGTTTTAATTTTGTAATGACAACAAAAGCCTAAAACACTGTTTAAATTTTAGCAGAAATGAGAAAACGGGAAAAAAAGCCAGGAAGGAAAATAGCTGGCATATTCCACTCAGCTCTGCTGAAAAATATCTATCTTGACTCATTTGTGAAACACAACTGAATATATTATTGGTCAAAATTTGCACAAGTGTTTTGAAAATGCTTCTTGGTGTTCAAAGGGCAGTAGCCTGAGAACCCACTGCAGAACTGCTTACTACAGTTTTAGGTGGCAGCTCAGCATTAGCAGCATCCTTGACATCAAATGGCTGAAGCACAAGCGCAAAGTTAAATAAAGCCTAAATGTAATGCTAAATAGCTGCATTGACACTTCATTAATTACTAAATTAATGCCTTTAGCAAATAGCCTGTCTGCACACTCAGTGTCTGTTTCCTTCACAGATCTCTCCGGGCAATATTAACAGCTAGAGGAGTAAATACAATTACAATGGGTGCAGATTTGACTGCCCGTGGCAGTACTAATTTAGGTGATGAGGTAAAAGTCTTCTAAAGGTGTCGATGAGGGCGGCATTAAGCTCCCCTTCTGTGCAGTAGTGCTATAAGCTGTCATTACATCAGGCTTATGCGGGAGTGAAAAGCTTGTGTTTAAGGCACTGTTTTATTTAAATCCATGTCTCTCTGACACAGCAGCCCCCAAATCCCTGGCTTCCAAAGTGGAGGCTGACGTTGGGTCTTTGTCTCAGCAAGTGCATTCAAGTGCAGCAGCCACTGTGTGGGGAGCCCTGCGCCTGGACAGGAACAGCTGCAGCGCAGGACTGCCATGGGATCACTTCTTTTTGCAAGTGAGAATTTCACTGAGAGGTTCATCATGTCCGTGCTAAAAGGAAAGTTTTAGAACAGAGAAGTGAAAGTGAATCAAAGAAATCTGTTTTGCTCTGGTGAAGAAATTTTTGGATTCTTTGGAGCAGAGATGAGGGAGGAAACTCCCAGGCTGTCATAAAAAAAAAGTCTCTTGCAGATTCAAAGCTGTGAGCCCTGGTAGGAGCTGGAGGGAGAAAATGGGATTTACTGGAAAATCTGCTTATAAGTAAACAGTGCCATGGTCATTACTGAGACAGGATCACAGACTGTTTGTAGAGGGACTCCGTGTAATACATGACTACATGCGCAGTCTGCTCCCTTTATCTTCAAATACTGCCCAAAACCCAGAGCTGGGGCACTTTGGTTGCAGCCTTAGAATTCTTCCCATCAGTTTACTACATGTTCACACCCACAGAGCCTGAAGGATGCAGCCAAACCCTGGGCCACTTGAAGTCTGCATCTCAGATTCAGGACTTCTCTCCATTGTTGTGTCAGGTCATTTTACCCACATCAAGATTCCTTCTAGACATCTTTATTCCAGGCTTCAGCTGTTTGTTAGAATAAGCCTGTGTCCATAAAGAACAGAAGTTTCACCTCAAAAAAATCACTGTTATGATCCCTCCAGCTTAGCAGCTGGGAACCCAAAGGCATGCAGGCACAGCATCCCTACAGTAGAGAAGTGCCATTTTAAGGACTTGTTCCAATTTCTACTTAATATAGATGTGCTGGCACAACCTTGTGCTGACAGGTGAATGCTGGTGGAAAAGCCTGCAATTAGAACAACAAAGTTCTGCTTCCCCTGGGAGGGCCGCAGGTGCCCCTCCAACTCCAGCAGAGATCTGGGTAGGATCCAGCAGGCTGTTTCTTTGGTCAGATGTCTACCACAAAATCCAAGCACAAGCCACATTTGCTTCTCAGCTTCACATTTGCTTCACACACTCAGCATTTGCTTCTTTAATCTGCCAGACGGGTAGCTAAATCTTTGATTCCCAAGAAAGCCAGACAGTCCTCCATGGATGTGGCCATTTGGTTGGACAGACTCAGTTTGAGATCTAGTGATGAGAAGTACTGGACTGAATTAATTTTTTTCTCTTTATTTTATTTTTTCTGGTTGTCTCATGATTGTAACAAGGCAGCTTCCTCTTCAACAGGCTGCTGCCAGATTGCAGTTTGAAAACACCCCTGTGGAAAGTGGGGGGATTTTGGTGTCCAGCCTTGCTCACTCCCCGCTGGCATCACACAAACCCAGGGCATTGCTGGCCTCTCCCCTAGGGCTGTGGATGCGCTCACTTTGGGGCTAGCCTGTTCTGGGAGGTGTGTGGCTCTGCACAGCACTTCAGGCTGTGGTGCTGTCCCAGGAGCCAGGGTTTGGATGTCTGGCTCCTGAGGATGAGCAGTTCGGCCCAGCTGCCCTGCCAGAGCCGGGTGTGATAGGCACTTCCTACCATTCTGGGCTGCCAGCTGAATTCCGTGCCGTGCTGTGGTGCCTGCCTGCCCGCCAGCCTGTCTCAAAGCAAGAGCAGTGTAATTAAAACACAAGATTTAGGGCCTCGCTGGACTGGGGCCTCAGTTATTACAAAGTCCCGTATTTCTTGATTATTGACAATGGCGGAAGGATGTTTATACCATGTAATCATTCAGCAAGGAACAAAGGCATTAAAGACACAACAAAGATAGCAAATGGTTTCTAAGCCTTTGCTTATACTTTATGTGGAAGTAACAGAATAAAAATTATTATTTAACAGCCCTAACTCCATCACACACCCTAAAACATATGCTTTAGATGTACTTTTTTACATATTATTGTCATGGTCAGTGCAGCACAAATAGTCTGTAAAAATTATATTTTTATAATTAGAGGATACCACAACTGCTCCAGAGATGTGGGAAATGAACTGCCTAATATAGCCTATGGAAGAGATTTTTTCTGCATACTGCTTTAGAGGAACTAAGCAGTTAAAACATGTGAGCTGCTGTCTGCCTTTCCAAAAGTGCACAAAATCAGTTTATTGTCAACACATGTCAATATATTTACTTGCACTGGGGAAATGGCTTCTGTTGATTGTTTTCAACCAGGCTGATGCCTGTATGCCAGATTCGCAAGCCACATGCCACCGCTACTCTATTTCTGGCAGAAGAAAACGGAGCTGTAACTGCAGTACTGAAAAACGTCTGTCTTTCACAGCCACCTGACAGCATTTGCAGACAGAGATTGCAGCTTTTCTTCCAGGGAAGCAACAGAGAAATTCAGGCTGGTCTCTCAGATGATTGAATCTTTCACTTATAAATTCTTTGGGATGCTTTTATGTTCAGCTTTTGGCAATAAGGAAACAAGCAGCAAAAAAGCATCAAACTCAGCAGGACTTCCAAGCTACTTACAAGTAGTACCTGGTTTAAGGGAATTGCAACATATTGCAAATGAAGCCAGAGTGAACTGGAGGAATGCTGGTTGGAAGGCATCCCTGAAGATCATGCTGTCCAGTCCAATGCTTGAAGCAGGATCATCACTAGCCCTGGATCAGGTCAGCCGTGGCCATTGTGCCAGCCTTCAGAAGAATATGTGTAAGTCTACGTACAGCTCATCCATTAGGTCCACAGCCCACCTGTGTCTTTATGGATGTTTCCATTTGCCTTGCTTTCATGACATGAAATCCACCAGCACATGGTTTTCCCACAAGCAAATCCCAAAAGAATCAGCCTTCCAGAATTTCTTACCTTAGTCTGGAAGGTCAATGGAAGCTCCAAAAAATTTTTCCCCACAGCCACCTGATTCAGATTTTTCCATGAGTGAAAAGGAGGAGTGTATTTCCTCCTTTATCACTCCCATCTCAAACTATCTCTAACTTGTAATTACTTCATCTTAAGAAAAGGTCCAGCACAGTACAATTTAATTGCACACACATCCATGCAAATGGCATGTAAGAAGCAGGAGCAGAATTTGCAAAGCAGAGTGGAGCAAATAGGAATAATTTTGTTTATGTTATATGAGACTCTCTACAAATACTTTACTTCTTTACATCTACAGCATTATATGTTCAAAGACATTCAACTTTTTATTATCCCAAACAGTTTCTACTCTTTCAAATTCAATGGGATTTTTCACTGGGAGGACGGTCCATATTCAGGACTGGAGCTTGTTACGGCAACAGAGTCTGGAAAACAGCATGTGGAATCAGTCAGTACCAGTGTCTAGAAGAAGAATAGGCTCAGCCTTGAATGTTCATGTTGGATATTGTCTGAAAAGTTGCCCGTCATGTTACTGCTTGGAGGCTCTGGCAGTCAGGGATGACACGCTCCGGCTTCCCTATTAGCCCCCCTGTGCCGCCGGGACAAAGGGAACTGCAGGCTCCCAGCCAAGCACATACATTTGCAAACTGCCGCCAGTCAGTTCCCAAGGCCAGGGGCTGGATGCCATTGACAAAGAGATGTGAACCACAGGCATAGCCTGCTCCACTCTCCCTGCCGAGCGAGCGGCACTTCTCATGGAGATCTGTAGGGCCTGCTCTCTCCCTCTCGGTGCCCGCAAAGGGATGGCCAAGACCTGCTTCTGATTTCTTGGGTTTTAAACCTGTCCCTTCCACCCAGCATAGGAGCATCGTACACACCTTGCCACGATTCACTTCAGACACAGATCACTGTAGGTTCATTTATCTGCCAATGCACACAACACTGCATTCTTAAATCCACAGCGTGGGAGATCAGACCTTGATAACCCCTGCTGGAGCCTCAGTCTGATCTTGTGGGTAGATGGGAAGAGCAGCAGCACAGCAATAGAGGAACTCAGGAAAAATCACACAGCCATGCAAAGGACAGACATCCAAGCAAAAGCCTGTGTTTTCTTGACTTTCATTTCGCTGCTTTCCTCCAGCAAAAACCCATAGGGCTGAAGGGAAATGAAGGGGAAATCCTCTGTGAATTGCAGCATCCAGCTGGATGTGCCCAGTGCCCAGGCTCATGCTCTTGTCATGCTGCTACCCCAAAGCATCACAAAACCAAAGTGACAATTTTTTTTGCTAGTGTTATTAGCCATGAAACTGCCCTGAGCTGATCCAGACCAAATTTCAGCTCTCAGCAAGTCAGCTGGGCCTCAGTGTAGCCAGTGTGTTAAGAAAAGCCCTGCCTTTGTCAGGGTGATGGCCCAGTCAGCCAATGCCTCCTTCTCTGGAGAGAAGCTGGTGGGTCTCCAGCACACGGCACCAGCCCTGTGAAAAGCAGCCATGGTCCTGCCATGCCTCCTGCTCCAGGTTAATTGCCCAAGACAAGTATGGAAAGTGACCTGAAAAATGTTGCTAGTGGGACACATGAGAGCAAGAGCCTGAGGAAAAAACACGTCTCCAAACAGTCTGTGAAATGACATTTGCAGTTCCTGCTCATCCACAGAAGGGACCAGGGCACAGGGGAAGGGTGATGCCCTGCCTCCAGAGAGTGACTGATGCACAGAAAACCCTTTTCTCCTGCACCTTCCCGACAGCACATGTTCTCCCTCTCTCCTTCACTCTTTGTCCCCAGCCTCTTCATTTCTCCCATCTCTGTGCCTGGGCTCAACTTCTCTCTGCAATGCTCCAAAGGCATGGTGGGGACACTCATTCTCAGTCAGTCTCCCATCTGCACTAACTCCTGGGTGGCTTTTTAATAGCAGCTTGCCTGTTAGCTGGGACACACATGCTTGGTCTTCTCCCACACGACATGCCACTGAAACAGAGCAGCTGTGACACTGGACCTAACATTGGCTGGATCCAGAAAGCATCTTCTTATTTAGAGACTGAAAATACTAGCCCATCTTCAAAGTTGTGCTGCTCACAGTAGAATTTCATCCTTGCCCTGTGACCTTCTCCTGATGGGGTTTTATGTGTGGTTCTACAGATGGTTTTAGCCACACTCATCTGAAACCACATGAAAAACTTTCCCAGACCGCAGCTATCCCTGAGCCAAGAACTCTAGACTGTGGTTCATGCTATAAATGCCCCCACAGCACTACATCACTCTTGCTTTTGCCCATCTGGTTATGAAATGGTGGGCTGGAACATTCCTTCTTCCCTAATCATCAGTCAGGCCATTTCAGCCAAAGCAGCCCCATCTTAAACATACACAGATGACATTCAGTCTATTGCAGCAGCAATGGAATTATATCTTATTTTTTGTTGGTTTATTTTTTTTTACTTCCTTAGTGCAGAAACAGATTATGACAATCAAAACTTTCATCCACCCCAAGCACAAAGGCTGAGCACTGTGCTGGCTTGAGAACATTACAAGTTGAAGCAATGCAAGGAATTAAATCCCACAAAGGAAGAATCTGGCAGTTTACTTTTGTAAATTTACCTAAGATAATATTTATATAAAATACATATGAAACAGACTGATTTTTTTTCCAGCAGAATTTAATTCTTTCCACTATGCATCAAACTGAGAACCTGAGAATGCTTTGAAAAATATACTTGGATACCAGGAATCCACCAGGTTGAAGGATCACTGCATTGCTGTGACACCATCATACGTACCTGGCAGATTTTGCAGAGCAGAGACACGGATCTCACATCACCACTACTCTCAGTTTACTCTCACATTCACATCTTTAGGCTGGGGCAGGGCAGTGGCAGAAACAGAGCAGCTTTCTCTTTATTTGCAAACCCCATTCCCAAGCACTCAGTAGTCAGATTGTGGACGCACAGCAAACATTGACTTTGCCCTCCTCCTTTTTCTCCCTAAGAATCTTTCCTCTTCAGCAGCAATTTGAAGCATGCAGCCTTCTGGCTACAGCAAGTATCACAGGATCAAAAGAATTCTTTACATTTGTCTAGGTTTTAGTCCAGGTCTTCACAACATTTTCTCCCTGTTTAAAACTGAAAGTTAACTCGAGGCAGTGGTAACAACCATACTTTTCAACCAGACCCACATCAAATGAGAGAGAGAAGCAAAAATCTCCATTCCATCATGCACTGCATTTGGAGTCCAGAAAAATAAATACTAGGAGAGAAATCCCACAAGGCTGAATACGCGCACACACATGCGAATGCAACAAATACACAAACCCAGATTTTTATGAGCTGCGCTGTCAGCAGGGAGATTGTTTATAGTTACCAGTAATTTATGGCTTTTAAATTTAATGTTGCAATGCAAAAACCTTTCCCCATGCCCTTCCCTCAGTTATCTGGTCATGAATAGGGCTTAAAGGAGGCCAAATCAGAGACACCACTAGGGAGGATAAGGAGACAGGGAATGACTCAGCCTGCTCTCACTCTCTCCCAGCCTCTGGAGATGTCATTCCCTCACCACAGGATCTGCTCTCAGCTCAGCGTGAGGACTCATTCTGTGCACAGCTGTGTGGGACATGATAGTTAAAAACTCCTATCCCAGGCAATGATATGGGAACAGTGCTCAACCTACCCTGCAGTAAAAATATTTAAAATGACATTAAGCCGTAAGATAAAAAAGTTCAAGCTTCTGCAAATTTGATGGGAAACAAAGATTTTTTTCCTGCAGGATAAACATCTATCCTAAGGCTCCTCTCGTCTCTTTCTGTTACCTTTTCAGATCACTAGGAAGGAAGAAGTATTGAAAACTGTCTTTCCATGCCTTCAGTGACACTCAGCATCAGAGCTGCCAACATCAATTCTATCACTGTTTAGTGGTGGCACTACAATTTGTTATCACTATCAGAAATGCGCTTTCTCTTTATGCAGTTACAGACTGATTAAAAAAACTTCCCCAGGGTGCTCTCCCAGGCAGATGCCTTTTCCCAGCCTGCCCAAAAGACCAGACCGAAACCAACTGCTTTGCCTGCAGGTCTCTGCCAGGTTTGATTGCAAAACCTCACAGGAAAATACATAAAATAAGGAGGTCAGAGAGTTACTGTAGTGTTATGCTCACAGTGCTAACAAAAAAGGTCGTCTGCAGAGCTTTTAATTTCCAGTCTCTGGTGATTTCAGTGCTGGAGTTTTTTTCCTCCTCTCTCCCTCCCCCCACAATGTAAGACATTTCTATTAATTTATATCTATAACAAATTACAGTTTAGGTTCCATAAGACATTTTTGGGACCTACAGGTAAAAAGGCAGGAGCTGGCCTGTCAGATACTTACGAATAAACACAGAACTGAAAAGATCTGTGTCATCTCTCAAACTGGTGAAAAACAGAAAGCAACGAAAGATTTCACGGAATCAGGCAAATGTGAATAAAACTGTCAGACTGATCCCAAGCAAAAACAACAATAGCTCATTAGCAAACTTTTGAGTTGTCAGTATCTTAGAGAAATCATGAAGAAGAACCCTGGGCCACTAACTGTTTAAAAACAAAACCCCAAATCACAAAATAAACCAAACCAAACCATAATGAGTGTTTTTAAATGCTTAAAAGATTAAAGATTAAAACAACATTCTGAGCTTAAATTAACGCCTGTGAAAAATCTGGAGGGTTTTTTATGGCGGGCAGAACTTCGGAGTCAACTTTTCCAGCTTCTCTTTGTGGACAAGAAAATCCTGTCTCCTTTTGAAGCCGAGGCTTTGCAGTGCTCACACGGTGGCAGAGTGAGGGACTGGAAGGGAGGCAGTAACATCCCAGTGGCTGGCAGCACTGGGAAGGAGGGCTGTGGGGTGAGGGAGCAGCAGCTGGCTCGGGGGGAGCCAGGGGAAAAGCTGCTGGAGACTGAAGAGGGACACAGATTTTATGGACACCATGTGAGTTTGTGACTCTGTATGGCAGCCTAGTATTTGTAATGCATGCCAATATACACATGTATAAGGTCACATGGCAAAAGAAATAACACTATTGTCCCCTTAATTATTTTAATGTATAGATAACAAGTCCAGGGTTTTAAGCACTTTAAACAATTTGAGCTGCCACAAGTAAACCATCTATATTGTTGCTTCAAATGCTTCAGATATATCAGTAGAAGGTTAATTTTGCTGGTTTTGTTTAACTGAAAATCTCTTTTCACATAAGACTATCAAAATCATTATTATAATTTAAAAAAACCTGAAAAGCAAATAAAGCAGATGCTAAAAACTCCAACATCCAGCAAGTTATTTTTAATCTGGAAATTGTAAATACTTTCCTACCACTTAAAAATTTCCATTTGTCTTTTGGAGGTACTTCTAAATTTTTTCATTTTTCTTATTTTCCTTCAATTTTTTTTCCACAAAGACCCCAAATCTATGAGGAAATATTTTTTAAAGTTAGGAATTTCAAAGCTAAATACATATTTTCTGGGAGAAAGTGCAACATCAGGGAGGTGGTGGGAAGTCTTAGGAAGATGTAGCTGTGTTTTGACAGGACAACCTGCTTTCTGAAGGGCTTTTGGCATAGTGCAAAACTGGACTCTTGGTCCAAAGCAAGTGAAATAATACCGATGTTGAAAGCCTAAGGGCCAGAGGTGCCCCAGGGCAATGTCCTAGGCAGGTGTTGCATATTTAGCTTTAAAAGCCCCAGAAAGTTTCTGTGGGGGAAGGATTTAAGAATGTAAATAGCAATTGGTTTCCCTTCATATAAATTATTAACAGCTCAAACATCCCCTAAAATCCTGTAGCAATTTTCAGGTCAAATTAATGTCAGCAGTTTAAGAAAATATCACAGAAACACAAGTTAAACATATTTACCTGGAATTCGAAGCAGTTTCACTAAACTCCAGGTTGTGAACTGAAAAATCCTCCATGGTGCAATAGGTATTAGCAGCATACAGTAATGTACCTGCCCTCCCTCTTCACCTTCCATGTCAGAAAGAACATACCATCTAATGAAGTTAAGGGGAAGTGTTTATGTACTTGAAGTATCCAACAATTCATTAAGTTGTGTTTTATTGAACACTGAGAATTTTCTATCTAGCAAATAAAAAATTAGTGCAACAATTACCTTGAAAAATGCTGTGATGAAGTTCATTTGGAAAATTTTAAGCTGTCACCACTTGCTATAAAGAGCCAAATGACCACATTTATAGTATATACAAATGGAAGCTTACTGAAAAGTTTATCTTCATTTTGAAAATGCTCACATTGAAAATGTTTGCACTTGCTTGGACCTATATTTCTTGGGAATATTTCAGGTTCTTCAAATCCTCTGCTTCCAGGCTCTTTATGAAATTCTGAAAGTCTCAAGTATAACCCCTCCATGTATATAATAAATAGAAAGAGGGTTTGCTGGAGAAAAGGATTGCATGCAAACTGGGGCTGGATTAAGCATACAGAATGAAGGTAAAGAAACCAAATTAAATATGTCGCTTGCCACAGTAGAAACTCTACAATGTGCATTTGTTCATCCTTAATTGTACAGATAGTGGAAATTATGTCATTTAGCAGAGACAAATTAGGCTTCAGATGGAAAGCATAATTCAGGCCAAGTAAGTTGCTGAAGGAAAAAAATTATATAATTATATATTGCCATTTGCATTCTTAAGACTCAGATCTACTGGAGACTGATTGAGATCCTATCCAGCCAGGAGCAAAACATAGCATTTTTCCTGAACAGTTATATGGAAGAAGTATTCCAATTCCTCCAGACACTGTGGAAGTCTCCGTTTTGATGTCCTCCTTCACAACACTGCAGGCTGTTCTGTCCTTGGAACACTGCAAAATAACAATGCTTTAGTCCGTGGTAAGTAAGCAAACTTATAGAAATATTCACAATAGAATTCTCTGGTTTCTTTGAGCATATTCTGCTGACAAGATCAATGTTACAACAACCATTAAAACTTTAATGTTGAAAACAATTTCAAATTAATTAATCATTCCCAAATATACTGTAATGTTCATCCAAAAAAATAAATATATATGAGGATATAATTATGTGATGATTATTGTTAAACAGCATTTTGGTTTTTGGTGAGCGAAATTATTTTTTAACTATTATTATTTCATCACTCAGACAGAAATAGAATATATTTTTTATTCAGAATAACAAGGGTTGATGTGTATTTTTTAAGTTAGATTCAAAATATATCTTGCTATTTATAGGCTAAAGGCAGTAGCTTCCTTCCTATTCAGCATTTTAAACCACGTTTACCCTTCTGACAAATGCTGCTAAACACCAATTGCCACAGCCTCTCTGGGACTGCCCAGAGAATTGCAGCCAGACTGCAGTCTGCTTAGCATCAGTTCTGTATTTTGGTTTGATCCTTTGCTAAACTAACTCAATATGTATTTGTCTGGTGGCTTAGGATATTGTTCAGAAGATACCTTTGAAATTATAATGCTCGAGACAAAAGCAGACATAGCAACTATGGCAGCAGAGCTACTGTAAATGTCTCATTTGATATCTTGGCAGGGTCTAAATATCTGGATTGAGTATGGTAATGTGGAGAAGGGACAGAGGATAGCAGAATCTTTCACAAGAAACATGACTATGCTGTTCCTGCCCAGGGAAAATAATCCCATCTCTGAAATACATGCAAGACTTCTTGAAGTTATCTGAATTGGATTCATGTCCATTCAACTAATTTTTAGTGGTTCAAACCACAAGATAATAATTTAATAAACTTTTCATACTGTTCCTTACAGCTGTTATGCTTTTTTATCTCTCTGCCAACCAAACCATTGAAAATAATTTCTTTTAACGTTCATTTTTTATATAGCATGTTTTCTTGTTAGAGAGCATGCTAAAAATGCATTTTATCCATTTAGACTGTTGTACAGCGTACACTGCTTTGTGTTCTAATCCCTTGTAACCTTTCCCGCATTTGTGAGATTTACTGTATAACAGTAGCAGAAAAAAAAAAAGATGGAAGTTTTAAATTAAAATTCTTGGGTTAAATACATTGTTCACTGCATACAGCTCACCAAAAAAATACACTGTTCACTGTGTACAGCTCACAGCCCAAAGACAATGCTCTTCTCAGCAGTTGTGCTCTGTCAGTCTCTGTCCATTTTTGCAATCTTCATTTGAGAGGATTCTTTCCCAGCCTCGTCTCTTTCTCTCCCAAAGGTTCCAGCTCCGCAGAAGCACATGTCTATAGAAACAGGGCAGTATGATCAACCCCATCCCATCCATGGGACTGTGCACCGCATATGAGCACATACCCCAGTGCACAAGCAGTAATTAAATAATAGCTTTGTTTTTCTAACAAATTAATGCTTTTCTTTCACACTACTTTGCAAAGAAGAAAAATATTCCTGAAACATCCAGGAAAATGCACTTGGCCAATATCTGTTTTCGTGACCATCAACTCAAGCACACCACGTAAAGCAAATGGAAGAGTGTGCGATGTTCACCAGCAGCTCGGTGCCTCCGCTGGCAGTATCGCCCTGGGGGGATACAGGGATGGAGCCCGGCTCTCGGCCCCGGCCCCGCCGCTGTCTTACAGCGACTCCAAGTGGATTTGGGGAGATACTGCCGTGCCCGAGAAAGGAAAGGATGCTTGGGGGCAGCTTGATTCGACCCAAGCTTCACTTTACTGCCTCCTTAAGCTCCTGCAGAGCTTTGTCCAGCAGCGGCGACAGCGGTGTTATTGGCCTCACTGGTCTGAAGTTTATGTCTAGGTGCACGCCTGTGTCCGAGTGCTCACATTCAGGTCATACCGAGAGAGAGAGAGATACAGACACAAAGAGGTTCTGAAATCTGATTTTGTAAACTCTTAAGTACATCTTTGTCTACTGAGATTGTACACCAGGACTGGCTGTGGGAGGTGGCGGGCACTGCTGTGGGCTGCCTGATATCCCCTAAATACTCTGTGGCCTCTACAGCAACCAACTCCAAATTGTCATGAATTTACCCCGTCATTCATCCAGATACTTTCTTCCTGAGATTTTCTCATGCACCATCCTGATAGATGTTAAGGTGGTATCTAAACCATTTCTTCCTGGATAATTTTTACTCCAAGATCTTACAGGAATGACATCTTCGTAGAAAATGCCCATATTTTAAAGCAGAAAGAATAGCTTTCACAGCCACCTCTCAAGGTAAACTCAGGTTCTTCTCCATGTAATTCATGAGTAAGTTCATTACAATAAACAAGCAGTAAGCAACCTACAAAACTTCAAAAGATTTGCTGTGCTTGAATAGGCTGTTCTGGGCACTGCCAACAAAGTATTTATAGACAGAATGAACTTTTGGAAGTACTCATTACTGTTCATGTAGCATGCTGGGATTTGTGTGTCCTCCTAGCCCCAAGTGAAAGGTATTATTCACCTAGCAAGCGCTGCCTCTGTCAACATCTGTAACTGAAGCTGCAGGTGTCTGTGTTAGGCAGCTGTCTGCTACCCTTTCATAGACCTGCACCCAAATGTAGATCTGCAGACCAGAGTCTTCCAAGGGGAACGTACATTCGGCAGCAGGACATCACAGCCAGCTGTGAGCTACCCCTGCCCAGTTGGGAAACCTCTGGAGGCAGAGGCAGTATGCCCCTGGGGGTCCTTACCCATCACCACTGCCATCAGGATGGCAGTGCTGCGCACCAAAAGTCTCTCTGAGGGGTGCTTAGGTCATGGGTTACAAAAACCTAGGAGGCACATCTGCATTCTGTCTTTTGCCCTTGTGCAAAACAGGTATGAATGATTTCAAAGGCTTGGAAAATTCTGATATGGGAAAGCTTTAGGTGCCCTCTGCACAGGTCTAAAATACACTCCATACAACTGCTCTGTCAGCTGTGCTGTGCAGTCCAGGTTTCTTCAGGTTTTTCCTTATAAGCAAATTTCAGGAAGAATTTTAGGCACGGTCAATATCCACCTCCTGATGTTCCAAGTTAAGAGAAATAGTGCCTCCAGCAAATTGTTGGCACCTAAATAAAAGGGTAAATCATTCCATGGAGCCCAGCTTGGCTCATTTAAAACAGAAAACAACTCGCAGAGCCGCTAGTGCTCCATAGTGAGAAGCCATTATTAAATGAATTCTCAGGGGCAAACTTGGTTGCGGTTGGTCAGTCATTTAAATATTCCTGTTCTGCTGCCTTCATGCTGTCCAGGACATGAAGCAAATGAAGCCTGGCTGTTACCCAGATGATCCACGATGTTGTGACCAGATGGAACTTCACTTACAACATGTGTAGGTGCCTGCTGGACAATAAACAGGCTTTCGCTGTCTTTTGCTCTGATGAACTCAGGGGGGTTACTGGCAGGTTAAAACAATCACAGCCCCCAAAAGATTTATTATTATTTTTGTAATTTATGCCAGATGAACAGAACAGCAACAACAAAAACAAAAGGTTAAACGGATGTTTATTTTTAGTATTAGTGCTGATTTCTGGTTTTCCCACTTAAACTGGAGTCAGCAAAAAAAACAAACTGCTGTATCTTTCCTTATGTTTGTATTTGGTTTGAGTTTTGTTGTTTTTTTTTTTAATCTTAAGAATATTGTGATAGCTTCAAACACAGTTTACAGATAAAACAAGAAGTGTTTATAGTCTCATTTCCATTTCAGGATGAGTGCTTGCGTAGGTGCATACACGAGTGACAGTACCCCCCCCACCATGTGTACTTCTGCAGAAGTGGTCATCCTCTCTTGCAGAAGCTTGCAAATTAATTGGACAACTTTCATTAAATACCATGTGAATTCTTAAAAATACAATGAAAATAATTTTTAAAAAAACAGAGATAGAAGGAAGAAGGAGATTCTAGCCTCTGCTGGAAGGAAAGCTGCAATGCAAGCTCTCCCCTTGCATTCTTCCCTTCTGCTGCTCAGCAGAAATTTGAGAAAAGGGAGAGGTGTGCCCATAAACATATATACACATTGTGACTCTTCCAGTTGCAGGAAAGGCCTTATTAGACACCAGAGGAGATGCAGATCCATGTCTAAACAAGCTACAGCCCTACTGTGCTGTTTCTCAGACCCTGGGCACATCAGAGAATCACAGCACCATTTAGGTTGGAAAAGACCTCTAAGATCAAGACTAACCTATGACAGATCACCACCTTGTCAACTGGACTATGACATCCAGTCATTTCTTGAACATCTCCAGGTATGGTGACTCTACCACTGCCCTCAGAAGTCTATTCCAGTGCTTAACAACCCTTTTCAGAGTTGTTCCATCACAAATTCTTCAAGATGTCTAAACTGAACCTCCTCTGGTGCAGCTTGAGGCTTTGTTCTCTTGTCTGGTTGCTGGTTGCCTGGGGGAAGAGATCAACCCCCACCTGGCTACACCCTGCTTTCAGGTGGTTGTAGAGATTGATCAGGTCCCCCCTGAGCCTTCTTTTCTTCAGGCTAAACACCCACTACTCCCTCAGCTGCTGCTCATAGCACTCGTACTTCACACCCTTCAGCAGCTCCATTGCCCTTCTCTGGACTCGCTCCAGGACCTCAAAGTCTTTATTATAGTGAGGGGCACGAATAAGGGGACAAAAGATTCAAAGTGTGGCCTCACCAGTGCCAAGTACAGGGGGACAACCACTGACCTGGTCCTGCTGGCCACACTATTCCTGGTACAGGCCAGGATGGCATTGGCCTTCTTGTCCACCTGGACACACACTGGATCATGTTCAGACACTGCTGACCAGTACCCCCAGGGCTTTTTTTGCCAAGTGGCTCTCCAGCTGCTCTGCCCCCAGGTTGTAGCAATGCATGGGGTTGTCATGACCCAAGGGCACTGAGCCTTGTTGAATCTCATAGAGCTGGCCTTGGCTCATTGATCCAGCCTGTCCATGTCCCTCTGCAGAGCCTTCCTACCCTCCAGCAGATCAACACTCCCACACAACTTGGTGTCATCCATGAACTTACTGGGAGTACACATGATCCCCTCACCCAGATCACCAATAAAGATATTAAAAATATTAAACAGGGCTGGGTGTAGAATAGAAGAAAGACTGGGCTGAGATAAAAGCTTATGCAGAAGCACCATTTGTTCTCTGCACCCTCAGGTTTCTTTTGTTGGTTAATGAAGACTCTGGCTGTTCTAAGCCACAGAAGAGCCAGAACCAAAATTTCCCCACTCATGACAAAGGATGCAAAAGCTGATCGCAACACCCTCACTTTAAATGGAACTTTAAAGGTCAGTTCTTTTATTGCCCCTCGCTCAGCTGTAACACCCAGTTCTAGAAGCTGAGCACTGATGGGCTGTATGACTAACCCCAATGGGCTCCTGGAGAAATTAGTCTTAGCCAAAACCAGTGTTGAAACTTGCACTAATATGTCCAGTTTTTAATGTAGAGAACACCTATCAGATCTGTTCCAGCAGCTCAGCTGTGCGGGGAGCAATATCCAGATGAGAAATTGTAATGAGCAGCTGGCAATTTTTTCAAATGTTTCTGCTGGCTCTCAAACAATTATGTAACAATGTCTCTGCAAGAACAGAAGTATCTTCTTCTTTCAAGAAAGAAGGTGGAAAACAGGCACTGTTCAATATAAATCATGTTATTAACTTGTAGGTCTTCACAAAGGATATGCTGATTTCTAGAAATCCCTCATTTTTACTGCAATGATTAAAAACAGATGACAGTTGCCAGAGCAGTTGAACTTGGCAGCCCATGCCTTTGAGTTATGCCATTCTGATGTTAAATGTGTTGGGAGCCTGTATTAATTTAATTTCCATATTCTCCTGCTGTTGAACTTTATTTTGCTAATATGAGCTCCGCTGTTCTTCCTCAAAAAAAAATAAAAATCTAAAGAGCTATTGTATGTTTGTGAGGTTGAGAAGAGCAATTTTCAAAGGTGAGTGGTGCATTTGTATTTTTGTTTCCTTAAGCCAGAAGGAGAAGCATAAGATGACAGGAAAAGTTTAAGCAATAGCTGTATCTAAAACACCGTGACCTATATAGGCAGACTGAGTTCCTTGTTGCCATGGATAGCTGATGCCAGAATGGAAATTATGCCATAGAAAAAAAGGTGTGCTGTCATCAGGGGCTGTGCCAGGGTTTCCTAAGGAAGGCAACTGTGACGGATGTCTGATCATTGAGAAGGGGGAAAATATTTGTACTCTATACTAGTAAATGCAAACACTTCTAATAAGAAATGATGAAACAGAAACTAGTTTCTAAAACCAGATAAATCTTGGCAAAAAAGTGTTTCCACATTGAATATTTAGTTCAGAGGGATAAACTACTTCAAACAAGTGGATATCCAGGAAGAATGCTCATTTGAAATGCTCTTGCCATTTGGAAGTAGAGAAGATCTTCAAGACAGCAGGATCAGCCTTAGAGAGGAAAAAAGACTGAGGTTAAAGACCCATGGGAAAGAGGTATGCAGAGATGAAATTACCTGTCTTGTGTGTGTGAGATGCTGTTCCCTCTCTTGGACAGAGCACAGCAGCAGCAGACACTTGAGTCCATTAGAGATGTGCAGGCAGGGCAGTGAGCAGTGAAACCCTTGTGTGTGGCTGTGGTGAGCACATTGTGCACAACCCATTCATGCCAAACCAGCTTTCTGAAGCCATTTCTGACCAGACTCCAGCACCTGCTCATGTCCGTCTAATCCCGAGCCAGCAAAATCCCCCTTTCAGTTCTGTGGTATAGAAGCCAGTGGTAAGGAAAAGGATGGAGGAGGTCAGTCAGGCTTTGAGAAGCTGAGAGGAACCAGCTTCTGAACTTTGGAGGACCGAGCTTGTAGGCCAACACAAGACATAGAGATTTCATTAATCTGTGGGTAAAGCTATCTCCCCTGTTTCTGCAAAGCTAACATGAGGCCTATGTCTCCCAAGCTACATCCCCACAGTCCTGGGCAATGAGGCAGAGCTCCCAGCAGAAAAAAAAGTACAAAAGCTACACTTACACTACATGAAAGCAAGTTGCATGAGAGCAGTAATCTAAACCCTCCAGAACTGTATAAATATCATTATCAAACATTTTGCCACTACCACAGCACCCTCTTGTCTCAAGAGGCAACTGCAATGTTGCAAAATTTTAAGAATTGGGGAAAAAAAATCCACACACACAAGACCCCAAGAACAAACAGGAAGATTTTTCTCCAGCTCTTTATTTATATACAAATGTAGCAGGATTCTTCAGCCCGGAACATGGTCAAGGGACAATGCTCTACTTGCAAGGATTGAGAAGAGGAATCATGTGCTGCTTTTGGTGTTGAATTATGCTAAAACCAGTCTGGGTTCCCAACCTTAAGTCAATATACTGATAGTGAGGTAACTGGAGACCTGCAATTGGCAGTCAATCATTTTATACTATGAAAGTCCAGTCTATTTTCATATGGTTTGGTTCTTCTAACATACTCCTCCTTGAAGTGGGTGGGGACTCCTCCCTTGGGTAGGGGCCACCCTCCGAGGACGACTGAAAGTACTTCAAGGCTGACTGAAAGAGATTAAGCCCTTGGTTGTTGGTAGGGTGAGTTATATCAGTGTCTCTTTAATTATGGTTTCTTTTTGCTAGCTTTAATACAATTGCTTTGATATAGTGCACTATCCTGTCCTAGCCCATCCTATCCTATCCTATCCTATCCACTACAAGTAATTTTAACTTCTACTAGCAAATAATTCTGATTAAAATATTTTTGTCTAGTCATTTATTGTAAGAAATAATTAATTTTCAGAAAAATAGACCTGATTTGCCATCATTAAGCCCGCAGGACAAAGTTCCTTTATAATTCCTTAAGCTTAAACCATTTACAAAGTCTGGGGCAAAGACTGGATGTAGCTGCACCTAGATGTTTCTCTGAGAAGGCATTTAGAAAGCAAGGGGTTTTCTGCACCTCATGACTCAACAGGAGGGCTTCTCCAATAAACTGCATCTGAAGTCTACCACTCTCCCCACAACAAGTTAAACCCAAACCAAAATAAAGAAGTTATGAGACATTATTGCAAATAAACATGTTTTGGGCAGGAAAATAACATGCTCTGTCATCAGTTCTCCTTCCTACAAGAAGCCTAGAAATCTCTTAAGGTTGTTATGTCTTCTGCATGTCCTGCAGTGTGTAATCTCAGTTCATTTAGGAACTGAGGTTCTCTTCTATTTTTACAGCTCTGCAGACAACACAGAAAAAGGATTTCAAAACTCCTTGAGAGAAGTGGTAGTTGAAATGTTCCCTATCATGTAACACTCTTGCACAACCTGAGCCTTTAGCACTCTTTACCAACCACAGATGGTAATTTCTGCAAACTCTTATGTACTCTCGTATAATTGAAATGAAGGGACAATCATGATCACTTAGTCTACCTTTGTACAGTGTCACCACTTCTTAATTCCTGCATTACACTTCTTAGTTTCTGGATTCATCCTAGAACTTTTGCTAAGCTATGGTATATTTCCAGGAAAGATTCTTGATCTTGATTTAGTATTAAGTGCTAAAGATCCTGTCGGTTTTCTGCATAATTTGTTCTGACAGGATGCAGTGTTAATAAATATGTAAATACCTTTTATGAATTGCATCTGTTTAAAACATTTCCTCTAGACTGAAGATCTATCTTCTACCAGAAAACTCTTCCATGTCTAGAGAGACCACAGTTTGCCCCTTGTCAGATAAACTGTACCGACCAGCTTGGTTTGCCTTCTTTTTACCAGGAGCAATTTCCAGATCTCAAATTACTCTTTCCTGGATGCATTTCAAATTTTAAATCATCTAGGCAGCATAAACAGTCATGACATTGAAGCACCTACCCCAGTTAGTTAATGTACGGTTATAACGTAGTGTCCGCTCTACACTTGTCTGTTCTTCTTCCATTTATGCATTCCAGAGTTAGGTTAGCTCTCTAACATCCAGCTTCCCATTGGGAACTCATAAGAAGCAGCATCCTACATAAAACCAAAAGTCCATCAAGTCCTTATCCTCATGGTGGCACTTAGGATAGGTCATGCAGAAGCTCAGATTAGGGTCTGGACTCATTTAGATACAAGGCACATACAGATAGAGCTTATTCTTGATAACGCAGCCTAGGTCTGGCCATGTACCTCCCCAGCAAACTCAAAAGTTAAGTTTCCCCCTTTGATTCATTTACCGGTACCATGTGATGTTACACAGGTAAAATGTGTGACATCAATGCATTTTTTTTTTTTCCACCACAAGCAACTTGATCTACACCTTGCCAACTGTACTTGATTTGAAGCAAAAGCAAAGAAAACTTGATGCTGTTACTTTAAACAGCATTCTGGACATATTCCTCACAAACACACTGTACTTCTGAAGTCATAGCTGGACATACAGGTAGTGAGTTTTTTGATTTTTTTTTCCCCTAAGTTTGAAATTTTTTTTTCCTATAAAATAAAAGTATAAGGACATCTGGAATTTTTATGGAAGTAACACACAGTCCACAATTAAACAAAACTCAAAATGAACATATTCCCCAAACATTTAGTTCAATGACAGCACTTCTAGACTTTCTTAAATGCAAGCTGCATCCAGCTGATGGCCTCAGCCTCCTCTTGCTTTGACTCTGGATGGAACCAGTGCAACTAAATGTAAGAAGCTAGCAAGTCAAAAGGTCAGACCTGCAAAACTCATTTTGATCTGAGTGCCAATTCTCTAATAGAATTATTGAATTCTATAATTAATAGAATTATCTTTATGTATGTTAATAATATTCTAATTCAGACAAAGCAGAAAAAATTATATTAAATTAAAACAACATTGGCTTGCTGTAATTTCAGCCAAACATACATTTGCCATAAGAAGACTATCTAGATCAGATTTTATTCATCTTTCAGTCCCTGTTTTGAGAAAATAAACTATTTCTTGAGAATGCTTAATGTCATTTTGAAAATTACACTGCAGGCAGTCAAATGTGATGTAAAGCCTTTGTGTTAGATTTAGCAGTACTTCGGTGCTTAACTTGCAGATTCTACAATGTTAAAAATGCACATTAGTGAAGTAGCTACATCCATTTCTCGCTGTATGTGTTTTTTAATGTGAAATTCAAGGACACCCAGCTGTAGGCAGAAGTATAATTTAGTCTGTGGTTTTTTTCACTCCTTCTCAAACACAGATTTGATTTCTTCCATAGTTACTGTATGACATACAGGCTAACCTTGGCACCCCCTAGTTCCTTTCATTAGAAAGAGAGAAAACTGAGGAAGTGCTGGAAGATGTTACCTGTATGAGTCATTTGACAAGGCCAGCAGTAGGACCCAAAATGGAACCCTGGCTCCTAAATCATGGCTTTCATATTTCCCTTCTTCTTGCTACCTCCTTTACTCCCTAAATCAGGCTATTTCTTTTCTATTTAGATGCATTATAAATATGCTATAACTCTAGAACTCCAGCTTTTAGTACTTCTTCAATCCACATGAAGTATTGTAACACACACAAACAGTTCTCCAGTTTGATCTGGCAGATGCCTCTGGGACAATAATATAGCAAAGCGATTTATATGGGCATTTTGGCTGCAAACCAGACCACTCAGTCACATGTTCAGATAGGAAAAGAAGATTAGTAACTATGTTTATATTATTTTTTTTTCTCTGTGTTAGTCTGTATGCTGGTTTCAAGCACTAAATTTTACCTTCTTGCCTTCCTTTTCCATGAACAAATGTCAAGACCACAACTCTTGGGGCATCAATAGCAACTACACACTTAAATACAGAAGCAATTGAATCATCTACTTTATGAAAGAGGATTAAAGCTAATAATCTACTTTTTATGCTTTGAAACATCAAAACACTAGCAAACATTTTGAACAGAAAGTTTAATACCTGTAAGTGTCAAAACAAAAAGTAGCATTCAGTTTCTTTACTCAATTTTGCCAGCCAAGTCATTGATCTTTCAGAATTGCAGGAACTGGCTGAGCAAGTGCCTTTTTATAATTCCAGTCTCTTGAGGGAAAAATTCCTCTTTAGTGAAAATAATATAAATACTTGGCAATGAACACAGTCCTCTGGTGCTTCTGGCTCCCTTTTAGACCCACTACAGGGTGGGTTCTACATTGTGGGTTACATTTCTGTAACCTGCAGCTTTATTTATGTGCTACCAACCTAAGGCAGCCCCCTTCCATCCACAGCAGGCACAGCACAAACATTTCATGGTCCCCTCTTCAGAACCCTGGGGCATGTAGTGCATTGCAAATGTATCAGGGTTTGGATTGCAGCACATGATGGGGTGAAATATCTCAGCACATGGTAGGCTGCCATAGGAAAAAAAAAAATCAGAAATGACAGAAGCATTTTTTGGCTTCCACTCAGAAACCAAAGAAGTTAATGGAAAGTACAGAAACTGTTTTGCAGCCCAAAATTGCTGATAAACTTCAGCCTTAGCCTAACATCACTGACAAAGACAATCCTGTGAAAAGCAGTACTTTACGTCATGGTTTAACAGCTGAGTAGAGTTTCATCACATGTCTTAATATTTATTAAATTTTGATCAAAATGCATAGCATTAGGAGAAAAAGGGTGAAAATTTAAAAAAGACCATTTTTTTCTTCATACCATATTATTGGTGTTTTAAGACCAATAAGAAAATGAAGATTTTATCCTCAATCTGTAAAGTGAAAATAAAGTTCATATTTACTTTAAATTAATAAGTTTCACAGTGTATGAAATGCTATCTTGGGTCTTAATTCTTTATCTCATATCTGCTATTATTTTATGAACACATTGTTACTGCTTTTGACTCTAACTTAAAGAAACTTTCAAGGATTTTGGTTTCTGTTATAAGCAAAAAATTTAGATTGAGCCATTTATTTTCTAACAGAACCTGAACACGGTAAGAAGCAAACAAGAAGAAATGTATTTACTAATAGATTCGAGCTTTCTACGAAGAACTGCTCTTCCTAAAATGCTCCTGTTCTTTGTTTTTCCTATTAATTATTTCCTTCATTCATAGTTTGGGGGAGCTTTCTACTTTTCTTTCTTGTTTTCCACAGGCTTCTGAGTATTGTTTTCTGCCATGTGTCCCTTACCACCATGTTCACAAAGTTCACCTGATTTGCACAGTGGCCTCTGCTCAAGCAATAGCTCTGGCTGTTTCCACTGTAAAACGTGTGCATGCCCTTGGTGCATGTCTGCAGTTGTGTCTGCCAGCTTCAGTGAAGTTTTGCTGTCTCAGCAATTGAAATACTTTCTCTCTCAGTTCTGCCCATCTTCCCAGTGAAGTTCAGAGGCATGACACTCCATATGGATCAAAAAAAAAGTGAAGGAAAAAGAAAGAACAGATTGCAAATAGCAAAAATTCAACTATTATAGAGAAGCCAAAACTCTGTAGGACATTCATGTACAAACACCCTGCCACATATAGCCTTCTTTATACATTTTTGCTGAGCAAAACCTTTGCTGTTGCCCATTGTCAGCCTCCTTCAACAGACCAAAATGCACCTGACTAAAGATAGATGCATGCCCACATACCTTAATTTCTTCCAGTCCAATCTGGATGACTTTACTTGTATCTGATATCTCAGGAAAGCAAAATTCTCTACAGATCAATCAGACTTCCAAGTTATGCCTCTTTTTCTATGTCAGATTAATTTCTGGTTCCTATGAAAGTCTTATCCCAGACTGGATTATTAAGGTACTTTCCTGGGGTTAAATTATCTTGGATCTCTCCAGCTGACAGCTTAAAATTTTCTATTCATTTTCACTGATGTTTATTCACACTATGAAGTCTAGTTGAGTTGAACAAACCTCATAGAGAAATCAGATTAATTTTACCTGTGCTAACAATGTTTTTTATTAAGTTACTGTTAAGGAAACTGGGTTCACATTTGCTTTGTTTGGGTTGGAAGGGGTCTATTTCCAAGATCCTGGACTTTGTAACAGCTGGGACTGTAGATCAAGGGGACACCTGGACTAGGATAGCAACAGGAATGGGATAAGGTGTTCAAATCCCTGTGGGAACACAGGCGAAGGGGACACACGGAGGAACAAAGAGGGCAGCAGGCAGGGAAGGCTATGAAGGGACCAGTTGAATGTAAATGGGTCCAAAGAGTGTTTGTGTGTCTGAGCCCTGTGCATGAGCACTACAGTCTGTCCATCCCAGGGGTGAGTGAGCTGAGTAAGGGGCTCTGCACCAGGGGCTGGAGCAGGGCCACGGGTCACAGCTTGGGTGCCTGTGTCAGCTGCTGCTGGGGGTGAATGTCTGTATCTTCCCCAAAGAAGGGGTGTGGGGCGGGAGGGAGTGTATGTGCTTACCAGCAAACTTCAGACTGCACCAGCCAGTGAGTTTGGGGGCCTCAGGCTGGGGCATCACGCTGACAGGGAGTCAGTGCTGCCATGCCTGGGGGCCTTGTGAACAACAGGTGTCTGTGGAATCAGAGTGTGAGTGCATGGGTGTTTGCAGTGAGCCTCAGTCTGGACCAACCAGCAACTGGGAGACCTGTGGGGGAGGCAAGGGAGGGTTGGATGCAGGCAGATGACCATCAGAGGGCTCATGCTGGTGCTCAGGGGATGCGTGAATGCATGTGTGCCTATGCACTGGAACGTGTGATGTGTATGCCACCACCAGTGACCTTCTGCCTCTACCAGTCCAAGCAGAGGGGACCTAATTGTCTCCATTCTATGTGAGCTGCTGAAGGCAGTGCCTTACCTGGAGGAGCTGGCCACTCAACATCCCTTGACACCTTGTTTCCCTTCCAGACAGCAGAAGGAATTAGCAATTTGAGCATCTGACTTGCAATTTTTCCATGCTCATCTTCCCTTTTATTCAGCAGATGATTATAAGAGAGTGTAAATGACTATAATTAGGATCAGCAGACCAAGAATAATTACTTTTTTACAACCTGTTCTGTATGATTGTGAACCTACATGTGTCTCTACAAATGCATGTACTTGCATACTGAACATTTGTACTGGAACAAGTAGTTCAAAGGTGCATATCTTATCTAAGATACCAGAAAAATATTTTTTTTCCTGGTTGACTTCCATAAAAACAAATGCCTTTGATGAGAACAAAGACTGCTGTATGATTTTCTGATGTGATTGTGGACAGTTCTGCCTTACTCTTTATGGTGTAGGTTCAACTATTTGCCAAAATGTCAGTGTCCTGTTTTCCTTCAGGAAGAGGGTGGTCAGGGAAGCAAATTGCGAAATGGTCCATGTGTGCGGTCAACAGCTCTCCAACATGGTTTTCAAGGCTGTTGTTAGATTTATAGTTTTTTCTCCCAAATAAAATGCACTGGAATGCAAAAGTTACAGTTTCACCTATCACACCTTGGTGGTGTTATATCTACAGTATGCACACACCCCTCTGTTATGTCTGGTTCCTATTCTCTCTCCTGGGAAACTGATTATTAGCTTTGTGACTGAACATCAATAATTTAGAGAAAAAGCAGTAAAAAACTGTACCCATGTAGTCTGGACAAAACATACCTGCATGGCCCTGGCAGCTTTGCACATTTTAGAGGAGTGATTTTATCTTTGCACATCATTTCAGAGATCCTCTTGCTGTCCCAAAATGGGTTCTTTCACCTGGTGTGCAAGACGCCGACCCCCACCCAGAGCTGAGGTGTTTGATGTATTTACAGCTCTGTGCAGAAAGCAGTGCTGGGTGGCAAATCCACAAAATCAGCACACTGACTTCCAAAATTTTCACTATCTATTACATTTTAGCAAACAAAGTCATTAATGTTCATTGGCTACAAGTTACCTAGTTCTCTTATTAATTTTCTGTCTTAATTGGTTGAATGATTTCCTTGGTTCTTATGCTAATTAGTGAGCCTGCTCAGTCTTTCTCTACTCTTGAGTCAGTGGGTTTCTTGAATTGGTGGTTTGTGAGTCAGTGGTCACGTTCTCTCCCTGCCAGAATTGGCTTTTACCCAGTTTGTGAGGATTTGGCACAGTTGCTGAGTTGGCTGTGTTAGTTTCTTCCTTGTTTTGTGTGTTTGTAATGACCCACCCTTAGGTGGAAGGAGTTCTGCCAAATGTCCCTGTGGCCTGTAAATTCTGTATTCTTTGTGTCCACCATCAGTTGTACATCCTTCTTATGGATGCTAGCTTTGGAGCAGGCTGCAGGCCCATAGCCTCTCAGTCCTGCCTGAGAAGCTAGCCTGGGAAATTCATAGGAGGATTTCAAAACAATCCTCAGAGACAGAAAACAACTGCCAGGTGCTGTTTGTCTGTCCTCTTGTTTTCCTTGCAGGAGGGAGTCAGGGGGGTGGTGAGCCCCACTGACCAATGATGGTGATGTAGCACTTTGCTAACCAATAAGAGTTTCCTTTCTGTACTTTCCACGTATCTGTCTATAAAACAGGCCTGAAGTAATAAACCAGGGAATTCTCCTGTTGTGACTCCTAGAGAGTCTATGTCATTCTTTATCACCGTTCCCAATCAGAACGACACCTTCTTCCCAAGCTTTGTTAACCTCCACTTAGCACTGAGATCACTGAAGCATCTCAAGCCCTAAACTCTAACGAAACAATTCTACCAATGAGTAATTCACCTTTTTAAAACTCAGACACCAATTCATTTCCTGATATGTGTACTATGTTTAACTCCATGTCTTTATATGGCCCTCCTACCAATAACAGAAAACCACCACAAGTTTCATGCCGTTCTTCAGCGAAAACAAAAATAACTGTAGAAAAGTTTACTGTCAGGAAAAAAATCAGGAAAACAAAATCACAGAAACTACTAACTGCTTGGTTAGCTGCCTTTCTGTTGAGTAGCAATATGTCTTACTTATGTTCTATAGTATGCTACAGAAGTTTGTTAAATATCAGTCTCAGGCACACTTATTATTTATTATCAATTATTAACTATTAGTTAAAATTTATATAATTATTAATGATAATTATAACATATTATATATAATACAATACCTATCTATCTATATATATATGTAATATGATACATACATTATATTAATTATATATTCTAGATAATAATATATAAACAAATATATTAATATTTATATAGTTAATATATATTATAGTATAATGTATATTAATATATGTTAATATAGTAATACTATATATAGTAATATATTTATAATTAATTATATTATTTCTTATTGATTATTGATTATTGATTATTAATTAATATTTAATCTAAACCATTATTGACATTTTTCTTTTTAACAACTAGTTTATTAGTGGATGTAATGAGATATACATCCCTTTATTGATGTTGCTGTGTCAGAATTGTGCCAGTCTGTGTGCAGCTCTGCAGGGCATTTTGTTTCAGTATGCTTACAAATGGAACACATGTTCAATAGAAATCAGAAAGACTTCTTATTAAATCAAGTGCTCTTTTTCTTCTTTTAACAGGTTTTATTTCGATTTTGTCACTATTTTGAAGTGTTGTCAGAAGGATTTTTTTCCTCTTATGGGGATGTAGCTTGCTTTTTGTCCTACAGCTTTTAAAAGGATAGGTTTGGAAGCTATCAGCAATATACTGTACAAGAAAAAGAAGCTCTAAAATACAATACCCTAAGCAGCTAATATTTATATACATTCCTCAGTTCACTAGTAATCCAGATAGATTACCAGAACCCTTTTCACTGCTATAGCAGGTAATTTTCTTTAATAATTACTCATAATAAAAACAAACTTTTGTTATACCTAACTAGATTTTTATTCCCATTAATCTTAGTTTGAAACACTTCCAATGTCTAATCTCATGAAAATTAGAAACTTTCTTGTAATTTTCAGCCTTAGTTCAGGCAGGAACATTTTATATTTTGTGATTTTGTTTAAACTTTATCTTTTGGTTTAAAAACTATGAACATATTTGCAGAGAGGAGACATTTGTGTCTCAGCCTTTTCTTTTCCCAGACTAGACAAGACAAGCATTTTTAGCCTCTCTTTAGAATACCCACTTTCAACTGTTGATCAGAATAGCTCCTTTCAGCCCCTCTTCCTTACTGCAACATCCGCTTTTGACAGAAATGAGCAGTCCTTCCTGCACTGCTGCAGAAAATATCCAGCTGCTTCTGCCAGTGCTGGAATTGCTGTTTCCCTTCCTCTACTGGATTCAACACATTTAAGATTTAGTAACCTGATAGCTAATAAAAAGCATCTGATAACGTTTTTCATAGTCTATTAATTATCACACTGTTCAATTGTGGCAAGTTTCCTAACACAATAAATAATTGGATAGAATAAAGACCAGTTGTTTGTTCTGTCTTCAGCCGAAGTAACAGTTTCCTGACCCACCACTAATTTATCAAATATCCTTTTGTTATTTTTAAACAACAGAAGCATAAGACAAACAAATTATATCTAATAAATGGTGCAGGTAATAAAAATAATCTGTAAGTCTCTGCCATCTGAGATTTTTCTAAGATTATTGCTTATTTTCCTGGAAAAGCCCAAGGGTATCCTGCTCAGGAATAACCTCTATACCTGTGGGACCCTGAACTAACTCTATCTCAACTCCACCCATGGGTAACAGCTTAACATTGTGCTCAAATGAGTTAATGAAAATTTTTCCTTATTTTCCTCTTCCCATTCCTAATCAGCTGCAAGACACCTATTGCAATGGATGCTTAATTCTCTTTGGATGTTTGTGAAAAAGAATGGTTCGTATCAGTACACACACTGTCACTTCAATATATTGCTTTATCAATTCGACTTCACCTTCTTCCTCTGCTACTAATTACAATTACTGCTAATTTTGCCTCCTCCCTTTCCAGTTAACAGAACTTGCTTCAGCAACCACATATTCACATCACAAAATTTTCCATGAACAGCAGAATTAATGAAGCCTGGTTTCCTAGAGATTTATGTTGCTGATTTCCAAGTTCCATGCTCATACCATGTCTGCCACAATACCTTCACTGTGCAAAACCAGCACTTTAAATAGCCAGTGTGAGCCATAACACTTGCTGCTTGGATCAGCACTCTACATCCATTGCACAGTCACTCAAATATCAAGATCTGTGGTTGTTGTCAAGAAGAATGCATTGCATTCCTTTGTCTGAGTGGAAAATATTTCTTAAAATACTTTAAAATTAAATAAAGGGGGCTCCAATGGAGTTCTTTGTTTCTTGTAACTGTGAATTTAGAAACAATGGTTTGTCAAGGAAAAGAAAAATGGGCATGCATTTTGAAATGACTGCTGGAAAGATAAGAATTATGCTCCTAGAAGATCAAATGTGTATTTTTACTCTAAGTGTATATGAGAATATCACTAAACTTCCTGACAGATTAATGGAATGTACAGAAGTGAAATTATCACAAATGAGCACTTTTTAATTTTATTTCTTTTGGGGCTTTTACCTTTGGAAGGTGAGCACAGCTAGTGCTTTTAATCACTGAGGGATGTTCTGGTTAGACATAACTTCTCTGTGTCTGTGATTTCTCTTCATTGACAATATTTAAAGAAAACGTGGTGCAAATGACTGTGGTATTGAATCAAAGGAGCAGGCATTTCAGTCTAAGTGAGGTGAAAATCCTGTAGCTACTTCTCCAAGGATGGCAAAACCATATGGAGCACTACTGCACGTGCACTTGAAGGCACAATAACCCTGTGACACAAGTAAGTGATAGCTAAGAAAACACAAACAAACAAATAAACAAACAAGCAAGAAAAAGGCTGTGGAAATTTGTCTCATGATGTGTGAACTTGTTTATCTTGTCAGGACCTCTTCTGACAGAAAGGCACATGACCAGCTCTTGGGCTGAGAATGTGAAGAACCAAGGGGGAAGTTACAAGACAGTTCACATATTAGCCAATTAATTTTTTTTCCAATGTGTAACACTTCAAGAAAAGGACAAATTTGAGCAAGTTGGCAATGTTTTGGTGGTGATAGACTATATTGGCTGCACAATGAGAACTCCTCCTGCCAGGAGCCGTGTACCAGGTTCTAGCGGTAGAGGCATCAGGTATGCCAGGAGCAGCTCTCATAAGTGGAATTATATTTACTTTATCCATACAGAGCTGGCTTAATTTTTATTCATTGATTTCCCCTTTCATGTTTTTTTCAAGTTTCTGAAGTATTGTCGTAAAACACCCACAATCTTATCAAGCCCTGTTCATGTGACAGCCACCTTGGGTACCCTGTCAGCCTTTGATACCACTGCTCAGAACACCTAAACTCAAGGCTGGTGGTGCCTTGTTCTTAGTTCATTTTGTATAAAATGTCATTTCAATAACAAAATCATGCAGGCTGGAAAAAACTGTTACATCACTCAATCTGTTATTGAAATATTGCTTAGTCCACCACTAAAACCTGTCTCTAAATGTAACTTCTTTCATCCAGGGATAGTGACTCAACCTCTTTGCTGGGAATCCATGTTCTAATGTTTGGTAACTGCACTGATGTAGAAATTTTTCCTAATAGCTGGTCTAAACTTCCCCCACCACAATGTGAGGCTGTTCCTTGTCATCCTTCCATTATGTGCCAGAAAATGCATTATGTGTTAGAAAATACCATGCAAGCATGTCACCATTTCAAGAGGTTAAAATCCACGTGGCAGTGTGTGCTCAAGACTTGAGTCAAGGCAGTTAAGTGCTTGTTGGTTGTAAAAAGCTTGCTGTTGCACTGAATTAAGCACAAAGGTCAGGCTGTGAGGGTCATTTTCCACACAAAGACAGTGCAGTTTCACAATCCATTCTCTTCAATCTTAGCATGGCTGGGAGGAGATGTTAGTTCTCTACCCCAGGCTGATCCTACACCCCACAGCACCACCTCACCACCTCTGGGAACACCATGATTTCTGAGGCTGGAACAGTGAGGTGGTGTCTTCAGCATCCATTGCTAGCTTGTGACCTCCTCTCTCCTTGTTACTCATTCTTTCCCAAACACCAAATTGTGCTGTCTCCTGAGTTTTGCCAGTGTGGATAGCAGATGGCAAGAAAATCAATTTCTCCACACCTTTTCATAGGGAATGATCTAATGCTTGGGACAGGTAATGAAGGTGAGGAAGCAGCTTAATTTTTTCAGAGAGGTATTTGAAAGGGGAAGCATAATGGCTCTGTTTCCTTCTTCCTGTCTCCTTGAAAGCCTGAAAAGACGTGTGAATGCCGAGTATCCATCAAGGTAACTCCATTTTAGATCTGGAAAAAGCATTATTTGCAAAATCACTAACAAGAGCTTAAATAGCTATTACATCCTCATCACAGCTGCAGAGGCATATAGAAAAAGAGGGTTTCTCTGTGTCCCTCTACTCATCTGGCCCAGGGTGGCCTTGACTTTGAAAGGTTAAGGTACAGAATTACCTGGCAGTGGAACACTGGATAGGAGAACAGGAACAGAAAGGTGGCAAAAATTGCAGTCTCCATACTGCTCAGAAAACTTCAATTTCTTGAAGTGCATATTGTGAGAAACAAACTTCATTTTTCAAAAATTTTTAAAAGTTTAATAAGGGATAATAAGGGAAAAATCAGTAACAGCCCTGGGTGCTTGGTGACAGCCAGAGGCACGTCCACTAACCATAGTAACGCTTCTTATTTACCCTTTTTATTGCATTTCTCAAATACATATTCATAAATGATTATACATATTTAAACATTTCATCAAACTACTTTACAAGTTCCAGCAACTTTTTAGCATGGCCCCTCCTCTGATCCACCTTTTTAGAGCATGTGCAATAGTCTTGGTTTTGAGGGTGGTGTGTCACCCCCTCACCTCAGGGACCCCTGTTCCGTGGTTTCAGAGGTGACAATTACTGATAATTGAAGTGTCAGTAGCAAGGGTCCCCACTGAGCTCCTTCCTCAAATGTTATTTCAGTTATTGTAAGTTAAGCACAAGTACTTTAAACTAACATCAGCTATTTCACAAATATATCTGAGTTATTTTCATTATTGTCAGCTACAAAACTGATATTTTATTTTTGTTATTTACAAAAATAAAAACATTAGTTATTATTGCACAACTACAGCTACTTCTGCAGAAGTTAACATTATAGTCTAATGCAAAACACATAGCATTCACTATAATATTTGCAAAAGAGAAAACTTTAATATGTGTTTATCACACTGTCCACAAACTAAAACATCTATAAATGGTGTTCTGAGGACATGAACTACACAGGGGCCACGGCATCAGCCACAAAAAGCTGACAAATTATATCAAAAGAAGTCAAAAAGTGATTACAAACTGTACTATATCAAAATCGTTGTGATTAATAACAATTTGCAAAAGACAATACATGGATTGTGAAAGCAAACAACTACCTGGATATTTATAACACATATACATCTAAGTTATTTCCAAGAATAAAGCCTCTCAGCCTAAGTTAGGATTCCTCTACGTGTATGAGTTCAGTGTACTGTTTCTGTAACACTCCACATGGCGAACACTTTTATGTTTAAGAAACGGGGAGAGGGCACAAGTGGCAGCATGACTTGCTGCACGGTGTTTTCCCAGCAGCTGGGGCTGACAGGTATGGCCGAGCACCAGCACTAAAGCACAGCATTAACAAAGCCAGCGCGGGCATTGCGGCGCACACACATCCCCTCATTGCTGGGGCCGCCGCCAAGCCACGGCTCCCCGCTCCGCTCCTCCCCTTCCCCCGGCGCCCCTCAGGCGCCCCTCGGGCGCTGCCCGGCGGTGACCTGTCAGCCCCCGCACTATCACTGCCAGCCACCCCGCCCCGCCACCGCCCGCCCCCGCACTGTCACTGCCGGCCATCCCGCCCCTTCCCGGCCGGCGCAGGCGCCGCAGCGGGCTGGGCCGGGCCGGGCCGGGCCGGGCCGGGGGGCAGGCGTGTGGAGCGCGGCGGGGCTGCGTGTGCGGGGCGGCTTCGCTGGCTCCCACAGCCGGGCGCTATGTGGGTGCCGCTGGCCCTGCTGGCCCTCGCGGCGCAGCTGGCGCCTCACCGGAGCGCGGCTTCCCAGGGGGAGCAGCCGCCCGCAGGTAACGCGCGGGGCGAGACGGGGGGATGGGGTGGCCGGGCCAGGCCGACCGGCTGATGGGCACACGGGTCGCCTGAGGGGCGGTGGCACCGGCACCGGACGTCCCGTCCCGGATTCCTCCGGGACCGAGCGCCGCCGGTGGGGCCGGCAGCCCCGCGGCGGGCGCAGGGAGCCGCCGGGGCAGTGCGGGCGGCCGGGCGGCGCCGGGGAGGAGCTCCCGCTGCTGCCCGGGGCTGTGCCGCGCTGTGAGGCGCCCCGGGCCCGGCCGAGCCGGGTCGGGTGCGGGGTTCAGCCGGGCCCCGCGGCCGTGTCGTGGCGCGCCGGCGGCGCGCTGGTGACATCAGCCCCCGTTAGGATGTTCGCGCATTTCGGCAGGCCGAGCCAGAGCGGCGTGTGCGCCGGACGGGCCTGCCCCGCTGTGCTTTATGGCTTCGTGCGGCCAAAGAAGTAGAGAAACCGGGAATCTCGGTGCGGAAATGGGGAGCACGGGGCTGGGGAGTGTGAAGGAGGTCTCGGGATGGCGGCCTGAAGCACTCACATTTGGGCAGGCACTCCTGGGCAGGAGGGGTGGGTGGCTTGCCAGCGGAGAGCAGCGTTGTGTCTCTGTTTGCACAGAGTTTTGGCAAGTAAATTACGAAAGAAATAGTCAGGCTTACTAGTTTAATTTTAAACTGGAAAAGTTCATTAAAAACAGAGATTGCTGTCTAATAGTCAAAAAGGAACATGCGTTTAATTTTTTTTTGAGACTATTGAGAGCTGGCTTTGTGTCCAGACTCCTTGAATTCTGCAAATGGAGATTTCTGGAGTCCAGATCCATGCCTAGGTGAAGTGACTGAATTTGATTGCCCCTGAGCATGGGCCACACCATGCTTTAGAAGTCTGCTTAGCTTTGGCTGGTATTGACGATCAGTGCTAAAAGTGGCAATCTACCTGCATTCTTATCACTTAATAGCTGGGATTTTGAGTATCCAGTTCGTTTGATTTGGTGTCTGCTTGTAACTGGCAAACCTTGCAGGGAAAACTATCTTTTTTCCACATTGGGTCAGTAAGGTGGCTTGATATCTTAAATACTGTCTTGTTTGTTCTTAGTGTCTTTTAAGGACATGCTTTAATTGCTAGTAAAATATGCCATTTCTACATTGTATTAAGCATTTTTAGGGCAGAAAACCACAATACCAGTAAATCACTTGTGAAACAAACCTGCTATAACCCAGCCTAGTCCAGCACAACAGTCATTGTTGCATCTGTTTACATAGAGAATATTGTATCTGTAAGCATAGAGAGTAGTGCTGTGGTAAAGATGATGTAGCAAGCTGCCTAGAAGCAGGAAGCTCACTTTCCTGCACACAAGTGCAGCAAATCCTAGCTCATAGGAGCAGAATGTATTTTTGAGTTAGGTTTTGGAAACTCCAGCAGCATTTTCTTGATGACTTGCACTCAGCTTGGTCACAGCCACTGTAAGTAAAAGCTTATTTTTTTAGTGACCAAAAGCATCACGAAGGGAATTCTAATTGATAATTCTGTGTATTAATAATAATAAATAAATAAATAAAAATGCTGGGTTTATAAGTAATGACTAATAACATGTGCTCACTTCATTATAATATTGATGCAGGCAGATGTGCTGACCTACAGGGGAAGAATTAAAGTAGAAGGGGAAGTCTGAAGCATGTTTATGATGCTGTCACGTACAGAATAGCAGAATGGGTCAGGTTGGAAGTGACCACAGTGGTCATCTGGTCCAGCCTTCCTGCTCAATCATGGTCATCCTAGAGCATGTGGCACAGGATTACCTCCAGTTGGTTCTTGAGTAACTCCAGTGAAGGAGACTCCATAGCCTCTCTGGGCAGTCTGTTCCAGTACTTGGTCACTCACTTGGTAAATAAGTCCTTCCTCATATTCAGGTGGAATTTTCTTTGTGTTAGTTTCTGCCCACTGGCTCTTGTTCTATTGCTTGGCACCAGTGAGAAACTGTCTTCTTGGCACTTCTCCTTTAGATACTTGTAGATATTGATCTACACTTGTATTTAAGGTCCCCTCTTGGCCATCTCCTCTTGAGACCGAACAGGCCCAGCTCCCTCAGGCTTTCCTCATAACAGAGATGCCCCAATTCCTTGATCCATTTTGTAGCTCTCTGCTGGACCTGCTCCACAAACTCCATGTCTCTCTTGTACCGAGTCCAGAATTTCCATGGCAACAGTTGTATGATTTTTTTTTCTTCCTTAAGTCTTATAGGTCTTTCAGTGTGCCAGCAGAATAATAACATATATCAGGGAGTTATCAAGTGTGTTAGGAGGAAATGTTCAGTCATCTTAATATTCCAATGTAGGACACTTCTTTCCTTAGAAAAGGAATGAAGCCAGACAACCCAGCAGCAACTGGAACATTTCCTGCATTTCCTACAGCTGGGTGCTTGATGTGTCTGCATTGATAGGCCTCTGACTCCACAGTGGAGCTGGGCACTTGTTGATGGGAACTCTCAGTCTGTATTTCAGTATTACGGAAGACAAGGTCTGTGGTCAAGGTGAAGAAGATTTAGAGGCTGTGGTAGCAGTTCAGGTGCTTCCTGCACATTTTAAGCCACATTTCTAAGAATGTCTGTAGTTCCTTTAGGTAGCTGACTTCCTATTATTTGTGATAATCATGGTGGTCTTGAGTTGTTGTTTACAGTTCAGATTATTGACATCCATAGCAATTGACTCATGCTGCAAATAAATTAGAAGGTAGAAAGTGTTGTATTTAGATACCATCTATTACAACGCTTCTCATCTATAACAAAAGGGATGAACACTCAAAATAGATAAAACAATATTTAGCTTGTATTATTTAATCTGTTCTTTTAAGTGTCCTCCTTGTGCAACTTGCTGTGGTTCTTCTCAAGATGGTGATCTCAGTCTACCTCTCCTCTTACTACAGCTTACAACCTTGTGGAGATTTTTATCATAAACAATGATTTTAAAAACTCCATAGAGCAATGTCAAACCTCTGAGCCCTTAGAAAATTAAATTCGGTTGTAAGTAGAAGCTGTAAAAATGCTTTGTATACTGTGTATAATGTTTATTCATGATACTTGGAAAATCATTTAAGTTCATTTCAGTTAATGTTTTAAAAATTATTAGCTTTAAATATTACACCAGTCATGGTACTCATTTAATTTGTGAACTGATTTCTTTGTGAATTTGAGGTCTTTTAAGAACTTCCGGTAGAACCTTCTGCATAAATTGCTGTTACATGCATTAATTTAAGCTTGTCTGCAGTAAAGTCTTTAAGGAAGTACCAGGTATGGGAGTGGCATTACAAGAGAAATGAATGTCCTGGGTTTCTTCTGGAGGGATAAATGAAAGTGGGTGAAGGCAAGCACATGCAAGCATTTTCATGTACACGGCGTGGCTGCTGCCACTTAAAAGAGAACCAGTCAGGTAGCAGGTACAAGATTTCTTCATCACCTTGATCCTTGGTGCTTGCCAGTCTACCCAGCTCCCAACCAAGCACAGCCAAGAGGCAGCTCCCCTCCAGCAGTCTGATAGGAGCAGGAGCTGTTTAGTGCCTGGCCTGTCAGAAGTGCACAGAGAGGGGGCTGTGCTAGCCCAGGTGTGCTGCCTTCAAGTGGGATGTGGCAGAAGGCAGAACCACTGCACTGACAGACATTTCCCATTCCTCCCCAAGGCATGTGCTTGGTGCTCCTGCAGCCTGTGGTGAGCAGTGACCTCTTCCTGCTCAGTTTCAGTCCTGTGGTGCTGGGCAGTGCTCCTAACTCTCCTCCTCTCCCAGATGGCTGAACTCTGCTTTTAGTGCAGGCCAATTTTGTTTGATTTAGAACAGATTGAAGTGAGAATATAAATGATTAGGAGGACCATTTTGTCATGGTTTAACCAAGCCCCATGCCGCTGCTTGTTCACTTCATTACCAAAAGGACTGGGGAGAGAACGAGAAGCTGGAGAACTCTTGGATTGAGATAAAGGCAGTTTAGTAGGGAAAGAAAAAGCCATGTACATAAGCAAAGCGGAGCAAGGAATTAATTCACTGCTTCCTGTGGGCAGGCAGGGGTTCAGCCATCCCCAGGAGAGCAGGGTCCCATCATGGGTAAGGGTTACTTGGGAAGACAACCACCATCACTCCAAATGTCCCACCCTTCCTCCTTCTTCCCCCCACTTGATGCTGTGAGTGTGATACAGCACAGAAAGCAGCAATACCGTGGCCGCTTGCCAGCCCATGCTCACCGTGGCTGTTACCAGAATGTTACCAGGCATGCTGCTGTGAGGTGGTAAGAAGTACAGCAAGCAGTGAAAGCAAGTAGCACTGGACTCGAATATGCAGTCAGGAAAGGGAGCCCCAGAGTAAGTACAGGAGCTCATTACTAGCTAAGCAGCACTAACAGTTGTAAATTCAGTTTAGTACATCCCAATCAAGTCTGTTGTTATGTCAAACCATTTGAATCCCAAGCTGAGCACAAATAAAAATGAAGGAAATGTAGCCTTCAGAGAGTTTAAATTCTTTTTTTTTATGTGTTATTTTTCATCCTCGGCATTGACTTGCCGCCTTCTGAATCCATCTTTCAGGGTATTGATTACCTTTTTGCCACCCATTCTTTCCGTTTGAAGTTTTTTTTCAATGCATATGGCTGCAGAGTACTGCAGAAGCATTCAAAGGTAGTGCAAATTTATCTGATCTTTTTTCTCTTGTTTTTGTTTTCATGGGTGTTGAAAGCTAAGGAGAGTGACCATTTTACACATGTAAAGTCATCAGAACTGCTACCCTTTCTGGGTGCAGTTGAAATGGATAGGTGAGCTCAGGTCCCCCTATGGGCCATTTTTGTAAGGCTTGGATTCAGTGATCCTTGTGGGTGCCTTCCAACTCAGAATATTCTGTGAATCTATGAGGTGAAGCAACTGTAGGTAGAGCACAGGGCTGGCACAAGGAAAGCACACTTCTCCCAGTCAGGGGCCCAGAAGGGACCAGCTGGTTACTATTGCAGCTCTCTGTCTTTAAATGATGCGTTAACCATGATTCTACAGTGAGGTTCGAACTGCTTTCCCCCTTGGCCTGTTGAAGTGGATTATAAGTGTTTTCCTATGATGTGTCACTTGGGGATTATAAGGATTTGTTTGTTTTTAGTGGAAATCCAAAGAAGGAACAAACTGTAAATTTTTTTTTTTTTTAAATATTAATTTAAATTTAATAATTAAAAAAAATAATTTAAAGGTAAAAACTTTCAAAAGTTTTTACTTGTTATTTTTTCAGTTTGTCTTTTCAAGCTTTCAGTTTGTGCTTTCAGTCTGCATTTCAGTGGCTAAATGATGCTTAAAAGTCACATATGACTTGGATGAAGTTTTATGGCTTTTAAGGACGCTGTTGTCTGAGATAGCTGTACCATAAACTTTGCAGTGTGGATTCATCAGGCCCTGTTCTGTTACGTGCATTATTGCACTTCAGCTGAATTCTGCTTGTGTAAGCAGTGGTGACAAATCTCTTTGTGTATGCAGTAATGTCAGAATGAAGGAAGGAGTTTCAGCCTTGCACAAGATACAAGTATCAGCTTGAAGGCTGTCTAATTTTTACATCTTAGAAATGTCCAGTTCATTGAATTAATTTTTGCTCTAGACAATGCATTGCCAAGGCTCAGTGAACAGGTAGGACATCTACATATATACAAAATACTAAGTCCTTTCTTAAGTATATGCTTTAAAAATAGATTTTATTGAGACTATGGCTGCTTCAGACTTGTATTTTGTAAGTACTTTTCATAGGTAGTATTGTTCAGGAGCACCTGCAAAGTCAACAAGAATGTCGGGTTTCAAGCTGGTAAAGAAACCTTTCTTTATGCCTATATGGTTTGTATATGTCTGACCCTGCTGATATTTGTGAGAGGTGTGCAGTAGTTATTTCTGACTTGGAGAAGGGTATGTATAAAACAAATTAGTCTTCTTCACAAATCACAATTTGTCTTGTAGGTTAAAAGAAGCATTTTCTGCCTTGATGATGTACACTTTTGAAGCAAAAATGCATCATATCTTGTATGCAAGGAGTGGATTAGTTCTAACATTTATCTATCTTAGTCTAAGAAGACACAACTGGGTGCACTTGTTTGCTACTCAGAAAAAAACCCTCCAAACCAAACCAAAATCCCCCTTATTTAGCAGCCTGAAATGAAGCAGCAGCAGATACTTGCAGTAAAATAAGTCTTTCAGTGGAGTTTGTCCTTTCATTTCCTCTCACATGTATTTCCTTCCTGTCTGCTATGCGAGTTGGCTGAAGGTGTAAATGTCTACTAAATCTTAAATACTTTAGTTGAAATAATTTCACATTGAGAAGGTGTTTGATAATGTATATACACATTCATGTCCCACAGTAGTCACACCTGATGAGATCTTTGCCATCAGTATGGCAGCAATAGTTTTGGTTGTTTGCATGTGGACAAATAAGTACATTTCTGTCCAAGTTATAAACTGATGCAGGTGTGAATTTGCTGAGATAAACTGTGCAGCTGTTTTCCCACGTCTGTTCTCTGTTTAATTCTAAACTTCCAGGTCACCCTGTGGTCATGCTTATCTTTACTTTTACCCCTCTCTTACTACTATCTTTGCTTTCCAAAATTGCAGTTCTTTATCTTCAAAATACCGGCATGTTTAGTTTATTCTGGCATGCTTAGGAAAAGTGTATCTGATTGGCCTGCCTTTGCCTTGTATTCCTTCAGTCCGTGGATGTAGAGCTGTTTCCTGAAATTCCTTTTATGTTGTTCTACAATGCACATACTCATTTAAATTTCTGTGAAAAAAATGGTTCTTGCTGTTCTCTGTTGGCTTCTCAGCAGCCAGTATTGCTGTCTTAGAAGGCAAGGTGAACTGCCGGGGGGAAACACTTTGAACTGGAGGCAAACTAGAACTTGCTGAGTTTCCTGAGTCATGCATTATGGCATGAGTTGCTGATCAGTTTTCTTCTCTCATTCCGTACTTGCTGTCTCACTGTTTGAATTTGCACCTTTAGTGTTGCTGCATTTATGTTTATTATAAATTGAGTTTTATGTTTCACAGTTACCTTCATGGCACTAACTGCTGTCGTAATCTTCCACTTGTGCTTGCAGAGCAACATAGAACACGGTGTAACGTGTTAGGAAAATGAAAGCTTCATTATGTTTAGTTAGTGTTCACATACAGTATCATGGCCTTTTAACTGGCAATATGCAGAAATTGCATCTATAAAGATTAAACATTAGCACCTTGAAAATCTGCAGTGTCCTATGTGATCTGTATTCTTGATGCTGGAGTGAGATGGGATTGTGGCATCCCCAGGCACTGTCTCTGAACTGTCTGCAGAAGAAATCATTAGAAATCAGATAGCCAGCCTGAGTAAAAGAGCTGTGAGCTAGACTAAAACTTATTTGTTCAGCTACCTGTGCAAGGTCTTGCATATCTTGAGAGGGTGGACAGCACCTCCCAGTTCAGTATCATTGGCAAATTTGCCCAAGGTGCATTCAAATCCTAAATTCAGATCCTTGGTAAAAATACTGAACAGAACAGGCCCTTGAACTGGGCCCCAGGGGACACTGCTGGTCCCCAGCTGGATGCAGCCCCGTTCACAGCAACCCTTTGAGCTCTGCCCTTCAGCCAGTTCTTCACTCAGTGTGCTGTGAACCTGCATATGCCAACTTGTTTGGAAGAGCACAGTGCGAAACAGTATCGCAAAAAAGCTGTACTAAAATCCAGAAGAAATATATCTGCTGCCTTCCCTTCACCTACAAGGCAGGTAATAAATCAGTTAAGCAGGACTTCCACTTTGTGAACCCGTGTTGACTGTTCCTGGTGATGATATTCTTCTTCTAATGTCTTTTGAGAGCACCTGGCATGATCTTCTCCATCATTTTTTCCAGGCGCTGAGATTAGGCTAACAGGTCTGGTTTCCTGAGTCTTTCCTCATGCCCTTCTTGTAAGTTGGAATAGTGGTTGTCTTTTAGTAAGCAGGGACCTCCCCAAATCTTAGGCCAATGATGGAGCGGTCCTGCTCTTAACATTTGCTACCTCCTTCAGTGCTCTGGGGTCAACCCTTTTGTTAAGCAGTTTCTTTTATGTAATAGTAAACAAAAGGTAAAATTTTGTAAGGCTAGCCACACTGTGGCTTAAAACTGCACACTTGAAGTAATGTTTGTGTACTTTGGCCCATCTGTGTGCTTGACATCTCTTCTGCCAACTTGTCACCTTTTTTTTTTCCTTGTGGTTATGAATTTGATGATTATGTTCCTTTTTTTCCAATAGCTGAAATACCACTGTTATATGTATTAAAACAAAAACCACAGAACCATTTGCAGAGTGATCTATATTACATCTGTCAAACCTTTGTGGTCAGTAGCATATCTCAGCCCCTGTGTATTACTTTCAGTAATGTGTGTATTTGTGGTCTTGTCCTCAGGATGTGTAAATTGATTACTTTCCCTAACTATATCTCAGAATGAAGTTGCAGTACTTGCTTTGTGAACAAGAAGCAATGTAGAGCAGGTCAAATATGAGTTCCCTCAACATTTTGTAAAAGCCACATTGAGAATACTAAGGGTGCCAAACATTGAGAAGCTGAGTTTTAACAGTTAAATTCAGTTGAGTGACCTTCCTTTCTCTTCACTTCTCTTCCTGAGTGTCATGTGTCGGCCTTACGGGATCCCGTGGTTTTCCTTCTCCTGAAGCTGCTCCCTTGATATCCCTATTGGGCTTGCAACTTGAAACAGATACATGGAAGACTGTCAGTGTTGCTTCTTTTTTTTTTGAATGCATTACTACATTACCTCTGACATTTTTTGCTAAGTGTGCTTCAAACATGTTCCTTCAAATGGAACTACATTATAGCTTCAGTGTTCAATTTCCTTACAAGTGTTTGTAGTTCATTTTGGTCATCACAGCTTACTGAAAATACTGCTGGAGTGATAGAAGTATCACTGTTAGAAATTCATAGGGAACACAGGCTTTCCCGAGCAGGCCTGTTGCATTTTGGCCTTGATACTCCAGCTCTGGTACCATCTCCCAGCCCATCCACTCCAGTTCAATTTCTGAACAGCTACAGAAATCTACAGGAACTGGGCTAATCTCCTCTAGCTTGAGTTAAGTCCCACAACCTGTCTCACTGTTACACCTCTAAAAGACCAACACAGGGGTATAATCATCACTGCTTATGGACCTGATACAGGCTGTCTGATGCACTTGCCTTCAGTGCACCTGGGTTATCTGACATTCTTGCAAAGAGGACATTTCTCCTCTCAGCAGGAGAGATGAATAATAAATCAACTTACAGGGCTCATGGGTGTTTTTACTGGTGACAGACTAGCTCATCTGGGGGAAGTATTTGTGATTTCTGTGTCTAGCATGTTGCCTTTTCCAAATAATTTAGAAGTACATTTGGCTGTTCTTGTGTTTGCAAAGGTCTGTTTATCAAAGTGCAGTTGCTCTCTTCATTCTAGTGCCTTCACCAACGGAGCTTGTAGTGACATCTGAAAATTTCAAATCAGTTTTGCATTGGCAGTACCCACCTATGTCTGAAACTCCTCGTTTTATTGTGGAAATCAAGCCTTACAAGTAAGTTCTTATTATTTTGTTATCTCCTGTACCTGATGTTATCTAGAAACATACAAAAGCAGTCAGTCCATGGTAAATTCTTTTGGTTGTATGTGGTGATGTCACATGGGATGAAGGTTGCCCAAGTGTAAATTAAGGCAAAATTTGTCAAGTAATCGGGTGGTTGAGGTTGGCAGGGATCTCTGGAGGTCATCTGGTTCAACCCCCTTGCTTGAGCAGGTCATCCATGATTATATCCAGAGGGCTTTTGAATGTCCCTAGGGTAGAATACTCTACAACCACCCTGGGCAATCTGTGCCCTCACAGGTCCTGGCCACCCTCACAGTTCTTTGTTACTCGCACTGTATTGTACAGAATTATGCAGTTGAAGTTGTATTAACTATTACTTGATCTGTTTTACAGTTTAGGTTACTATAAGAAAATCTCAACCTGTATGAACACTACAGATAATTTTTGTGATTTCTCAAAGGAAATATATGACCCTTATTCATCTCACTGGCTTCGAGTTAAGGCTGTTGTTTTCTCGCAGCAGTCTGAATATGTTGAGTCAAAGGAGTTTATTTTACAAAGGCGTGGTAAGTTGTATCTAAATTGTAAACCTTGTCATTTTTTCCAAATATTTAGTGCTAGTAATTATTCCTTTTCCTCTGTTATTGCATTGCATTTGGGAATATCTTAAAGCCAGGTGTCCAGGATGAAATGAAGCATTATGATTGCTTAGTAGGAACTTCATGACGCTTGTTAGCTCTGACTCTGTGGTGTCTATTTGTTTCAAAATGTCTAATGGCAAGAAGGTGATGCTGATGGTGCACTCTGAATCCTTTCTGTATTCCAGACACCAGTTTAGAGTGGGAAACTGTCACCATACAACATGGACCTATAGGCATCAGTGAAGTAGCAATGCCTTGCTTGACAACACGGCTAGAGTGCCATGTACTGATAGATTCAGGTATCCAGATACTACCTAGAAGCCGTAACTGGATAACTCAGTTACTGTATCTCTGTATAAATCCTTTGGGCTGTTTTCAGTCTTCAGGATTAGTACGGTAAAAGTAAATTTTGTGTCTACAATCCAATGTGGCAGGCCCTGGCATTGCATGGGCAGTGCAAAGGAATTGCGACAGGAAAGACCAAAAGACTTCTTACCATGCTTGCTTCCTTCCCAACATACAGCTTTCAGGGATAACGAGGCCCATGAGATTCTATCTGACCCTGGACTATGCTTTAGCTAGGAATAGCTTTCTGCATTGCTGGAGATGAAGGAGTGAAGTCCCTCTTTGCTTTCTGCTATGATTCTGTTCCCACTCAACATTCCAGTGACTTGAAATAGTGGCTGGTTTTCTAGGGTTTTGCAAAGGGACACAAGTCATGGTAGTAATGCTCAGCCTGACAGTTTCCAGAACATTGGTAACCACATATGGAGAAGAGAGACAAAATCCTTTTTGTCCTTTGAACAAGAAACTCATGTTCAGTCAGACCATTAGACACGAAAAATTCACATAGGCCATTGCCGTGTGAAATCCAAAGTTTCCAAATGGTGCTTCTGGTGAGATTTGTTTAGCTTTTCATATAAGCTTTTCATATAGCTTTCCATTGTTTTAGTCAGTATTGTTTTTAACTGAGGTGATTCATGGTAGGATTTAGTCAGCAGGGACCTCCCCAAATCTTAGGCCGATGATGGAGCGGTCCTACTCTTAACATTTGCTACCTCCTTCAGTGCTCTGGGGTCAACCCTTTTGTTAAGCAGTTTCTTTTATGTAATAGTAAACAAAAGGTAAAATTTTGTAAGGCTAGCCACACTGTGGCTTAAAACTGCACACTTGAAGTAATGTTTGTGTACTTTGGCCCATCTGTGTGCTTGACATCTCTTCTGTCAACTTGTCACCTTTTTTTTTCCTTGTGGTTATGAATTTGATGATTATGTTCCTTTTTTCCCAATAGCTGAAATACCACTGTTATATGTATTAAAACAAAAACCACAGAACCATTTGCAGAGTGATCTATATTACATCTGTCAAACCTTTGTGGTCAGTAGCATATCTCAGCCCCTGTGTATTACTTTCAGTAATGTGTGTATTTGTGGTCTTGTCCTCAGGATGTGTAAATTGATTACTTTCCCTAACTATCTCAGAATGAAGTTGCAGTACTTGCTTTGTGAACAAGAAGCAATGTAGAGCAGGTCAAATATGAGTTCCCTCAACATTTTGTAAAAGCCACATTGAGAATACTAAGGGTGCCAAACATTGAGAAGCTGAGTTTTAACAGTTAAATTCAGTTGAGTGACCTTCCTTTCTCTTCTCTTCCTGAGTGTCATGTGTCAGCCTTACGGGATCCTGTAATTTTTCTTCTCCTGAAGCTGCTCCCTTGATATCCCTATTGGGCTTGCAACTTGAAACAGATACATGGAAGACTGTCAGTGTTGCTTCTTTTTTTTGGAATGCTTTACTACATTACCTCTGACATTTTTTGCTAAGTGTACTTCAAACGTTGACACAGTGCCAGAGCTGGCTAGCTCTCCCTCTGTCCCTCGTCAGGAGTAGGACACGCCTCGGGAGCAGGATGACCGGAGGTGCAGCTTAGAGCAGAGCTCTACGGCACTTTTGGCTCATCAGGCGCAGTGTGGAGGCGAGAATGAGGGAAGGCCATTTGTATGGGTTTTGAAGATGGATTTGATCTCCAAAGGAGCCAGGGAGAAAAGACAGAAGTTGTATGCTATGCAACGTCTTATATATGAGGGAGGAGTAAGGGGATGATGCAAATCATGAACCAATAGGGAAGCCTTAGGAAAGGAATTTAAGGTGGAGCTTACAATACATAATCCAATGGGAAAGCTTGGGGGCAGGAACAGTTAAAATCCAATGGAATAATGGAATGTCAAATACAGTATGATTGACAGGGAGGATTCTAGAACAGAGGGTTGCTGCTAAGTAAGACTGACAGGGAGGGATCTGGATAAAGAGGTAGGGTCACAATGACTGACAGAGAAGGCACTGGAAAAAGGGGTTGGGGTACAATGATTGATGGCAGTAGGGAGGAGGATACAACTTGGAAGAAACCAACATCAGAAGGTGAAAACAGTTCAAACCATTTGTGCAACAAATCAAAAACCTATTAAAAACACACCACCACAAAACATGTTCCTTCAAATGGAACTACATTATAGCTTCAGTGTTCAATTTCCTTACAAATGTTTGTAGTTCATTTTGGTCATTACAGCTTGCGGAAAATACTGCTGGAGTGGTAGAAGTATCACTGTTAGAAATTCATAGGGAATTCCATCCACTCCAATTCAGTTTCTGAACAGCTACAGAAATCTACAGGAACTGGGCTAATCTCCTCTAGCTTGAGTTAAGTCCCACAACCTGTCTCACTGTTACACCTCTAAAAGACCAACACAGGGGTATAATCATCACTGCTTATGGACCTGATTCAGGCTGTCTGATGCACTTGCCTTCAGTGCACCTGGGTTATCTGACATTCTTGCAAAGAGGACATTTCTCCTCTCAGCAGGAGAGATGAATAATAAATCAACTTACAGGGCTCATGGGTGTTTTTACTGGTGACAGACTAGCTCATCTGGGGGAAGTATTTGTGATTTCTGTGTCTAGCATGTTGCCTTTTCCAAATAATTTAGAAGTACATTTGGCTGTTCTTGTGTTTGCAAAGGTCTGTTTATCAAAGTGCAGTTGCTCTCTTCATTCTAGTGCCTTCACCAACGGAGCTTGTAGTGACGTCTGAAAATTTCAAATCAGTTTTGCATTGGCAGTACCCACCTATGTCTGAAACTCCTCGTTTTATTGTGGAAATCAAGCCTTACAAGTAAGTTCTTATTATTTTGTTATTTCCTATACCTGATGTTATCTGGAAACATACAAAAGCAGTCAGTCCATGGTAAGTTCTTTTGGTTGTATGTGGTGATGTCACATGGGATGAAGGTTGCCCAAGTGTAAATTAAGGCAAAATTTGTCAAGTAATCGGGTGGTTGAGGTTGGCAGGGATCTCTGGAGGTCATCTGGTTCAACCCCCTTGCTTGAGCAGGTCATCCATGATTATATCCAGAGGGCTCTTGAATGTCCCTAGGGTAGAAGACTTCACAACCACCCTGGGCAATCTGTGCCCTCACAGGTCCTGGCCACCCTCACAGTTCTTTGTTACTCGCACTGTATTGTACAGAATTATGCAGTTGAAGTTGTATTAACTATTACTTGATCTGTTTTACAGTTTAGGTTACTATAAGAAAATCTCAACCTGTATGAACACTACAGATCATTTTTGTGATTTCTCAAAGGAAGTATGTGACCCTTATTTATCTCACTGGCTTCGAGTTAAAGCTGTCGTTGGGTCGCAACAGTCTGAGTATGTTGAGTCAAAGGAGTTTATTTTACAAAGGCGTGGTAAGTTGTATCTAAATTGTAAACCTTGTAATTTTTTCCAAATATTTAGTGCTAGTAATTATTCCTTTTCCTCTGTTATTGCATTGCATTTGGGAATATCTTAAAGCCAGGAGTCCAGGATGAAATGAAGCATTATGATTGCTTAGTAGGAACTTCATGACGCTTGTTAGCTCTGATTCTGTGGTGTCTATTTGTTTCAAAATGTCTAATGGCAAGAAGGTGATGCTGATGGTGCACTCTGAATCCTTTCTGTATTCCAGACACCAGTTTAGAGTGGGAAACTGTCACCATACAACATGGACCTATAGGCATCAGTGAAGTAGCAATGCCTTGCTTGACAACACGGCTAGAGTGCCATGTACTGATAGATTCAGGTATCCAGTTATTACCTAGAAGCCGTAACTGGATAACTCAGTTACTGTATCTCTGTATAAATCCTTTGGCCCATGAGATTCTATCTGACCTGGACTATGCTTTAGCTAGGAATAGCTTTCTGCATTGCTGGAGATGGAGTGAAGTCCCTCTTTGCTTTCTGCTATGATTCCGTTCCCACTCAACAGTCCAGTGACTCGAAATAGTGGCTGGTTTTCTAGAATTTTGCAAAGGGACACAAGTCATGGTAGTAATGCTCAGCCTGACAGTTTCCAGAACATTGGTAACCACATATGGAGAAGATAGACAAAATCCTTTTTTCCTTTGAACAAGAAACTCATGTTCAGTCAGACCATTAGACACGAAAAATTCACATAGGCCAGTGCCGTGGGAAATCCAAAGTTCCCAAATGGTGCTTCTGGTGAGATTTGTTTAGCTTTTCATATAGCTTTCCATTGTTTTAGTCAGTATTGTTTTTAACTGAGGTGTTTTATGGAGGGAGCTAGTCAGCAAGATCTTGTGTTTGGTTCTCTTTCCTGTATATGTTTAATTGCTGTTAGTTTTTTCTGTTGTCAGCTCAAGTTTTATGGACTTCGGTGTCTAGGAAAGTTAACTTGCTTTACAGTAAAATTCTTCATGAATGATCTGTTTCCATTTTAGAAACTGATTAGTTAATGTATCCAAATGCCTCCATTACTTCTAACAGCAGAGAGGTCTTACCACAGCTTTGCAATATTAACAGCATGGAAATATAAATACTTAATTCTTCTCAAATCTCTGATGAATTTTGGAAAGCTAACTATAAATACCATATTTTATGTTAAAACCTTTGGCCTAATAGCAATGGTGCAATGTGTTGCAGGAAAAATAGGACCGCCAAAACTGAGTCTGTCAAGACACGGTGATAAAATCACGGTTGATATTTACCATTCTGTATTCCCTCTTTCTTGTATTGAAGACATTTATTCAAAGCTTGAGTACTCGGCGATTGTTCGGGATAGTAAAAATAAGGTAGGTTCCAAAAATAAAATTTAAAATTAAAAACATTGGTTTACCTTAAATGTCTATACAAGAGATTTATGCCTATGACACATGGAGCTAAGAGAAGCCAAGAAAACAGCTGAACACCTAAAATGTCGAGCGCATTACAATATGTGATTGAAAGGTCTGTATTTCAGTTGTCCAAAGTAGTTGCTTACAATGAAAATTAGATTATTGCATTAATAATATAGATATTATTAATTAATTATTAATTAATATTATTAAGATAGAATAATACACAAGTGTTACATGCTGCTGTCTCTGCATACATGCTAAAACATTGGTAATTTGACTTGTGCCACTCTCACTTGTCTAAAGAGACATTTCACTTAAGAAAATTACCTTTTGAGGTATTTATACCAGTTTATTTAGCAATCATGGAGGGTGAAGGTGGGGTGTTTTTACTTATAGTTAGCTTTTCATACGCATCCAGGTACAAGTTTTATAATTGTGAATCTCTACTGTGAACAGCAGAAATTTTACCTGGAAAATACCATGCTCTGATCAAATACAACATCTTAAGGTAGCCGGTAAGGAGATGGTCATATAGATTTTGCAAGACATATGGGTGATGTAGAAAACACGTCTAATAGTGTTCTTACATTTTTTTGAAGTGGTGGAAGGTATTGTAACATTGTTCTAGTGAGTCAAATGATATAACATATCTTCCAATTTTTTTCAGACTGAGGAGCTCTATGCAGACAACTGTACAGTGAATAAGTGCAGCCTCAAAATCCCAATTTCTACTGAAAATTCTACTTACTGTGTTTCAGCAACAGGAAGTTTTGATAATCTGATGTTTGGCACTCCATCAGAGGAAAGTTGCATTTCTGTTCCTCTCAAGCAGATGTCAAGTAAGAGGTTTCTAATACTATATTAAGAACATACTGAATCTGAACATAGATCTGATCTAGCAAGTATTTGATGCTTGGGATGCCTTTGGGGAGAATAGAAGAAGTAGGGAAAGCTTAGTCATTATTTTCCAAATGTACTTTGATAGTTCTGACCTTTACAAATCATGTATTATTTTCAAGTGACCCTGAATTTTTTGGGGGGGTATTTTTCCTGTGTTGCTGGTATCACAAAACTTTTCTATTGCACATGAACACTGGTGTAATCAAAAAATCACAAATTGATCATTCACTGAGCTGTGTGGTTTTCATAGGCATTCATAAGGCATTGTCTCTTCTAGCAACTGGCTTTTTGAAGGATAATGTGTATAGACTTTTAACTGGAAGCAAGTATAAACTTACTGTCATTAAATTAAGATATTCAGGTCTTTTTCTTAAGTAAAGAAAACAAAACAAATATTGTGGTTGTACTTCATTATGGCCTGTAATTTCTGCAAATTGATAGAAGCAGTTTTCTTGAATGCACAGGATCAACTGGATGAGGGAGGGTATTAAGAGAACCACACCAGTGGAGTCCACCTAGTAATTGTTAACAATTCTGTGTTTTGGAAGATTTCATATTTTACTTTTACTGTGCATAAACTCTGTATAGTTACGTCAGTTAATATGCTATCACATAGAAAGTGTACAAATCTTATCCCCATCTCTCATCTCTAAGGAACAAAAAATTAGATGCAAAATCCCTTTAGTTCTATAAAACCATGATTATGTTTATATGAATTGAAAAGCTGTCATTGTAATTCTTATTTACTCCATGAAAGTGTTATGGATTAAGTTTTCCTGAGTGAGAAAAGGTAGTAGATTGACAAATTCACACATTACAGCTAAGCATTTTGAGCTATTAGAATTTCTGAAATTATTCTAAGTGGTACAGCAGTGGCTTGTTTTTCCAAAATTCCTAGTAGATTTTGCTTTAATTTTCTAGGTACACATGGTATCATCATTGTGTGTGTTGTTATTGGGATCTTGACTGTAATATTTTCGGTGTATTATGGCTGCAAAAAACTAAGGAAAGACAACATACAGCTGCCAAAGTCGTTGGTAAGTTCTGTAACTCCTGTGTCTTAATGCCAGTCTTCTGGGTTTGTTTGGTTGGGTTTTTTCAGCTCTTTTGCCATGGTCTTACAGATATTTAGAATTTATGCCAGTCTAATATTCTGAAAGCCTTTGCAACCAGATGAGTCTTAGTTTTTTAGGGCTAGTCTTCAATGTCTCTTTAACTGAAGTAGCAGTAGTTGGTGTAGTTTGAGAACTTGGTTCTTAAAAACTCAGCGTGTGCATACCTAGGCAGGTTTGTGTTCAGTCTAGTAGCAGAGACACAAAACTACAGAATCACTGACATGAGACCTTTCATCTACTCAAAGCCTTTTTGAGGTCATCTACCCAAAGCCTTTTGCTCAAGCACAGGAACAGGTTAGCCATGAGTGTATCCAGATGCCTTTTGAATACCTGCAAGGAAGGAAACTCTACAGCTGCTTTGGGCAATCTGTTCCAATGTTAAACCATCCACCATCACAGCTTTTCTTACATTCAGAAAAAATTCTGTTTGTTTCAACCCATTTCCTTTTGTCCTGTCACAGGAGCTGAGAGATTCCTTCATTAAACAGTAGTATTGGAATCCTGCTAATTGCTACAATATGCTTAGTGATGTGCAGAGTAAGGGAAGGGAGTAATAGCTCTGTAGGAAGAGGGAAGAAGGACATGCAGAAGTCTGTTCTCACATTGAGCAGTCATGGAGAAGAGAGGTCAACAGCTGCTCTATCTTAAAAACTTCCTGTAGCCATTCCTAGGAAACAGAGTGGGTGTTCCTTAAGGAGCAGCAGTGCTCCTTGGTTTCATGTCAGGCAAGAGTGGAGTATCTAAGAACTACTGTTGTAATATTCTCCTGGTGTTGTGTTAGTCACAACAATGAACTATCACAGCGTCAAAGAGCTGACACCTGAGGCAGTAGTAAACAGAAATCACAGCAAGAGTATCTTCTCAGTGGATGGAGGAAGTCTCATTTATAGAGAGAGTAGCCAACAAATTTCCATTCCATTTTCTTCAGTTTCAAAACCCTTTAAAATGACCTCTCCATAGTCAATGCCCCAAATCCCTCTGGAATCTGTGTTCTTTAGAATATCAGGAGGCAAGATTGCTCTGACTAAATGGAGATACCCAAGCCAGAGGTGGTCCCTTTGTAGTAAAGCAGTGATCTAGTCCACCAACTTGAGCAGCACAAGATGATTCATCTCCTTTATGCACTTCTGATCAGACAAAAGGCTTTCTGAAATTCTTGTTTCTTTCCATGGACTGTGATGGAGCCAGGGGACTGGTTTGGAGGTAGCCATTCACACTGTAGGCTTTAAAAAACCAGATGAGAAAAACCTCTCTGACATCTCTAAATAGGCCCCAATATCAAAACACATGGGCCTGTAGAGATACTGGAGACTTTTTGTCATCCTCACACCAGAGTGTATTTGTCTGAATATGTAACTTTGTGTCCTGTGTACACACAACTGTGTGTACTCAGTAATTTCTGTGGAGATCCATTCATTGTAGCAGAAGATGCTCATGGAGAATTACAGTGCTGTGCTCAGTGGATCCATAATTTTTGCTTTCAAGTCCCACTGTGATGTCCCACCTAAAGATCAGGAAGTGGAATATCACAAATAGAATGTGTGCTCCTTTACACCTGTGAGCTTCCTGATGCATGCTCCAGCTTCACACTTGAGATTACTTAGTAGAAACTCATGTGTGTGCCCATATTCTCATTTTAATGGACTAGATGTTACTTTATGGTTCCTAGGTTCCAGTACCACAGTATGGTTCACGTGCTACATCATATTTTGTTGCTAAAGAGCTGAATGAAGCCTGTAACTATTTTTAAATATTGTTAACTGTGTGGTCAAGTATTGAGACACACTCCCCTTGAAAGTGGTTGCTGCCCAAGTCCTGTTCAGGAAGCATTTTGCCCATGTTCTGAGATGTGGGTTTAAATTCCTAGGTTGCTCTGGGTGGAGTCAGGAGGTAGACACTGGTTCTTATGGGTCCCTTCCAAATCAGGATATTCTATGTTTCTGTCCATTTCCAATGGAGTCTTTAATGACTAACATAAGTTGTAGAGCTCATAGAGGTAGTTTAAACATAGGTGATATGAATACTGTGTGAATGCAAAACGAGTAGTTAATAATTTAAACATAATTATTTTGTGGTTAATCATTTAAAATAATGAACAAACAATTGAAATAATTGATATGATCAGTAAGTTTGATTATATGACATTATCTCTATAGACCTGATGGCACTTGGAGCCTGTCACTGACCTTTGTGTATGTACTAGGCCTTTTTTCTGTACAGGTTATGATCGTTGTGCCTTACCTGAGCTTGTCTGAGAATGAAACATCTAGGGAGTTTTTCCATCTGTTAAAAGACTGGGCAAGATGTCCTACCTTAGGACTGCTGTTTTTCAGTGATCTTCCTGGTAGCTTTAAGTAGATTCTAAAACATCATTTGAGTCACTTTGAACAACTTGGAATTTTCCAACCGAAGGAAAAATAAGAAAGAGTAACCATCAAGCATCAAGTACCCAAGCAGCCACCTTTGTGAGTCTCATATACTTAGAGAAAAGAAAAAAAAATCCATTGCCAATTAGAACTCCAGAGCTTTTATACTGTCTTTTCTATGCTGTTTGTGACTCCCAAGAATTACATATCAGTTGTATCTTGGTCCTGCTTCCACAATGCAGCTGCCATTTAGTATGGCATATGATGAATGTCTTCATCAGAAAACATGTTTGTTTAAATGTTTAAATATTATTATAAACAGTAGGATCCTACCAGGAATGTGCATACATGAAATGGGACAGATTCCTTTACAAGACTTCATGTTGGTCTTCTGCCTGGATCAAGGAAATCTGATGTTTCAGCAGTTCATCTGTAGTTATAGCTTCCTTTCATTTATCTTGCAAAAAGTATTATAGGAGGCTGTCTCCTTCTACCCATTGTCTTCAGTCATTGAAAAATGTCCTGTGGTTATTCCAGTACTTGATTTTTGTTCTAAGATTTGTGGTAAGGGCTTAGCCACTTTTGAAGGAATGTGACCATAATTTTCTGGTATGCTGTGGGCATCTCTCTCTCTCTGCATTTTAACTTCCCTGTGTTTTTCTTCAGTGTCTTTTATCTTCGAATGGTGGCAAATATTATGTAAGAAACATCTACTTTATAAGAGAAAAGTGAAAGTTGAGTCTTACTTAAGCCTACTTTTCTGTTATCTGCTGATGCTTTTTCTAATTCTGACAGGGATAAGGTTGTGTTCTCTCTTTGTAGAACACTTAAGGATAGTTACAAAACAGTAGGGAATTTTCTTTGCAGCTGGTTTTTTTTGGTTATACAACATACATTTTTGATATGGAGAAACTAATTGTTCCTGTAAATACTGACTGACACTTGCCACAAATAATTTGTCATCTTACAAGAGAGAAGCTGCTTGATTACTTTTGTGAAAATTTTTTTCCCCTGTGAGCATCTGCAGGGGGCAGTAACATGGTCTTCATAAATTTATCTAGCATTAATGTTCTGTGGAAGCATACAAAAACCACAAAGATTATTGCCATCATCCTAATAGGATTTGGAGTTCGCAAACTCCCCTTCATGAAATGTGCACCTGAAAATTACTTGGAATTCATAGGTGGACAAGTTACTAGAAAAGAAGTTAAGAAAGGACTTGTTAATTACCTTAACTGTTACGGATTCCTTGGGATATGTTACTTCCCTGTGTCCTTGGGCCTGACTTTCAGCAGTGTGTCTCCCTAGTCTGTTGAGACCATGAAAGACCTGAAAGCACAGGTGCTGTTATTTGAGACAGGAAATTATGTACCTGCACATGCCAGGTAATATTGCTGATACCCATCTTAAGATCACAGGCTGTCAGTTTGCTAGTATTAGGTTATGTCAATAAAAGAAAAATACTAACTTGCCTATAGTAAATACTTTTCTTCAAATAGCCACCATATCTTAATTACCCTTGTTACTCAAGATCTTTAGAATGTTGCTGTAATAACCAGTTACTGTAATAAGCTGTGATTCTTATCTTTGAAGCTAGAAACAGCTGCATGAGTTGTTAAATTGTCTTGTAGTCATGACTCAGTGACCCTTAAAAATACCTTTGGTACCGGGAAACACACAGGAGTTTTTTCTTCTGATCACTTCCTTCTTTCATGAATGGGAATAGGAGTGTCTTTGTATCATCTTGCCGTGGTCAGAAACTTGTCAAGAAAAAAGTGGGCTTCCTTGTGAGAGGTCTTGGATGTAGTTGTACAGAGAATAGTTATTTTATTTCCAAAGTCTCAAAGTGTTGGCAGCACTCACTGTGAAATGCTGGACTTGTGTAGAATGCAAGGTGATCCCTTAACACATTTTAGGACTGTGATTTTTTAGAACTGTGTGAAAATCCTAAAAGAGGAGAAACAAGAACTCATTGGGCTTTGTTTTTAACTTCAGTTTAGCATGTACGGGTATGGGGAGAGATGGGAAGCTGAAAACACAGCTTTTGACTATGGTTTCTCTAATACTTTGTTGTAATTCACATTCCTCAAGTATTCTTCCACAGAGAATTCCCTTCTCTTGTCAATTGCTGCGTGGTTATTGGAGTCAGATTTTTGCTAACCCCAACCCCAGAAAACTATAGATACTGGTCCCTTCAAGATCAGTGTTGTATAGTGGAAGTACCCAGTATTTTGGATATATATCCAATATAGCTATATAAAGAGATTCTCAAAAAGTGCATTAATCCTTTTAAAAGTGTTCTTAACATTTTCAGTGTCTGCCCATTGTTGATTGTAATCTCTTACTTAGAACTATCTTTTAAGCATGTGCATCGTATGAATGAGTGGTTTCCATGAACTGCCATGGAAATTACTCTGAATACTCTTTATAGTTCTATATATTCTGTAGTATTCTGTTTCCATAACAGAAAATGAAGATCCAAAGACACTGATGGTTGTACACTACAGCTAGGTCGCAGTGTGTCAGAAGCTACCTGAATGCACTTCTCAGTGGCAGCCCTTGATTCCCCAGAGGATTGCCTCACCTTAGTGGTGTTCACACAGGTGTTTGTAAAAGTAACTTAGATGATCAGTAACTGCTCTTCAGGGAGTGTTTGCTTGACCTGTGGTGGTGTTTGTTGTTTGGCTGGTTGGTTTTCCTAAACTGTAATGCTTATATTGATCCAGCCTTAACCACAGATTAGCATCATCAGAGCTTCTGAGGGGTAAGATAATGGGACTGAAGTGAGAGATGAAGGCAATTTCTAATGAAGGCAGCAGAGTCTGAAGGTATGAATGTAAAGCTTCAGTCTGACAACCATTTAATCAGGAAAGACTCCTGAAAAGCACAGTCAATGGGATCATCTGGTTTTGATGGCCCTCTCAGTTCTTACACTAGTACAGACAGGGAAGTTCTTTGTGATGATTTGTAATTTTTCTTAATTGTGTTTTACTTCATCTTTCCTCCTCCTGTATACACCTCTTTCTTCCAAATTAGCCTCCATCTGAATTTTCAGGCAGATTTTTTTTTTTGCAAAGTATCTGAAAAAACAGTGATTGTGTATTTTATTAAGAAATTCATGGATCTATAATACTTGATATTGTGTGATATACATACATAGTGAATTACAAAATTTGTGAAAGAACACTGTTAACTTTTTCTCCCTGGGCATTCTGTTATCTTTACGGAACACCATCAAATAGCTGAAAATCTACCCTACTTTGTTTTTAATGTGTATGTACTCTTGAAAAGACACTTAAAAAAAATTAAAAAATAAAGAATCTAAGCAGCCTGAAGGCATATTGTAATAGTTTAAAACGAGCTGGGGCTTGGCCAGTGAAAGAATTCATATGATCAACCTGTGGAGGGATGTCAGTGTGAAACATTAAAGTTTGTTGCAGCATAGTGACTTTATGAAATAAGTTAAGAGACTTCAGCATAGATGTGGTTGCTGGGTATGTTGTTCACTTCCCTCCTGGTTGAAACAGGTGCCAGAAATTATCACAGCCATTGTAAATTATACTCATTCTCTGTGGAGTATGAAAGGCTTCCCCAGCTGAAGAGTATTACCTCTTTGTCTTCTTTTGCTGTTTTCCTCTATGCTGGAAACTTCAAAATATAGTGGGCAACATGAAATGGATTTGATCCTTGCAAATATGCTTGCCCAAAGAAAGCATTTTTGAGATCTTGCAAACAAGTGTTACTGGAACCGTTAAACTCGTGGACATAGGCCAATGACCGTGCCAGATTTTAATTTTCCAGTTTTGTTTTGGAATTGGTTATAATGATGCTAAATTATTGACTTGCATATTTTTTCAGCTTTTAAACTCAAAGTTGTTTTGTTTGGTTTGTTTTCTTTTTTTTTCCATTTAAGGTCATTGTGATGAGAAACCTGAACACAGGCACCTTACTGGGACCAAGGTCAGACGGGAAGTATATATCCGTAATTAGCTTCCCATCGAGCCACTCGGAGTTGCCAGTGAATGGTGAAGTAACCTTGCTGGTCACAGAGCCAGAAGAACAAACTGTTAGTCCTGCAAATTCCTGTGATGGAGAATCTTCTGTCCCTTCCCCAGAGCCACCAGCCAAAGCAGAAGAGGTGCCTGTTCAGGAAAGCACAGAGGAGGTCTCTTCTGATGCTGAAGAACAGAACTGTGTGGTAAAAGAGAATTACTTCATTTCTGACAGTAGCCAAATGGATATCTGCAATGAGTCTTCAGGGTCACAGATCTCTACCACAGAAAGACAGCAAACGGTGATTCCAAGCAGCTGCTTCAAGTTTTCCGGCTATGACAAGCCTCATGTTCCATTAGATATGTTGATGATAGATGTTGGTGAAGAGCAGCCTGTGAATGCTTACAGGCCAACTGAGTAGGCAGGATAACTGAAGTGCCTAACCACAACTCAGAAGAGCATTACTGAAGGTTTTGGAAAGTGTGGGTTAAATTGTGATTATCTACGAGTTGTACTTGTTCTGGTCAGTAAACAAATGAAAATAGTATCTGAAAATGGCATAAAAATGTGGGGAAATTTAATAGTAACCACTTTTTGAAATGCTTTTGTATATGATATAACTCATTTCCTATTTGAAATAGTGCTGTGTTTTTTAACAATACTCTATAGAAAATATACGATGGACTATAAAACATGAGCTGTACCATTATGCACTTCTGCTTCAAATCTTGCTCAAAATCAGTTCAACAAGCATAATGCTTAAAAACTCCTGCACTTGATTATGATGGATGTGTGCAAGAAATGTTTGAGAATTTTTACCATTATTGGAGGTATCTTCTCGCTTATGTTTTTTTCTTTTGAAGAGTATTTTTATATTAAATGCTCCTATTTCTTTTAAATAAGACTGTGCCCTATAAACTCTTCCTGTATATCTTAGGAATTTGATTGTGTGTCAGAGAAGTAAGAAGTAATGGCCATAAACTAAGAACACAAGAAGTTCACCTCAGCATGAGGAATAACTTCTTTGCATTGAGGGTGGGTGGCAGCGCACTGGCACAGGCTGCCCAGGGGGATCACGGAGTCTCCCTCTCTGAGGACATTCAAAACCCACCTGAACTCATTCCTGTGTCACCTGCTCTAGGTGACCCTGCCTTACCAGGGTGTTGGACTGGGTGGTTTCCAGAGGTTACTTCCAACCCTAACAATTCTGTGAAAGTACCAGTTATTTGTAGTCTTTGCTGCTAACTTCAATATAGCAGCTCCCATTTGGATCACCTTGTGGCCTGAGTACCCATGTCCCATTCTATTAGTAAGCTGACTGATCATCACTGGGGGAAAGAAGTCTAATGGGTAGTTGCACAAATTCCTTAGAAAATGCCCTCAAAATTCAAAAGCCTGGTTTCTTATATTATTCTATTCCATTGTTCTATTCTTCTATTTATTCTATTTTTATCCTAATTATTAGAACAATATGTTCTTTAAATAGAAATCAATTGAACTTTTCTAACAGGATGAAAATCACTGCTATTTCCACCCCTTATAATAACATAACACTGGAACTACACAAAATTACCCTCTAAAAAAAAAATCACAAAATCATCCTCATAAAAAACATCTCAAGACCATAGGAAAATAGTGTGATTAAGCCATGCTTTATAAGTTTTATTGTCAGCTGACAGCCTCTTCCAAATTTTATATCACCGAGTCTGTAGTTTTGAAAACTGAGGAATAAGAATTCTATATTTTTATATATTTTTTTTTAATATTGAAATGCATGTGATATATTTATTTCCCTTTAATTAAGATTTGGTAGGTATTTTCTATTTGTAGGAAATGTTTAGAGCAATTATTAATGAAGTTCAGGAAAAAAAAACGCTTTACGGGTACAAGTTGGTCCATTTACACAAAATCGTGGGTTTGTTATAAAAGACATTATTATAGGATTGTCAGAATTGTTACCATATTACAGTGGTGGTTTTAAGGGAAAACCAGTGTCATAGGACTTCTGTCCTTACATTCCTTAGTGATGTGAGCATTCTTAAGGTGAAGTTAGTTTATACAGCAGTTTCGGGAGTGCTTCCATTGTTGTATATATCAGATACTGACCACAGTGGTACAAAAGATTTAAAAACAATAGCTATTTTTCCCATCTCTACTCACAGGAAGGTAACAGATTGCTTAGCAGGGTTTTGATAATTTTAGGAAAAGCCAAATTAGTTATGATATGTAGTTATGATGTCATGGAAAGACCAAATAGTAATTGTTAGCTGGCTGTGATTAGTTTCTGCATTCTATTCAAACACAGTGCGACTCTATAGCAACTTCCTCAATGTCGTGTTCTGGGCTGAGTTCCTAGAGGCAGTGCTTACTGTCTTACTGCTTAGGATGCACTACTGTGTAGGTCTCCCCGAGGCAGAGGTGCAGAAAATAACACTCTTGGTGTGGCAAGAAAGCTTTTGGAAAATCAGCATTAACTGCACTTGAAACTTCAACTAAACTGACCGGGTAGTGATGTGGTTCATCACTGAGGCTCTCAGGGGACTGTCTACTAAGTAGATGAGCTGCTGTGTCTTGTGCAGAGATTGCAGTTGATGTAATTTCTTTCTGAGTTTGGAGGTTTGTTGATGAATATGAATTGCAATAAAATACCTCAGGAATTTATAAATGTCAGGGAAGTGTTTACATTAAACTTGGCTCTGAAGGGATAAAGAGAGCATTAGAAACTGTGGAGTTAGTCTTGTTTTTTGGGAAGAAGTTTCTGACCAGACAATTTGCTCTGTATTTTCTTTGCAACTGCTCAGAGCATTTAACCTTGCACTTGGTAGCTTGTTTTCCTTCTCTCAGTTTTGTCAAAAAAAGAAATAAAATGTTGATGTTGTCCAAGAACATCCGTAATTAGCTTTGGCAATTGTTGGATTTGATGTGTGTGCCTCAAAACCAAGATTCTGTCAGAAACGTGTAATTTTTATTTTTTTTTAATTAGATTTACATTCTTAGCAGTGCATCAGGAAACTCTGGTGCTATTAAACTGAGACAGAGTGTGTTAGATTTGTGTGAGCTAAGTGTTTCATTGTTCTGGAAGATTTCCCTTTGCTGACACACTGGCAGAGGAATGCCACTAGACACATTTTAAAATGAAGTGACTGTCTCGGGTTCTTTTCTCTTACCCCTGCAATACAAGTACATTGTACATTCTTCTAAATCTTTCAAATCACGTGGAGTCTAATGTGAGTAAAAGGACCCAGCCAGGAGCTAAGATATCATTAAGAAGAGTGATGTTAAGATCAGTAAGAAATGACACAAAAATATATGGGAAAAATTTGGCATGGCAAATAGTCACATGTATCGGAAAGGTGGTGTTATTTGGGAAGCTGAAAGTCAAGAACAGCTGTATGAGTGCTTTGTACTATATCACATTTATATGCAACAGACCTGCTCTTGAAATAAAGCAAGGTTAAATGTACTTTTTAATGAAAATTTCTGAATTGTAAATAAAAAAGCCACTGAACTAGCACCATCCCTGCAGTATGTCTTCTGTGTGCTGCATACTTAACTAGTGGCACAGGGATAGTTTAGATGTTTAAATTGCTCAGGCCAGCTTACAGTTTTGGTAATTGTGAAATAAAGAAGTTTCAGGGTGCACAAAGCACAGGCTTCTTTTACTAGCTGTGAGTAGCTGAAAATGTGAGGCCACAGTGAGAGAAGGATGTGCTTCTGGTTCAGTAAGCTGTTACCACCATTCCTGCTTTGAGTAGTTGCCAGTAGTGGTATTGAGAGCCTGAGAGTTGGACACAATCCAGCAGCTTGCAGTGTGAGGATTTCTTGGGATGGGAATGGAAATGCCTTTCCAGCTACAGCTAGTTAGCCTTGCTTTTGCAGTTCTAATACCAAATATCTGAGCAATGTAGTTGGGAACCTGTCAGGTAGTATTTATCTATACATTTTCACTTAATTGAGTTAGTTAAATTGATTAATATTCTTGAGATGAAGTAGTTTGCTTGAGCTTCTGAATGTTTGTACATAGCACCTTGATCCAGAATATGGGAGTGCCTAACATTTATACATTGAAAATAATTTAATACTCATGCCTTTTACAGGCCTGTCAGCTATCCAGTATCACATATCTGGTAACACATAAGGTTTTGCCACTTAAACATTTTCAGTTGATTCTTATCCTTGTCCTGGCTGCTTAGCACACCTCCCTTCCTCTCACTTGATTTAGGTGATGATGTAAGACTCCAAAAGTTATATCCTGTGAAAGAGAACTTCACAAAACTCTGGCCTCATACCTGCCAACATTCTAAGAATTTCTTTAGTTCTTCTTCTTGAGTGGGCATTGTAATTTTTATTACTAGCTATGCAGTTAGCAATGAAGTATTGTGGCAGTACTGTGTGCTGGCACAGAAACATCAAATCTGCTTTTGTGTGGTTTTCCACACAAAAGTCAATAATGTAGTTTAAAAAAAAATAAAAATTGTCAAATCCACTGACATCTGTGGAAACAATACAGCGTGTAGAGTCCCAGTTGCCTGGAACAGACTCATATATTTTTATGTAATCCTTCACTAAAAGATTGCAGAAAAAGAAACTTCCATGAGAAGACCTCTTTTTCTCAGGGTTAGGAAAAAGAAGTTGCTCTGAAGTGGTTCCATGTAAACAGTTGAGTATTAATAAGTGAGACATCTACTCGGTTCAAATTAATATTTTCAGCACACCTTAAAAAAACCAAAATCCCAAAAAGCAAAAACACAACCAAAATGACAATCCAAAGACAGGGCACCTTGTATCTCAGGAAAAGATGACCTGTGCAGATTCCTCAAGGGTGATATTTTTTATAGTTCAGTCCTTTATGAATAACTATTGTTTATTAATAGTCTTTCTATATTCTCTAAATGGATGCAATAATTGGGCTGAAATCTGTAATGAAATTCCTGTAAATATGTACATTTTTTTTATATATGTAAATAAAAAAAATACCAAGAAAAGAGTGCCCTTGTCTCTTTATGACTTGGCTTTTGTTCTGAAGACTGAATGTGCTTTTGAAGCTCTCAGTTCATGTTACTTAGGTGGTGTATGCTTGAGCATTACTGAGAATAAGAGCACTGTTTGGGGGAGGTGTGTGTGGCCCATCTGCATGTGTGGACTGTGTGCAGCCAGTTCCTGGATCCTACTGACCCTCTTCATCCTCGGTTTGCAACTTCTTTTCTGCCCTTTGCCGTTGATGCAGCCTGCAGTAGCTTGAGTCCAGTCCTACAGTGCTTCAGCCTGGGGATGCTTCCTTATGTCCTGTTTAAAAATTATGGGCAAGGATTAAATGGTCAAACCATTTGAATGCATTCATTAATTGCTACAGAGTGAGGAAAGCTGGCCTTCCTTGAAACTTACTGCTGTTCATTAGAACTTTAAATGATCACAGAAGTCTTACTTGTGTGATGTTTTAATTTCTGCTATCCAGCCACAGCTTGAACAGGGAAAAGCATGGCAAGCAGAGCAAACGATGAGCAGGCAAACCAAGAGGTTTTGCCCGTCAGCTTGCTATGTGTCCTGCAAAATTAATCCTGCAGTTGTCAAATCCTTGCAATGTACAGCACTAAGAGTATTGACTCTGATGCAGTTTTTTGGTGTGCCAAAATCACCTGAATAATAACATCCCTTCAAGACAACATCAACCCTTCAACTTGCATCCCTTTTAAAGAGAGTAAATACAATCCTTTCAGATTGAAAGAAAATACAGATTGAAAACAAAAATAAATACACTTTGTTTTCTTTCTGGGCATGACTGTTTTGTGTTATGTTTTGTGTAATATTTTGCACATTTATAGGAACTCAGTTAATTGTAGGAAGGGTGGAGGGCATGTGCAGTTCCATTCCAGAAGACAGGAACTGTATGCAGGGGGGTGTGTTTTTGGCTGCCAGGTTTGGTAGAGCTGAGGCCTGTGATAACCTGCTGCTGCAAATGTGATTAAGCGTGAGATAAATTGTAACAAGGAAGGAAGGGTTGCAGAAGCTTGCCTAAATGGCTAGAGGGCAGTGGTAGCAAGGAGGCAGAGAGCATCTTTGCCATTTCTCAGTCCCTTCTTCCATGTGACTGCTTCTCAGGTATCAGCAGCCTTATTAATACAGCACCGATTCGTACTCACCCTGAGTTCTGCATAGAAATTGCAATAAAATACTGTGAATTTGGATGGTGAATTACAAAGAATTGATTTGACAATTGCAGCAAAACTAGCAATTTTATTTGAGATACACCGAACTTGATTTAGGACAAAGAAAATGGAACAAAGCTTTTTTTGTCTTGAAGAATCACAGGGTGATCTTACTGGTTAAACAGTCATGTTGCAGTAGACTCGAAACTAACACCTCTGAGAATTGTGAAAACCAGTTAAGTGTGAAGGGTCCTGTCTTGAAAAGCTCAGCACACGGTTTCCTGAATGCTCAGAGACTATCCACACAAGATCTTGAACATTGTATTTATAAAGGAAAACAAAAAAGGCTTATAAAAACATACAAATACAGTTCATAGTTGGAGATGGTGGTGGTAAAGATTATTGTAAGAATGGACTTTCTGGTCTAGAGCTTGCATTCTTTGGATGATGGAGAATGATACTGAGAATTCAAAAGACAACCACAGAACTGAGCCACAAGCTAGAAAGTGTGATGCTTGCAAATTTCTCTTTGCAGAAGAGATGTGTGAAAGGCAGGTTCTCTTTTTTTCTTCCATTTCTTTTTTCCCTTGGACAGGGAAACCCCTGGAGCTTGCATCTTTCCAGGTCTTATTGCCCAAAGTAGCTACCTTAGAAGTGTTTGCTCCTTCTGCAGCCCAATTTTTGATGACAAATGTGGAGGCAGGCATCCCAGTTCCGTGAGTTTTTCCCGAGTGCAGGCCTGCCAACCCCTTGCCCTCCTTGTGCGATGTGCTAAGTCAGCCCAATGTGGTCTGGACAGGACTTTGTGATCAGATGCAGAGGCCTCAAACCAATCCCTCCAAAACAAAAAAATAAATTAAAACCCAGTGTGTGGGTCATATCCCACCCACACTACCAATATTTCAGGAGTTGCCTCAGCTGCCTCTGGTGGCAGTGTGTCAGAGAGCATCGGCACTACCACAACTGAGCCTCTCTTTACTTTAGTAGGTGGACCAAGAAAGCATGAGCAATGTTTGTGATGTACCTCTCCAGTTTTATCTGTGGGTTCTGTTTGCTGAGTGAGCACTTGGCGCCTTTACTATGCCATGAAGATTACCTAAGGAAAAAACAACAAATTCTGGAATATTAATTTCACGTGTCTCCAAGTTGGTAGTTTTTTTGTCTTCAGATGATTTGGTGAGGGATCCACAACCTAAAAAGTGTGTCTTAATGGGCTTAAACAAGCTACAGCACTTACTGGTAGGAAAATTACAACTCTATGGCTTTGCAAGAGAGAAAAACGGACAATTTTAAGGGAACTTGTCATTTAAATAAAAGACTTGGAACTATTTTGGGTTTTGAGATTAATTTCAGTTCCTAATGGATGTTAGGTGTTGGTTACTAACTTCCTGGTCAATTTGGGGTGTTGCACATTGTTAAATAAATACTGCGTGTGCAAATGATGACTTCCTACTTTTGAGTCTTCAGCAGATCTTTGTCTTTAATGTGGTCAGAAGTCGCACTATATAGATGCAGCTACAGCACTGGAATTTCTGCCTGTAATCTTTAAAATGTTGGCCCAAGCTCTTTAACAGTGAGAGATGAAGTTTATGGGCAGGAAGCAGGGAAGACACGCACTGTGCAGTGAAAGTCTGCTTTGCTTCCTCAAAAACTTCTCTGAAAGAACTTGTGTGATGCAATGTCTCTTCCCTTCAGAGAAGAGGAGGAAAATCCAAAAAGTCCCTCCTGCCTGCCTGTAGGGGTTTTCTTTGCTTTCATTTTAAATTTTGTGTGCAGTGTAGTGATTCACTTTCCCAGTCCCCACTGAGCTGGTGAAGGGCTGGCCTGCTGCACATGACGCGGCAGAAGAAGCTGAGGGAGCTGGATCCCTTCAGCCAGGAGAGGCGGCACTCCGGAGAGATCTGATTGCCAGCTATAGCCAACTGCAGCATTTGCAGAAATGGCAAATCTGAACCTCCCAGTTAAACCACAAAAAACATCTGTCATAAATTGCAGCAGAGGAATCACACCAGGATGTGCAGGAAGAAACTCACATTAAAAGAGGTTAACTGTGGGATAAAATAATCAGTAGCCCTGTGCTGAGGCTGGACTGGATGACCTCCAGAGCCCCCTCCCAAGACAGGTGTTCTGAGTCCACAGTGGCTGTTTAGAAAAGACTGAAAACTACAATTGTAAATAGTCTTTAGGTCTAGAGTAACATGAACCACTCCTTTTATTTTTGTGTGACATGCCACACATGAGAGAGAATTGCCTTGCCTCTGCCAGTTACTAGAAGTATTCTCTGTATGCTTTGAGTATGCTTTCTTCATCCTCTCACATCCTCATCCAGGCATGTGAGCAAAACCCACCCTCCATCCACTGCAAATATCAGACTCGCCTCTGAAAAGCCAAAGGTCATGCTACAGTAGCAGTTTCAGGGTTATATTTTCTCCTCTTAAGTATGGGAAACAGCTCATTCACGGGAAAAAGAAAAAAAAAGTTAACAAGGAGGTGGTTCTTTCAAAGGGGATGAGTCAAGCAGCTTTCAGCAAAAATGTACTTGACTTTTACCTCTGTGTAGCAATAATCTGTCTGAAAGCTGTTTACCCAGCATTCAGGTTCTATTCCAGCAATGGAAAAAATTCTCATACCCATGGTTTTCTTTGTTGAGTCACAAAAATATCAGTTCTACTGTTTCACAATGGTTTGGATCAGAAAGATGCTGCAGGATGAGCTGGTAGCATAACAACTTACGTGGATTCTGCTGGGCTAAGTAATACATTTTAACTTCCCATTTCTTCAGAGTACCCTTAATGTTGTTTATAAAAGTTCTCATATTTTAAATATCACTGCAGTGCTCATCATCCTGTGTTCCTCAGTAGTTTACATTTTGAAATGCACTATATACCCTATACACATATTCTGTGAGACTCCAGACGTGTGTGTATGTACCTGTCCGCATGTGTGTGTGTGTGCAGCTGGCCCTTCTTTGACTGCAGTGATTTTTATCACACAGAGCTCTGAAGCAGCGGGACTGAGGCTGATGAGTAGCGCTGTGTTAGAGGTTGATAGCCTGCTGTTGAAACGGCGGCTGCTTCAATGACAGCAGAACTGATGTGAAGAGTTACCCAGTACTGCAGATAAAATGCTATCAGAGGGTGGTGCACAGGAATCCCTGGGTTTCCCCATGTGACAAGTGTTTCTTGCCCTGTTTCATCACAGCAGCCTTTTCTCAGCAAAACTCACTGGCGCCGGCAGGCTCTGCTTTTCTAGGAGGAACCACCATCCAAAGGAACTTTGACAAAGGTCCACACTTCAGCTCCTGGCAATGGGCTGCTTCCCGGGATATGGGAAGGTGTGTACAATTCAAGTAAACAAATACATGACCTGTGAGTAAACATTGGTGACTTTTCAGTCTAGTGATTGCTTTGTGAAAGTTCCCTATTCCCGTATGTGAGCTCATATAACATGATGAAATACTAATTGAATTTGGTGTGGGGAACTATTTAAAGGTCGCTGGATTTTGAAGATGTGTTTGGGAAATGGATAGATAAAAAATCTGAAGCCGGAGATAAACTTTCTGACTTCTGCCTTCATTTTAGTGAGTTTTTTTTCTTCATTTTTTCTCAGTTTTCAATTCCCTTAATTGGTTTGACCAGTTCATTATTCAAAGCTACACAGTTAGCTTTTTACTATATGTACTGCAGGTTTGGTGCTAGGTATAATGAGGTAAAGGTGATCAGCTGAACTGAGACCCTGTGCCCACCCATCTGACCAAGGTCAGCTTCTTGACTAGATGTTGTTCAGTTTATTCAATATAACTGGTGGCCTTTAAATAAGTTCATTTGAACCAGAACTTGCAGGTTTTTTGACCTGACAAGTCTTCTGTTTCCACGTTTTCCCAAAGTAAAGATGATTTCATGACAATTTTTTGTTTGCAGACAGGCAGTCTTCACATCCATTACTCCTTTTGTGGAAGCTGTTACACAGGGCTGCGCTAATCTTATAAAATTAGCATTTTTCTCCTCTTGCTTATCATCATGAGTTAGCAAAAAGAGAATGCATCCCAACTTTTGCTTAGTTGCACTCCTGCATGAGCAGTGAAGTACCAGTGGGTGTCAGCATCGGGGAGCTTTTGTGGAGGGAAGAGTTGGGGGCAAGGCTAGGCAGTAGCACCACGTTCACCACCAGCAGCCGAATTGTCTGCGCTTTCCTTACATCCCAGGAGCACAAAACTCATCTCCCACCAGGCAGACGTGCATGGGGCATTAAAGCATTGCAAGCACCAAGTGAAATCGTTTTCACGGGGGACCCCCAGCATCCCCAGCCCTGGCATCAAACCTGTGGGGATGGACATACTGGGCAGGCAGGATCCAGAGGATAACGCTGGCAAATGCCAATATTTGTGCAGGCAGCGTTGCAGCACACCTACACTAGTTGGGGAATATGATTCCGGGCAGTCTGAAAGTCCAACCCAGAATGGCACTTTGGCCCTATGGGCTGGGCTTTCCTTCCTAATCCCTGCCTGGATGTTGTCAGTCCTGCAACTTCCCCGGCCTCCCAGCATCTCCCCCGCAGCCAGCATGGAGTGAACGTGCTGCCCAACAGCCAGAAGTGATTTCACAGCCCCTCATTCCTCCAGTGACAGCCCCCTAGATGATGTCCTGCCACCAGCACATCTGCAAACTCCATCTCTTGCTTTTGGCCCAGAGGCAGTCCATCAAACAAGAGCACATCCCATCGGTAGGTCTTTTATATCTTTGGAGCAAAATTTGTTGTGTTCTTCAGCTCTGAGCAACTAGTGAGCTGAAAATAAAAAAAAAAAACAAATATATAAATAAATATTAAAAATCATAGCATGGCAAGCAAGAAAGATTCTGCGACAAATTTATGGGATAAAGAAATATTGGCAGACATCATCTGGGAATTAGTGTCTTAAAAAGAGGACTTTTTTTCATAATGGCTTGGTTCATAATTAGTTCCAAACTCGGCATGACCACAGCTGCCAAGAAAGAACAATTGCTTATGTTTAATTTAGAGCTACTCATATGTTTCCCAGCTAAATTAAACCAAAGCCAAACCGGGGAATTTGTAAACCACTGAAAATAAGGGGAACTCTGGAATGGAGTGCTTAACAATTACTTCCTCATAAGACATGCCCAAGAGGAAGAGAGGTGCTTTTCAGTCATGGAGCTGCTCTCCTAAGCATGAGGGGGATCATGCTTTCCTTCCTCTGCTTACTGATACACCTGCTTCAAGATGAGACAACTTGTAAGTAAGGGCTTTTTGCTCTTTTTCTGTATGGGAAGGGGGTGGGGGGAGAGGACAGGGCTTGTTATTGAATTTTTGGATTAGTTAATAAATCTCTCTACCCTTTGGTAGGTTTCAAAAGCCAGGCACTTTCAAATTAGTTTGTTATTTTATCTTTCCAGGTACTGAAATGCAGATAAAATTAATGTGTTGCCCGTTAGATTTTTTCATGGCTGTATTACCAGTTTCAGTTCAGCCAGTACAAATCTTTTCTGATTCTGCGCTATGCCAGAGTAAAAGCTGCTGTCATCTGCGTCACAAAACCTACAAAAACATTAGGGTTTGAATGATTTGGAGAGTTTGTTAACTGATTATGTTATAAGTAATATTGAAGTTTGAAAAGAGATGATCTTGAAAACTGTCAGACAGCTTTTTCCAGTGGTACAGACAGGAAAAGCAGTGAATTTCAGGTGGTTGTTTATTAGGCAGGAGCTGGTAAACATGTCTGTGGCATGTTTGAAGAGCTATGATCTCTTCAGGGTAAAGTTGAGTTGTGGAGTGAAGCGGGAAAGAGCACTTGACTTTTAAGTACTGATGGGGCTGTTTACTGCAGACTCTGTGAACAGATCTGAAGGGTTTGTTTCCTGGGATGTGCATGAGGCATCTTTCACACCAGCAAACTCACTAAGGAAAAATATACCAACAAAACAACAAAAAATAAAAAAAGAAAAAGAAAATCAAAGTAACAACTAACAAACCCAAAACAATCAGAAAAAAAACTACCTCCAAACACTCAGACCACATAAAAGTATTCCTTTCATAGTTCTAAATGTGTTTCTTCTGTAACTGCTTGATTTCGTGACTTGGAAAGTTTTGAGTGTGAGATACAGGATATTTAATTTTCCTGTGGTCTGCTGTCATGAAACTGAGTGCTCTGTAGCAATACCCTCTGCTTGCAATATGGAGGAGTGTGTCTGTGAAAAAACACATTACGTTATCATTCCTTCTTATCTACAGCACTTTTAGTTTTGGAAAACCGAGACCTGCAAGATTCGATTAAGCCACAGAAGGTAGAGTTCCATTCGTTAAATTTCAACACCACTTTGCATTGGCAGCCTGGGTGGGCCAGAGAGGCGAGAGATGCGCGCTACTTTGTGCAGTATAAAGTGTAAGTACTGGGGCCTCCCACTCTGCTGGGGCTTAGCCCTGCTGGGCACATCAAAATGATTTCTCAGGTGACAGGATGTTCTCATTCCTGGGGAACAGCCATGTCCTGCTTGGCTGCCAGCTCTCAGTTGTTTCTGCACTTATCAGACCCATAAGGTGCAGGCAAGGAGCATGAGGCAGGCAAGGAATAAGCACCCGCAGCACTATGCTCTGCACCCTCATTGCACTAAGAATTTGAAACAAAATGTAATTTTCAGGGGACCTCTGAAAGTCACTGGGTCCAGCCACCTGCCTCAAGCAGGTCTGGGTAGGTCAAGTTCTTCTGTAATAGAACATTTTAGGTATTTTGGTGGCCTACCTTTCCCATGGCACTGTCTCAGGGTGCCTTGCCTGGAAAGACTGAGGCAACATTAGGGGCTGGTCTTTGGGGTCTGCTTCCATCCCTGGCACACTGGTGAGTGCCTGAAATCATTATTGCCCTTGAGAAGTTGGTTGGTGAAATCCAGCATTCTGCCCATCATTGAACACACTGGCTAAGCCAAAGCTTGCCCACCTCTCCCATGGGGCAGCTGAGAGGTGGCTTCCTACAGGGCTGGTGACCCATATCTCTGCTTTAGATTTCTTCCAGAAAAGACAGAAACCTGTAGCTCCCAAACACCCATGAGGTCAGCCTGCCCTGTTAACGAGTTGAAGGCAGCTAATTTCCACGGCAGGACGCTTGTCAGTGCCGCGAGAATAAAACAGATGGCTAAGAATCCGCATGGACACGGGCAGCGATCCCAAAGATCACATCCCTCCTCCTTTTTCACCATAGGTATGGGCAGAGCACGTGGCAAAACAAAGACGAGTGCTGGGGGATTTCAAGCCGTGTCTGTGACCTAACACACGAGACCTCTGACATCCAGGAGCCTCACTACAGCAGAGTGAGAGCAGCCCTGGCTGGTGTCTATTCCGACTGGAGCCTCAGCTGCAGGTTCACTCCTTGGCGAGAGAGTAAGTGCACGCATACGTGTCCCCCAGGAAGGAATTCCATCTTCCGTGGCATGGAACGCATCATTTCTGCTCACAGCTTGCAAACATGAGTAATTCTTTTCTAGCCACAAAGCTGTACATAAAGAAGTGAGCCAGTAGCTCTCAGGTGAAGTGTTATGCCAAAGTAATTCTCCATACACTTGAGAGCCGAGGAATTATGCCTAAGTAGCCGTTTACCAGTAATTAGGAGATCAAAAGATCCTTTCAATTCAACCTCTTCCTCTGAGGATGGAAATACACAAATTATTTTCAGGCATTTTTGGAGCTGCTGGAAGGACAGGACTCGAGACAATAAAAAAGGAAGCATTTTTTCTTTGGGTGGAGGAGAGAGAACAGAGCTGTGTGGTGTGTGTGGCCACTGTTCGTCTCACACTTACGTGTTACCATGACTGCAGAAAAGGACATAGAAAGGACATGTGCAAAGCTTTTGGTTAGTACTGTCATTATAGTGCCACAGTATGTTACAAATGGAGGACTGCCCAAACTGAACAGTAGCAGCCTCCTCACCAGCAATTTCACCATGAATTAACCCATTTTCCCTCACTGGCCAATGCAAAATCAAAATCAGTTCACGGCCCTGAAGTGCCAACTACCTTGAGCCTCCTGCACAGATGAAACCACAAGCTTTGACACAGAGCAGTGCCTTGCAGCAAAACCAGAGCATCTTGCCCTGTGCCACCTCCTCCTCCTCCAGGAGAGATTCGTGTGGCAGCTGCTGCCCTGTGTCCCCACATTTCTGGTGCTGCACACAAGTGCATGCAGGCACTAGCTTGAAGCCTTAGCTGTGTTTAACCAAGCTGACTGCAAAATATTTGAAAGTGATGGTGTAAACTGCATCCTCAGCATAGCTGAAATGGTTCAAATGGATGTTTTGTGCAGTCCAAGCACAAGGACAAATACGAGGGAAAAAGAAATTCAGGGCAATTTTGGAATTTTGCTTGACCAGTCAGCACTTAACAACATCAGCTCTAAGGGATTTCAAAAAGTTTGGCTCAAACTTTTGCAAACACTGGAAATATCACCTCCAAAATAACAATAACCAAACCAAATAAACACCAAGAAGTAAGAATTTACTAAGTGTCACTTGAGGAGTAAATACAGCATAATATATTATTGGTAACATAAGCATTTGTTGAACAGATTCAAACTGCATTCTAGGAAATACTGTTAATAAACTATAATTGTATTTATAGCTTTGGGTTTCTTTTTTCATAGCTATGATAGGACCTCCAATGGTAACTGTGGTCCATGGCAACAAATCCATAACAGTAAAGCTCCAGGCTCCACGTTCTCCTTATAAAAGGAAAAGAGGCAGCAAAATACCAATGACAAATTATTATGATCTGCTGTATCAAGTCTTCATAATCAACAACTTGCTAGATGAGGTAAGAATATATTCAGATATGAAACCTTTACCATTGAAAAGCAAGAAAAGTGTTGGCACACCATACTTGTTTCACTGTTGAAACAGTCTTCTGGGATTGTGGGAGCAGCGATGACTGTGCAAGCGTTTGAAAACAAAGTAGGCTTATTTTTCAGGAATTGAATTTGATTTGAGTTGTAATTCCTCCCTGTAGTATTTTCCATCAACTTAATACTTCATAATCTATGACCTAGATTAAAAAATTGGGACAGGAGAGGTATTGGGGGGGAGGGGGAGGGAGGGAATTTTCTGTAAAAAGCATAAATAAGTTATTAATGCTGTTGAGTTTGTGTAAGTCCATGTGCTGTTCTGCATGCTCTGTTCTCATCCAGCTTTACTCACAGACACTCTTACCAGGGAAATGTGCCTGACTGGCTCTTTTTTCTCCAATCTGTGCGAAGCAACACAGGGTCCTGGTGTATGAAGGGAAAGACAAGGTTATTAAAATACAAGCTTTGAGGCCTGGAGTCAGCTACTGCATCGTGGCTAAAATGTACATGCCAATGCTGGACCACAGCAGTGCCTACAGCAGCAGGCAATGTACTGTGGTGCTGTGACAGGCTGGCACCTCTGAGACAGGTAAGTCACTGGCTGAAACCAGAGAGGACTCTGGAAGTCAAGATCTATCCCCTCACCAAAGGCAGATATTCTCCAAAAGTAGAGGAAAAATTGTGTCATAGAAACTGCCATCCCACAAGATGTTATCAGCTGTAATACTTACATAATCTCAGAGGCACACCAGGTAGAGAATGATAAGGCCAAGATGATTAGAGGAATGGGATAGATAATTTGCATGCTGGCACTGTCCTCACAAGTATCTGCTTCTTCCCTTCTTCTGAACAGTTGTACGTAGTACAGTTAAACAGTTATACATAACATGGCTTTCATGAATTTTTTTCTGTCAAGTAATAATTAATTAGAAAAATGAGTGACCTCCAACTTCATCAACATGCAATTCTTCTGCAAGCTCTGCCAGCCTTTTCTGCTCAGGAGCTGATCTAATGGATTAGTTAAAATGAGCCTGTTCCCTTTTCATGGCCACTTTTCATTGTAGTGTGTTTAAAAATAAATCAGTTATCAAATATCATTAGTTCCCATGGGCCAAAATGCAAGAATTATCTCCACTAGCTGATCTGAAAAATCTGGTTTTTTACTTACATCAACCACTAGACTATTGTCACATACCATATGCCTAGTCAAAAGATTTGCTATAAATCCTGCCTTGCAGGTGGAAAGACATGGAGAGTACAGACCTAACCCAAACTTGACTTCATTGGAATTGGCCTTAGCAAGTTCAGATTTGGTGTAACAGAGGAAAACTGGAAAAGTATCAGTTTTAACCTGGGCTTCTGCTCTCAGTTCTGTACCCTAAAACCCTAGAAGTTTTCTTTTCTTCTGCTTCATAATATGATACATATCATTGGTGCCTCTTGAGTTTCGGTTAGTGGGTCTAGGGGACTTTCCTGTATTTTTTTCTTCCTTTCCCTGTACTGTAAAGAGCTGGAAACTCAGGTTAGAGCTGTTCTTCCAAACAGCCTGCAGAGGGACAGGACAGATGCAGGTGAATGTGTTGAATGTCAGTCCAATTTAATACCACCCAGCTTAAATGCACATGCCAGCAGCAACTCTCTTTATCTTCCTCATTACAGGGATAATGGCAGAAGATTCCTTCCATCACAGGTCCAGCTGTAAATCAACATCTGCTCTCTATGTCTGGAATACATACTTGGATACTTTTTAAACTACATTGCTGCATTAAATTATTTGATTCATCACAATCATTTTATGCTACATGAAGGTCAAGGATTCTTTGTATGTCCCATATTACAATTTATGATGGTATATATTTGCATTTCCAAAGGAAAAAGGCTTGTAATATATAAATAAAACCATGAAAAAAGTCTTTGTGGAAATATCCTTAAGATTTCTTCTAGGGGTTTTGTATTTTAAGTCTAGAAATTAAAGTACAGTCTATAAAATAGAAGATTCAGATATTTTGTTTTGTACAATGACTACAACAGAAAATTTAAAAAGTGCCCTTTTTTAAAAATAATAAATGTGAAATACAGGAGTAATTCCATGCTCACAGTGTCTTCACAGTACCCTCAACATTATATTTCTGACAGCGAAATCAGTGTGTGGAGGGCCAGTGGTATCCTGGGGTACATTGGGAAGAGGGTGGCCAGCAGGTCAAGGGAGATGGCCCTGACCCTCTACTCAGTCCTGATGAGGCCACATCTGGAGAGCTCTGTCCACTTCTGGGCTCCTCAGTACAAGACAGTACAAGATGTGACTGGGGAGGGTCCAGTGGGGAACCACAAAGAGGATGAGAGTTCTGGAGCCTCTGTTTCATAAGAATCATCTGAGGAAGTAGAGTCTGTTAGTCTAGAGGAGAGAAGACAGAGGGGATGGCATTACTGCATGTAAATATCTCAAAGATGTAAGAGACTGTTTTCAGCGGTGCCCAGTGGGAGCAGGGAGGAGCAATGGCCATAGAACACAAGAACTTTCACCTCAACATGAGGGAAAGCTTCTTGACATTGAGGGTGGCGAGCGCTGGAAGAGGCTGCCCAGGGAGGCCATGGAGTTTTCCTCTCTGGAGATATTCAAACCCCACCTGGACACGTTCCTGTGTCACCTCTAGGTAGCCCTGCCTGGGCAGGGGGGGTGGACTGAATGATTTCCAGAGGTTAGATAGACCTAAGAATTCTGTGATTCTGTGACCTCTATTTTAGCCATTTCACAGTAAATGGTGTCTGAATGCTGACCATTACCTGTGATTTCTAGTGATTTTAGCCCTTAAGCATACAAGGGAAAAAATTGCTTGGGCAAGGTCTGGGTAGTGACTCACTAAGCCACACCAGGAGGGAGAGGTGAGATAGCTTTTGCAGATCTGCAAGGTTTGTAAGTAATGAGAATCTTAGTACTTAACTATGTTCTGTTATTGTAGATTAAATGAGAGGATGTGAGAGTGGCCCAGACACAAGAGGGCAAAGCAAGCCCTGGGAAAAATGGAGGCCCCAGCCACATAATCACTATCCACTCTTTCCTTAATCCACATACACAAATGTGGATCAATTCAGTTTAAGTAACAGACCCTGAGTTCTCTTACGGCACATCCAAAGCATTTTTCATGGTCTGCCACTAGCACCTCCCCTGGAAGCATCAGAGCTGAGAGCTGCATCAGGATGCTGGCAGTAGGCACTTGGGAAGAGGCTGTGTTTAAGGAAGTTAATGCTGGTCCCTCTTGCCATTAATAAAATGAGAGATCATTACATAAGAATTATTTACACCACCTGATTCTTATACATTATATATTTGAACAACTAGGTTTGCAGACATCCAGCTGTCTAGTCTCCACACATCTAGTTCATAAAACTAGGTTTCTTTCACCACAATTCCCTTTTCCCTCCTTCCTCAGTTCTTCCAGTTGCTTTGCCCACTCATATCTCACAGTTTCTTTATTTAGGTAAGTTTTTTTTTTTTTTTGAGAAGCAGCTTTTAAATCTCTGTGCAATACCTTAAATCTCCCTGCAATACCTCTGTGCCAAGACTAGTGTGAGATCCTGCTGCCTGTCTTGCACTGGCCAGAAAAAGTGTCCAGGCAAACAATTAAGAAATAGTCTATCTTGTATTTCAGTGGTGGGTTATAACAGCCTTCATCCACTTGTGGGTTATCACAGCCTGAAAACAGCACCTGTAGTAGCTGAAGTTCTTTCTCAAATTCACTTATTTCCTTAGGGCAGCTTGTGTTGCCATTGTCACACAAAGATAAAGCTTTATCAGAGAACAGATTCTGACTGTGGCTACAGATACCCATGTCAGATGCAGAGCATAAAACTGATTTGTAGAAAACATAACAAAAAATAAAAAAAAAAAATTTTTAAAAAAAAAAATAAAAAAAAGAGAGAGAGAGATAGGAAAAAAAGAGACAGAGCCATAGGAGTACCTGAAGCATTCAGACCTAGCTAGAAATATAGCAGCTGCCACGTGATGGGTCTTTGAAGACATTTGAAATCTGAAAGCTTTTCAGATTGATGAAATGATGAAAAATGTGCAGCATGTGTGCTGGGAAAAGCAATAAAAGATCTGAAGAAGTCTTGCACAGTTGCTTGCTAAGTTGTGGGCTAACCAGATTTCACTTCCTCAGCAACAACACAGGCTTACAGAAAGCAGTGCAAGAGTTGCAGGAATTCACTTCCATTCTGACAATACCATGATTTATTACTGCCAACCCCATGATGTTCTGCAAAAGCAAATTTTCCCTTTCCATTTGAAATGCAAATTTTCTTTCAGTGCTGTTCTGACATGTAATTTTACTGTGGAAGGGTTTGGTAGAACGACTGGTGCTGTATGTTTTTTCTCCCTTAAGGCTGAATGATCTGCACTCACAGCTTCTAGATAGACTTGGTAATGCTGTAACTTAAAAATACTCTTTTATGTGCCATAGACTGCATGCTGCACTGCTGTTCAGAACTCCACGAGGGTGGAATGGAGAAAGAGTTCTCTTAACTATAACTGGGACTTTCCTGCTGACAAGTAAGTTTGGAATTGCCTGGAAGAGTAAGTTCTAGCCCTTCATTCTCTTTCTCCTCATGGGCACAAGCAAACCGCCTGCTGTGGGTCCACATCTCTAGGACTGCCCAGGCTGGCACACTGCTCCACAAGAGGTTGTGCACGTGCACACCATTCAGTTCAGGATGCTCTCACATTGTTGGCTTGGCTCCTTCTCGCAAAAAGTTTGCAAGACCCAGCTGAAAATACTTTTCTCTTGTTTCTTTAGTCACTTACACAGCAGGCATTTTCTAACCAAGTGCCAAGTGCCAGCTTCTGTTTCAGGAAAGAGAGAAATGCTGACTTCTAGGCCGTGGCAGTGGGAAGGAAAGACCAAGTGTAATAAAAGCAGGACTTGAGACGTGTTCTGTGAACTCTCACCTGCCACATTGCTGAGGGATGTCTGCAGTCACAGCCACAGCCTGACACAGTGGCCTCATCTGGCCAAGCCTCCCCGTCACTGCCGAGGGTCCTGCCAATGAGAAATAGATATTGTTTCTTTTAGAGTTTGCAGTTGTAGATTTTATTGTGAAGTAGAACCCATCCCACAGGGGCCTACCCTTCTGTCTTTCATGACTTTGATTGAACATATCAGATCTGCCAGATGGAATAAGAGCTTATCTCCTACAGTAAATGGACTTAACTTCCCATTCTGCCGGCACTCAGAAGAGCTTCCAGAAATTCAAGAATAGGCCTCCAGAAAAGCTGATAGAGCAACAGCAATGAACCAGATGCTCCAGTCTTATAAATTAGGGGAGGATTATGCACAGCCAGCTGGACCATATAAACACCCAGTTTTATAGGATGCCATGGTCCTTGGTGTTTATCATATGGTGCAGCATCTGGCCAGCCCCATTCACACCTCCCATGTATCTGCTTTAAATCTGGGCTTTACACACTCCCATGGCCTGATCTCAGCTAAGAAACAAGAAACACTTTGTGGCCCAGGGTGGGGCTATGTTCTGAAATGACATGGCTTTTGCCACAGATCTGTTAGACATCAGCAGATATTCCAGAATCCAGGGAATTAATCATAAATAGCTGGGGTTTTCTCTGGATTTCAATGTTTGCTACACAGATCAAAGATACTAATCTGTAAAACCTATCTTTAAAAAAAAAAAAAAAGAAAAAGAGAGAGAAATCTCAAACTCCTGAGTATTAGTTTGTCACAAAGGACACAGGACACAAAACAAGGGTACTTTCTGCAGAGAAGGAAAGGGAAAGAAAGGACACTGGTGTTCATGATCAGGAAAGTTACAGTCTCCTTTGCAACTTGTTTTCAGAATTCTTTTGTTAAAGGTTTCCAAAGAAAGAAAAAAGGACCTTTCAAATGTAATTCCCCAAATTATGAAGACACTGATTCTTTTGTTGTGTCACATGTTTACTCCACTGAAAATGAAGTTAAAGGAGTCATTGCTACCAGAATTTTGGCTTGAGATGGGGAAATATAGGAAGCTTGAGCCTCGATGCTTACAAGGAAAAGAATACCTAAAAAAGTTCCATGAAGATAGTTATACATTTTTAAACATTTTGCTCTTTTCTAAGGCACTGGGGCCCTGTTTCTGAGCTGCTTAAATACACTTAATAATGACAAAATGCAGCCCAGGAGTATTACACTGAGGACCAGATTCTTCGGAAATGTCTTTGCTTTTAAACACAGGAGCAGGATGACAATGAAGAGCCATTGTGCTAATTGTTATACCCACAAAGGAGCATCAGGAAAATTGTTATTAAGTTTATTTATTTATTTCAGGCAATGTCTTTCTAATATATATTTTGTTCTTTTTTGGGTGTAAGAAATCACAAATCATACCAACTTCCAATCAAGCTCTTTTTTTCCTTTTTTACAACAGAGGAGTACTTTTTTAACAATTCTTGTTAGGTGACACTGGGTTTATTGAATGGCTGGCAAGAACATGATTGTTATAGGGCTAAGGTCTTATTTCTAGGCTAACTTCTTAATATAAATTCTTATCTTTGGAAGAATTAAGCTCCTAAAATATATCAGCAAAAAGATAAACAATAGCATTGTCTTTGTTAAATCAAACTTAAAAGACTTCCAGAGGGTCCGTGAAATCATGCCCTGAGTGGAATGAGACTCAGAGACACAAATCTGGAGAAGAAACTGCTGGAAAAGACAGAAAAGGAAATAAGACAAAGTGCATATAGGCAGGGGCTGAGAAGCAGCATTAGAGCAGAAATGTGTATTTCAACAAGCATATAAAATAGGAGCAAAGTAATTTGACGACACAGACATTAAGCAGTTTCTGCCTTTGAAAAGGAGACCCATATTTCTATGGAGCAAAACTATTTCCTATGTGTCCATAGTCAAGGAGAAGATATACCTATAAGGACACAACATAGATGTGTTCTGATCAGAGAGAGCATTTCAGCTATTTCAGCAGCAACCTTAGAGGGAGAGGAGCCATTGCAGAGAAGATTTTTAAAGCCAGAGATTGAAACTCATACGTGGTTGGCAGACACAGTGAGGGATCTGCATGAGATCCCCACATCCTGGGGGTGGCAGCTGAAGTCATGCACACAACATCTGTGCTTGGGTGAGTGAAGCTCTTCTCCAGTTGCCGAAATACTGCTGTAATGTTCGAATGGGATATTTACCAGGTAGGAGCTGAACTCGTGCGTATTTGATTTGTAGGGTTACATGAACAAATCTGAAGAGAAAACCTGGTTATGGGGATGAAATACAGATGAGATAATGCTGATATCTACACTGGTGTTGCAGGGTACCTTGGGCACAGGAGCCTTTCCAGTGCCAAGGACCTTCTCTTTGCCTTTGAATGATTACATTTATATTTGAATGATCACTTTTAAATTTGAACCGTCTTGTGGAAAATGGAGTAGGATGAGTGAAACTCTGGAAAATGAATGTGAAAGACTTCAGAAATTGACTGAGATCCCAGTTTGGTACTTCTTTTTATCACATTCATTCAGAATACTTTCTTGAAGCTGATTCTCTCACTCAATGAAATACTGCTCCACTCTCGTAAGTACCATGAAAATTTATGCTAAAAGAAACTTACTAAACTTACTAAATAAATAATAAAATCCTCTCAGCTGCACAAGATGGATCGTTATTCCATCCCTGAGCACATAAGAACATTATTTCTTGCCAATTTTCCCCTCGCTGGTGTTTGCCACAGAAAGACAGATTCCCTGAAATAACAGGAGACACAGTGATATAAAGAGCAATGTACTTTTAGTGCCTAAGATTTTAAAACACAAGAGGCTGAGACCAAGCACAAGCAATGGGAAGAGCTGAGCAGAACACCCCCAGAACTAGGAAATCCATCTGGGAGACCTAGTGGGATCAGTTACTCTGAATGTTCCAGTCATACGCCTCCTTGCTCGACAAGCTGTGCTATGACCTGAAAAAAGAACCAGAGCCACAAACAAGCAAGAGCTACTGCAGCTGTGTGATCCCCTCAGTGTGTGCAAACACAGTATTTGTGGTGCACTGGAGGAAAGCTGGCTCGGGCTGGGAAAAGGTACTTTCCCTACTTTTTATACCTGCTGTATGTAAAGACAGCTGAAAGCACCAGCTCAAATTACCATCAGTCATCTAAAGGAGCATTATGTTGTTCATGTTTTTACCATGACTGATCATTACTACAAAACAGATTCTGCCACTTCCAGATGAAGGTAGGAAAAGTAACACTTCAGAGTGAGGCCATCAATCTGACCAAACAGAAGAGCCATGCGTTGGTGTAACCAACACCTGGTGACCTGTGGTGAGAAATATAAACTCTCATGAGGTCCAAGGATAGCCAGTTTTGTTATGGGGTAAGGTGGGGAAATGAGCCAAATGGGGGAGGGCTAACTGAATAACACAGAAGCTGATTTTCCATAAGCCTCTGCCCTGCATACAGAGAGTATCAATCAAAACACTGCCAGAAAAAAATATTTCTAATGAAAAACTGGAATTTTGCTGAGAGGAAAAAAATACCACATATTAAAATATCATTCATAACATTTTGGTGTTTGAGTGAAAAAATAAAATAAGAGACTCTTCTCTGTGTGAAAAAAATCCCTTGTGTCCTTAATTTTCCAGGCTGTGAGATTTCCAGCATCATGTCTAAATTTCCTGGAGTAGGACAGGAATGAAAATTGTCCTTGACAGCTCTGATCAATCTTTATCTAACAGATCCAGTCAGAGCTCATTCTGCAATCTGTGACCTTTGGGAATGCTTTTAGTGAGGTGCTATTTCTCTGACAGCAGTATAATTCAATATGTAATATTAAATGATCCTGCCTGGAATGCAGCATATACACGTAATCCGAGGCAAGAGGTAAAAAGAGGACCTTGCTCTGCACACTCGTCAGTCTTACTTCAGGAGCTGAGGTTGTTCCATTCACCCTCAGCTTCTTGTTAATGACAGCCCTGTGATTTCACCAACAGAGGCTGACAGATCAGCATTACAGTGATGAGAGAACAAAGAGACTCCCCTGCCTTGGATCAAGCTTCTTCCCTGCTCCAGGGGCTCTGCTCCTGCTCACAATGCACGAGTTTCACAAGTTACACTTCACAACACCTTGTTTCCTTACTGTGCTGGCTAGAAAAGAAAAAAAAAATCAACACCCAAGAAACTTCTGCTGTGTAATCATGAGGGTCCAAACAGCTCAATGAGGTTTGTGTACAGAAAACTGAGTATTAACTCCCACTCTGCACTTCATTTCAGATGGTGAGCAGTGCAGAACAGGGTGTACTTCCACAAACAGTCAATATTAAAAACATCTGTTTAATGTTTACAATCCAAACACCAGTGCTAGTACTTCTGATGAATTTCAAGACTTGAGCAAGCTGAAGACTGAATTGACACAAACAGCAGGCCAAAAGAGGAGACTGGAAGGCATTACACCCACGTTATGCAGATAGCAGGCACAACAGAACAGAGAAACTTGCTGCTTATATTATTAAACATACTGTCTTAATGCACTATTTCTTAAGTAGAAGCAAGTTTTGAGAAACTTATCCAGACCTTTGCAGATTATGTCCTTCCAGCCTCAAAACATTTCAGTTAGCTGGAGAACAGCATGCACAAACTGAACAAGAGAAAGACAACTGGTCCAGAGGGTTCAAGTCCTAGGGCATCCTTGGGATTTGGAGAAGGTAGAATTCCCCAAAACTACTTTTGATTTCTTAGTGGCAAAGTAGGAGAAAAGAGTGAGAGGTTCACTCTTCCCTCTTGGCCATTTTGCATTTACTGTCATGACTCAGGAGTTTGTGTATTTAACCCTCACAAAGCAACTTACTCATGGTTTTAGGCAAGGACCGAGCAGATACTGGAGAGTGGTATAGGACACAATGGGTGTGGATGATCATAAGTCTGGGGTGGTATCACAGTTATTTGGAGACTCTGTGAAGCAGAAGTAAGGACAGACTCCCTGCTTGCTATAGGCTGTGCCAAAATCAGAGCCGGCTTTTGCTGTGCAAAGGCAAACTTCACACAATGATACATGCCTGTTCACTTGCTTAGGGACAGCATTTTAGCCATGGTCTGGATAAAAACACCAGATGTGAATATTTCACTACCATAGAAAAATCAGAAATACTCAGTTAAAATTAATTAAATATTTTTTTAAAAATTCAAACCACAGTCGTGGGGTGCAATTTTGTTTTTCATTGATAAGTGTACCTAGCCTGGCAGGAGCCAGTCCTGGAAAAGTACATTTCAGAACTGAGCCTTTAGCAAATACCTGAACTCTCCTTTTTAAAAGGAAATATAAAAAGGAGGGATCTACTCCTGAAACAAACCTGCACTACTTTTCTCAGAAAAGGTATATTTCTACTCAGTGACTGCAGCTGTTACTTTACAAACTGGAAAACAAATTAAAGCTAAAAGAAAACAGCTAAATCCTAAATCCCGAGGCAATGTTTTCTAAATAAACCAAGGAACTATATAAAGAAGTGTGGCTGAACCATCTATGGGATTATACTGACATGTTGTGGCAAGACAGAAGAAATGCAATGCCTTTATCACAGCTGTGACCATCAGCTATTTTGCTACGCTTTTTCCTCTGTTTGAGAAGCAGAGAGAAGTCTGGGGTCCTCAGCCCCAGACTGAGGACAGGGACAAGGAAACTGAGAAAACACGTGAGCAATCATCACTGGATCCCTCCGATGTTTCCAACCACATTATGTGGAACAGTGAAGTCATTTCCACACCTGAGCATGGTGAGATGTAGAGCAGATTGCTTCCCTGTCTGAATCCAGAGCTGGAAACCCTCATCCCATGCAGCTGCACGTATGCATTTAGAGTCCTCCAATCTGAGCTTTCAGCCAGCTGGAAAGCTTTCTGTTTAACAAATAAATAAATAAAAATCCCTGAATGATTCAGTTGAATAATCTTTCCCATATTACTGATACTTTGGGGAAAAAAGTTCAGGCACAAGTTGTGTCCTGAGACATTACATTTTCAGGGGGGAAAAGGGCATGCAGGGAAAATAATTAACAGAACTGTGGCAGTGAGTAAGCTCCTCGAGCATGGAATTGTAAAGTCTTTCCATCTACGGAGTCCCAAGGATCAGTCTTAGTGTCAGAGAGCTACAACTCATCCTAACCAGGGAATAGTTGTGGTAGGGAGATAAAGGGTGACATGAGCCAAGGCTGACCACCTGTGGTTCCACCATGCCATCAGGTCACCAGATGGAGGACTTCTGCAGAGTTACTTGGTGCACCTTCTTTCTGGGCCATGAAAAATGTCTGAAACATGAAGCATCTTTGCAGGACCACGAAGACTACAGTCATTTAAAAAGCAAGGCAGCTAGAAGACCTCATCTTTCCTAGGTAAGAAAAAACATGTTCCTGTGGGGAACACGTCGTTCAAAAACTATTGACTTCTGTGGGAATTAATCACCTAAATACCCCTACTCTCAGAATGCCTTAAATACTTTCATGTACTTATTGTTGTAGTATCCCTGTGAAACAGGGAAGGACACTAATACAGTTTCTAAAGGTATTCACAGGCATTTGTAAAGATGTACAAGCAATCCCCTTTGAACTAAGTGATTGCTAGGATTACACAGAAAGCTTCTGGACAATGCAGGGAACTGGATTTTGTTTTCCATAATTTTAGGACGTCAAATACTAGACTGCTGTGATACAGGCTATCACACAAAAATAATTGTCAAAGTAATATATGAATGCCAAATTTGAACAGAAGTCTTCCTTTTCAATAAAGATAATGCCAGAGTTTTTATCACAGTCAACAGGTTCAGTGGTTAAAGGTCAGCTGAGACCGTAAGTGCCAAGTTATTTTAAGGGGAAATATCCATTCTGGCAAGCAGTGTTTCAAAAGATGCAGGAAGTTACAGAATGGCTGGCTCAGCAGCAGAAAGGATGCTCCCTTCTCTGAGTTAGCCCCAGAATGACTAAAGACCATTCCCTTTTTTTTTGCTACTTGGAAGAAAACACCAAAATTAACCTAGTTGGCAAGAAAAGGGCACCAATAATGCCAATAATTTTACCTGTTTTGATCCCAGTATGGGCCATTCACTTGAGAGTTAGTCTTGATGATCCTTGTGGGTCCCTTCCAACTCAGAATATTCTGTGATTCTGTTCTATACTACTGGGAAAAAAGCAGCAAACTTTTTCACTTTCCCCCTCCCCCCCCAAAAAAAAGAGTGTTCTGTATTTCAATAGAAAACATCAACTCATTTACTTCTTAGGCCAGCAAAAATGTAAACACTCAACCTACATTGTGACATGTGCTAACCACTGCTGTCTTGACATTTTACCCCTGTTGTAACTTAAAAACAGATTCCTACTAGTGACACTATTATGTACTAAGACAATTGAATGAAGCAGCAGCACTTTTGACTGTGCTGAACTTTATATGAGATGAAATTAGTTTTGTTCTTCCCTGTTACATTGCACAGTACTTCCTCAGGCACAGAGAAGTATACAACTAAAGAAGAGCCCCAACTCCTGTAAAAAACCTTCAGTCCACAGAAAATGTGCAGGAAATGCCTGTTGTGCCTCCTGAGGAAATGTTTTCTGGAAGTGAATTACATGTGGTATTATTATCCATAGTATAAAGGATATCTATAGTAAAAGGAATAATTTTTCTCTGGCCGCTGGAACCTCACAATGTTGTTTCACACCCCTACCACTGTCTTGTGTATAATTCCTCTCTCCATCCTGACATAAATATTAATTATTAGAATAAATACAGATACAAATACCAAATGGCTTGAAGCTTATTCACAAGAAAAATAAAAAGCATTATCTGCAGAACACTCCAAGTACACCAGTGGTGAGAGGGTTTAAATCAGTATTTCTTTATTATACTTACAACTTCCTTGGTCAGAGAAAAGAAAGTTGAAAAAAGTTATTTCACAACTGTGTGCTTCTGGTGCTCACATGGCATTGTGCTTCCTTGCACTGGTAAATTTTTTTTGTATTTTATGTTACTGCAGAGACAAGAGACAGCCACTCCAGCCAGCATGCTGGTTACCATGGCCCAACTTCATCCTCCCACTCTGCACATGCCACTGCCCAGCTCCTGGAGGAGTGCACTGAACCACTGCACAAGTGGGCTGCTCCTGCCTGGGGGCAGCCTCAGCACACACCACAGTGCCAGCAGCCCAAGTTTGGATCTTGACCTCCCAAGGAGCTGCACAGCTGTCAGCAGTGCTGAGTCTCCTCTCAGACTTCCTAAAGGCAGTAAGGGAGCAGCAGCAGCAGCATCCCTCCAGCATCCATGGACTCCTGATCCACAAACAACAGGGATGAGATGAAAGCCCTGCCCTGTCACCTTTTCCCTGCAATAACTTGATGCATGGACAACTTCAGACTCCCTCCAGGCTGTCCAGCATGCCAGGGAGGCACAGGCAAGGCACAAAAGCAGCAGTCAGGGTGTGCCAACAGTGCAGATTATAACAAGAGAAGGCAAGATACATAAAAATTCTGTAATTATAATACATAATTATACATATATAATATATAATACATATATAATTCTGGGATTATGGTAAAAAGAAAGATACTTTCCCCAGCAATTCAGGCATTTCTCTGAAGATCATGCATTGCACTAAGCACGATGCCTAGAGACCATGTATTACAATACTGAACGCTGCGATGCTGAATGTTGCAAGGCACGAATCCCGTTTGTCTCCCTATCCCATGCAGCCCTGTCAGAAGCACAGGATTTTGCAGCCATGTGGTGACCAGCAACCCTCTGCAAGAAGCAAACAAGAGAAGAAAACAGATCACATCAGAGCATCTTGTGAGTTGCCAAAAGAATACATGTGCTATCTTGAAAAACTTACCATTTGAATGCTTGACAAAGACAACTTATTTTAAAAACTCTGTCAGCCAGAGAAATTTTTCAAATTTGGCCATTAGACACCATATCCATGACCTTTCCAGGGAAACCTGAAGAGGCAAAAAGCCTTGCTTTTCTCTTGAACTTCTGCATCTCCTCAAAGGTGAAGTCATGGGAAAACAATGTGGCAGTCCTCTGGTTTCTGGACACTCACACTTTAACCATGCAAGGAAGTGTCTGTGGGTGAGCTGTGAGCTGTAGACCCGATGAAGCTTTCCCATACAGCTAGCTCTATGCCCTGATTTTTTTCACTTTTGTTTACAGGACAAGCTTAGCTCCCAACTCCTCCCTTGATCTGCTGAAATCAGCAGAGCACAAAACAAATGTAGAAGTTGAAAATCTGATTTCCCAAGGGTGAAGCCTGTTACACGTGCCCATGAGTACATGTGCCAGTGACAGAAGATAACTGGTAGAAATTCAGATATTTGTGATGCTTGCTGCTATTTAAACAATTTGTTTTTACACTATTAATGAAAACAATAAGAACTTCTACACAGCAGCAAAACTAGACCAGTAAGGACATGACCTGAGAAGAGTACAGAAATAGAAGGTTTCTTGAGGTGAGATTAGTTAGGCAATGGGGAAGTAGCAGCATACCTGTTTGGGAATGACAACGAAGCCCAGGGGACCATATAAAGACAATAACAGTAAAACACCTGGTGGGCAGGGCTAAACATGAATAGTCAATTTTTAAAAGAGAAACCTCTGCCTAATACTTGCTCAGATGTTTTGTACAGGGTTTTGTGAACACACACACAACCCAGGCAGCCAAGCTACTGGCTATATACTCGGTCATCTCTGAAGCAGGCAGCCTCAGCAATCAAACTCCAGCTTTGGTCTACCTGTAAATTCCCCACCTTCCCATGTGATTTGCCAGAAAGAGGTGTTACTGTGACTGGAAACAAGCTTATGCCTTTTCTCAGTTCCTGTAAAGTCAGATTGTTGCTCTGACCACTTGTGCTACTGTAGCTTGTCGTACACACAGTAACACACTGGAAGAGATGAAGAAGCACAAAATATCACGGATAAATTAGATTTCCATGACACTGTTAATGTGAGGTGTAAGTCAGCTCAAATTGGCACACTTGTTAGTTTTACCATTATTTTAGAAAATATCACAGCATCAATCAAGCTGAAAATTTTTCAGATATTTTCCTGTGTTTTAGCACAGTACTAACAGTATAATGTAATGGGACTGTAACTTCTCTCTGTAGGCAGATGGCACGACAACACACAAAGCATTATAATGACCAGTGGGGGTGTTGTTAAGACATGAATTAAAGCTCTTGGAGCATATTTTTTTTTTTTTTTTAATAGATTTTATAAGTTTGAACTGCATTATGGACACACATTTTCAGTGTGGGCTCATCAAAATTACCAGAAATTAAGAACATGCTTTGCTGGTACTTTGGAGGTTGTTCTGATTATGTGTCACCCATCTAGCTTTGCCTACATCTAACTGTTTTCTCTCATGGAAAGCCCTGTCGAGTCCTCTGACATGTTTTCAAGTGTTGCAGCACATCCTGTGAAGTAACTTCAAATCAAATGGAATTGAAGCTGTACCTTTGAGCAGACTCTTTCAGATCAAATATCCAACATGAGATTAGAAACTTTATTTATTTTCAACACTGAATTCCAACTTTACAGGACTCCATTGTAAACATACATCCAGGACAGGATGTAGTTGCCTAAATCAGGAAAGCAGGTACATTTTAGATAAACATACCGAGTGTATCCTGCCTGGTCTTCATCCACCTCTGCAAAAGAGATTTCAGGTCTCCCTGTAACACATAGGTCTCCCTATACCTATCCTTGCAGGTGTCCTGGATACTCAAGGAAAAGATACCGGAGTATCTGATATTATCAGCTACCAGAGTGCTGGATATGGAAATCTCTGTCCTTTTAGGTGGTGATGTACTTTTCTTCTGCAAGTTCTTGGCTGAGGCCTAGCAAATTGCATACACTCTTTCACATAAACTAAAAACTGCCATCAAAATAAGTGCAGGTCCTGCATCAGTGTTTAGGTGTCTACTCCTTGGCTGACTTGAAACTAGCTAATTTGGATGCTCTTAGCAAGATAGTAATGAAAATGCCCCAAAAAGCAAACCACCTGACTACTTGCAGCCCACACACAATTTCTATTCCCTCAGACACACTGCTATAAGCATCTCAGGTACCTCAGATGTAGTCTAGATGACACCACAGGATAGCATAACCCTGGCACAGTGAGTGCCTAACTCTGGCTGCACTGTGTGGAGAGAGCCAACATCTGTCTGTGATTCTGAGGTCTGTGTAACTCACTGTGCTGTCCCGCTGTGGCTGTGGTGCCACCCAGCCTCACAGCAACCCATTCTCATGACTCTGGTTGGGGAAATTTTCTCCCTTGCCTGCACAAACCACCCCTGCTATTGTGTGGAGATTTTTGGTGCCTTGAAGCAGCTATGGTAGGCCAGTTTGGAAGCCAGGATACCAGACTTAAAAGGTTAATGATCTATCCGTTATGCTAAATCCTATGCAGCAGCACTAATTCTTCCTATTCAATCATCGTTTTCCCAAGAGCTTGGGAAAAATACGAGAGACATGGAAGGCTACTGATTAATTGCTGTCATGCAAAAGGTCAGACTAAGGAAGACCAGACACCAAAGTCTGTTGCCCTTAGTATATGACAAGCTGTCTGTTAGTTTGTCTTCAGAACGTTCTTTAACAAACAGCCATTATAAAAATAACATTTGGGGACTTTTGGTGTCTTGTACTTCACTTTTCTGTTTTTTTTCCAACAGAAAATGAGAAAATAGGTTCCATCACCTTCCAGCATTACATGTTCACTCTGAAATGGAAGCTAAGATCCTCTGATTTACCATATCAGCTACTTATACATCACATCTTCATGAGCAGTGAACTGATGAAAGTTATCACAGAAGGTAACTTGACAGTGAGACTGTAGAAAAGATTTCTGTTATTGAGTCAGAAATTCAGAGTATACAAAAATCAGTAATAAATATTGAAATAAACTGGCATGTCTCTCACTTTTAAGCTCCAAACTAGAGTTTACGACTACTGAGAACACAAACATCAGTATAGACACACCAGTAGACAAATGTGCTGATATATATTTCTGAACATAAAAACATTTATGTGTGTAATGTAGATGTGCATTTAAGATATATGAGCATATATATTCTCTGCAAGCTGAGAGATACAAAAGAACCTAAGCCACCACTTCTGAGCTTCTCTCTGTAGGAGAGTTACCTTCTGACAGCAAGATAAATGAAGTGGCAGCTGTGTTCATTCTCTAGCGCTCATGCCTGTTTAGTACTCTGATTAATGATGAGTGCTTTACTTAGCCTAATTTCTCTCACAAGCCTTTATATGCTGCTCAGAGCCCAGTGTAAACTTTATGCACAGATGCACCCACACAATAAAATGATTCCATATTGAAAATTACTTTAGTTTAATTTCAAAGTGCGTTCCCAAGGACCTCATTGGTAGGGATGCAGGATCTTGATCTGCCTTGGCTTTAAGCTTGGGTTCCTAGGCCATCTACAAAAGTTGCAATATTGTAGAATAATGGTACAGTAAATATTGAAGGGAAATGGTGACATCCAGGTGCTATTTTGGTACATTTTTTAGTTCATTTGGACATTTTGGAGCAAGAGGGAAAGGAGCAAGGGCACTGAGAGAGGAAAAAAACCTTTTATATTGGAAGTCCATCCTGGGAAGATTTATCTATCTAAGCAAAGTAAGAAACTCTAACTTTTACTCTAACACTCCTTCTGACTGAGAAAAATACTCCATCCCAGAAAAAAGTATGAAGAATCATGACATGAGCCTTCTAAAGGAAAAATAAATGGTGGAGTCCTGCTGTGTCCTTATAGTGATTTCTAACTACATTTCCATTATCATCTGAATAAATATTTTATGAGATGAAAGTAATTGATAAAATGGTATAATGTGGGATCATCAGAAGGAGTTTCAACACATCTTTGTGGACTGTCTCATTGCAACCTTTGCACCGAGAAAGAGCCAGTATGAGTACTAAACAGCTGTAGAAGCTTAGAAATAGTCTGTGGTGGTAGGGTGGATAATAGGAAAAAAACACTGTATCATAGAGACAAATGTACATAGTACGGCAGATGTGAACTCAACACATTCACTGGCTTTCAGCAAATCCAGCAGAAATCAGGAATAACTCTCAAATGGACATGTAAACTCTTAAGAGAAGGAAGCTTATTAGTCAAAAATTAAAGCATCTTCTATGTGGAAAGGCAGAAATTAAAAACAAATGAATGGATAGTCCTTCACATCATAACAGCAAAGAAGAGAATCCAACTTAGAACACATATCCATTCTCTACATTTAAGCAATTCTTGCTTTTTCAGAGAGATGAATGCTACCATCTATTTGGCAGGCCACTGCTGAGATCTGCAAAGGGCTTGCACAACCTAATCAATTGGCTAATTGGACATTATTTTTGAGACTAATCTTACTCAGACCTGCAACTTCAGCTTTGACTGTATATTTTCTCTTTGTTTAGTATTTAATTTTAAATGTAAGCTGATGCATTGAGTGCTAATTTTCTAAATCAATAAATACAGATATTTTTTCATTAGGTTTTTTTAAATTAGAGCTAGTATAGTAAGGAAACACAAATAAAAATTATCCTTAAACTCTTTGAGATTCTTGTAGCAAATATAAACTTAGCACTTATTTTCCTAAGGCTAAGACGCTCTAATGTGTTTTGTATGACATTGATGTTGATAAATGTAATGCAGAAGTTGCAGTGTTCTGCAGGGATGAATTGCTGACATTTTAGAAAACAGATTTAATAGAATTTATAGTGATCTAAGTATTCATGCTATCAAGCATTTGTGTGGTCATATTGATTTCTTTACCATTGCATAGAAAACGAGTAGCATCAATGCTTTCTTCCTTCAGAAGTTAACAGTACGAATTATAGCTAATGCTTTCAAATTTATAGCATTATGGCTTCTTTCTAGGCTATTTGTTTCTTCATTCCATTTTCTCAAGCAACAAAATACTTGTAAAAACTTGATTTCAAGGGTTAATAGTCTGATACTGGAGTTTAGCAGGAAAGATAAAGGTAACAGAAGCTTTATTCAGAAGCTTCAGATTTGCTTATTTTCTGAACAACTATAATGGAAGCAAAATTTCTGGTTAGGTTACTGCTGTTACTGTAAAAGCAAACTTATTCTCTAGCCTCTGAAAAACAGGGTGGTGATTCCTACAGATAATTACTAGTTGGTAGCCTCATTAAATTTTCGCTGTGTAAACTTCACTACACTCACACATTCACCATGTTCCTGCTTCTGTGAGCTTTAAAATCACCTTCCATTTCCATGGATTTCCAGGGACTTGTGTGCATCATAGTAACAATTATTCACAGAATCATGGAATAAACTGTGTTGGAAGGGGCCCACAAGGCTCCTTGAGTCCAGCTCCCAGCCCTGCACAGCACCAACCCCAAGATGATGGGAACTGCCCTGCATATCACCTGTGCATGTTCCTGCTCCACTTAGAAGCACTTATTTTCTACTGTTAGGACAAAATCCTGCCTTTAGGGATCTCTCCTTCCTTAACAAAACTCTGCTAGAGTGACATCGCTCCCCCTTATGTATGTGCCATGTCTGTCATTTCCTCAGGAGAAGCCATTCATTATTTATATGGAAAAAGCCTTCTCCATCCATTTGAGTAACAGTTTCATCTGTATCCCATGATTTATTAAGCATCTGCAATGTTTCTCCTTTTCTTTGTTACATCATCATAACAGGGTGGTGCCACTTTGAAAAGGACAGTTTCCACTTTGTTCCCAAGGGGAGGTAACAGAGCACTGTAACAGTAAAACATTTGAATGCTTGACTTCTTTATTCAGTTTCTTGACTAGGACCATATTTTGCACATCTAATTTCTAGGTGGCAGTACTGCCTGGGCTAAGCAGACCATGTTAGGCCACAGTCTGAAGAGTGATCCCCACAGCAAGAGCACCAAAAGTACAGTTCTGGACATGTCACACCTACCTGTGCTTTGGCCATTGCATCTACTGCATCTACTGCAGACAGCTCTGGCCTGTATGTGATAAAGAGTCCTGGCAATATGAGTTACCCAGATTCAGGCTTACCTGATTTCAAAGACTTTGGACACTGAAGTTAATAATTATGCCTGACTTTCTTGCTGTTTGCAGCAATAATCACATGAAGCTCTTCCAAACTAAATTGCAGTCCTCCATTTTAGGAAGACACCTAAAATAGGAGTTGTTTTCAAAATGCAAACACATGAACAGATGACTGAAAATCAGACTTTCTGAAGCTCAGGCATGTTAGCCATGCAGATGTGGTAGCACCACAAACATCAAGCATTAAAAAAACAACAGGTGTTCAAAAATAATTTGTGAACACAGAGTAAGCCCACAAATTCAGATGTGTGATCTAAACCCTGAAGAGATTGTGTCATTCCTCTACTTCTCAGGCCAGGAGTGATGCATATAGCAGCAGGGGAAGTAGCTGAGACCCATCTGTGGTTTCTAGGCCAGGTGCCACAGTATAAAGGACAGGTTGGACTCTTAGAACCCAGACAGGAATAGGTTTCCATCCTGTTCCAGGTGTTTGCTTGACTCATTTCTGTCCCACAAGGCTGTATCTTAAGGTTATTAATGTTTCTGATAAGCAATTTAAGAAGTCTGGTTTGCAGGACAGGCACATTTTTTAGCATATCATCATCATCATCATGATTTTCTGAAGGTTCATGGGAGACCTCTTTGGAGTTACACTTAACATTTCCTATTTTTGCACAGCAGGATTTCGCTAGTTATGCCTTAGCATACCACCTAATTATCCAAGTAATTAATAAAGGGAAGAGGAAGAAAGAAATAAAATGGCTTGAGTAGCTCAGTGACACCTATGCATACAAATCACATACTGAGTCATTATTCCTCTACTAACCCCTTCAAAAGATATAGTGAAGAGATATGCAATTCATGGTCAGTCCAATCAGGTTGCTTGTGATCCCACTTAATCCTTGGGCATAATCTTCTGATGTTCTGGGGGCTGCTTTCTGAGGAGAGGATAAATTATATCTCTTTAAGAAGGATATCAGTTGTTTTCCTCTAGCGCAGGAATTAACTGATTTCCACCTCCAGCAGAGGATCTTAACTCAGAGACAAACTTCATCTTGCAGGCTGCTGGGCTCAAACATTTCCCAGAGCACTTTCTGCTTCAGTGACTGTCCTGGGTCAAACTCACTTGGGGACAGTGCTGGTTATTATGACTATTACTTCTCAGTCATAGTTAGTTTTTTTCCATCTCGGTGAACTCACTTTGAATCTGGTTTTAAAAGTCAGGAGTGGCCTTGGCTGTGCTCAGTGGTTTGGTCAGCTGTTCTGGGCAATTCAAATCAGGATTTTTGAATACACCACTCAAAGTAGCTCTGCACTGTGACTTAGAAGGCTGGAAGAATGACTTTTACTTCCATGTTTGCAATGGTTTAACTTTACTGGTTTTGATAGTATCAGTAGACTGAGTCAGATCAAGAACACATGCTACATCCTGCTACATGTGATATGATGGAAAATCATAACTACTCATTCAATTAGAGAGAAGGGAAAGCTCTGTTAAAGGTATTAACAAGTGTGATCACTGGAAGGCTTACCATGCTTTCCTGGAGTGTAAGTCTATTATAAGCAGTTTAATTTTAGAGGGACTGTCAAAAGAATGAGATAAGGGGTATCCATAAGAATTTGGGGTCTTTTCTGTGAGGAGACTTTTATTTTGTGATTTCACTGTCAAGAAGATCAAGAAAAAGTGTATGTGTAGCAAAAACTATGTGTTAGGAACCTCAGCCTCAGCAAATGGCTGCTTTTACTGCTCTGTTCAGCGCTAGGGTCACATTTAGGGTTAGGCTTGAAAAAACCACAAGGCCCAGAGGTCCAGGCATGCCAGGGGGACCATGGCACAGCAACAACATTGCTCCCTCAAAAATTTTCTACCTGGCACAACCTATGCTCTGGGAACCTCAGACTCACCAAAACACAAAGAAAGATCTCCAGGAACACTGCAACTAGAAAAGGCAGGCCAAGGGGAGCATGGTACTGCCCCAGCAATGTTTCCTTCTCACCACATTCTTCGGCAGCCCCCAGGTGCTGGGAACCCTATCCTCAGTAAAAGCCTGCATTTTCTGTTCCACTTAGGGATCTGGTTTTGCTAAGGATTAGAGTTGAGAAAATCACAAAGCCTACAGATCCAGTGAGACTGCAATGACAAAAGACAGTGCAAGGGGTGCATGGCACTGCCCTAAAATTATTCCTTCCACATCTTTCTCCTTGGCACCACAGACACACTATGAACCTGAGTCTCAGCAAAAAGCTGTTTTACTGCTCTGCTTAGGGTTATGGTTATGCTTAGAATGGTGCTTGCAAGATCCACGAAACCTAGAGCACCAGGGACTCTGGAACTGCAAAATGCATGCCAAGGGGAACGTGGCACTACCAAAGATTTCTCCCTCCACACCTTTCACCTTGGAACCACCTCCTCAGCAAAGCCCTATTCTAACTTGCTTAGATTTAGGCTTATGCTTGAGGTTAGCCTTGAGAATATCACAAAGGCTACACCAGGGATGTTGCAACTATGATAAGCATGCAAAGGGGAGTATTTCATGTCAACCCATAAATTTGACTACAATCACTTAATTTCAGAATTTTCTTTTATTTCTTTAAATTTAATTTCATTTAAGTCTACCCTAGTCAGTTTGTTTAACTTTGTTCGTTGTCTTCAAGATTTCATTTCCTATCATGAAATGAAGAATTTCATTCCATGAAAGAAAATGAAATTTTGAAATTCCAATGAGTAGCAATTCAGCAAGGTTTGGTCTATTTCCCTGCACTTCATGTCAACCCATTCACTTTTATTGTTTTCACTTGGCTTCAGAATTTTCTCTTGTTATTTTAGCATTTCATTTCATCACTTTTCACTTGACTCTTGGTTTGATTTCATTCCCTGATTTCAAGATTTCAGTAAGTATTATTTTGTCAGGTTTTGATCCTTTTCATTTTTGTTTGAAAAACAACACCCTACTGCCTAGAAATGGCTTCCTCCACACCTTTTGTCTTGGCATTACCCTTTTGCTGGACACCTCAAAAAAACAAAAAAGCAGTCAAAAAGCTGCTTCTACTTCTCCATTTAGGATTAGGGTATACACTTTGGTTTAGGGTCGAGAAAACCACAAAGCCCAGAGCTCCAGGAAAACTGCAAAAGGCATGTCAAGGGGAGCACAACACTGACCCAACATTGCTCCCTCCTCATCTTTCTGCTTGGCACCAGCCTCAGCCTAATGCTGTTTTCACCTCTCTGTTTACAGTTAGGGTTTCACTTAGGGATAGGATTGAGAAAACCACAAACCCCAGAGCACCAGGGGCACTGCAGCTCCAAAAAGACATGCCAGGGGAAGCACTGTCCCAGCATTGCTCCCTCCACACTTTCCTGCTTTCCCACCACCCATGTGCTCAGCACCACAGCACATGGATACTTTTTTTGCTCTGCTTAGTTTTAGGCTTATGCTTGAGGTTAGGCTTGAGAAAACTAAAAAGCCTATACCCCCTGGGATGTTGCAACTACAAAAGGCATGCAAAGGGGAGCACTTAATATCATCCCATTTCATTTGATTACAATCACTTAATTTCACAATTTTCTTTTATTTCTTTGAATAAAATTCAATTCTGAATTGAATTTCATTTTATTAGAAGTTTACACGAGTAAGTTGGTGTAACTTTGTTCTTTTCATTCAAGAATCCATTCCCTTTCCTGAAAGGAAATTCTTCCTTTCAGGAAAGGGAATGAAATCTTGAAATCAAAGTGGAACAAATGCTCTGGCAAGGAGATATGAGCAAATAAAATGCAATTGAAAACAACCAGAGAATTTGGAAATGGACTACCTGCAAACAGATGGACTGAGACGAAATGAGCAGTGAAAAGGACTGAAACTTGCCAAAATTATTCCCATTGAAATCCCAAAAGCAGGGAAGAAAAGTAAATAAAGAGACAGGAGAACAAATTCAATAAATGAAATGCTAAAAAAAAAGGACAAAATTCTGAAACAAAATGAAAACAATAAAAGTGAATGGGATGACAAGAAGTACAAAGAAATGGCCTGAAGCTGGCCCAATTAATCCTCATTGAAATCATAATTTCCCTGCAGTTCATGTCAATTTGCTTTAATTGTTTTCATTTTTTTCAGAATTTTACTTTTTTTTTTTTTTTTTTTAGCTTTTAATTTCTTCAGTTTCTTCTCCTGTCTCTTCATTTGACTTCATGCCCTGATTCTGAGACTTCAGCGAGTATCATTTTGGCAGGTTTCTGTCCGTTTCATTTAGAAAAAAGAACAACCCACTGACCAAATATTGCTCCCTCCACACCTTTCTTCTTGGCACACCATCTGCTGGGTATCTAGCCAAAAAGCTGCTTTTACTGCTCTGCTTAGGACCAGGCATATGCTTTAATTTAGGGCTGAAAAAACCACAAATCCCAGAGCTTCAGGGACACTGTAACCACGGAAGGGATGCCAAGGGTAGACCAGCACTGCACCAACATTTCCGCCTCCACACCATTTTCCTCGGCACCACCCAGGTGTTGGGCAGCTCAGCCTCAGCTAAAGGCTGCTTTTACTCTTCCACTTAGGGTTAGGGTTCCAAAGGTCACAAAGCCTAGAGCTCCAGGGACACTGGAGGGAGTCTCTTGAATAGACTTCCTTCAGTTAACCCATGACATGGTGGAGTTGAGGTTCAGCTGCAGGTGGGACCATCTTGCTTGACACAGGACTGATATTCTGACTTCTTTGGAAGGGGACAGCAATGCAGAAGGATGTATATGTCCATATTCAACTTTTTCACTTTTTTTACTGCACAGGTAACCTATATGCAAACTATCTCTACACATGTTGGTTTTTGCATATGAGAACTTTCTCCTTGGTCATGTTTGCATTTGTCAGAAACACTTTGTAAGAGACAAAAGGCAAAGCATTTGGAAAAGATCCGACAGACTGAACTATCTCCAGGGTTTAGAATACTTACTACTCTCATTCATTTGAGCATGAACTTTAGTTTGCTCCCTATACAGCTGCGTGGGTGTGTTCCTAATCACAGCTGTGTATGAGAATGATGTTTTATTGATGCTGATTGCTTTACCTCAGAGTTAAGGCTACTTATTTTGTTTAGTCAATCAATCTACAAGGAGCAAATGAACAATTCTTAAGGTGTTTCAGTTCACTGTGAGCAAAAGCAGGACTTTCTGGGCTGTTTCTTTTACCAAGGTTCTGAAAAAGAACTTTGTTTAAATGAGATCTAGTACACTCTTTATCCAAGGTCTTAAATAAACATAAAGGTCTGATCCTTTTCTTTCAGCCTTTGACTGAAAATAACTGTGATGTTTTGCATACCTTGAAAATTGTGAACTTTTATATAATCTTTTATAGTAAATGACAGAAATATTTTAAGAAACAAGACTATGAAGAATCACTTTCACAAGAGGTGCTTTATGGGGGAAGATGACTAACTGTTGTTACACTGAAACTACTGTAGCATGAGGAATAACCTATAAACTGTCTGGAGGAACATGAATCATCATTCAAAACTCTCTTTTGTAACACTTAGAACGATTTCATTTCACTCTCAGTCTTCTCTTTGGAAGAGCACTCTGGCAGATAAATATGTCAAAGAACGGAAAAATGCTGTTTAACTTATTGTTGTCTAAGCATACATTTGTTTTCAAAATGTGACTGAATTTCATAATCAGAAAGGAAGTACAACAAATAAATGAGCTCTGCTTTATTTTCCTTCGGATACTTCCCTAGGATATTTTAAATAAGCATGGAGGGTAGCAAAGCTAGCAGTCAGGCAGTCTTCCCATCAATGTGAGCAGTGTCAGAGGCACTTACTGGCAAAGCAACAAGTATCAGGATTAGCAAAAGAGACACCTTGCCATCAGTCTTCTGCTGAGCTGAGCAGAGGACCATTGCCTCCTGATTGCACCAGCAAAACCTCGTAGCCTGCACCTGAGTTTTAACCTGGCTGGCAGAATACAGATTCAACAACAGGGAACCGATAAGCAGGCAAAGGACATTGCAAATATGAGAGGGATAAAACTGTACAGTATCAGAATAAAAGCATCCCAATCTAAACCTAAACCAATTGGTTAAACATAAAAATCCTTCTCACAACTTGCAAGGTGGTTGATCAGGTTACACAAGGCACAGACTTGTTCCTGCAGTGAGCATAAAAACCACACTTTTCTCAGTTCTACATCTGGATTTCAAAACATAAGTCTGATAGCATCTTTTAGTGTTTTCAAGTACTTTTTCTTTAAGTTCCCCTAAAGAATTCTGTACTGCTACTGCTCTGTTGGATGAATGCAAAGGCAAAAAATTTCCTGAAATATTTTCTGAGCAACAGTGTAGGTTTATCTTTTCCATCTAAAATTTAGAAGTTATCCAAGGCAGCCTACCCTCATCTTAAATTACAACAGTTTAAAAATTTCTATAGAAAGATCAGTTGTGCAAGGCTGTATTGGACTGTGGCTACATGTCTGAGGTTTCCAGTTCCTTCTAGTTCTCATGTTGTACTTCATGAATACTGTGCTAGTTTTGCATCAGTTGATATTTTGATATCCTTAAAATAGTCCCCAGAAATTGACACAGCCCATGAAAGCATCTTTGGGAAAGCTGTAAGGCATGGGAGGGACTGTCACACTGTGAACAGATTTTCCTTCCCCAGGTGGCCGATTTGCTGTGACACTGAAGCCACAAGAGAACTGTTTCTTGTGGAGAAGTGTCCATGACATGGCAAGAGAAACTCCTCGCCCTACAAGAACTGATGAAGGACTATTAAAGAGGTGGTAACTGATTGAAAATCCCAGGTTTTGTCTCTGCCTTGTCAGAGGGAAAGAAAAGAGATTGTGGAAAGGGCAGGGGAGGAGAAGTGTTCTGAAGGTTTTATTCTGATTCTTATTACTCTTTTAGTTCTGTTAATAAACTTTTCTTCATACCTTTTACGTTTTGAACCTGCTTTGCCTTCCTCCTAATTCATATCACACAGCAGGAAATTAATACATACTTCTAGCAGGTGCACTGGTGATTTTAGCAAGAACTAAACCCACTAGAAATACATTTGGCAATGTCTGATGCTATATATATGCTCTTTCATTTACACTCCTGAGTTAAACTACTTACACAGTAAAACATAAGCCCTCGATTTTCTAAGACCATTTCTCTATTTGATGGCAGGAGGAAAAGTCTCAGAAAAGTTCTTGTCTTCACTGATAGCAGACACAGATCCAGTGGGATGCATCTAGGATGTGATGCTCTTGACTGAAACTCTATTTTGTCCAAACAGGGCTTCTCCTATTGCTTTCAGACAATAAATACAGTCCACAGAAGTATCTGTGCAGTCCATCTACCTCACTCTTTGCCTGCTAACACGCCCAGCAACAGTCACCACCCAAGCACAATCAACATATCACCAGCAACTGGCAGAAACACAAGGCCAGACACTGCCAGCCTCACACAGGCAAATTTCCAATGGAAGCCAACAGTAACTGAGAAGGAGCGTGGGATTACAGGTAGTGTTGGAGCCAAAAGCTGTGTGTGTACTGTTCCACAAAATAAACATATTTCTTAGAAATTTGAGCAGTACTGGGAATGATAGGGGGATTGCTGAAAAGCACAACTATGACTTGATTTCAACTGCAGCTCTTGTGATCAGGGAAAGAGAAATAAAATCAAAAACGGTGCTCCTAATCCCAGATTGATGCAATCTAGCTGTTTAACACTCCCCAGCCTATCAAGCACAGAATTTCCTCCCTCCTGCTGGGATTCTAGGGCTAAGGATGTCAGGTGAAAAAACCTCTTGAGGCTGCCAGCAAGTTCCTTGGAGGAGCAAAGTGCTCCTGAACACCTGTCACATGGCCTCTTATCAGGAAAGATTATAATCTCTTTTTTACACGAATTTGACAAAGGCAGAAGCTTATACCAACACCATTTCCACACTCAGCTAAAAAGGAGAATAAATCAAAATGTCAAGGACTGGATTTTTTTTTAATTTATGATCCAAAATCCTAAATATTCTTCTGACATCTTCCATTGTCTAGCTAAATTAACTTATTGAACTATTTTTTTATAATAAGGAATAAATTTTTCACCCTCTTCTGTCTTTTAGCCACTTTGTACAGCAGTTAAATTCTACACCTAACCACTCTCTTGTACAATCAATCTGGAGTAAATCTGCAGAAGTTGAGATCTATATGCAAATTTACTGTAATGTAAATGAGATCCTATACAGCTAAAATGAGATTATTCTGTCATTAATTTCTTATGTATATCTTTTATTTTAGACAAAAAAAAAAAATAGAGATGGAGAGGAAGATCAAACTACAATGGAGACAAAGCTCCACTGTCATGGGTGAAGATGCAGGCAGAGGTGATAGCAAATTGTATTGGCAGTGCCAAAGTCTTTAAGGAAAAGGGTATTTAATTTTTCTCTTTGGGAAAAAAAAAAAAAAAGGAAAATGAGACACTGAAATTGAGGGGCTACTTTCACTCTTTATAATACTCAGAAACTTCAGCCACTCGTGACAAAGTTTCCAGTCTCAAGCCAGTCTGAAGTCTTCCTAAATCGAGTTAGCTGGGACATTTCCAAGACCAAGCACAGAGGAATTTAAAAAAACACCAGAAAGCCTCCTCTCCCCACATCTGCTTAAAATGCCATTTATCCACAAGAGTGCAAGAAGTTTCAGCTGAATGCAGAAATTCTTCCAGTCAGAGAAAGTGGTGTCATCTTTCATCAAAGTATTTGTGAAAAATCTGGCCAAAATTTATTGACAGGAAAGATACCATCCAGTTGAGTATCTCATTCACTATCGGTCCTCTCACCACTCTCTGTATGTGTACTTAAGGCTAGGAGCAAGCAGGATAACTTGCCTTGTGACCATGACTTTGAACTTTGAACAGCTGTTTTGTCAGTGGAGTCAGAATTGAGGCTAGAAACCTCCTTTTCTCACCACACTTTCAGAGTGGGCCTCTGTTTCCAGTTAAAGCACCCCCTTCCTAACACAGGCAGCACAACAGGCAAAAAACCCAGGAATTGCAGGGAAGACAGAGTGACAGTCAGCTAATTGGGAGAGAAACCAGTGTTTCCATGGAAACACACAGAACACATATGAAAACAGAAGCTGGGGAGAGAGGTCCATCAGGTGCTTCACTCTTGTGTATATGTCTCTATGTATGTACATACTTACAATATATATTACCCTATATATGCACCGTGTACAGTTTCTCTTCCTCTGCAGATAGAATTAGACAAAGAAGACAATAATTTCCAGACAGCCTCTTGTTTTACCAGTCAGCTCATGCTGATCTTCACTTCAGTGGATTGATCTGTAGCAGCTGAGTTAATACCTGGCTCTTGTTTGTATGATATCCTTTTTATGCATAAAGGCCTGAGGGAAGTGGCTGGTGATGAAAGGACTAAGAGATCAAAAACTGGCAAAAGGGTGCCAAGACGGAGGAGGTAAACTTGAAGGGAACAGAACAAGTGGGAGGACAGCAAATGAGGTCAGTTGGTAGGAAAGGAGCTGACAGGAGTCCATCTCAGGGAAGAAGGGCTGATGTCCCAGCACCTTCAACTGGTAGATCCTCCCCAAGTATTCAGCCTGTAGCACCCCCCAAGCACAGCGTGCACCCTCTCAGGTTCCCTCATCTCCTGCTCTCAGTGAGGGCTGCACTGAGCAGCTTCACACACACTCAGCGAGAGCTCAGTTCGCAGTGCAAACATGTTATTTCTCACAAGTCCAGAGATGCTGAGGTGGGAGTGTGCCTCTGCAGCCCTCCTGCTCCAGCCGGGCTCAGGTGCAACAGGATGCTCAGCTCTGTCAGATGGGATTTTTAGTATCTCCAAGAATGGAGACGCCATAGCCTCTTTCCATCTTCAAATACGCAATTAAATGCGAAGTAGTGGGGAAAATCGTATCTTTGAACAAGCAGTGAGGTACCATTTTAGCCTTCAGCTTCCTCTGAGAAAAAAAATAAAAATAAAAAAGAGAAAGAGAGGGTGTGCAAGAGCATCCCACTCGCGTCTTACGGTGGTTTCGAGGGAGAGTTATTCATCAGGGAAAGCACCGAGGGATGCAGCAGAAATCACCCCGCAGCTTGGAGACGGTGTCACGGCGGGACCCGGAGCAGCGTTGCCGGCTCTCGCAGCTCCCCCCGCCCGTCCGCACGGCCCCGCAGGAGCGGCACGGCCCGCCCGGCTCCTCCTCCCTCCTCCTGCCCTGCCCGGCCCTGCCCGGCCCTGCCCTGCCCTGCCCGGCCCTGCCCGGCCCTGCCCTGCCCTGCCCGGCTCCCGCTCCCGCTCCCTCCCCTGCGCGGCGCGGGGCGCCCCGGGCCGGGAGATGCGGCCCCGATGGGCACCGGCCTGCGGGTGCTGCTGTCGCTGCTGTCGCTGCTGTCGCTGCTGTCGCTGCTGTCGCTGCTGTCGCTGCCGAGCCCCGCGGCGAGCACAGGTGGGTACCGCGCATCCCTCCCCGGCTGGGAGTGCCAGCCCCGGAGCAAGGCTCGGGTGCTCCGTGCCGTGCATGTGGTGTTCTCGTGGTTTTGGCTGGAGGAGGAGGAGGAGGAGAGCTGAGTATTTCTGTGATGTTGCTTCATCTTTTCCTTTTTCTCTGTAATGAAGCTGGGAGTCGGTTTTACGAAGCTCTGTACTGATTTTGCTGTCAGCGCTAAGTTGATAGCGTGCTCTTGGGATAGTTATTATACCCGTTTGGGTAATTCCTCAGATACCTTTGATGTTTGTCGGTTCCTTTCTACTTGACAGGCACCACCCTGAGGAGTCTAACTGAGCAGTCAAGAGCTAGGTTAAAACAAAAGTCAGGGTGGGGTTTTGGCAGAGATGCTCAGCTCGTGGGTTCGTGTCCTGAGTGGCTCCAATCCCTTCTCCCACGTGTTGACTGTATCATATGGTGGCAGCCACGCATCCAAACACCAGAGACAGAGGGAGCAAAATAGGCGGCAGCAGGAGTGGGCCGTGGGAGCAGCTCAAAGAGCGAGGTATCTCGGCATGGACAAGGATGTTTCCCAGTGGGAATGAGTTTATAAACTGTAGCCTGGCGTGTGTGTGTTAAAATCATACGTTATTTCTTTTTTTCCTACATAAGTCCTGTTAAAAAGCAGAGCAAGGCATAGGAGGGATCAGCAGACCTAAGAAACCTACTCTGCCTTTGTGCTTTTGTTCTCTGCTGCAAGTGTTGCCTCCAAAACTCAGCCTAAATGGGAGTCTGTTCCCATGTAATTGCACAGCAAAACTTTGTGATCTTGTGAGAGCTGGAGAGTTCTTCATACCCTAAATGCCTTCGAGCACCACTAACTACTGTGTCCCAGTTAACTCTTTTGACAAACTACTCCAGTATGCATCAGTGATTCTGAGTTGCTTTCAGAGGTACCAATGCCAGCTTATTTTTAAATAATTGACCACATAATTTTCATCTAAGTCCAGTGGTGATCGGTGCAAGTGTTGTGGAAAATCTGTACAACTGGCATTCAGTTACTCTTTAAAAAAAAAACAACTTTAAAATGTGGTTACTACTGGTTTTGATTCCAAAGAAAGTTTAGGAAAATGTCAAGGGGGTTACGCTGCTTTTGTCTAGTGGTTGTTCAAGGCAGGAGGGAATCTGTTTGCACATTCCTGAGGTTTTAGCTGGACACGATTGCAGGGTTTTGTTGACAGTCAGCAATACCAGCATGGAAGGGAGAGCTGTGCCTTTCACTGAAGGCTTAGACCTTCCATTTTCATCTTTTTCAAGATGAGGCCATAAATGTTAGTGTAATTAATGTCTAGCAGTATTTTGCTAATAACAGAAGAAATTATATGAAGTGTAGAACAGTGTTCATGTGCTTTCTCTGAAGTGACATGATAGGTAGAGAAGTCCCTTTTGGATACTTTGCTCCTAAAGAAGGAACCAGGACCCAAGTGCCACATAAAGCAGTTCTACAGCAGGACTTTGCAGACTGAGAATCTTACATCTTACGGGATCTCTCCTGTGTCTGTCTCCTTGGGATCTCTTGTCAAGTAACTTTCTGAACTCCTTAGCAGAAGCCTTTAAATGCTAAATTACAGTTTGACCTTTGCAAAACACCTTTTGTATTCACTGTGATGTGTTAGTGGGCATTATTTTACCCTTACTGGGTTACATCTACTGTTCCAGCAGTCTCTAACAGTGTTCTGTTTTCAGGCTCTGCTGTCTATGAACTGTATCTAACAAACAGACTATCTGAGCAAGGATAAAAATTTCACTTGTCATTGCAATCAGGGTTTTTATGAATTGGTTTCACTCAACCCTTTAAAAATCTGTACTGTAGAACAAATAAAAAAGTGCAGAAAATGTGAAATAAAATGGAAAATTAATTCTTTTAATCAATGGGATCAAGAAATGTTCGAGCATGTTCAAGCACGTTCCTCTTTACCACATGGAGGAGTTTAGCAATTTTTGTGAGGAACTGATAAGGACCTAAAGGAACAGCCTGAATTTTCTAAGTGGTAGACTACTAGTCTATTAGCTTACCAAGCTTCATCTTAAATCCTTCTGCTTGCATTTATGGGAGGTTTCTCTAACCACATTCCTCTGTACTTAGAGAAATCTTGAAATCCTTGGCCCATAGAGTCCAGTCTCTCTCTTGTAGATCCATACAGAAGAAGGAATGTACTGACTACTACAGAGTGTTCTTATTCTGAGGAAAGGGAAATGAGCCTGAATGATGTACAGCGAAACTAGAAGCATTTTTATTTATTTAAGGCATATTTTACTATTTTCATTCAGGTAAGGTATGTGATTTTGAAGCAAATCTCCATCATTTCTCTTACTGTACTTTTGTCTGTATTGTGACACAGTCTTGGTACTTGATTTCTTCTGGATTAAGCTGTCCTTGAAGATGTGCTTCATCAGTGTATCTAGTGCAAGTACAGCTGGGCCAACGTTAAATTGCAAAAACCTGAAATTTATATAATGCAAACAAGTTTTTTTTCAGTATAAACATTTTAATCTAACAGACCTGCTTTTTCTGGATTGCAGTCCTTGCTAGCATACATCCAGCCTTAGATCCCACTGGAGCTGATACGTGGCTATATCAACTACATTTCATATGTTGCAATCTTGAAAGCTTCCCCTTTTTAATGTTTTCTAGTAACTGTGTAAGTTTCTTGCTCTGCATTGACACACCTGATTCAATTTACATCTTTCGTATTCCACTTTGTCATATTTTTAGTAATAAATAGTAGCTTGAGAAACAGCCTCAAGCCTCCCTTTAAGCAAATTTTGATGTGTTTTCTTTCATAGTCAGTAGAACTGTACTGGAATGTACAAAACATCTATTTTCATGTTGTTCTGGGAAATACAGAATAAAAGGCTAGAGAAAGGAAAAACAGTGTGGGGGAAAAAAAAGTAAAATATAATGATTTTTTTAAACTCTTGGCTTGCAAATTTTGTGCATATAGCTTTTGTATAACCTAGTATATGTCTATATACTTTGCAGGATTGAAATACATGTGTGTTGGTGATAATCTGTGTCCTTACCAGACAGAGCATAAAGCTTCAGTAATATGAGTGGAAGAATAAGGCGAGTGGGGGTTGAGCTTGGTGTTTTTACACAGTATTTCCTCAGTCTCCCCTACTGTGAAGGAAAAAGAAGTAAATGTAACATATAAATAAATAAAAATTAATATTGGCATAAGGAGAACTGCAGTATATGAAAGAGTGTCATGTTGATATAGCTGAAAGGCTCCTCCTTACCTTCTCATCTCCAGCTTCCAATCTCATGCCAGGCTATTCTAGACAACACTGCGATCGAGCCCTTGTACATGGCCTTGTGTATGATTCCTCAATTTAACAAGTTCTTATTGCCTGATAATTAGAGATTAAAATGGTTAAAGGAGGCAGTTCATTCCATAGAGGCACTTCCAGCACCATTGGGATTTGTGATGAAAGCCCGAAGCTTACATGTGCATTGCAGTTCCCTGTGCAATCACTCAGGTTCACTGCTGTAGCTGATAACCATTCCTTTCCATGGCTTTTGTTGTCTAGTGACCTTTATAGTCTTAATTCCAAGAGAAACAAGTGTTTAGGACAGCTCAAGTCCTTTGTGTGTGTGTGTGTAGTTCCTGTTTATGTTTTATAGTTTTCGCTTCTACAGATTTCTTCTGATTGAGTTCTCCCCAAGACATCTTATTCATCATCTGCAAGTAAGAGAGAGAAAAGCCACCTCTTATGAGCCAAACAAGAGCTCCCATATTTTAAGAAGCTGAACTTTGTAAGCTGAATTTTGGAACTCAGGACCATCTCTAGATAAAAATTTAAAATGGCATACAGCTCTTTTCTTTGTACTTGGTATGTCGGTAACTTGGGATATTGTTTAGAGGCAGCTTATTTCTGTTCAGAGTCTCACATCAATGGAGGGGTGCCCCAGGAGTTCTCCACAAACAAATCCTTCCCAAAGGCACTGCCTGTGAGAGATGAGGTATTACAAGCTTTCTAGGAGTGTTGGTCCTTCCTCTCAGATTTCAGGTGCAGAAGAAGGTGTTCAACTTTCATCTTCTTAGGACTGCCTTTCCCTCAGAAAGAAGGGCAAGTGCTTATCCCCCATCAATGTTATGTTCAATCTCCTGTCCAAGGCAAAATATGGATTCAGAAATGTGCATTTCATTAATTAAAATTGTTTTGATTCCCAAGAAAAGCAAAATCCCTTTTCTAGAGAATCCATCAGTAGGTCACAGAGCAAGGAGCAACATCTATTAGGCAATAAATATAATGCTGTTAGTTCTAATTGGACTGTTGTTGCCTAATAGCTGTTAGTCAGTGCTGAATGATGGAAGCCAAACAATTTTGGCTCAGTTTATATGTAAAAAATAGATATGTTATGTAAAGATGGATTAGGACTGTATCAAAATGTAGTGTAGGGCAATTTGACTGATAACTGTCACAGAGCATAATTTTTACAATATTTCAAATAGAAAGCTTAAGTTTTGGATATTTTAAAAAACAAATATAAGATGTCAGAAGTATTCTAACTAAGCTTGCATTTTCTAGGCTGTTCAATGTGATTGATCTACGCAGTAATAACTTGGTAGTGCTAAACATGTTCTTGGTAGAAAAGAAAAACCTCAACATGAAACGCTAAACAGTCAGGAAAATTTCAGTATTTCATATAATTTCAAAACATCTGTTTTAAAAAACAACTATCATGTCATGGCATTGTGTCACCACTAATTTTAAAATTAGTGTAGTGCTTTTTGGCAAAAAATGATTTTGCATGCCAAACTTAACAAAACCCCTTTCCATTTTAAATTAAAAAACAAAACAAAAAGAACCAAACTGGAACCAAACCAAACCATCAAGCACAAAACAACTCAGTCAGATTACACCTCTGAAAGCCTTGAAAGGGCTGTGACTAATTTTAGACAAGCGCACCTTGAATTTCACTCCCCTTGTTTGCTCGTTTCAGGCCAGTATTGGTCGCTCAGAATTAGTAGAAAACATACCTAAAATAACTTTTGCCTGCTGGAGTGTATCAAGCAAAGGTGTTTGCAGTAGAGGATGGGTAAGGTGGTAGGAGCTCTACTCCTGTACTTGCAAACTTTCAACACAGTGGGAAGAAAATTCAGTTTATTTTATTTCATACAAGTTAGTAAAAAGGAATGGGTGTCAGCTGCCATGGTCCTCTCCAGCTATCTCCTAATAAGCCTTCAATGGACTGGGAAGACTTTCTCCTCCTTTCTGAAGCTGGGTATTTCTGGACCGAGTCTGAAATGTCCTTTGACCAATCTTTTCTTTAGAGGTGTTTTTTGTAAGTTAGGACATGGTTTGGATAAATAACAGTAAGGCTTCACATGGAGGAGGAGAGCCTGTCAGGGCAAGTCATAGCTTCAGTTCCACTTCTGTATCTCCTGTTCTTCAGGCTGTATTTCCACTCACACTCTGACAAAATTACCTCCTCAGGCTCACCTGTTTCCAATGGCATTCTGCCCATTTCTTAAAAAACAAACCCCATGTGCCCCAGTCTCATCCTTCTTTCCCCACCTCTTTCCTCCAGTTTTTCCCTCTGCTGCACCACCTGGTTTTCATGCAGTCTTATGTTTGCCTTACTGTCCATCTTTCTGCCCCCTGTGCCCCCTCTGAACAGGCTGGGATGACTGAATGACTGAACAGTGATGGGAGTGACAGGCTCCTCTTGTGGGAGAGCAAAAATCGTGCTTTGTGGTTAGCTCTCGAGGGCTGCTATGACTTGAACAGGAAATCACCTCTGTGCTCCTCCCCCCATTCCCACCAGTGCCTCTCAGGTCAAAGGGTTTCACTATCCTGACTTCATACCCAGCAATACCAGAGTTCCAGCAAGCCACCATGAGCTCAGCTGTAATGGTTCCTACATACCTCTCCTCTTCCTCCTGCTCCTCTTCCTCATTATTCAGTCTGCGGAATTCAAGTCAAAAAGAATCTGCACAGAAAAAAGTGTTCAGTATCACTTAATTTTTAAAATGTTTACTCATTTGTTAAAATTGTTGCTAAGATGATAAGTAAGTAATAAGTTTGCTAAAGTATATTCCTGGCTTTGCTGGGTTTCTCTTCCTCTATGTAACTTCTTATCTCCAATTTTGGCTCAGTCCCCCTGTTTACCACTTGGTGCACTCCCTTGCATTCCTGCATGGCTGGTGCCAACTTGCCTGGAGCTGGAGATGTGCCAGAAAAAACAGCCCCAACACTCTGCTTCTGAGGGACACTGAACATGATGCTAAATGGACATTTGCTCTGAGTATGACCGTTTTTATTTTTATGTTATACTTAGATATGTGTTTGAAGAACTATTTTTCACTGAGAACAACATAACAAACAAAACAGATGAGCTGAAGGAGGAGAGAAAAAAATGTCTCACAAATGAAGAACAACAGCACAGAAGGAGTAAACAAGATGTCATAGGAATATGGTGGAAGTTACCCAAAGCTGAACTGAAAGACTAAAGAAAGAGCATTGGCTTAGAGCATTCATTGCCAGAAGCAGTGTATCCTAGATTGATCCTTAGTTGCTTGATGCTTCACTGGTGGGTCTAAGCTACCAGAGGGAAAAGGCAAATCAGGGACTCAGCCTGTTTGCAAGGCTGTCCCCTCTCTGAGGTGTGGAAGTGGGGGCTCAATCCATGGCAGCTGCAAATGCTGAGACACAGCCACAGTGATGCCCACAAATTCAGGATCCAGCACAAAAGTTTCTCCTTCCATTTGAGGTGCTCCCAAGGACCACTTTTGTATAAGAAAATATGACCACAATTGAAGCCAAAGTCTCTGCTGTTGCCAGAAAAGCAGTTCCTCTTTTGAATTCAGAGATGACTGTAGGGGAGGAGTTACTGGCTTTTACTGCTATGGGGAGCAAGACTGAAGCAATAAGGCTCATCTTTCTATCTTAATGTTTTCCACATCACTCACTGTTTTAAATTGTATCTTACAGTTGTCTAGAGGGTTCTGTGATCTTCTTTGTTGCTGTATTTGATTGGATAATTTGTTGTTTGCACCTCTGTGCCACGCCACAGTAAATACAGCAGATGATCGCTCCGCTTGAGAGGGCTGCAGTAAACAACAGTGGTTGCACAGGAGGCACTTGGATACCAATAGGTCAGCTTGCAGTGGGTCCTCTGCCTTCTCCCCAAAATTTTTGCCACTGCACAGAAAAAATTAATCTAAACTTTTCTGTATTTATATATTTTTATGCTTTGCAGCTGCTGTGTTACCCAACTGAAGTGCAAAGCTAAAAAATCTGTTTAGAGCCAGAGGACGTGGGTAGTGCAGCTGTATTTGTTCTTCAGGCCTGACATTAAACACAGCTGTTTGTCACCAAGGCAGGGGGAACCTTCTAGCAGGTAAAACACAGATGCACTGAATGGGTAGTGGTTGTAATGTGGAAATTGTGTGTGTTTACCTTTGTGTCTGTGTGTATGTGGTCTGTGCATGGGTGTAGATAGATAGATAATGGCTACAACCAGAACTGAGCTTTGAACAAACTTGAGCAAGGCATGTACTTGGCAGGGAGCTCTATGTGATTGAAATGGACCAGGTTTTTAAAGCTAGGCAGTGATTTCATAAAGAGAAGATGAAGCACCTGCCATGCAGATTTTTACTCATGCGAATAATCTCACTGACGTCAATGGGGTTTTTCACTCACATGCAAAGGTGTTTTCAGGCTAAGTCACATCTGTTTTGGAGAGTCTCGCTATAAATTATTCTGAGATCAGGACTTGGCTGTTCCTTGTGGTGGTGAAGTTTGCAAGCCTATATTACTGCTTTATTTCCAGTCCAGGTATCAGTCATGAAGATGTAAACAATGATATTACTCAAGGTTTGATTTACAGCCTTTCCAAAGACAGTAATAAGGGTTCCATTTTTTTCCATGCAATAAATAAGTGAAACGACTTAGTTGTGCTGAAAAGTGAATGACAGCCACTGCTAGCAATCAGTGTGGCAGACTAAACCTAGCAAAGCAACATGTGTGACTGATTTCTGCTCCTAGGCCAGTACAAACTGAAAATGTGCTATGTGACACCCATGCCATTAATCCTGATAAAAGAAAATAAAATGAGAATATAACTGGATGTAATGTGTTTAAAGACTAGAAATTGAAAGACTGAAGGCAAGTTAAAAGACTGAAACATGCAGCTGTTGCATATACTCAGAATCCCTTCCTGACTGATAATCATGGAACATTCAAGTTCTATGTATGATCTATTCTCTATACATGCCTTCTGATACTTTTGATCAGAATTGATATTGAAGTAGACGTGAAGGAAATTATTCTGAACTCTTCCTGGAAACATAGGGGGGTTTGGTAGTTTTATTCTTGTTTTACATGTGCAGAATTGTTAGGTATAACTAACTTGCACAATTTATTCTAAGGGCAGGAGCCCTTTAGTAAAGGGGTAAAACCAGAAATAGAAACCAAATCTCTGTTTTTGTATCTCATGGAAACTTAACGGTCTCAGTCCCTTTGTCTTCTAAATCTCACTGAGCTGGGGGTAGGTAGGAGCACACCAGCAGTGTTGTAATACCTTAGATCTTGTAAAGATACATTCTGCGGCTTCTGCATACTGAGATTGGCTCCTCTGCTGCAGTCAATGTTTCTGTTTTGAAACTTCATTTACCACAGCAGAAACCACACTGGGAGGAAGAAATTAAAATTTTTTTAAACAACTAAAAATGTCAAAGAGACAGTTTCACATATTAATGGTTTAAAAATATTTTAATGTAACAGACAATCACATGACTCTTGCTACTTCAAAGTGTGCTTGAGGAATATAGATGTTTTAAAATAAGGGTGGACAAATGTGGAAAGGCAAAAAATTTCTCAGCTCTCCCGGGCGGCTTCATCTTTACATTTGGATTCACTTAAAGCATTTGCAGAGGACATTTCTTATAAGGGAACTGGAAACATTTGATTTTCTAGATTCTTTATCTCCAACTTGGAAGCAAGTGTTAGAATAAGGCAAATTCCTGGAGGATCACTTGCCTCTTTTATATCCCCTGGCATCCTGGAAGTTTCTTTATGTTGCTACAACCAAGTTGAGCTCTTACAGGCTGAGTGTCATGGGACATTTCTGTATCCAAGCATCAAGGAAATGGGACTTTCTACTTTTTGCAAATAGATAAGCTTGCCCTAAGGATTATACCTGAAAAAAAATTGTTCTCTGACTAGAAAATGTAAGCCACAGAACACTATCTAAGTGCTGGAGATAAAAGAGAGCAACATTAGAAGTTCCTTCCATAAACAGTGCTGTGATCAGAAGATACAGATGCACGCATACACCAGTACAGCATTAAAGAGCAGCTAGAGGCTTGGAAAATCAAGAGTTTGAACTGAGACACTTGGAAGTTATAGGTCTCTACAGAATTTCAAGGAGATTGTTTTAATAAATATATGGTAGAGAAAAAAGCTTTTGCAGTTTGGCTCAAAGACAGATAGAAGGCTGCACATTAATCAGGAAAATGGTGGTGACTTTTGCTTACAAAAGCAACAATATGTTACATATATAGGAGGATGAACATATTGCCCTAGTAATAACAAAATAGACTACAAAAATACCCTAAGGTCTGCTTACAGAAGTAACAGCTCAAGGACTATTCATTTGAACTGGTTCCCACTGTTTGTGTTGATATATTTTATTTCCCCCTTTATTTGCCTCATTTTGTTATCTCAAGAGCTAGAATTGCATTCCTGGAGTTTAAAGGGTTCTGAAAAGTCCTAAAAAACCCAGAGTCACTTTTCTTCTTCCTTATTATGCTCCTGAAGCTACATGCAATGGGAAGTGCCTTCCCAGCAGTGGCAGCCTCAGAGAAGGCTGGTCTCAGGGTTGCTCCCCCCAAAGCATGGCAGGAGTAGCGGAGGCTTGAGTCATAACTTTGAACTTGAGATTCTTCCCCTGGGCCCACAGACTTCGTTTTGCAAGCAATTTAGCAATGTGGACAGATACAAGTCTGTATTAGATTAGTACTGGATATTAGAAGGAGCTAAAACTGTGTTTTTAAGATACCCAAATTTGCCTATTTATTAATTTCAAAAGCTTGTGCAATGAACAACAAGTTGGATGTGTGACCTTACAGTAGATGTTTGCTTTTGACTCTCTGGAGAATTAAAAGGGATGGTCAAATGACACTGGGGCTATTGTGATAATCCAGTCCAATTCTCCAGAGTAAAGTCATACTTCAGTTTGTAAAGCTGTTTGCAGTAGATTCTGTGTGTCTTTTTTTTAAATGCCTGGTTTGCCTTTTAAAAATCCAATCAGCTAGAAGAAGACTCTAGTGAGGTATTAAGGATATTTTTTACATTTTCATTGTTAAATTTTTCTGATATTTAAATACAGTTGCAATTTTAAAAATGTGTGTCTCTTCTAGGCCAAGCTTTTCTAGTTTTAGCTTCCAGTCCCTGAATTTCCATGCCTTTCATAAATAGTGCACCCATTTGTGCTAAAGAAAAAACATATTCATAAAGATGGAATTTGAGATAGGTAAGGACACTTATAAAAAAATTGATTTTCCATAGCCAACCACATTATGCTTTGAATATGCTAAAAATAGGGAGAATTTACAACTTTTAAAAAAAACTCTGTCTATTTGGCTACTTTTGGGAGTGTATGTATTTGCTGATTCTTAGTGCATGTTGTTCCTCTCTTATTTTTTTTCTCAGGAGAGTTGTATTGTTCTTTGCCCAACCCTAGGAATGTCCGTTTTGAATCTGTAAATATGAAGAATGTCCTTCACTGGTCAGCACCAGAAGGCACAGGTGATGGAGTACTCTACAAGGTGAAATATGCAGTGTAAGTTGGCTTGTTTATCTCCCACTGACTTTTATGTTAGAGTTTTAAATAATAATTCAAAAAGAAAACCCAACTTCATGCAAGGTATTGCTGATACAAAGTAAAGAAAGAACTAAAGTGTGAGATAGACTTTAGCAGTGTGGTTTTTAACTTCTGCTTCTGGCACTGTTTACTTCACACCAAGCTAAAAAATGTGTAAGGAGATGTTCTTCCTATGCAAGAAGTGTAGGAAGCAACAGTCTAATACTGTGGAAGCTTTCAGAGGCATTCCTCCTAAAATGAGAGAGAAGGATGAAGAACTGTGCTGTGCACTGGTATCTGTCCACATACATCCTCTGTACACTTTTAAACAGATATAGAGATGTATGATTCAATCAATATTAATAATACCCAGTATGTCATTGCTCTTTCCTGACAGACCCACTCCCCCAGATTTCTTCTCATCCAGCAAGCCTCTCTAGGAGAAAATCCCCTGATGTTGCCAAGCATTGTACAAAACCAAGTCATGTGGTTGGAATCAGGCTCTTACATTGTCAAGGTCTGCACCTTAGTAGGGTATCAAGGAATTTGTATGAGAGCCAGACTCCATTTCCTTTATTCCTGCTGAGAGAGCACTGTGTCATTCTGAAGGGCAGTGATAAAAATTTGGCTTCTAAACAGGTATAGCACCATTGTCACAGATTATGTAGTGTTCCCAATCTTTACCTTTAATATTTACACTTCCCTCGATCTAGGAACATTTTCAGAGCAGTAAAATGAATGTCAATCTCTAGAAATTTCCTGTAACTTGAAAGTGTTTGGTAGTTACAGAGTAAACAACAATTATTGTTATGGTTTAGGAATGGTGTTCTCCAATTCAGTAGTTCTGCTGAATGAAACATGGTGCCACTCACTTCCCCTCCAGCTCCAGCTGGAAGCACAAAAGACAAAGATCAAATATGGAGATAAGAACAATTTACTGGAAACAGCAATGAGATAAGACAATGAGCAGTAACAGCAGCAATATTAACAATAAAAATGTACTAAAAAGAGAGTGCAGAGCTTGACCTGACCCCAGCCATGCCACCCAAACAGCTCCCTTCAGTCAGGTCCAGTGTTACTGCACTGCTCCATCCACCACAGTTCCTGCACTGGAAAGGAACACCTTTCTTCTTGGAATGGAGGGAGAGTTCCTTTCCTGTGCCTCTGGCAGTGATGGAAGATGGTATTGAATAACAGGATTTTGGCCATGCCCACACAGCTCCAGGCTCTATTCCCTCATGACTACTGCAAGAAATAAACCCTGTCCTTGGCCAAAACCAGGACTATTGTATGGGAGGTAAAGTGTTCAGAGAGAACTGGCTGCACTGACTCTGTAGGGCCAGCTGGTCCATGGAGAGTCTGCAGCCATAGGTATGGCCATCTTTCACACTGAGCACAAAAACACTCATGTGCCCACTCAGGAGAACAAGGCCTTGAGGTAGGTAGAAAATGCTGGTGAGTGATCCAGCAGTCAGGCAGAAGCTGCCACACACCCTTTCTAATTAGCAGCCAAAGAGGGAATTCTTAATGTGAATTTAAGGGGCAGGACCTTCTGAGTAAATCCAAATAGGAATTTTCCAAGGAAATCTTGGTTTGTTTTACCAGTGTATAAGAGCTGGTCAGTACTGAGGCATTGTTGGTAGCAGATATATGGCCTTTTTTCAACTAGAAGGGTTCTGAAGTTCATTGTGTTCCAGTTTAGTCTTTATTTTAAACTAGTAAACGAGGCACCAGACAGGAATGAGTTGTCTCCTGTCATTCATCTTGGAGACGCTGAGCATCATCTGTGTCCATACTTGAGGATGAGTCACTGACCATTCTGACTGAACACTCTGTTTCCATATAGTTATCCTGTCTCTGTTATTGCGTGTTTAGAATTTAAGCTAAAGCTGTGGAGACTGAAGTTGAGAGATCCCTGGTCTGCACAGGCAAAGCTTGACTTAGATTAGTATCACTAACATCCCAGTTAATTTCATCTGGATTCTTCTGGGTAGGGCCTAATCTGATTTATTTTTCATTAAAAACTTGTGGAAGTCTTGTGTTTCATCTCAGCTGAAGCTGGGATTCCTTGAAATGTCAGTTTTCTGCTAAACATGGAAACTGTTTTATCACCCATAATAAAGCAGAGAAAATTATCTTATGAGGTGACAAATATAATGGAAATAGATTTTGTACAGCTCCTTCCTCTTTCTTTTCAATATAGATACGGTGTTGGCAAATGGATTAGAAAGCCAGAATGCAGGAATATAAACAGAACATGGTGTGACCTCTCCAGTGAGACCTCTGACTACGAAGAACAATATTATGCAAGTGTTAAAGCATTCCTAAATGGGACATGCTCTGACTGGATGGAGACCACACGATTTAACCCTCTAACAGACAGTAAGGAGAGCTAAGCACACAGCCAGATTTTCAATGGCCTTGATAAATAATGTGTGCTCAGACTGCATGCGCCTTCATAGTGTATGATATTTTAATTCTAGCATGAAGTTACATTTTTTTACAGTTGCTTCACATTTATTATTTTATTCTGCTCTTGACAGAAGTAATTGTAATAATAAAATTAGAATTGGAGATATATATATATGTATATATATATATATATATATAGTCTGGTATATACTGAATTCTTAATAATATCATGGTAAAGCCTTACTTAAGGCAAATAAAATCTGTGGCACATTCACAGTATAAATAGTTCTTATTTTGAAAAGGTTTTACTAAACCAATCAGTAAGCACACTCTAGAGCCCAATATTTCTTATCTGTGCCAGATAATCTAAGAACATACTGGTAATTCAGCCTATTTTAGTAAACTGAGTTTCAAAGCTGTTGATCCTGTAAAGTCACAGGGATTTCTTGTCAAAATTCCAAGTCAGTTTTCACTTTCTCACTGTAAAGAACCTTGTAGTTATCTGACCAAATAATTTTCTACCAATATAAATAAATAATTCAAAGCTCTACCTAGACTCCCCCAAACATTGCAAAAATGTAATATGATTGATTTGATGAGAACTGGTCAAGCCAGTGTGCCTCTGCTGAATTTGACTGCTTTTTGTACATGTTCATTTTTCCAGCTAAAATTGATCCACCCATGGTAAGTGTATCTTCTACTGACAGATCTATTATAATCATTTTGACTGCTCCTGAGAAGTGGAAGAAAAGTCCTGAGGAAGAATCCATATCTTTGCTTCAAGTGTATCCTGGCCTGCAGTACAATGTGTCTGTCCTCAATAAAAAAACAAAGAAGCGGGTAAGCTTTGACAAGGCTGTGGAACTGCTCCTATTAAATCTGTGCTTCTTGAAATGCCAAGATTATCAAATGTGTAGTAGACAGAAGTGATTTGGTTGGTTGTATTTGTTTGGGGTTTTTTGTTTGACTGGTTTGTTGAGCATTTTTTCACAAAGGTGCAGGAAATATAATAATTACTTTACTTTGGATTCCCAGGTCTACATAAATCCTGTTACCATAAGACTCCTGTCTTGTCAAGAGCATCCCAGTCTGAAATATTTTGTGGAACCATACTATGTGCCTGTCATCAGTTTGTTTGTCAGGACAGGGCTGGAGTGGTGCTTTAGCTCTATTGCAACATCAGCACAAGAATGTGGGCCAGTAGTGGCCAATGGTCCTGCTTCATACGAAGCATGAAATTATTCAGTGGTGGTACAAGCATCTTTAATTGGAAGAGAAAATAATCAGAGAGGATGTGACTTAACAAGTAACTTGAATGTTGATCGCATTTGGAAAAAAAGGACGCAGCTGGCAGCTCTTAGAGTATCAATCTTTCTATAAAATGTGTGTGTTCATGACCTTTCTGTATCTCAGGAGTAAAAGAGGGGAAAAATATTTTTCAATGTCTTCCAGTGGTTCTTCTCCATCAGCAACAAGACCTTGGTTGTGCCCTGGTTAGAACCTGGAACAGCTTATTGTGTCAGTGCACAGATACATGTCACCACACCACTTTTGGACAGTGACTTTTCCAAAGAACAGTGCATTACTACATTGAAAGGTATGTGTAAGGTGAATAAAAAAAAGAAGATGCAAATTAGAAAAAAACATGGTGATTGAATTTTTGAGTTTTTTATGTATCCATTTTTTGAGAGTGATAATTAGCATGGTTTCTCCCTTCTCCGTGCACTTCTACCAATGGAAAAAATTCTGCCTCTAATAAAGCATAGCTGGGACTGACTGGAAGGTACATCAGTACCCCTGAAGAAAAGTATCTGCATTCTTTGAGTTCTAGTGCATGGAGAATGTTTTTTTCTCCTTGAATGCAGCTTGGGAATGGCAGAGCTGGGTCGATCTGAAGTTAGCAACAGGAGAACCTAAGGGAAATGTTGTTACTTCTTTTTAGAATTTAATTTATCATTTAGACAATAATAATAATTGTCCTGTAGCTCAAATATATATATTTTTTCATTTCCTGCAAATTCCTTGTTTATCTAAAACATTTGCATTCTGTATCCAAAGTGCAATGTGGTGAATACACATATTATTGTCTACATACATTAAAAAGTTGCTTGTTACAATGAAAACTTCTGTGTTATTAACAGATAAAACAGAAGATGAGACTATAACAATCACATTTGGATATATTATGCCTACCATACTGGCTCTGCTTTTTATTTCTGTGGCGTGCTATTGTGTGCACAAGTATATTCACATCCACAAACAAAAACATCCAACAAACCTGGTAAGTGTCTTCTGTTGCAGGATGTGACTGCCAGCCTTGGCACTCACAGCAGAGCTGTGTGTTTTTCAGGGTTCCAAGCAGCCTTGGAGGAAACTGTGGCTAGCTCCAAAAAAAAAGCTCTAGTTGTCACTGAGATCAAGAGAAGAAAACCACATTGAGGGTTATTAAATGCAAGTAAAAATGAGTAATAACTCAAGTTTGCAATGATCAGAACAGAGCTGTAGGTTTGGGAAGAGTCATTGCCTTAAGCAAGGTCTGAGGTGCACTCAGCAAGGTTTGTCAGGGTGTCAGAACTCCATGAATTTATCTAAGATGACACACTGTGCAAAGTCAGTTGAACAAAAGTTATTAATTTGTTGAATTCAGAAACAAAAAGGGAAGACAATTGAGCAGTACAGAAACACCATGATGTTTTCTTGGACTATTACTAGGTATTACCAGACTTTTCCATTTAATTGTGTTTGTGAAAGATTTAACACATGTGCATCATACAGATAATTTAACCTGGATTTCAAGAATACTTTGAAATATTATACTATTCCCTACCACCCAAAAATGTATAAACAAACACATTTTATTATTTAGACAGCTCAAATACACTCTTTTCAAAAAAATGCTCACAAATTTCTTAATGTTACAAAGTTGGTTGGTTTTTAGAAAGAACATATAAAGTTTATGAAATGTTACTTGTTTCCAGCTCATGAGCTCAACAGAACTTTCTCACAGGTATCTTTAAGCAAGTTGCTCAACCATAAACATGCAATTATAATAATGAATGAAGACCTCAGTGTTAATCCAATCTGCGTGACACCAGGGATGGGAGATACAAGGGAGGTGGTTTCTACATGCTGATCTTGCTGAGGAAGACTAGAGGAGTGCAGAGGTGACAGGGGAGGACAGAGGGACTGTGAGCTCAGAAAGGGCTCAAAAGGATTGGAGTGTGTTCAGATGTGCACAGAAACACCTTCTGCACTTGACAAGGCACTGGTTTTTCTACAGAACTGTGGTTTGCGTTGGTAGGGGCCTTCAAAGGTATCTAGTTCAACCACTGTGACAAGAGCAAGGACATCTGCCACTAGATCAGGATGCTTAAAACCTTCATTCAACCTGACTTTGAGCACTTGCACTTACAGGGAGCGTTGTTGCTCACTTATAGGGCAACTTCTTGGGAAACCTATTCCAGTGCCTCATCCCAGTAAAGAATGTATTCCATGTATTCAGTCTAAATGAACCCTCTTTCATTTTAAAACTATCGTCCTGTGTCACTAGAGGCCCTAGTAAAAAGTCTGTCTCTGTCTTCTTCTTCTTTGTTTTGTTCTTGGGATGCAGGTCATGGTATGGGGAGATAGCTTGGTCTCTTGGGGAGCTAACAGGACAGAGCTCTTTAAAGTCCAAGAGCATGAAGGGCTACTTAGTGAAAAATTCCCACTCAGTAGCAGACTAAACTCCTAACTCCAATAGCTTTTTTTCTCTAATAAAGATGTAATTTGAATGTTGGGATTTTTTTTAAGTTCCTTGCACTTTGTAATGACCGTAATGGAGTTTCAATTTTATTTCTCCACCTCTGGATTCAGTCAACATTAAGGTAATAAATGAATATAGACCTGGTATTTTAATGATGCTCTCTGGCTTTCCCAACATGCAAACTGTTCCACATGTGCCCCCTGTGTTGCTGGAGGGACATGGAATAAACTGTTTGTTCTGGTCCAGCACCTCTGACCTGTGTGACCCTTCAGACTACTTGGTACATCCATTAGTGGTTTCCATTCAAGCTTGAAAGCACTGAAATGCACCTTCTGGTTGTTTTTCCTATTCACTCCACCACTGCCTACACAATGTTGATTCCTGTCAAAAATTTTACTGATTTCAGAAAGATCTCTATTGTTTAATTTGATGATTTTGTATGGAGGCACAAAAGCAGCCTGTGGCAGACTGCGCAGCACAGGTTCTGTACACTGTGCTTCAATGTGATGTGTAGCTCCCTCTCTGAAAGGAAACCTGGTGTTATTTTGTTCTCTGTAAGTTACGCACTAACACGTTACCTGACACTTGTAGGAACTGGTTGTGACTGCACTTTCTCTTCACTGGTTAAAAGGAGTGGAATACATTTGGTAATCTTCGGTCCAAGAACAAAGACTGATGTTTTCTCCAAAGTTACATGAGTTTATGCTGGTTTGGAAACAAAACCCATATTTGACAGAACTGTTCTAACCATAATTTTGACACGGGGAAGGGGAGGAAAGAGATATTAAAACTAGCCAAAATAGAGTTTTACTTTAGATAGAATAAAAAAAGGGGAGCATACTGACACTCTTGAATGCTTATATGATGAACTTTCTTCTTCCCTAAGTTGAAATAACCTCCTAATAAGGTCTAACATATTTTAAAAATATAAGATGGTATAAGAAGCAGCAAGATGGTATTTTTATTATACTTCACTCAAAATATTTCTTCCTTTCTAGGTATGGCAGTACACTGACAAATGCAAGGAACAAGTTTTCATACCAAGTGAAAAAATAGTGCTCAACCTTATCACTTTTAATGTGGATGACTCTAAGGAATCCAATCATCTATCAGAAAGGAAAAGTCCCCATTATAACACTGTTTACAATGACACTGAAGGGAAGGATTTGCTTTCTGAACAAGTCCTGAAAGCAAAATATTTGCTTGATATTTCACGTGAAGAGATTTCACTCAAAGAAGGTACTTTAATGGAAGGGGAGAAGACTGGAAATTGGGCATTTCATGGCCAATCTGGAACACAGAATACCTGGAGAGATAAAAATGCAGGGGTTGTAGAGTATGAGCATGATGTAAGGGCTGAAGACTTCAGTCCTGGTCTGAAACTAGAAGAGAAGTTTTCTGTCCCCAGGGGGCTACAGGGTGAGCCACAGATTGCTTTGGAGGACTTGGTTGATATGGAAACAGGACAGCCATACTCCCCCCAACTAGAGATAAGGGTAGCAGGCCTTTGTTTGGGACAGAAGAAAGAGGAACTTACTTTGAAGGTGGTTGATGCAGCAGGTGAATTGCCAGGTGAGACCCATATCAACTTCATGGACCTGGATACTGAAAAATCTGGGCAGACATCCTATCATAAGCTGGAAAAAATCACAGGAGGCCTCACAGAGAAAGGTGATGGGCACACCATTTTAGTTGATTGGGATCCTCACAGTGGAAGACTTTATATTCCTACTTTGTCCAGTGTTGAAAATCAGGTGTGTGAAGGAGTATTCAAGTGTGATGATCCTGACAAAGAAGGAATTTTGTTCAGACTCTGTGAGAAAGAAGTATCTGGTGAATCATCTGACGACCAAGAAATGTATCTACTGCAGTTCAAGGAACAATGGGGACTTCATGTAGAAATGGAAGAATGAAAAGTAATTTTCTAAAATATTTAAAAATGCAAAATATTGTTTATTTTACTAAAGAGAGTGATAGACTCAGGGGAACAGATATGTTTTAATGTTTTGAAGTTTCTGGAACCGTCACAGTTGAACAATTTATTCATTATATGTTATTTATAACAGTTTCCAGATGTGATATAAATGATTTTTTATACCAGTCATTACCTCTTGTGTAAAATATGATTGTTGTGAAGTTATATTCTTTTTTTTAAAATAAAATAATTTAAAAATAAATAAAAAAAAAAAGTATTTTAATACAAATATTTTTACAGAGGATGCTCCCACCTTGCAATTCCTGCATAAACAAGTTACCAGCATTTGAAAGCAGTTACTTTTAGGGGAAAAAACCAACCAAACAAACCCAAAAAATGGGAAAAATTGTAGCACAAAGGGGTTTAGTGAAATGCCTGTAATTGTATTGGCTGGCCCATGTCTTGGCCAGCTTAGACACTGGCAGTAGAGCATCTGTCTGACTCCTCTGTGTCTGCTCCTCTCCCATGACTTTGACAGCAGCGTGGCAGGACCAGCTCAGAGGGAGAGGTCTGCCCCAGATACACCATTGCTTCCAACACTCCACACTTGCTGTGCCACACCAAGGAAATGTTCCTCTGGGCTTGCTTTTATTGCCTGATGTCCTCACCAGCACTTCCGATGCAAGTTCTCGTTTTCTTCATGTCATGTGATAATTTAGGATAGCAAAATTACAGGACATTCTAGAAATTACTTACTAGGGCAGGTGGCATTTTCCTTTTTAAAACTTGTCACTTTTTCACCTACTGAATCTTTTTTTTTCTCTTCCAGTACGCCAAAAAACCTCACAGTAATGATTTTTGTTTTGAACAGGATGAGCAAAAAGAAAAAATAAATCTGCACTGTTTTAAATTTTGTATCTTCTAAACTAGTATATGGTTAGGTGTTGTTTTAAAGAAAGACCTTCACCTAAATGTTTTCTCTCAGCTGTTGTTGTTGCATGACGTTGTCGTTCTCTGTGACTGTTCATCCTCTGAATTTTTCAATTGTAGTCATAGACTTTAAAACCAGAAATTGCATTACAATGTCTCTAATTTTTCTAATTTCAGCATTACAATATGCTGATGACTCCTTGTCAGGAGGTAAAAAATTATCCTCAGCTGCTTTTATAATAAAGGTATAGATCATGCAGCAGTGATACACCCAGCTTACATAAACACCTTTGTTCATCAGGAAGATTACAGAGGAGAGTAATAGCTTAGTGTAAAAGAAGAAAATAGTTGGGAGATGTGAAATTTTTTGCTCACAAGAAAATCAGTCATCCAAAATCTTTCTCATTACTTCCTATAGATTTCTTAACTAACCCCTTTGTGCATGATCTTGTAATTTTCTTTTGCAGTGTGGGGCCTCTAACTCATAGGTGGAAAACAGTTATTTACTTTTTTCCAGTAGCCCACTGAATTTTACCCAGTTTATGCTGCTCTAAGACCAATCACTTGTGTTCAGTGTATACACACCAGCATATGTCCTTACATATGAGCAGATAACAATGGTTCAGATCTGTAAATATTTTCATGTAGGTCAACCAACATTCCTTGAAGAGGAAAGTATCCCTTATTTTGGGTGTGTATTTCCCCTGGCCTGATTTGCCAGATGCTGCTGTCAGCTGCTGCTCTTTCTGTTCGGTGAGCAATCCTTGCACCAGCAGTTAAGAGTAAGTACTTAAAAGGATATTTAACATACCATAATCAAGTAATTGCTGATTAAAATTTGAAAACTTAGTTACTTATTCATAGAACCTCACTTCATTAAGATTTTTTGTGGTTGTAATCTTTTACTGCATCTTATCTGTTTTCTTTTGGCTTTTTGGTTGGTTAGTTTTTTGTTTGTTTTTTTTACATTTCAGTAACAATTAGGTTGTATAGCATTTATTTCCTCTAGTACTCAAAAAGGCATCACCTTCCTAGTTAAGAGTACTTGTGATTAAAATACAATATGCTGAGATTCTTGCAATAATTTTCATCATAAATTTATGCTTAGGAATAACGGTTAATTTTTGGACCAAAATATTTGTGATAGAAGTTTGAAGAACTTTCAGTGTTGCTTCCTTTTGTTCAGAATTTGCATTAAATTCAGAACTGATACTAGATTATGCAAACAGTCTTTTATATTTATGATATACTTTGAAAGTGTTCTCAGAATGATCACAGAAAAAAAAAAAAAAACACTGGTGGAAAAGATGTTAATGAATATAAGAACTTCCTTTTATATGCAAAAGAATTTTTCAAGTTCGCTAGTCAAGTTTTGAAATTTATAAAGCAGACATAATAGAGCCTATTTCCATCAGTATAGTACCAGTAAATTGTTGATGGCCTTTTTAATATCTTCAAAGTTACACATATTTTTCTTTAAGAACTTCTTATTATGTAAATCAAATCAAGCTGATCAGACATGGTATTTTCAGCAACTAGTCAGCAAGGAGCAAAAACTACTGCCATGTAAATTTGTAAAATAGTAGAGGGAAGAGCCAAGCACTAAGAGAGCTGACATGTTCCTACTCTTATGCACTTTATTAAAGTTTGCTTAGCCACATTTAGTAGACTTAATGCAGCCAAAGGCAAGATCATATATCTAGAATCATGTACCTGGACTACAGATAGTACTCAAACACAAGGTTCCCTGGGGTTGGGATTTTGAAAATTATATGGGAGAGGAATAGAGTGAAGAAGCACTTTGTTGAGGACAACAGGATGTATATTTCTTGATTGTTATGGAAATAAACCCAGACTTTTAGCTGTTTTTACAGGCCTGATGTGACTACTACTGGAAAAACTGTCTCCGCTTTACAGAATAAGTCATGAAGATGAAAGGCAAATGTTACTATAAAAGGCAAAAGGGACACACTTCAGAGCTTGAAAAACAGGAAACCTAGCTATCAAAAATGAGATCTAATGGTGATGAAACTGATAGCTAGGTGTGGGCACACACAGTTTTGGAAAAGTAACTATAATTTTAAGTATGGTTTTGCTGCCTACTTTTTAGGCAGAGTGTTGAAGGAGAGACTGAAACAGAGCTGAGTACAAGACACCTGTGATCTGACATAGAGCAGCCCTGGAGAAACTACTGCAGCATGAGGATGACCAGATGGAAAAGTCCCAATACATGAGGGAAACATGCCGTATGAGTCACATGTCTGGTGTGGTAAGGACTCCAGACAAAGTGTCCACCCAGTGGGCATGAGGTTAGCCAGGTGAGGGACCCATGAGAATGCCCTAGTACGTGATGCAGGAAGGAAGCTCCCTGTTACATGTTACATGTTCCCTGTTATAGGAAGGATAGGAAAATGATCAAGAGGGCTCCAGAGGTGGGGTCTGGAAAGAGTAGCTAATGCTATTACTTAGCACAGCTCTTCCTATGGGTAGGAGGGAAGGTCCAGCAAAAGCTCTGAGAAACATTCTCTAGGTCTAGAAATTGCACAGTATGAAAACATCCTAAGCAAGGAAGAACTTCAAATTACGTTACTAACAAATACACAGAAATGTGTTCAATTTCTTCTGATTTCAAGTTAAAATTTAAGTTATGCTGTGGGTCTTCCCTAAAATGGAGTGAATTCCTGAATCTGGAACTAACAGAGTCTATCAAAGCATACCAAAACAAAAATAAATCATGACTTCCATACGGTCTAATCTGCAAACCAGGCTTAACCAGACAGGATGACTGGCATGTGAAACAAGTGAAATTTAAAACAGAAGAGCAGCATGGTTTGAATATTTTAAAATATGGACATTTGACTGTTTGCCAAGGCTTGTGAAAATTCTCTAATGCTTGTAAGTCTTTCAAACAAGCTTGTTGTTCTTCAGCAATAATGCTAACAATGGTTAGCAATGACGTTTCCTGCCTGCAATATGCTAAGTGGTACAATGATGTTCATACATTGTCAAGTCCTAAGATTTAATTAATCCCTTTATTCCTTTTTAAATAAGAAATGTTTTCTCATCTCTAAAGTGAAGTTAAAAAAAAAAATCCAAAAAAAATTTAATCCAAACCGTGGTTTTGAACAGTTGAAGATTTTATATCTGATATGATTCATTCTTGCAAAGTCAAAGATTTAATCCTGTTCAGCCATTTCACATTGTCCATACAAAATACCAAAATTCTCCTTAAAAGGAAGACACAGCTACATGTCAAGATTTTTCTGTCTTGGTTTTGCATGTAGGTTTCAAGCTTGATCACTCCAGGAACAAATAGCAGTTAGTGTAGGAAGTCATTTTCATGTTTAGTGCCAAAATTTTGTTAGTTTGCACTGGCAGTGACACTAAGCCAGCCCCATAGCTTCTCACTGTCTTTTCTTTCTCTGGTCTAAAAAAATAAAAACAAAAAGGAACAAAAAGTACTTCTGTTTTCTAATACCTCCAGAATCAGACTTTTCTGGCCTAAGTTAAGTTTCAAGAGGAGGACTTGCTCCTTAGCATCACATAGCTATGAAAACTCTCACTGGCTGAGGGAAGACACACATTCCATTAGTGCTGCTTCAGCTCTCTGCTTTTTCCTCTATTTGGCTGGAGGAGCAATATCCTGCATTACAATGTTTTTCACTCACACTGCCCCTGCTCTTTACAACACTATACAGTCTCTGCAGGCTGAGAAACCTGGAGAAGGGTTTAGAATTGTCCTAATTCTGTATTTATTGCAAGGTGACCTAGATCTCTTGCACCTTGCTTGTTACCTTGACAAAGTTACTAGGAGTTACTCATCCAAGTAGTAATCTAGCATTGCTGCTCACCTCTGGCTGCAGTTTCAGCAAATGCTGTCTGCTAGCACCTGAAATTGCTGCAGTGACTCCCATGCCGCCAGAACATTCTCATTTCACAGTAACTCTCCCAAGTACTGGCTTTAGCAACAGCAGCCTGTGCTAAAAACACATCAGCAGCTCTGCCATCCAAAAACTGCCGTTAAGAAACAACATTCCAGATGTCCACAGTAAGTCAGCAAACAGTGTGGCCCAGCAGCAGGGCAGCAAATTGCTTTGGTTTTCTAAATTCTCATGAGTATGTCATTGAGGGTGGAGCAAAATATTAAGCAAGACCCCTCCTACTGAAAACAGCAGGAAATTACTGAAAAATACCTGGACCCTTCCAGTGTGAGAGAAAGAGACCAAAATATTTAAGCATTTTCAGCATTCCTGTGTACCTCTTGTATATTTTAATTTTGCCTTGGTTTTTATTTCAAGGCCTTCAAGCATTTTATAGTAACCAAAGATAAAGGAAGAGAAGTTGCTATTCCAGTTTTACAGACAGGGCAACTGATACATGGAAAGGCCAAAATGGATTGAAAACCACCATACAGTAAGTGTAAGGTGCAGGGCAGGAAATGACAAAACACAGATGACACTTGCCAATGTAGTAACTGCTAAAGTCACAGCTCCCCTCAGCAATATATCCCCATAGTGCAGGTTACTCCAAGATGTTAGATGTTCAAGGCTAGACACACCTTCCATTTGGTTTAAATTAAAAATATTCAATTTTAAGGTAAAACTTTAGTATGTGAACCAGCTTCAGAGTCCAGACCAACAAGAAGAACAGAAGTCTGACAAACCCAACCTTCAAGGCAAAGACAGCCAAAAGGCTCTATGTATACCATTGTCTAGGGAAGAAAAGTCATGCCAGGCAGTCATCTCAAGATTGCATTAATCTCTGCTGTGCTGAGTGGGGTGAGCTCCAAATTGCCCCTATACTGTTCCATTCTTTTCCACAACCTCATTAATGTTTACATTAATGTTGTTTTCCTGGATGAGGTTTGTGTGCTAGTTTATTTTGTAACACTTCTTTCTTTCAAGAAGGATACTGGACCACTGGAGTAGATGGCTTGGTAAGAGAGGGCAGTCTTCAAGAATTAAAGGAAAAAGATAAAGAAACATCAGTTGGAGTGGTTTAAACACAGTCAATCTTGTGAGGGCGCAGGGTGAGAATCAAATGAAAGGGTCCTGTTTTATACAGCAAATATCATCAACCCAAACAGCAGAGAAAAATCCCAGGGCATGTTGGTGAGACAGTTTCTACACTTCTCCTTTGCTCTTGGCTGCAGATGATGCATGGGTTGAGGGAAGTGGTTCTGCTCTTGCAAACTTCTTTCCTTGGCTGAGATGGGGCCCTCTCCACCAGTGTTCAGGTTTCTCAGTCATGCCCTTCCCAACCCGTGCCACCTTCCAGGTCTCTGATCCTTTATGCTCTGAATAGCCATTTTACTCTTAGCCCAGTGCTCCTCCTGAATGACCTCTGCTCTGCAAACTCTCAAAGATAAAATTTCTTTCACTAATACTGTATTGGAAGATGGTTTTATGTGTTTCTCAGATTGCTTAATTATTCTCCGTGCAAAATAAAGTTACAAGATATCTGTACATCTATTTCCCCCCATCTCTGAGAAGATGATAATTTTAGATTACCCCTTGCTCCTTGTAATGCAAGCACCATTACATCTACAGAGATCAGTGGAACTCAGCCTGTGTAATGTGATTTAGAGGCATGTTTACTCTTCTCCCACTAGACTTAAAAACACAAAGTGCTCTATTTGTCTCCTTCTAAACTGACTTACACAAACTACCCAAAATAATTCTCCTGAACTGAATGTGCTTAATGTCCTATGCGGTCACAGAGACGTTTTATTCTTTAAGCAGTTGTCACATACTATATGCATACTAAAAAAAAATTTCATGTTTACAATTAAATAGGTTTTAAAGATGAATGCTAAAAACTCCTGGCGTGGACCTTTCCCTGGCATGCAAGATTGCTCTTGCATAGGTCACAGACTGCTGGAAACAAATGTTTTTTATTTAGCCAGGATATGTATTATATCCTTATATGAAGATATAATATAAAGTTTAGACACGTTCATAGAGCTTCCATGATAAACCATACATTTTAAACCCCTCCATATTTCTTAGCTGTGGGAAAAGATGGGTAGCAGTCTGTTCTGCTTCTCAGTGCTATTCTCCCCTTCCTCCTACACCCAGTCTCCCTGGGGCTCACATTTTTAATCTGTAGCCAAAAAGAAGTCTGGCAGCAGGGCAGCAGTTATCAGTCAGAAAGGGACAGTCAGCAATTGTCAACAGACAGCCAGCAAAATTTACATCAGGCAGTGCAGTTGGTTGCAGTAAAGACAGCCTGCATTGTCAAAGTGCAAAGGAAAATAGTGAAAGCTGTTTAAGGGTTGTTTTCTGTTCTACTGAATCAGGAGTTTAATGATGTCAAAGATGAGCAGAGAAGCCCTGTGCATGCCTCAAGGCAGGAACAGGAGCTTTTTACCCTTTTCTTTTTGCTGGGAATTTGTTTCCTACTGGAAATAGGAGTGTCTATATCCCAGCACAGACCTACTGGCAACCTCAGCATGCAGTAATGACAGCATTTGGCAAAGGGCTCCAAATTAATTACAGCTACAAGTTTCGCCTTTGCCTGAAGTTGACATTCAGCCTCTTTCTGTAAGTAGTGTGAGCAAAGATACTATTGGGGAATAATAGGCGTAGTGATAGGAAATCTGAGTTTTGCTCCTTTCCCTCAGTCTCTTGCTTGCAAAGATACTTTATTGCAGCTGCTAAGAAAGGGCCTGAAGCCATGTCACCTGCAGCAATGTCAACCTCTCTGCTGAGTCTCTGGAACCAGCAGTGAACTGGTCTGTAGGTTCCCATACTCCTAAGGAAGCAAAGGTTCATCAGCAAACTGGAGTTCATGGCTTATAATACATGAACATAAGTATGAACCTAAAAAACCTTCTAAATAATCTACTGCATTCATCTCTTGATGGCTAGTTTGCAGTACTTTTGTGTACCTTATATCACTACTTAAATATTAATTTACTTTCATTTATATCTTTCCTGGATTTGCAACACCCATAATTTCTCATTGAAATCACAAATATTTAATCACAATTTTTATCTTTTGGGACAATTGTACTTCTAGATCATCAAGAACACAGATGTCAGAACTACCCAGCCTTGCAGCCCTTGTCAAAACAGTCTCTGTATTTACATCTCTGTAAATGCATTCTGGTTCAACACACTGGGGTGTGGCAAGGCCATCACCTTTTACCCAATTAGTAAACACAAGTGATCTGTGTGGCAAAGAGAAAAGGGTCTTGCTCTCATTATGCAAACTAATAAATTTCTTATAAACAAGTCTCTCAGGAGGGACCGGTTCTACCCCACTTACACCATTAGCTTTAGTAGAAGCCTTTCCATAAGCAACACAAGTTCAATCTAAACCTGCTTCTTAAATCCTCTTCATTTTCAAATTGCAGAGTATGCTTATGGAGAAGGAAGTACTCTTGTTTTCCCAAGATTGCATCAATGCCACTAATAGAAGTAAGCTGACCAAGATGAATGACACAGAGCAGCTAAGCTACGACCCTCTTCTACAGCAGAATGCTGTGCAATATTACGTTGCAGCTGGCCTTTGGTCTCAATACTACAGGCTCTGTTTTCCCCATTCTCCTGGCAGTGGTACCTTATTACAGCAGATATTTTACCCTGCTGCTTGTGTCATTCTCTGTTTCCTGATTAAGGCTAACACCAGTTTAAGGCTGTTTAAGTTGTTTAAGGTTAACACCAATTTTTATTTCCTAGTTAACCTCAAAGGAAATCTCAGCATAATCCTGACATTTTAGTGCTTCTCAGATCTCTTGTGCAACCTGGCCACCTGAGCATTCAAAAGAAGACATTGCCAAATTGCCAGCTTTCTTTTCAACACCATATGAAAAATGTGAAAGAGAGAAAAATCCCTGGCTTCTGCCAGGAAGGAGTCTGAAAAACAGGGTGGTCATCACCCAAAATCCTGTGGTTGCACTGAGCACTGGACACTCCTGTCGAGGATTGTGGCATTTGAAACAGAAATTCCACCTTCCCCCAGGAATGGGGGCTAAGTGCTTCACTTGACGTAACGCAGATAATAAACAGAACTGGAACTGAAGACTGTTCTGAATGCCTGGAACACCATGTAATAATTGATAATTTCCTGATATTTCTGTGACATTCAGCAATGCAGAATCTCTCATTACTAGGTTTCTTCACAGTAGCTATGATTGTTTCGAGGTCTATCCTGTAAAAGCAAAACCATCCCACCTATCCTCTGTAGCTTGTGCAGTGGTCATGTTACTGCTGGCTCCGTTAAAAATTAGCATTTTGCTCATGGCAGACAACACCAAATATTCCAGTAAGTAGCAATAATCAAAATCCATTAAGTCAATGGACCAGTTGTGGCTTGTTTTCCCTTCCTTTTTACTGCTCTGTTTTTCATTAGTAAGAAGGCAGATCTGTTCCACATAACTTTGTTATCATTTATCTGAAAGCTATCTGCTATAGTGAGGCCATCAGAGTTCCTGGGAAATACAAATAAAGACCAAACCAAGCAACTTTATTGAGACTAGGTTTGTAAATTTGCTTATCTTCTAACTTCTGGTCACCATGACACAGGGCAGATGGCTAAGATTACTTTCAGTCTGATTTGATTACTACTTGTTTTTGTCTCTTCTGCAAGAGAGTACATGAGATCCCACACTGAGTTAGCTGGAAAGAACCCTGTCCTAACAGTCTCACCAAAGATATCTCATTACTCCATGATCCAGTATGCTCTCCACTCCTAGTAGCAAAGAAACATCGAAAGTCAGTGTAGGTGGTTGAAATTCAGTTAAACTGAGCACCTGAAATACATAGTGTAAATATTATCTATTAGAAATAGAAATCTCATGGCAACAAGCACAGCAGAAATACGAACATGTACTTGCAGTTAGTGATGGAAAACTCTTAGCAGTTCAGATTCAGGACAGGGATTTAGCATTGAATTCTTAGGCTTGCAACATACTTCACTAGGGCTTCAGGCAAACCAATCTTTCTTCCTGTTTTCCATTTCTGCCAGTGTTACTCCATGTTTAGTATTTAAAAAACTCCGCAAACCTCTCTCAGCTTTGATCTGCCTGGTGCAAAACATGCAGGGACTCAGTGTCTGCCTCATGCAGTTTTCATTTACTGAAGGAAGCAGGAGTATTTTAGCTGCCAAGACACATCGCAACTTCTTATAACTAACACCAGGAGCTACAGGGGAAATCCATTGATTCATTCTCTAAACCATGAAAACTGCTTAGCTGAAATGTGTCCCACCACTGTGTGGCGAGGCCAGGGCAGCACCTGAGATCATGTCTGCAGGTTCATGAACACCCCAAGATGAGAAGTCCCCTTGTGGTGGTTTTAAAGCACTAGCTAAAAAAATCACCAGAAAACTTACTTATTTCTTGCTGTGAGATATGCATTAGGAGAAGGGTTAAACAGTCTTAAAACTTAAAAGGAATAAAAAAAGTTTATTAACAAAATTACAAGAATAAGAAACCAGAATAAAACTTCCAGAAACTCTTCCTCCCCACTACCCAACCTTTACTTTGTCTAACTGACAACACAGAGACAAAATCTGGTGGTTAAAGCAGTCCCAACTTTGCAATACTCTTTTCATCAGTCTGTAGAGGACGGAGTCTTCTTTTGTCATTTCATGGAGAGTTCTCCACAAGAAAAGTTTTCTCATGGCTTTTCATTCCCATGATGCCAGCCACCCAGAAAACTCTGCCATCAGGCCCCTCCTCCCATTTCACACCACCCTGAGGTGTGTTCATGGGCCATGAATTCAAGGATGATGATTAAAGGATGAGTTATTCAAAGACAAAGGTTCTCTTCATCTGTCTCTGTGATCATCTCTGGGAATAGAGGTTTTCTCTTTTTTCCTGGGGGTCAAGTGTCTCTATCAACTCTAACTTCTCTTTCTCTGTTCCAGCATCTCATGAAATCACAACTACTCCACTATCTACTCAGATTTACACTTTGAAATACTTCACTCCCCTCAAAATACCTTTTCATGGATTAAAGGAGTTTTTTTCAGAACATTATTGTCCATCTCCATAGCTTTAACAGAAGACTATTTCAGCTAATTAAGGCATCTCCTTATTTTCTTCCCATGTGAGGCTTGATTCCTTCCTTCACTAACTTTTATTGTTTATGTTGTCTCTCTACATGTTGATCACTCTCTCTTCCTCTCTTGGAAGAAGGATTAAATCTGCAGGTCTCATCTGGGTAGTGAAAGTGTTAAAATCTTGCTCAAGCCACAGCAGGTATTCAGGGTGCCGGGTTTCAGCTCAGCAGTGCCCAGAGCCGGGGAGACCCCCCTGGGAAAAGCTTCAGCCACCCCGAAAGCTTCCCGGGAGGCTGCGGCAGAGCCCGGCCCGGCCTGGGGCTGGGGGGAGCCCCGCAGGTTCCATCTCCTGCCCGGGGACCATGGCAGGCCCAGCCCAGCCCAGCCCAGGAAGGGGAAAAGCCCCGCAGGCTCCATCTCCTGCCCGGGGACCGCGGCAGGCCCAGCCCGGCCCGGGAAGGGGAAAAGCCCCGCAGGTTCCATCTCCTGCCCGGGGACCGCGGCAATCCCAGCCCAGGCCGGGAAGGGGAAAAGCCCCTCAGGCTCCATCTCCTGCCCGGGGACCGCGGCAGGCCCAGCCCAGCCCGGCCCGGGAAGGGGAAAATCCCCGCAGGCTCCATCTCCTGCCCGGGGACCACGGCAATCCCAGCCCAGCCCAGGAAGGGGAAAAGCCCCGCAGGTTCCATCTCCTGCCCGAGGACCGCGGCAGGCCCAGCCCAGCCCAGGAAGGGGAAAAGCCCCGCAGGTTCCATCTCCTGCCCGGGGACCGCGGCAGGCCCGGCCCAGCCCAGGAAGGGGAAAAGCCCCGCAGGTTCCATCTCCTGCCCAGGAACCGCGGCAGGCCCAGCCCAGCCCGGCCCGGGAAGGGGAAAAGCCCCGCAGGTTCCATCTCCTGCCCGGGAACCGCGGCAGGCCCAGCCCAGCCCGGGAAGGGGAAAAGCCCCGCAGGTTCCATCTCCTGCCCAGGGACGGCAGCAGGCCCAGCCCAGCCCGGGAAGGGGAAAAGCCCCGCAGGTTCCATCTCCTGCCCGGGGACCGCGGCAGGCCCAGCCCAGCCCAGCCTGGGCCGCACGGCCTGGGCAGGGGACGGGAGCCAGCTGGAGCTCTGTTCCCTTTCACAGCCAGGAAACAAAAAGAGAGAAATTCCCGGGCTTAGGTTTAAAATGTGGTATTCACAGGGTTGATCTCACTTCTCTATGGTGAACAACACTTTCAGTTCTCAGAAATGGCCTGCTATTGGCCAGGCCTCAAGCAAAGAAAAAACTCCATCAGCCTCGCTCTCAAAGCCTTCGCTTCCGTGGGTTTTTTGGGGTGGTTTTTTTGTTTTTTTTTTTGTTTGTTTGTTTGTTTGTTGTGGTTTTGGTTTTTTTCTAGGTGCCAAATCATCATACCCTCACTTTCTAAAGCTCTTGCATTCTCTGAGGGAGGGATTGGAGGGTGAGGGTTAGGGTTCCATTAGATCATTTCAGTCCTTAAAGAAATGTAGTTTTCAGGTAGTTGAAGTAGGGTTAATTAAAAAACTGCATGTTTCTGTGGGGTGGTAAAGTGCATGATTGTTTGCAGGGATGTGTGGGAGAGGTGGGCTTCATATTATCACTGTCCAGAGAAGGAAAATCTGCAGGATTCATTGGGCAGATACTGTGAGAATGAAGGGCTGATGGCTTAAAGTCAGTTGAACAGACATTTGCCTTTTGTGGGACACAAATGTGAGGGGGAAAGGCCTCTTCCTCCCTCAAGGTTGGGGTGAGTGAACATGTTTGGGTTTTTTTTTCTGAATTTTGAATGTAATGTAATATAATGTAATATATTATAATGTAATGTAATATAATATTATATACTATAATATAATGTAGCATAATGTTATGTTATGTTATATTATATTATGTTATTTTCTCAACCACTCTTTAAATTCAGAGCTAGACGGATTACGTGCCCACTTGCAGAATAGGTAACACCAAGAGACTGAAAGATGGGTTTTGCTTCACATGAGTTTTTATACTTTTCCTTAATCTGCTCATGAGTTTAATAAAGACTCAGCCAGAGTCTTTACTAAAGACTCAAGTTTTGCACCAACTCTCCATGGTGCAAAAGTAAATCATGTCACCTTCTCAAAGAGGCTTTGCATGAGACAATCTGTTAAGGATGGCAAAGCCCCTGAAGAGGTTCAGGTCAAAGAATCTGCAATATTAAGGACTTGGTGACTGCCATATTACTAGGCTTTTGCAGTAAAGCCTGAAAACATCAAAAGAAAACATTTCTAATGTAAATGTGGACCCTAACCCTAAGCAGAGCAGTAAAAGCAGCCTTTTCCTGAGGCTGAGGGTCCCAGCACATGGGTGGTGCCAAGGAGCAAGGTGTGGAGGGAACAATGTTGTGGCAGTGCCGTGCTCCCCTTGGCACACCTTTTGTAATTGCAGTGTCCCTGGAGCTCTACACTTTGTGGTTTTTTTCAACCCTAATCATAACCCTAAGCCCAAACACTTCTGAGACCTGGCACACATAACTACAACAACTCCTTGCAAACCTTTTCCTTTCTTCTTTTTGTTATCTATGTGAGAATCTTTCTCCAGGCTTCCCAACACCTTTCCCACCAGCACATTCAAGGGAAGTTTTAAACCAGCAGTTGGCAGCTAGACTTACCTGTCTAAACCAGGTAAATAACCGGTCCTGGGGCTCCATAGTTTTGCAAGCCAGACTTATGGCAAGCTTTTAGCTGGAGTGACAGCTTTTTACATTTCAGTACTTTGGTGTGCCAGTTATTTAGGAGCAGATTAGGGCAGTGAACCCATCAAACTCCTGGAGCCCCTTTGTCCCCTCGCTTCTGCTGTTACACACAGAAAGGCCTGCTGGTGCTCCAGCAGTGTTGCACTTCCCCAGCTCCTGCAAGTGGGTGGAAAAAGATGAGGAGATCCCTTTCTATTTCTTTCTTTAAGAAGGAGTCAATGTATTTTTGCTTGCTTAAAGCTCTCATTGTGTAGAATGTTATCATCAATCAAACTGTGAAAAGTGATGCTGTGTATTTTAGCATGTACCCAAAATTCATATTTAGCTTGCTTAGGTTGCCCTGTCAGGCACAAATGACCACAGCCTCCCTTGCCTGTCTAGAAAATTTGCCACTGACAGCTGTAGCACAAGACGGTCTTTTTTCCGAGCTTCGCACCGATCAAGTTTCCCTATTTAGCCCCTTCCTAATTTTTAGGTGGGGCTTGGCGCCGCCTGGCGGTCGCGGCGAGCCCGGCTTCTCTGGGCGGCAGAAGCGAAAGAAAACAATAAAGATGTGATTCCTTTCCCCTCGGTTTCTTAGTTATGTGCACTCGTGTAATTTTTAACCCTTCGTTTTAAAAGTTCTTAAATACAGCACTAGCTGTGAGTCCTTCAAGTGAAACAAAATGTAGTCTCCCTGTCCTGATTTTAGCTGGAATAGAGGTAATTTTCTTCCCAGGTGCTGGTACAGTGCTGTGTTTTGGATTTAGGATGAGACTGCTGCTAGCACTGATGTTGCTGAGCACTGCTGACTCTAAGTCAAGTGCTGCTCAGTTTCCCTTGGACTGCCATAAAGGAAGTGCACAAGAAACTGGGGTGAGGACCATGGCCAGGACACCAGGTGGAGACTGGCCAAAGGCAAACTCCATCCCAAGGAACATCACGGCCAGTATGAAAACTGTGGGGAATTGGCTGGGAGGGACTAGCTGCTGCTTGGGGGCAAGCAAATAATTTGCTGGTGGGTGGTGAGCAATTGTATTATGTTTCTCAGGATTTGTATCTCTTTGTCTTCTTCTCATTACTATTATTATCGTTATCATCATTGTTATTATAATGTTTTATGTTGTTTCAATTATTAAACTGTCTTAACCCAGGATTTTTACTTTTTTCCCTCTGAATTTCCTGCCCATCCCACCAAGGTAGTAGGATGAGTGAGTGAGCAGCTGTGTGGGACTTAGTTCTGTCAGTACCCCCAGCATACTGAGGTTAAACCACATCACTCCTGCTGCAGGTACTTTAATTGCATGAGTGTGTCTACAATACCCTTAGAGAGGGTATTTTTCTCTTTATTCCTTTCACAGAGAGAATTCTGTGACAAATACCCTCACATTAGCAACATTTTGGAAAGGGAAGGAGGTTAAATGCAGCTTTTAAAAGCCACCATCTTTACCCAGAATTACACCCAGTAATCACCATTGATGGCTGAAGAACACACAGAAAGGCAGGCTCCATAAAAGAAGTGTATTGTAGCTCTTTTTATCTGTCTAGAAGCTCCCCATGAGGCTCTTCTCTGAGGGTTATCCTGTCTTCTTTTTTCCAGATTGTGGAGCTGTAGCCTGAAATCTTTCTAGTAGTTCCATATGCAGTTGATTCTCACCATTTTCTCATTATTTCTGAAATGTGTATTTCTCAGTTTTGTAAGAAACAGTGAGAGCAAAGCAAAATCCAAGGAAGATCTTAAGTGCAGGAACCTGCTGTGTTGGTACAGCCCAACTCCTCCCCTCCACTGCCCTATCCCTTCTCAATGTGACTTAAAACTTACAACACCAGCCCCAGAGTGGACTCGAGGCTCTGATTTGGTGCCCAGATTTGTTACTGAAGGAATAAGGATGGTCAGATGTCTCATGGGGTGCCAGAGCATCCAGTGCTCAAGGCAGAGAGCCCATCTTAAGTCACCAAACAGGAATGTGCAAGGGGAAATCTCATGCCTTTCTAGGGTGTCAGCACCCTAGTGAAAAGACAGGAATCTGCTGTGCTCAGTATCCTGAGTCCTGAAATAATATCTTTTGAAAGCAGATATTCATGGCAAGAAAGGCTTAGTCTTCTCTCAAGCAGGATCACTAGGTGGTGATGCTATCACCAGTGTATTTGAAAGGCTGGATCATTCACCCCAGCACGGGGGTCACAGAAATTAACCCCTTCCTCTGCCCAAGGAGGAATCCAAATCCATGCCAATTTGAATATCCCCCACACCAGGAGCTTCTGAGGCTGTATAGCAATTCAAAAAGGAAGACATTCCACCTCTCTTGAAGAACATGAGAGGAAGCAATTTTGTCTTTTCTTGTTAGCAATGCAAAGTCATTTATACTTGTCTCTGCTCTCAATCCTAGTTATCTAATTTATTCACAAATGTAAATGCTACCTACGGAGGAGAAAATGACACCTCCTCTTGATGTCCTGTAGGAGAACACTGCTGTCAGCATAAAATTTGTGGAGAGATCAGACTTGTCAGTATATATGAGACATTCTCAGCATGGACAAATTGATAAAGCCCCTCGGGGATTTAGGGGAAAAAACTGATTTCTGGATCCTAATCAGACTGAGACATAATTGAGATATATGTCCTGCCAAGTCCCAGATGGTGCCAAATCTGAATTTCTCTTTTTCACCATTTAAATAACTCAGTTCCACACAACCCAAACTTCCAGATACTGAAGAACTATTTTATCCAAATTGTTTTGGTTTTTTTTCTTTCAAGAAAGAAATTAGAAGCATAGAAGACAAAGATGTCTCACAACAGAAGTTGTACAATGTAAAAAAACCTCTCCATATTATTATAGTTTGAGAGACTAGAAGCACTTGGAAAAGCCAGGAATAAACTCAGGACTAATACAAGGATTGTAGCAAGCCTTCAGCTTCAGCTGTTATCAGTGAACATGATGTAGAACAGGATGAGCAGGTGGACACGGTGTTTCAGGGGCATGGATCTGCTAAACTGTAAATTGCTTTCCATTATTTGGAAACAGAATTTAATTACTGAGAGGGAAGGAAAAAAAATATAGAAATGAGAACAAAGTTTCTCATAATTGGAAAGTGGAAGCTCTGAAAGTCTTTTCAGTAGCAGCAAAGAGCCCAAACTTGGACCTTCATAAATTAGCGAAGGGGACTAAGGACTGGACAGAAATAGCCCTAGATATCCTTAGAAGTTCCAGGTTCATCTTTTTAAACCAGGGAACAGAGAGTCAACAAAATCCCTCAGAGGCTAATCACAATGACCCTTCTGTGGAACCAAAAATACTGTTAGAATGCAAAAAATTTTCAGCCAGATCAAATAATAAGGCAGACAAAGCCAAGTTTTGCTTCCAGTTCTTCATATTTCACATTACAAATGGGTGAAGTTCCCAGTCTTGGGTGTAGTCTATAATTAATAGATCAATAATCAAGCAAATTATGGACCATCTCCTTATTTCCTGCATGGTCACGTAGAGGCACAAGTCTTCAAAATGAGTGGGAACATTTTGTTACATCTTACTCAAAAATGGGTGCTGACAGCAATTCTCCATGTCCTGTCCTGCCACTCTTACAACAAGAAGCCCATAGTGCCAGACCATGAGGCTGCAAAGCCAGGGAAGCAGTAAAGTCTCACATGCAGGGATGAGAAGGACGCCTTTTCTGCAATGAGTGCTTCCTCCTTCTGCTGCAGCAATGCCACAAAAATGCATTTTAAACATAATTTTCCTTGCACTATCACTAGGGCACATAGCCAAAATGTGATTCTCTTCATTTCTGTTCTGGTGCATCAGGAAAAGTAGATTATGGTACTCGAAATTATTTTTTTTTTTTCATATAGAGCTGTAGAAAATAGAGGCTTTGCTCCTGAAAGGGCAAGTGTTCTGAAAGATAGAGCTGGTACTGCCCAAGCTCCCTGGAACACTTTCAGGTCACTGTAAACAACCTTATCTTATTTTGAATCAATGACTCAAGATAAATAAAATTTCACCAGGTAGGAACACCATAGGTAGAATGACCATGTGAACCTGGCAGCAATCCTGCAAGGATAATAATACCAGAAATTTGTATTTTGCTTTGAGTTTATTTTCTTTTTTAAAAATATTTAAATAAAAGAAAACCCTTTTACAGGGAAACCAAAATAATCAAGAGATCTGTCAAGGCTTCTTGATTTTCTCTTTGAAGATAAATAGGGTGCTTTTATGGTCATATAGAGTGTCTTCTGTGAGGTAACTTCAGCCCATTGGAGACACTGATTATCTCTGAAAACACCCAAAGGGACAGGAGGCCAGCTTTAATCATTTGCAGGTAATACATTGTGAAACATGGAGAGACTGGGGAGAATAATTCTACATAAGAAGGAAAATGTACTGTATTCCTTACAATTACCCATCTTCAAAGGAAATAAAGGCTTTGGTGGTATAAAAAAAATGAGTGGTGCTGTAGTTTTGCCATATTTGCTGTATCCTGTGTGAATTAATTTCATTCAAGTATGAACTGTGCTTGTGGCTTTCTAATTTACATTGTGCCGCTGAACAATTTTCTATAGCGCCTTTTGAGAAGAACTTGGGGTTTTGGACAAATTGAACATTGTTGTCTTTCATGGAGATCATCCAGAGCCAGTCAATGAGGCAGTTTTTTATAGCCCTTTTAAAATTTCATCTTATTTTTAGAATGTAGAACATTTCTTTTTTAGTTGGAGCCTATTCTTTTGTAGAGACACATTGTTTGAGAAATCACAAGTGGCTTCACATAAACACTCAGGAAGGATCAGAGACTGGGAAAGCTGTGGAGACTGTAGGAAAATCTGAGGCTGGAGCATAGCACCGTACTGCGATGCAATAGATTACAGCACATAGCAGATTAAGTGCAAGAGCTACTTGCTGTTCAGTATACCACACGCCTTTGCCAGGCTTGTGGCTTTGGGAAGGGAAGGAGAGAGCTGGGAGCTGCATTTGCTGCAGAACAGGGCAACAGCAGGACACATAGAAACAAATTTACTGTGCTCAGCCGTGGTGGAGCAATACTGCTGCTTCCCTGGGCAGAGGACAACCATCTGCTGCGTCTCACAGAATGCAAGCCCTCCCATGTGGGCTCCAGCTCCAATCTTTAAATTCCCAAACCCTCTGACACTAAGGACTGGGAAATAGAAGCCTTAAGCCTGACCCCACTGAGGGCTTTTTCCTCTCTCATGGACATCCCCAGACTGAGGACCACACAGAGAGTCTCTGGAGATGGCAAACTTGGATTGCTTGTTGCGGCTTTCTGACGGTCACTATCCCATCACTCTCCATCTACAAGATACGGTTCTCACTTCCATTTTCACTTCTGCTTCTGGAGACTACATTGTTCCCTGATGTAGAAGCAATTGTGTGTGACTGGGATAGCAAGTATGCTGTCATAGGAATAGTAGATTCCTGGTACCTGATTTAAATAAATAAATTAATTAGTTAAAAATGGAGGCACAGAAATCTGCCTTGCTGGGGCTTTTGAGGCCAGGCATATGAGCTGGGCAGCTCAGGAGAAGTGCAGCTCTGTTCACATGGTGCTACACCCATGTAAATCAATCCAAGTAATCCAATGGTGTCACACAGATCTGCCTCAGATGTCTCTGCATCTAAGGCAATGTGCCTTTGATAATCTTCCCAAAAACAATAAGGAGCTATTGAGAGCAGCTCGTACACTAATCCCCAAAGCAGACCAGCCCAGAAGTGTCACAGCCCAGTTCATGGAGGAGAAATAAGGACTTCAAAGCTCTGCAGAGGCTTTGGGCAAGGCAGTACCTGTTTTCAAGGCTCCCTGTTGTGACAGGCTGGGCCTGAATTAGACAACTGGGTGCTACCTCAGGATGTCAGGGTGAAGATCCCTTGGGCAGTGAGATGAAGTGAGGAGTGGGCACAATCTAGTGACCCAAAACAAGAGCGCTTTAATAAGGGGAAAATAAACTGTGACAAGGACCGAGAACACAAACAAGGTATGGGGTGCACTAGAAAGGCCAGGGCCAGGGGATTACAGTAATTTATATAAAGTAAAGTAGGGGTGGAGTCTGAGGGAAGGGTCCAACCAGGAGTGAAGATTAGGAATATGCAAATAACTGCAACAAATGTAAACCAGTAACAACAGAGGAAACAAAGAACTCTCTAGTAACATAATAACTCCCAGGGGGCAATGTGGGTAATATTTTACTCTTCATAATTAAGGGAGTTTCTCCGTGGCTTAAGGCTGAAGCCTTCATCAGCCTCAACACCCAGTTGCCTGGTGGAGTCCTCTGCCCTAAAGAGGGAGGCAGGCCTGTAGGTGGCTTGGGAGAGCAATGGATGCCAAAGTGCAGGAGCTGGAGAGCCAGGCTGCCACCACTCCAGCTCTTTTGTTCATTTGGTGCCCATGGTAATTTGTCTGAAGTCTGAAGTTTGCCATTTGGTAATTTTTGCATAGCTAATGAAAACAAACCTAAGTTCTCTGCATCCTATAACTTTCTTTTGGTGTTTGATAGAAACTCTATCTTCCGAATAGAAAGCCTCCAAAACACAAGAGATTTACAGTATGTAGGTACAGCATAGACTAATACTTACTAGTGAAATGAGTTAAACATTTTTTATCAGATTATGAAATTCACCAGATTTCTTCAAGTAACCACTCACTGTTGGTCTGTTTTGTCCCATTGGAGTAATCTATGAAACTCCCATTAACTAAACAAGAAGCACATTTAAAATAAAAAAACCTGTTTACCACTCACACTTCACTTGTCTTCTGAAGTAAGTGATGCCCATACATGCTCAAGTCTATCTGATCAGTAACTTCAAAATCAGGAGTCTTTCTCTGAAGCTAGTGTGTTAAAAAAAAACCCCACACTTTATTCTCTCTTACTTGGTTCACAGTCAAAGGCAGGTTATTTTTTTTTTCCACTATCAAAGAGTATAAAGAGCTGTCAGAAGTACCAGCACCATTTTCCATCTGCAATATATATGCTCATTTCATTGCTGCAGAACCCCAGACAGGATGAACCTAAGCGATAGCTCAGCTGAGCCTTTTGCTGCAAACAATGCACCACAGGCTGGGCAGACTTTTCTGCACAGAGTAAAAGAACATCTGGTGGCTGCTTCACAGGAGGACTCGCTGCACCTTCTTTATCACACTTCCACACCTGTGATCTCTCTTCATTACTTCATCTTCCTCTCTTCAGATACAAGTTATTATGAATTGTTAAGGAATATTGCATAAGGTCTTCTGCTAAAAAGAATTTACCCACAGACAGAACCTGGTCTTAGATGAGGCAATGCTATCTATCTGCCCTGACAGGTTTGTGAAGTGTGAGCAATTCTGTTATGCACTCAATGCAGTTTTATCTTCTAGTAGCACATACAATTGCAGAGGATCACTCAATATTGTATTTTGATTGCCAAGCCTTTGGCCTGAGACCATCTCTTGTATAAGCAGAGCCTAATGCACTAGGGACCTCTTTTTGTCTGTGTCCTCCAGATACTTCTGGGATGGAAATTCTAAATATTATCAGTCCACAAGACTGAATTATTCCCAAGCCCGTAAAATATAATCCGCTTGATGTTGTGCCAGTTGCTTTACAAACTTAAATCTTTGTACTTTTGCTACAAAAGCACAAGGGAAAAGTTAAAACTTCATGCCCAAGGAGAAACACACAAACATGGTGCTTACATAAACATTGAGCTGTGAAAACTCAGCTGCTTCTCATCTCTAAAGTCCACAGTCACTGAATCTTCTGTCATCAGACCATCACCCACCTACAGCACTCCAGCCCTACTACCAGCTTCCATCAGTGCATCCAACCATTGCCAGCAGGGTGCTGGCCAGGTTCCCCCATCACCTCGCTCTTTGGTGAGCACTGCAGTGGCAGACAAAGAGAGATGAAGGCATGAATCAGTGAGGTCCTCAGCTCCAGGAAAGGAACCAGAATGAAGAATCACAGTAGCTGCTGAAACAACCTACAATCCTGCACCAAAGGAGCACGTGTTGGCATGTTCTCATGTGGGCTCTGGTCTTCTTACTGCAGCAGTTAGAAATTTACCATGATGACTGTCTCAGCTCTCTTCAAGGCACAGGAGACAAGTGTTGAGCTCTGAGCTGGCTGGCATAGCCAGAGTGGGGAGGATTCAGCTCCTAAGACCAAGCCATGGGTGCAACACATCACTGCCCTCATCCTGCTTTTCACAGCCCTGCTGTCTACACACAGCTCAGGAAAATCTGCACCTCAGCTACTCAGCATACTCCTTTGGCTTCTGAGAGGGGCTGGTCACCTTAATATAGGGGTGGAGAGCTCTGCAACTGGAGGAATGACTAAAACCAGGTTTTGTACCACTGTTTTTTTAATGCCTTTGGAGAATTCAGCCCTGCCTTTGTTCGGCTCTTAGTGTTTTAAAAAGATCTTCCAACCATGTGAATCAAATTGTCACTGAATCTAGTAATTTCAAATCAGATCAAGTGTGAGTCTTGAAATTAAAATATATACAATCAATAGAAGTATTTTACTATTGTAGTCTTGGGATTATTTCAGAGATGCATTACAGATTTCCATTAGATGTGACTGAACTGATTTACTAAAGAATTTTGCTGTTTAAATCTGTCCTCTGTTGCCACACATAAGATCTAGATATACAATCCACCAGATCCTAATTTTTATCAACTTCAGAGTATTTTTTGTGCCACACTCTGAAACACATCTATGATTCTGCAATGCAAAGAGCTGGTGCTGGCAAAGGATGTGGAAGCAAAAAGCAAATGGTGGATACAACAAAGGGGAAGCATGTAAGAGCATTACCTCCTATAGCTGCAAGCATCTCCTAGTGTTGTACAGCAAGACACCAGCCCAATTCCATTCAAGTTTTGTAGAAATGATGGATGAAAGAAGTAAAATGTAGGTTTTGATGACTATTTATTGACACAGCTTTGTGTTGTGCTTGTAAACTGGGGATTAACTAGTAGCTCCTTGAGAGGACCAGGTACATTATTCACTTATAGGCAATATTTGCTCACTCTTAAGAACACGGTGTAAGTGAGCATTGCCTATAATGGTGACAGATATGTGTCCCTTTGTGATTTCTGTGGTGTTTTATAGCAGAGGAGGTGAGGGAATGCAGCAACTCATACACTAGAAAGCAGTCAGTACTGGTGAATTTTTTCAGCAGAACTGAATGGCCTTTGCAGGGACCTTACTTTACTTCTAACTATGCTGAGTCACTATTTTGGTGCAGCAGAGGGAAAAACCAAGCCAGACAGAGAATGCAACAAAGAAACTGACAGCAGGTAAGCACAGTTTTCAAAATAATGATTGGTGGCAGAGTAGGAAGGAGTAAGTAAATTGCTGAAGGACAGGATTTATCGGGCTTTTGAAGATGGAGTGCATCTTGAAACTTTTACAGATGTTCCTTCTAGAGAATGCATTAAAGAAAACATACAAATGGCCAATAATTGGTCAAACCAAAGGTTTATTTTTCCTGGTATCCCATTCTCAGCATCATGAGCAGGTTCCCAGGATGAGAGCAGGAAGCTGTGCATGGTACATCCTCTGAACACTCTCCCAGGTTCAGAATATTTCAATCTCAAAGAACTTCCTGATTTATATGAGGTTTTCTATATTTATTAACCCTCAGGTACAAGGAGTACTTGGTGTACATGGTTATATGGAGTTCTTTTCCATGTGCTCATGACGTAAAGGAAAGGTTCGGCTTCCACTGCATCCTTCAGCAGCAAGTGACACCAGTCTAATGCTTCCTATGTCAAGGACATTTCTATTTGCTTTGAACCCAGAGCTACAGCACAATCCTCCCATTATATAAGATAATTCTACTTGGGAAATATATATATATACATACATACATACATACATACATACATATATATATAATGAGAATGATAGCTATACATGAGACCCAAAGGAAAACAAGGGCCAAACTGGAAGAGGCCAGTCTTCCCTAGATGGCACTGAGTAGTAATGATGGTTCTGCACCACTTGCAGTGTAAATATGGCTGGAAGGGTCAGCACTGCAAGACCAGCCTGAGATTTGACAGTGTGAGAGATGCAGTAGAACGGTGAAGAATAAAAGAATGTACTTTTAGCTAAACTGAAGATTAGTAATTTTAGATGCTGCTACAAGGAAGCTGGTGAAGGAGATGAGGAGCCTGTCAATGGGCAGTCAGAAGAAGGGCAGTTATTACCTCAAGTGGATCTGGCACTGATTGAGGAAGTTTTTTAGCTCTGAGTTCATCCAATCCCCATTCCCTGCATTGGACATTCCTGCCCCTGAATTTTGCCAAGTAGCAGATTCATGACTTGTAGACTGCATCTGAACACAAGAGGCAGGTATCTCCCAGCATAGTGTTTGTGGACACAGAGAGTGGGGTGAAAAACTAATGACAACAAACCATGTAGCACCAAGAGATAAAACAGTCAGTTAAATCTCTCCGTTTTTGATATCTCTAAATGCAGGTAGACAGCAATTCCCACGAGGAACTGTTCCACATGGGAAATTGCAACACATAGGGCAAAAATCCTGAGCTGCACCTCAGCAGCCCCTGTGACAGGATATAAAATCACACTTCCCTCACAGGAGCATTTTTATGATTCTCTCTGCTGCCACAGCAGAGAACTCTGCAGTTCTATGCCCATCATTTCCTGATTGGGAGAGACGGTTATAGATCATAAGGGACCTATTTGTCCTGAAACAGCTTTTTGCCAATCGATCTCATTGGCATTATGGGACCATGTCAGTGTAGCAGAAGCTAGCCAGCTCTTTGCTTGCTTTGAAGCACATTGATCTCACCAAATATACAGAATTAACCCACAGTCCAGAATCAATGGATGAAACCCCCAAATGCTCATGCGTCCTCTTACAAAACCAAGTGACAGCAAAATTTTGGAAGGAGTGCAAGTCTATTTACAGTTGAAAAGATCCCAGCAATGAAAGACCTGACTACAGTCCAAGTCTACTGGACTTTGTTTAAATACATACACCGGCCCTGGAACACAGCAGCTCCTGTCAAAACTGGTGTAACAAAAATGCCAACTATGGCGGATCGTCTAAGTGAATGGACTGGTTCATCTAAATCTTCACCTTTAAGAAAGCAAGTTAGCAGAAAATAAAAGATTACTAAATTAACCTGGAGGCTGTGGTAAAAAAAATAAAAAAATAAATTGACACTTCTGGCTTTTTTTTTTTTTTTTTTCTGGCAATACTGTACTGTGAATGCCAGTTGAGGCATCATCGTCACAAAAAAAAATAAATATGGGTGGGGAGACATTTGTTCCTGAAGAAAAACAGGAAGCAAATGAAATGGTTGTGAAGTTTTAAATTTCATCTGGGTACTCAAAGGCAAAACAAGGCAGCAGATCTATTTACTTCCAACCTCGCAGATCCCTGCATGCGGTGGATTTCTCCATCCTTGAAAGTATTGTGATGCACTGGGATGTCCATGGATCAGACCCTGGAGTCTTCTGCTTACACCTGCATTTGGGTCAGATAGTGACACTGGATTTAAAATAATCCAAATTATTTGTGTCCTTCTTGTTATTACTCAAATAATTATTCATTATTCTGATTGAAAAGTGCAGAGTAGCAGTACTGTAAGTCTTTGGAAATGGATTTGTGGCACTCTAGTTTTTTGCTTCCTTTGGCTTTCCTTCTTCCCAGATAGCTTATAATACTTTTATATTATTACTCAAGCTTAGAATTTTAGTTAAAATGAGAGCAGTTTTTTGCGTGAATCTGCAAAACTGATCCTGTGTGTCCCTACTGGCAGCCACTCACAATCAGACTTTATGCACCCTAATGCTGGAAATGCACTTACCTAAATTAGATATCCCATTGCAGCAGAGCTCACCGATAGCGGGGCAGATCAGCACTGCCTGCACCCTGGGAATCAGCTGGCTACTCCTTATCTTGCAGGAGATTGAATTTGTGACATTTTTTATTCTAAGGCTCAGCTGTCAAGATGCCAGAATTGTTTGTCAAGTCAGCTTCAAGAATAATGACAAATCCCTGACATTCTCAAATGGGTTTGAAGGTTCTCTGTTGCAAAGCCACTTTACAGTGCTTGTTCTTTATTACAGTCCTTACCTTTACATCTTCGTTCTCACAGCCACTTCAGAGGCAGTGAAAGTAAGGCAGCCACCAACCTAATCCATTCCATACACTGAACGATTTTGCAAGCTCAGCAGGCGTTGTATTGCCTGCAGGAGCTCTCTTCTGAAATAAATCTTTTCTTCTATAAGTACTGCTCGTGCATCTGCATATTTCCTTTCAGAAGCACAGGCGGAACTATGCCTGGGAAAAAAAAGTAATGAAGGGAGAATTTTGCTCCGGTAATAGCCTATCTGGACCTCACAGGTAAAATCTGTGCTGTTTCTTTCCCTTGCCATGATACCACTTTGCAGTTGAGCTGACCCATTACCCTGCATGGGGAGGGACTGAGTTGTCATCTGCCAGCTCCCTCTAAGGAGCTTTGGAAAAGAGGCAAACCCCTGGCCCCACAGGAAAACACTCACTCACACAGCTTTAGTGTCCAGAGCGACTCTCCAAGAGCCTCTGCAGTCACAGCTCTGCGTGTTCGAGGGTGCCAGCATGGCCCTGGCAGCTTGTGGCCCTTCCCTGGTGTCATGGTGTGACACAGTGCCATGGAACGTGCCAAAGTAACAGAAACTCCTTTCTCTGCAGCAGCTGTTTTTGCCACAGCAATGTCACTAAATAGATTTGGGGCAGAGGTGCTGTTTCTTTGGCTTTGCATTGCTGGAATTCTGAGCATTAGCTTCTCAAGCACAGATCTCTGCTTGGCGGGATAGAAAATAATCTTAAAACCCACTTCTAACACTTTCCATGGCTTGGGGAAGTGGAACACCGGGCCCTACTGAGCCCCTAATGTAGCAAAATGCTTCCATTTAGGTTCGTGTCCTACTGAATGAAGGCTCGGTGAAGGCAGAAAATGCATAAATGTTTCAGTGCAACGAATGAGAGCATTTCTGATGGCAGCTGGGAAGGGTTGTGGTGACTGCTCTATATTGCCACCTAGGAATCTGTGTTCACACCGCAGCCTGAGTCTTCAAAGTTTGCCAATTCATGTGCCAACACGTCCGATCTATACAAAACACAAAGAGGAACCCCACTAAAAAATAATCTCTGCTTTCAAACCATACTTTAGATGCAGAGATGTACCGAAGCTTTCTTGGCTGTGAAGGTCTTACTCACTGTGCTTTTCGTGATGAGTACGAATCTGCCTGAATCTGTAATGAAACTCAAGTACAGAACAACCTGTCCTTATTTCTGACCCTGAAAGCGGCATCTGATGTTTTTTGGCTGCTGGCTGCTGGTGTGTGCCAGGCACAGGACTCTGGGTGTTGTGCCCTACCTGACCAGCAGCAGGGAGACAGGCAGAGGTGAAGTTTCCAGAAAGAAAAGTAAAGAATGGTTCCAGATCAATACTACAGCTCTGTCAAGACCAAAATTTTCAGATTTTGAGGAAAAGCATTGAAGTAGATAAAGACGGGGAAAGCCTAAAACTTGAGTAACAAATAGCCCAAACTCCTTCTGCAAAATCTTCCATTGAAAAGGCAGCTCTAGCTATCGTTTTCATCCTCTCCATCAGTTAGCTACTGCTTAGCTTCTTTCCTGAACTGTGGCATTGAATATCAGCTATAAAATATGAGTATACAAGCATACTTAATCACTGTTAAGTAGATTCCCCAGAAAGAAAAATAAAGTGTGCTGCTTGTGTTGGATGACAGAGCTGGATGCAGCACAAATCAAATTGTACTAGTTTTATCAAGCCACTGCAACATCCAGGTGACCAAGAGTTCAGCACTCAGAAGATACCCCAGGAAATAACTAGATATACAGATGATTCTGCTCATTCATAACATCTACTAATTAAAAAAAAACCCCAACAACAACAAAAAAACCCACACACAAAAATATGTTAAGCATTTTTGAAAGTTCAACCCTATCTCAGGAATCCTGGAAACGGGCTGCTGGCTTGGCAGTGATCCTTCTTTGAAGAGAAGCTCTTCACAGAGACCTGCATCCCAGATTCTCTAAGTCAAGCAATTTCTTCCAGGGTGCCAGGCAAATGCCCCCCCATCTCTTTTCTTTTGCAAAATATTGTAAATCCCAGGGCCAAAACCGTGTAGCTGTGCATTCTCTTGTGGTGTGTTTTGTGTACATCAGCTTTCTGATATTCAGTGAAGAATCAGACTCATATGCTTGAGGAAACATTACTTTTTTTCCAGTAAAATTGTGATATGGATATATTTAGCTGGTTTTCATATTTTTGTAATAACATGTCTTGTTGGACATTCTATCTGTGCTCCTGAATGTTCATTCACTCACGAAGATGCACTGACAAAGGGAACCTCTCTGTCCTTCAGATCCTGTGTTAACTTGTGCTTTGAGAAACAGAAGGGAAAATCCATATTCTACCTTTTAACCAGGTGTACATGGTTTGGAATTAGACTAACCATAAGGATAAATTTGCAGAGATACTCTGAAGACAAAAAAATGTACTTAACAGAATTAAGACAATTCAAGTCATGAGGAGTTAATGGTGATATACGCTGCAGCCTTTAGCTGCTTTTATCTACTGATGATACTGATCATTATTTACAGCAGCTGGTAAACCTGACTGCTTTCCTATTATGGCCAGTTCCAGCTCATTATTCTCTCATATTTGACTCCCATGTCAGGCAAGAAATGGTCTGTGACTTTAGAAGTTATTGCTCTTTATCAGAGAAATCCTGAATTCTGTTAAATAATTGTTGGAATCTTCTTGCTTTGTCAGGAACAAAATCAGTAGCTCCTAATTAAAAAAAAATAAAAATCTGTAATTTTGAGAACAGAGCTGGCATTGCTTTTACTTGATAAAAGACAAATTTATTAAGAAGATTAATGTGCCCAGAGCAAAATTTCTTTAAACTGTCCAGTAAAAAAAAGATATCACAGAATCACAAAAAATAGATCCAGCCATCTTTCCTCCAGCCAGCTCGTTCTCTCTGCCTCTCTCCTTCATGTGCACTGCTCTCTTCCAGAGCCCAAATTCAAGTGCATTCACTGCAGATTCATCTCAATCTTTGGCCATTGGTTTCCAATGCTGTCACTTTTATTTTTCATGCAACGTTTTTCTTTTCTGCAAACTATCACATGTTCCCCATGCACCCTAATTTGTAGCTCACATATTTTCCCCATCTATCTTTATCCCATCCCATGTACCATATACCTCTTTGAGCATTGTTTTCATGCTCTCTACCTGGGTTTTCATCTCAGGCTGCCTCTCTTCTATTCAAACACTATGTCCAGCACTGAAGTGTGACTGGCTTTCTTAAGTCTCAACCTATAAAAAAACTGAACCTGGCTCAACAGCAGGTTTATAGCCTTATTACTTAAAATGTTGTTACAATGAAAAGATCTCCTGGTTCTGTGTGTGTAATAAATCTCCAGAGGGGCAGGCACAGGCGGGTTTCAGTGCTGGCTGTCTGGCAGTGAGGGCCCTCACTCTGGTGCCTGTTCCGTGCTCAGCCCAGCTCCACAGGACACTGGGACACAGCCCGGGCACAGCTCCACGAGAAGCTGGGACACAGCCAGGCCTGAGCTATATAGGGATCTGGGATGCAGGGAGCTGGTGGGCAGAAACATGCACAAAGGTAGAAAGAAACAATCTGGACATAGAAGATCCTGCTGGTCCATCCCTTCCCTGCCCTTCTGACAAAAAAAAAAAAAAGCAGAAGCCTCTGTAGCAAATCGTCAATCATTTGCAGAGATTTTAAGGCTGGACACTGGAAAAAAGATTTGGAAGATACAGCAGCAGTAAAGGATGAGAAAAGAGGGCATGTGCATACTCATCAATTCCTGACAGAAACGGGGTGGAAGTGAAAACCCTCCTGATGACCTCCAACAAGCAGCTGAAGCATGAATATGGCAGCTAATTGAGAGCAGAGTTGATTGCCTCCACTGCACTTAGAGACTCCAGTTAGAAAAACACAGAAGAAACCTCAAAGAAATACGTGAAATTACACAGGACACAGGCACAGAGGGTTAGATGTTAACCTTTCACCATGAAAAGCAGCAAAATGCTCAAATGTTAATTTAGAGACCAGAGCTGAAGGGCTTGCACCTTTTTGCCTATTAAAGCCTTTAGAGCAAATAAGCATTTTTTGCAGCAAAAAGAATTACAAGAGGCTATTAAACACAGGCAATAATCTATCCCTGGTTGTATGCAGAGGTCTGAATTGTTTTTAGTGAACTGTAAAATTTCGTTCGTTCTTTGTAGGTTGCTGCATATTTTCCCTGTGGAAGTGATGGCAAATACAAGATTAGTAATGTATGCAAATTTTTAATCTATCCTTAGAAATTTTAACTGTACCTGCCTCAAAATAAACTGTCCTCTCTTTAGTTTCTTAGAGAGAAGAATGCAAAATGATAGCCAGTCTGGCTTTTGTTGTCCTGTTGCATGTGTATTTGTGTGCGTGCATGCGCGCGTACGTGCACGTCGAGGAGTGCTGCAGCAGGTGCTACTCAAGGATGTGCTGACACTGAAATTCCTGTTTATTCTCAAAGCCGTCATTGTGCATCAGGTTCATTTATTATCTGACAACAAGGATGGTTTCCTTCTCTAAATCAACCTGCAGGCGCATTTGTGTGGAGCTCTAAGATGAATTCGGCAATAACCACCGATCACAGCCTGGTCTGGCACAGCCCAGTTTCAGCCACGGGCGTATTGTGTACCTTTCATACAAAGCAAACAGGTAAAAATTAATGCTTAAGTCATCTCCTAGCGCTGCCATGAGACATAGATGGCAGTACAAATACTTAACATTGTAAAATGAAATTAATATTACGTCCTTTAATAATGCAGCCATTTTATAATAGAACTATTAATAATGAGCATCATCTTATTTTATTAATTCTAGAGTTATAACACTTACACCACTGACATTAAACCATATTAAAAATGTAACCAAAAAAATCACCGCTGAGAACCACAGAAATTTTGAGCTGTACCGAGGTCCCAGCACTAGAGAATCCTGTGTTCCTGTCAGTCCTTAGTCCCTCTGTCCATGACAGTATTTATAGTGTGTGGTCACATGTTGAGGAAACTTGGATGGTATAAAGGCATAAGAATAACTATAAATGAAGCAAAAATGAGCACCCTGGAGCAGCAACAATAAGAAAACCAGAAGGCTTTTGGAAAGCAGTGCATTTTATTCCCACATCTCATTCTGCAGTCTTCCGCTGATGCTATTAAAATACCTCAGGACGAGGCAGTATTTTTATTTTATTGTGCGACAGTGTCTGTTACTGAAAAACTGGATTGCATTTGCCAAATTCCCATTTTAATTTAGGGAATTTACAGGTAAAAACAGAACACAATATAATCACATTTCGACTATACATGCAAATGTACAACATTGTAACAGCAGCTTTTTTAATAGTCAAAACTGTATGAATTTCCACAGATTTCTACTAATAATTTAACAACAATAAGTGTCAAAACGTTAAACCGTCCCCAGGAAAACATCCCAAACAAGAGTCCAGTGGGAGAGCTTCCTACAGCATGTGTCAAACACAGTGTGTGCACTATGGGATGTAAGACTGGCATCCAGGTGGTAAGAAGATCCACATTTTTTGTGGACAGAAAACACTGAGCACAGTGAGGACAGATCAGAACTGTGGGTTTCTCTCCAGCCATCTGTATGATTACAATGCAGTTCAATATAGCAATGAGTTCAGTAACACAGCAACTATAAGTCATAGGCACAAACTTCTTTAGTCTAGGATACATTTGAAAAACTAACAAAAGCCCTATTATATTAGCCTAGAAACAATAAATAGTACTTTTATTGAAAAGAGCCCATATGGAGCTTGAACAGAAGGTAAACGTATTTTGGCATACAGCCAGTACCTCTTAAACACAAGCTATACATAAGATGTGATGTACAGAGCTCCGTGCCCTGTCCCCCAGCTCAGCAGCTACAGGCTTTTAGCATAAATGCCCTTTTAGCCATCTCTTTCAAAATTCATGGGTGATGCCAGGTCAGCCAACATCTGCAATCGTTCTGAAAACACACTGCCACAGCACCTGATGTTTCTGCCTGCATTAATTGACAAGAACCTAAAGCTCCCCCAGAGAGCAGTTTTGCAAATATTCCCTGCTGGGCAAATTGCTCACTTCAGACTGAACACGCTGGGAGGCTAATGCTGCCTGCTCAGCTGGAGAGAGAGCACTGGGCTAGGCACTGGTTAATTAGGGCTCTGGGAATAATTGATTTTCAGTTCAGTGGCTTAATAGGTAATAATAAATAATTATTAATAATTATTAATAACAACAATAACAATATTAAAAACAACAGCAACAACAACAACAAACTTGGTTCATTTTTTCAGAAAATGATAACAGATTTCAGTCTGTTGTCAAGGTGGCCCCAATGGCTGCAGCACCCTTTTGGGCTGAGAAATACTCACAGGCAAATCTTCTCTCTGTCTAGTTTGAGCAAAGGTTCCACCCAAGTACTCCCACCTACCAAATTAAATTTGGTACATCCTCAGGCGAAGAAACAGTCAAACATTTGTTTCCACAGTCCTTCCAGTTAAGCAGATGTGGGACAAAATACTAGCAGAGGTCTCGCTGGAGTGCCTGCCTCCCTCTTCCCACACGAGTGTTTGAGTGTCCAAGGGAAAAAGCAGCTCTGCCCCTTGCAGCCCATGGGGACAGGGACAGTCTGGGCACTGGGGAGATGCTTCTACCAAAGCCATGGATGTCCTCGTGCCAAACACACTGAGCATCCCTCTCCCCAGGCACACGGGATCTGCTGGAGCACCGCGCAGCTCCTGCTGCCTGCCCTTTGTTCCAGTGGGCAGCACAGGACAAGGACAGCATGGGCAGATACGCACAGAAGAGCCACATACCAGCACGTGGCCAGCATGTAGCAGAACTGTCCTGCTAAAGCATCCCTGGGAACTTCAGAGATGGCGTCCCCAGCCCTGCTCTCAGCCTCTGCTTATGAGAGAATGTATGGAGAGGACACCTGGGTTTCAATCCAGGCTCTGATTCATCCAACTTTAGGGTACAAGGAGGGGTAACACAAGGCACACACTTTCTCCCAAAATTTTTATAGCCCTCCCAAATCAAATCAATACATACCAACATTTCCAAACTCTTCTATTTGAGTCAAGCTAATATTCCAAATGCTACACGTAGTTAAAGCTCATAGATAAACATCCTTCTTTTGCCAATCAAAGCTTCTCAGAAGCTGAGATCTGGTTCTGCTTTCATGTACACCACCACAAGACTAAAGCATTTCTACTGAAGACACAAAGCACCCAATGTAAACCAGGTCCAAGGCTCAGCCTGGAGGGATTCAATTTGTCAGATAAGAGAGTGATTTTACATCAATATAACTGAAGTGGCACAACCTCTAGCTCTGTTGCAATTGTATTGACACAGAGGAGCACAAAAAAGTACAGTTAATATGAGTTTATATAGTAGGAATTATTTATGCAGAGTACCTATAATTGTGTGGTTACAGATAAAGAAGCACATTGACAGAGCCCCCAGACATGTTAAAATCACCAGGCTCCAGACACAATCTAAGGTATAGGCCACTGCTGTGTCACTGTCAAGTATCTCAATGGCATTGATGCCCCTCATACTCCTGGCTGCTGGGCAAGCACCCCTTGACTTCCCATTACCCAGCTCTCTCTGTGTCTGCAGCAGAGTGTCAGCACCTTAGCTGAGGTGGGTCTGAAGTGATATACTGAAAGCAGCTGAAAGCAAGCCCAAAGCATGAGCAAACTATGATCTTTTGCTTTTTGACAATGAGGTAAAGTCATCCTGAATGATTTGGATTTGTAAGCAATGATGTGGAAATGTATGCTCTGCCTTCCCCCTGTACAGAAAACCAGGTGTCTGTCCTCAAGCCATAGGTTTTCAAATCTACTTTTTAAGGGTTTGGTAGCTCTTCATTTTCTATCAAATAATCCTTCTTTGTATAATTAGCACCCCTCACCAACCTCCATACTCCAAGATAGGCTTCCTTCAGAGAGCTTCTGTTCACTTCTTGTGTGATGGTGGATTTTCCCGGAACTGCAAGTGCCTTGGCTGATTTCTCAGTGACATCCTTCTCTTCCTCTCCACTCTGCCCTGTGGATGATCCTTCCACCGCTGCTTCCTCAGCCCCCTTCCCCTGGGAAATAGTCTCCATGGCAAACAGAGCTTGGTCTCCAGCCTGCCTTTTCCCTTCCTCTTCTCTAGCTTCTTTCTCCAGGTCCTCATAGTTGCTCTGCCGCCTGGTCTCAACGTACTTGGCCACGCAGTAAATGACAGAGCCCAAGGTGTTGACCACAACACCAGCTATAAATAACTTTGTGGGCTCCACATCATTGAATGCCACCATGCCTACCGTGATGGTGGCTATGCTCTTCACCACCCCTACAAAGCTGGTGGTCACAGCCGAGTTAATGTAAGTGCAGTGAAGGGTGGTAAAGTTCATGGCACAGCTAATCAGGACACAAGCAATAAAGATGCATACCATGGCAGGGTCCTTCCACCCCGGGAAGGACCAGACGTTGATGGAATCCATGCTGGCAAAGGAGCAGATGATGAGGAAAGGGGTGGCTGAAACAGCGATGGCGTACTGAGCTGTCAGGGGTCCGTATTCACTATCTACACTGGTTTTCTGAATGAGCACCAGGTAGGCAGCGTGTATCAGCACGGCCAGCACGCCTGTCACATAGCCCATAGCATCCCCAGTCAGGTCACCAGCTCCTGTCACAAGAGTCACAGAGAGAAATAAGCATAGGTGTTGTACATGACACAGAAAGAGAGCTCTGTTTTGGACTAGAGGGATATTTAGGAAATAGGTATCATTGCACTTTCCTAAACACCCAGGATTTTTCATGCTTGTCCCAAGTCTTTCCTTCCATCAAATCTCTTATCCATTTTTCCAGGCTGCAAATATTTCCATATTTTTTCATACCCCCTCCAATACCCCCTCTAAATCCCACAGCCAAAACCAGATTGACTTCTCCCGTTTGTGAAGACACTGTGGAAGATTTGCAGCTGAAAACACACACACACACACACACATACACACTCACAGCGACCCTGAGCATCCTCCTGTGCCATCACAGACACATGCCAGCTCTGGCTGGCTGGCTGGGCTACCTGCCCTCCAGCCCACTGGCCACTCTGCCCCCTCTTACAACGGAGCTCTATGGGATCCCTGAAGCACCAGTCCTCCCGAGCCCCCTGTCAGCCTCTTTGCAGATTAACTTACACACTGTGCATGTGCTCTGTTGTCTGAGGCAGCCCCCAACCCAGGAGTGCTGTCAGGCCACAAAGTGCCAGCTTTGTCTCCCACCCCTCGAAAGCAACACGGTTCCTCCTGGCCCCAGACCTTGGTAGCCGGTAGCTGACCCCTAAGCTTGCACCTGCCCTTATAAGATCGCACTTGCCCCAGCAGGGCTGTAGCTGTGCCATGGGCTTGCAGCTGCCCCCAGAACATTACACCAACCCCTGTAGATGCACGCACTCGCCATAAGAATGCACTTCCCTCCATAAGGTCGCACCTTCCCTAGTAGGGTTGCAATAAGGCTGCACCTACTCCCACAGGTTTACACCGACCCCCATAAAGATGCACCTATGTCCAAAAGGTTGTACCGAGCCCTGCAAGGATGTACCGATCAGAGCGGGGCTGCATCCCCACTTGCAAGGCTGCACCTGCCAGCCCGTGAGGCTGCACCTGTCTCCGTGGGGCCGCAGCTGGTCCCCAGGACTGCAGGTCCCCCGTATCCTCGCGTCTTTCTCCCCGGGCTGGCGCTGCCCTCCCCGTCCCGCGCCCACAGCCCGGATTGAGCGGCTACCGCTGCGACCGCCCATCCCGCTCTGTCCCGCTCTGTCCCGTCCTGTCCCGTCCTGTCCCGCTCTGTCCCGTCCCGCTCTGTCCCGTCCCGTCCCCTCGGTGCGGTGGCGCTCACCGGCCAGCGCGGCACCGCAGGTGGTGATGAGGACGGCGACGAGGACTCCGGGCGAGGGCATGCCGTCGCGGAGCACCAGGGCGCCGGTGACCAGGGTGACGAGGGGCAGGCAGCGCTTGAAGACGACGTACATGGGGAGGCTGAGGCCGCGCAGCGACCAGAGGGTGAGGGTGGACTGCAGGGTGGCCAGGGCGGCCACGGCGGCGAAGGGGCGCGCCAGGCGGGGCCCGAAGGGCGGCAGCGCCGCCAGCCCCCGCCGCCGCAGCGCCTCCAGCCCCAGCGCCGCCGCCGCGCTGCTGAGGCACTGCAGCAGCGTCAGGAAGGCGAAGTGGTAGCGGGCCAGCAGGAACTTCAGCAGGATGTTCAGCGAGCCCGAGCACAGCCCGTGCGCCACCGCCACCGCGACGCCCCGCGCCCGGCCCCGCCACCGGAGCATCCTGGCCGCGCACGGCCCCGCCGCCGGGGCCCCCGGCTCTGCCGCCCGCCCGGCCACCCGCCGCGGCGGCGGCGGCGCGGGGGGACGGGGACGAGCGGAGGCGGGGGGCGGGAGGAGGCAGGACGCGCTCCCGGCAGGGCAGCCACCGCCCCCGACGTGTCCCCCCCGCGCCGCCCCCAGCGTGTCTCCCCTCCTACCCGCGTCCCCTCCCCGCCCCCGGTGTGTCCCCACGCCATCCCCAGTGTGTCTGCGTCGCCGCTGTCGGTGTCCCCCATCCCGCCGCCCCCGCCCCCCGTGTTTCCAGGTTCGCCGTGAGGTGTCCCCCGGAGCACGCCCGGCTCAGCGGGGATGGGAAGCCCCCCGCTGTCCGCAAGCCCTCCCGACTCCGCTCGGCTGCAGGAGGACGGGCAGCGGAGCGGGCTCCGAGGCGCTTTCCCCGCGGGGGAAAGCCGCGGGGCGCCCGCAGCTCCGCAGCCGAGCGCCGCCGGCCCGAAAATAACGTGGAAGAGCCGTGGGAAACCCCAGGTCTCTTGGAGAAGGGAGATGAGTGCGGGCCCGCGCGTTCCCAAGCAGGGAGTACCGCTTCTCCTACTCCCCAAAAGTATACGGCCTCCCGGGGAAAAGCATCTATCGAGCCTGTCGGCAGCATCCCTCCCACTGCCCCCCTGCTCCCTCGGCTTATCCCGGGGAGCGCCTTCTGGGGCTGCGAGCGGCAAAGAGACGGGAACCCCTGCTAAGAAAAACAGGGTTCAGAACCGGGTTCTAGCGGAGGGAATTGCTTTGAGAAGTTACCAAAAATTGGTAGCCACACGGCTTTCAAAAGTGATGTTTTAAAGCCTGGTAAAGCTTAAATAAACTGATCGCTTCTCTCGGCTTTCCAGATGAAAGTTTTAACAGGAGATGGCAATAAACCGTATTGACTCAAAAGAAAAGGCAAAGCAAAAGCAGGTCTCTCGGGCAGCCAGTCCTCTCTATCAGTCTCCTGCAGTGTCAGGCAACACAAAGGAAGGAAAAACTATACTTTTATTCAGAGCTGCCTTATAATCTTATAGCCTTCTTTTAACACAATCCAGCGATTTCTCTCATCAGGACAGGCAGGGTAAAGGAGACAGGGCAAGGTTTATAAAATGAAATGAGGTACGCATTAAGAATGAATGTCTGAAGATGAAAACTGGTAATGCAGGAAAAGAAACCACAGGCACTGGAGACCAAGTCTGGTTTCAGAATCCACTGGTGAAATGTGCCAACACATTTTCATCAGCCTCTATTTGGACTCACCCCAAGCCCACATACAACACAATTTAAAGGAAAGCGTTGGTCACCTCAACAGTGTTTGTACATGGGAGAAAAACTCCTGCCAAGTAAGTGCAGATGGAAAAAAATCAGACTGTGCTTTCTGGAAATACTGTAGTCATTTGGACTATGCCTGAGTGTATCCTCTGGCAGAAACAATTTTGTCACCTCACCAGTGAAATTATCACTAGAGAAGTGAATCTCTGGCATTACAGAGTATCAGGCTGCAAAACTGCTTTGGGTGCTAAATATTTCCTTGACTGAAACAGAAAAACAAATGTATCAGAAACAAAAATTTTAATAGACTATTTCTATTGCAAGGAATGTAGAATGATCATACTAGTTCAACTGCCTGACCAATGCAGGGCAGACCAGAAATTAAATCATGTTGTTAAGGGTATTTTCCAAATGCCTCTTAAACACTGACAAGCTTGGGACATCGACCACCTCTCTAGGAAGCCTGTTCCAATGTTTGAATGCCTGCTTAGTAAAGAAATGTCTAGTCTAAACCTCCTCTGGTGCATCTTCTTCGAACCATTCCCATGCATCTTAAATTCTATGGGGGAGAGATCAGCACTTCCCTATCCACTTGCACTCCTTGGGAAGTATCAGAAAGTGATGACATTTCCTCTCAGCCTCCTTTGCTCTGAACTAGACAAGCCCAAAGCCCTCAGCCTCTCCTCACAGGACATGCCTTCCACCCTTTCACCAGCTTTGAGATACGCTTCTGGATGCATTCAACGATCTTCAGATCCTCTTTAAATTCTGGAGCCCAGAACTGAATGCAGAGCTCAGGGAAAGGCAGCACCAATACTGTTTGGAAAGTCAACTGTCCAAGTACCAAATCCTATCTTTTGGAACTCACCTGCACTGAAAGGGCAGTTTCTCTTGCACCATCTCTCATGGTACTCCTAATTTTGTCTATAGCCAGCCAGAGGGAGGTGGAGAGGAAGCTGTTGTCCGTTGCCAAGTCACCCCTTTTTCAACACGGATTGAGGCCAGGTCAGTACTCCCACTGCCTCTCCACCACTTTGCAGTCACACAAAGTGTTCTGCTCTTCATTGGGGAGGACTTGAATAAAGCAACAGGGAGATATCATCACAGGTGACACTGCAGTGAAGGTACTTCTCCACACAGGCTGTTTCTGTGTCCAGAGGGAACAGTGGCTGCTCAGTTCATACGTTGACTCTGTTCAAGAGTTTTGGCCTGGTAGTGGGGCAGATGATAGCAGTGAATGGCTCTGTGGTTCCTTACCCTAATAAGAAGATTATGATACCTTAACTCTCATCCTTTAAAGGAAATTATGCTCACTTCTGCATTTCACCTAGCTACAATGACACAGGTGAGAGGAAAACAAAACTGCAGCAAATTGGTGTCTTCCTAAGGGCATAGATTTTTTATAATGGCTTATTGGATCAAAATGGTAAAGATCTCTATAAAATGTTCAATGGAAAATTTGCTTTAATTGCTTTAATTAGAGTCTAATGCAACCATGAGGTCTATCAGGGAAGAACTGCATAGAGCTGTATCCCATGACCCTGAGCACAGCTGAACTGTTCTACCGAGAGACACAGTACACCCTGCTTATGCAGCAAAATGTGAGGCCAGCACTTTACTTGGCTAGAAGAAAGAGATCACTTCATCACTGACACATACTCTGCACAAGCAGACACAAAGAATAATTTAAAATAGCTTTCCTTTATGAAAATGAAGATCTGATGGGACACACAGCTAGGAAAAGTTGCATAAATACGGTCTCTACCAGTACAGGGGAAAAATGTGACCATCACCCAGTATTCATAAATGAAATAAACCGTGATTATGATACTTTTCTTAGAAGATACCCTCAGTATCTTTCACTGCATTTTCTTTTTGAACATTTCTTAATTGGGGAAGTGAACACAAGAGTATAGACAAAGATACTGTCTGCAATTATTTTAATAGCATTATAGAACAACAAATCCACACCTTTATAACTTGATTAATCAATATGTTTCTTGACCCAAAGAGAAACCCAGACTTAAATAAAACAAAATCTTTGACAGGAGCAAGTTTGAAAGTAGAACACATTACATCTTTCAGATTGTTATTAGTTCTTTCAGTAAACGAAAAAAAAATATTGGAAGCTAATATTTTGGTCATAAAATATGAAGTATTTCTTCAAAACAATTATAGCAAATATTCCCTGAGAATTAAGAATCAGCAACAACTATTGCCAAATTGTTATTTCTGTTACAGTGCAGAAATGTTATAGCACATTCTCACCACTCAAAGATCACACAGGAAGATTAAAGGCCACAGTTTTTATTTACTATGTGCATCTTCTGGATGTGCTCATCTTTCAAGAGAATTAAATCTGGATACAGCAACCCTCAGCACTGAAGCTAACCAGGACATGAGGGAAGAGAAGGCATTTGAGGAAAGATTTAATCCATGTGCTGAGTGTGCATGTTCAGAATTCCTAATTTTTCCCCCTGCACTAGGTTTTCTAAATTTTCCCTTCCAACTGATAGGCTACGGCAACATTCTGGAATAACCCACTCTCTCTGTCCCCCCAGAAATATGCATATAAAATACACACCTGCCACCAAAATGCTCCACTCAGACAAGCAACTTGTAATCAAAGCAGAAAAGGGAGAAGAAACAGAAGAGTGGAAGAACTATTGAAGTTGAAATAATCAATTTTAATGCCTAAAATTAGATTTTATGGCCCATGGTACTGCTGAAAGCTGCATGCAGCACAGCTTTATTTTGCATTATTCCTCAGCACACAGAATTAAAGTGCAGTAAACATTTGGGATTTGGTACAGCACACTGTCGTAAAAAAAAATAAAAATAAAATCTATTTTTTTGTTATTAATTGACCTCAAAAATATGTCAGTCTGGGGGCAGTTTGCATTTGACCAAGAAAAATACAAGATCCAATTGGGATCCAAATTATCAAGTTGTAAAAGAAACTTTCTTCCTGTCCAGTCCTATATACCACATCAACATATGCATGTCTCCCTGTGGCTACCTGTTAGTTTCCTGGCTCTTTCTCCAAGATAGAACAATCACTCTTTCCTTCCAGCTTGCTGGTCTTAGCTCAGTTGAATTCTTTCCTTCATTGCTTCAAAGCATCCTGCAGATCTGGCAGTGTCTGCTATTGGTTGATCTGAGTGCTGCAACCCAGGAAAGTAGAGCATTTACTAACAGCACACTATGAAAACCTGACCAGAGACCTGCAAAGACCCAACCTGCAAAGAGTCTTTTGATGGTAGTGGTAGTTGAGATGGGCTAACAGCAGAAAGGAGACAGTTTGAAAAAGGTAAAAAAATGGCTAGCAGAAGACCAAGAGAGAAGGATAACATATACCAATGAGTGCTGTAGTGCTATCACAGTTTGATCCTAAAACACTATTCAGAGGTGTTTGGAGAAACAGAACATCTGAAGATCTCTACCTGCCCCATAAAACTTAGATGGAAGCAGCAGCATGGGGGCTGAGGGGTCAAACTGGGAATGCAAAGTATTCAACATACCTAGAACATGTTGTGTATATTGTAGTGATTGCAATACTTTGGCCATGCTGGATCTGCTATGCTTATATCATGCAATTAATCTGCATGTATATAGGTGACCTGGTCTGGACATCAGTTCTCACTTTGGCCAGGCTGTCAGAAGTCCAGAAACACTGGATATGTGGCCAAATTCCTCTTCTGTTCATTGGAAAAACTTTCTAACTGAAAACAGAAGTCAAGTCTAATAGAAGAGATGGTTGCTCTATCTCTGAATCTTGAGAACTGTGATCCAATTAGTTAGTATATATTTCATTTTTTTATAACCATTTTCTCTATTATCAGAGTATCTTTCTACATAACCTCATCAACTGTCTTACCCAAAGAGATCTAAAGGAAAAATACATGAAAATAATCTGTACCATCTTTGTGAAGCGGCAATCAAAAAGGTCAAACAAATCAGCTGGCTATAAACTATGACATTTACTGTCAATCATATTGCAAAAGAAAATAATGCAACGTGACTCACAGGAAAATATAAATGCATCTGGGTGATACAAACTTCAGTTGACATTACAGTACTTTACAGTAAAAAGCCTTTATTTTCTTTTACTTTCCTTTCTTTTCCTTTCTTTTCTTTTCTACAGTGACATCTCAAAATACACTGCCAGTTACTTTTAATCTCTATAAGGAACAAGAAGATTCAGACCTCTGCTCTCATCATTAGCCAGGAAGATCACAAACTCCTGTTGGTTATTCAGTTCTGAAGACACCACTGATATCTGCTATGGCCACTCTTCAGCCACTGAATAGCTGTGGAACATTTTTCTAGTTCAAGTACTACCTGTACAGTAAACCAAGCCCTAAAGTCTCCACATGTTCAAGTGCACAACACTCCATTCAAGCAGTTTTACTTATAAAGAGACACTGAGATTAGTGACACTGTTGACACTTTAGCACAAGTCTGGTTGTGGGGGAAGAGAGAAAGGTTCCTGGCACGTCAGATCATCTTCTCTTCTAAACAGGAACTGCCAGACACGATGGAGTATAGATCTTGACTAGTTCATCCCAAGCACAGTCCACCACCTACAAAGCAAACAGAATCAATTTAGATCCTTCACAAGTGTCATTTTGACAAAAACCACAGGGAATTTAATTCATATTGTGGATTTAATACCAGTTGGTACTCTGACTTACAGTGCTTCAAAATTATACAATAACTAAATTGGTTTAGTTTTGTTTTTTTTAAACTTTACTGTGAAACATGAAAATTAACAACCTCCTATTTTTTATATTTCCCATGAGGAAAGCAAGGAAACCTTTGGGTTTCAACTGATTGTTCCAAATAGACAAAAGAATATAACTGAAAATTAAATTAAAGAAGGACACATGAAAGTCCAGACCTTGCCATGTTTCTTCTCTTTATAGGATCCTTTTACCATAATATCTAAACATTTCATGACCATATCTGAACAACCTTCTTATACTTGCAGACACAGAGATTTGTTATAGATGTTTTCCTAATGTCTAGTGCTGAGGAAAAAAAAAAAAAAAGTTCAACAAAATTATACAGGAAGTTTCCAGAAGAATTAAGCCAGAATTTCAATCTCATGCTTGATAAGCTATGAGCTCATTGTCTATTGCTGAGAAGAAAGATGTGTATTTTCTGAGCATTGTGATTTGGAGGCTGTGGTTTTGCTTCAAGCACTACCTAGACCACCACCAGTCTGATAAGAAGTGGTGTCACTTGTAGCAAAGGCATCTTATAAATACAGTGACTGATCAGAGTATAATTGAAACCAATTGAATCCAATGTCCCAAGCTCTGTCCTAGATGAAGGCCTGAACTTAAAACCAGAAGATTAACCTAAGTCTATAGTGTTTAAAGATTTTAATAACTAACAAGATCAAAAGGGAAAAGACTACAGAATGCTTTAGGTTTGAAAATTAATTGAAATGCACTTTAGAGTCTGTAACAAAGTGGAAGGGTTACCCATACTGACAATTACTCAAAAAGATGACTTAACATATATATTCACAACATATTGTGGGAGACAAGAACTAAGACAAACAGAAGAAGAAAGAGGAGAGCTAAAGAGAAAAAGCTGATGAGGTCCACAAATAAATGTCAGCCAGCCTAGCTGAACCCATATTGCATTATCTTTACAATGTCATTTCCAGTTGGGATCACAAAAGATACAGTATTGGATCCTCTGCACAACAAGCTTCCTTCTGCTGCAAACTGCAATTCCTGTTCTCTTCTAGAGCCAGAATGAACAGCTGCACAGTAAAAATTTGGAAATCCAACTACAGTATTTGATTTCAGACTATAATTAGCCCATTTTGTGTTTACTATACTGCACTATTATTCATTTTTATTGCTTCCTTAGCTGGTTCTACTTAGTTATTTGAAGTGCTTTCCATATACGTCTAAATGGGTCAAAAAAACTCTTGACAATATGTCTGTCTATTCATACGACATAATAGAGCTTTCTGTAGCATAATGTTCTGCTGCATTGCAGTCTCTCAAATCATACCAAAAAGAAAATTTGAGTTTTCCACTAAATGCTGTGTAGAAGCTGGCAATCACATAAACTGCAGGTTTTTTACTATTCTCCACAGCTACTGATCAATGCTCTATAGGCAATACTTTCTATTCTTGTAAAGAAACAAGAAACAAAAATAACATTTGGAAAAAATCCCATGGGAATTCCCACGTGTTATCAATGTAATTAGCATCCCTGAAATCACCTCTGGACAAATATAGTTACAGAACCATTTAATCTAGCAACACTAAAAATAAACGGGATATTAAAAGAGTTTGAAAAGGATCACTTGAGATAAGTTGCCCAACTTATTGACTTAATGATATCACATGAAAGGAGAAAACAGCCAGCCGACAAGAGGAAAACAAAAGCTACAGCAAGTAACAGTGAATCAAGTTCTCCTGTGCAGCAGCAGGTCTATAATGGAATACTGATACCAGAAACCTTGATGAAAATACACATGTGAAGTACAGCAAACAAGTATCTATGGGAAACTGGGACACTGCAGCATGGCAGAACATTAAAAAATGAAATAGCACCTCCATTTCTCCATACTTTCTCCAAAATACAGCCAAGACCGTCAGAGAAAGGGGCCAACTGTAAGCCAGGAGTGCAGCAGCCAGCATTCATTGATGGAGGGTGCCACGTACCCCTTTGCAGTAGCTCAGAGATTGCCACTGCCTCAAATACAAACAACTAAGATGAATCCTAAGATAAAGAGAAGGACTTGCTCATGCAGCAGCTGCATCAGTTTACAGAATGTCTCTTCTCGCATTTTGCCTCTAATCTTGTGACCTGTCTTACACAGTAGTCGTACAACAGTTGTGTGCCTTTCCCCAGAAGAGGAGAACATGGGATATTGAATGTGCTTTAAAAGTATTTAGAAATCTTAGTTCTCATGTGACATATGACCATTTTTAATACATATTTCAAAGCATTTTAGCCTTTTTTAAAAAATAAACTAAATGCTACTTAAATACTAAAATAGAGGTAGAAATTTCATTGGGATGAAGGCTCATCCAGCACACCACAGTAAATAAATATAGCATACAAAAAGGGTCAAGTTCCTCGAGTTTATATTTTGATCAAAGATATAATGTTACTGACAGGTGAAGAAAATCCTCCTGTGGTGGGATGAAGACAAAGGAAAACTGAAAATGGACTCACACTTTATTTGCACACCTGATAAAAGTCCCTGCCATTAGGAGCACGGAGGGATGGAAGTCTGTCCTCCTGTAAAACACATCTGCTGTCTTGGGGACAAATTTTACTCAGAGATTCAAACAAATCTCACTGATTTCTGTTTTAGAGGATGCATGGGTTTATTTATTTGGTTTTTTTCCAAAGAGACATGCCAGCAGAGCAGAGGACAGTTTATTTCAGTTGCAAAGAACTGTATAAATTGCAATATCCTTATAATATTGATTATTTTACATGGCATGTTTTGTATGTCATGCAACTTTCATTATCACTTATGAATACTCTTGTAACTGTAGAATGCAGTTTTATTATAGCAACTTTTAGCTATTGAACTGCAGGGAAAAGCAGAATAATTAGAGCTTAATGGTAAAACGTGAATATTTTTCATTGCACTGACTGGTAAGCTACATCAAGAAATAACGCAAATAGAAGAAGCATTCTAAGCCTGGTAATTTTCATTTTAACTAAAGCTATATGGAATAAAGGCAGTCTAACAAAATGACATTTATTAATTGTCTTTAAGGCTTTTATTTCAGTAGCAAAGTTGCAGTAGCAGCACATACACTAAAGGTACTATACTGTTATTACTGCAGAATGAATATCATGCCAATTTATCTGCCAGCAACGTCACAAAAACAAATACAAAAAATGGGGATCACTGTATTTCTCTTCACAAAAAGCCAAAAAGCAAGCAAGCAATCAAAAAACTGCAATCATCCCAGAAAGCTAATTGCTTGACTAGAAAATCATGGTTCCACCCAGCTAAAACAGCTATGCTGTATTTTATTGAAATGTTTATCCTTGTCCCAGAGTATAACAATGTTTTCCACCAACTGATTTAATACTGACATCCATTCATTTATCAGAGCCATTTCCATTGACTCACTAACTGATTTACTCCTTTGACAGGCACTCTGTTTCCTATTCATCACAATCATCTTGCTTTGCAATAGACTTAGACCTTTTCCAGCACCCGAGGGCAATCCATTCAGTCTAGTGCAATTACCTGCATGACATTCTGCCTCTTTACTGTTCAGAAGAAGCAAGAGAACAAGAGAAAACTCCCAAGTTAGCCACCAACTTTTTTTATTCAGTACTTGAAGGCACAATAAATCTGCAAGCCCTAATCAAGATTAAATATATTCAAAAGAACAACTAAAAACTTAAGAGTTCAATTACCCTTTATGAAAGGGTTTAATCAGAACAAAGTACAGCCTTCTCTAGATTAATATCTCCAGAACTATCTTGGTGCCACTGAGTTTCCAGAGTGCTCATAATGAATCACATGATAATACATAAATGTGCCTGAGAGAGACCCATTTCTCAGTTTCTCCCCATCCCATTTTCAATTGAAACCAGTCTTTTTTTTTCTTTTTTTTTTACTTTTTTTTTCTGTAGAAGAGTCAGAAGAAAAAAAACATCACTTCTTGACTCCCATTAGTTGTGTTTCCCTTCCTCTTTTAGTTTCTTATCTTCTGTGTCTTCTCAAACAGAATTTAATGGTCTATCTATATCATTATTACGTATTTTTGAAGGATCCCGAACATCCTCTAAGCTTGTGGGATTGAGATTAATTGAAGATAAAGCAAGCTATTAGGTTTGCTGCTCATCAAATTATTTTCACAGGTGAACATTGAAGCTAATTGGTCAAGTGCATAATGGATCATGCATGAGTTTAAATTCATTCAATACTTATTTTCTTCTAGAAAATCTGGACCATTACTGTGGCCTGTTTGGTTAGCAGTTGCCAGAGTGAACTGCATAACGCCAACCTTTACATGTGAGTGAAAGTGATGGGAGTTTGCAAATAAAAGTTTTTATTTTCAATGCAGTTCACTGCAATGGTGCAGTAACACCAATTTTTTTAAAATTTACTTTTGAACAAACACACCTTCATTTAATTATTATTTCCAGTAAAGACAAAATGAAACAAACCCTGGAGCAGAACCTCTTATAAAGATCTAGGTTCAAATTAGAGTTATCAGAAACAGATGCTCCAAATGCTGCTTAAAAAATCTGTTTCTTTCTCAAGGGAAAAAAGAGATAAAAGACTTGAGGGGCATTATTTTTCACATTGCAAAGATATGTCACAAAGAACTGATCTAAGGAGCCAAGAGCTGCTCATCATTTTTTCTGTCGCTCTGACATGGGCAATGGGAAGATGACTTGGAAGTCATGCCACACATTCCTAAATGCAAGTCTTCTAAGTGTGCTTTCATCAGTAAGTTGTAAAGGAAATGAAGATGAGTTGCAGGGTAGAAAAAAATCCTTGAAATCTCCAGAGATTTGGTAGCAATTCCTCTGTACTTTAAAAATCAGAAGAAAGACATCACCTCAGTCTTCCAAGAACTGGCTTAATTGGTAATTTTAAGTTCTGTAGAAGATAAGTTGGAAATGCAAAATGCCTTTCTGTGCTGATACTGACCCTGGTGACACCAAATCCAGTCAATTTACATCAGTGAAACTGTTTTCTAATGACCCTATCTGACCTTCAAATTTATCCTTCAGCTCAGAGTTAAGTTCAGTTCCTTCTTTTTGGGATCTAATCACAAATAATCAGATGACAAACAGTATTTTCAGTAACAGCTGCAAAATCCTGCTGTCTTCCACAGAGCACAATTCAATGCAATTCAATGTCTTCTACTAGTGAAATTCACTGGGACTTCTCGAACATTTACTGGTCATGCAGGAGAGTAACAGAATCCACTACATTGAGTAAAAGATGGGGCTCACAGAAGTAGCAAGTATTTGTAAGCCACTGCACCAAATAAAATGCACAAGCAACACATTTACTAAATAAGAAAGTACTGCCTCCCATCCTTCCAAGTACTTCAGCATCAAAATTGATTTTCCTCTCCAAATACTTGCAGCTTTTACAAAATTGTGATGCTTGACAGAAACCTTTCCAAACCAAGAGACTTTTGCTGATAATGGCAAAGAGTGGCCATAACTCATGAGTGCCTAGCTTTGACTTACACAGTGAAAGTTTAATTTTCACAGTTTAGGAAAGACATACAGTAAGTACCAGTAAGGAATATCTCTTTTTAGCCCCTCCAACTCAGTAAGGTGTTCAGATTGGATTAACACTTGCAACTGGTGAAATCTGATATTTTGTGGAAAAAATCCACTCTGAAATTAGGTTAGTAGATTCTTTTTATCTCAAAGAATCAAAGAAACTGCATAACTTTAGTAGCATCCTAGAGAAGGACCATAAGGAGAGACTAAAATGAAATACAGATAGTGTTATAATTACAGCAGTGGGATAGCCACAACAGCTGGGTGGAAGCTATCAGGTCCTTAGTAATTAAGTGTAAAGGATAAGAGCAAGTGATCAAAATAATAAAACTGAGAATGTCTGTTTTTCTGTACATTTCCACAAGACGTAACTCCACTTTTATATGGAACAATCAACATTTCTGGGCCTCTTGAGCATCTACAATTAATTTAAATGAACAGCAAAATACTTAGCCAAACAGCCTTACTAAAGGCATCATCTGCATTTATATTTGACTATACTGGTTAAGCCAACTTCTGCAGCCCCTCCTGTCCCTTCTGCTTCCTGTGTTGGCACAGCTAATGCAGCACACTGCAAAAGCTGCACAAAAAAACCAAGAAGCAGAATAAACCTGCACACCAAAACTTGACAATGTCCAAATATTTCCCCATAAAGCTGGACGAATTTAGAACTAGATTTCAAGTTACTTTCAGGGCATGCAGGTCAAGTGTATACAGCTTGGTCACAGCCTCCCTCCAGCTAGTAAGAAATTAAATTAAAATTTTAGTGATGCAGGACACCATCATGGGATCATGGGTTTCATGGGATCAACAGACCAATGCAGGCACCTCTTCTCAACTCTGCCACTGGCCAGGTGCAAGGAAGGAGCAGACTGTGGCTTGGCAGAACATGCTGGTGACACCCTGCAGCTTTAGGAAGAAGAGAGTGGAAATTCAGGAAGGCCAAATCACAAGACCAGTGTGACACTGAGTACAAGAGCTATGGGTATCACACTGCTACTACCACTGTCTCCATAATATGGGGTGTTGTGTGCGTTATGGTTTAATCCTCATCAGCAACTGAGTACCATGATACTGCTCACTCACCCCAACCCCATGTGGGATGGGGAGGAGAACCGGGAAAATAAGGAGGTGCAGCCAGAACGTTAGAGAAAACAAATTTCCTCTCAAACTTGTTGACAGAAACAGCTATACAAACACACACAATCACAGTAGAAGCAAATCCTCAGTGATCACACTTAGTTACAACTAAGTGTTGTACACAAATTATTCTAAAACCTAGACTTCAGCATGCATTCAGATAAAAAATTATTTTGAACTAGAGAACTGATACTTGGTTCATTCTCATTTGGAGCTGAACATTTTTAATTTCCAAAGGGAGCACCTCAGCACTGTACATTGTGGAGTCCTATTCTGATCTGGCATGTCACAGATGTCTAATCTGCTTTTCTCATACCAAGTGCTCTAAGCCACTACACCACTTGCCATCACTCCCACTGAAAATTACGTATCCTTGCAGTTTAGGAATGTCATTGTTCATAGCACAGAAGTGTAGAGAAATGGAAAGATTCCTCTCCTGTTCCCATGATACACTTAATCCTGTTCTCAGCAGCACAACAGAAAGCCTGACTCAATGGAAATCATTAATTTATACCTTCCACTGGCTCCGTTACAGAGTTAAGAACAGATATGAGGTATAGTCAAAAAAGATTTTCAGACAAAATTCAGAGTGTCAGGTTTTTTTACATTTGTGTTAGGCAAAATTGGTTTAAAACTGCAACAGAAAGGGCTGGGTATCTTTTTGTCCATGATTTAAAGACATTCGTGATACATGTGTATTTTCTATTCTTTATATACTTATAAATTTTAGAATCAAGATAAGAATAAATATTTCAGAATAAAGATATATAATTTCAGAGTCAAGATAAGAAGGAAAAGTTTATAGCATCCGTACTTTTATCTGTGTCATTAATGAATTGCCTGAAGATATTTTAAATTAATTCATGATTCCCATATGGCATTTAACCTACAATAGAAGAAAAAGGCTGTTTTTATATAAAGCTGCATAAATAACACCAAAGGAATTTACCTACAGCATGTAAACATGAATGTAAACACAGCAAAATCCCAGGAAGAGATGGCTTAAAGGCGTATGATTTTTTCATTCATCAGAACATTTACAGATCACATACAGGGAAAGTAAATATCAGGAGAGAAGTAAGAAATTCAGTGAGCTGCAGAGAACAACTCCACTACATGGTCTAGCATTACCAGCTCCAAGCAAGGAAGAGTTTATAGCTGATTGCCATTTTTTAATCTCTACATACATCTTATATCTATCTAGTGTGTATACAAGGAAGCAAACTTTATCCAGTTTTCTTATCACTAAACTTTGGAAAGAACTATCTGGTTTGAAAAACTGCATCCTCTTAATGTTGCTAACAGGGTAGAGATTTGCTTATTTCTTAATAGTATACGCTATCACAAATGTAAAAAATTTTTGGTGCTTAGGGTCTTGTCACTGTTCTCATGTGTGCCAAGGTTACTTTGGCTGAAAGCTGGCATTGGGAGTATTTTCTCCTGGAAAACATGCCTGGCAAACTCTCACATCAGCACTTGCAGTGTAATAGAGAAATACCCTGAATATAATGAGGATCTTTTCTGTTAATGCTTTGCACTGCTAAATGCACATTTTTCTATGCACCTAGAAGTTTGTTATCTCAAATTTCTATGACTCTGACACTAACATTATGGTGGGAAAAAAACTCTCAAACCAAACAACATCTAATTTTTAAAATTGGAAGCTTTCAAAAAACACCTATTTATTCTATCTATATTAGAGATAAATATCTATCTATATTAGAGATAAAACTCTATTTCAAAAAACAGAGGCAGACAATCCAAAATAGATACTACAATATTTAACTAAGCACAAAGGAGTTTAACTGTTTCATCTAGCTAATACTAGTAGGTCTCTTCACATTCCTTATGACCAGATTTTTTTTCCACATGTTGCCTCCTTTAGCACAAGAACTAGATTGCCTGCGTGTACCTATTCTCTGCCTGTGGGTTCTGTTCAAAGCTCAATCAGTTCTACAGGAATATCTTGTAATTCCTAGATCACTAGCTACATAATCACAAATCTAGTCTGAACACTTTCAATAGTGCAGATAATTTTTTCCTTGACATGCAAAAAGCACTTCAAAAATGCTGAAGTTCATTGTGCAAAGCCAAAGAAAACATAATCTGTCTAGACAACAAAAGATATCTTTAAGAATGAAAGCAAAGGTTAATGACCAGAATGGTACTTAATTTGAGTATAAATGAATAGCTTGTCCATTATAAATAAAATACCCTACATTCTCCCTGGATCCTTCTCTTTCTCCCCGGAGGAGAGAAGCAGTTCAAATCTGAAATCGTAACTCCTTATAAAGCACACTGTGAAAATCACAAATCATGCAAATAAATAAATGAAGAAAACAAATAACGGAGCTCATCATCAGATTAATAAAGAACAGACATAAAGACAACCTACATATTTGGAACAGCAGCATAAAATTTAAGCAAATAATCTTTGTTGGATGGATGCAGAAGACAGGGAAATACTCCAAGGGCTCATACTGGAAGCAACTATTCAGCAGGTGTTCACAGAATCATAGAATGATTTGGGCTGGAAGGGACCTTAAAGATCATCTAGTTCAAACCCTCCCTAACATGCACAAGGACACCATTCACTAGACCAGGTTATCTGGCCTTGAACATTTTCATCCACAACTCTGTTCCATTGTCTCATCACCCTCACAGTAAAGAATTTCTTCCTTATACCTACCAATGATCTCTCAGTTTGAAGCCATTACCCCTTGTCCGATCAATACATGTCCTTGTAAAAAGTTCCTCTCCAGCTCTCTCAAACGATCTGTTTAAGTACTGGAAGACAGCTACAAGGTCTCCCTGGAGCCTTGTCTTTTCCAGGCTAAACAATCCCAACTCTCTCAGCCTGTCTTTGTAAGAGATTTGCTTTAGCTTTCTGATCATCTTCACGGCCTTTCTCTGGACTCACTCCAACAGGTCCATGTCCTACTCAGAGCTGAACAAAGTATACTCAAGGTGGTATCTCCTGGTATTCCTTTAAAAACAGGGGTTATGTTTCCCTTGTGTTCACTCTTTAACTTAGTGAGAGTTAAATTTTATCACATATTTTTAAACTTCTTTAAAAAAAACACAATTCACAATTTGCATTGCTGTGATATCCAACCCTCAGAATACATTAAATCAACTCAATGGAAAAAAAACAGAGGAATATCAAAGCTGTTGCAAATGCCAAACTTCTGTCTGGAACGCACATTGGCACTCAGTAAATATGGATATGTACCCCAGATTTATAGATTTTGTGCACTAAGTCCAAAATCAGACTTGTAGAATTTCTGTGTGGAAAAAAAGATACCTGAATGCACAAATGTCCTAGTGTTGATGGGTATGCACACCATTATTTTCCCCTTTTCAACATAAAAGTGCATGTGCACTTTTTTTTCCAATTCATTATCTACCATGAAGCAATGGGCTTATAGTCAAAGTAATCACATCCTCAATACAAAAATGAAAGAAAAAATCTCTTTTCATTCAGATCACATGCAAACCCACACCAGCTTCATGGAAAATTGAACTGGGCTCAGCACTTGCACTGCTGTGGGACTGTGAAGCCCTAAATGTGCTGCGTTATGCCCCTCTGGACCCAGTGCAACCAAATCACATCTATGCAGTCACTCGGTTTCAGTACCCCAGTAACTGGCCTTTAAGTACTCTTGCTTTGCACTGATGAAAAATAACCTGAACCTTGAGAGATTTTTTCAGCCTTACAAATTCCCCTGTGTGGTTCACAGCACAACCTTGTGTACAGTTACTGCAGCACCACTGAAGCAAGAGAATTTAAGAAATAACCAACCAGGCAGAAAACCCATCAAGATATCATTTAGCTAGAATGGTTCCATGTGCAGTAAGCTAAGTATTTTGCCAAACTTACACCTTTCTCTTGTGTCGTTTTACCAGCAGAAATTATAATGGTTTTAATTTGCTTTGTCAAAACAGAATGTGAATGCAGCTGTTGCAATTTTTATCTGGGGTAAAAAAATAATTTTACTGTGAATTTGAGAAGAATCTAGATGCAAATTATATCTCTGGCATGTTAAATAGTGCATTAGGAACAGTTAATATGCTTACAGTAATTTTTGTGTGAAAATTAAAGGCTTTCTCAGTTTAAAGTAAAAATTAACTTCAGTTTTTCAGAGCTTCTGGTCTAAAAAAACATTTCATACTACAAAAAAGAATCCTCTGTTTACAAAATAGAAACAACTGTAAAACTACTGATAAAATAGTTTCTAATTATTCACATTAACAGCTGAGTGTTTTTGAATTTCAGCCACAGATTAAGCCTCTCCTAGTCCTCTAAACAGCATCATGTGTGACACTACCAACATTTAACTTGGCGATTTAAGTAGATGGAAGAAAGCTCTGTATCTCAGCTTAGCATTCTAGACTCTTCTCTACTATTCTTCCTTCTGAAACAAAATACTTCATTTTCCTAGTGCTCACCATGGCTTTCAGTTATCTGATTTTTCAATTTAGTCGGTCCTGCCCTCCTCTCCCAGCCAATGCAAGGAACCGCTTCACAAATAAAAATGGACCTGAAATAAGGTTTATTTGATAAGCATTCAGCCAGACTCACTTCCAGAAGCTTACTGCAATCTGGTGACTTATTCAGGATCTGAGTCCTGCAGCCCAGCCATGACCACAGTGCTATAGCAGGCAAGTGAAAAGTAAATGCATCCCAGCTCTTACCTGACCATGGTTGTGAAGACTTAAATCGAGACCACATGTAAATTCAGTATGATGCTCAACTGTTTCCAGCAAAGGATTAGGCTTGGAAAAGTCCCAGAATCTATAGAGAGAATAAAGGAGGGAGAGAAGGAGGAAAAAAAATCAAACAAACCACAATTAAAGTAATTGAAAGGCCATTTCAAAAACATAATACAAGATATTGACAAATCTGTTGCTGCCACGGTATTTAAAAAAGCAAACTCATCCACTTAGGAAACATAACAAATCATACTCCTGCAATGCCATCTGCTGATTTGCATAATTTAAACCCCACTGGGCAAAGCCATCTTTGTGTCCTGTTGCAGAAACTGAGATCAAAGTTGGCACCAAGAAGCAGTCAATGGGACATTATTAAAAGAGAAGAAAAAAATATAGGCTAGAATACTCTTGTTATATTTCTTGATGGCTGGGGAATCTTATCCCTGAAAGATATTAGCACAATTTTTTATTTTTCTCAGTTTTTGGCATCATTAACGATGGGGTCTTTATTTAAATAAAAATTACACCCTCATTTAGAGATCTCAGTCATGCACATTCTCAATTTTGAGACTGTGTTCCTGTAAAACAGAAATTTAATATTATAATTTAGTAACAAATTTGTACTACACAGATCTGCATTACACAGTCAATTCCACTAGTTCATATTTTTAAAATATTTTTAAAAGAAATTTTTCCTTTGAGCCTTGGTTGTTAAAAAATTCTTAGAAAATAATAATTCTGAGATCCTCTACTTCTTCCAGCTACTGTCCCAGTAGATGCAGTGTCCATCAATGCCATTAACAGCCAGTATGAGAGATCTAAGAGTAGGTGGGATTAAAATATAGGTAAAAGACACCTCAGTCATGAAAAAAAGGATTAAGCCCCAGAACCTTCAGCTAACAACACACTGACAAAATGATGGCACCAAGCAAAGATTTGTTTCTCTTTCTTGTGTTGTACATACTGCTGAGAAAGTCCACAGACTGCACAGCACAGCATATTTTGTGGGCTGTCAGCTGTAATCGTATTTTCTACAGCCCAGATTTTCACACAGAGGTCAATTATATGCTTTACTACTTCTGTAACAATCATAGAGGTCTCTTTGCCTTGCCTTTATTGGGAAAAGTGACAATACTTAACAAGAACAGCTCATTATCAGACCAACTACAGTGGAAGTACTGTAAGTTCAAAACAATTCAGGTAAAATAGCAAACACTGGAGGCAGCAGGGTCAGTTTGTTTAATAAGTAGATGTTATTTCCTTCATAAACAAGGAGAGTGGTATCAGCACAATGGCTATGCCATAGCAACAATCCTCTTAATTTTTTCCTAGTACCTGAGATCTAAAATAAACAACTTATTTTGCAGGAGAGAGGAGCAAAAGACCATCTCAGCATTTTCATCCTCCCACATTTGTTCATAAGAAGGTAAGGAAACAAATCTTGTTTCTACGTAATAGTGTTAGCCTTCCTTAGCACATTAGCCCTCTATTAATTCTTGAAAGACAGATGCTCATAACTGAAAACTATGATTAAAGAAGGTAACTTTAGATTTACATGAATAAAAACCTAAAAAAATACCTTTTGATCAATTTTTAAAATAGTAGGACAATATAGTGTTTCTTATATGAAGTCATGTTGTAAAAAGTCAGCAGCAGTTTAGAATTTAAGACTACTGCAAATTAGTTCAAGTTCAAGAGACTGACTGGAAGCTTTGATACCTTTTTTAATATATAAATAATTACAAGAGAAAGCTCAAAAAAATGTTCTCAGTCTCAGGACTGAGAACCACTGATGACAAATTAATGATGGTTTTCATAACAACTTTGCAATCCAAAGCAAGAAACACTGTCTACAGCACAGCTTCCAAAACCACCATGGTGACAACAATATTTTCCTCAGAGTCAACGTTCATCACATTCTGCAGACTGAGAGAGAAATGCAATTTTTCTAAGACACTGTTTTACCACAGCAGGACCTACACAAATAGGTATGCTTGCATTACTTCAGTTGTATCTATAGAGTTAGTGGTATGAACTTAAAAAATGGGCCAGACAATCACTTAGGCTTTTAGGGTCCCTTACAGTTTAATACCCTGTACAACCACAAGTGTGTCATTTAGAACTGCTATTTTTACCCACATTATGTATGAAGTCACAACTTCAGTCACATTTGCATTGATCACAAAACCCCAAAACCTGCATATGAGTGTATCGTCTTAAACTTTTTAATGCTGGAATAGTTAGAAGTATAACTTCTCCCTCTTTTCTCTAAAGTTTATTTGTTTTACATGTACCTGGCATACAATTCATAAGCTGCACATATATTGCAAGTGGACTGCTTATTCTGAACAAGACATTGTAAGAAGAGAGAAACCTTTCATGCTACGGATTTTGTACTTTGTAATACCCATAGCAGTGTCACAAAGACCTGTGCTCCCTGACCAAATCACTTTTACCAACCCAAATATAGTCTATCCTGCATATCTTCTACCTTGTCCTCACCCCCACTTTGCCCTTACCAAGTGCCCCTGCACCTTCACCACTGGCTGGGAAAACAGAGGTAGCAAGTATCATTCCGGGTCCCAGTGTCTGTTGCTGCATGATGAGGAGCTAGCGTATCAGAAAGAAGATTACTCACTTGTGGTGAAATTCATGCTACGTCCCTTACCTTCCTTAAGGTAGTACTTGAGGTTTCCCCCTCTTGCATATTCATAAGTTTCCATTAAATTTGCAAAAGCTTAGTAAATTTAGACTACAAGTTTCCTGTCAAATCTAGTAGAGTTTTCAACAGGTTCACAAGTTACTCCAGGAAATGATTCAATGAAAATGCACAGATGGAAGCACAATAAACAACTCATCAAGTCTATATCCTTCTGAGTAAGAAAAAAATATTTATGATAAATATTTATTCATGAAAGCTTTACTAATGCTCTTAGGTTATGTCTTCATACATCATATTTTTAGGTGGGTGTGAATCAGCTGTTCAGAGGCTGCTTTCCATAAAAGCCCACTCAATGACTAATGCTAGTTTTCACACACAATCACACCAGGCACAAGTCACAGTAGAATGTGGATTTATAAAGCCAAGAACCTTTCAAGAGCAACACAGAACTCAGTGCTAGTTTACTACATGTGTATCACACAATTCATCCACCTGATCCTATTCCCTAATTCCTGTGCTGACTTGTAAAAGTTCTTCCTGCAAACTAGAAAAACTTTTGTCAGAGGAGAGCTTAGTGTCAAACTACTTGTGGATACAGGCCAATCAGAGCAACAATGTTACTTCAGGCATTAACTGGGAACATCTAACTGTTTCCATACCAATGTTCTGAAGAAATTATTTCATTACAGTTCCAGTGAAGTATCAACATTCTGAAGCAATTTGAGTATAAAAGGACAATTTCCATTTAAGGAAAATTATAAAAAAAAAAAAAAAAAAAAAAAAAAAAAAAAAAAAGAGAACAAATGAGCCAACAACCACCTTTTCACATTGAAGGAAAAAACCCAGAAAAAACCCAGAAGGATAATAAGGATACCTAACTGAAGTGAAACACAGTTCATTTTAGGATTAGCCTTATTCTGTAAGACTTCTTTGTGATCCAAATTACTGAACTTGTACATAGTGATGAGAGCTGGAGATAGTGGTTTAACTTACAGTGTGTTGCAGAGATGATGTCAAATATAGTACAACTTTTAACAAAAATTGCCTTTCTGCCTTAGGGACAGATATTAGGGACATATTCTGTGAATATGATTCAAGATCTGGCCTGATACCAGCTTAATGAAGCTCTATAATTTATCAGATCCTCTGTTTAGATTTTGGTGAGCACTGTCTGTGACTAATGCACCATGATTTCTTTTTTATACTGAAGAGTCCAAAAATACCCAATGGTGATTCCAGTAAAAGACGACACTGATGTTCTTCCAAACTGAATTTTGACAGAGATAATGTTTAAGAATATGCAGGCAGACCTAAAGTAGTTCTGGAAATGTTACAGTACTTTGTGTATTTCCTGACATTTTAATGATTCATTTGTGTTCAATGTGCTCTTTAATTAGCCTACATTTTTTCTGAGCTCTTCTGAAGAGTAAGGAAATGTTATAGAAAAAATTTGTCTGAATTAAGCATTTACTGGACAGGGATTATAAATCATTACATCAAGGTATGTAAAAACTCAAGTTCAAACCAACATCCTCTTTTTCTCAGCTCCTACGTTTCTTTTCAGTAGCTTGGCTACAGCACTCACATTCAATCATTATACTCTTTGCAAAGGAGGAAGCTAAGTATTGTTAACTTTGTTTTCAACCCACTACTTTTTCTTTTAGATAGACAGTTGTGATTATGTGCCAAACTAGCTGTACAACCTGAAACAAACAAAACCCTGCCTCTTACATGGCAGTTTGACAATCTGGACTAAGATTTGCAGCTGTTCAGTTAAACCATAAAGCTTCAGTAACCTCTAAGATTGCAGAGCTCCGACAGTAAAGGATTGTTCCAGCACTATGCTCTATTCTGTTATCTATTATAAACTAATGCTTGCAGATAATTCTGAGCTTCAAACAGACACACTGAAGAGCATAAATGAACAGCATCATAACTAAACTGCTATTAAAATAACACAGCAATGAATCTGTTTTTAAGGGACTGCCATACCATGCTGTTCTACAAATTAAAATTCAGCCCCCTGCCACCAAATGGGGCTAAAAAGTCACAAGCCTTGAGTAGACTCAACAAGATCCATAATTAATGTCATGTATTAGAATCCCTACTCTTCTTCCACCTTTTATATAAAAATCAAGGATTTTTACTCCTAAATTGAAATGTGTGTGTGTGTCCACACATGTGCATATATGACAGGATGTGTGCATGTATGTAATTGTGGAGTGTATGATGCATCCAGTAAAACGACAGTATGTGGTAGAGGTGCAATACAGTCTTTACATATCCAAATTCTTAGGGCAACAATTTTTCTCCATTATACAGAATATTTTGCTTGTGACACCTCTTCCAAAGACTTTCACCTGGCCTTCTTTGTTGTTTGTTGTTCACTTGTACCAGATCAAACAGTTTTAGAAAACTGTTAAAAAATCTTTATTTCATCTCTCTGATTCTGCTGTCTCTCCCTAGTCATGACAAGTAAATATTTGAACAAAAAAATAATGCCTAGAGTGAATTTTGTGAGGAGGTCCCCAAGCTCTGCATTTATAGACACAATGCTTTGTGAGCTAGTAGCTCTCTCCATCTTTTCTGACCATTTCCACATACAAGAATGTCAGAGCTGAAATTGCACCAGATTTCAATATTGCATGAAGCAGAGTAGTGCCAAACCTGAAGGATATATAGTTGGTGTCAAAAAGGGGAAGAGCATGACAACACAATTAAGTCGTGTCTGTGCTTAATGTGTTAACTTCATGATGCAACTTTATGGATGCAACAATGTTATGGCAGAAGACTGGATAGATTTATGGTTTAGCAACATATACAGGCACTGAGAATTAGCAACAGAACCCTTTGGCAACAGAATCTCTCTAGGTCTGGTGGCAAACCTATTAGGACACAACCAGAAGCCACATTACTTTGATTTGGACAAGTGGGATAACTTTGCAGTCCTTTATAAAGGCAAGAGGGCTTCTCCCATTTCTTAATCTACTGCCTACTACACTCAGTCCATGTTAGAAAATTAAAATGTAGATCAAATAATGGGACTGAGGTAGTCAGGAATACTTCATGGTTTACTGACTTAGGACACAGTGTACCTTAGAGAAATCCCAGTATCAAAGCAAACTTCTTTAGGACTTTAAATTAGCTTTAAAACATCTGTACTATGAGATCTTCAGCAGTATCAGATATAATGAGCAGCCAGGGGAACATGAAGAAGAGCTAAAGAGCTTCAGCATTCACACTGTGGAACACTTCTAAAGCTTCCTCAGATACCAGTAGGACAAAAGCTTTGTTCATAAAAAGCATAAATAAAAATGCATAATTTTAACATTTGAACAATTTTTAACAAATTAACTAAAGTAAGAGGGTATTATCTTCTTATCAGACATTGTCACAGGTGGATGCAACATTCTACATTCAGTAGAGTGATGTGAAAAGGATTGCAGAAAACATCTGATAGAGCAGATATGTCTTGGCATAGTGACTGAGCTGGCCTTTAATGACAAACCCATGCATTTGCAACATAGGTTATGAAGCATCTCACAGCAATATTAACTACACTTCTGTATATCCACTCTGGAACTGTTTTCTATTGCAAGCCATATTAAAATAGATCATCTTTCTATTTTTATCCAGTTAGAGAAAATACTGTACCTTACAGTAAAATCATAGGAGCAAGAGGCCAATATGGTTGCGTGGAATGGTGAAAACTGCAAGAAAACAAAACAACTTTTACATTGTGGATATATGCAGACTTACGGTAAGTAGTATGTTATCAAAAACTTAGTTCATTTACTAAAAATAGTTCTAAATATCTAAATTTGTCTTGGTACCACATCACACTGCTACAAAACAGACTACATCAGTGTATTTCTCCCCCATGCTTCTAATTACAAGGAGTCATAGAATTAATAATCACAAGGAATGCCCTATTGGATCCCAGTTTGCTTAGATTTCATTACAGCAGTACCAAATAACTCTGCTGTAAAGTTAAGAAGTTCTGGAATAGTCATAAGCAGCCATTAAATTCTGCTTTTGACTAATAAGCTGTTTCATCTTGTTATATAAATCAAGTTTCAAACCAGCTATGTGACCAGTTAATTATTTTCAGAGAGACAAAATCTGTGCCATACTACAGAGAATATAAGATATATTACTGTCATCAATTCTATATGCAATGATTTTGAAATTATTTATACAAATGGGAAAAATGGAGAGAAGTGGAAAAACTGAAGGCAATATAACATCACTTCATGATGCTCCCCTCTCCTACAGGGCATTTTACATGACATGCTCCTCCGTGATACATGGATACACTCTTCCATGGACTCTAGCAGACTGGTTTAAAAACTGCAGCAAAAGAAGGATGCAGTTATGCAAAAATTATTTATCTCAGCTCTAGTTTTTTTGCAACCTGCAGTTTCCAATTATTTTAAAATCTGTATTTCTCAGCAGGAAATACAACAAGCCACTGACATAATTTGAGATTGAAATGCAGGTCCCCCACACTATGGTTCACAGGTAAGTCTTCCTGCAAGACTTCTAATATTATTCACAGCAACTACACAGTCAAAAGTTAAGTCTGGGCTATTTCCACAACTGCTCAGGTTGCCAAGAGAGGAGTGTATGTTGATGGCTACTGAACTCTGCTGACAGAGTTGTCTTTGCTATAGCAGAATTGAGGGATGTGCATGCTGGAACTTGAACCTCTGTAGACTTCCTTCAATTTTTTTTTTGAGGGGGGTGGAAAGAAAAACCCAAAAACCCCCAGGTTCTGCACCTCAGGAAAATGAATACTAGAGGGGAAGAAGTCGGATGGGCAACAAAAATTAATGGTACACTTTCCATAAGCCCCCTTTGCATGTCCACATAGTTTAAGATAAAGCAAAACCATCCTGTCAAAACTTTGTCATTAACCTTAAGTATCCTAGAAACTTCCCTAAGCAAACTCTGTCAAAATCCTTAGCAGAGTGTTACACATGTAAGTTGAGAAAATTTGCATAAAGTTTTTCTGCTACAAGAGAAAATTTTGCTCCATTTAACTGTAAGATACTACAATTTTATCATCTGAACAGCTGTTTACAGTCAGAAGATACCACCACATCATCCATCCTGATTCCAACATACCCAGATATCTTTTTAGGTAAACTCAAAAACTGTAACTATGTTGTCTACGATACTGAAACCAGCTAAGAATGTGAGGATCAAATGCACCAATATCAAAATCTCCCAAAAAGGCCTCCAGATGACCTGCTGATAATACCCTGTACTGCAGTGAAAGACCATAGGAAATCTGCAGGAATCCTGATAGTATTGTGCTAGGTAGAATTCCTTGCCAGCCTCAGATCTGACTGACACAACCCCTGAACAAGTGAACGAAATACAAAAGACAAGCAAGCGAAGAGAGTGATTTCATGGTTGGTTTAAGCTAATTTCAGAGTGTACTGCTGCCAAGACTTGTGGTTTCCACTTTCTTTTCTACTTCAAACTGTGTGCTCGTATTCCCTTCCTTTGTGTCAAGGCTTGTGATTGTGTGGTTGAGCAACAAATCGAAAAAGCGCAATGATCCAGACAGAAACGAGTCACTTTCAGGGACAGGGTTTCAAGTCAGAGCCATCAGCTGCAGCTTTACAATGGCTCGTGTTGGCACAACACAGGGGAAGGGATATCAGTAGGGGCAGCTGCCTCTATAGAGGCAGCATCCAGGTCTCTTCTCGTAATACAGTGTGACTGGTGAGTTACAGCACACAAGTGTAGATGTGCTGCACCACCTCGAAGTGCTGGCCCACACTGTCATATCTTATGTCCTCAGGGACCATGTCTGTCTTGAAACGGAAGCAAAGAAAGCCTGGTAAGATGGAATAAAAGTCATGTACTCTCACTTTGTCTTCTTTGCACATGGATGCATCTTCTCCTATAAAAAATATTTCACACAGCCAGATTAGTGATTAGTTGTGCAAGCATTAAATTAGAAAAAAAAGAATGAATCACCAGTCGGGAGAGCAGGCAGGGGTAGCTGGGATAAGGAGAGCAGGAGCTTCTCATATTGTCTGACCATTAAAAGGATTTGTGATACAGAATGACTACCTGAGTCACACCCTTTTCTGACAAATTACAAACTAAGCACGGTAACTTCTAAATATGTTAGAAACACACCAAGACCATATGAAGCAAAATACCAACCCGGGATAACTTTTTTTCTGCCAGTTCAGACATCCTAGAAAATATTAATAAACAAACCTGATCCTGGGGGGTTTTAAAAGGATTAGGCATTACCTCCTTTTCAGGAGACTTTGATATTAATGCATTTGACTCACATTTTTTGCTGGTTTCAATATTTTACACTGAAAAATAGTTACAGTTTTTGAGTTAACCAAAAAAGAATGCATATTTTTTCATATAAGATGATAAAAATGTCATTGTGCATCTAGAGAAAATTCTTATTTGTGTGTGTTCTAGCTGTATAAAGATCCAGTAAAGTAATACGAAGCCTTTCATGCATAAAGTTTCAAAATCTCTTGGAATGCATTAATATTTTCTTTGTATACACGAAAGTATATATTCACAATTTGTTCTATGTCTTGTCTTCTGTGAATATTGTCCCTTTGTGTGGAAAGACAAAGGAACAGCATCATTTAAAAATGAGTAAGGGGAAGTGTTTTCCCCATCTCGAATTTCCCATATAATTTAGCTGAAGTAAACCTTCTAACCCACTCTCAATGCCCTCTAACACTCTTAGTGTGAATATACTGACTTTGAAAATGCCATTTACTGTAAAATCCCATCAATCTACAAAATATCAAAATGTTTGACAGTGCTAAACTGAAAGTTTTGAAGAACAGCCACTGTAACATCTAAAATCCTGTTGGGTTGGGGTTTTTTTCCTAGTTATTAGATAATATTAAAAATATTACTGGCTTCCAGAAAAAATTGTGTAACAATTCAGTGATGGAAATAAAATTCAACTTACTTTCACTCTTCTGATAGCATAGGTATGACCAAGCAAGACGAACACTGGCTGCCGGATGTTCCTCAAATCCCAGCCTTTCAAGCTACAGTCAACTGCACCGGTTACCAGCAAGTTCTGATGATGCAATAAAAAACAGATATATCACAACAATTTAATTACTAAATTGTAGCAATGCATATGTTGGATACAAATTTAGGAAAATCTAAAAATACAAATTAATAAATCATAAATGAAGTGACATCCCCAGTATGGAAATTAAAGAGCTCAAACAAACACCAACTTGTTTTCCACTTCTGACTACTCTTCCCATTACACAAAGAGTAAGCAAAATCTCTTATCTTCCTGGGTTGACCATCTGTTAGAACAAAGCTCTTCAGGAGATGTAATAGTGAATGAGAGCAACAAAGCAACTAGGCATATTTTCATAAAGAGAAGATGCAATAATGCAGTAAAACCCCCTGCTATTTAATGAGAGTGGTTCAATTAGCAAAACAGTGGGATGAATGGTTTTATACCTCATCATATTTACACCAGTCACAGCTCAAGACCTCAGCCTGGTGGGCTGGTATCACAAGTTTGACTCCTGGGGTTTTCACATCCCAAATTCTTAACGTCTGATCACCTGAAACAAAGAGAAATTGATTCAATGTTGTTGCATCAGTTACAGAATTCACTTAATCCATTAGTACTTAGAGGACAAGTGTTTCTTAGCTGTATGAAATACAGATGATTGCATGAGGACATTCATGCCAAATAAAGCAAGCAACGTTATAGACACATCATAGAAGTCATATTGATGCAAGAAAAGGTATCTGAACTTACTATTGCTCTTTCATTAGATAAAAAACTCCACAAATTCATTTTACTACTAACCCTTTCACTGTTATTTAAACTCAGATTTGACTGAAAGGAGATAGGGTAAAAGACTTAAATAACATTCAATTAAACTAGGAGCCATTTAAAAGGTCCATTAAAAAATGAACTTAGAATCGTGAAAAAGCTTCCTCTTGAAGCCATCTGAGAAGTACCACCTAGTCACATGTTTTTGGCACAAGGAAAAATGAACAGTATTTGATATACCACTTATTTCAAAATTCCTTCAAAGAAAGAAAAATTTAGGATGTATCTATCACCTGTATTCATCATGTACAAAGCCTCCAGCCACTCTTGTTTATTGAAATACTGGAAGATAAGGTCATTCTACTGTAACTGTTACAGATAGGAAAGACAACATGTGCTTTAACTGTGGAGCATGCACGCACATGCACACTCACAGAGAGCAATAGAGTCCAGCTTAAGAGCTGTTAATCACCTGTGCCTCTCTCTTCATCTCCAGACATAAATTTACTTCTACCCCTAAAGACCTTCAGCATTTGTATGTACCCTTCTTAAAAATTCAGCTCCTAATGGTTTGTAAAGACATCAAAAGCTGCATCAGCTGACAGGACAACTGTGCTTACCAATTTTTAAAATTGGGATTTTCTCATTAGCCCAGCATTAGCTTTGTGTCAGCAAAAATGGATTCTCTAGCTCTCTAACTTAGGGGGAGAAAATTAATTAGAATTTATTATGCTTATGTTCATTCAAGAATTTAATTTAAATTCTTGTGATTAAATTTTAGTGATTAAATTTAATCACTAAAAAGTGATTAAAACACTCGTAATTTCTATATGAGGCATGTATCAATACTACCTAAATTAAAAAACACTGTTTTATGCTGCTGCTGAAGAAATTATTGATATTTCCTTATACTTATTATTTTCATGCCATTTATATACAAGCACTTTGATGGTTTTAGTGCCCTGTTGGTCACTGGCTGTAAAATATACAGCTGGGCAAAAAAAAAAAATCACAGCTCTTTTCAAGAAACTGGCTACAGATCAAATAAAACAATCCCTAGAGCCACAGCAATATTCCTAATTGCATGAACTACCAGACCCTGCAGACTCCACAAAAAAACCCATAAAACAATTGGAAACTTTAAATAAATAAGGCAGAGAGAGCTTGGTTCACTACATGTCGTGAGTGCATCCTTCTGACCGCGGAGACCATGGGGAGCTTGCTCTGGTGTTGGCTGGCTCATCCTCAGCCCTCACAACTGTGAGAGACGCTTCAGTCCTGGTGGATAAACTCCCCATCTGTAAGGTGGGAACAACACCCAATTCCTCCCTGCTTTCACTCCCCTCCTGCACTGTCAAGAGGAAGACTGCTGCTCAGTACATGGATAGCACTCCTGACAAGGGCACCCTGCAGCCAGTGAAGCCTCAAACATCGCTACAGTGCTTATAAAAACAGGGCAACATATGGAGAGGAAGAAACACAAGCAGCAGGGTTTTGGCAAAGAAACAGGTAGTACACCCATCCACTCTCTATTAGCCTTGCTAATCTCCTTGCCCACAGAGGACAGTTCAGTTTGAATTTTAAGTCTTTCTGAGATATTATAATGGACTTTTTAAAAAGCTTTTATTTTAATTTCATCAGATAACATAGATTTGAAGGAGAAATACATATTTCACTACAGACAGGATCATTTTCCCCAAGCAAATAAATATATAAATCCAGGTGAACTAAAATGAACTGATACAGAGATGCTACAGTAGCATTATGAGGGCCAAAAGCATTTGGAAAAGTTATTCAGCCAATATCAATTTTGACACTAAATAAACAATTGCCCCAATTATTTCTTTTTAACAGAAAATGCTGATGCATGAGAAAAAGAAAAAATGGTTATTTTCCTTTTTATTTTTTAAATTTCTTTGAAAATGCTAGACTTAGCAGTTATTAATTCTGGCTGGCACTATCAGTGAAATGTTTTTAATGGAGTAACACAACACACAAGTAAACCTTTCTGTGAATAGAAAAGACTGATCTAAAGCCAAAGGCAAATCCAATTCTTTCATTTAAAAATCAGATTAATTATTAAAAAAAACCCCTGATAAACAGTGCAATCCTGACTCAGGGCACATTTTAACAAACTTTTTTTCAACCTCAAATTAATTTCCATTACATACATATATTTACATTTAATTTCAATAAAAGCTTCAGTAAAAATTTTGCAATTTCCACATTTCCATGAGTACTGAAAATACTGAGCATGCACTTTTTCCACAAGATAAAGGAGGATCATAATAACAGAAAGTACAAGGAAAGCACACCTAGAACAATCATATTCACTAACAGACACTTACAGCTGACAGCCCAAAGTAAGCAACCACAAAAGCACCCAACATTTCCCCCATAAAATATTGCTATTTTTGTATGAAGAAATTTCTCTATGGCAACAGATTTTTACTGGTCCATTAGATAATTATGATTTCAGAATTGTTTATACATTGTACTTGCTTGCTTTCTTTCTAATGAATATTTGTGAAATCTTGGACGAATCAATAAAACTACACAATACACACTCATCTATTCAAAACTTTTCAATTGATGCTAATCTACAAGTACATCATCCTTATACACAGGATAAAGACTGCTAATGTGAATGACACTGTCTGATAGTGAAAAGATAAAGTTTATTTAAGACTTAAATTTTATGTAGATTTTATACTACCTTTTTTACTCACAGATATATTTTACCCAAATTTATAAATCATCATCTCCAAAGTCCTGTGAGAACAACCAGCTAAGCAATCATTGCCAAACAGTGCAGAGGTGTAACAGTAACTACAAAAACAAGCTAGGTATTTGGGTGGTTAATGAAACCCCACGAAACCTTAAACATTATGTGAAGGGGAAAAGAACTCTAACTAGGACAGGTATAATGCTTCCCAGGAACTAAATTCCACTAGGCCGGGCTGCTGAGAGCCCCATCCAACCTGGTCTTCCATGAATGGGGCATCTGCAGCTTCTCTAGGCAATCTGTTCTGGTTGTTCTGGTGCCTCATCACCCTCACAGTACAGAGTTTCTTCATAATATCTAATCTAAACCCACCCTCTTTTAGTTTAAAGCATTAGCCCTTGTTCTATCACTACATGCACCTGTAAAAAGCCAAAACCATTGCAATTAAACTATCTCTGCAATGCCATTGAATGATCACAAGTTAACATTACTTGCTTACTTACACGTATTTTTAAATACTAAACCAGATTAAATTATTTAGGCTGAATCAAACAGAAAATCTGTGGGAGAATTACAAGTAGAACCCAACTCTCATGACACAAAATCAATCTTTTTATGCATGTTAAAATGATGGCGCTGATTGTTTCTATCAGTGATAATTGTTCTGATTTTGGCTGAAATGGAGATGTTTTTCTTCTGAGTAGCTAGTACAGTGCTGTGCTTTGGATTTAAGATGAGAATAACATTGATAACAGTGATACTTTGGTTGTCTCTGAAGAGTGTTTACACTAAGTCAAGGAATTTCCAGCTCCTCATGGTGCCCTGCCAGTGGCAGGGCTGGGACTGCACAAGAAGTTGGAACGGGATGCAAGAAGAACAGCTGACCAGAGGGATACCCCATAACACATGGCATCATGCTTAACCTACAAAGCTGGGAGAAGAAAAAAGGAAGAAAGAGATGTTTGGAATGATGGATTCATCTTCCCAAGTAACCATTATGCATGATGGAACCATGCTTTACAAGAAAAGCCTGAACAGTCGCCCGCCCATGGAAAGTGGTGAATGAATTCCTTGTTTTGTTCTTGCATTCACAATTTTTGCTTTATCTATTAAACTGTCTTTACCATAACCCACAAGTTTTCCAGCTTTGACCCTTCTGATTCTCTCTTCATCCCACCATGGGGGAGTGACTGAGTGGCCGGGTGGGGCTGAGCTGTCAACAGGGGTTAAACCACCACAACAGGACAAGAAAACTTACAACACAAATAATAAAGCTCATGGGATTCCACACAAAGAGACAGAAATAGACACAAATAACAGCTTTAGTTAAATTATCTAAGAGTACTACCAAATACACAAAACTTATCTCCATGTAGCACAACTGACTTAGCAAGTACACAAAGTTACCAGTGGAAATATACTTTCCAACAGGTCAACTTTAGTGTGATACAAAGTGGTGTCAAGTTAAAAATGAGAAGAGTTTGAAGTTATTTTAGGGAAGAGGCCAAACAATTATTTTTCTGAAAATAAAATAAAATAAAATAAAATAAAATAAAATAAAATAAAATAAAATAAAATAAAATAAAATAAAATAAAATAAAATAAAATAAAATAAAATAAAATAAAATAAAATAAAATAAAATAAAATAAAATAAAATAAAATAAAATAAAATATAGTGAAATCTTTATTTCAGTGTTTCCCAAGAGGATTATACATAAATCTTGGGACAATTTTTTTTTTTTCAAAATTGACCAAAGTCAACACACATCCATAATGCCTTATTAGTGATTAAGCCATTATTCAGTAAATGATAATATTGGCTAGATACCTACCTGTAACCCACAAGACAAAACTCAAATTAATTTACTGTAAAAAACCGTTACTGTTTACTTCTTCTGAACACTAAACCACTTTATAACGTGTGATTTTAGTACAAAATTAACACCTGAAAGTGGTTTATGTTATAGCATGTGCTATATACAGTACTTTACTACAGTTAGCACATAGTATAAATTGAGGAATAAACTCATTTCCTGAGAAACACTTCATCTTGTTCATTAGAGAATGATTTAGTAAAGCTTATTTGATGTGCCGGTTTTGGCTTGGGTAGGTTTCCTTTTCTTCACAGTGGCTGCTATGGGGCAATATTTTGGATTTGTGCTGAGCCCAGGGCTGACAATATCAAGATGTTTGTTATTGCTAAGCAGGGCTTAGACAGAGCCAAGGCCTTTCCTGCTTTTCATACCGCCCTCCTGGTGAGGGGGCTGGGGATGCTTGGGACATTGGGAGGAGACACAGCTGGGACAGGTGACCCCAATTGATCAAAGGCATATTCCAGACCTGTGACATCATTCTCATTATACAAAGTAGGAGAAAGAAGGAGGAAGTGGGAGGACATTTGGATAGATGGTGTTTGTCTTCAAAAGTCACTTCAAAAGTCACGCATGATGGGGCCCTGGCTGAACACCTGCCTGCCCATGGGAAGCAGTGAATTAGTTCCTTGTTTTTCTAATTAGTTCCTTGTTTTTCTTTGCTTGTGTGCACTGCTTTTGCTTTCCCTATTAAACTGCCTTTATCTCGGCCCACGAGTTTTCTCACTTTTACCCTACATATGTCTCTCCCAGATCCTACTGATGTGGGAGTGACCATGTGGCTGCGTGGCGCTTGGTGACTGGCTGAGTGTAAACCACAGCACTGGAGCACAAGACTTGGATGAATTCAAAACTGTGCTGGTTAGTCTCAAAGTAACAGATTGCAAGTGAAAACACTCACATCACTACTATATTTGACATAAACTAAGCAAGTAAATTGTATTTCAAAAGCTTCTAGTATAAACAGCAGTTTGGCTGAACTGCAACAAGCCACAGTAACTCCACAATCAGCTTGCTCTCTAGATACTTGGTTTGTACAACAGTGTACCATGCAGTAAATTGAAGCATCTTATTCTTTTATCCCTTGAGGGTTTCAATTTCAAAAATGACCAATTTTTTGCAAAGCTTTGAACCTTGTTCACTTTGGCATTTCTTCTAATACATTAAACGAGAAGGAAACAAAGCAAAAAGTGGACCCACACTGCACACAAATGGATGGAGTATAAAACTCTAGAAAAAAGTGCTTTGGAATTCATGAGAAACCACTGTCATAGCCAAACAGCAGATTATTTCTTCCGTTTTTAAGGAACCTGAATGAGCATAAACATCTTTGGAATAACCTGTCTCCGTGTCCTACTCTTCAACATCTCCTTTATTTGCTCAGTGCTACTTCTGAGGCAGGAATGTGAGCTGAAACTTTAGAAAAATTATGTCAAAGACAACAACCCCAAGTTTTGATCCAGAAAGACAAAAAAACACCTCTACTGAGAAGCTGCACTCGAGGCTATTCTTCCCAATTAATTCCATAAATGTTCTCTTAGTAGATGTACACCTTCCTCAGCTCATTATTTCATGCAAAATAATTTGTTCAATCATAGGTTTTTTTTTACAATTTGAGTATCAAACACAGAAAGGTGCACCAAGACTACATGCCCACCTGATTTATGAAACAGCAGCTTGAAAATCCATTTATTACACACATTTATCACCAAGAGACCAGTAAGGAAGAAGAGACTTTTTAAAAGGCAACTCACTAACTCAGGGCTGGCAGAAAAACAGAGTATGAGATAAACAATGGTTTTTAGTTCCAACATTAAAGTCTAGCACTCAATGCAAGGGCTTACAAGAGTGGGACCTGGATTTACAAGTTCATTTGCAAAGCAGCAAAACTACAGTCATCCAACACTTTTGTCAACATAATAAAAATTTATCAGAAATTATCATACCTTATTGTGGTAAGAAAATTTTTTGCCCTCGGCTTTCAGGCTTAAAAACAAGTCTTTGAGCAAGGAATACAATTAATCAATCTAAATACTGATAAATACAGACATTGCCAGGCAGATTCGAGAAAAATTTCTTATCCTTATTCATGAGTTAAGATGTTGTTAAAACTATGTACCTTCCCTGATCAGTGAACTTAAAAAATTATTTAAAAAAGAATGCAGCATTAAAACTAAGGTCCCAGTATTAAAGAAAATAGCTATCAGTCATTCTAAATCTGGGCTTTGTCTAATCCAAAATATTCATATTTTCATTTGTCAGAGTTGTATCTGTATGGAAGACTACTACAGTTATGCAGATAAAGGATAAATGGTATTCATTAAATACTTTCTACTGTTAAAGGACAATAAACCCAGCTGATACTGAAAAGGATGCTTTCTTTATAAACCACAGGACTGAGCAAGGCCTATTGCTCTGCAGTCATGGAGAATCAGCTAGTAGAACTGATTAACATTTGACTAAATATTACTGTTGCATACATTTCTAACGTTCTCTATGAGATTCTCACCAATTTACTCTCTGGGTTAAAAAAGAAAAAAAAATATTCAAGGCAAATTACATAATGAGTCATTAAACCCCCTTAGCCATGAGGCTGCTGTTAAGCATTCATGTCACTTCTTTAATGACATTTTCCACATCAGTGTGTTTTCAGCATAAGGCAGACATTTACCAGGGCTCTGGTTTGGTGCCACACGTAGACCTGAACATCCTGCTTATCTTATCTGCTCAGAAATTGCTACTGACATCACAACAGCACTTATTTACATATTCAGAATTAACAGTTTGCGCTGTTACTATTAAATCCCAATTTCAAAAACAAACAAAAAAACCCAGATATGCCATTTACTTTCTTTTTCAATGTATGAATGATTGTACATGAAGATAACAGCATGGTAAAGTACCTCACAGACCCCATAAATGTTAAATGGAAGTTTATTAGATGCTGAATAAAACCTAATTTAACTGAAGCATCAGACATATATATCCTTCGCAATTCAATTGCATTTTACTGCCCACTGCAGACAAGCTCAGTTTTCTTGTATGTATTCAGAATGGAGACTTAATGAAGCAAAAAAGGCAATACTTCGTATCAAATTCTTTTTCAATTGCTTTATATTGCCATCTTATATTTCTCATTTTCTTCACTTGTATTCTTTTTCTCGTCTCATAATAGCTTGATAAAAAGCCATATTTCAAAATCAAATATTAGCTTCAGGCCTAAGTTGATCCTTTTGAGCAGCTATTTTACTGTAGTTTGTGATTCTGTCTGCTTTTCTGTTTTCAGTGTTCACAAACTAATTAGTTACATGGAAATTAAACTTCTGCAGGATTCTGTAGTGATTCAAATAAAGGCAGAAAAATGGCAGTGGTGTGGCATGCAAAATGTTTTTAAACCTTCTTTCCTCTTGCTTACTTCCCTTAAAGGAAAAAAAAAGAGTGCATTGTTTTACTTAACATTTAGTTTAATCAGATGTATTTAAAGACCAACATTTTTTCCAATCTGTGGTTTACATATCTAACTTATTTTACTCGTACATGCAGAACTGAAGATGCTGCAACATGAAATAGTTCATTTCTCAAGCATCACAACTGTACTATTAAGATAGCAGTAAGTATATGGTTTGAGTAGGTATGTGTTAGGTGGGATGAGAGAAAGGGGACAGGTGGGGCAAAAAGAGAGAAAAAAAGACACAGACACAGACAACTGACTATCCCAAAGCAGTACAGACTCCTTCAAGAAAGGAATATTTCAATAATCTTCAATAACAACATCCGAAAAAGCTATTGTTTTCAAAAGTGAAAAAACCCAATGAGATTAAAAGAAGTGCAAAAAGTTTCCCTCCAGACTCATTTCAGATACTAATTTTCAAGACAACAAAAGATTGCAAAATAAGATACCACAAAACTGCAGGTCAACCTTCCCAACATCCCAAAGAAGGGAACAGCTCTAAATTTGACACAGTACTATCACATTGAGATTCAAGTTTCTCTCCAGCTCCAACTTTAGCTCAATAGAAGATGAATCATCAGTGAAATTTAGCTTTCTGTCCCATGATTTTCTGTCATCCTCATAGAGTATGCAGATCATAGCAAGTTTTAAATGAGGACAACCAGCCTCCTTGAACAGTTCCACTTTACTTTCATCATCTACCTTCACTGACAGAGTAGGATGTCATTAAGCACTAAACAAAAAGCTCTCTGTGCAATAGACCTTTTTTACAAGGAAAAGGCATTTATACACAAAGCTAGATGGTCATGAGTCCTTCTACTATCCACAGTCCTGCTGACCAAAGAAATGACTGACAATATGTATTTTCTGTAGTGAAGCAATCCAATCAAACCACAGGAAAATTTCAGTGTAAACAATACAAACACAGAAACCCTTCCACATCAGCATGTCATGATTTCTATGTTATTTTATCTAGAAGCACACCAGACATTTTATTTTGGAAACCGTAAGTTCACCATCATTTTGAAGACTTCTTCTTCTAAAATGTCATTATTTTATACCCAGAATTACACTATCAATGTACTGATAGCAGATTTTTATTTCACACCCAAGAAGTACTTAGAGAAGAAAAATACTGTGTCTTTTGTGCATGTTGTTTTTCCATCAATGAGTGAAAACTGTTTGCAATTAGCTTTAGGCTCCAGTAGCACATTAGTCCCTTTCAAACATCAAAGTAAAAATTCACAGAATAGGAACTCTGCAGTATTTTAGTCAAAACTTCCAACAGCTGCACCTACTGAGTCATTCAAAGAACAGATCAATTGTTGTAACCAACATACAGCATCTAACAATCAATGTTTCCCCAAATTGTTCAAGTACCAATGTATTAGAAAAAAGCTTGGCTTCATATCCAAGAGGTTCATATTTGAAATAATCAGTTGTATCAGCAAAGCCCTTTTGTTCATCTAGAATGCCAGAAATTCTGTATGGGTAAGACTACAATGGACAGGAGAGTTCTAAGCAGGACTTTAAAACTGCTTAGAACTTGCAAAAAAAAGCACTTAACTTTGACCAAATAATCCCTAGCTAGTATTCTTCTAGTATATATAGTTGCATTTCAGTAGAACTTTTCATATAGTGTACAGGGCTCAATCCTGTAAGTTTCTCCACATCCTGTTAGATGGGTATCCACCACATAAGGTCAAAAAACCTGTGCTCCAACATTTGGCTTTCAAGCACTACTATGTTTGTTAGAACAAATAAATGTTACTCTTTCATCATTCTAGCTAAACTCTGCAGGCAGAATGAATTTCAGATGGAAACAGCCAGACTGGAATTTTATGAAAGGCACATGCGCTATTTCATCTGACTTCCCACAGAATAGAGAAGACCAGTATCTGTGTGTACACACTGTCCCTCTAACATCAGTAACAGGAAGACATAGTTATACCCACTTACCCTCCTGATAAAAGAGCCAAACAATTTCTATTTAAATCAGTACAGAAGTACAACAGATATGAAATCTGAGAAATTTAGGCCATTGGAATTTATCTATCAATATTTGTATTAAGGCAGTACCTTATAGCCCTTTTATTTCCCAGGCAAACTCTGTGGCTCACAGCACCTCTCTCACAGTTAATCATCAGCTGGGCTCCAAGTATCACACCAGAGCTCTTCTTGTGCCTCTGAAGAAGGAGCAGTGTTTGGAAAACACCACCACCTCACCTCTCTTTGCCTCTGTGTACACTCAACTGTGAGTGTATTTACCAGCAAGACCCATAGCACTGGCCAAAGCAGAAAACTAAAATTGATTATAACCTTTCCCAGAGAACAAGACACAGAGATCTACAGAAATACTTAAAAAAACTCAGTGGGAACTGCCTACATTTCTCACAGAGTTAATAGTCTACTGACACTTGAGATAATTTGAACAAAAACATAGGTCAAAATGCAAAATAAAGTATATAACACAATTTAGTGGTCAATAAATAACAAGAGTGAGATGAATGGAAGACAGCTATATAAAATAACAGAAAAAATTGTCACAAGGTCACTGCTAGAAAACTGCTGATCCTTGTTTCAATGGCCAAGAGGATGATCTACTGACTCTAACAGAACCTACAAATCCAGCCGCAGCAATACATTTACCTTTCCTTGTTCCATTTTTACAGAACAAGTGTATATGACACACACTACCATCTGCTGGACAAAGTGCTGAACTGATCCACTAACACAGGCAGCTTCTGGGTTTCTGTTGTGAGAGCCTCTTTACCATCATGCTTACCTGAGGCAGACGCAAAACAACCCGGGATGTGTGGAGACCATATAGTGCTGTAGATGACCCCTTCATGGCCTTTAAAAGTGCATAATGACTTCCCCACAGCTGGATCCCACTGAATAAAGGAAAAAACAAAACTGTCAAGATATACATTCAGTAAGAAATGAAAGGGTTTCATACATTGAAAAAAAAAAATCTTTATACATACAGAAAGGACTATATGAACTTCTTATTTAAAAAAAAAAAATGCTTAAACTGGTATCAACTGAGAGTTTAAGCAACCTGTCAATTAAAGCAGAATTTCAGCCACAAGGTAAAAATAAAGAGTAAAAGAGAATCCATGTTGCTTCTTAATACAAGGAACTATGAGATCCAAAAGAAATCACACTTTTTACCTTCACAGAAAACCAACATACCAGCTTGGCTGTTTGATCCCATGAGCCAGACACCACTAGCTGCTCTCCTCTAGTTTGGCTCCAGTCAACACTGTATGCCTGTAAGAGACATAAGAGCATAGTTTAGAAGAAGCATTAGAATACAAGTTTCAGGCTGTAGTTAGCCATAGTTTCACAAAATAGACTTGGATTTTCAGATTGTATCCTAGTCAGTTAAAAAAACCATACCACTAAAGCACAACAAAACTGCCAGCAATGCCATTTACCTGAACAAAAAATAAATTCAGCATCTCAGTCAGACATTAAAGGTACATACAGGCTAAGAAAAGTATCCAGAAAAGCAAAGATGGGCCAAAACAGAGGAAGAAGAAAAGTTGTAATAAAATCCACATACATCTGCCATCACTAGGAGTCAACCACTTTAAAACCCAGCATTCAGACTTGATTTCTTATTACTGATACAATTTTATTCAAATATTTACAGTTTCCAATTGCTAGCCATCTCTCACTGTAAATACCACCTCTCTTCAAAGGTGACTTTGAGGTTTTAGCTGACTAAAAAAAAATGCTTTTTTATTATACCTAATTCTCCTAAGAAATATATGTCATAAAATACTCCTGGTTTTCATCTTTTCCAGGTTCTATGGACTCTTTTTTTACCATCCAAATCCTCAAACAAGTAAAATAAAATAAATTAAAAACTCACTGTCCCTTTTAACTACCCATTTCAGCTATTAAGAAATTACTTTCCTCTGTGTAGTTGAAATAAGTTCCCTCTTCCTGATAGCGTGTTCTAATGCTGGTCCCTGCTTTCACAGAGGATACCTTAACTCCACCCTTCACTCCTGATTTTTCTGCTGCCTCACAAAAACAAATGCACTAAGGTAGTTCTTCAAATTATTTAAAATCTTCAAGTCTCAAGTACATGTACAACTTCCACCTTCAAATACATATTACTTGATGGAAGGTGCATTCTGTTTTGTCTGGTTCTACCTCACAACTAAGTGATTCAATAGGCTGCAGTGGGACATGAACTATTTCAGTGTAAGGTGTATAAATATTAGATAAAACAGCTCATCCACTTCACCTCCTGACCCAATCCGAGCTCCCAGGACACTTCTCAGAAATGTGGTTACTACCAAGGAGTAGTAGGTGGCACTGCTCTCAATAGCTGGGCTACTAACCACTAAGGATTTGTACTCCACCTAGGATAATCTAGTTCTAGCACAGCACTGGATATGGTCTGAAAGTCAGCATCCTAGATGTTGGGTTTGTCTTGGATAGATGGAATTGTGCATTTAATAACAGCAACCCTGTTTGTTGGTATGCTTGGATCTGTGTCACCAGACTAAAAAAGAAGAGAAGCTGAAAGAGAAAGAAATCCAGCAATTGTCAAAGTCTTCTATGGAAAGTGTCCTGTGTGAGAATGGAAATCGAGGTAATATTTAGCTATTTCTGAGCATTTTCCTTCCTAAGAAATAATTCAGTCTATGTTAGATCTAGCTTAAATGAGCTGGTTTTCATCCACTTGCTTATCTTCCATAAATGAAAGGCAGCCACTGCCCAGAGAACAAGAAGCTGCTTTATCTGCAACTCTGTCCTTTTATTTGACAAAGTTCTGCTTCCCATATACTGAAAACCATACTGCCCTAGAAGCATTTTGTACTAACTCCCTTCCTTGAGGAGCTTATAGTCCAAATGTATAAGACAATGGGACAGTACTTGACAAAAGCCATATAACCGAGAGGTAATTATTTTGGGTTTTTTTGCCAAACCATACTCTTGACTTTTCTAGTTTTGTTAGCTAAATAATTGTACTACAGCTCATTAAAACATGCTCCTTTCCACTATAACTCTTCCTACTAAAATAGTAACAAAGGAAACACACCAGAACCTCTCCTTAGATTCTAAGAATGGAAGACATGATAGTTCTCCAAAGTGGCTCCCAAGTTCTCTGTCAAAGAGAGAAATATTTCTCTCTTTGCCTTTGAATCTGCATGATGGCCTGAGCTCAACTCCTGAACTGCTGCTGTTTTGAAATGTCCCTAACTGTGTCACTGCACAATATGCCTCTTTCACACAACAGCTCAGTAAGTGTTTGGCTGTCATATTCATATTCAAGGTCTTCCAGGAAGAAACAGATCTTTGGGAAACATGCACCTCTGTCACACAATCCACATAGCTGCTATTCAACACATTGTACTTGGGATGTATCAGATAAACTACAAGGATAAGCCAAAGCACACACAGTGCTCCCAGCTCACTCCCAAGCTATGGGCAGGTAGATCTGCTGAGCACGTGTTGTGACACAGCCCCGGGCACTTATGGCACACAGGGCTGGCATTGCTCAGCGCTCTGCAGCTGCAGCAGAGGCAGCAGGACCTGGGCGAACTCTCCTTCGGGCAACAATTACAAACAGAACAGAAAACAGGCTCGGGAAAAACAAGAGATACTGTCCATTTGGCATGTGACAGGTCTGTGCAATAGGAAGAGGATGAAAAGAAGACAATGTGAAGAACACAGTAAGGCTCACTTGTATTCTTCTTTCCTCCTCATGCTATCCTCCAACATAAATTTAGACACATTTCAATGGAAGCTGTGCTGAGTAACTGGGAAAGACTATTAACACAGCATAAACCTTAGCTGTTAATCTTTTAGTGCTTTATCTTCAATCATAAAATAAATGAACCCTAGCTTGTGCCCAAACAGCTGCAAGAAATGCCTCAGGCAAGATTAAAAGATGAGGGAAAAAAATATGTAAAAACATTAAAAAATAGCTTAAAATAAATGTTCATGCTCACTTTACAAGACAATTTTAATTGAAACATTCTATTATCTTACAGTCCAGTGAGATTTCGTCAAAACCAAAGTAAATTAGACTAATTTATTCATGAGATTCAGCAGTTGGCTAGTGCTGAAATAAAACTCATCGTCCTTTGATAATGCAAATTCACTTTTAAGTTAAAAATGCACATTCTTTTTGAGAAGAGACAATGATGTAATTTAGAAAAAAAAGAAATAGATCCCTGTCAATCATCCATTAGAAAGAATATAAAATGCAGTGACAAAACTGTCATTAAAAATGTCAGCCAGAGATTAAGGATTAGGAAGGTAGTGAGAACACTGTCTGCCAGTGTTTACCACAAATTACTAGGTAAATTCCTTCTGAGATCTATCCTCTTAATACAGGTTTATAAAGAATCAATACAAACCCTTCATATCTCACAATAAACTCTCAGTCAGCCCGTGTTTCTTATACAGCCTTTCTAAGCACAGATGAGTATGTCCACCTCCCATGCTACCAGCTCAGCTAAGACATAGACACAGAAATGTTTATTTCACAAACAACAGATGGTGTAGCAGAACCAAAATAAACTTACTGACACAATTTCAATGAGAAAATGACAGAAACTAACAAAAAAAAATGTACTATGCTTCACCTACGTCTTTCTGTAACTACTATCAGCTTTTGAACATTATCACAAAATCCTGATCACAACTAGAAAATCCTCTCTCAAAATTCTCAGCTGACACAGTAGGTGTATTAAACCAAAGTAGAAAAACTACAAAGAAATAATCTACAGAAGATGGGCTCTTGTATAAATCCAGTCATTCAGCTTTTAAATTTGTGCATCATATCTGAAAAAATCTTGAGGCTTTTGGGAACAAAACTGCATTTCCTCCATCAGTTTTTTGACTGTGGATCTACTAAATTATTTTCTTGAAATTGATGTGATTTAGATAAAGTATCAATAAAGTCAGTAAAATCTAGGCTGAAACTCATTGCATCTTAAGTTCAAAGACTTAACAGGAGTGGAGGGTTAGAAGGAAAGCTTAAAAAAAAGGGAAGAAAAATCACTTTAGGGAAGATTTACAGTATAAATATCCTTAAAACTATGCAAATATACTTATGAACCTGAATATAACATTCTTCTCTACCCACATAGCATTGCATAAAGAAACAGATTTTAAGACAATCAAATGCAACAGTATCAAACCAAGGCTGAGAAAACATACATACAGTCCCAACATTTGACTACTGTTATTTGAGTAGGATTGCACAGATGCTAGGAGGGAAAAGGAAAAGCAGATTCAAGTGCAATCCAAGTGCTAAGTATCTGCATACTCTGTATCACTCAACAACCTCAAGAATAAGACTGATATAACAGCTGTCTGATTTAGACCTATCTAATAAGGCTCTCTAAAAATCACAGTGTGACTAAAATAATTTCATAGATCACAATGGTTACTTAGCCTGTAAGGAACCACAAATGCTATTTCTGAATATATTAGGTTTGTGTAATCAAGCAGTACCTACTACAGAGTATGAACATGCACAAGAATATGTACATCCACTTTATATACAAGTTATTAATTCAAACCACGGACTCAAAAAAGTTAGAAAAGAAAAAGCCACTTTTGATTATAAGGCTACAAATAAATATTTTAATTATTCAAACATTAGAGTATCTATTAAATTTTTTAAGTTTGCCTGATTTACCTCCAGAGTGTGCTCTTTATAGACTTGCAGTGGACCTTTGGTTTTAGCCATATCCCAGATTTGCAGAGATCCATCTCCACTACAAGTGATCAACACATTTTCATTATTCTCACTCCAGGTCACATCAAACAGGCCATCGTTCCAGTCAAAACTAAATTGGAAAAATGAAGATATTCATCTGTGAGAAAGCATGATATAAAAGTGTGGACTAGTTCCATGCAAAGAAAGTATTTCCTTAAATCGCCTTTTTTACCATTCTAAATAACATTTTTATATATTTGAGTTTTCAGTGAATCTCCTCACAATTAATTTACTTGTTTGAATGTCAATTTCTATAACCGTATGCTAGGATAGATAGATTAAGTTATAGCATAAATGAGCCAAGGACCTTGCACACACAAAGAAGGAACTCTGATTTTAGTCTAAAACTTGCCACACAAACAGAGGTACAGCATACTCAGTCTGATTTATGTTTTCTCCAGAAGGTAAGAGCATTTTGCTTCTAACAACTGTCATAAAGAAAGGAATAAAACTGTGCTGGGAGAGCACTATCCAATTCACGATACCACTATGAATCTGAGTCCAAATGAAAACCCTACAGAAACACAGTAAAGATTTTACTGAAGAACTCTACACTCCTTTGAAAATGCTTTCAACACACCAACAATTTACCATACAGGATCCGATGCCATATATTAGTTATTAGTCTGCGACAGCTATCAATTACTGCAATATTATCTGATGGAAAATACAAATTTATTTCCCCCTTTTCACTGAAGGTTTAGCTAAGCTTAGGTCAAATTTGATGTCACCCTGCAGTAATGATAAGGTAAAGGTATGCAGACAGAGCACCTTGATAAACAACATGGTCTTTGGGTCAGAAACCAAAGAGGGCTTTCTACCACAAAATAAGTGAAGTCAGTAGAAACAGAAATGGACTGTACTAAACCAGAGTACTTACCAGAAGTGACAGAGTCTTGAACGTCTTCAAAGAGTCTCGTTTTATAATTATGAATGAAAAAAATTTCTTCTGAATATGATTAACTATTTTTTAAGCATTTCTATGTCAGCCATCTTAATCTAAGCAATCACTGTTTCAAGGCTTTCCTTAAAACATTTTAGGTCAATAACAGTCAAGTATTAAACCCCCTCCTTTCTAACCTTTCTCCTCCTTCCATCCACAACAAAATTAACCTCCCTAAAACCCTTAGAAAACTTTATCTCCTAGGAAGGACCTCCATGACTTGTCATAGCTTTCTGCTTTATTTTCAGTATAAATCAATCATAAGGGCATAAATCTAGGTGTCAAAGCACTCTGCCTTAAAAGCTAGAACTTATAATTTCAATCTGGGGCAGAGAAGCTGCTCTTAAATCACGTTGTCAGTTTTCTATAAAATGGTCTACACTATAGAAATGGTGCAAGCCAGATGATTTCCCATAACAAAATCAATACAATGCAAATATATCTTTCGTATTGCATATAAATATAAATACATTAATTTCTACATAAATACAAAGACCTGTATTCAGTAGCTACTTCAGAATAGAAAAAATACTTTATATCACTAAAAATAACCAAAAACATTTCAGTTGTGCCTGGCACTCACAAGTACACAGTAAGTTTTTCTCTTACAAAAATAAAAGATAACTCTGCATTACCTCCTGAGCAGAACAATCTCAGCTTCATTTTGTTCCAGCACTGCCAGAGTTCCACAACCTAAACCAGCAAAATGAAACAAAACATCACAACTGGTTCCCCAATGCCAAAGGAAACTGGGGTGGGTCTGAGGTAGCTTTGGCATGCAAACACAAAAGGCACATGAACTTTAAGAGGCCGAACAATTACTTGCATAATTAAACATCTTGTGGTCTCATGTTCTCTAAAACAATAATTCATTTACATCAGATTGTCCTGGTTTGAGTTTGGGGGTTTTTTTGTGGGGTTTTTTTTTTTGTGTGTGTGTTTGGTTTTTTTTGCTTTGTTGTTTTTTAGGGATTGTTTTCTTTTTACTACAGTAAAAAGGTGAGGTTGAAAAAGACTTGCTTATAAAGCATAAAATTGCATTTTCCCCATAGGCCTCACGTGACAAACATACCAACACGGGGTTCCCTTTTGTCTTTTTGACAACACAGCAGACCAAACACTTTTTTCACCCCTTCCTGAATATAGTAACACTAACACAGGTCACTAGAAACTAAACAAATAACTCAGTTCTGATAAAACATACATCAGTTCTGCTTCCTCATCTGATGGGGATATTGTTAAAGTGATTTTACTCTTGGAATCCTTTTTTTTTAATTAATGTTTTGAGGAGCAATACTCCCACTGGAAATGGAAAAGGTGCCAGTATTGAGGAACACTCAGCTTGGCTCTTTCAAGAGACCACAGGGTCACCAGGGCCTGCCTGGACACTCAGGGGCTGAAACGAGAACAGCTGAAGGCACAGAGTCACAGAACAAACCGAGCTGGAAAGGACCCATCAGGATGGAGTCCAGCTCCCGGCCCTGCACAGCACCATCCATCCCTGAGAGTCACGGCCCAGAGCATCATCGGGCTCTTCTTGAGCTCCTGTCAGCCTTGGTGCTGTGAGCTCTTCCCTGAGGAGCCCGTTCCCGTGCCCAGACACTCCCTGGGTGAAGAACCTTCCCCCGATATCCAGCCTAACCCTCCCCTGACACAACTTCAGGCCATTCCCTCGGGTCCTGTCATCGGAAAAAGTTATTTTCATTTTATTCACACTGTGTACGTCTTTACTACCATATTCGCTCTCGACCCCATCGAACGAGCGCTCCTCCACCAGGCCGTAGCGAGAAGCGCCAGGGCAGCAGCGGGCTGGTACTTGGGAAGGGAGAGGCAGATCCCGGCGGGCTCTGGAGGGCAAGGGGCAGCTCCCGCCACACTCCCGGCCCGGCCGCGGGGTACAGGCGCTGTCTCACAGCAAAACAAACGCCGCCGAAAGGGAAACCGTCCCCGAATGCTTTGGCGTTTGTCAGACGCCGTCTGTCCTTCCGCACACCCACGTTTCCAGCCTCCTCCTCCTCCTCCCGTGAGGAGCCGCGTTCCCGGTCACCCCCGCCGCGCCGCCCCCCGCACCTGCCATGCCGTAGTACTGCGCGGCGGCGCAGGCCACGCGCCCCGGGCAGTATGGCGAGAACTCCACCGCGTACCCGTGCAGCCCGGGCAGCCGCAGGGCGCCCGCGCCCGCCACCGTGCCCATGGCCCCCGCCCGGGCCTCCGCCGAGCCGCGGAGGAGCCGCGGAGGAGCCGCCGCGCCCCCGGCCCCGGCGGAAGCGCCCGCCCGCCGGGCGGTGCCGGAGCCGCGGCGCCGCCACCGCCATCTTTGGCCATGGCAGGGGGCGGCCCAGGGCGCTGGCAGTGCGGCGCGTCAGGGAACAGCGACCCTCAACATCGGCCTCCTGCGCGGCAGGAACCCCTTCCAAATGTCAGAAACAACCCGCTCTTCCGCACGCCACGATAGTCACGGCCTGTGTGCAGCACGATAGAGCAGCTCGGGGTGTGTGCACCACCATCGATCAGCTCGGTGTGTGTGCAGCAGCTTGGAATGCGTGAGGTGTTTCAACCATAAGTATGTGCGTTAGGCTTCATTTTTCCTTTTAAAAAAACCTTCTAAGCTTTTCATTCGCCTAATTTATTGAATAGATCTGCATATTTTGTCGTTCTTCTCGGTATGCAATTGTGCTTTATGGAAGACCTTTTATGAATAAACTTCTTAACACCTGTTACAACTTGTGTTTTAAGTCAGTGGGAATTTTGCCTTTGAAAGGAAGAGGTGGACAGGGGGTGTTCAGGCTTAGAAAATTAATTAATTCTTAGAAAATAGAAAAGCTGCAGCTTTTGCTACATTACATCCTATATATATATATATATATCCATATCTATGTCCCTTAAAATACAGACACAGAAATTATTCCAGTTGGACACAGACCACCCTAGTCAGTCACTGTGACCTGTCTGTGTTTAAGATACAAATGCAAAAGTATAATTTTACACTTTCAGAAGTTACAGCAAAAGCAAATTATATCATTTAATCACGGTTACCTCATGGAACTTGGACCATAGTTATGTGCTCCTGCTACCTGGCCTTATATTTAAAACTAAAACTTGACTACAAAATCCATTGTAAAGTCACAAAAATATCCATTTGTTTAAACTGGCTCTCGGATGCAAAATTAAGCAGTTCTACTCATTCTTCAATCTTGTAATAAAAATGAAAACAAACGTGTTTAACAAGTAGCCTCCAGGACTTTAGAATAAAATCAGTTCAAATTCAGTGCAAGTGAAGCTAAATTTAATGTATCTTTTGGATTACCACAGCAGTTCTCAAAGCCTCATAACTGGCAATTTATAGGCCTAATTTATTGACATCATGTGAGATCAGATATTTTTAACCCTGGGGCAAAGGAATACCTTACAGAATTGGCTGCTCCAGGCCAAATTCAACCAATTTAGCTTCTGTGGAATCTTTTTGCATCAATTTATCTTTTCAAAATGCAAGTTACAAGACAGTTTTCTGAGCAAGTGTTTTTAAAGTAATTGCCCTTTGTGACTGGGATGTCAATGGTGATGCTTGAAAAGACACAAGGCCACCACTGGGGTGGTAAGTAAATTTTCACACTGCCATTTGCAAGGTGTCAGGGAGTCAGATGCTTAATGGTGTGAAGTCCAGTTGCTCTGTGGACAGTTTATCACTGAATTGGAAAAGTTTCATTAAGTGCATTTTTTTCAAGCTGGTTGATCTTTCGTAATGAATGAAATTCTGCAAAGAGGTTATGCAAACAGGAACCAGTTCTTATCAGTGGCCCAGCTTTGTTTTAAAGACACCATTAAAAGAATTTTCATAGCATAAAGATCAAGAAGTGGATAAAAAGTCACAAGGAATTCCTGAGAGGACTAATTCTCAAACATATTTTTCACAAACAAACTTACGAATTCAGGTTTTGAAGATCCACAGAAGTAGAAAGAAAAAATAATAGACAGGGAAAGTATTTGAATGGGATGGTTTCAAGGTAGAATAACAAAAGAAAGAAAAGCCATTTTACAGGCAGATAGAGAAGGTCCTAACAAACAAAGTTGCTAAACATGACTATTTCCTCCTCAGCCTCTGGGCAGCTGAGTAAGAAACATGAAGGATCACCAATCATAGCACCATTCCATATGCAGCTACTGATTTGGTTAAATGATCTACCAGCCAGCTCCTTTTAGCTAACACAGAATCACAGAAACAATTAGGTTGGAAAAGATCTCTGAGATCACCGAGTCCAACCCATGACTGAACACTACCGTGTTCAACTAGAGCACAGCACTGAGCCTTACATATCTGCTGGGACAGTGATGCCACCACCTCCAGCGGCAGCGCATCCCAATGTCTGATCACCCTTTCTGCAAAGAAGTTCCTCCTAACTCCCCTAGCTCAGCTTGAGGCTATTTGCTCTCATCCTGTCAAAAAGTTGCCGGGCAGGAGAGGCTGACCCCCACCTGCCTACACCCTCCTTTCAAGGCGTTGTAGAGATCAGTAAGGTCACCCCTGAGCTGCCTCATCTCCAGGCTGAACACCCCCTGCTCCTTCAGCGCTCCTTATCAGACTTGTGTTTCAGAGCCTTCACCACCTTTGTTATCCTTCTCCAGACTTGCTCCAGCACCTCAATGCCTGTCCTGAACTGAGGGGCCCAGAGCTGGACACAGGAGCTGAGGTGTGGTCTCACCTGTACAGAGGAAGAATTCAGTCTTCCAAACAGACAGATCCTGCGTGCAGCAGTAGATGGCAGCCATGTTCCACACAATAAACGAGAGCCCTCAGTTGAAGGAAAAAGAAAACCCAAATACACTGAAATTGCTGCTTTGCAACATAATTTAAATAAAAGTGAAAGTTGCTTACTATGCATTTTTATGCTATCTGTATGCAGCTGTCACTTCTATATGCTCAGCTCACAGCCGTACCCCTTGTTAGCATTAGAATAGATGGTTGAGATTCTTAATGCAGTATTTCCACCCTTTCAGTCCCAAGAGCTCTGCTCTGTTACAAACACGTGTCCCTCATTTCCTCAGCTTGCTAGCTGACAGCAGCTTAGGCATGAGTTGAGCTGGTAAACATCACTGCTGTGTGCACAAATCCTTCCAAAACCTGTGCTGGTCAGCAGGAGCAATAATCAGAAAGGCTCTAGTCCAAGTATTTGAACAACTTATAAAAAGATATTTTCTACCAGAGAAAGTAGAATGTGAGCTATTTCCTCATGTGCAAGGGCAGGTAGCTTAAAACACTGAAAATATTCAAGGACTGCAGTTAATTTTTTTCTGTCTTTTAACTATTGAACCATTCCCTAGGCTCCATGCCATCAAGATTTTCTTCTACAAGTGAACACTTATTGACTAATAGAAGCATAGAGCTGTTTCCATCTGAAATCCCCATATTATCATAAATCCAAATGTGTTGCAGCTTCAGAAAAAGCATTTAGAATCCCAAGGTTCATTTAAGATTGAAAAATTGGCAACATTAAAAATAAATAAAAGTAACCAAGGAGGTTGCAGTAATGAATGCAAAGGGAAAAGGCTCCCCTTGTATGGCATTTGGAAGGAAGAGGCAAGTTAGCATGGAGGGTTTTCTGGAAGTTTAAAAGAATAAAAGAAGCAAGAGGAGGGAAAGACACTGGTGCAAATGAAGATTTAGACATGGAGATTTAGAAAGAAATGTGAGAATTATGGGGAAAGAGAGTATGAAGCAAGAACAGCACACAATCTTCACAAAAAAAGAGCTACAAGGACAATCCTGACTGGTGAAATATCCATCCCTGATGATGTATCCACATTGTTCGGTCAGGTTTCACTGGCTGGCACCCATGTGCACCATGTTGCAATTTGGTAAGCAGATTCCCCATGTTATTACTGTTCCATGATCAGCTGCATCCTTACACAATGGCCACCAGTCTCTATTTGCCTCCCACCCCCCTCTCCTACTTAAATATTGTTTTAAATGTTCAGTGCGACCGTAAGTGCATCTTCTCTTAAAGACTGGCAGCTGGATGCCTCAAAATACCACCTTCAGCCTATTTAACTTAAAAGGTTACTTCTCACTGTCAATAGTGATATACTTAGACTAACTTTTTAGACAGATTTTAGAAACAATTTTTAAACTGTTTCTAGTGCTTGTGAGAGTTCCGGCCTAAAGGTTACAAAAATCGCATTAAATACTTTTAATATCTCATTCAAATTTTTGTATCTCCAAGTTTCTTGAAATTCTTTGGGGTTTTTTAAGAAACTCATAATTAAAGCATGCTGGACTCCTGAAAAGTTCTTCCTGTTTCTCAGTGAAGAATTTACAATGAGTCTCCAATCTCCCACTCCTATATGTTATCCTGTAGTTAAATAAGAGGGCCTTAAAGGATTAATGAAATTTTACATCCATTTTAAACCCAGTATTTGTGGAGATATAGTTCAGGTTATTCTATGAATTCCATCCACATTACCGTAAACAAATTCAAAATGCAGATTAATCTAAAATAATTTTTCTCCTTCTACTGGACATGAATGGCCACAATACATGAAAAATATAAACCGGACACAGTTATGTTTAGATTTAATCTCTATGAATCAGGGTACATTTGAATTTTTTTTTTGGTCTTGGACTGTGTTTACACTAGTTGGGTCAGCTAAGTCAAGCCTGTGGTATTTGTAGTGTGCTGTTTGTAACTAATCAAAAATTGCATTTATGTTTGCAGCTACAAAAGTTGGCAGACTCTTGGATGTTAAAATTATAATTATGGTTAATACCAGAGGTAAATGACTTATAGCTGTAGAAATATATAACAAAGAGAAGCTTGTTATTTCAACAAGTCTACAGCCAACTTGGAACTGCTTGTTCCAAGTTTTTGTCTGTTTTGTCTCTGGAAAAAAGAGCTGGAACAGGATGGTACTGAATCATGATTATATGCAAACCATCTGGTGTTAAAGATGTTAATTTCACAGCCCTTGATAAACAAATGAACAAGGTAAGAGTACTTCTGATAACAAATAGGATGTTACTTCAGTTTATAAAAAGTCCTTAGAATTATCTCCTAATCAAACATGAAAACACAAGAGCTCCTATTGCCTGATTGTTTGCTTCAAAGAACAGATTAAAAGATACATTTTCACTTCATAAAAGCATCAGTAATTTGTGTTTGTTATTCAACATTATTTCAATTTTTTTTCCCAGTTTAGCTGTCAGCCTCACACACAGCCGAATCAGTAGAAAAACTACCTTGTATTTGGAATAGACATGGTGCTAATAACGAAGCAAACTTCACAAGTCAGTAATGCTAAGTGGAATAGCATGCTTCTTCCGTCTCCTATCAGTCCGTGACTTCCTTTTGCACTTGACAAACATGGGCTGTTCTCGAGAACAACAGAGACATATTGTTCTTGCTTCCTGTAAGGTGATGTAAGTGCAATGCTGAATGGATTAACACCAATTCTGCATTTTGTGGAAAACACCAAAATTTAGAAAAACACTCGTGCCATTCAGACTGTAGCAAGAAACAATAACCTACTGTATCTGGCAGATGAGCAAATATTAACTTTTCCCTGTAAATTAGTCTTTAGTTTGCTTGTCATCTTCCCACCCCATTTACCGATTTCTTATCAGCAGAAGCAAATGCCAAGCATATCTTGTTGGAAAAGGGGACTGCTCAACACAAAAGCAAACAGAGCTACTGAAGCTACTGCAGTGAGTAATTTTTCTAATTATTCCAGAACTGATCCTCTGTCTACAGAAGTAATGGAAAACAATGATACAGGAGGAGGCTTTGTGCCAACAAGTGGATTAGTCTTAACATCAATTTTAACAGGATGGGACCTATTGATACAACATATAAACAAAGCTAATAAATGCTGTTTTTCCTTCTCCCTTGTACCTGTTCAATTAAAGCCCTTTAAAAAAAAAAAGACATTTAATAAATCATCCACTTTCATAATATTTATATCCAAAAACAGACTGCAGAAGTCTCAACATTATTTATTTTTCCAATCCATTTTGAATTCCCCAGATATTCACTCTTGGACTGTAAATAATCTTTTTTTCATATGATGGATTATTTCAAATGCCAAAGGATCTTTTCCTCTACTGGGTGCTACACCACACAAAGCTAGCACAGGTTTTGGATATGTGCTAGTTATTCCTACTAGTTTCCTTCTCCGTGAAGTAATGTTTTTGGTAATTATCAAGCTTTTAAGTACTCTTGACAAGTAAATTGTAGGTGAATGCAAAAAACCGACATATTTAGTCAACATACAGAGGTAGCTTTCCAGTTTCTGAGTGCAGCACTTGCAAAGCGTCAGGCTGATCCTGCTCAACGCAGCCAGCCATAAACCTTCAGTGAACTTGAAGCCGTTTGGGAGCACAGAGCGAGGCAGGTTCAGGCGGCGGATAATAGTAGACAGCAAAGGCTAATGATTACTCAGTCCTGCCACCGCTCTCAACTCACTGCAAACACTCAAAGCATTTACTCCTGACAAGCTAGTTAGAACGTGCGTGCCATTAAAAACAAACAAGAAAAGCAGTAAATGATAAAATCTCTTTAGTAGGACCAGGTTCAGCGCACATGAAGGACCTGGCTTCTCGCAAACCTCGAGCCCCTTTGAAGGCTGCAGGGCGAGGCAGGGCCCCTGTAGTTTTAGCGGCGGGGAGACGCAGCCTGACCCGATAGGTTTGAAGCGCGACCGTGGGCTCGCGTTAGGGGGGAGGATGTTACGAAATAAAGCCCCACAGGAGGCGGCAGGGAAGGGCCGCCCTCGGTGCTCTCCAACAGCCGGTACTGCCGTCCCCTCCCGGGGCGCCCCGAGGCGCGGGGCGGGGGCAGGCCGGGCCTTCCCAAGGGGAGCTGAGACCTTCCAGGCGGACAAACCCGTGAGGACACGACGTGACCCCCTTTCTCCGAGAGCTCCCACTCGGGACGCGGCCGGAACGCCGAGCAGGGGGGCGGAAAAGGTTATTTCTGCCCGGAGGCGGGGCCGGAGGAGGTGCCCGGCGCTGGGGCCGCCCCAGCCCGCGCTGCCAGTGGATCCGCAGCTGTGGCTCGGCAAGAGCTGGAGCGCCGGAGAGCGATCCCACAAGTGGTTCCTCCCTGCGGCCGAGGAATTTCGCCCACGGAGTGAAGCGGCCGGAGGAAGAGCGGGGTGTCGGGGGTGGCAGGGGAAGGACGCCGGGCTGCCGGGGGTCGGCGCGCCGGGCAGTCCCTGCAGGTGCGGGGGAGAAGGGCGCGTCATGGTGCCGGTGGCAGGCACGGAGGGAGGCTGTGCTCGTCTCCCCGTCTCTGTCAGCCTTCGCTAGCGCCCGAGTGGGAATCCCTCGCTTCAGCCCGGCCGCCTCTCCCCTCCAGCAGCTCAGCGGGACCGCTCCGGGGCGGGCGGCGCAGTATGGCATCCGCCTAACCCCAGCCGGCGCAACAGAGCCCGGGGCTACTCCTTCCCCGCCGGGATGAGCGACAGCAGCGAGGGGATCGTCAGCCTGCCGGTGCCCGGCCCGCCCGGCGGCGGGACCCCCTGCGAGGAGGTACTGGGCAGGAGAGCGCCCGGGGCCGACCCCGGCGCCCGCAGCCTCCCGCCCGACTTGGCTGCGCCGCCGCCCGCCGCTCTCTGGGCTGAGGACGCCGCCGCCGCCTCCTGCCCGAGCACCGCGGCGCGGGCCAAGGGTGGCGGCCGCCGGACCGCGGTCACCTACGTGATCAACGAGGCGAGCCAGGGGCCGCTGCTGGCGGCGGAGAGCGGCGCCCTGCAGAGCCTGCGGGAGGCGTGCGAGGCGGTGGGCGCCGCGCTGGAGACCCTGCACTTCGGCAAGCTGGACTTCGGCGAGACGGCGGTGCTGGACCGCTTCTACAACGCAGGTGAGAAGGGCTGCCCGGCCGGGGCTGATCATCCCTCCGCGGGACCGGCTCGGCCGGGGCTCGCCGTCACCGCCCCGGGTTCACCGCGGGGCGGCGGGAGCAGCTCCGGCCGCCGGCTCCTCCGGGGGCCGAGCCCTCGGTGCCCCCGGCTGCAGTGACAGCAGGCACGGAGGGAGCGTGGGGAGGCAAAAGTGTGCCAGAGACCGCTTTTGTCCCCCGCGCTAATGAAGAAGAAACTCTTATGTCAGCAAGCGTGCTGTTAATCAGCGCTTGTGACCGCTACCAGCGGGTTAAACGTTCCCTGGCTGCTTTCTCTCGGGGTCCCGAGTGCAGGGATGCAAATCTGTACTTGTACGATGAGTGCGGGCTGAAACAGACGGGAGCTGCGAGGCCACGGGAGCTTCGAAAAGCAGATTTGACACCAGGCGCGTAGGGACAATTTCCTAGTGCTGACGCGGTATCTGGGATGCTGCAGGTGTTTGTGGTTGAAAGTTTGTGCTTTTGATATTGGTTGCATAAAATAAACACGATTGATGCGCTTGGACAGAGAGCACGCCGGCCGAGTTAATTGGCAAGAGTACCCAGGGCTGCATCCTCTCAGCCCAGTTTGCCAGCTGTGTGGAGATAAAAGTACAGTACCTTCATTTGAAGGTGTGGTGGCCTGAGGTTTTGTGTTATGATGGCCCCGTTTGTAAAAATAATAACTAAAACTCTCCCCCATCTATTCATCTTACTGACAGATAAATAGTGTGAATGTAGAATAAAAAATACCTCTGCTTGCTAGATTTTCAAAGGCTTCATACAAGTAAGGTTATAGTACTGAATTAATGGCTTTTTGCTTTAAAAAAATATCAGAAGCAGGGAATTGACCTGACCTGCAATTTTAAGCTTTGGTGTAGCAGTTTTTGTAGTTTGACTGTAGGCTTTGCCTTATATGAAATGCATGCTAAAGAGAAGCATTTAACAAGTTTTGTCAGATACTGTAGTTTCCTCCTCTCCTGGGGAGGGGTGAAGAAAAAGGGAAAGAAAACCCAAACAAACAAAAACCTCTACTGTGAACAGTTCTCACAAAAGGCTGTTCAGCACAGGCATGCAAATGCCTGTCACCTCTTTGAAACTTTGCAAGCTTTGCCTCATGGACTGCTGTTTTCTGTTCAGTGAGGTGGGCGATTCTTAAGCTCTGCATTCACAGCTTATTCCTTTTGCCTCATGCAGAGACATTTCCTTAAAAGTAACAATTTTCGGAAGTCAGAGGAGCTGTTCTCACAGGTGGAAATAGGAAGGCCATAAAGTTTAATTATAGACCTTATATTCTCTGCATTTAACTCGGAGAGACTTCAAGCACCCTGACATCTCTTCATTCCAGGGCAGGTGAAACCTGAGAGTCTCTTTTGGTTGTGTTGTGGAAGCTGTCGCGTAGTGAGGCTCAGGAAGTTGAATTATCCCTGATGTTTTTGTGCCGCTTACCCTGGTTAATTTTTAGACTCTGAGCTGTTCAACAGGCGGGTCTTGATAGTTCATGGACGCTTTTCTTGTAATGGGAGATTTGACTTGAAGTGGGCCCCTTTTAATTCTGGCAGTAGGCGTCTGGTTTATAGTGCTACATAACTGCATGCTTATGTAATATAATTTGCTTGTTTCAGTGGCTTTTCAGCAAACTGTAAATGTGAGAATGTTACTCATTTTTTGGTTTTTTTTCTTTTTTTTTTTTTCTTGTCCTGTTTGGGTGGAATTTAATGGAACTGTTGCAAACCAGAAAAAAAGTATTTTGTAATTCTCCTTCAGTAGTAAAGTCCAGAAACATTTAAAGAACTAGGACAGTTGATCACCTCCAGTGCCTGAACTGAAGAGATCTAGATGTAGAAGTTTGCATCTGCTCCACATGTACTCTGTACTCTCTGAGCTGACCAGTGATAAACCAGCTGCAATCTCAAAACCAGTTTCATGTTGCTTATCTTGGGTCTAGTGGGATCTGTCAATTTTTTGCACTCGTTTCTTTATCCTTGGTGCACTTTCTACAGTCTTACTATTTTTAGGAATTAGTTGTTTTCCAGGAGCTATAAGAGTGAAAAAAATCTGTTTGGGAACAACATTAAAGAGTAGAGTATAGTGTAGTAGAGGAATACAAATGGGGAACAGAGTAGGGAACGAAACTGAAATGGCCATGGAGGGTGTAGCTTTTGCACAGATATTTTAACTGCTTTAACACGGTGGTGGGACAGAGCATTTGTAAGTGACCTAAACTCCATCTCTCTTACCCTTCTTGTCCTTTGCTGTGTGCTTTCAGTGATATTAGTGATATTAATTATAAAGAATAGCTGTACACTATATTTTTTTAAAAAATAGTGTATGAAAGTAGCACAGCATGACTAAATATTAAATAAAAATTCAGCAGTGAAAGTGCTTTCAAATTACATGATAATTACGTGGTCATAATCAGGGTGTGAAGTCCTCCTGGATTCATTGGAAAGGCCAGCTAAGTTACCAGAGTAAGGAATGATGTGATTTCAGGAAGGTTTGGAAAATCAAACTTATAACTGTGTTTGTGTGAAACAAAGCAAAACATTAAACCTCTCAACTCTTGTAATGCATGTAAATTAACTGTGATTTACGTGGATAGACCTACAGCGTAGCATACCTGTACATCATTAAAGCTTCCCTTTTTAGTGTCTTACTTTTTGCTTTGTATAACGTAGTATGAAGTCTTGCTGATTTTTGATGTATGTTTGCTTCATGCCTTTCACTGCTTCAAAGAGAACTTGAAGGAGTATTAACTAAAATATCTTAGATGAAAATACTCATCATCCGCTCTAAATGTAGATTAGCCTACTAATAATCTCCTGCCAGCTTCAGTCAACTATGGCCCTTAAATGCTGAGACATAATTAGCACTGCATGTTTAGTGAGTAGGTGTCAGCTATGTATAATTGAACCATGCATGCACCAAATATTAAGAATGAGCCTAGTCTAGCATTTCTGATTGCATGGCTTAAATTCCACTTGATTTCAACAAAAAAATAATTTTTTCTTAAAAAGCAAATGAGCCCTGGAAACTGCTGTAGAAGTGTCTGATAAAAACAGAGACTTCAGTATTAATCACATTTTCTTCTGTTTAAAGAGGAAGGTGAAGAGAGGAAAATGTAGTTCAATTTCTTGCAAAACTTGATGTATTTGGATTTAATCAGCTGTCTTAAGGGCTCTTTTCCTATATAAAGAGGATAGATAGAGTTTTTTATTGTTATTATTTGTTTTTTGGTTTGTGGTGGGTTTTTTTGTTTGTTTGTTTGTTTTGTCTCCAGTAATTTTAAGCTGGTGCAGATGAATTACAGATACCTCCTAAATTCAGCTTTGTTTCTAAAGACTTCAGGAGCATTTTAAGAGTTGGGCAATTAGAGATGTGCCAAAATGTATCTGAGACACGACTCTACAGTGCAGTAGGTAATCATGGTATTTTAAAAGTCACTAAAGCCGTTGATATTTGTAATGAAATGGCATTTTCTCTAAATTTGAATGACTAGATCTACATATTCTGTCGATTTTTCTTTAATTGCTCAGTTTCTTCTGGAAACAGCCATAAACAAGTGTAAATTACTTAGAGTTTGTTTGGCTTAGGTAAGCATTCTTTTTATTTTTTTCCCTATTTTTTTTTTGACAATTGAAATTAGAAAGATTTTGTTTCCAGCAGATCTTTATATTGTCACTTTGTATTACGTAAGAGGATCGATTATTGGCTGAACAGTGTTTGAGAGGAGCAAAATAGGTGAAAGTATGGTAAAAGGATAAAAACTCTCATGAATCAGTAATTTAAATGAAATCAGCTCTTCATGGGAGGGAGATGCTCTAAGTCAAGGTAATTTCTTCACAAATGTTTTTAGAATTAAACAGGGTTGTGTATGGTAATTTTCTAGATGCATAATATTGGGCATTCTGACTTAAATACAGTCTCAGAGGAATTTGTGAAAGATCACAGTTATTGAGGAGGATATGGGTTTTCTAATGTGTGCAGTCACTTGTTTTAGGTTGGTTCTCAAGATAAACAGCTTGACTGATGTGCTTTTCATATAAAACTGTCTTTCTAACTTTAATGCTGTCTTATACTGGGGAATTTAAATTTCATAAGCTTCTTATGCCCAAGTTTTATCCATCAATGGTCCTGAGGATAGATAGCATTTTCTACTAACACCATTGTGTGAGGTTATTGAGATAATTCTCCAGAACAGCAATGACCAATGAAAATGCAGTTCATCAAATAAGAGATGATAAAATAGGTTTAATATATTATCTTTATTTCCAGTATTCAGCATTCTTTCTTTCAGAATTCATGCAGGCTTGGGCTTGAGATTGGTATGTTGGCTTACTGGGTTTAGAAACATAGAGTGCAACTTTCTTGGGAAGACTTGATACAAAAAATGACAAAAAGTTCACTTCTATGAAGGTGAACTTTACTTCAAAGATGTTCTACACCTAAGTTGTTTCTGCAGATTCTACAGAACATTTGTGGATTAGAAACATTTATAGGCATACAGAAACGCTGTAAAGCAGTGCCAGGGCCCAACAGCATTCTTGTGGTTTCTTCCTCTAAATATGATATATTCTAGGCTGCTATTTTTTTCAAGTGAGTTATGCCTTTTATATGTGTTTCCTGAAGTTCATGATTGTGACACACCAATGTAGACTTTCACCTTAAACCCAAAGGAGGTCGTATTCTATTCAAAACTGATGTTCTCGTTTCTAGAAGTTGATGTAAATATTTTCTGTGGTAAAAACCATCATATATCCTACCATACTAGCTGTTTGTAGGAAAAAAAAATCACTAGCAGAGAAAGTAATCACAAGCTTTATTCTATTCTACATTGTCTCTCAGAACAATTAGGTGTTTTTCATCGCCTTTTTCTTGATGCCTCCTGATTAATATTTGGTTTCACTGACAGAGTTTTGTCAGACACTTGAAATACTGCACATACTTTCTGTGATTATGCAACACTTAGATTCACATCTTATTTTGCGTCTTTTTGACAGCCCCCTCCCCCCATTCCCCAGGTACTGCTGTACCTCCACTACTGTTTCTATAGCATCATGACTGGAGAATCAAATTATAGTTCTTATTAGTGAGCAGGAAATATTATCATGTTGCATTATTCTTGTCTGATTTCAGAGTCCAGGACAACTACTAAAAAAATAAAAAGAGGTTTAGTCCCACTGTCAGTGGAAATCATGTTGAAAAATTCTATGTTTCAGCAGCGATGATGCAAGTGATGAGTTGGAGCAAGAGATGCCAAATAAGTTAATAATGGTGTGCAGACTTGATCTTATGGCTGTCTTGAGAGTATGACTATAATCATGTCATGGATGCAAAGTATTATGAGTACAAAATCTTTGTGTCAGAATGCATACACATATTGTAATGTTTAGGTGGGGTGGATTATTACGATCCTTTTGATTATGCATATTGATTGCAGACTCTCTTAGAAAGCAGTATTAGAAACCTAAAGCAAATGACAGCATATCTTCAAGTATTTTATTCTAAAGCACCTGAATGGCATCTAATTTCTACAACAGAAATTATGAGTCTGGAAAAAAATCTGTAACCCTGATACAAAATATGTGTGTTCATGGTGCTAGTGGAGAACTTCTGAATTTATGAAGAAATTGCGGGATTTGAAACAACATATTTCCATTGCTGGACCAGGTGTAAATTTGTATAATTGGATTCCAGTATTGGTACTGTATTGAACTACTCTCATCAGGCTATAGGTGACTGGAAAGCTAATATTCCATCAGTTTCTGTCTGAAGCAGGAGTAGCACAGCAGATACACTGGGTTCTCTTTCAGACTATCAATGGCCTGTGACAGCAGATTGTAGCTCTGCTGTGCAGGAGCTTCCTAAGGCCTCTCCCAGAGCTGAGAGGCTTATGCAGCATATGCCATGGGTGTGAATTACCAGCCATGTCTGTAACATAAATAACATTAGGGATATGCTCCTGCAGTGCTTATTTACTGAAGTGTTATCAGTGAGACAGCTGACTAGAGAGTCCACATGAAGGCTTTTGTTGGATTATTTAGAAGTTTCTGGAAGTTACTAGAAGTTAGACTTTTGAAATGGTACTTTCTCTTTTGCACTTCAGTGCATCACGGTGATAGTTTAGAAATACTTCATGGTATTTGAAGTGGTGGGAGGAAAGCAAGTTATGAAATTATTAGGGTCTGTTAAAATATAATAAAGATGTAAAACTCGTGAGGCATCTGTATGAGCAGATATCATCTAAGTATGTTCCCCAATGGAGAAAATGCTAAATGGAACTAGATGAATACTTTTTGAGTAATGCAGAAGAAAGCTTGTGACTGTTTTTTCTGCAGTTTGCATTTCTGTAGCTCTGAACAGGATGTGTCATAAAGAAATGACTCTTGAATTTGCTGCAGTCATGATAATAATTTGGCTTCTTTTTTTAGTAGCTTTCCAAAGTAAAGAAGCACAATACAAAAAGCTGTAAATGTAGCAAGTGACAACAGCTGAAACAAGTTGTGTTAAAGCCTAAAGGTTCAAGTGAAAAGTAGAAAAGGCCTTATATAAATGCTTTAGCACCATTGTCCTCAGTAAACTTCACCCTCTGTTACATCTTAAATGAAATTAGGTTAAGCAAGTGAAGATTGCAATTTTATGGCAGTTTGTTTTATTTTGTCTCTATATAGACCAGCTGAGTTTTGAGTGCATTCTGTGGTGCTGATCATTTAAAACTTGTTCCTCTCTTGCCTCAGTGCCTTTGGAGCAGTCTGTATTTGGAATTGCTGTATTTGCATGCATAGGTAACCAGCAAGTTTATTTTTAAGTTAAACCCAAAGGAATTAAAAAACCTGATTCTATAGTGGCAGGGATTTTGCAAGTCTGTGTTTAATAAAATGGAAGTTATTGCTGGGATTCACATCTTTCATTGTAGGCTCCCTGCTTTAGATTTTCCGAAACATCCACTGTCCACAGTAGTCTCCTACCACTTCTTCAGTATGGCTTCTCTGGGGGTTTATATTCAGCGGTACAGACACACTCAAAGTTCAGCATTTGTTAGAATGAGATAAACATCTGCAGCAGTCAGCAAAGTCATCTCATACCACAGAACATGTGTGTGTGACAGATGACAGAAGAATCTGTTTTGACAATTGGGAGATTTTCTGCTAATTACTGATGGGTAGATTTCTGTAAGAGGTTTGTGATTGTTTGTGTTCCAAGAGAACATGAACCTCAGGCTGAGCTTGACACACAAGCACAGGCTGCTTTTTTGGTTGATATTACCTTTTTCCTCTGAGACCAAATTTATGCCTTAAGTGATGCAGAAAAAATATTTCAGTTATGAAGAGCTGCTGATCAACTATTAACAACAGCATGCAGGAGTTGAATTCCCTTCTAAATCATGTCTGCCTATATTCATAAACATTGGAATGAGTTTAGATGCAGCATGAGGCTTAAAGATTTCCCACAGTCTGAATCATTTGAAGCCAGTGGGAATCAGTGCTCTTTCAATTCCCACAAGAAATGTATGTTTTGATTTAAGAGCTAGACACCCTTGTAAAAATTTGGCTCTGCATTTCTTCCTTACTGTAATAAAGCAAATGAGTTGCTCTGGGACTTGCTTGCTGATTGTGTCAGTGGGTGTCTCTTGCAGAGAGTGCACTCTGGGTGAGTAAGCAGCTGGTGCTTTCAGTGGTGAAGTCAGGTTTTCAGCGATATCTCCAAAGAAGTGTTATCTGTACCTCTTGCAGAATTTATCTGGTTTTCTTCCCCTTCACACAATACCTGTCTGATACAGTTTTAATGCTGGTTTCATTACAGTCTTTCTGGCTTATTAGGGACCTATAGACGGAGGGACCTGCAATCTGTGAACTGTGAAGACGCAGGTTAAACTTCTGGTAGAAGTCTGTTGTGGAGTGTGCTTAAGTCACCTGACTGTAGCACAGGAAGCCCTGGATGTGACCAAGGAAGACTCAAGGATACCAGAATGGTACCAGAAATAAAGGAACAGTTGTACCACTGTAGGAATTAATTTATGGTTCTGAAGTGGGGCCCCTCCTGCTTGGGATAAATTTATTCAGTTATGTTGACACAGTAGCAAAGTGCTTCATTTAACTCCACCATAGAGGCACACCCAGAAGATTAAATGCTCCTACTTCCACTGCTCCACCTTCAATACGATTTTTGCAGCTATGCATACTTTTGAAAGCATTGTAGTACTGGCTTTTCTCTATAGAAGAATGTATCTAAAGAGAAACACACTAGATGTATATCATAATTTTATGTTTTATTGGTTTCTTACTGATTTTCAAGACAATAGCTCAGATTAGGTTTCTTGACCTTCATCCAGGATCCTTATAGCTGATTTGAGTGAAAATGGATTGACTTTAACCTCAGTGCATGCATACTGACTATTGGTTATGCTTCCAATAATGTAGCATGATAATGAAAACTAGGTTTTTGGTTATGTGCTGCATCCTGTATTCACTCACTCCTTGCAGCTCCTGCCATCAGTGGAAGTGACATGTGGCATTTGTGGAGAAGGGCAGAAGCCTCTTGAATATCTTTCATATCACCAGAACCTTGTCTTCCAGATCACAGTTGGAAATTAGAAGTTTTTGCCAAGCAGTTGGTGTGAAGAACAAAGAATCCCTCTGAATCTCCTTGGGAGCGGGATTTTGTCAGTTCTGAACATTGTCATCATTCCTGGGTCAAGTGCAATTGCAAGAGGCTCAGTGACACCATCCTGATCACTTTCACAAGAAATGATTGTTACTTCTGTAAATAAGCTGAAGTCCTGTGTATTTATATTCCCTGAGATCAATTTCAATTTTTGTTTTCTGCAGAAGTGAATTTCAATGTTACTTCATATGAAAACAAATATACTTCCTTTGATACTTTGAGTCCTTCAATACTTACTCTCTTACAGGGGTTTTCAGTGACCTTGCAAATCATTCAAGTTGCTGTGCACAAACTATTTTCTTTTGCTTATTATGTTGAAACTTATTTTGGGAGGTAAAGTTCCCTGATTGACTCATTCAATATTTGTATATTATATACATTTCAAGACTGTGAAGATTCTAATTTCCACAACTATTTTTATGATTGCATGTTAATTAGAAGAGGAACAGAATTTCTTAAAGAGGGCTTTTTTTGTTGTTTTTTGTGGTTTTTAATGTTTCTGGTTTTGTTTTTTACATTTTTGATTTTCTTTGTAGTTGTTCTTTTTGAGGGGGGCAGGGTTTGATATTGTGCTTGGTTGTTCTAGTTTCCTTTTATGTCTTTCAGGGTTCTTATTCTTTTGGGAATTTTCCTGATGTATTAACCTTGTATTAACTGTGTATAGTGAATGTGGCACATATGAAGCATGGCAGGCATTGCAGGGCAAGCCAGAAAAATAAGTAGCCATTCCAAAATGTCCTGTACAGCTCTATTATTATGACTCCAATGCTATTAACTTTGACGAAGTGCTGAGGTCTTGCAGCAGTGCCCAATTCCGGTCTGTTCTTGAGGGATTATGGTATTTCTCAACCATACATCAGAGTGAGCAGACGTGGTTTGTTTTCCTTCTTCTACTTGCTGCCACAGGCCAAGGGCAGCATGTGGGTACCCTGATTTACTACAGCCATAGAAGGCCATTTCCAGTGGTGAAGAAAGTACTTTATCAACCTCTTAGCATGAGGAAGGAAGCCCTTTGGCCTCAGGTAGAGCTGGGGACTCATGGTGGGTGCTTGGTTCTGGACAAGCCTTTAAGGCTGGAGCCTCTATGGGCAGCACTGTCCAGAGCTGAGACTGTGATGCAGCCCAGCCCAGCTGTGCTAGCAGCTTTTTGCTGGACCGGTCTTAGGGTGTATTGCAGAATGCTCTGTTTGCAGATGAGAAGTGTCTCAGGCTGGATTTAGCAGCCACTCAAAGAGCTTGTATTGAAGATTTACTCAAATATGCTTAATTCATTGAGGCTTAATAACACCAGAAGTTTGTGAAGGCCAGTAAGTGTGAAGTGGATTTAACATGGCTTAAATACTTCAACACATTTGAGTGTGTTTCACAATTCTGAGGTACTCAGAGAATGTCTTAAAAGTATGTGTTCTAAAAGCATGCTGCAAAATAAACAAGAAAATGAGGATTCTTGCCACTAATTCTGTTACCAGAAACCATGATCTCCCTTTTCCAGCTGATGCAAGAAAGCCAAAATGCAATAAAAGCACTGGGAAAATGGACTGAACTAAACTGAGAGCTTTTGCAGCAAGCCCTGCCAAATGGGTGTGAACTGGAAAATTTCCAGTCCATTTTGTTGCTTAACTGCTTGCATTTTGGTCTCTCTTCTGCAGTGTCCCAGAAGTGTGTCTGCTTTGAATGATCAGTCTGTTGACAACCTGATACTTGTCCCTGTATCTTCTCTGTTCAAGTACTTTAATAGTAGCTTCAGTTGAAAAATTTCCTGGTAGGCAGATTTACCAAACCTTAGTGAATTTCAGTTTATGCTGTGGCTGCTTGCAAACTACCAGATGCCTGTTTTCAAGATTTAATTCAATTCATAGGAACTTATATATTCCTTATCCATTATGAATTGAAGATACTGATTCACAGACACAGAGCTGGCGTTGTTCAATGTGGAGAAGAGAAGACTTCAGGGAGAACTCATTGTGGCCCTTCAGTACCTTAAGGGGGCTTATAGAAAGGAGGGAGGTGGGCTTTTTATATGAGCAGATAGTGACAGGAAAAGGGGTTTTAAACTGAAATGGTTTTAAGCTGAAAGGTTAAAAAGTGTTTTCAAACTGAAAGGGGACAGGTTTAGAGTACATGTTAAGAAGAAATTCTTTACCCAGCAGGTGGTGAAGCACTGGAACAGATTACCCAAAGGTTGTGAATGTCCTATCCCTGTAAGTGTTCAAGGCCACTTTGGATGGGCCCTGAGCAACCTGATCTAGTGAGTGGCATCCCTGCCCAAGGCAGCAGGGCTGGAATTAGGTGAACTTTGATGTCCCTTCCAACCCAAGCCATTCGATGATACTGTGATTTAGAGCTACTGCCGTAGTAATGTCAAATACTTTTGCGATAAAACTGTCTCAGACTTCTAATACTGAAAGGCCTAGTTGACATGGCACATTTTCAAATAATTCTTAATGCCAACAAATAAATAGAAACAGCATGACAGGTACTGCAATATGCATATCAATATCAGAAAAGAGAATTACCCTCCTGCTGAGAGTATACTGCTGTCTCACTCTAGCTGCAGTGTTAAGTAGGGTAAGAAGATCATAAAATACATTTTTCTGTGCACTTACTCTCATTAAGTAGAACTGCTGGAATAGCTGAGTATGTTGTATCCTTTGAGATGCAGTCCCACAGCAGCTTAGAGTGGAGGAGAAACTGGACTAACATGCTTTTCCCTGGTGCTGCTTTTAGTGTTCAGAGAATTATGTGATGAGGTAGGTCATGGAGCTCGCCTGATTGCTAACTCACTCCTTTACTTCCTTCTGGTTAGCTTTCTGTTGAGTAAGTTCTGTGAGCTGAGCACGCATTCCGGAGGACTGACCAAAAGCAGGACTGCAGCAACCAGTGTTGAGATTGTCTAAAGGTGTGGTTTCACGTTATTCTTGATCTTGTCTCCTTGTGGGTTGCCTCATATCATTTCCTCTTCCGGTCAGGGCGGCTAAGGAGTGTATTTCATGCTGGCTGTGCCAGCTGTTTGTGCTCTCAGTCTGATGTTTTGCAGATACCTTCAGTTTACAGGAATGTTTGAAAGCATTATCTTGAGTTTACTGTGTATTACAACAAAAACTTGAGGACTTCTCATCATGTGAAAGTTCAAAGATTCTGCCACCTGAATTGAAATTTTGACTACATCTTTACTAGCAAATGAGTATTTGTGTTGTCATATCCTACTCTTAAGGGGGAGTGCCCCAGATTCGTAGGTGCTTGTGGTTGAAAGGAAAGACAAAAGTGAGAGGATCTGCAAAAGCTTACAGAGTTTCATTAGGTTATACACTTGCCATGAAAATTGGTATGGTAGTCCATTGTCTCCCAGTGTAACCAACAGTACTGGGATTTGAATAAAGGGGCAGAAAAAGAAGGGAGAGATGGGTTAAAGAGGGTGAAAGAGATAAAAAGGAAGAGAGATCAACAATCCTGGCTCCAGCGTTGATCCAGCTGATGGTGTGGCCAAGGTCCTGGGATGCACACACACCTGGGCTTTGTGGGGAGACCTTTTTATACATAAGTTTTCTCTCTCCTGGAGATAAGTTTCTCACTTTCTATGCAAGTTAGTTATCATGCTCAGTCTGTTCTTTTAGACCTTTCTGGAAATGGGTCAGAGGGCTCTGGAGATCTTTGGTGGTCTTGAGCCCCCCCTATAGAAGCATGTCTGCTTCTTGACCTCATTCACACACTGTACTGTGTTGTGCTTATCTCCAGGAGCCAGAACAAGGAGGCTTGTCCCAGAAAAGTGCTGCCCTACCTCTATATGGCCCCCTTCTCCAGCCACATCCTGTTCTTTCTCACAACAATCCTTGGTTGGCTGCACAGTTATCCGGCTATTGGTGTTTGGAGACATACACATTAAGTCCCCTTATCTTCTAGGCTTCTACACATGGATAGCAGAGTTCAGTGGCCTATGCTGTTAAGCTGTTATCACTTCTGGTGTGCTTTTGTTCTGTGCCAATGGGTAGAGCCGCAGTAGCATTCCCAGTGGCCTGTCTGAAGGGATCAACCTGAGGCTAGGAGAATTTAAGACTGATGTAAAATCATTCCAAGCCACTTGGTCCTGATGCAGAAGTGGGACCAGGGCCATATTTAATTAGCCAGCATTGCTATTCTGATTTCCTAGTTTAGGTGTAACAAGTGTGCTTTGAAGCTTTTGTTCAGAGCTGAGGAAGTGCAGTTGCAGTGTCATGTCTATTCAGGAAGGTGGATTAAAGATACTGCATTTGTGAATGCACAATTTCAGCAGCTATCTTGGCTTCCAAATTCACAGTCTTTCTTGAGGCCCTTGAACTGAATGAAGGGCAGTGAGTAGCTATTGCAAGTCTTAGGCCTCAATGGTCATTCAGGAAATAACTTGCTAATATGTGCTGTTTGTTGAAAAATAGTCTTTCAGATTCACCATATAGAACTGGACTGCAAGTACAGCATTTGTGCATCTTTTCCAGCATGAACCATTGGTTTCTTTGTATCTGCAGGAAATATACAAAATGTCATGACTGAATGTGTTGTAAAAATTTTGCTTTCCATCTTAATTAATTTGATTTTTCAGTCAAACTCTAACACATAACTTTTTTGATAAAAGATATAATATTTTTCAGTTATTAATTTCTGCTTGAATGTATCTGCCCTGCAGTTATATTGACAACCTTCAGTGTGGTAAATGAAGAAGGTTGACTGCAAAAGAAACAAATTAAATTTCAGGAGCTTAATTTTTGGCTTATGCTATTGTAAATTACTTGGTCTATGCTGGCAAAGTTGTTTCCTAGAGTTTGTGGTTTAATTTGCTGGCCTTTATATCCAGGTATTTTTGGCTAAATCTCTGTGAAAGAGTGGTTAGTCTGCTAAAAATGAATGCATGAGTAGGTGGTGGCTGTTGTCACTTATTTTCCCCAGTGTCTCAAGTGTTTCTTCATCATAAATGTTTCTTTCTCTCTTCTATAGAAGATGAAGAGCCTGAAGCATGAGAATTTACGTGTTTTAACTGAGCTAGGTTTCCTACCAGTTATGTGGGTTATTTAGTTTGTGTAAACTGAGTATCTGTTTTGATGGCAATTATTCAGATTTACATCCTGTTCACATCAAAAATTGCTGTAGAAAAGAAAAAATCTGTTTTTAGCATAAATTACTGTTATCTTTACCATTTCAGACTGCAGGTTGAATAGCAGTTGAAGCCGTGTTGAATATTGCAGTGAGATCATGTATACCTAGTTGTTTTAGTTAATTGGGACTAGAACACTTGGAATACTAACTGAATTCCAGAAGTTATGAGGAATGAAAACATTTTTACCTGTACATAGAATAGAAGGAATAGGAACATAAGATTAAGCAAGTCACTGATTTTATATGCAAATGGTTATTCTTGCCACTTTGGCTCAATTAACATATGCCAGTCATTAAAGTTTATCATGCCCCACTGGAATTGATGAATTCATAAGGTTCTTCTAGTAACATTTCTTTGGTTCAGTTGTGGGCTAGCTAGCGTGAGGTTGTGCTGTCTACTGTGATTTAAAACATATAGGTAATGGATTAGTTTGTAGAGTTTTTCTCAAGCAAAATGTTTCTTTGTGCTTCTGTTTTGTAGTCCTTGTTCTTACTCAAAAATCTGATGCACTTAAAACCTCATTTGTAGTGCTAGTTCTACTTCAAAAGTGCTGCTGGTACAAAATATTTTTTTTCTGTACATGGAGTTCAGCATTGTCCTAGCTTGGTGAATGGCCATATATAAATAATTCAGAATTGAATTCAACATTTACAGTGCTCCAAGTGCTTTATCTTGAAGTCCTTTATCATGCTTCTGCCAGCTGTGATGCTGGCCATTCCCCTTTGTGGGTAATGAGTTTACATAAGGATTTTATCCATAGAGGCTAAAGCACTTTATGGAGGGAACAGATAGACATCTCATCATTTTAAAGAGAATGAAACCAGAAGGATGAAGAGCTTGCTTGAGGTTTGGCAGTAGACTGTAGCTAAAGGCGAGGAGAGAACCCAGCTTTCCTGAGTTTGTGAGCTGCTGGGTAGATCAGATGCACAGCCATTGTGATCACTGGTGATTTAGCTATGACTCATTTCAGTTAAGAAGATAAGAACCTCGATGATAGTTAACATAAAATCTGAAATTTAAAACACTCTTACAGAGTGGTTGGATATTAAATTGTACTGCAGTAATTCTAAATTAGTGCTTTAGCCATATAAAAGTAGTTTTTGGTACTGGAATCATCCACAGAGATGGGTTGCCTTTGGAAGTAAAGTTTGAGCATCTCGTATTAATACAGAAAGTGACAAGCAACAATAATCCAAGGCTGTTCTTTTTGCTGTAAAACTGAATTGATTTGGAATGGAATACAGCTATCACAGGCCACCTGGAGTTACCATTGACAAAGCCGAACGCTTATCAGATCTGGTTTTCGTTTTGCAACGATTAGCAGCAATCATGTCAAGCGTTAAAGAATTTAACTCAGATGAGTCATATCCGTTTTCTGTTAGGGATGCAAGAGTGCAGTTACTTGTGAGGCCGGGCAGTCTGTGCTGCCTTAGAGGCAGATGGTGCTGGTGTGAGCAGTAGTATTTTCTGCATTAATTTGCAAATTAGTAGTTGCTTCTCAGGAATTTTGAGTGTGATTTTTCCAGTAACTTAAATACCAAGTTACTACTTATGTGCACACATGTGGTTATTTTGGTAGACAACTAGTGTGGGAGGTTTTGTCCTCCTTAACAGGAATAATTTGTGTATCACCTCCTCTCCCCTTTCTTTACTGATACTTTCACTGTTGCTCTGACAGTCTTGAAAGGTGAAGGGTAGTTCTGTGATCTGTGCTCCAGTAAGCTGAAGCAAAGAGTCATAGCTCAAATTGTGAAATTAATTTCAAGCTTGATCTGTGCAAAAGGGAGATGCATTTAAGTGAAATAAAGCAGCCCAGATGAATCTGTGTCTGTCTGAACTTTTATCCTAGACTTGTGTAATTGCCGTCCTTGGGAGCTGCTGAGAGATGATGTTTACGAAAGGACCACCGTGCCACACTTTCTTGTACTTGGCAACAATGCTGTAATCTTGTAACTTGTATATCTGCAACTGTAGACAAGGCTGCAAGTTTGCTTCTTTCTGCTGGAGATAAACTCCTTGTCCTTGATACGTTTTAATAGGGTCCTTTAAATTTTTATAAGTATTTGAGGCTTTTGTGTTACAGGGCAAGATTACCTGAATCTGTGCTGTGGAGAGCTTTGCAAAGCAGGACAGTGATTCCAACTCTATCCTTTGTGAATTGTTGCAATAGAAGAAAATTATAGTGCTATGTGCCGTGTTAGTGACATGTCTGGTTTGATGGAGGGTTGCTTTTTTAAGTCTTGGAATATTCCAAATTTAGTCTCGTCTTTGAATTTAAGCCTTCATTTTCTGTGTGAAGTTGATACTTTTTTGCATTGTTTTTGGTGGAGCCCAGGGATTTTTCAAATTAGGTTTAATCTGGTGTGTTTTGTTTACGCTGCACTTCATCTGTGTTGACTGAAGTAAATTGATTTGTGTGGTTGAGTGCTGTGTGGGTTTTTTTTCCTGCTAAATTGCAAGGAAGGCTGCATGTAAATGTTGTTCTTGTGACTTACAGATTACTAAGGTCTGACCAAGCCCTGCAAAGGTTGTCCTACCTGCTTTCAAATCATGTTTGAATTGAGAAGCCTTAGTAGTAGTCTTACGTGGAAAAAAGCAGCTTAACTGTAATTCTACAGGTTGCTTTGTTAAAAGAAAGTGGTGGTGGTTTCTTTTCTCATTTGGTTTTTATTTTGTTTTTTAAAGGAAGAGCTGGAAATGGATAAGGTATATGAGGTATGTAAGCAGATACTGATATGTCTTTCTGCTTTTTCAAGGATTTCTTTGAAATAAAACATAAATAAACCTTGTAAGGTGCAGATGAGTAGGAAAAGTAGACATAATCTTTTGAATTTAAATGACAAATATTTAGGACATTAGAAATAGACAATAAATAATAATAAATTCATGTGCTAGCAATGATAAATTCATTGCTGTGTTCTTAGGGAAGGAACATGCATTGCTACCCAGAAATCTGTGAGCAAGGGAACAACTGATAAACCAGTGCATAGATGGGTTTATTTTGGGAAATATCAGTCAGTGCAGTCACTAGACCAATTTTTAAATCAAATGAATAGGCAGAGACACAGAATGACCAAATGCTTCAGGGTTTGCTTATTTTTTAATCTATTAGGGTGTGTAACAGGTTAGAGGTGTTGTGAATGAATTACTGAAAACCTCACAGAGGTAATAAATCCAGGAAAAAAAAGGAAAAACTGGAAGAGTTATTTGCTGTCTAACTGTGATGTGGCATATCTTTACCACGTGCATCTCTGCTTATCACATTTGGAAAACTGAATTTGGGTCTTTGGGGAAGACACAGGGGAAAAAACAGATTATCAGAATCATTCATGGAATTGTTTCCATGCAGGCGGAGACTGACTACATAGGTTCTTTTCAGAAGAAAAACAAAGGGAAAGGGGGTGTAATCTAAATGGAAAGGAAACATTGATTAAGGAGTAATAAGTAATTTTTGGTTTTTTAACTCTTATCTGTAAGCAGCTTTAGAGGAAGCAAAAAGAAGCACTTTTCCATTCAAGCCCATAGTTAAATAGTCTTCAAAAGGACTAACATTCCTGAGGGACCTGTTATATATTGTACATGTGTACACATGAAATGACTAGAAAACTCTTCAGGCTGTTGAATTTCCAGATGCTTTAGAATGTACCATGTGGATCTGTAGTTGCTTTTTCTTTTCTTTTCCTTTTTGCAAAGATTTGTGTGCTTTTTAAGAGACGATGGTGTTTTTTTATCAGAAAACATGGCATGTGAAATTCCAAAGCCTTCAGGTAATTAGTTTTCTCAGTGCCTTTCTGTTCATGAGAAAACATTGAACACAGCAGTGAAAATGCTACAGTGCAGAGATTTTTTGTGGAGAGGGTGGTGAGAACCAGGAGTGGCACGCATATTTTTTGATTACTATGAAATTTGGGGTCTTAGATTCTTAAGTGCCGTATTATTTATGAAAAATAGGGTTGTTGTTTTTTCTTTTTAAATGGAAATATTTCCATGACTAAATAAAGACATTTAATAATTGTGTTTGTTTAGATCTCTTAGAAAAATTCTGCTTCCAAATTTTCAGAAGCTTAGGAGGATTCTCATTTTTTACAGACATTCCAGATACTGTCCATCATGCCAGGAAAATTAATCTACAAACACCAGAGGTTTATGTCCAAAAAGGAGACAGAGGAGTTCTTTTACTTTATTCAAATAAAGGAGAGGGGTGTTCCCCTGGCATCTCTCAAATTTTTTGAGTGCTCAGCCTCCCTTTTATCCTAATTCCCGGCCGTATGTCCCTTTCTCTCTTTCCCCATAGGCTGAGGTACTTGAGAGGTACAGACTTCCCTGAATGCCTGATACCTGGGATACCCCCACCCCCCCTCCAGTGCATAATCCCCTTCTTAATTCTTAGCCCTTGAGGAATTTTATGGTGTTTTCCCAGTGTCTCTTTCACCTTTCAGTGGAATCCATCCCATTGTTTCTGTTATCTCTCAGTGATAGTTTCATCTTATCAGCAGACCCACAGCTTGTTTGTAAAGACAAACCTGTCATTCCTCTCAATCCCTCCTCTTTCAATTTTTGTTAATTGTCTTTACAAACTTCAGTTATTATTGACTTAATTTCTTTTTCTTGGGTCTTTTTTGGCTTTGCAGTTATTTGCAGTGGTATCACTTTCTGCCCTTTTGTAGCCATCTCTGGATCAGTAGGCACGGCTACTACCTGCATCTTTTTGATCACATTGAATGAGTTGTACTAGGCAAGGGATCATGCATGGTAAAAAGATTAGAGTTGCTGTCGCTCTATTGGGAACGGCGAGAAGAACGACACAGACTCTTGTGAGTTGAACAGGAGAGTTCTTCCTTTCTCTTCTTAAGGTTTATTACTTCAGATCTTCTTTTATAGACTGTTACGTGAAAGTACAGAAGAGTAAAACTCTTATTGGTTAGTAAACTGACACATCACCATCATTGGTCAGTGGGGTACACCACCCCTCCACCTTCTCTTGCAAGAAAACAAGGAACCGACAAACAGCACCTGCAAGGCTGTTTTCTATCTCTGAGGATTGTTTTAATTCCTCCTTATTAATTCCCAGGCCACTTTCTCAGGCAAGACTGAGAAAGTTATGTGGCATGCTATTCCACAGGCACTGTGCTCCCAGCTTCATAGTTAGCATCCATAAGTTGCTACAACACATAAGAGGAAAAAAGCATTTGTTTAACTCATAGTCTATCAGGTAACCATGAAAACATGTCCTGTTCCCATCCTTTTCATGTTTGGACTGGTACATGAGCTAACTTTTTTATTCTTTTTGTTATCTGTTTTACTACTTTTCCATTGTCATCTATTTGCAAGCAGCAGTTGGAGTCATTTAATTTTTCACATACTCCCCCTTAATACCATCTGATGCTGAAATATTGCATTTCTTATCTGAGTGAACTGGTCAGCAAGAAGGTCAAGAGCTGTTGCCTTACTTTTGGGTGCTCCCTCTAGCCAGGGATGCATCAATGAACCGCTTTTCTCATATATTTTGACTCTTGATTTCCCTGAACTTGCAGTAGCAGAAAGAACAATGGTCTAATATACTCCACATAACATATCTCTGACCGGTTTGGAGGAAACCTACAGTAAGCATATTGGCTACAAATCCAGTAATGTTCCTTTAAAGCCCAGGTCCCATTGGCAAAAGAACCTTTCCAATTTTCATCATCAATTGGTGGGTCAAAATACAGCTTGCTTTTGGGGCTTAGTGGTCCCACAACAATAGTTACTTTGCCATAAGAATCACAGTATTTGCATTTCCAAGCTCCCACATGAGGTTTCCACTTGCAGTTATATCTCAGATAACGTGTCTTGTGGAATTGTCTTGGGGGCAACTTAAAAATAAGAGGTCAAACAGAAACAAACTTATCTTTCCTCACTGCTTTACGGACTTTAAAATCTTCTGGTAATTATGGAAGGAACACCTTGCTCATCTACCATTGGTGAACTTAACATGTGTTTGATTCCATCTGCCTCAATATCTGGAACAATTATAAGGAGGGCAGTTGGGGTCCAACAATATAAACCTAAGGATAAAATCCAGTCACAAACCCTTTTTCCCACTTATGTGCTACCTGTTCTGTTTAGACAATATATGCCTCTTTCAGAAGAATGAAGCTGTTGTGGACTTCCTTCTTTGTCTCAAAATCCTGTTCTATTATGGACTTCACTCAGGGTGCTAACCCACCATTTAGGCTCGACTGGGCTGGCCACCCATGGCCAGCTTTCAGATCCCCCTGGGCCTCCGCAGACCCAACAATTGCTAAGGTTAAAGGTTTTTGCTGCTTCTCCTAAGGTTAAAAAATTATTTTCCCACTTTTGGCCCCAACTTAACTGACAATATAAAGGGAGGATTATTAAGGGAAACATTCTAATAGTGTAATAATCTAATTTCCTAACCTAATTTTCACTTTCACATTGTCTTTCACACCACCTGTGGCAAGTGAAGGCACAGAAACAGCTCAGCATAAAGAAAACAGTGACAGCATGGATTGGCCCCCAGTGTCAGGAGATTTGAGAGTAGGAATGCCCATACAGGCTATTTCAGCAGGCAGTCTGTGGGTAGGTACTCAGGGCTTCCCCCGATGTTGACACATGGCTACTGCTCCAGTCCACTCCTGCGGGGTGTCAGTCGCGGCTTCCCATCCTTCTCCTCCAGCTGAGCTGTCCAAACCTCTGGGACCTCAGAGACCTTGACCCGAGTGTGATGGGTTTACCTGTGTTCAGCTGTCTTGACGGCTGTTTCTGTGGTCAGTGACACCTGGGAATGTCCACGCCACTTAGCCACCAGGGGTGCTTCTTTTCACTCTTTAACTAGGACTCAATCTCCTGGTTTTCACGTTTGTGAACAGTAAAGTCCAAAGGCAGGGTCTATGTCAGCTGAGCTTCCTGTCAAAGAGATTTCACAAGAGACAGTATCCAGGCCACAAATTGTTTTAAATATACATCACTTATCTTTACCCCCCTCCCAGGCTGAGAATTACAAGGATAGGGTCTGGCCCTATCCCTCCTGGGTCTGGCCTTTATTCTTGCCAAAGCCAGCAGCAAGAGCTATACCCATGGCATTTTAGTTTCTATCACCAGCTTCAGAAGGTGTTTCTTTATTTTTTCATTCATACTTTCAACCCGGCCCAAACTCTGGGGGTGACGGGGGGTATGTAGGTTTCAGTATATCCCTAAAGCAGCCATTACTCTTTTAAGAATCTTTCCTGTAAAATGAGTTCCCTTGAGTCTATTGTTTCAGCTAGTCTGTTTCCTCTTGCCTCTTCCGAGCACCCTGCCTGGTGCCCCTTGATGTGTATTACTGCTACCTTTTTTGGTAAATTCACCACCTCCAATAGGTGGGAGATTGAGTTCTCATGGGCTAATGTCTTTCCTCTGCAGGTTAATAAGCCTCTTTCTTCCCATCGTTTTCCAAATGCATGTATCGCCCCATATGCATATTTAGAATCAGTAAAAACATTTACTGTCTTGTCTCAATATAATTCACAGGCTCTCACAAGACCATACAGCTCACCTGTCTGAGCTGACCAGGTGGTTGGTAACCTTCACCCTTCCTTTAATTTCTTTCCATTCACGATAGAGTATCCTGTAAATTGCTTTCCTTCTATCACCCTTGAAGACCCATCAATAAACACATTTTCTCCCTCGGGCCATGGAACGTCTTGTAGATCTTTTCCTCGCCCTAATCTGCAGATCTATTACCTGAATGCAGTCATGGAATTTGCCTTGGCTCCCCTCTTCAGGGTCGTTCAAACAGGCAGCTGGGTTAAACCCTTCCCCGCTTTTAAATTCTAAATCCTCCTGTTCCATTAAACAGGACTCATACTGTAATAACCAAGCACTTGTCATCCACTCTAGAGGCTCTCTCAGTTAACAAAGCTTTAATCTGATGTGAAACTTTAACAATCAGTACTCTCCTGTTTGTTACTTTTGGGTTTCAGCCACCATCAGAACTGTGGCTGCACAGTTCTGCAGACAATGGGGTAGCCTCTGAGTATCAGGTTTACCAGTTTAGAAAGATAGGCAACAGACTTTGTGTTCCTCTATGCTCTTGCACCAAAATTCCTTTAGCATGACTTTATTTACTATTAACATACTGCAACAACTTAACTCTTGAGGGTGGAGTAAACTCTCCTAATATTTTCTGCAAAGTTTGCCCAAACAAAACAGGTGACTCTGTATAAATACGATCTAGTTCAGCAGCAAGCAATGCCACTGCCCTAAGCTAATCATATCACATTTTTTATTTTTAGTAACCAATTGCTCCCTATCCAATTTTTTTTCATCAAGTCCATCTTAGGTATAAGGAGGTGACTAACAAATTAACCTTAATTAAGGAAACCTTAATATTTATAATATTTTATAAACTTTATTAAGGAAAGATAAAAAATACTCTCCCTTAAAGTTTTCTTATAGCCTCCACAGAGGAAGTGCATGACCAATACCTAGGCTTTCCATAGGATGCCATCCCCACAAGACTGCAGCTGCAGAATTTGCCTTAGGATTAGAACTTGCCAATTCTGGCTCTCTACAACAAACCACAGACTGGGGTTCCCCACAAGGTAGGAGTTGCAGAATTGGCTTCATGACTGAAACTTGCCAATTCTGGCTTTTTACAACAAAACATACAAAAAGCAGAGGGGTGTAGTCCCCTCCAAACTGGACACAAAACCTCATGTAGACAAAGGAATTAAATTTCCAAATTAATTTCCTACAATTCTTTCAGAGAAAGATATGTTCAAACTTCTGAGCCCACAGAATTGAATTTGAAACCACAATTTTCAAAACTCCGTTGAACAATCAAAAAAAAATTCTTTAGTAAATTTTTCCCCCTCAGGGAAAAAAATTAAGGTGGATTGAGAGGTCCTGGTTTTTACTAAGACACACACCTCCTCTCGATCCAGACCCACTTGAAAAGTTAACAAAGGCTCCACGTTGGTGGGTTCCTGGTACAATGAGAGCCTTTGACACCTCTAACAATCGATTTCTCTTATCTTCTGGACTGTTTCGAGAGTCCAGTTGTTTTTGCAGACATTGCCGTTTTCAGTGTCCCTCTGTCCTACAGACAGCACCACAGATTTTTCCCAACCACTGTCTGGGTCGGGTCTCCACTGATGTGGAGAGAACGCCTCTGGCACTTCCTTGTGGCTGACACTGTCTCCTCTGTCCCAGGGGACCCCTTGGGCCCTGCAGTTTTTCCTTCTTTGGCTGGAAAAATTCTGCCACCATCTTTGCCTTTCCTCTTTGTACTCACTCTATTTACCGCACACTGTATACCAGATCTAATTCCCTGCCTTGCCACATTGTCTGAACAGCTCCTCCCCATTCCTGGTAGGCACAGCCAACAGCACCACAGGTGGCCAGGGCATCCTGCAGTCTCACAGGGCCAGCAGCCACTGCCACCCTTGCCCAGGGCTGGCAAGGTCAGGCACTGCCTGGTGCTGAGTCCCAGCAGCCCCACAGGCCCCCAGACCGTGGTTCTGATCCCGCACCTTCACTCCTGGTCCTTGCCTCAACCATATCTCTCCACACCCCCCTTCAACCAATTCTGTTCCAACACACCAACACGATCTGTCCATCTCCTGTTGTCAAGACTCCTTCTCAACTCCCCTTATTGCCCCTCCGGGCATGGAGTGTCACGACCCCTTCTCACTTTTCCCTTATTGCCCCCCTTGGGTGTCTATATCCTTAATTACCTCTGGGAGAATGTGTAAACCAACTCCACATTCTTCCAAGGGATTCTTCAGAGATATTTTGGGATCATCTTCCCTCTTGCCAGGGCCCCTTCCCCGCGGTACCCTTGCAATCCTCCATGGGTGCCCTCCCAGGTTTACCTGTGGTTTCCTCCATGGGTGCCATCCCAGGTTTTCTCCCGAAAGATCCCATTTTACTCACCAGTGAGATTTTCAGTCCTTCCCTGTGGACTCTTCATGGCCCCCCCTGGTCCACCACTTGTCTGTCTCCTGGACAGTCTTGGGATTGATTGCCCGGTGCCGGCCGCCACCAAGGGGAGCTGATCATCGAAACTGGGTGAGGCACCTTCAGCTGTGCTTGCTGCCTGCCGCCCCAGACGGTGGAAATATCCTGGACGAGCCCCCATTTGTCAGGAAAATTAATCCACGAACACCAGAGGTTTGTGTCCAAAAAGGAGACAGAGGAGTCCTTTTACTTTATTCAAATAAAGGGAGAGGCCACGGGGCTCTCAAATTTTTTGAGGGCGCAGCCTCCCTTTTATCCTAATTCCCGGCCGTATGTCCCTTTCTCTCTTTCCCCATAGGCTGAGGTACGTGACAGGTACAGACTTCCCAGAATGCCTGATACCTGGGATACCCCCACCCCCCCTCCAGTGCATAATCCCCTTCTTAATTCTTAGCCCTTGAGGAATTTTATGGTGTTTTCCCAGTGTCTCTCTCACCTTTCAGTGGAATCCATCCCATTGTTTCTGTTATCTCTCAGTGATAGTTTCATCTTATCAGCAGACCCACAGCTTGTTTGTAAAGACAAACCTGTCATTCCTCTCAATCATAATCTTGAAGTGCTTATATTTATTTTTCAGTCTGTACTTGCTGCTCATGAATCTTCTAAGTTTAAACCTTTTCTGGTATCGCTGGATTGGAAAACATTAACTCTCATGACTTGAAAATAATGTTATAAGAAATATTTGTGCATCTTTGTATTAGAAACACTTCCAGAGTCTTTTCAGTGGCGTAATGTGTGTGGCTCTCGCCTTCTTAACAAGAGTCTGTGATCTGTCTTAGACATTTAGCTCCTCTTGGTGCAGGCCACATTTCTACTAGAACCTGTGTAAAAATGAGCAAGTTTCTTAACAAGAAATTGACAGGATTAGCTAAAAAGAGGAAGAGCTTTCAGATGGCATAAAGGCATCCTAAGGAAAATTCCTTCCAGAAAATGTGTGCTATTTATTAACAGAAATTTTAAAGTAATCCACATCAGGTGGCATTGCTAGGAAGATGAAGAAATGGAATGATGCCCTTTGGAAGGAGAACTTTTGTTCAGATGAGGAAACAAGTCAAAAATGTGTAAAAAGGCATGTAAGCCATAGTAAGACAGTTTCCAAAAGAGTATGAGCAATATTGAAGACTGCTTTTTTTTTTTTGTGCATGGCTTCCGACTTTAGTTGATGTTGGCAGCATTGTAGTGGGAGATTACATTGGTATTACATTAGGGAAAATGGGTTAAAAATATAAATGAAGCACACATCATTTAGACTCATGGGTAAAATCTGGCAGCAGGGAGGAGTTGAAATTACTTTTTTGTAGAAGGAAATCACACTCTTCTTATGAAAAAAAAGCTTTTGATGGGGTACTTTACTAAATACTCTTAAAGGGACAAAATGGCTGGAGATGACATCCTCATAACCCTTAAGTGGACTCTAAAAGGAAAGGAACGAAATGTAAGTTTTGGAAGGAAGGAAGGAAGGTTGCCATTAGAAATACAGGCTGTTAAAATGATTGTTCTGTACTTTCTTTCTTGAATTGGGCTTTTCAGAAGCTTCACGACTGATCTGAAAATTTCTTTCTGGTGAAAAGGGTGGTGGTAATGTTTGCTAATGTGCAGGCTTGTCAAAACTTTTAAGAATAGGCAGTAAAGAATTGCAGGTTTTATGGTACCAGGCAAGTGAGCAGGTAAAGGACAGCTGAAATTTAGTGATAGTGAATGCAAAGTAGCATACCTGAAGATAAGCAGCTCTAATTGTTCACATAATATTGAACATTAAATTAGTTGTTGATATTCAGCTTTCTAGGTAGCTCAACATTTTTCTGTAAATGTGTGTGAATTGTTTAATAAAGCTCAGTCTTTATTTGCACCATTCTTACCATCTCTGCCACATTGTCTGCTGGCTTCTGGCAAAGAAGAAATGCTGAGTTAAACAGAATTTAGATGTGATCCCTCCAGGTGCTGCTATGAAACCCAGACTTAATTTTTAAAACTTTGAGATGAATCTGCCTAGATATTTTTTTGTTACAGTGAGCTGAGCAAAGAAACCAAATGTATAACTGTGTTATAAGTGAAAATAGTTAGATTTTAAGGAAAAAAACCCAAAACTGGAAGACTTCTTATGTGGAGAAAACTTCAGGTCACTAAGTCAGAAATAAACAGAACAGGAAAGACAGAAATAAAAGAACTTTTGATCAGCTTTTTCTCCTGCCTGTCGTGTCCTTGAGGTGGATTGCTGTTTACTTCCTTAGTTTTGATGTTCTCTGCAACTTTTGAGCTGCAGCAAACTCTACATTTCACTTAGACTTGAGGAAAGCTTTCCACCACCCCTGAGATCTGGCTGATTTTCATAGGGCTCTCCTTTCTTCTCTGAACTTTTCTGTTGGCACACCTGTGTTCATACAAGTTCTTTCGTCTTGGGTAGACTTAGTCACTTTTCCAGAGAATAAATAATTACTCTTTTATCTTGCATCTCAAAGGCACATAACATGGAAACATAAACAAAAATAATCATACAAATACCATTATCTATCTGTGTGTGTATGTATCTATCTCTCTATCTCTCTATCTATCTCTCTATCTCTCTATCTATCTCTCTATCTATCTATCTATCTATCTCTCTATCTATCTATCTATCTCTCTATCTATCTCTCTATCTATCTCTCTATCTATCTCTCTATCTATCTCTCTATCTCTCTATCTCCTGCTTAAGATTCTGTCCAGGCCAAAGGAGTATTTGGTCTTTGAAAAAAGAAATTGCAATGATGAAGATGTTCTGAATAAAACTTCTAAATGTAGAAGTACTGGTTTGGTACAGCTTGCCTTGTTTTCATTGTCTAATTCTGCTGTTGTGTCTGTGGATTGCTTAAATAACATCTGGTACAGATCCTACCTCTAGCCCTGTAATGTGCTCCAGCCTTTAACTGAGCTTCAGTAGTTAGCCCATTGAGGTCTGAGTATTTTTTCTGATGCAAAGTTCAGAGTCAAAGTAGTCTTCAGTATTTGGTGTTATTGGTACTAGGGAGCCTGTTTCACTAGGATTGATACAGATGCAGTGAGTCTGAATGTATTTGAGGTTATTTTTGGATAAATGGCTCTTTGTTTCCTTGTCATCTTTTATTCTTGCCTGATCCTGAGTTCCTCCCACATGCATCAAGCTGAGAGTGGGTTTTTTGAATTGTTGGGGGTTGGAATCATATGATAACATTACAATCCTGTTTTTGGGCCAAGAGAGAGGATTTTTTGGAACTCAAGCTTTCTCTGTTTTCTTTTTCTTTATCAGAAAGCCTTTCTATATTGTTTCAGTTCTTCAGATGGTTGACACAGTAATTTAGGTTTCGATATGTAGTTTGGTGTGCTAATTCCTACAGAACCCTTTATTGTTTGTCATCTCTATCTTCCTGTCTCATTCTGTTTTTAACAGCTGTTATAACTTTCTTTGTATTACCAGTTCGTTGCCAGCTTCTGCTGTTTTATTTTGGTAATTGCCTTCAGCTTATCTCCCATCAGTTTTTGATTACAGAAGCAAGAGGTTCTTTTCACTTCACATCTTTGAAGCACAGTGTAGACAAAAAGGCCAGAGTTTGACTTGGAGGATCTTGAATACTGTTGGCGTAACAAGAAAAGTAACTTGTTTTTCTCTCCTCCTTGCTTGATTGGTTTTACTTGGTGAAGTATTGCATTTGATTTTGTAAGAATGATCTGAGCCAGTTAAGTACAAAAGTTGGCAGGAATCAATTTGCACAAGATTTACTAAGGAGCACCTCAATGTATTGTGGGACAGAGTGCAAGTTTTGTAGTGCTCCTATGTGACAGCAGATCACCACAAATCAGTTAAACATTTGGGGGAGGGGGTGCTTCAGGACATTTGGATTTGTAGATTATGAACTTTCTTGTGATTTCTAGTTTAAATTTATACAGGGACAGCTTATATTTGCTCTTGCACATTGTCAGCCTTTAACTTATGTAGTTCTTGTATCTTACCCTAGCTAGAAAGAAATGAACTATTACTGATACAAAAAGAGGAAAGATTGCTTTTATGGAATTAGCTAGTTTATTTTTGTTAATGAACAGACTCCTAGAGACCTAAACTGAGTCACATGCTCAATTTAGAGTCTGTCAGTATGGCCAAAAATGCCTAATGTTATGAGGTGGATTGAGTGTATGTGTTTGTATCTATTTTCTGTGTTGTTCCTCAAGGAACCCTTTTTCCTGTGATGTTATATATGAGATTCTTGAACAAGTGGAAGTTGCATCCATGTCTGTATGAAGTATTAAAATTTACCTACCCCCTGGAATAATATGTGACTCTCAAGCAGAAGGAAGTAGGTATTCAGTTGCATCCTTGCAGATGTTGTGGTGGCTGGTGCCTTCTTTATATAGGACCTAGTGATTGTATGGATGGAAAGTGACATCATCTAACTGATCCGGGAATCAGCTGATCCTACACACTTACCCCACCCCTCAAAGCAAACAGAGAGATTGAGTTGTCTCACTGGGTATTGACCAAACTAGATCTGATACCAAGGTGGAAGAGGTTTGGAACCACCCCTAACAGTAACAGCTGTTTATTGAGTGTATCTGAAGTGAAATCATACCTTTCTGCATATGAGTCTAGGTGTAGAACTTCACTTTGAAATTCAAGAGCAGCTCAACTCAGTTTAGCTATTCGAGGAACAGTGGACTTATAATACCAGCATGAGGGTAAAATGTTGTATCCTGTTGTATCCAAAGGTAACTTGGTGCTTTTTGGGCAAGTATTAAGTGCTCTAATTATTTCTAGCTCAACTTTGTGTTATGCAGCATGACAACCCACCAGACAGCTGGATGTATGTTGTATCTGCTGAGAGTTTGTGCTCAGAAACTCTCTTTTGAGTAAATTGCAGGACAGGCTCTGATCTGTACTTCACTGATGTTGAATCTCTGCTTTCATTGCATAAAAATGAGACTGCTCAAGACAGGATTACTATAAGATTCCTAAGTCATAGTGCTTTTCACTAGATAAGAACTAGCCCATGTCCATCACATATTTTTGTCTTGGGGCCCTTAAGCCTACTTTGTGCATCAATTCAAGCCTCTACAAATACCCTGATTTTCCTCTAGTATATGGCATGCTTAACTTGCCTGTGCCATCATTACCTGTTTTTCCTTCCCCATATTCAAGCCTCAGACACCCTTATAAAGGCTTTTTTTTGTTGTTGTTTGTTAGCCTCTCCCAGCAGACTGGCTTGGCTGGACTGGTTTCCTGGGAGGTCGGCCGTTCACCTGTTTTTTGGGTATTCTCACCTCAGTGGCTCCCATCAATTGTTTCCGGTCTTGGAGCCATATGAGACACTCTTGACAGGAAATGTCTGGTTCCAGTGCTGTTGACAACTCAGTGGCGCTGTGGTTTGCACGGTTGAACCAGAAATACCAATTTGCACTGACGTATTGGGATTGCCAAAGCAGGTTTCCTACCTCACGCAGGCAGTCTCTGGTAAACAGGAAAATATCTATGCTAAGCACAGAGAATCATACAGAAGTTGGAGTAGATAAGGCTATTCCTTGCTTGTTTCTGAAAGTTTGCCCAATAGTAAGTGTCATCATATCATCTTTCTAAGGCTGAATGGAGAGCTGCTACTGCAGTATGAAGTAAGTTTGGTGTTCAGACTTGCACTGAAATAAATTTTTCCCTCCTTTCTTCTATATCTCTGTCAGAACCGTATCTTTTAACCTTTATCTCTTTTAACCCTCCAGTGGAAAAGAACGAAAAATCTTGGTCTCAGAAGTTGCCGTTATCATCTTTCCTTTTCCCCTGATTGATTGTGGGACAGTGAATGTAAAGGCAATGGTCATGTGTTTAATAGCAATTAATCAGAAGATAATAGCAAACATAAACATTCATTAGTCGTATAGCTGCTCTGTTTGTATTCTCTGCTTCTCCTGGCAGCACTGTAGTAAGCGGGTAGTATCAAAAAGTGTGGTGTACATGTATGATATCTCAGAGCACTTGCTTAAACATTCTTCTTTGCCCTATTACATTCAAAACAATGAGTAGGAGATGAACTTTGACCACTGCATTTCATTTATCACTGTCTTGGTGACTAAAGGCATGGCTAAGAGCCAAGAGCAAAGGGCTCTGTATCCACTAATGGACACTTACCCTTTTCTGGCCATGTTAATGTGTATACCCTCGAGTTTTTACCATTTCTTAAGACACGTTAATTTGTAGAGATTTTACATGTAAGGTTCTCAGTCTTTGAACAGATAGCTTAAAGAGAACCAAATGAATTTACATCACAGTTAAGAACGATTGGTAAGATAGTTTTAATCTTTGCCAAACTTCACAGAGATGTGTATTTTTCTGGTGCTTCTCAGGCAAAAAGGGTCAAGTGGGTTGCCACCAATTCCAGCTCATGAATCTGGTTTCTCAGAGTAATAAGAAGCCAGTTACTACTGCAGTGATATTTTGTTCTCTTGAATGTGTCATAGTGTGTTTCAAGCTATTGTTGGTGTAGATGTTAGTTAGCCTAATAACAGGCTAGATTGTGACTGCTCAGTAGCTGTTGGTGTTTCTGCAGCTCAGTGTGAGGTTACTCAGCTAATGTGTACATAGGCAGCTTCATTAGAGGCAGTTTGGCTGCTGTCAGCAGGCAGACAGAGCTTGGGGTGGTTTAGGACATGAACGCTGAGCTTGCCTGCTGCTCTTATTTGTGCCGGTTTTGCTACCTAGGCCAGAGTGAATGAAGCTCTAGTCCTACGTTTATGATGCATTTGTCTTAACTATTTAGGCATGCCAGTTGTTTAAGGAGATGAGAGAGGAGGTTGTGATTAGATTTACTTTATTGTTCATAAACTATCAAGAGACAATAATTTACTGCAAGACTTACTGTAAGACTTTCTAACTGTAATGTCAAAGGTGACTTGAAAACGTAAAGACTGTTCCATAGCTGTTTTCTTTAGTATCAGTGATCTGTCTGTCACCAGGTCTACTTTCATGAGACAGAGTAAATTTTATCCCTTACTTTGGTCTCAGGCACAAAAATAGATTTCGTATTCTTGAAGCCTTGAGGTTGCAAAAGTTGAAGTTCTTGCACTTTTCTGTCTTCCTCTTTTATGCAGTGTGCTTCTGTACCCACCCTACTCATTAGTCTGCTGGAGTCTGCTGCAACATTGAAGGTGTGCAAGAGCATTTGAAGTGAATTGATATCAGCGAACTGAGGTTCCTGATCTTCAGAGTGCTTCATCCTGAGGGCTTAGGTGTTAAGAGAGCTCTACTCTGATTCCTCAGGCTTTTACATGCCTTGAAACTCAAACCACAGATGTTTTGGTAAGGGGGTAGTTCCAATGTAACTGTAGAGCTGATTCCTCCATCTTTGTTGAAATAACATTTTGCCACTTACAGAACTGTGTTCTCCAGCAAATAAAAAACTTATATGGCATCAGAAGGTTCGATTAATTTTGCCTGGGGGAAATGAGTGAGAACCTGATACTGGATTATGGCAGTTTATTGATGACCAAACAGTTCTTTTGGGCTTACCTAAATCCTGTCTCTTTCAAACTAGTGAGAATTTTGATATATATATATATATACACATACATATATACTTTTGCTTAGATTTGTCTTGAATCCCATCAGTCTTGCCTCATCTTTGCTAAACTTCTAATCATATTTTATGTAACTGAATATAGTGTTTGGCTGTTCTGTAGTGCAGTCAATGGTACATTTCAGGTGCTTTATAGGAACCATTACCACTCCTCTACCTTATGTGACTAGTTGGAATTGCAGATAAGGGTTGGGTTGTTCCCCTTGGAAATTGCCCCAAGGTCTATCCTGAATATGTGAAATCTGATCTCATTGTAGTGAGTGATCATCTCAAAATGATCACTTCATCTTAAAATACATAACTGCTAGACTGAGTAGGAAAACTTCACAAAAGATGGACCTAATCTAAGGAAAATGCTGCTTTATCTATCAAATGAGATTATCCAGAAGGATTTCACAGAAGTCTTGACATGCAAAGGAAAGAGATCCTCTTCAGTTACATAAGAAATATAAGTATCACAAAAGAGTTTATACCAGTATCTCAGCGTAATTTTTCATACTAACATTTCTTTGCTCTTGGTCCTTCCCACCTCTGTGTAAGTAGCTCAAGGTTTTTGTATGGTTTGGGTTATTTTATTTTTTTTTTCTATTTTTTTTTATTTTTTAAAATTTATTTATTATTTTATTTATTACTGTGATGAGGATGGTAGTGGACCCAAGAATGTTTCCTACAGTGTGGTCCTGTGTCAGAGTCTGTTCAATGGATTTGGCCAGCTTGACAGTAATAGGTATATGCACACATCATTTTTTTTTTAATTCCTCTTTCCTTCCTCGTGATCCTAGGAACTTGCCATTTTAACGTAGGATTTCTCAAGTGTTTTTTGTAATATGGTTTTTATCAGGCTCCATCTAAAGTAATATTTCTCTTTTAATCTTAGTTTTGCAACTCTAGTGAGAGCACATTATCTTGCAAGATTGCAGAATTAAGTCATGGCAAGTTGTGCAAATTTTCCTTCTGCTCAGCATCAACAGATACGTACCATAGATTTAGAATTATTCGAGATTAGACTTCTATGTGAGTAAGAGCAGTTAAAAATATAACTTTTATTACGGCAAGTTTTGGAAGAAAATAAACAGACTCTAATCTCACCCAAAACATAGTGGCAATATTGTCATTCTTGTTTGGCTTCTGTCATGCTTCAGTTTCCTAAAATGAATGAAAGTGAGTATATATGTAGTCTAAGTAGTGTGCTGCCTTTTTTACTTCAATAAAATTTAATGGCCTCCATACTGCAAATATTTATGTGAAATTGGACAGAGGGAGATGCTTGGAACACAAATTTTGCATCATAGAAAACAAAGTTTAATATTAGATTTTTAAGTGTGAAAAAGCATCATTTTTGTACCTTGTTAGTCTCCTCTCTTTTAACTTTGTTTCTTGAAGAGCCTGAGCTTGTATAGGCAAATGTTTGCTCTTTCCTCTGTGTTTATCTATCCTTCCTTCAGGTTTTTAATAATTTATAAGCCTGTAGGCCAGTTGCAGAAAAACATTAGTGAAGAGTAGATGTCTCAAAGGTATTCCTTTTCAATAAACTGGAGAGACACTGCTTCCCCACTTAAGAGTGTGACCACAAGGCTTATCTTTTATTGAATATCTTCATTTCAGTTTTTCATGATCTAATAGGTGAGGTGAAAAGTTGTGGTTAGAGGTAGAATCTCTGATTAGATTAATTAGAGTAGAGAAACATGAGGGTCCATAGGTTTTTTCCTACAGAGCTTGTCTTGCTATCTATCCTTTCAGTCATGAAAGGAATGGGAAAGCATAGAGAGATATCAGGAAATCAGGCTGCTTTTCTTGTTCTACTCTTAACAGAAGCGTATTTCTCTGGTTTGGTTTTGGTTTTCTGCTTTTTTTTTTTTTTTTTTCAGAAACCTAAGGAAAAAAAATAATTGGGTGAAAAGACAGAAAGATGTTTGTGGAAGAGGTAGAGATGAGTCAGTTTTCTTGCTTTGCTCTCTTGATTCCACAAGACTTTTGCAGTGGAAATACACTGGCAGATATAACAGGAATCTTACAAAGAGTCAGCAGAAATAGTTAATTGCCTCTTCTTATACTTGGACACTGGTGCAAATCTGATCAGGATAAACACATGGTTTAACAGAAATTGTGGACCTACATTCCTTGTTCTGTAAGTGTTTGTGTATGTGCTTACACACATTTTTTGCCAAGGTAAAATTTATTATGAACAGCATTCTCTGTACAGTTAAGTTTTTACTTATACGGGGCTTTCTTTGGTTTTATACATTCACTCCCTCTTTCCTTCTGTACCTTGTCGTTTTCTCATTCTACCATCTTTCTATATAAATTAAAATAGATCTGGTAAATTATTAATATATATAGGTAATGGATACTGGAATGTTACCTTTCAGTTTGTTTTCTTCCAAAGTTCTAGTACAGAATCTATGCAGTATGTTACATATTACATGAAGTTTTAGTGTGACTTGCACAGGGTAAAACACATTAAATGTAATTTTCTTTCTTTTATTTTTCCCTAAGGTTATCACTCACAATGTATAGATTTATCAAGCGGATTTTATTCAAGACAGCAACTGAATTTTTTTTCCTTTTCTTGATTGGTGTTTTATCTGTTTTTACTGTTTTAAGGTCTCATTTAATGAAAAAGTAGAGGAGTAATAGTGAAATAGGAAAAAAAATAAACCACATCCTGATGTGTTCAAAATTCCAGCATAAAATCCCTCTAGCTCTCTTATTTCCTACTTAAAGTCAGGTCCTCCTACCAAAATAAATTGGGTAAAGAAACATGACCTAGATGTATTTGACTGTCAGAAAGGTGTGGCATTGACAATATTTTATTTTTTTTTTATTTCTTTCTGCAGATATTGCTGTTGTAGAGATGAGTGACGCCTTCCGTCAGCCTTCCCTCTTCTACCATCTTGGAGTCAGGGAGAGCTTCAGCATGGCTAACAATATTATCCTCTACTGTGACACAAATGCAGAGTCTCTACAGTCACTGAAGGTAGCTCTGGGTGGAAAAAGGGGGTTGGAGGGCAAGTCACAGCTAGTCTAACACTTGAAATAGGTTATTTCTGTAAGAAATATGCCTGCCACTGCTCTTCAGAACAGAAGAGCAAAAATGTTCTGAGGTCTGGCAAAGATGTCTACAATGGAATGCTGTAAAAATTCAGTTTAGTTTTCTAAAGAGAAAGGTTTAGATTACCTGATTGCAGTCAGTTAAATAGCTAGCTGTTAAATGGCTGTTTACAGAAACAGAAGTTTGCCAGATTTGAATGAGAAACTAAATACAAGACTTTGTCGATCAATGGAATTATTGGTGTTTGTGGTAAACTGTTAGAATAATAACAATCCTGTGTGAGTGGTAGTATGTAGGCAGCAAAATAAACCTTAGGCTTTAGCTTCTGTCTAAATACGCAGTTTTCTGCCAAACCTCATGGGGCCTCCTGATACCCCCTGCTAAATCTTCCTGAGTTACAGCTGTTTGCATCAGGTACTTGCAGGATTGCTGAGCTGGAGATTAGTAGCAGTGTAATGGAGTCAGTAAAAACAAAACTCGTGCCTCTGTGCACAATATGGTACTTTGGTTTAAGGCAAGAGGGTGTTTTAAGATAATATATGGGGCTGTGAATTTTGTCAGCCAAGGAGTTGATACTTGCTTCCTACTGCAACTATCCAAAAGGTTTAGCAACTTCCATGATGGAAAAGGATTGACAATTTGGATGGCAGTCTTTTCAATTACTTCCCCTCTCTCAGATGCATTGGCTTTACTCAGGAAGTGTTTTATCCTCTTGCGCTTCCCTTCCAGTCTTTGCTGAGAAGAAGAATTTAGAGTGAGCAGCTTGGTGAGTCAGACTGCAGTCTGGGCACCAGCACCACTCAGGAAGGGTTTGCTTCCACTGCTTCTGGCAAGTGCAGGCTATTTGGTTTTGATTCTCTCCCATATTTTTCAGGTTGGCCCGAAATTTGGGAGGGACGTGCTTGGTAACTCAGTTTCTTTCCCTGCTCTTCCCTCTAAATTTTCTCAGCTAACTGGACTGCTTGCAATCCAGTTTCCTTTCTTTTTGCAACACAAAGCGTATACAGATAAAAGCCCTAAAAATAATGCTAATGATAGAAGATGTATCTGTGAATTTGATTGTGTAAAGTACAGTGATCTACAGTATAAGCAGAGTTGAATTTCAGTGTACTGGGCAAAGAGCCAAATACCCAACTCCCACTGAGAAATCACTTGGGGTGAGGCATCAGGCTTTCTTGAGCACTTGGAAGAACTTTTTAGTAGTTTGGATTTTGTAAATGGGTCATGTTCTGGATTCTCACTGGCATTGGTGGAAACCCAGCTGTGTGCAGGGAGACTTGGATGTCACAGTTGCCCCCGGTACTCTGCTGATTGAAAGACTCTGGTCTCCCTTAGCTTTGAACTGGGTTTGTGTTTCTGCTCTTGATAGTCTGTAGGGAAGTAGTCAAAGAGTGAGACCCTTTCCATACTATTTAGTAGCTGCCTAATAAAAGCAGCTACATGCACCCTGGGATGTCTTCTGAGGCAGTGTTTGCTCCTGTACTTGTTACAGCCAACAGGTAAGAGTAGAAGCAATGCAGGAGAGCATGTGCAGTTTTAATCTTACATGGAAGGGGGAATTCAAAAACTGAAAGAACTGAAAATGAAGAAAATACAGAACTGCATGGTTTAATCAGGGAACAAAGCAGTGTAAGTAAACTTTTGCTGGTGAAATGTTCTTATGCATGAACATTCAGGCCAGGCTAGGCAGGGCTTTGATCGGCTTGATCTAGCTGAAGATGTTCCTGTTCATGCTGCAGGATTTGACCAGACCTTTATCACCCACACTTGGAAAGCTAGAAACAGTCATATGTGAAACATGCCCCTCTCAACAGGGAAAAGAGCAGTTTTGTCAAAGCCTGACTTAAGCAACATGGAAAGTATGAGGTGCCATGGTTTAATGCTGTGCTTGTTTTTAATGCTGTTGTGCTGGTGAAGCTGCTCATCAGTGGCAGAGGCAAAGCTGTCTGATAAATCTGTTGTGGTTATCAGTGGTATCAGAACTTTCTGACAAATTGTACTGGAATCAAGATGATCATTGTTCAAAAGTGGTTTTCACTTGAGCTATCACCTTGGTACTTGAGTATCACCTGGATAAGTGTGCAGGAATCAACTCTTTCCATTTGTGTGTGCTTCTCATTCTCATTGAAAATTCACATTGAAAACGTGAAGATATGTTCTTTGCATCTGATTATTAGAGCCAAGTGAATTTCAAGCAGTTTTGGAATATTTCAAAACCTCATATGAATACTGCTTTTACTATTCTTTTTGATTGCTTTTCCTGGTAGCAAAATGTTACTTTCTATATTTGACTTTCCAAATATGAATATATGTTTAGTAATAGATAACTTCTGGACATCATCCCTCTAGGAAAATTTATAACAGGAGGGCCATGTATATATGTGTATACATACAAATGTATATTCACATGCAGACAGTAGGTGTGCTGTTATGTATATACAAGTTGTATGTATCTACTTGATTCCATAGTAATTTTGTCTCTTCTGAGACAATACCTCATTTATGTTGATTTCACAGGCGTAGAAAACATCTGTCAACCAACCTTTTCTTCTCATGTAATATTAGAAAGTCATACTAATCAGATATCTTTCCTAGTTCTATCAACATTATTTTCTTTTTTTTTCTTTTTTATTTCAGGAAATTATTTGCCAGAAGAATAATGTAAGTATGATGTATGGATTTCAATTGAATTATAAACACTCCAAACTTCTGTTTCATTTGATGTTGTTTATATTCTGTTTTCCACTTCAATCGTTGAACATTCTCCTACTGCATTTACTGAGTTAGATGTATAATTCTGGAAATTCTAGCAGCAAATATGAGTATATCACTTGGTTGCTAGGTACCAGGCTCACTTCTTACCTTGCCTCTATCTATCAGTGGTATTTGCTCTGCTGCCTTTACTTGTCTGTAATATTATCTCATGCCCATTTGCATATGTTATTTTATCTTCTTTTTTTTGTTGCCTTTTTCTGTACAGTGTTATTTAATCTTTGTGCTTTTTTTAATACTCTATTAGAAAATAGAGTTATTTGGAAACTGTTGCTCATTTTAGTAACTCATGGCTACAGCTGTGAAGAAAAAGTGTGTATATATAAGTGCATGTATATATGTGTGTGTGTAAATATATGTATGTGCATATATATGTATGTATACCTGTGTGTGTATATATATGTATGTACAGATATATCTATGTATGTATATATAGATGTAGATATATAGATATATATAGATGTATGTGTCTATACTATAAAATACATATATAAAGAGAGTATTTATTTCTAGAAGTTGAGTTCTGGAGCCTGTTAGTCCAAGTGCAGATCCTGGTGGTCTGAGTGCCAGCCATTATTAAACTGTAGCTTTCTGCACCCTGGTGTCCCTTTGGTTTCTGATGTTGACCTTCCAAATCTCCCTTTCCTTTTTCACTCCCAAGTTCAAGACAGGCAGACTTGTGGCTGGGAGAACACTGCTTTTTCAGTGTGGTTTGTTCTGGAGCAGCAGGGCCAGTCATGTCAGAATATATATTTGGCATGTTGAGTTGTTCTTGGCTTCGCTTCGTGACTTACTGGTAGCCACATTTGCTAAGATATAATTTCATGGAGGCTAGTCAGTGCTGTGCCGATATCCTGAGGTGCTATGCTGTACTATGTGCATGCTGTACTATTCCACATATTTGAATAAAAATTTCTAGAGGAGCATATGAAGTATTTCATTTCAGAAACTGACCAGGTTTTATTTTCCTCACGGCCATGAAAACTGCAGCATTCCTGATTTTACTACTTTATTTGACAGTGGATTAAGTAATTATTTTTGTCAGTGTGAAATATGACTCTCTGAAAAAGATGGAGTCTTTTCTCTGCATGGAGTTTCTAAAGATGGCTTCAAAACCAGTGTGAGCTTTGGTCTAATGTTGCATTTTAAATTACAGATTTCTTTTTTTTTTTGTTAAAAAACCCAAAAAAGCAAAGAGGTTTCCTTACAGAGTTTTTGTATAGCTCTTAACCAAAAAAGTGCTTTTCAGACACTCACAGAAGGCTGTGAAAGATGTGCTAGACTAGAAATCTCTCGCCTTTCTCTAATGAAAGTGGAAGAAATGATCAGTTAGGTCTTTTCCATAAAATGAAAAGAGAACAGTAAGGCCTTTCTTGTAAATGAATGTATTTCATTCTGTGTTTTTGTTCTGGTGGCCCAGGACCTAGAGAAAATGATGTGTGACTAATGTAATGTTCCTGGGAGGGTAGAGGGAGAGCTGTCTTAGCAGGAAGCCAGCAGGAGATGACTGGTACAATAGAATAAAGGGGAGATGTTGTCTTGTCCTGTTTTTAAATGACAGTCCCCGAAGCTCAAGGAGAGGTAAGATAACTTGGCCTTCATCTGTTTCAGAAAGGATTGTTCTGTTTTCCATTTAAATTTGGATAGGTGACTGTGACACTGTCATTTATCACTTTTAGAAATGCTTCAGTGTATGCCAGAAAAAGAATGTGTTCCTTGAAAGTCTCAGATGTTTTCAAGCACACCCACATAACATCTTTTCTGGGAGGAAGTATTTTCCCTGGGATTAGAACAGGAAAGTCAGTGAAATGGTTTTAGGAGCTCCTTTGTCTCTTTTCTCCTCACTTTTTTCAGCATGATGTCAGCCAAATTACCTGGAAATAGATTTTTCACAATGTCGGTGCATGCCTAACTACTGAATATAATACCTGCTTCATAAAAATAATGTTTCTTCATAAATTTTAAGATTCTTGGATAAATGGGTATGATGGAGGTTCTGTTCTACAGAAGCCATGCCTCTGATGCCCACCCTTAACAAAAACAGTCATGTGAGGTTACTGATATGAAAATATAATAAAATTCACGTATGGATGAACAAGGAGTTCAGTCTTGCTATTCTAGAACGTGCATTTTAATAGCATGCAAACATCAACCATATCAGGACTGTGGTATCCTTGGCACCAGGGGATTAAAAAGGTTGTAAAACAAGTTTGTGTGCATCTGCCTAACTGAAATGCCTTGTGTTTGCTTTTCCTAAAACTTGGATCCCTAAAAATAAGTGGGATTAAAAAATAAAAAAATCTGTTGACAACTGTTTTGTTCTTCTGACGGGATTTTTGTGCTTCCCAATAATAGTCAATACAATGTTGCATAGTGAGGATATGCCTGGAGCCTGTCTGAGCAGAGCAGTACAAGATAACATTGGCTTATTTCCTGTTATATGTGGTTTTATAGTTATTTAGTTGGACCTTTTCCAAATGTTCCAGTAATACCAAAACCATACATTTTTGCAGGAGGTAGTTACTTTGCTGGTTGAAAGCTTAAGTTTAGTTTTTGCTGTTATCTGATTTTTGGGGTCAGTCAAGCAGCAGAGGCATTCTAGAAATTACTAGTAAACACTTTCAGTCATAAGAGGTTGCTGTAAAGGTTATGGTTCATGACTGTATATTGCTAGTTTTAGCTAACCAGTTTTAATTTCATCATACTTCACCACAGTTTAAATTCTACCACCTTTGGAGGAAAGTTGCAGGTCTATTCAATTTTTTAAAAATTTGACTTCTTGCTGAATCTTGAGTGTTTAATATGAATGTATTCTACATGTGGTTTTCAACCCATTGTGGTAAGTTACACCTTGACACAGCGCACACCTTTCAGTTCAGGCTGCTTGCTTGCACCAGGTTGGGGAAGTGGTTAGCCTTGGGGGCTGCCTGGGGTGTGAGACTGCAAAACAGCTCCTGGTCTGATCAGAAGGGCCCTTGGAGGCAATGGGAATTGTTCTCTTGGGCAGCTGACATGCAGGCATTAGCGATTAAATGACAGGGTTAGTGCTGTATGGCCTGGCACCATTAGTAGGGTTTTGCTTTTCTAACACTTGAAGGAATCAGACTGTAGTGATGGGACAAAGGGCAATGGCTTCAAGCTCAAAGAGGGTAGGTTTAGATTAGGTATTAGGGAGAAATTATGTACTGTGAGGGTGGTAAGACACTGGAATGGATTGACCAGAGAAGCTATGGATGCCCCATCCCTGGAAGAGTTCAAAGCCAGGCTGGATGGGGTTCTGAGCAACCTGGTCTAGTGGCAGGTGTTCCTGGACACAACAGAGATGTTGGAACTGGATGACATTTAAGGTCCCTTCTAACCCAAAGCATTCTATGCCTCTATGATTGTAATTTTTACTGGTTTTCCACAGCCTTTCCTAATTGCCTCTTGTTTAAGGTGTAGCTTGAGAGAGTTTGGTGTAGCTCTCCTTTAATGTGAGTGGGAGAACTCATCTAGTTCTGAGATCCCCAGTGCAAGAGAGACATGGAGCTCCTGGAGCAGGTCCAGCACAGGGCAACAAAGATGATGGAAGGACTGGAGCATCTCTTAGGAGGAAAGGCTGAGGGAGCTGGGCCTGTTCAGCCTTGAGAAGAGACAGCTGAGAGGGGACCTCATCCATAGCTATAAGTATCTCATGGGAGGGTGTCAAGAAAATGGAGCCAGGCTCTTTTCAGTGGTGCCAAGGACTAGAACATGAGGCAATGGGCAGACACTGAGGCACAGGAAATTCCACCTGAATAGGAGGAAGAACTTCTTTGCTGTGCAGGTGACCAAGCACTGGAACAGATTGCCCAGAGAAATTGTGGAGTCTCCCTGACTGGAGATATTCCAGAGCTGTCTGGTCACAGCCCTGTGCCATGTACCCCAGGATGACCCTGCTTGAGTGGTTGGACCAGATGACCACTATGGTCTCTTCCAACCTGACCCATTCTGTGACTCTGGATGAGGCATTCCAGAGGAATCTGCAAGCTCAGGATCTCCATATTGCTGCTGTTAAAAGACTGTAGCATAGGGTATGTTTAACTGTTGGCTTCTTTCTCCATGGAAATAGGGGTAAATATTTTTAATACTCTTCATCCAGCCAACAAGAGATTTGTGGCTAATTTGACATCCAAGTATGTAAAAATGCTGTGTAGCCTTCAGTAAATATTGCATTGAAAATGATAACTGTGGTATTTATTATTTATGATACAACACTCTCTGTTGCCTAGTCTTTAATTTTTTGAATTCTTGACTAATATATTTAACATATACTTTCCTAGAAAAAGGTTGGTAACTTTTTTTCCTATGTCAAATGACCATATAGACTGTAAGCTGATTTTTAGCAAGCATTTAGGATGTAGCATGGCTGCAATAGAATGCTACTGCTGAGTATATAAAGAAAGAATATATTCTCAAAAAGGGGGGAGTATTTGATAGAGTAGATCCAGTCTCTGTGCTTCAGTTCATTTGAGGCATGAGGCTTACTTAAGTTCCTTTTCTAATCAGTAGTAAGGCTATCATTCATGTGAGTGGGATTGAAAGTAAACCCAAACTGAGTCTGTATTCATTAAAATATCAGCACATGTTGATTTACTGTGTGTTTGGAGGATGGAGGGAATAGATTTAATAACTTGGTTTATGATTTTGCCATCTGCTACACATAATATCACGTGCAGTCAGAGAACTAACTTAAAAATTTCACCAGAATTGAAATAAAAGCAGATATTTCTCAAAAGAATGAGTGGGAAAAATAGAAAAGCTCTCTTAATTAGAAGAGTATCATCAGGAAGAACACTTCCTACTGTGAGAGATACTGGCTATTTTTATTACTTCAGCTGATTTTTTTTTCTTTTAGTTTCCAAAGTTACATTGGATGCTGACCTGAAGCTTTGGCAAGTGGGTGGCATTCTGCTAGATTCTCCCATCCATGACTAAAGTATCATGGTTTTGATTTGGGGAATCTTTGTTTTCTTTGATGCTTCTTGTCTTTGAAAGCAATTTTCCTCTGTTTGTGGATATTTGACTGCTAAACTATTCCAACAGAGCAGTGTTAATAAAGAGCCTTAGGGAATTTGAAGGACTATGCTTCACTGGCTCTGCAATTTTTCAGATTTTTTTCTCTCTTTTTGAAGAAAAGGTCAGGATAAGGTAATTAATTGGCCAGAACTCAAATGTTCCTTTGTCTAGCACCATGTCTTTTTAATCTGAGCAACTTTCAGAAAAAAAAAATCATTTGTATTACATCAGATTTATTTGTGAGAGAGAGCATAGGGTTTATCTTATTTCACGATGTTCTTTCTAAGACATGGTCTCATTCAAGTCTGAAAAGCTGCCCTTTTCACAAGTAGTAGTTCTGTGGAAGAGGGGAATATTGAAAGAAGGGCTGGTTTATATTCTTACAGTGATCATTAAGTATATGCTATTTATTTTTATTATCTCTTGAATACAAATAGGTGCTGTATTAATTTCTTTCAGAAGCTGAGAAGAGATATTGAACAAGAGAGAGGTGCTTAATGTTCCAGTGACTGGAGCACTAGAGGTGCTTGGTGCTCTAGGTCTAGCTAGAAGCAGCCTTGTCTTAAATTCTGTAATTACAGAGCTATTAAGAATGATTTTACCTCTCTGACTGAAATTACTCACACTTTGGAATTTGTCCTCAGTAAATGAGGAAGGGACATCAGAAAAATACAGAGCTATTAAAACATTTGCAAAAATTAATTACAGATTCTGTCATTTAGTTGTGAGCATTTATGTGTGTAGCTGGTGCCAGCCACACTTCTGCCTTCTGATTAGTCTGACCGAATTGATGAAATGGGCTGACATGAATTGTCTGTCGGAGAATGACCTGATGTTGCCAGGTACTGAGTGTGCTGGCCCAAGGCTTTCAAAGATATGTATGTTCATATCTCCCAGGTAAAAGTAGCTCAGCTGATCTGAGACCTTAGGCCAGGATTTCCTGTCTAATGTCCTGAGTTCTCGTGCATCAGTCTGAACCACAGTAGCTATCACTGAACTCTATGCATGCACACTCGAGTCCTGTCCCAGCCCCAGGTGTTTTCAGTAGTGCCTTTCAACATGCAACTCAGGTGCCCTGCAATCCCCTTGTCATTTTCACTACTGTAATTTGAGCTTTTGAATCTTAAATAATGAAGGTTTTATGAAGAAAGAGGGTTGCAAAATGAAACTTGCAGCACCTGTTCTTGATTGGGGGGGGTCTAGTCCCACCCACTTTTCAAGCCCCAATATTCAACCCATGTTTTTAAAGTGTTGACATAACAGTATATTAAAATTGTATTTAAAATGCTCCTTTTTCAAAAATATCCTGTTTTTATTGAAATACTTCTATCTGTTACTTTCATTATACATTATATGGTGAGTCACAAGAATGGATCAAAGTAAAACAATGTTGTCTTGTGGGTTTAACAGACTTAGAGTATAGAGGGAAGTCAATTAGGGTTAGAAAAAATACCAGATTTTGTGGATACCAGAGAGTTGAGATGGAATATTGCAGGGCAAATTTTAATAAAATAAATTGAATATATTTAAGCTTCCAAGTCTAGCAATATGCACTAAGTGAAAATGTGAAGCAGAGTGTGAGCAGATAGGAAGCGTCTGTCAGAAAGACCACCTGATCCTTTCTGACTTAATTTGGCGTAGCTTATATTTTAACAAAAAAAGATGAGAAAGAAGTATAAGTTGCTGAGACAGATTGCATCACTCAACGAATGAGAAAAGAAGAAATTGCACACTCTGCTTTGGGGAAAATTATTGAGAGTTGTCTCATATTTAGAGTAGCTCCACAACTGCTTCCCCCACAGCTTGGTTCTCCTAGGCTCCCACCCTAATGATAGTCCAAATGCAGCTGGAGTCAAGCTCTTTGCAATTAGAATTTGTGATGGTGACACAGTGTGTTTCTCCACAGTAGGGACTGTAGACTTTGTTATATAAAAGCAGTCTCGCCAGCACTGTTATCTTTCTTCCACCACCACCTTTAGTAAATAATATATAACTTTTGATTTATTTTTTTTACTCTAGACTACTGCATGTCTGCGTTTGTTAGGATTAGCTGTTAAATATCTACCTACTGTGTTCTTTAGTTAGGGAAGTGAAATTGAGGTCAGTTATTTCTTGTGTTTCTTAACTTTGTTGCATGTGTACTCCTACTTTTTTTTTTTTTTTTTTTTTTAAGTGTATTTCCTAAGGAAATTAAACTTAAGAGCTTGTACTGATTTTTCATCCTCCACATTTGTTCTGTATCTGCCTGTTTGTCTGTCTGATGAATTTCAGCTGAATTTGAGAGGTTTCACAGACACAGAGCTCCCACAAAAGATAACTATCTAGGTTAAATTAAAAAGCAAAGTGATGCCCTAGCTGAGGGAAAGGCCACTGTGTTTTCACACTGCTAGCTACTGAATATCAAGGTGAGATTCTACCTTGAGACAATTCCCTGGGAGCCCTCTGAACAGCTGTAAGTGGATTAATTTTCTTCTCTTTTCTTCTCACAGTTTTCCCCTGTCTTTTGCTGTTAAGTTTTTCCCTGTCCACTGCTTCCAAAGACTCTTGGGTCCACATGTCTTCTATACCAGGCTCTATATTATTACCAGATTTTCTTTTTCCCCCTCAGTTAACAGGAAGAATGTGTATAAACTTGTGCTGACTCTCTTAATTCACTGAAACAGGTACATACTTCCTACAGAAGGTGCACTAAGGATGAGTTTCTGAGGGCTCATGCTCAGTAATGGATTCAGGCACTTGTCATCTGCAGGAAGAGCAGTTTTCCTCCCAGTAGAATTAAAAATTAAGAGTCTGGTACTGTCTGTGTAGGTGGCATGACCATTTTACAATGGTAAACCTTGGGTTTTGTGAATTTCTAAAGATGGAAACATCCTTTTCCAGAGCTGATTTTTAAGACCTGAGCATTGGAAATGGTGTGTCAGAGGTCTGAGAAGGTTTTCCTGCAAACAGTCTTGAATTTATTTTAAATGCACTGAATAAACATTAGGAAGTAAAATTCTTGTCTCCGGATATCTGTAGCTACTTTCACCCTTTTTCTTGACTCTGACTTCCCAACCTTTTTCTCCTTTATCTAGAAAAGTAAAACTGGAGAATAGTCTGCTGATGTGTGATAGTGGCTCTTAAGCCAGTGGCTGTGTACCCATCTCCTATAATTGCTGAAACCAGTTCCAGCAAATTCATGATTTGCCCTCTGCCTTTGACTGTGGGGCTCATTAGATTTTAGCAGGGTAAAAAGTTCATCCATTCACTGCTGAGAGCATGTGATTGCCTTATATGCTAGGATTTTCTTGAATAGAAGTATCCATTCACTTCTATGTTTCACAGACAACCAGTTTGGGTTCTGGCATCCCACTCCTTAGTTACTTGTTAAAAAATTTGTCATATACTTCCCAGTTCTCAAGTCTCCTTTGGAATTGCTGCAGTCACACAGAGATAAATATTCCCTAGCTCTTCAGCAGCAGTAATTTGCAGTGGTTGGGGAAAGAAGTCTAAATTAAGCCTTGTGCAAGGCACTCTATATAATAATCTCCAAACAACTTCTGTGTTAGTTGAACTCAATTTACCTCATGTAAATGCAATTGTTTTTAGATTTTACAGAGTCTATTGACTGAAGTGCATTGGGTTTGCCTTTATATTGAGGTCTTACAATTTCATAGTATGATGGGTGTAATTAAAAAATAATTCCTGTACTTTCTTAGCCAGTCTCTGATTTGTACACAAACATGTGTTTACTGACATGTCTATACACATATGTTTTGCAGACTTGAGTACCTTTGTCCTTCCATCTTTTAAAAATCTAATAATGTGTGTTAAAATGCATGTTTTAAGAACACAGCTGCTTTTGTGCGTTCAAAAACTTCTCAGTCAATGCTCTCTCAATGTGTGGAGCTCAGCTAGGCAGGGGAGTTTCTGAAGTGATGTCTGCATTGCCGTATTGACTTCTGGGAGAGTCAAAGCAGCTGAGCAGAAAATAATTAACCCTGGAAGCAATTTAGGGGTACCAAAAATGATGAGTCCCAAGAATTGCTTCCTTAAGGCTTTTGTTGTTGGGCTGCTGGGCACTTCAGTAATAGAGGTTGAGCTTTGAGATACGAATGGAGGAACTCATCCCAATTTTGTTGGTATTCTGTTTCACAGTTAAGACTCTTTAAACCACCAATATTCAGCAACTTTATCTGCACATGTCTGTACTCAAACACATACCCCAGTCAGCAGACATCATGCCTCCCTATTCTTTGGAAGATACTTAAGTTTTTGGTTTTTTGGGGTTTTTTGCAAAGTATCTGTGATACATTGATACATAAAAAATCAATGCAGTTTAGCAACACTGAGGTGCTCTGGAAGTGATTATTCTGAACTATATATGATTTCAAGTCCCATTGAAAATATTTTCTTCTTAGTAGGGAATTTATATTGCTTTTTGAATGCAAAACTATTTGAGTCATTTTGCAGTTCATATGAGGATTAATTTTCTCTATGGTTTTCCTGTTGTGAGGCAACAAGATTGTGTTATTGTTTCCAGTATCTGTAAGCCAAACTGTACTGCTCTCTAATCATCTGTCTCCTTGAAAAGCAAGTAGCTCAGCTTCTTTTGATTCCATCTGCCTCTTCAGGGTGTGGCCCTGAGATTTGTTTCGCTATTGAGCCAACTGCAATTTTAAGGTCAACTTGATACTTCTGAAAAGACTGATTTTACAGGAAGTAGATCAGAAATATGAAAGAATACATTTCAGTTGTATATCATATTTGATGTGAAAACTGAATTTATGAGTCAAAACTTAGCCTTGCTGAAGTAAACAGCAGGTCTGCCTTTGACTTCAACAGGTGGAATTCTGCAGATAGTATATGCAGTTGTTTTGTACTTTGGCTTGCCAAGCCATAACTGTGCTAAATATCGCCCCTTGTTTTCCTGTAGATGTGCACTGGGAACTACATATTTGTTCCTTATATGATAACTCCACATAACAAGGTGTACTGCTGTGATAGCAGTTTCGTGAAGGGACTCACGGAGCTGATGCCGCCTGGTTTTGAGTCTCTCCTTGGGCCTATATGCTTACCTCTGGTGGATCGATTTATTCAGCTCTTGAAGGTGGCACAGGCCAGTTCAAGGTGAGTTGTCTTCTTGTACACCCATGTCAAAAGGCTGGCAAGATAACTGTCAGCCTCTTCTGCCTTCTGTTTAGAAAAACTGATACTTAGTAGCTCAGCTTGACCAAATATCTGCATTGACACTGCTTTATCAATACATGTTCTGCGCACGCGTTGTGGGAGAGCTGTGGGGCCAGTAAAACAAGTGTGAGGCACCTGTCCCAAATTGCTGATGTGAAGTTGTTCCTCTCCAGCCAGTATTTCCGGGAATCCATTCTGAACGACATCAGGAAGGCCCGGACACTTTACACGGGCAAAGAGCTTGCGGCAGAGCTGGCAAGGATTCGGCAGCGAGTAGATAACGTTGAAGTCTTGTCTGCTGACATTGTAATAAACTTGCTGCTGTCCTACAGAGACATCCAGGTAGGAGTTCTGTGCACTGCTAGGAGTAGTAAAATAAATTACATTCTCACAGAAATTTTTAGTGTATTTTGCACAGATTTTTTAATAAACTGTGTGGATAAAGCATACTAGTAAAAATATTTTATCTTGTCTTCTCTGATGTTTTTATTTTGTTTTGTAGTTTCACTGTTTGCCTTTCCATAGCAGAAAAGAGTTTTATAGCTGTACCTAAAAAGTATATACATGTAATAACTGTTCTCTGTCTCAGCACTGTTGTGTGATGAACAGCATGTAGTTAAAGTCTATGGTGGCATTTTGCAATTGATAGGCAAATGCATTCTTTGTCACCAAAGCTGGTGATGTTTCACGCGGAAACATAAATAGCTCATATGCGTTTCAGGTTTTGGAATGATGCTAGTAATTGTTTGCCTTGTTACCTGTAATTTCAATTGTCACTCCTTAAATGTTAGGAAGTGGTTTGAGTTTGACTTTTTTTTTTTATTTTTATTTGTTTTTTAAATATGTCAGTGAGTAAGCTACTTTAAAAACTGTGGTATTAAAGAGTCTTGTTTTTGTGGCTTATGCCTACTTCAGAGATTTGAGATGCCTTAATTCAAATGCAGTTAGCTTTGTAATGTCTGCACAAAATGAGCGCTGACATGTGTTCAGTTCCTGGAGCTAACTTTAATCATGAAACAGATGTATGAAAATTTCCAAAGGACCATGTTGAAGTAGCACAGGAGACTAAATTGTGCTTCCCTGCTAAATACCGTGCATATTTCCGTATCTGATTAGTGCTAGGCTGTTTACAGTTTGACACTGTAGAAACTGAAATCCATAAAACTTAAGATGGACTGAAATGAAATAATAGCTGCTTAGGTTGAAGAGGAGTATATGTAGGCATACCTTAGTACAGTCACTTAAAACTTTATTATTCCTTTCCTTTGGAAGGATTATGATTCCATTGTGAAATTGGTGAAAACTTTAGAAAAACTTCCCACTTTTGACTTGGCTTCCCACCACCATGTGAGGTTGCATTACGCATTTGCACTTAACAGGTAAGAATTCACCCTTCCTTCTGCTGTGGAACAGTAAATCAAAGCTTCAAACTTTGTAAGGGGTGTGTAATCCTGTGTGAAGTTCCCTACTGGAATCTTTATACACAGTCTTATGACTTTGACTGAAGCAGCTCTGAGGATTCTAAGCTTCTTTTTATTTCATACTATCAAATTTCATTCCTTTTCCTTTGGCATGTTTGATTTGTCCTTCCACAGGTTTGCATTATTTTTTTGTTTCAGTACCTAAATTAGAGCAACTAAATACCTAAAAATATTTTCCTTCTGTAAAATACACTTTTAACATTGCTGTGTGACAGACAGCGCTGCATCATTTGTGCTGGGAAAGACATCATCTCATTCAAGTCTGAGTTCTGCTAATGTCAGGAGACAGAAACAGGAAACATTCATCAAATGTCCATAAGAAGATTTTATTGTATGATGATGATAAACTAACTTTCACCTTCTCTGATAACATGGACAAAATGTGATACATGGTGCAACATACACTGCTTCTATGGATTAAATAAAAGCCAAGCCTAGATTTTCTTTCTAGGATACTGACATTTAAGCAAGTGACAAAAAGGGGAGTTTTTTCAAAGGAAGTTACAGATATTCTCTGCTCCTTTCTTTGTTGCTGTTATCACAGTGAACATTTTGCTGTTGACTTTTAGAGGAGTAGACCAGGTGTCAGCAGGTATGGAAATGGTCAAGTATAGAAATTGTCTATAGACGGTTCTGCTTCTCACAGATTTGAATTTTGTAATTCAGGTTCACTGAGGAGGCTTAAAACTGCATATCAGGTGAAAGTGATGTCAAAACATGTCACAAGGAATTACTTGAAAAAATAACCCTGGTTTTGAAAGAAAAAAAAGAAAACAAACAAACAAAAAAAATTAAAAACATCTGTCTGGCATTTTTTTTCTGAATAAAATGTCCAGGTCTTTTCTTGTGCTTTTATGCCAGGTAAATGAAGGTATAAATATTTGTTTCCACTTTGATATAAATGTGTGAAATTTTGCAGATTAAATAATCCAGCATGTATCTGTTACTTCTACAGAGCCTTCACAAGGGTCACTAGATGTTCCTTGGAGTTGTAACATGTTGTTTAGACCTCAAGGTCACAGTTTTCTGGGATAGAGTCACCTTTGAAAACGGGACTAGTTCACTGAGGCACTAAAAAACCTGAAAAACTGCAGCATATTCTTTTCAGGCATATCCTTATACTGCACTGGTTCTGTGGCTCTGAAGTGTTGCCTCTGAGAATATCTGACAAAAGATCTACACAGTACCTCCAGAGGAGTCCAGATGAGATTTTCCTATTCCTCTCTTCTCCATTCTGACTGTTAAACTAGAAACCATGACAGCCATGAAAATATTCATGCTTTGATGTGCCAAGAAGGAATTATTTTTGCTAATTGTAGCTTTCTCCTTACTGGGCCAACAGAGGATATTTTGTGAGCTGAGGCAGTTCTGGAATACTCCACTCTTCTGAATCTTTGCTGCGAAAAAAATGTGTCTCTTGCTTCTAAACCAGGTCACTAGTACGGAAGGATGGAGCGGCTCAATTAGTCAGGATTAGTCTGACCTAAATCAAGAAAGTGTGAGGGCATTGATGATGGAAAAGTAAACAGAAATAAAAGTAGGGGCCTCTGTCTCTGAAGACCAGCTAAGTGTAAATAATCCTTGTTGCAAAACACTGTTTGCTGTACTGGTTTTGTTCTCATAAAATTCATTAATCTGGATTAGTGATAGTCAATACAAGATGTGGAAGTGTTGAAAAGGGAGTAATTTGATTGTTCAATACACAAACACATTAAAATTCTAAACTTTTGATACTGAATGATGTATGTATCAAAGCTATGACTCACCAGGAAGTGTCTAATGCTTGCAATTACATGGTTTATTTGTCTGAAGTACTTATTTTAATATTGCCCTATTGGCTTTACTCCTAACCCTTTCCTATCATGGGAGTTCAATCTGGTTTGTGCTTTTTGGGCATTTTGCTTCATAGTCAAAATGTATACAAAAAGTAAAATCACAAACACAAGATAGAATATTTTTTCCTTTAGAGCATGAATTATGATGAAAGAAATATTAGATATGAAATCAAGGTTCATATTTTTCCATTTTGTAATACTGTCCATTGTGTCTATCTGTCATTTTACATGGATGAAATTATATGTCTCTATTTAAAAATGATAATGAAAAATTATTTCTTGTTTACTGTGTTGGTTTTTTAATCAAAATTATTATTTTCAACAGGAGAAATCTGCCTGGAGACAGACAGAAAGCCCTAGAAATTATGATTCCCCTTGTAGAGCAGGAAGACCAAGTAGCTTCAGATATGTACTGCCTGGTTGGTCGGATTTACAAGGACATGTTTTTGGAATCTGGGTTCATAGATATAGAAAGCAGGGACAAAGGAACTTTCTGGTGAGTACTGTTTTTCTGGTCTATGTCATTTTGTTAGCTTTGGGAAAATATTCCTTGAAAAAGAATATATTTAAACAGTTTTTCTTTCCAAATATTTGGCATCCTTAGGGGATAGACTGAATCTTCTAAACTTCCTCGCTTATTTGTTGAGAATAAGAGGTTTATGTTGTTCACACATCTCATTCTGCAAAATTCTTGAAGTGCCTCAGGGACCTGAAGTTTAGGTGTAAACTAAACTCATCAGAGTGTGTTTTCCTAATTTTTCCCAAATATGAAGTCTCCTGTTTACTGTATTATTCTTAGGCATCTGGGCCAGAAATAATGAATTGATTGGCATGAATGGAATCTGATAGATATTAGCTGGCAAGGCTTATAGAGGTTTAACTCACAACCAATATGACTGTTCCAAACTTGCAGAAAAAAGTTTTATCGCCCCAGCATCATCGTACAGTATACACATGTTGTAGTGGACTACACTAGCATCAATAATCAAAGAAGAACACAATAACTAGTCAATAATAGATAAATTCTTATCCTCATTGTAGAGACAAGACAATGCTTTTGAAATGCACTAAGTCACTGTTAGATGGAAGAGGTTAGAAAATGAAGGCATGGGATGTCATCCTAGACTTCTGTCAGGATGAGCTGCTTCTCTGCACTCAGATGAGGATACAGCAGTCTGCATTTATGTGTCCTGTGCATCACATCTTAGCTCTGGTCTTGTGTGCATCAGCTGCTTGTTAAGGCAAATGCTTAAAATGGGAAGCTTTCTTCTTGCTTTGTTATTTATCCCTTGTTTTCAGTAAACTTCAGCTTGGAACTGTGTCTCTTAAAAGATAAGATAAAATTATTTACCAGTTATAGCCTCAGAATACAAATGCAGCTTATAACTTCTGTACTTTACAGTCTGGCAATTCTTACAGGACATTTAAAAGATGTTGAAATAACAGGAATGCAATGTATTATTGTCATCCCTCCTAGCATAATTTTGGATTAAAGAAAAGTTTCATTTCCTGTAAAGTGCAAAGCCTGTAAAAAGCGTTCAGGGGTATTTTGCAAACATTGTATTTTGCTAATGTCATGAACATGATAAAATGACAAGTGTAGTTCTATATACAAATTTTAGGTATTATTACAGACTAAATTAAATATGAATTGCTCTTGCTATTGTACATCTCGCTTTCTCCTTATTTATAGTGCCTTGTGAACAGATAAACTTTGATATCGTCAAACATAATTGAACCAAGAATGATTATATGTATGACAGTGGTGAGTTCATGTAGCCATTTTAACACACTTTGAATAAATGCATCTTAGCAATCATGATAATCATGGATCTGATGGCAGGAAGTGATTGCAGGCATTCCAGTTTAGGAAAGGGGCTGACAGCTCCTGCACAGGGTAGGGTGCTGGCCAGCCAGCCCCTAAGTAATCCCTGAAGTCTCTGGCAAGTGGGACCCAATACAGAATGCTCTGTGTGCCTCCTGCCACAGAAGAAGGAGGACTCTGTTGAGCCAAGCTGGAGTTTGGCCGGAAGCTGTACCGGATGGTCCAGTTGCTTTTGGTTTGTACTTTATACTGGATATTGATTGGAGTTTCTAGTGTTAGTCATGCAGCCGACATGACATGCTGAGAGGTTGACTCATAACTCAGTGAAAAGCTCTTAGAAAGGAGCAGGCCTACTCTAGTGTTACAGCAGGCCACAACAGGACAAGGTGTGTGCAGGAGCAGTGCCTCCATGGCAGTGCTATGTTATGTTAAGATAAAGGTTATTATCTCAGCCTTAGGAAAATAAGGATGTAAGAGAAGTATAGTGAATTGCATGAGATAATGAGAAGTTGGCAGCAGAACCAAAGCATTGGTTTTGCAACAACTAGTGATGTCAAGGTACTTTAGTCTATTCCAGTTAAAAAAAAACTAACCAACAATGTGCTTTTCTGACAACTAGCAGAATAAAAGACACCTTTCATATAAATATGAGAGAATAAATGAAAGAGTAATTATTAACTGTCATTTTCTTGTTTCACACCGACAGTATGAATCAGACTTACCAAAGCTACCAAGTCTTTATTCATATCTTTTCACTGCTACCTCCCTAATTCAGTGTCTGCACTGCAACATTTTCTCAAATGTCAGCAACTGCAACATTTTTCCAAAAGTACAGTCTCTCTTGTATTGGAACAAAAATACTAATTTCCAAGGCTTTTTCTTCTTCTTCTGTCAATCTTTTCTCTGTCCTTTTTGTATTGAGTGAGAATTACAGCATGGAAGAGCTCTAGGGCAGAAAAGGTGATCCAGTTCCCAACATCACTATGTCTCCAAACAGATAATGCCAGCTAGAGGGCTTCTCTTAGATGTATATACTTAGAACCAAGGAGAGTGTTGTCCTGTTTAGTTGGCAGATTTTTATGTTTTGGTTTTTTTTGGTTTTTTTGGTTTTTTTTTTTTTGCTTGGTTGGGGTTTTTGTTTGTTTTTCTTTTTTTTTCCTTGGTTTGGGTTTTGGTTATTTTTTTTTATTTTTTTTTGTTTTGTTTTTAGGTTGCGTGTGTATGTGTTGGTTGGGGATTTTTGAAGTGAGCCAAAAATATTTTGTATGTACTTTCTTCATCACTTCTTTGTAACTCACAGTAAAAGAGAAAATTGCAGATGATGAAAGAAAAAGATCTAGTGCTCTCTGCTTCTCTTGCTTTTCTTCAGAGCAGTAGGCGCCTCTCTAATGATTAAGTTCTTTGGAGGTGGGCAGCTGAAGTATAAAAAAGTATGTATGTGTAGCAGATTGAAGAGAAGCCTATCTTACAGTTTTGGAGAGCAGAACTTATGTGAAAGCATGCAAAGTCATTAGTCATTAGAGCAGAAAAACCAACAAGCAAACAAATTAAAAACCAGCCTTCTTTTTGGCCTGGTGGGACAAAAATGCCTTAGCTTTTCTTGCATGTCAAAGCATGGTCTAGAAGTCAAGTCCTTAGGTTTTGCACAGATTGTTTTTCTTTCCTTCCTTATATACATATCTCACAACCTGCTTAATTTTTAAAAATGTATTCCATTTGTTTGAATTTTTTTCATCCTTTAGAAAGTAACTTTAAACTTCACTACTTTTGCTGTAGTGAGTTTTGTTGACTGGATTTCTTGTGCTCCTTAACTCACATACGATAGTAGTCTTTGCCTTCTCCCTATGGAGGTGTGAATATGTGTGTATATTCCTAAAACTTATTCTGAAGAGTAAGTTTAAACACTGTAGATGTCCTGTTGCTGTTGTCACAGCTGCTTGCATTGGTAGCATGAGGACAGTGTGTGCTGTGTTTGTGTGAGGCACCTCCACTTCTTTTAGGACAAAGTTGAGCCTAGGTGAATGCCTCTGCTGTTTCTCTTGATTGCTCAGTTTTTCTTAAGGAGAATGAAATCTGGTATAGTCCTTTTTTATGTGAACTCATAGGGACAGTGTCAATAAGACACTCAGTAAAGAATGAAATTTGGAGTAGCTGAAATCACAGCTAAATGTGAGATATAGTCTTGTATCACTTGCTTCTGTGCTTTAGGATTTTGATATCGCTGTGTGCCATTGTAGCAAGTCCACAATAAAATCTAATGTTTCAAGTCAATGAAAATTCATATATTAAAGACTAAATTAATGAGCTTATTAATAAATATATCTCTGAAACAGGTCTTTTGCGAACTGATAGTATTATTCTGTCTTATTTGATCTTAAAGAAAATATTGTAAGATACTGCAGTTTTACTGGGGTAGTTTTACTGCAATGGATGAGTAGGGTCTGCTCTTGTTGTGTGGGGGGAAAGGAAATGGGAGGAGGATGTGTGAATAACAGACTCCTAAAAATAACCACAAAGAATGTGTGGAAAACAGCAAAATATTTTTGCTTCTATGGATTCTTGCTGCCTAAACAGAGGATAAGCTCTTAAATTACCTAAAACTGTAATGGTGCCCCAACTAGAATGAATTATTTAGAAAGTAAGCTTGAATGTTTGTTTTTCTAGGTTCAAGAAGGCGTTTGAGTCAGAGCCAACGTTACCAGCAGGAATTAATTATGCAGTACTCCTCCTGGCAGCTGGACATTGCTTTGATACTTCTTTTGAGCTGCGGAAAGTTGGTAATTATAACTTGCAAATTCATGGTGAAATCACGTTCTAGTGAAAGTACACTACCACCCACCATTACAGGGGGCAGATCTGATGGTTGTATGCTTTGATAGAGAGTATGTGAATATTTAAGTTGGTCTCACACAACTGCTGATCCCACCTGACTGCAGGTGAGTGCTGTCATGAAGACCTGGTTTCAGTGTCAAAGTCCTAACTGGTTACCAAAGTTTAGTAAAAACTGAGCTTCTTTGTAAAGGCATCATTTGTATGAAACAGGAGTACCTGAAATGCGAATCCAGTTCCAACTAGCACTCTTCGTAACAAACAAACCCTGGAGGGAATATGATGAGAAGTTTCCATCCTAAGCCTGTGGAAGTGCACTTGACTTGAGCTTGGGTTGGGTTGAGAGAAGACTGTTTCTCTTCTGATACATTCTTAAAGGCTTCAGAATGTCTGTATTCATAGAATCATAGAATAACAGTGGTTTGGGTTGGAGGGACCTTTTAAAGACCATCTAGTCCAAGCCCCTGCTGTGGGCATAGGTATCTTTCACTAGAACAGTTTGCTCATACTGACCTTGGACATTTCCAGCAAAGAGGCATTCACTTCCCTGGGCAACCTGATCCAATGTCTCACCAACCTGGTCTCAATGTCTTGTTATAAAAAGTTTCTTATTTAAGAAGGAAGAATTAAGATAACTTTGTTTATGATTTTGATTGTGATTTTCTGGATCTGGAAAGAGTGAAAACTCAGTACTAGTCTATAATATATTCAGGGAAGATTTGGGGGAAAGGACTGAATGTTGTAATATACATTTGGTGCTCTTCTCCATGAATTTGTAAAATTCTTGACTTTATGTAAAGTCTTTTTTAATCTTTATTTCTCCTGAGAAGGTTGTCAAGTGAGAAAGAAACTATTTTTTTTCACTCCACCAAATGTATCTGTATTCAGCCACTGCTCTAGTTTCGAAGTACTGCATGTCTGGAAGTAATTTCCTGGGTAATTCTGAGTATGAAGGTCAAAGTGAGATGATTGCTTTCTCATAAACAGTGGAAGTGAAATTTGAATTCTCAGGTGTGAACAAAGGTATTAATTTGGATGTGTGAGGCTGTGTAGAGTTGTCCCAGCTACTGTGTTTGCCCTTCTGTGATGGGTGAGATTTTGCTTTTTGGTTGGCATAGAATACTTCCACACCCTATGCTGAAATTTGAATCTTGTGTAGAATCAGAATAGGAGGTAAGAAGATATGTTCTACATATTGCATATCATTTACAAATACTCACTTGCAGGCCTAACTTTAAACTAGGTAGTTTAATGGAGCTGCATTAAATTTTTTGTGTTCAATATGAATCCTTCAATTATAAAGATATGTCTGAATTGCATACAGACTACAGCCAACTAGATCTGTACAAATTAATTTGACTGAAATTTGTGTGCTATTTCTTTGGTATCATCTTCTTACGAGTTTGTCCAGTGTTGTTTTCCCTATTGTTTGTATTGAGACCATTACAGAAATTAATGTTCATTCTTACATAAGGTTCCATCCCCAGCTGATGAATTATTTAGTGCAGAAGTATCCTGTTCCTTAGGTGGTTTGTTTGTGTGTTTGTTTGCCTGTCTTATGTTAACATTTAGTTTGTGTCTGCTGGAGACCCTTGATATAGCAACCCCTCCTGTTAGCTACTGCTGTCCATCTTTCTTTTTTGTTATGGGAAATATTGTCAAAATACTTTTAGTTTCAGACTGACTCAGCTATTTTCAAACATGTTTTCAAATGCATTTATAGTATAGACCCTATGTGTGTCATTAGTCATTTATTTCTTGTTGATAAGACTGTGGTCACTATTCATAGAATCACAGAATGCTGGTTTGGAAAATGCCACCAGGATCATCTGCTACCAACTTCCTTTGGAAAAGCACACTCTAGACAGGATGACCCAGCACCCTGTCCAGCTGAACCTTAAATATGTCCAGCGTCAGCAAATCCACTGCTTCCCTGGGAGATGATTCCAAGGGCTGATTCTTCAAATTTTGAAAAATTTCCATCTTGTGTCCAGTTGTAAAGTCCCCAGTAGTAATTTGTACCTATCACCCTTTGTCTTTTCCTTCTGACTCCTATTTAAAAGGGAGTCTCCATCTTCTTTGTAGCCACCTTTTACCTGCTGGATGGATAAAGCTCCCCACAGCCTGTTCTTCAAGGCTGAACAACCCCAACTTTTCCTTGTATGGCAGGCTTCCCATCCTTTTTTCATCTTTGTGGCCATTCTCTGGACCCTCTCCAGCCTGTCCACATCTTTAATGTATTGTGAAAACCAAAACTGAACACATTATTCCAGGAGTGCCCTGGCAAGCACTGAATAGAGTGGGATAATGGTTTCTTTGTCCCTCCTAGTGATGCCCCAGTTGATACATCTCATTGGGTTTCTTTGCTGAAGAAGCACACTGTTCACTCATATTCAGCTGCTTGTTTTTCAGGGCCCCCAGGTCCCTTTTCACAGAGCTGCTTCCCAGTGGAGTAGGTCCCAGCCTGTGCTGCACTCCCAGATTATGTTTTCCCAGGTGCAAGATCTTACAATGATCTTTGTACATGGTTTTTCAGATGGCTGGAGTTACGCTAGATTCTGAGGATAATTTAGTATTTTCTTTGTCTGCAGTTAAACAAAATCAAACAAAATCAGGCAAAATCACATAGGTGGTATGGGAAAATGTTTTGATTTTTTTTCTGGTCCTAACTATCTCTTACATGTGTGTAATTCTTTTGATGTCACGTCTTGTCAAGATCTGTGTGTGCAAGGACATTTTTCAGCAGCAGTGCTTTCTGTTCAGTGTCCACCCACAGTATTATCTGTAGTACATAGAAGTTAGAGAAGTTCTGTTTTCTGCTGGGAGATCAGGAGAGAAGCAAGAATAATCTGGTCAAGTTCATTCCAGGTTATATGGAAATTATACTGCTAGTCTGGGAAAGGTGTAGGAAAGGATATAGTCATTATCAGTTCTTCAGAGGGTGCATGATACTGTAATTAGGAGATGCATATTTGATTACATTGGCAATATTGTAATAACGCCAGTAAAAATAAATCCATGAGAATTTTTACCAATCTCCAGCAGACCAGAAAATTTGCCTTCTAAAAAATCTTACCTGTACTTGTCAGACAATAGTTCACAACAAAATGAGCAAATGGAGCATTAATTAAAAACCTTCCTTCTATTTTCTGAGTAGTATTGCTTTCTTAACCATACAAAAAACTTTGAGACCAGAACAGAAATGCTGTGATCTGCATTGTCAGTTATGATCTCTGCAGGCTGTACAACTTTGACACACAAAGGATCCTGTAATATGAATTGTTCTGTCAATAATTGAGCAAGGAAAGCAGTTTATTTGTAAAGCTGTCATAGTAATACTTAACTGGTAATATCTTCTTACTGTATCTCATTTTCTTCACAAGTTATGGGTATATCCTTGGTGTTATAAAAACAAAGGCTTTTCTGGTATTAATGGTTCCTTTGTTTTGGCTCATTTGTTCTAAAGGCAAAATATTTTTGATAAAATATACTGGAATTCAGCTGCTGCTTTTTTCTCCTCCCCTTGTGAATGCCAAGTTTATCATGGAAGGAGAGAATGTCTTGACTCTGCCTGGATTTTATTATACTCTCAAAAATCTTTTAAAGGAGACCATAAACTCAGAATTAAATTCATGTTTTTGTTTCAAAACAATTGTTTCCCCCCAAGTTCTTTAAATTGGAGTTAAAGTCTTCTGAACCTCTTGCTAATGTCATAACAAAGCAACTGCATTTCAGGGATAAGTAACTTGCCTTTCAGGGATGAGTAACTTTGTAGATGAGCTTTGCAGAGGATGGCCAGCAAACCAGAGTGAGTTTTAGCACCAAGTACCTCACCTTTCTCAGAAGATCTTGATGAGAAGGTGATGTTTTCTTCTCTAAGGTAGTAGGATCCACTTAACAGCATACTTGGGTAAAACTTCCACTTTATCCAGGATACATGACAGTAATGATTCCCAAATTTGGTGTCCTGAGGTACTTCTGCACGTCTACCCTTTCTCCCCCTGTCTTCCTATAAGTCTCCCTTACTGAGCTGGGACTGAAGTCCTACCCTCCCAACAAACACCTCTCCCTGCCAGCCAGTAATTCAGATCCCTCCCCACGTGAGCTGTACTCTTCATCAGACCCACGCACTCAGTTTGTACCTTGCTTTAGCTCTGTTGCCACATCTGGAGCACAGAAGGGTTGTGATGGTGTGTCCCTGCAGATGCAGGGAAGCGTGGTAGAGCACGTCTGCCTGTGAAATAGGGACTGGGGCTGCTGCTTGCTGTGACAAATGGCCTGTGTCAGCTGGTCAGTGGCCACTGCAACTGTGTGTGCCATCACTCAGTGCTTAGCAAAGGCCCTACGCACAGCTGAATTTCCTCCCTTTCCCCTTCTCCCAACAAAGGCATGTCCAACTGAAATGATCCATGTATCCCCATGATACCAGTTCCTTACATCCCTTGTGATGAAGTCACATTAAAAGCCTATGGAAGTTAGTAGGTGTCTGTCTTTTCTTGTGTGTTGCTATCAAAGGCATGCAAATATTTTAGACATTCTAGTAGAGCCCTTTGGCCTTTGCAGATATTGCTGAGGAGTGTTACTCTAAAGTCCTGGGGGAGATTAATTTTTTCCATTTACTCTGTTTTCTGTATAGCATTCAGGTTTATTATTATTTATTATATCCTCCACTGACTAGTGCAGGTGTACATTTTCAAGTGGTCTCTTTGACAGTGTGAATGTGTGTAGCACCCTGGCTTAAAGAGATGGTCACCATGTACCTTGTGGAGTTGATGGAGGATCACCTCCATTGCAACATTTCTCAGGCAGATCAGAGATACTTTGTAGCATCTATGGCATTTTTAAAAGCCTTTATTACCTGACATTGATGTCATAAAAATGTGAGCAATAGGATAAAACATGCTAAAATTTTTAGGCTGAAATGTAGCTTATGTAATGATACCCATTTTGATAATAGTTATTACTGCTTCCACCATGAAGTTTAGTCTGCTAGCTGCTCAAGGAAGGTTAAGGAAAAAAACAAGATCAGCAGTTGCATTGAAATTTCTTGTGAATACTCAGCCCAGATATCAAGGACGATGGAAGATAATGTGGGAGAGAAACTGTCATAGTGGAGTAGTGTGGGAAAAGTGAATAAAAGACTACAGTGGTGGAGTAGCTTGTTGTGTAAGCTGAAAATCGTTGGGTTTTTTTGCAGGGGATGGTGTAGCATATCTCATGTTAGCTATATGTAGCAGCTCATGTGAACTAAAACTCGTCCTGAAGGCCACAGGGGAGCCTGTAGATCTCAGAAAAACTAAGCAAGTCAAAACAAAACCTGAGGCTCTCCGTAGTCTTGAGTTGCTGGGGGACTTGTGAATATTAATAGATGTCTTTCATTGGGGTAGGACTTGCGGCAGTTTAAAGAACATCACTGCTGGAAGAAGCCCAGTGGATCATCTGTTCCTTCTGCATGGGACCTTGTCTATAAAGGTAAGTTTGGGGCTTGGGGCTTGTAAGTCAAAAAAAACAAAGCAGAAAAAAACATAATAGGTGCCTTATTCAGCATCTGTTAAGTTTTTGCAGCTATGTTGTGTAGCCTAAGGCCCCAATTTACCTTTACAGATGAGGTCCATGCAAGAACATAGGTAATCTGACTGTGGCCTTGTCCTGACAGTGATGTCTTAAAGTTCCTTTCTTGAGAAGCCTGTAGGAAGAGGGGGTGGGGAAAAAAAATCTTCAGCCAATTAGGGGTTTTGGAAGGCATATCTCATTAAGTGGTAAGTATGATTTCCATCTTATTTTATCAAAATGGAGAGAGTATAGTAATGTAAGCAATTAATAGATTTTGAATAAGGAAAATGGTTCTTTTAAAATTGTGTTAATACAAATTCTTGTGACTTGTTATTCTCTTTGCTACAGGAGTAAAGATCAGCAGCCTGCTTGGTAAAAAAGGGAGCTTGGAGAAACTGCAAAGCTATTGGGAAGTGGGATCTTTCTTGGGGGCCAGTATGTTGGCTAATGATCATATAAGAGTGATCCAGGCTTCAGAAAAGCTGTTTAAATTAAAGGCACCAGCATGGTAAGGTGATAAACAAGGCCACGTACGTTCCTGTGTTTTAAAACATTGGACTCCCTCAGCTTTCACATTAGACACTGTGTTCAGCTGACAGGAGATGATACATTTTGTGTTTTTTAACAGATTTTACTGTGTGTGTATTATTTTGCTGTACTTTTATCCAGAGAAGGGACTCTCTTCCCCTTTTGCCCTTATTCAGGGGTAGATCTGATATGGATCTTTAATTTGATGTGTGAGAAGGGTAGATTCATCATGGACTTCAAGCTCTTCTGAGGGCAAAGGAGAAAGGAGGAGCTGCTTGAAGTTACATTGCTGAAGAGAAGTGGTGGTGGCTTGTGAGTTTAGTCATAACAGCCTGAAGGTTTTGGGGAATGAAGACAGCTTAGCTAGGGAGGCCTGGCTGTACCTTTAAATATTGTTTAGGGCACATACCAGTTGTTTTAGGAACTGAGTACAAATGACCTGTATGGTGCAAGCTACATCTTGTCGTGGTTGAGAAGACTGCAAATCAAAGTCCAGTTAACAGAAAGGTCATAAATCCAGGGTTAAAGGCAACCCTGTAAACTCAACATCTCAACGTATGCAAAGGCCAAGAGATGTGTGCTGTGACAGCAGGCACCTGCTGTGGATATAGGCAGCAATTAAGGACCAGTCACCGACTCATTAAGGGCTGGGATCATCTTAGGTGGGGAGAACCAAGACTCCTTTCTGACTAAAAAATTGTCACTCTGGTAATTATAAGAGCGAACATCACACATAGGTATTCTTATCTTTTTATAGAGTGTGCCTCCAGAACGTGATCAGAGATACTAAAATACAGAAATGCTAAACTTCTGTATTGACATAACATAGAAAATGTTATACAAAAACTCTAATTTTCAGGCAAAATATTTCATAAATGCTTTCTACAGTGTATTTGTTTGCAAGGTTTTCCATTTTTACTGTGTGTATATTTTACTAAGAAGCTGGATAGCACTCTCTGGAAGTCTCCTGGTAAAATTTTCTGGAGTTTATGAGTGCCTGGTTGTCACGATTTTATGTACCCCAGTGCCTTTGGGGTTTAAGCCTGTGGATTAAACTCTGAAAATACAGCTCACTCATTTGTGCTTCATGAAGAATTTCTCCTGTGAGCAATTCCTTCCCAGTCTGTTGCCTGCTTTATAGCAGGGCCCACTTGGTGCAAACAGGAGTAGACACAGTACCTTAAGCCAGCTATCCTGATAGCCCAAGAAGGATAATTGGAAATTGCATAACTATGGAAATGTTCACTAAAGACCCTCTGAGGGTGAAACAAAAGTTTCCATGAATAGCGTAACTGTGATAAATGATAGCAGTGATAAATCCTCTTCTAGCATGTGTATCTCATTACTGTTTCCAACCTTTTTTTTCAAAAATGCCAAGAGAAAGCAATGTTATCAGAAGCCACATAAATCAGCCCCAAAACGAAGAACAACAAAGAGAGGGATGAACTGCATTTAGGAGAAACATTCAGCACTGCTGTTGTCCATAGGCTCAGTTTTGTCTTTAGGTAGAAGATTTAGCTATTTCATGAGATTTTCTTGGTTTAAAATAGAAGACAGTATATGGTATTAGGAATATGGGTAGGAAGGAATGTTCCAGGACTCTTTCATATTTCAGTTGCCTCATTTAGCAGCTGTGTTTCCAATTCTAGATGGGAATTGTTATTATGAAAAGCAATCCTAGAGAAGCAAAATGTTGCTGGCAACCTTCGTGTTGCAATGGTGAATACTTCAGCTGTAGGAGTAGAGACAAAGGTAGAGACATTACTGTTTACAAACTGTACTGAATTTATTATCTGTGTATGTTTGGATGGTAACAGGTACCTGAAGTCTATTGTAGAGACTATTTTGATATATCAGCATTTTAAGAAACTGGCTCCAGAGCAACATACAGCCAAACAGGAACTTGTGGATTTCTGGATGGACTTCCTTGTTGAAGCCACAAAGACAGATGTGACTGTAGTTCGATTTCCAGTAAGTGGCTGTTTTGTTGGGTCTTGGAGACTTTTTTTTTTGGGGTAGTATGTTCGGGGGATGGGTTTTTTAAAAACAAATTGTGGTGTAAAGGAAATGAGCACAAAGCACTACTTCTTTTTAGGTGGCCAGACAGTAAACTGTTTGTCCAGAAGAAATGTATTTGGCCTGCAACTTAGATTGATTTTAATTGAATGCATGTGAGTGCAATGGGATTGTACAATGTGTTCCATACAAAAGTAATGAGGAAAAAAGTCAAGAAAGAATTTTGCTATTTATTGTTTGCTACCAATGGATATACTTCTAAATCAAACTTCTACAGTGTACTCCAGGTGATTACATATTAACTATACTGGGTTTTGAAAAAAAAGATAATTAATTTTAGTAGTTTTCTAGCTCAGCAGGCTTTGTTTACTCTACTGCCAGTTAAGACTATGCTTTTTCAGAGGTTAAAAATCAGCCCTAACAGTCAGAAATATATTGTTCCAGCTACTAGGAAGTGAATTTCAACAACATGGCACTATAAGTATGTGTATGTATGTTTATTTCTGATTTGTTCCACAAAAATTTTGCTGAGAATTTTTATTAGATGCCCCAGTGCTGTCTTGAAAGTATACTGTAAGAAAGTCTATGTTTTCTGTATATATTAAGTGTATATGTCCAGGAAATAGTGTCTTGGGTATTCCTTTTAGCTAACCATCAGCAAAAACAGCTTTTTGTCTTCAATAGCAATTGCTATTGTTTCCCAGATAGTCAAAGTGCAAACAGGTTGTTTTGTACAGTTCTTTTACTTTCCCTGTGTAAATCTGATAATAAACTGTTAGGAAGACTTCAGTGTCTTCAAGCAAGAGCTTGAGGCAGTAAAGTAAAAATAACATGAGGCCATCTAAAGACCCTGGCTTTCCTTTTCTGATGAGAACAGGTAGAAAATTTTGCAGGGAAACAAAATATATTTTGAATCTTCTGATTCAAATAATCCTTTTAGATTTTAGATATTCTGATTGGCATGATCCTTTTAAATTTTCGATGATGGAATATTTCAATTAAATACTTAAATAAGGCTCTGACTTGTAAAACTGTCCAAATAACTGTCCAGTGATCCTTCTGTGTCCCTTCCAACTCAGACTGTTCTGTGATTTTGTGGCCTGACTTGCACTGGTGTTGCAGACAGACATATGGGATTTCTCATAATACAAAAATTCTGCCTGTGCCTGTTCAGAATGAAAATCACACAGTTCAACAAGAAAACAAAATGAAAATTAGCAACTTTATTTTCCCTCCTCCTCCCAGATAACAGTTAATTTATTCTAAAAGAAGCTTTTTTCATATTTCCATATTGTGAATTGTTCTGTGTATTCTGAAAGCTTGATCTTAAGAGCTCCACTTTCCATGGGCACTAGCTTAGCTGTTAGTTACTCTCTTACCTGGTAACATCAGTGTCATCACTTTGGCCTTTAGAAGAAGAAATGACACAGTTAACGGACAACTTGTTAAAGACCACAGTTTGTGAAGTAGCTTAAATCAGATTTTACAAATTTTAAGTGCCTGGAGATGCCAAGCAACACATTTTAATTCCCACTGCTTATCATTTACAGAGTTAAATGTGTAGGGACTTTTCAGACTTTAGCCCTGCACTGCTTCCAGTGTATCTCTGTGCTTACCAACTCTGAGGGAGGAGACATGGCTTAGATTTCACTCTACATCATGTATCTCTCCAAGACTTTCTACTTCAGTGTTTATATACTTTTTAAAATAGATGTAGAGCGACTTCCTCTAGTCAATCATTGTTGCATCTCATATCTTTTAAATCACTTCTTGTTTTTGTTTCACTTGTTCCACAGCATTTTCTATACTCTTTAGCTGTCAGCATCTTGCAACGGTACTTGTAACTTCTGAGAAAATAATTTGATCTGGTGGCTATGGGGCATGGTGGTCTAAATCAAAAGGTGTTCAGTTTAGCTCTAGGTCAGTCTGTTTCTCTGCTTCACCCAAATAAATATGCTTCTACCAAAAGATGATAAAGGTGTACCATGAATCTTCTCCACACGGGAGATAGGCATTCTAGAGTGGCATTACAGGAGACTGAATTGTGACAGAAAAATTTCAAAACATTTTTCAAAAAAATAAAAAAATAAAATATTGATACATTCTATCAGTTGACACATATGTAAAAATTACGTAAAAATATTAAAGTCGGCTTTTTTTTTTTCCTTTATTAATCTTAAATTACTGTCAGCCACACTAAACTAGCCCAGTACCTAAAATCTTGCTTTTCATTATTTCCCTGTTTTTCCTGTTATGGTATGACTAAAGAAAAAGTTTTAACAGATTTCAATACCCTTTGAAGTTTTACCAGTTCTGCACTAACTATTGAAAATTATTTTTTTCTGCAAGGTTTTAATATTAGAGCCAACAAAAATCTATCAGCCCTCATATCTCTCCATCAACAGTGAAGCTGAGGAGAAGACGGTATCCATCTGGCATGTGCTGCCTGATGACAAGGTATGTTTGTAGTTGTAACTTTTTTCTCAATTTAAAAGCATGCATGGTACATAAGGCACGCAGCATGTGACCAGTTGCATCTAATTATGATTCTGAAAAGCAGAAAAGTGTTTAAGTAACACACAGGAAGATGCTGAGATATACTGCTGTGTTAAGATTGTCCTGATTTTCAATGGGTCTTTTGTTTCCTATCATTTTTCAAAATTATTTGTGTTTTCCTTCAGGTTATTTTAAGCCATTGTATAATACACAACAAATCTGTTGCTTCAGATTTCATAAGTAATTTACAATTTACTGTCATCATACCAATAATGTAGCATAAAATTACTTATACTTACAGAACTGTCTTCTCCCTGCCCTTGCAGTTTTACATGTCAGCTGTGATACTCCTTTCATATCAAAGTAATAGAGACTGGGATGTTAAAATGGGAGCAGAATCAATCAAATGGCAAAGAAGCATTTGGCAGAAGGACAGATGGATGATGTAGAAATTGAAAATTCTGAGAAGTCTATATGTTAAGGTGTGAGACAGCCAGACATAGTTGGAAAGGAGCTTAGAAAATCTGGAGATGGAAGTGGAGAGGAAAACCTTGAATGGTTATTACATGCTGGGATGTTTAGGAAGCAAAGTCTTGGTAAGAGGGAAGACAGGGAGGATATCATAGAACCTTAGAGGAGGACATCAGCAAGGGAAAATGAAGGAGTATATCAAGAGTGAATGGAGACTGATGGCTGGGGGCAAAACACCAGGGATGCCGTGATTTGTAAGAACTAGCACTGTTCATTCTTCCACAGCAATGTTTTGTTTGCCTGCAGAATAGGACAATGAAGACCTGTTTTTCAGGTAGAAATCATGTAGGTTGGAAAAGACCTTCAAGATCACCAGGTGCAGTCATTAACCTAACACTGGCAAATCCAATCTTCAGCTTTCCTGCTAGTAGTCTGTAAGAGGAGAAACGTTTTTGAACACAAAATACAGTGACACTCTAGTGCTTACAATTTTTGTTGTGAGTTCATGAGAAAATGTAAATGGCAGCTAAAATAGCATATTTAGAGAACAAACTGAAATGTTTGCCTAGACCAATAAATTTCTATTTATTTGTGGTTTATTCTGACTGATCTTTTTTGAAGTAGGCTCAGCCTCTGAGAATAATTTAAAAAATAAACGTATGCAATTCTTGGGCAAAATAAAAATTTACCATACAGTAAATAATTATTGGTCAGAACCACAGACTTAATCTTGCTATTCTAAAATACCTGTTTGGAAAGTATTTCTGTATTCAGAATTTATTCTATTTAGAGACTACTTGAACATGCTTTTTTTTTTTTCCTTTTCTTTTTCCTTTTGTGGAGATTTTTGTGTGTATATCTTTAATTCACCTCCAAACAATACTTTTCATTCTGTTAAGTGGCTTAACTGTAGTGTAAGAAGGAACATAGGACTAGAAGAAATTTTCTGGACTGTTGAGTTCTGTTCACCTCTGCTGCAGACACTCTCCCCTTATAACGTTTCCCAAAGAGTGATCAAGCTCTTTCTATTAGTATGGGTTTCACAGTAGACCAATCATACTGAAAGGTGGTTTGAGAATTCCACTGCAACTCTAGAAGGGCAAAGAGTAGAATACTGCTGGTGAAGTGAAAAGGCATTACCTTAAGTCTTCCTGTTTTCAGTCTGAATTTATTGACATTTCACAGACATTTGTTCTTTTGCTAACAAAGTGCTTATATTAAGTGATTTCCTTTCTCCCTCTGATGTTTACCTGACAGTATTTCTTAGGAGAATCCTAATATCTCTTAATGTAGGATTTTCGTGTAGGTTTCTTCTTAGGCAAAATAAAGTTTCTTTTTAGGCTTGGTGTACTGGCCACACATGGCACCTCATTGCCACAACTTCCTATGTTCCAGCTTGAGTTAACCTTACTAGAGTATGTACACTCAATGCAGTCATATTCCAAAAAATGTATTCCATGGTGCATTCATCTATTGTTTAGCTACTGGGGTATTTTGTTTGATACATTCAGCAATGGCATTTTTCATAGCTGTGTCATTTGACTTCTCAGTTATCCTCTGTCTGGGAGAAGGATTTGGATGTCAAATGCCTGTTTGGTGTTCAGAAGATAGTTATTTCTTTATAGCATGGCAAACGTTTCGTTCCATTTTCCCCTTCTCCTTCCTGATGTGAGGTGTGTGTCTTTGCATTTTCTGCAGAATAGTATTTTCCTATTTTTCTGGCCTAGTCTTAATCATTGGCATTAGACATTAAGTGCACTCCTTGTACTTTTGCTCTGGCCAGAATCCTTACTGAGGTGAGTTTATTGAGTAGCCAGGAGTCTGATGAACATTCTGTGCCCTGTGAGCCATCATACCCATCGAAAGAATGCAATGTGCAATTTGGTAGTTACCCCTTCAGCTATACAATTATAATCTGTTGCAATTCGTCAAAGTCCTTAGAATTCATCAGAAATCTCACAGGAAGAAAAGGGACTAGAAAAATTTAGAGGCACCAGCTTCCTCTTCAGCTGAATATAACCAGTATAATATTTGTCTTTGCTGAGAGATTTTGTAAAGGAAAATGATGTATTATCTGTCAGTCTACTGCACAGAGGAAGACTCATACTTTGGTCCTTAGTAGCCTGAAAGCAAGCATTTTTGGGCCTGATTAACAAGGAAAGACCACCTATCTCTACTGCAAGGGCATGTTAGCTGGGTTTGGAAACTCCTTCATCTATCCAAGTTCAGTCTAGCAGTCATAGGTCTGTCAGAGCTTTAGCAATTCATGCTTCTGATTTCAGTTCATTTTGGCACATAAATTAATGGTTCTATTTGTTTTCCAGAGTTCAGTCGGTGCTCCAAGAATAAGATCTGTGAGTTACAAAGTGTATGAACTTCCTTTCATGCACAAAGAAGCTGAATTTCTGTTTCAAATCCAAACTGAAACTCAGTGGAGCCTGCAGCTGGCACTTTTGTATTAAATAGACAAATGACAGTCAATACCAGGATAAATAATGTAGCCTCTTTCTTTTCTGTTGCTTTTTAGCAGCGTATTTTAACATTTATGTCTTTAATAATACTGAGTTTAGGATACACAAATGCCAAGAAAAATCAGACAGCATTTTATTTGTAGAATGCACATTACCTTTGCCTTGCAGTTCCCTAATTTTAGCAGCCCTTCCCGCATGGGGTTAGAGGAATGCAGCAGTGCTGTTTGTAAGTTTGAAATAGAACAGCCTGTCTCTGTTTTGCTTTGGCTTCTGAATCCATTCTGAGTTTTGTTTTGGGTAGTTGATGATTTTTTTGCCTAACTAAAGAACAGATGCTGAATTTGGAGAGCATGCCTGATATATTTACTCCAATGTATTCAAAACTTGGCAAGATCACGAAGGGACATAACTTTTATGTTATTTCATTGCTTGAGAACTTCATGTGGTAATTAAGATTTAAGAGGTTAGTTGCACGTAGATGACTGTAAAAAACAATACTAATGTTTCTTGTTATGTTTCTTTAACATTTCTGCCTCTCAGGACATATATTTGTAATTATTTAGGGTTTAGATTGTTCCCAATAGTGGGAATTGGACAAGCACCAATAGCTAAGGTCTGAAGAGAGTTTAATAAACTTGGAAAATTGGAAACCAGCAGATTTTGTATATGAAGGGAGTTGTAAAAGACTATGCAGAAACCCTTCCTCATTAGCATAGGGACTGAGTTGATCTTCCTTCATGTGAGAGAACCAGGCAACTCAAATAGTAGTCACAAACATTCCATAACTAGCATTGTTAGTACTTCCACTTCAAGAAACAAATCCAGCTTTTCCTAATATTAGGCTACTCTCTTATTCCTTTACCCCACAAAAGAAGTCCTTACCCCATTTAACATTGATGAGATATTGAACTTACTCCGTTGTAGTTTACACTTACAATAGTTATGAAACTTGTGCATCAAGAAAGATGTTTGCTTGTATTTTTGGTCCATTGTTTTTGACATTTCATATTAACATCACAACATTTAATGTGATTTGAGCAGGAAGGAAAGAATTACAGAAGAGGAAAAAACTGATGTAGGAATCCTCATAGAAAGCTGTTATAGCTGAGAGAGTAATTTCCACTGTCATTTTCTGCACATTGTGGAACATTTCAACAGTGTATCTGTTCTGACTTCTGTATATTTCACTATTCATTTTATAAGCTACACATTTTCAAGTCATCTTTTGGAATCAATTTGATTATGTTTCTGTTTGACAGTATGCCCTTGCTCAGATCACTAAAATTCAGCTGCAGAAAGCAAAGGTTCTACAAACATGTGGCTAATTGTGATGGAATCCCAATGTTGCCAGGACTTCGAGCTGGTGTAGCTCCACCTTTTCCTTAAAGGAGAATGTTTTCTTTAGAAGATACAAAAGGCTTCTGTTTGCTACAGTAAAGTTTTAATAGAACATAAACATACTGCAGTGTAACTGTCTACAGAGAACTCAGTTCTGCTGAATGTGACAGCTGTAAATTTAAAAGATCTGAAAATAAATGAGGCCTGGCTCTTTGTGTTTTCATAGGGTGGCTTCTTTCTTCCAGGCATGTTTTCACTCCAGCATCTCTTAGGGGTTTTGGTGCATTCTTATTGCTCTCTTCTAGATTCCTAGTGAAATAGCCTTCTTTCTGTTTCTTTGGACACTTTGCCTTCATATTTGAGCAATTCTTCCTACTTTTCAAGAATTTCCTACTTTGCTCTCTTGCATTAGACTTTCTATTTGTAGCTTTCTCCTCCTGGCCTTCCCCCACATTAGGGGATTGAGTGTGCAGAGCTAGCTCTCATTATTCTCAGGGATGGAATACTTTTCCCCCTCCTTTCCTGAGGATCACCACATGTGATCCCAAGTTCAGTATCCAAACAAGGCTACACTGTCATCTCTTCTGATCTGCTCTTTTGAATGTTTTCTAAAATAGTAAAGTATGTTTGCAGCGTAAACAGTGACAAAATAACCCAAAACTTCTGTGTAGAACTTCTGTTGCTTTGGTTTCAGGTAAAAAAAAAAAAAAAAAAAGCCTTGAAAAATAGGTGTTAGCAGATCATAAATAGATTGTTGTCATTTGAATGTTTCCCCTTCCATCTCATGAGCATCATTCTAGAAGATACACCTACTGGTCCTTCATACATAAGGAGGAATATTTTGTTTATTTATTTCTTTTTTACTGTGTGTTACAGAAAGGTATCCATGAGTGGAACTTCTGTGCTGCTTCTATTAGGGGGGTAAGGTAAGTTGTTTCCCTTTTTTTTTTGAAATGAAAGGAGTAATTGAATGAATTTTGTATTATGCTGCTGCTGTGGACCTTGGAGTGACAGTGATATTCTATCACTGCTGTAACCTCTTGTAATTTATTCTTCATCTTAGTCTCTTCTTTTCTCTAGGATTTATCTATATTTGTCATCCTGCAACTTTCCACATTCCTTTTAGTGTAATTAAAAAAAAAAAAAGTCTAGAAAAATGACATTTTTTAAATAGTCGTTGCTCTGTTCTAATAATAACTGTTCCATACACAGAGTTGTTGCTATGTCTGCAGGACGTTTTTGCACAGATGGATGATTCTTTTTCCTTCCAAAAAGTAACTTAAAAACACCAAACTATCAATAGGCACGAAAATTCAATCCTGTGGGATTCAGCTTATTTTAGGCAAAAATTGCAATGATATGCTTAGTTCAGTCTGGTTTGGGTTTTGACTACAGTATGTTTTTGTGTGCTTCTAAAAAAAAAAGAAGAGGGAAAGAAAGAAATTATTTATTTATTTGCTGTCATTTTGGTTTTCCCTTCCCCTTATTAAATCATGCTATGCTCAGAACTGTTTCTAGTGTAACCTCCTGCTTTGGTTATTTAAACTGTGAATTATCATTTAATTTTTCAATTGATTTTCCAATCTGTTCATATGAGCAGATGTCCAAAACAACTCAGATGACTTTACAGTGAGCCAAGAGTCACCGAGAATTCTTAGAGAATTCTCTGGCTCCCTCCATGAGGAGCTGCAGGGGGAAATAGTTATCTTATGCAAGCATGAAGCTGAATAAGGTTTTTTACTTCTTCTTATATATATATATATGCAAGTTTTTGATCGCTTAATTTTTCAGTGTTTTGCAGATTTTTTCCCCTAGTTTTATGAAGGAAAGTATTGTTTGGAGTGGGTGAGCCTCCGGAACTAGGCCTGCTTCTAATCTATTTTTGTAACAAGACTAATTTTAGCTCCTTTGAGGCTCCTAGACTTAAAGCAGTCTAGGAAGGGGCAGTTCCCAGCTTTATAAGGATTCTCAGCCCTTCTGGACTAGTAAGAGCTTTAGAAATGCAGCCTTAATGTACAAGGCAGGTCTTTGTGCATGATCTTGTAGGCTTTTATGACAAAGACCTCCATAAATATTTATAGCACTCCATAAGAAGACAGCAGGTCTGAAGAGACATCTAGCTCTGAAATGGCTCACATCTTTGGTAAATACTTCACAGTGGTGGCAGAGGGTCACTACTTCTTCTTGCTAACAGCCAGCATAATCAACATTTTGTTTCACAAGTAATAGGGTTCAGCTGTCAACTGCAAAGAAACTTGGAAAGTATGTAGAACTCTGAGCAGAACAGTGCTAAATCACACTCTGTGCAGGAAGTCATAGCAATTGGCTTTAGTGTAAGAAACTCATCGATTAGTGGTTTGTGTGCCAATGTAAATACCTCTGCTTTTGCCATATGCTTTCTTCACCTCTTTAATACAAGTGTTTCTTATTGAATTGGCCCAGAAAGTGCTGTTTATTCTTTAAAGGATTTATCAGAGCTTTTGGAACACGGCAGTTTCCCTAAGGTACTTTGTATCTTAGATTATCCAGCAAAGTTCCTACTGTTCTGCAGAGCTGACAGCATATAAACAAGAAGATAGGAAATTTATTTTTCCATTTGAGAAGTGGCAGACTGAAGTTTGCTATACTACAAGGTGGCTTTTATTCACTGTTCAGGAGAAATCCTGGATTATGAAATAACCACTACTTGTGTTGTTTCTGTGGGAGAGTGCCTCAGAGGTCTGTGTCCAGTCTCTTTCATAGCTCAAGAATTTAAACAAGCTTGAGACAAGGATATTTGTCTTCCATTCCAAGTTCTTGGAGCATTGAATCTCATCAGACTACTTAATTACAATAATGAGAGGTGCCTGCACTGCTAGACTTGTAGAAAACACACTGAAGTTCCACACAGCTCCTTTTCTGTGATTCCTGCCAGTGTTCACCACTTAAATCTGCTGCTTCATCTGGAAGTACTAGTTTTCAGTGGTTACAGCATTTGCAGTATTTCTTATCAACCAAGGGGAGTTCTGGATGTACATGAGCTAGGCACAAGGCCATGCCACCCTTGCTTCCCTGTTTGTTTTTGGAGTTTGTTTTTGGAATTCAGCCCCAGTTCTGCTGTCACAGATATCAGTGGGTACTACATCTGCTTGGGCACTGTCAGAGTGAGGCACTTCCTGAGCCAATTATCCTGTGTCTTTTTATAACTCGGGTGATTTTTAGGCTTCCTTTTTTTAGTTTAGATTATTTTTTTTTTTCCAGGGAGGAGAGCAACATATAAGCAATGTAAACCCTTACTTAAAGGTCTTAAATATTTATGAATTTCTCTGGCCTCTGTGTACACTCCACATTCTTACCCTTTTATTCACTGCTGTGTTTGTCAGTGGTTTCTGGGCATGTCGGGTTTCAGCTGTCAGTTTAGTCTTTAAAATGTTTCAATGCACACGGAACTTGAATGAGTAATTCTGTTAATATCAGTTATTCCATATCTAGAGAGTTTACTTATATGCTTGAAAAGCTTGAATTAAAAGTTAGTTTATAACCTCAGGACAGTGGCTGTCTTCCTAAATGTGTACACTACTTAGCATTTATGAATTTTCCTAATGTAAAAATAAATGAGTCACCACACCCAGAGACAAATATTCTTATAATGATGCTCACTCTTTTCATAAGTAGCTTTAAGAAAGGCAGACCCTCCAGCTCATCTAAAGAGTCATTTGTTTATCAAAACTTACAGGGTTTTACAATAGAGCAATCATAAAGGATAGCAAGGATCAGACAATCTTAAACACCTATTAAAGGCTCAAAATTCCAAGTGTTTCCTGATACTTAAAAAAACCCTGTTACGTTAATCATATCATTAATCCTTTGGCAGAACATAATACATAATTCTACTTTATTGTGCTACAAATTAAGTAGTAACATGATGGCTGTCTTTATCTATCTAAAATAGATTGATTTCACTAGGACTGTGGATTTTATCCAGTATATTAATAAGCTTAATAAGGAGACTTAATTTGTCTTGGTTTCTCAAATACTGCATTATTTTCCCTTGTAACAGCCCTATTCCTTCAGCTCTTTTCCAATATAGTAAGAATCAATTATACTGCATCAGCTTGACAGCTGGCACTCAATTTGTAACAAAGCTACAGAAAGAGCTCCTTCAAATAACATTTAGTATTTTCTAGAAGAAGCAGAGTAATGACATACATATAAAACAGTTCTGGTGAATGAATGTCTTTGCACAAGCTGCTGCCTGCTCGGGGTGGAAAACTGACAACTGCACAAGAGTTTGCACCTCTTCTGTTTTTCCATTGAGATATCTGTGCATCCATAAGAAGATGTCATACATGCCTCCTCTTTATCTTTGCTCTGCAGTTATAGCAGATAAAAACAAAAGTGGGCAAGGGTAGTAAAGTAATTCACCTCATATTTAGATGTTGACTTAATTTAAAAATATTTTTCCAACTTACTATCAGGGTACCAAATAATAAAGAACCAAGTAGAAAATTTTGTGTTCAAGGTTGAGTTGTGGCTGATGTCTAAAACACAGAAAACTCATTATTTCAGTTCAAAGTCCAACTTTCTAATATGATCCTGAAAGGATGTTTCATTCTGATCACAGGAATGAAAATTAAGGACTTACTTAAATGTACTGAAGACAAAAATGCCACAGGTCAATGGAAATATTCCTATGAATTTCTTTGCTCCTACTCTTTCTTGGGCAACGTGTGGACAAATGAGACAAGCTGAATGATAGCAGACATCAGAATTTGAACTTTGGAGGATACAAGAGAGTGATTTTACAATAAGGAAAAACTATGGGTTCTCAGATTTGATCTGGTGCTTTCCCATGTTAAATGGGTTGATCTGTGTATGGTCTGACAAAGCTGGTAGAAGTCTAAATGCATCTTTCCAATAACTTTCTTGGCCATTCTTTCAGCATTTCAAAGTTTGAAGAACGATGCTGTTTCTTGTATGTGCTGCACAACTCGGATGACTTTCAAATCTATTTCTGCACAGAACTTCATTGTAGAAGGTGGGTCACTGCTGTTATTTCAGAAAAAAGTATGGCCTCTGATGGGATAGATGGTATCTGCATGCACAACAGGGACTGTTTCAAAGCTACGGTGAAAGTTGATCTGAGCATCCTCGGTGATCAGTGTCTTTTGTGTGAAATCTTAATACACAGCACCTTAATACACTGGAGATCTGATGTATAAAGGGTTAAAGAACAAGCTCAGGCAAACATTAGAAATAAATACAATTATAAATCTAATTATTTTTTTACACACACCTTTCTGGGATTAGTTTTGTAATAGTTATCATATTATGGCTTACTAAAAGTGTGTGCCCCCAGTTCAGCAAAGCATCCTAAACTTTGGAAGAACTTACTGAAGTGGGAACACTTGGAGTAACAAAAAAGTCTGGTCAAGATTTCTCTGTAACTAAATACATTTTTTTTTTTTTTACAATTCGAAACCAAGCACACTTGATTTCCTTTTATATGTTTACATAAGTAAGATTGTACCTGTGTCCCTGCCAGAAATTTGTCAAGGGTTTGCTGCACAAAATTAGGGGTGCCTCAGTTTCTCTAAGCTGTGTTTCTGCTCTATAAGGTTAAGGCTCTGGTGTTGAATTGATCCTGGAAGCATTCTCAAATGAAATTTCACATCTTTTTGTGCTAAAATGGCTGCAAATTTGCCTAAAATCACTGCAGTACTCTATTAATGACTAAATCTGCCAGCCATTAATTAACAAGCCCAGTCTCTAGTTTGTTCTTTCATCCATTCCAGTTCATATAGGTTCTTTTACCATGTTCTTTTCCCTTCACATTTGAGCTCCTCTTAAGAGATGAGTAAGCAATACCTTAGCATGACATGTTTTTTTGTATTTGCCTTCTTTCAAAAGGGTAGAAGAAATGTAATAGTATTTTTTAAATGAAAGCTTATGAAATAAACATCCTCTTCATTCAAGGAAAAACTTGAAGCTAGAGTTCCTACACTACAAAAACTCCTTGAAATGTAGCAAGGCTTCCCAGCACTTCTCATGATGTTCTTCAGTGCTTTCAATGGACATAAAGAAATGGTGGTATAGGATGAGAATTTCAGCCGAGCTGTAGATTTTGAAATACTAATTCCATTAACAATTTCAGATATAATGGATTCTTTTTTTGTATATGCAAAAGAAGTAGAAAAACATCAGATTTTGATGGCTCAAATCACCATGTAAACAAAATTTTTCTTCTGACAAGCAAACTTATACATTGAATTTATACTTACTGTATAAATCACACTTATATGTACTTAAATACATATGTTGTTGTTACATAATATGTAGATATATAAAATAATAATTGCTGTACTTGAGTCCTCTTTTGGTCCCTTCATTGCTTTGTTCCTACACTGTCTCAAGTTACTGTCTCAAGTGTGTGTTTGCTTTTTTTTCTCTCCTTCTGTTTTGGTTTTTTTTTTTGGTACAGATTTTTTGACATGGTAAACAGTATCACTGAAGAAATGGGGAAGACTACAGAGGAAGGGGAATGTGATGGAGACTCTCTAGAGGTATTTGTACATTTTTTTTTTTCCTCTCCCAACACACAAAGTTATGGGCTTCTAATCCAGCACTTCACTGAAGTAAATGATCCATTCCTTTTCCAGGGATTAGTGAAGTTAGTTAGTGAAGTTACTGTTTACGCTGTGTTCTCACCTGGGGCTTTATCTGAGCACAGTTGGAGAGGGAGTACCGGGCTGTTGGGTTCAGTGAAGCACTTAATGTGTTTAAGCTTCCTTTGAGCTGGCAGGGAGCAGGACAGAAAACCTAAGCCCCTGTCCTATCGCATGAAAATCTGGTATCCTGAAGTTCCAGAGACATCCATAACTAACTGAGAGGGTCAATGCTGTGTAATGAATACAGACAGCTCTCTGTCCCAGTTTTGATGCTGGCATTTTATAACACATTTTATAACGTTCTGTCTCTGAAATCTGAGGCTGGACAAAGGGAAACCAGTGGGGTGACTTGTGGCAGAGAAAAAGAGCCTCAATTGAGAGCCTTAGGGTGCCTGTTTTACAAAAGGAAAAGCAGTGGGTGACTTGAATACAGTAGATAAGTATTTTTACAGGAAAAATAACAATGTGTTAATGGTCTCTTTAATCTGTTGAATAAAAACATAATTAAATAATGACAACAAAAAAATGGAATTAAGAGGCAGGATTTTACCATGAGAATAATTCATCATCGAAACAAACTACTAAAAGAAGTAGTAGATTCTTTATTAAAAAGATAGCAGTCTTTATACGGAAGAAAATTAAAAATACTTTAACTAGGCCTAAGCTATTGGGTTTAGCACAGGAGTGAGCTTGTGAAATTCTTTGTCTGTGTTACACAAGAGCACACATCAGGTAATCTCTCTAACAAGTGTTTTTGAATTTGCTTTAAACTCTGGTACTCAAACTCAGCTGAAACCACGCTTAATGCGCCGCAGTGCTGACTAACCTCCATTGGCACCGTCTGCTGGCAGACCTGGCGGTGTCAGAATTGAGGCTGTGCTGGTTTTGGAAGCCGTGGGGAGGTCAGGAGAGCCCCTGGGAGGAATGAAGCGTGTCCTGCCTTGCTCCCTGTGCCCGAGTGGAGCCGGGCGCTCGGTCTGGCGCACAGTGAGTGCCCTCTGCCGCCGGCTCTGGCTGCGCTCGCAGAGCTGTGGCTGCTGCTCTCCGGGACTGCACTGACTGAGCCCGGCTTGGCTTAATGCACTGCCCTGAAAAGGGCATGAAAAATGCACTGCCCTGAAAAGGGCATCTCAGAAGGCACTGGTGTCTGCACGGTATCCCAGTTGTCACCTTAGAGTGCTCCTCTTTCCTTTATCCTCTGTGTTCTGCAGAAGGCTACTAGCATCTTAGATGCCTTAGTTATGATGGCAGGGTCAGATGGAGTAAGTGTTGTCCTTCTGTTCCATTCCATGTTGTTGTTGTTGTTTGCCTTGCAGTATGATTATGAGTATGATGAGAATGGTGAGCGAGTCATTCTGGGAAAAGGAACGTACGGCATTGTATATGCAGGACGAGATCTGAGCAATCAAGTCAGAATTGCTATTAAAGAAATCCCAGAGAGAGACAGCAGGTATAGTAATTGTAGTTAATTCCAAATTTTGCACATTATGTGAGTTTTATCATTAATGTGTCCAATTTGCTGATCAAGGAGTGCCTCATCTACAAAGCTGCCCATAAATTACCTGTCTGTGGTATATAGTGGTGTTCCCTGTCTTTGTAGCTAGATGTTTCCAAGTTGTGGAGTAGATTGTGATCACAGTGGAGAATTTAGATGTTTGCTGGGTTTGGTCCTAGTATTTTTGCTTTAAAACCAAACCAAACAAAAAAAACCCGCTGAAGTGCAGAATATCATTTAAACACCTGGTAAAGAGCCCTATCTACTTAGACATTTTCAGCCATGTCCGTATAAAATACCTATTGAAATTCATGATTTGTGGAGTCCTTGAAAATTCTGGGCCTGAATTGTTGATAAATTGTTGATAAAGACATTTTTCTTTCTTGTTTTACATCATTTATTTTGAAGCCACGTAACATTAAAATAAATCATGTGGAATAATCTCTTTGTTTTTAGTTTGTTTTTTGTTTTTTTTTTAATGCAGAATGTCTCTATGTATGTGTAACCCAATATTTTGTATCCAGAAGTTTCCACAAATATTGTGATAAAAGTGATGTGAAATCTAAAGTTAAGAATTTTCAGGTGAAACTGACTGTATTAAACTATCAAGTTCAACTCTGTTTCTTTTCTATGGGTCTGCCTTGTGGGCTTCCCTTTGGTTATTCTGTCCTGACTTGTTTTTTATTCCTTGAGGTCTAAAAACTAACACTTCTAAATCTTTTGGAATTCATTTATAGATCAGCTGTTCAAATGGATATATGGTCTAATAATTTTTCTATTCTCATAATATTTTAAAGGTACTAGAACTTAGATTATGGAGAGGGGAATCTTTCCATCCTCTATATTGTTAATCCAAATTGAACAATATATGTTATAATTTCCCAGAGAGTATGGCCTTATTAGATAAAACAATCTGTTGACTCAAAATAGCTGAAAGTTTTGTGTATGTTAGAAGAAACTTGCTTGTAACAACTGTGATTAATAGAAAGATAGCCTGAATACAGCAGTAACTACTTCAAAGGAAAAAAAGTCCAGATTTTTATTCTCCAACACACATTTTAAAAGAATTTTCAATGGAAAAGGTTTCAGGTTCAGTGTGCAAAGCATACCACAAAAAGAGATTATTAGGAAGCTGTTAGTCTTTCATCCAAATATTTAGAGGCTTCCAGAAAGAATTTCAAGTATTATTTTTTAATGGCAAAGTAAGAAAAGTTTATTAATTCACTTCTGATTAATTGTAACCTGATGTCTTCACACTTTGAAAGAAGTCTATAGAAAGAAAACAATCTCTGAAGTTAATTTGTACAATTTTAAAAATAAGAATTACCACTTTTTGGATTTGTAAAAAAATATTTAAGTTCTGATTCAGGCAGGGCTGGAAATTAAAATATTTCTATGCAAAAAAATCAGTGAGTCTTCAATTCTTCTATATGTTGAATAAAAGCTATTGAATAATTTACTTGTCAGGAAATGTTAGACTACAGAGGCACATTCTCCATTTCAACAAAGAGGAAATCAGGAAAAAAAGGCAGGACAGCTGCTTGAAGGAACAAGTGTCTTTTGGAAGACTCAGACACAAAATGGAAGCCTACAAAGGGTGGAAGCAAGGACATGTAGCCTGAGAGGAATACAGAGAAATTGGATATTGTCTGAGCAGCCAGGGATCAGGTTAGGAAAGCTAAAGTACCTAACAGAATTAAATCTGGCCAGGGATGTTAAGGGGCATCGTGAAAAGCTTCTGTAAGTATATGGTGATAAAAGGAAGGCTAGGGAAAATGTGGGCCTTCTCCAGAAGGAAATGGGAGACCTGGTTATCCAGGGCATTAGAAGGGTGAGGTATTTGACAGCTATTCTGCCTTAGTCTTCAACAAGTGCTCCAGCTACACCACTCGAGTCACAGGAGGCACAAAGGCAGGGATTGAGAGAATCAAAAAAAACATCTGCTGCAGAAGATCAGGTTTGAGGCCATCTGAGGAACCTGACATGCACAAGTCCATTGGGCCTGAAGAGTTACATCCATGGGTTCCACTGACTGGGAAAGGGAAATAAACCCCAAGTTTTTAAAAAGGGGAATAAATAAGACCCAGGGAACTAAAGGTCAGTCAGTCTCACCTTTGTGCTGATTGTGATCATGGTCCTCTTTAAAATGGTGCTAAGGCACATGGAAAATAATGAGATGATTGGTGACAGCAGACATGACAACACTAAGGGCAAATCATGCCTAACAAATCTGATGGCCTTCTGTGACAGGATTACAGCAGTGTCAGATAAGGGAAGAGTGACTTGAATAAAGGCCAGCTTGAATAAAGCCTTGACCAACTTGGTCTAGTGGGAGACGTCCCTGCCCATGTCAGGAGGGTTGGAGCTTTAAAGCCTCTCCCTAACTCCAGCCATTCTATAATGATTTAGAGTTTTTGTTTATACCATTTAAAGTGTTCTAGTGATTAAGTTCTTAAACAAAAAATGCTTCATGCTAGAGAAAAATTTTCTTTTGTCGTTATTTTATTCGCAAAATTATTTTGTTGCTCAGGTCTCTACTGTGCTGTTTAAAAGTGTGGGAAGACTTATAATGGTCTTGCTGCTGCTGCTGCTCAGAATTAGTATCTCATTAACAGAACTCAGGAATAAAATCTTTGATTTTGCATTTCTGTATGACTAACAATGTAGTCAGAATCTTTATAATCATGTGGAGAGGTGAGGCAAAACTCAAATTAGTTTTTAGTAAACAGACTGAGAGTTGCATAATCATACTTTTCACTAACCAAACTTTCTGCAACAGTTGACTCCAGTGGGATTTTCAGACAACCACATTTTTTTTTCCGTTTCCCTACAATTTTTAAGAGTTCAGCCTCCAGTAGTAGCTTGATGTTCTTTGAGGGAGAGGTGATAGCTACCTGTGCTAAAAGGGAGTGAAAGTCACAGGTACTTTTCCCATAAGAACCTCAATTGCAAATGCTGCAACTACTTTCAACATTTGGACTGACAGAAGGAGGTCAGTGTCCTCCACAAAATTCAGCTGCCCTGAAAGTGTTGTCACAGATGTTAGTGCTTTAGAGAAGATAGCCACCAGACTATCAGCATATTGTCTACATTTTGCCAGAAATACACAGAAAATACACAAAATCTGGCAGCTGACTCGCTTCCAAGGGAAGCGTTAGATCAGGCCTAAGTTATGAAAAGTGTCAGGGTGGACCTAATACATTAGCTCAGCACATCAGCTGCTGAGCTCCAGTGGTGGTCAATGCTGGAGAAAGATCCTGACTCCAGAAACTTTCTTGGCAGAAATGCTGTTGAAAAGCTTATCTCTGAAAAATACTTTGCCTTGGACTAAATTGAATTTGAAATTGTTTTGATCTGTTCTTCTAAATATATCTCCATTAATGATTTCTGTTTTCTTACTCTGATACCCCATCTTGCCTTCAGCTAAGACTTGTACTTTAAAATTTAAATGGTGATTAATTTTCATTATTGAGGTGTTTTTATTTGTACACTAGCTTTATAGTTTACTAGTTCACTTTGGCACTAATATGAATTCAACCGCTTTCACAACTGTTTATTCTCTTGGAGTCAGACTAGAGTGGAGTTGATTTTTCAGAATTTTTTACTCTCTCATTCTATGTATTTTTCTAACATTTTGTGTGTATGAATACATAACATTATCTATATATTGTATATGTTATTTGTATTTACATAAGATTACATAATATTTTAGTATGTGCTGGTCACGACCAGCATTGTTAAGTTCATTTAACAAATAATAATTTTCGATGTCAACTGTTAAAAGGTTTTCTTCGCTGAGATGAAGAATAAACTGCTTCTTTGTTTTCCAGGTATTCCCAACCTCTGCATGAAGAAATAGCTCTGCATAAGCATCTCAAACATAAGAACATTGTCCAGTATTTAGGTTCTGTTAGTGAGAATGGCTTCATCAAAATATTCATGGAACAGGTGCCAGGTGGTAAGTTTTGGGGGAGACTGGTTTAGTGGTTGTTAGGTTTGTTTGTTTTTCTAGCATTTTAGAAGTATAAAAACATATAATAGGACTATGAGACATATTTCATACAGGTTTAATATTCTGTAGTGCCTCTTTCTGAAATAAATAGGGAAAAATTGTGTCTTCAGACTGCTTGGGTAGTTAGATACGGTGTGCTACAGATAAAGCTCAGATGATTGCTATGGTGAGCTCCTTTTACCTACAGATCAGTGGTAGACTGACCTTGGCTGGATCTCAGGTGTCCACTCTGTCACTTTGCTCCTCAGCAGGATAGGGGATAGAAAATGCAGCACAAGGCTCATGGCTGGTGATAAGGACAGGAAGAGATCACTCATCAGCTACCGTCACAGGCGAAATGGACTTGACTTGGGGAGACATTTAATTCATTGTCAACCCAGTGAGAGTAGGGTAATGAGAAATAAAGCCTGATCTTAGAAACACTTTTCCCCTACCCCTCCCTTCTTTCTGGGCTTGAATTCACTTAGGATTTTCTCTGCCTTCTCCTACCAGTGGTGCAGGGGGATGGGGAATGTGGTCAGTTCATCAAGATTGTCACTCCTTCCTCCTCAGGGGGCGGACTCCTCAGTTCCTTACCCCATCAGGGATGGGATCCCTTCCAGGAGAAACAGTTTCCATGAACTTCTCCAATTCAAGCTCTTCCCACGGGTTTCAGTTCTTCACAAACTGCCCAGGAGATGCTGAGACACTCTCTTTAACTGTGCAGACCAGTGGTGATGCAAATAAGCATTTGACTGTAGAGGACTTTAATTATAGATGAGAGGCCTACACTTGGATTGGGATTGATGCTTGTTGTTACTTTTTTCCTTTGGGTGAGAAAGCAAAATTTCATTGGATTTTTATTCTCACTTTTTGCTCTCCAAAATTATAGGCAGTCTTTCTGCTCTTCTACGATCAAAATGGGGACCATTAAAAAATAATGAGCAGACAATTGGCTTTTACACCAAGCAGATTCTTGAAGGATTAAAATACCTCCATGATAATCAAATAGTGCATCGAGACATAAAGGTAAGAATTTGCAGAGAATTAAGCCTGACAGTATTATGTAACTGCATAGCCACTTATTTGTCCTGGAATTTATTTTTCTTTCCAAAAGCTCTCTGCTATTCTGAACCATAGGTTAGATAGGTGAACCATTGTTGATTTCAATTTGCACCACCAAAATATGATTTGGTTTGGTTTTTTTTTTTATTTTAGGAAAGTTCACATGTAGCAACTTAATATGTGATAAAGTAGATACTTCTTTTTCTGTTTTCAAAAACACGACTGAACTTTCATAAAATTTGATGAAAGTGAAGAAGATTATGGATGGGATAATTAGCAAGTTCTCTTCCAAGGAGATTGCAGATGAAAAAGTGTTTGGCTTGTTTTTTTTAAAAAAAGCCTTTTTTCCTCTTTTAGTATTCTTTAACTGAATTCCTTCTGGTAAGAGGGGAAATTCACTTTGAGATGAAATTTTTAATGGGATTGCATAAGGCAGGAGCATTATTGATTTCTCTTTCATCTCCTCTCTTAAGAAGTCAGTTAGTAGAGTGCATTGTAGAAATAGGTTATACAAAAGAGTCTGAAGAGAAAAATAATTGCTGTGCATGTTCTTTTCCTCAGGGTGATAACGTGCTTATCAACACATACAGCGGAGTGTTAAAGATTTCGGACTTTGGAACTTCAAAGAGACTTGCAGGAATCAATCCGTGTACAGAAACCTTCACTGGTATGTTCCCAGAGGAGACTTTCTTATCCTCACTCAGACTGTGTATGTAGGGGCAGAATCCACAGATGCTGAACTTTCATTGACTTCAAATCAGTATAAAAGGTTGCTGGAAGAATAACTTTTGGATATATAATCTTAAACTATACACTGTACTTGTATGCACTGTTCAAAGAGAATGCTCTTTTGGATGTTCCACCTGTGTCATCAAAGTCCTCTACAACAGAAAAGCTGTGTCTCTCCTGTACTTTATTTGTGTCTGTCTCCTTTGTGTGTAGGGCCTTTTCATCTTGCTGATGTTTTTCTTCCATGATTGGCTTGGACATCCTGACTTCATCTCCAGAATCGTGTATCTACAGAACTTGTTATTCATTTGCTCCTCTTTCTGCTTGATAGTTTGATTTGGGTGTTAAATCGTGCAGTGGCACTGCATTAAATAATTATGTAAAATGAAAAGTGACTGTTATTTTAATTCCATCCTTTGCTCTTGCTTCTGTAAAAGGAACAGAATGCAGGATGATGTGTCAGATTGATTCCCTTACTTCAGAAGAAAATGTTCATCTCACCTACTCTTTTAGGTTAAGATTTCAAGTTTCTCTTCCTTTCCATCTCTGGGTGCAATTCAGAGTCCTTTCCCATATTTTAATCTTAAGATATAAAAAAATAAATGAAAGCTATCTCTGATCCATAGCTCATCAAAACATTTAATAATTGTCATTGGCATTGAAAACTGATCTCCAGATCAGTAGATGATACCAAATGCTTTTAGCACAAGTAATATCTTTAGTATTTTGAGTTTTATATAGAATTAATATGGAAATTTTTGAATTTTAAATAATAAAAGGGTTTTGTTAAACTCTTCTGATATTACTCACTCCTCAGTCATTTTTTCTTTTAGCTATCTATTTGCAGCATTATTGCACCTAAGTAAAGAAATAAGAGTTAAGATATGATAAGAGTTAAGATATGTTTTAAACAGGTACCCTCCAGTATATGGCACCAGAGATCATAGACAAGGGGCCACGTGGCTATGGGAAGGCTGCAGACATCTGGTCCTTGGGATGCACAATCATCGAGATGGCTACAGGGAAACCCCCGTTTTATGAGCTGGGAGAACCACAAGCAGCCATGTTTAAGGTCAGACATTTCCCTTGTACAGCTCAGAGCTCTGTTTCTAAACACAGGAAACCTGATGACTGTTTTGAAGAAGATGGAATTAGAGATTGCAAGAAAGGGAGGTAAAGGAAGTGTTTGGATTGTGAGGATGTTAAGAAAAACAATCTGATTCAGCTGAGAGGGAGTGCTGTGTATTTTTGAATAGATTAGTAGAGAGATAGCAGCTATTCAGCAGCCTGGGTGTTTAAGAAAAAAACCACTACCGAACTGAGAAAAAGAAGCATTTTTCTGCTTTGTGAAGAGCCTCTACTTGCAGCTGTGGGGTTTTTAAAATGTAATTGTTTATGCAGTTTGTAATAGTTCTGGAGTTTTTTCTCTGAATTAATAAGCTAGTTGTATAAAATTAATATTAAAACCTGAGAATGATATAGCACTTCTTCTGTCTAAACAGGTTTTTTTATGTTGTTTAGTGTTTGGGGGAAAAACAGATTAGGCCATTGTTTCTCCCTTTATTTGTCTCAGGTGGGGATGTTTAAAATACACCCAGAAATTCCTGAATCCATGTCTGCAGAAGCCAAGGCTTTCATATTGCGCTGCTTTGAGCCAGATCCTGACAAACGAGCTTTTGCTCATGAGCTTCTTATAGATGAATTCTTGAAGGTTTCAAGCAAGAAAAGAAAGTCTCCTTCAAAGCTCTCAGGTAAGCATTGCTAAATTCAATCTGGAAGTTTCCTCTTGCCCATGGTTCTGTTTCCTGGAACTGCTGATTTAGTCTTTAGGTTGAACACAGCAGATCTCCATCCCAGGTGAATGGGGAATTGTGGCCTTCTGAACCAGCAGCTTACTGCAGAAACACTGTTGTAGCAGAGTTCTGTTATCATGTTGTCACAGAAGTCAATTTATATAAATATTTCTAATAAAGTTTGTAAAAATTTGTTTGTGATTTTGTGCAACTTTTATGGTTGTTGGATTTTTGTTTAATTTTTTTCTTCTTTTTTAATTTGCATAGATTTTCACTGAAAAAATATTTATATAGAGTATATTTTGTGTAAGGTTTGAACATGCTGTTAAATCTCAGTGGAGTTTGCTACTTTCTATTTTTGTTTCATGAAATTTCATTTTCAGGAAATGTTCATTTCCTGTAGTGTTCTAAATTATGGAAAGCAGCAAAGGAGTTTTGAGAGCAGTAATAACATATTCTGTTGTGTGTGAATATATGCTTAGGAAAATATCTTCTGTGTATTTTTAGCATGATACTTAAAGAAAGAAAAATATCAGGTGAAGGAGACGATAGTCGATGATCACTTTTAATGTGGTTTCCACCCCCTCAGAATAAAATTAAATTGCAATAAATTACACTTTTGGAGACCTCAGCCAGGATTACTGAGATACTCCATAAAAGTGGGAAATTACCCTTTAGACTATGCTTATTTTCTCCGTTAATTTCAGCATATTTGACTTTGTTTTTTTCTTTCCTTTTCTCACACAGTCCTTTCAGCCAACACAAATGGTGAGTTTTAACCTACTTCTCCATCAAAAACATGCCTGTGTAGATACTGTAGTTACCACTTTTCTGGTATAATTTGTCAGCACTAAAAAGCAGGGAAGAGAAGTGGTCACAATTGTGAAAATAAGTGACCTCTCTCTGTTAGGAACATCTAATTCATTGTGCATACCTGAACTCCTGTTTTTAATCCTACCAGACTATGGCTTAATTGTCCAGGCAGCTGGGTGAGACAGGCTTGAAGGGCTGTGCTGTCATTTTTGGGGACATTTGGTGGAAACCAATGTCTGCTTTAAAGTAGCCACAGAGCCAAGGTTTGTGGAGAATGATAACACAGATTTTTATTAGACTAAATTCTATACCTGACAAACCAGAATGCATTTGAGACCCCTTGTCAGACCAGGATACAGGATACTCATCTCTTTCAGGAAATGAACTGGGAGAGTGAGGGAGGGAACTGAACACACAAATCATATCTTCATGCTGAATTGGTATCAAAGTACATTTTGAAATGTGCACATGTGAAATAGATATGAGTAGTTTCCTGCAGCGGTAATGTGTGCTCTGAACTAAAAGTTCTGACTTAACTGCATGTCTATTATTATTAGTCAACAATTGTGAATGAATTAAACTTGTATAAATTAATCTGATGAAGAAATGTATCTTATATATGTTATAGTATATATATACTTAAATGTAGTGTCTATATAAACGTTTTTAATATATTTATATATTTATAAACATGCATAAAATTAAGATCTTGGAAGGTGCTTGGATGACTTATCCTATAGAAACATTTTCCTTCTGCTGAAGTCATGATAGGAGATGCACATTCACTTCAGTGTTGAAGTTCCATGAACTTGCAAGAAGTCCAGCATTTCTGTCTTTCAGGAATAAAAATATACCTGAAAGATAACTCTATTCCAGATGAAAAAGCTTTAGCAGTTTTTTGTCAATTTTTTCCTTATATTTTGTGGAGGTGTGTGGAAAGGCTGGAGTTTTTCTGTCTCCTCTGAAAAAATAATCTTCACTTCAAAACTCTGATGGCATTATTCAATTCTAATTTCTGAATATTCCTATACAAACAGAGTATCTTCGAAGCATATCCTTACCTGTCCCTGTTCTGGTGGAAGATACAAGTAGCAGCAGTGAATATGGTTCTGTCTCACCTGATACAGAATTAAAAATTGATCCATTCTCTTTCAAAACAAGAGCCAAATCCTGTGGGGAAAAAGATGGGAAGGGAATCCGGTCCCTTTTTCTGAGGTAAAGAACTACCTGGCATTTTTGTTACACGGTAGATTAGGAATACATGCATCAGGATGGTTTTTATAATGTTTCTTTTCACTGTGTCTTTCATCCAGCATCCCAGATGAACATTTTGAGGATCACAGTGCACCTCCTTCGCCTGAAGAGAAAGATTCTGGGTTTTTCATGCTGAAGAAGGATAGTGAAAGGAGAGCCACCCTCCACAGAATATTAACCGAGGACCAAGAGCAGGTGGTGAGGAACCTGATGGAAGCTTTGACTCAGGTAATTCAGAGGGCAGCAAGAATTTTATGGAATTCTAAGACTTCTCTGCAGTTACTTGAAACTCTTGAAATTAAACATGGTAAAGCAATTAGAAATGAAGTTTGGTTAAACTAGAAAGCATGCACCATGTAAGCTTTTCTGGTTACTGTTTTATTTGGGTTATTAAAAACAGGCTTTGAAATTGTTCATGATGCATTGCATATGCCTTTTTTGTCTGCAATTACTATTCATATACCTGGGTATTAGTACTGGCAAGAACAGAAAAAACATGTTTTCATGATACTCTATTTTGCCAGCTCTTTTCAGATTTGACTGAGTCAGGCTTAGTCACCTAAGGTAGATCATTTCCAGGACAGGATTATCTTGACCCCCTTTTAAAGTTCTGTGTTCTGGGTGACTGGTTTGACAGAGGGTAAGGTCATTTGGCCTGCTCTGGCCTTATGTTAGGCTGATGTGTAGAAAAAATGGGGCTGATGGATACACCATTATATAGCCAACAGCCATAACAGGGGCAAGAGGGGTCTGGGGAGAAAATGAATTGCAGCTATTCTTCAGTGCAGCCAGGAGCATGTATGGAGGGAAGATGTAGTAACTGTGAGAGCTACAGCAAACAACAAAATAATTGCAGAATGACTTTTTGGCACTCCTTTGTGGGGATGATTCATTATGATGATGTATCAGTTCAGGACAACACTGAAGAAATAACAGATCATGACCACGCTGCTAAGTGTTGTGACAGTGTAATTGGATGACAGGACTTTTCATTCTTGTTTGTGTATGTGTTAGTAGTTAATTGATTCACTTCATTCTCAAGGCAAAGTATTGCTGGTCTAAAACATTTGTATAAAACATGACAACTCATCTTCTAAAGATAAGGGTTTAGAAACTGATGCAAACCAATATGATTACTATGTATGTACTACAGTTACTGTAGTAACTTGGAAATTAGTGCCCTGCAAATCAAAACAGCTTCTAACTCGTGGGAGGGGGGAGAGAGTAACCCACAGTTATCCTGGTAACTACCAGAAAATGTTAAAAGATAAGGCTGTGAGAAAGATACTTGTGATCTGTGCTTTGTGAGAGTGTTGCTGTAGCAGACACAGTTTTTGCATGTGTATGCAAGTAATAAGTAGTGATTGTGAGAGGCTGAAACTCAATCACAAATCCCAGAGAGTGTGCTCAGTGTTTCATGCCTTTCTTAGATGGTGCTGGAACAGCCTGAGAGAGAAGCAGAGACAGAATTTTAGAGCCAAAGAGTTCAAAGCTCATGTTCATGTCACTGGCTGCCTTTCAAAAGGGTGCAGAGCTCTGACTCCCAAAGACCGTTTTCTCCCTTGAGAAATGCAATAAATTACTAATAGAACAAGCCTGGCTTGCTTGTTAGGCCTCAGCAGGATTTAGGATTTCACAGAGTTTTTCTCTTCACAAACACTTTCCACAAGAAAGGCTCCAGCAAAGTCATTGGTCATTGAGGATGAGGGCTAGGAAAACAGAATGTCTCTCACAAAATGGATAAGTATTTCTAAATAGCAAGTCATACTGCTTGTCCTGTCCCCATAGTGCCTAGTGCCTCGATGGACTTGGATCTTCTAGTCCAGGGCTAAAGTGTGCATTTACTTTGCTGCCCTAATGGCTTTTTAATTATTACCTGAAGATTGGCTACTGCAGAACAGTGAGAGATCCACTTCTGCATAGAAAATCATCAGATGAATTCTTCAAAGCAGATCAAGATCAGAGGCTAGGATCTTTTGTCTCAGGTGGATGTTTTAGTCAGTGGTATCTTTGACTGCTCTAGAACTTCTGCTCTTTTTTAAAGCTTCTTTCTTAATCGAATTCTCTTTGTTTCATCCTGATCAGAATTAATTGACTGTAGTTAAAAGCTCAGTGTTACTGGCAAACAAGAGTTCTCGGTGTCTGGCCAGCCATAATATTCATGGCATAAAATCAGTAAATGCAATAGAACCAAACACTGCATGTCCTTCTCTTACAGAAATCAATGCTGGATATCCTTAGTCTATATAAATATTTACTTTACTTCCTTCAGAATAAGCATCTAATGCTTCATGGTGAACTTCAACTCTGGCTTAATTTAAGATCTGGCTTTGAAATTTGCATTCATTTGGCATAACTTCACTTATGAGAGCAAATACAGTGCTCTGCTTAGGCTGGTTATTCTGATGAATGTTTTTGAACTTTTCACTACTTTGGTAGTTCATGCAGAAAACACAGAAGCTTTTAAAAATAGGCAAATGAATATTTATACCAGAAAGGTGAGATCTTTGCAAATCTGCTTTAAGAACAGCTAAGTGTAGAAGTTCTGTATTAAGGGAAATTAGGAAATTATATAAGAAACAACCAGTCCTTTTGTGAGCCTCCTGCATAACTTGGACAAATCCTTTAATTTAAATGCTGCTGGAGGACTTTGCACATTGTCTCTGAGAGACACACAGAAACTAAAAGCACTGCAAAAAGTACGTGTGTGTTTGCAATTCTGGGTAATTTGTAGTACCTAGTGCACAGTACATTTATTTGTATATTTTCATTGCTGCACGAAGACACACACACACTGCAGTGTGCACACATTCCTCAGCAACTGGTGTAAGATGAAGTCAGCTCCTTGTTCATCGAGTTCCCACCTGTGTCACCAGGGAGCTCAGCCCCAGAGCTCTGTGCTGCTGCAGTTATGCTGCCCCCAATACCTGACCTGCAGCTGCACCTTTCCCTTAACCACAGCAGCAGAGCTTCTGAAAACCCATACTGCCAGCTGACTTGTTATTGGCTGAAGTCCTTCTGCTTGTATGTTTCAAAAGATGGCTATCACAACTATTTCTTTTCCTCTCTCTTCTGCCAGGGAGCTGAAGAACCCAAGCTAAAATGGGAACATATCACAACACTCGTTTCCAGCCTCAGAGAGTTTGTACGGTCCACTGATCGCAAAATCATCGCAACCACGCTTTCAAAATTGAAGCTGGAGTTGGACTTTGACAGCCATGGTATCAGCCAAGTGCAGCTTGTGCTGTTTGGTTTTCAAGATGCTGTAAGTTGTTATTTTTATTAAGAAATTTGTGCACCTAAACTGAAAAAACCTAAACAAACCAGGACCAAAGACAACTTGTTTAACTTCCACCCAGAGTTGCTGAAACAATAGTATTTGAGGGGTTCAAAACTGTAATAGCAAAATCTGAACCCACAGCAGTGATTTGGCTGCCTAGTGATCCTTTGGCAGGACACAGACCCTGAACACTGCTGAGATTTTGCTGATTAAAGATATAGAAGGTTCAGAATAATTGTGTGTTTATTGTGTCTTAATAATAGTAAGGCAGAAAAGCCTTTTTTAAAAATCTCATTTTGGAAGGTTTTCTGGGAAATGAGATCAACAATGAATGTCAGGTTTTTCCTACATAAATGCAGATCTCTTAAACTTCTCTTACAAACTAATGCATTACCTCCAGTAGTAGTCTGTCTACCTTGTAATACTGTATTGAATTCTTATTTTAATGTTTTTGACTAGTAGCAGATTTCTGCCAAACTAGAAATTTTTATTTCAATTTATAATAAGTGGGACAAGGAGGAATTAAAATTGTTACTTTTCTACCATAATACATGCAAGTTTTATAATTTCCTACATTGAGCAAGGAAATACATGCATGGGTAGCCTTTAAATAGCTAGTTTACAAAAAGCAAATGTTTTCTTAAGGTATGTATTAAAGTGTTATTTCACAAGCAAAGTGTATTTATGTGTATTTATGTGTTAGTTCACAAGCAATTAGGCTTAATGGTTTAGATGAATAATGGACATAGGAGGGTGCAGCTGTGCTGAGTATCACTTGTCCAGACTGAAGTCATGTAGCAAAAATGAAATGACAATTCACATAGGTATTTGAGGTGGATGATTCTTTTAGAATTTAAACCTGAGGCACTCAGACAAGTAGAAGAGCTGTCAGGAAGGATTGCATAGCAAACTGTTGCATAGACTACACTAACAAGAATTAGATTAAATTTTAGATTAATTAAATTACTTTTATTTTAAGGAAAGTTAAATGAATCTATAAAAGAGGTCTTTCTACAAATCAGAAGTCTTCTCATTGATTCTTTTGAGTATGTTTTCAGTTCTCTCTATTAACCTCATATTAATATTCTTTTGACACTGGAAGAGATAAAACAAGCATACAAGGTTAACAAAACAGTGGGGGGATAAAAGTACAAATATTTGTATTGGTGTTCTGATAGAGATGTTGCTGGGCATCAGTTGTTTGGTAGTAATTGCCTGGGTTGTATTCTTATCAGTGAAAAATTTACTTTCTGTAAATTTCATCATTACAAGTTGCTGTTTTTTAACTGATAAATGTCTCTTTCATTATTATCTATTATTTAACTAAACCCACAGAAAGTTAAAAGAAAAATCTTGTGCAATCTTAATTCTTTTAGCCATACAATATATAGCACTATACTGAAATCCAGGACAGTATCAAGACCTCAGATGCTACAGAGACTGAGGTACTGCTAAAAGTGAGGGAAAGTAGTTCCCTTGCTCTTGAGACTTAATAAGGTGAACTTAGGTTACAACGTTTAATAATCACAACATCCTTATCAGACCAATCAAGAAAAAAGTATTTTTTATATAATATAAATAACTAAATCATATTATTATGGGTGGCTGTAATCTTGGCAAAGTTAGGTTGTGCTTCTTCAGTTTTCAATACAGCTACACTTAGCTGAACATGTCACTGTCTTGGTAGCAGTCAGCTTGGGAAGGTGCAACGTGCTCGCACAGGGGAGTTGTGCTGCCTCAGAGGACAGTGGGCAAAGACTTTGGGGCAGCTGCTGTCGGTGCCAGGCCCAGGGCAGGCTCCCCTGGCACTGCTGATGGCTCTTCGAATCCAAATGCAGTGTCCAAGTGCCATCTCGTGGCCACTGGCAATAGAATCGAGGAGACATAGGCACTGCTGTGCTGGCTGGCAGGTACAGGAAAGCCCCTACCCCGTCACTCATTCACTCCCTCCCAACAGGAAGAGGGAGAGAATTGGAAGGACCAAAAGTGAGAAAACTTGTGGGTCAAAATAAAGATTTTTAAATAAGTGAAAGGGGGAAAAAAAGCTTACAGGTGTTGCAAAAGCAGTCTGTCACCACCAGCAGACTGGTGCCCAGCCAATCCCTGAGCAACAGCTCCTTTAGAAAAAGCAGCCTTTAGTTCAATGCTGAGCATGGCCTTATACAGAAGGGAATATTTCCTAGGTCAGCTGTTCCAGCTGTGCCAGCCGTGTTCCCCTCCAGCCTTTAGCCCACCCACAGCCCCCTCGCTGCTGGGGCAGTGTTCTTACACAGAGGCAACCTTGACAGCACGTGAGCTTTGCTCAGCAGGAGCTGAAAAATTCGTGTGTTATCAAGGCTGTTTTAGTCACAGTCTGAAACATAGCACCATGTGGACTGCTGTGAAAGAAATTAACTCCATCCCAGCCAAAGCCTGGGTACCTGCCTAGATTACTGCATTACTGAATACTCTTGCTTTTTGGCTGTGAAAATAATAGGATTAATAACTTTTACATATCCTCTGAAGGCATTGTTTGTGTAACTTCAGTAATTTTTTACAGAAAGGTTATCACAATATGAGGGAATAGAACTAGTCCCTTTTTCAGGAAGAGTGAAGTATCTTTTTGCCGCATTTTTTAGTAATCAGTAGTTGCTCCTTTTTTTTATAATGCTGTAACTTGATGATTTTGTAAATTCAGTTTTATTTGTTGCTTCCTGCAACTGTTTAAGTTCTGCTCTTGCTTTGTTGCTTTGGATTGCTTCTGTGCCTGGAAAAGAGCACTGAATTTTGTGCTATTGCTGCTTACTGTTGGCTAGGCATTTTCTTGTCATTTGGGAGCTGGAAAACAGTTCCATGAGGTAGATTTGATTGTGCAAGTGGCATGGAGCATCCATAGAGGCATCTGAGAATATGGCTAAAAGCAGTTTGTAAGCAGGCCTGTAGGCAATGAGGAGCAACCCAGTGTAGAAAACCACCAGATTGTACCAAGTAAGAAGTAGAAGGAAAGAGAAAATGGTATAGCATGCAAATGAAGTTCTCTAATTGTTTAAACTAACATTAATTAACTAGTTTCAGAATTAAGTAGAAGTGGCATTACATTAGCTCTTTGATAATTCTTACAATTGTACTTTAGAATAGACAAGTAGTGCTCAGAGCAAGCAGTGAAAGTGATGCCAAAAAAAAGTAACAAGATTAATTAGCTTCAGCTACAAGCCTTTCATAACATAGACCTTGTTATTTGTCTTGCTCACATTCTTTTGAAGTTTCTCTCCACAGCCATGAAGGTTAAGAATCACCACCACCATCAAAAGTCACCTAACACAGGAACCAGTACTTGATGAAAAATACGAAACATTGCATGACTTATAATAAAATGGATGAAGCTGATAATGTTGCTATCAAAACATAATTGTAGTCATCTGCTTGGATACAGCATCTATAAAAACACTTTATATGACATATATTCCCATTTTAACTTATGGGGTATGTAATATCTGAACTGAATTCTTTCTTACTAGGTCAATAAAGTTCTCCGAAATCATAATATTAAGCCACATTGGATGTTTGCACTGGACAGCATAATCAGGAAAGCTGTGCAGACTGCTATTACAATTCTGGTCCCAGGTGAGTCATTCTTAATACTCAGCAAATGTTTATCAGCTGATCTCTTTAAACATGCTTTAGAGTTGTGATTATGATGCCTCACTGAAGATTTTGAAACCAGCAATGGCGTTTTTCCTGTTTGCTGCCTGTTTTGCAATTGAGAAACTAATCTGTGTATTGTTCAAGCTGTTTTGGAAAGCACCTTTCCACAATGTGTAATCTAAATGATTCTGCAACACAGTGAGTAGTAGCAGGTTAAGGTGCTCTGGGACGTATTTTTTTGAGGTGTAAAATGTTGCCTATTGCTTATAGGCAATTCTGTCTTTAAGACAGAAGCTGTCTTAAAAAAAAAACCAAAAGAACACCCCCCAAAAAACTGGAACAGCCCCACATCCTTGACTTGAAACCTGCCAAAACCAAACGAGCAGGTCTGCAGTGCCTGCAGTTTCTACATTGTATTTTAAATGTGGAATTACAATGTATGGCTTCACTGAGGGAAGGAGTCTGTTCAGATGAAACTGTAGCCCATCCTGTTACTTCTCTACCTATTTCTAAATTTATTTTTTCTGCTTGTTCTTGACTTCTAAAGCTGGAATTAAGGGTGATATTTTCAAATATGTCATTTAATGCTTCAAGTCGGAATACTTATATTCCTGTTTCCTGAAGTGGGTTGAGTCTTAGATTATCAATAAGGGAATCTGAAAATTACATCAAAAGTTACAGCTATTCCTGTTCTCCTTATTTTCCATAGCACAACCAACAAGATATAAATAGAGTTTCTGTGTTACTTGCAAGTCACAAAGAAGCTCTGTCTTCTGATTAGAATGCTGAACACCTCTTACAGGCATGTACTTCATTGCTGTGTAATAGGAGTAATTGTGTAATTCCTCCTTAATAGTCTCTTCTTCCTCAGTGTCAGCATTAATTGTAGGTGGTCAAGCTTAAACAAAAGCCTCTGTGCCCCAGTAGTTTTCAAGCACTGATCATCTGCTGCTTCCCTAATTGCCCTACCCTACTTCTGATTACTTTCCCTTGCCTTTGTCTCACTCTTTTTTCATATTTTTTTTTTCTTATGATGTGGAGATTTATCACTGGCCTTAACACTTTTAAAATGGAATGTTTAAGGAATGGTACAAAGCAAATTTTATGATGCCTGGTGGCAAACAATGGCAAAGAACTTCTGCATCCCACTAATAAGAACAGAAGTTCAAAGCAAATTCAGACATATTTGTCTAGCAATATTTGGGTAACTGTTATATAATAAATCTGCTTTCCTGAATTTAGATGAAGCACAGCTCTGTTGATCTTATGTTCAGTCTTGAAAAAGGTATGTAGCATTGCAATGAAGAGGTGAAATAGATCAAGGAACAAATGTTTCTTTTGTAAAAAAGAGAAACATACTTGTTTGTCTAGTTACTCAGCAGAAAGGTCATAAAGCAAAAGTGATTCAGGTAAAAAAGTACATTTTGGTGAGGAGACTAGAGGGAGTTCTTAGTAGTAAGGAGTCACAATTGAAGGAAGGAAGATTTATACGGAATAGTTAGAATTAACAAACAGATGTTGATACAACAAAAGGTTGTGTAGGAGTGTCAGATTGTGTGTACATATCTTGCATACCTGGTAGGCTCTGGTGGGTAATTTAAACAGGGAACAACAGAAACCAAGGTATAGCTTTGTGTTCGTAGTTTTATGGATATGCATCACGACAAAACAAGCAGTGTTCTCTCTGGAACACGAGAAGGGAAGTGTGCTTTTAATTGTTGGGAGAGGGGCCTTTTTGTAATTTTTTGTTGAGCATGGTATTCTTATAAGGATGGAATGCTAAATATGCCAGAACAGCAACAGCAGGAATATCTGGATAGAAAAGAAATAATGCTTATTAGTTTAATAAAGTGTCTTGAGTCAGACACGTAAGAAAATACAAACTACTGAGAATGGAATTAAGCAAAGGAAACTCTGCTGTACATGATACTTCAGCACAATTTGATGTGAAATGGTAGCCAAATCTAGACTCATGTTCATCCAGATGTTTGTTTTTTACAGCTCTTGAACATCTGATAGGCAGAATAATAATCTGCATAAATGAAGGTGCTGTTATGTTTTGAGTGATCTTAAACCTCTAGAAAATATCTGTTCTCCTCTTATAGAAATTTCAAGTCTGTTGCAACCAAAGCTATAGGATGATCTGTAAATAGTCACTTGGGTCTGCTTTTGTTTTAATATTTAACTAATGTTTAACATCTTTGGTGTCTTTTCTTTTGCTTATATTTTAATAGAATTGAGGCCGCATTTTAGTCTAGCATCTGAAAGTGATACAGCCGATCAAGATGATATAGAAGTTGAAGATCAAGATGAACAGCCTCAGAATCAAACCATCCAGCAGCCTTGCATTGTCCTGGAAGATGCAGTAGCTACCTCAGGTGTAAGCACACTCAGCTCTACGGTGTCCCATGACTCCCAGGCTGCTCACAGATCACTGAGTGTCCAGCTGGGCAGGCTAAAATTAGAGACAAACAGGTAAGTCTGGACAGGAGACAGGGACACTAGCCTGCTTACAGCAATATGTGTCAGTTAGCTTTCAAAATATATGAGCTGGAATACTAGTGACAATGCCAAAATTCCATTGCAGTGTAAGTTGTTCCTTTTAATGATGATCCTTGTTTAGCTATGACTGAACACTTAAATAGTTTTATGACTTTCAACAAAACCACAGAGATGCAAGTTAAGGTCAGGTTTTAAGATTGCAAGAGCCCTTTCAGGGAAGGTCTGGAAAAAACTGACTTGCAGCCAAATTTCTGCTTTTTCTCTCTTTGGTGTGCTCTGTATGGCTGATGAATGGTGTTATGTTTTGTTTCCATTAAGGCAGAACTTGGTGTTCTTTTCTATAGCTATTCTCAGCAAGTGAACTCAAGCTAATAGACAGCCACACAGAAACTCCACAAGGAAATTGCTTCAGATTTGTTGTGTGCACAGAAATCACTGCAAGAAGGATTTGTGCCTACCAGCAACCATTACCTTTTTATTATATAAGCTATTTTCATCAAAGAAAGATGGGGAGAATAGGTGTTTTGTTTAAAAGAAGAAATGAGCCAGAAATTTGGATTTTTTTATTTTCAGAAATATGCCTTGCACTTTGTACAAGTGAAAAGTGGTTCTCTAAGGTTTTGTTGTGCCTTTAAGAAATGCCAGAGAAAAATCCAAATCCAAATGGTCTTCTATATATTTTGTTTTCATTAAAATATACCAAATATTCTAGTTAAAGGAGATATTTCACTTTTGTGGCATATGATTTATGACACTGGATTTCCTACTGACCTCAGTAAATTTTGAATGTGATCTTGATAGAAAGAGAACATCTCTTAAATAAGACAGTTGTTATGCTGGTAGAGCATTCTTTGGAGCTGCAGTTCCATTTGAAATTAAAATGCTAAATTCCACTTTACTTTTACATGTGTTTGAGAAGGTTGCCATAAATAGAGTAATTCATTAGACTGTACTCTTTTTAATAAAGTATCAGTATTTTGAGGTCCTTATGTCACAATTAATCTTTTTACTTGTGACCACTGAGAAATATTTTGTCTTATTGGTATGCCTAAAGGAATATATAAATAATTTAGATTGACTCACTTTACAAGCTTATGGTGAAGACTAACCTCCAAAATTATCAGCTTGTAGAGGTACTTTTTTACTAGCACTTTGCTTCTGTGAATTTATCAAATGCAAAGCCTTTGGCCAAATAATCACATCCAGTCATTCATCAGAAATTTTGAATAAATAATACAGACAATTGTTTAAATATTTATGAAAGCTTTATTGGCACAAGCAGAAAGCAGTTATCAGGAGAAAATAATGGAGTATTTTATTGGCCCTGAAGGCCTTTTTCAAGCAGAATAGATAGACTAGGAATAAGTTAACTGAAAGGTAACCTGTTTGGACAGAATATCAGTTCGCACTGAGAATAACCAAGCTGTGGGGTTGTGCAGCTATCATTAACATGCATATTAACATATCATTCACAAATCATGCATTTTACTAAACCACTTCTCTAAAAGAACGAATTGCAGCAGTTTTACATACTAATTTTCCATTACATTCTGACTAATTTTTTTTTTTTTATCAGTTTAAATGGTGCTAGCCGCTGAATCTCTTCAGCTTTCTCTCTGGGTTTGTGTTTTGAAGGAGGACAAACACGAGTTTCAATTTACTTCTGTTTGACATTCTCAGAAGTAATTGCTATGGGGAGTAGGCAAGTATTTTGCCTACTCTATTCTCACTCAATACAGCCTCGGAGGGCAGGCACAAAGTGCCTTATATGTAAGGATGGGACAGCCCTTGTGTGGTTGAGAATGTATTCTTCATATTTATGAAATTCAACCACATGTTTTCACCACATTTTCATCACTGCTCTACCCTTTCCATACCTTTGAAAATGTCTGCTGGAGAGATGTGAACTGGCATTTTTCCTTAAAAAGGTTTAACCTTTAGTTTATGAACTACTTTGATATTTGTTCTCAATTTCAGTTTTCTTTAAAACACAGCAGAGGCTGTAGAAATTTCACTGAAATTTTCTACCATACACTTGTTTAGTGGGTAGACATTTATGTGGAGGCTGGTGTGTTTGGGGCTTCTGTATGAATGTTTATATCTTGATATAGATCCTAATCAATCTATACTGAAAGACTATACCTGTGAAAGCTGAAGAAGTCTGTCCTTGTCTTTGTCAGGAAGGTTTCCAGTTTAGGTATAGTAAGATCTTTCCTGAAAATTTGAAGCTACTGAAGGAAATCATGCTTTGTTCCTATTACTTCACAGGTTATTGGAGGAGTTAGTTCAAAAGGAGAGAGAATTTCAAGTCCTCTTGCATCAAGCTATAGAAGAAAAAGATCAAGAGATCAGAAACCTACAGCTCAGGTCACAGCCAATAGGTAGGTGTAAAGAATTGTTAAGGAAAAGTTTCGTACTGACTACAGATGAAAAAGTGCCAGCTAAAGGTCTGTTCATTTTATTGAGGCAGTCTCAGCAAAGATGCTTTATTCTGCTGCTTCTGGTAGGGTTCTGAAGTAAGACTGTACATTGTGGAAACAAATTACTGGATTTGTTAATCACAGTACAAGGAGTGATATGATTTAAATATTTTTGTTTGTGATTATATGGAAGAGTACAAGGCTCATATCCTACTGAATAAATATTATTCCTAAAGAGGGTATGTTTGGATAATTCCTTGAATTACAGACTGTTCCAAGAGGATCTAATTGGTGAGATGCAAATACAGCTTCAGTGTTACTGAGGGAAGCTGGGTTTGCTGTGTCTGCCCTGAGGCAGGTGGAAGTGCTAATGCAGTTTGTTATTTCTGTGTAATGTGCTTCTAAGTGTTGCTTCCCAAAAGCAGCTGATCCTCAGCCTAAGACATTGCCTGTGCAGCAATTGTATGAGTTACACTTAACTGTTCAGTTAATTGATGCAACAACCTTAGTGCAGAGACAGTGAAATTGATGTCTTATACTAGCAAAGTCATTTTCAGAAGAGGGCAGAAAAAATTTGTGTGTGTCAATGTTCATACTACTTTAACTGTACCCTTAACCAAGCTGAGAAATTAATGTATAACTGCCCGTAAATTGTAATTAAGCATGTTCTTTGGGAATTAGCACTTATTTTTGGGGATACTGGTACTCGAAGGTTGGAGGGAAAGCTCACTGAAGAAAGTGTTTGAGAATTCAAAAATGACAAGAGGTTGCTTTGGCAACACAAAACCTTGTCTCAAATATGCCTGTTCCAGATATTCCTGGAGTGTCTGTGTGTCATCGTCATTCCACTGGCACAGGGACCGAAGACCCTGATCTCATAAACTGGCTGCGAGTTCATGGAGCTGACGAGGCCACGATAAACAAGGTAGCAATGATCCTATTCACTGCCTGGCACAGTTGCAGTACTGTTTTGTAACTCATTTTAAAAAAAAATACCAAACCTTTTGAACTACTTTAGCACATTTTGAGAGATTAATTTGTTTTCAGAGGATAGGAAAAAGCCATGAGTGTGAAGGCCTTCATAAATATACAGTACCATTACTAGTCCTTAAATCTGATTATGAATAAAGCAAATAAATAAGAATAAAAAAGAATAAAATATCCTGGTAAATAGACACTCTTGGCTTTTCAGCATCTTCACACACTGCAGTATTCCTGCTGATGATACTCTGGATACAAGATACATGCTCAGCCTTGGCTAGCTGTGCTATAGTGAAATATCCCGAAGTAGATCAGCCTGCTCTGCAGCAAATTATATAACTTTAGAGGTGTTGAGGATTTCAGCTAATTTAGGAATACCTTCATGTAGTTATCACTCCTACAGATCAGACCAAAGGTTCCTCCAAGTTCAATTACATCAAATTAAGATGCCATTTTTGAAAAGGCAGGTCTTAACTGTTTTTATTTCCCCACGGGTTAAATGTGGTATTACTTATGGTCAAATTTGTATTCAGTGAAGTCTGTGATTCTGAGATACCAGTGGTAACAACAGAAATGCCAGTTGACAAAGGTTTTGAGTAGCTGTAAAAGCGTTATATCTTTCAAGTTGTGCCTGGTATGCTGATGCAGAGTATACAGTGTAAAATATGAGTAGTTTCACTGTATTTGTAGAAACAATGTTTTTCTGTTACATGTACCACATTTCAGCCCAATTTTAGGTTTCTCCCAAACTTAACCTTCTATTTTTAGGGGCAGATGATTCTAGAAAGATGAGCTTAGGAATTTAAATAATATTTCTAACAAAATGTTCAATTAAATTTCTTTCTGCAGTTCTTGGCTGAAGACTATACCTTAACGGATGTGCTCTGCTATGTTACACGAGATGATCTGAAATGTTTGAGACTGAGGTAATGCTCCACAGTTAAATGAACTGTGCTTTGTAAAAATAAAAATTAAGTGATACTAAGTCTCAATTTATTGCTTTGTGTTCTATTAATTTAAGTGACACTTTCTAGTATGTCTTCAGATGCTGATACATTTTTGCCAAACAGCTGATGCTGTTTAAATCTTGAAATAAGATGGGGTTTTTTTTATTGAAGGCAAAATTTTAAGGTTTTTATTTATTTACCTTATTACTGGAGACCCTGGATATTCCATTACAGCCTTGCTTTTATTTAGAAGAGTAGAACTAGAAAAACTTTCAGTAGTTTACTATCATCATCAAACTTCAGAAACATTACTCATGACCTGTAAGTAACACTACATTCCACCTAATCATGCCAGGTGTATAGGTCACCAACTCGCATCATGTTGGAAGTCAGATGTGGGTTATGCGAGTCCTTTGGACAGGAGTCTGAATTCCAGACAGCAGGCATCTGCCAAGTGCAAAGATTGCCCTGTCCTGTAATCAGAAAAGGACTCTGTTCTCTGTTTGAGTAATGCATGTTGAATTTCACCTTTGATCAGCCTCAGCATTCCCACTGAATATCATTGATCAAAACCAGAGCAAGAAAATCAGAAAGCACCTCAACTGGAAGGCTTTCAGGCAAGAGAGTATCTTTGTACCTGAGTGTCTTTATGATTTCTCTTTACAGAGGAGGAATGCTGTGCACACTCTGGAAGGCTATCACTGACTTTCGAGAGAAACACATCTGACATGGATATTTTTCTTTGCTTCTCTGCAGAGATGAAAAGATTTCCTTTCAGCCAGAGCAGGTGTGCTGTCAGAAGGACTGTTGCACTTTAATCCAGTATTTGTTTACCAATGTTAAAAACACTGCAGCTTCCTGACTGCTTTTACTCCTATAATCCATAAGGCATCTGTAAACAACCTGCAACTTTATTTTACTTTAAAGGTTTTTACATGCAAGTTTTTCAAAAATTTTTAGAAAACATACACGCAGAAGTTATAAACTCATGAAATATTGTACTTAAAGTAAGCAGATGTTAATTTCATGACAAATTGATGTAAGATTTCATGTAACAGTATATCACTGGAACAAAACCAAAATGTGACAACAACTTTTCAATTTATTTGTAATATATCTCAATATTATCTGTCGTAGAGCTTCATAATTTCAATCATAATTAGATATTTTTCTTTTAGTGTGCAAGACCTAAAGCTAATTGTTTTTACCTACCACCCTACATAGTTTAATATTGTTTATTTTTTGGTAATTTAAGTTCTATGGTGCATTTGTTTTAGAGTTGTTTATGTACTACTGAACTGTACCAGTTGTATACGCCTGAACCACAGTAATGTTAGCTTGTTCTAAAGCTATCTCTGACATACACAATTGAAAATAAAAATAACCTAACACTTACTCCTTGCTATATTTTTGGACTTCTAAAATAATAACAATGGTGTAGAACTGAAAAATATTGGAATAAAAAAAAATTAATACTGAGTATCAAGGGAACCTTTCTGATACATCTTAAACTTACTGTGATTTGAGTATGATAACCATAGTCTTGAATATTTTCTTGGTTTTTCTGTCCAGGCTAATTCCTGTACTAACAAGCCAAGACCAAACAAAATTCTTCTCTGAGTGCTGTACTTGACTTGAGAAATGAAAAGTCCTGCCTCCATGCACTGAATAGTCACTGTGACCTGCTGTTTCTTCTGCTTTTGTTTATGCAATGATTTTTTTCTCACATGTAATGAAAAAGGGTGGTGGGTATTCCCTGTCCAGTCACTGTCGTTGTCACTCCACCATTCTAGCACTGGGCATCAACAGATTCTTCTGGGCAGCTACAAAAAATTCCATTGTAGGTAAGGCTTGCCTGGACAAGAAGCTGCTTCTTTCTTCATAAGCCTTGGTAACCAGTAAAAGGCTTATGCTCTTCATTTTTCAGGTCTAGCAGGTATTTTCAAAGAAAACTAAATTTTTGTTTCAAACATAAACATGTTGTCCTAACACGTATACAGTAACTTTTGCTGCCTAGAATGCAACAATTATGTATTAAAAAAATAAGATAAAGGACAGTAGATTAAATCATTTTAGTCAGATTTTTTATTATTATTATTCTGAAGATGGTTCTACTGACTTGTAGGTGCAGATGTATTCAGTTCCTTCCAAAAACTTCATGGCATTTCATGAGAAGCACAGCTACTGTTTATTAATTTCTACTGCTATTATAGCAGAAAACAATACATTTTCAACACTAGAAAGACTAGTGGTGGGACCTGACTTGTAAAACCCAAAACTTAAAAAAGACTGTACCTATTGAGAAGCAACCATAAGAATGAACTTTCCTAATTTGATTTTTGTGTGAAGCATTGGTTCAGCTTTTAAAACCTCTGGTTTCATGCAGTATAACTGGAAGGTAATTGCATTGCTCTGTTTACTTGGAAAGCATGCAGCCTGTTCTCTATGACTCAGGCTGCTCAGAAATGCCAACTATGTAAGGCAGAAAGAGTGTGATCGAGGTTTCTGTTGAATGTCTCCATGAGACCTAGCCTGGCACCAGCTGGGAATTAATTCCTATAGCTCTTTGCTGGCTTCATCAGACTCGAGGTGGCTTCTTCAGAATTGCTCAGCAGTCAGTTCTGTATTCTTCATGGTGAGACTCTGTTGGATCTGATCAAGGGACAGGCCATGTGCACTTATGCTCCTCCACCAATTCTGGTCTGAATGTAGTCCCTGAGCAGCACAGTTAATCCATACAGATCCTAGATCCTGTGCACAAAAGCTTATGTAAGGTCCCTACATCAGGCTACTCCATATAGAAGTACCAGATGTTACTTTTTACATCCTCAGACAAAACATGACATAACACTTTGGGATGGTGTGCATCAGAGAGGTCAGCCTGGGATTCTTCAGCCTGGCTCCCAGACTTTGCTGGTGGGTGGGTGCCTACATGGACCACAACTGAGGGATCTGAGAGTACGTTAGTGCAGGATTTTGCTGAGGGCAGCATTCTGACCATAGGGCATACCACTGGGTCTGAACTTGGATAACCTCTTAGTCCTTGGTTAGTGCTGTTGTAATCCAGGGCTCAAGTTGACTGAGAGCTGCCTTTACACCTCCCTTAAGAGAGCAGACAAGTGAAAACTCAACCAAGGCAATGCTGATTTTGCTGTCTTTTGCACCTTTCAGCATAGAGCCCAGCCTATTCTTCTATTGCAGACACTCCCCTGCCTACAAGCCACAGGGTGTGTTTATCACCCAAGCCTCAAACTCCTTGTTTTAGACCACAAATGGCTCTCTTGGTGCAACAACAAAATATTAATCTTCCCTTCCCCTAGAAGACCTTGTGCTCTGAGCTTAGCAGTTTGTGAAAGGAGGATGCTGTGCGTGGTGGCTGAAGTTGGCTTGGTCCAAGCGCACCAGACTAAAGGAGCTGCCCCTCTCCACCTACTTGCCTGCATTCGCAGCTGCATCCTCTGAGTTCCCCAGTTCCCTCACCCTCCTTCACATGTGGTTCTGGTGATTGGTGCTACCTACAAGCAGATGCAAAATTAAATTACGTTCGGATGCGGACTTAGAACCTTTTAAACTCTCTTACGACACTGAAAAGCAGCATAAAGCAAGTTAAGGCAAAATCATAGGAAAGGTGACAGGACCGTGACCTTTACAGAAGCGACTGCAACATCGACAGCTTTTCACAGAGCCACGTTTTTGGAAGCAAGGCGTTGCTCGCAGCTTTAAAACCGGCTGTTGAAGAGCACGTGCGGCAGGAAGGAGTCTACAGCAGTGCGGCTCTTTCCCACACGATGCGGCGCATCGCCTGGGCTTGCGAGGCGGCCGCCACTCCTCCCACCCACCTACTGTCGAGATGGCGAGCATCCCCAAACCTGTTGTTTCTCTCGGCTCCGGTACCGAACGAGCTGTGCCAATGAGGCGGGAGCCGCTCTGAAGAAAAAAAAAAAAAAAAAATTAAAAAAAAATTAAAAATATCACACCTGTGTGAACAGCGGCACCTCGGCAGCCCGGCCCGCCGCAGGGCCCGGGAGTGTGCGGGCAGCCGCCCCCGCACCGCCTCATAAGCGCCTCCAGCCCGTGAGAGGCGGCCGCTCCCGGGCCGCGGGCGGCGGGCCCGCCCTCACCTGCTGGCGGGCAGAGCCGGGGGCGGGGGACGTGGCGCTCACCTGCCCCGGGCCGCGGAGCCGCGGGGCCGCGGGGCGGAGCACGGCGCCGGGCGAGCAGGAGGAGACATGGCGGAGGCCGCGGGCAGGAGCGGCGGGCGCCGGCGCCCCGCAGGTGAGCGGCTGCTGCTGCGGCCGGGGCTGAGGGAGGGCGGCGCGGATCGGCCCGCGGGGCCCCGGCGCTCCCGGGCGGCGGCGGGAGCCGTGCGGAGCGGGAGCGCGGCGGGGCCCGGCGGGGCCTCGTCCGCAACAGGTGCGGGGGCGCTCCGCGGCCGTGAGGGGGCTTCGCTGCCTGCCCCGGCCCGGCCGGGAACAGCCGGAGGGGCGGCCCGGGCGGCGGGCAGAGCTGCGCTGGTGGGGGCGGCGCGCCCGGACCGTGCCCGCCGTAGCGGCGAGATCCCCCCCCCCCGACCCCGCGCAGGGGCATCGGCGGGGCCGCGCCGTCGTTCCCGGGTCCTTCTGAAACCTCCGCTGCGAGGGCTCGGAGCGCTGCGGCGCCCGCACGGCCGCGGGGCTAACGCGGGGCGCGGAGCCGCTCGGCGTCCGGCGAGGATGGGAGGATGGGGGTCTGGAGGGGGCGGCCGCCGGGCTGCGGGCTTTGAGCGGGGCTTGAGGTAGCGCCGAGCTCCCGCAGTCAGCGTGGGTGGATGCCCGCAAGACGCTGCTAATGCTAACGGGGACGGGGTGAGCCCCGGCGAGGGCGGAGGGACGGCTCGGCAGGGTCAAGGTAGCTGGTAGCAGCGCCCCGGCGCCTGCCGAGCGAGGCCGGCTGCGGGGCCCCGGGGTTTGGCTGCCCCTCGAACGCGTGCGAGCCTCGGGCTGCTGCTGCCAGCCCTTATTTCCTATAGGGAAAACGGGGAGATGTCCTTGCGTCTCCTCTAAGGAGGGATCTACACTGCCACGGCGTTTTGACTCGTTTTTATTTTGGCCCTAAGGGCGAGGAGGGTGCAGGGAGGAGATTTTGGCTTACGCAAGCGGATCGACCGCTGTATCGCTGTTGTAGGCGCGGATGCTGTTTGCTTTTGCTGCTTGCTGGGCTGTGAAGTCCAGACTAACTTTTAGTCCTCTCGGTTTTTCCTTTTATACCTTCTTCCACAGTCTCATTCCACTCACCCTTTGCTAGTCTTTCTCTAACATATGTCCGAGTTTATCTCTAAATCAAAGAGTGAGCATTTCTATCAAAACAGCATATGAATAGGCCATATGGCTGTTGGCTGATTGTGTTTCCTCAGTATAATATTTTTAATACATACTTTATGTAATGCAGACATGCAGCCACAAGCAATGACTGTGGGCAGACCCATCCAAGTGCTTTCTTCGTTAGGCTTAGCAGTACAGTGATTTTGCTCAGAAATCCTTACAAGTCACTCCCAGGCATCACTAAAGTTCAGCTTCAGAATACGCATGTCTGCCTTCCTATGCATTGACTTCACTTTTCACAGGAAGAACTGACTGGGTTTTTTTTTAAGCCATTTCTAACAAACTCTTCTTGAGTTCTCTACCTTACATTGCTGATGTGGGTTGTTTTTTACCTGGATTATCAGTCTATTTCTAGTTACTTACCAAAACTAGGAATGAGCCAACAGGTGACGTGTATTTCGCATATGTTCTGTTTTAAAAGGATTTATGTACCTAGTTTTATTCTGAGTTTGCTTTATAGCATCATTTCAAGCTGTTGTGCTGAACTTTTACTCATTGGGACATTTGTAGACAGAAGAATTTGCTTGCATAAGTTCTTGAGTATTTTGAATTTAAATTGCTTTGTGCTGTCAAAGTTCATTTGAAACCACTTTGTGAGTGAAATGTCCAAGTTAAACTTCAGTGAAGCTGTTTGTTGTCTGCTGAGATTCTCTCTCTGAGTTATCACAGGGGCTGGCTTGCAAGCATTCACAAACAGGAACAACCTCAAAGCACATCAGGGATCTGCTCTGTGGCTCTTTGGTCCATCCATGAGCTAGCAGATATGTGTGCCCAGGGAGGGCCATGCAGATGGCTTCGGCTGCAATCTGTCTGCTCCACAAGCAGAACACCTGTGTCTGGATCCGGCTCCTCAGGAAGGTCAACATCCCATCTGTGTTTGGTGAAATTACCTACTGGTTGAACTACTGCCTCTGTCGAAAATACAAAGCTCTGTGTGTTGTGGTGTGTGGCTGTTTGTTTCTTTCCTTGCCTCCTGTGGCTACACAGATGGGCTTTTAGGGCTGATCCTGGGGAAAGCTTCAACATCACCACAAGGAATTTTGCAGGGAGATGTTCCAAATGGCTCCCTTTATTGGCAGATGGTCTGCTGCACCTAACTAGCTTTATCTGGGTAAATGGCTTAATTATCAGGATGAAGTTTTTGGGGTTTTTTTGTTTTGTTTTTTTTTAATTTTTATTCTGCCATTCATAAATGTGTGAATAAAAATTAGTACAGTGCTCAGGGGATATACTAACTTATACCCATTAGAATTTTTCAGTCACAGCTACTCGAGCATCTAATAGTGCAAACAAGCTCTTCAGTGATTCCTGAGATGAGAGGGGCCCTCTTGTGGGGAATATCGAATGGAGAAGCTTCTGAGACACCTCATCTTATGGCTGCCCATCCATGAACATAGGCATGTCTCTGCCTGTGAGAGTTCCCCACGCGTGCTCGGGGCTGCTTTGGCCAGCTCTGTGCACAGGTAACAGTTTGCTTAAGCTCTGGAACACCAGAGAGGGCTGTGTGTTTGTAATGCTGCAGAGAAGATTTAATGTCATGTTTTTGTGTACTGTTCTAGTTAGATCTTTGTTCTAAGTGTGCTTAGTATTACTCTGTACTTTTTGCAGGAAAACAAGTCTGCATTCTAAGTGATGTCAGTGCCAAGTGGCTTGTGAAAGCCGAACACTTGAGGTGTTCACTCTTTAACTGCTGATGGGACTTTATATCTGTTGTTTGCTTATCCTGGTATTTTCTCCATCTGAGAATAAATCAAATTTCATTTTACTCTGTTTAATTTTTTCCCAACAAACAGATAAATTGTTAGGGAAAGCACGAGAGTGCAGGAAGCAGTTGGTTGGGAGCTGGAGGTGTGCTCTTGCTCCTGTGGCTCTTCCCCAGCGGTGCCAGCGCGTTTTGCTGGGGAGGATTTACCCGGCGCTGCTGTGACACACGGGTTTTGTCTCTCTGCCCGGCTCAGGCCATTCACGTTCTTTCCAAGGGGAGCTGCCGGGTCACCGTGGCCAGCGGAGGGGATGGACATGCCCGTGTCACCGTGGGGATGTCCCGGGGCTCCAGCACAGCCGGACCGCCCCGGGCTCCTTCGCTCGCCCGCACCGCACAGAGCGGCTGTGGCAGCGCCAGGTGTGAGGAAACGGGGACTGCGAGGCTGTGTGCTCACAAATACTGCAAGTGTTCAGGCTTGTGTGTGGTGGGCGTGCTCTGATTTCCATCCCTGATTATCTAAACGTTAGTACGTTGCGAATCCTTTCTATCTTTTAATATATAAATCGTGGATCTGCGATTCTTCTGTTGCCGCCTCCTCTCTGGTGAAAACCTATTCAAACCTATTCAATCAGAGCCCGTGATTATATTTTTGGTCCCACATTAACGATTTTTGAGGCAGTACTGAATGCACAGAGACTTATCAGTGCCTTGTAGAATGAAAATGATAGAACTAAATTAAATTTAGGTTAAAATCCTCATGGAAGCCATCCCTCAGCTTTAGAAAACTGTTCAAGTGTCTTGGTGTCTCTTTTTGGCCAAGTAATGTCTGTGCAGGTACTACACACCTTGGAAAGGTCTGAACGAGCCTTTTTATGTCTTTATTGTGTAATGGGAGCCAGGCTGTCTTTCTCCACCCACCTACGCCCAGCATTAGTAGTGTTAAAAAAAAAAAAAAAAAAAAGAGGTGTGTGTGTGAAACAAACCACAAGAAACACCACCTCAACAAAAAAAATCCAACTCTGTCCAAAAAAAAAAAATCCCCCTCCCCAAAAAAATTCAAAGCCAAAGTAATTCTACACACACAGACCCAAAACCCCCAAGCCAAACACTGCCACAATAAATAAATAAATCTGAGTTTATGAAGAATCAGGCCTGTTAAGTCAAACAGCTGGCTTATGTGGTACTTCCAATACAGAACTTCTACTAATTTAGTTAAAGTAATAGGCATTGCTGTTTTCCTTAGGCTTAATTTTGAAAAGAGATGTACTTGTGCATGTGCTGTTTCAAGCTGCAAAAAGTTGTAAATTTCCGTTACTCTGAGATGGCTAATATTTTATTTGCATGATTTATTATTATCCCAAATAAACAAATTTAATACTTTAGAGCTGAAAATTATTTGTGGTGTTAGAGGTAAATGATCAGAGCAATAATTGCCTCAATTATGTAAATACATATTATACAGTAAATACAATTATGTAAACACTATATAACCCTGCAACAACATACTTTCTTTTCCACTTGAAAAAAGTGTGTGTAAGTCTACATCCACAATACAAGCCACAGTGTGCTGCTGCTGCTGCTGTTGTTGTGGTAAGTGTCTTCGTGTATCTATCCTTCCTTCAGGAAAGGGGATCCCCTCTGTGTGACTTCCATTAGAGAAATGCAGTGGCCTGCAAGGAAGTATGGCAGAAAAAGCTATTTTTATATTATATTCCTTTTTTGGCCTTACACATATATGAGAAATGGTGTATTTGTGAAACTGGTTCAGGTTTAATTCTGCAGTTCTCCCTTAGTGTTGGTCCTGCAGTCATGCCATGTTTGTTTTCATAAAAACAAGTAGGCTTTGGGGAGAATGCTTGAAAATATGTTGTAGGAGATCTGTCAGAGTTCAAGGGAAACAACTCTAAGTTGTCTGCTAAGATGACATGCAGGACTCAGCTGCCTTGCTGTTCAAATAAATGGGGTTAGAAACCCTGACTCTTGTTGACAATGAGATTCTTCAGGGAGGTGATGATGGAATGATTTGTGCTCCAGAAGGAGAGTCACTGTGAGACTCCTGAGGGGAGAAATAAAGTACTGATGCTCCAAATTCTCCTCATCTCTCTATCTGACACTGTTCTGTCTTATCCAAAGTCCAGGCATCTTGGTCGTCCTCTGAGAAACATGTTGGGAACTAAGATGTCAGGAAAGCACTGGTAATTAACACAGTACACAATATTCCATCCATCAGATACTGTCGGTAATACAACAATGGAAAAAAAATTTTAATTTGCTCTTGGCATATTGCCTTTTCTTTCATGTCCCTGTTTCTGTGAAAAAGCTTGAAGCCTTTTCTTTGAAGTATTAATTTCTACTGAAAAGCTTAATATGTACAGAAGTGCTCTTAATTTTGAGTGCTACACAAGAGCTTGGTTCTCTTGACACGTATAAAACCCAGGTATTTTTAAAAATAAACTTTCTTTTTTTTTTTTCCAGACAGAAGCAGTGACAACATTGCCCTGGCTATTAGTTGTAGGGCATTTAGAATTCATAACTTCTGTCTTCTACCAAATTCCTGTTTCCTACTGCCTTGTGAACCCCCAGTTCCTTGCTGCCTTTCTTTATTTAACTGACCATTGGTTGAAGTTACATGATATGTTCTGCTGCAGGGCCTGATTATTGTTATTATAGATAAATAAAGAGTGTTGACTAAGAATGATCGAATATGTTTTTGATTCATCATGGTGTGCCTTGTGCAATGTTTATAATTAGTCATACTGCGCAAATCAATTTAATTAAAAAATGTGACAGACTGGTTAATGTAAATCTTGTAAATACAAGATTGTTTTATTGGTGTGTATGTGTGGAAAGTGTTTGTGAATGACGAGGCTCTTGATTAAGTTCTTGAAGAACTCCTCATGTTTGTGTGCCTTTTTGTGCTGATGAATTAGCTTGACTGAAACAGGGCAGGACTTCCAGCTTTCTCCTAAATTTTTCCTTTGCATGGAAATGCACACAGCTTTAGATTTCTTTGACAGAAGGGTAAACAATTAACACTTACCTTCTGTCTAGCTGTTTCTGAGGAGCTGTTAACAGCCCTTGGTCCAGTGTGTGGCACCAAGTGTGTCAGGGGGACAGCAAATTGGGGAGAAGGTTTCCTTCTTGTTCTCTAGCATTTTATATTCTTACTGATTAATTCAAGTGGCATTTTTTTTTCCTTCCAAGAGTGTGTAAAGAAGAAATCAGCTGTTATATCAGGTGTTTATATACTGAAGTTGTTTGAAAACAATTCAGTTACTGCAGTAAAAATAATTGGCTGGTCCTTTATTATTTTGTAAATAAAAGTGAGGCCTTAGAGATATCTTTGAAGAGAAACTTAGAAACCTCTATAAAGACAAGGTTATTCTGTGTCATTTTTGGAAAATAAGAGGTAGAAGGAAGAGAAAGTGGCAACAGTGAAAAAAATAAGGTGTTTGAGACTTAGGAATGGTTGAGTTAATGGAAGTAAGTGTTTTTTCTGATAAAGTGGCTATTTTTGCTGTTTCCAAGTTAACTGAAAAAAAAACACAAAATGGGGTGCAGGAATGAATCCTGCCTGTCTTTTTAAGGCTAGTTTGTTTTGTCCAAGATTTACATGCCATAAAAAAGGTGGTTTCCAGTCCTTTGATGCTGGGTAAATAGCTGTTTTCTCATATGAGTAGGAAGAAAAAAAAAAAAAAAGAGATCTTACTTTCTCCATCTTTTAGGCCTGACTTCCTGATTTAAAGCCTAGTGAAGTAGAAAGTAAACAGACATATGACTCCTGAAGAAAACTAGAGATAAACTGAGTTTGGAGTTCAGTTAGTGTATGTATATTCCAACATAGTCCTGTGAGGGATAGGGAGTTGAAATTAATGTCCTTTATGGATTTCTTCTAATTTGAGATATCGTATGATCTAGCATTGACTATATTATGTATTTTTAAATGAGTTCTTAGAAAAAGCTTTTGACATAGATGATTAATATTGAAAGTATGAAAAGCTATACAAAATATGATTGTGTGTCTTGATGAGTAAGTACACTGAATTTTTTTTGTTGTAATGTTTCTGCAGAACAGGATGGGATATTTTAACTGAATTTTCCTGATCTTCTTTCCCAAGAAATAAATATTTGGAACCTATTTCCCAATTAATCTTATTGTTTCATGCAGGGAAAACATGAATATAAAAGCAAAATTCTATATCCTTTCTTGTCATAAATATATAAGATATACACCTACCTTGCCCTGAACTTCTCAGCTATAAGAAAATCAGAAATAACAATGAAATAGTGGCAATCTGTAAAGGAAAATGTGCTAAAATAATATATTTACTTGATCTATTTCCTGATACAAAATACATGTAAGTTGAGGGGAAGCTTTCTCAAGGCAGTGGCTGTGGAACGTAAAGTTATGTACAATTCATTATACTCTAAATCACAGTAATGAGCTTCATGGACAGTTTGGATAGTGTATGGGGAATGAAACAATTAATAAATTGTTAATAAATCTGTTCATGAAAGAAGATTGCAAATCTAGAGTTCAGCCATGGTGACTGGCTTCAATTTCCTTTTCATTTCATAGGTAAAGATATCAAGTCTTAATTCCTGATTGTAAAGCAGAAACATCACTCAGTGTGGTGTCATAAATATTTACATTTCCCATATCATGATATAATTGTCCTAATAGTCCTTGTTCAAGCTGCTGTTTAAGACAGTTGCATATCAGATGATGTTTTGTGCAGGTAATTATACCTATAGAACCCAGTGGGTAAATGTGGGTGTGTTTAAGTGTAATGGTTTGTCTGATAATCAGTTTGCAGGTGGTGTGAAAAGGAAAACCCCAAAATGACCCAGTGCCCTCAAGATACACAGTTGTTCTCACTCCATCTCCTGAGAGTCTCACTCCATCAGTAAGAGGGCTCAGTTCAGCTGTGATTGTTTCAATACACAGGATGACTAATGGTTGTGGGGGGGGGAATCAATCATAGGGGTTATGTAAGAATATTGTTCCTTTTGTTTTGTCTTTTAAATTTTTTTTCTTTTTAAGTGTTTAACTGCCTTGTTACTAAAATTACCCACCCCTTTGTTCCCTCGGGGGAATGTTGCTTTCATCCCAGTTTTCATATAGAAGCTCCCACGTAGATGAGACAAGACTGAAATAAGCAAAGCTTTCCTGCTAGGAATACCTCAGGAACTTCTTTTTCTTCCCTAAACCAGTGGATTGAGGAAGGGGGGGAGGGTTGTTAGTACAGGCTTTTATGCAGTGCTGGTACCTTTGATGTATGTTTAATAGTAATTTTAGGAGTGTTTTTCAGAAAGAAAAAAAAATGCCCATGTCCCTAAAGTTATGGGGTATTTTTTATTATAATAGGTGTCTTTTATATGTAGTAGGTTGCATTTTATTAGGCATTTGGAAACATGTTGTGAGCTGGCATAGTTTTTAACCACAGGGACCTTGAAATAAAATCTTGCTGTGTAAGCTGAATGTGCTGTTGATACTTTTCCCCTGTCACCTCTGCATTAAGTCAACAGGAAGAAATATGTACCAACACCTCCGTTGCCTGTGTGTCATTGGCCAAGTCTATCTGCACCAGCCCCTGAAGCATCAAACTTGGTTATTACTACATTTTGTACAGAGGGCAAGTCACTCTTATGGGTGTGGGGGATCCTGCAAGGACCAAGAATGTCATTCTCAGTCCTGTAACTGATCTGCATGACTCCTTCAATAATAGGGAAATGGAGATGCTGACACAGTAAGCATACCTGTAAGCCGGGAAGCTGCTCCAGTCAGGTGTATTTTTGTGTGTTACATACTTCTTGTATGTTTTGAAATGCCTATTTAGGGAGTTTAGCAAAGGCGATTAAACATAATTTTTAAAAGGGTAGAAACCCTTACTTAATGACATAAAGCAGTGAAACGGGGTGGAGTGATATTTAATGAAGCTGCCATATAAATACTGCTGCCTTTTACTTTTGTCCTGTTGGCAAATCTTTGCATGTATGAAAAATTGTGATGGCACTAACTACTGTCCACTTTCTGTGGCAATGTGTGTTCTGTTATGTAGTGTTTGTGGGAGGCATAGGTGGGTGGGATTTGAAGAATCAAGCTGTTTCTCTTTATGGAATAAAGTAGTAGTGCCCATATAAAGGCCAGAAGGCAAACTACTGAGCCAAAGAACATCTTTTTTCCTTACTCTTTGGTCCACGCCCTGTAGTACAAAACGTCTCCAACTGCAGAGAAATGTCATCGTGACAGCTTCCGTGTACGCCCAGAGTCCAAGGTGTAGCCGAGAGGCAGGATGTAGCCAGGAGGAAATGCATCCTAGAGGTGGGCTCAGGACTCAGTTCAGAAATGGTGTCCTCCTGCAAAATGCTTCTGTTTTGGTTGGGTGTTTTGTGCTTGTGCTGGAGAGGGAAGAAGGGTGCAGCTGAGCCTTCAGGTGGTGCTGTGTTCTTCTCCATCTGCTGTGATCCTGGCTCACTGGCCTGAGATGTGCAAGAACAGAGCTATCCTGCCAGCTGAGCATGACCCAGGACTCCTCTGTAAAGAGGCTGCTGTGGCAGTCAACACAGTTTGTGTCACGAATTCTGACACTTCTTCAGTTTTGTTCCCTGTGTCGCTGAGGTGATCACGTACCTCTGTATAACTCAGTTTTCAGTGAGGCATCTACAGACCTGTCAGCTAATGTCTGTGCCATCTTGTGGTGGCTGATCAGGTTGCATCAACATTCCCTTTAAAAAAATCCAAACAAAAAACCAACCAAAACAAAACAACCCTGAAGTGAGGAAAAATAATGTACTTTTAAATTTATAGAGTGATTCTAGCTGGGAGTTTTTCTTTGGTAGTATTTTGAAATGGTGAGCACACACTGAATTGAGGTGGAAGAGGATGAAGATTAAGGTGAAATATCTGGCATGTTGCACAGTGGCATTTGCAGCTGCAGTGAAAGATGACACATTGAGATTTGCAAAACTTGTGAGCAAGCATTCTGGTGTAAATGGCTCAAGAAAGTCCAGAATGCCAACATATGAGGGAGATCAATTAACTAAAACTGCCTGGGCTGTTTGGATTTAGCTCATTTGCGAAGTGTATGTTAAAGGTTCACGCTCTAAAACTGATGGTGTGGTACAGAATTTTCAGAATTTTGTTGTCTCATGTTGTCCACACAAGCTAGAAATTCACATTTTTGTGTTTTCACACGTGGAAAAGAGTGTTCCAACCTTTGCCTGTAATTGTGGGTGTATGCATTCCTAATGCAAAAGGTATGTGCTGCCCAGGAAGGTGATTAAGGGGGGTGGGGGGCGGTGGCTCACACGACACCCAGCACATGCAAATGTAGAAGAGGACTCATCCTCATTGTTTTAGGTTAGGCTAAAATTTCTAAACATGAATGAGCAGAGCAGCTGAGCAAAAAGCAGGTTCATGCCTGGAGCCTTCCAGGCTCCTTTTCACTCAGTGCTCATCTGCTTGTGCAACCACAGCTGCATTCTCCCGCTGCCTGGAGAGGAGGAAGGAGCAGCCCCTGCTGCCGAGGTGGCTCCAGCTCTCCACGAGCGAGCAGGAGACAGCGTTCCCAAGGCCGGCTGGCTGCAGCTGAGGAGACAGCACTCATAGACCATCCTTTGATTAGGATGTGTCCGTGTTGTCAGGGCAACTGTTAACAGCGGCGTATCATATTTTCTCCTCTTGTAGTGCGTGCTGAATATTTTAGCGCGCTGTGGCTGGAAGAAGGTTGCAGGGAAGAAAGTGCTGCTGCAAGGAACCTGGAGCTGTGGTCTGGGATCTGATTGAACAGGTTAAGACGGCAAAGAGGAGCATCCGACCCAATGTGCCTTTAATTAGGGCTTTTCTTCAAGGAGGGGAACGACTGCGAGCCTCTCGCTGCCGACTGGATGTTGGTGTTTGTCAGCTGTTTGCATACTGCTTATCCATAGGGGATCTGTTACAAGTGCTCAAATGAACAGACAGCGCTGCAGCTAGTGCCTAATCAGAGGCTGGAGTTTCCTACTTTTTTTTTTTTTTAATAAGCAAGAGGCAACAGCAACATGCCTGGTTCAACTACTGCCCTCCGACAAGAGAGACTGAAGAAAAGTGCCAGGCCAAATCCCCCAGGTTTATTCACCATTAATGAAGAGGATGAGCAGCAAAAAAATGGGAATTCCACAAGACTGAACGGTACGTTGCTGTTCTGCAGTGTGATGAGGGCTGCCTGTGGGATACGCTGCACGGCAGGCACAGCAGCGTTTTATTAGCTCTTCTGTGTGCTACAGAGAGTCTGTAAGTGGCTGGTGCAGTTTGGCAGTTCGTGTTGGCACTCACAAATGTGCTGTGCATGATAGGTGTATTTGAATCCCCTGGCTTGTTATGCAATCGGCAGCTTTGGCTAGGAAGGAAAAAAATACTTTTTAGTTATTAATCGCATTTCTTCTGGTAGGGATAATGGTTCTGCATCAGGAATATATCAGTGACTTCCTGTGTGTTTACTTTGGTTTCTGTTTACAGTCTGGGTAAATAACTGTTAGAAGCAAGGGGAGGCTTGGAGAGTGCAGAATGCAATGCCCGCCTGTTACAGAAGACAGCTTTGCCAAAGACAATGTGAAGCTGTCCATACTTCCATTCATGTGCAGGAGGGGCACTGTGCCTTTGGCAGAGTATAGAAAAATACACATTGTTCAAATATGCTGACTTTTATGAGTATGATGACAAAACAAAGCAGACAGAAAACCCAAACACAAACCCAACATACTGTTAAAGAAAAATATTTATGGTGCTTAAGGTAGGTAAGTAGTGGTGGCAGAGGGATGCTGATGGCCATTGATTTATAGCAGGTCTGTCAAGCCTGTGTAGCCACTGTCTGTCTTGCTTCATGTAATTCCTGTTTCCTGCATGGATGGTAGTATTTAAATTATCTTAATCTGGCAGGAATTCTGCTGCTTACACTTGTGACTGTAATTTTTATTTATTTAATTTGTTTAGTGCTCAAGTGATTCTGTATGTCTGAGCACTCCTTTTGGGGGCAGGGAAGGGGTGGATTGTATCAGTTTTTGTTTACAAAACAAATTTTAGTTTATACCCTCAAGACACAGTTTTAAATTTCAGTTATTACCATTCTACCATGTAACAGGAGAGTCTAGAAAGCATTTAAATAGCAAATTTATAGTATGTGTATTTATTAGAGCTGAATAATTTACAACTAATTGATTATTTTCTTTTTCTGAAGGAAAACAGTAACTAGCTTGGTAGCTTTTACAAACTCAGAACTCAAATTTTGTTTGTTGGGGGCTTTTTTGAGTTTGCAGCTTGTATTTTTTTTTCTCAGAATGGTAAAAACCCTAACTGGTTAAAGCTTCATGATAAAATATATACTGCTAGTCATTGTTAATGTGCCTATTGTGTTAGGGTCTTGTGTACACAGTTACCTGCTCTTCTGTGTATTTGAAACTGCCCATGTAAAATGGAGATCCAAATTCTAGTGTGAGCTTATTTAGTTCTTAATGTTTTAAGAAGAATATTACTTTCCTTTATCACCCACTGGATGGCTTCCAGAGTCAACAGTCCATAAAGCTAAAAATCAATAATTTGCCTGGTTTAGTTAAATGGCACTGCTAGTTTCCCAATAGTTTGTTGACTTAGCTACTCTTTTCTACTTGCAGGAGCTATACAGATGTGCTTATCCTTTGTCTGTCTTGTTTTAACTGAGATTTGATTTTTGATTATTCCTTTATTTTCTCTTGTTGCTGTGAAATGTGAGTAGATGAATGTGCACAGTAGCACAGATAGCAAGCAAGCAAGTTCACGTGGTTTTAGGAAGAAAACACTTTTTCAGCTTACTTGGACTGCTCCTGGTGAGAAATAACATAGTAAATGGTACAAAATATTCTGGAACTATATTAATTTGCTTTTCATTTTACTAGGTAATTAAAATAGCTCCTAGTGTCTCTAGAGCAGCACACCATTTGCACAGTGGTAGGTGTGGGATAGCTACGTTTGTGCATTTGGATGTTATCAGTCATTGGGTGGGTTAGGCTGGCATGCCTGGTAATGGGGAATGCAGGTACTCAGGGTGCTGTTCTTCTCACCTGGTACCAGCTCTGACCCACGTGGGGCTTTCGTGAGTCTTTAGTGTCTCTTGTTCTCTTGCTGCTTTACAGGGTTTGCCTTGTCTTAGTTCTTTACTTGTTTTTGCTCAGCAAGCACTTGCAGCTGCTGAGATGTTTCCTTTTTATTTATCCTTTCTCTCCAGCACATTCTAAGTTAGTGTCATCTTTGTGGGAGATGGGCTAAGTATTGTCTTCATCTGCAGTTTCTGTTATCATGCTGAACTTGTCTTTGTACAGCAGTTCAAAACCCAGGAGACCTTTAATGGAACTGATACTCCTAAGTAAAGAAGTTCCTTCCTCCATTAAGAATACTTGAGTATCATCACAAGGTTTAAAATAATCAATATTTTCAATAGTTCAGGTCTTCTCAGAGTACTAAGGCTTGATTAGACTTTTTATAAGAGTTGATTTTGTGATTTGGGAAACAGTTATGTGGACCTTTAAGTAGGTGGCATTTGCGAGGTTTTCTGTAAATTTATTTTGGTGTTGGCCATTCCTTTGCTTGTCTGGCTGTCTGCATTGTAATTGAAAGAGTCTGATAAAGCAAAATGAGTTTGCTTCTCCAGTGTAAAGGAATAATTACAATGTTAATGATTTTTCTTTTCTGTCTGAAGATACTAAAAGCCTGCAATAGCCTTTATAGCCATGTGCTCCTGATATTTCCTTTCCTTTCATGTGAGCTGTATTTACTGCTTTTTCAAAAAATATTTTAACTTCCTTTCCTCCTCTTGGTTTTGGCACAAGGCCTGCCTGTTTGTTATATGTCTGTTGCAGGGTCTTGAGATGCTGTTGTGTAGTAGAAGAGTCCAAGTAAAAATTACTTTGAATATAATTTTTTACCTTTCTTAAAGGTATTTATTCTCCTTTCCTGTTATACAGGAATTTTGCTACATACTGCACTCTTCAAATACAGTTTCTATGGGTTTGCAGAAACTTATTTTGCACTTGAAATGCTTTTTGGTTTAGTTCCCAGCTTTTCTGCAGTTCTGTTGTTATATTCACAAAGATACCTGACAAAACAGGAAGAGAACCACACACTTAACAGCCTTAATGTTTCCTTAAAGCTTGTGTAGTAGAACAGATATTGTTTCTGTGACTGAAGTGTGTGTATGTGGTTCTGTATGTAAATCACAAAGATATGACCTTGGATAGATTGGTGTTTAATTACAGGTACCCATCCTGTGTGTGTGAATTTCAGCCTCAGCCATTCCTTGAATTCAGGCACAAACAATTCCATCTGCCTCAGGATTTTCTTCCTCTGCTCTGTTAATTTTGTGCACCTTAGATGTAGTCTTAAACTGTTGTCTTACTCAATTTTATGAAATTTTAAAGTGATGCCTCCACCCTGTCTCTTAGAAGGAAGAGCTTCTCAACTGTTGATAATGTGTTTCTAAAACTGTAATTCTAAAACATAATGGAAAAGCAATGATCATGCTTATGGGTAATGGATTTGAATACTTAATAACTGAAATAATTATGACATTTGTGACAAATTAATGAGAAGTCTCAATTTAGCAATGGAATCCTTCACTATCCTGCTTATTTAAAACTGATCAAGGGAGGGTACCTGTAATCTGCTGAGTATTGCTAATACAAATCTAGATGTGCATGCCTTAGCTTTCTGAACAGTAGCACTGATTCTCTGTCATCTTGAGAACAAGAGAAGGGCTTTTTTCAGTCCTTTGGTGAATGACAGTGATGTCATTGATCACCAGGAGATTTTGCTACTGTTGTGTGGCTGGTAATGTTTGTGCATACTGCTCATTTCAGATTGGAGGTTTGTTCTTCCAGAGAAGTGGAGGAGATTTCTTCTATCATGACTGTTTGGGTGCTTAGTTGCCATTAGTGAAACGTATTTCCTTTTAGACTCAGATTGTTTAACTTCTAGTTCAGTTGTTGTCTATTACTGTGTGTCTGTACCCAAAGCAAACTTAAATACCTGAAAGAAAAGGGAACCTGGCATCTTCAAGGGCATTAAACTGATAGTCCTGGAAACTGAAACTGTATACTTACAAAACAGGTATTGCATGGGGTGTGGAAGTGTAATTTTATCCCACGCTGCAGAGTTTGTGCCTCAGGCAGGAACCAGAATGCAACTGAGTCTCTGGCTTTCACCACACTTTAAACCAGCAAAACTGCCTGGCATGGTGGTTCTCCGTGGGGCCTCTCAGTGCTGGTCAGGAGACTGACCTCCAGTTTCTTTGGGTCAAAACAGTGAGCAATTGTTACAGGCTGAGGAGCTGGCTTACCAAAATCAAGTACTGGAGGGTTTTCTAAGAATATGTAGCCCTATCTTGCCCGTCTGCACTTGAGGCAAAGTGAGTGGAAAGAGTGGATGGAAAGAAGGAAAGGAACCAGTTCTCATTACGATGCTGGCAGTGTAAAGGGGTAGGGCTGAGAACCTGGACAGCATGGTCTGGTGTCCTGCACTTTCCAGTGAGTCCTGCTAATGTTCCTGTGTGCTTCCTTTCTTTCTGCTTGCCAAGACCAGGAGAAGAGGGGTCCAGAAGTATCTGTGATTCTTCTGGACATTTATTTACAGAATCACAGAAAAAGGTGAGTTGGAAGGAACCCACAAGGATCATTAGATCGAGCTTCTGGCCCATCACAGGACCATTCCTGAGAATCACAGCACGTGCCTAAGAGTATTGTCCAAACATTTCCTGAACTCTGTCAGGCTGGTGCTGTGACCACTTCCCTGGAGAGCCTGTTCCAGTGCCCAGCCACCCTCTGGGTGAAAAACCTTCTCCTGTTATCCAACCCAAACCTTCCCTGACATGTCTTCAGGCTGTTCCCTCAGGTCCAGGTCTCGGGTCATGAGAGAAATCAGTGTCTGCCCCTACTCTTCCCCTCACAAGGCACCTGTAGATTGCAATAAGGTCTTTAAAAATGCCTCTCAAAGAATCTGGGAGGTACATTCTTTAAAAAGCCCTACATTCAGTGCTTACAGTGCAGCTGTTGGGGGTACAAAAGGAACTTGTATTTTTTTCAGGAAACTGCTGCTTCTGTTTTGTAGGGAGTCCCCATTCATAGCTGTAGGTGCCAGGTAGCAGGAAACATCCCATTTTTAACCATGACAGAGATCTTAACCTGAAGTAATGTATAAGCAGTAAAGAGGCTATGCTGGAAGTCTGGGGGATAGCAGGGAATGTGCCTGCAGGCCAGTAGAGCAAATCTGATTTGTTCAGTCCCTCTGGCTTTCAGAGTGAAAGTCCAAGGTCTGAGGACTTGGCTTGTGTTGTAACATAGCCTATTCATCAAAGTGTGTGCTGGGATTACTGACAGTGCTTATCTCTGCTAGGTGAGAATCATCTTACACTTCCAGCTCAACTCTATGAGAAGAGGCTTCCACTACTGATTCTGGAGGATTGTGTTCAGTTCTTTTGATAACTACTTTTTTGGGGGGAAACAGCCTGTGGTCTACTCATGTGCTCAGGGAGCATACTCGACATTGGGTAAATCAATGGCAAAAGTAAAAAAAAAAAAGTACGATGTTGACAGTCTTGAAAATTTAAGTTATTTCTTAAGGTGCATTCAGTTTAACTTGGCATATGTGAACTAGGATAATCCCTTTGAAGGAAAGACTGAATTTTGCAAAATAGCTGTTTTGGGGTTATTTCAACCGAGTTCTAAATGATGGTTCTAAATGATGATGCTGAGTGTTCAGCAGAACTGTCCTGGTGAGAACAGGATGCGGCATTTGACTGCTGTATTGCAGGACAGGGTGCTTGTTGAAGCTGCAAGAAGGTTGGTGTTCGGTTTGAGGTAACCCTCAAGAAAGCTTTTGTATAAGAAACACCACTCATGAAAGATTGGTAGCAAGCAGTGGAGATTTCTCCTTATTCACTATTACCTCTGTAAAAGTCATGACTTCAAAAACCTGGAATTTGGTATATGATTCTGTGTGGAAAGTAAATGTAAAGGGAATGTAGGTTCATGGCCAGTTTCTCATGGGGAAAAAGAGAAACCTGGAAAGTGATAGATCTGTCAATTCTCTGAGGTCTTGTTGCATTCTTTTTTCCCTGTAAATATGCAAGTAATACTCTTTTGAGGACTTTATACAGTAACACGCCTTTGGAAAAAGTTGACAGCAATAAGAAATGGATTTCTGTGTCCTATTGTACTGCATTACACACACCTAGGTAGTAGCATGCTTTTATTTTGCAGTGAAAAATGGAGGCAATGGCTAAGCACATATTTTTAAAAGATACACATTGCAGTTCGATCCCCTGATGTTTTTGTGATTGTGGTTTTGTCAAGAGTCTCGGTGCTCTTGCTGCTGTTTTCAAAGCTTGCTCAGAAACTGCTGTATCTGTTCGGTCCCCCTAAGCTGGCTTTGTACCCATGTATGTAACAGTCTGGATTTATTTTTAAGCGAAAAGCTTTTGCTCGTCATATTGAACTCCAGAGAAATTAATGAGCACTGGCCTAGAGCATTGCTTCTGGCCACGTGTGGTGATGGAGCTCTATGCATTACTAGGATCAGCTGATTCAGTGGGAGTACATAATTTCTCTTCCTACACAAGCTCACATGTGTGCGTTCTTTGCTTTCTCATCTACCTACAAGAATAATTTTTGTGCTTTTTAAATTTTTTATTTAATTCAACCTGTACTTTGCAACCGGAGATCTTGGTTTTTTGTTAGCTGAGAATAGGAATGAAAGCATCTCAAAAGAGTCTTGTGGTATTATCAGAAGTCTCTTCAGGGGTAATTTGTGGATGTGGGATTTTTTGTTTGTTTGGAGAGACATGCTATGATATTATTTAATCTAGTCCACCCAACCTCAAGCCGTAACAGTAATATGCCAGAACAAATGCCATAATGATTGATGCAATTTACTGTTTTAATGAGCTGCCTTCAGTCACTGAAGGTGCATCTCACAATGAACTGTTTTTGCAGCCAAGCACTACTTGAAACTCATGAGTTTTAGATGCATTGAGTTGAAGCATAGTTTGAGTGGACACTGATGTCTGTGGGTCAGATTTGTATAATGAATGTAAGAGACACTAAGGGGCAATGTTTAATAAGTAAATAAAAATGCAGATGAAATATAAATTAGATTAGGGAGTATCCTAAGACTTGGATTTTGAAGTCTTGTTGCTTGAAGTAAATTATTTTCTTTTACAGTGGAGTGGAATCACATTTACTAAATTCTGCATAAAACTCTCATTGATTTATAGGTCTGACTATGAGAGACATTAAATTGTCTAATAAATTGTCCCAGGCCTCATCTTAGTGTATAAATGTAGCCTTAACTGCTTAGTCAAGTTCAAGGGAGGACTGGCTAGGGGTAGCATGCAGATAGTATAAATTTTCTTCTCATACTGGCAGTTTCAGACGAGAAACACTTGAATGAACCGCTTGAATGCTGGCTTCACTTTCTCCTTTAAATGATTAACTTGCTGATAAATGGCTAGAGTAAACCAAGTTCCAGAAGGCAGGTCACTGCAGCTAAACCTGGATTCTCCAGAATTCTCCAGGTTTCTCCAGAAAGCAGAACTATGTCCTTGTTGTAGTGGAGGAGACAAGGAGTTTGGAGCAGGCTTACACCAGTGGAAAACTGAACTGCTTTGTCAGTACTGACACAGGCCTGTAGCTGTACTCTGTGTTTTTCTGCTGGGAAACTCTTGGGTTGTTTGGAAGTAGATGAATACCTTCTGTAGCTTCAACAGGGTGATGGTACAAGGTTGCCTTTATTGTCTTATTGTTGAAGTTTTTGTTCTCTTTTATTCTGGACAAATAGATTTTCTTCCAGTTTTAGGTCTGTTGAAACCTACTTTTGCTCTTCAGCTCTCTGGAAGAAACATAGTTTTTCTCAGGGATTAGCTGTGTTTCTGCGCATTTTTATGCAGTTTATCCATGCAGTTGTCAACAAGAGGAAACTGGAAGTAAGAGTTGGAACAAATTAAGCACAGGTATCTGCTGAGTTAAAATGTGGAAAGTAGCAAAGATTCCAAAATTTAGAGGTCTTCCGGTTGATGCCTATCACACAAGAATGAAAATTGAGTTAGATGCAGCAGTCTTCCTTTTCTTGTACTTGTGTCTGTAGAGATGGCTTCAGGGAAAGCTGGAGTTTGGTGTGAGAAGTCACATTTGTGGATTTTCAACTGGTCTATCATCTCAGCAGGTGTCTTCAATAGTGATATTGGAGGCCAGATCTACAGTCAACTCCTAGGCAAACTGGCTCTCTGCCTCCTGTGCTGAGAGTTAGCCAAAACCCTCAAGAAGCCAGAAGAAATGGTCAAGGTGCTGGAGTTCCCAGAAGGGACTCAGTGTACTTAGCCACTGAATTTGTAGTTTGGTTGCAGGCCATCTGTTCATCAGTCTTTATTTCTTCTGTTTCGCACCACTGCAGTCTGAACCTCCATTAATGCATACTAACTGGCCTAGACTTCACACAGAGGTTGACTGATTGATTTATTGATGTATTTTCACTGTCAACATTCTTCTGGGTCTTCCTCTTATGTCTGCAGCTGACATAGGACCAAGTGTCCTTCTGCAGTCTGGCACACCAGGCACAACTGCTCACAGATCTCTTCTGCAATCTGCCACTGGCTTTTTGTTTAGCACTGGAGGGCTATGGAATGAGGCTGGTGCCACTGCACAAACCTGCAGGAAACACTCCAGCTGGTGGAGTTTTGTCTTCAGAAGAGCTTTGCTGCAGCATAGTGCCATACCCACCTCCTATTGCATGGTATGCTGTGCTAAAAATGTGTTCTTTCCTAAACAAGAACAGGCATGCTCCCTGAAAGATCTGAGGATAGTGAATGGCGTGGAAAACATTAGGAAGAATTTTTATCATCTTTCTTCTGGAAAGCAATAAAGAAAAGGATTGAGGAAGTAAGACTTTCAAAACTAAGTTTTCTGTAGGATGCCTGAGTTCTGATTTGATTGCTGGGAGTATGATTGTTGTGCTGATGTCCTTAGGCAGACAGCCTGGCCAGTTGAAAGTCCAGTGAAAGATTCTTGACCTAAAATCTCATGATACTCTAGAACATTTAGTTAAATGTGTTGAAGAGGCTTGGATGCAGGTTTTTTTCATTCTTGAATTCCTGATTTTTTCAGCTTCATTTTAAACTCCTGCACAGGCAAGGCGTATTATAGAAGTGCTGACAGAACTTGATTCATACTGTTGTATCTTTGTGTACAAAGCTATCTTGTTTCTCAATTCTGCTTCAGGAAGCTTTTCTGAAAGCTGTTTTGGAAATGCAGGTTTATCCAGTTACTCACCCTCGACATAAGAAGTCATTCTTCTACAGAGCCAGTTCTGGCTTTGGGCTTTTTTCCTCTATTCAAGTCAATTTCCTCATCACCTGCTTGCTGACTGAATGCGCTGGTAAAAATGACAGTGCTGAATTTTGGCTTGTATGCTAAGACACCACAAATCACACCAAGCACATCTGAGCTGTTTCTGAAGACAAAGATGTCTTGTCAGTCGAGTTTGCACTAGTTTATAGTGCAGGAGTGGCAGTGTGGTGGAAAAGAATCTGATGAACTTTCTTGTCTGTCATTCCTTCTTAATTGTAACAGTGCTTTCATTGAGGAGTGTACAGCCCATCTTGGACATGCAGTCCATACAAATTCTAGATAATGCTACTTTCACTTTTCATGTGCGTTTCCTCTCACTAGAAAAATGAAAACATGTTTACCTCGCTCTTATTCCCTGCAGCAAAGGAAGAAAAAGTAGGTTTTGTTTTGTTGGGTTTTTCTAAACACAACTGTTTCTAGCCACCTAACTCTGGTAGTGATGTGTTTACTTGCAGTCTGAACTGCAAAATAAGAGGTAAAGAAGAAAGCAGATGGCAGCTGCCATCTGTAAACCGGAAAAGGACAGCAACAACCAGCTGCTGAGTGAGGTATTGGCATTAAAACCAGGCTGCAGACCAAGTAGTTGGTGCTTATTGTGCCTGGGTTACCACTGTTTTAATATGCTCTTACACTTCCAATTTATTTTTTTTCTGAATTATGCTGTAATGTATTGATCTACTTCTAGTGCTAGTATTTTTCTCTACCAGATTATTTTCAATTTTAGGAAGCACAATTGTCATAGCTTGTGTCCAGGGAGTTTCTATGAACCTCACCATCCCTGTGGGTTAGGTAGGGTTCTGCTGCTGTAAACTGCCTCACATGCTCAGTGTCACTGAAGGCTGCATGCAGTGCAGCCTGGATTTTCACTACAGTATATTCAACTTAAATCTTTGTAGTCAGTAACTGATGCAAAGCAAAACAGTAATGTGGTGCTCACACACAGCACAGAGATGCTTGTGGATGCCTCCTTTTTTTGATTAGGCTTTTTTTAAATTCCTGTCAAATTTCACATTTTGGTGGCATCTGCATGATGAACAATGTTCCAGGACTGAAATATTTAAGGTGATGATAGTTTGATCTTCCTTTCCTGAGAAGTGAAGACAGCATCTCCATGATAGTTGTGTTGCAGTTCTGAAAAGGCTTCTGACCCCAAGGTTTGCAGAGGTGATTTCTGCTCGGTTTAGCTCTGCAAACAGGCCCTACTATTGCCTGGCTGTAAACAGCTCAGTGTATTTTGCTGCTACTAGCAGTTTCCTTTAAGGGAACTCTTAACTAATCTCCGTGAAGATTTAGCTTATGCTTTGAGAAAGTGCTACTGTTTAGTCAGTCTTGATACTCCAGGCTTGGATTATGGACTTTTCTTAAACTTGTCCTAGGATTTCTTTTCAAAAAGATACAGATAACTGCCAGTAACAAGCTCTTACACTAAAATCTAGTCCCAGGTGGTTAAACTGAAGCTGTTTCTTTTCTATATATCAAGGCACAAATGAAATGAAATTTGCTGATGAAATTTGCTAGCCAGTTTTCAGTAGAATTCTTGGGCAAAGGATACTTTTAAGATATCATTGGCCTCCTCTGTGTTTCTGGCCTTTTTGTGGGGGAAGTGTGGGGGGTGTAGTTGGTTTTGTTTTATTTTTTGAGTAGGGGGAAACAACAATATGGGTTTGTAAACCTGACCTGATGAGTTCCCAGGAGCTTTCAGAAAGAAGGGAGTCTGTGTTAGGGAGAGAGGTTACACTGCCTCTCCCATTAACTTCTACGTGCCCCTTTCAAGGCTCCAAGGAGTGTGATTTGACACACTTCATCCAGTGAGTCACATAAGCAGACCTCTGCTCTTGAAATTATATAAGCTAACATATCTTTAAAAACCTCTCTGAGAAGGTTGACTTCTCATTTCTGGTGTTGTTAACATGTTTTACCCTTCTTTAAAGGGTAAGATACTTCTTTAAAAAATGGATTGGTAGAGTTATGCATGCTTGTAAATGGGATGTACTGTAAGTAACTTCTGTTCTGAAGTAAACAGAACCAATGCCTTCAAGAAGAGTATGATGTTGAATTTTTCTCTGTGGTTATAAAACCTGTTGTAATGTGTCTGAAGAGAGGGGAGGCATTTTCTTACTTGTGAAAGACTTCTCTAATCTTCATTCTCAGTAAATTCTCTGCAGAGAATATCCAACCTGACCCCACTTTGGTGGACTGAGGTGGTGTGGAAGTACACCGAGCTAGGAGGTTGGGAGTGAGTGAGAATTACAGAAGTCAAGAGAATCATGGAATGGTTTGGGTTGGAAGAAACTTTAAAGATCATGTAGCTCCAAGGGACACCTTCCATTAGACCAGATTGCTCAGAGCCCCATCCAACCTGGCCTTCAGCACTTGCAGGGATGGGGCATCCACGACTTCCATGGGCAATCTGTTGTAGTGCCTCATCATCCTCAGAGTGGGTAATTCCCTTCTAACATCTAATCTAAACCTACCATCCTTCCCTTTGAAGCCAGTTCCCCCTTGTCCTGTCACTACATGTCCTCATGAAATTTTTTTTCTCCAGGTGGCATAACAATATATTTGTAAAAACTGAGGCATGATCTTCACTTGAGGAAAGCTTGCTTTTCAGTTTTAAAGCTGCTGCCTTCTGAGATTGGTTATTGGAAAATAACTAGTTATTGATTAACAGTCCTTCTGAGACCTGTGCTGCAAAGACTGCCTTTTCACATGGAAATTCTTGTGACTCACAGAAAAAAAATAAAATACCTAGTAGCATTTACAGGAACAGTATCTGTTTCCCTCTCTGGGGAGAGGGAACTTGTTTTTGCAGAACGTCCTGACAATAGTGATTATAATGACAGCTTTCCCATCTGATTCAAATATTTCATGCTGTGTAGGGATTATTGAATATTATTCTGTAGAAAAACAGTCAGCCAAAGAGATTCTAATTACTTGTGGCTGAGCAACAGTGCACCTACTTTCCATTCTCTGCACAGGGTTTTCTCCCTTTCTTTTTGTCAGACTTTTGCTTAAATGTTCTTTAAATCAAAACAGCATTTACTGTATTCTCCAGAAGGATTCAGTATGGAGCATGTATGTGTTTGTGAGGTATATATCACAAATACTTTTTTAACAGCATGTTTACCCTGTACCTTTTTGAGAAGACTTTGCTACTTGCAGGTATTAAAAGCTGTGAAATTACTGTGTGCATGTGCTTAAATCTCTGCTCTCTATTGCACTCTTGGATCTTTAAATGGTAAAATCCAATGAGATCTGGCTTTTCTGTTATATAACACACTGCTGTACAATTATAAATGCTAAGGCCACGTTCCAAATACCCTTATTTTGTGCTGCACTACAAAGCAGTGCAATGCTGGATTATGTTTTATGCTTTTCTTTTTAAAGGGAGAGAAATAAAATGAGGAAAATTGGGAGTCTGTTGGTGTCCTGCATGCCTTTAAGATTAATTGGGACTTTGTACTGAAAGAGAAGCTAATTTGTGTTGAATACAACTGGCTGCTGAGTAAGTGGAGCGTTGAGGCTTATGTTAATTGGCAGTTGTGCCTTTTCTGCTGTTTCCTGGTGCTGTACTCGGTGACCTGCTTGGGCTAGGCTGGCATGGCTTGGTCAGAGCTGCTCACACACTGCTGCTTGCAGAGCAGGGCTGTTTTAATGGGACACTTGCACAGGATGATGGTCGTGGTGCTCTGAGCTCTGCCCGTCACGTGCCAGTAGAGCCAAGAGCTCTGTGTGCTGAGGTGCTGGTGGCCAAGCAGATGGAAATGGAGATTGCCTGCCAGGCTGGTTTGCTGGCTCTGCTGTCACTGCATTGGATTGCCTATCCAATGAAGAAGTTATTATAATCTTATAATCTTCTATGCAGTTTGAATATCTTATGGTAAAATTTGTAGATATAGACCTGCCTGGTCAGCCTGGAAAATAACCATTTAAGTATTTCCATTCCATTTCCACCTGGATAAGACATTCTAACATATTATAGTGTGGTTTGTGATTATTGGCTAAACTTTTTTCATCAATGGTGTTTGTATTTCTGCTGTCTGTGGATACCTTTTGGAGGATATCCTAGTGTCAGAGCTTTCCAAGCAAGGATTGCTGCTGACTGTGTGGCCAAGTGCAGAGCAGTGTTGTGGTTAACTGCTTAGTGCTTCTGACTTGAAAAGAAGCCTTTGTCCCTGTATCTGCCCTTGTGCAAGTAGGGTACTCCCCTTAATGCCACATATTGTGGCATAGGTGTTTGTGAGGCATCACTGACACCTCTCCCAATACTGGAAATAGATTATTTGAGAAAGAACAATAGGTAAATATTGGTAAGGCATTCCTTTACCCCCAGGTAAACACTGTAGGAACACTTATCTATGGAGGAGATGGGGTGTGGTTTGTTTTGAGGTTTTTTTTCCAAAAATCCTTAAACAAATATGGACATAAGCAGATTATTAATGCCAGTGGAGTGTGGGAAGAGGTTACGCTATTGATTGCATCACAGGCCTTGGCAAAATGAAATACAAATCTTGTAGACAGGGATTCTAGATCCTGTTCTTCCTCTATTGTGTCAAGTACTTTCTGTCTAAGAGAGCAGGGGTAAACCTCTGCTAGGCTATTACCTGCTGTAATTAATTCTACAAATAGATGGACACTGAATTTTTTAGTCAGCTATCACAGCTGGAAAGATATCCCGTGGTATTAGTTGAAGTCCACCTAGTAAAGGACTTAGGTACTTCTGTTTATGAGTGCTGAAAAGCTAGAAGTCATGTGTGCTCCTTTCCCATGGTTTTTAAAACTTTTTCCAAAGATCTTTTAATAAATTCTCTGAATAGGAGTTGAAATAAAAACTGTATGAGGTAAAAAACAAGGCTTATTGACCTTGAAGTATGTAAAATACTGTATGGGATAGATGCAACTGGATGATTTTCTCTTTACAGAGCTGCAGATGTTTTACACAACTGTAATTCTGCTCTATGTAGTTGTAACTCATAAGTAGTGCAGAGCTCTCTTTGTCCTAAGTGCTATGTGTGAGGAATTTTAAAGATGTCTGGCAAGAAGATTCATGCTTAGACTTGTGCAACACCATTAAAAAGGGTGGGCCAACTTTGTCCCTGCTGTCATGCTTCTGAAGCAAAGTAAATTGAAAAAATAGTGAATTTGACCACGCTTAAAACACTTGTATTCTTCTCTTGATAATGGACTGAAAGCACTTATTGCCATCTGGATCTCTCTGGCTTTATTGAACTGAACTGCATTTTGCAAGTAAACAATTAGTGGTCTAATTCTTGTTTTGAAAAAATAACCATGCAATATCCATTTCACAGAATGAGAAGGCTCCCAAGGACAGGTATAGCAATAGTACCTCAAGTTGCCTTGAAGAAATCAGCCTTTGAATCCCAGATTTGTTTATCTTCTGAAATGCTGGTGGGTCTGTACATCCTGCTGTCACATCTTGTCATACCTCAAAACAGTAGAACTACAAAAAGGTTGATAATTTTGCAGTGTAGTTACTTTTTAAAACTTTATTTTCTGGCAAGAGGGGAATTATTAGGATATTAGACAACTTGGAGAAAGGGAGTTTGGAGAAAGGGACTTGTAAAATGAATAGTCTGAATCATCCCTCTCCTCAGTCAGGGCTGAGGCGTTCTGGCAGGACTGCAGGCAGTGCTGCCCCAGCACAGCCTGGTATTACTTGTATGGAAAAACAAAGGGCTTTAGTCCTGAAATACCCAGTCTGCTACTCATCAGAGAACAGGGATCCGTAGGATTTGATGGGAAGATAGGTCAAGAGTGTCTGGCACAGGGAAGAGAGACATTATAAAGAAGAGTTACTTCTTCTTTAATTGTTTCTTTTGTTCCTGAAATCTTGCTCTTTCACACTTCATGTTGTTCTATTGCAATGTTTACTTACCTGGGCTTCCCAGAAGCCTGCACGGTCTGTTTATTGGAATAGTGTTTATTTGTGTGCCAGTAGCTCATCTGACTCGTGCCTCAGAGATTCCCAGAGATCAAAGCTGCATTTACAAGAACTGGAAAGAAGCTATGCTGGACTAGGTCCAGGTTCCTTGGGTTTGTTCTTATGCTATTGGCAGTAAATGTCTAGATTGTTTTGCAGCCATACCATCAATTTGCTGCACTGCTTATCCTGGGGGGACCTGGCAGTGAATTTGACTCCACTGCATTTATTTTATTGCAAACGATGCATCATGAGTCAGAAAGAGATGTTAAAATGATGGGTTGTGGATGTCATCCAGGATGCATGAAGTCAGCATTTTTAAAAACAAAAGCTAGAAGCAACTGTACTCATAGAGATAGCCTATGCCTCAGAGAGACTATCACAAAAAAAGTGAAGTGGTCCACTCAGTTCTTTGATACGTGGTCTCTGAAGTCTGCATTATTTAATACTGAACTGGTCCCAAAAGTTATTGGCTATTTGGAGGCTTCGGAGGCTTTTTCACTTTGTTATTTTGGTTGGGTTGTTGTTATTCGGTTTTGGTTCATTTGGGGGATTTTGGTTTTGTTTTTTTTTTCTGTGTTTGGGTTTTGGTTTTTTTTTTCATTGGGAGTACTTTAACATTGGCTAACAAGGCTTCTGCCTTAAGACTAGGATTTGGCTGCAGCTTATGAACTGCCTCAAATAACACTTTGGGGAGTAATGAGGCTGCCTGCTCTGCTGCTGAATCAAATACTTAACTGCTGCATGGTTGTTTGGGCTCTATTCACTTTTCAGTAATTGCTGTGTTTGATAGTGTGGCTCTGTTTTTTAAATCTGTTCACCAAATTCCTTAGTCCAGAGAGTTTCTTCAAAGACTTGCCAAGCATACAGCTTAACTAAATGCAGAGGAGGCTGTTCTTTCCACAGAATTTTGTCTGCTAGGAGCAAAGGACTTGGCTGGGAGGAAAGGTGCACCAGGACATCAGGCAAGGCACAATTCCTGGCAGTTCTCACAGAAGGGGATGTGTAGGTGTGTAGTCACATCTGGATACAGATGTGCTTATTAAAAAAGTTTCTAAAGAGTACATGCATCCCATGGATGCTGTGCAGCAGTTACATGTATAGCACTTCGACACTACACTGAAGCATTTGGGAAAAGGTGGTGCACTTCCTAAGGAAAATGGCCTATCCTGGAGCTGTCAGTTGAAGTTCCTGTCTTTCCAGTAATAACATCCCAGTGAAAGTAACTTCAGCTGCTTTAGCCTGCATTTCTGGGAGCTCCAAAATGATGGTAATAAACAGAAATCTTTTTCTTTCTTAAATGCTACTTAACTGCAAGTTTTGGTGCTTCAAGGCTCTGGATTCTATCTCCCTCTTCTTATTAAGGAAGCCGACGTGCACTGCTGCTCAATGCTAACATCTCGTGACTGAAACTTGCCTATTTTTGCTCAACAGTGGAAGCTGTGACTCTCCTGACAGCCTCCTACTGAAGAGTGTATCAGACATTATTGCTTAGGTACATAAATGTGTGGAATAACTCTTAAGTTCTCTTCTCTTCTAGGATGCTGGTACAAGGGAGGCAAATCTCACCCTCAAGTAAATTCCCTCATAACCATATTATTAATCAAAATAGCTGATTAAAAACAAAAAAGGATTCTGTGGGTATAGGCCTAACTAAAGTCCGAATGTGTATAGTGACATAAACTACATTTAAAAAAATTTGAAATCAAATTGGCACCTAAGGCAAATAGTTGAAGAAAGTTCTTTTGCTAAAACTATGTAATCAACAATTAGGGGCTAAGAAGAAAAAAATACTCTGCATGTTTGGATCACATTCTTGGGCAGAAAGAGGGCTTTTTTCTGCATCTAATGAATTGTCTCAGACTACCTGGATCACCCTGTCAAGGCATACTTTGCCTTACACAGGCTGCTTTCAGGACAGCCATGGAAGAGGCTGAACTTTCAAAAGGGATCTTTACATTGTTGTTCTTGGTCTTAAGCCAGTGCACTCAGCTGTTTTCAGCTAATGGTCCTTGGGGTTTGGGGAGTGTTTTCAACATGAGACCTGCTCTCAGTACCAATGCTTGTTTTTGATGTTTGTATACTAGCTTGCTCTTGAGTATGGAGACATTGCCCTTCTGTGTGCATTTGGAAGGACAGAGATCACACAGTGGGCCAGGAGCAAAGCCAGCAAAATTGTGAAGGAGACCTGACTTCTGCTTATTCTCACACCACAGTGATTATTGGTTTCTATAGGAAAAAAAAAAAAAAATAAAATTAGGTTGTTGTTACTTCTGGGGGGGAAGGAAGTGACTGCTTGTTCATATTTTCAGAAGCTTTTTCTGTTAATGTGCTAAAATAATTTTGTGAAGACGTTGAATCTACAGTGAAAGCAAGTATAGCCAGGAGACTTTTCAGCCCCATAATTGTGGTTGTTTTCTGTCTACCAGAAAGCAAGTAGTTAAAATTGCTTTTAATTTTTAATAAAAATTTTTTTGGTTTAACGTGTAAAGAATAGGAAAAAGAAATTGAATAAATCTATACATGTATGATAAATAACTGATAGGTTAATTTATTATGGAGACATTTATAGACACAAAGGAAGAGCAATAGGTGGTTCACAGACAATTTAAGAAGGTGCACCTAGAGAGTCAAGTCAGAAAGTGGGGCAGGGCATGTGTGGAGATGCTTCTTGTCTTTTCTACTGCTGATCTGCCTCCTAAAGGTAAAGCTTTGCCTGCCAGTGTAAGGCAATCCTCTGCTAATCTGGGGAAATCCATTTTGTCTCAGTCAGTTGATATAGGCAATGATCTCTTCTCTCAGACTGAGCTTCCTTCCTCAGAGGTAACCTGGAGGATAGCATTAGAAAGACAGAACACTTCTCTCTCCACTGCAGAGATTAGCTCTGGTCTCTCTCAGTATCTGACTGAGAAACAGACACTTGTCAGTGTATCCAAATCCGCTGAAACAAAATGGCTGAAGTTTATGGAGATGGCTCTCTGGTGACTCTTGCTTGTGCTAAAGTAATGACAATTCTTTATTCATCCGTGGAGGTCTGGCCTTATTTCTTGCTTGTTGGAATCTTGAGCCTGGCAGAAGTGATCTCAACTCTTATGGCTCCTTCTTCCCATTAGGGCCTGTTCCTATGGGATTCTTCAAAGGATGTTCCTGAAGAGCCAAAAGTCAGTTCTCCTGATGTCCATGGTCATAATCTTACTAGTTGTCCTGCTTCCTCCTCACCTTATAATGAACTCCACAATCTCATGGTTGCTGTAGCCAAAGCTGCTCCCAACTTTTCACATCTCCAACAAGGCCTTCCCCATTTGGCCACATGAAGTCAAGCAGCACTCCATTCCTTGTGGGGTCCTCTACTACCTGTGACAGGAAGCTGTCAGCAGTGCTCTCCTGGAAACTACTGTTGGTCCCTTCTTTGCTGTGTTGCTTCTTCAGCAGGTGTCAGGATGGTTAAAGTCCCCCACAAAACCAGTGCCTGTGACTTTGAGGCTGCTTCAAGCTGCCTGTAGAAGGACTCATCTGCTTCCTGCTACTGATCAGATGGTCTGCAGCAAACACCCACGAGAGTGTCTGTCTTTTATCCTGACCCTTAGGTCATCATCTACCCCAAGACAGAGCTTGATACATGCTGAGTGTTGTCTCACATAGAGGGCAACTCCACCACTGCGTCTTCCTGGTCCGTTTCTCCTAAGCAGCACGTGGCCCTGCATGACAACATTCCAGTAATCCCATCCTGTGGGAGCTATCCCACCACATCTCCATAACTGTGATGAGGTCAAAGCCCTGTGAGTGCACACAGATCACCAGTTCCTCCTGTTTGTTCCCCATGCTGCGTGCCCTGGCGTACGAGCACCTTGCGGAACTATTCGATTGTGCCAATATCCCTGTGGGGATGCAAAGGGATACCCCATAATCTTGTGTTGTGGTTACATCTTTGGCTGCTTGTGCTGGCTTGAGGTATTCTTTAGCCTCCTTTACCTACTAGTGTGGTTGCTATAGTTCTCCTCTTCCCACACCCAATCTTTGTTGAGTCTATGTCCCCGTCCCCCTTCCAATCTCATTTAAAGTTCTTGCAGTGAACCCTGCTAACAGGCAGGAGCCTACTTGTTGCCAGCAGCTCTGGTGCAATAGAAACTGACCTAAACACTTAGCACCCTGACCCTACTTGTTTAGGTCTTTCAGCTTATAGTATTTTACATGATCTAGAAAAAAACCTGAATTTTTCCATTCTTTTCAGAAGAAGAGTAGGAAGAAATCCTGTTTTAAAAACAACCCAGAAACCGATTAATAGAAACATCTACCAGAGCCTTGGACACTGCTCTTGTAAAGTCAATTCTATATATTCTTCTCTTAAAACAAAAAAAACCACATACTTTTCTTTTAGCTAGCTTTTCCATGGAGAGCCTCTACCAAGTGTTTTAATAGATGCTTTTTCTGTAGTGTTTTGTGTATATATGCATGTGTTCTGGCTCTGCATGGTAACAGCTTTCTCCCTTTTAACTCTCCCTTTTAAACTGAGCTAAAATAACATCTATTAAAAATTAGCTTCAAGGATGGAAATTCATCTTCCTCTCTCTTTTCAGCCCTGGCCTGTTATGAACCTTAGTGCCTAAGTTTTCCTTGCATTAGTGCTGCTCAATCTTTATGGCCTAAATGTATCTAGGGCATTCTGCAGCTACTCCAGCACACTCTGTGGCTATTTTTGGCTATGTAGCTTTTGTCTGGCAGTGCTAGAGAGGGATGGCATATGCTCACTGCTGTGCATGTGACTTGATTTAAAGGTGAATAATGTGGTTTTGTTCATGTATATGTATTTATCAGAATTTTAAAAAACCCTACTCTGTATAATGTAGAAAGCTGTACAAATTGAATATGCTTGACTGCATGAGCTTTCATTCTCCTTTTTTATGTAATTGTATGCTCAGTGAACTGTGCATTAGAAAGTGAATTAGCAAGTTAATTTACCCTATGTGCCAGTGATAGAATAGCTTTTACCTCCTCAGGCCATGAGATCTGAACTGTGTGTGACTGTATCAGAATACACAAACACTCCTTTTAGAACCATTGCTGGGAAGGGTGTTGTTGGTTTAACCTGTTCTCTACCTAGGTTTTTAATTCTGGTTTGCAGTCACTATCAGTGGGGTGGTTTTGGACATGCTCTGAGTGAGCTGGGTTTTGGTTTTGTGTGCTTTCCGTATTTCAAGTGCTGTACCTCAAGGGACCTCTTGCAGAGAGAGTAAAATTAATGATAATAAATCTTTACTATTCCTAATCAAATGTAACTAATATTTACACTCTATTTTGAGTTTCCAACTCAAACTACATAATGTTTAGCAATCTACTTCCCTACTATTCCATAAAACTGTCAGACTCTATTTCATGGGAACAGCTCTAGAGCCTTAAGTTACTGTTCCTACAACAGGATATCCAGTCCCCCAGCAAAATTTGGTTTCAGACTTTTTCAGTTGTAGGACTGGAAGAGAGTACATCAGAATCAATATTTGGAATAAATGAATGATAAAAGATCAGAGAATAGGAATGTTTTCTCCTAAGGATGTAGATCCAAGTTGTGAGAGGCTAAATGCTGGTTTGTGCTCCTGGGATTTTCATTGCTAAGGGTATATGGGAAGGCTGTGACAGGACCACATGCTCAATCCCAGGCTCCCTGGTTATATCACAGCCACATGGCTGCTTTTCACATTGCAGGGCAGGACTTTGACTCCTGTGTGCCTTTTTACACTCCTGTGCACGGGTCAGCACATAGAGTGGGTGGGAGGAGCCCCTGTGCCACAGGAGTACAGTAGTTATTGTGGCTTAGCAAATGGTTCTTGCAGAACCAGGATGTTTGTTAGCTGTTGGTACTGAAATGGGAGGTATGATGATGCCGTGATTTTGTTGGTGTGACCAATCCGATTTTAATTCTTTTGTAACAAAATGTATAATGAGGGAATTGCAGGGGAGAATTATGTTTGGTTGTATTACACAGATATGTGTAGTGTCTTATTGTAAAGTTAAGCATGGCATAGAACAGGTGGCCCTTGAGCACAGGTATTTCTTAAAAGCTGGATTAAATATGCTATTAGCATTTCTTATTTTTGAGGATGAGGGAAGTTGTATAGCAGCTGTATTAAATTTATAGGAACTGATTTGCCACGTTGAGCAAAATGTTGACATTATGTGATTGTTGAAAGGCTCTTTTTTTATCAAGCCAATAGAAACACATTAAGAATTACCTGATGTCCAAGAAATGTTAAAATGCCAAATAGTATATTTAATACTAAAATCTTGGAAATGCATAAGTAAACAATCTGCTTATGTACACATGCAAAAATTCTTCTATAAAATTCAAGGCCCCATCTCAGTTCAGTTTTTGCTCTTGAAATGCTCGTTGATTTTTTATTTTTTTTAGTATTGCTGTAACTGATCTTGGCATTAAGCTGTTCGAAAAGGGAGGTGAGGGTGTGTTTTAAACAATTGAAGGGCTGTTCAATTTGCCTTCAATTGAAGGCAAACATTTGACTTCTCCATTTTATTTGGGAGCAGGTTGGAGCTGGCTGGCCAAGGCCTCATTCCCAGGCAGTGTGTTTTGAAATAGGAAGTGGGGCAGTGTGGTAGACAGCTGCCAGCACCAATAACCAGTGGCTTGAGCTGCTTAGCAGAGGCTAAGCCCAAATCTATTGACGCAGAGCACGGGGAAGTGCTCCACAGACTTCTCCCCCCTCCCTGTCCTTGCATATAATCTCATGATGCTGTGGATGTGACAAACTCCATTTTGATCAGATGTTGGGCCAGAAACAGTGAGAGCGGGTCAGTTTTGACCTCTAAAGGATATCTCGATGGCATGCGTCCTCCACACTTTCTGAAACTGCACCTCTTTCTTCCGTGACACCACCTCCTTTCTACTTCAGCTTTGCAAAATTGCTGGCCTGCATTTTTTAAATGTAGGCTGGGAGATTGAAGCCATGCATGTGGGGTGATATGGATCATGCTATGGATGCACAGTAGACCTCTGCAGTGCAAATGAGTGCTCAGTACTGAATATAATGGATGAAATAGGTAAGCACCTTGCTCTTTGTATTTTCAGAAAAAGACCTTTTAAATGGCTTTCCAGTTAAAATTTGTAAATGGAAAACATTACCTCTAGTCGTGGGATGCGTGTAGTAGTTTTCCTTTGTACTTTCACTTTATAATTAACTGTAAGGAGCGTAGCAGGATGCAAGGGGTTGCAGAACAGTGATCTGCTAATTGGTATTCTGATTTTCTTTTTTTCAAGACAGATTACGAAAAGGAAGGTTTTATATTTCCGCATTATCTGCTGTTAATATCTAAGTAGTTCATTAGAAATTGTTTTCTAAAACACCAGATTACTTATTAAAGTTGACTTTTTGGTCGTAAGTAGCTATACACTTGATGTAGAGTGCAGTTAGCTATTTGTTCACAGCATTATTCAGTCTAATTAGTTTTAACTTCAAATCTGTGAAACAGGAAGGGGCCTGTTGGTCTGCAATGAAGTCTTTTACATAAGCTAGGGCCTGCAGTTGCTAAAACAGCTGCAGTGCAACATCCCAATTCCAAAAGTACTAACAGCTGGTATCAGAACATTTCCTTTCCTTCATCCACTCTAGGCCAGACAACTGGCAAAAGATGTTCTGTGGTATGGAAGCACTGCCAGAGTTATTCCCCAAAGGGTGAATTAATGGTGCTTTTTGTAACTTTTAATATCTTTAATTATTCAGCTTTGTACAGGCACAGCATGAAAATGAGTAGTTTTTGTTTTCCCTTCTACCCACATTTAGGTTATTTTCTGGTGAATAAGCCCAGGAAAAATATTTTTAGAAACCCCAAACCCAAACAATAAACGATTTTTTGTGAAGGTACTTTTTTTTTTTGCTGTCTCATTTTGCCATTCAGCATGTTTGACTTTTTGGTAGCTACCTTCTGTGTTTACTCTGTAAACTATGGGTTATGTAATAAGGTTGTCCTTTTTGTTTACTATGAATTGTCTCTGAAGTAATCACTTAATTGCTCTTTATTTCATTTGCTTGTACATTCACAGGCTACTTAACATACCTGGAAGTAGCCTGATACTGAATAGTAGGTCGATGCTATCATGCTTTCTATGTGCAACACCTTCATCTATCCCTTATTTCCCCTCATGGATTGACAGCTCACAGTCCCCATACAGAGATGGTCCTTTTCCTCATCCTCTGTACCCTGGGTGCCAGCTGCAGCACTATTTTCTTTTTTCCCCCCAGCTATTGGTGTCTGGCATGTCAGGCTCTAGAGCTAACCTGGAGGGGTGGAAGTCACCATAGATGCTGTCTGTAACAGAGGAGTCAGCACCTCCTGATGTTGCCTTATGTTGTGGTGCCAGCCTTGGCACGCAGCCCTTGCCCATTCCAGAGGGCACAGCCCCAGCACAGGATGCTTTTGTGCCCACTGAACAGTCAGAGGTTCTAGTAAATGTGGCCTGATTTGATGTCTGCAGCTTTCTTTTGCTTAAATCATGGCTGTCATATTGGGATTATTCTGAAAGTGAATTGGGTTTGAGGTTCTGTAATCTCCAAATAAGGTTGTGAAGTTATGACAAGGAATAATCTGGGGGGGGGGGGGGTGGTTTGAATTTATTAGTTAAGTGGGGCAAGTGAAACCTAGTGCTTCTGGAAATAAGGGTTGCTAGCACTAGGCTTATTACTGTTCATGCATGCTTAATTGTTTTCCTTGATGGTTATGAGAATTTCTCCCTTTTTTTAATTCCTGATCTTAGATTGCAGGCTTTTTCTCTTGGGAGTGGAGAGTTCAAGGAAGGGAAAAATGGGGATGCTGAGCTGTGGAGTAATTGTGAGGGGAAAAAGCAGTAAAAGTAAGGTGAGACCACCCACCTCACTTTAATTTCAAATGTAATTGGGAATTTCAGATGTGAAAAGCTGTTGCTGTAATCTTTTCTAAATATCAAGATATTTAGAAATTGAATTCATCTGAAATTCATCTGAAACCTTAACATTGGTTACCAAAGTGGAATTCTGCAGTTATCAGGTAATGCTGAAAAGTAGAAATGGAAGCATAATATAATAAGGAAATCATTATTGGAGGATATGAACAGAGACAGCATTTTGTTACAAGGCCTTGATTAAATGAATTCACAGAAAACAAGGCAAACCTTTAGGTCGTTATAACTTAGGTTGATACAGTTTTTTACTTGGCTATTTTTTAAAATCAGCATAATAACAAAATTACTAAATTAAACAAGAAATTCCTATATTTTGAGGCTATTTTAGTAGAAAAGAAGAATAAAAGGCTGGTATGGAGTTCTTCAGTACTTATAATAAGAAAGTACTCCAGAGTGAGGGGTTTTGATGTCTCTTCCTGTGTCTCTTCCCTGTGCAGTGCTAAAAAGTCAGAGCTGCCACAGTTCCTGAAACCTGTTTCCAGTAACACGCATTTGTATGGGAAACAAAAGCAGAGGCCAGGGCAGCATAAAATGATGCAAGTGGGAGGGGTAGGGAATGTGGAGTGTCTTGTACATTTGCAGGCACACTTCTGTGCACATCCTTAGTGCTTGACTTCCCACCCCTCTGGCCTAGTTGGAAAGCAGATCTGTATTAACAGGAAGCTGGCACTGAATAGGGACAGCTAAAGGTGTCAATCCTTTGAAATAAAAGGTTTGACATGACTTTTCAGAACTAGGGTCATGTATTGGAGCATGGCTTGACTTAACATTCTTCCTGCTTGTGGTTTGGGAGGTCTGATATTGCCAGGATGAGTGCCCATCATACAATAACTGAACAACCCATTTGATCAAATAGAAATTATAATGCTTCTTTCATTTGGTCTCTTTTTCCACCTGCAAAGAAGATTGCACAGGTTGCTTGGACTAACAAGAAAATAAAATCCATAGATTGGAATATGTACAGAGTGTTTGCTTCTTCTGCCCAGGGTGATAGGATAGAAGCAGTTTTTTGTTGTGTGTGCAGAACAAGTCGCAGCTCAGACAGAAAGCAGATCAGTTCCAGCTATCTGAATCAAAGCAAACAAAATTGCTGTGGATTATTTTTTTTTTCTTTTTCTTTTCCAGGCAGCAAATGATTTGAAATACACATATTGCCCAGCAACAAAATGTCTTGGGAAAAGACATTTATCCACCTGCCTGAAATGCATATGCTGTTTGTTCTCTGAAAGTGTGCAGTCAATGCATGAAGCAGAATGAGACTTTCACATTTAGTAACAAATGTTCTTTGGAAGTGTTCTCTTCCTGGTTTTGAAAACTTTAACACTAAGTTGTCAAAATAAAAATGAAGCAGTGTTTGAAGATCTGCCATATTTGAAATTATAATTATGCTATTAAATGAAAGCCTGAGGATAGCTGAGACTTAGGCAGAGACTACACATGCTTCCTTTAGTCATGAATAATAAAAAATGGAGATGCTAATAAATAGCTGTTGCTTGTACTACTACTTGTATAATATTAGTTTTGGGTTTTCTGTGATGTCAGAGGACATCAGTAGACACAGCAAATTTGCAGCATTGTGTAGCTTTGACTTTCAAGCTTAAGTGATATTTTTAACACAAGGTAGCTCAAAAGCATTTGAAATGTCCCTCTGCTATTTTTAATGTGTCTAGCACTTTAAAAAATCCATATAATCCTCTTGAAACAGATGGCTACAGTGAGTTAAAATCCTATGCTAGGATTTGGATTTTTACCTGGTATGAAACCAATGTCATGACACAGGGATGAATCACTAAATTTGGTAGTGAAAACTGATTCTGACAATATTAAAAAAAAAAAAAAAAAAAAAAAAAAAGGCTATGGGGAACCATGGAGTCCCTTTGGATGTAGAGCTGGCTGTTAGATTTATTTATTTTAGTTATTTTAGTTTGTGTTGTCTTCTCCAGACTGTATTGGAATGTGGAAGATGGTGTCAATTTCACAACCTTTCCTTCTGTGAGAAAGGAAAAATAGGAAGCTAAAACCTTTTACTTCAAATCCTGTAAATATTTGGGATGCTTCACTAAAGACAGGATTTCAACTGATTTTTTTTGGTTTAACTCTATATCAGGATAACCCAGGAACACTTTGGGGGAGAGGATTGAGGTGTGAAGAGGACAATGTTGGTATTAGTCTTATCTAGAACTAAAACATAACATGTATTTTCTTTTTTTAACAGGTCAGCTGCATTTTATCTATAGAACTAGAGTAGTGTTTCTAGAGATGATGACAAAACATTGGTGTTCTTGTCCAGATAACTGGAAATAATTTAATATAGCTGGTGATTAATGAAAGGAGCACATACTATTTCAGTGTGCTTGTTTCCTGCCCTCTTTTCATTGTAAAGGGAGGCAAATGAATGGAAGGGTAAAGTGTTGACACACATTTAAGTTTTTACAGTTAAGTCACTTAGTAGCTAAAATTTTTATCCTGGTGCATTCCAACAGTTCACCAGAGATTAATTTGAGCCAACAGACAGAGAAGTTGCAGCTTTTCTTTGAATTAAGATCTGAACTACACTAATTATTAATATTGCACTGTTATTAACATTGTTTAAATACTAAGTATTAAAGTTAACAAACACAACCCCCTGTTCTGACTGTTCTACTGTCTATTTATCAAGAGCACACAAGACAATATATTGTGTTCAGCAGGGCCAGGAAGAGTGCAGCCCAAATTATAGCCTCAGCTGGGCAGTGCTGAGGGTCTCTGTGGATGCACATGTGCCCTGCTTGTTCTGTGCCCTCAGTTCACCATGAGTGCTCAAGCATTTGCACCTGCCTGCTCAATCAGTTTTGTTACCAACCACAGCACTCGATGGGCTGCAAGTATCTGAATATTAACAGACAGAAAAATATCAAGCAGCTTGTTTGCAGCTAATAAAGGACCTGAACTGTAGGGAAGTGAAGCCTGGGTTTTGGACATATAATTTAATGTGATGTCTTCAGATACATTCAGAACTTCCTTATGCTCCCCTAGTTTTCAATGTAGGCCATTCCTAGCAAGCTGAAGGATAAGATGTATACTAGAAGATTTTTCAGATGTCAGAGAGATTCTTTACTGAAAGCTGAATAAGTCCTTCAAGCTGGTAGCTCACAGTATCTGTTTTTAATAAGGCTCTTACTTCAAAGCCTGCCTTAGTGTTCTTCATTCATTGCTCTAATACAGGCAAATAGTGCTTGGAAAAGAGCAGTTTTGGCCTCTTGGCAAGACCATACACATGTGAAAATGTCTTAGTATTATGGGAGTGTTTCTGCTTCCCGGTAAAATTTAGGATAACTCTTAAGAAGGCGTGTAGGTGGTGAGAGCTCATCTTGTAGATGCAGTCACTCAAGAAGCTGAGTTTCTCTGGACTTCGGTGACAGGTTGCTGTTAGGCCCCTTGGCACACACTAGATTTAATCTTTAGAAAATAGTGATGGGACACAGATTTTTTTTTCCCCTACTCTAGTCACTTTACTGAGAGAGCTTTTCATCTTGACATGCCCTTATTCTCAATTTCTTAATGCTGCTTTAGCTAGACTTGCAACAAACAGCAGAGCAAGCAAAGAATGTATGAAGAGGGATATTGGGACACAGAGTAGGTGGTTTGAGTGTGTAACATCCATTAGGAATGTCCTGAACAAGTACTGCTGCTGGGTCTGCCAGATGAGTAGCTCAGAAACTAGGTTATTGTGAAATAACTTGCTACTGTTGCAGTCACAGATTATTTGTGTACTTCTAGCTGAGGAGAATACGGTGTATTTGTGCTAAGGCATGGCATTGTTTTGTGCTGTGATAAATACATCTCTGCTGCTTTGATCTGTACTTGTACAATGGCAGAGGGGTATGATAGTGTTAGGAGGACAGATTTGGAGGAGGCACTCCAGTGACTTGGTTTAATTAAACCATAACCAAGTCCTTCCCAAAGCTGTATGAAATGCCAAGATAGCTCTTAGTGATGCACACTTTAATACCCTCAGTGCATATGTGGAAGCAAAGGTGATGCTCCATAGGACTACAGCAGACCTAAACATGACCTGTAAAGGAAGCTGAGATGCTCAAAGCAGTCCGTGAGTCCTTAGGCCCTTTCTGTACTTTCTGTAGTTTTCACAGTGGCCCAGTGAGACCTGGTCCCCCAAGCCTTGAAGTCAGTGTTAGTAAGCTCTTTTTGCTTAATGAAGATGTGTCCCCAGGCTCCCAGGGGCCTGCAACCTTATGCATGATGTAGTGCCTTCTGTGTGCTAGTTTTCAGCCTGGAAATGGGTGATGTGCCCGTGATTTATGAGGCTTGTTCATCTGTCCTGGAAAAAAACATTTTATGTGTTCTGTCTAGTCCTGGTGAAATACATGTATTTGCAATAACACAAGCACCTGTAAAATAGAGATGAGATTTATGAAGGTCTGTCCCCACTGCTTCAGCCATGAAGCTGGCTGACAGGCTGGCCAGAGAGCCCCTCGGGAGATGGTGTAGCTTAGAGTGTGTATTAGCATCAACATCTGCCCCTTTTTGTGTAAGACTGCTGCTTCTGTCCCCTGGGCATGCAGAAGGATGTGCAAAGAGTGAGGACAGGAGACAACACTAAGAAATTTGACCCTCTCTTTTCCTCTTCTGAAGCCTGAGCTCTACTTCGTGCTTGGTTTTTCTTTCACTGTGTGGCAACTGCGCCCAGGGCTCCATGTGCTAATGCAGAGGAACTGTATTATTTCCTTTCCCTTCTATAACTTTCTTCATTATCATTTTCATTGCTTAATCTACATGGCTCAGCCTGTCTGCATGCTTTCTCTTGTTACAGCCTCTGAAGTGATTTAAGAATTTGATAGTTATATACCTTGAAAAAATAATTTGTATCATCATGTTGCTAGATTCAAAGTACCTGCTTGCCCTCTAGTTACTTTTTCTCTGTAGAAAGATAGATATTATTGATGGCAAAATTAGGAATGGACTCAGTGTTAACTTTTGTGACTTTGAGGACTGTTAGGGAGTGCTGAAATTTCTTCACAGTAAATTTTCTCTCTACCTCATGATTAAAACAGGAGGATCACTTTTGAGTAGAAGAATGAAATATTTCTTGTTTGTTGAAGTGTTTAATTTTTCTGACCTAACCTAGTGTTGTTGCCTTGCTCTGATCTCTCTGGATTTCTTCTTCAGTCCTCAATCAGTATAACATGAAGAGCTTCTGAAAAACATACACTGTGTGATTCCCTGCATTTCAACATTCAAATACAGCAATAATGTAACAATGTCAGAGAAAGTCTTAAAATCAGCTCTAAAATGCAGTCTTGTATTAAAGCACTTGGGGATGGTTGCTGCTGTTTGGTACATCTGTATCCTCATACCCAGAAGAGCTTTGATGATGTCTGTGGCACTTAGTAAGAGGAAATGCGATTGTGAACACCTCTTCTACAAAAAGCTGTAAAAACAAGTACACTGTTGCAGATGGTTTTATGAAGAAAAAAATCAACCCAAACAAACAAAAACCCCCACCACAGATGAGAGAGCTGCCAACTGTTATGTAAATATAGAGAAATCCTTAGAAATCTGCGCTAAGATGTCTACATGTTTAATACGCCATTAAGCGCTTAGCCTTGGGAAGGAGGCCCACATAAGGCTTTTTCTCCATCTTCAGAGCTAGTAGTTCAGTAACTATTTCTCAGCTGGTCCATTTAAGCCTGAGTGCATGCAGTGAAAAGAGCCCTTTCTTGTTTTGTGTGTGGTTCATTGAACAAGGTGGCTGCTTAAAAACAGGATTGTTTAGTGTTACTCGTCATGTCACCCTTTGCTTTTACCCCAACTGACCTTGCAGCTCTGCAGAAGGGAGCACATGCGGTAATTAATCAGCCCATGCTTATTATTTCAGGTCACTTGCATGGTGTAGACAAAAGGAAGAGGAGGAATACAAATGCAAAATATTTTCCACCATTTGCTTTTAAGGGCAGGGTGGAGCACGACAAGGTGGGCCCATCGGGTTTGTTGCAGTGAGTTTAGGTGGTGTGCTGCCTTTGGTGGTGGAGAGTTAATTATATGGAGTTGGCTGGGTGGCCACCTCTTAAACAGGAACACCCAGAGCTGCCTTAGGTTGCTCAGCTGTAGGGGAAGGGCCTGTTGTATCTACATTGGAAGGATTAAGGGCTTTGTGAGGTAGAGAAGGAAAATCTCGAGCACTTCTTTGTGTTAAGAATGTTTTGTGGTAGGAATTGTTAATAGTTAGTGGTCTGTGGGACACGGTAAGCTTCAGACCTCATCAGGCACGCAAAGTTTCTGTTAATACAGGATACCTCAGAAAGTAGTTTCATTAATAAATTAAAAAAACATAGATGTAACAGTGTAGTTTATTATTTGTCCAGTGTTTCATATGCTTAGGAACCTAAGCTCTCATAAAACTTGTTTTGAGAGCTTTTCTGGGGGGAATTGGTGACTTGTCCTATAGTAGCAATTAGATACTGGCAAATCTGGGACATATTTAAGACTTTCTGGATGATACTATTGGAATTGGAGAGGCATTTTCTTTCCACTCAGCTGACATGGTTCCTTTTGATTTGTATTTATCTCAGAGGAATCTAGTTGTTTTCTGTTCTTTGTCCCTATAACGTGCCTTACTTTCCTATTTTGTCATACAAACCTAGAGTAAAAGTCTGTTCTGTAGCAATTAGGGACTGATTTGTCAGTTCAGATCTCTGATGAAGAGCCTGAATGGGCTTAAATTTATGCATAATGGTCTCTTGCCTTAAGGAAGGGTTGCAGATCTGCATAGGAAGAGGAGCTTTGAGTACTGCTACTGTGCAAAGAAGTTTTTAACATATGCACATGTTACTTAGCTTCCTACTGAAGATGTACAGCCTGACTCACAGTAGCGCCACGTGATGCATGAACTGCTTGGAGTACAGTGTCCTTCTCCCAGGTCTCTTACAGTCTCTTAATCATTACAATATCTAATCCCAGATTAGATGTTGAGGAAGAACAGTTTCCAAAGCCAGTCAGTGTTCTTTAGCTCCTGGCCAGATGACTCACTAGCATGTCTTTAAGAGGTTTCCTTGGAACCTCTGTAGAAGATTATTGTTCCAGCGGAGATCTGAGAGCATCACAGACAAATTCATGTCATCTAAATATAACATTAATTCTTCCAAGGGAAAGATAATTTACAGCCCTATTTTTTTTTTTTTAATTTTTACAATATTATCAGAATGATTTTCCCAAATAATCTCATTCACTGCTGCATGTAACTTGGCATGTTACCTGAATTTCTTTGAAATAGGAAATTGATAAATGTTCTGTCCTCTTGAATAGAACGTCTGTTCTTTTGAGGTAGAATGATAATTGTTTTGGTTTTAAAACCACACTACTTTATTCCAGTATACACTTAGCACATCTATGTGGGGAAGAATGAAGTGATATACATTCGGCAAGACAAAACAAATTATGTGTTTAGCACAATCTAATTGCATTGGTCTACTACCAAAATAAAAATATTTTCTTGGCTTACCAGAAATTAATAAAGGATGGTACTCCTTAATTCATATTATTTTTCACATTATTTACCAACAGAATTCAGGAAAAAGGTTTTGAACTCCCAACTCAGGATCAACTGTCATTGGTTTGTGAGACTGTTAGTGTAATCAAAATAAAGTCAAATGTAGACAAAATAAACCTCTATATAGGGTGCAAATTAATCTTTTCTTGCTACTATCTCAAATTACCTTAAATATATATAAGTATATACATATTTATAGATGCTTGCCAGTCTAGATGTAGCAATAGCAGGAGGTTTAACTTGTATAGCTAAATTTAGACTGCTCCTAATTTGCAGAAGGGTAGGAGGAGATGACAGCTAGGACTACCTACTGCTAATTATGCAGGTATGAGTATCAGTTCACTGTGACACTAATTACTGTTCATTTGTATAATTTGAAAATGTGTGGGTTTGGCATCAGTTTTTGTGAATTTTGGAACTTTAAAAATAGAGGGTAGTTCTGTTTCTCTCTGGCTTTGCACAGTAGCACTTATATAGTGCTGCCTTCAACCAGGTGCTGTTGGTCAAGGTGGTGCAGAAATGCCAAGGAAAAGTCTTTAAAAATCTGACAGATTTTTAAAGCTGTGTGAATGTTCAAAAATTGGCAAAGAATAGTGATTCTATTGATAAATAGTTTTAAAAAATCAGTCTGTTGAAGAGCTGTGGAGGTTAGGATGTTTTGTATGCTTTACAGGCAGCCTAATTCCCATCCAAAATAATCTCTATTGTGTAAGAACGCTGAGAAGAATAATAATTTGTCTTATTGTGAAGGCTGCAATCAGTTCCAAATCACTCTGTTCCTAAGACCTCTCTGAAGATCACATGTCTGTTTTTAACATAAAAAAATTGTATTCAGCTTTATGGTGTTGTTGGACAGAAGATCTTGTATATTTGTTGCTTAACTTTATTTTCAGAATCTATTTTTCTGCTTTCTGGGCCTTAGAATAAAACTATTCTTGATCCCCTTCAAACATACTCCCAAACAAAGCTATTTAAAAGATATGATACTGTTTTTCCCCACTTATCTGTTGTGATCTGTGCTGCAAAGGAGACTATGGACAGCAAACACTGCTATGAGAGAATCCACCCCCAGGCTTGTTGTCAGGCCATGCATAGCACCGGACTTGTCAGCTGAAGAGCCACAAGAGGTATTTCAGGCCCTTTACTGGATGAAAAGAGAAAAAAAAAGAAAAAGGAAGGTCACAGATCACACAATATTCTGAGTTGGAAAGGACCCACAAGGATCATCAAGTCCAGCCTTCAAGTGTGTCTCATAGAAGGATTAAACCCAGGACCCTGGTAGTTTTAGCACTATGTTCTCACCAGCTGAGCTAGTCTCAGGGTGTAAGGAGCAGCTGTTGTGCTCTCTATAAAGGAATGGTTTGAATGATTGGAGCTTGACCTGGGGCAGGCAACAAACCAGCAGAAATATTGTTACTGCTGCCTTTAGGTAGCTGGAGTAATCCTCAGGCTGTAGTACTCCCATACTGTTTTGGAAAGGAAATGCAGCTGGGTGCTAGGAACCAGGAGATGAGTTTAACACATTCCAAACCAATTTTTGATGCAGGTGATCAGTGAACTGACTAGGAGTTCCTGCTCTGCTGGGCCTGCTGCTCACAGACAAGAGCTGGTAGGTGATGAAAAGGTAGAGGGCACCTTTAAAGTGCTGTCTGGCAAACCTTAGTTTTGCAGAGTGTTTGTCTCTAGTTGCATCAGCTTTTGGCATTGGCCTTCCATTAAATGCAGAAGTGGAATTAAAAAATGTTGACAAGTTTATTTTGTTTTTTGTTTGTTTTAATTGCAAAGCTGGCACAGCAATAGGTAAGCACTAATGGAAATAAATTAGTTGGCACTCCAGATGTTGGAAGTAATGTTTTAAAGTGTTTTGAACAGATACAGAGTGCATCTTCTTATTGTGTCCTCTACTGTACAGTTGTGATACGAATCCTGATTGTTCAGAGCCTGATCAGCAATGTTCTGCTTGGCTGTGCTGATCAAGGGGCTGTGAAGCAAGGTGATCTCTTACACAGCAGCATCATGCTTCAACGTGATTGATTTTGAAATATTCACTGTGTTGAATGAAGATAAACCAGTAAGGTGGACATGAATTATGTGATTTTAGTCACATTCCATAGAGCTTTAATAGTCTTGTAGCCTGGAACATCACTGGTGGTGAGCTACTCATTGCTCACAAAAATACTTTTATGAAAGATTGAAGCAGGTTTGATGAGTTCTGTCTCCCTGTGGAATGGCAATCCACATGGGCAAGGCTTAAAGAATAACCTTTTTGATCAGTCCATTTAGATTAGTCCTAAAAATAATTTCCACAGTGCAATACAGGGAGCCCAGGAAGCACTTAGTACTAGCCTGATTCCAGCAGTAACTGATCTATGTGGTCCCAAGTTCTGCACAACAAAACCTGGTGTGTGTCTCCCATATAAGCAAAAATTTTATAGTTACAATTTAATCTAGCCAGGAAGGGGAGTGTGGAGATCCTGCAGGCAATTTGTGGGAACCATTGCATTGTTGGTATGGAGCCAGTTCCGTTCAGTGGTTGCACACAAGAAAACTTAATGGCTCTGGCAACCAGCCTCCCAACCACCGTCTCTGTGAGCAAAGGGAAGGGCTGGAGGACAGTGCTTGAGTGACCTGCCTGAAGTTGAAGCTGTCTTGAGAACTTTTCCATCCCCGTTTCACTGGTTCAAGGCAAAGAAGGGAGGTGTGGTCAGCCTGTCTGAAGTTACTGGACCTGCTACCACTGCCTACCAGGCATCCAGCATGGGCTGCCTGGGCTTTCAGATAGATAACTAATATGGTGAGCAATTCATTTCTGCATAGAGTCAAATACTATGACTGCAGCACTATAGTCCTCATCCATTCTCTCCTTTTTCACTATTTATGTAATGCATAAGTTTTTGTGAGGCTTCGTTTTTTGTGCTGTAGTGGAATATTTGGTGTGCATTTTATAGGTTGACTTTGAAGTGCTGCACTGGCATAAGTCACTTGCAATAAACACCCCCAATGAGACAGTCCATTTTTTCTCTTTTCATTGACCAAACCAAAGAATCAGAACCAAGAATGTGGTCTAAAGCAATAGAACTCCAGAGGTACGTTGTAACTCCAGAATAACTCTTGGTCCACTATAGTTTAGTCTAGCAATTCTTGTAAAGCCCTTTAAAGGCAGGGACACAAAATATATAAAACACATTATCAGTGTTATAAAATGTTATATAAAATATTGTTAGTAAGTCCTCATTGTTTCTGGGGTCAAATTTAAAGACTTTTCATGAACTTAAATGTTTAGGTTTGCTATCAGAGCAATTGGAATCCTTCGTCTTTGCTAGCAGGTCTGTCAAGGCTAGGCTGCTGTCATGAAGTGTGTGGCTTAGAGGTATAAATTGTTTTCTCAATCCACAATAAAGAGGAGGCCACTTTATTGTATTAAAGAGCTGTAATTCCATTAAGCATTTTGGTGATGTTGTAAAATCAAGTTGTTTTGCATAATAAAATAACCCCAAGTGAGAAATTTATCCTTCTCATGCTTAATTTGAATTTTACAAGGCAGATGGCAAATAATAAAGGTAGCATAACATTTCCCATTTAAAGAGTCTTGTTTCAGTCTCTTTACAACTTTGATAGATTGAAATGCTTTGGACTCTATTTCTCTTTTGCCAGGTTCTTGTCCCTCCTTTTTGTTTTCTTCATCTTCAGCAAATGGACCTTTGTGGAAGAATGACACATGGGAAAGCAATAGGGACTTTTGCTTCTTAAAAATAAAAAATCCAAGTATCAGTCTCGAGGGATGGCTCAAGGCCACAATGCTTTAATGAAAAGATTTGAAACTGGGAATAGTATGAATTTGGTTTTAGAGCTGCACCTCCTCTTGACCTTATGAAAATCTATTCAAATTAGCAACATAAAAGGTCACAGCTGATGCCTATAAGGGATGCATTCAGCATTTCATTGTTATATTTCTGTCCAGGATTTTTGGCTGAACTGAAGCAGCAGCCTTTCCTCTCAAATGCTTTGGGCTAATCAGTGTTCAAATTATTCCCAATCCCCACGGAACGAGTTGAGCACAGTCCTCCCTGGAACTCTGGGGTCTGAGGGGAAGCAGCCAGGGATAGTCCCAGCCTCTGCAGGCAGCTTTGGCACCAACTAGGAATGCAGAGGCTTGTTTTTCTCCCTTGCTGCCCAGATGCCTGCAACTTGGGCTTGCAATAAAAGTGATGTGACGCCTCTAGGGAGAGGTGGGCATCAGGAGGTGTTTGGGTTAGAACTGTGCTGCCCAGAGAACTACAGGGGTGAAAAGGAGAACAGCAGGAGAAGAGAGTTGCAGTGTAGCAGCCTCAGGAGCAAGAGAAGGAGGTTGAGAAGGCTTGGAGGGGGGGGGGATGTAAGATGAGGAAAGGGGCCAAAGATGTCTATCAATTGGATAATAGGAACAGGAGGGCATCTAGTGGAAAGGAGTTTTGCTGGTGTGTAGAGTTACCTATTTTTAATGCTTATATGTTCTTAAATTTTGGTGACTGATATATGTCAGTGCATTATGCAAGCTTTTGGTTAACTTTTAGGATTTCAAGATCAAGAACTGAAAAGGTAGGAAATCTCAGTGTGAAAGTTGACCCTACAACTTGTTTAATACAACTTATACATGACACACTATCAAATAATTAAGCATGTGATTGTGTTATTGGAAATTAATAGCCCTCCCATTGGTAAGGCTAAATAACTGTGAAGAAGGTCAGGTTTTGATATTTCTCAGTAGCACTGCATACCTGAGGTTGTGATGATACAGCTTAATAGAAACTTCAAATATCTTCTGAGAGTTTGTAGTTGAGTTATTAGAAACGGTCCAAAAGCAAAAATGTATGCACATCTTTGTATTAAGAATGAGAGGCATTTGTAGCAAAATACTGAACACTGGAAGGTTTTAGTTTGAAATAATATCTGGGTTTGTTTTTTATTCTTAAAACTTGGTATTAAATAGATTGCTTTTGATTACAGCATGTTGCTGTGCTTAGTCAGATGTTTTACATTGCCTATTCTGTCATGACATCATTATAAACCAATTAAAAATTAGAGCAGAAAAGCAAGGCAACAACTTTAACACTTAATCTGTTTTGTCTGTTAGACACAATCCAAACAGCACCATGATGGATTTTCTTCAGGTAACTAAGGCATCAAATACAATGACAATAGTACTTCTTTTAAAAGCCCTGTTTGATTTGTTGGATATACAGACTACCTATATATATTGAAATAAGAGCACTGGAAGAGGGTAAGGAAAGATTTTTCTTTCTCCTGTTAAATAAACAGACTAAGAAATATTTGGTTTGATTTATTTTCAGTAGCAACCCATCCCTTCATGTGGTTTTTCTTCAGAAGACTTAATTTTCAGTGGTTTCTATAACCTGAATATGATTGAATCCTCTTAGACTGGTTTTGAAATTGTGGAACATACTTAAAATAAAAGCATGTCAGTCAGAGACAAAAGGTTTCTCTCAAGACTGTACAGGGGCAAAAAGTGAAATTTATGTCTCCAAAGGCCTAAGAGCTTCAAATTATGGCAGTCCAGCAATGCAATCCCCAAGAGAGCTAACGAGCAATTGCTTGGAATGCCTATGACACCAATTCTTAAGGAAAGAGAACCTCCATGGACTTGGAGCATTTTATGCTTTCATGATCTATGCAGAGCTGTTGTAGTACTGGACTTAGGGCAGATGTTTGTGCTGCTAATAGTGGTCTGTGTCTAAAAGAAATCAACTGCCCAAGGAGATTGTATAGAGTAAAAAGTTTTGATTTTTTAAAAAAGACTTCTTCAGGTGGTGGGTATGTGTGGAGGGTGTGGGGTGGCAGTGTATAAAGACAAGACGGACTTTTTAGTGGTGTGACAGCCTCAGGTCCAAGAGAGAACCTGGGTAAAAAATATACTTTGGTTTTGGTGATGAATTTCCGTGATGAATTATTCATCGTGACACAAAGGCCAAAGAGCTCTAGTAACCATTAGATGTATTCATAATGAAGACTTTTTAAAAGTAACTGTTGGTGTTATTTAAATATTGCATGTAATACCTTCCTATTGAAATATATATCTTTGCCTTTCTAAGCACATATTCATTTATTATAATTTTTCCAAATACCTGGAGCTCGGGAATTAATAAGGCTGTTTGTGCAGACTCAGTTCTGTGCATGGAGTGTTGTAATTAGCAATTAGAATCTGCTGCCTTTTTGTCAAGTGATACATAGCTCCTCAGGAAGCCCTATTTCCTGACAGCTGGACAGCAGTAAAGAACAGCTCCCTGAACTGAAAATAAATTTTCCAGTTTCCTATGATGTTTACTTTGAAACACAAGTTTTCCAGTATGCAGTGTCTTGAGAATCTTGCTGAGCTCTTGGCTGGTATTAGGTAGATTTGTCTTCTGCCTCCCAAAATATGATAGTGTAGGCCTAGCACAGCTTTTATTTTTGACAGTGATTGAAGTGATTAAGGATAAGTCATGCAACAGAAATATATTTTCTTAAGTCAGTGTTTCAGCTCTGTTCCCCACTCAGCAATGGTAGGAAACATTCCTTTTTGCTTCACTGTTTCTGTGTATATGCATTTTGCACCACACTAAATGCTCATTTTATGTGGCTTGAAGTCATAGCATATATCTTTTATATAAAAAGAACAGGAGAAGAAGCAGCAAATGGAGTTTTGCACTTGCTCTAAGTAGTTACAGCATCCCTTCCAGCAAGTCAGAGGCAGGCTACCAGAAAACTGCCTGTTTTCCCCAGGCAAGAGTACTCTGAATTAGAGTAATGGCTTGAACGTGTGCATCCAGGAACTCAACTGCTAAATAACAGCACGAAGTCTTTGTAGCTTTAACTGTTTCGGAAATAATTGTCTGTACAGAGTAGGTTATATAAACAGAGCCCAGCTTCTGTGAATCTTCCTGCTGTCTTTAGTTGAGAGGTGGTTGTTGCTATAGCAACTTGCAGGCATTATTCATGTTTTATTTTTCAGAGGCTAGAAGAGGACTCTGAACATGTCTGCAAAATTTGAGCTGCAAGGAGCTTTGCCCAGGAAAACCTGCAGCAGTGAAAGGATTACCTATGTTACTTGTATTGATCCCACTAACTTGTAGGTAGTCTAGAATTTATCTCTCTGGAAGAGAGATCCTAGAAAATGTGTCAGGTATAAATCTAAGTGGCCTTGCGTGAAGACAGGTACCAGGAGCAGCGTAGCTGTCTCAGTGTAATGCTTCACTTGGCTTTTCAGCCAAGTCAAGCTTCTGTGGTGGACTCTGGTGTTGACATGGCTCTCCCACATTCAGTTCAGGGTGCCAAGTCAGGAGATGAATCCCATGTGGCAATGAACTTTTCCCTAACGAATAAGGTTGTGCTATTTCATTGTTTTATTTAGAAGCTGCATCTTTCAGAAAACTCTGCAGCTTCTATAGCCAGCTGTAGTAAATTTTACCCCATGTTCCTTTGCATGGAGTACTAAGTGCCTTAGACTGTTAGCATTAAATAGTACTTCTTTCCCTCCCATCCTCTCTTCTTGTGTTTTGAACATTTTTATGTATACTCATTCTCTGGTAAAAGATGTGATAAGATCTCACCAAAGGCAGTTGTCAGGGCCTGTGCAGAGCAGTTTCTTGGGAGTTGTCCTGTGAAACTAAACCACAGTGAGCATGAAACACTTTCAGTCTAAAGCCATTTGTCTGTTTGTGCAAATGTACTTCTATTATGGCTTGCTGTAAGAGGAAAATAGCCACTACATCAATAGACTGGGTTGAAATTATCCTGTTTCTCTTCTTGCGATGAGTGCCCATTTATTCTCTCCCAAATGAGGTAATTGAACAAAGTTATACTCTTGCAACCCAATCTTATTCCTAAATGCAAAAGGATGAGACTGAAGATGCTTTAAGGCAACTTTGGGATGAAGGCCAGGAGTTCACTTAGTTCAGCATTCTGATTAAAGTAATTGAAAGCAAGGGAGGGGATATCTTGGATAATGGATTTCTCTTAAGCTTTACTGTAGATGTCTTTTAATGGGGATATGTAGTGAGGGAATTGTCATTCATGTGGCAGGCTAGTAGTTTGGAATCCAGTGAGAGCTGCTGTACTGTTGGCTGAAGCTCTGTAGAAAGAAAGTGATTGGAGGTACCCAGAAGGTCAGGGAGATGGTAAATGTATTCTAAAAGTAATGCAGTGGAAGAACTGCACTGTAGTCTCACTTGTAGAGTTCTGTAAGGTGGCAGTGCAGTGACCAAAGAAAGATGGCTTTGAAGGAGAACAGTTCTATTTTTGAACTTTTTTATGCTTAAAAAGTTCGTATCACTTAATTCATTGAGTGTCTTATGCCTCTTGCAGCTGCTCTTTGTGTGTGTGAAATGCTAGAAGCGCCCTACTTTTAGAGTGTGCCTGCAGCTGCACACGCAGCAGAGAGAGATTATTAAAGATTATTAAAAAATCTGAATTTTCTCCCTGTGGAAAAAAGCATTTCTAAAACTTCATTTTTTTCCATGGTCTGAACCTCGCCTGGCAAGGGCAAGGCTCGGCATTTGGATGTCAGTGAAGGTAACACCTGTGTGTTCTTGCACAGGGCACTCTGAGACTGCACCTGACTGAAAATGGTGTGTGTGTGTAGGGACATCCCCACAGGACAACAGAATCACCTGGTTGCTGTAGATAGGATTTAATTCCTGAAACAGAAAAAGAGCCTTGCTTTTGAACGGTCATTATGCTTCCATGTATGGAGGAATTCTTCACCATGAGGGAGGTGAGGCACTGGAACAGGTTGCCCAGGAAGTTGTGGATGCCCCATTCTTGGAAGTGTCCAGTGCCACGTTAGATGGGGCTTTGAGCAACCTGATCTCTAGTTGAAGGTGTTCCTGTCCATAGTAAGGGTTTTGGAACTAGATTATCTTTAAGGTCCCTTCCAACCCAAACCATTCTGTGATTCATTCTGTGATTCTGTGGTGGCAGGAGTACAGTATTATTGGTCTATTCTGTCTAAAACACAGTCACTGGGGGGTGGTAACTATGAACTTCAGTGCACATGGAGCTAAGTCAAAAGAGTTGAAAGCATAGAGGAAAGCAGGGGTATGCACAGAGCTCAGCTGGGATGTGATGACTTGTATATGTCAGTGGGGTGGCAAGAAGAAAGCATTGTGTGGGTCTGCAAAGCTCTGTTGGTGGGTGTATCCTAAATTAATCAGTGGATATTGTTCATTTTGTGGCATACTCATTTAAATTAAAATATGTATTGCATCAAAAGAATGTTTCATTTTATTTTACTTTGGTGGGGAGAAGTCATTATGTCCTGTTGTTGCAAAGCTGAGAGATAGCATTTTTTTCAAAAATTACTCTCTCAAGATCAAATTGCTTAACAGAGCAATGTATAGTAAACTATCCATTTTCCCTTTCTCTCCATGCCCACACTCACTTTACTGCACTTGCTGTCTCACTGACTCTCACAAGCTGCAATATGCTTTGATCGTTGTGCCCTCTGAGCAAGGATATCGAATAATGGGATACTCAAGTTGCTTTCTGCAGCTCAAGCAATCTCACCATGGAATAGGTGTGATACAGAAAGCAGGCTGGCCTGTGCCTAATTCTCCATGTCTCAGCAGTAGGTGTAAGCTTCATTGTGACTTGGAATTACTCACAGGAATTACCTCATAGTTTGGAGAATGATCTCTAGTTGAAGCCCAGAAGAGTTTTTCATCTAGAAAATTGTACAGGTTCTCCATTTCATAATCTCTGAGGTGACCTTCCATGTACAGCTACTGCAGCAATACACTGACACTGATCCTGGGTATGGGAATCTCTCTGACATTGTGGTAGCAAATGCTGCCTGTAGCAGTGAGAAATCTGAGGAGGAGAAGCAGCTGGTACTTTTGTACCTTGGTTGAAGGTGTTTGCCCTTGTGTAACAGTGTCACAAATAAATCACTGCATCTTGCACATTGCCTGCTTTTGGTGTTTTAAGAGCACATGGCCTAAGACAGGCTGCACAGCACAAATTGCTGGCTGTCTGGGACTGAGGTTGTCCTGCATGCCCTCAGGCAGTGACATTTCAGCTTTCATTTTGGTGATGTGTAATTAGAAAGCTTCCATTCACATGTCTCATCTACATTTGGGTGAGCTTGCTGGCCTTCTGGTCAACTGCAGAAATGGCTTCATAGCACAGGCTTTTTCATCAGAAAACAGGGACCTTTTTTCCAGGGATCCTTTCCTGTTAATATCCTTGTTTTATATTACAGTAAGATGATGAACCATAACTATCCAGAGGGTATGAGTGTCAACTTTTAAAAAAATGCTGTTATAGATACTGTGTTCCTTTATCATCCTTAAGAGATTCTAAGACTCTCCCTACAAAAGCATTTTTTTTGGCATCTTCTACGTTATTTAATATTTTAGGATACAATGCTTTTTAAAGCTGACATAGTCAGCCAAAAGTAATCTTTTATAAATATGCATTTCCCAGTGGAGCAGTTACACAAGTTTAATCTTTAAAAAAAAAAAGAAAAAGTGACCCTTTCCCTTTGGCCAGTTGCATCATCCAAATTTATGTCTGTGGATTGCTTCCAAGTAAATCTATTGATGCTTCTGGTTTTCATGTTTTACAGTTGAGTGCTGAATTAGCTGTGACAGTTTTAAATCATCTGTTTATCTTTCTAGTCTACAATATGATGAAAACATTAGCAATTTTTATACCATTCCTTGAGCAGTTAGCACTAATGCTGGTGAGTTTTTGCTCTGCTTGGCTCAGCCAGGACGTTGTGCTTTGTTTGGCAGCTCTGATGGTAGACTTTTATGGGAAGTGCCAGACCAAAAAGAACTGCTACAGTCACTATAGCTTGGTATCATATAACTTATTTATATTTGCAAACCAGACTGGTAAGTTTCACACTGTTGAAAGTACAAAAAGATGTACTAAAGCATTGAGCTTTCAAGAATTGAAAATATTTTAATATAAAATTAATTAATAGGTGTGTTTAAATAAGGTATGAACTTTGCTTTCATGTTTCAGTGATTAGTAGTGAAACAGAGATATTCTGTCACTCTTCTGACTCAAACCTCCAATTTGCAAATGTACTTTTTAAGTACTGGTGTTTAGACTGTAGAAGAACAGGCATTTTCCATTTGCTAATGATGGAAATTTCAAAAAGTTTTTATCTGAAGTTGTGAAGACTTGCATTACCTGCATTAAAAATAGCAAACTGGTCTATAGTCTGGAAGTACTCTTGCTTCACCTTAGTTCCCTCAGAAATCACTTCAGCCTACTTCCCTTAACAAGAGAATCTGAGTGTTGACATCTAACCAAAATTAGGTACATGTCTTTGCTGTTTCAAAACAGAAATCTAGATTTTAGTTTTAAAACACTGGAGTGCATTAGATCCAAGACTTCTGCATAATGCCTGCAGTTCTTTCTGCCTCGCTGCTATAGTAGTTGGCAAAGCCTTGTAAATAATTATTTCTCTTGAAATAATTTTATCAGTGTTTCTAATTAGAACAAAAATTTGTTACAAAAATATTTTGATTTGGTGCTGTAGCCTTACCCATCCTGCTGAGAGTTTTCTGAAGAATTTAAATTTCAGAAGCCTGAAGGAGCTGGTTTTGATGTGTTTTCTATTTTTCTGTTTTTCTTCTGAAATGGTAGCTCTGTTAGAGAAATCTTTCTCTTGAACCTGGTGTTTAGTGCATTCAAGAGGGCTTGGGGAGTTTTTTTGGGTGGAATGGAATGTGGACAGAACACACATGAACTTTCCAAGCTGATGCTTCATTTCTGTTCCTATCTGTATGCTCTTCCCCGAAGGATTAACTTGAAAGAAGGGCAGTGTACCATCAGTGTCTTGGTTTCCCCATTCCCTAGAAAGCTTACATCTCTTGTGAGCAAGCTCCTGCAAAAGGGATGTTGATGGTGTGCTCTCCTTGTCCCTCCTGCAACCTATTGCTAAGTCCTACAGTCCTCCAATCTCCAGAGATACTTCCCTTGTTTCCCATCCTGTTGTGCTAGAAAGATCATAGAATCTGAGCTCACCCTCAGCGCTGCTCTGAGCCTGTCTGTTGAACTCCCTACTGAACTGGTCCCCAAACCTTCCCAGAAGCACCAGGAAGCTCTTTGTCAATAGTAAGTGTTAACAGAGGTTTCTTAGAGTGCCCTTTTTCTCCTGTCATCAGCAACTGCTCAGGGAACATCTGCCAGCTACCAGGACAGCACAACTACACAGGAAGGGCTTTGCAGCCGGGGCTTTGAAGGATGAAGATTGCTTCAAAATGGTCTGTGGATAGGAGCTGACTGCTGTCAGGCTGCTTGCACTTTGGAGGCCAGCAGCAGCACACAAGTTCATTACTTCATGTACAGAAGGGAGGCTTTAAGTTGCTGCAGAAGAGGAGAAAAGGAGGAGATGTTTTATATTGATAAAATTGCTGATCCTTAGTTCCTGTGCTCCTGCACGGTTTAAGTGTCAAAGTAACTGTCTTGGACACAGCTCTCTGTGTCTTTTGTTTGTACAAATGGATTTTGGTGATGAGAGGAGATGGTTTGGTTTTGTGTTCAAACTGTTTTGTTTGGGTCTCTAATCCATCTTCAAGCCTCTCAGCAGGGTTACATTACGTGTTAATTTAAGGTGAGAATTTCCTTCCTGTCTTGCTTTGGAGGACTTCACTTTGGTAATGGTAATGTTTGTGTGCACGGGAGTTTACAAAAGCAAAGCCAGTGCTGGTGGCAGTGCGATTTTGGTTCACTGAAGGCACTGTTTTATAATAATCTTCTGAAAAGCGTATCAGGCCCTGAACAGGATTAAGGCTCCAGTGTGCTTAGGCTGTGACAGCGAGGAGTAGCATGGACTTAGTGTTGAGCTCAGACACAGATGGTAGAAGCAGCAGCATAAAAAATTTGGTCTGTCCAGTGTTCAGTACAGTGCAGAAGCACCGGAAAATATTGTCTCCAGCTGTGCTGTAACATGTTTCCAGGCCAATACTCGCCCCACTCTTCTTGAGGGGAAGGTTCAGAGTCATTATTGACAAGTGGATTTTGGAAACTAGCCTCTAATGAGTGAGTTTTTAAATGGGATTCTTTACAACTTATCCTCTCCAACACCTCTAAAGAAGAAAACAGATCATGATTTTGTTCTAACTTTGAAGATTTTAATATTAAACATCCAGATGCTTGTTTTTTACCCTTTTATCAATCAGCTATACTGCATGCATCTTGGTAAATTTTGGCCACCCATAGGACTTTGAGACCTATTTATCTCTGGAAAGATTGCTGTACTTTGTTCCCAAGCTTACAATTTTAAAATGCAAGTAAATAATTAGTATGGGGTACAAGAATGGACTGAAAACATTAGTTAACTCTAAAACTATAAATTGCATTAAAATATTACTTAGTATATTGTTTGTCTAAATATATATATACATATATATATAGACAATATATATGATAAAGATTATGAAATTCTGAAGACTTGAAAAATATATTTTTACTGTAAATATGGAGAGTAGTTTTTGCATGTCTTATTCATAAACTATGGATGTAAGAAGAGGCAAAAGTCACAAACAGTGGAAAAACTTTAATTTCTCTTGAACTCGGCTTTTCCCTGTGTTCAGCCCCTGGACCATGCCTCACAGGATTTTGCTTGTGTAGGATAAACAACCCAATTTTGCCATTAAAGAGACTCCCTAGTCTTAAATTTCAGTGATGTTATCTTAGAACAGAACAGCCAGTTGCTGAATGATCAGATGCTTATTCTGAGCCAGGTACTCAGGGTTTGGTCTTAATGTGTTTCTGAATTTAAGCTAATAAATTCTGTCAGCTCTGACCTGTATCTGCACTTTCAACACACTCTGCCCGGCATAGCAATACCTCTGACTTGACTGACATGCTAGCTAGCCACTGTTCCCAGTGTCCAGACAAAACTGCCTAGACTAGCCCTAATTCTTCATTTTTACTTACACTAACGTAGAATACTCTGTTCTTTGCTTAATTCTGAGTAATTCAAACTATGAATTTTTTACATTGTGCATGTCAGGTGTGACATACTATATAAAATAAAGTGAATTTAAGACTGGGGCTTTTGTTTGGGTTTTTGTTTGTTTTTTGGGGATTTTTTTGTGTGTGTTGTTTTGGTTTTTGGTGGTTTGTTTGTTTGTTTTTGGGGTTTTTTTTTGGGGGGGTGGATTTTGAGCAATGTTCATAAGGAAGTAATTGGAGGGAGCAGTATTCAATACTGACTAGTAAAGAATATATCAGTTCCCAGTGAGTTCTGTTCTAAATTTCCCAGTTTAATGCTGAATTTCCTCTGCTATGTATCGGCAGTGCTTTTTTACTGAGGCATGAGTTTGTTCCAGCTGTCATTTCTGATGCCTTCCCTATCTCTCAAGGCACACCCCCAGCACTCTTTGACAGCTAAAAAAAGTAACTGTTCAGTCATACCAGGGGGATTAGATGACAAGTGGCAGGTACAGAATAGCCAGATTTTCTTCTTTTTTCCCTGTAATCCTTCCTCCTCTGATTTAGCTATTTCTTTTGTTTCTTATGCCTCTCAGTAATTTCTCTCTCACTTGTAGAGTTAGAGCAGGCAGCTGGAGGGTGGTCTTTCCCCCGTGGTGCTCAGAGCACCCTGTACCCAGAGGTGTACCTGCACTGTCAGGCACACATGGCTGGCTGCCATCATGTTGGGCTCTCCTGTGCTTGTGCTCTCATCCACAGCTGTGCAGCTCTTGTACAGCTCCCCTTTCATGGGGATGCAGTTCTGGGGGGGCTGCTGTGCACATCCTGACCTTGACACAGCTCTGAGCAGCACTGGTTGCTTGTGGTCCCCAAGTGCCCCTTCACACTGCGTTTAATCTCTTGAAGCTTACACTTCTGGGGATAGAGACCTCCTGGAAATAGAACTGCCTCTGTCTTGTAGCTGTTTCCCCTCTTCCACAGATCAGAACTTAAGCACCTTCTTTCCAGTTCCTCAGCCTTGCTGTGGGGCCTTTGGTTTGCCATTCACCTCACTGTAAATAGCTGGTTCACGTCGTGCAAACATGTGCTTGATGTGCCACAATGTTAAAAAAAGGTCAGAATTTACAAATGCATATTATTCAGTAGCAATACATATATCTCTTCTTGCCTTTCCCCCCCTATTTTTTCCCCTCTTTCCACACAGAGAAGCTGAAGTGTAGCTTTCTGTTTGATGCTGTGCCATATAATAATGGCAGAGCTGAGAGAGAAGAGCTGTGCTTCACAAAAAATTATCCATCTCTAGCACTTCTTTATGCAACTTTTATTCACTTATGTAAAGGTAATGGTTCAAGATAAGCAGCAGATCAAGTATTAGGTAGTTAAATTATCTCTTCTAGCATCTATTAGGTATTGAAACTGGTGTTGTCAGTATTTAGATGTGGATTTTAGATGTTTAGTTGTCTGATTAATTTGTTTGTAACCTAGAGCAAGATGTATTTTAGTTGGGAGCACACCTACACTGGTTACTAAATACTTGTGCCAATTCTTATTTGATATCCTGCATCGTTAAAATTCATGGTGTGCCATCTGTTCTTTTCATCACTAGTCATATGAGTGGTCATATGAGTGTGTATTCAACTGTGTCCAAAAATATTCCAAGGAAATGTTAGGCAAGGAAATACGGGGAAAAAGCATTACTTTGTGTACCTAGACTTTCCTAAAAGTCTATTTTCTGGATGGCATTTAAACCACTGTTTTGAAGTTAATGGAGTGTTGCATAATCCCATGGCACAATGCTTGAAGAAAATAATGCACATACTCGGTATGAAAAATTAAAGAAATTTGTACTGACACTATTAGAACATCAGTGTACTCACTAACTCTTAGAAACAGTATTTTTACTATGTTATGACAGTTTCCTCTTCTATATGATGCCCTAGGCCAGGCTGATGGGAATTGTGATGAAGTCCCACTGAGTTACAGTGGGACTTCTTCTGAGAATGTTCTAAATGGTTGTTAAATGCAGGAGAAAAGCTTGTTCTACTAGTACCTTAACTTTGAGGGGGAGGTAAGATATAAAGAGTTTAGAATCACAGAAGGGTTAAGGTTGCAAAATACCTCTAAAATGAATTCCAACTGTTAAACGAGCACTGCCGTGTTCACCACTAAACCATGGCCCTGGGTGCCACATCCCCCCCATGTTTTTGAACACTTCCAGAGATGGTGATTCTGCCGCTTGCCTGGGCAGCCTGTTCCAATGCCTGAGTACTCTGAAGAATATTTTCCTAATATCCAGTCTAAAACTCCCCTGGTTCAACCTGAGGCCATTTCGTCCTCATGGTGTTGCTTCTAGTTCTGGGAGAAGCAGCTGACCCCCACCTGGTTACAAGCTCCTTCCAGGACGTTGCAGAGTGATATTCCCCTGAGCCTCCTTTTCTCCAGGCTAAACACACCCAGCTCCCTCCCCTGCTCCTCAGAGCACTTCTGCTCCAGACACTGCACCAGCTCTCTTGGCTTTCTCTGGACTTGCTCCAGCACCAGGTATGGATTTTCATAATGGTAGATCCTACCAAGCCTGGTGGTACAAGCATTCAGTGGTGCTCAAATTATCTTGCAAAAATCAATCCATCTGCCCATAAGTCACACTAATCTTTTGTATGAATCCTTTAAAGTGGCAAATACTTAAATCTTGTGTTGAGCTGCTTTTAAGGTGTTACAGTTCTTCTTGTCATTTGGAATCAGTATTTGTTAAGTTCAACAGTGGTTATTTCTTTTGATTGCAAAGGACTTAATACAGGCATCAAGGAAGAGGAGTATCTGACATTTATTTAAGGTTTCACACAATTTTTTTGGTGAGACAATATGATTTTTGAATACTGTTCTTGGCAAAACATTGCTCTTGAACACTAAACATTTGATAACAAATATTTCTATTTCCCTCACGCACCTTCCCCCTGAAAAAAAACTATAGTGCATGTAATATGCAGGTTCTTCCTGCTACCTTTTCCCCTTTAATTTAATCCTGAAACATGCCTGTGGAAGGAGGTAAGCAAGGAAACAGACTTGTGCGTGGCCATGAAGGGAGTGATCTCAATGAGGTACTAAATGCTGACTGTGTATTGTTAAAGCTGACATGCATACGAAATTGCTTGGAGCCTTCTGAGGAAAATTTGTTTTAATTATGTTTCCTAAAGGGGATCTAATACAGTAATGCCTGTTTAGCTTTTAAATCTGGAGTAATCAGGGTTTTTTTCCAACTTTCATTTCTAGTGATATTTTTGTTCAAATGAATCGGTGTCTTTCATCCCCTAAGCTTTATTTATAACTGTCTTTTTATCCTTGCTTGCAAATACTTTCAAGCAGTTTTTGGAAGGCTTCTTAGAATTCTTACAATCTGCCTTTAGGCTGTTCCCAGATCGGTGTGTTCTGCACTCCATCACTCCTGTAGTGGAACTGCTGGATACAAAGATGAGTAGTAAGATGAAAAAATCATGGCATCTAATTTCTTGGCTTGTTTTTTAGTTAGCAGTAGCTGCTGAACCAAGGATATGGTTTTGATTTGAATAATAGTAATGAATTTTCTGGTTTGTTTTTTTTTCTTTATAAAGGGTTGTTGAAAGGGCATTCAGAGCTCCAGAATTAGTTGTTGTTCTAGGTTGGTAGGGCCTGATCAAAAGTCTGTTGCAAATAATCAGAATATCTCCTTGGATAGATTTCATTTGGGTCATTAATAGTCTTCTCTTCAGTCCTGCATTATGGGTGTGTTCTGCAAGTCATCTTATAAGTCTTATTAAAACACACTGTTAAAATGAAATCTTGTGGCTCTCTCCTGAACTTGAATTGGGAACTTGTGGCTTAAATACTTTCTGTGTAGTATTTGGGGTTTTTTTCTATGCAAAATGATGTAGAATGGCATTAAGGTGAGATCTTGGAACACTCTGATTTTAAAGGGAGTCCAGCAATATTTAAGTTTCATTATAAGAAGGTGAGTGACCTAAATGGTTATTTAATATCTTCTTTTCTTCCTTATTTTAGCAGCAGAAGGTTCTGAAACGCAAGATAAGAAAGTCACTTCAGGACAAAGCAGTGCTGGAACTAAACCAGGTACACCATTCCACATGCTCCATGTTTTAAGGCTGTTTGCCTCAATGGTGTATGGAAAACAGCTGTTGCCACAGGAACTACTAAAGTTTGTTGCTTTTGTACCTCACTTACTGTTTCAGACAAAACTGATATCAGTGGTTGTTCGTGTTTAGATAGGCTGGAATGTGTGATTGTTTGCAAAGAAGCGAAACTGGAAAAATCTACTTATATTTTAGAATAGCTTAGGAATGAGGGTTGGGAAGTGAGAAAAGACAATACAGAAGCCACTGTATTTGCATCTGTGCTTGAACAGGAATTATATTCTCTAGGTAAAGATTTGCAGCTTTATATAAATGTGCCTCAATTCAGGCGTTTCCTCACCACAAAGCATGCCATATTCTCTAACACGCTCTAGACAGTGGGCAGATGTTTCTCATTACTTCACCACAGCTCATGGGTACATTGTGTAGATTTAATTCACTTACACAGTTGAAAGTGTATGTACTAAAAAGCTTAATGAAGTCCTTGGTGTCATGGGTCTGTTCCACTTGTGTGCTTAGACCAAGATCCAGAACAGGACTTAGATATCTAAAATCTGCTTGTGTTGCAGTTCAGGTACCCCAGATTAAAGTGTGCAGTTAATAGTGATTTTGCTTAGATGCCTGGGAAAGCAGAGGTGCTTGTGTTGCTGAGGACTGTGCTCACTGTAACATCATCCCCCTTTCCAAATCCTTGATAGCTTGGCAGCTCAGGGATGTTTTGTACTGGCAGACACTTCCCAATCCCCAAACAGGGTGCCTTTGGTCTGTGTCCCCAGAGGGGAGGAACCCCAGCACTGTCTGCGTTCAGATCACCCCATGCCTTCTCTGCCAGGCACGCTGGGTCCTCCACAAAGCACAGCAATCACAGCTGCTCTCAGTCAGATGGGCAGTGGGAAAAGGAGGAGAAAATAGAGGTTATGTTACCTCTTTCCACAACTCTTTGTGTTGGACAGGGTTCAATGCTTGCTTTATTCTGCAATAGTCTAATCCAGTTTTCATTGCTCAGGAGCATGTCCTAGCTGTTCCAATGTTCCCTTCATTTATGCTGGTGTGTAGAAAGGAATCCAAAATTCTTAGGGCTGGAGCGAGGGAAGGCAGAGTGGAGCTGATAGCATGAGCCATAAAATCCGGTCACATTTACAAAGTATATATGACAATTGTTAATTTAGGAACTTAATTTCTACAAATATCAATTTTACTTAAGAGTTTGTAGAGTCTTAGTTCTATAGAAGACTTTAAAACTTGTTTCTTCATATTGTTACCATCATTAGGGACAAAAAGCTGTTGATGTTTCAGTGCTGAATTTCTGAAAAACGCTGTTCACAACTTCCAAGATTTCAAAATTAACCATTTTAACTTATTAAAATGAATTCTGAACATGCACTAAATGTTCTAAATATATGGACATATACTGTTTTTATATGCAATTTAGAGGCTCAATTTCCAGCAGCAGGTACAAAATTAATTTATCCTGTGTAGAGCTATGTCTTATTTATTCTCCAAATATCCCTATCATACAAATGCTTAATTCCATGCCTGTTACATAAGTGAAAGGAAGTAGGTTGTTGCGTGAGAGTTCCCACATATTGCAGCATAACCAGACTGCAACTTCCAAAGTAGCATGTGGGCCTTCCTGGAGTGCTGTCTCTTAGGCTTTGCATATGCACAGTTGGCAATTATTTCTCTATAAAATGAGAAATTCTTGCAGGATTCATTGCAGCTGACATGTTTCCCACTTCCTTTCACAGTAGCTTAAAGCTTATGTTCTGATGACAAATATGAGCAGAAGAGAGTACATTTGTTTGTCCTGGTATTCCTACTGAATGAGAAGAAATGTCAATCCCCCAGGTATTTGCTGGGGGATTTTTAAAGAATAGGGACATGAGAAATAAAATGGGGAGCAGTCCCAGTGAGCTCTCTTGTTTTGCCACAGTTTGAAGCTATTGATGCTCTGCACTGGGGGTGCCAGCAGAACATCTGGAATCAATGCAAATGTTGGAGCTTGGGGTTGTAGCCAAACTATGAAGGATCATTTTGAAGACTTAGAGAAGACATTTTAATTATCAGTGTAAGACTTATACCCATAGTATGCGCTCCAGCTTCTAGCAGAGCAAATGCAATGATGGTCTGCTACAAAGGTGTTACCCTCATCTTTGTGCTAATATTGATTTAGCTCTTCGTGATCCCAAATGTATGCAAAATTGCTTGTTACTGAAGACACACACTCTGCATAGCCTGCAACTTAATGTGAATTCTTTAGGATTGTTCTAACATCCTGGGGTGCTGGGAGAGGGGCTGTTCTTGTGTGAACACTATCAGGTGTGTGATATGGAAAAAATAATTGGATATCTTTGAACAGAGTGGCAGAGGGCAACTTAAAAAATTTATTTCATTCCTTCCATTGCTTATAATTAGGAATTCTTAAGGGAGACCTTTTCAGTTTGCCTGTCCATGTAACCCTCCTGCCTCTTTGAAGAATTGTTGCCTCTCCCCAATAGGGAAATCTCTCTTCTCAAGAAAGGGAAAAAAAAATTCAACTGGAAGGATGTTCTGAAAGAAGCAGGTTTTTACATTTTCCCCCAGTGTCTCATCATCTTCTGTCAACTCAATGTTACATTGACTCTGCTGACAGCCCTTGAAGGGAATCCTTGTTTTCCAGGGAAAATGTGCATTATTCTGCAAGCACTAATTACTCATGCCACAGAAATTCATGTTTTGTGAATCTTGTGTGCCAGTCACCCGAGGGAAGGAATATTATTACCCTTTTGACCTGTGTCTGTGTGCTAAAGGGGCTGCGTGTGAGTCAGCGTGCTGCTGAACATCAGCCAAGTGCAGATGCACACCCTGCAGTGGGCAAATCTCTGCCATGGCGTGGCTGAGTGTAGTGTTGTGAATGGCAGCACTGTGAGCTAGTCAGCCAACATGAAAGTTCTCTGACCTGCAACTGGGGGATGGATTACCTCTGTCTTTGCTGGTGACTTTTTCGCTTGCTGCGCCTTTCATTGGGGCTGTTGTGTTTGAAGGTTCTCCCTGCCAGCTGTGCAATGGGTTTTCTCCTTGCAGCTGATACTTTGCCTTGCTATTAACACTCTTAATTGGGGCTCTAGTCTGACAGTTGTTGAGATAATAGTTTTTCACTGACTGGAGTTCAAGAGTAATTAAAGTGTACATAGCTGTTGGTGAGCTGGTTCGCCCAAGAAATCCTGTCATGCTTACGCAGAATCCTCTGTTGGACGATGAAATGCACATTATTATTATTTTTTTTAACCTAATTCAAATAACTATTCAAAATTAGTCTAGCACAGCCTCACTTCAGGGACTTATTTTGCAAATATATTTACCCTCAGATTTAGGACCCAAAAGTTTGCTAATAACTTTTTCATAGGTATGCAGCCTGTACACGAGTAGGCTGTCTCAACATGTTTTTACAAGCTGCTTACATGTTAGTGGAAAGGCTCTGCTGTCCTGTGAGCTTTCACAATGACAGCATTCTAGGTGGTTCTTTATCCTAAAACACTTAAAAACTGAGTTCCCCTCAATACTAAACTAAATCAGACCATTTATTTATACCCAGAAATCTTTTTTATTTTTTTGTGGATTTTTTATTTATTGTGTTCTTATGCAAAGCAGACCTTTTCAGTGCTGCTGAAAAAAAAGCACAAAATTAAGAGCTTTCCAGGTTTAACAGAACAGGCTGAGTAGGAAATTAGTTTTGGCAGCATGCTGAGATGAATTGCTAACTTGGATTTTGTTCCCTTTGTCTGGAACAGCTCCATTGCTGAGACTGGAAGTCGGATGCTAGCTGTTCAGCACTTTGCTGTCTTCCAGAACCATCATTGAGCAAGTGATGTTTTCCAACCAAACCTGAATGTTAAAGTCAAACCTGGGCTCTGACACAGGTCTTCCATATTATCCTCCGTCTTACTGCTGTGATCCAATTGCAGATAGCTGTGAAGTACTCATGTAGCTAAATTTCAATTTACAAGAATAGTTAAAGCTCTGATCTTACTTGACACGTTATAAAGTCCATGCATGTGATGCCTCACTGCCTTTAATATATTTGCCAGAGTTTTTAACATATGTGCACAGAAACATCTTTTGAAATCAATATCATGCTGTTTCCAGAGGCTCAGCCAGAACTACTTTAGAACTACTCAGCGACATCAGTGTTTTGATCCAGTCTGTTTTGCCTGGGTGCTGAGGTTCTTGTGTCATGCTGTAGGGCTTATTGGCTGTTCTGAGGCAATATCAAGGGGAAGGCAATGCTTGATTATAATAGACTTTCCCTTGGATGCATTTTGGAGAGATATTATGGAATAATAAACAATATTTTTTCAGAATACTCTCTAGCTGTTCAGTTGTTTCAGGCTTGGAAACAAAATAAAGCTTCTTCTTGGGCTTTCACAAGAAGTAGTCTTGCTTCTTAGTCTGTTCTTTGGAAGTATTTTACATATTAAAAAATACGAATGCATTCTAATGATCAGTTTTCTGGGTTTTTTAAAATAAGATGGATTTCTGAAAACATAATCTATTTTGACAGAACAATCAGAGTTCTTTAACAGCTATTTTCCCAAAAGTTTGGGTTTGGTGGTGGTATTTGATTCTATGCTATGTGCCTAATATTCCTCTTTTTCCATTTGTAGATCATCCAACAGTACTAAAGGTTGATGACAGGCAACGGCTTGCCAGAGAACGGAGAGAAGAGCGAGAAAAACAGCTAGGTAAAGGCCCTCTGATTTTTGTTTGTTTGTTTTTAATGGACTGTGGTTTGCATGCACTGTTCTTGCCAGTTTACTTTTAGGGGCAGCCAGCAAAATGATAGTTCTAGATATGCAATAGTGCCATTTTAGATACACTACCATATCTTTAAAGTAGATCTTTTAGTTCATCAGTACTATGTCTCTCACCTGTTCTATGAATGTGAATGAAAGTAGGTTTAATTCTGAAATCATGCAAGAGAGCTTCGCTGATGTAAATGGAATTTTGAAGTTTTAGAACATTTTACCAATTAAGATTAAAATGCTGAACACCATAAAATAGAATTGAAGAATATGTTCCCAATGTATGGTTTGAATTTTTTTAATGTAAACTTGGGGTACTTTTTTTTAGATCAAACCTTTAGTAGGTGTCAAATAGGTGTGCTCAGTATCTTACATCACCTGGGCCTGCATGTGTATGACACAGCTGAAGTAACTAGTGAAGGCTGCTTAACAAGTGACTACTGATGGGCAGTGTACTATGTATGGTGGTGAAAAAATTAAGAATTATGTGAAGCCAGATTGGTGGCTTTCTGAACAATGTTTATATGTTTGACTGCCACAAAGTTCTGTGGTAATTGTGAGGTTGGGAAATATAAGTATTTGCTCTTTTCCGTATGTTTACTCTGATTTCTTTCAATGCTGAGTTGTTCTTAGAGATTGAAAAACAGAAGTTCTTTATTTCCCATTTCTCATTTCTGAAAGTTTATTGAACTATAATTCCAGCCAGAATTATGCTGCTTTTTCTAACCTGAAGAGCCATGATTAATTGTAACCTAGGTGTTGACAGCATTTATATCCTCCCTTCTTTACAGACCTTAAAACATTGCTGCAGCCATGTATGAATCACTGGGATTGTTTTGGAGGGGAAAAGGAAAGCTTTAGTTTTGGCTTGCTCAAGGGGGTAACATGACAGGATGTTTGATAATCCCTGAAAAGCTGCTCCTTGAGTTGAGGTTGATGGTATGTGTAGGCTTAGTTTCTTCAAGTTTCAGAGCAAATGGATGTTACTGGCCCATTTTAATTAATTTTTTACAGATGATGATTCCATGTCTTGAATTTGGTTTTTTTCCTCAGGTTTCATCCTTGTACAATAACAATGCTGTACTCAAATGCAGAGAGAGATGCTTTCCCTGAATTTAGCTTAACTCTGATTTTTCTTGCTATTGATAAATGAGTATTTGTTACCAGAAGGACATGACTAATGTTGAGAAGAAATGTGTCATTTTGTGTGATGTGTTTTAAAAGCAACATCAGGAGTTTTTATAAGTTGATGTGGAATCCTTCATTTCCAAGTGGGACAGTTCTGCAGTCCCTTTGATGTATTGAGAGTATTGTGTGTTCATGCTTGAAGAATGATTTTGAACTAACAAGAAAATTGAAAGTCACATTTTACTTTCATCTGTATGTTTGTCTGCTATGATTTGGGAGAGATTTGAGATTTGTTTTCCAGTACAGCAAAGCAATGATTTTTACAACAGCATACAACTTTATTTTCTCTTTTTTTCAGTGCAGAACCTAGATAATCAGTCACTCATGTGGTGTGAACCACAGCAGAGAAATTCCTAAGCTGTCTCTCTTAACCATTAAGTTGTATAATATTGTTACATAAATGTGTCTTGCTAAAAATTAAAGTTGGATTTTGTTAATACTGGGACATCAGCCATGCAACAGTAAAGAACTGAAGGAGGGAATTTTTTTTTTTCAATAGAATTAGGTTGGATTTAAACTTAATTCCTTTCCTTTTGATTCAGGGGATCTGTTAGGTTTAGCAAAAACTTTTATTTAAACAGAAGTTGAGAATTTCAGTCCTACCTCAAGTAAAATTATTTTTTGCTCTTTAAAAAAGGAAAGGACAGTGTTCAATTCTTTAGATACAGAGCTGGTAGTAATTTTGTGTTGTACTTTCAGCAACTTGAAGTCCTGGAGGTCATGTTATCAGTCTTTCCAGGAAAATTAAGTTGTTTGACCCTTCTGTTAAGAACATGTGGAGTACCAGTTTAATAAGGATTATATTTCTTCATTGGGCAATATTCTGATGCTAAAGGAGAGTTCATTTAAGACCATTTTTCTTCCCCCCTCTTTTTTTTTTACTCTCAAGTTTTAATTTTTTTCTATTTCCACTGTGCTGTGATAGATTTGGCTTTCCTGTGGTAAAGTGGGTTGGTGTGTGCTCAACTCTTGCCAATTTGCTTGCACCTGGAAATAGTATTTTAGCAGTCTTATCCTACTTAGCACATTTGGGTGTCTAAGTCTTGTTTTTAATGAGAGTTTAGAGAGTAAAAAACGCTGTAATTTTTGTTGTCTGGATGTGTATAGCATCTATGTGCTGGGTCTGCTGGTATCTGCTATTTCCTGAGGATCATGTTGAGCCACCTAATTGAAAAGATTAAAGAAGCTTCTATGAAAATGCCCCTATCACCTTTAGTATATTCATGCTTTGTTTTGGACCCTTCTTTAAATAACATAGAAGATACACAAGGACACAAACAGCAAATCGCACCGTCAAGAAAGTTGTTTCAGTTCCTTCACTGTAGGAAAGGCATTGCTTTTGAAATGCCATCCCAACAATTATAAAATATGAATTCTTTAACTTTTTTCTGTGCAGTTCATTTTGCATGACTACAGTTGTATCTATTTCAGGGGAGACTTTTGCTTCAATTTTTTTATTTTCTTGATCATTTGGTCATGTGTGTGTTGTCAATATGCATATTCAGACCTTTAAAGGATTATTAGGGTGATCTTACTGGACTTTCTATGTAATGCTCCCAGTCTTGTAATTGTCTCTTTAGTATCCATGTTTTCATTTTTGTGCTCTTCCCACTAGTGCTCTTTCCCACAGCACTTACATGTAAAATTAATATCTGTCCTTTAAAATACAGATAGCAGATCTCTCTCTCTATGTGAGACTAACCCTCTTGGACTGTGCAAGACAGAAATCCCAAGAGAGGCAGTGGTAGGTGAAGGTGAAAGCTGTCAAGTGGGTCTGTTCCCAGAGGCCAGGGAGAAGGGAACTGTGTCGCACTCTGGCTCCAGTTTGGCATTTTACATGTGTCAGGCTGAGCAGCTGTGTTCTGGCACTGGCTGCTGAGACACAGACATGTTGGAACTGACTTGTTAATGAAGGCAACCATGGTAGATGGCCTGGTCAAACTGAAAAACATTACTTAAAACTGCTGCTTTTTCATCATGCAGACTTTACCCTTATCTGCCATATGATTGTATCTGTACTGCCAAATTAACAGCACTGATGAGCATTCCCTGGTGCTAAAACTTAATTATTCCTGCTCTAAAGCTGTTATAATGGATCCTGGCAGGGTGTTGGCTCCATGCAACTAGCTGTCTGCTTGCTGCTTCCCAGACAAGGTTTGGGAATTGGCAAGGAAGGTCCATGGGCTTTTCTGCATGTACTGATTAGGTGTTGTCACCATTTTGGAGGGTAGAAATTTAGTAGTAGAGGTAATAGTTGCTCCATGACAGTCTTTGGTTCCAGAACATAGACCAGATCCTCCCTCACTGGAAAAATCAAAATGTGATTTTCAACAGGCAAAATAACTGGGATTTTAAAATGGGTTTCATTCTGGTAGCCTTAGGCAGTGACTTACCAAAAAACGAAGAATTTCCTTTTTATTACTTAGCAGTATCTTGGTCCCTGATCCTTGAGAACACTGTTTTAAGTCTCACTTCTGTGCATGTTTTATCTACACTAATCCTGCTTGAAGACTGATCTTTTTTAAATCAGAATTATGATCCTGACAAGGACACATGATTCATTTAGTTTCTGGTGTTGGGAACAAAAGATGGTAATACTGCTTTTTGACTTAGCACACTTCCTTAAATGAAGAGTGATTAATCTTAGTTCTCAGAATATGTCTGAGTTTCAGGTTGGCTAAATTCATTAAACTCTTAATACTTACAATGCATCAGCATTGAAATAGTACTTTAAAGATCACATTATCATGCAGAGTCCTCTCCCATTTGAAAGTGATCATTGGCAAATTAATAACATTAATGAAAATTACTATTTTTTTCTGTGAGTAAATTCCTTCTGGTCTATTTTCTTCCCTGGCACTTGGGGGCAGAACTTTATCCAACAGAAAAAAGCTCCATAGAATCTAGAAACCATTGACCCTAGCATATGAATAATTTTGGGATCTCCTTGGAGAATTTGAATGTTAAAAGGGTTTATAAGACAAGAAAACAATTTTTAGGAAGACTAGTTGAAAAATTTCCTTGATAAATGTCCCTCAGAACATGGTTACTGGGGAAAGGTCGCCTTAGAGAATCGCACATTAACTTCACCTTTAATTACAGCTCTGAAGTTCACCTTCTAATTCGTTCAGTCAGCCACTTCTGTGTAATGTCCCATTTTTAGGTATGGTTAAAGCATCACCGATCCATTTTACTGCTAATGCAGCAAGGGGCAACCCCAGCCTCAGTGCAGAGCTGGCAGTGAGCAAAGGTGAAAGAGCGGTCAGAGGAGAAAGCCCTTGCTGAGGTCAGTGCTGTAAAGTCAGAAAAGATAAAGGCTGCAAAGTGTGACAAAATCTATAGGATTTTGGCTCAGGTAAGCTGTCCATCTGAGGTGGGTTCAAAAGGCAGATGAGAAAGCATGGTGCTGGACTGACCTGCCTTTCTGTAGGCAGTAAACCAAAAGAAATAGGACTGAAGTGAAGAGACAGAAGAAGGGACAGAAAATCTGGGGGCACATTCTTTGCTTCACATCAATAAACAAAAAATAAAGGCTTTGACACTTAGGGCATGCTCCTCCTTCCCTCACAGCCTAAAACCCCTGCAAAGAATAGTTGGTGGGGGGGGAGGCATTGGGGAAAGAAACAACAAAAATTATTTCCTAACAAGAAACATTCATGGTCTGTAGTTAGTTAACACACTACATTAGTTAATTCCAGTGTGAAATTAATTGGTTTCAAGTCTGATGTGTCTCTTAATATTGGACTGTCTCTTTCTTGATGGACCTTGTTTTCTTTTGCTCTGTTACTCACTTCAGAAGTGTCAGAAACACAGCCTTAATTATGTCGCTTCGTAATCCAATCCAGCATTACTAGTTTGCAAACAAGCAGAAGGTATTTAACAGCATGTCTAGGGCTCAATTTCTAAATCTTGTTTTTATGCTCTAATTTTGTGTCCTTCTATCACATGGCTGTGATGAAATGTATTGATTGTACTAAGGAATGGAATAGAAAATGGATCGGGCTGTGACTTTTGTTTGTACTTTCCAGCTTTAATGTAATTGTTCCTATGGAATTGAGGCTTTCAGCATGCAGGTGAAATGGTTTCATCATATCAATAGTTTCATGTGGACTGCAGTCTGAGCCTGCATTCCACAAAATTCATGAAAATTCAGACCCTGATAGGAAGGAAAATTGGTCTTCTTGATTAGTTCTTCTGAAACATGTTGTTTGAAGCTGTGCATAAGTGGAATTATGTGGCATACTAATGTTTACCTTTAGTCTTCTTTGGTGGGTAAGTTCCTTCCTTCTGTTGGTCCAGGTGCTAGAATTGTCATCCCAGCTGCTTCTATCATAAGAGATCTGTATCGATCAATAAAGGTGAAAGTTGTGATAGTTTTATTATATTTTTATTTATATTAATATATTTTATTATATTTTATTATATTTTATATGTTTTATTATAGTTTCTTTTTATTATCTTTTTTCAGTAAAATAGTACAGAGAATTATCATGGTTTGTGTAACAGGAGTTTGTTCACATATATCTGACTTCAGTATTTAGGCATTATAAGCTAGCAAAAAATCCTTTCTTCTGTGAAGAAACTGTATGCTCAAATAACTGTCATAATAAATAAATTGAGATTAAATTAAATCAGTGTGTGGTCAAGGTATATTTTAATACATGAGGACAGATAAGGATATTATGTGTGCCTGAAGAGAGAGAGTTCAAAAGGTTTTCTATTTATCTTGGTTATTCAAAATGTAATAAATATTTTGTTGCAAAAATCAAGTTAATACTTCTAGTTATCATTTTTCTCATAGCTGCAAGAGAATCCGTCTGGCTAGAACGAGAAGAGAGAGCACGGCAACATTATGAAAAACACCTAGAGGAACGCAGAAAGAAGCTAGAAGAGCAGAGACTAAAGGAAGAGAGAAGGCGAGCTGCCGTAGAGGAAAAGCGAAGGCAGAAACTAGAGGAAGATAAGGTAAGATTGAATGTCATGGTAACACTTTTCAACTTCTCTTGCCATAAGATGCAGTACTATTAACCTTTTTCTCCAAGAGCTGATGTAAAGAACGGAATATGACCCACAGTCAGTATGACAGAGTGTGTGGAAGGATTTTAAGCCTTACTTGCACAGGTACTGCTTCTGTTTTCTCTTATTCTGACTCAAATGCAGTGGAGTTGAGCATGCCTGGATTACTTTGTATGGCACTGCTCAAATTCATGAAGAAAAACAAATTGGGTCAGGTTTGTATGGTTATTTGTTAATTCTTAGCCATTCAGTTTAAGGGTAGTTAAATACAAGTTGCCCTAAGAAAACCTTTACAAAAATAAATGTGTAATGAAATATGCTCTTGGCTGATTTGTCTCAGTTGAACTGGGAAGTGTGTGCAGTGTAATCCTATGTAAGTCACCTAATCCTTGTAGGTGTTTGGTTTCCTATCTCTCCCACTCTTCTAGTGTTTAGTAGATGGGACATAGCACTAGGGTGTGTTTGTATAGAGGCAGGGCCAATTAAACTGATTTTACCTTTTCAAATTTTAAGTTAACATTCTAACTTATTTATGGCTTACTTGCCACTTAATTTTGTTCTGGTCTGCGTGTTTTAGTAGGCAGCACGTAAGCTTAAACACAATTGTAAGACACCTACTTGTTTTTGTCCATGTGGATGGAGGGTAGCAGGGTTTGATGAGAAAATAAAGTTAAAAATCCAGTAGTATCCAAATGTATTGTCCTGTTGTACTCAAGGAACGACATGAAGCTGTTGTACGTCGCACAATTGAAAGAAGCCAGAAGCCAAAACAAAGGCAAAACAGGTGGTCCTGGGGAGGAGCACTACACAACCGCATTAACAACGCAGGTAAAGAGGGAGGCTTGCTTTGCTCGGCACTTTCCCTTCCCCACCAGTCAACTGGAGTTTACTTTTCTTCTTCTGAAAGGCAGGATGATTTGCTGCATCTTAGTTTGAATTCTTTGCTCTTGGTCCTATTATTGCTAGCAGCAGCATGTTTGTGACATTCTCTTGTAGCAAAAAGGTAACAAGCAGAAAGAATTCTGAACAGAAGTTACAGCTTGTTTCTGGAGTTGATTTATTCTGTACCTACCTTGCTACAGCTTCTCGCTTCTGCTGCTTTGCTGTGGTTCCTGTGTGTATGTGTGGGTGTGCTTGTGCTGTGTCAATCTTGTGATACGAGCTACTGTGGCAAATGCTAGCTGTGTGCCTCTAAAAGCAGGTCTGGTGGAAATGACCAAATACTGAGGTTCAAGTAGACACAAGGAAGGAAAATTGTTCTTTGTAATAAGCAGTCTGTGCCTTGTACTGAAATTTGGAGAAATATAAGTACCTTTTCTTCCCCTAAAGAGACTTAAAGATTGGAAAATTAAGTGGATTTTAGCTATATGCTTTTTTCCTCAATTATCTTCTCCAACTTAATTTGCCAGTCATTAATGTGAATCAAGCCCCCCAAAAGAGAACTTTTCTTTTACTTCTTTGAACAGAAAGTGATCCTTAAAGTTCTTTTCTTCCTATTCTAATTTCAATGCGTCTAACCTCTCATCAGGGGAGGGGAAAAAAAAGTTGAGAAAAGAATGGTCTGAAATCTTTGTCATATTTAAATTCAATAAACAGTTATTTTTCATAAAAGGTTACTTTTTTGCTTAACTTTGTATAGCTTATTTGATTTTTATTTGATTTTCTGTGAAAAATCATTGTCTTGCATTCTGTCCCTAGGTTATTTTTTTGAATCATCATTCACCTTTCTCGATTTAGCAGGCCTGGAGCACCACTTCAAATCTCTGGGTGGTGCTAGAAAACCTGGTACATAATGCTGTGTTTTGTTATTCCTTTACCCATAGCTAGTTCTCAGGAAGTGAGATCATCAGTAACTAAACCACCCTCATGTAGTTGCAATGCATGCTTAACACCATGCTGATAGATTAGAACTGTTGTTAGTACCAGATATTTCATTATTATTTATTTCTATGGTGGAGAGTTACTGCTGGCTGACTCGAAAGATTTGGCACAATTCACTGAAATGAAGCATAATATTCTATCTACTGGAATTCAAGGAGAGCAAATTTGAATATTTTGTTATTTTCTGAAACCTTTTTGGCATACTGCACATAGGATTTACAATTATTTTGCACATGAACACAGACACATAACCAGCTGCGTTGGCTGTTTCATTGCTCATGGGTATTTTAATTCCTTTTTTTTTGTTGTTTCTTTTTTGGTTTTTTTTTTTTTTTGGATAAAGAAAGCAGCAATTTCCCAGGCAATGGATTGCATTTGGCCTATTCTACATTTATAGGATTCGTACTGCCAACACTTGTATGCAAATCCTTATGCTGAATGCCATTCATTTAAGTAAGGTTCATTGACACAAGAAATGCTGTCATGCCTAACAGCAGAGGTGATTTTCAATATTGTCATTTGTCATCATCAGAAAGCCAGTTTATGCAGTACATCCTTTCTGCCAGGTGTAGAAACCTGTACTGATGTTGAGTCGTCTCTCAGTGGAAGATTAGATGTGAGATCAAAATCCCTATCCCGTTCCCACAAATATCATTCTGGTCTCAGGAAGCCTGAGCATCCTGTCTCCAGTAGCGACTTGAACAGGGCATTCTCTAGTTTACCCCATAGATCAATTTGGGATCATCTTGCCAACCTACAGAGGTCTTGTTCTTCGCTGTAACATTTGGATTTCTCCTTTTTAAAACTCATTTCAGAGTTTTATTCCCCTGCCAGTGTCCAGTCCACCAGTTCTCTGCCCTCACCAAGTCATTCCAACGTTAAAGTTTGCAAATAATCACGAGGGGTAGGGAGAATCTTTCTTCAGTCCAGCCAGTTATAGTGAATCCTATTTGGTTCATAGATCTGGGGGAGAGTTAAGGTATTTTTCATATCTCTATTAAATTTTTTGTACACAGGGAGTATAATTTAATCTGTTGGGACAGAACAGGTGAATACACTGTTAATACACTTGTCCTAAATAAACAATGGCAAATAATACTTCGGCAGCAGTATCCTTAATGCTGTCATTGTCCTGAGTTTGTATCTGCTTTGAAAACAGTGTACAGTCACATTTTTTCACACACAGAATATGAATCAGCAGAGCAGTTAGGCATATGCTCAAGCCTCATTGCATTTCAGCATGGTTGAGTGCTTTGCTGAGTAGTGCTGAGGTTCAGGACATGCCAAAACATAAGCAAAAGCAGAATTGATTCTCACAGCATCTTTTGGGTGTCAGATTTTCAGATGAAAATTTGTAATGGGGAATGTGTAGTCAATGCATGGAGCGTGGAGCTCTTTTTGTTTGGGGTTGTTTTGTTTATTTTTGAGAGAGGAAAGGAAGGACACAGCAAACTTCCTTTGAGACACATATGCACAAGGTGTGTGCAGTCTCTGTTCTTGAAGTAACCATCACCCCTGCAGCAGGGCGCAGAGGCTGACTGCAGCAGTTGTGCAAATGATGTAATATTGCTCTAAAATGTATAGAAACTAAAATCAGATGATAAATTTTTCATGTTATGTATGCCAAGTAGGTGCATTACAAGTACTTTCTGCAGAGGCTGATTTTTTGTAATCTGCTAAGGTGTGTGCTGAGTTGGATTGACTCACTACAACTTCATTCTCAGCATGCTGAAAATAACTCTATGGTGGGTGGTTTAGCACTTACACACAACTGTGGGATTTTTAACTTAGTATTTTTATTTCTTTTGTGCTTACCCTCACTTCCTCTGTGCACTAGTCTTCCCTTAAACTTTCAGCATGGTATTATTGACCATCTGCCTAGTAACAGTGCCCAGTCACCTTTGATTCAGATACCAGGGAGTTTTTTTTAGTGAATAGCTTTTAGTTTCCGAGCATCTTGGTCCTTCCCTGAAGCTTTCTGTTATGAGTCATGAGCAAAGATTTTCTGACAATATTGAAAGTCTTTAGATTGCAACCCATTGAGTGATAATGAACAGAATATTTTACACACTTGAAGCTTAAACTGTGTTGTGCCCAGTCTTTGAGTCACCTGTACAACGTCTGCTGATAAATCCATTCTACTTTGGAAGTTCTTGTGGTAGAGCAGGAGTGACCTAGTCCTGTTTTCCTCCTCCCACTAGTGAGCTAGGAACTTGCACTATTGCATGCGGGCTGTCAATTAGCATTATCTCCATTTGTTTTAGATCGAGACAGGCGGTCTGTTTCAACAATGAACCTTTCGAAACATGTTGATCCAGTCATAAACAAGCGGCTCTCCTCCTCATCTGCAACATTACTAAATTCTCCAGACAGAGGTACAGTTTTGAAGAAAAAGGGCATTAAAAGAGCAGCAAGAAAGAATGTTCTATACTGATGTATTACTTTGCACATAAAAAAAAGCTCCTGAAGTCGTTTTCTGTACTTCATCTAAGTGGTAGTGGAAAGACTTCAAATGTGACAAGTAAATAAATGGTTGAACATTTTTTCCTGTGAGAACAAATAATTCTTGTTCTTTAAAACAAGAAAACTTACCTAAACAATTCTGCTTTAGCAAATGATAAAAGCAGTGCTTCTGTCAGGTTTTTAGTAAATGAGGTACAACTATTGAAAGAATACATCACTCCATAGTGCATGCAAAATCATGTGTGACCTTTTATTTGCGTTAGACCATTTTGTCATTATTTTGTTCTTTCCTTTTTCGTAGTAGTTCTTGAATGTCTAAGAACATATTGCATGAAGCTTTCGAGCAGTTACTTTATTACAGTTTCTGGTTATTTTATTACCATTTCTGGTTATTTTATGAAAGAGGTGTGGCTGTTTTTCATATTGTCTGTTTATTGACTTTTTGTGTCCAGTTATTTCTCAAAGATTGCTTCATTTCAGTGTACATTTTTGGTGTTTACAAGTCTGAAAAATGATAAACCATCAAGATTTTAAAAATTAACATAGCTGAATTGCTGCCTCTGTTCTGAGGACTTATGAGATTGAAGCATTGAGCTTAAAAGTTTTATTAAAGAATGTCTCTTGTGTAACTTGTGCAAAGAGCTTTACAGCAAAGTACTTGGTAGGGATTTTTTTTGTCCTCTACTGAGAATGAGTTCTGTCCCATTTCCATCCATAAAATTGTTTTAAAAAACAATTTTTTAATGGACTTTTTGTTGTGTTGTCTGGTTAATGTCATTATTTGTGTCTTAACTAAGTTCCAGATTTGCGTGAACATGAGTATCTGCTTGATTTGATGAGCCATGTTCATCCTAGTGGGCTAACCTAGTTGTACAGGCTGGTAACTTGTGAAAAATACAGTAGTACATTTGGAATTAATTATTCCTAAACACCAGTCATTTCTTGCTCTGAGTGTTGGAATCCAGTCAGTTTTATCTTTACTAGCTTTTCAGGTGTGTATATTGTCTTTCAAATGGTTGCTTTTTTTGCCAAGGGATGATTTTTTTTAGGAAGGGTCTTGGTGATGTGGGCAGGTGAACAGAAGCAGGCATTAAGGAAGAAAGATAGTCTCCTATGGACTGCAACACAGTGTTTTTCCTTCTGCACCCATTTCAAGTTCAGGAGAAGTTAAATTGAATACTAGGAATATGGATGTGATGGCTGTACGTCAAGATGTTGAAGCATTCTTTGCTTGGCATTTTTACTAAAAAAGCACAGAACCCTTTAGGAGTCTATTGTGACTTTTGCAGACTTCAAGACAAAAAGTAAATTCAAATGCTATAAATGCTTTTTCTCATGCAAAGTCAGATACCTAAATCTAGTTGAGCCATGTATCTGGAGAAGTGCCACGAGTCTCTCCAATGGCCTCAACCTCTTAAGGCAGGTGCTTAAAGCAAGGCTGTGACTGCCTGCTCCCCATTTCACCTTCCAGAGGGCACCCAATCACACTTTGTCTGTAATACAGACTCCTACCTGCAAAACAGCAAGCTGGAGATAAGGATGATAAGCTTACCTACTAAGTGGCTTATAGTTGTCAGCATGAACTTGTCATCTGTTGTGCAGCACGTTTTTATCATTTGAAGGACTTTTTTTTTTTTTTTTTTTTTTTTTTTTTTGGTGCAGCAGAAGACAAAAGTTTTCATTAACTGATTGGCTAAAAGACTGATTAATGCCATTTCAAACACTGTATTGCTATATAGCTCTTTATCACAGCTGTACAATTGGGCAGCTAGTACAGGTTTCTCATTATGCTTTTATGTTACTGTAGTTAGTGAATAGTTGAAACTGTAACAAAACATGAACACATATTCAACCGGAGAAATCTGCTGTTGACCAATAGATTTTGGCAGTTGTACTCTTTAAGACCTTTGCAAGGGGATAATACTTTTCATGAGGTGTGAGTTGCATACTTCAAGTTTTGCAGAACTTACATCCTAGTTGTTTTCCTCCACTTCTCTGCAGTGATTTTTCTTTCAAGCAGATGATCGTCTCAATCACTGCATCACTGTTTTCTGCAACCATTATAGAAGACATTCAGGGGTTCCAGTATTGTTTCCTGTTGAAAGAGCAGTTTCCCCCATTTACACACCATATCGTGTATGTGTATAAGCAAACACCACATTTTTCAATGAGAGCCTCCTTTGTGGTGCTCATCAGAAGGCCTGTTAAATCCCTGCCTCCCATCTGTTCCTACAACTAATCAAATGCTACTGTTTGCTTACTTGCAAATTATTCTGCTGCTGCTAAGACAACTTTCCAGTATTCAGGTTGTATATCCTGAAGACAAATATAGATGATTGTAATGAATTTACTTTTGCCAGCTCCCTGCAACTTTTGTGTGGTTTTTAGCTACAAGGAAGATTATAAGCATCTTTAATCTGTTAAAAATAACCTGCTTGTGGCTGAGAGAGTTGGGCTTGCTCAGACTGAAGAGAAGGCTCCAGGGAGACTTTACAGCAAAAGGGTCCTCCAAGAGAACTGGGGAAGGACTTTTTACAAGGACGTGTAGTAATGGGACCAAGAGGTAATTGCTTCAAACAAAAAGGTTTAGATTGGATATTAGGAAGAAAATCTTCACTCTGAGGCTGGTGAGATAGGTTGGTGGAACAGGTTGCCCATAGAAATTGTGGATACCCAGGGTCTAGTTGGATGGGGCTTTGAGGAGCCTGGTCTAATGGAAGGCGTCCCTGCCCATGGGAGGAAGATTGGAACTAGGTGATCTTTCAAGTCCCTTGCAACCTAAACCATTCTATAATTCTGTGAAATTGCCCTTAGAGGGATGAGAACAAAAAATACTGCTTCCCCTTGTCTGTCAGATGGTTTGAAAGACTAAATCTTGAAAACGTCACCCTGAGGCATAAAAAACAAAAAGAGCAAGAAAAAAAAAGCTGACTTCATTGTCTTAAAGATTATCTTATTATTTTGGGATGTTCTTTCTTTGGTACTCAGTTTTGCTCCAGTGTGGTTTGAGCCAAACTGAAGCTGATCAATGCATTTAGGTATTAATACTCATGTAGTTGGAACCCAGTGGGCAAAAGTTTGTCTGTTCTAGGTGAATGCTGCACTAATCTGTTCAAATGCATATTGAATGCACGGAGTGTGATGCTTTCAGGGAGCTGTGCATTTGGAAAATTCAGTATGTGATGACCCTGGCCCACAAAGCCAAGGTGCATCTAAACAAACTCTGATCTAAACCCATTGTAGAGAATCAGGGAGACTTCGCTCCAAGGTTCTGGCTGAAGCTATTTTGACATCTCTGGACTAGGCCTATTGCTTATATGGAGAAGAAAGTTTTTGGTTTTAGTCCACTGTTGTGCATATCAGCTAGCTCACTTCCACATGCTGTCCCAGTGCTTCAGCTGGATGCTGTGGACATGTGATTTCTTCCAGTAGGGGATGTGGATACAAACTCCCCTGAGTTAGGGGCAAAGATAATTAAACCATACTAATCTTTAGGACAAGGAACATGCAAGACGTGGCAGGTGAGACATAGGTATTGTAAATCATCAGTCTCTTAGCTGTGTCCTCTTGAGATTACTTCATCTCTGGGGGCTTATATGTGATGTAAGGGCCATATTTACATTGTGGCATTTACTTATCATGTAAAGATAAACTCCAAGAAATGGATGGTGTATATATAGTACTGGTTTACTGGCCTAAAATATCAGGGATTGCCTTCTGAAGTTGTGTGATCTTTATGTTAAATTAAGTTCTCCAACTAGAGTTCTCCAAACTCATCCACAACCATACCTGTGAGCCTCACCTACTAAAGCCTGAGACCATAAAAAAGAATCTGTTGTCTTGCAACAGTAGCTTTAAACAGTGATCACATCAAGCATGGTGCCTGGAGATGGAAGGAAGCAAAGTCTTTACCATTACTGCATCCAGTTTAATGGTATCTCTGTGATTTCTTCATTGTTAAACTGCAAGCTTAATGATAATGTGTGTGCTGTAATGGAGGTCTCTGTAGGGTATTTTGTGCGTTTCTATGATCTCTACCATTGCAGAATGGAATCATTAATCAGAGAAAGCTCTGGCAATAGTACATTGTATAAAAGGACGGTTATGAAAAGAGCCTGCTGTGTTTGAGAGTCCTGTATTTCTATAGTAATGCCCCTTATTGCATCAGTGGAATTTAAGGGAGCAATATGAGAAGTGCAAAACAGCTCTGAGGGCAGATTAAGCAATTATATTTTCATAGGAGGAGATCGAGATCAGCCTCTCTTTTCATGGGGCTCAGCAAAGAGTAGATTAAAGACAGATTCAGCGTTTACATTTATTAAAAGTGATGGCTCTCTTCCTTTAAAAATGCAAATGAATGTCAAGTTTGTTACAGCCAGTCACTTCAGTGAATGTTATAGAGATTGAGCCTCATAAATTCAAGCTACACTTTTGTTGCTGCAAACATTAAACTAAGGCAAATGAATGCTGAGATGTAAGAAGACCTGATTTTGCTTGCAATATCAAGATTATTGCTATAGTGTAAGCTTACTATAATGAACTACTTTGGGAAGTAGTTGAATGTTTTGACTTGTGATGCAGTTATACAACAAATTATAAAGCAATTTGTTGTATTGGAATATCAAGAAAATACCCAATTCAATACAGAAAGTAACTTACAGGATTCTTCTGGTTAATACTTCACCATGATAAATGTTTAGTTAGCATTTAAAAAAAAAAAAAAAACAAAACCAAAAAACTTTACAAGATAAAAGGATTCTATTGACAAGCTATGCTTGCATTAGACAACACTGGGAAAAGCAAAGTACCAGTGCAATTGCAGCCAGGTCAACAGGTAGTGCGTTTTAAAAACAGAGCAACTCTTTGAAAAGTTTATTCTTTTTACTGTTCTGCATGGAAAGTGATCATTAGCAGGATCTTTGGACAGAGAATTAATGATCAAAATGTTTTCTGTGGCTTCACCTATTATTACTGAGACAACTGTAGCTGCTGAGCTTGGTATCTGCAGTTGAGGTGCAGTACCCTTTTGCAATACTTTGATAAAACCTCATTGACAAAATTGACAAAATTCTCTCTATAGCAGTAAGCAACCTTTTCTGTGTTTTCTAGGTAGGCTGGTAAACTTTAGAAGGTGTTTTAGTGCAACTGGAAGACTACATATCCTTTGTATAGGAAGACTTTGGGACACAAAATGTTGAAGTCTATATTTAGGAGTGGCAACTGTCCTTCTAGTAGAGAAATTATCCTGTCATTCCTAACATGGAATGTGGCAGATGTGCAAAATATTAGTGTTCATTTGGTAACAATTTGCTGCAATGCCACAGGCAGTAACATAAATTAAATGTTCCTATGTACATATTTCTATAGGAATTTTTCTGCTAAAAAGAAGTAATAATAAAATGCAAACCACCGAACTATTGTGGACAGTTTCAAGGTTTTCATGGTATGCAGTAGTGAGAAAACAGTACTAACACTCTGCAGCATGTGGTTATATGTGAGGTGTTTGATCTAACATCTTGCTTGTATGGTGCACGTTCAGCTCGCCGTCTCCAGCTCAGTCCATGGGAGAGCAGCATCGTTAGCAGGCTCCTGACGCCCACACACTCATTCCTGGCTCGGAGTAAAAGCACAGCTGCATTGTCTGGAGATGCAGGTAATCCTATAAGAACAGAGGCTTCACGTCTCAGACGTTTATTTTTCCAGATTCCTTGCCGGATGTTGTAAAGTCATTGATCTAATTATGAATCTATGGTAGCATCCCAGAATGAACTTGAATGTCCGTGATTAGTGTGCATGACAGCATGAAAGCTTCTCCGTAGTTGTTTGCTATGCCTCTTTCTTACTTTTGCCTCTTCATCAATGCAATAAATGAATACAAAACATGCAGGGCAACAACATCACGCTGACCTTGGCTGTTTAAGCAAATGCACACCTTGTTGGAAAGAGCTGATTTAGCACATCCACTGCTAAAGCTCTGAGCTGCTTGCTGCAAAGGAGTTTCAGCTCCTGCCAGAGCACTTCCCACGTGGAGAGAGTTAGACTTTTATAAAAATAGGCCCTGGCTACTGTGCATTTAATACCTGTGAAGTTAAATGTGCAAGTTTAGTGAGGTTATAATAATTGTAACGTTGTGTGCCAACCCCAGAACAGGTCCCTGATAGCACTTACTGAGGGAAAATGTATGTGCAGAAATGTGATGATATTGCCAGGTGGTAATTGAAGGCCCAGGCAGAACTGTATTCCAAATACAACCAGGGCATACTCGCTTATCATGTATTTTAGGCAGGTGACAGGTGCCTCTTCTGTTTTCATAGGATGTTTTATAATCATCCACTGGGAACTTTACCATTATACCCTCAGCATGTGCAGCAATATATTATTGTAAGTCTAGGCAAGTCTTTCTTGTCTGTTGTGGACAGGATTTTTATTCTAATTAAAGAACATAGAAGGTAAGAAGGAACAGAGATCTGCTAAGATTACTTTTAAAGAAGCTTTCACTTAAGAACTCTTATAACTAATTAGGCTGTGGTACGTTTCCACGGGGGTAGTGCTGTAGGAGCAAAAATGTGGATGATAGTCTGCAAATAGTAGAATCAATAAGCACAGAATTCTTTTTTACTCTTCAAAACCAATAACTTGTAAAATTAATATTTAATATCACCTACCATGAAGGGTATTGGAAATTCAGCTCTTCATTAGGGAATAGTTGAGAACGCATCATGTAAGTGGTTCCTGGAGCAAGCATGAAGTTTTTTGGGACTGCTCTTGTTTATACCGCACAACCAACTCTAAACTGAGTGGAACATTGAGAAAGGCTACAAGTAGCAGGAAAGACTGATTTGTCAGTTCAGTCTAAGGCAGTTCCTTGAAATTCCTTCCCTATGCTAACTGGAACTATACCACCAGAAGAACAATCCATCTGCTCATTGTTCTCCAGGTATTATTCTCTAGGAGCTATAACTTCAGCCCTTTCATACAGGATGCTTCCTGGAGATTAATGATCAGGTGATGGCAAGGGCTCACAGCTGTGCTCAGAGTATTCCAGTCATCCCAGCCTGCCATTATTCCCTTGAAAGTTACCCTGCCCTTTGGCTGTAAAAATAAATTGCAATGTAAAAAATCCAAACTGAGTTAAATATGGATTCATGTATTTAAATCTTAAGTGAGCTATTAGGGACATCCAGCATAAGAGTACATTGGGATCTTTTTAAAAATAAATCCTTCAAAACTAAAATGTTTTTTAAATAGCTTTCAAAAAGCTCCTCTGAATAGATGTAGTCCTGTTAGTACATGAATCATTGGAAGTGCTGCCTAAAGCATTGTTTGGCAACTTCACAAATGAAAATGAACTGTTTCTCTTTTAATACTTGCACTGTCATCCTTGGTGGTAACTTCAGATAATCAGCATGCACAAGGGGAATTGATTCACAGAGCAGGAGCCACATAAATTATAAGTGGTGTAAAGCATTATGCCACTGCCTCCTATCTGGCTTAGATGGACTCAACCAAAATAAAAACACAAACAAAAACCCCTGTTTTCTTGTTTCTTGCTTGTTTTTAAGTCATAATTCCTCATTAAACATAAATCCCTATAAACTATAAGGCAAGCATTAGTGCCTTTGCTGTAACCCTTACGTGAGACTCTATTCATAATGTTAATCTCTTGGTGCAGGAGAATTTGCAGCATTAGTACTGTTAAGTCTATGAGCTCTTCCTGTAGCAGCAGCTGTACTTTTGTAAGACTGGAAGAATTAACTGTATGTGGAACTGCTTTCTTTCAAGTGTGATCAGAGAGGGATATACAGGCAAGAAATATTCGTTTGGTTTGGCTTTTCATTAAGGCAATAGAGGATGTAAATTTCTTTGACATGGGAAAAAAAAAAGAATAGGAAGATATTATATAGAGTCCCTATTTTTTCCTTAAGGGTAATAATTGTGCTAAGACTCAATTAAATGACCAGAAGAGACAAACAGGAGCAGAAAAATAAAACTTTGCAGTAATAGCATAGTTTTTCCCAATCTTCTCCTTCAGTTAAATCAAGTGAAAGTCCAAGAACACTTTGCTGCAAGAAGTTTCCCATGACATGTTTGGCAGTTAAAGCTCTCTTTGAAGATAAAATCAGAGCACTGTATATCTGATACCTGCTATTGTCAGATCTTTTGGTAATAGTCTTTTTGCTTGTGCAAACCAACAAAAGCTGCCATCCTGGTTACTCAAATTCTAATTTCCAAGCTGATTTGTTGTTGTAAGCCTGCTTTTTCTTTAAATGTGTAAAATAGTTTGCTGTTGAAAATGTATTTAAGTTGTTATTCTAGAAATACCAAAAAATATGATGGGATAAAATATTCCTAAAAAGAAGAATTTTTAAAAACAAATCACTTGCTGTAAAATGTAGACAGCAATTTCATTAATTTCCTAGTTGAAACTGTTTTGTATTGTTAATGAGTTTTGATCTTTGTGTGTATGTCTCCGTTAGTTTTACTTCACTTCCAATGCAATTCCTAGGCATTTTGATTCCATTTGATAGCTTTCTATTCTGAATGTAATTGAAACTCATTCCAATGTATGTACTAAGCTAATCTGGCAGACCAGCCACTGTTTCTACTGCTTTTTCAGAACCACCAGTTGTACAAAAACTTAACGGGAAAATACTATCTGCTATCCAGTATCATGGCATACTTCTTAATTTTTTAGAAAGAAATTATTAGTTTACAAATGGATTGCATGAGCATCTACTGAACTTGCATCCTTACTGTATGTGTGGCCAAGCAAAAGTGTCAAATGATGGTTCTGACTTGATAATTATTCATTTCTCTTTGTATTAACACCTTCTTTCTTTTCTGTCTTTCTCGGTCTTTTCTCTTCCTGCTGGCTTTCCTCTGTCAATTCTCCAATGCTACTCTGTAATTAAAACTAATAAATAACCAAACCAACCAACACCGTAGTTATCCCCCTTTGTCCCCGTTCAGCATCTTGCAGCCCCCTCAGCCCTCTGTCCTACAAGGCCATGAACTGTAGGAATTCAGGAGAACGAGCAAAACTTTATGCTTCTACTGATGCCGTTGGACGTCGGCGAACAACGCACCTTGCAGGGGTAAGCTTGGCAGCTGCACGAGTACTCTGTGTCCCGTGCCATGACTGCACTGCTTGTTGGGACTGGAATAGCTGCAGGGATACTTCCTCCCCTCTGCACTGTCCCCACCCTCTCCAGTTTGTGTCATAGTTGGCTGGATTCTAACTGAAACACACTAGGATATGTAGTGACACAGCCTGATTGCTCACCAAAGAATCCGTGTGGAAAAGCACTGATGTTTTCCAAACACCTGTGTTTGCAGAGTAGATGCCTTAGCTTCTCACAAGGCACAGTGCCCCATTCTTAACTGTGTTCTTTGCTGCCTTTTAAGGCCCAAGATGGTGTTGCCATTTCTCCTTCAGTGGGGAAATAGTTTTTCCCAGCAGGCTGTTTTCACAGAGGTTCCAGATTTTGATGTCTTCTGAGGCCTCCAGCAAATTCAGCTGAGCCACTAAGATAAAGAGGTGGGGGGGAGTGCGTGCACTCCCATGTCTCTATACACAAGTACACAGAGTACTCTCACTTCATCTGGGCTTTCTTAGGAGACCAGGCTAGTAAACTTTCGCCCACTGGGAAGGAAGAAGTTGGTTTAGGATCATGGTTTATAAACAAGGCTTTCCACTGGTTCATTCTGAATGATTTAGTAGCAGTACTAGGGCTGATCTGAGCTTTTAGGAACATCAAAACAGTAGACCAAACTTGTGTTGACTGTGCTCCAAGCCGGTGGGATGCAGTCAGACCCAGTTCAGATTCATTTGGTGAACCTGAGCAGTTACATTTTTCTTGTACTTACAGCCTGAGAGTGTGAGAAGAGTTGAAGTCATCTCTGCAAAACATTGTGCAAGAGGTGCTTGCATTTTTGTTTGATGGGCAGAAGGTCAAGAGACAGTGCTGCTATTGACATCCTTGTTGGAAGCAGTGTTAATCAAAGTGTCATGAGTCATAGCCAATACTTCATCTTTAGGGTAGTATACTGAAGTTTAAGCTAAGGCATAGCCTTGGTATTATCTCTAGAGAAATTTCCTACTGTGTGCATAGAGCATTGCACTCCCCTGACCTAATGGTTCTTCCTCTTGAGTCCTTCTGATTGCAAGAGGTTTGGGGTTTGGTCTTTTTTTTTTTTTTTTCCCAGATTAAAAAGAAGAAAGGTTGTTACTTTTTGGTGGAGGTGATAGAAAACTGTTGTTAATATAAAATGAGTGAATTAAGAGCTGTTTCCAGTAGCCTGTGTGACGTGGAGAATCGTTTATGCTTCTGCAAACTTCTGTATGAGTTCAGCTGTTAACTTTATTTATATGAAGAAAAATTTTCTGATGCTCTACTTTCAGTACTAATAAAGCAAATCCAATACAGAGTTACTGCTAGCAAGCTAAAACTCTTGTTGATTGTAATGCATTTATTCTCCTTGTGTTTACTTTGATAACTCAGCACATGATGTGCTCATGGAGTTATTTTCAGTCTTTCTTTTCCAGTTGTTAACCTGGCTTTCAGTTCAGGGGACGAGCATTGCACAGGTTTCAGCTGGTGTGGCTCTCAAGCCTCATGACACACCTGCTGCAGGGGTTGTGTTTAAGCTCCAGCCAAGGTGATGAGCAGCAGCCTCTGCATCATGCTGGCTGACTGGCAGCTCAGTGTACTTTCCAGTATTCCTGTTCTTCAGACTTTAGATTCTTGAGATCTGAGCTCATTATTCTAAAACCATGAAGTTTTTAGTCTAGATTTAAATATGGGAAGTAAATAGATGCCTATATTCTCATATATTCCCTTAAAGCAATAGTTCTATTGTAGCTCTGGTTTGTATTACTAGAAATATTTCTCAACTTAGGATTTTATTTTTTAAAAATAAAGAAGGATAAAGGGAATTACTATCATGTATAAGAACCAATGGCAAAAAGTATGTGCTGTAAAATCATCCAAGAAAAGAAAGAATAGGATTGGTCTACCATATTTGGAAGCTTTGAGGACATCTGTGGTGTTCACTTGTAAGCATGAACCCAAAATGTTGTGCTGTGTAGGAAGGCTGTGACCAAGTATGAGCCAAGGGCAGGGGGAGTTTGTTTTGTGTTTTCTGCTAAATAAATACTGTGCTTGTGGGATGTAGTGGAAGATACTCTGTGGCAATCAGCAAAGATCAAACTATAAAAGGTAATTTTTTTTTTGCCTGTGTGAAAATAAACCTCTGCAAATTAGCCCATTACATTTCAGGACAGGAGAGAATGATTGAAAAGGGTCCTTGTTGTCAAATGCATATTCACTGACAAAGATGGTGTCAGGTTACAGGGCTATATTAAGGAACTTGTTAAACAAGCTGTAGAAATCATTGACTCAGCATTGCTTTTTCTCAGCCCCCCAACTCCTCATCCTTAACTGAGCTTGCTTTGCTTTCTTTAGCTGTGTGAACTCTGGCTTGACTTTGTCTTTTTGTTTGCCGAGCTATAGACTGACAAAAGAGAAAAGGACCATTTGTCATCCAGCTTCTCAGCCAACTTTAAAGGAGGTCATTTTACTTCCAGCCTCAAAGCTAGATCATCAGCTCCCTCTCCAGTTTGGTAAGTCAAGTACATGCTTAGCTGGACATGAGCTATAGGCAGCTCTGATTGTTCTATTAATTAAATATGAAACATGGCAAACTTATTTGATGATGCAGATGTTTTTTCTCTGCAAAAAAAGGAAAGACAGCCCTGCTTTAAAAAAAAAAAACTGCTACTGCTCTGGAGAAGGGGAAGGGGCAGGAAATCACTTGGTTTCTCCCTTTCTGGCAGGGCTCAGTGCTCACACATTTGGAGAGTTGGAGGGAGGCATTTTGCATGAAACCAAATCAGTTGTGCCAGCAGTCCTGCTTGATAGAAAAAAACACAGAAGTGATTTCATTTTTAGCTGCTATGGTAGTAGAAGTGAAAACCAGCATTGTCACTCTTTGATTACACAGGCATGCATCAAAGTCTTTGCCTTTTTTGCCTGGGACACCCAAGCAGATAACTTCCCCACCTGGTTCCTCCAAAGTTTCCTCTGCTCAGACACGTCCTCCCTCTCCTGGCAACATCCGGCCAGTCAAAAAAGAAATCAAACCAGAGAGTGAGAAGAAAAGACAAGAAAAGGAGGCTGAAAAGGCCAATGAGGTGAGGACAGAAGAGGGTAAAGGAGCTTCAGCAGGTGCTGGAGAACCCGCAAGTCAGGAACAGCTCACTGTCCAAGCAGAGCTAACTCAAGGTAAGGAGACATCCTGCTTTAGGAAAAGGAATGTTTCATATTTTTCCTTCCCTTTCCCTGAAATGATGTAGTTTTCTGTCAAAGGTTAGTCTGAATTTCTTCACAACACTCCTGCAGATGTATGTTCATTATGAGGAAATTGTAGACAGGTTGAAGCCCTCCTGCTTCTGAGTCAAAACAACATGCCAAGCTGCCTCACACAGTGTGGCTTCACAAGCCTCTTCTCTGCCCTTTTGGACAGGAATTTTGTCCTCCATATCATAACATGGCTTCTTTACAAACTGTTGAAATAGAATGTTAATGGTCTGAAGACTTTACAGTGCAAGAAGCCATCACATGAGTTCATGTGAGCATGTTATACACAGTGCACTTGTGCTGGTAACACTACTAACTTATGTAATTACTAGCTTATGTATAATATTGCAAGAGGACCATATCAGGAGAGATTAGCAGAGTATAGTAGAATGCAAAGAACCAAGGAAAAGAGTAAAACGGAATAGGGGGAATTTTTAAGGGAAAATGAGTTATTAAATAATTAGTTAACAAATGAACAGGAAACCCTCACCAAACTCTACCAACCCTGAGAAGCAGCAATGCAGAAAAAGATGAACACAAAAAATAAAATAATGACTGTGAAGTGTAGAAAGGGAAAAAGATAAATATGAAAATGGAAAAATATAGTTTATTTCTAGCAGACATTTTAATTCATTCTAAATATGGCATAAACTGTCTCTTGCAGATGAGATAGAAAGTCCAGTGTGACCACTGGGATAACAAATTATGTTAGTTAGGATTCTGAACTTAAAATTTGTAGACTTCCCTGCAGTTACCTTTCAGATAACAGTTTTAAGTATTAGAAATCTTGCATTTAACTGCAGCAAGTGTAGTTTGGGCTTGTTCTATGAAAAAAAAAAACTGTCATGAATTTATTTATTTTGTTTTATTAAGTTCTGTTACAGTAGTTCCTGTCTGATACCCAGATCCTACTACAAAAGGTGCAACCCCACAAAAAGGGTGGATGGATGTGTCTGTTGGCCATGGGCATGCAAAGGAGATTTAATTGCCACCTTTTGCTTGCTTCCTTTTCAGAAGAAAACTTCCTTTTAAGACCATTTCAGAGATGAGAACTTTGCATGTATTTACAAGTTATAGCCCTCCAGTACAAAGCACAGACCAGGCAAACCATCATGCTTGTCTGACTGTTTAGTTCAGGAGGAAGAGAGACTCCACTTCCTCGCAGTGTCAGTCAAAATTTGAGTTTGTGACAAGGTCTCTTAGTACTGAAACAGGTTATGTGTGATAAAAGTATTCAAAAGTCAAGCAGCTTGTATTCACAGCAAAGAATACAAACAAGAATATGAAGTGGAGACAAATGAAAGAGGAGAGTGCTATAGTTAGAGTGATGAGCAGCCCTTCAAATTGAATGTGTTCTCCCAAAGCCAGAGGAGGGCTTTGGCTGGGACCAAAGATGGAGACCTCAGGCAGAGCATTTTACATGTGAGGTTATAGGATGGCTTTGTACTGCCTGTGGAGCCCCCAGCTGCCAAAACTTATTTGCTGGTTGAATTCAAGGGTCTAGAGAGGTGCAAGTACAGCATTTGGGGCTAGAGGAATGTTGCTGATTTGCTAATTCTCCTGGGGCTGTGTTGCAGGTGAATACAGCTCATTCCCTACAGGTAACAGCACTGGCCTTTCACTGGTGTGGCTCTGCTGCCTGCTGGCCAGCAGCCAGGGGGTCAGCAGGTAGCAATTGCTGATGAAGCTGTTCAAGCTTTTGCAGGCAAATCTCACACACAACTTCACTAATGCCAATGAAGCTTTCAAGGTCTTTTGGGTGTTATCTGTTGTGACAGCAGGGCAGGTGTGCATTAAGCTGCTTGTTTTGCTGCCAACTTCAGCACCTGAGGCAAGAAGCGAGCCCCAAGCAGCACAAAGCTGTGCTCCCTTCAGAGCAACAGCCCTGCCTTGGCCCGTGTTAGTAAATTAAAAAGGGCTGAGGTGCAGGAACTCTGTCATTTATACTGTTTACAATTACAAAGGCTCTCTGGTATGTTTCTGATCCAGGCTGTAATTGCAGCTTCTCATTTTTTTACCTTCTGTCCCCAGGGCTACTAAGAGCATGGCTCTAAATGGCTCCCAAAATTCAGTGATCAAGTTGCTTACCTTTTTATATTTCAACATCCCAGAATTTTCTGAGTCCCAGCTATGTCTTGGAGGTCAGCCCGGGTCCGCACTGTTCCCTGGGGTCGGGCTGAATACCTGTTTTGGTAACGTGAGAGAATAGTGCTCCACTGAGCTAGTGCCAAACTGTGCCAGCTCACCTCAAGGCTAGAGAACAGGCCCCGGCACTCTTTAAATTACTGGTGTAGAAGTATCCTTTGAATTCATGGTCAAACCCTGGAGGAGTTATAGAAATACCTCTGTAGTTTTTAGCTGATAGAAGAGGAAAGCAGGGAGGTCTACAGATGGGAATTCAGCACAGAAAACAACTGAATTTATGTTTGTTTACATGATGAGGTATAGGAAGGGGGGAGTCAGGGAGGAAACCCCTCTTTAGAAGTTGTTAGTGATGTAAGGAAAATTGTCACATCCCAATATATTAGGGATGAAATATAGATTAGAAATGCAGATTTAAAGTCATCTGCTTGCTGGTCCTTGTGACTTATTTTACATATATATTACTGGGGTCAGAATCTGATTTCATTGACAGTTCAAAGTCTTCCCTCTCCATGTTTGCCTGCATTACCAGATGGGATTACTCTGGGAATGCTTCCTAACATTAGCTTGTGGGTCCCTGGTGTCCAGAGAAAAGGTGATGAGTCACTCTGTACCTGTGCTAGAGAATGGCAGGCAAACTTACAGAAATATGAACTAGCCTTTTACTTGAAAAAAACCTGTAACATCTTCTCTGCCACATGGACGAAAACTGGCCCTGAATAAAGAATTTATATGAAGGCACTGCTGAGATTTGAACACAAGCCACAGTTCACCAATTGTGTCAAAATTTAAAAAGTTGTGTCCCATGAGTTGCCTCAGGTTGGAGCAGCTGCAAAAAATGATGACAGCTGGCGTCCTACCCTTGGTGCAGATCACTTCAGGCAGCTGATCTTTGAGATCACCAAGTCACCAAAAATTCTGGCTCTGATCTTCAGATGTGGATGATGAGAAAGAAGAAAATATAATTTCACAATGTTTTATTTCTGCTCTTCAAACAGAATTGAGCAAGCTTAAGGAATGTGATGGTAGGGACTTGCTGAGCCAGCGTAACTCCTATTAAGCACCTGTCAGCATTTGTTCTGACAGAAAATTTGGTGTACACTTTCAGCTGCAGGTGCTTTCACATATCCTGCAAAACCAAACTTCTCTGAAGGTATGTGAACCTCTAGCATCTAGAAACATTCTCCTCCTCTGACTTATTTAAAAAACACATGAGCTTGAGAACACTTTGCAGTGCATTCAGAAGTATTTTCTGTTCCTTTCAAGAGAATGACATCTTGGCTACTGTGTCTGTACAAACTAATTTTCTTTCCCATTTGTTTCAGCAGCCAGCCCATCCCTACCTCCTGCTCCACCAGCTCTTTCTCCAGCTCCAGCACTGCCCAAGCCTTCTGCAGGTACAACTGACCCTGAAGAAGCAACAAGGCTGCTGACTGAAAAGAGGCGCCTTGCTCGTGAGCAGCGGGAACGGGAGGAGCAGGAAAGGAGGGAGAGAGAAGAGCTTGAAAGGTAATTCTAGGCCTCTGCAGTAGAGAAGATATGTTTTCAGCAGCTTCCTGTGTTTATTCTGCTGTTAAATTGCTGTATACGAAGCACAGCACTGAAGTGCAGGAGGCACAAGTTCCTCCCCAAAACCATATTTTCCTGTTGTTTTTTTCAGTTGGTGCAGTATATACCTAAGCAGATCTGTAAGGTTAAAACTTAGAATAAGTGGTGCTTTAAAAATAGGCCAGGAGGAGAGAGCAGATCCTTGCAGTTGTGATTTGTTGTTTCCTCAGAGATTAACAAAGCTGTGCTTTTTTTGTTCCCTCTAGCAAATTCTACATGGCTGTTTTCAACTTTGTGATCAGCACAGCCTCTTTGAGTTGTAAGATCTCTCTTGTGGGTGGTACTTCAGGTGTGCAGCTGTTGTGACTTGGACCTCTTAATTTTCTCATTTAAAATGAAGACATCCCCCACACCCTCCCAGCAGTTTTGGGGAGTAATTAATGTTACATCTCACTTTCTAATAGCAAATGAGTAGCCCATCTGGATACTCATGACTCTGGCTGCAGCGTAAGTTGAATGTTTTTTTAGAGGGCTGCCATGCCCCTGGAATTTGTTGGACTTCTTGATAGGAACAAGGCAGAACCAGTTAAAATAGCCTGGCTTTCCAAAAGGCTCAGAACACTGACCATCTCAAAAAGAGTTTTAAAGGAAAAAAAAAAGTTTCTGTGGCATAAGAGTAATACAGTGAATAAATATTATGACACAAAGATCAAAAATAAAAAGAAAAATCAGCTTTCACAGTGAAAGGAGTTGCCAGTGTCTGTGCAAAAAGAACTTGAAAGGAGTTGCGGCCAGCGAGATGTTGTTGGTCTTCAGTGAGATAAGTCAGTTGTGAATTTGAGACATATCTTATATTGTTGTGCTATAAAATGGAAGCTGAATTTCTTACATTTTATATTGAATTTTAATTCTTCCATTTTAATGGAAGCTGATAAGCATAGAAGAATGTGTGTAGGAAATAAATCTAACTTGACTCCTGGTGTTGGTCTCTGGCTGAATTATTTCTGAGGGAAGAGATCTTGTTTGGAGTTGAATATTTGAAAGTATCAGGTGAGTCATGGTTGACAAAGGAAATGAACTGTTACAAGTTAATAGAAACAAGAACAATATGAAAATGTCATTCTGAACTAATCAAGATAAATCTACAGTTTGAATGTTGTGTTTTATATTTTTTGTGATAATAAAATCAGTAAAACTAGAAAAATAAGTGCAGACAGACATCAAAGAAGGTAACAAGTACATAACAGTTTCCATGTGAAAATCTACTAAACAGGTGAGGATTCTTCAGCTGGGAAGATACACTAAAAAGTCCTAAATAATTTGGGAATCTTCAAAGGTGAAGAGGAAAAGTTAACTACTTCATAATACAAGGATGAGGGGCCATTAGTAAGGTTAGAAGGTAACCTTCAAAAATTGGCAGAATTAGGTACTTCTTTTTAAACAAGGAATCATTGCCATGAGGTGAGACGGGTGCCAGAAATGTGTACTGTTTCAGAATATGAAAGAGCAGAAAGTTTTGCAAAGTGTATTAATCAAAGGTTTTGATTCAGAAAGCATGCAAGCCATAGATTAGGTAGGGGTATGCTGGGGAAGTATTGGTGTTGCATTGCAAAGTTTTTTATATTCCTTAGGGCTTCATGTTTGGCCCCTGTGGGAAGCAGAACAGACAGCTTAGGAATAGGGCAGCAGTGCACCTTTATCAAGCAGGGCTGGATCAGGAACCTGGTGGTTTGGCTTTTCTCCCTACTTTTATTACCTGTTTTTCTTATGCTTTTTTCATGATTGCAGACAAAAGAAAGAAGAGTTGTCCCAGAGGATAGCTGAAGAAAGAGCTCGCCGCGAAGAGGAGGAAGCTCGCAGACAAGAAGCAGAAAAGCAAAGGAGGGATGCAGAGGAGCGGGAAAAGGAGGAACGACTGCGCCGCCAGGCAGAAGAGAGAGAGCAGAAGGAGAAAGAAGAGATGGAGCGCATTCAGAAACAAGTATGCTTCCCTCTTGGAATTTCTGGGCCAATCTAGTTGGCAGTGAAGTGGGTGAAGCAGCACCTCTTACATAGCATCTAAATTAGAGCAATATCTAAAATTTAAATGCTATCTGTTGGGACAGAGTTAATTCCATAGAAATGCAATTCCACACGTGGTATGGAGTTGAATTTTGAGGGGTTTTTTTCCTCTTTCACTTTACAATGTATTTAGAACAAATCCTTTCTTACTCCTCATAAACTGTGATGAAAAAAATCAATAGGGTTGTATTGGGGAATTTTGATAAATGCTGTTATACCAGAGAATTCTTTGTCCCAACAGTTACAGCAAGTCCAGATGCAAAGATAACTATTCACTGTGTTGGAGATGTAGTACTGCTGAGTTCTGGTCCTGTGTCAAATACTGCTTTTGTGTGGGGCTCGTGCGAAGGGATTGATTTAATCAAACCAAGGAGAACCTTTATCTGGCCCAGTACTCCTGAAATCAGAGTAGCTAGTCAAAAGACATATGCTAATAAATGAAAATTTTTCAAGTGCTTTCATTTTTGATGGGCATAATGTTGGTTTACTGACTTCAGGAGAGGCTGTGGTAAGCATTCTGGATAAGATTCTTTCCTTCTCACATGTCCTCTTACTTCTTGCATGTACTTTATTCTTCCACAATCCAACACTTCAATTTGCCTTGTAGACACGAGGTTTTCTTCTGGTGTACAAATGTGTGCTTCTGATAATAAATGTTTAAAGGATTGTGTTAGTGAATATAGCTGAGAAACTCCATTCTTCTTTTTCAGAAGATGTGTGCTACTTTCTTTGAAATGTTAAACTGAGGCTTAACTCAGTTTAGCACTCAGAGACAGCACGTGGCCAAGGCTTTTTTGGATGCTAGAGATGCAAAAAATGATCTATTGTAGTAGTTCCATCATATAACAGTGTCATGGTCAGGGAGAAAGGCCCCTCTACGGTATATTCCAGACAAATTTTGCATTTAATTAAAGAAGCAGAAATGGAAAGTTTGTGCAAATGGGCCTGTGGCTGTTTGCCCTTGGTCTCATTGAACAGTTACTCTGTCGGCCAAACAAAACATTCTACTGCCTTTATTTTACTCTCAAAAATATTAACCACACAAAAAAATTGATCTCTCCAATACTTTCCTGGCTGCTGTTTTAATGCTGAAGGCTAGAAAATTCGTTCCTGATTTGTCATCTGGTGTGTTCTGGAATGGGCACAGAACCAAACATGATGTCCCTTGTTTAGTTATTCTCTCCTAATGCTACTCAAAACACGGCGATTAATCAAGAAATGCGCAATTCTGTCTGAAAAGATTTTTGGTGATTTGTCAACCCCAAAAGTGTCCTTTCAGAGTGTTGCAGATATGCATAATTAGGCACAGGCTGTAAAACTGTCCTTAAATAGTAAATTATTCCTCATTTCTTTTTTTTACCACCAACATAGAAAGAAGAGGAAGCTCGCCTGCGGGAAGAGGCCGAGAGGATTCGATTAGAACGTGAAAAGCATTTCCAAAGAGAAGAGCAAGAGCGCTTGGAAAGGAAGAAGGTAACTCAGTCCATGCAGAGAAACTGTGATTGGTTTTGCCTTAGCAGTCTGTTTTCGCTTCAGCAGTAGGGAGTAAATGATAGAAATGTGCTCTCAGAAAGGCTCAGTCCTCATTGGCCTGATGCGACAATGAAGGGAATATTGCCAGCAGTAATAAATAATGCATTTTTTTGCAATAAACAGATACAGCTGATAAATGACAAGCAGTTGTGGTTTGGGAGACAGATATTCAAATTAATGCCAGCAAACATTGTTTTACCCCTTTACATTTCATTGTAGAGGCTTGAGGAGATCATGAGGAGAACTAGGCGTGTAGAAGCCGTAGATAAGGTCAGTGCTGCTACTTAACATGTGTAAATATTGAACACATTTCTGTTTTTTCCTTAGTGCCATTTTTAATTTACAAAATTGTCCTTCCTTTGTAGAAATCCAATGACCAGCAAAATGGACATATATCAAAGGCAAATATTACTGGAGAAGCAGGTATTGTGTTTAACTGTGCCCTGACCAGAACAGGTGAATAAATGCCTACTGAGCACTATGATTTGAGAAACAGTTCTGAAACCTGGCACACTAATTGCAGTAAAAAAATCTATGAGAGGAGTATAAATGAAATCTTAGCAGACATTAATTACTTAGCCTTTCTGTATAGTTAGTTACCCATTACTAAATGAATCCAGTGTTTTAACAACTTCGTCACATTGGTCTTTAGCAAAAATAAATTTTATTAACAAGTTTAAATATTTATAAAGTGAAAAGAAATTATTTTGTGATTTGGATCACAAAATAAACTGACTGTACAGTTTGTTTCTTATGTTATTTCGGATGTGGTTGTTGCAGATTTACTCCATTTTCTTAAAAGATTATTTCTTCTTAGTCATCAAAACAAAGCATTCATCGTTCTAAACATCTCCCTTCCTTTCTTCCACACTTCTTTCTTTCACACCTGCTGCCTTATTCACTTGGTCTTCATTTCTTTTTTTGACAAAACTGACCTACTACAAAAGCTTTGTCTTGTCACACCCACACTCTCTTACCCTTTCCTTCTACTACATTCCCTCTATCTTTATTTCTTTTTAGGTTATTTTCTATATAAGACTTTAATACTTACAATAAAGGAAGAAAAATAAAATGTAGTCTATATTCAACAGTTGCCAGGTATGAATTAGCACTGTTTAAAGATACTGAAGTCAAGCTTTCAAATAGCTTCTCTTATTGTAGCATAACATAATAAATCTTAAATTAATCTTTTGCTCCTTTGTATTTGGATTGAGTAACAGGGAAGACAGCAGCCCTGACTAATGGATGACATTCTTTTCTTGATTTTTGAAGTGAACCCTATAATTAGTTCTGTCAGGAAACCTTTTGATGCAGATTTTATTACCTGTGTTTATTTGTTTACATATTATCTTGGGGAAAAAAGTTTGTGAGGCATTAATACAGGACTCATCTGGGATGTTATCTTTGTCTTTGGGCACTGTTGAAGGTATTGTAATACATTTAAAGAATTCACAAAACTATAAAGGGTTCTACAACCTTTGGCTAGTGATTTCCCTCTAGAGATAGATGAGAAGTAGTCTTCTATCAGTTTCCTAAGGCAGAGGAGACTTTGGATCTCCATTTCCCCAGGCCCAAGAGAAGGCCGGAGTCTTGGAGTGACTGAATAAAGAGAAAACTGCTCTCAGCCTCAGGGCTGTTCAACTATTTGACTTTGCATTATCTATATGTGCCATTGAGTTAAAGGTATGAATTACTGGGCATATTCCAGCCACATGAATTTCTGTATTGCACTTTAACAGACCTCTGACTCTCCACAAACAGTTTGGTTTTAAATTTTTTTCTTAAGTCTTACTGTTAGCCAGAACCTGAGGAAACATTTATGGGAATATTGGAATGGCCAAATCACACAATGAAAAAAAATCTGTCACCTTTTTTTCATTTATATGGCCTCTGCTTCAAAATGTGAGGTTGTTCTGCATTTACAAACAACTTTTTCTTATGTTTTTTCCTTCTGAACATTAAAGAAAATATATTTTCCTGTTATTTCATTTGTAGAAGCACAGAAACCTCTATTTCTAGTATCTTCCATATAAAAACTTTGCCAAAGATCAGACTAAGACATTCAGTATAAAAATTTTCAGCCCAAACATTTGGAGTACAGTGAAATAGAGCAGCTGAAGGGGGGGGCTTAGCAGATGAAGTTTTGGGTAATGTAGATAGAAGTGTCCAATACTATGAATACTGAATTGTCCTTGCAATTACTGTAGCAGATGTTAGCAGGGTGGGGTGCAGTTGCTTCGTTTTACTGACCTGTATATGAATAGAGTGACTCTAGATACAACGCAGAAGGCTGTAGTTGTACTTTAAAAGAAAACCACAAGGCAGGCCAGAAACGTGTGTCACATGGTCTCAGCATGAGGGACAAGGATAATCTCATTTTATGTTGCTCTCTGCAATGTTTTATAGTAGTAACTTGGTACTTATTGAAAGAAGTGTCCTTCCCAATGGAGATATTTTTTTCCTTGATTTCCTTTTGAGTCACTGGAATCAAGAAATACCAGTACATGGAATTAGCAACATCCAAGTTCTTCTCTATTCCATTCTCTGTTGCTACTTGAAAAGTGACAACATAACATTCTATCAGATCCAGCCTCTTTTGCCCACTGGCTTATATGTTGGAATTGTACATATGAGTGTAAAATGTTTGTTCTTGTTCACAAAGCTATGGCTTTGAAATCTGTGAAGTTTACTTTGGACCTGAAACAGGGTTTGTGTGCCCAAAAAGTGGACAAAGGAGATGGGGCTGGGTAGAGAGAGCGGGGAGGGCTGTGGGAACCGTATCTTTTTTAGAACTGTAACTCTCCTTGGCTATGCTGCCTTTTGTAGAAAATATTTCACCCTAATCTATGGGGTAGATGCTGCTGCTTGGTTTTCTGAAAGCCTGTATTCTCTGCCCAGTTGCAGCCAGCCCTGCGTCTCCGTCGGAGCCTGCAGCAGGGCCTCAGCTCCAGCACGCAGCACTGCCACCTCCGCACAACGGGACCCCGGCCGCCTGCACCCGCGTGGTGCTGCCGCAGCAGCCCCCTGGAAACGTGGACAGGTAAAACATCCACAGGTGGCAGGGAGCTATGTTTGGAGGATGGGGGCTGCTAGAGTAATAAATTATATTCATGTCCGTGAGTTCATTAACTGAGTAAGAGGCAGCTGTTCAATCTGCCTTGTTCCCTGGTTTTTATCATTTCCTGTGCTCAGAAAAGAACTTTATTGTATTTCAAGTAGCAGTAACTGATTTTTGCTAACTGACTGGGAAAAATGTAAAAAAAAAATAGTCTTTGCAGTGTTTGGAACAATGTGTTTGGCAGCAATTATTACATTTATTGAAACTTAATGGAAAGGGAATTTTTTTTCTGTTCCTTTCCCTGATTAAGCTTCATAAAACCCACTCTGGGCTTGCACTGCTTATTTTCTTAATTCAAATAATGAATACTGTGCTTTCAGCCTAGATGTTTTGATTTCTAAACTGCTTGAAATATTAGCAGTGGTGTTATAGATACGTCCTTGGTGTGAGATATGGGACTAGTCACTTTGGTTATGCATTAAAAAAATACCTTTGTTCCTCATAAGGAGTATTTGGGGAGGCAGATATTATACATTGGGAGCTCTCTGTAGCCATGAAGCAAGTCACTCAGACTTTGAGAAATTGTTGAAAAGCTTGAAACCTCAGTATTGAACTGAGTGACATTCGTTACATAAGCATGAGCTGTCAGTTATTTTAATGTTAGTGATGCAGAAAGCCAAATAATCTTGCAGTCCTTTCATGTTTTATGCAGGTAGTGCCAGAATATGCATGGAAAAACTTGAATGTGGGAAACCATTGTGCAGTCTGCAATGGATAGCATGCTTCAGGGTGTGATTGGCACTAATTGAAGGAGGAATTTGCCCTTTCTCAATCCCTCCATATGCCTGGGGGATCTTAGCCTGCTGTCATGCTGACAAGGATGCTTCTGCTGAGAGAAGTTCTGTCAGTGACACTGAGGTGCATTGGATGAGCTGCATGGAGCTGCCTCATAATTGTCTTGGGCAGCTATTAAGATGTTAATCACTCCCAGCCTTTCAAGCACCTTGATGTTTGAAATATAAAATGTGCCACACTAATGAGTGTTGTCTGGCACCATTATAATCTGCATGGAAGGAACCTCAGAATGCCCACAGTGAAGAATGAATAAGTGAGATTGAAGAGCACTGACAAAAGTAGGAAGAGCATGTAAGGTTGTGGAAAGTAAATCTGGCATGCCAGGTTGGAATGTGTTTGCTTCAGAGGTACATCCACAGTGACTGGGAAGGTGAAGCCTGAAGCACTTGACTGAAACCCATAGATTTTGTCACATGGTAAAAGCCACAGGTGCCAACACCACTGCTACTGCATCTTGTGTGCTGTGGTTGTCTGGTGTCCAGATACACCTGACATGGTAGCACACACAGGGGCAGTGGGAGCAGCTTGTCTCCTGAGTCAGCACCTCACTCTAGCCCTCAGCAAGATTTAGCTTTTCTCTGGAAAAGACTTCATCATGTTTTAAGGGCAAAAGTGCTGAGATTACTGACCAGAAGTTAAAAAGGTGTTACCTGGGGAGCTTGTGTCACGTGTTTGTGTGGGTGAGAGGATGGAGTGATGCAGAACCATACAGCTGTCTAATCCATAGCCCACTTAGAGATTTTTGCTTGTGCTCCATTCACTAATTCTTTGCCCAAGATAGATCATGCCTGCTACTTCTTTGAAAAAGTAATTTCAGTACAGTGGTTTATGTTAACAGCGCTTTCCTTATGGTGCTTACTCTGTAATTCCTCTTTCCTGTGCTGTTTTCTACAAACACTTGCAATGAAGTGCAAAACACCTCAGTGAGCACAGTTCACCTCACATGTCTCCATCCTGTGTGCGTGGAGCTGGGTCTGGGTAGGTTAGATAACTAGTTTTTAGAAATATATAGTTGGTCTGGGTGATTGCCTTCATATCTTGTCCTGGAAAAGAAAGCTCCTCAGTGCTGGCTGGTTTCAGAGTTGCTGTCTCAGTGGATTAAAAATATGCACCATTTATTTAAATTCAGAAATCTGGGATATATTTTGCTGTTTATGTCTGTCTATGTCTCCTCAACAAAACTCCTCTCAATAAATTAGGTGACTGACATTGTCCTTTAGATCAGAAATAGTAGCTGTGATTAATATTTTGGCATTTTTTAAAGGCTTGCAATTCTGTATTTTTTTTTTTCCTATTCAGTGTTGATTTTTGATGAATGATCGGAAACGGATATACTGAATTCTGGCCTTTATTTTTTAGTCCCTTCAAATTCTGATTTTAGACTGTCTACATAGAGTTTTGGCTAAAATTATCTACAATATATCTAATTTTCAGTAATTCTAAATTTTTTGGACGTTCCAGTTCCTTTAATTGAACTTGCTTTTCTTTTCTCAACATCCTCCAGTCAATCTTGTTAATATTGATGTGTCCAGGTCAAAATGTGAAGCTGCAGAGATACTTTTCAGCTGTCATGGAGATGTCCTTCAGATGTTTGCAAGACTGTTATGTTTGGAAATGCACTCTGAACAACTCGGGCAACATTTTTTCCTCTGTTACACAAGTGTCTTGCTACATACACGCTTATGGAATATGTTAGAATGTCAAAATTACCCAGTTCTTTCTGCAATATTGCATGCCTGAAAAGGATATCTCTGGTGTTGTAGTAGACACTTAGACAACATTAAAATGTAACACACAGTGAGAACAGCTGTAGCTGGTCAAAACCCCTTTTTTATTTTTTGTGTTCTTTGTTTTAATGGCCTGTAGCACAATGTAAAGGAAAAAAAAAAGATAATTACCAGGAGATCCTCTAGCCAGTGAAGGGTTGCTAAGCATTGTGGTCCAAATGCAACCAAGTAGTCCCTAAGCTGCTAATTAGCAGATGCTGAAGGGCATACCAATCTCCTAGGAATTTATCTAATCTCCTTTTGAGTTTGTGGCCTCTAAGATGTCCAGTGGAAATTAATTCCACTGTTCTATTTTTCCCTTTGTTTTGTCTAAATTTGCTCCTCTAGTAATTAGGTAGATCAAGCAGCATAGAATCTAGAAGATTTTACCCCACAAAATTTAGAATATTTATAGTCCTGATTTCCTTTTCTGTACCCCCTTTGTGATTGTAGACTACACTGTCTCAAAAGACATTGTTCAAGTCTGAACAAATCTTACTTTAACTTCATGTGTCCTACTGGTAGTGCAATGACACATAAATAAGAAATATGAAGAATTCTTCATTCACTAAGTCAGCTGATAAATTGGGTAAAAAAATTCTGTTTGCAGAAGCAAGAGGCTTGTCCTTATATTGCTCTAATACTTGTTGAATTTATATGAATATATATGTTTAATTTATATGAATGGGCTGTTACTCTCTTCCCACCTCTTTCTTACCCCATTCATCAAATTTCGCATGTTATCCTTGCTCTGGTACGGTTATTGGCAGTAAATGGGGATAAAATAAGTAACAAGATACCTTATAGTGAAAATTAACCTAATGACTGTACATGGCAGAGCAGGTTTTAATAAAGCATTTCACAGATTCTGCTCCTCATCTTACAGATGTGGCTCTCTGGCACAAAAGGATATGACTTAGGAGCTCTCCCAGGCAGCCAGCAGGGTTTCTATGCCTGCTTTCAAACTCAGTGCAGTGAAACATATTTTTCACTTTGAAATTTTCCCAGCATATCCACAAATGAAAAAAAAAAAAAAAAAAGGTATTGTCTTTCTGACAAAAGAACTGGTAATGGTTTGGAAAACTGGGAAGGCTTGATATGAACACCAGTGTGTGATTCTCACAGGATATCTGGGCGTTGGATAAATCCACTTTGAAAAGAGCAATGATTTTTTTTTTTTTTTTTTTTCTCTCTTGGAGAATACTGTAAAATAATTCTTTAACCGTTTATGCAAAGTTGTACACATAAAGAAGCCAGAAAATTAAAATATACTGTATGCCAATTACAAGCAGGTTCCTTTTTAAATGTGCTGTCAGAAAATTAGCCTGTGAAACCAAACCTGCTGAGAAATAGCCTGAGGATAGCCAACTTCCAATCTAGGAAAATTGCATCTGTGCCTTTGTGGCTGAAACATTTCCAAACAACCTGAACAGTTGTGATGTGGTCCAAACAGGGAATAGGTACCCAGGATTGTCAGGATCTAACTGTTGAGGGCTTTAGAAAGCACCTGTGGAAGAACACAAGATTTTTGAGTTATTTGTTGAGTACTTGCTCTTGCATGAGGAGCTTATGGTCCCATTACGGTTAACCTGATATCACTCCTGTTATCCTTAGTTTCTCCTCTCTGGCAGGATAGGACGTGCCATTTGCAGAGTCAGAAGGATTTGACAATGCAGCACCTAATAAAGGGGTTGGGAGGGGAGGATGAAGGCTGAGACATGAGCAAGTATTGTCTGGGGAGAGTACGTGTAAATGCAGAGTGTGCCTGTGCTGCTCTTAACTGGGGGAGATGTACAAGGGCTTGCTCATAAGGGTTCTTTCTCACATGAGAGATGGAAAATTGAAGTGCAGATTGACATAAGGGACTCTGGGAGAGGGCTCTTTTGGCTTGGACATGATCCACAGGAGAAGTATGGAGCTGGGTAGAGCCTTGGAAATGACCCCTAAGATCTTGTATGGGAGAAGGGACTGAAAGGAGCACTATATTGACAAGGGAGTTTTTCCTCTGGATCAGTGGGATATAGAAGCAGCTGCTCCAGAACTGGTGGCAGGAGGTGATCCAAGAAATAATAAAAATAACAATGATCTTATCCAAGGGCAATTACATTGATTTGCAATAAGAGGAAGGGTACAATGAAAGTTATGAGATCTGAAAAAGCTGTTAGGGGCTGTAAATTGCATTATGTGGGTGTTTCTGCACAGGTTTCATTACTGATTCCCATTGCAGTTGCTTCTCAGACTGCAGCGTCCACACCCACAGTACCCTGTAGTTCTGGCTATCATGTAGCCAAAAGTAACTAGTATCCCATGGGTCTGAGGGAAGGAATATCACGTACTTGGCTGCAAAACCAATTTTTAATACTGTGGTAGAAGCATAGTTTTGTTTTCACTGGCTAAAAGAATGTTTGGGATTGATGCATGCCTCTCTTCAACTTGTGCTTTTGCTTTGAGGATGACTAAATTTCTGTTCTAGATAAAGTATGTAAAAAAAAATGTCTGTGTTTCTCTTTCAGCAATCTCAATCCAGAGAAAAGTGCAAATGAAAACGGAATGTCTATGCAGAATGATAACTTTGAAGAGATCATGAACCTGCCTCTTGGTTCTAAACCATCCCGGCTGGATGCTATGAACAATGATGGCAGCAATAGTCCCGAAATTCCTTTGAATCCAATTCTAGCCTTTGAAGATAAGGGGACTCTTTTGCCTCAGGTAGATAGTGTTCAAACACATCAAACAGCAGGTAGGTTTGCTGTGGTTCACTAACACTTGTAATTTGTTGTAACTGACAGAGGTCCCAAAGCTCTCAATTAATAGAAGTTGATTCATTTAAGCATTTTTATACTCCTTTTTTTTATATATATTTAAACTCTGTTTACATTTTTAACAAATTTAAATTACTTGGGGACAAGAGCACATACCTTTGTAAAGCTATGCCTGCCAAGCTCATACAGATGCAGTGCAACAGTGGTGAGGCCTTACAGTTTCCTGGATGAGGGCCTTTCACATATACCTCACTTTCTGCCATTTGAAGTTGCTTGGAAAGGTTTGCCCTGTGCTTTCAAACAGAAGTGATAGCTGGTTTTCTGACCTTATGATCAGCAATTGGGTTCCAGTTTTGCAAGTGCAGTGCTTGACATGCTGTCTTGGTTTGAAAAGACAGGTGTCTGCTAAGGAAGGCGGGAGCCTCCCTTGAAATGGAAAATGTAAACCCCCTTCCTCGGAATTATTATAATCTTGAAATTAAAGGGCTCTCAGGCAAAGATATAGGAGTAGGAATAACAGTTCTTTACTAGTATGTATAAATAGTGAAAAAATAAAACAACAAAAACTACAACTTGATAGGAAAATTAAAATAAAAATGCAGTAGTACAAAACCCACTGTCAGAGTCAGAATACAACCTGACACCCTGTTGGTCAGGGTGTTGGTAGCAGTCAGATTAAATGGTGGCTGCAGTCCTCCTGCAGTGACAGACGTGGTCCTGTTGAAGCAATGATCCTGTGGGAGGGTGCAGTTTTCCTCTGAAGGTCCAGTGGTGGCGTAGATGTTTCCAGTCTTCCTCTGGGAATCCAGTGGAGAAGGCTGCCTGTGGTGTTCCCAGTCACAGACTATATCCAGGTAGGAATGCTTGGCTCCTCCCCTTGGGTGGAGCATCTCACCCTGGGAAGATGGAATTTTATCAGTCCTGCAGTGAGACTCAATGGCCCATGAACAGAAGAGACCCCCCTGGAGGAGGACAGGTAGTGGAGGAGATAAAGAACACTGCCCCACCTGGTTTTAACAGCTGGTAATAGAATACATACATTTGGTTACATCTTGCATTGCAACCCAAGACAGATGTGCATGCAGAAGGGGAGACTAATTTTTAAAAACTACTTTTTGAAATTCTGGATGTGCTTTCCTCATCAAGTTCCTGCAGGCATTGAGGGATGGTTTTCAGGACACTGGATTTTTCTGAATTACAACTTTTCAACAAATACTAATTTAGCAAATAAAATTGGATAGCGCTTTATTTTAATCTGGCCTAAAAGTGTAAGGAAAATCATCTCTCATTAAAATAATTGCTTAAGCACATAACACCTTGAAGAAAGAATTGCCACTCTGACCTGTCATGTTTACCTTCTGTTTTAGAAGTGATCTGATTGTTTCTTCTGAAGAACCAAAGGTGATATGAGCGTCTCTGCAGTCAGTGGAGTTTCTTCCATGCAATGAAGGAGTGTTTTATTTTTCTCTCCAGTTTTTTAAAGATTTCTTGAATACTTTTTTTGGAAGGACTTTAGTAAAACCAGCAGAAGAAATGAGGGGAATAGACTTGGATCACCATTCTAATAGCTTTCATCACTAGAAAAATCATGCTTCACATGCGTTACTTAATATGGCTATTTCCAACAAGCTTTTTTTGTTAGTAAATGAATATTTCTTAAGACACAAGACACTGGAATCTGGAAGTAACGGGCTGATTTGGGTGGTGGGACTGATTCTTTTTTGTTTTTAAAAAGGTGGGTGTTGGTTTAAAAGGCATAATTGTAAAATTGGCAAAGAATCTTTTACACTTTGTGGTTCTAATACTTGAAAAATAAATGCCTCATTGCTCTACAAGTAGAGTTAATGAGGTGTTTTATTTAAACCTGTTGGTTTAAATGTTATTGCAGAGAACTCTAATTATGGGGGCAAACTATAGGCTTCTGTATCAGGTTCTTGTAAATGTAATTCCTACAGGGACATTCTGTAAATTGAGACGTCACTATGATTTTCTCACGTTTTCTCTAAAAACACAAAACAAGACAGGTTTTAAAATGTGAAAATTTGAAAGCGTTATTTTTTCATGGACAAGAGTAAAAACTATTGTTCTCCTAGATTATGTATTTATGAATTTTGCTCAGTACAGAAAGAAATCATTTAATTGAATAAATTAGACAAATGTGGTAAAAAAGATACTGCAAACTTGATTTTTTTTTTTTAGTTACATCCAATTTCACAATACTATAAAAGACGTGTATGCATATGTGCACACACATACAGTGAAATACCTTGTTCTGAGTCCTGTAAATTGCTGCTGTTCCCAATGATGGAAGACTTTTCCTTTGCCTTATCAGACTATTGAAGACTGTGTGAAACCTGGGATATTTGAGTTTTGGATGATGATGCAGGTTTGGGGATTTCTGGGGTTTGCTCGTTTCAGAGCAAATGGAAAATGGTCATTTTGCTTTTTTATGTAGTGTGTGGTTTTTATAAAGCAGTGCAGTTCGAGTGATAAGAGGAGCGATGCAGGTTGCTTTCTCTTTAGTTTGATGCTGATTTCTACTGTCATTCATTGTTCCATCCCACACTTTTGGTTGCTGTTGTGCAGAACTGTAAAATCTTGCACGTTTTTGTGCTTTGCTAAACAATGCTGTTGGAGGCAGAGCTCGCTCTGGGTGTTTGGGTTTGAAGCATCGCCGAAGGCTTGAGGCATTGCTGTCTGAATCACTGAGAAGATCCTTGGGTAGGGGAAATGGAGGTTCATGGGCTCTCAGCTCCTGCTAACAGAGAATGTACCATTAAGATTCCTGCACTTGCCTTTAGTGTGCACTGAGCAAGGCCTCTGGGAAGCTGTGCAGAAAGTCTGTGCTAGCAGAAGAAATCCTCTGAGATAAGAGCCGAAGAATTTTTGAAGACATTTCTGCTGCTGCCAAGTGTACATCTTATAGAGGAGATGGGATAAAAGCAATGGAAATCAAATGAAAGAGACTTCATCTGCCGAAATATTTATGGAAAGGAAAAAACAGCCATCCAGTCAGAGTGCTTTCAATAGTAACTTGTGACACAGTAAAATGAATTGGGTTCCTTTCTTGCTTTCTTTAGTTTTCCATGTACATAGCCACAATATTTTGAAGTGTCCAAAATATGTAGTTTTTCTTTAAAACTATATATAGCATGTAAGTACCAAATAAAACTTGTTTGAAATATTTATTTCTACTTATATTTTCATTTTCTTGCATAACTGAAGCAAGAGTCAATCTCTTTTGGAAAATTATTCTTGCTGCTCATGGTCTGCTTAAAACTTTGCTTCAGGTTTCCTCTAATTTCTTTACTAAAAAATCAGAGACACAGTAAGAAAGAGAACAAAGAGATAGACAGTTACATATAACTTCAGTTTTAAGTCTTAGGGTTCATTTAGGATCAGGTTTAAATTGTGTTGATCTTGAGCTATTTAGGATTGGTTATAATTTATGCTCGTTTGTTTTTTGGGAGACTTCAGCACACTTAGCTTCAGTATTTGTGGAAAAATGGGTTGGCTTTATTTCTCACTTTTTTTTTCTTTGTTTATTTTTTGGTTTTTGGTTTTTTTTTAACAGGGCTGTATTAAAAACAGTTTATCATTACAATCAATCCACGTTTGCTACAAATGAGATCAAGAATTTCCTGTTTCAGCAGCCTGACATACAAAATAAAACCAAGGGAATTGAGAGTAGAAGTAGGTGCATGAATTTTTTATAAAGGATTTAATACTGAATTTTAAAATCTTTTGGTTAAGCCTCTTTTAATGCAAGGAAAATAGTTTCTCTTCTGTTGTTGTTCTTGACAATAAAATATGTTATGGGAGGAAGGCCAGCTCCTCTGCCTGCTATTGCAACTGGTTGTGTTGTTTGTACCATGAGGAGCAAGGTGGAACTACTCCATGAGGTAGAAGTAGCAGGTGCAGACAGCTGTTGTGAGGGCTGGGAAGCCTTCCCCAGCAGAGAGCTGTGTGCTTTGGGAAGGCTCAGCTCCATGCTCCTGTCTCCACAGCACAGCATGGATGCTCACAGGGATGATACTCTCTGAGTTATTTCAATACATCGCAGCTGCTGCACTGCTCACCATTAGCTCTGCTTGCTTCATGTCTTTTATCTCCTCATTCCTGATGAAGAATGCTTTGTTATTTGCTTTCTTGCTAAGACCTTGAAATAATGTTTGAGATTAAATACCTGAGAATACAGATACAAGACACATTCTACTATCATTACTTAATATTGCACTGTTTCTTTTTGGAAATTGATCTAAAATCACCCATGGAGGTGGTTTGCAGTTTGAGATTTTTTTTTCTTCCCAGGTGTGTCATTCACCCAGTCCTCTGTTTTAGAAAGTCCACCTGCCCAAAGCTGAGCACATGGTTTGTTATATGAGATTTCAAAACAAGATTCCTGTCATGCATGAATATTGAAAATACATATTGCTTTATCCGAAGTTTGTCTACCCTGCACTTTAATAAGCCTTTTTACTGCATTGAGTTTGGTTTTGGTTATTTTTACATGTTTTGGGTTTTTTTGTGTGATTTGTTGTGTTTGGTTTGGTTTTGTTTTTTTGAGGGTTTTTTTTTTTGGGGGGGGGGGGGGGGGGATGGTTGGTGTGTTTTTTCCCAAACAGTACCATTAGAAAGAACTTGAAGATATTAAAAGAAATCATTATCAAAAATGCCTCCCACAAGCACCAAAATTAAGCTTAGAGATTTGAGCCACAATAAAATGGAACATTGAGCTCTTAATTGACAGAACAACTTTTTAAACTATTTTTCTAATCTCACTTTTATTCCATGTTTTTGACTAGTATCAGCTCTAAAGCTCTACATGCACATAAGAGTTATGAGATGGTCAGAAGTACCTCCTGCTTTTGCCTGGGTAGAGTTAATATTCTTCACAGTAGCTCAGAGGGGGCTGTGTTTGGTTTTGTGCTGAACACAAGGTTGGTAACACAGGGATGTTTTAGTTACCACTCAGCAGTGCTTGCACAGAGTCTGCTTCTCACACCACTCCACCTGCCTGGGGTTGCAAAAGAAATTATGAGGGGACAGCTGGGGGCAGGTGACCACAGCAACATTCCATACCTTACATTGTCATGCTGGGCATATAAAACCAGGGGAAGGAAGAGGAAAGGGGGGTTGTTTGAAGCTACAGTGTGTGTCTTCCCAAGTAACCATTACACATGATGGAACCCAGCTTTCCTGGAGATGGCTGAACATCTGCCTGCCCATGGGAAGTATATATGTAAGAAAATGAGTTGAACTTAAACACATGACTACCTTTTTATTGTTCTTTAACTCCATTTAAAATGAAGCATCAATATCAAAATACAACAAAAATTCCTAATTTTGCCAAACATTTTCACTCTTTCCTTGTTGCAAGTAGCTTTGGAAATAATTTAACATTTGCAGAACACAGTTCTGTACTTAAACACATCTCACGCAAATCATTTGTGGTTCCTGCTGTGTTCTGTACTTGCTCTGTGCAACATTTCCTTGCCTTAACGTTCCTTTGCTCTTCTGTTGGAGGGTAATGCCTATAGTGTGGACAAGGATCAACCGTAAGGCTTCACCCATCCTTGTTTCTTACAAATTTCTTGCACTTTCTGAAGTGTCCCTCAGCAGTAACTTTCTATAGTAACCTGTTCATGGCTTTTCTACCTTTATAGTGTGGGCTGATTCAGTTACTTTCTAAAGTCCTTGGAGTCTGCTCTGAAATACAGGACATGGAACAGAAACAGAATAAAGATGAATGCAGAGTCACCTGCATACTTGGGAGATGCCTCATCAGTGGAATTAGCCTGTTGCATGAATAAAACCTCATTAATACAGTGCTGATTTTTCTGAAGGGCGGGTGAGGAAACCAAAAACCATGGAAGGTTAACGAAGCATAGCTGGTGTTTTTTGACATGTAGCCATGTCCTCAAGCACACTTAAGGGTCCAAGGACAAAGGGTCCAAGGAATTGTGTTTTCACCTGCTCCAATTCTTGTTATCGGGACATGTCTCCTGTATGACGAAACTGCAAGTAGAAGGAAAATTACAGGAACCAATGAAAAGAGTTGTTTCCTCTGAAAGTTCAGGCCCTTGGATCTGGTAAGTTTTCATAAGGCATTTGGCTTAAATATTAACTGTCTTCATGGTACATAGCTGCCCTGAGGAGCTCTTGAGTTTCTTCTGTTTGTTGACAGACTTGTTCAAGGAGTCTGGCCATTTGGCTTTTTCTGAATGCTAATGAAAAGTCTGGATCTGAAAAGGAATGACAGGTATTAGGCAACCTGCTGTTTTTTTCCCATGTTCTAATGCAGATGCATAGAAAACTTACTTTTCAGGTTACATACAGTTGGTTGGTGGTTCTTATTGCAGGTAAGGCAGAAAAATATCACACAAAGCAGATATAAATTCAGTTTTCATCCCTACAATCATTCAAGATTGCTGCTAAATTTTCCTGATCTGGATGTAAAAATTTCCATTGCCAAATTCAGCCTTATGCAGCAGCTGCCTATCTAGATATAGCAAGGTTTTTGGCTCTGGCTCTACATACATAAAAATATGTGCTATATACAGTTATTACCACATTATAACTCTCATAAGTACTCAACTTTTATCCAAAGACAAGAAGACTAGCCAAACCCAGGAAAAATATTAAGGAATGGACTTTAAAGTATGAAAATGTGAGACTTCCTGGCTTTAATATCAGCTAGTCATGCAGTTTCCTTATTTGCTTGCTTCACCAAAATAAACTAAAATCACATTTGAAAAACTTTTGAAATCCAGTGCCCAAAAATTCTTATATAGGATAAAAGCATATGTTCCCAAAGTCCCATTTCCCTGGATTCAGAAAGCTTTTAGTTTGAAAGCAAGCAAACAAAATCTTCCTGCCTTCATCAGGAGATACTCTTTATGAGCTGCTTTAAAACAGGTGAGGTAACAGCTACCCTTGAGATTTTTCTGTTTTCTTAAGTGAGCAGAGCTAGTCCCTGGAGAAGTCTGCACTGTTAGTGGTTGGACTCAATGATCTTAGAGGTCTTCTCCAACCCTAATGATTCTGTGATCTATTACTAAGCAGTGCCTGTTTGCTGCTGATGGGTGCAGGCAGCCTTGGCAGGAAGGACGTACCTGCTCGTAGTCTGCAGAATGTGGAGATGCCCAGCTGCTGAAAACGGACTTCCCGGTGGGTAAGAAAATTCCTGAGGTAGGCTTGAATCTCTCTAATGTGGTGCTTCCACAAAAGCATAATTTTTTCTGCATAAATGAGAGAACCACTGGAGATCAGTACGAACCTTTAAACACTTTGAAAACTGATTTTTGCAACATTTATAAGATCAATAATGACTCATCCACCTTCAGCTAAAACCAACATTACTAAAAAGATTGGCAAGGGACTTCCCTGTACTACAGCTTCTGATAATACTTAAGGTAAATAAAAAGTTGAGTAGGCTGCTGTGCTGGGAATCTGATCCCTGTGTAAGGGGTGGGCTGGTTCACAGACTGGTTGGCCTGGTAGGTGAAGCTGTCCATGAGATGATTATGATGTTTGATTCTGTTCACTACCTGAGAGTCTGCTCTGTTGCAAATCCTCAATGGTAGAAATGAAACAGATTTACATTTTCCCTTACTGGGGACTCACTACGTGTTTCAGTTTTCCTTATGTCTAATGTCTAACCATACCTTTCTAGAGAATATGGCAAGTACCATGTGAACACCCTTTTCTTGCAAACCTTAAAGGCTCTCAGCTACATGGGACAAGTATGTTATGCATAAAGATGTTCGTTTTCTACAGGTAAAAATAGTGCTCTTTTATTCTCTCCCATTGAAACTTCAAAAAATTTGGCTACATTCTTAAAAGCCACTTCTCTGCTCCAGCTAATTTATTCTAGAATGATATCAGCAGGTTTTGGTTCAGTAAGAGTTTTCCTCTTGCTGCTCAGGGAGCAGAGTTAATCTAAAATTTTGGAATACAACCTCTGGTGCCTGTGGGGGATGTCATCACATTTTACATACTGAGAAAGAAGGTCAAACAGAAAGATGTAACCTTGTCTGAAGTGACCCTTTTTGAGACAATTTCTCATCTCTCCCATGGTGAGGAGTATCTTAATGGTCTCTAGCCTTCCTACTGAAGTTCTCTGCAAGGACCTTAGAACTGAGGCTATGGACCAGCCCTGCAGAATGGCAGTTCTTGAAGAAGGCAACAAACATGTAAATCAGACCTTTATATATGGTCCACTTTCATCCCTGGACTTTCTCAAGCACTCAAGGACTGCTTTACTTCAAAGGTGACTGTAGGCAATTGTACTCTGAAAAATCTGTAGAGACCAAATGGGGGGTCACATAGGAATATTTAAGGTTGTTCAGTGCCTTACAGTCCTTTGGGAAAAGGCTAATTTTTAAGCACAGTTAATCCTGTGTGTGTTACCATGACCGCTCATGTGCAGGATGATGGAGGCAGCATGGAAGGATGGCTCTGGATGTTCTAGCTGGCCAGCCAGTCTCACCAAGCACTTTGTCAGAGGTCCATCCATCCACTGGACCATGTGTAACATGGCTCCTTCTGGAAGGCAGAAAGGTAAGAGAATAGTCTCTAAATAGGAACTCCAGTGTCAAAGAAATGAATGTAAGAGGTCTGCCAGAAACTGCTGAAATAGTGAATCCTTCATGCAACTGGAGAAGAAAATTAAGTGCTGAACTTGGTTAATAAGTATGTTCAGGTTGTAAAAAAGGGTCATGTTCTGAGGTTGTGCTCTCAGTAAGGTAAGGACATGGATTTGGTTCATATTTTTTTGGCTTTTTGTTCTGCAAAAATGAATCGCTTTATGTGCAAGATCCACTTTTGGCCTATTGGCTCAGTCTGTCCAGCAGGTACTGTGCTCTGCTTGCAGAGTTAAATGTGATATTGCCAGCTGCATGGCCATTACACCAGATGCAAGAGATGACTTGTTTGACAGACAATATCCAGTGTTGGGGTATGTTGGGAAAATTTATACTCATCCTTTCTGCTATAAAGAGTGCTGTACCTTTCAAGAATGTAAATTTGTTATCTCTGATAAAATACATGTGCAAAAAATTTCAAGATAAAGACCTGATTAGTATTTTCATCTTTTTTTTATGTCAGTTTCTGCAATGATAAAATTATTTCAGCCTGAGAAACTGGGAAGTGTTAGAATTAGAAGTAGACTGGCCATGTACAGCAGTAAAGTTCAGCACAAAAAAATTTAGAGTAAAGAGTTTTAAGGAGTTGAACAGAAGTGCAGACAATGGAGCCCATGTATCCTGCCAGCGAATTGGATTTTGTTCTTGAAACTTACAACTAAACAATGAATTTAAAGGGAAAGACTTGGGCTGTGTGTCCATCGCCTATTAGAATTAATAAAGGACATGTGTGCACTTCTCTGATTCAGCCACTGATGGAGGGTTGCTGCCATACCTTGCTTTGCCAGCTCAGCAAGGCAGGATGTCACATAATGAAGGGAGTCTTCCTGAGTGTCGGTCAAAAGCATGGTCTGAAGGAGACCTTCGACACAGCGGCTCTCAGTGATTCTCTGCCACAAGAGAGATTCATGGTTAGCACTTCCATTATGGTTTAGTGGTGTCTGGGGGCTTCAGAAGTGCTCCTACAGTACTGAGGGTTAAACCAGCAATAATGGAAACATCTCCTCCCAGATCTACCATAACCAAGTGAAAACATCTTGATTCAGAGATCACCTGTACTGAGAAATATATTTTATAGGCTGAAATGAAAACAGATCGGAGACTTGGCCTGTGCTGACCTGGATTAAAAGCAAAAAATGAGACCAAGAAATGGGTTCTGAATGAGTCAGCTGGAGGTGACTGTTGCTAGTGAAGTTGAACCATGAAGTCATCAGCTCTCTGAAAGGCCCTAACAATGGAAGCTGCTCATGGCTCCCTAGATAAGCTCATGTGTCTATCAACAAAAGGGAGTATCTTTTTCTGATACTCATTTTAAGCTGCAGTTTTTGAACTTGCTGCTTAGAGGTTCAAGGTGGATTTGAGACTGCTGCTTTTCAAGCTCCCATACTCTGTTTGTGTCCTGCTGGCATAAAAACAGCACTGTCTTTTTCCTCTTATGCCAAGAACTCTTATGTGTTTTAGGGAGCGTTCTTTAGAATTGACCCTGGAAACCTGGCACTCCCACTCATGTCTGTGTATTCACTTATGCAGTGAGAACTTTATACTCTGGATATTATAAAGCTTCATGAAGGTGAAGTAGCTCCCAGCTGATAACAGGATAATGTCACGGAATTTAAGTATTTTAAAGAAAGACTGTATTTGTCAAACTTTGAACAGACGATCCATTTTTATTCCTACTGTGGGCCTTGAGTTTAAGGGAATCTAGTTTCCTGCAAAACTTGATGTCACAGCTATTAGAAATTTATATAATTCTTAGTGAAAAAAAATTTCCTTCTGGCTGGTTTAAATCTCTGGAACTAGTAGTAAATGGATCATGAACAAAGAGAGAAAAAGAACTCAGTCTTGAAAAGTGTGCACTAGGAAGTGGGACAAAACAGAAATGAAGATTTGGTGGGGTTTTTTCCTCAATATTGATTGCTACTGGTGGTACTGTTTGATCAAGATACACTAAAAGGCAAGGATGAAAGGAAGTACATATGGAGTTTGAAGCAAAATCAGCAAGAGAGATCTTTACAGCATTTTGACATAGTATCTTGACAAAGAGGCAAAATGTACATCAATAGCTGGGGTTTAATTTCACAATGAATGGCAGCTGAAGCACGAGAGCCAGGAAATAAAGATTCAGTTCATAACAGACCTCAGATTTTCCTGAATGATTCCTTTAATCAGTATGAAATGTCCTTGCTAGAAGAACTTTGTATACCTATGATGCAGTCAAATTAGGTAACCACATCACTCATAGCAAAAACTAGATATTTCTTACTTTAATTAGTTTTTTTATATTGTATTGGGAAAATATGGCCCTTTTATTCATACATGCAATTTTGTGTAAAATATACAGCAAATTGGCATATGTTTAATTACCCCCAGAATTAATTTTTCTTTAATGCTGATTTGACATGAACACAATGTCAGCCTCACAGGGTATAGTTCAGTGACAAACACTGTACCTACCTGTCTGTTTTTGGAAAGGCTCAGGTTTTTGATGATGCAAGCAGTATGTCCAACAATCACAGGGTCTGTTTTATGTGCTGCCAGTAATGTCCCCAGGCTCTGCAGTAGCTCAGCACATGCCAAAGTATCCTGAGAAGAGCAACTGGTATCTCAGTTACATCCGATATGGACAACACGGCGCAATTTTGCAGTATGTTATGGAGAGATCAAACTTAAGTCTGCAAGAAGAGCATTAGTTTGCTTATTTAAAACAAAGATGTGGCTGGGTCCAGTGCTGCTTCTCTCAAGTATGGTCTGACTGGCACTGAATATTGAGCTCTTGCTATGGAAGGCTGGAGTCTTCAAGGTCGTGTAGTTTATTGTTGTTTCCATCAAATGCCTCACCAGGGTCATTGCTAGTCAGGGGAAGGATGTGTGATCCTGACTGGAAGGAGAGGTGGTCAGGGCTGGTGTGAAAGGCAGAAGCACATGGTGAAGTAACAGCAACAGTGCACCCTTGAGTACTTCAGCAATTTACCTGGCTACAATAATGGGTTGCATGTTTAGGTCAATTTGTGATCAGGCACCTCTTTAGTAAACATGTCCTGAACAACATCTTTACACACATTTCTCTGCTGTCTGATGATATTTTAGAAGTACTTTGCTAGGTACTTCTCTCTCCGTAGTCTTCCTCCAATTACCATTAATATTAATTGAATCACAGAATGGTCTGGGTTGGAAGGGATCTTAAAGATCATCTGGTTCCAAATCCTCTGCCATAAGCAGGAACACCTTCCACTAGGCCAGGTTGCTCAGAGCCCTACCCAACCTGGCCTTAAACACTTCCAGGGATGGGGCATCCACAAATTCTCTGGTCAACATGTTCCAGTGCCTCACCACCCTCACAGTTAGGAATGTTTTTTCTAATATCAAATCTAAACATTCAGTTTGAAGCCATTACTCTTGTCCTGTAGTTACCTGTGCAGTAATCTAGATTGGAGTTTGGATTACTGCACAGGTATTTACCTCAATAACAATATGGATTAAAGGGGCACTGCTGTGTGTGAGAGAAACCTGACTTCAACAGAGTTTGTATTAGGTCTACAGTTAAAAGCAAAAGATTACCTCTTGAGAGTGTTTTTTCTTTCAGTCTCCTTCCCTTAGAAATTTAGGGGCTTTTTATGCACTTCTGATTGTTCACAATGAACTATATTATTTGTACTACTTGGAAACCGAGATGCATTAGCAAGGGAGTTCAATCTAAAACAAATCATTGGTCCTATACACAGCTGCAAAAAACCACATAATTCTGAATCGTGTGAAATGTCAGGGTCACTAAAGCAGTGTTGAAAGGCAGATGTCTTTAAAAGTTACTTTAACTTTAATCTTTCTTTTGCTTAGGTTAAATTGCAAAAGTGTATCTTACTTTCTTTTAATACCCGCTGACATCTTCACTTAGCTCATTTTAAGCACTGTCACAACCAACAATCCTAAAATAAAACAGGAAAATAAGTGGAAAGGGCAGTTCTATGCCTAAACACAGGGCATTTAAAGAATCCTATATGTAGACATGACAGTAGATTTTCCTCAGTCTTGTTTTTCCTTCTCTTTAAAGGAAGAAATAATACAGTTTCAGATAATCAAATTACATTACCACCAATGACTGTTTTCTATGCTTTTGGGCTGAATGTCCTCTTTCTATGTAATCCCATCAACTACAATACTAATTTTTGATTTGCTACAGTCTGAGAGAAGGAAATTTTCTATGGATTATAAAGGAACTTTCTAATATATAATGACTTCCCTGCCAAAATCTTTTGTTTATTTAGGACCTACATTAGCAAGTGACAGTACTTGAATTTTGCTCAACTTCTTTTTTTGGCTGGAATATGGCTGAGGTTCAGATTTTGTTTTCTGGCTCAATCCTGCACAGTGCAAGAGAATCACGAGAAATCTGTGAGTAAAAATAGATCAAGTGATTCAGATGGATATTGATCTAATTTTTCCCAAAACTACAATACTAATAATAATAATAATAATAATAATAATAATAATAATAATAATAATAATAAAAAGGGCAAGGAAAAGCATGCCAGCAGCAAGTGTGCTTACAGTTGCAATGCTGCACTCATACTCCTCACACAGGAATTGATTGACAAGGTAAATATTATCCCATTTACCAGTTAGCAAGATGACAAGGCAAAGTTATTTTGTACCTGGAGTGGAGAGTCAGTGGCACCATCTGGAATAGACAGACCCTGACTTCCAGGTCTTTTGCTCAAAGGAATTTGACTTAAGAGACTGTTTTCTTACAAAACCTGATTCTTTAGCATTTCAGGGTTGGGCTATCCTTGGGAAAACTGAATACAGTTCCTTCAGCAAGAGGGAAATTTTCCAGCCCTTGCTGGGAATCCCTGTCAGCAGCCTGACCAGGAGATTGCAAAAATGGGGCTGAAGCAGGGTGAAGAGCTCCTGTGAAGCATTCCTGGGGGTTTGCTTCATGGTAACAAAAGGGCAGACAGATTCTGCCCCATTATATCCTGGGTAGTATTTGTAATAATTCAAGCATCACTTGACTTGGTTGTAAAGGTTAGCTTTGTTCAGTGGTTTGTTTTCCAACAGTTGTTCCCATGGAGAAGTCTCTTTTTCAGTCACGGAGAATTCAGCCTGAGTTAGAGAAAGAAACATTGAAAAGGCTTGAAAAACAGGCCAGAAAAGGCATGGAGATGGGGAGGCAGGATATGAATACAAAGAGGTCAGCCTCTTCTCAGAGTGCCCAGGGCTCGCTCGCACAAAGCAGCAACATTCAGTAGTCAGGCTCAGCCGTGTTTGCCCACTAAAACAAATTTAGATATGTAGATACTTCTCACTGGAGAATAAAGTAGAGATGCTTTGCTTTCCAGCCTCCTGCTACTGACCCGTTTTCTTCCCTTATGAAGGATGGGCTGTTTCATCACTAGTGTACCAAGGCTGAGTTCCCAGTGTCTTTGTTCTTACTGATGCTGACCATGTCTCTTTGTGGCCAGGGTTTGAAACACTGGCAAAGACAAGTTTCAGGACCAGGGAGAAAAGGATTTGTGGGTACTCTTTGCTGGGAGAACAAAAAATGCAAATGATATTTGGAGACAAGAAAAGCAAAACTGAGTGTTCCAGCATTGCCCATATGTCCATAACATTCTATGCATGTTCCAGCATAATGTCTCATACTGAATAACATATTCACTGTGCAAATGGCCTTTAACTAACTTAATGTATTTCAACTGTAAGCTTGTTGAGAGTAAACTGTTTTGATTGTATGAGGGAGTTTGACAAGCACTGAGGATGTCTGGTGCTCATGCAGCCACTGTGCCTTGAACAGCTCTGTGCTCTAGTCGCTGCTTCCCAAGCACTGATCTCATCCATTTTCTCCATCACGTTCCAGAGGTAGTAGGGGAGCTGCAATCTTGGTTTGTGTACAGACAACTGAATGGTAAACACCAAGCTTTCCAAACCCAGAGTAAATTTCCAGTCAGGCTGAGTGTACTTCAGGCACAAGAAGCACCTAAGGCCACCTGAAGCTATTCACCTGTGACACCTGTCACTACTGCTTGAAGCAATGTGGCAGGAATGGTTCTTGCATATTTTTGCTCTGCGTAGCTAACCTGACTACCTTCAAATGCTGTAGTTAGCTTAAAAAACTTACCAACAACCTTTCACATCTATGTTCTTAAGGATGTCTTTAATTACTGTAAAGAAAAGTTTGTTTAAAAACAAGAGTAATCTGTCAGTATTTGCAGTAATTTATTTGTAGTCAGACTTCTCTATGTATTTGCTAGTGTTGCACTATTAATGGTGGTGTTTACCCTGAACATGGGCAAAAGAATCAATCTGTAACTTAGGACATGAGGATATACAGTCCTAGTGAAAGGCCTAATGCATTAACTAAAGATAGACAGGATTTCAAAATCTGTTAGTCCCCTTTTTGTTTTGATCCTAATTCAAAATACGTTAATATTTTACAAATGCACTTTTGAATAAAGCTGTCCATGTAGGGAAGTAATGTGTATTTGCCCTTTGTTCTTCACTTACGCACTTTAAATGCATGCTCTAAATTATTATCTCCGCTTTTCAGTGTGTGGGGAAGCTCTGTAGCCAAGAAATAACTTCCTTGGTTGCTCATGGTCTCTCATGGTGCTGTGTATGTCCTCCACCTTGCACACCCACCTGGAGACCTCTGGTCTGGGGACTGAGGGGACTAGAGGAGTTGCAGGGAGTGCAAGGCAGTATCCTCATATCCAATGACTCTATCACCCATCTCCCCCTCTACTCTCTCCCTGGTCTATCCTTTGGATCCCACTCAGATGGCTCCTCAGGTAGTTAGTGACAGTGCAGATGCAGTAAATTTTGGGTAGGAGAGAGAAGGGTTGGGAAGTCTCCCAGAGTCTCTTGGTCATTCTCAAAATGCATTTCATAGGCAGTTTTGCCATAACAGTGTCACCCCAGGTGGTGGCCAGAACTACCCTTTCCCCTCTATTTTTGGGAAATGACCTCCCATACCTGGTTGGGTGGGTGCTGGGAGAGTATCCAGAGCAGAGCAATGGAGGCACGACGCACATCCTCACTGCCAGAGGCCAGGAGAGAGCACAGCTTGGGCAGTACATTCTCAGCAACCATCACAGCCTGGATGTCCGCTGGTGTGGGAAAACAACGGAGGTCAGGGGGGTTCAGAGCACTGCAGGGAGTAATTTAGGCTCTGACTGTTGCCTCGGTGATCAAATTAGAGGGGACCTGCCCATCTCCCATCCATGGGATGGGGCAATGCCAGATGTTCAGTTATAAAAATAAATCCTCATTTGTTCTGCCTTCTTTTGCTAAGGGATTAATATAAGCTTGATGGCAGAATGTAGGTTTGGGCACCCTCAGTCTGTGTCTGAGCCTCAAAAGAAAGAGTGAGGGGAATTTTCTGAGCTCATCACTGGCATAAGGCCAGGTAAGAAAGTGGCAGCTTCTGCTGCACAAACAGAAAGACCTCCCAAGCACCACCTATTTAACCGAGTTGGGGTTAACCAGGAGAGAGCCCAGCCATCTCACTGAGTGGTTATACCCCACTTGCCCCTGCAGCCTCAGAGAGTGCACTAAAAGGCAATGCCAGAGCAGCCAGCAGATGGAGGCAAATCTAAAAGGTCAAGCAGACCAGGTGTTTCAAGCATGTCAAGGAGTGGCACAGCCACTTTGCTCTCAGCTCCTCTATAATTGTGACTCCTTGAAAATTAAGCACCTCTACATTTTCTAGATGAACAACTCTACCCTGGAGTCTGGGACTTTAGCACTGAGTGTGCCAGTCCTCTGCCACTGTCTCCTGAATATGTCATAGAAATGAATCTTGGACATTTAATAGGACAGGTTTTTTTAAGAGGATGATAAATGCAGGGGAGAAAATTACATTTAATGATAGACAGAATCATGCCTTGCAGAAGACAGGTCCCCACTCAATAAGCAATTTCAGGAGACGTTCTGTCCTAATTTGGTTTAATGCTTAGGAAACACGGAAAGGAGGAAAGCGTAGCAACTCACTAAGGCTCTGTGCACCTCTGAACACCTCTGCTGCCTTTCTCACTTTCTCCAGATACTCCCCTTGCTACCTGGGAGCTCTAAGACAGATTTAGCTAGGATATACGCTGCACCTTCTTCTTCCCTTAACATACAGTTGAAATGTAGAAAATGTCTCTTGCTTTTAATAGGAAAGGTTCCCAGCCCACTGTGCTCACTCTGAAAGGCAGAGAGAAAAAGAAATAGTGTGGTTTCTTTATCTCCAAGACATTGCTTACCACTGATAGCCAAATTTCTTAGGCAAACACATGCCTGGCTTGAAACCTGCTTGTGCCAAAGAGGAAAAAAAATTAAAAATGAGAGAGAGGAGGAAAAAGAGCAGTTTCATTAATGCATGATCTTGCCTATTGCACACAAAATCAACATGACAATACTAGCAACCTATTACATTATCTTCCAGAATAAATTTGGCACATGTTTTTTTTTCAAAGTTTTGATGAATTTTTTTTCATTCTCTTAGTATTAGTCATCCTATTGTTGATGAAGAATGGGGTTCAGATGTTGGCTTTTACTTTAGAACATCTGATAAGTTATAGGAAAATGAAGAGAAAGTAACTTGTCCCATTTGCTTTGCCTTTTTTTCACCTCCCTTCTACACAAGATTTCAAGCTCCACCCTGAACTGTGGTTTCTTAAAGTTTCTTTGCTGTGGCTTCCAACAAAGCAAAATTTTCAATATGTTATTCCTTGAAGCCATACAGTAAAAGTTCCGGATACCAAAAAGAAAAAAAAAATATAGCACAACAGATGTGTCAGACAATTTCTGTCACAGACACAATGATCAAAGACAGAGACTGGACAGGGCACTGCTCACATGATGTTTCAAGTTAATAGCATACAGGCTATCCTAGTCTAAAGGAAGGGTCCAGGGCTGTAAAACAACTTTAATAATTTCCCTTTACTTTCTTCATACATTGAACTTGTAGAACCCATGTATTTTCTATTATAGGTGTCTTTTCTCATGGGAAAGATGCCACATAGGTACAGTAGATGAACAGAATGATGTGAGGCTAAAACTGGAAGCCCAGGTTTATACCTCTACTCAGATGCTAAGTATTTTCACAAAGGGAAAGCTGTGACTTTACCTTGTCCACAGAAGAGGAGAGGAGAGAGATCAGGGTCCGCAGCAGGAATCTGTCACTGGGTCTCAGCAAGGCTTTGTGGTGCTGAACATTGGCTGCCACATTGCTCAGGGCAGCACAGCTGTAATACTGCAAAGAACCAAGAAAAAATGTAGAGCAAGAGGTCAGAATGGTGACATGTTAGAGAGAACACAAATAAATTGGAGAAATGCTCAGATTTAAAACCAATGAAAATAAAATGCTTTTTCACCTTAAGGGTGTTTATGGGGTTGGCACAACATGCTGTAGCAGCTACAGCAATCCTGCTGGGGCATGCTGTACACTCATTAGGACCTTGGCTGTTTGGGAATGTACTCTGCTGCTGCAATGACATTGCTGCTGGCATCCAAGTTAGGTAATCTGCATCTACTGTATTATATGTTTACATTGATTTACTCAAGCTGGATGTAGCTATTGCCCTGGCATGCCGAGGGATCATTTCCAAAGGATCTAACCATTAACGCTGGGAAGGATTACACATACAAAAGTATCTGTTACTAGGGAGGTACAATTAGAGGAAACATGTTGAGCTACACAGATGGAAATTCTAAGATGAATCTCAGAGGAATCTAAAATTGCTGAAACAGTTTGCAGAAAGCAATCCCAGAGGGTCCATCCCTCCAGACATTTAAAAAATCTGTGTAGAGATAACTAAATTGATGGAGCAAACAATTCTGTGCTACTCAAAGGACTGAATTTACAAACTAGCAGAGTGTAAGGCTTACAACTCTGATTCATAGTTTATTTATCAGCATACTTTTGCGCTTAGACGAGCTCTCTGCTGAGTGTGCAGAATCACAAAGAGGTGTCTGTGACAGGCATAAAACAGGATGCTTTACAGATATTTACAACAAGAAAAAGATCATTGCACGTTATGTCTTCTCAGAATCCTTAGTAACATTGCTTAGAGTGAAAGAGCTAAGTTAGGATGCAAAAAAACCCAACCAAAAACCTTAAAACCCAGAGGACAAGACCTTTCTGCATCTTGTCTGATGATCTGACAGATACAAGAAGGTAGCCACAAAACAACCTGTGCATGCATTAATGTGTGGTGGCAGAGAAATTTTTGCGTCATAAACTTTGTCCTGTGGAGTTAGACAAATTGAGTCTTTTAATATACATTATCTGAGTTGACTGAGCTGAGTTTCACCAAGATGCTCTCCCATGTTTCTCCATTGGACTAGAGAAACCTTTCCTCCTCTCCCCCTTTTAATTTCTGCATACTGTGGTTTGTGCTCTCCTTACAATCACAATGTTACTGTTTTAAAATCTGACCTGTTTTAGTCATACCTGGACTTCTGAGTCAGGAGATTCCAGCAGCACGGCAAGAACTGGTAGGGCTCCCTCCTTGCATAGGACTTGTTGGATTTTCTCTGCCATTAAAAAGAAAATGTGAAAATGTCTTCCTCCTTCCTTCCCTCTCATCTGGAGGCACCGTTCAAAGGGATGTGCACAGTTCTTGGGTTCTAAGGAGTGCTGATGTTGACCAAATATATGCCAGTCAATGTGATTGGAGAGTATATAATTTAAAGCTTGTGTAATGAAGCAGTATGCAGATATTTTAGCAAATAGACTAGCAGGCTGTCTGATTAAGCTTTTGATGGTTTTATGCTAAAAACTGTTCTGAGTATCTGAATTGCTGGAGAAGCTGAAAAGCCTCAGGTATGATCTTCATTATGATTTCTGTGTTATTTAAAAACAATTTAAAATATTCTGAATAATACCAGAAATGTAATAGCTAAATGTTTAAGTTCTTGCCAATTGTTTCCTTCCACAACACAGAGTTCAGAGATGGAGCAACTCATGACTTTAATATTTAGCTCTGTGGAATAATGGTATCATTTTGGAAAGTGAAATTTAATGCAGTTTTGTTTCCGAGTTAAGTATGGTAGTCTACATAGAATTGCAGAGGACCTAGTACTCCTTGTGATAAAGCTGTTGGTGGATATTCCAGGAGCCTTTAATGTCTGACCAGTGATAGTTATACTTAGCATATTGCAGCATTGAGCTAGTCAGAACAAGCAAAAAGCTCCTAAAGCTCACCATTGTTGGATAAGCTTGTGAGATTGCTTTAGAGTACACCAAATGTCCTGCTAACTTTTTAGGCCAAATTATTTCTTTAACAAATGGCTGGGTTTTTTTTCTATTTCTTTGACTGATTGTTTAAATATTCATAATATTTGAATTTGGATTTGAAAATCAAGCTTTTCTATTTTGCTATAAGGCAAAAGAGGGCCTGTATCAGCTAAACTTAAATCATCAGCCTGTGGTACCAACATGAATGCCATATGGAGAGGAAATAACTTGTTGCTCAGATACGCTTTTATTCCTGCCTTAACCTTTAGGATTATTTTTCTATCAGTGAGCTTTCTTTTGGCAATTTAGGTAAACCATTAGTCCAAAAGTACCTGATTGTGTGAGGTTCAGAATAGCACCAACTGCATTTTGTTGGACTCTGGGATCATAGGACTTGGCAAGGGACAGCAGGGGTGTAACTCCTCTGGCAGCACCAATAGCTTCTCGGTTGGACCCTGGAGAAAAGAATCAGAGAAAGAAATACTTACTTAAAATCTTACTGTGAGCCACAAGCAGGACAACTAGCAGGACTAGTCCTTTGGTGTTTCTTTCTCTGATTTCTCAGCATGCTCAAAGGAAACTGTTAACAATTCTGAGAGCTTAACGGGAAGGAAACTAACTCATGACTTCTGGATTAGCCATAAATCACAGCTGGTTCAATGCTGTTGGTTTGTAACTAGGATAATCAAAATATCCTTAAGACCCTTTAAACAGGTTAACAGAGTGTCATACTTGCTTCATACCCTTGGTATGTCTGATCAACCAAATAATTTTGGTTATCTGTGATAACCAAAAAAACTACATCATGAACTGAAGGTAAGACTTAATTAATTCAGTAGGGTATATTCAGGGCCAGCTTCTCTCTTGGAATGTCCCTGTGTGACTCACTTGAAAGCTACAAACAGTGCAAAGGTTTCTAAAGACAGAATTTGATTTAAACATTGAAATTTGAAAAGATGATGCTTCTCTGAAGTGGTGGTGATTCCTTGCATGGCAATGTAATGAGTTGTACAGCTGTATTCAACATCCTGGAGTACAAGAACTCCTTAAGACTCTTGGATGAAAAACTGATAAAAAAAGGAAAAACTATAATACTTATTTCTGTAAAATTAACAATATTTATATGAAGTTTAAGCAATGGCCAGTCTGTGGAAATTTGCTGAGAGAAACATGAAACAGAGCAAAAAAAAAAAGTAAAAATAAAGATATTTGAATGAAATCAAGTCTTCAGGTGCTAACTAACTTAGAGAGTTATGAGAACAAAGCTGCTAGTTTTATACCTAGAGCCTATCTAGTAGGGAATTGACATGCACAGATTAGCCAGGATATTTATTCAAGTATAGTTCAGATAGTATCAGTTTAATATTCCAGGGCAAGCAATTTTCCATCTTCCTATGAGTATATACTCAAGTAAATAACTTTTATTCTGGGAAAAAAAAATTGAGAAAAAGAATTGTTCTGAGAAGAGTAATATATTTAAAAATAGCTTTTCCATGTGGGAAGCTATTATTCTGGTAAAATTTTCTGCCCCTCTGTAGACAAGACCTTCTCTAATCTAATCTGCCTACATACCATTCTTTTGTTTCCCTCAGTAGAAGTAGAAAGTCTTTTGTATGGCAACTGGTGTGATGCAAACTACCCAGCTGAATAAAAAAGAGAGGTAAAAAGATTAAGAAAGAATTTATTTATTGCTGCTTCCCTTATTCTTGTACACAATACACTCCATGAATGTTTGTGAACATGGGAAAGAACCTTACATTTGAAAAAAGGGATTACGAACAATTGGACAAAACTTGGGCAAATTGTTTCTTTAATCAGATATTGTGCCTGAACACTTGTTTTGCCAATTTATGATGACAGAGTGGATGGGGAAACCTATCTCACCAAGATGTGTAACTGTATTGCCATGTCTGTAAGAGATGTGGCAGGCTAGATCGTGTTTCTCTCCTTGACCACCTGTTTATCTTAAATAATGCAGTCCATCCACTGATGCCACTGCAATCACTGATGCCCCTTGGAATGCTTTTAGAAGGTAGCCATGTGTTCGAGATGCTACTCTAAAGTGGGGAAATCAACAACATCTACTCAAGCTGTTTATAACACATAACTCACTAGTTTATAAATTAATAACTCACTAGTTTATAAATTCTTTCTTTCCACTCTGACATTTGTGTGCTTAAAAATTCCCATCAGAACAACTTTGAATATGCTTTACATTCAGTGCATCCTCCTTGCTCTAGCTTTAAGCAGATGTTCAGGCCCCCCCTAAACACTGAAGATGTGCACATTTAGTTCTGTTCTGAAGTACTCTGAATTATTATCTCAAAACTGATTACTTTCACTCACTGATTGACAAGCTGCAGATAATTGCAACTATGCATGTGTCCTTTTGCTGCGTGGACAAATGCTGCTGTTGGAACAAACTAACCTTCAAATATGTTTCATCTGAATGGGTTGGTTTGCTCTTCTTATTTTCAGCTCCCTATTGCAGCAGGGCGACAACCCAGTTTACACCTGACCTGCAGTAACACTGCTAAACAGTTTCACTCTGTACATAGTCTTGCATGCTTGTTGCAACAGAATTAAGACCATTCTTAGATGTAGAACTTTAGTCAACTTAAAGCCATCTAAAGGATCTAAAGGATCTTCCTAACTTGGTTGTGCTTCTATATTTACCTTTTTTTGCATAAATGGCCTTCTTGAAGGACATGACTGAACAGGATACTTTTCTCAAGCAGACACTTAAAAATATCAGAGTCTGTGAGTTAAAATTAAAATAAACCCTGGAGAATTGCCTCTTGCTTTAGTCTCATTGATGTGGTACCTAAATATAGTCTGAAAAACAAATAAACTGATCCAGGCCATCTAAATCCTAGTTAAACTGGGACAGACATCCTCAACACTGATCAAATTCCAGGCAGCAGTCCAGCCTATGCAGGACTGCCTAATCTCTGTTTAGCTTTGAAAGTTCCTTGAATGCTTGATTTGGAATACTTATGCTCAGAAGGACATTGGTGCTTAAGGGAATGTGCAAAGGCATTGGAAGACCAGAGGTAGCCAGGATGTGGAGCAGCTGATGGTTCCCTGTATTCCAGATTAGACATCTAGAAGGACAAGAGTGTCTTCAGGACTAAGTAACATCCTTAGGTGCCCAAATAAATCACTTTCTCTGTAGACTATTTAAAACAGATGAAGGGACATCTCTCTGTAAATCTTCAGGTGCTTAGCTTCACTGACTCTACACAAAGTCCATCCTTCTAGTACCAAGTACCTAAAAGTTTAGTGATGCCACTCCTAATTAAGACATGTAAATGAGGCAATTTGCATTCCATATAAAGTAATGTAATATGTAGAATTCTTAACCTAACAATAACATGCAATGCTTAAAAATAAGCTCTTAAGGGCAGAGTGTTCAAAAACCTAAAAATAAAACAAAAAGGTGGGATAACATGCAAATCAGCGCTTTCATGTGGTTGGATCCTGTTTATCCACTCCTCCTTTGCAACATAAATACTTAAATGAGAAATTAACACTTTCATCATGCTTCCCTCAGCCTTCTGGGACATCAGACTGCAACTTCCCATACTGGAGAGGGAAGCTGGCAGAATAAATGCTTCAGGAAGGGAAAAAATATTATTCATGGCTTTTCTACAGACCTGGACACAATTTGTACAGGAAAACTATGAGTTACAAGGTGGAGTAAGACAGACTAACATGATAACCTTTCTTTTGGTAACTGTGGCTGAACTTACCTGTCTGGATACCAGGAAAATAGTAATATCATTATTGAAATATGCATAGTTAAGCAGAAGTTGGTGACACATGCAAGTAGTACATGATGGATAACATGTACTGTTATCCATCTGAGTACACTGAAAGCAAACTGGCAGCAAGTTTTGCTGAATGGGAATGACCACCTGGGAAGAGGCTACAAATGGAATTCCATGAGGGCTAGTCTGTACTTGCTTTGAACCAGAGAGTTAAAACAAAGATGTAGAACTGTCAATGCAGTGGAGGACCAGAGTATTTTACAAATAACAGACAAGTTAGAAGAACGAAACAACGTAAACAGAATGAAACCTGTACAAAATGCAGGGATGTGCATTTGGAAACATTTGCAGTAGAGCCTTGGTTACTTGGTGTCTGCTGGAAACAGCAGCAGAGGAGGAGCAAGACTAAGTGATTAAGTCAGATGTAGGATGACAGCATCACCATGGCACAATCACCAAACCTGCCAAGTGTTACCATGAGATGTACCACAAAACATATTTCCTTACATGCCACAATAAAAGGCACAGGTGAGACCCCAGGTGAGATACTGCACATTTCTGGTGACTTTCAGAAGAGATGAATCCAAAACAGAATTCTGGCAGCATTTATCTATATCTTGGCACTGTAACAATGCCTGAGGCCTGGGGTATCATGATACGGAACATAGCATGCAAATGCAATGTTCCACTCCTGGAGCATATAATTTACACCCAGAAGGACTCTGAAGATGAATGGAGAGTCTCACTTACAAGAGGAGTCTTAAAAGGCCTTGGCTTTCTCAGCCTAGTAAAATGAAGGAACCTCATTAGCACACACATCAGAGAGACAGAACTCCAGAAGCAAAAGCCAATGTAGACAATAATTAAGATAAGCTAGTCATGAATACATTTAGGATAAAAATCAGAAAAATGTCTGTAATCATAAGAGCATGAAGGTCAGAAACACTGAGAAAAATATCTGGAATGTCAGGAGGTTGAATTTATGATGCGGGAATACCAAAACTTGCTGCTGCATCTTATGACTCGTAAACCAATTGCAAATAGCCTGTTTCATATTAAAATATGATGTAAGAGTTGAATGAATTCACAGTAGAGGATAAAGGCAAAGACAACACTCACCTGAAACAGCCAAAGTCATGATGCAGGCACAGGAATTACACTGGACAGTGGGATCCTCTGACTCAAGCAGATCCAGAATTGGCTCAAGTAAACCCATTTGGACAACTAATTCTTTGTCAACTATTCAAAAATTCAAGAAAAATGGGCAAATAAAAAAGTAAACAGTTACTGATTTTGTGGAAAGAATACATCATCCATTGACTGCTTTGGAGATACACACTATGATTTTACAAAATAGACTTAAGATGGAAACAGCCTGAAAGCCACTCACAGTCCCTAGTTGGGTTTGCTTAATTCCCCTTCAGATGCTTGAAAGAGTGTAACATATATTTGGAGGTTTTAGGTCAGAAGGTCCCAAATCAGGTTAATTTTGGCAAGAGCAACTGCAGTTTTCAATAGGTTTACAATTTACTCAGCAATTCCCCCATCCTTTCTTTTTCTTCTGTGGTCTACCTTTTAAATATTATCTGTTCTTTGTAAATAGTGACATGATACTATTTGTAGCAAAATCCTTAAAAAAGAAAGCAAAGAAAAAGGCCAGCTTTGCTGAAGACTGACCCTGTCTTCTACTATGGGACTTCAGGATGGAATACTTGTTGTGGCCCATGTGCCCAGGAGTGCAGCAGCAGTTGCAACAGGGACTCTCTTTCTGAGGTGTGGCATGTTCATGCCCTGTCTACCAACATATACTTTACTGGGAATTTTTTCTTCTGCATCTCCTAGATTCTATCTCAAATCTATTTTCCCCTTTAGTTACAGAAGTAACTGAACTGTACTAAGCATTTAAACTTTTTTTTTTTTTGTCTTAAATTGCAAGCAATTTAAGACTAAGGTCCAGACCACAAATACCCAGAAAATGACCACTGTCTTGTACATAGAATTTATTTATATGAGCTGTATCCATTGTTTGAAAGGAAAAATGTCTGTAGATCCAAGAATGAGAAAAGAATTCCCATACTGGTCTGAGAATAATTTATCAGCCTTTGCACACAGATCCAAGAACTCTTGTCACATTATATAATCTAGCTGGAGGGATCTGCTATATCTTGCTGTCACCAGAAGCTATGTATCTTGCAGTCAGAATCAGACTCACACTTGTCCTATCAGGAACACAAAAAAAGGAATCTAGATTTATCTAGAAGTGCCCTCCTTCTGTGTGAGTCTGGCTGAAGAGATACTTCTTCACCTGAAGAGAGATGTGCTGTTAATTACTCACTATTTCCTTCCAGCAAGAAGTTGACAAGAGACAAGGAAGACATCTGCTGCACCTCCAGGTCAGCAGAACGTAGTAAGGCATAGAAGGGTTCCAGATGCTCCACAGGCAGGGGGATGTTCACTGCAAGAATGAGAGGAAATATTGATGAGCTTCATTGTTCAGCAGTGACATTTTTCCTTTGAGGGACTTAAACCTCAGGTGCTCCCATAGACAGGCTGAGTGGTATTCACCTTCATCAAAATTCCACTGCTACTAGCAAACAGGGCAAGTTTCCTGAAGAGGTTTTGAATAATCAAATACTTCAAAAACATCATGGGAAGGGAAGCAGTGTGCCTTGCTACCAAACAAGTCATTCTGCCTCATAGCAAGTCCTTGCATTGTGGCTACAGGCACTTTTTATCCAGCAAAAAATATGTGGGATAAAGCTATCATCCAAGTGACAGAATATTCTCTTTGAAGTAAAATTAAAATATACAAATAGAAAAATAAATTGCAAACTGCTTGTTGGTAGTATTTTTACCTTTTTGTAGAATCCAAACTCTTGCTGGCATTTTATTTGGGATATCTAGGCTGATTCCTACAATTAATAAACTACCTCAAGAGCCAGGTGTTCCCACAGAATAGCTGGAACAAAAAAGAATGTTTCCTTTATAAATTGTCACTACAATCTGGCTCCTGGAGCTTTGTCCTCTTTTGTATATAATATAAAACATTAACTGGTCACTGTGTCCATTTCCTTTCACCATATTTTGACTGTGTTGCTTTCAAGATATTCAACATATGCTAACTCTAAGTACTTTGGGTTCTGCTGAGTTTTACAGAAGTATAACAATTTCATAAATAACAATCTTTTATAATCGTAAGAGATATCTCATAGCAAAACTCAGAACTGACTCTGCCTATGTGGCAATGCCAGTTTTCCATCTTCCTTAGCAAGCAACATAGCATGAAAGCAAAAACACACTTACTCACTGAATCAAAAGGAGTTTCACAGTTTGAAATAATATTTTCGTTTATAATTACATGAAAATTTTCTAATGCTTACTGAGATAACTTACTGTGCTGACTCATATGCAAGTAATAGAGGGCAGCCGACTGCTGTAAACCTGGGTTTTCTGAAAAGGATAAGGTCCTCAAGGCTTCCAGAGGGTCCTTTCCAAGTGGAGACATTTCAAAATCTAAAGATGTAAAATGAACAGCACAGGCTCAATTACATCTGAAAAGGGTTAGTTTAAAAAAAAAAGAAATTAAAATTTACAGCCAACCAAACACATAAGGATTTTTATACTGCAACAACTCCATAAAGCCCATCTGTCTTTATTCACATTTCCATGAGCAGAAGCAATAGATGAACTGGGAATAACCTGTCCTTGGCAATGCCTCTTGTAAAGCTCACAAAGCTAGTGATTGGAAACAAGATAAATTATAACCTTTGGACACTTTTATGCTAATATAAATACAAGTGTTCTTGGTCTCCACAATAATCTTTATCTTTTTCTGAATCTTTGTTAAAATACTGAACATGGTGCTCTTAGTAAGAGTATACATTTCTAATTTAGTTTGTGTTTCTATATATATTTCTAAGAAGAGAAAGAGTATATATTTCTAATTTACCACATCTGAAGTTCACTGTGTTTCCTGTCTTGGGTATTGAAACATAGGATTTAAAGGAATAGCAACACAGACTGCAAACAGGCTTGCCTCAGGCTCAAATTTCTAGCATGAGTCTACCTGTTCTCAAATATGATAGCTCCCCTATGAATAAACCAGATGTTCAACAACACTCATCATGCAATAGCAGTCATGCATGGCTTCTGTAAGGTACTGTATCATATAATATGTGGAATGGAGCAGCAGAGAGGAAAATGAAAGGGACAATGAAACAACGAATAGAATTAAAAAGGTAATGTATGATCGATCAACTGGTGGAGCATGCAATTATAAGATATATTTTCAGGCAATAGTTTAAAGCTGTGCATTAATGATTGAAATATCTCTGTGAAAAATATCTAGCTACTTTACCTCCCATGGGACAAAGAAATGTGAGGGATGTGAGGGACATGAGCTTTCATGCCTCAGTGCAAAACACATCCAATATCTCAAGCCAGTAGAAGCTGCTGACATTGTCAAGACTAGCAAACTTCTACCCTTAGGATTAGGTAAGTGAGCTTCACAGAACTACTTCATATAAAGATTAAATTTTTAAATAATTAGTAATACACACAAAGGGAAGGACTTGCTTGTGTGTGCAAGGTTTTAGAGAAAAAAACCTCCAAAATATCTCTTCATGTGGTTTAATTCTGTTCCTTTCACTATCTGAACCTGAATCTGTCTGATTCTTCCACATATCTGTGGTTTTGTTTGGGAGAGTGATAAAGCTGAAACCACTCAAAATCTTCACTTGCTTAGAATATCAAAATTTGCTGCCCTGGCTTACAGATGAGTGTGATGATCAACCATTATGTCTCTCCTTGCACCCAAATTGTCCAAACACTGTCTTTTTGCTTATTATATTTTGTTCAAAACTGAGGATAGGCTTGTTCCCTCTTGAAATTAAATACACAGGTGAGTGTTAAAGTAAGAGGGATGTGTCTTGGTTTTCTTTGTGAGGCTTCCCTGCCTCCAGTTTTCTAGGCAGTGAGATTTGGCCACTCAGAGAATTAACCTTGGTTCTGTTTCCTGGATGCTATATGTGTCTTGTCATGGACAGTGGGACCTCCCTGAAAACACTCATTGTCATCTATATGCTGGTGTCAGAGAAGCTCTAGGCTTCCTGCTGCTGTACCCCAATTCCCACAGATCCTAGACAGACCAGACTTTTGAAGACTGATCTCAGAGAGAAAGGATCTCTCAAGAAATACACACTTAGTCTTTTCAGGGAGCACCAGTGGCTGCTACAAGGGGTCATTCTGGCTTTCCCTTCATTACATCTCATCCAACAACTGTGCAGGGATACTGCCAAGACAGACTCCTATAGATTCAGGAGCATGCTAGCCTTTGGAAGAAAACATTCAGCCCTGGAAGATCTCCACTGTATAACAAGCTGAAGTATATCCCTATCCTGGGTATGAATGTCAGGATTTAAACCAGTGCTAAAGGTGCAACAATCAGTGAACCTTATCGGCAGCACAGGACCCACCACATTCACTGGATAATGACACCGGCTAATACCAGCTGAGGCTAATTCACACATGTTCCCAAAAACCAGAGTCACAGCAATTATTCCATGACAGATCATGTCAAACAGCATTAATCATGTCACACCCCCAAAATATTCTCTCCTGGTTCCCCTCACAAGATTATTTCATGTTCTCAAAAAGGCAAGTAAAGAAATAGTAGGTCAACACCCTTCACACAAATGATAGTAGGGAACTGCATTTTTGTGTAGTGGTTTTAGCCCAAAGCTGCTAAACATAAAGCAGTATGCCAAATTAGCTGTGAGACAAAACAAACCCAAACAAGCAATAACCCCTTATCCTGAGATAAGAACTATTTTTAGATTAATACACTCATCCAAGATGACTGCAGAAGTGAAATAAAAAAACAAGTTTTCCTATTGATATTGTATCCTAGTAGAGGACAAAGAGGACATCACAAACAGAAAAGCAGGGGAATTAGGCAGCTAACCTGTAAAGCAAAGGAGATAGATGAAGAATTATGGATCTACTTTGCAGAACCCCATGATTGTGATTAAGCCTGATGTCTCAAATGTTTTCACAAAAGCACAGTTGCTAGGAATCCTCAGAGCTCAACGATGCTTTTCCCAGGGTGACTTTGATCTTCCCCATGTATAGTCCAGACATTTCTAGCATAAGTCCCAGTGTTCAGCCAACACAGAGGTGGACAACTGTGCACATCATACTGTGATCTGCCCACACCTCAGCACTCACACAGCCTCCAGTCTTAGCAAAGCCCCTGTCCAGCTTTATCAGTTCCTTTTGACTGACTTCAAAAAAGTAACTTCTAGAAGGACTCACTTTTATGAAACACATTTACATGAGTTTTGTATTAACAGTAGTGGCAGAGTGAGAGAGTGATTGGCCATTTCTACCTAGATCCAACTGTTGCACCACTTGAGCCCTTGGTGTCCTGGACACAAAGAAAATGCTCTGTAGCTCAGCCCTTTCCTCATCATCACCAAGCTGCTCAATGCTATGGCAGAGCAGATCAGCTAGCAAATGTTCTTTCAACCCACAAAATTAATCTCCTTGTTCTTTCACAATCTTTTAGAAAAAGGCAAGTCCTCTTACCTGTTTCAATATGCTGCAGAAACTCCTGTGCTGTCACTCTCTCATGAGGCTGTAGGATGGGCTTGTACAGCTGTCTGCTTTTAGAGCTGTTTTGTTTTAAGCAGGAGCATTTGCTTATCAGAGTTAAGCATTCCTTGATGCTTTGCACCAAGTCAGAGGACATCCTCTGAACAAAGCCTATGAAGTCCCGCAGGAGCTGCATGCATCGTCCACATAGCTGACCCATTCTTGTTCCAACAGCAGCAGAAAGCAAGAAGAAAAGGAAGGAGATGGAAACAAAAGTTTCTTCTCAAATTGTCTGCTTTTTGCAGCTTTAGCTTGTCTCCTAGCTGTTTGTTCTGTCTTACAGATATTAACACCACATCATGTGCAGATGCTGTTAGACAGATAGACTTCTGTGTCCAAAAAAGTACATTTCACAAGGCTGGTTTCTGCAGATCTCCTAGAGTTCATAAATTATTATTTAAAATGATTGCACTGGAGACACACCTTTCTTTTGCTTGAAGAAAAATAAGATAACAACATAAACAGATTTCATGGAGAGCAAATGGAGTTTAGGTCATGGAGCATCTACCAAAGTCTGTATGAGGCTAGAAAAACTGGGATAATGGGAAATGCAACCTCAGATGTTTTTGTAAGGCAGCTTTCCACATGAAAGGTAGGCACCACCTTGTCTGCATGTGTGCAAGCTGCAGCTACCAATTGGAGTGAGGAAGATTAAAAAAAAAAAAAAAAGAGTAAGTGAACAGGTTTTTCCAGTTTTTGCTGAAGCACAGATCAGAACAAAGGAGCTGTTGGACAAACAACTCATAACTCAGTCACCTGAGACTTTGCAAATCAGCAAGAATAGAAAACTGGAGTGGGGGGAAAAAAAAAAGAGACAGTGGCCAAATGAATTTAGCACTGTTTTCTTCCTGTCAAGCCAGACCTGCTGAGTGGGCTGGATAAGTTAGCAATGGGAGGATGCAAAAATTATGTGTGGTTTTCATGCAGAAAGATGTAAAAGGAAAATGTTCAGTTCTCCTTATGCTTAATTCGCCAGTCTGGTGCATGTGCTCATCCTTGGCTGAAGAGCTTTACAAACCATCCTGGTTTTATCCTTGTAGAATGAGGTGGTATTTGTGATATTGAGGATTCCAGTAAAAACTGGTTTGATTCATGGTCACCTTAATTAGGGATCCTGTAGGTACAGGTCTACTGCAAGTTAATCACTTTTATTAACTTCTTATTCATAGATTTGGTGGATTTATTTTAACTATTGCATTTGATACATTTATTAGTAAGTTATTGCCTCTGTCCTTTAATAAATCTTTATTTTCTAAATAAATCATGTTTGAAAATCAACCCTTTGTTCTGCACTCATCTCCAAACACTCCACAGACTCACCCAAATTCCTCTGGTCTATCCAACCACTGCTGTTTTTTCTCTTGATGTAATTTTCCTAATCACAAATACTACTTGTCACAAATAAGCCTACCTACACTGGTAAAACAAAATATATGACACTTCTAATACATAACACAATTCATTACAAAGAATTGGGACTTTGATTTTTCTGGCTACTTCCTTGACCAGCTCTGCAAACCCACTGAGTTCTGATCTCTGTCTGGCTTCTGAATGTTATCAAAAGCAGGGCTAGTATGTCTATTTTCTCACCATGTTTTCTGGATCCTTTCAGTAGGGGTCTTCTAAAGAAGAGGGAACCCATCTGATTGCCAGGTCCTACTTCTGCCACCACTTGCTCTTCACCTTCACTCATCATCTTCCACCCTTCAGCTTTCATTCTAAAAGACTGTTATCCATCACATGCTCCTTCTGTCTCTTGCTCTGTTCTGTCTAATAAACTGTAATGTTTAATTGTGAGGTTCTCTAAAGATAACTTGAACTGTACTGCACTGAGATGAGAAAACAACAGGACTGCTTCAATGAAACATTTGCTAGTAATGACTGCATTTCTGTAATGCTCTTACTAAACATTTCAAATGTATTGTGAACACTAAAAGAGTTCTCCAGCTCATCTGTAAAGAAGATATTCCCAAAATGGTTTAAAAACAAGTTTCAGAGGTGCCAAGCTCTTGCAACTGCTTTAGATAAGTGGGAGTTAAAGAAGTGCATGACACCTAAAAATTAGGCTATAATTTGCCTGTAGGCATAAAACTCAGGTGTCTTGATACATAGTTTGATGACTCAGTCAGGCAATTGTTCTTTGATTTGAAACAACTATTTGAAAGCCAGTGCAAAAGGCTGGTTTGTGGATCTTCAAAAATACTCTGAAATCACAACAGCTGCTATAAATGTAAAGGTTGAAACTATAAATCAAATGTTTTTGATTGGTTTCTTGACCTTGATAGATTTCCTTATTAATTGAATAAAATGTCAGCTCAAATTTGCAGAAGAGGAAAAAAATAGTAGCATAATAATGTTAGACTATTTTTGCTTTTATCCTTGTACAGAAAATGCCTCAAATAGTAAATGTCCTACACTCAACATCTTGATTTTTGTCTCCAAAGGGAAAAAAAAAAAAATCCAGTACTTCGTAGAGTGTTAAAAAAGCCTCTCCAAACCATTTCCATTCAGTTTCTGTGCAAAAGAGCTTCCAAGCAGTAACCTTACTGTGTGGAGGCTGTTTGGAATTCTGTATAAAATGCATTTGGAAGTTTAAATCTATTTCCCAAAAAAATAGATTAATGCTGAACCCATAAATAGGAACCCATATAAAATGGGTTCATATAAATTCATATAAATATGAACCCATAAATAGTACTTCCTATAGAAAGCTTCCACTGGTCCAGCTTTTAATCTGGAGTATAGCTTCTCTGCAAATGACAGAAAATACTGCTTTTGGGCACAGTCCCTTAAGCACCTACTCATAGTAGGTTGTTTTGTTTTGACTCAAAAATAGAAAATGTAAAAAACACATTTAAAAATACACTTATACATTCTTATGCAGCATTTGAACTGCTTTCCTTTTAACAGAAATTCTTTTATCCAGTTTTCAATGGTGCATAATTTTTGATTGCTCAAGAGTTGACTGTCACTGGAAAGATGTACACAAATAATCCTTCTACTCCTCTTTCATGCGTGCCCTGGGACCTCTTTATGTTATCAAGCCCCCAAACACCCTCAGGCTCTGACATAAATATTGGGGGAAAAAAAGGTCAACTTTATTTGAGCTATGGTAGTAAAATTTTAGCTCCTAGGTCTGGATTTTAAAAATACTGTTATTTCTGTGGTTTTAAACAATGGGAAAAGGATTTTTGCAAAATGTAGGGGAGAGGTAGTGATTGAGAACTTGTGTAGTCTTATTTGACTCCTGTGCCAGTCAAATAAGAAAAACCATACTTAAAAGCTTAAAAAGCAGTAAATTGAAAGATTTTACATTACTCAAGAATCCAAAATCCTAAGAAATTGAACTAATTAAATTTGCATTTTATAAATTTGTCCCATGTAATTTTTTTATTGCAGCTTTGTCTTATACACATTTCTTTCATATTCTTCTCTCACTTTCCTGTTCAAGGGTGAGGAAAGCACTGTACAATTTAGAAAGATGTATGATGGCTGTACAATGCTGCTTGTTTAACAACAGATCTGACCCAAAAGGTTTTAGCTTCCCTAAGGCCCAGCAGGTCTTTGTTGTCCCCATACCTGCAGCTGAGGCCTCCTCACTTGTACTAAAGCAGTACTTTTTAAACTGGATCAATGAAATTCTGTGACTATAAAATACCAACAGAAAACTAACAATAAATCAAAGGACTTAAGTTCTCAAAATGGACCTAACATTAACAGAATAGTAGAATAAAATACAGAATTTGAAAAAAAAAAAAAATTGGGAAAGCAGAACAATTGTAAACTCTGAGTCTGATGTCTACAATTTAGATTACCACTGAGCTTTTTAATATATATATATATATATATACACACACATATGTATATATATGTGTATACATGTATAGATACAAAATATATACACATATATATAAATATAGAAATAATATATAAAAAATACATGTGTGTATCCATGTGTGTGTTCACTGTTATGAATTCAGGAGTTCAGCTGAATATAAACAGACTACAGTCATTCAAGCAGGGAGGAAGCCAGATGTGAGGACTTGATACATCCAGATTTGTGAAAATCTGCCATTCACTGTGATTTCTGTTGAGTATAAAGGAAGCTGTTCTCAACTGCATCTAATTCCTTGGCTGAGGTATTTGCCCATCCTCCTTCAGAGGGAGAGTGCCATCTACTGAAGCATTCCTTTACACAGCTCCCTTGAGCCTTGTCCCACTCACAGATTGACGAAATCCATTCAAAGGGGTTGTAAAACTGAGCAAGGTTTTAAAAGGAAAAGCAGCTGCTATAAATGTGAATCTCTGTTGTAAAGCACCAGCTGCATGTAAAGAACCAGACCAAAGACTTTAAATACAACCACTGACTTATGCAAGCTTGTGCTCCAGCTTTTGAAGAGATTAAAGACAACTCTACTCTGGGGTTTCTTCATTCCTAATACATCCTTGGAACTGAGATTACATTACCATTTTGTAAGTCTTAGGAGTGACATTCCCTGGTTGGACAATCCAATTTTACTATCAGCTATCAACCATGGACTTTCCTACCAATTCCTCCTTTCTCTGTTAATGTTTACAAGATGTGCAACTACTCAGCCAACGTACTGAACATTGAGAACACCTGACAACAGTCACCAAGAGTCTGGCTTGGGCCAGTGATGACACAGTATTATTGTGCTGCTTTATGTATTTTCCCATTGTCTTGAGCTTCATATTTCGTTGTAAATTTTCTGGACTTCTGCTGTATTCAAATAAAGCAGCAGTTTGTGCCATGCCTAGAGCTACTGTCTCCTATGATAATAATAAGCATATAAATTGAAATATTTTTGCTATTTTTTTTTGCTTTATAGCAAAAGATAAGTGTCTCAAAAACATCAAAGGCAGCCCAGAGATGCCCACGTACCTTAGAGGTTTGAACAAATTGTATTAAAAGAAAGTTAAATTTTACAAGGTAAATTACCACACAAAGTCATGAAGTCAAAGGAGATGAAAACCTGTCAGGTTGTGTTTCATGTGAATACCCTCAGAAAACCACTGGTTTGATGTGTTTCAAACACAGGCGCCTGTCCTCATGCTTCTGCTACCAAGGAGTTCCGCTGAAGGATCACACAGCCCATAGCTCAGATGTCTCACTTGGCAAGACAAGGAGCAAACAAAACTTTGAAAGAACTTGCATTATTTGCCATCAGGCAAATATATTTGAAAAACTTTACAATACATTTTCAAAAACTTTCACATTACAGCTTTTTTCCATCTGGGCACATAGCATGTTGTCTTAAACACAACAGAGAACTGAAAGAGCCAAAGTCTTTCTGTCCCAATAAGATACATCCCACATATCTTATATTGGCTAATGTCCCACAAATCTTTGCTGGTACAGAAAAGAACAAGCAAGGAGACCAGCTGCTTTTTAATTCCTTTATTGAGGTCATCTCTAGGTGGGGAGCTGGAGGAGCTGTGCACACCACCACTGCTCCCAGTGGACGACCCAGAGGAGGAGGTGTTCAGCTTTGCCACACGGCAGAGCTGGGGCTTCCATCTTCACGGGAGTCTCTAGGAAGACACTGGCTAGTTGTAAATCTAGGGTAGTCATGGATAGCAAACTGTGTTTAGTTATGGCAATGAGGTCCAAAACATCAGTAAGTCGAGCAACGTTCTCCCTTGCTCCTCAACATAGTTTGGAGTCCGGTTTGTGCCATGGCCTGGTGATTCTAGGGGTCTTTAGATGTTAATTCTACTTCCCCTGGGTGCTAACCTCCATGGGAGTTCGGCTCATCTACACACTGGGGGGTGTCATCGGTTGCCATTAGGGGACACCGGGAGCAGCAGAGGCAATATACAAGACCAGGTGGCAATTAACAAGGCTGTCATAACAACATTGATATTTACCAAACATGACATGAGGTATTTAACAAAGAAGGCTGTCACAACATTGGTATTTAACAAACATGACACAACATGAGGTATTTTAACAAAGCAGGCACCTTATGGTGACAACATTCTACTGTTCAAATAGTAAACATCTTTATATATTGATCAGGAGGTCACATTTTACTCTTTACAGTGCCAATGGGATTGAATGCACCCTCAACAAGTTTTCCAATGACACCAAGTTGAGAGGTGTGGTCAGCACGCTGGAGAGAAGGGATGCCATCCAGAGGGACCAGCACAGGCTTGAGGTGGGCCTGTATGAAACTCATAAAGTTCAACAGAGCCAAGTGCAAGGTTCTACACCTGGGTTGGGACAATCCCAAGCACAAGCACAGGCTGGCAGAGAATGGATTGAGAGCAGCCCTGAGAAGAACTTGGGAGTGCTGATGGATGAGAGGCTGGACATGAGCCAGCAATGTGAGCACACAGCACAGAAAGCAAATCCTGTTCTGGGCTGCATCCAAAGCAGCCTGGACAGCAGGATGAGAGAGGTGATTCTGCCCCTTTGCTCTGCTCTACTCTGGTGAGACCCCACCTGGACCCAGCACTGAGGCCCCAACACAATGACATGGGCCTGCTCAAGCAAGTTCAGAGGACTAGAGGGCTGGAGCACAGCTCCTGTGAAGACAGGCTGAGACAGCTGGGGTAGTTCCTCGGGAGATGAGGGAGATCTGAGGAGATCTGTACAGCAGCCTTTGAGTACCTATGGGTAGGGAGATACAAGAGGGTGTCTCCACACACTGGAGAGTGACTTTTTACAGGGGCATGTAGTGACAGAACAAAGGGAAATGGCTTTAAACTGAAAGAGGGTAGGTTTAGTTTAGATATTATGAAGAAATTCTTACTGTGAGAATGGTGAGGCACTGGCACAGGTTATCCAGAGAAGCTAGGGATGCTCCAGCTGTGGAAATGTTCAAGGCCAGACTGGATAGGGTTTTGTGACACTTTATTGGAAGGTTTCCCTGCATGACAAATTCTCAGAACCATTAAAAAATAGGTGTATTAATGTAATGCAGCCAAATCTCAGGACAGTTCTGAAAGTTCTGAAAACCTTATAGGCCCTGGTAAATTGTATTTTCTCACAGGTTCCTTATCATAGCTCAAAGAGTCTCTGCATTAATAGTGCCTTATTGTTGGCTACAGCAAAAGCTGTAGCATGTGTGCTGCACTTGAGGTATGCACCCCTTACCCCTACCCCTGCAGAAAGGAAGACCTAAAAAGGAGAGAGGGATTAGTTTCTCTCTAGGCCAGACTCTTCAGTTAACCACACTGTTTATTTCGCCACCAACTACTCACTGGTTGCTGCCTCCATAGAAGACTACATTTCAAAAACTGCATAGCCACAATAAATAGATCTAACCAGTGCATCACTTTACATATGGAAGAGCAAACCAGCATTTGGGGATTATGTCTGCTTCTCATCTTCTGTGCCTTTTTCTTCCATCAGTTGCTTTTGGCTGCCTCCCAGTCATTGTCCACAGAATTTACAAAACTCACGTAAAAATGGCATATGTGCGTCCCTATTTTTTTTTTTTTTTTTTGTAGCGGCTTGGTTTTTGTTTCTTGCCTCAAAAATAACAGACAATAGCCTTTTAAAAAATAAATGAGCTCTGTAAGATCCAAGAAGTGTGAACTGCTCATCAATGCTCTCAAGTAAATGGTGTGATTCTCGGGGCTGTCCTGTTCACGGCTAAGAGCTGGACTGGAACTGGGTCCATTCCAACTCAGGATACTCTGTAATTCTGTTTATTGTAGGACTTGGCCAGCGTACAGACACCTCTTCACGCTGCTCACTCGCAGCCCTCGGCCGCACCTTTTTGGTGCTACAGAAACCTCTCGGGCGCGCTTTCCCCGAACGTGGCGCTGCTGCACCGCAACCAGGCGACGGCCGCCCGCCTGCTGCAAAAGCTGCTGCAGTAAAGCGCCGCGGCACCGCCATCTCCCTGCCGGTGCGCGGAGCACGGCTGCCAATGCCGCTGGATGCCGCTCGCTGCCTGCGCCGCGCTCCGCACACAGGCCCTGCCGAGCCACTCCTGTGCGTGGATGCGCACCCCGCCCCACAGGTAACCAGGCAACGGCCGAGGGGACCCTGCGCTCTCGTCTCCCTTCCGGGAATGAGAGAATACAAGGCGACAGCTTCTGGCTGCGGCGGTGCGGGGGGAGCCGGGGGCCGTGGCGGGCGATACACAGAGCCCCCAGGCGCGGGGCAGGGACACAGCCCGACGGGGGCGGGCGGCCGCCAGCCGCCATCTTGCTCGCGGACGGGTACCCGAAACCAAGATGGCGCTGAGGCGTTGAGCGCGGGGCTGGCGCTTCCCCGCCCAGAGCGGAAGTGACGCTTCGGCAGCGGCGGCGGCAGCCCCCCGCGCCCCCCACCCCCCCGGTGGTTTTTGCTTTTCCCCGCGGGATTCACGTCTCTTCCTCCGGCGAGACGGAAAATGGCCGCCCGGTTGCCATAAGGGAGCGGGGCCGCCGGGAGTTCCGCCCGCCAGGTGAGGGAAGGGCGGAGGTAGAGGTGCTGCGTGGAGGTTTGGCGGGGCGGTGGTCCCTGGTTTGGGGGAACATGGCGGGGGGAGCCTGAGGGGGAGCAGTCCGGCCCCGCCCCCTCGAGCGCGCCGTGCTCGCGCGCCGCGCCGTCCCGCCTTCCCCCGCCGCGTGACCTCGGCGCTTCGCAGCCATTATCCCGATTATCCCGATTATCCCGCGCCAGCGTCGGGAACGGGACAGGAACGGGCGGTCGCCGTCACCGCCCTGACGCGGGCCACCGCTTCCCGCGGGAGCCGGACCCAGCCGGTGCCGTTCCGCTCTGCGCCCGGGAAGCGAAGGTAGAAGAGGAAGGGGCGGTGGGAGGTGGCAGCGGAGCTTCCTTGGAGCTGTTCCGCGGCTCCTGGAAGCCTGGCGGGATGGGGGAGTGTGGGGAATGGGCGGCCGGCCAGCCCCGTTGGGATTTCGCCCCGGGTGCGTGGCCTTTTGCTTTGGGCCTCCCTGAGGGAGGCAGAAAGGCCCGAGGGGATGTGTCTGTACAACGCTGGTTACAGGAATGGTAAATTTCCCCGTTATCCTTGTGGGTGTGACACCGACGAGGGAAACAGTGCCGGAGAGAAAGGATGCCTCCCGATATTGGATCAGCCTTTACGGTCGTTGGAGGAACTTCCCTTCGGGCATGGCTGTGGTTCAGGCGCCTGTGCCTCAAGTACCCCACGCCTCTCTGCGCCTTTCCTGCCCTGATTGCAGATGCCCGCAAAACCCCGTGAGGGGCCGTAATGGGTTTTATACCCCTTTCTGAAAGGGGCTATTGTGTTCGCAGTCTTTATTATACTGTACTATGCAACCATTTCGGCATCATTCCCGTTATTTCCTCTTCGCTTTGTAAATCCCCTACGTTTTGCCTTTAATTCTATGAAAATCAGGTTCTTGCTTTGTGCGTCATGTTGATCCCTTACAAAGTCAGTACAACCCATCACTTGTTCATCTCGGAGATCAAAGTTTTGTCCTCAAAGGAACAGTTAAATTTTACTACAGAAGGACGTGAGGACATGCAAAACAAAGGTGCTCTTGACTCTTGGAGTAGTCACTGCTTTAGCAATGCAAATGTATAAAAATATCACTTAGATTAGTTGTTCTTGGTGTGGGAGGGATTGGTTAAACAGCGTGGAGTTGCAGGAAAATGCTGTCTAGCTGCTTTTCTCCTCCCTCCTTCTCGTCCTCCTCTCTGATAATCATGTTGTTTTGGACAAAAGTGGAAAAAATGAGGACGGGGTAAAGGCTCTGGCACTGAGGTATCCTGCAGGCATGCATCTTGTGGCAGGGAGAGTAAGAATTGCATCCTCCCACTCGTCGCTTTTGATGTTGAGTGACAGGCTGTGCTGAATGGCCAGACGAGGTTCGGGGTGTTACATATATCCATCCGTACTTGAGCTGGGGTGCCTCTCTCCTGAGCAAGGCTTTAGCAGGCAAGCCTGTGTGGAGTAACTTTTCAGGTGAGGCCTGTGGCTGACAGAATCCTGGGGGCAGGGGTAGGAGAATGTACCATGAAGAAGGGCCTGTTGGCACCGAGAATGCAGAAAGCTTGAATTGGTCGTAGGAATCTAGAAAAAAATGAGCAGGGAGCTATTTGGAGCTAGGGTGTATATATTTGGATGGATTATATTCAGGCTGGTTGTGAAGGAGAGATAATGCTCTAGGGGTTGTGGAATCCCAAAGAACATTTGAGGTTTGTTTACAGGTAGGGGAGGCAGGTGAAGAAAGCTACTGAACTGCTCTGTTTGTGTGAGAGTTTCTCCCAAAGGTATTCTGAAAAACAGCATTCCTTGCTTGTTCATTGTGCTGGCATTGGCCTCGTGCAGCTTTGTAGCAAATGGGATTTGGAAGGTGATGTGCCTGAAAAGGCAGCTTTTGTCCAGAGTAGTTTTCTTATAGATCACTGATGCAGCCCACCAAGCATCTCTGAGGATGTCAGACTCGGAACAAATGAGGGCAGGAAGATTGCCTTTTCTGCAGCAGCAATTCCTGTAGTTTATAGCAGAGATTGGGGAAATCACGGTTTAAGGGCGTATGAAAACATGGTGTGTAAAACACAGGCACAAAAATAACAAAGCTTGTCCCAGCCAATATGTGTCCAAAAGCATGCTAATTCCTTTTTGTGTATGGACACATTTCTCAGTCACTTTGGTTTCTTTGTTTTCTTAGTTAGAGGAGAAACATGGTTTTGTTTGCCAATAGTATTACATAAAAGACAGCTAACAATCATATGATGGTTTTGCAGAGGTGATTTTGCTGTTACTAGGATGCAGGTTTTTGACTTAATTTACAAATATTTTGTGTTATTTTTTGTGTAGAAATAAATCAACTTGGGGGGGGGGGGAATAGGCCTTTGTATGTTTTACTGATTCCATTATATTTTCTGAATATGAAATGGGGGAAATAATGCTTCCCACCTCTTATTTGTACATAATGAGATAGGGTAAATTTGCCGTGGGATTTTAGTATTTGTAGGAATGCAAGTCACCAATGATCCCAGTAGGATGGGTTTGAGTGATTATGAAATGCATTCTATTCTTATGTGTGGTGTGCCACTGCCACAATTGTGGACATTAAAAAAAAAGGAGGGGGGAGGTAGAGAGTGGATAGGAAAGCACAGCAGATGTGCAAGCACTGAATAGATGACTTACAGTGCTGTCTCATTAAGACTGACTTGCTTTATTTCAGTGTGTGTATTATGAGAAACTTAAAAATTCTGTGGAATCTAATGAAGACTGTCCTGTCCCCTTTTGTGTTGTCATGGTTGTATAATCGTCCGGTCTTTTGAAGCCTGAATCTCTGAATGAAAATGCATTTTGGCAGCAGCTTGTGAATTACTTAAACAAGATTTTGATTTAAATCTACCTGACAGCTCTCAAGTAATGTTTAAGCAAGAGAAATACAGACTACTAATTAGCTATAAATGAAGGGTAGCTAATAATGGATCCAAGATGAAGCAGTGCTTTGCTAGTATAAGTGGGTATAACTGTCCTAAAGTATCTTCAACTTACATGTGATGTATAACTTGTAAAACGGCTTAACAGATGTGTTGTATCTGCAGCCTGTGTACTCTGAGAAAACTCCAACATCAGTGGTGTACTGAAGACTCCTAAATATACTATATAAAAGGAATTGGATACCATTTTCCTCGTCCTTTTAATTTTTTATTAAACATAGCAAATGCTGATAGTGTCACTTAATTCCTTCTTACTGTGTTGCTTGTGGTGGGATAAACCTGATTCTGTTGTGTGTCTTGTTTTTGCTTCACGGTTGCACTTGCTGGCTGGGATTGATTGAAGATACCCAAAGATCCTGTTGTTTTTTTTTGGTTAAGAAACTTTTCTGAATATGATTCAATAACAAAGCAAATTTTCAGAAAACATTGTGGTTTTTGTGTTAAGTCTTGGTTGTTTGGGTGTGTTTGGTTTTGGTAATTTTGACTTTATATGTGTGTGTTTATTTTGGTGGGGTTTTTTTTTTTGTTTTTTTTTTTTATTCTTAAAGCTGCTTGCAAGTGTAGTTAAAAAGCCTAAATACCACCAAGTTTGTTGCTTCTGAAGGCTATGCCAAGCTGTTTTCAGGGCCGCTTGAAGTTTGTGGTGCTGCCAAAAGAAGCAGTCTTGCCCGGCTGCTATTTCAATTTCCCTGTGTTGGCCCAAGTGTTTGTGGGCTGTGTAATGAACCATACAAAAAAAAAGTTGTATTGAAATTGATCCAGTATGTGGGTGCAGAAATACTTAGACTGGCATAGGAGAGCTCATCAGGAATATGAGGGAACACAGGCTAGGAGAGATGGGACTGTTTCCTTAAACTAGCAGAGCCACTTTATTCTGTGGTGGTGCTGCAGCAGCTTCCTTTGTAAAATCCAGATTTTTTAACATGGCAATGAAATGGTTGAGAGCCAGGCATCTCCTTTCAATTCTTTAGGTGGAAAGCGAGACAAAAAGAAGCTTGAGTGGAAAAGAAGTGCATGGATTAGAGCCCTGGTGTTTCAGGCATAGACTATGTTCCTAGCAGTCATGGTCCTCTCTTAGAAATGCTGGGTGATAGTGATGACACCTTGTGTCACGCTGATGCACACCTTTGGTTGACTCTGGGTCTCTTCAGAGAGAGCAACAAATGGTGCTTAGGACCTCTTTTTCATTGCCCTTCACTGTGCCCTTACTTGACCTGGTGTAGCCACTCCAGCCTGGCCCTGAGCAGGAAGAGGCTGTGGGTGATTTAATTTGCTGCTTTGAACCAGGATGTTGTAGCTGTGGTGCTCTGAGGAATGGGTACTTTTTCTGTGAAGGTGTGGAGCATATAGGAGCTGACTGTCACAGACAGCTGCTTTCCTACATACTCTTGCTACTATACTACCACAGTTCTTTTCTTAATTAGCTTTAATAAAGGTTAATACAATTTTAGATTGTTGCATATTGTGAGACTGTTTACACAGAGCAAAAAAAACACCTCAGCTACGTAGTCCTTTCACTTCTGTTCCTAAGTATGTGTGTTGTTTGGATAAGTGGATCTTGTGTGTCAGGGTTTTACCTATTACAATTAAATGGAAACAAAAGCTGCAAATAGTTTAATGTTTTTTATTCAGTAGTTCAGGTTTTTTATTCAAAGTTCTTCTTTTAAAAAACATTATATCTGTACTCTTCTTAAGAAACTTAAATGGGGAAAGGGTAGCAGGTATGTTTTAGCTGCCAGGGTTGGGTGTGGTATAGCTAATGCGTTGTTTAAAAACAGAGAAGTGTGGCTACTTTTCACCTTTGCCAGTTGCTAAAGATTTCTAAGACTGCAGAACTGACTACCAGAGTTTGAGTTACAGTAATTTAAGATCTTGCCTTCTATTTAGAGGTTTTAAAAGTGAAGTAACTATCTTGTTCTATATCCCCAGGGTCTAAAGAGTTGTCTAAATTAGGATTTGGGATTTCAGCTAACACCAGTTTAAGTTAGAAATATTGATTATTTAAGTATTCATTTAAAATCTCAGCCTGAACTTGAAGTTTGTATTGCTTTTTCTGTACTAGACTTCTGAATGCCTTCGTTACCCTTTACTGGCTAATACCATCTCGCCTTTTGTCTAGACAAAATCTGAAATGGTCCGATACACTACTGTGCTCCTTCGGAGACTCATGCTTGCTGATGATGAGAAGTAAAAACTTAATCTTAATAAGGCATATATTTTGTAGAAATTGGAAATATCTTGGTCACTACTAGTGAATGGTAAGTGGACTTCTGAAAGCAGTGTTTATGAACACAAATGCTACATTTCTTCTTTTAGATGAAGAAAGCACCTATGAACAGGTGTGGAAGTGTCCTTTAGGAGCAGTCAATGTCTTATGCCTTTGGATTTAATTAATTGAATTGTTGAGCTGCAGAATTTCTGGAGATCCAGCCTGTCTGTAGTGAACTGGGATAAAACTCTTTTGTTGTTTGAGTGGAATTGAAAAGTGTGCTTAATGTTGAGTCAGACTACAAATGTACATAGTCTTAAGGCTTGGAGGTAATTGAAAACTGAGGCCAGTAAAAAATTCATACATTTGACTGTTTTTGTTATTATAGTTATGCTTCCTTTCTGCATAACTGTAACAGAGCTTGTTCTTGAAGATGTTGGCTCTTTAGGTGTAATCATATGTGTATGCATTTTAAATAAGAAGTTCTACTAGAGTAACACTTCTGTAAATATTGCAAGAGAAACCTAAAGATAAGGCATTCACCTTTGGCCTGAGTTCTCATCCTCATTTTTTTTTTTTTTTCCACTAAGATAGGTCTACTGAAGTGCAGAGCTGTGTGCTAGAGCTAAAACTGGTCTAACAGCTCGCCACTGTCCTTTCTGCCTCCCTCTTTCTGGTTTCATGCTGTTATTTGCTCCATAATCCAGCTCAGTTTGGCCCTTCATTAAGCCACTTGGATAACCTAGTTAAATTAAAGTGGTTTCTAGGTGTGAAGAGCTGGTCACTGGAGGACCTGAAGGCTGTTAGGGCTGCTGTGAAGATGAGGATAATGCGTTACACAGCCCTGTTACCAGGGCTGAGGAAGGAGTGGTCATGTATGGAAAGGAAGTAGGATTTGCCACTTGGCAGTGGCTGGCTCTTGAGCAGCTCTGGTCTTAGTGTGCAGCAGCACTGAGTCCAAGGGTAAATTTGCTATTTCTTATGTGTTGTCTTTTCGTGAGAAGCAGATTAATGTTTGAACATGTTTAAGCAAAAAGGTGCTGCCTTTTAGCAAATGTTCGTGTCTTTGACAGTCTCATTTTTGTTCTATAGGGATCAGTATTGCTGAAAGCACTAATACAGAGTTTTGAAATAATTTCTTCATTGGCATCAACTAACAGTTTGAGGTAAGTTTAGCTTCAGTCCTTTTTAAATATTCTGATTGAACTCAGCTATCGAAAACTAAATCTATTTCTGCTTTCCTAAATTTTATGCTTGCAGTAAGACGCTACACTATATAAAATTGTCTTGTAAACATCGACTGTACTTGTCATACATATAATGCAAATAATTAAAAGCTGAGATTGAGTTATATTATAAACATTGTGCATCTGATATTTGGTTTAATAATTACTTGTAGCAGAAAAAAACCCACCAGGTTTTGTTTTCTGTCACTCTTGGAAAATTTGCAGGTCTTAAACAGTTTTAAGTGTTGTGAGTATTGTTCTTAAGAGATTACAAGCCGTTTTCTGTAAGTTTAATTGAGTTCAATGAATTAAAAAATATCTTCAGAGTATAGGTTCTGCAAATTTTCTTTTTAGTGAAAGGAGCCAATAAAAAAGAGCATTCAACATACTCTTCTTCGCCAAGGTAAACAGTTTTTTCTGAGTTATGTGGAAGGCTGGTTTGAGTTCAGTTTTTTCTAGGGTAGTTTCAGATGAGGTTACATCTCTTAGGCCATGCAAACTCATGTGAGGAAAGTTATGTGGGGTAGGAGGAACCAGTTGATCAGAGAAAAGTTGGTCTGCTTATCTATTTTAGGTTCTCTTAGACATGTGTAAAGTCTCTGTAATTTTGTTAACTTGAAGTTGAACTCCAATGTTGTTTTTGTCTTTACATAATTGAAATACCTCCCAGGTAACAAGAAAGATTATAAAAGAAAGTGCTTGTTGTCTTTAGCTAGAATTTTTGATACAGTAGTTTATGGTTTAAAGCCTGTTTGTAATATAAGAAGTGTTTGTTTTTTCCATTTCTATTTTAATTATTATTAAAAAAATGATAATTGAGCCTTGAGATAGGCCTGAAAATGTATAGTTACTTGTTCATAGCTTGTATTCAGGTTGTCTAATGTGACGCTTTTTTTTTTTTTTTTTAAAGCTGGGCAATTTCAAAAGAAAATGGTAATGGGTCAAAGTTTTTATTAATTAAATTGGGGATTTTTAGCCACTGATCCGAAAAGGAAAAGGTGTGTATTTTTTATGGTTAGCACTAATTCCTAATATATATTAGGACTGTACATAAGAAGAAATGATAGTTTATTATGAATTACTTTCTTTAGTTCTCATTGATTTATAATCAGTTGTAGTTTTCATAGCTTAATTTGTGCTGAAGTGTGTTGAATCTTGTTGCAAGCCATATTGTTTAACTAATTGTTAAAATCTTTAAGTTAGCCGTGCATTTTACATGCAGGTTAAAAAGCAAAGATAATCTAAAAAGATGCAGGGTGGGCATCTTGAGCAGTGGAAGTTCAGGTCAGAGTGATGAGCTTTAGTACATGTGGTTAAGAGAAATAATGCCTGTGGGTCAAACTAACAACTGCTGGACCAAGTACTTGAGGGCTTTTTCTTTGCTCACGTAAAAGGTGCATTGTAGAGGACTGTAAACTCCTTGTGGAGAACAGTGCATGGGAAGTGCAAGGGAACTACTAACTGCACAATAGCTAGACTTTTGTTACAATATATTAAGATGTCCAGAGTTAAATTATTCTTGCCTTGATTTGCAGAAATGTTTCGTTTTCTGCTGTTTCCTCTCTCCTGCAGGATCTGTGTGAACTTGAATCTGGAAAAAACCTTTTCCTGTTGCACTTTATGCTTTCAGAGAAAGTGCGTGCACTGCAGCAATATTAAATTCTTTAAAATGTGATTAAACTTTTAATTTACTAATAAATGTACTTACATGGTATCCAAAGCTCTTTTGTTTAGGAAATCTATACAACTTTCTAATAGTGTCATTTTAGTAGATGCAAATTTTATTCATTTGTGTCATCTACATGGATGCTAAATGGTTGCTTCCATTTTTTTTCCCCTCCTCTCGTTACTTTTTCTTTTGGGAAGGAATAGATCTACTGGCAAAAATGGGTCGATCTAATTCTAGATCGCATTCGTCAAGATCGAAGTCCAGATCTCAGTCCAGCTCTAGGTCAAGATCCAGATCACATTCAAGAAAAAAGAGATACAGGTAAGTATCTCTTTTTGTTGGTGTTTTACTGTATAGAAAGGTGATTCGGTATATTAGTTTCTGTCCGGAAAATGTTTTTTGCTTGCATGATGCCGTGGCAGAAGTGAGCATGGGATCCTATTTTATTTTAGACAGTAAGCGAGCTATGCTTTTAGTGTAAATTCTGTTTAATATTTTTTTCCCTTTTCCTGTGCCTCAAGATAACTTCTGAATACTAATGGTTCTTCATGATTTCTGGCCCATTTGATTTTGCTCTTCCCCTTTACATGATTTTTTCTTCATCCAGTCTCTTTTCCTGCAATTTGTTACTTCTCATTAAGCTTTTTGTATCTGAAGTGACTGAAAACTTCAGTAGATAAGCTTTGCTGTATCTTGTCTTCTCAGTTGCCTCCAGTGTTTTCCTCACCTTACTTATTAGCGGACATTACCATCTCCCATAAAAGGAAGTGTGTCAGTTGAATGTTTACTGCCTCAGCTGCTGCCATCCACAGGCTGGTGTATTAGACTGGGGGTCATGTCACTCCCTGTTCCAGGCTGTGAACTGTGGTGGCTGAGAAACTGAATGCCATGCTCCAGAGTGGTGTTAATCTCTAATAAAGTGGCTGGGGAGGCCACTGAGGCTGGTAGTGCCTTAAGCATGTGATGCCAAGTTTCACATTCCTTAGCCATATAGATGTGTTTATTAAAATTAATATATTACAGAAGTAATAAATAGAGATTATAGAAGTTACTTTAAGACCAGGAGTCTGCATCCTTTACCATTCTGACTGCTTTTTGAGAAATCTGGCATTTTGTGTCAAGGCATTTTTTTTCCCAAATTTTCCAGTTGTTAAATGTTAATGCTTGTTTTTAAATTTTAGTTCTAGGTCTCGGTCAAGGACGTATTCCCGATCTCGGAGCAGAGATCGTGTTTATTCTAGAGATTATCGCAGAGATTACAGAAATAATAGAGGAATGAGACGTCCCTATGGTTACAGAGGAAGAGGTAGAGGGTATTATCAAGGAGGAGGTGGTAGATACCATCGTGGAGGTTACAGGCCTGTCTGGAACCGAAGACACTCCAGAAGCCCTAGGCGTGGCCGCTCACGTTCCAGAAGTCCAAAACGAAGGTCTGTGTCTTCCCAGAGGTCCCGGAGCAGGTCTCGTCGATCTTACAGATCTTCCAGGTCCCCGAGGTCCTCTTCATCTCGTTCTTCATCCCCATACAGCAAATCACCCGTCTCTTCCAAAAGACGCGCATCTCTGGAAAAGCAGGCAAAGAAAACTGAAGGGGCTCCTTTGCAAGACAGTCCCTTGAAAAATAAATCACAAGATGAACAGAAAGATACATTTGAACATGACCCATCAGAGTCTCTTGACGATTTTAACAAATCATCAGCAGCTTCTGGCGACATTTGGCCTGGCCTTTCAGCGTATGATAACAGTCCAAGGTCACCCCATAGTCCTTCTATTGCCACCCCACCTAGTCAGAGCTCATCTTGCTCTGATGCCCCTCTGCTTAGCACAGCCCACTCAGCAAAGGACACACCTCAGCATTCCCATTCCATTCAGCATAGTCCTGAGAGATCTGGCTCTGGTTCTCTTGGAAATGGTTCTAGCCGCTATAGTCCTTCTCAGAATAGCCCATTGCATCATGTCCCTTCAAGGAGAAGCCCTGCAAAGACAATCCCATCACAGAGTGCCCCCCGTGAGGAGGCTCGAGTGCGGTCGTTTTATCCTGAGGGCGGTGAACAGGAAACTGCAAAAGGTGGAAAGTTTATGAAAAGGTGAGAACCAAGTTAAAAGCCTACTGTTGCCTCTTTAAAATATTGTTAAGCATTTTGTTAAGATCATTACCATTACCTTGGAAAATGCATTATGGAACGCTAGTAATACTAGTCTGGTTGGGGTTGAGCTTGAGAGATATGAGTACCTTTTCCTGTTAGGCAAGCCCTGGAATGTTGGGTAGTAGAGATAGGAACATGTATCCTGGAGGAAGAATTGGTTTGCACTTTTCCTCTATGGTTTATTTTCTTGTACTCAGTTTTTTACTATTAAGAAAAATCTTAATGCATAAGACTTGCTAGCATAATAGTGAACTCTGTTCAGATATTTCAAAATTTGAATGCTTTGTGTAGTTGTAAATGCAAATATTCTGGAAGTCTAAAAATGTTGATGTCGGCAATAATTTCTTTGTGTTGACATAAACAGCATCAATTGCTAATTGTGTAGTGCAATAGGAAAACTTCAATGTCTTGAATTGCATTATTTATCAAAGAGGGTAGGTGTTGGTATTCTAGGAGTATAATGCTGTTGATGTGAAGGACTTCTGGTGTATATATTCCAATGCATATAAAATTCTTCAATTTGTTCTTCAAAACTTTGACACAGTAGTAATTTTTTAAAAGTTGTGAAAGTCTACTGGCATTAGACTGTTCCTTTCTAATGTGACTGGTGTTTCAGTAGATTTCTTAAAAAATGAGTTAGAAAAGTTGTGACTATGCTCTATATAGGCTTGATTGTAAGCTTTTAAATTAATTTGTTTAGTCAGTGATTTATTATGTAAAACAATTACTGCTTAGGGGATCAAAAATGCAACTTCTCTTGGATTAGGTGTGTTGGAGTTGGATGTATTAGAACCTGTGTGAACATAGCATACATATGAGGCAGTGGTTGAAATAATTAATTAGTGTGTTTCTGTGTTTAGGAGAGCTGCCTTCTAAAGATTCCCTGCTTGTACACAATATAGTGAATACACTAAACCTATGTCAGATTGTGGAATTATCTTAGTAATGTGCAGGATCTTGAAAATAATTCACTTTTTTTATGCTACTACTTCAACTCTTTCAGTAAAAGAAGTGCAAAAATGAATTGCGGTCTGAATTTTCAAACCATGTGAATTTGATGGAAAAAATTACTTGTGTAAGAGAATGTGAAACTGGGCACTGATTAAGAAAACAAGCAAGTAAATTTCTAGGCATTCTACAGAAAGGCATTTTTCAGATGCCTCCATTAGTGCATAAATGACAGTAGATACAGTGTTAATGGTGTGTCAGGCATTGCATGCTAAAGTTAATTGCTCAGGGGAATGTATTTTCATCTTCTTCTTGGTGTGGAATTGACACGAAAGAGGAATGCAAGTGAACTGGAATGAATGCAATCCAGAGTTACCAGTCTCTTCTTTGCTATCCACAGGTACACAGATGAAGAGTCTAGAGTATACCTGCTTGATAGGGGTAATACCAGGGAGAAGGAGGCCCAGAAGGAGAGAGGATCAGAAAAAGGGAGGACAGAGGGAGAAAGGGAATGGGAGGAACAGGAAACTTTAGATTTTTTCGTTGATAAAGAGACTGGGAAAGAAAAGTTTAATGACTCTGAAGGGGAGGACACAGAGGAGACAGAGGATTACAGACAGTTCAGAAAATCTGTCCTGGCAGATCAGGGTAAAAGTTTTCCTACTGCATCTCACCGGAATGCTGAGGAGGAAGGAACCAAATACAAATCTAAAATATCAATCAAGGGCAATAGAGAGAGCGATGGATTTAGAGATGAGAAAAGTTATAAGCTTAAAGAGACTGGCTATGTAGTGGAAAGGCCTAGTGCAACAAAAGATAAGCACAAGGAAGAAGACAAGAGTTCTGAGAGACTAATGATGAAGAAAGAAACTCAGTCACCTGAGCAGGTAAAGTCTGAAAAGCTCAAAGAACTCTTTGATTACAGTCCTCCTCTACACAAGAATCTGGATGCGAGAGAAAAATCCACCTTCAGAGAGGAGAGCCCACTTAGGATCAAAATGATAGCCAGTGACTCCCATCGTCCTGAAGTTAAACTCAAAATGGCACCAGTACCTCTTGATGATTCCAATAGGTAAATTATTCCACTTTACAGTGTGGTTCTCCACCTGCTTGCAGTGTTGTTCGTATTTATTTAAACGAGTGGTTTCTTTTTGTGTGTCTCTTTTGTTGTTGATGCATTTTAGACCTGCTTCCTTGACTAAAGACAGGCTGCTTGCTAGCACACTTGTCCATTCCGTCAAGAAGGAGCAAGAGTTCCGATCCATCTTTGACCACATTAAGTTACCGCAGGCCAGCAAAAGCACATCAGAGTCATTTATTCAGCACATTGTGTCCTTGGTTCACCATGTCAAAGGTATGTATTTAGTTTATTGTACCAGATACGTGTCTGACAAATTCATTTAAGCCTATTGCTGTTTCTAGTACTGGAAGATTTCAGGCCTCTTCTAATGCTGTGATTTAGCCAGACTTTTTTCCTGTTGAGGTATGCATGAAAATAATTAGAAAAATCATAGCCACAGAAACTAGGCCAAAAAAGAACCCCCAAGCAGTGTAGAGTGCAATATCAGATATTCTGTTTCTGGATAAATTTTTGAGTTCAGGTACCATAGAAAGTTTGAATTTTTGCAGTCAAGTTTCAACACACTGCACTGGTCAGTTTTTCTAATTTTATTTTAATGAGTCTAACATACAATTTTATATTAAATGTTGCGCTGTGGGTTGACAGATGTCTTTGGACTGTAAATGCAATGGCATTCCTTTTGGAGCACCCTAGCGGTCATTTCCAGATTCTTATTAGAAGGGTTTGAATGTTGGTTTTTTTTTCTCAGATTTAAGAAAAATTGTATTTTAAATAGTAGTAAAGTTCATGGTGATAATATGTTTTATTCCTATATGACAACATTTTCAGGAATTTCACTTATAGAAACTTGGCAGTGGCTAAATAAACCTCCATTAAATGAGTTATACATTAATTATTTTCTGATATAACAGCAGTGGCTATATTCTGTAAAGAAGCACAACAATTCTATAAACCAAGCACAACAAAAGTCCTCCCTCAAAACCACGGAAATCCAAATCTGGACCATCAAAGTAGATATATTTCACTTAGGTCATACATCCTCTGAAGTTTTTTGATGGGAAAATAGATAATTCCTGAAATCCTCTGGGGATGTCTGGAGTGTTCTTTAAATGCTTTTTTTCTATAGCATTTGCTTTATTTCACTGTGGTGTTGTCTTGCTGTTGTGTTAAATTTAACTGAGATAATCCAGAGCTGGTGAAAGTAATTTTGCTGTGTCATCACAGTAAATGGAAAAGTGGAAATGCTTAATTAGGTACCAGTTTAAATGAACCTGTCTGTAAGCATTGTTTTTAAGATTTATTAGCTTCTAAAATTGCTGAGATTTGTGTGCTAAAAATATATGCTGAAGTTCAGTTAAAAATCTTATTCTGTTGGCATAAATCAGATTACTAAGGCCTAATTATTTCCTTTGTATTGAATTACTTACAAAGTAATAGTCAACAATAATGGACTTTGATAATGTACTAGTTAAAAAAAATAAAATGGGATACCTGCTTACTGTATAATGATTTGTTGTGAACTTATCTATTTATTGATACATAAAGAAATGTAAGCCTCAATCCAGTGAGAGCTTGTGTAAATTTTTGCTTATACAGTCCCTATGTAGCTGTAAGTGAAAATACTACTTGCAAAACTCTAATATGTTGATCACAGAATAGACTTTTTCTGTGAATTTTTGTATGTTAAATATCTGGTAAATTTAACAGCCTGTCTGATCAAGTTACTAGAATATGTATTGTCATGATTGTTTTTGAAAGCAGAACATCTCTTTAAGTTTCAGATTTACTGTGGTCTGTGATCAGAATTTTTGTAACTTTTTTGACAAACTGAAGTTATGTTCATTATTGGTGTGATGCGACCAGTCTGAACAGCTCTTTATTAATGTAGAGCTGAAAATGCCCAGTGATGTTTTCTTTTTCATTGTAACTAGGTCCTGGAATGTGTTTTGAAATGGCAAAATCCATGTTACAAAAGTAAAATAGCTGTTGAAAGATACAGATGCCAAACAGGCAAAGTTGAACCTTCTGTCTTCCTGGCAAAAATGGCATAAAAACAGAATTACTAGCTCAAATTCCTGTGTTTGATGGAATTATGATTGAGGCACTACCCTTGTAGTGGCCGTTTCAAGTTTTAATGGTTGGTTATGAGACAAATGCTGGATGCCGGGCGGTAAGTTGATACAGATGTATGTTGACCTGTTAAGCAGATAGCTTGCTTCATATGTAACATTTCATAGCTCATGACTTTATGTATTTCTATATTACATTTAAACACATTTGTTGAGCTGGTTTAAAAACGGAGTTTTGCTGTGGGTAATATAACTGTCTCTGAAGGAAAGAGAAAATTTGTCAGGGAAGTTGTCAAGTTTGCCAAGATGCCAGATGCTTAAATGAGTTTATTTACGCATAGGTGTGTTAATTGTATCGTTTTTCATCACCCAAGCAAGAAATTGTATTCCTTTAAGGAAAGGCTTGTTAGGTCATTAATGTAGTTACTGAGGCGTACATTACTTAAATGTTTTCACTAATTCTTACTTTAAAGATGAGATGAATGGTAAAGTGTATTTGCTGCAAATATTCATGACTCAAAAGTAATTTCACTTTCTCTTGTGGGCAAAGTATAAAATAATAGTTTAAGGAATTGCTCTTTATCATTATGGGAAAATGTCACTGAAAATGAGCAAACCCAGTCAGTAAATGATGCTTGAATTAGATGTGATACAGTCATGGCATAATAGACTTTCAGTGATGCTATGCAGTGTTATATTGTTTGGGTTAGAAAGTGTGTAAAAATAGGGAAAACGCCACATTTGCTTGTCCTGATAAATTTATTGAAAGTACTGTGGGTTTTGCCTGCTACTTGCCTTTCTGTCAGGAGTAAAATATGTGTCAGTTGAATTAAACTAATGAAACAGTGTTTTTTTTCTATTGTAACCAACAGAGCAATACTTCAAGTCGGCTGGAATGACCCTAAATGAGAGGTTCACTGCGTATCAAAAAGCAAGTGAAGAGCACTGCACCCGACAAAAGAGCCCAGAAATACATAGGTATATGTTAACTGCATATGCAGATACTTTGTGTTTCAAGTAATGTCTTCTAATATTTCTTTGGAGAACCCAAAATACTTTTTCTAATCTGGATGAGGTAATTTGTATAATTACAAAATATATTAAAAAATACCCTCTTCTGTAAAAGGGAGCTCATCAGAGTCAGGTCTGGCTTCATCTGTGGTTTTGTGACAGATGTCTTCTCTACCTCTGTATCTCATTTGGGATATATTTACTTTTCTCACATGCAGTGCTCAAATATTGAGGGGCATATGTCTTGAAGATGAAAAGAAGCCCTGTACATGCATCTTTCTTCTTCAGTGTGAAATGTTCCATCTCATACTACTTTAGTTTTTGTGTGTGTTAATTTACAGCAGTTTTTTGAAAAATCTGAGAATCTAAAAGGTAAGAAGGTAGGCATGCAGATGTAGTGTCTGATCATGTGCTCTAGTTTTATGATGCAGTGTACTATATTTGTGTTGCATGTGAGGATACAATATCTAACTTCACAATTTTTCTTGTTAAGATTTTTTGGCTTTGCAGCAAATTATCGTAGTGCTGATGGTTTCTTGGAGGGGGTGGGCTTTCAACAGGCTACGTATACTGGTCTTTTTGAAATAAATCATTAAAACATATTTTCTGTCTTCGATCTATACTTAAAATGTGAAACATCAGTCTGCCTGTTTTCTGTATTTGTGTTTTTAGCATACTTCACACAGAACAGAGTTACGGTTTTTCATTTTTAGTCTGCTTCTATATTCTGATGGTGAGAATAATGCAAAAAGTTTATTCTGCTGCAAAAATGCCTTGTTTGTCAGTTTTCCATTGAATTGAAATGTCTGAGGCTGTTAATAGTCATGTACATGTATGGCAAGACACTGCTTTTATTTTACATTTAGGAGGATTGACATCTCTCCAAGTACCCTGAGGAAGCATACCCGTTTAACAGGTGAAGAGAGAGTCTTTAAGGAAGAAAGTCAAAAAGTAGGTTCTAAGTAAATGTCTTATCTGTGCTTCTAAACTTTCTAAACTTAGTCTCATTTTAAGTCTCAGATTCATCTCTGGTTTTCCATATGAAAATACAAAAGTTATTTGTGTTTATTGTACCTGGAGTACCTGCATTTAGAATTTTTTTCCTTTGAGTAAAACATGTTACCAAGAAGCTGGTTTATGTAGCATGATTTTGCTATGTTAGTAATATGATATATAAGGTCAAGTCTTCTGCCATGCTTCCTTTCTTCTTGCATGTTTCTTGACCACTGAGCTGCCCAAGGACAAAGAATAGGTTTGGGGCAGAGGGAAGTACCAGGATGGACAGTGAGTAGTGTGGTTGAACTGCAAAGGTGCTTGTGCTCTGTTTAAAAAGAATTCATCAGAAGAAATGAATATTTAATTATCTCCTCAAACCATGTATTGTGGTCTGTATCATGAAAAACTAGGCACCGGTTGGGTTGATGGGAATGCTTGTTTGAAACTGAAATTCTTAGCTGTTCTTTTTTAGATGTAGCCATTGCATGTAAAGGGCAAAGTCAATTTGAGGGCTGAAGTTTGTTGAATAATAGGTAAATTCTGGTTTTTTTATTCTAATTGATGCACAGCTTGCCTTTTCACTGAGATTCTCTTGATGTTTTATTCCAATATTTGGTTGCAAAATATATATTTGTTTACAGGGAGATAAAAAATTAAGGTGTGATTCTGCTGATCTTCGGCATGACATTGACCGGCGTAGAAAAGAACGAAGTAAAGAGCGAGGAGACTCAAAGGGCTCCAGGGAATCCAGTGGGTCAAGAAAGCAGGAGAAAACTCCAAAAGATTACAAGGATTACAAATCTTACAAAGATGACAGGTAAATATTTGAAGTCCCAATAGAGGATTTTAGCTTCTAATTAGCCTTTTGTAATTGTAAGCTTAATTGCTTTCAATTTTCAATGTATAATGGAACATTTAATTTTAAACAATTAAAATTATTTGTTTTACAGCAAATATATATTATCTGTCTTTTACACGGCTTATGGTGGATGAGGACAAAAACTTTGGAATAGCAAGCTAACACTGAAAAAAAAAATGACAAATTAATCTGTCCTATTATCCAGGCTACATCAGGAGGTTGGACTTCAATGCAGTACATTTCTATAAACAGTTTGTGTAAGAACTTTGGTTCGTTATGCTTGATTCCGCACTTTTTCAACTCATAACACCCAGAATATGAGAATTTTACTGATACTTAGGTTTTAACATGGGTGAGAAGGGGAATTTTTTAATTTTTGTCTAAAGCCAGTGGGCTGTTTTAAGAAAAAATGTTAGCATATCTCAGTGGATACTTTGTAGAAGTGGTAAGAGTTACTTCAGGTATGACCTTTCTTTGAATAGAATGCTAAGATCTTGTAAATTGGGTCAAATTAATACCGCTATGGGGTTACTAAAAGTTTTGCTGTAGGATTTTTTTTCCCTGCTTTGTACTGTATATAGAGTGAATTTTTATTTACACTTCCAGTTTCCCATTTACTTTGACTTGGGTATCCACATATTCTTCCACTGGCTAATTTCCCTACAGCCATCTGTGTAGGGAAGCCCATACCATACCTCTCAACAGTGTGCAAACTGAACTGTGTCAAGTTATTGTAAAATTTTACCTTGTGGGTTTTTTCCCCTTCCGTTTTTCTGCCTCAGAAGAAAGGCAGATCTTAAAAGTAACAGCATCTCTTCATGGCATCAAAATCTAGAAAAGTTGTATTTTACAGTTTGCAGACTGCTGCTTTCCAACTCACCAGCAATAATATGCATTTAGTGCACTTAAATGTGTCTGAAGAGGCTGGAAAGTGGAAACATACTTCGCCTTAATATCTCAAATATGTAATGTGTGACTTTATAACCAGAAGGGGGTTAGTTTTTCATAAAATGTAGAGACCCGGTTTAGTATAGCATGTTACAGACTATCTGGTACGTTTAAAATAGCACATAGTATATTTTTTTATTTTTCAGTAAACAAAAAAGAGACCAAGACCGTGCTCGGTCCTCCCCATCTTCCTCCCCATCTTCTTCCTCATCCAGTTCTCGAGAAGAAAAGGATTGCAAGAAAGAAAGAGATGAAGAGTTCAAAACCCACCATGAACAGAAAGAATACTCTGGTTTTGCAGGAGTCAACAGGCCAAGGGGCACCTTTGTAAGTTTTTCCCATATTCTTTCCCCAAATTATGAACACTTCACCGATGGTCACTGTAACAGAGAAAATGAAGGAGTGTTGTAGTGATTCATTGTAGGCTAAACTTGAGGTCTTTATGTGATATTCCGGACCTGAAATACTGAGTCACTGTTTTTTTCCCCAGCACTCCCCAGTAGCAGTTAAATGATATGTAAACATGCGTTAGCATGACATTAGAGATCCTAGCATAAGGATCTGGGGAACAGGATTTCTTGATTATTCCTTGCTCTTCTGTAATAATGTTGTTTCCTAAAAGGATCTGAAAATTCAGTGTTCTGTAAATTTTAAATCTTGGGTCCTGATACTTCTTAGCTCCCCTGCAGCTTCTGTTTTGCCCTCTCATATTGGGTTTGGTTTTGCCCTCTGTGTGTAATGCGTGCAACTTTTTAAATAGAGAATGGCACATAATTAAAAATACATGTCAGCCTTGAACCAGCTGTATTGAGGAAATGGTATACTTGTTATTTTTGCGTTTCTTTGGCTTGGACTAGCCACTGAGCATGAAAGCTCAGAAGGATCTACCTCTGGAATGTATTTAAGCATTGTGATTTGGAAAGTGGCATATTGACCACTACAGTCTTCAGAAAGATCTAAAATTTCACATTCCATGTTAATGTAATTATTGATGTATAATTGGGAAATGTAGAAGCATTTGGAAAAAACTAGGAGTCAGTGAAGGAGGCCTTGAAAAAGATAAAGAGTACTTAAAAACACCATACAACCCAAACAAAAAAAACCCAACAAAACAGTCCACAAATAGACAGCACACACCCACCCCCCAACAACATGGCAAAATAGACTTCCAAACTACAGCTGAACACACAAAAAAGTTCAAGTTCCTTCTAGGTTGGGAAAAACTGTTTTGTATAAGTAGGAGTAATTTCATATTTCAACAATAATTCCTTGATGTAGCCTGTAATTAAGACCAAATAATGCTAAAATGCATGGTTTGGTATAAATACTTAGTCATGCAAAAAGTATGTTTTGAAATACACATAAAGGTATCTGAAATCCAGGTAGCATGTGCCAACACGAGGCTTGAACCTTCCATTTAAAAACTGTAGCTACCTAGAGGAAAATTCAAAGTTCTAAATTTCTAACACTAAAAGTGCATCATTTCCTCCTTTCTTCTTACTTTTTATATAGTTATGCTATGGAACTATGTGGCATAAGTATATAAATCCCTGGATGGTGTAGGCATCAAATATGACTATCAGCACAATTTCTGGCTATATAAAATAATGGCACAAATGAAACAGAAGTTAAACAAAAGAGAGCTTAAAACTCCTTCCCCTCTGAAGGAGTTTCAGTGCAAGAAAACTTGTTAATTCGTTGAAGCCTTCCTGTTTTATAAAACCAGATTGTATGTATTGTAAAAGAGGTGCTACTTTACATGCAATTGAAGTAAATGGGAACTGGAAAGTTAACAGATTTCTACTCACTTAATTGCTAGTGACTGCCTGTTCAGTCTGTGCAGCAGTTACAGGGTAATGCTCCCTAACAACATACATGATCACACACAGGCTTTTGGAACCAAGTGTCTGAGCAGGTGAACCTAAATAGGCCAACTGCTGACTCAGATCTCCTCTTCAGGGATACATCTTGGATGGTATTGAAAAATACAGACCAGGTAGCGTAGGAATGTGTTTGTAAATACAGACAAATAGTGGCTGCATTCCAGTGAATACTGCTTTGCTTCTGGAGTAAACAAAATGCTTTGGTTTTGAATCCTTCTCCTAACAGGAAGCGTTAGAGAATGTAACATCTCCCCTATCCAGCAACCTAATGTTAAATCAGCAGTGATTTTTCACTAACTTTGGCTGATACATAATTCTGTTGGATTCTAGGCTTCCCATACATAAGCATCATGAATAGTTTTAAAATATGGACACAGAAATAAGGATAAGTAGAATTTTTAAATGGCAATGTCATTAGTATCCATATCTGAAAGAATTCTGTGTAGCAGCTCTGTTTCAGATGAGTTCTATATAGAAAAGATATTCTTGTCTTTTTTGCGGTGGTCTTTCAAATAAGCAAGCCCATAAAGGTAATGCTATAGTAGATTTTATGTCCTGTAGTTCTTTACCTGAAAGACAATTTGAGAGGAGGAAGCATTGATAAAATGGTGAGGGACAACTGTAGATGTTTTTCTTAAAGGGAATCTGATCACAGGACTGAACACTAGGAAATGCTGATAACTTCTTTTTTTTCTCTTTTTTTTTAATCCTGTTATAACTCTTTCTACCCCCTGCCCCTCCCCACAAGTTACTGTTTGTTGTGCCCGAATTTTGTAAAGCTGTTGGAAGTAAAGAAAGCATGTCTTGTTTCTTCCTCCCTTGTACAGTTAGTCTATCACTTTCCAAATGACTCTACAAACAATTTTTTGTTTGTGATTATTTTTTTTTTCCTCTAGAGTATTGGATAGGTCTTATGAGCCTTCTACAGATTGTTCTACAGTCTGTTTGACTTGAGAGTAATTTTAAATCTGTCCAGCATAAATTCTGCATTAGAAGTTTCTGAGCTTTGTGGAACTAAGTATGCATAATACTTACCTTTTGAGTTTGTTAATCGTATACATTTTTGTATATAATTAACATTAATAACATTAATAAACATTATATGTTTATGAAACATGCTTATTTTTAACAAATAAATTAGCTTCCAGTCATGTTTTTGTACTTTTACTCTGAAGATATAGTTCTGTGTTTTTAAGTAGGTTACTTGTGGAAATTGTGTTCTATAGTAACTGCAGTCTTTAGCAGTCTTATCTTCCCAAACTAACCTTTCTCCTCCCTTTGGATGAAGAATATAAACTCGTTTAATGTTTTCTACAAACTAAGTATTTACATGCTGAGATAACGCTATACATTAGTGTATTCTGAGTTGAGTGGTTTTTGGTGTGAGACTTTCTACCCTATCTTTTTAAAACCCCAGTAGTTCACTATAAAGAATATTTAAAACACTCTTTTTCACTTTAAGCATGCTTCTGCACAGTACATATTACTGACTTTTTTCTGAGTAAAGAATTTACTAATTTGAAATGTAATTTGGCCTAAGGTACATTTTTGAATCTCAGTTACAAATGCTTGAGTAACACAGAGTAGATATACTCCTTTGGAAACCGCACTGTTAGTATGTATTCCAGAATCACCTTTGCATAAATTATTCAATTGACTCCATAAATACCTTTCTTTTCCCCTTGACAGTTTTGTCCCTGTTTCAGTCTAGTTTTTCTCCTGGTTTTTTGTCTGTGAACAGCTTCAGAAGCTTCTCGTGACCTTTTGTTCCAACACACTGGTTTACTAGCAGTCAAATTTCTTTTCAGTGGTTGTGGGTGAATTTATGCCAAGAACTCAAATGTGTTTCAATTAAGTTTAATAGAATCATTATTTTAAAATGAATGCTTGAATATATTACTTAAGGTAGTATATTAATTTGTAAGTGGTTTTTCCAATTACAGATACTGTAATTAAGCACAGAAAGTATTTTCAGTAATAGAAAACTTGAACTCTACTTTGTGGTGTTATGTAAATGGATTAAATGACATCTTGGTTAATCAGTTTCGAATTAGGGGCAGAGGAAGAGCCAGAGGAGTCTTTGCTGGAACAAATACTGGTCCCAGCAACTCAAATACTACTTTTCAGAAGAGACCGAAGGAAGAGGAATGGGATCCTGAATATACCCCAAAAAGCAAGAAATACTTCTTGGTGGGTGTGGAGAACTTGATGTCTTATGCATGCTTTTGTTTTTTCAAACTTTCTACAAGTGTAGAAGTAGCATGCATGTATGGACAGGGACTAGAGTAACTGTAAGAGTATCAGGGTAGCTGTAGTGGTTGGTTCTGCTTATCTTTCATTTTTCTGCAGCAGGCTGGCAATAACTGAGGCCTGACATGGAATTTATCTCAAAAAATTACGTCAGGGAGTGGGGAAGAAGGCAGGTTCAGACAAAATTTATTAAAACTCAACATTAAACCAAAAAGGCTTGTGCTGTGTTTTTCTGGATTCATGTCTGATGACATTTGAGATTTGTCTTAGATTGGTCTGGAAGTCTCCAGAAGTGGAAGATCAGGAAAAGCTGACAGTGTTTGTGGATGTACATAGTCAGGCTCTGTTATGAGCAGTTTTCTGCTCTGAGTAGTGTGATAGTCATAAGAGAATCACCACAGTTTTGATGCCTTTTTCCCATCTGGATTATGAAAGGAGGACCCTTGATGTAACAACTACTCTAAGTAGTGCAGTACACTGAATGTGTGGCCTCTGCTCCAGTTATTTCTGTAACAATGCAAACTTTGAAGGATATTGTTTCATCATTTTAAAATTATAAGTAATGAAAATAAAACCTTCTCCTGTAGCATTATAGCCTGTCACAAATATGTTGACAGGTAACTAAGAGATAATGCAGTCACAATTCAGGTGTTTCTTTAAGGAGCTGTCTTCCTAGACATACCTAAACTTTTCTGATATGTAAACGGAGATGTGATAATCTATTCATGATATTAGAACAATCAATTGTAGCTGTTAAACTTGAATTTCTAAAAATATTTTTAATCAAGTAAGCCACCCTTCCACTACTTCTGTGTAATTAAACTGCATTATATGGGTGTGATACATATTTAATAGTTCAGACTTCTTTCCAAATCACAAGTTAAAAAAAAAATCATACGTTGAAGCAAGTGTACCTCACCATTCTAAATATAAACTTTTTTTAAATTTAAATAATGGTTTGTAGATTTTATGCAGTGTGTGAAATGATTGTGAGAACATACCAAACTATGCAAGGCTGTATTTCGTCGCAAGACAGCAGACTTTAGGCTTATTAACCAGAGAAACTCAACTATTGTTTGGTAATGTTAGATTTAAACAGTTTGAACTTAATTTGCCCTACATTGTGCACGTAGGGCAGGTTTTCTGAAAACTGCCTTCAGTTATCTCTTACGAATTATAAAGAACTCTCTCTGTGCTAAAGTAACCTGGCACTTTCTTAGAGCTTCTTTTAAAGTAACAATTTTTTCCCCTTAAAACTAGTGATTTTTAATTTTGACTGTAAGTCACAGACAAGTGATTTGTTACTGACATTTGAGTAGACCTACAGTGAATAAAGGCTCTTCAAACAACTGTATTGTGGTTTTAGTGACAGCATTATGCCTTTTAAGAATAATTAGGATTGGAAGAGAACTCTATAACAGTTACTTTGTTTTATGCACTTGTGATAGAGTACTAACATTGTGGGGTACTTTTAAGAGGTGTCTAACCTTACTCTTTTTCTGGTGTTATTGTAGCATGATGACAGAGATGATGGTGTGGATTATTGGGCCAAAAGAGGAAGAGGCCGTGGTACTTTCCAGCGTGGCAGAGGGCGTTTTAACTTCAAAAAGTCAGGTAGCAGTCCAAAGTGGACACATGACAAATACCAAGGGGATGGGATTGTGGAAGATGAGGAAGAAACAATTGAGAATAATGAAGAAAAGGACAGACGCAAGGAGGAAAAGGTAAATCATTCAGTGAATTGCAGATTAGACAGTTCATCTTGCACTATGACAAGTAATTGGATGCATGTAGGGATCACTTTAAAGGTTTTGTAGTTTGCTTATTAACCATTTACAACAAGACTGTTTTCTTTCTTTCCACAGGAATAAACCGGAAGAAAGTTGTAGCTGAAAGAGCAGCTCTTGCACCACCCACACAACATTTTTAATATGTTTTTTGTTGTCAAATGAATGTAAGCATTTTACTTAAATTTTACTGTTGGAAAGTAGTTTAGAGAGATTGTTTTTGTTTTAAGCCTTTAGGAAAAAATCATGATATAGTAAACTATGTTAATGATCGTACAGGTAGAAAGTAAAATATTTGTAACAACTTTTAAGAAATTTTACTGTTTGTTATATGCAGTGTAATTCTGCTTTGTCCAAATATATGGTCAAGTACAACTCTAAAAGTTTTGATTCTCCCTTATGTCTGTGTTTTATTCTGAAGTAAACTTACCGCTCTGCACACCTGAAATCTTGGAGCAGCATTTTTTATAAACTACTTCTCTGTTGCCTTTTTATAAGAATTGTATTTAAGGGTAGTTATCCAGTCACAGTGTAAGTACTGTTGCACTGTTGTGCAAAATGCTGATGGTATGTTAGTTCATGAGAATCACATTTATGTAGTGATAAACCTGGATTTTTATTCCACCCTGCAAGAGTGCAGCAAGAATTTCACTTCAGCAGTAAAATCGTCCCTCTTCATTAGTAGCCTAGGAAATACATATGCATATACAGACTACAGTGAGGTTCACATGTGTTCTTTGATAGCTTAGTCATCAGTAGAACACTTAAGTTAAATTGGTGGTAATATCAATATATCTTCTTTCTTAGCAGTTTCTGTTTACAGTTTGCTAGAATTGCCTCTTTAAATTTCTCCATGTGGGCTTGCCTCTCAGGGTATGTAATCTGGCAAGAGTGACTCAGTTGAATGTACAGCATTTAAATTCAAATGAAAGAGCAGGGCAGGAACAGGTGGGAGGAGAGAAACAAAGCGAAACACCACAAAACCCCTGAAAAAAATAAAGCAAGATATATTAAAACCCAAATTGGTAAAGATAATTCATATATGCCAGAAGTGTGAGAAATTAATCTTACTTTCTGCAACACTCATTTCTAATAATTGTGCTGCAAGAATTTTTGTAGCCGAAGTGCAGATATTAAGGGTTTGGGTTTTTTTGTTTGTGGTTTGCTTGGGTTGGTTTGTTTGTTTGTGTTTGGGTTTGTTTGAACAAAATTAACAATCCCTCAAGCTTAGTTCTAGTGGTAGGTACACACTTAACCTCTAGAATGTTAAGGATGATAGTAACATACTTGAATTATCAGAACAAAGACATTCTAATACAAGATTACTTTGTTTCTCTTTCTCAAAATGCTGTAGATAAACTAAATCTTAAAGTTATGTGGGGTTAAAAGTGTAGTAGTTCTTATTCACCCCTTTGAATGGCATAATATCCTTAAAAGTAGGAGAAAAAAGAAAAGGAAAACCTTTGGTAGAGGTGTTTGTATTAAATACCTATATAATGTATGCCCTGTTATTTGCTTTACTGTTAGGGAGTAGTTAACCATCTCCCCTATCCAAATTAAATACTAGAAGGCAGGAAAAGAAAATAATCCTCACTGTAGCTAGAAGAAACTATAGACTGTATAGAAGAAACTATATTTTAGGTTGTACTAGTTTGTCAGCAGCTGTGTAGAAAGGGAAACAGGAATAATACTTGCCTCCCAGTAGTAGTTATTTAATAGAGTCATTCCTTTATGTTTTAAAGCATGTAGGCCAACTAAACTGTTGTTGCAAGATTTGCTTTTACATGTACAGTACATCTTTCAGTAGCTGTTTGAAATTATAAACTGAGTTTTCCTTGGACTTCTCAGCAAAACTCAGACTTTGTGTAAATTAGAATTAGCAAAGGGAACAAAGCAAACTTGACATCAGGATCAAAGTCTGTCCTAATGAAGTAAAATTAAACATAAGTCTGTAACTGAACAGAATCAAGATATTCTTGAGCTGTCATGACCTTGGTAATTTGTATCATTTATGTCAAGCTGAATGTGAATTGTTAGGGTCTGTGTGTCATAAAGCAGTATAAAATCCTGCAAGTTGAGGCAGATTTAAATTTCGTACTTCAGCTGAATGTCCAAGGAGATCTGGTAGAGATTCCTTTGGTAATGACATTTGATCCTACATACTTTTCTGGAGGTTAGATCATAAAAATCCATTTTTTTGCAGTCTCTAGTTTCATTGTAGTTTGTCAGAAACGTTTGATTACAGAACACATGATGACAGCCACTAAGATTTCTTTAAATAAATTAATTCGAATTAAGAGATAACGTAGTCAAAGATGCAAGTTGCAATCTGTCTCTGAGAGATCTGTAAGAAACAAAGTGAAGAGTGGAGATTACTTTTTTAATCCAAGTCTAATACTTCAGTGCTTACGAGTCTTCAACATGAACAGTGAATTTTCTGTGCCAAGAAGAAACATTTTTTGAGGTTTTCACTTGGTGCTGCTAAGGTAGTTTCATGACCTGTGAGTGGAATTTCAGTGCATTTTGCCTTTTTCATGTTAAAAGGTAAAGCCATCATTAGTGGTACAGGGAGAAAAAAATTGTAGATGTTATGCTGGTATAAAACATTTAACTGTCTTTTGAATTCAGTTATTCATTCAGACTCACTGCTCTTCAGCAATGAAGCACTTTTTAAGGACACCATGCAGAGATGAAGTGGATTCACAAAGTTTGAAGTTATCCCTGCAGTTCAGATAAAATCGGGCATCCATTTTACTAGGCCCAAAAACAAATGGCCACCAACCAGCCTGGAATCCAGTCGCTCTACTGTTAGTACAGTGTCCATTTAGTTTCTTGATTTAGAATTAAATCTCACACCCTCTTCCCTCCCAGGAACAATCAGCATTACTGTAACAGTGGGCAACTACATAAGAGTAAAGCTTTCCTGCATTTGTTTTGCTGGTGCTTGAAAAGGAGAGCTGTCCCTGAGCTTTGGCTCAGCTCCAGCAGTACAGCTGCTGCATCAAACCTTGAGCCCTGTGTCACTTTTCCTGGTTTTTTAAAGCTGGCCTGTTACAAGATGCTATTGTTCAGAAGTTCCTGCAGGTCCTTTCTGTACTGTTCAGAGCTGTGCCTGTTAACTTGAAGCATTCCTGTATGAGCTCCCAACTGCGCCTCTCATTCAGTGCAGCTGGTTACTGGTGCTGCAGTGAAACTGAATTGCCTCAGTTGCGCTGTTGCGTGTGAGACCCTGCCTCTTGCTGGCTTTCCAGTAGAACTGTGTGTTGCTCCCTCTCTGTTCACACTTCCCTTCTTTAGTAAGGTATTGGAGGAATAGATGAGAAGTACTTTTTTTTTTCTTTTAAAATAAAGTATTGTAGCATAGTTTTTCAAATTTTCCATGAAAATGTTCTGCCCTTCCTCTCCTCAAGCTTAAACGTTCCTTCCTAGTCCCCTGAACCAGCTGTATTCTTTTACTACAGTGTGTGTTACCAGTATTGCTCCTCCTTTGTGTTGGGTCTTGGAGAATGGATCCACCTGACAGGTCATGGATAACAGTAACCAGCAATGCTGCTGTACCAACTCTGCTACTGACAATAGGAACAGCGACTGCACAGATGAGGGAAGGTGATCTCCAAACACCGAGTGCATAGCTGGAGGAAAAGGATATTCTCCTTTTAGCAGAAGGACTGCTAGTACCACGAACTTTCTTGAACTTCTTAAATTTCCTTACAAAGATGAAAGAAGTGCAAGATATTTAAAGAGCAAGTGCAGAATTTTAAAGCCAGCTTTTGAAGTAAAGTCAGTTTAGTCAGCTGTTCCTGGGCAGTTGTTGCGTTGAGGATACTTTGTGCATTTATTTTAGGTATCAAATGAAGTAGTTAGGAGTTCACTACATCGAGGACCTAAACTCTGTCAGTTTAGCTCCTCGCTATTAATTCAGGGAGTTAACAGGCCCTGGTGCATTTCTTCTGTTGGTGCGTACTGTGTTCTGCCTTCGCAGAGGCGGAAGCTGCGTTTTGCTGTGAGTACACCGCCTTGCCAGGCGTCCGGAGCCGGGCGCGGTGCGCTGTGTCCCCCGCTCCGCCCGCATTCCCGGGAGCGCTCCCTGGGAAGGGGAGCCGGCCCGGGCAGCGCGGGTTCAAACCGCTCCCTCCCGACACCCCCCGCGATGGGCCCTCGCCGCCGCTCATTGGCTCTGCCGCGGGCACCGCCGGCTTCCTATTGGCGGGGCTGCCGCGGCGCCCCGCCCCCAGCCGCGGGTGGCGCTGCGGGCGCGGGCGGCTCCGCTCCGGGCGCTGCGTCGGGCTCGGGCTGCGCGCGGGGAGCGCTGCCCGCCATGGCGCTGCTGCTGCTGCAGCTCCTCCGGCGGTTGCTGCGCTACCTCGGCTGGCCGCACCGCCAGGTGAGACCCCGCCGCACCGCCTCCGCCCGGAGAGCCGCTCCGGCGGGTGCGTCTCGCCTGCAGCCGCGTGGCTCGGCGGAGGGAGGGAGGGAAGGTGGGCACCGCGGGCGGTGGGGCGGCTTCAGCGCCCTCTTGCCCGCAGCCGAGTTTGTCGGAACACGCTGCCCGCACGTGGGGCCGTGTGGCGTCGGTGCCCGGACACGGCCGTGGCTCTCTCAAGTGGCTGTTTTTGCCCTGAACTGAGCGTAAGAGAGTCAGTGATGCTGGCTGCTGGTGCTTTGCTGTTTCAGATAAAAGACTACGTAGCCCTTCCCAAGGGATAGTTAATCCCGTGTGTCCAGAGAGCTGGGAAAGGTGCGGCGGGGGAAGCCGGAAGGGGCGCTGATGTTGGAGCTTGTGGGCAGCTCCTCAGTGGGGGCTGTCAGCAGTGAGGCACTGCCGCAGCTTGTGGTCCTGAGACAATGCTCGCCTTGTTTATGGGAAACTGCCAGAGTATCTCCAGGATGCTGGTTTGGCTGAGCTGCCCTGTTTGCTTTCTGGTTCCGTTGTTGGAAGCTGTTGGTTTTTTTGACAGGTCGTGTTTTTTGAAACTCCCTTGTTTGGCAGAAGTATCAGTCGTACTCTCGGAACATGCCTTCCTTCAGCAGTCTCATCAGGAAGGCATTTCCAGCAGTTACATGCTGTCATAAGGAAGTATCGGGCCAAGGTATGTTAAATTTATTTCACTTTGTAATTGTTCTTCCTCAAGAATTACACAGATGCGTGTAGTTAATTAAGTGGCCACTTTTGCCAGTACCTCAAGATATTTACCTTTGTGCCTCTTTAAAATATTCTGTATTTTGGCAGTGTTTTAGGCACTGTCCATCACACCAGTATAGGCCTCTTTGGACTTTCAGCTTGAGAAGAGCATTGAAAAGTTAGGTTAACTGAACTGCATTATATTTAATTGCCTGTAACATGGAGTAATTATATAACTTTGATTAGAGTGAGATTAAGAACCGAGGGCTTTGATTTTGCTCCTTAGGTTCAAAGTTTTTCTGATTTTTAGGTCATATCTGTTTGCCAAAAAAAGGAATATGGATCTACTCGAAGTATTGTTCGTAGACTTGGGACAATTCTTTCATTGGAGCCCTATCCCAGACCTTGTTTTCAAGTAAGCAATTTATTGTCATATATATACTTCACCTGTTCGTATTTTCTTGTTTCTTAATTTGATGGTAACTTTCCTCTTCTTTTTAGCCTGTGTAATTGTGTGGTGCATTCCATGTATTCTCTGTTTTCAATTTCCTTACAGCACTGTTTGAACATTTCTTTTGCTGAGGCAGAACCTTCAGTGTGTGCTGAATCCAGTTTCCCTTCATACCTTTCTTTGGCATTGTTTGTTTTTAGTTTGTTCGAGACCCAGGTCCATTGGGTTATGATGAGCAAAGTGCAACTCCAGCTGCTGTGGCTCCATCACTTGCTGATGTCCTTTGGGTGGCAAATGATGAAGGACAAGGATGTACTAGATTTAGGTAAGTAGAAGTGTAAAAAGGAGTACTAGAAACAACTTTTGCCTTCTTTATGGTGTGTGATTTTGTGTTTGTTTTCCTTTTTTCCTAACCTTTTCTGGAAACATTTTGGGCTTTTTTTGGGGGTGCACTTCCTCTTTACCTGAAAATTCTTAATATGTAAAGCATTCTTTTCTGGAAGATTTCTGAAATTGAATTTCCTCTTTTCTCTTCATGGTAGTATGTCAGGTGCATTACTGGTACATTAAATGATTTTCACTCACAAAGTATTTTGTGAGGGAGGGAGCTGGTTGTTGCACTATGCTGTAAGATTATTCCTATCTTTATCCTTCTAGTTTACAACCTTTTTGATAAACTTTATAAATGGGAAAACGAGAAAAAAATATTTAAATGTCTCCTTTTAGCTTTGATTTTGACAATGCCATGTGTAAGCCTTGACAGTTGCTTTGATGGAAAAACAAACATAATTATTTTAAAAAATGTAAATAAATTTCAATATAGTTTGTATAATAAATAATTTTCAATATGGTTTATATAAACATTTCTTGCTTTTCTAGAGGGTTGAAGGAACATATTTTTACAAATTACAAAATATTTCAGGTACTGTGAAATGACAAGTTGTCCAGGAATTTGCAGGCACAAATAGTATACAAGTTTTGTCTTTTTTTTTTTTCCACTGAAGAAGAAATAGTAAGTTTTCTTGCTGTTCCTCTGAAGATCTGTTCAAAATCAAAAAATGAGTTAGAGTCAGAAGCAAGATTAAAATGTGGACACTTATCTTGTACTGCATTTGTATAGGACAGTATAATTCTTCTTCATATTGGTATTAGTTCATATTGTCTGTGATCTTTGTGCTGCTTACCAGTAATGAAAAGACAAGAAACTGATGAATTCAGATGACACGCTTTTCATTGGAGAAGTTGGATACAGTTTGTTTCATCTTATGTTTCCTGAGGCATTATTGTTAAATTATTAAAGTTTGTTTGTAACAGCTGTAAAATAGCAGAAGCACAAGAAGATGGTTGAAAGAACAAAAAAATCCTGTCCTGCTTGTGCTGTCCTTAAGCTGGTCAGATTCACAGAACTGTGACAGTTCATTCTTTCGTTGTTTCCATTTTTTGCTCCCCCTCCTCTTCTGGTTCTCTGGGATGTTTTTCAAGAACAACTATTCTAATTGATATCTTTCCCTTCTTAAGCAGTGTTTATAGCAAGGGGGTTTTGGCAAATCAGAAAGCAATGCTTCAGGTCTGATTTGAAGTAAAAGGATGTTTAAAATAAGGGAGAAGGTCTGGGCTTTTTTTCAATCAAAGTTTAGTGCATCTTAATGAATCAGGTAAATTTAATTTCTTTCCATGTTTCGTTATGAAATTCTGGTAGTTTGTTTATACTATATTTTTAAGTTTATTTCTGCAGGCACAGACTTGAAATAATTTTTAAAATTAAAACCTGAGACTTAAAGCACAATTTTCTTTTACTGCTGGCTTTGATTAATAGTAGCTTACAGAAGGTGAGATTGTTCTATAAATCTGTATTAAACCTTATTATTTTCAAGATTGTAAGTACTTTGCTGCTTGCAGTCTTCATCTTAGAGTTTGATAAATGACTGAAATTTCTGAAGCATAATTAAGAGATCATTATTCTTTGACTCTCCTGCCTTTCATATTCATGTGGCAAGAAGGGAGAGACACCTTATGGTGTCAGTCTAATAGTTACTGAATAATTACAATCTCACTGTTATGATGTTTAATTCTCCCTAAGTGAATTATCTGACTAATTCTTACGATGACTTTGCAAAGATCTGCATTATACTTGAGCAAAGGGAGACTTCAAACATTTCAAATGTTATGAGTAGTTAAAAGTTTAGTTTCTTTAAATAGCTGGAAAAGCTAGATCTTGCTGAATGAGGATCACTTGCTTGAACAACCTGAGTGGTCTTGAGGTTTCCACTGTTGGCTGAGTCTTTTGAAACTGTGTCTTTTTTTGCTTTGTAGGACTGAATTGAGGAGAAAAGAGAAAAGTACAGCTCTTCCTGATCCACATCCATGTCTGGATTCAATACAGAGCATTCCGAAAAACAGTGTGCAAAAAGACAGTGTTGATCAAACAGCGCTCCAGAAAATTTCTGCACTTGAAGATGAGCTGACCTTTCTTCGTGCTCAGATTGCTGCAATTGTTTCAGTGCAGACCCTGGGAAGCGTTCCCTCACGTAAGCACTTCTGGTTTGAAGCAAACCAGTGTTCCTTTTTTTGCTTTAGAGCTTGCTGTGTCTGATGTTGGTAGAGAACATATTTGATTTTTCTAACTGGAGATACACTAAATTTATAAAAGATACACCAACTAAATTTACTGAATATAATATTTTGTTTTTGTTTTTGCTATATTGTGTGCTTTCTCTTTTCTATTTTGTGGTCTGTTTGCCAAGTTCAAATGCAGTTGATCCTAAGTACTCTTTATACTCATTTCCATGTTGGTGAAGGAGCTTAGTAACATCATTATCTATAGGCTACTAATAACTGCTTAAAAAAGTTACAGACTATTACTTGTTTCTAAACAATTACTAAAATAATGGGTAGAAGAAGAGTTCTATGTCAGTCAGGTTGGGGCTTTTACAAAAACAAATGCTGCAAACAGATGTGTCTTAGATAGTTGGTCTCCAACATGCACTTCTATCTTGTGACCTCTTTTTTTCCTGAGAAGTTTTAAGTCTCAGTTGTCTTACTTGCAGACCAGCCCCACTGTGGTTGCTGAAATACTTGGACTGGTGCGAGGTAGTTACTTTTTTGTGGCATTGTGAGGTACTTGTGATTCAGCTGTTCTGTTGGGTCTTCTCTCTCTCTTTTCCATTGCACTCAGTATTGTAATCTGTTTTGCATGTTTCTTGGTTACCTTTTGTTTCATGTAGGTTATTGTAACCTCTAGACCATTGATCACTGTATGTAGCAGCAGGCTGCTTTGCTGATTTTTCTAGTGCCCAGACACAAGAAGAGAAAATCAAAGCAGTACAAGACACCTCAGATTCATTCTTGTATTCTGCATTTGTGGGTTTAAAATAATGTTCTTTATTTTAAGTTTAATTCTTCTGTGTTGTAGTGTGCAAGGTGTCTAAAAAAGTGCAGAGGGCAGTCTTACCATGTTGTTGTTTTTCTTCTCTAACTGTATGCAGAAGCCTTTAAAACACTCAGCACTCCAGATGGATTTTACCCACTGCCAGCCATGACTTCTACGCCATTGTCCGTCTCTCACAATCACTTTGTAATTCCCTCGCCTCCTCCACTTCCTTCTGGTGCACCATCTGGTGTTGATGCTAGTAATTCTGCACTGGAACTGATCAAACAACGCCGAGCTGCAAGAAACAGTGTTTCAACTGTAGCTGACAGTACTGATCACCAGAGGACAAAGAACATTCCCAGTATGATGGATGTTTTGAAAGACCTGAACAAAGTTCAGTTGCGAGCTGTTGAGAGGTAGGTTGGATTGGATCTCGGCAAGCCAAGGCTACCTGAGCATCAACAGCACTTCTGTAGCACCAGAGAACACCAGTCACACAAAGAGCAGCTACTGCTGACAAACTGAAATTGGCAACTTCTGAGTTCACAGCATGACATGTAAGATACTTGTGACACGGCTTTTAGATGCATTTAACGCATGCTGACTATTGCAGCATTTTAAACTACTCTGCTGCTTCAGCATGTAAGTCTCAGGTTGGCATGGGGAGGTTGCATGCACAGGCACATGAAACTGATCTGAAGGCATAACCCTTCTGGATTCACTGTGAAAGGCCAAATCCTTAGGGAAACTTTAGAAAATTACTGTTAGCATACTCAAAATACCCTGCTTCAAGCTTTGAAGTGTTAACAAGAACATGTGCTGTATCATTTACTGAAAGTGCTTCATAAATTTGCATTTCAGTAGTGCAGTTGGATTATAAATGTTTTTAGTGGTCAGCTGTTTTGATGGTAAGTGCAGTTGACTTGTAAAACAAATTATTTAATAAATACTGCAACACCTCTTCTGGTCTCTGCTGTGCTAGGTATAATAGAGATTACACCTTCAGATTTCTTTTCTGAACTTCTTGGATTGAAAAAGTAAGAAAAACTGAGCCTGTAATGAATATTTGAAGTTCTTGGTGTGGGAAGAATGTCGCTTGGCAAAACTTAACTGCATTCTTATTTCAACATTTTCTTAACTGTGAGCTTTATCCCTGAAAATAACTAGCACAAAACCTGGGCAAAAAATTTAAATGCAAATCTAAAGCATGGCTTTATGCTTTTGATGACATTCTCACAGTAAATAAAGCCAATATAAAAAGCTCTTAGGTAAACCTGTGTGTTTCCTTTTTATATGTTTTTTTTTCTCTATAATTCCATGTATGGTAAGTGAAGAAAATTAAGTGTCAACCCAAGGTTGACAGTTTTAACGTCTTGAGCTGGGGCATAATAAGTGGTAGCTTGTACATCCAAAATGCTTTCTGGATTTAGGCATGAATTCTGAAGTAGAACTTAACTGAATAATGAATAATTTATGATTTTGGAGAGAGTAGTGATGATCAAAATTGTTACAGTCTTTCTGACAGTGCATAGGGAAGTCTACTATTCTCAGAAATTGAGAGCCTGAGGATCCCAGTTTCTACCACCCAAACACTGTCTTTCAAATTGTGCAAGTGCTCTGAGGGCTTGTTTTTATAGGGACTGTGAAGTCAGTCCTCTCAGATTTTGTGTTAAGCAACATTTACTGTAAGTGCCAGACTTAGAACTTGGTGTTGTCAGTGTGCATTATTAGGTACAAATCATCAGCCCACAGACAGCACTTTACTAGCAGAACTCTGAGCACCTCTAGATTTTTCCACCCCACCCAAGATATCTTAATGGTTAGAAAGTCTTATGATTTGTTGTTTTGGACTAGCTTCCACATTTATGGTAAGTTTTGGGGTGTAGGTGCTGTTTTGATTTCTGAATTTAAATGAACTTAAAATGAATAAAATCTAAATTAAATTGTGTTCACAATGATTATGAAATACCTTAGTGGGACATTCCCATTAACATACTTAATTATGACTTGCCAAATGACTTCATATAAAACCTACAGTTTTGCCTTTTTTATTTTTTCTTGTTATTTGTAATATTTTAACACCTTGTGTTAATTTTCTTCCAATTTTCTCCATGGAACAGCATCAAGTTGCGTTTTCAGGCTAGGAATGCTGACAACTTGTTGGGTGTAACTGTGTCAGTTTTATTGATGAATTGCTTTAAAATTACAGCAGCATTACTTGTGTAATCAGGGGTTTATAGAACAGGGTGTTTACAGAAGTTGTGTCTCTAGATTTTGGATTGGTCAGCACAAGATTAGTGTCAGGAGACAATAATTTTTGTTGTTGTTTTTCATAGGTCTCCTGGAGGTACTCCGCTTTCTAGACCCAAAAAGACACAAAGTTCAGATTGGGATCCGGTTGCTCTACTAACTCATGCTCTAAAGCAGAAATTTGCACATAGAAATGATGAAGATGATTCTCTCGACAAAGAAAATAGTTCTTTTGATAGCTCTCCATTTTCTAGTCCTGAGGTGCCAGTGGTATGTTTTTATATAAGAATCTGTGTTTGTATTCTTGAGCTGACTTCTGTTTTCATGGATGGTTGCAGAGTTTTCACAAGCCTAGAATTTCTCTAAAATTTTAGCCATCAGCTCATCATCAGCTTAGTTACGTTTTACTTTGTTTGAAGTGTAATCAAAGCAGAAAAATCTCAAATTAATTTGGGTGGATTTAGACTGGTAAATGCAATTCTAGATGTGTAAAGAAAAAAGTCTTAGAAGACTGATTAAAAAGATTCAGCTCATAGTTGATTGAACTGTAGACCTTGCAGCTTGATGGTACCTGGTGCAGGTACCCATGCATAGAAACTGTGTGTTTAAATAGTTATGGACTGAATTTTTAAATAAGGTTGTTAGGAAGGTACAGAAAGTTCTGACTAATACACCCTAAGTGTTGAGAAATGAAAATAAGTACGTAGTCTGTAATACTTTCCTTTGCGTGTGATTTCCACACAGTTTGAATCTTTATCCAAAATGAGTTGTGATTCTGTTGTAAAGCCCAAGAAGAATACAGTTTTTCCTAGGAATAAAGAAGTGGCTGACAGAGCCATTGGACTAAGGTGATTCTGAGCACTGATTTCTGCATATCAGCATGTGCCAGCTACCTCAGTTTATACAGTCCAGTGCTGCTGTTGTTTGGCTGGTTGTTAGGCATTTCCACAAACCTCAGAACTACTCAGATGGGATGGATAGAAATAGATTACTTTATTTTAATGAATTTAAACTGCATCTCTCTGCTTAGCAATTCTATCTTTTTATCATAAGAGTGAGATAAAAGATTTGGCCTGTGGCATTTGTTGGCCTAATGGAAGGGAATAGTAATGCAGAACATACAGTGGAAGTCCAGATATTCTTAAATATTCTTTGGAAGCTGCTCTTACATGTGGCTAGCTGTGTGGCTGAAAACTTGAGGAAAACTAATGTGTATGTGTTCCTCTTTCTAGATGATTTGATTTGATTTTTTAAAATTTATTTCAGCTGCTACAAGGATTTTCAAAGCTAAATGTAGCTTGTATTTTACAGACTACAGTGTGTCAACAGTTTTGGTGCAGTCCTAATAAATTTCTTCAACATTTTTTTTCCCCCAAAGGAAAAATAAAAATGTCTGAAAAATAGCCATGCTTGTATTTTGGATGCTGCAGACTATTGCACTGTGTGTAGCTGACATACCTGATTCTAGATACAAAGATCAAAAATAGCTCCTGGAACAGCTTGTATATGGAATAGTTTTTGTTCCAGGATCTGACAGCTGTATTATAAAGTCCTGCAAGTCCTGCTTAAGGCCAGCATGTTCAGGAGTAGATACAAAAAGATCAAATTTTTCTGGTTAAAGCAAAATAATCTTATGAGTGTGTAACCAGGCCTCTAACTGTTAACTGCTGAGTGTTTTGAAGAATAAATGTACTTAAACCAATTACACAGACTTACTATTTTATTCTATGCTGAGAAAAGTGCAACAACTCTTCCAAAATGTTTTTCTTGTAAATATTTTCTAATTCAGTTTCTTGGGTATAGTTTTAACTTCATCTCTGCTCCTCAGGTTGGACGCTGGAGTATGAAGCCAAATGGAAAACCCAGCCTTACAAGAACTGATGGAGTTAAGCAGGTACCAGCATGGAAAGCGAGAGCTCATATTTAGTGGAGACTTCCAAGGAAAGTTCAGTGTCTATAAGTGGTGGGTCCACTTTGAAACTGCTGTAAGGTGCTGTAACATGTTGTTCTAGAACATACCTCTCTTATGCTGTTGAAGTTTGGGTGCTGCAGGGTTCTCTTCTCTTTGGTTTCTCAGTAGCCAAACTTTTGAATGTGGTGCTTTTTGAATGTGGTGTGAAGCACAGAACTGAGAGAAGCAATTGTATGGCTATGGAGCAGTGTCTTTGGAACCTGGGAAATTCAAGAAAGCAGTGTGTGTGTAGGGGTAAAGCAAAGATTTATTGCTGTGGGAGCTGATGTATGCTCTCTTTGCACTCCAGTGTAAATAACAAGGAAGTGTAAACTTTTTGTTACTGTGTTACAACTACTGTAGATAATGGTAATTCCTTTTCACGAGATTGGCATAGTTGTCTTGGTTTTCTTAGGAGTTTGCTGATGCAACTCATTCCATGTGCAAACAGTTTTCTAATTTATTTTGGGTCAGGAGATTAACTTTCATGTTTGTGGAACTTTGTGCTGTAAAGAAACTGCAGGTCATCTATTAAATGCCTGTAATATGAGGGATTTGCATTCTGAGGTAAAAAAGACCTTGCAGAGAGATCTGCTTGCACACAGTCTAAATTCCATATGTAAGTAAATATTAATTCCTGTCTTGGCATGTGCATCTGAACTCAGTTTTGTTCACAAGAGTGTACAAAATAAAATTCTCTTTATACTGTAAATGCGTGTGGTAGTGGCATTTTGTGTTGAAGACTCTTTTGTATCTTATTAGACAATAATATTCCTTAGACATCATATCAGATGGTATTAGACATATCATATTAGACAAGTTCTTAAATGGCTTTTTCTAAAACTAATTAAAGAACAGCTTGTATTATTTCCTACCAGAGTATGTAATGAAGCCACTTATTTACAAATGATCCACTGCTTACAGGAGCTGCTTTCACTGAATCCTTTATCTAATAATCCTGATGTATAAAATCTAAATCCTGTCAGACTGTTGAGTGTGTCCCTTATATCCCATGTGCCTTCTATTTCCCCGCTCATTTATGTGGAGTAGACTGAAAGCTGCATCCCCTCTTACTGCTCACTTTTATTTGCACAGTTGTAAGAAATTAATGTGCAAATACTATACTTGCATTTTGTTTTTAAAAATTAACTTTTGACTAAAACTGGGCCTTAAGTGATTTGATACATTCTGCTTCTAAAATTAAATTCTCTAGGCATTTATTTCTTCTGGATTTAGTAATTCTTGAACTTTATAATATTCTCCCATTCCTTGATTGGTCCGTAGTAGTTTGGCCTTCACTTTCTTCCCAAATAAGCATTTGCTGCTTTCTCTACCTAAACTTCATAGTTGCTGTGAAATCTGTACAGAATATCCAGCTCAAACCTATACTTGATAATTTTGTCCTCTTCCATCAAAGCTCTTCGTTGTCTTTTGTCTGCTGCTCTGGTCTCTGCTGTACAAGAGCAGCAGGGAGTGACAGTGAAGGAAGTCCACGTGGTGCCTGCTGAAGAGGACAGGAAGGCAGGTGAGTCCCAGTGAACATAAGGGCTATGAATTGGCTCCATCTCGCTCAGTATCTGCAGTGCAGTGAGCTGGAGCAAGCCACCTGGGGTACTGGTGACAGCACCTGAACATGAGCCAGCAGAGTGCCCTGGTGGCTGAGAAGGCCAATGGTCCCTGGCCTGGATCAGGAATGGTGTGGCCAGCTGGAGCAGAGAGGTCATCCTTCCCCTGTACTTGGCACTGGTGAGGCCTCGAGTTTGGGAAGGATGTTGAGACGCTGGAGCGCATCCAGAGGAGGCAACGAGGCTGGTGAGGGGCTTGGAACACAAGTCCTGTAAGGAATGGCTGAGGGAGCTGGAGTTGTTTAGCCTGGAGAAAAGGAGACTCACAGATGACCTTATCACTCTCTACAACTCCCTGAAAGGTGTTTGTGGTCAGGTGAGGGTTGGTCTCTTTCTCCAGGCAGCAGCTGACAGAATGAGAGGACACAGTTTCAAGCTGTACCAAGGGAAATATGGGTTGGATATTAATAAAAAGTTTTTTACAGAAAGAGTGATAAAGTACTGGAATTGTCTGCCTGGGGAGGTGGTGGAGTCACCATCCCTGGATGTGTTTAAAAAAGAGAGTGGATGTGGCACTTGGGGCCATGGTCTGGTTGAGGTGTTAGGGCATGGGTTGGATTTGAAGATCTTGAAGGTCTCTTCCGACCTAGTCATTCTGTGAATTCTGTGAATCTCCTGGTTTATATCAGCGTTCCTAGATCCAGGGGATTTCAGGTGTTGTGGCCCTGCTGATGTGACTGACAAGCAAGATGGAATTCCTTCTTTGAGAGACTGAAATGTGTGTAAAGCAATAGGGTAGTTTATCTTGTCCCCTACATCAGTTGCTTTATGTGGCCAACAGTTTCTTCTCTTCCTGACAAGCTATTATTTTAGATTCCTTTTGCAATTTTTCTGTTCTCCCCAGGATTCATATATTTAACTACAATTTTGGCCAACAGGAACAGTTTGTGATGAAAATTTTGTTGTGTGGGAGTGTTGATCTGCTGGAGGGTAGGAAGGCTCTGCAGAGGGACATGGACAGGCTGGATCAATGAGCCAAGGCCAGCCAGCTCTATGAGATTCAACAAGGCTCAGTGCCCTTGGGTCATAACAACCCCATGCATTGCTACAGCCTGGGGGCAGAGCAGCTGGAGAGCCACTTGGCAAAAAAAGCCCTGGGGGTACTGGTCAGCAGTGTCTGAACATGATCCAGTGTGTGTCCAGGTGGACAAGAAGGCCAATGCCATCCTGGCCTGTACCAGGAATAGTGTGGCCAGCAGGACCAGGTCAGTGGTTGTCCCCCTGTCCTGGCGGCTGGTGAGGCCACACTTTGGGTTCTGTGTACAGTTTTGGACCCCTCACTGCAAGAAAGACATGGGGGTGCTTGGGCACATCCAGAGAAGGTAAAGCATATCTCTTAACTAGCAGGATACCTGCTGTAAATTACCAATATATAAAGAGGGAAATTTTTCATTATTTCTCAAAATACTTGGAAGTATGAAGCTGAAGTCACTCTGTATTAGCAGTATAGCAAAAATACTTTTTATAGCAAAAATGTTTTATAGTTATATAGAAGAGTTTTTGTAAAAAATAGGAAGAATCTTACGAAGTCATAAATAGTGGATGTTTTAGACTAATTTGAGTTACATGAAAGGAGATATGACATGAATCAATGCTCATATCTATTTGTGTAAATGATTCTGCTTTTGTTTCTTGCAAATTAGCCAAATGTGAAAGGCACAATCTGGAAGGGTCTTTGACAGACTTGCTGTTTGTAGATGTTTCAGTGGTTTAGAACAATGTACATCATTCTCCATAGTTATGCCTTGAAACACTTTTTTTAGGAACTCAGTCTTGAATTGCAGTGCTAGTTTTGGCAATATCTAAAACTATATTGTGAGTAAGGCTAAAGACAACAGCTGTCCTGCTACTTCAGAGAAATTTGGCACATTTCAGTATTTGGCAGGATTATTTACAATTTTTGATTACAATAATCAGAAGGCCTTTCTTTTGATATTCATTATTTCCCCCAATAATCCTGTCAGCAGGACCTCTCCTTCTGCAATGGGAATTTGAATAATTTTTTTTTTTTCCACATTGAAAGAACAACAGCATGTTGCTTTTGTTCCAGCTGCGTTTCTAGACCTCTTTACATTTTAATTTCTGCCTACATTTTCATCCAGCCTGGAAAGCTAAAGTAGGCCTTAAAAGCAAATTATTTATGTATGTTATGAAGAGTGTTCAGACTTTCACTGTTACTGGGATGGATGTATTCTTACCTTTTGTTTAAGGTTAATTTTAGGCATTTGATTTCAATGGGACACAGAAGCAAAAGCAGCAGTCTAAATTCTCTCTCTAGATAACAGAGACATGTCAGTACAGTCTGCAGAGGTGGAGCTGACACTGATTGCTTCAAACCGCTCATCAGCTAAAAATGTCTGAAATTAAAATGCATTTAAAAATAGTTTAAAATAATTGATACAGATAGTTGTTAGGTTTTGCAGTTGAACTGCATGAGTTTAACCACAAGAGAGCAGTATCACACCGGGTCTATGTTGCAAGCCTTAAACTAAAAAGGAATTCTGCTTTGTCGGCATGAAATCTCACAACAAAATTGTAACCCCTTTATATTTTTATTTTTATAGTGGTATACACTAAATTATAGGGGTAGATGATTCTGTCTTACTAGCGTTATGATGAACTGTGTATAATGTTCACTTGGATTAGTAAAATATCAACACCTGACTAGTTTATTCTCTTCACAAAATAAGACTGCTACTTCATTTTCTGGGAGAACAGGCTGAAGATTTTATATGGTGAGTCAGAGAAGAGCTTGACCTGGCAGTAACATTTTTCTGAAAAAATATCCTCTTTATCCCATGTAAAATGGCCATTGGAGATTTCTCTTTGTGGTCCAGTACACTTGTAATGAACACTGCCACAAAATTGCATGGATTTGTATACATAACTTCTAGCTTATACAAATGAAAATATGCTGCTTTTTACTTATTAAAAGTCAAAGTGACTATGGGGCATAGAAACTCACATTTTTGTCTTTCAGATGAATCAATATACTGTTCTTCTATAAACATATGCATTCTTTCTTCTGCACATGTACACAGTGACTTGAACAAGTTTAGGTGCATCCCTAAAGCTGGGTAAGGGAGTGTTTGCAGAACTGTGAAAATTTTAACCTCCAGTAATGTCAATCTTTAAAGTGTCAACTTTGTTCTTTCCATCTGTGCTTTCTCTTTGGGAGTCGGCATTTTATTTAGTGGGGAAAGTTAAACTGGATTGATTGTTCCCACTTCTCTGTTTCACTTTATAGTTCTCATGCAGTAACACAGCAGCTGTGTTTGCTGGGAGGTAGTTGCCACTGAGCAACAGCTGCTGGCATAAAGGAGCAGTAGGAAGAAATTTAAAGTAAGCGTAGTTTTAGTTTTTTCCCTGTGTTATTTTTGCCTTACAGTTTTTTGATGCATTGTTACCTTACAGTTTCCTGTTTTTTCTATAAGAAGCACTGTAGAAATAACTGAAATAGCAGAGGTTGTGTGTTTGACTGCTGAAGTGAGGGGTTTCTGTCCTTTGGAATATTGAAGTTTTTTAATGTGCATTCTGTTGTTTCTTAATCAATTTTGTCTGTCTGGTATTTCACTCATCTTTTTCCATTATCCATTTTCTAGCAGGTGTTTTTCTTGACTTGCATACCATGTTTGACTGTCATCTACTGGGGCAAGTTTGATAAGCCAGGCTGTTTTTAAACTCTTTCTTTTCTTGTAAGGAAGTGTTTGTGAAGAGAGGTCTAGCTCAATGTTCTTGGTTTTAATTTATTAAGTGGGGAGTTCTTACCCCACTTAAAATAATAAAATAATCTCTAGCTCAGTATTTTGTGATAGTGAAAATAGGTAGTTTGAAGATGTACTTTGGTTTGACTCAGGTGAAATGTGGGCTTTATCAACACCCCCTGTTCTTATCTGCTCATTTGACCACTTCAATAACTTTCATCCATTTGTGCTTGCTTTTTCTGTCTGTTCCCCTCATAGGCACTGTCTGCATGTATAAGAATTATATTAAGGCTTTACTAGTTACATTTCTGAGGAGTCTATTTTTTCAAGACCTCTAGCAAATCCCCAGCCCATTTATTATTTCTCAGTAGTGGCATAACCTTTTATTTCAGATTTGAAGAGTATACTTTGTCTTTACTATTATTTTGAGTATATTAGAGCAATGCAGCTTACACCAAATAATCTGCTGCATAAACTAGCTTGTTACTGAACTAGTTTTTGATGTTAAATTAGGTTTTTGAGATCACAAATAAAAGAATATATTGAAGATACATTTACATAAGGTGAGCAAGATAAACAGAATTCGTGAGATCCTGCTTTGTGCCTTGTGAGCTCTCGGAGCTGTTGCTAGGAGAAGAGCATGGTAACAGTGCTCTAAGCCAGTAGTTGCCCAGGGAACCCAGAGACACTTGTGCTATTTCTACACATGTGTACCAACTCACAGCATTTTTCTTCCATGTACCCCCTTTTTCCTCTTCTCTAGCGTCATAAAAGATGTGGGGGATCTTGGCCACAGGACTAAGTCCTTTGTCATCCTCCAGCATACAGGTCTCACAGGCAAGTCTTAGTAGGTTTGAAGAAAATGCTTGGCCAGATCTTGACTGCACGATCGTGGTGAATAGCTGACCCAATACAGGCTGAGGATGATGAACATCACACCTGGGCACGCACCCTGGGACTTTCATTTGGAAGTTGTTGCTGTCCCATTGCTTCAATATGAGTAAAAATCTCACTTAGGAATTGCATAGATTTTAGGAAAAGTGGAATGTATTTACTTGGAAAAAACCCAGGATCACTAATTACCACTGAAGTAATTATCTGATGGAGGAATAAGTTAAACTCTGCTTACTAGAACAAAAAACTTTGAACTGCAGATGGCTAAGCAGTTTAAGTCTTCAAATTCTAAAGAAGCTGGCTGATGGACATATCTGGCCCTTTATATTTACTTTGAATGAACTTTGCAGTAATACAGAAATTCAGAGAATTGTGTCATCCAAGTTTTCTTTTTAAGAAAAGTGGGGTAAGACACAACTATAGGTCAATTGCCATGTATCAATTTTACACAAAAAATCTGCACAACAGTATCCTTTTGCATAGTTGGAAATACTTAGATAACAAGACTGATGTCTTGTGACTTTATTGTAAAATAGATGTTTTAAATCATCTTTAACAAAAATAGCTGCAATAGAATAGCATAAACTAAAATACAATATTTTTATTGCCCACAAAGTAGATGTTAAATGGATGTAGAACTGATTAGCTGACAGATTAAAGTAATCACTAAAAGGAATTACTACGGATTGTAGAGAATGGTTCTGGGCTAATGCGGTTTCATATTTTTAGTAATGAAATAAGTGATAAAATTTGTGGGTATTTAAAACCTGAAATTACATGGAGAGAAATAATAAAGATGTGAATGATGGCAAAAAGCCACAATGATAATGCCATAGCAGGTTAGGTCTTCAGAAGGAAAGTACAGTCAGCTGAAAAACTATAAAGTTGTTTCATTCAAACTGTATTATTTCAAAAACAGAAAATCTGTTTGCAGTGACTTGATCTGTCTGTGAATGCATGAAGGTTAAAAAAAAAAGTGCTAAATGCCTCTTTCTATGATAGAAGTGTAATATTTCTGTCAACTGGCAACTGTAGCCAGTTGTAGGAAGTGAAAACTAAAATAATTTAAATTAGAGTGCATTTCAATAATGAGTATGACATCCACAGTGGGAAGTGGTAACTCTTTGTTTCTTCTCTGTAGTAGAACACAATGCTAGTTTGACAGTGACCCAACTACAGAGTGAAACAATTGTCCCACTTTGACAATGCTGCCTTGCTTCCTCAGATGTTAATTTTCTAGTGTATTTATCATAGGTTGTCTCAGCAAGAGAACAGCTCTTACTGTATTTGTTTTACATCTCAAAAGTGCTTTTAGTTTCACAGAGTAACTTGTACTACTCTTGAAGGTGCAAACTCTGCTGATACTCAGATATTTAAGAAGACTTCATTCCATCATAAATCTCAGTAAAATTTAAGCTTGTAGATGTGCCATGCCAGCTGAAAAATTACATCTGCATTATTATATAAAATGTCCCTGAGAGTAATGTAACACCCACAGGCAAAACTTCAAGCTGTCAAGTAACTCAAGAGTGATGATGTAATTTCTCCCTTTAAAATAATGACACTGAAGTATGAGAAAGAAAGAATTGCAGTTGGATTGGTAAGGAAAAAACTCAAAAAACCCCCAACAAAACAAAACAGGACCCCAAACCCCAAGCAACATAAACAGGTTTTTTTAAGGAACTTGGAGGGGATTGACTCACTTTTTCCACAAAACCACAGAAATTGTGCTCCTTTATCATTACAGTAAAAGCTGCCCTGTCACATCTAGCTCTCTTCAGGATCCGTGATGATTTGCTTTTTGACCTCTAACATGAATCTGTTATTAAATTATTTCTATTGTAAAAAATTGTCATGGGAGGAGCACTGGTGTCCCTTGTGTGGTTCCTGATCCATAACTAGAGTGCTCCAAGTGTAACCACAGGGCAAATAAATAAACTACACCTCTATTTAGCATTTCTCATAGAGAGTGACTGTTGAGTTGCCATAGCCAAAATGCCAGATAATTTTTTTGGTGGTTTGTATTTCAAAACCTGTCAACATAAAGGTCTTAGTAGTGGAACTGGTCAGAAAAAAAGGGAGGCTATTGGTCACACAGGATTATATTGTAACATGTTTAGGTCTTGGGCAGGTGGAGGTTTGGCAAAAGGCAGCTGAAGTCCAGACACTTTTCTTATGCTTCATCCTAAGTAAACATTAATAGTAATATTATTGACTGTTCTTCATTAAAAGAGGAAAACTGAAAAACTGAAATACTCTTTAAAAAAAGAAAATATTTCATACTATTGCAATGTATGTTTAATAAAAAGTGGGATAGGAATTGAAGCAGATCTGAACCTCAAGAAGCTGTTTCTCTTGAAACCAAAAACCCGGGCTTTATTACAATAAAATCTCCAAAGTTTTATCTAGGGAGAACACAGGATTATCAAGGAAGACAGAAAATAAAAAAGGAGTTGTGACCTTGCATGCAAGTCTTTGCTTCCATTTAACTCGGTACCTTTCTGAGTTGCAGCAAAGTCTCTTAGGCCCTTCTTGTGTCTGTCTGACAGCAAAAGCTCACAAGAATTTTATTTACTTGCTGCATTCTCTTGAGTCACCTGTGAGCTTCTTGCTATGACTCTCTTTCATGAGATATCCCACAGTTTCTGATCTTTCCATCTTCCAGGTAAATCCAGAGCATCTCAGATAAGAAAGAAGTCCTGGTTTCTCTTGAGAGGGAGGGAGAAATCACATTCTTCTTTAAAAGAATATAACATATGATTGGAATCATAATAAATACCATCATTTGCCAGATCAAATTATTTTTTGTGTTGCTTGTGATTGATTGGTGTTTTCAAGAAGCTGGCCATAATTAGGTATGGAGGGAAGGGGATGAGGGCAAGACCTCTAAGAAAGTAAAAATGAGGCTTGATAAGCAGTTTTAGTTGTCTCCAGATAGGACTCCTGATAGACCATGTACAGAGGATTTGTGAGGATCAAGTACAAAAGGAAATCAACTACACAGCTTCTTCTTATCCAGGTTTGTTCACTTTAATTCACTAATCCCTTCAGGTAGCATAATTTCTGTATTATCTTTGTAGCTATAATGAGTTTAAATGAAGGAGGTGTATTTGCTCTGTTAAAACTTTAGAACATACCTTTATGCACCCAAAGCCAATGTGTCACTTAGCCATTTTGAGTGGCTGGTGTACCCATCCCAAATCTTATATATGTGTCTTGATTTGTTTAATATCTGCCTTTATATAGGCAGACTTCAGGCAGTGGCATTGTTGAGGAAGATTTCCTTTTCATGTGGGAGCTGGGGCGGTTACCACGCACATCTGTGTCCATAAATTAAGCCCTAGCACTGATAAAAGGGACTCCAAAGCACTGGAGTGCAAGTGGCCACTCCTTAATGGTCCTTGCAGAAAGGGAGCCGGTGGCAGTGACTTTCCTGATGCATTGAGGGAAATAAATGTTCTGTGCAAAGGTACCACAGAGGGCAGTGGCGATCCCCCAAAGGAATTCACATCTACATCGAACCTCATCCCAACAGAAGCGCACGTTCTTTTCAGACAAAGTAATTCCCCTCATGTTTTGGTCTCTCGGCTGAGGATACCAGTGTATCTATTTTATTTCCTTCTTCTGCTAGGAGTTGACTTGAAATATATTTATCCAACACAAAGCATGACAGATATAAACAAGTGATCTTCAGGACAATATTTTCTCAGTCTGCCCTTGAATCTACCATATGGTTCAATACTTCCTATTTTTCTTTGCATTTCAGTTGCCTAATGTGGACTAGCTCCTGAGACTGTCTGCAGGTATTGGTAGGTTTGGTTATAGAAATGAGGCTGGGAATCAAATGCATGTCTAGGTGCAGTACATTTTTCTTTTTGGTAGCTGTATTTCTTTCATAAATACGTTTATGTATGAGCTAAGCTCATAGGAATCATCTACACATACAAATGGAAAATCTGGATTTGGAATGTAACAGCTGCTGAGCAGCATGAGTAGGTCAGGAAAGCATCATTTTAAACCAATGGTGGATTTAAGTATTAAAGTGTATTTTCTTCAGGATTACGATTTTAGTAATATTTATTTGTAACCAGGAATTCTCTTTTTGTTTCATGTAAATGTTCAGTCTTTTAAGCTTTTCTATGTGGTTAAAGGTTATTATATTCTTATGGCAGCAACTTCCATATGTACTGCTGCACTTTGTTCTAGCTATGTTTTGATTTGGGGCAAGCAGAAGCTCTCAGACTACCCTAATATTCTGCATTTTTTATTTTACAGGTGGTACTAATAAAGCTACAGTATTTTCCCCCCCTCTCTCCCTCATAGAGGTTTTTCAAATTGCTTTTTGCCACCTTCTACGCTTCCCACTCTTGTACTTGCACTTTCTAGAGAGGGATGATTGGAATACAGATTGAATTTATCTCTAGGTGGTATGAGTGCTGGAAATAATAGGACAACTCCCCTGTTCGTATAAATGCTAACATTCCATTTTAGTTACGACTTCTTAAGACACCCAGATCCCCATTCTAATCTAGCAGTACAATATATTTAGAGCTCTGTAGAGCACAGGATTCAGATCTTCTCTCGAAACTGATTTAATTCTAAATTCATTTAAAACATTAAATATAAATAAACTGTAAATTCTGGCATGAAATTAATCTGCTGTTGCGATACTTCCTTGGGTGTTTAGGTCTGCATGGCCTTCCATAGACACCCAAGGTAGCTTTTAGGACGTGCTGCTGCTGGTAGCAAAATCCAATTGATTAAGGTGTTGCATGGTGTTCAACTCTGCTTAAGAGCCAAACTAGCCCAGGATACAGTGAGATGATCCACTGGTTTTACTGGTGGAGCCACTTTAAACTCTTCTCTGATACATTCATTTGCTATTTGTCTGTCCCTAAATAGCTGTTTGAGACTCCACGCAACATTACTGTAAGATTGAGAGGTGTAGGACTGGGGACACCATAAACCTGCTTTGTTGGTAAAACCAGGGTATTTTGTAATAGCACTCATTTTATCTTGAAGAGGATTGGGCATTGGAGAGACCCTGCCTTCCTTACCTTTAGCTAAGTAGTGTCTGTCACATAACTGATTGTCACATGCATACTATTATATTGTTTCTTCTCATGTTGAACTGATATCTTTCCAAGATTATCCACCTGAACTTTAAACCATAATTAAGTTTTTGGCTAGGACAAAAATATTGCCATATAATTAATTTTTCTTTTGCTGTACGTTGATGCATTTCAACTTGCTGGTCTGCCTTTTTGTTTTGAACCATTGAACATCAGCATTCATCCAGACAGTGCCTGTGCAGAGTGGGAAGACGTATTGATTTAACTGTACTTGAAAATAACTCTGTTAAAATCTTACAGACTTTTTAAATATTACAGAAAAAATAGTGGTTTTCCAATGGTCACTATGTAAAACTACTCCTGGAGAAACCATCAAAACTTCAACCCTATATAGGACAGATCTCTAAGGGGCTTCATTCTAAAATCAATTTTGTAGTTCTGCTTGCAACTGGGGGACACAGGAAAACACTGTGATTCTGAAGGGTGGATGGTTTTTTTAGGAAAGTTTAAAATGTTGGCTAAATAGCATTGAAAAAAAATTATTTCCAGCTCCTGTATTTTGTTCAGTTGTAGTATTTGCATGACACGAACTATGTGAGTATTGTTACTGAACACTTTGAGGTACAAATTAATTCTGGCTTTAGAAATGTGTCAGTCAAGAAGAGTCCCTGCAGCAATATCCATCAGTGATGACAAGTATTTCTCACTTAGAAATACTTATCAGTGTAGAACATCAATACTTCTCCTATTTTCAATTAAACTTCACAAGCTTCTGTCATGTTACACATATAAAGAACATGGTCTGAAACAGAAATGAGAAAATGGAGATTAAAACTGACCGATGATCCTAAGGAGAACTCATTACTGGAACTGAAACAATAGTTTAAGGAAAACTCTTCTTTAAATACTTAACCAGGGAAACATTTTCCCTGGGGTTTGAAAATCCTTCTATTACATGCTTAGGAAAATTACATAGAAATGCTTTCCTTGCTGGGAACTCCACTCATATTCATACAGCAAGTCTAAGGGGAAATTTAGAGAAAAGTTCTTCACAGAAACAGTGAACTAGGAAAGTGATTTTTCTGTTGGTAGGAAGGAGAGGCAGTGAGAGAATGGATGCAGTGGGACTTTTGCTGCCTTGTCAAACCAGAATGTCTTCTGCAAACAAAGGAGATCCTTCAATCAACTGGCTTTACCAAAGAACTTGGAACACTTCACTTTTTTTTTTATTAGTTGTCATTCTTCGACATGATGAATACTTACAGCAGTATGTTAAAAAAGATACAGTTAAGTCTCTTGGCATCACTGCATAGCAGTCACAGCATTTTCACACAATCTAGTGCTTCCTTTCAGAATGATGCATATGGCATATATACGCACATATGGGGGCTGATTCTTGGTCCCAGTGAAGATGGGGGGACCAGTGTTTGGCCCATAGAGTTGTATAAGATATGTGACTATGTATATATAAAATGCTTTACAATAAACATGACATATACAATCTTGAATTCAAAGATAAGCAGAATATATTTTACACCGAAGTCAAGCTTATGCTCTGCACTTAAAAGTTTATGTACCTAAAATATTGGATGGATTATAGAAACAAAGAGCAACAGTTTGCACCAAAGTAATCTGAATACATATTCATGGCATGAAGCTTGCCTTGTGTTTTTGTTTTGTGTTTTGGGGTGGCTTTCTTTTCTTGGATTTGCAAGGCTTTAATTCAAATTTAATTATTCATTTTTGTAGGCCATGGGTGATGTGGTGACATGAGGGGAATGGGCATACTGTGGACAGGATTTCTGAGCCTGAGAGAATTTCGGCCTGTCAGGGGCTCATCTAGTCCCAGGGGAAAGTTCCTGGGAACAGTTTCTCTCCAGAACTGTGTTACTGTAAAGAGATAATATTTCTCAAAACAATACTGAACAGATGTCCTGGGTGTGTTTTCTCTGGTCTCACCAATGGGACCAAAAGGGGGTGTTGTTCCTTCCACCAGTCAGGGTAACCTGGTCGGAAAAACTATGTAAGGGCTGAAAGAACCCCAAATAAAGGCTTTTCAGCCCCAGGAAAACGGGTTGCGTGTGGTGTTCAAACTTGGACTCTTGCCCAATACCTCGTGTCCTCTAGTGACAGGCATATGTTATGGACAACTCAGCTGAGTGACTTAAAATATAAGGCAATAAACTATGGCTGGTACCCTGGCTGATACCTGAAAATAAAATTGTGACTACTTGAGTTTCTCCTTTCTGAGGAGAATTCATTTGGAAGGGCTAAGTGTCCGTTCTGTGTCTAATTTAATGGAAACTTTAACAGGAATTTAAACCCTCGATTGCAAAAGCTGGTGAGATAACTGCAGTGTAACAACAGCCTGATCTCATTTACAGCTTTCTCATTAATCCCTGGGGAGGCTTTGGTTTTCTTCATGAAAACCAAGTTTATACAAAAAGAATTGATCTGTGTTGTAGATTAGGTTAGATACAACTGCAGATCATGTGGTTTTTTGGTTTTTGGGGTTTTTTTTCCCCTTCATAGATTCTATTTAATCTCAGCTACTCCTGTCTTTGATCCTTGTATTCCAAAGATACGTGTTGTCAATAGTCCTTTTATTCCCCATCTGACTGGTGGCTGGACCACTGACACTTAAAAACACAAAGGTAGGTAAAATCTTTACTTAATGACAATGCATACATATGCATTATTTTAACCAGCCTAAGATTTTCGCTTGTTATCACAAGGCACAGAATTACCTCTTAGATGGTACGAAATCTTCATTTTTAGAGGAGCTAGATTTTAATTGCATTTGTGGGGCATAAAAACATTTTAACATCCTGCTTTTAACAGCTTTTTTTCCCTCTTTCTATGTATGAAAAGTTTAACGCAGTTTGAAAACTTGAAAATCTCTCAGCTGCACTGGCCCAGTGGGAAGGGAAAATAATTTGCAAAGGCCTTCTGTAAAGTGGCTGAATGGGTCTGACACCACCAAAATGTGTGTTACCTGCATAGCATTTCTGTTCTGTGCACCAGCAGCCTGTTGGCACACTGGGGAGAAGCCCCAGGGCAGAAATGCTGTCCAAACCAGAGAATACCTAATGTATCACACCTGCATGTGCTGAGCACCGGCGCTGCTGGATTGGCTGGTACCAGTTATGGTTTCTACGGGAAATCAGATGGTTCCATTTTGCATTACAGACCCCAGGGAATCTGGCTGCCAGGCATCTGCTGCCAGAGCCTACCTTTTCCAGGCACTTCTGTATGGAGCACCTGAGGCAAACTGGCCCAGGCCCAAACCTGTGTAATGGGTTTGGCTCACAAGCACAGAAGCGTTGCTGGGGCCACCCTGAACCTCTTTCAAGCACTGTTTCATTAGACAAGGTGATTGAAATCTAGCTGGTATGTTCAGCGCACAAAAATCCCCCACAGCCTGATAGTTTTCAGAGGAGTTTTTTAAAGTTGGAAAGTTTTAACTGGTGGTAAGGGCAAACTTGTAATGGAACCTGTAGGTTCCACTTGTAGAAAAGAGCATGGGTTTAATGTGGCTGTAACAAAATTTGATTTGTACCTAAGCTTTCCTGTTGGACCTATTTTCTGGAAGCTCTTCAGAAACAGCTCGACACTGTTTCTGTCAAGAGCTTTTTAACCTGCTAGACACTGGGTTTTACTAAATTTCAGAACCTTTTAAAAAAATTCTTTGAAGTAGACCGAAAAGGGCTTCCATTTCTTAGTAAAAAGACAAAACACAGGAAATTATATCCTTTTGTATGGGCTTAAGTGCTTCTAAGCAGTGCATTACATTGCTCATGTAACATCCTAATAATTGTCCTACATCTGTCAGGAAGGAAAGGTACACCTAAAAAGCTGCAAAGTGGTGGTGCTTCCACCCCCACCACTTCCATCTGGTTAAGAAGACATTTACATGCTGTAGTTAGAAAAAATTTAATTCTACTGCAGCTCTCTTGAGTGCCCTTTGCTTGCTGTTGTCCCTCTATTTTATGAATCTCATTTAGATAAGTGGGAGAAAGAAGTAGTTTTTCTATTGGTTGTACCTTACATAACAGTGGAGGGGTGGAAAACCATTGCTGGAGTGCTTTTGTTTGCTCACTGTGCTTTACCCCTTTTTACTTCACTGGGTTTCAGTCTCTTTTCTCTGAAGATACATACAAAGAATTAGTGGAGTAAATCATCCTTCACTAATACTTATGCTTTTTATTTTCCTCTAAACATATCAGTCACCTTATGAGCAGGAACTTTCTCTCATCGAGTCAGTATCTCCTGTAATTTAGAAGAATGTATTATATTTTCCCTTGCACTTCTGTGAGTAAGCATCTTTTTCGTGTTTCTCAAACACCAACTTAAAATGCTCTTTCTTTGTTGGCCTCTTCAAGGTCTTCACATCCCAACCCGACTATCCAAATGTGACTACCTGGCTGTACCTGCTCATTCTTTTGGACAGCAACTGTACAGATTTGATGTATGGGGAGTTTACAACAATGCTGTACTTCACCAGGATGGTGTTATTCTTTCTGGGGGCAGAGGAGCGGGGGACAATCCCTTTGGTGCAACAGAGTAGTGTCTGAGAATACAATCTCACTGAAATGGTGGAAGCTTAAGTAAAGTTTAATAAAGACTTTCGGAACTGAGGTTGTTTATGGCATAGTTAAGGCCAAGTTATCTTTCACAAACATGAGATCATAGAAAATTCCTCAGCCACTATAATAGCTAAGAGGATTTTTTTTTTAATAGTCTGACCACAACACATTTTTTTTCCTTCATTGACTGAGACTAATCTAAAAAGTCAGTTGAAGTATTCTTTTAATTAAAACACAAATGCATTTTGATGCTGACTATCTAAGGAGGGAATGTGGGGAAAAAATCAGCTACACTGCAACATCTCTCAAGAAAACAACTGAACTCCAGAAATAATGTCGTGCTTTGTAGATCACTAAGCTATTTAGTAAAAATTCACACTCTTGAATAAATGGTAATCAGGCTGAACTGTCAAATCATGTGGTGTTGCTGTGGTGCCTGGGTGTGTTTTTTTTAACTTAAAACTTCAGGCTCTGTGAAACGTTTGCCTAGACCAAATGTGCAAGGTGCCATGGATTAACAACACGGACCCATATGGAATGTGTTTGAAGTTTTCAAGAAGTTATCCTGCCAGACTTCATTCCTTAATGACCTTTGATACACCTTGGATAGTGGAAAGGCAGTTCAGAATCATATCTTGTAATCGTATGATTTTGGCAGCTATCAGAAGATGAAGGATGCTAAAAGTTAAGGCTTTTATCCACAAACAATGGTGTATATTAATAAACTCTATACCATATTTACAAATGCTTTCTCTTGTATTAAAACTAACAGTATTCTGTTCACAGTGCCAATGTTTTTACAGGTAGCAATCATCCCACAGTACTCCAGTATTTTGGCATGGGAATCAGTAGCGCTTTCTATTTACAGAAAATGTACACATATGAATATAAACAGGTAACTTGAAACAGTACTCAAAAGATAGATCTCTTCGTGTTTCAAAGGTTTAGACTGTACTACACCTTCCCTTTTGGCTGTGAGGGAATGCTGTTCCTTGCAATGAGAAGATGCCCATCTTTTATCCAAAGTGGCATAAAAATGATTACCAAAACGAGCCTTGTTACACTGGAGGTGTGTATGTGGAGAGTAACCTCAGTCCAAGGTTTATAGATCTGTTGTTTAGTGCACAGAATACAAAAGTTAAAAAGGTTTTTAACTACTAAAACAACCCGACTCTCTGCCCTCTGCGAGCACCGTCCTGCTCAGTCCATGACCTCTGGATGATGGAGATGCTGGTGGTTTCATGTGCAGCCCAGCTGCCAGCCTAGAAAGGGTGTGGCACTCTGGGCCTATATACATATGTCACAATATGACTTATGGTAAATGAAAAGATCACCAAGAGTGCCTCTCTGTGCCCCCTGTTCTCAGCAATCCTCCCTGCTTCATGGCAGTCGGAACTGGCCTGGCTTCCCTGCTGCTGACAGGGACTCTGCACCGGGGCAGTTTGGGGTCAGGGGTGACAAATGGCATCAGGCATGCGCAGAATGGAGAGAGGGGAGAGTGAAGATCAGAAAGAATCCCAGCAGAACCGTGGGTGTGTTCGTGAGGACCCTTAGAGCTTTGCCATTTCTTGCCTTTGCACGGTGTTGACAACAGGCTCCTGCTCCCCACGACCTTGTTTGCTGCTGTGACCAAGACGGAGATAGCAGTGCGAGAAGAAGTGCAAAGCTGACACTAAGGAGTCTCTTCTTCATTTAAAGTCTGTTCCTGGCTGCCAGTCACTTGGCCTGAGTGGTCGTTGCTCCTACTACTGCTGTGTTGCTTGTGGAGCAAACCTCTCCACTTGGCCTTGTTCCTCCTGAGATGGTTTAGCATATTTTCAGAGAGGGGTGTGTTGCCTGTAAACTGGGCCCACCTCTCAAAGAGCGGCTCAACAATGTATGTCATGAACCCTGGAGAAACACACAAGGGACAGCTGGTGAGCAACAAGTTAATTCCAGAAGTGCACTGCCCCACCAAGTACCTCAAAAGCACAAAGCAAGGTAAGTGGCAAAAGCCCTGATGAGAAATAACAGCAGACATCAATTCATTTTGAAATGCACAGCTTCTGACCAGCATACATGACAAGATATGGCTTTACTTGCCTGTGTCACAGTAAACTCTGTGACAGTTAGCAATCCTCTGAGGAAATTTCAGACAAGAAAGCAACCAGTGTTTAACACTGGCTGCAATTTTTCCCCATGGGAATTTTTCCCCTATGCAAAGACTGCTTTGTCTTTCTGTTGAACATTTGGCTTAGATAGGTTTCTTTTTGAACATTTTAATTTAGAACATATTTTTTAACTCTAATGGTATTTGCAGCTCTTATTGTTAAAACAACTGTATTGGAGTGGGGCATGTGGTGGATAGAAGTTTCTTAGAGCTTCTGCCATAGTGAGATAAACACGAAGAGAATGAAACAAATACTTACCAATCTGGATGCTTGGTACTGTATCCTTTTGCTGATTACAAAGGGGACTTATTTCCAGTTCAAATTTTTGTTCCAGATCACCTGCAAAAATAAAAAAAAAAAACAACCCAAATTCTTTTCTGCCACTTTTATCTCTTCTCCATACCTATGCCACACTTTTACTATGTCTGCAGCTGTGTGAGGAGTTGGAATCTTCTATCAATGATGACCATGGTAAATGTGTAAATACCTTCATTCTCTGGACTTTTATTTTTTAGGTATCAGAGAAACCAATTATCCATACAAAGAAAAATCTAAGAAAAGAAGACTTTTAGATGAACATTAAATTTGAGCATGTAAGTGTTCTGAGGACCTAAATTTTTAAAACACTCTCTCGTGTGAAGGATTTTTAAGACACTCTGGTTTCTTTACTCATTGTTCAAATCTCTTCCTACCAGAAAATTGCGGTGTATCAATTTTAGAAGAAACGCATCTCCAGTAGTACTGTAGTGGAAATTGCTGGTGTATTCTTGTGGAAGTGGCTCATAAAGGGAAGAGTGCTGGAGGCTGGCAGCCCACAGCTATGGCTGCACTAACAAACCTATAAAGGCCAAAGCGTGGACCCCAGAAATGTTTCAAGTGTCAAGAGCTATGGAGTTCAAGTTACAAATGTGGAAAAAGGATGAAATTAAAAGTCTCTGCAGTAGCTGGGTATCAAGCTATGCCTTGGCTGCTGCACTGAGCATATTTATTTCCTGGTTGTCCAGGCAGTCCCCAGAGAGGCACCTGCACAGACTGACTCGAGACAGTGAAGTAGTTGGCTGAACTTCTGGCCACCTTCAGAGCAGGGCATTTGACTAATTGGATCAGGGGGTCTCCAGTTCCAAATCCAGGACTGTCCTGAAAAATCCTGCAGACAGCTCCTGCTGTGACCAGCCCTGGGGACTGTTTCAAATTGTTGAAAGAAAAACCTTGCTGGGGAATCTGCTCACCCCAGATGCCACCTCAGATTGCTCCTGATGCAGAATTGACCAGGTTTGACATTGAGAAGATACTTATAAACAGTCAGCAGAAATTATTCCTGCAGAAATGGTCACACAGGACAGGCTTCCATACACAGTGATGGCAAGAGACATTTTCTATGGAGTTGAAGGTAATCAATAGCAGTGACCATGCTGGATTTAAGCATTCAGCAAAAAAAAAAACATCTCAGAGTGTGTAATTTGTTCACTTCCATACAAAACAGTCACTTTTTCTGCTGGAGAGACTGCATCCCCCTGTGCCTGAAATTACTTCATGCAAAGATTGCTCTGAGTTAACTTTTGGGTGTAGGGATTTTCTTAAAACAAATTCTGTCTGAGTGCAACAAGTTCATCCTTTGTGATTGTTAGCCTTTCATGCCAGTGTACAATCCTGGATACTGCATGAGATACAGGATCTTTCCTGTCTACAGCATGGAAAGGAAGTGAGAGTTAACTGTGTGCAAGCTAAGATGTGCCACTTCCCCTCAGACAATAATATTTTGTCCATGTGATTTATTAATAAGGATGTAGTGAGGGCTGGTTAGGAAAAGCTTTCCTGTAAGAAAGACAGACCTGTTAGTTTAGACAAAACACTGTATTCAACCCATAAAGAAACATTTTGCTTTAAATCTGCTGGTTTTGTTTAAAAGCTCTTTTCTCCCCACTAACAGTTTTTACTATTGTGCTACTGTGCTACCCAGGTTTTACAGCCCCTTATAAAACACTGTGTGCATTTCTAAGCCTTGCCTTTCTTCCCTCTGCAGCATGCAATCACTTCTTAAATGTGAGCAGAGTATTTTCAGTTCTAATTGAGCGCTTAGAAAGTATCAGGAAAACATTTGTAGCTTCATGAACAATCAAAAGGAACAATTTAGCAAAACTGAGACACAGTAACAGTCTCTCATGTTCCCAAATGTGCAATTTGTCTTCTCATCTACCACTCCAAAAATTTTTGACTAAAAGAAAGTTTCTAACTCCAGTGATATCCTCTCTGTAGGTGTTCTGGGTAGAAAATGGTTGACCTGTCTGGCTCAAAGTATATCTACATCTTCTTGTCTTTCAGAAGTCACTGAATTGACAAAAATAAGATTTGCTTTTGCATGGTAAGAACTTAAAATGACAGTCAATATTTTTGTTTCAAGTTACTATGAAAAGAACTGCGTGAATTTGTTCCTGAGAACTTTCATGCAAGGAAAAACCTTCCAAGCAATTTTAAAACCTTAACAGAGAAACTTATCATTAATGCCGCTTCAACATTACCCATTTTCTTGAAAGCTTTTTCTTACTACTTGCAGTTTCATATATATAAATCAAGTTACTTACCCTGTGTTTCTAGCTGTGCTGACTTTTAAAAGATCTGAAAACAAGTTGAAGTATTTTTCTAGGAAAGGCCTACGCTGCTGTAGGTGTCAGATGCTCCCTGAAATGTAGCTGGATTGTATATTTTATTTACTAATGTGTAGTGCAGATGCACCAGAACACTAGAAGATCAGGATCTGAGTCTCTATTAAAATGACCTTAGAATTGTTTATAAAAAAAAAAGTTAAAACTTTCTATCTGTTCCAGAAGGAAGATTAAACAAAGCACTAATTGTGGTATTATCAGTCTCATCTATAATTAAAAATCAAAACAAGAAACCTTATGATATCCAGATGTTAAACTTAGTACTATGTTGTGTATTTTGAAAATACCTTCAAGCCCCATCATTATATGTAAAGGGGTAGAGAGGTCTACAGAAACACTTTAATGTTATAATGGTATCTAAATGCATACTATTTAACACTGGGAGTACTGTAGCACTGAACATCATTATACAGACACTAGTGATAGAGCAGTTTCTGTATAACTGTCCCCTATAAAATGCTCCTTTTCTTCCCGTGATGGTTCTTACTGGTCTCATGTACTCAGGTATCCCCTGCCAGAGGTCTGTTTTAGATGTTACACTAACAAATCTTGAGGGCAGTGGATAAAGCTTACATTTGTAAGAGTTGTCTTTCTCAGCATAGTCCCCCAATACACTAAAGGTGAGGAGCTGCACCTCATGAGCTGCATACTGATTATGCCTTCACTACACACCTAACTAACTAAACCTGCATTGGGCAAGTTGCTTATGTTGCTTCAAAGGCATCATAGCCAAAGACATTTCACCAGCTTAAACTGACAGTGTCTGAAAATTAACTTGCTGACCTGTTTGTCCTTGTTACAGACTAACTGTACCAGGCACCAGGTCAGATGTGGCTTAATTTTGTAGCGCAGAATATTAAATGAACTAAGAACTTAATTGTGTACTCTTCCACTTGCCTTCAACTCTCAGGATGCTCTGAACAAAAAATTTAGCAGTGATTAAACTCTGCTGCACCCTGTATTGTAGCACAGCATGACCTTGCCTATGCAGATAGAGCCAAATGGTCTAATTACTGTGTTTCAAAGAACCCCCTGCTTGACTGTGCTCTCTGCAGGGGTCTGAAAACATTTGCAATAGGTTCTAGCTGAGGTTTGGCTTGCCTGCTTTGGCCCTTTCCAACAGCATGCTGGGAAGCGTGTTTGAACCCTTTCTCTGCATTTGCAGGCAGGAGAACGTGTCATATTTGGGAAACAGTGAGGGTAAGGCTCTCATCAGAGTTGTAGTGGGAGCATGAAAAGCGAGTCAAAACACGGTGCTAGGATTTTGGGGCAGTGTGGCACCGGCACCATGCCAGCTCAGAAATGGTCATGGTGACTGGAGGGTCTCAGAGAAGAAGCCAGCCGTGGGCTTTTCAGCTGAATTCAAGCGCTGAGGCACAACAAAACCCTCCCTCTCCTGCTTGATGCTGGTAGAGGAGCAGAGGAACACTTGCTGCTCTTCTACCCCTTCCTTCCCACTTTTCCAGTGAGGCAGAGCATCTCTGAACAGCCCATTCCCAAGGGAGGTTTCAGTGCTGCCTCTGACTTGTCACACAGAATCCGTGGAAAGCTGAGGTGAAAGGGGACTGCTGTGAGTTGAAGGGGCTGACCTTGCCGGTAAAACTCTTCACAGACCCGTTCACTCCACTGTTTGCTCAGATCCCAGACCCGGCAAGGGTTGCAAATGTCAGCACACTTGAGTGCAATCTGAAAGCAAGAAGGAAAGTAGCAGTGAGAAAAGAAGTCACTGTTTAGCAGTGCTTTCAGCAGTAAATCTGCAGTCATGAAACTCCCAGGCCCCACCAGCGATGCTGGGAAGGGTTAAGGTTACCTTTCAGAGACTCAGCCTCACCCAAATGTGCCCTTTGAGGAAAGAGCATTTATTTAAGCTGCAAACAAAACTTTCATTCAGCCCTCCGCCTTACCGTAGTGAGAACAAGAGCAGGGCCACATTCCAAAGCTGCAAAGTGTTTTGGATATTCCTTGCAAGGAATAAGCCAACAAAAGCCTCAGGCTGGCTCCTGCTGACTGCTTGGCTCAGCATCCATGGCTGATGACAAGGAAGGGAAGAGCCAAGCTGGTGTATTTGGGCACGATTTCTCTGCGGTCTCAGTGAGTGACCTTGCATCTCACTTCACTTACACTTCATCTTAATGTCTGCATATTTTTGTTTACAAAGCTAAGCACAGGGCTCTCCACACTGCCCCTGGCCTGGTTTCACTTAGTTAACTAGTACTTTTAAGTGCTTTTTAGGAGAATGAGTACAGGGGAAAAGGTTTTTAAAACAGTTACTACTTCAGAAAAGTAAACCATGTAATACTCTGCCTGTCTTACTGCCTTGGAACAAAATATCATGTGCCTTGTTTCTTCACAGACAGAACACAGTCATTCAGTCTGACAAAAGTCAGAAGTCATTCTGGCACCCGGGAAGAAAACATAAATATTTCCTGTAAGGGTTCAGACCTGTGAAGCAGCAGAGAGAAATCTCCAAGTCATTCTTCTCTTTGGATTAAGCTGATTAGCCTTAATGTTATTGTCTACTTGAAAGGACCTTTCAAACATTCTTTAGCTTACTCCAATCAATCAAGATTCTTGATTTTTTCTTTTCTTCTTCCATAGCTAATCCACCAGATAAGTAAATCTTACTGTGTCTTTTCCCTTGTTCCTAAGCTCCTAGTGCTTAAGAAACCTTTTCTGTCATAGGTGAGAGCTGGATATGATCAACCTTTCACTCTGCCCTGCACAGTCTGTGCAGGAGTCTGACAGAGGATTGGTTTTGAGGCAGGACAGGTGAGAAGCTACTACATTTCCCATGCTGCTGGAGTGGGAAGAATTAACAGATCAGCACTTCCCTCCTTGCAGCTGTCACCTTTTCCGTGACTTTGACGGAAGAAAAATATGTGTTTGTTTTATAAATGAAAAAGATTATTTCAACTTCTTTATGTATTTAGGAATTAAATTAATGTAATTTCTCCAAAGAAGCAAGTATATGTAGCTACATTAATCACAATAATGCTTTAATAGGTAGAGGTTTATTCTGAAGAGTCTGCTAATGACTGCTGCTTAGCTGGAAGAACCAGTGTGAACCTATCTGATTTTTGAATAAAGCATGGGTTTTTCATTAGCTGGGCAGATGCACTAGAGAAGCATCTGCTGCCATGGCAACAGCTGTCTCTGCAGAGGCAGTTTCTGAGCATCCATCACAGGAACAGGACTTGGAGACCTGATGTCAGGCTGTCCTGGAAAAAACATCGATGAGTGGGCTCTCCTGCACTGTGCTAGAAAATAACACCAGTGGAGGGACATCTGCCAGAAGAGAGAGTGAGACTACAATTGAAGCATTACCTGGCAAGAGAAGCAGTGTTCTGGAAAAAAAAAATAAATTACTAACTTATCTTCATTCCTTAGCATTTGACACTCTCCTGTATCTGTTGCATTCACAGCTTTTTAACTCAAGGAAATTACGTAAGGAAGCACCTTATGCTTGCCTGATGTGCCAGAAGGTGGCAGAAGGGAAGTGTTTATAGTAATAGGTAAGAAGAGGCTGATAACCAGACATGCTATAATATACTCCTCTAAACATATACTAGGAAATACTGTGACCTGAAAAATTAATAAAAACAATTTAAAAAAAAAACCTGAAGTTACCTGAAGCATAAAATGTCTGTCTTGTGCATCCTCCAGCCTCAAATCCTGATTGTCAAGGTGAGATTTCAGACGGATCAAAAACTCATTTTGCCTGTTGATGTCTGTTGCCAAGATCAGGGAGCCCAACTGCTGCTCAATGTCCTGTCTGCAATAAAGGTAAATAAGCCCCTTTAATCATGGAACCATTCAACATTAAGAGCCCAAAACCTGCTCTGGATCACTGGAGCAGGCATAAAGCTCCCTCTTTCTTTATGGACCCAGTCTGATCTGTTTAGTCAGTCTCTGCTGGGGTTTGCAGGGTACAAATGTTCTACCTGCCAAAATGGGTTCAAAAAGAATAGATAATGTAGAAGAAAAATGCTTGTTGGCACAGGTTGTTCTGAAAGTTTCTGAAAAGCACTAGGAAAGCACAAAAAAATCCACCCTGAAACAACAGCATGTTGCATCAAGAAAAACGTTCACGTCTTACTTCAGCTGCTCAGAGCTGAGCGGTGAATCCTGCAACTTTGAAGTTGCAGTCTAAGTTGTGAAGGTCTAGACTGAAGTTCTTTAAAGTTGTTGGTCTGATGCAAAGAATTTCTGGAGGGATATGGAGCTTATTGCTTGCAGGTAACTTGTTTATATTCTTGGGAGAGTCACCTGAGATTTAAAATTTAATACTGCAGTCTGTTCACTGTCTCAATCCCCATCCTTGGTGGGACTAACCCAAGTAAAAAGCTAGCAGCAACCTGGCCAATGTGGCTGCTCGTTTTTTTTGCTTTATCCATAAAGACTGAACCAGATTCCCTCAGTGAGGTGTGGAAGTCCAGAGCAGTCTTGATGCTCTTTGACCAACTCCTTCAATTTTCTGTTTTTAATCACTAAATCTTTCCATATTCAGTTGGTGCTATGTAAAATGAAAAATGTCAACAATCCACTGAACAATTCCACTCTTGCTGGGACTCTCCACGTTCCTGGTGCTGAGAGTGGCCATTCCTGTGCTGCAGAAGTGGATAGGTATTAAAAAACACTTCTGCCATACAACTTTGTCTCGTGATTTGGTAGTGGCACCAAGTTCAGCCTGTTCTGAAGCCTGGGCCCCTTTGCCAGCGTGCTTTTAAGAAGGGAGAAGGCCACAGCCTGGTGTCAGTGCTTGTGGTGGACACTTACGTGACCTCCTTGGGCAGGTGGGCGAGCAGCCGTGACTCTCGAAGCATGCCCACGGTGGAGCGCCAGTGGTGGTTCTCCAGCACGGAAACGTTCTGGGGAGCAGGAACACCCATAAATACAAGGATGAAGATGGTAACAGCTACACATGGATTTGCTGTATCACATGATACCAACCAGAGCTGGTTGGACATGCTGTAACATGAGCCTGAAATGCGTGCTTTCCAGCCACAGTTGGATTAGAGTAATTGGTCTAGATTTCTACAGTTAGAGACCTTGTTTCTTAGCTGGGTCAGCTGGGTTTCTTAGCTAAGGTCAGCCCTTAGAGGCCTGTTGTTCTGCAGTTTTTGAGTCCTGCTGTGAACAGAGGAGCTAATCTCATCTGAGTGGGAGGTAGCTTGCATTCTAACACATTTATTAACAAATTAATTAAAACAGGAGTGCAAAATCATGTTTTTACCTCCTATTGATTCCAGGTTGACTTTTCAGCCTGTACAGTTTGAATGCAGAGTGGACAAAAAAAAGAAAACTAAACTGCCAAATTTCCCTTTGAGTCAGGGAACTGGAAGCTGCCTGCAGCTGTTCAGTAAAAGCAAGAGGAATAGCGGTACTGCTGAGCATTCGCAGGCTTCAGCAATTTCGCCTGCAACAAGTTTTGACTCCCCTTTGCTTCCTTGCTTTCAACTAAGTGGAACCAAAGTTAACTCAGAAAAAAACTGCTAGGGAGCTGAAACCCAGCTTTCTAGATTATCAGTAAATTACAACAAATTTGGTATCTTATGACTTGAATTTGGTATCTGATGACTTGAAATTACTATCGTAATATGCAATGCATTTTCCCATCATCACTTGTTTAGTTCACAGAGTACTTTCTACCACCAAATGCCTCATAAATGCCTCTTGTTCAAAAACCTCTATCATCTGTTCCCTGTTTTGGGCAGGTCACAGCTTTTGCAGTAAATGAGCACTATATAAGAAAAACAAAATAAAACAAAACTTTATGAGCAAACAGTAGAAAAAGGACTCCACCCTGTCACTGCCAGCTGGGAAAGTGGAGTCAGAATTCTTCTCTCCAGGCACTATCGATCTCTAGCTCCCTCACACACAGTCCCACAGCCCTGAGGTGTTGCTGCCATAGTACTGCCTTTCCCATGGGACATGATGCACAGCTTCCACTTTTCCAAGAGAGATTGAGCAGTGTTTTCTCCCTATATCTTCCCCATCTTCCCTTTAGTGTTGAAATGCTAAACATTGCCAGTAACCAAGATCCAATTTGCATTTTGATCATCTTGCCTAGTGCAAAGGTGAGAGTACAAACTGGATTGACTTCCTATCACAGTACTTTCTGCAGTGGTTTTTGTTGCTTCTGAATTCACACAGTGTAGCTTTGGTATTTCTCTGGGTTTTTCTGCTTGTTTCCCTTACAGAAATCACGTATTCTAGGGGAAAAATCAAAGTAATACCAACTCCAAAACTTTCAAATCATGTAAAAACCAATTCCTTTTCTTAGGAAGAGCTGATGGACTCAGACCTCAACATCAGTTATGCAATATAGAAATTACTTTTGACAGCAATCCTGTTCACTTGCCAGCTTAAATATCCCTTTTCTCCTTTTGCCTAAATACATCAGGATGGACTTTAGCAACTCTACACTCTGACCAAGAAAAGTAAGAGAATGTAATAGAACATAATAACAATTTCTCTTTTTTTTGTTTGTTTGTTTGTTTTTGGTTTTTTTTTCACCTACCCAGTCGCAGAGCTGAATACTAGTCCCAGGAGTCACCCCAAAGCCACAGGCTGCCATCTTCCTACTAAACTGGACAAACTCTAACTGACTGTCACCTTTGGCTTTTGGGAAGGCTTGTACTTGTTTAAGACAGTGCCTGTATGCACTGTATTTCCTGTGACCGTGGTCTGAGTGCATCCTTGAAACACTGCAACCAGGGAGATGCCCCTTGGAGCACCCTGAGTCTCCACATCCCACCCAGCGTGGCAGCTTTACTTGCTGTGAGGAGCTGCTTCAGCAGCACTGCCTCAAACAGGGAATTACACTCCATGGATGCAGCTGCTCCTTGGCCATACTGAAGGCCAGCCAGAACAGGGTTGAGGCATCTGAGACTTTTCCTGCATCCAATTAGTAGTTACTCATAGGAAAAACCAAACTCAGGCAGTCATCTCAGAGTATTTCTGCTTCTCTAAGTTTCTGCTCTTTGCCTGCTGCTATAGGGGGAAAACTTAAACTGACACTGCTGCACTGTTTAGTTTCCCACACTGAAACTACAGGGAGGAGGGAAAAGGAAAGGTCACGTTAACAAGCCAACAACCGAGCATGAAGTCATATGATTCTCCTCTTAAATGTAAGGAGCCAGAATCCCTGAAGTGGCTGCCAGCAATTAGTAGAGTCAGCTATTCCACCCAGGAACACACAACTGCTTTATTAAGACTAATTGCCATGAGCTATCTGATTGCCCAGGCTGGTGGGAGACAACCCATGCAGGCAAAGTCTCCGTGCTGCCTTGCAGACCGGGGCTCTCAGCTCTGCTTCTTCATGGGGTTTTAGTTTTTTAAAAAAACTGAGCAGTGCAGCTTTGCTTTAAAGGCTGTACTATAGGAAGCTTCTGTCACATTTACAGCCCAAGCCCAATGGATTGCTGTAACAGAGACTTCAGGACTATGACTGTTTATTTTACTTAAGCTACCACAATTATTTCCAATCTGTTACTTGGTCTGAGCTATTTGAACCAGTGAATTTGACATACACATTTGAAACAGAACACTAATTTGAGGAAAGGGAGACTTGCTACTAACTAGGTGCAGAGCAAACTTCAATTTTAATTCAAAGCAGATCATCATTTATTTAAATTTCTTTAGTCTATTCTTACTCATTGAGCAGCTGGTTTAACTACATAATGTTAAATAGTCTAAACTGACACTTATAATTAGAAACATTGCTTTTAAGGAAGACTGGTGCCCAAAATGTACTTTCCTATTTCCAGCTTACCTACATCTATATTAAAGTTGTAAAGTGTCCCTTCCTAGTTTTCTGAAACCTGTTTTGTACTATAGATGTTGTATGTGATCTATCCACACTTCTAATAATTTAAAAGCCAGAAAACGCAAGTTAGAAGCAAAGTCTGCATCACATTACAAAGAATGCTGTTGTGCTCCTCACAGGAAAACTAAGTGACCTCCAGACCACTAGAGTCACCTTCTATGCTCTCAACTGTCCTTATAATGCTGGAGATTTCAATGAGCTGCTCTATTTTTGCAGAAAATTATGGTCTGTGAAATCACGTGCAATGGACTCTTGTGGAAATTACACTATCGATTAAAAACAAAGTATCTTGAATCATAAAATATGGTTTGAAAATAAATTGAAAGCTCTGAAGCCCTTGATGATGTCTTCCTGAAATATGACTCTTCTCACATAAGCACTTCAGAAACTGTCAGATATTTTACATCTTTGTCAAAAGCTGACCTACCTCTTTTGGAAAACCTTTTCTTCCAAATGTAAATGTAAAGTTCTAATTTAAATGTCAAGAGACATTTAAAAGCATAGAAATGCCATACATGGATAAGTCCACAGTCTCAATGACAGATGACTGCCAGCTCTGTTAAAGCTTACTTTCATTTGATCCTTTTTCTGATTAATCCCAGCAGTTCTGTGGCTCTGCTACTTAAAAACCAAAAACCTAAGAACTTTGTTTCAGTTTCAAGCACATGTTAAAGTACATGTTTTAAAGACTATTCACTAAATCTAAATTTTTGACTATGAACGTTTTCAGCAAAACTTTTCCAGGAGTTATTTTTATTGGCATCCATACACTGTGTACTACTAACATTTTTGGAAACAATGTGGGATCATTTTCAGTTAAAATAACTCAAACTTGCCATGAATGTCCTTAAGTAGGGTACTTCAGATCTCATTTGCTGTTGAAAGATTGCATTTTCTACTTTGTCACTGCCTTTTCTAACCAACATTTGTAAGTATATTCAAACCCAAATAACTGAGCAGAAACCACTTCTCTAAGATACTAATATTTTAGCTGTATGTCTTTCAGATTAGCCTGATTTTTCAACCTAAAATAAAGTACTGTTTGCCACTATTAATTTGAGAAGGAATTGTTTGTACCTTTTCACAAGACAAGGGGTTTTGTGGAATGGCTCTACTCACTCCTCTTCAAAGCACCCTTACCATTCCCAAAGTACCGCAGCTTAGGCCCCTGGCTTTTTTCCCTCCTCGCTCAGCTGGCCTGACATTTAGAAAAGACTGGACCAGAAACATATGGGCATGACATAATAAGATGCATCAGCTTATGATGAGGCCAGTCACAAAGTTTTCAGTGTTTGAGCATCACTGTGCCTTGGCTGGGGCTCCCACAGTCCAGCCCATTCCCATGCCCGAGGGCAGGACAGCTGCACTGTCACATTACACAATCCACTTCTTATGGGAAAACCCAAATGTTCCTTGTGTAGGGTAGAAAAAGACAGACTCTCTTATCAAGTAGTAAGCATGTCACAGCAATGTCTTGATTTGCTAAGTATGTGTATGTAGCTATTAGTGAGTCTTCTTCAGGTAGATTAATTTTTAACATGGGATATTCTGTTTCTGACAACCTCCACAAAGGCTGGAATTGACTCTTCCAAAGTGGCTGGAAAGCAGCCCAGTGGGAGTGCTGGTCGACAGCTGACTGAACATGATCCAGTGTGTGTCCATGTGGCCAAGAAGGCTGATGCCATCCTGGCCTGTATGAGGAATAGTGGCCAGCAGGAGCAGGGCAGGGATTGTCCCCTTGTACTCAGCGCTGGTGAGGCCACATCTCGAATTCTGTGTTTAGTTCTTGGCTCCTCACTTTAAAAAGGACATGGAGTTGCTAGAGCATGTCCAGAGAAGGGCAACAAGGCTCATGAAAGGATCAGAGAACACGTCTTACACGGAGTGGGCTGAGGGAGCTGGGGCTGCTTAGCCTGGAGAAAAGGTGGCTCGGGGGGACCCGATGGCTCCCTACAGCCACCTGAAAGGAGGCTGCAGTGAGGTGGGGCTGGCTCTCCTGCTGTGCCTGCAGTGAGAGGACCAGAGGGAATGGCCTTAAGCTGAGACAGGGGAGATTCAGAGTAGACAGCAGAAAAAAACTGTCACTGTTAGGGTGGTCAGGCACTGGAATAGGTTGCCCAGGGAGATGGTGTCAGGGAGTCAGTCACCATTCCTGGAGGGGTTTAAGATGTGTCTGGATCTGGCACTGGGTGCTGGGTGAACAGTTGGGCTGGACCTGATGATTTTAAAGGTCTCATCCAACCTTCATGATTCTATGAGTCTGTAATTCTAAAGGCTAGAAATCAATACTATCTTCATTTATTACCTGTGAGTTATGGCTATTGCAACCAAAGTTAAGATGTACAGCATTGTTCTGGCACATTGTATATGTAAGTACAATGCAAAGAATAGAGAGATTTGCATATATAATAACAATGTGTATGGAGATTATACTCATAGGACAGCTTTAGATAAAATACAGAGCTACAATGATTGCCATGGGCCAAAACCTCAAATATATTCAAAAAGGACCACAAAAATCAGGCAGTATGGGTTCATTGCTAGTTACTGAACAAGAAGGTCTGTGTTTTTGTTTCAGGAAGTTTTCTACTACTGCTTGCCAGAGCTGAAAGGATGCATACTAGGTGAAGGACAACTCTGTACTTAGCCCAGACTTATGTTTCTCTCTGAGATCTTTTGCTGGCTGCTCTTAGAAACAGGATACTGGTCTAGACAGCCTGCGGTGTGACATAGTGGCTTTCTTGAAATTCTTTCTTCGTATCTTGAGAAATGTTACTGTAAACGTCTATAACTTTTCCTTTGGTTTCATCTGTCTCCCATTTTTTTTTTTAATGCAGTGTTCATTAAATGTTTAATTTTACTACAGCCACATGAAGCGAAGGTTTCTTTTAATGCAATACCAATTTAGAGCATGCCTGCTGCTGCTTACTTGCTCACTGAAAGATGAAATCTTCCTGTCATGATTTTAAATCTCCTACCCACAGCTACTCACCCCAGATGATCTACAGCAGAAACAACTCAGGCAACTGATCTGGCTTAAATGTCCTCAAAAAAACCTGACATTTCCACCTATTTTCCTGTATCAGCTTTGCTGTAAGAAGTGACACCCAGTGAGGTGCTTGACTGAAATTGTCCAGATTCCGAAGTGCAGGATGACTTGACCTGCGTCCTCCCGCTGCCAGATTTTGGTATTAGAAGTTCACTGCAAATTGCTTAAACTCTCCTTGACTACATTTTACACATTAGCAACTCGATGAGCAGTTTTACCTGATACAAGCTGGCAAGGTGGTGTTTAGTTTTAATCAGAAAGGGTTGGTTGACTCCTGGGTGATCCACGTCATGAGCTGCAGCAGCGAGCAGTCCGAGCATGATGTCCGATGGAGTGAGGAAGTTGGCAAGCTGAATCATCACATACATTAATCACAACAAGAATATGAACAGTAAACACAGTTTTTTCTTGGGTAAATAAACAAACCAGCTGACATCATGGCATTGCTTGGGTTTGTAGGCATTTGTACACAAATGTCAAGTATAAATTCTGTGAACAACATTTTTAAGGTAAATGTTGAACTTAGATCTATAAAGATATTAGACTACAGAATCATCTTTTATTACAGTTTGTAATCTTTTATCTCTTTATCATTCATGGCAATATAAGGATTGTTGTAATAGAAGTGCTTGAGCATAATCTCAAACATTTACTTTTAAAAGCAAACAGGCAGGGCGGCAGGTTGGCATATGTTAGCATCCATCCAGTAAGAGCTCTGCCTCCCTGAGTATTTAGTAATAACCAATAAAAGATCAGGCTTCAATTTTTTAGCATAACACTGTGTTATAAAATGCAGAGTTTATCATCTTCTGAAATTTCAGTCTTGGCTGTTAAATACTTATCCCAGTTCAAGTATATGTATTTTATCAGTGAACAACATAATTTACCCTTCTAACTTCAAACACTCAAGTTGGAAAACCTGTCCAGGTTTTTTTCTGCTACAGGGCTCATTCAGAAGCAAAAAAAGGTAGTCTTAGAACTTTTCTGTTTGTGAAAGTGAGGCAGTTATTACCAGCCCAATGAGTCTGTACAGAGTACAGGTCTATGAGATGAAAGAAGCATCCTGAGGTGAGAACTGATGAGCAGCATGGTCCAGGTTCTGGATGTTGGCTGTCCTCGGTACTTCCTGGTAAGAAAAGGCTTGCAGATCTTGCAGGACATGAAAATATAGGAAAGGTGGGGCCTGCTCCTGTCCTCACTTACCATTGCTATATTCTGGTAGAACAAACTGCTAGTTCTAGCAGAACATCCTTTCATCTAAGCCAAGCCAGAAAAGATTAGTTATGTTCTTATAGTGTGGCTCAGCACAACAATATCACAATGCCTTCCAGTAACACACAAGGCAACACCACCCTGATGCTGTGAGGACTTGCAGCAGCAGTCAAATACTTGTGCAGAGCACACCCTTGCAACAGACCCAACTGAAGGGACTGTTTTCCCCTTTCCTGGTGTGGCACCGCACCTAATTTGGTATTTTGAAATAGTGATGTGGGGAGCTTATGCTCTGAGGTGGCTGAGGCACAGACATTGCCTCCTGCTGAGTGATGGGAGAAGGACTGCAGGCACCAGTGGGTGGCTGGGTCACACTGTGTGGTGGCTGGAGCTCATATGGCAGCACTTAGCCACAATGCTTGTGCGATAAGAAGTGACTCTCACGGCTTGACTGACACATCTGTAATCTGTAGCTGAGGCTGCTCCTGACTTGTTGCTGAATTCCAGCATGCCATCACTTTCTGCTGTCTGGAAGTATCTCTTGGGGGTTTTATTTCAATCCTTAAAAAAAACCAATCTCAGAACCATCTGAAAGGTTGTCCTTACCTTGGGCTCCCTCAGATAGCAGTGCATAGCTTGCGTGACATCAGCGGCATGGACAGCATTGTGGTACGGGTTCTGGCTATGGTAATCTTCTTGAACCATAACTGGGAATCAAAACAGAAAACAAAGATCCTTTTGTCTCTGAATGCCATGGCCACAAATTGGAACTGGACTTAAAATACAATCTGAGGTTTTGCAGTCAGCTGCCTAAGGAGTTTCTTCAAATAGCTGTAGCTTATTTAAACTGCTGTTTTTATCGGGATACCTTTAAAGAAAAAATGCATGAAAGGATTTGTGAGGCCCAAGGGGATATACTGGGTCTAGTGCATAAATCACCTCTTTCTTGCCTTAGTGAAGGCTCTCATTGAGGAGTAAAATAAACAAGGAAGAGAGGCAAATTTATCCACAACAGAGTGTAATTATTTAAGCTGCTGTCGTAGGGTAATAGTGTACCATTAAGGCAGTACCACCTATTTTACAGCAGCAGGAGTCAGACCCTGATATCCTGCCATCATTTATTATTTGAGTGATGAACTACAGCCAAAGGCATTCCTACACCCCCCCCAGGTGAATAATCAAGAAAACCCCAGCACTGGGGTATTCACAGCAAAATCTCCTGTGACAATTTTAATCACATCTGTGTGTTCATTTTAAAATGCCAGTCCCTCTTGCTTTAGTTTGCAGTGCTGGAACCAGTCCAGTTGCACCAGGAGCACCAACCTCTTAACTCTCAGCCTTCTCTCAGGTGCAGAAAAATCACTGAGATGTGTGCTTCACACGCCTCTGTTCCTTGCAGCAGTATGTGCACCATTATGTGGTCTTGGGACACCACCACGTGAGTGCTGGAAGCTGCATGTGATCCTGCCTAAAGCGCTCTCCTAGACACGATCAAATTAATCAAATGGAAAGCTAACAGGCAGATTTCCCATGGCGCTCCCTGCCAGCATGAGGAGCGCCAAAGAAAGTCCAAGCCTTCTGTTTGTTTCCAGCTGCACAAGCATCTGGAGGTACAATGGGTAATCCCTTCAACTGTGAGTACCACTAGCTCTAATTACCCGACTGTCCACTTCACGCCTGCCCACAGGAGTTAGAAACAGCGGGGAGATTTTGTCTGTCTCCGCACCAGAACAACGCTTTCCAGAAGCGACAGCTAGGCAGTCTTAAAGAAGAGACCTTTCTTTGGAAACTCTGCCTGACAGCCTGAAAAACTGGCATTTAGCTGCTTTCAAAATGTGATGCAAAAGATAATTGATTTTGGCCAATTTCTTCTTTTGGTTCACTGACAGCATGGGGCTAATATTTCTGTTTGCAGCAACAGCAGCAGGGGCTTCCATCAACACTATTCAGTGTGGACAGCTTGATATAATTTGTTAAATCTTGCACATAAGCTTTTAACTGCCCTGGGTCTCAGTGGTCTTTCAGTCACTAAAATAATTACACTGCGCCACAATTGTACTGTGCATGCATAGGTCCTGCAGTGTCTGTCTGTCTGTGTGGGCCTAAGCCAGCCACATCTCTGCATGGTGTTACTTCATTATAAATCACCAGTGTGACTGTGCTGCTGGGATACTTCAGCCCAATGCAGAGCCTTTTGAAATCCCTCCCCTGACTAGGTATTGAACCAAGTACTCAAATGCCTGCAAACTGTATGATGATATATATCATAGACATCTTTTACTGAAATACTTCCAACGACATCATCCTTTTTACACAGACAGACAAAACCAGTGCCTTTTCAGATGCTCTACTTAAGCTATAAACTTCATGCAAAGATGGCTTTGACTTTGCACTTACCAAAAAACCTGTGTAATGTAACCATGTCTAACTGGAAATGGTGAATAAGTCCATGCACATTGAAGAGGTGACAAAGCAGTGTTACGAGACTGTTTCCTAAAAGCAGAAAGAAACAACTCTTAGATTCCCTTTACACGTAGTTATAAATCAAGCAAGGCTAAAAATTTGGGTAATTTCCTATTAGTCAGCACCAGTCACCTCATCTCCAATGAAGAGAGCTTAGATGACCAGCTCATCTAAGCTCATATACCCAGAAATCACTTATATGAATTATTCCTATACATAATCAAGACCTGATGTACCAATGGAGTGGCATTCTTGTGTCTAGATGCCATAAAGTCACATTTGCTGTTTCAACATGACAGGCAAACTGTGGTTTTAACTGGAAGAAGGCAAATTGACATGGTTTTAACAAAATCTTTTCACAGGTTTGTCTGAGAGCAACATGATCTTTGTAATTCAGGTCTATCTTCAGAAACAAGAGAAACAAGAGTGGCTTTTCTGCCACTTTGGTTTGCCATACTGTACTAATTAATTAATTACTAAAAATCAGGAGTTTGGAATGATTTTTTTTTATTTTGCATATGGCTGTATAGACATATAATTAACACATCTAACCTAGCTCAGCTACAACTGCATCTCTCGACAATGACACAGACAGGAAAAATGAGTTGCAGCATTTACAGTCTCAAGTCCCACTGTAATGTTGCACTGGCCTTACTGTAAATCCAATACTGAGAACACTGGCAAAACTGAGCCTTACTCGTATTACATGATCAGCTATACATAAACACAGTATTTTAAAAAGTTGGCACTGCTTAATTCAGCGGCACTATTTCCATAAAAGTTAGAAAAAAAAACCCCAAACCAACCAACCAACCCATACTACACATAAACAAAGTTTGAAGGGAGTCTTTTCTTATTTAACGAAACTCAGGAAGGAAAATAAATATTTGTATGAAGAACACATGGAAACTTACTTGGTCGTGACTACTGAGCGGAGGCACAGCAAGATAATTTAGAACTATGCTTTTGCTTCCCAGGCAATTTGCAATCCTTTTCACTCTTCACTGCCAGTCACTCAGCTGAACGACCCTCTAAACCAACTTTTTTCTACATCTTTTGCCCCAGTCAAACCTAATTGGGCTGGGAGTGAGGAATGAGGGATCTCAGTTCTCTGAGCAGCACGGAAAGGGGGAAGGTGTGATCCTTACACTCTTCAGCAGTTACCTGATCAAGAAGTATGCCTGGACATTTGTGGGGAAGGGGGATGGCTTTACAGGCACGTATTTAGAGAAAACATTTAATGGATTTTTACTCTCTTAATAGATTTCCTAATTTTTTGCTGCTAAACAGAAGCAGAGGTGTCTTCACTCAAATGTCTTTAGTGTTGATAGAAATGGACTGATTATTGAGATATGGGTTTATTGACCAATGTATCTAACAGGTATATTTAAAACACCTTGAGAGTTTCACAGGTAAATGAAACAGAAACACCTTCCTGAAAAGGTGACAACAAATGTAGGAGATTAGATTAATACAAAAGCTCACTTTAAACATACTCTATAGCTCAGGAAAAGTCTGAAAAAGCTCCAGGATGTGCTTTTAACAGAGGTTAAATGTGGCCAATTTCTCTTCAGTAATTTGAACTGGAAACATTTAGAAAACAATTAATTAGGGATTTTTTGAAGAATCATATATGAGAGATAGTAAAATAAAGACTTAAAAATTTACTTACCATTTGTCAAGCGATCAAACAAGAAAATGTCAAAATCCCACATTCCCACTTTGGATAGCATATGCTGGAAAAACCAAATGTGAAAAGGCCAGTGACTGGTATGTCACACCACATAGCAGATTTTCATTATTGTTCCACATCAATCAGTCACAGGATTGGTTACTGCAGCTTTAATGTTTTTTTCAAGAAACCTTTAGAGGCTGTATTTGAAATATCAGAAATCAGGCTCATGTAGCTCTACTGCATAAAATATCACTGGCACTTTTAACTGGGAAGGTTTAGAACATAACACTAAAAATACCTTCTAAATGGAACTCAAAACAAGGAATAATATAAACCAAATTATTAAAATATTCCCTTTTACTCCACAAATGTTTCATTGTCTCTTCATGTCCCCAAATTGTCAGCGTAAATTCTCTTAGGTTTTTAATACAGTGTTTAAAAATCTTAGCTCTCATGGTGAGTAGCGGTACACAAAGTGGTGCACAAGAATAGCTTTCATAAACTACTGTTTGTAACTCCTGTGCTACTATTAAACCCAGTCAGACATGCAGAAGAATCCATCATTACCAGCAAATGTGGTAGTGTTTTCACAGCAACATCAGCTGAGTCAGGAGACTGATGCTGGACTACCTCTATGACCTACAGTGATGTATGTGTGAATGAAATACACATTCACATTCCTATCTCTAGTCAACATTCAAACAGTTCTGAATTCTTAATTAATTTCTAACACCTGGCATATAATCTCCTCTAGCAGAGAATAAAAACTGCCAGGGCATATAATCCCAATGCCATCAATTCTGAAAGTTTTGCTAGAAAATACCAAAGTAAGTGTAAGAGCTGGAAAATAAGATAATTATATTTTGATCACTGTGAAGTCTGCAGTCAATGTTCCATGTTTCCTAGCCTCTGCCACTATTGAGAGAGCTATTGTGGGTTGCCTGATAGCTGTTCCATATCAGACGAGACACACCTGTCTTGATTTTCAAGTGGATGAACTTGAAAAAACAGCCTTGCTGTGTCAAGACTGCACTTAAATCAGTCACTTAACCTGAAACCCTTAATTCTTTAATAAATCCATATAATAATTTCAGTTGTTGGAATCTGAAAATGGTAAACAGATTTAGCAACACTTTCTGTTGCTTTGAGACCTAAGCCTTCAAGGCTGTAACCACAAATGAGGAATGGACAATGTAACGTGGGTCATTTAAGAAAGATCAGCCATGAATTTATCTGAAGACTGAAACAGAACTGACACTCTCTGTAGTATTATTAGAAGAAATGGAGATCTGGAGACCTGTCTTACCCTTGCTTGCCCAAGGTAGTCCTCATCCAGTAGGTACAGAGAGGCTTGCGGTACAACTCCACGCAGTAACCGGGATGCATGGAAATATCTCTGGAAACTTAACAGTCTTTTCACTTTTTTCTTGGTGCCAATTTCCCCTGAGAGTGCAGAATCTGTGAAAATCAATCAGTACAGAAACCACAAAACTTGAGATGATGGATGCCATTATTGGTTTAATAAGAGAAATATCAAACACTTTAAAATAGCAATACAAAAACCATGAAGTTCATGCTTCTTGCCAAGCCACATGAAGGAACAGTATTCAAATCACTTCAGCATAATATATTTGTTTATTTTAGAAAGGAAATATGTTCCAGGAAAGAGAATACTATTGTAGATTTTGGAAGATCTGAGTTCAGTGCACTGCCTGCTGCAGCCTTCAGTGTGACTCAGCTCAGTCACTGGGGGGAAGGGGGTGATACATCACCTAACTGTAGGTGTTAAGAGGGATCCTAAATGACTAGGCAGAGTTAGGTACAGGAAAACTGCTCTTACCCTCTCTGCCACTGCTCCCTAACTATACACCTGAAAATAATACCACCTTGGCTCCCTCACAGGAGTGTCATTGGAATATATTAAAATTGCACAGCGCTAGAAGTACAAGGTGATCTTGGGTATAAAATCAGAAAAGTGACACCGAAAGAGAACTCAAAATAGAGTTTGAAAACACAAATGTGTTACCCTCTTTTGGAAAATGAAATAGAGCACGAAATAAGAATAGGTTAATAATCCTATTGCATTGTCTGCTGTCATTTCTATGTGTTAAGGCAAATGATAAATGAAGAAAATATTTTAGCTCTCCAATGAGGAGTGCAAGAATATTCTGATAATACAGGCATTTCTGGTTATACAACTGAATGTTTTTTCCACCCTGTACCAGGATAATTCTAATTCCCTAATGCTGTCTTAGGAGTTTTTTATATAGGACTAAATGTGACACAAAAGCCAAGGCAGTTTTTATACAGTGATTAAATCATTAATTAGAGTAATTAAATTACCTTATTGTTAGTAAGAAAAATATGGAGGCTTTCTAAAACTCATAATGGTTTAGGTAATTTTATCTGAACTTTTAACAGAACCTCACACTCAGTTGTGGTGTTTTCATTTTGCAGTCTGGTGTAAGTTGTGAAAAAAGAGAGGACAGAAACTGGACAGTTGGTTGCAAGTAGCAAGTTTCAACATGGTTTTATTAGTAAGACAAACCTTGTATGAAACTGAAGATTAAACAGTCCTTTGAGAGAACAGTAATGATTTCTTGAGATAAGATGCTCCATAGCAATTCACTGGATTTCAGTTTAAACAAGAACTCACAAAAAATATCCACACACTGAAGCTGACTATTTTCTATTTTTCCATCTCTTTTTATGAAAAAACACTGAATGTCTGTTCTACTGTGAAATTAAAATATCACTTTGTTGTTTCTATGGGTGGTATTATTCTGAGAGGATTTTCAGCGAGGTCACTAAGGCTTTTTTGGATCATGGATGATTCAGGATTTGGTTTCTCTAACAGCAGATGTGTAATCACCCTCTGTAGCAAGTCTCTTCCTTATTAAGTAATCCAACAGCTACTGAGCGACACAAAGTCAGTAACAACATCAAAAAGCACCATCCTTTCTACTGAGTATCAGTATAACTTCCAACACCAGTAAGTTGGAAGCCTCATGGTTCTCATGTGCAGTCCAAAGACCTCACTGAGTTTTAATAATATAAAAGCACAAGATAACTTCACTGGAACTTGACAAGCCATGTGGTTTCCAGAAGGCAAACAGTAACAACACCACTACTTTACCAGCCTGAAGGTCAGGTTTTCATTTATGATGTGCCAGCACCTGCCTTGATTTTCTCACACATTTTAAAAGCTGGAACAATTTCATGGCCTGTTGAAGGAGTGAATAATGTAGGTGTGAACAGTTACCCAGTGGCAGTGACACGTGGAGAAACCAGTAGACACGTTTTCTTATTTCTTTTCATTTATACAGGGCTGCTATGAAATGGCTGGAATTCAGTTTAATTCCTGGATAACAAAACACTCTTAAAATAAATTCACCTTTTAAATTTGTGTTAGCTGATTCTTGACTTTCCAACTTTCCTATTTCTATCTTAGCCCACAAACTGTCACTACTTTCAGGTAACAAGTTAAAACTTTGAAGTACAAAAAACTTCGCTTTTTTACATTAAAAATTAGGAGTCGCTCATTTTTATCTAAGTTAATATCTGATTTTTCAGTTAAAGACAGATGACTGAAATCACCACCTACACTCTCTAAAACTGTCTTTAGAACTCACACGTAGAGTTGCTGTGGATGATCTGAAGGTGAAGGTTTGGCCTGAATCCCAACAAGCAGCTGTACAGTGGATTATGAAGAAGTGGTTATTTTATCCTTTGGATTACCAGATCATTTCAGTAGCATAAATAATACTTGCCAAAGCACAAACACATCAGATGGAAACAATTAACTTCTTATTGTGAAACATATTTTCTGAATTGAACCATTGAAATTGCTGCCCATTGCTCTGTATGGCTGTCATGAGTCTCAATTCAAATTTAGCCATCAGCAGACGGTGCCCCTGAAACCTGACTTGACACTTCAGGTGAGCACTGTATTCTAATATATTATACAAAAAACATTACCCACAATAATCTGTTGTTCTGTGTTTTCATTCATAAGGGAAGAAGAAAATAACACTGATAAGAATTGTAACAAATGTATTTTCAAAACTGGGCTCTTGACAGAACAGTCTGAATCCAGCACTGCAGGCAATCCACATGCAAACTCTGGATATTGACTTAAAAGAGTATCATGCTAAAATCCCAACCTTTGGGTCCTTTCAGTAACAAGTGATTTGCCTTTGAATCACAGGACTTATCAGCTTATTTCTATGACCCATCTCAGATTACTGTGACATCCACAATAATGTACTTTATTATGACAGTGTGTTGCGTAAGATTGGACTTAGACGCTGCCCTTCTCTGTGCACAACACGACCCAAACAAGTATAATCTCCCCAGCATTTTCTCTCTCCTCTTCCAAGATCAGTGTCAAACAGAAAAAGAAAAGCACAACTATATGAAGTTGAGAGAAAAACGTTAATTAGAACAGAAGAGCAAAAGGCAATGCAGCCAAAAGTGAACGCTTAAATTCTGCCCTCAGCTCAGCAGTTGCATCTGAATCTCCCAGAAGCAAAGAGCCATTCCCAGCATATGGGAACACATTTTGAGCTGACACAAAATCAAGATGCAGTTTTAAGATGGAATTAAGGGTTTATGTGAATGACTTCGAGTAAAACGCTGAACAGACTACTTCTTTATTGGCAACTTTAAATTTCAGTTTAAATCATAAACAAAAAATTTTGATGATGATACATGATATACATCACACAGCACCTTCAGGTAAAACTGAATTACAAAGTAAATTAATCGAAAGTATTACTGCAGATATCCCTGAACTTCAGCTGTGGACCTATGTGTACTAAAACATATGCTATAGCATCTGGTTAAAGACCATGATCTGCAAAGCTCACATGGGAAGGATTTAGCAATTATGTGCAATTTTGAAATGATCGTGAAAGACTAGAATGTCTTTTGTTTATACCCATAAAACTTCCCTTGAGAACTGTGTATAACTTTAGTCATTGTGGCAACTTCTGAAAGTTTTGCTTACCTAAAAAAACTCCGTCTCTTAAAAGATGCCCATTCTTATGCTACAGAGTTACTGCCTAGCACAGGGGTTGCAGAAACCCTCCTTTGTACACTGAACAAAGTTATTGCATGAATCACACAGACATCTTGTATGAATTACACACATGTTTACAGAAGTGTTCGTACAAGCATTCCTCCCAAAGCTCAACCTCTGCCTTCAAAAGCTCAGGCAGCCTGAGCTCGCAGCGTATCTCCCGGGTTTCAGCAGGAACCAAACTGGCTGTGTTTTTCTTCAGGTAATTTGATAGCCACATCACGCACGCACGCACCAGCAGACCATGGATGATGTCTGCATTACTGCACATGGCCCTCAAGAGGTTAATAAGCTGCAGAAATCAATGGCTGCCTTCTTTCTCCCAACACTGCTCCTCCAGTTACACTGATATTCTCGCCTTAAATTGATCTATGGCTCACTACACACCAACCTCTGTTATTTCAGGGAAAGAGTTTTCCTGCACTGGGGACTGCTACCAGTTTTCTTTCATATTTCTTTCACGCTGCTGTGCTAGCACGTGCCCACAGGCAGCATGAATACAAAAATGATGGAGGTTATGCTAACAATGGTTGAGTTAACATCCAGAAATGATCACATAAATCAAATTTGGACAAGGATGTACTTAACTCTGCACCAGACATTCATTACATTGTTACTGTTCTTTCAAAGTAAACAAACTGTTATGCATTCAGATAAAGCCTCTGAGTTTTTCCTCACAGAAAGCCTTTTGTTATTTTATTGCACCTCAGCGTACAATAAAAACAGGTCACCCAGCAGCATGAGTGGATAAAGAGGGTTTATTAATTTTCAAAAGTAAACTGATTCAGAAAAGGGAAATGTTTTTTTTTTCCTTTTCTTTCCTAAAGGATGCAGAATAAATCAGGTCCTCAAGCAGCTACCTTTGACTCATACAATTTATAATAGCCTTTCCCCTCTTCCAAGAATGCAAAGGCATTTCATATACAGCCACTGTATGCCTGACAAGCCAGGCAGGATTGGTGGGAAAGTGCTGGAATATCTGGAAGATAAGGTGAGAGGGCGAGTCCTGCAATTTAATGTCTGGACAGTCTGCAAACAGTGAGGACTCTGGGAAACAATTTGTCTCTGGTCCTGCAATTTTCCGCACTGGTTCCTGGCTTGACAGCTAACGAGCTGAAAACTTCTCTTTGTGAGCCTCAGAGGTATGTAATTGACTTAAGAGGAATAACTGGCATTTGTCCTTTTTTTTTTTATTTTTTTTTTGCATGTAAAATTATGCCATGCATTTAGATCACCTTTACTGAAGTCTTACTTGGCATATTCATTGCATGCTTGGTTGCTGAATTTTTCTTGCACAGGAGAGCACTGATGACAAAAAAAACTGCTATGCCTTCCTAGTATCTTCTTACATTGCAGACTTCTCACAGTGTCCAAAACACAACAGCAGCATTAGTACGAGTAGTTGAACTAACACAGCTGATCTAAAAATTAATGACAAACTTAATATTTTAAATTTGAATTTTGGAGAGAGCACTTCTCAATTAGAAGGACAGAAAACAACTTCTCCCTGCACGGTCTAGGCCTTCTGGATACGTTTCACCTTGCAGTCCAAATAGCCTTCAGAAAGAAAAACACCAAAGTTTTGAAGAAAAGCCTGAGAAAATGCACAAACCACCAGAAGCCCATGTAGAAGGACTGTCACCTAAAACTTTCAGTCTAGTGCAGAAGGACCAAGAAGCTCAGATGAATAAATATCCCAGTTCTACCTCTCAATCATCTGTGTAAGAAACTAACTGGCTGGTGTAAGAAACCAACAAACATGATTGATGCAAAGTAAGTAAGATTGTGTCAATTTTATCATGTGAATATACACTGGTCACAGCAACTAAGAAGACTGAGATGAAGACCTTGCACTACATCGTATCTTCAGATAAGCAAAGTGCTGTACTGAAACCTTGTAAATGCAGAAATCCTCATGAGACTTCCTCAGACTATATGGAATCCAAAAAAGTTGTGCTATAAACACTTTGTTTTTACTCACTTCTCTAATGTCTAACAAAAATATTTTTTGTTCCTTGACTTCTGATAAAACCTGTTTTTAGAGATCTCTCTCTCTTAGAGTGCTTTCTGTTAGTTGCCATTGTTAATATTGGTTGCAACTGCATTCTTTCTCTTTAGAGGGATAAATTTTTTTCAATTAGGCAGAAGTGAGAAAGAGAGAGGGACCCTGAACAGGTCAGAGAAAAACACAAAATTACAAGTATAGTGAAAAACTTAAAAATTTTCTGCTTTTGAGTAAAAATTTTGCTCTCCAACCATGTGCACAAGTGCACAAAACCAATATACAGCTCTGTTTACAGAGGAGGTACTCATGCTTCTCTGGCTAGTGTGAGAGGTTCTGAGAAATCACCTTTCTAGATGACCTAGCTTTGGAGTTTCCTCTTCTTTGAACATCACTTGAAGTGGTGGTGGCTTGTAACATCTGAATTTCCAATTCATGAAGTTCTTGCACTATTACTGGCATCTTGAAGAACACTAGTCATGCAATTTCCTCCCCAAAATACATTCTTTTTGATAATGTTTGAAAGAGAATACAGAATTTAAAAACTATTCTGATAATCCCATTTATATACTGAATAATCCTATCACAACAAGTTCTGGAGAAATTAGGGTTTCAAAGGCCACTTAAATAACAGAATATTATAACAGAATATTAGCCATAATAAGGAAGAAGAATAGATTAAATCCAAATTTAAGATGAATTTAGATGTGTTTCTTATCACAATTTGAAGCCTCTATTTGGACTATCACTCATCTTTATGCAAACAAACATTTTGGCATCTTTTTAGTAAGCCTCCTCCAAGTTCTTAGGAAATGGCATGTTATTTTCTGCTTTGTCACAATCTCATTATCATTTCATTATGAATCTTTGCTTTGCCACTTCCATCTTTGTACAGCAGTCAAGACCTTTTCTTCCTAAAACTGTGAATGTTCTATAGCTGATTACAGTTTCTCCAACAGGAAACAGTGCATCCACTCCTCCTTCACTCCCCTTGAGAAAAAAAACAACATAAACTGTAGTAACAGCAAACCAACTTCCATTTATCATTTTAATGATCTCTTCTCCTTGTCCCTTCTTTTCCTCTGGTCATTTGGAAAGTATCCTCAGTGTTATCTTCAGTACATCCTTTCCCTTTTCTAATCAAGGAAAAGAAGGTGGGGTGGCAGAATGGGTCATGCACCATTTGGCAACTTTTAAAGGGACATCTTCAGTTAGCTGAAACCCAAGTCTGTACTAAAAAAATAAATCTGTGTAATTAGGTCAGTGTTCACTAAGACTTTGTGTGTGAAGTACATGTAGGTTTTTTGCTTGTTTTGCTCGCTTTGTTTTGAGTCCTCCTGAAGCATTCATAACCCAAAATGATGCATTTTGTTAGCATATAAGGGCATGTGCATCTATCAGTTTTAAATTCTGGCTTTCATTTGTCTGCAAATATGGCATTAAAGCTAAACAAGGAGCATGAATGACAGGAAGTAGATGATACTTTTCAAACAAACTCTGTTATCATATTTTGTATATAACAACACTTAGAAAAATACAAAAATGCAAACTCTTCCTCCAAAAAAAAACCAAACCCTTGCTATTATTTGATGAAAAGGGTGAACCAGATTGACTTCCAATGACAGGAAGAATTTTTTAATATAGTGCAGAGTTACTGAAATAGAGAACAATCTCTGTGCTGAAATATTAAGAGGATTCCAATTTCTCTTCCTTGTATAGGTAACCCATAGCAAGGCTGACCAGTCCTGGAAATGTTTGTCCCATTCAAACAAGCTAACCAGATTAAGAAGCCTGTGTGATTTAGGGATGTTGATGAGTATCTTTTGGAAGGGCTTATCCATGAGGAACTTGGGGAGGTATTATGTAGAAATAATGCAGATCTCGTAAGATCTCTCCCTTTCTAATTTAAAAACCATCTGGAACTTTGGACTCATCTCCACAGGCTGGGCTAGGATCTGAGTAATCCAATCAGCCCTTGAAACTTCCTCACAAGACTTTTAGTGTCCTAATTTAACCTAGGTCAGAAATATCTAAAAAGGCATCTCTCACTCCCACTTCTTTTTCTAGCCAAAGGCAACAAAACAAGGCACTTAACCAAACTCTTTTTAACCTCACTCAATTGGGCTCGGGTTACTTGATGGTTCAGTTTTGGGTTGGTGGCTGCGGTTAAGTTTTATTTTCCCTGGAGACTGGCCCTACCTGAAAGCCCTGGAGTGTTCAAAATTCAAACCCAAAAATGAATGTAAATTTTGCAACAGACCCTTCTGTAGACAGGCAGAAACCACATATTCAAATGTCCACAGACTTTGCTTCTTTGAGATGGAGACATTTTCATGACTTCATATCTTCCCTTATTAATCCTGACAATATGTTTCATTTCTCCAATACCTAATTCATCACATGCCTGCAAAGTACGTAATGAATTCACTTTATTTGCAAACGAATTGAAAACCAGAGAAATTTGCTTGAGTCAGATCAGACAGCAAATCAAGGACAGAGATGGAATGTTACCTAATATTACCATTTATCACCATCTGGAGTTAAAAGTATATCATCTGTAATAAATTAATTTGCCAAGCTAAGCTTAAATCAGGTGGGGTTCTTCTGGACTCAACTTCTACCTGCATGACAATATCAAGATCCTAAGTAATACAGAGACATAGCTGTGGAATGTCTACAGACATGTTTTAACATTTTACATATTCTCAGATCCCACTCTGTGTTCCTGTTGTGCAAGGTGTAATAAAACAGCAATCTCTGGGTAACACCATTTGGGTACAGAGCCTCCAATTTGCAGGTCATCTATATAAATACTGAAGTGAATACTGAAGAAGTGAATTAAATATAGTCAATTAAAGGCTAATAATTTAGTCATTTGCAAGCCAAAATGTAATCCAAATAAAAGCTTAGCATAAACAAGATGGGAACTGGAGAATTTAAGTCTTAAGAACCTCGTTGTCTTCTGACTTGCTTGACAAGCATACTTGTAAATGAGAAGTTACTTATCTCAGCTGTAAACTATGTTATTTTGTTACTCTACTTGATTGAACCTGGCAATAAAACAAAGTATCTAACATAATTGCAGTAGGGTGAGGTCTTCTTGCTTACTGCAGCATGTTTACCTACAAGTCCAGATTTAACACAAGGAATTCCCTCAAACTTTTAGTTAAGGCAATGAAGGAGTGTACCGTCACAGTCACCAAAAAAACTCATAACGAGATAACGAAATCCATTTAAATCAATGTATATTAGTCACTGGTGGGATCTGCTTCAATGACTCACTGAGCAACTTTGTGAATCAGAGAATTAAATTATTGCTTACCATAGCTATGCTCCTTTATTCCTCAAATCCAAACTATACACTGCTAAAAGGAAAATTGAAATAATTTTCACTGCAGAAGGGCTTCAAATTCTAAATTATTACCCTGAAAATATTCAGTTAAACTCCTTTTCTGTCCTGTGAACACAGTAAGGTTCATTTAATTCACTGAAGTGCTTAAGTGTCAATGAGCTGCTAACATCAATTTCAACCTGCACCAGGTTCAGTTTCAACCTTGAGCCACCCAATTCAGAGGCAAAATTTCCTAAAATTTATGAGGTTTTGTTTGGAATTAATTGAAGAGAAAACTCTCACCCTATTTCCCTATAAACCTATAGGGCTGTGCAAAATTTGTATCTCTTATTTTAGGAGTTTGTGAAGCCTGATACTGGTTCATTAAGCCTCCTCGTGAACGTGGAGCCTTGAGTCTGTCATGAGGGGCTTATTTTATTCTGGGGGATGTCAGGGGCCATTGGGAGCAAGTAGTCTGGCTGCCCTACCAGGACAGAAGGAGGGCTTGTGGACTTGCCTCCAGTGGGGCTCCACAACAGGCTGACAACAAGCAGCAGCTGCCACAACTTCCCTACAGGGGAGGAGCTGCTGCATGGCTTCCCCTCAAGCTTCTGACCCTCTGCCATCATCACAGAGCATCATCTGGGAGGTCACAGTCTCCACCAGCTGCAGGACTAACTCTGAGTCTGGGGCAAATATTCACTCCTCAGAAAACAGAACCAAAGAGTTCCCTGCGACACAGGGGTATCTAACACTCAATCTGCTAGAGTTATCTTAAGAGTCCCCAAACCCACCAGGGCAACGATGCCTAGGAAAACTTGCAACTAGTCAGAGAAAAGACAGGAAGACACTAAAGGTCTGCATCTCCCCCAGAAAGGATTCTGAAAAATCCTCATGGTCCCAGCAGCCTGGCAAAGACAAGGTGAAGTAACACTCACTTTCTATATACTGCAGAGGGTCACTGGAAGAATGTGTAGATGGCATCACAGTCTCAAACAGCAAGAAGCAAACATTAATCCAGTTGGCTTTGATTAGGGCTACAGAAGATCCCATTTTCAGAGTGCAGGAAGTTTTCCTATCCAAAAAGACTTCATGGTGTCTTAAGTTACACAGCGTCTTTACTATAGGACTCCAGAAAAAACAAAAGATACAGTCTAGTCAGTGTTAACTCTTAACAGAGAAAGTGGGGAAAAATCCACTAAACTGACTGAATCTTCAAGTACACTAAAAAAAAAGTTACATGTAAGTAACCTTTAGTCTAGCATTAAATATCAATGCCCTTTGTTTTGTTTTTTTTTCACATGTGAATTAACATAATAGATGTCAACTCTGTTCAAGAATGAGCTTCAGTGTTTTCCCTTCCTTTAAAACAAGGCTGGCACTGTTATTTGAAACAGTATTTCAGATGTGAGATGGAACAATCGCTATTTAAGCTCAGTTTGTTAGTGAGAAGCTGGAGCAATGTTTATGCTGCATTTGTTTATGACCTCTGAGGATATTTACTGAAAAATTTCCTCTGCCTCTTCCCTCCCTCGCTCTAACACCTTTCAGCATACAGTTGCTGCCTGCCAGTTACTGCCCCCAAACAAATGCAACATGGTGACAAAATTTTACGGCAAGTATCAGTTGGGTACTTTTCAAAAAAGTGTGCAGTAGTGACATTTATATATATTTCTTTTTGATAGACTGTGCAGCACTATGGTTTTTTTGTTGCTTATGCGCTTATGTTTTTTGCTATTTCTGCATGGTAGAAATGGATTTAACAGACAGACGTAGGTGAACAAATATTACAAAAGCCTGTTTATTTCCTGCCAAAACACATCTGCATGTTCCGACACTGAGCATCTTCATTTACCTGTAGGTCACCAAATGAGCCAGCCCAGTGCACTTGCCAGCTAAGAAACAAGTAGTCAAGTATCTAGAAATCTCACTTCATTTTGCACTGAAAAATTAAGGTAACAGTACTCCAGAGAAAATGGTAAATAGCTAAAAACTTTAAAACCATGGGAAGTCCAAAATCGAGATCACTGTTTTCCCTTACAGAGATCATGATCAGCCATACTGACTTACTTCAGATTATGGAAAAGCACTAAAAAGAGTAAGCTGGAGGTCTCTATGACCAAGAGCACGGGAGCACAGAAGCCCAGGTGTCCCACCCTGCTGCACCAGAGGTGCACACACAAGGAGGCACCACTTTCTATGTTCAGCAGTTACGTTTAGAGGGGCTATGTGGAGTGCCCTGCTCCCGGCATCATTGAAGGCTGAGTATTCACCAGAGCATCTCTTGCCATGGATGTCTCCCTACACAGCCCACAGACAGCACCAGAATTTCCCAGAAACTGGCAGGATCTGCAGGATGGCAGGATTCATCTACAGGGGCTAAAAGAGAAAGCCTCATCACCAGAAAAAAAACCTGAAACCATTCTTGTGTTCTTCCTTCTCCATGGGTAAAGAAACTGGGAAGTTTTCAGTTTCTTTACCCATGGGGAAGGAAGAACACAAGAATGGAATTTTATGTAATGTGTATGTATTCAAAATAAAAAATAAAAAATCAATTTAGCCACATTTGATTAATATATATCCACTTCTACTTCATGAATGAAAAGTGCTTTATTTTCTCTCAGTCTTTATAAGGGCATGCATGATCAATACTATTTCCAGCTAGCCTACACCTGATTTTTCTTCATTGGCAAGTCAGAAGTAAATTGTCCTCAAAACTCTGCTCAACCAGTAAGTTATTCCCTCTGCCCTGGGAAAACTGATGGACCCATCTTACCCGTTATGTCTTTCTACCTCAGCCATAGTGAGCTCTCTGATGGACTTCCAACCCAGAGGACACCTTTAATCAGCAAGACTGATGGCAGCACGTTGCTGGGTGGCAGTAACTCTGCCAGCGTGGGTGAATGCAGCCCATCAGACCCCAAGCCCTCCTCTCCCCAGCTCCTCTTTACTCCTGACTCCCAGCCAGCCTTCCTGCTTTGCTTCCTCCCTACTCCCTTCCCTCCCCCACCTTCCCCAGGCACCCAGAAAAGGAGGGACAAAAAGGAGAATTCAAACTTTGGTTTGACAATTGCTCTTTGATGAAAAGCACAATTGCTAGAAGCGTTAACAGGGTCAGCACTGAAACTGCTGGAGTTCCAGTCTGTTTTGATGAAGACAGCGAGTAACAATTTTTTCAAAGGTTGCTTGTGCAGTACACAAGGACACATCGAGATCTACCTGTGTCTGAACACTGAGGTTAACACAGCAACCAGGCTGAGTGATACAGGGCCCAAGACTAAGTGGCCACTGTTCTTTTTACTTTATTTTTTACACACTCACTAATGGGTTTGCATCAGTATAGAGAGTCCATCAGGTGAAAAAAACCCCAACAGGGTCTTAATTTATTTTTTTCCTTTTAGATTTGCTATCCTTTATTTACAACACTGGCAAAATAACTTCAATCAAAATGAGGTTAAGATTATTTTTAACAGATGTTCACTGCTGGCCTGACCCAAAATCCACTGACGTCAATGAGAAGACTCCATGGGGCTTTGGATTGGGTTCTAATTGTTGGAAAAATTAATGTTATTGTAAACCACTGGTCAGTGCTGTCACATGCTCCCCTTCTGTGCCAATTCTATATGACCGGATAACAGCTTCACATAAATCTGTTCCAACTGTTGTCTAAGAGACTGAAGGACACAGAGGTTTATCTTTTTAATTCAGAACTGCCCCCGCTCCTTCCCTAGCATGCCCCATGGCCCCACTGTATTTACATTTGACAGATTGAGCATTATGGACTGTTCCCACAATCAAAATATTTCACAGCCAGACACTGAATGGAAATAATGGAGATAATGCTGAATGTGTGAAGACAGCTGAGCTACAGATTCATATGAGATGAAAAAGTCTGGTTCATATACTTTCAATAGAGACTTTTATTTATTTTTATTTACATACAGATCTGAAAGAAGGGTTGTACTTACTGTTAAGAAGACGGAAGTCTATAAATGGGTAGGAGCCGCGGCGCTCGGAGACAACCCCTGTCTGACCTCTCACCCGTGCATCTCCTGCAAAACACAAAATCCCCAGAGACATTAGAAGGGGCAGCTGCCTTTCTCTGCTGTTTTGATCTAGATCTATTTTTTAATACAAAGTGACGACATTACACATCTCCAGTGGGAAAACTAAGGTCCAAGAATCATCTCCCATGACATCCCTGAGTAATTGGGTAAAGCAGTACAGCTGATCATCTTATCAGAACAAAGACACAAAAAACCCTTCATTGCTGGCTGGGATTAAACCACAACATTATCCTACTGAACAACTTCTTGCCCAGCAAGAAGACTCACTGCTTCACAAAAAGTGCAGGCATCTGGGTTTTTTTCTCAGCCAAGAACAGGTAGGACACTGAGTGCCATGGCTTCACATACAAAGGTTCCAACACTGGACTAGCCCCACAATCCAACTGACCTCCAAAGTTGTGGGACTGGTCTCAAAATCGTTAGTTGGTGAAAAAAATCCCTCCAAAAAAGTATGAAGATGTTTTTGCTCTTGGATGAGTGGTTTGTTTGTTTGTTTGTTTTTGTTTTACTTTCTGCTCTTCAAGCACTCTGGAAAAAGCAAACCTTCTCCTCAAACACTGCAGCTGTTTTATGTAAGTGAAAACCTGATGTTCTCAGATAAGCATTACTCTGGAGTGTTAGTGTGTATATTTAAAGATCATGAAGTGCCACAAGTACTAAGAATTAGTATTGTTGTGCAGTGCACATTGACTAGTTCCTAACTTACCAAGTAATACTGATGAAATAGGCAAAACTAATTTAAGGAGAAAAATGCTCCTCAGCATGAGTAGGAGTTACAAAGCCTCTATCCAAGTAGATAGGATGTAGTAGGAAAGCAGATGTCATTTTAATGTTTCCATAATTTTAAGTATCTTGTAGTGCAATGTAATTGTTTCTTTACAGGCAATTAACAAGACCAAAATATTAGAAGTTCTTAAGTAAGATGAAGTTAGGAGACTTTGAGGTTCTAAGTTAGAGGACACTAGTTCTTCACCATACTAATTCCTCTTCTACAGAAACAGAGACCACAGTGCTGAAAGCATACCCACTGCACATCCTTACACAGCTCACACTGTAGTCCTCTCAAAGTTTGCAATAAAGTATGAATTTTTAGTTAGTTTGAATTGCATTTCCTCCGGGATACAAATATAGCATCTGACTAATCTAAACAACAATAATTTAAGAATTTGGCTGCTAGTGCTAGCTTCTACTGCTTGTGTTTAAAAACAAAACACCTTGTACCATCAAAGAAGGACCTAGTTAAATGCTGTTATTTTTTTTCTATCTAATGTTCGCTTAAAATGTGCTTACAATTATGTTTAAGGAAAGAAAGCCGAGTAGAATTATTAAGTTAAATATTTGAGGTGGAGAAAAACTTCCGTGCCCTCTAGGGGTCCTTAGAGATACGAAAGACATCGTAAGAGAGCGCATGCAAATTAAGACTATTTCAAACACAGTCACTTTTGATTATAAATCTAAATTTAGGTTCTCTCACCCTCACTTTCACTTTGCTTTTTTGTTCCCAGAGACAGAACACTTGTTCCCTGTTCTCATCTCCTGCTTGCCAACCACTCTGAGGAACAAGTCCAAAACAACTCAAGCTGTTGTTGACCCCACTTACCCCTCCTGACAGCAGGGGCAGAAGGTACAAACCTCTACCTGCTCTTCAGCTGTTCCACTTCAAAGGCTTATTAATGCCGTGGGTCTACCTTCCTCAGCAGTTTAAGATTAGCTGCAATGTAATTGTGGCAATGAAGGTATATGAGCCCATCCCCCTGCCATCCTTGTGCTGAAGAGTAGAAGGGTGGAGCAAATAGCTGGAGAGTTTTTAAAACACCGACGCAAGATTCATCAGCACCCACAAGCCAGAGCCCATGAAGCAGCACCCAGACTTAAAAGCATTGCTCCCTGCCACAGGTAAGCCCATCAGATTGGCTCATGTGTGCAGAAAGAGTAAGAATGGAAAGCATACGGTGCACATTATATAAACTCAAAAAAATCAGGCAGGCTTGAGCCTGCTACTAATACAGGCAGCAGCAAATTAAGAACGGGTGTGAATTCAGAGCATGCCTTGACCGACGCTTTTTGTTTTTCTGCAGGCACCAATGAATTAACAGGAATCTGCAAGTAATCCCCTGCATTACACACTGATAAACATGTCACTTGTGAATGTATCAGCAGAGACATTAAAAAAAATAAAAATATATGTATCAATGCAGACTCCAAAAATCTTCAAAAACACCCAAAGCACATGATAGCAAGACTGATATTCTTTCTAGGCATGAAATAATACATCTATCAAATGAAATCAAATCAGAGAAGGTACCACAGTACTAGAGAAAAAGAAAATCATATACAGTCATCTTTCAAAAAGATTGCTTAACTCTGATCTCAGTAGTGTGACCCCAAATTTTGAGGAAGAGAACAGTAAAGGTAAGTAGACAAGTGTAACACCAAAGAAAACACGAGGTGGGCTTACCAAAAGTAGACCATGCAAGATACTTAATTACCTGAAATAAAATGGCTAATTCTTAGACAAAAGGAAAAGAAAGCAATACTGTAGTGCAATTCAACCGTATGGACCTTGTTAAACATACTAGAGAAGTGAAGAGATGAGTACAAGAACTGAAGACTAAAAATAAGAAGATAACACGGTGCACTGAAAGGAAACGTTTACTTGGGAACAATTACTCCAATCTCCACAATTACACAACAATCTCCACAATATTTAGAAAATTCATGCTGGGAATGGTCCTAGAAGAGTTTCACTGATGATCTTGACACAGAAGAGCACTACTGATACTTGATGATAACACAATGCTGGGGGATACCAGGTATTAACAGCCACAGCTATTTTAAATTAAGTTCACTGCTGCTGTCACCTTTTCTGTCCCAACTGCTCTGTGGGCCGGTAACCTGGATGCTCCTGGTAGCCCAGCTTCTTTCCATGGTGCTGCTGCCTCATATAGAACTACAGACTAGCCAAATGAGATGCTTATGTACACTACTGAAAGCAATTTTAGCAAAGACAGGGAAAGCAAGGGAGCTATTGATGCAATTAGTAAGAAATGTAAATGAGTTTAACTGAACTAGCAAAGCCAGGAACTGAAGTCAAGACAAATTAGTGGTGATTCCAACTGGCTATTTGTGTAATTTGACATTTTTTACAGACAGCATAATTTTGGGTTGTCTCTAGCACTACAGGAATCCGTATGCAGAATAAATCTGCATCCCTGCTGACTTAGGAAAAGCCACTAAAATCTTTATATATTTATATGATTATTAACTTTATCCTGAGGGAAGGCAAGTTTCTGATGAGTCAAAGATGTTATCACGTAGCTCTACCTCATGAATCTACTATTTCAAAATACTTCATCAGGTGCCACCTAGTCTCTCTCTACAACATTAGAGAAAGATTAGTTAGGAAGTGGTGGTGGGCTGAAACGACCACACCTCCCTTCCTCCATTTTTTCTTGGCTCTTGTATTTGGAAAATATTTATGTACTTCCCTATTACTTTTAATTACTTCTAAGTACACTCAACAGAAAGACTAAGAACAGGGATTGCACCAGATATACAACTTATCACATGAGTTTTAGTTTCCAAAAGGCAAGGGCCATCCATGGCAACACACTCAGTGTTATTTTTTTTGCTTTGGCTGACTTTCATCAGTCCACCAGACTTTCACATCTCTTTGTCTCCACCTTAAAAATCAACTTAAGCAGTTGTTCTGACAATTTATGCAATTAGCAGTTTTAGATAAATAATCCTTTTTAGAGCAAAAGGAAGGAATTCTGTGGTAACAAGACAGGAAATTTTGACAGCTCATTGTGTTCCCAAATGAAACAAGCAGGGTGAAGGGAAATGATCAGGGTACAGGATCTCCTTGACTGCTTTGGGCTGAAGATGCAAGGCTGGAACATCTGCAGCTGCAAACACCAGGGGCTGCACCCTCACTGGCGCCAAGCTGCCCCAAGAGCTTCCAGCAGGGACATCTCCCAGGGGCTGCTGTGCTCCTGAATTTTACTTTTGTCCTTGATAAAACAGACAAGAACACAAACCAAATAAACCAAAGCAACCTATATAAGGAGCCAGAGCTGTGACTGGCAGGCATGACATATCACAGGCACAAGAAAATAAGCTATAGGGCAAGAACCACAGCACTACTGCAGCCATAGCATCAAGGGCACTTCCAGATGGTTCAGAAGGGTTAAGAAAAAAATGAGGCAGCTCTTAACTGCCTTCCACATCTGGAGGAAAGAGCCATCTGCACCGAGGAAAACAACTTCTCCAAGCCTTGCCTGAAACAGAATGCGATTCAATTTCACTGAGCAAGCACAACAAATTAGGAGAGAAAATAGGGCCATAGCTGTGACAAAACAACAGAGTAGCTTCATCCAGCAGAAGTTAGGATGAACCACCAAATTATTGATTCTGTTTAGTACACAGCTTCATGTGGTAAATCGGGAATACCACAGCAAATTCACAAGAGGTTACAAGTATTTATTCCAGTCAAGTTTTCTTACAATCTTCATTCCAGTATTTCTTAAGTTGGCCGTTCAGGGCACATACTGCAGTGGTTGATAACTTTTCATGGAAAACCATGCAGCAGTAGTAAGGCCTCTTGTGGACTCTATGGAACCCATGGCTCCTCCACTATTTCAGTTACAAAAAAGCCTGGAATTTCTGACATGAAGGAAAAGGACTTGGTGATGTTTTAAGCATCAATCTGGTGATTGTGATTAGTGGAAAGCTTTCTAAAAGAGAGAAGTGTGGCTCTGTAAAAGTAGCAAAGTCAAATGAAAAATTACGTTAAAAGTGAGTACCAGAATAGATGGAATTATATTTTTATTTTAAGAGACTGAATGCTTGTTCATGGTGATTCATGCTGTTTTGGATTATTTTCATTCTGGTGCATTAGTGCTGTAAGTGTTACTGTAAATTCTTGTTTGTAGAAGGCATTTTATATGGATTTCTCATGTGCATCAGATCTTCTGAACAAAACCATTTCCTCTGAACAGACACAGATAGACTGATTTAAGGGTTACAGGATCAGGACGGCTTCCCTTTACAGAAGGAGAAACTGGAGCAGCCACCTCACTTCATCCATTTGTAAGCATTCAATTTTTAAGCATGTAAACATTCCAAAATGTAAGGTTTTCCATGATGTATGCTGCATGGTTCTACTATTCCTGCTAGTAGTCCTAATGAGCTCACAAGTATTGACTTCATCCAGTGTATTCTGCAGTTTTGTTCCAAAATGCTCTGCAAAGGAAGTAATTGCTGTTACTCCCTTTTTACAAAAAGAGGATAAAATGATGATGTAGAAACTGTAATTCAGTTTTGTAAATGTTTTTTACATAGAAAATCAATTAATTTCCCTTGTAGTGGTCCTACCCAGGGAATTAATTATTTTTATTTATTTATTACTAGTCAATTACTTGAAGTTCAGCTATTAAAAATTCCTTTTCCAACTGCAGATGAGACATTTCACGCATCCTCTGTTTTCTTAGTATTTTGAAGTGAATGGTGGTTCTTATGTTCAACGAGAATTACTAGGACTGCTTTAGTGTACCTGCCAGCTCTAATTCTGACCTCCTTTACTGACCAAAATCCACACTGCAGTTGTATCTTAACCTCCCAAACAGTATCACTGTTCCTTGTGCCAATCAGTAAAATGCAAGAAAGAGAAGTCGACAATCTGCTCATAAAACCCTTTTCAATCCTGGAATTCTCCTGGAATGTCTTACCTGGATATAGAGGAAGACCCTAGGATCCACAAGCATAACTTTAATAGGGTATTGTCCATTCTGACAAATGAACAAGTTAAATGAGTATTTTACAGACACCCTAGAAATCCTCTCTTTAACCATATCATATGACACCATTGACTCTGGTGAAAAGACTGAACCGACGCATCTTGAGGCAAAGCTCTTACAACATGCAGACTCTGGAAAAAGTTCTTGCAGACAAGTGAAAACCAAGAGGATGAGAAAACTGCCACTCAGAACCAGAAAAGAGCAGTCATTAGATCTGTTTGCTTTTGCATGAGCAAATGCAGAGCCTGAAACACTAACATCTGACTGAAAAATGGCCAGTCGACTGGACAGGCATCGATTCTCCACTGCATGAGCTAACAAAGGTAGGTTTCCAAAACGTCCATGTGTTATATTGCACTGGCAATTCTTTCACTTGTGTTTCAGCTTGATAATGGGCTACGAATTATTGCCTCAAGGTCAAATGTATTTCACACACTCCTAGGTCTAAATGAGTGGAGAGAAGTAGGTGCCTCCGCCCAGTGACTAATGCTTAAGAGATTTTCAAAGACCCATGCTTCTGACTTTGATGCAGATGGGGCTTAAGATCCTTCTTTTCCTAAATTCAGTGCCATGATTTTAAGCAGAGCATGGGAAGAGAAGAATCCAAGACCTCACCCAGGAGGATTATATTCAGAAAACTGAGACCACACCAAACCCCTTAGCTGTGAGTATGCCTTTCATTGTGATTATCCCTGTGACTATTTGGTAACAAACAGAATAGATATATACACCTTTAGTTCACACCAAAGTAGACACAGCCTCAAAACACTGATGTACTGTGTACACTTATACAGTGTAATATTATCCCACAGCTCAGTTCAACAAAAAACAGCACTTGTTATGTAACAGCCACTGGAGTACTGTTCTGGATAAAACACAGTAATTTATCTCTTTGCTTCTACTGCATAGTATCTGCTTTACTTTCAGTATTTGCTAGATAAAATACTAAAGTTTATATAAAAGTTTACATACAGTGCTAAACCACAGGACAAAAAGACAAAGAGGGAGCATAAGAACAGGCAACTTGCACAGCCTGCTTAATTAGTAACTTTTCCTTTTGAAAACATGGAGATTCAGATATAGGAAGGAGCTTGCCAGTACAAATTTTGCAAAATTCAGCCAATGGCTTTCACATGCAGATTAAGAGATAGACAAGTGATATCTAGCAGGAAAGGATAGGGAGTTGTTGAACTAAAACCAGGAGACAGGTCTTGAAAAAAAGAATGCAACAAGAAAGAACGGAGACCTGTACAAATACAGCATTTTAAGTGCAGAAGGCAGCAGTCATCTATCACCACACCTGCATACTTGAAAGGCATGATTTAGACACGTTACTTTGGTAAATATTTTCCTTGCACTGTATTGTAAAGAGGAAACCATCTACTATCTAGAGGGCCTGAAGTCACTAGTATGAGAGGAAAAGGAAAGCCTGAGAACAGTTGCATATGAGTGCTGGTATATTGAAAGTGTCACTGCTGCCATCCCCAGTGGAAGCACTCTGGCTGACTTCAGGCTTACCATACTGCTGCTGCTCAGCAGGCACAGTAACAGGGGTCCTGGGACATTCTGAAGCAGACAGGATCCTCTTAGTAAAGTGGATATAACCATTCCAAGTTGTAAAGCTAGGAACCAGCTGTTTGTGTCTTGAGTTTCGTATGGTGTTATCGGTGGGACATTTCTGTCTCCAGATATTGATCACTGACTTTACAGGAAAACTGGGTATTAATATAGATAGGGCACTGAACTGTCTTGATAATCTTGTCTTCCTAAATGGTTTGAAAGCTTGTAAATCTCTCTGCATTAGATGTCAGGAGCCATGTCAGCAGAATCAGGTTCTTGCATTGCTATCATTGCTGTTACTATAGAGCCCTGCTGGCAAGTGGCAAAACTTACTGGTTTTTCTAAAAATGAAACTGGATTGTCACAAACACCTTAAAAACTAAAGGATACATCCAGCAATGTTAAGAGCTGTAATAAAAGTAATAACAGCTTCAGCATAGTCTTAGCAACAGGTAGTAGGCTGCATTACCATGGCAACTTTGAACATAATATCCTACTGTCATGCTACTCCCATACCTCTCCCAAATAAATTACAGCATAAATATAAGAACATTATTATTTATTCAATTTGAAAGTTTTTTATTCTAGTCTTCAGCTAGACTCTCAGCTACTGAAATAAACATCTATTTAATAACTTCTAATACATGTATGCTCCCAATTCTAAGCCTTTCATTTTGTATAAAAAAAATGCACAAAAGATGTGTTTTTTCTAAGACCAATGCCAAAAAGAGGTATAGAATTCAAATCTCTATGGACAGTGCAATAGGTGAAGCTACTCATGCTGTCATTCCCTAAAGATAAGGATTTTTTTTCTCTCATGAACACATCAAAACCCTAAATTATCCCAAATATAAATTACATTTTCTTAACTGTAATAACATTCTAGATACAGATACTCTTTCAAAGACCCTTTTGTATTTACCTATGTATTGTAACTTCAAATTGAATTCTTTCAAACATCTACATCTGATTTTATTATATGGATTTCTGATTTAAACAGTGTCAATGCTTTAAATGCTTCTACTGTGAGAACACAACTGGACTCCTTGAATCCACCTGTGAAGGTTTTGCAGTTGAAAATCATTATTTTTCTGCAGAAAGCTGAGCTAATTGTCAAGCATTTATCCATCCAAGTCTGCCTTACTGTTATGCATTCTCATTTCTCACCCACCAATAATATTTCTTAAGGGATCTCTTAAATTAACTTTTTATTGTTTGTTCCACAAATTCTTCAAGAACTTATATGTAAATATACACATATAATGGGTTGCACTGACTGAGCCACAAGGTATCATTCTCATTTTCTGCTATGGCACTGTTAAGTTGGCAAGCAGAAAACAGCTGATATTACAATCCATGTAAATCCAGCATAGCCATTGCTTAAAATTTGATATACTATATATACTTAATTCATGTAAAATAACAATTGGTATAATGACAAAAATATTAATGAAAAAATGTTGCTCATTCCAAAGTGGAATAGAACAAATGGAACGGTTTTTTATTATTATTATTTTTTATTTATTTAATGTTCTATAATCAACATTTTTTGTTTTGGAGAAAGAGAGGGGATGCTTGGAAATAACACGCAGGATAATAATCATAAGCCCTGAGCTCATTTCCTGGTTTCTTATGGAACAAACTATTTTCTTTCCATGCCTCAGTTTTCCACTCCTGTGTTTTGTTTGTTCTGAGTAGACAGTGAGTTCTCTAATGCAGGGCCTCAGTGGTTCAGCAGTGTTTTCTACCTGCAGTTCTGGTCCTGGTTTCTACATTACCACAGTTCAAACACTAATTATCTCTGCTTTTTTTACAACCATCAGTTAAGTCAGACAACACAATAGCAAATGAATGCAGAGGGGTTTATTTGTGCCATTAAATCAAAATTTGCTTTCAACTCTTTAATGTGACACTTAAGAAAATTTCCCTCTATTTCCACAGCTTTGCCCACAAGATTTCTCCACCCTCTCTTTCCCATTAAACTACAAAAGACACATGTTTAAAACCATAACTTGTAATACAGCAATTGCCATTGACTACTTTTGGAACACCTAACATTAGCCAAAATCTCTTATCAACAGTTTTCACAGAACAGCAGCTGTGCAGCGAAGCAGGAGAAGCCCAAGACCCGGTGAATTTGCTCCCCACTGATTTTGTGCTGAAATTGCACAGCTTCCATTTGCCTCACACAAGAAGACCGAGTCTCTGCTGATTTAGTCTGTCTCACCATATCTCATGTATGGTGCTTGCACAACCCTTTAAGGTGCATCAGTACAAAGCCAACGTGGGAGATGAGTCAGACACAGTAACTTAATTTGTCTCAATCTTGGGCACTGACCACAGGACGATCCTTTCTTGTCAGTCTCTGCATGTTCTTCCTCTCCTCTTTTCCGACTCTATTCTGCATTATATATGTGTCTGGATATAGATATATGCATATATCCCTAACTCTTACATGACCCTTCTTCCTCACCTCCGACTCAGCAGTAATTCAGCCTCCCCTCCACTCACTGCCCTCTCCTGAGGCTGGAATACTGTGCAGTGGTCTAACAACCAGCCCAGCAGCACTGGCCACTTATTCTTCCCCACGGGGCTACCCCAAGGGTCTTCATGGCTGGAGAGAGCAATGACAGGGAGCAGGAGGAGCAGGAAGCACTGAGCACTGGCTTGGCAGCACAGGGAGGGTGCTTTTGAAGCACAGGCAGCACTGGCTTACCTGTTACATCTTGCAGGAGAAACTTTACTCACGACCTGAAGCTTTGCTCTGATTAAAAGCTTTATCTACATGGGAGACTGCAGAAACAGATGTCTTGAGGTTAATATTTTGAATTCTTTTTGTACATTATATATTACAATAACTTCTTCTCTATCTTTTGAATTCAAAAGAAGTATCTACAGTCACTAACTGTAAATCTTATTTCTTATTTTTAAATTTGGTCTGGTATCTTCATGGAACATATAAATATCTCCATAACTCAGTGAATTATTGATCAATAAAACAAGAGAACTTTGACCAAAATAAGCACTGTTTTTTACCAATAAGGTAACCTTAGCACTATTTATTCAAGTTGAGTATTTCCTGAGCTAGTCCTAGGCTAGTCTATATCTTATCATGCAATACTTCTTAATCACAAAGTATTTTTAAAATAAAAAGATAGAATATGTATGTAACATAATTATTTGGAATGGAACCTGTTACATTTTGATGCTAGACACAAGAACAAAGCTGAATCAAATGGAAGCTGATCTCAACTCATCTATTGTTTGGAAAATACTTTTCTTTTCCTGTTTTTTACACTGTATTTTTCAGATAATTCATTCAGTCTAAAAAAAACCCAAATCAAATAAAAAAAAACCCACCAAAACCCACCACACCCAAATCATCAAATGCAGAATCCTAATCTGGCTATAATTTAGGAAATATGCTACCTCTTAAACAGATCACTGATCTGGATCATTCTTGCTTGGTACTACGCATTTAAATTTTAAAACTTCAGAAAAGTGTAGCAAAATAGAAAACTCTGGATCAATCTCACTTTTCTCAAACATTAGCATAGTCTCTGTGCCCTGTCCACTGTTATGGTTCAGTTGCTTTAAATATGTATAGTCTAAAGTACAATTAAATAGCGGTTTACCTTTCCTCCTCATGGCGCATTCTTAAGAGAGGTAAGCACAAGCTGGCTCAAAGGAAAATAATTATCTACATATTTCTGTAATTACAAAACATCTGATAAACCCATCTAATTAGGTGCTTCCCATGGGCAAAGTCTAACTATTTCCCCAGAACCTGGTTTTGTGTTTCCTGGGGTGGCTGAGCCCTGACCATGACACAAAGCAGAGGCAGGAGCAAGGGGCACCTGGGCCTTTTCCCCAAACGATGCGCTGGCAACCAGAGCTTCACTGAGCCCAGCAAATGTCCAAGCTGCTGCCAGGCTGCCTCTACCCAACCTCTTTAGACAAATATGGGACTCCACTCCAGCTCTTTATGCCAGAAACTGCAAAACTTTATCACCTGAAAGGAAGAGCAACTAGCAAGCTACACAGAGAGGGTTGAGCATGGCTTACCATAACCAGACCCCCTCTCAAGGACCTTTTACATCACCATCTTCTTCCCGCAACCTGTAATTATGTACACTGAGTGTTGATTTCAGTTTGACAAACAACAGTGTCCCGTACGGGCCCTGCACTGAACATTGCCCTTTGTGAGGAAAAGCCAAGCATACCTGAAGAGAGGGAAATCCTGTCTTGCCCTGGAAATAAATAGATTCTGCTGGGCCCCTTGCTGAGGAGGACAGAAAGAGCAGGGGAGAGAGAGAAAGCGTTTTCCTCCCTCCTACTCCGCACCTACTTCCACAAGGAGTCAGGAAACACCTGGTTTTCAGACTCACTGCTCAACATTCATATCAATACATATTTGATTAATAATCTTCCAAAACCACAACGAATGGGCAAAACCATGAATTAACGTTGTAAAAACTGTACAAATGATTCATCTGCTAAGTGGCCCAACCCAGAAGTCTCCATTTATGAACAACTACACTGGAGCTACACCTAGAGACTATCTGCAATTCAGGCCCATTGTGGCATAAACCCTGTCAAAGTTTTATTTACTGTGTCAGCATCAAGAACCAGGAGACATATAAAGGCAACCCTCTGTGAAGGGAGCCAGAGAGGAAGCTTTTTGGGATGTTGGCAGTCCAGAGCAGGCTGGCATCACACCCTTTCTGGAAACCAAGACACACAGTACTATCTTCCTATTTAATGTCTTCCAATTACTTCATCCTTTAAGAAGAATAATTAGTAAATATATTTAATCTTTTAACTGTAACGTTAACTTTATATTTGAAGTTTCCACTAAGCATTTTACCCCTGTTTTTAGTTAATATAGAAAACAACAAAACCAAAACAGCATCAAAAATATTAGCATTTCAGATGTTTTTACATGAGAAATGCCTGGTCTTCTGATGAAGAGCATACTCTGCAGTACAGCCTTTCTCCACAACCAGAACTGAAAACAGAAGCTGAGGCTTTTGTCTCCTGTGTTTTAATATACTCTCAGGGAATTGAAATAGTTGCTCAAGTCTTTCAGAAAGAAGAGAAAACAGCCATCTAAAACTTTTAAGTCAACAAATGAAGATAGCTTTCTGGGTGGAGGCAAAGAACATTGAAGATGTTTTTATAAATCCCAAAGGAACAATAAACAATGCAAACAGTAATTTAACTTTGTTTTGTCTCAAAATTTACCTTTTAACCACAGCTTAGCAACCCAAAAGTTCTTAGATATTAAACAGATCCTTTTCTGAGCAATCCTCAGGCTCCTCCCCAAACAGTGTTTTAAAGGCAAAAAAGAAAGCCAGCGTTTCAGTATTTGCTCTTCACTACCCCCTATAAATTCCAATAGAGAATAGCTCTGGCAGAGACCTTTTGGCATGTGCATGTGAAGACACATAAGAAGTATTTCTCGACTCATACTCTTGTGCAATTCATACCAAGCAAAGTATTTTTTTTTTGTCTTGTTTGTTTGTTTGCTTTGCATTTTGGGGAGGGGGGGGGGGTTGTTGTTGTTCTGGGAATTGAAAGAAATAACAGAAAAACCAGCAAGGTTACTGTCTTTTTCTTCATAATGGATCAGCTCGAATAAACATTGAGTGTAACTAATATTCAGAAAAAGGTTTTGTTTTTCCTAGAATCTACTTTAACAGTATATTCAGAAGCTAAGGATTAGCAAAGAAAAATCAAGACCTGTATGAAAATAATTTTAACTAGTTAGAGTCTACTTCCAAATGGTATCTAATATAAAGGTTCTGCAAATTAGGTTTTAAATTAGTACAGAGAAGCAGTTCAGAAACTTTGCTAGAAAACTTCCGAGAACCTTCCTTACTCAAATATTTGGCTGACTGACTGAACCAGTGAAACACTTACCTAAACACTTGGAAATTTTGAAAAAGTTAAATTTTAATTTGGTTCTATACTGATGAGAAAGTCCATGAAGATTTGTAAGAATCAGCTCATGATTATCACATTACTGAAGAATGTAATAAAATTCTGTCTATAGTTGTAGTACTGACTAATGTTTTGGAGCAGGCTCTAATACCAGATGTATGTTACTGGGAGACACACTACTCTGTAAGTTCCCACACAAGTGTAGCAAGGTAATGTACACTGTATTCACACACAGCTATTCAAACACAGATCCTGTATCAACTATATGATGAAAAACATTAATTAAAGTTCTGTCAGCTGACAGAAGTGTGCCTGATGTCTTAACAAAGGACGTATATTTCAGTTTACCTTAAAGCAAACCTCCTGTTCCATTCCTCCCCAATAACCAAACAGCTGAGTAATTCTCTCCAGAATGCAACACGATCCATTGCAGCAGGAAAGGATTGGTATAGAAAAAAATACATCAATTCTGCCAGCACCATCTTATTTGTTTAGTACACTGCAGCTGTGAGCTCATACTTCAGATTAGTTGTTTCAGTATGAGATGTTCCTATTCTCTCAGTCTTTATGAGTTAAAGCTCTGAAAATGCTTGTTGAAAAAGAACAGTTTTTCTTAGATATCAAATACCAAGTACTGGGTGTCTTCAGCCCCTGTGCTGGCTCCTGCAGTTGCTCTGAGATCTGCTGGCCCATTTCCAGGTGTCCCAGCAGCCCTGGACAGCGAGAGATCTCATGCACAGAGGCCAGTGGAGGCAGTGGCTACACATACTTATTCCCACTTATTCCCACAAAGGAGCTGAACAGCCTGCCCTGCTTTTCCACCTAAAAATGAATCTGATTTTTCTGAACTAACTTTCTATTTGTATAATAAAAGGGGAAAGTAATTTCCACTCTCTGCAAATGAGAAAGGGGTTTTGGTGGTAACCTAGCCACTTTCCCATTCCTTTATCACCTCTGTGGCCAATCTTATTAACTGACACCCTCACTGGGGATCCCAGAAAAGTAAGTGTTGGTCTGGGGAGGTGCTAGGAGTAACAAGAAGAAAAGAATAGGTTGTTCTGAGCCTTCCACAGAAGAACAGTTGATGCAGCACACCCTCAGGCTCCCGGGACAGAGACAGCAGTCACTGTTCCCAAATCTTTCATTTTCAGGAACTGAACAACTGCATCTGCATTCAGATACTGCAAAGTCTGCAGATACTGCAGGAACTACTGTGGTTAGTAAAAAATCAAAGTTGCTGGCACTGGTGAAAGGTGAGAAAAAGCTCAGGAAAACAGGATTCCACCACTAAAGGATATGCTATTCTGTTTGTGTATTACTGAAGAGTCTTGAAATTTCAGATCAGAAACTGAGCTGGAAGTTATAACTTGAAAAAATCACATGTGTTCAAGACCTTGATCCAACAGCCCAGAACTCCATCTCCTAAAAACAAGCAGTGATGCCCAGCACTCCTACGACACTCATGACAGACTGTGAGGGAATTCAGCAGAGACAAACAAACTTTCCAAATACTAGACCCAAAAATTCATTTACAATTCTTTTTTCCCATAGTCAGGTAATATACCTGAAGTGTAAGAAGAAAGAAGTGAAGACAGAAAGTGCAATAAACTGAAGTTAATACACACTTTCTAAAATGAAATATATGTAACTGTTAGTAAGAAGCAAGCCTTGTATCCGTCTTCAACAAGCTAACACATACAAAGGAAAAATACTACATTATACACTAATATCCAGAGAGATTAGTGGAGAATAGAGAAACTGACCTTGGTTTTAGCAAATCACTAAATTGCTTTCAGCAATACCATGTCTAGCAGATATTAAAGGATGATACCAGATTTTCTTTCTCTATAAAATGAGCTTCTCAAAGAAGACCATGCATAGCTAAACCAGAGCAGTACATAGGTTGTTATTTGAGTTTATTTTACAACTACAAGCTACTGGAAAAAGCAGCACTATTGCCAACAACCTTTGTAGCATTACTTAAAATCCTCAGAAAATGTGCATAATCATAAAAAAAGAACCCAGTAGTCATAGAGTATAAATATTTTCACTACATTTATGAAAGGGTGGAGGGAGCCAGGGGAGATCAAAGCCAGCTATTCTACATTTTTCCTCAGTGTTTTGTCCAAGTGTCTTTCCTTAATTTATTTTCTCTGAGAATTTATGTGCTAAGTCTTACCATATTTGCAGCTGAAATCAAGTAAATTTTAGCTCACATGAAATCCTGTGTCATTTAATCAATACTGGAGCAGGCAGTGCTATGAGAATTTTTCTGTAGATATTAACATTACATACAGTAAAAATAAACATACTGGAAAAACCATCCTACACCACAGGGCATCTTCAAATATCTTCAGATGGTTTCACATCCTAATCCTTGAAGGACAATCTATTCCCTGAACAAAACAGTCTTACATGTTTGATAGATTCTGAGAAGAAATTCTTTAACAATCTTAATTCTCTAATCTTATCAACAGCAATAAATAGGGCAGGTGTGAAATGTATTTATTTTATTGAAAGCTATTCTGCACATCCAAGAAAACTTCATCCCTACCCATTCTTCAAAGGGTTTTATTATTTTACACTGTACAATAAACTATCAATAAGACCTTATCCTTTTCTGTCACATCAGTATGAATGAATTTGAGGTGGGTTTCCCTTCTCAATATAATTTTTTTTCAAAACACCAGGCACTTAACACTTCAGATTTATCATAATTAGCTTCACACCCAAAGACTGCCAACGCTATGTGCTTGCTATTGTTTTTAAGAGTAAATGTGGGTTTATATAAACATTCCTACATCATCTGCCTGGCAAGCTATCAGCCCCATCTGTGAGCAGTCCTTCAGTGTGGAAGTTCCTGCCTAATCACTGCAGACAGATGTTGTCCTCCTGTAGCTGTAGACAGTGTGGAGGCTCCTGCCATGTTAATTAAACAGCTTAAAGACATTCCTTTTTACAAACTGAACAGCCTAAAAACACAGCAGAAATGCAAGCTCTTATCTTACCTCTTACCTTACTTTTTTATTTTTTCCAAAATGGAATTTTCTCTATATTCCCTGTTAGATGCTCAGTGGAAATTCAGCCTAGCTTGGTGACAGGTATGTTTAACTTCCCCTCACCCAAGCAGTCCTTTTCAGATGGCTCTGGGCAACTACTCTGAGAGATCAGCATAATTTTATACTTTTCAGAGAATAATTTCACTGAAGTAGCCTATTAATATATGGCAATGATCCATGATTTCTCTAAAGGTTATACTAACAAACAACAAGTGGCAAAGTTGGCCATGAATTAAATGAGACTGGTACAGGATTTGAATAGTCAAGTGCCTGAACAATCAATCCTCCAATCAGAAAAAAAGCAAAGTACAAAGAAAGAAGTAGAAATACATTTTACACACATGTAAAATACAAAAATAAAAATGTACTTAAACACATTTCAAAGATTTTTAAGATGTGGTGTCTCCCATTGTGAGAGCGAACTGATAAAGCAGTCAAAGTGATTTCTGTGTGAATTATTTTATCGAGGGAAACAAAGGTTTAAACACTGCAAGTATTCTGGAAATATGACCCTTTCCTAAAACTTTATTTACCAGTAAGATCCTAAGATGAAAGTGTTTGACAAAAATATTCAAATGGGTAAGATAAACTGTCCTTTCATTCTCTTGTTTACACTTTTGTTCTGGCTGGGAAAACAGATGTTTGGGGATTAACTGGAAGAAAATGTGTATGCCCTGACACTGTTATGTCTTCAAGAAATACCAAAGAATTTTTATGTGACTAGTGGTAAAGGTCACAAAATATGCAGTTAGTATTGTTTAACTATTCTTTAACTAGTATTTTTAGGAGTGGCTTTCCTTTGCAGAGCCCTCTGCAAGTGGTCAGACTGAACCTGACTCATACAAAATACAGGCAGAACACCAGACTTAGTGCAAGCAAGGTATGGAGGTAAAGTAGGCTCAGCTCATTCTTACACAGCTGTTGAAGTCCATCTCACACATAGGAAACTAATGCTGGAAACTGAAACTGACTTCTCAGAATCCATTATGTCCAAGGTCTGTCACATCAAACGCTGCTCATCCTTCACCCTATTATTAAGTAGAACATTTTGTTTACACGAAGGTGTTTTGGTCTCCAGGAGACTCCTGCACTTCAGAACAAAGGTGGAGAACAGGATGGCACCTCAGGTTTTCAGTACCTGAAGTCTCTGCAACAAGCAGGTAAGTGCTGTGCCCAAATGATTGCAACAGACAAACAAATGAGAAGAGTCAAAAGTGACTTGTTTTAAAGAAAATTAATGTTGTAATTGAAAAAGTTTCCATATTTATACCAAGATCACTAAATTATTCTACAACCTAGCTCTGTGTTTCCATGACACAAAACATCACAACATACAGATTAAGGTGCAGAGCTGGACGTGACTTTTGAGATTCTCCTAATGCAGTCAGATGGAGAGACAGCTTCTTGGTCTGGGCTCCAGTTCTCCAACAGGTCATGTTCTAGTGCCACTTTATTTTTCCACTTGGTCCCAATAAAAGGTGAATCTAGTTTTAAGTGCAACTGCAGCCTTCCATCTATCAGGTCAATGCACACTGCCCTGCAGTAATGTTTCACCAGCTTTAAGGCAGAGGCAGGAGACAAGAAGCATTAACTAAAACCTACTCATAACTAAGGGAAATGCTGATACAGAGAACTGAAAAATGGGATGAAAATTAAGAGAAGAGCCAGGAGCACACAGCATCATGTCCTTGAAGTAAAGGAGCATTCATATAGAATCTATTCCATCTTCACCACCTATAAATAATGACTTCTTACAAGACTTTTGAACCTCAAATTACTAGATTTCATTAAACCCTCAGACATCAGTATAAATACCACTGTAAAAAAAGGATGCCTTTTCTATATGGAAGGTATTAGTCCAGAGGAGGTCCCACTGATAAGTAGAAAAGAAGTCACTTTGAAAAAGAACTTGGATATTGGTTGAGGCAAGACAGCAGTCAGTATATAGAGCATGGATACTAAATGGCTGCAATGTACTCAGTAGGTTACCAAACAACTGCACAAAATGAAATGGCAATGCACATGCACATCCAAAATATGTAGCAGGCACACAGATGCTGCTGTACAGATGGCTGCTCTAAAAGATGTAAATGCAAACAAAACACCCCACTGCCTAGAACATGATGTTCTTGAGCATGTGATGGCTAGTGTGACATCTTTAAAAATATCTCATTTGTTAGGTACGAAAGATGGTATGTAATTACTTCTTCACAGTTCTGCAGTAGGTCCAACATCCTTCCTCCTTTGTGTGAAAAATCTATTACAGTCAACTCTGAGCCTCCATAATTGGTCTCCATTAGTAATGATTTACATGATATTACAGCTGTCATTGAATGTCAAGGTAATTTTCCCGTTTTCTTTCTTTGAATCCTTTTATAAATTTTAGTTTAAAAGAGTACCTACTGTAAACATGTTCTAACAGAGAAGACTGCTAAAGAAAAACAAATTCTAAAGGACATGAGACTGTGATTTTGAAATAACTTGTCATTACAAAATTGACATTATTCATTTCTAGCTATGAAGACTGTATTTCATTTGCACCCAAGGAAACATCGTGAAGAGTGAAGAATTCAATTTTCTGATCTCACAATGGCATAGGACAGGGTGGAACAATCTGTCATTCCACTTGGAAACTTGATAACGTGATGTTTTCAATTCATACAGCTTCAGTGGTTGCTAAGAAATCCAAAATTAATCTTCATAAAAGTAATTTCTTAGGATTACATGCCAAAACTGGGCTTAGGATCTGCAGGCCTGAATCCTTCCAGAAAGAGGACAAGCCTTGAGCTGCCTCCCTTTCCAGCTGTAAGTGTGGAGGAGAAGCTGATGTTGGAAATGAGGCTGTCTCCCACACTAGCCATGTGCTGGATGGAGGGGTGTGGCACACTGGTGCATGACATGGCAAGCTGCCAGAGCAGCACAGAATTGAAACCTCCTGGCTGTGAGACACTGGACCCAAAAGAGATGCAGTATGAGCATCCTCTCTTCAAAGGAGCTTTTCTAGACTGAGACTGACCTGAACTTGGTGGGTACAGGAACACAGACTACAAGTACAGCTTCTCCGTGGGTGCAACTCATGCAGCTCCTCATGCTGGTGTTGACAACAGACTTGTTAAGAGTGTCTTCTCAAAACCTACAGACCCAAGCTATGTCCTGCATTTCCACATTTGACAAATGTAGTCAAAGTCACTCTGTAGTCACTGATCTCTAACTAGGAAGGTTAAGATTCAGAAAGAAATACATATGACAGTTTTATAACACCATTTAGGCATGGAAAATGAAAGGTAGGAAGAATGTATTGGCTGACACAATTCGACTGCTGCCTTTAAAATTGTTCCTAACAGAAATTAGACCTTGGTTGATTTTTTTTTTTTTTTTTTTAGTATGGGTGGCTCTTTAATTCACACTTACTAAAGATTATTCAGGAACTACTTAGGAAAGTATAAGTGAACTTAAAAAGGAGTAAGATCCACTGGAAATCTGCCCTGGGCTGATTTGGTTTCATTTTGAATAATCCGTCTTTCTCCCAAACATAAGTCCCATTGATTATCACTATAGAGAAAATCTGCTTTCCTTTAAAAAGTAATTAAGAGTAAGTTGGTTTGTGTTTGCTTCTATGTAGCCAAGTCTTCATGTCATAAAACACCATTACCATTTACACTACTGGGTGAACTTCTCAGGGAGATTAATAGGGAGTTCTGAAGGCTCTGCTGTCCCAGCGGATGATGCTGTTATTCCTGATGATCCCATGGAAAATCAGGACAGAGCAACTCAGGGAGAGCTAAATGGGAACAGCTGCAGCCACAAATGACCATGCTGTGACTGAACAGAGCAATTCACTCCTAACAGCTCCATGCTGTCCATAACAACCTATCAAGGGTAGCACATCCTATTTGGAAAAAATATTTATCTGTCAAGTAGTAATTTTTCAAATAAAACTAAAGAAGCAGCTCTCAGAAGCTCCAGACTACATCAAATATTGTTTGTCCTTAACAACCCAAAGTGTGAAAAACACAGCAGTATTATTCTGCACTGGGGAGGGACACCAAAAGACAAGCAGAAGGCTGTTTTAAGATGTAATTCATTACTGACTCAAAAACCAAATCACCCTCCCAGCCCACATAATACATAATATAAGCCTCCAACATGATAGAGAAGTTTCCCTAATGCTTTAGCACATGGAAGGAGAATGCCATTTATGCAGAACCAGGAAACCGTTCAAAATCATGGTCAACAATTACATGTACTAAGTATTAGAAGAGATATCAAAATCATGCTCGAATTGCTAAGAAGTACTTCATGAGATATAAATGGCAGACAGATAACTCAGGTGAGTTTTGTTCTTCCTTCTGTTCTTTTACTTTTTCCTATTCTTAATTTTTACCATCATAGCAAACAGCTAAACAGCAAATGTTCATATCCCCTGAGCTTTACTAAAATTTTCTTTGACCAAAATATTAAAAAAATGCCCAGTTTTGTAAGGTGTTAGGCAGAAGTGGGGCCAAGAAACTGTGTATTGTGTTGGGTCTCAGTGTTGGGTCCTGCTGCACCAGTCTCCTCTGGGACTCAGGCATAAGATGGATGAAGGAAGGAAGGAAGGATCACTGCGACCACAATGGGAAGGGATTGGGTTAAGCAGCATGAACTGCATTTGCCTGCCTTTTCCTTGGTTTGCTATGCTCTAAGAGCTGCTGGGTGCTGGCAGCACAGCCAGGCTGGCCATGAATGTTAGGCCAGGCCTACAAGGGCACTCCTGGCTGCTCTTGTCTGGGGAACGAAAGAAATAAAGGCAGCTTGGCAAAGTTAGTGGACTTACAAGCTAAGATGTGCTTTTCTCTTGTACTGTCAATGAGGTGAGGGCCCCCATGGACCCATCCCAGCCTTACAAAACATACCTGGGGAGATCAACCTGGGGAACAGAAAAAGCCCCTACACCCCTCTGAACTCTCCCAGCCTTCACATGCCCATCTACTTCTCCCAGAGCTTCCACCCCTCTCCATGGCCTGACAAGTCCTACCAGCCTTCCTCAGACTTCCTTGTCCTCAATTTCTTTTACTGGCACTAAAACACTGAGTTCTGCTGCAATCAAAGGTAAGGACAGAGTATGTTTTCCCTTGTTCTTGGAGAGGCCAAATTTTGCCTTGTCCATTGAGAAACCTTGAGCTGCATCTAGATCAGGCCATCAAAAACTAACATCACCAGAGTCTAGCAGAACCTAAAGGCTGAGAGAAAATTCCCTGTATCTAATACTTAAATATAAGCATTTGCATGTGAATTGCATGTCTCAGCTCTCATTCCAGTCTAATTTGTAAGCCAGTAGAACTTAGAGAAGTATTCATTTGAGTCTATTTTCACTAGCTACAGCAGGAACTTAGGTACCAAACCTGAAGCATCTTAACCTGGAGCTGAATTACTGACCCCTAGTGACCAAGAAGAAAATTCCCTACAAGGATTATAATTTTAGGACAAACTGTATAGAAAGCAGATACCTATTTAAATGGTGGGGGTAATTTAGAATAACATGTAAAATCCCATTAGAAGCGACCTAATTTTTTGGGTTTGTGTTTTTTTTGTTACTGTTGTTGGGGATTTTGTTCCTTTGGGTTTTTTGTGGGTTTTTTGTGGGGGTTTTTTTGTGGGGTTTTTTTTGTTTGTTTTGTTTGTTTTTTGTTTTGTCTCTTGTTTTTGTGGAGGGGTTTCAATGAAGTATCTTCAACAGTTACCTGACATAAAATGAATTGGATTTAAAGGCTATTAGTTCAACAGTACTAATGTGGGGGGCGGGGGGAACCCATCTAGATAGGTTTTCAGCAGAAACCTGTTCTGTGAATATTATTCAAGAACACTCCAGCTTTGAGTATGTTTTCTGATTGTAAATTCATACTTTCCCATTCTTAACTCAGAAAGACAATAACATACTAAAACATTTGCTTTTCATAGCAAGCTCTGTTTAAGCTCAACTAATTAAACTAAAGCCTCAGCAAGAAACTCCTAACAGTATAGAAGTATGCTTTGTGAAGTCAAAACTCAGAAACCACTCATTACCACAGTAATTATATAATAATTGTGGTCAAATTCATTGAGCTACACACTATGGTGCCCATATCTGAATATTTACTTCTAGCTTACCACAGTTCATTAACTACCATCTTATACATTCTTGAGCAGCACTATGTGAGATGCTTTCAGGCTGTACAAACCCATTGAAAGATGTGGAAACATTCTCTGTCAGCTTGCCTAAATCTGCATAATCTTCGCTATCTGAAACTAATGAATAGTAATTTAAAGGCTCCTTTCCAAATTCAGTCCCACAATGTAAATGTAACACCCACCACTCGTGTGAAGTATCTAATGCTTCTACTTCACTGCACCTGCACAGCAGTTATATGCAACAGGAGAAAATGAGGATTTTCACCAGGGCAGTAAAAAAATGACATTTGAAATGTGTGTGTGTGTGCAGTCTGAGTCAATACGTGCAGACTGAGTCAATACAGGTTTCCTCAGCTAGCTGAGTAACACTATGGTTGTCTAACTGATGTTCAGCACATTTTCATATAGAGATGAAGCTCTGCTTGTTTAATGAAATTATCACTAAAGTGAACAGTTGTCATTGCTGGAGATACAAACTTTTGCTGTAATTTCCTGCGTTTAAGAGGAGCAGGTTAATGGAAAAGTAACATTTTCGGTCTTAATAAAGAGTCCCAAAGAAAGTTACACTACATTTTGGCCGGATTGGAAATACTAAGGGAATAATCCATCTCACAGTATTTTTGTTCCATTTCCATGAGATTTTGGTGAACTTTGATGGGCTTTGAACTTTAAAAAGCCTACCATCTTCAGGTCAGGTGACATTCCTTTAAGACATTCCTCTACCAGCACACAAATTAACATCCGTGGCTTTGACAAGTCTACATACATAAAGTACACTGCTAAGGCAGAACACTTATTTTCACACAAATCTAGTCAAGGATCACACAGACAGGCCTTCTATGATTCAGTCTTCATGTCTGTCCTCAAAAGAATATTGAGATAAGACTTCTTTGCAGACTTTTGTGTAAGCATACGCTTCAACTAGTGTGGGCCAAACCCTGAAACTGTAGGGGAAAAATTAAAATGCTAAAAAAAACAAAAAGCAAAGAGAACTCTTTTCATGGTCTTAGACAACACTGTTCAGTGTGTGGTTTATCTGGGTTTTGGGGTACCCCTCTGAAATTTCTAAGAAGTGACTCTAAAATAAGAACCAGAACAAAATATATTTGAACCACGGGTGTGCCTACAACAGGAAGCTGCATTTTAAAACAAATTTTGCAAAGGTACCTTTTGTGACAGCAAACAATAGCTAACTTTTTAAATTTTTTTGCAATTTTGTGACAGGAATGTCAGCTCCTGACAAGTGCTGACACACTGACAGCTAATTACAATCACTAACATCTCTGCTACTTGTTATTCTGAACAGATAAATTTCTTTGGAACTAGTAAGCGACTGAATCAAAGTACCTTAACTGATGAGCATTTTTATTACACATTTTGTTCTTTAAAGCACTGTATCAGGATGAGAGAAAATAAGAACTGTTAAGGAAGGGAATCTTGAGTTGTTATGTGACTATTTTCTCTGATTCTCACCTTCCACTTACAAGAACTCTGTAACTCTATGGAGAGGATGATAATACTCTCTTTCCTGCTGCAAAGAGAGATGGGTGCATGCTGTGCTCTTCTAGAGAAGGTTTTTTTTTTTCACTCTAACTGCTCTTGTTATCAATCTAAAGTGAATTCTACTCTTAGTAGATGCCTATGACCACTCACCATTATTTTCTGAAGTTCGTGGCTCAGTGACAAATCCTCTCATTAGAAGAAGGAATTTGTTCTCTCATAAGGATGTTTTTCCACCTCTGGCCTCCTGCATTTCCTTTATTCACCCGCCTGTCTTTTCAAGAGAGATGTTATAAAGTTCAATATGTACAGCACCCGACACCCTGTCTTTCTGCAATTTGCCACAATTTCTGCATGAACTCTGTGCCCTGGCATTAACAGCACAGTGGAGCCCATGGGAGGGCATTTGGGTTCTCCCACCCAGCAGGTTGTGCAAACGTGTCTTTACTGCATGGACGACTAAATTTCTGACAGCTCAAGGATGATTAAAATTTTCAAGAGCTTGGCAGATACCTCTGCTAAAGCAGAAAGAAAATGGTAGGTAAATAAAGCAAATACATGCTTACCATTTAGCAACAGCTTTTTTCTCTTCATGATTCCAGTTTTTGTAATCTTCCTGTCAAAAGTTGTTTGTTTCATACACAGGCACTGCTGCACAAAGCCCTGCTAATCTGCCCTTGCCGCCTCCTCCTGTGCTTCAAATATAACAAAAGGTGATTTTCTTTCCTTTTTTGGTGTAATTGATTTAAGTGAAGGACGTGTTCTTTTCATTTAAAACCTTCTTTATACAAGACCGAAATACCATGTCTTAAACCTAAGCATTAGGTATTTATTAGATATAAACAAATGTACTGTCAAACCTGGCACTTGAAACAAAAAAACCTCTCCTTTCCCCAACATCTCTCTTCTCTCCAAACTACTGTATGATTTGCTGTACTCAGATTCTGACCATAAGAGACTGTTCTTGTTGATAAATACAGGGTAGGTTTCCAATTCCATCAACATCAATCTGCTTGTCTAAAAGCTTCCGTTTTGCTGTTATTTCATTAAACACAGAATCCTGCAGCGAGGTGAAACAGATTTGGAAATAGAATGTTCATGGTTTCATGCTGGGTATGTCATGCAGAGCATGATGAGATGTTGTATCTGCCCTTTCAGAATTTCAGACAGAAATAAGAGTTAATTGGATAGGATTTGTCTCTCTCATGCACCCAGCCACACTTTCACAATGCTCTGGAACTGGCTTTTTCCAGCCTTCTCTTCGTAAAGAATCGCTACCTATGTCCAGTCATAATGAGCTGTTGGACACTTATGAAACAAAATCAGATTGCTTGAACTGATATTCCAAAAATTCAAAGCTGTGAAAAGGATTCACAGCTCAGAGTGATCCAACAGTTAGAGAAAAACAGAATTCAGCCTAATAATTTTCAGTGCCAGCCCTGCTTTGATCCTATTCTACCCTAAATCCATCTTCAGACCCAAACCCAGGACAGCACCGTATCTGCAGGATGGATGGGCAAGAAATGCACATGTACTCATCAGCCAAAGTGCAGAATAAGTTTGAATTTTGACCAAACAAACGTATTTCTCTAATGACAATTTTTTTTTCCCTTTTTGATCCTGACTGATTCCTATAGTATATGTAAGATTTAAAACAAGAGTGTTAAAACAAAGAATTTGGACCCTGAGATTTTAAATTTCATAAGTTTTTCATTTGCACATCTGTGCATAAGTAATAAATATCACTCCTACTCCTATCAACTTACTGTTGTGTTCAATGACAAAATACATAACCTTGGCATTACAAGCTTCGCATTTCAAAGCCATTTCATAATTGTTTACCTCTTGGCTTGAACAGTAGTACTGTATGTACAAGGCCCTCCTTGAACTTGTGTAATTCAAAACTGTTTGGAAATTTTTCCTCAAACTAATTTCTTTAGGGAAAAAAAAAGCAAACAATAATAATAACAACATATTCCAATAAAGGATTTCTGTTAAGCCTTTTTGTTAAAAATAAAAAATTCCTTTCTCTTTTACCCCAGAAAAGCAGTTTTCATTCCTGCTTATTTCAAAGGAATGTCTGCAATTTTGCGGTATTATGCAAACCCCAATTAGCAGTCCACAAGGTGTTTTGAGAAACAGTGCCTAATGTGTTACAGACACATTTGGTGGCCTGCCTCCAACAGCCAGAAAAAACGCCTTTTTTTGAAAGAAAGTTTGGGCATTAAGTCACCTCTATTTTACTGGGAAATGGTAATAGATATAATTCTTCCAACAGTTAATAAAACTTTTTTTTTGTTATTAGTTTTTGTTGCTGTATGTTCTCTCACAGGAACAGAGCAGGATATTTCTGGCATCTGAGCAATTTGGTTTCCTTCAGTCTTTCCTTAAAATCCAGTTCTACAACTACTCACTGCTGAGCAAAGTGGTTAGTCCTACAAATTGTAGTCATTATTTGAGAGCAGTTCCAAAGACATCTGCTGATTACATTTGTTTATTTAGATTTGTCATGGGACTTAGTAACTGTGGGGTTTTTTTCCACCTACACTGCCAGCATAACAGGACACGGGTACTTAGGCTGCTTGATAGGGTAACCTTCAGGACTGGGTTTTACAACAGTAAGAACAGTGAAGGATGTGGTACACTGTTTATTCTGGGAGCACTCCTGGGCTACACCAAGACTACCACTGAGCAGAAAGTGCTGTCTGACACAGCTTACCTGCACTTTGGAAACAGACTCCACAGATTTAAAACTCCCAAAGCAGCGCTGACATACACAAGTGGCAGCTAAGCTGCTGCTCATTCACGGGGCTGAGGTTTTATTCCTCCCTTCCTCACCAGAACTGTGGAAAGATTTTATGAATGCCAAAGCCAAAAGGAAGGTAAAGACATAAAGATATGCATTTCAAACACTCCTGACTGTATTATGCTGGGTATTTCGTATCCCTTAACTTCTCTTCCCTGCAGAGGAAAAAACCCTCATCCTATTGTGAGCAACCTTTTATAAGTGATCCTACCCTAGCCAACTCCAATAAGCACGTTTTATTGCTCAATTAGTTCTTTATTTCTATCATGCCTAGGAACAGAAGCAAGATCTTGAAAAGTTTAAACCTTTTTTCTTCTTGGCTCACAGTCTACACAAACTGTTTCTAAAACTCTCATCCTTTCTCACTGACACATAAAAGTTCCTGGTCTCCTTTTTCCAGTTTCTAATCATGCCTCAACTGTTCATGAAACTCCAAGAGGCCCTGGCAGGCTCAGCTCCTCTCTCTCATTCTTAGCTAGCAAGAAGTGGGTAGAGTGGGCCTTACTGGACAAAGGGACAGAAGGGGCAAGGCTTTATTAAAGTTACTCTCAAAATATTTCAATTATCATCAGGATAAACACAAAGAAGACGAGTCTCTTAAACTGATCATTTTTTTCTGAAGGCATAAAATAATGTGCACATCTAGAAACATCATAAATTACAGATCATCTGTCAATACATTGTGTAAATAAATATTCAGTGGTTGAATAAGACATATTTCTGAACCTCTAGGGCTGGGTACCATTTAAGTCATTCAACAGCACATCAAAATTGATTTTTGTTTTAGTTTTCCTGAGAAGCCAGTTTTGCTGACCAACTGCCATTTTACTCTTCCTTGTTTTAAAATCCACAAAAAGAAAATATGCATTTAAAAATATGAAAACCATAAATCAGTAAATTAAAAGTTAGAGAGGAAGGATCTGAGCTTCAGCTGAGTGATTCTTACAACCTTGGCTTTACTCTATGCTTTACTGAGCCTCAAGCTGACAAAATGGGGTCAGACAGCCAAAAATTTTCCATTTTGGTTCAGTCTGGCAAATTGGGAAGGGCTGAGTCAGTCACAAAATATGGGGCCCAATCTGTCCTGTCAGAACAGCCACGCTGGTAGCTGGTCTTGCAACCAGGCCATTGCTTTCAACAACCTGAAGTCCTCCAGGCAGTCACCACCCTTCGAGCGTAAGGCAGGTTATGTGATGGTACTCAGAGCATGCATTGGTTTGTTAAAGCAGCTGCCCTGAAGAAGGTGTCATCCCTCTAGCTCTTCTATGTTAGAGGAGCATGTATGCACCCCTAGCCTCCCTCAATGCAAGACACGTTAAATATGTTAAATAACATGACTAATGAACTTGTGGGTGGTTTTCAAAGTTATCATCCATCTGTACCCACATGCTGCAGGCTGCTTTTAAAGGTGAACTGTATAGGATACCATCACAGAAACTGTTTTCACCTCACTAGCAGGCGTAACAGGCTCTCTGCCAGAGGCCAGCACTGATGGCAAAGCAGATCCAGAAGGAGAAGTGTTTGGCCCTCATCTTACCTGTCAACTAGCATGAAAGCTCTTAAGTCCATGCAATTTCAAAGCTAGAAACTCAAAGACAAATTTATATGCTTTTTCCTGTTCAATTACAGCAGTAAGAAAAACTGCAACTCTGAGCCTAAATAAAGTGTATTTAGGGATCGGGCTCTATTTCAAATTCTTATTAACTCCTGGAAAGGTGCCACAGCAGCTCAAAACCTCTCCTGCCTGAAGCTGCTTAACTCTACTCTACAAAGAGGGCTGCACCTGCATGGAGGAAGACTGGTTCCTTTGGATTCCCTGCTTGGCTCCCTACAACCATACTCTAGACATGCTGAGCTGCCTGAGCCGGAGACACAGCTCTGTCCCCCCATCTCCTTGTTCCCCTGTAGCCCAGGAAACACAACCCGGTGCCACACAGCAAGAAGGAACCACCAGACCACCACTGATCCCATGTACAGATCACCTGTGACATGTCAACACAGCAGCCCTGAGCAGCTTCTAAGTGCCTCATGCATAATTCACGCTTCCTAAAGTGGTTTCTATGTGTATTTTGACGGCTGACACTCCAAGCTTATTTCTGATCTGTTGCACCGTGGCACCGAAGAGCTCTAAATGCTAGCTGACTTCCCCCAGAAAGCATTAAGTTACACACAGAGTCTTTGTTCTTCACACCTCCCCCCCCCCCCAACAACAACAAAAAAGCCTGGCAGCTTTCCTGTAAATTGGTTCATGCCTTCAGTAGCTAAAAAGGAAATAGAAGAAAGTCAGTTCCTTCCTCCACTCTGCATCTTATAACAGACTCGTACAGAAAACCCAACGCAGTGGTCACCCATCCTCCTCCCACCTCTCCTTTTCAAGCAGTGGAGACAGCTCCTTGCAGGCCATCTCCTCTGGTAGCAGTCTGCAGGAAGCACTTTCAGAGTCTGTCACAGGTGATTTGGGAAAGTCACAACGCGAAGCTCCACCAGCTTGACTTACTGCCTCGCTCAGCTGGTCAAGCGTTCAGGCGTGGTTTCCCACTCAAAGCAAGCAGGAAGACACACTACTGGAGGCAACGGGAGCTGGCAGCCATCTGCTTTTGCTTTTGGATTTTTTTTCATTATTTCCCCCATGTTTACTTGCTTGTAGAAACATCTTGTAAACAGAGACAGAAAAATTAAATATTTGCCCAGATTTTCCGTGGTTCCATTGTAACATCTGTTTGCAGATTTTCCATTTGATAACGAAGGAAGAGAAGTAACAGAGAAAACAGTTTTAATTGTTCCATTTCCTTTCCCCTTCAAAGAGTGAGTACTCCCATCTCCAAAGGGGACTGAATGCCACCTGTTTTGTGAATTGGTGTCTCCTGTTCAGAGGCCACCTTCTACTAGCACCCCTATCAAGCCTTAAAGAAAGTATTTCATGGGCTACTTAGATTTTTTGGGAACTGACAGATGAAGTAGCTAAGCCACTCTTCATCACATTTGAATAGCTGTGGCATTTCAGTGAAGTTCCCACCAACTGGAAAAGGGGAAGCAAAATCCCAATTTTTAAAAAGGAATACAAGGAAGACCTTGGGAACTACATGTCAGTAGGTTGGTCAGTGTCATCCCAGTGACCAGCAAGATCACGGAGCAGATCCTCCTGGAAACCACAATGAATACTGCCTGGAAACTAAGGAGGTGATTTGTGACAGCAAACACAGTTCCAGTAAGGACAAATCATGCCTGACAAATTGGTGGCTTTCTACAATGGAATTAACATGTTGGTGGATGAGGTAAGAGCTACTGATGTCATCTACCTGGACTTGTGCAAAGCAGCTGATGCTGTCACACACAATATCCCTGTCTCTAAACTGGAGAGACATGGATTTGACAGATGGGCTATGGACTGGATAAATAACTGGCAGGATGGTTGCACTCAAGAGCTGCAGTCAATGGCTCAATGTCCAAGTGATAAGTGGCATTCCTCAGGGGTTGGCTTAGCAACCAGCACTACTCCACACTTCTGTTGGCAACATGGACAGTGGGGCTGAGTGCACCCTCAGCAAGTTTGCCAACACCAAGCTCTGTGGTGTGTTCTGTACACCAGAAGGAAGGGATGCCATCCAGAGGGAATGAGAAGTGGGCCTGTGCATTAAGTTCAACACGACTAAGCGCAAGGTTTTGCATCTGGATTGGGGCAATAGGTTTAGATTAGATATAAGAAAGAAATTCTTAACTATGAGAGTGGTAAGACTTAAGAACAGGTTGCTAGAGAAGCTGTGGATGCCCCATTCCTGGAAATGTTTGAGGCCTGGTTGGATGGAGCTTTGAGAAACCAGGTCTAGTGGAAGGTGTCCCCGCCCATGGTGGTGTGGTTGAAACTACATGAAGTCTGAGGTCTCTTCCAACCCAAACCATTCTATGATTTGTAGTGCATAGCACTACACAAGGGATGTCTAAGAAGTTGTTCTTTCCTCATTTCAGTACAGCTTATTTTTGCTCTATCCTTGTCCAATCCAGTTCAATCACCGGTTTCCCTCTTTAAAGAGATTTTAAAACAGTTGATATCCCATGGATTAGTTGTGCTCTCCGCCCAAGCCATCTGTCTGGCATTTATATTTTTATGCTACTTTATTTTATTTAATCTCTGCTCCTTCCACTTTTGCCCCTGATTGTGGCTGTGATGTTTCTGTGTTACTTTATCAAACTTTTAACTATAAGAGAAATTTGGGACAAAGTTTTGCTGCTGCATGCCCTGCTTGTGCTCACTCAGAAGAGGCTGAGGTTCTTCTCTTGATAAAAAGGTGGGTTTGAGAACAGGAGCAGAACTTTTGAGCCAAAAGTATTAAAGCCAAACAAGTTTCTACTGGCAGCACCTTACCAGCTCACTTGGGAAAGCTGCTGACTCCTACAAGCCATAGGGTTTTGGTGATTGCAATGCTTGTGACCCAGTGCACAATGAGGTTTTCATAGAAAATTAAATTTTGGTATCTACTCTCTCTTTCTGGACAAAGGTAGAAGAAAAGCTCCTGCAGGGCACTGAATTTATACCTCCTGGCTGAGACACATAATTTAAGTAGTTGCTGATCAGTTACATGCCTGCCTTTGCACCCCGAGAGTTGTCCCAGTAGCTTCATCTACCCTAATTAAAATAAAGTGTGGGATGCTACCTGGGGAAAAACAGGAGTTCTATTGACTTGATCCAGGGAACAAGTATTTATGAGGCATTTCACAAGTCATTCATACAGTGACATAGCAAGCTGTATTTGTAGGGAACATCAACTGTCTGTAGACTCCAACAGGACACAGCCTTATCTACCATGTGCTATCCTTCATTAAAGGAAAGGAGCAGTAAATAAAACTCTGCCTGTAACAAGGAGGAAGAAGGAGTGCAAGGGACAGGGAATGCCAATTTTCTGTTGAAAGAAGCATCAGTGAAAATGTACTGTGCAGAGATGGAGGCTACAGGAGGGGAAGGTTTCAAAGACTATCTGAAATAGAGAAGAGGCAATTAAGACTGCAGGTGTGGGAACCAGTTAAGTTGAAGACAGAGATGTGATTGCAACAGAAGAGAATTAATTTGCAGTGAAGTAGTCAGTCTGGTCATAATAATTTGGAAAGATGCTCAAAGGCATGGCAATTGAGGAGTACACTAGGACAGACTTTGAAGGGAAAACACTATGAAGGAAGAACACATGACTGTTAAGAGAAATCAAGAACTTGACAGTGATGGTGTAAAAGAAATCCTGTATTGAAGTGTTGCCCTGCTTTTCTAAAATGAGGGAGAACTGGCCTGGCAATTTTTCTCACCCTCATCTCTCCATGTGATCTACAGTCAAAATGAAAATTGAAGTCTAAATAGGAGAACAGGGGAAAAAAATTAAGCAGATGACCAGAAAAACATGGATTCTCAATGACGATCTAAGCTTCAGTAGTTCTGCCTCCAATTCACAGTATTGCTCTTAACTCATGCTGTTAACAAGGTCACATGCAAAAAGTTTTTCTGTCTGTATGACAAGACAGCTAAGTATAGAGTGCTTTCCCCTTCTAGTCATTTGATCCTATTCAAAACATATAATCTCCCTGGTCTCCAGTCTGTGCAAAGCCAGACATCAGCACATTTTTGGCTACAGGGCACCTACAAAAAGATTAGTGACAGTCTTGTGAGGCTTGTGGTGCAGATTCTGTCAAGGGGCCAACATTTAAATAAGGTACCTTGCATTTTCATTATGAGAATTCCAGCTCACTATTAGCAAAGTTAGTTTAACTTTTACTCTGTTTTGCCAGCTACTTAGTAGGTACTTAATGATGTGCATGGCTGGAAATGGGGGAAGGGAAAATCTATTCCATTACTATTCCACAGGGAAATTAAATAGGCTTGCTGAGTCTGCCTGGTTAGGGGTTATAACTTTACTCTGAATTCCATCTCTTTAATGTAATTATGATTTAACAGCTATGAGATTTCAGTAGATGATCACATTTTACAGATTGCATCTTATAACTCAGAAAACCAGAACAGTATGTTGTAGGTAGCTTAAGCATTATTTGGCACAAGTCAGGTAGCTTCCTTGACACTTAAGTCAGGCTCCTATCTTGAAGCAGAACTTCAGACCTAAAAGATCTGAGCATTCTGGTTCTACTGATGATCTGTGAAATCTTTTAAAGGCTCATACATTCCTAAAAGGTAAGCCACACAGACCACTCAGTGAACACATCCCAGCCCAGTTCTGACAGGAAAATCCCATACTTACCACCCTTATTTTCTCCCCAGGCAAAATAGGGTCTTCAGGCACACTTCTGTCTTAAGCTACTTATTATTTGCTGCACATCATCTTATATGTAGTATGTTATCTGCACTCGTCTCACAAGTCCTACTATCCCTTTCACTTTTACAATGGGTAGCTTAACTAGTACTCCACGCTGCTGTAACTTCAGTTGCTATCCTTGGTATTTTCATCACTTTGGCTGAAATGCATGAAGCTAGAAAAATGGATAAATCATACTTCATAACACACTCCTTAAAAAATAAAGTCTCTGAGAGTCAATGCAGGACTGCACCAAGCCCATCTCATCTGTGTCACCATGCCCTTACCCAAATCTGCAATTATGGTTTCCAGTTAGAGGGCAGGACAACTTGACAGAAAGAAGATGGGCAAAAAGCTATGCCAGCACTTATACGCAGCAGTGATTGTTGCCTTACTCAAGGATTGAATTGACAAGGAGGGAATCTGTGATTAAACTTGGGACATGCTAGTGGACTAAACAGCACTGAAAAAATTACCATCTCTCCCTCCAACTCCTACTCACTGCTTGTCTCCTCAAAGTGTGTTCTGCTCCTTGCTGCTCTGCTTTCTTGAGAACTCTCAGTTTGCTGACTCTAAGCAGAATGTTCAAACTGACCTTGATTGGAAGTGTATGCTGACAGTGTCTCACCTAAAAGCCTTGCAACCTCTGCCATTTTAGGGAGGTAGCTCTCAGCTGTGCAGTAAATTCTTCTTTTCTTAGTGTCTTTTCCAGTGGTCATGGAAAGCAACACACCGACTGTTAAACACACAGAAATGAGTTCAGTTCTGAGGTGTTACCAGTACTAATTTATTCAGCTAGCTTTAGTTCCCAAATGAGAACATAAAATGCACATTCACTGGTGCTTCCAGGAAGAACAGAAAGCAAGTGCAATAGCTGTGCAGCACCTACGAAGTTCAGAATCTCTCACACACGATTTTCTCTTTCTTGCTGTTAGTGTGCCTGAACATAATCTGTATCAGTAAAATAATCTGCAAGCAGGGAGTGCAGAATTCGTTTTCTCTCCCCACTTTTTTTAATGAGACAAACTTGCATGCAAACCTCACGCTGGATCAAGTAGCTTTTTCTGGCATTTCACAGAAGACCAGTCTCTCTCACCCCTTTCTTCTCTCAGTTCCACTTGGAATTAGAAATGCAATTGCCCAATTACTGTGAAAGCAGCTGTTCCTGCAGTATATCCACTCAGGCTGGAAGCAGGAAATAAGAAATCTTCCATGAAAGCCGGTAATTACAAGATTTCCAGTTTAAGTTTTGTACACATGAACTGTTTGGAAGATGTTTGGATAAGTGAAGTTTGGAACACAGCTATTTGGATAAGGACCTGGGTTCTTCAGTGAACACAGCCTCCTGATAACCCAGGTAACATGCAGAAATACCACCCACCCCCAAGACCCCCGCCGCAACTAGCTGCTGATAACCTTAACTAACGGGAAGCTCACTCACAGAAGCATTTCTTATTACTCAGGGAAGAACTTAGCCAACAGCTATTAAAAACAGGACAGTGAACTGTGTATGGAAGGTGTTTTTGGCACCTGCCAAAATCTTGATGGCTTAAGAAATGTTCTGCACCTGCATTTTCCAACTATTCTGTATAATTTTTTAACTGAATATTCACCTGGCACATCTGTGTAGACACTAGGTTTTGACTACTGTGGAACATAGTTCCAGCAAGCTTAAAACTAATTCCTTCTACTTGATGAACCTACTTTATGATTTAACTTTCAAAAGCAGTGTTCAAACACTATTGTGTAGTACTTAGTTTAGAGTTATTCTTCTGTCTGATCTGTAATTCCAGCAGCTGAAAGCAAAGCATTCAATCTCAAGGTGCTGCTTAAGCAGAAGGAAAGAAGCAGTGCCTGCCACAGCACAGTGCATTCCAAAAACCCTCCAGGATAATGCTTCACTTCTAACTGCACCTGCACAGAGCATCTTTTAAGTAGGGCTTTGAGTTAATACTTTGTCCTTACCTTATGTCAGGGATATCAGGAGAACACTGAGATAGCAGTATTTGAAGGGCATTACCTCCACAAAAGCCAGAGCTGGCTACAGATGAAAGGATTTCACACTCTCCCACAGGAAGCGGAGTTATGCACACTTCCCCTTCAAAAGGGATCAGAGCAGGGGAAGTTTACAGCAATTTCTCCAAATGGTCTCATGTGTATAAAGAGACACTCAAGAGTACACTTTCCACAGGGTTTTACCTAAAAGTAACACTGAACATCCTGGTTTAGAACAAAGCCCATCCACATCCATGGAAAGACTGTCCCTAGCTTCAAATTCAATTTCAAATAGGTCCTCGGTTCCTGGGACTGGGGAGCAATCCCACCGTGTTGCATTCCCAGAGATTATAAATAAACTGGCAAAGATCAGTGGCAAAGTTTTATTTTCTGAGGGAAATTTGAAAGATACCTGAATTTCAGGATAGTCTGTTCAAAGAGCAATGGATGAGGTTTGCCTCTCTATTGCTACTAGTAAGGGGCAGATCTGACAGCAATACTCGAGTCCATCCTTGTGTTGGACCTCTCTCTTTGTAAACACCTTAGACCATACTATGTTCAACTTCTTCAGGGAAAACCACAGCTGGCAGTCTACAGATAAGCCAAAAGACTGCTTTATCCAGGAGGTGAGCAAGAAGGATTTACTCCTTCTCTCACACAGAGAGTTTGTAGCCATAACAGTGACAGAAGAAATTGTATGTTGCAAGCTGAGGAAAAAAAAATTAAGATATATTTTTGACAAAAAAGACATTTTTGTCCTGCATTTGTAAATCTACCCCATGGGTCAGTCAAGTACTTAATTTATCACATAATTTAACAGGCTGAATGCTCTTTTTGAACAAGGTTAGGATGACTTACAAAAAGTTTACAACAAATGTCAAAGCGTGTTTTAAGCTGGGTATCTTAAGAGTGTTTCACTTTTTAGTCCAGACAAAAGGAAGACAGAACTAGAAAATTTTATAGAATTATGGCCAGAACGAGACGAATAATTGCTGTGAATCATCAGCCTGAGGTTCACTGACTTTTTTCAAAGAAGGTGACACCAGGGAGTTCCTGCAGGACTCCAACTCCGATTCAGACAAGTTTGCCCATTTGTAAAGATGCCTCTTGGAAATGTGGCAGTGGTGTGGCAGCACGTGACTTATTATCGTAAGTAACATGATTTAGCATATTCTGAAAGCACATCTCTGGGAAGGGGATGTGAACAGGTCAGAGTGGAGAAAATGGTGACACAGACACCCTTTTTCTTTGTTGCCTGGATGGAAATCCAGACTCACACTTCCTAGAGCAAGACTACAGAAAGCTGTCTGGGATGTGTGTCTCCAAGCAAACTCTTTCAAGTACAACAGATCAGACATGAAGTTTGTTATGAAGAAGCGCTGAAACAGCAAACACATTGCATACAATGCATTTCCTACTTTGGAAGTTGGAAGGCAGTATCAAGCCTCCTACAATGCACTTTAAACATTTCTGTCACATTTAAGCAATACAGAAAACCACCACCACTAGGCAGGCATGGCTAACACCACCACTGCTTTCTATCAGTAGCCACTTAGCAGTTTAATTCTTCATAGAGTACAGAAAGCTTTAAAGTTAATTTAGCAAAGATGAAAGAAAATTATCAGCTTTAACCCTAATGAAGCAAACACCACCCCCCCCATGCCCTCAGAACCCTCCTACCCCCCAGCTCTGTTTGCATTACAGTGTAGTAGCTTTTCCAGCTTTTCCTTTAGAAACAATATTTTTATATATAAAAGCCAGATCTTTGGCTCCTAATATTTAGAACAGCTTCACTGAAAGCAATGGATCTGGCCACCATTACACAGCTCACTGGAATTTGCTCTATTTGTATTTACAGTTTTCAGCAGACTGCTCATTTGTCTCTGAGCTGACAGACCAATAAACCTCTTGTCACTTTTCTAGCACACCAGCCCCATTCCCTTCTTCATGCTGGCCAACATCTAACCCGGGCAATTACATTTTATCTCCTAACTTTATCCTGAAATCTTAGCTCTATTATATTGTAATCTTTTTGTCTCTTTTGTGGCTGTACAGAGCTGAACAGCTGCTCAAAGAGCTTCTCCAAATATTTCTGCAAATAAATTTTGTTTTCCGACATTCACAATAATGCAAACAAAAAATGTGCCAGCCAGGCTGAACTGAAAGACCATTTAGAAATCAGTGAGACTTTCACATTATTTCTTCGCTGCTGTTTACCCTGGTCTAGCTCCTATTTAGGTGGACACAGCAGTGGTTGAACTTGGTCATCTTAAAAGTCACTTCAAATTTAACTCCGAATACCCCAAAATCCCAACAAAATTTACGTAAAAATGAAGTAGGAGAGAGTGGTTAAGCACAGTGGTTAAGCAGAAAATTTTCACTCCCAAAAATAAATATGACTTCAATTGACAAACACACTCACATAAGCTCATTTTGACACATTCAAAATGAAAGACTTCTAATATCAGTTTGCCATTTTACACTACATTTTACTTTGAAGTAAAGAAGTGGGTATTAAACAAAGACCAGAATTTGAATGGTGACCATGATTTAATATCTCAAAATTATTTCTTTGAAGCCAATTCTCTAATTAGTATGGTCTTTTGGAAAAAAAATTAGCCCCAAATCTTATGTATTAGTAACATATGTTCAGCCAGTAAACTGAAGGGTTGTGTTTGAACAGCATTACCCATAGAGGTGGTTTGAATTTTCTTTCTTGGTCTACATACACACACTACAGAGTAGTACTGCACACTGTCTAATTTCACTGTTCTTAATGAGACCATCACACACAGTTCCACTGACTTAACCAGCTCTTCACGAAATATAGAAGAGTGTATTTCTTGTTTCCAGGGGCAGGATTTTCAACACAACAGTCAATGAGCAATCAAAGTTGCCACAGGTCTTGATCCTATCAAATACACATTCTTTGTCCTTTTAAGTGTAATGGATTTAACAAGTCTCAGCATAAAACTTGGGGGGGTAGAAAGAAGAAGAAAACCTAATCTCAGAAATATATAGGAAGCTGTCCTCCTGCCTGCTGTGCATCTCTCAGCAGGACATAAAAGAAGTTAATTTCATTCTAAACAATAATACAGGAGACTGGTCAGATGCTAAGTTAATGCCATTTGATACATCCCACATTTTATTTATTACTAGGATCCAAATTTGTGGCACCTACATGCTCAGCACCAAAAAGCTCAAAATTATGAGCTTTTAAGCTGTTAGCAAAACCCCCATTTGGTTCCCAGTAATTTTCAGCTTTAAATTTTAAGATTTTTTGATTAGTTATTGCAGTAGAACTACAAACACAAGCATGAGTTTCAAGGTGTCACACAATTGACACACAATTCAGCAAATACACACCCTAACAGGTTGTTCAGAGAAGCTGTGGATGCCAGTTCCTGGAAGTCTTCAAGGCCAGGTGGAATGGAGCTTTGAGAAACCTGGTCTAGTGGAAGGCATCCATGCCCATGCCTAGGGGGTTGAAACTAGATGGTCTTTTAAAGGTCTCTTCCAACTCAAATAATTTCGTGATTCTATAAGCAATGCTAGGAAGTGGAAGCATGAAGTTTATTTTAACATGCGCAGCAAAGCTATTGCACAGCATGCTAAATTTTTTTAAATACTAAAGAAATACTAAATACTAAAATAGAAAATACTAAAATAGAAATACTAAAGAAGGAATGTTTCCTGGAAGAACTAAGTCTTTGGGAGTCTTGTGAATAACTTTAAGGAAGACCTTCAAGCAACCACTTAGGAAACACACGATTTGGCTCCGACCTCTCCAACAGGTGTTATTACAAGATTGCTCAGCAGACAGCTCTAAGGTTTGAAAGAGCAAGCAAGAAGTTTGAACAGACTACAGAACTGTAAAGGAGACAGTGGACTGAGGAGAAGTAAACAGACACACCAATAACTGGTGGAGATTCTCCCAGCTGTAACAGGAGTGATGTGTGGTACTTGCTTGTTTTTCCTACTCATGGCAAAGGGACTCACCAGCTAACAAAAAGCATGAGGCACACATGAATCAGAACCTACATTTCTGAGAAAACATCCACCAACAGAAAGATATAAGTGGAAAAAAACATTCAGAGTTATTTCAAAAAACCCATAGCATCTCAACAGCCCTCCGTAATTCTTAGTAGCACTGCACCTTCTCTCAAAGTCTTGCATGTCTGCACACGTGCAAGACTCAGCAGAGAAAGTCTCTCTGGAGTTATCTGGGATGATCACTGGAAGCTTAAGAGATTGCTAACGCTCATAATGAAGACTTTTGGATGCAAACCTGTACCTGTTCCCTGATCAGGTTTGTTAGATATGCAAAGCTACCGCTGAACTCTAGGAGAGGGTGATAAGAAAGTTAGGGTCATAAACAGAACACAGTTCCCTCCTAGAGATCAACACAGTTTCAGAATTATTTGAATAATTAAACTGTAATAATATCAACCCATGCTGTTATTTTATTCAAGTAAAAGGCATTGGCTTACAAATAATCTATTTGAAACACAGTATGGAATGACATTGAATTATACCCATTTTCCACAAAAATGGCTTCTGGCACAGCCAGAGACAGTCTTCAACCAATCTCACTTTTGTGCTGATTTGGTCAGGGATTGAAATGGGGGGGGGGGAAGAGTTACTAAGCAACAGCAGGCCAGGAGCAGGAGAAAGGTCTGCAGTCTTAATTGATACTAACATTAAAAAGCAGTGCAACAAGAGAAAGCTCAAGATGAGGGTTTTACTGCTTTGGAAGTGAAAATAAGTCATCATTAGAAACCCCAGGCAGGCAATCACTGAAATCCGAGTTTTTCATTCATCCCAACTACATGCTGCACGATGTATTGCAAACCCTTTTTTTGCAGGGAGATTAAGTAGCTTATTCTCAGTAGTGAACAAGATGAAAGACCCAGATATAGCTCTTACATATGAGAGCCCAGGACACATACGTAGTTTTCTCTCTACTCCTACCTCAGGAAAGGGGAATGTGGTGTAAATTACTGCTAAGCGGGTCCCCAAGACATTGCCATCCACAGAACTGACATCATGTGCAGATATAGCTCTTCCTCCTCCACACTATCTATGGTTAAGAGGGTTGTGACTTTTCTAGAAAGCCAGCCCGAAGCCCAGTCTCCAGACCACTCGGACAAGGCAAAGAAATTTGCTTAGCTAAATCTGTATTAATATGATCAAGCAAGCCAGAAATCCTGACAGTTTCCTTCCAGAATTCATATCTATTTCCTCTTCTACTGTAAGCAAAGTAGTTTCATGAGGATGTGATAACAGAACATGAGTTATCACATGAATACTTAAAAATTCAAATGAAAAAGCCCTTGATGTGGAAATTGCTGTGAACCCTACTACTGAACAATCAACCTTTATTTGCCTAGCCAGCAGTACCTCAAGCAGAAGTTATTTGCTTTAACTTCACCTGAAGAAAATCTGATTCCTGACTAACTACTGGCTTTTTTTATAAGATTCAAGTTATTAAGTTTTGCTCTGATTTTTTTTTTTTTTTCAGGAATCAAACATGTAAAAAACCACACAAACACAAACCCGAGTACCTCAAACTATTGAGCCTTCCAAATTATTATCTCTCCTTCCCATTTCTGCATTCTTTGACTCTGCACTTATTTAAGTACACTAGATTTCAGCATTTACTGGTTTTCCCACATACTCCAATGTACTTAAAGTGACTAAAATGAAACCACAAGAGGGAAAACTACTGGGATGACTGTTGCTGAGGAGGAAAAACCAGCAACCCAGGTCTGGTTCACTCAAACTGTCTGATGATTCGTATTTAAAGTGTTGAGAGTTAAGAGTCATCTTCTGCCCTGATTTGTCCTGGTGCAAGTCAGCTGAGCTTACGAAATAGGATCTGGCACCATGAAGAGGACTGTCCCCTCACAGGATACGAGTAATGGCCACTTGAGTAAATGTAAGTTCCTCACATCCTGCTAGTGGACTAATCTGTCTCTGTACATTCACATTCATTTTTAGTTGCCTGCAGGAATCTGAAGGTGAATCTCATTTGTTACCTAATGAAAGTAATTTCACCAGATACAACACAAGCACTCTGAAAAACCACCATTACTCACACATAAAGTGTAAGCAATGCAGCATTTCTCAGGTTGCTTAATTAGGGTCCATATCTGAACACTCAGCATTCACCACACAAGCCTCAATCTCCTTGGTTGGCTACAGTACCTTTCCAGCTGATTTGCTCCAAGTCTCAAAGAGCAATATGACCTCCTCTTTCATTATCCAGATCACTCTTACTTATTATTCTTTTAAAGTGAAGTGATTCCCAAGAGTAGGGTGACTGCACACCTTCTCCAGAGCCCAAGACCCATCTCCCCTTTTTCAAAACAGAAGTGGACCGCCCATTTCTTTATTAAACTATTTATTTCAAATGAAAGACATACAATGACCAACCAGTCAACCTCAGCAGGCATTCAAAAGTGATCGAACGATACCTATTTAATATCCAAGTTTATATATACAGTTACGGAGAATACATACATACACACAACAAGCACTTCAAAATATCTACAAAGAGGTGATTCTACCTAAGAAATTAAATTATTCTGGTACAAAATACTGTAAATTATAGGTATCAATACCAGGTACACCAAAGGAAGGTGGAGGCGCAATATTTGAAGACTGAATGCATCGGAAGAATTTAATGACCAAGTCACAATGACATGACAATCCAGAGTTCTGAAGAAACAAGCCACACAGTTTTATTAAGTCTACTTAAATCACAGCAGTGCAATTACAGGAGAATAAAAAATTACCAACTGGTACTGAGACAACTACAGGCCTATCACCCTGACTTCAACAGAAGGCAAGAGGTTTTGAACCATAAGCAATGCGGAGCACAGGTTAAGATGCAGAATCAAGGGTTCAGAAATACCATGCTAACCTGAAAACCCATCTCTACCTAATGAAAATATCGCAGGTCTAACCTGGACTTCAGTAAAGCATGTGATGATGTGCCATGTGTTAGTGAGATCGGAAAAAAACAGACAGACAAGATTTACACAGTTAATGAAAAAGCAAGCGCTCTTTACCCAGTAATATCCCACATTTAAAGAGAAAATAGTGGCATAGGGCAGAGTTTTTCAAGTTTTTAATAGTGGTGGTTATCAAAACCCAAGCCGTAAGGGAGTCGCTCCGCTGCGCACAAGGGAAGCGCGGGCCGGTCGTGTGAAGGGAGCCCAGCGCACGCCAAGGTCGGGGAGAGGTTTGCCCGTGGAAGAGGAGAGGCCATGCTCTCGGAAGGGCACGGCGAACACAGCCGGGAAAGCTCCTGCAGCGGCCGGGCTGCCCGGCGGCCCCGGGGCGCCGCTTCTCCGTCCCCTTCACCGCGGGGCCGCCGCAGCGGAGCTCCGGGCGGGCCGGGAGAGCTCTCGGCGCCGGCACTGAGCCCGGCTGCCCCGGCGGAGGTCAGCCTCGGAGCCGCGGAGCTACTCGCTCCGGTTTTCAGCCGCGCTTGTATCACGCCGGGTACAAACACCACGCACCAGACCGGCCGGGGCAGCGCCATCGGCAAACTGACGTGGCCTCGGCGCGGCACGGCCCCCGGCGCGCGTGTCCCGGCGGCGGCGGAGCGCTGCCCAAAGCAGGGGCTCTCTCTCAGCTCCGCGGCCCCGGCGGCTCTGCCCCGCGCCGGGACGGTCCGGCTCCGACCGCGGCTCCCCGCCACCCCCGGCCCCCAGCGGCGTTTGCTCCGCAGCTTCCCCGAGCAGCAGGGCGAAGGAAACCTACCTGCCGGACCGCCCAGGGCATCCTCGCTCTCCAAAACGCCTCTGTGCTTCGCCCCGCGGAGCTCCCCCTTGGACTTCCAAACGAGCTTTACCATCTTGATCATCTCGGGCAAGTCCCAGGCCAGGGTCCCCTGCTGATAACCGGGCAGGCTGCCCATGGGAAAGGGCATCGGCTCTTCCCCCGTCCTCCTTCGCCTGCCCGGCTCTGCCGCGGGGAAGAAGCGCTCCAGTACCGGCATCCTGGCCCGCGCCCCGTGCCGGGGAGCCGCAGCCACCCCCCGGCCCGAGCAGCCGCGATGGGCATCCAGAGCGGGGCGAGGGCGCCCGGCTGCCCACCGCCGCCGTCCCTCGCCAGGGGCGCGCTCGGCCCCGGCCCCGCGGAAGGAAGGAAGGAGCTCCGGGCTCCGGCGGCCGCGCTCGGCTACCGCCGCTGCGCGCCCTCAGCCCGCCGCCAGGCGCCTGCAGCCGGGGCCAAGCGGCTGCCGGGCAGGCGCGGGGCCGCCGCTCATGCCGGCGCGGCGCCGGGACCCGGGGGCGGGGGCTCGGGCCGCTGCTGCGGGCGGCACCCGGGGCGGCCGCAGCTCACACCCCGCTAAGCGCCACGGCCCAGGCACTTTGACTTTATCCCTGCCGCGATGCCATGGGGGAGCCCCCTCCGCCCCGCCTTCCTCCTGGCCCAGCTGGCTGCGGAGCCGGTGGGGGTTTTGGCCTCTTAGTCAAAGCCCGCCGTCACCTGGGCTGCCCTTGGGCGGGAGGAAGGGCGGTGATTCACGGGACGCGGCGAGGGCCGCGAGCGCAGCAGGAGCCCCCGCCTGCCCCGCTCTCGGACGCCAGCCCGACCCCGCACGCAGAGGGGCAGCGGAGGTGCCGGCGCCTGAGGGGTCGGAGAGCAGGGAGCTGCTGAAAGGACGGGTTTAGGGTTTAGGAGAGGGCGTGGGGTCTGCCCCGAGCCCCCGGTCACTTGGGCTGTAAAGCTGCACCTGAACGGGTTCACGTTAGGACAGGGCCTGGTGGCAGCGGTCGCTCCCGGACTACGATGAGGAGGCAATTATTCACGGCTAATCTTTAAAAACAAGGCAAAGGCGCCCGGCAGAGTGCTCTGTCTCATGCAGCAGCAGAGGTGGCGTGCTGGGGCTGCGCAGCTGCCAGCGAGGGCTTCCCCGGACTTGTGGGCTGCCTTCGGCCAGACCCCAGAGCAGCGCCCGGCCCTTCCCTGGCATCCTGGCGCCGCAGGAGCCATGCGATTTTCAAAACATTTATATTGCCTTTATACAATATATGCCCTTTAGCCTGCTCGTGGTACTGGTCTGTCCCTTAGATTACGGAGCGTACAGCGGAGGGTGGAGGTTGAGCTCTTGCATCAGCACTTTGTTTTCAGTACAATTGCAGAAGACTTATTTAATGGGATTTTAGTGGGCTGTATGACATTTTCTAGCGTGCATACGTTTGTCTTCTCTGGGTTATATTCAGTGTTCTGCCTTCTCTCCAGATGGAAAAGTAAACCGCCCAACAAGCAGGATCTCCCTTCACATAGCAAGAGAAGCCAAGAGAATGGACTGAAACTTAACACCCTTACATGTAGAAAACAGTGCACAAATCTTTCCTCCTCATATTAACATCATGCTGTTTCCCTGTTACAGGATTTCTGCCCTGCTTATCTTGATGTCTCAACCTCAAAGTGACAGCTCTAAAGATTTGCTAAAGTTTTGATTCAGACTATAGTGCCATACTATTAGCCCTCTACACTTGGTAGCTTTGCCTTGGAAATTATGAAGCACTTCCAAAGTAGTGTAGTATTCTTTTTGTGCTGATATTTTGCACTCTTTTGTATCAGGATATCCTGACTCATTGAACAAAGGAGTTAAGAACAAAGAAATAGATGATGTGCAGTACAGTAGCTCAAGCATTGACACATTTGTACAATCTGTGGTTATCATTTTCTAGAAAGGCAAATTTTATTTATTTTCATCTAGCTTACTGTGACATTTTAGGTGTTTCATATTGATGTGTCTCGGGCAATTACTCTTTAAAGCACTGTTCCTATCAAAAAGGGATAAACTGGGCAACTGAAATCCAGAAGACTTTGAGGACGCTGTCTACTGCGTGGTTTAAACCCTACACCCCAACTACTTCATTTTGGTTTTGTGCAACAAGGAGTTGCAATAACTTTTTTTCAGCTATTGTTTTTCCTCTTTGTTTACCTCTGTGCTTTGTGGTCCCCACTGAGGCAAAGAGCAGAAGTGCCAGAGCACTCTGAAAGAAAGGCTATCCTTTTGCCATTTCCAGCTTCACTGGATGCAAAAAGTGTTTAAGAAACACTGACAGTGGCACTTAGTGCTATGGTTTAGCTGACAAAGTGATGTACTGCCAAAGGTTGGATGCAATGGTTATGGAGATCTTTCCCAACCATAATGATTCTATGATAAAAGATACCAGACATTGCAGAAGGCAAGGTATTCACAGATGTCCAGACTAATTTTTAGATTAATACCTGAATATTTAAGTGCTTAACAGAACTTAGACAGCCCTCTTGATAGCAGCAATAAGAGATTTCTAAACCTATACTACCTTCTTGTGTCCTTACAACTGTGAAAGGTTTTGTATCATTTGTGGCTGGGTCACTTGGGTAGGTACCTGTTTTTTGGATAGGATCAGGATTAATTGTTGTATTGGTTTTCATTTATAGTTCTACAGGTGCAAAGGAGGAGGCCAGTCCAAAAACAAACTGAAATACATCTATTGTTATAGTATCAGTACTTCAAGAAGATATGTAGTAAACCTAATGAAATGTATGTATGTACTTTTTCTCTTGTAAAATTACTGTCAAATGAAAACAACTGTTTTTAGATAGCCTGGAGTTTTTGTTTTTGTTTTCTTTCTGATTTCTGGACAGTTTAAGGATCAGCAGTTGTGAATGAAAAAAAGTATGTTAAAATTGTTGCTTGGCATTAACAGGTATGTCTGTAAAGTAATTCATCTTATTCTTAATAAACTAATGCTTCACAGTTGTACTCCAATCCAGTGATTACTTATCCTTAATTCATTCAAGATTTTGCTGTAACTGACTTTCTTTTTTGACTTTTTCATTATAAGAATGGTGCCACATAAACTGCTCACAGGAAAGCCTGGGAGGTCTATACTTGAATATAAGGGGTTCTAGCACCAATCTCTACATCACTCTCAGAGATCTCTAATTGACAAAATGCTCAGATTTTGCAAGTTCTCTGCTTCTCTGTCTTCAGCTGTGCTGTGAATATTTATCCAACTTGAAATGTGACCTTAACATCATGCTTTTCAGTTAAGAAAATCCATCAGAAATAAAACATACTCCTACACAGCAATGTACCCAGCCATTTGTAACTGCATTTTGAATGGTCCTTCAGCAAGCTCGACTCACCTAAAATTTCTCTTCTGTAGTCACACTTCCAGCCTTATTTGAAGGAAACGCTTTAGCAGAGATAGATGGCTTTATTTCTACCAACTGCATTTCTCTCTGACTCTGACTTAAAGAAGCTTAAGTGATTACAAGAGAAATATAAAAGTATTAGCTCTGTCCCTCATTCATTCTGAGAATCAATGCCAAAAAAAAGGCAAATGGAGTCATCTGAAAACATGACAAGGCAGTGCATAGTTTCACAGGTAGACATGAGAACTGGAAAAGACTTGAGGAAAGGAATACTGTGGTGTGAGAAAAGGGAAGAGAGTAAGCTGACAGATTAATAGCTGGTGTTTCATAGTTGGTGTCTCTTAAAAAGTTTTACTTGTTTGCTTATTCACTCTGAAGTTATGTACTAAGAGCAGCAGCAGCAGAATTGCATGCCAGATGGTAGAGGAAGTGCCTCGTGTATCTTTCCAGTCTACTGAAGCCTGCAGGGTTCTTGTTAACCCACTGCTCTGGTTTTCATTGCAAATTCCTTTCTTCCCCTTTTTGCTTTTCCTTCCTTCAAAGAAAAAGGAGGGAGGGGGGAAGAAAAAAAAAAGAAAAAAAGAGAGAAAAGCCATAGTTTAAACTGTCAGTAGCACCATCCTTTTGGCTTTGAGCTACCCCGTCTTTTGCCAAATATACTGTCTCCAGCAGCTCTCCCACAACAAATCAGTCCAGACACACAAAAGCTGTAAAAAAAGAATGGTGAAGAAAGATCCTTGATTCTCTTCTTCAACCCCCCCACAGCCTTTTCCTTTTGCTTCCTTCCTCAAGCTTCATTCCCCAGCAGTGGTCTCCTTCTTGCCAGTACTGTAAGCGATACTGGAACCTCCAGCCTGCAGCTTTGCTGACAGCTTCCTTAGAGTACAGGCGCCTTTGCCTTTCTCTATTAACAGGCCATTGTAAAGAAGAAGTTATATTCTATTATTTTTCCCACTTCCATCTGAAAGCTGATTTTGAAAAAATGTCTCATAAATTATTAGCATGGCAGAGTCATTACTTTTGGAAACTTTTCCTATTATTTCAGCTAACCCACACCGCTGCCTTGTGTCAGAACTTGCATTTCCAAACAGACTCCTAAAAAGATTTTATATAGTCTGTTTTTACAGTATATTATTAAAAATTTTTTTGAAAAATACTTTTTTTTTAAGGCCAGTTTTTTAAGTGATTCACAAACATTAAGAAGTTTAAATGTAGAGACCAGCTTCAAAGACTATCAGATATTGATTTTTAGAGAGTGTAAAGCATGAGTCTTTAGATGGCTCTTATTTGTGAAATCATCAGTAGTTGCTTATGAAAAGTATGCCTTTGTCTCTGTCCCAGGGATTGTAGTCATGCAGAGACCACAGGTGAGGCCACTGCCTAGGGTCAGAACCAGGAGGTGACACCATCACCAGAATCAAATTTTAGGAGGTTTCAGACAGGGGGAGTTTAATGTAGAAGAGAAGATTGCAAGTGCTGGGGCATAGTCCCTACAAAGAAAGTAACAAAATAAAAAAAATTTAAAAAAAGGGTGCACATTTACAGGACAGAGTAATCAGAGCAACAGGGAAAGCAAGAATGCAAGTGAGTAACTTTTAAAACGGACAGAGTGCCTAAAAAAGTTGAAGAATATGACAGAAGAAATATAAGCAAGCACAGTTATGCAGAATTTTTTCTAATAACCTCCTGGAAGGTTTCTTTCATCCCTTTAAAAATCATAGTATAATTTTCTTATTCTTTGCCCCACATTTGTCTCATTCCAGATGTCTGTTATTTTTATGTCATTCCTACTAGTAAGAACAATTACTCTTAGTTATTGCTATCATTGCAATTACTTCATTAAATATGAAAAAAATTGTATTTATTTGAGGATAGTTGCCGTGTCTTTGCTCTTAAGTGGACATATAAAATTCTCTAAGTTCTATCTCAGAACATTTTTCCCAACCCTGAAATTATTTTAATATTTTTACTACAAATTCTCAGGAATTCACGAACTTTTCTTTGATGCATACTAAAGGTACACAGTATTTTTTTTTGCCTGCTACCAACCCACTGTCCAGAGCAGTGTGCTGAACTGCTAAGAGGATGGTACAATTAATTAATTAATTAATTAATTAATATTGCCTGATCTTTGCACAGCATCACACATTGAGAGCCTCACCTACAGGAAAATGTAGAAGACAGGCAGTAGTGTTCTATGGATTCATAAACTATTGGTTGTTTTCATCAGTTAATCAGATTCCTTGGGAAAAGGTTCTGGAAATGGAGGAATAAGAATTGCTTGAGTTCTGTACAGCAAGGAAAAAATGCCTTTTTCATTCTTAGTGCAAGCGAAAGAATAAATTTTTAACATTAACAAATTGTACTATTAACTAAGCAAAAATGCTTGCAGTAAAGAAATAAACAGAAGTCCATAACTAATTTGAAACAGTGAGGTTGTGTAATATTTCCTTTGCTCACTTGGGAAAATTAAAAGTTCAGCATACTGAATGTGATGATTCAAATCTCCCACAGTAAACAGCAAAATTCTATGTGGCTTTAAAGTAAATAGAAAATAACAGAATAGATTCATCTCACCTTAAGAAACCATAATAAGAAAATAATAATGATAAGCTGAAAGGGAATTGAAAAGGGAATTGTCAGCACGATATTTAATTGTGTTGCACAATGTATCTGATGGACTCTGTTTATTCCCTCCCTTAATTCTTACACACTAACAAAATTTACCTGATCCAAGGCAAAGTCAAGGGATTTAGAAAAAACTCATTGCCTGAGTTTACAGAGTGATCATTGTAACAGATGCTTAATGATGGACTAGGGTAATGGACTGGGAGGTAAAGAACACTGCATCAGCTTGAAAATGTTGGTAGAAATTGGGTAAGGAGAAAATAATAACCTGTTATTTGGGACAGTGGACATGCTAGTAATCATCTTTATGAAACATCCCTATAAAAAGAAAAACCTCTGCATCCCACAGTATTCCCTTTAGGGAATATGTGAAAAAAGGCTGATTAGAAAAAGGAACTATGTGAGAGACATTATCCCTTAAATATATAACTAATAATAAGTAACTCTATGGTCTCAATGAATTCAAAGGGATTGTTGCCATCTTTAAAGCTGAGCATGTGCTCAGATATTTTCTTGATTGGGACCTATGTATCTAAAAATGATTGCAGCAGTTTGAAAGATGAGAGATGTGCCACATTTGAAATGTTTTTTCTGTCACCTCTTACCTGAATGAGATGGCATGGGTGGCTGCATGGCCTGTGGTATCCTTGCTCGTTATAATATACAGAAAAGATTTGTGACTATGATTTTGTCTTTTTCCATCTTTTGAAATTATAAAAGTGAATAGCTAAGAAATCTGCACTAAATGATATCTAGTTTAATTTTTTTGTCAAAGAAAACTTAATACCGTTAGAATAAGCAGAGCATAAATATAAGGATAAATACAGACTAATAATAGTGCTTGTTCCCTCTTTTTAAAATCAGATATCATAAGATCTGATAACTTAGTTTTTCCTTTTCATTATTAAAATGGAGATTAACTAGATTTGACTAGGAAAAGAAGCACTATTTTAAATAAAATTAATACATGTTTCTTAACTTTGCTAATTTATTATTAATTATTAACTATTAACTATTAATGATTAATTATCAATTGTTAATTATTGATTATTAATATGGAAGAGTCTCTACTCCTGATTATTCTTCAGTCTTTATCTTTCTGACTTTACTAATTAATGGTGGATTTAACTCTCTGTATAATCCCATTTAGACCTCATAACGAGCATTGGGATTGCATAGGTGCAGACTCTCCCAAATTTATTCCTATTTGCAATGCAAGAGTAAAATAATACAACCAAATTGCATTTTGCCCAATGCCATTCTGGTTGCGGATTTATTACCATCTCTGACTAAATAATCTTGATACTTTGGTCATGTTGAATAGCTAGGCCATTAAATTTTTCAGATTAAATATCTACAATACCTGAGTACCATTCCAACACTTCTGCTCAGGTTGTATCCACACTTTGTTCTTCCTTATGCTGCCTGCCCATCAGCATTCCAATGACGTGCACATCCCAAAGCTGGCATTATTTGCCCTCTCACAGAAGTCCTACCGCTTCATTTCCCTCTTTGTACCTTGCATGATGGCAGTGGGTGCAGCTTGCCGCGGGGATAGACAGGAGATGCAGCTGGGAAGTCGTGGGAAAGGCCTAACAATGATGCACAAATATCCTAGTGATAAACTAAGCTCCCTTTGACCTAGTTTCTCATGACTGCAAAATCAGGCCATATTTACTGTAATCAAGCTCTTTGCATTTCTTACGAATGCATTTGTGTAAATTTAGCTCCACTGGGATGAGCAGCTTTGGAAATATGCTGTCACCCCTGCCCTGGCATTTTATTACCATGTACTCAAAATCCACTGATAATCATGCAAACACACGTTGGTTCTTTTCTTCACTACAGATTCTTCTTGAAATATATTCATACTGATGAAGCTGTGGAAGGAAAAAACTCTTGAGCAGATAGCCTGGAAGGAAAAGCTCTCTCCACTAGATCTGCAGATGGAGGGAAGGCTTTCTGGAAAACCTGTTTCTCTCGGATGTATTTGGGCAGGTTGCTCTTGGTAAAGTAGTTCCAGCTGTACTGTGCTTTCCAAGATATCCTGACAATGTGTAAAACCATAAATGTTTTCAAGTGTTTCCTAAGATATCTGTTACAGTTACTTTTTTCCAGTCCAGGCAATCACACATCATTTTGCCAGGCTCTGTACAGCTTTTATGATAGAAATAATAATTTAGATACAAAGCAATTGCAAGATATATTTAAAAAACACAAATGCTTAGTAAAAGAAGAAAGTAATCAGGTTATTTTGAGAAGATGGTCAGGTAAATACTGTACTACATGCAGATTTTTCCGCAGACCCTAGTCATATATCAAAATGTCAGCTTTGTTCATGGTATTGACATCCATAAACATCTCTTTCCATCAGCAGTAGTGCAATTACAGAAGTTTTTAAGTGGGATTGTCAGTCAAAAGTTCTGTCTCCCTTTCACCTGTTCAGTACCTGAACCACCTGTTCAGTACTAGGAACTACATTTGATTGTGCTTTTTTTTTCTGAAGTTTGCAGTATTTTCAATCTATTTTTCTGACGTTTGCAGTATCATGTGCCAAGTCCACTACAAGGCATCACTGGCTACTTACAATTCTAAGACTTTCGGGTTACGCTTAGCTTGCCTTCTGCTGACAGAGATCATCTAGAAACAGCAAAACCATTTTCAGCCACCTTGGGGTGGGGATGAAAGCTAAATGTAAGAGTGATTGCTCCCACAGTCAGTGTCTGCCAGTTGCAATCTGAAGATGCTTAATTCAGAAACCAAGCTCAGATCCTTAGAATGACAAGTGCAGTCTTCTCTGTAGAAGCATGGGTGTGTCAGACTTTAATAACTCCAATAAAAGTCACCCTTTTATTTGAGTTATCTGTAGAGTTCTGATCACACTCAGAGAAGCCGACTGAGGGAGATTGCTGTGGGTTTCCACCAGCCAAGGAAAGACAATTTCAATGCTCAAGGGAGCACCGAACTTCCAGGGACAATTTTGTTCCCCAGCCCTGTATTCACGATCCATACAGAAGCTCTTGAGCGCTTAGAATAGTGGAGAGGTGTTACAGAGTGTTTGTTACTGTGTCCCAGAATCAGAGTTTAAAAAAAAAAGTCCAAACGATGGCCTAGTCTATCTTTTCACTTGTTTTTAGTGGAATATTGTGAATATACTAAATTAGTAAAATGGTTTGTGTTATTTTTAGCAGGAACTTTTTATGCACTTCAATTAAACCCATAACATAGTTGTTGCTGGCTTTTTTTAAAGTATAATATCAATGTTCAAGTAATACCAGATGAAACTGATTTCAGCCACCACTAGCTGGCTTTTCAGAAAAGGAAAGGAATCCTTCAATATTTCCAACTTCAGCTGGAACACGGGCACAAGAAGCGATTTAGCAGGGCTAGTGGGCAAGAAAGTGATGTAACTTTTACCAAATTTTCTGACTGTGTGGAAAAAAAAAAATCCAGCATCAATTGGCCTACTACCTTATTAAACCACTAGTTTCCTGTGACAATGAATTGGAAAATGAACTGCATCTCCTTTGCTGACATTTGGCATCTACATCAGCTGGTTTCTTAATGGTTAAATATCAGATTTCCAACTATGCTATAACATGTGCTTGAGTAAGTCCAATAGGAAATACTTCTTTAAGTCTCATTTTGGCCTGAACATAAACTTCCCTTTCTAGTCATATCAGAAACAGAAGTGTGTGCTGATCTAGGACTGGCTGCTGGTTCATTAATATATTATTTTTAAAATCCTAGTTCCTTAGATCAGAATACAATTCCTAAGATAATTGTAGTAATGGTAGCAGTAGCAAGTTGGAAAGCAGAATTTGTTTTACAAAAATGTCAGATATTTTTTATTAGAAGTTAGAAGTTAAAACCAAATGTCCATCAAGCAGAATTTAAATTTTTGCAGGAAATGACTTCTGAGAAAATATTTTTTTCCTTTTGATGTAGTGAGTATTCTGTTGAGATAGCCTCAAGAAATTGCAGTATAATAAGAGGTCCTATAACCTGGGATTTGAATAACATTTAACCTGGTATTTGAATAATATTTGAATAAACATGTTAGAATATTAAAACCTAAATAAATTAACAAAACAATAGTGAAGGAAAACTACCAGAAAAGGTCAGAATGTAATGCTGGTTATTTTCTTAACAAAATGAGAAATAGGAAACAACTTTTCCCCTATAGGAAAAAAATGCTAATAATTTTTTTTTTTAGGAAAAAAAAAAAATACTGCCTTTTCTAAGGCAGTTTGAATCCACTGGAAAAAAACTAACCCAGCTTGCTGGAGCTATCTTATTGAACATTTTGTCTATGAAAGCATGTGGAAGCCAGAGCAAACATTGGACAATGTGAATGCAAGAATGAGGATGGGTTTGAGTAAGGAGCTCAGTGGCTTGCAGGTGAAAACCTGATAGCATCCCCAAATATCTTTGAATCAGTAGTGGTAAAACCCCTGCCTTGGTGGCTCTGCAGCTGATGTCCTTTCCTGTGGCTGGGACCAGTGTACTGTGATAGAGGAATTGGCAGAAACTTTCCTGTTGAAGCATGGTTAAACAAGAGATATACAGGAGAAAACTCATGGTAAAAGAGAATTGTAGAATAATTTGGATTGGAAGGGACCTCTCAAGGTCATCTAAAGTCCAAAGCTCCTGCAATGAGGAGGGACATCTTCAACTAGATCAGATCACTCAGAAGCCTGTCCAGGCCAGCCTTGAATGGTTCCAGAGGTGAGACATCCACCATCTCTCTGGTCAAACACACCTGTAACTATATACACCTTCAGTTACTGGTAGCTATTTAGTATGGCTAATTACTTATATTTTATTAAAAAATGAAAAAAAAAGAAAAAAAAAGAAAAAAATAGCAGACATTTATCAAGTAGCTGATAGTTTTCTAGATAAGATGAAAAATATTAAGCTCATAGTTTATATATTTAAATATTAAAGGTAAAAAGTAGTTTTATTTAACATGTACATCAATTTTAGGTTATTTTTGTCATTTCACTGCAGCATAGAACCAAATATAACTTTCCTAATAGCTTTTTTTTTCATTTAATACTAAGTACCAATATATTTTAGTGTGTATGTGGGAGTACACATCATTCGAATTAGATAATGTGGTAACAGATGTCTGTGTTATTGGAGCCTCATTTTGCTAGATGTCATACAGACAGGTCGTAATTATCATTTAAAGGTCAGTGTAAGAAACAGGGAGGCTTTCACAACGCCAACTAGTTTACTTAGCCTTCTACTCTGAATCACCGTATCAGAGTCTGTGTCTTCCCTTTGACTCAAAGAGGAACCATGGGAAAACAGCTAGACAATTTAAGCAGCCAAGTTTTGTGCTGACATTTGGGTAAGCTAATTGTACTCTAAATTATAATAATGGACAGTGGGGTAGCATTTGAGAAAGACCAACTGTCCTAAACTGTAACATTTGCTGTTTAATCATTGTGTAGTAGAATTCGGCACCCATCCAAACAACCAAACTTTCCTTCTTTTTCTTTTGATGTTCAAAATGTTCCATTGCTTTAGAAATAAATAAATAGTGGAGTCATCTGTGTACCCCAGTTTCTGCTGAGATCTGAAGCAGGATAAGAATGGTACAGAAGGCACTTCCAGGGAAGATAATCTCATGAGAAAATTCTGATCTTACGTTTTCTGCCTAAATTCCAAGATACTAAGATAAATTGAAACACTCAGAATTTTATTTTTTTTTAAAATAAAATGCACTCTCCAAACCTTTTGAGGGTTGCCTCTTATCTACTAAATGTATCAGCAGAATTGCTTGAAAAGTGTTGATTTTGCAAGTTCAGTCCCTGAAGCTTAAGAAAACAGTAATTGTAATGTCTGTGTGAATATCTGTAAAGCAGCACAATAACCAAAACAGTTTTGTTTTCAGCGGTTCTCATAATATCTATTCTTATTTGAGGAATTCCACTGTATTGGTGGCATGTTGTCACTTCCCTTCTCCTACATACTGTCCTTATGGGAAAATAAAGGAAAATGAACTGTGCCTTCATAATGGTCTTCCATCTCTACGAATGTCACCTGAAGAGTATCCAAAAGATCTGTCACAAATAACACATATTCTTGAAAAGCAATTTACTTCCTTTCAGGGAAGATACAAATTCAGCTCTCTTGTCTGTCACAATTCCCATGTGATACTAAGAAATCAGTTTTAATCACTTTGGCTGTATCTAAGCTGCCTAAACTCTGGAGTTCCTCCTCCTTCTATGGTTGGCAGTGTGAGACAACTGAGAGCTGGGATGCGATCCAGAGCTTATTTCTTGTTTTTCTTTTGCCTCCTGGTTTCTCTGTGAAGAAGTCCAGGGATGTAAGTTGAAAAAGCACCATGCTGCACTGGATAATGGTAGTTGATAAGGAAAGCAGAACTAAGTTCTTTGTAGCATCTGTCACACTGTATACATGTAATTATTATCTTTGGATAATAGTGTTAACTTTTTTCTTCAAAGGAAGAAAGTAATGTTAGGAATAATGAACTTTTAGTATACTGTAATAACAGAGGCCTTACACCTCTTTCTAAACACATTTATTTTGAAGAATCTGTCTCAAACATAGTTGTATACATATAGTTTAACATGCAGACTTGATGATTTAAAAGTTCTTTTCTAATCTAAATGATTCTGTGGTTCTGTGAACCTGGACTATCAAGATTTATAGCTATCTAGTCACCCTCAGGGCACAAACACAATTGGCAAGACAGTACAAATAACAAACGCATGTTGAAATGTAACACTGCTAGCCAGGTTCAGATATGATGGTGTTTTTCCCAGGGAGTCGAGTAGGAGTTCATCACTTTGCAATGTCTGTGAGTCATGCCAGTTAGCACTGGCAGCCCTGCATGACCTTGCAGAGTGCTGTGTCCCCAGCTAACCTGAATGCCTCGGTGTGAAGGACACGTGAAAAGCCTTTCCCTGGGCCAGGCGTGCACAGGGAGGGAATACTTGCAACCACCCCTAAAGCCCTCAGCAGGCACAATGTTCAGGTGGTGTTATTGCTGTCTTGTTGTCCAGCCCAGCTCTGGTTGGGCAATTATGGTTGACAAGTAGTGTCTGGCATCTTCAGTTGCTTTTATTATGGATAATATTTAAAAGGGGGTTTTGGTTGCTCAAAATACTTTGATTATTTGTGCTTCATTATTTGTGTTGTCTTGCCAATAACACCTGGGCTATTAGGTGAGGGTACAGTTGCAAACTACGGTAATAGCTGTAAGCTCTGCTGTTCACCCATGACTGAAGTGTGACCAGTACTGAAGAGGGTTGGATAAAAACGCTATTTGTATCTATGGAACTTGAACAGATTATGAGCAAAAATTTTAAAATAATGTCGTGTCCAAACCAGCGTTTTCATCAAAGAAGTGGGATAAGGATCAATTCTAGGCAGAACAGTGGGATAAAGATCAATTCTAAGAATCATCTATCATTGTCACAAGTAACAAAGGCCACAGTTACTTTATCCCCTTTATGGTTTGTGAGGAGTCATTACCCTTAAATTTAACACAGGGAAGACTGCTTTATCTTTACCTGATTTATCTTTTGTTTGGTCCTGTTGTGACTGGCGGATCAGCTGAAGGGTTGCCCCTGGCAGGCACAGCCCACACGCACAGCCTGGCCCAAGCTGGGCAGAGCTGTGTGCCTGGCTGGAGACAGAGGCTTTGGAGGTGAGATGTGCTCAGAAAGTTCCCTGTCTGGCCTACCACCAGCACTGTGTGCTGCAGCACTGAAATCAGCTGCAACAAATGCTTGCTTTCTCACCTAAATACCAAAAAAGTGATATTGCTGTTGAGATGTGCCAATTTGCTCTGTACAGTAAGTGAAGGGATGTGCATTTCTGAGAGGAGCTAGCACTTGAATGTGTTTCAACATGAGCCACACTGGATGAAGAGCTGTGAAGCAGTAAAAAAGGGAGGCAGAAATTCCTGTCTGTGATTTCTCTGTTCCGAATATGTGTGGCCTAGGGTGGGAAGAAAATCTTCCCAACCCATCTGAAAGTAACAGCGTCGTGTTTATGAGAAGAGCGTAGGCTTTGGAAGGTTGTCATTCCGAATATCTGTAAGCAGTTTTTGTGCATTTCTTTCATGTCTGCCATTTTCCACATTACTGAAGACCTTTTTTTTTGTTAAATTTTGCTAAAATTTACACAAAACTCCTCCAATTGTACTACACTAAAAATCATTAAATGTATGAAATCCCTTTTCATTATGAATCCATAGATTGTAAAACCTAGAGACTGCTGATTTGGATGTCCTGATTCCAGACAACCCAGTTAGAAGCATCTAAAATGAATTGATTTTCAGGAACTAATTAATAAGTATCATTTCACTAAAAGGGTATTTCTTTAACATACTGCACGTTGGTATCATAAAATCATAGCCTGAGGTTTTAAGTCATGATGGAAAAGATATAGTAGCTGAGGAAAAGGTATCATTCCTTAAAGGGCCAAATTGCCTTTTTAAATATGTGGTATCATGTTTCTTGGCTAACTCTTCCCATGTATGGAATATTATCTGCATTCTCAGAGCATGACCAATCTAGTGATTTTTCTGTTTTATACCATGTAAAATGCCTTTTACATACACACTGTAATACCTTGCATTTCCTTAGTACTGCACAATGAGTATTTTCTAGATTTTCTAAATTTTCTAGAAATCATGTGTATTCCCTCTAATGCCCATGTATGTGAAGTAGACATGTGTGCAGACCTAGCAAGGCAAGCCAACGCTCCCACTCCCACATGTGCACTTCTGGGACATTTAGCATTAAAAGCAAAAAAATTGGGCAATGTGAGACTTCCTCTCTACACCTGTAGTTGCATTACCTATGATTGTTGTTACAAAATTGGACCTGAGTTGCAACCAAGTTTTTTAAAGTTTCCTTAATTATTCTATAATTAGAACTGGCTGATTTTAAACATGACAAGAACTGGATGTCTGACTTCGTCATACATGTGAGCCCTCTCAAAGTCTTCCTGCCCTCTCTCATTACTGTTCTTCCTCACAGTGGAGGAAACTTAAACTAGTCACCCTTGGGTCCTTTCTAGTTAACCAAGAGAAACAGCTTATTTGATTCATATGAGATATTTACATTGCCACACTTTATTTTGAGAGATGAAAAGGGCTGTCAAAATGCCTGTGTCATTCTGTTGACTGACAGGGAGCCTCAGATATAAAAATTCTTACTGTGGACATATAAGAGGTAAAAAAGAGGTAAGGAGAAAGCACACTGCTCCCCTGGCCATTCAATGTACTCTCTGTGAATTTACTGCCCTCAGTATTGTGCAACAGCAATTCCTTCTTTAGAGTTGAGATTGCCCATTTGTACTCTTCAACCATGACCTTTCTGTGCTTTATTGTCTTCTGCTTTCTTTCCTTTTCCAAGATGAAACTCCTTATCAAGCAGTAGTTTAATAGAGTGAGAATAAAGACTTCAGAACCAGGAGTTTCTTTATTATAAAGTTCCATAATTTATTTTGCAAATTTTTTTTGTATGTTTCATCTATGCATAGAACATGACTAAACAAGCCTAGGAAATATATGAATCTTGATATTTTGGCTCAGTACCAGTCTCTTACAAACTCTTCCTCACTTCACTCATCCAAAACAATCTAGAACTTCAGCCAGAGTTATCTATTTCTATATTCAGCCTATAATGGAAAAATAGGTTGAAAATATTAACAGCTATTCCATACTGATGAGACAAGGAAATTAAATACCTCCAAATAACTCCACTAGATTTAAATTTTTCCCCCCTATATAAGCCTGAGGAAATAAAACAAATCCCATTTAGATAGGCCAAGTTTTTAGGGACAGTTAATGACTGAAACAGTAATTACAGGAAAGGCAACCTCAAAGAGCCCGAGTTCCACATCAGTAACAAACTGTTACTGATGAATCAAGAAGATAAGACTACCTTTACGGACAAACGGGAAAGGGTCTAAAAACAGATATTCCTGTTAACAATGGGAAAATATCTGGAGAAAAGCCAAAGTCTCATTTATTTGTGCAGCCTTTAGGGAAGAAAGTATAATGTATGGTTGCCATGTTAGGAATATAAGAAAGCAAATTAGTAGTACCTGAGAGGCTTTTCAAACAGAAATCTATCTTAAAAGGTAGTGTATTTGATATCTAGGATTTGTACATGATGAAGATTTTGTAATGCTTGTGTGGATGGTTTGAGGATGTTTATAAAGAGACACACAAAAGTAGGTTTTAGCATGTGAAAGAGAAAAAGCATGGTAGGGAATCTGACTTCCTGTCAGGTAGTTGAGCAAAGTATTGAAGGAAAAGAGGTATATCAATTTTCTGGTAGTAGGAGATGAGAAGGAGAAGGCTGCTGAGATCTGCACCTGGCCCTAGCCAGAGGAATGACTTTGTTTGTTACAACCTTGCCAGCTTCCATGTGTTTGTTTCCCTGGGGGCAGAAGCTAAAACCTGTTGTGATGTGATAGTCCTTGACTTCCTGGAAGCAGCAGATAGCCCACTAGATGGCTAATAGCCTCAGCACACTGGGGTGGCCAAAACACCCACCTCCTGCAATCTCCTGTCAGTCAATGGGCAGTGTGATAAAAACTTCCACTACAGTTCTAGGGGAGCCACTGGGACTCAGCACTAACACAATTTTTGGAGAGGGATGGATGGCTGAGCAGCTGTAGAGCAGAAGCAGAGCTGAGAGTATGGTGAGGACAGGAGTAGTAGACTGCCTAAGTGTCATGATGGCCCAGGGTGAGCTGAAAGTGGCAAATTCAGACACAATTAACAGTGAACCCCACAAGTACATCAGTTGGAATTTTTGCTGCCTTGTAGGATGAAATAGGCCAACACATACAGAGAATTTGATGGTGATGGAAGGTATTCACTACAGCTGCTCTCTGTTGGCTGGAGACAGAACTAGGCACCCACAGGCATAGAGAGATGTATGTGTTCCTTGCTTTTGTCAACTGATAACTTCTGGGATTTCTGAATTAGGAGAGTCTTAAGTTTTTACCTCACCATAAAATGAAATGCCAAGAGCATCAGGTCTGTAATTTAACAATAATTATGAAGCCAGTAAGTGTAGCTTTGTTTAAGTAAGACCTGGTTAGGTCACATCTCTTAAAAGTAAATGAAAAGGGAAGATTAAAGTGGGTTAGCAGAGAAGGATTATCTTTGACCACATGTTATCAACTAGATGGCCTTATGCCTTTAAGTCTAGGTTAATTATGGTTTTTTCCAACAATATCCAATTATATGACGAATAACCTTGGCATCTAAGGCAGGAACCTCTGATATGCGTCACTTCTTACCTCAAGAAGACTGTTTATCAGAGTTATCAGTGCTGGCTGCTAAAAAATCAGCCTGCTATTGTTACACTCCCATTCAGAGCACGCTGTCTTCCAAAACATCCGAGCAGACCTGACAGTCTGACAGCTGGGAGTACTTTGACATACTCTACCAGAGGGAACTCCTGGGGGGAATAAGCCAACTGCATTCATTTCACTTCCTCCTTTGTAGTGTGTGGTAGTGTAGCTGGGGAATCCAGGGGAAGTCTCCTCTGTGAGGGACAAAGCAGCAAATACATATAGGAAATATTCAGGTCATATTTCTGCTTTGCACTTATTTCACTCCAGGTTCTTATTAGGCCAGTGGTTACAAATTGCAAGGACAGAAATATCTTGCACTGTGGGAAAGCAGGCTTTTATATACAGGGATCACTCCCCAGTCACTCCACAAAGAGAGAAGCATTCAGTTTCTGACTAGCCTTAGATCCCATGAGCAGCAAAGATTGAAAAGCATTATTAGAACAACAGGTGTTACAAATAAAGTGCTTCCCAAGAATAGATTAGAAGGTGATGTAGTTCATACAGTAATATCTTGTACTGTCTTAGAACAAGAAGAGTCACTATAAATTGGAAAAAGAAGGCATGAACTGCATTACAGAATTGTTTGGGATTTTCATTAATAGAAATAGGTATTTGATAGTTTTTATTTATTTATCAAATTAGCTATATAATACTCTAATTAACCTGGGATTTGCACTTAATATATATGTCTTGTTTGAATCTTGGGTTACTGCTTTAAAAACATCTGCTGTCCCAAATAAAAATTATCTTCCCAACCCTTTGCCAGAAAAAAAATAAGCTTTTGACACATAGCTAATAAAACTTTTGTTAATAATTAAAGAATGTTGGTGATTAGAACCAGCCTAGAGCTGCTATACATGATATACAGATGAGATCTATCAGTCTCTGTTTCATAGTGAATGTGAAAACATGGCATCCAGATATTACAGCCTAGATCCAAAAAATGTTCCTGAACTGGGACTTTGGAATTTCAAATAGGATTTTGTGCTTACATCCAAGGATAAGACCCTGAAAATTCCCATTTCACTTTTGTTTGATATTGAAAATGCTTCAACACTCTGCCCAGATCAAATTTCTTGCTTTGCTTTCTTGCTTTCTAACTTTAGACCCAGTTGGTGTCTGAAAGTTTTGATTGAGAGTGTACTCAAAAGAACCTCTGATTGAGACAGAGCTCAGAAGTCACTGCTGCTTTCATGTTTCCATCCTATTTGCATCCAGATTTTTTTTCTTCAGAAAAGAAACACTTTTTCTGGAGTTCCCTTGGGTTCACTCCAGTTGATGTTCTCAGTACCTGCCAGGTACAGCTCATCACGAGCTCTAGCGGTGACCGCTACAAAATAGGACTGAGAAGAGAAGAGATGCCTTTTCTTTATATAAACATAAAACTGAACATGGAATTTATATATCAGTTTAGCATTTATAAGGGTTATCCATAAATTGGGGGAGCAGGTTAAATTTCACTGTCAGGCTGGGGGAAAGGCTACAACTTGTAGCTCCTAGAAGAACACCTTGCCTGCAGCATTAGATGTACTGAGCAAGAGCAGCCTGTCTGTGCCATAAAGAATTCAAGATTAGTTGTGTATGTGTGTGCAAGAGTGAAATGGGTTTGTAGTGTAATGGTTATGACATGCACCTAGGATGAGGGAGAATGGAAGTCTTGTCTGAACTTCATAGTCTTCTTCTTGGATTTTATTACTTCATGACTTCCATGAGGGACATCTAGCCCAGAGACCACAGTTTAGGAGTGCTTCTTCAGTAGTGTGTGATTTCAACTGGAGCAGATTAAGCTGTAGTTTAAAAATTTGATTTATTTTTGGCTTTTAAAGTCAGCCTTTTTTATTTAAGATTTTTTAAATTTTAGATTTAAAGTAGCTTTAATGTAGCTCTCTATGGTTAAAAAATTGGTCAGGTGCTTGTGAGCCAAATGAAATGACTGAGAGCCCTCAAGTGAACAGGGACTGTTTGCAGTGAGTTTGTTCATATTCTTTTTCTAACTGGCTGATAAGCTATATACAGATGCTTTCAAAGTCCCACTGGGACTGGGGTGACTATTTCAATACTTAATAACTTTAAAAGACTGAACCTGCAGTTTTCCTGTTCCAGTGTTGCTGCTTTATTTCATGGATACATATTTGAGTTCCAACATTTGCACTTCTGAGGCAGACTCAGACTCAAATTGCTGTGATGTTTTGCCTCGGAAAAATTACAGATTACTTGCCACAGTCTTGCATTACACACCAACCAGCACTTTAGGGTAGCCTTATAATGACAAGAAAAATACAGACAAAGAGCTGTTCCACCAAGAAAGACGCATTCATTCTGGTGGTCTGGCTTCGGAAACTTGATTTAAAACAGCTTCTTTGTTTGTTTTTGCAATAGTCAAGGGGTAACTGGCAAGTGTTTGTGCACCAGCACTCATGGGAGAAAACAGCCTGGAACGTGGGAGCAGGTGTTGCATTGGCCAACTTGAAACAGAGGGAAGATGACTAAAACCCTCCTTCATTCTCATCCCTTGCCAAATTAAATCCAATTTAGAGCAATGTGTTGCTACACATTGCACCAACAATTAAAGAGGATAAAACTCCTGACTTATTTATTTTAAAACTGAAGAAGTCCTGTTTTACAGTACCATAACAACTGCTCTTTCGAAAGAGATGCCACAGGATCAGTGAGCAAAGGGCATTAAGAGCAGAATTTTATATCTTTTCAAGCAGCCAGCTCCTCCATGAGCAGGACACTCACAAACTGCGATCTACAGCTGACACAGGCACTACATCAGCTCCATCCCTCCCGTTACATCATCCATGTCACTGTGTTAATCCAACTCATCTTCCCTTTTGTCAGATAAGTTTACTACCACAAGCTGGGTCACTAGAGATCTTACTTGTTAGCTCTAAGTGAGCAAGCTCAATAAGGAAATGTGGTAGAAAATGAAATGTTGACTACAAATTATTTTTATCAAAAAATTCCCGAATTCCACAGGGATTTTGTTCTGTTTGTCAGAGTGGTTTAGTGCCCATTTTCTTCCACAAACGAAATTTCAATTTTCATCTGTATATACTGGATTCACAGATGTTATAGAAATTCCTCAGGTGAAACTTAACATGTCTGTCTCTATCCCATTTTCTTCTGTGACTGAGGTTACTCAGCCAAGCTGAACCTGCTGTGAGCTGTCACCAGGGACTCCAGTCATATGCTGGAGTAACTCAGCGAGACACACAGTGATGCACCTCCCACATAAAAGACTGAAGCACACAGACCTTTGACAACCTTGCCTTTTAAAATCCACATCAGCTTTTCTGAATCTAAAGCTTGGGTCTCAAATTTTCATCTGAAATGTAATTATAAGTTCTAATTTCAGGAAGATGATCTTTGTCAAACATTTCTGAAGAAATTCTTATTCCATCCAGCTAAGGTGTACACTTGCTATCAAAAGCAGGCAAGTTTTTTAGTGGAAAAGGAGCGGGCATGGTGATAGCAAAAATAACTGAACGATGGGCCCTGCCTATGTGAACCTGTACTTCTGGTGTAGCTCCCACCAGGGGAGTTAAATATGTCCATAATATGAGATCCTGCATCACATCTTGTTACTCTTGAGGCAGCTTCAGCAAGAATATAAGAAACAGATGGATAAAGGTGCCAGCAGCTTAGCAATTCCTGCAGATGATCTTTCCATTCCAAGGAAGATGATTTCAGGCAGGACAGTGTTAGAGGGATTTATGCTGTTTTGCAGAAGGAGGGCTTGGGTTTGCATAGCAGCCAGCCTAAAACTTTCTAGATCTACTACTGGAAAGTCACTTAAACATCAGCAACACCCTCCCCCAACAAAGATCAGGAACAAAAAATGTCAAGCAGGAAATGTTCAGAGTGAAGAGAGAACTGTGGTGCTTCTGATTAAAATCAAAATCAAACTCTCCCCCACCTCATTCTAGGATTTCAGAAAGCTTTCCAGAAAACATCTGCCTCCAGTTTCCTCTTTGTTTATTCAGTCATCAATTATCAAGAGACTTTTTGTTTTGTCTCAAAGAGCTGCACAATTTGAAGCAACTGTGGTATCTAAGATGGTTCTGCCTAAACCAAACACAGATTTCATCATGGCACAGAGAAACTGGTTTGGATTAAAATAAAAATATCCAAAACCAACAGCATTTTCTCTGTAAACTGTTCTGAGGGCTATTATAATGTCATTTTTCCCCGTGAAACAAATAATACACAGACTTCAAAAGCCCTGAGTCTTGTTCTTAAATGACAGGAAATAAATGAGATTTGCCATCATGATGTATGATGCTTCCATTCCTTTTTTTTTTTAAAAAAAAGTAAAATATGTTAATAATTAAAGTAATGCAAATTTGTATTCTTCTGTCTTCTTAAGTATTATGACATGCGCTTGCCTCAAGAGCCCTCTAGGACAAGTGTACAATGGCAGTAATTGAACCTGTGCCTTTCATAGGACCTCTGATAAACCAGTGGATTAATGTCTGCTGTTACACTCCCTGCTGATAACAAGAAATTGCAATGAGGCATCTGCCATTCATCTTCCCTTTCCAGCAGAACACTGTCAGTGGCTGCCATTGTTGTTACATCATGTAGCTGCTAGCTGGGGATTCGAATAATTTATGCTACCCCTTAACTTACATTTGCATCTTCACAACTCCTTCCATAGGAGAAGTTCCATGGTGATTTTAGTTGAATATTTACAGAATGGCTGAGTGTATTGGCAACTTATTTGAGGTTTACAAAGAAAGGCCAAATAAAACTAGTTTAATAATAATTTTTCTGTATTGCAGATACTTCCCCAAGTTTGTGAATATAAAACTTCTGATACCAATAGTTAAAGAAATTAAGTTCCATCAGAAAATCTGCACAGGGCAATTAGAGCCGAGGGAAATAAAATTTCTGCCTCTTTCTTAGACAATGACCTTTCTCTTGAGAAATGCCTATCTCAACCATCAAACTTCCAGAGCATTCTGGGACTTGACAGTCATGTACCTTAACTATAAATTTGTCTTCCTACTGTTGCAGAAGCCAGTAATATAGTTCATGGGGTGAAAATGCACAGGCTTCTTTTTAAGGTTATGTCCATGCATTATTTATTAACAAAAACAATAATAGGACAAACATATATGTGTATATATATATATATATATATGGGCTATCTTTACATATTATCTGTCTGAAAAGACAACTGTCCCTTCTGTCAGCAGGTTAATGTACTTCTTGGTATGATCATGTTATAGATTTCTGCTGTCAGTTTATTGCACTGTTTTCAGATGGAGAAGTCAATTCTAGTCCACTAATCCTTGCTTTCTTCTAAGTCTACTAATTAAAGTGTATGATCCCAGCCTTTCTGAGTCCTTTCATTAGCACTCTCTGTTACAAAACAAAAAGATATCTCAATTATAATTTGTCCTATATATGCATGAATAAAATGTGAGGATCTCATTAATGTATGTCAATAAACAAAAGTCTGAAATATGAATAATTCCTTTGAATTAAGTGTTAAATTAAATTTTCTCCGTATTAATCTATAAGCTCAGTGTGAAAACCTGATCAATACTTAAAAATCATTTAACCTTATGTTTCAAAAAGGGCAAATTTCTCATTGGACTAAATCCCATTTGCCATTCCCCATAAACCCATTCTCATGTGAGTACATAAGACAAATATCTGATAAAGTTGTAGGTTTCATGCACTAATTGATGGCACATGCACTCAAAGTAGGCAAACGGCAAACACACACTTACATACAACCTGTCATAAATTATGAATTATATACATCCTAAACATCCTCAGTTGAATCTTAACTGAGCTGAATGGTCCTGAAGGTAATTTGTGGCTACAGAAGTCTGCATGTTAGAGCAACTGTTGGGCTGAGGTCCCGATGGGTGTTGACTCTCTGGCAAGGTTCAGAGAAGCAGGAGCGCAAGAAGAACAAATTGGCTGAGTTAAACAGCTGTGGCAGAGGCCCTCAGGTCTTTACTGTGTATGCTTTGAAGGATTTTGTTTGGGCTACTTCTAATCTATGTCCATGGATTAGATGTCTAGCAGCAGCTAGAATGCACTAGAAGTGCTCCCAGAGCACAGGGCTTGCTCTATTACATGCAAAAGTTGTCCAGTTTGTCTATTCCGAGACTGTTCCATAAGGCAAACCAGAATTTGCAGTATGTTGGGATAGGATCTCAAGAACACAATCCTGAGATGATCTAAAACACTAATGTGTACACTTTCTTTGCAAAAATGAGCTACACAGTACCCTTCCTAAAAATTTTACTGTGGATTGATTTTCACAACGTTATGAAAATCAAAACCACATTTGAAATATTAATGGCAGAATTTAGTCTTCATATCTAAAGGTTTCATGATAGTCAAATTTTTTTCCATGGGACAGTATGTTGGATCCCTTAAGCATTTGAAAAATACTTTGTCATGTTTTCAATTTACTTTATTCAACTCGAATTCAGGAGCCATTCAGAAAAGGTCCTGCAGCTATGTCAAAGGGAGAGAGAGAAAGGAAGAATTCACTAAAGCAACGAGGAAAAGAATTCAGTTAATAAAAACAATTTCCCACAAATAGTTTTCTACAAATATCCTGAAAACTTGAAACTTGATTTAATGTTAAAAAAAAAAAATAAATCTTGCAGATGCGGTTGACTAGCCTATTTTTCTATTATTCCCTCAGTTTTAAAACTGAGAGCTTTGGACACCATGAAAAACAATATCTGTACTCCAGGAGTATGATTATTCTCCTTCCACTGCTACATCCACACTTCAGTTCCTTGAGGAGTCAATGGGGAGTACAGAATTCCTCAGACCAATTTTAGTCATCTGGTTTGCAATGATCTAAGTCTGAAGGAAGCACCTCTTTCTTGTCCTTTTCTGCTACAAAAGGGATGATTAGATGATGGCTGTAGACTTTAAAATTAACTTTTTTTTTATAGACTTTTACAGACATTCTGCTAGATGAATTGCATCCCAGCTGTCTTTGGCATTATTTCCTCTGCAGAGTGAGAGGAATGCCCTACAAGGGAATTCCAGTAGGAGAAATCTCTGAACTTTTCTGTAAGAGATACATTAATTTCTTGACATAGCCAGCTGCGATTCAGAAATTCCATTTCTTGTTGCTAAATAGAATTTCCATTATTTACTACCAATATTCACAGTCACACTCCATGATTTCATAAGCCCAGAGCCTCAAGTGTTTGGATCAGATCAGTGCTTGAGCATGCACAGTGACTGACCCTGGCATGCAAACTTACTTCAATCTACTCTTTTTTTGGCTCCAGTGGGAATATGTAAATACATGCTTAAGTAGCTTGACGATCAACAGATGATCTAAGAAAGCAACTTAATGTGTTAAGAAGTATGAGATGTACAAGAAGATAACAGATTATAATTAGAAATGGTACTTTAATATTAAAAAAAATAAAAATCAAAGGAAGCTAAAGCCATTAAGGAAAAGTAGTTATCCAGATAACCAGGCACAAGAACAGCAGGGTTTTGACTTGGTAATTTTATTTTTTTTATACTAGAGGTGAAAAAAAATTCCTACAAATGTTGCACTGCTAATTATCAGTAAGAATGGTAAAATTATTCACATTTCAGAACAGCAAAAATGCTTAGCTCCAGAATATGAGACTTATAATACAGAGCAGAGAAGAATATATTAAATATATGAAAATGCATTCTTAACCTGAGAAGTTTATGAGCATGTACAGCCAGGAACTGAGTGCTTGAAAGCACAGGAATTCCGTGGCTTTCTCAGACATAAATCATTCTTACTAAGGGTAGTAACACAATAATCTGTTGGACATTGCAGAGACTGTGAAATTCCAAGGTATCACCAAGTAATAATTAAAGAAGCAAAGATTAATTGCTAGAGATGAGCTCAAACCACAAATTATAAACCTGAACCTTTTAAATCTAATTTTGAAAAGTTTAGCACTGGAGATTTCATTATATGTATGTTATCATGGAGGGATGGCTGATGTAAAACCATGAATAAGTGTTTTCTTCTTCAATTTGGTCCCCAATTTGGTTCCTTTCCCCTCCTCCCCATCTTTTGAGAGAATGTTATTATAGCAGTATGGTTAGTCACAGCAATTTTCTGTACAGCAAGTACTTTGGGTGAACACAACCCACTCATAACACTTTGGACAAAGAAGATGGGAAACTACGTGAGTGCAGTCCGTGTTTGGGCACGAGGTTAGGCATGAGGAAAAAATCAAACTGTGAGGAAGCAGAGTGAATAGGCACTTGAAATCTATTTTCCAGCAGGGGATCAGCAATAACTCATGTGACAAATACCATGAAACAACATATGAGATCATCTTAAGTAAATCAATCAAGCCACTGTTCCTCTGCTTTTCTAAGAAGTGCTTAGTTAAAAAAAAAAAAAAAGGAAAAAGGAAATTTGGGGTTTTTCTTGTCTTACATGTGTGTGCTCCCCCAGATGCAGGGGACTATTTCTCATCCACCTGGAGTCAAAACCAGCATTTGTCCTTGTGCAGGGTCAATATGTGGAACAGAGTGCACCTAATCCCAACCTGTGTTGCCTTTATTTGGGTAGGTAAGAAAAAAGTGAGTGCTGTGTGGTTTAACTATCTTAGGGTGATGAAAGTTCAGAATTAAAAGGCTAACCTCTCACTAGATTATTACATAAATGGGCAGCAGAATGCAAGCCTTCTGTTTGCAACATGCTTTGGACAAAAAGGGAGACACTTGGCTTTGCAGCCTGCTAGAATTTGCAAGTGTTTGTAGCCATGCTTTGAGTGCAGCTTCTGGATAGGACTTGGAAACCTGTAGCTTTTCCTTAAATTCTCAGACAAGCCAAGAAACCTTTATGATAGAAAGAGAAGCTGAAGAGTCAGGGGTTTGGGGTACTTCTAGCTGGGGGTCCTGAGGGTTTTTTTTTATAATCTCTTGAGGTTTTGAATCTCAGCTGGATCTCCTGGTCCAAATGAATGGCTTTTGCAGATGTAGACAGCACAGTTACACTCCTCTACAGAAAGACATCGTGTTGTGCTTACATTATATAGACACTGCCAAATCCTCATTACTGCATTCTCTGCAAGTGCCCTGACACTCCCATTTCTTTCCTGTACCAGGTTCAGACATAGGATAAAACCATATATGATTCAAGTTGATGTTTATGTGATAGAACACCAAGAATCCTAAATTACATTTAGAAAAGTGTTTTATATGCATGCTCAAAAGGACAAGGTCAGTTTTTGTCTCCTTCAGCACCCTTCTGAAAGATAGAATACTGCAAGAGAAGTAGTTTCAGTCTGACCTGATTTACAGGACAGAACAGGATAAACAGGTGGTCACTGTCACTCAACTACCAGCCTATATAATTACCTAAAATAGTAATTAGATCAAAATTACTTGAATAATAAGATGTTGTTAGAGAACTGCTCTTTAAAATATTCTTAGGGCATCAGAAATTTGAATTTTTAAGGGTTTTTTTTATTTTTTTAATAATTTCTTAGCCAAATTAATCAAATAGTCATGGAAGTAAAAGCTGGATTTGATATTTACATTCTTTGTGGTTTTAGGCAAAAATATTATCATAGTAAAGACAAAGAGTTCTTACTTGTTTAGCCTGAAACCGTAACATGGTGATGAAGTGGCACAATGGTGGCATGTGTACACCGTGAAGTCCTTGACAAAGGAGCTGCTGTTGTGGCCTCATGCCCACTGGTTTGCCACTTTGTGTCACCAAGCAGCACTCCCATGTAGGCAGCCTGGCATCTCAGCCTGCCACATCAAGCTTTTAGCCTGCTCTGTACCGGCATGGCCAACAAGTCATGGGTGTTCTCACAGAAAACAGGTGAGATTTAGAAAGTACTGCATTTCAGGAAGGTACAGTCAGGTTGGGGAAGAGGGCTTCGCTGACATGAAGGAGCAATAAGCCTCTATTTCAGTGGTGGTAAGGACACAGAGAATCCACTTTTAAAAATTCATTTACAAGTACAGTTGCAATATCAGGAGTTAAGTCTAATTTTTTAATTGTGATAATATACTGGAATGCTATTTTAGAGGAAAAACGGGAAAGTGTTAGAAGTTATTTGAAAATCTCTACTCAATTGGGTAGAAGAGCTACAGTTCCATAGGTCCTATCTATACAATCCTGTTCTCATCAGAATAAATTGTTGGTAGACAGTGGCAGTTGGAATATGAAACATAAGTGAAAAACTTGAAGCATTGACTTATATGTTAAAATTTGAATTTACCTACATTAACAGGATATCAAAAGGAGACATAGTGTTTATCTTTTTCTGTTCATTCACACCATTACTTTATAAATGGAAAAAACCAGGTTCTCTTCATCCTGTGTTGCAAGCTGCTCATGGAATAGAAGCCTATCTTTTCCTAGCAGACATCCTAAGCCTCTCCCTCCCATCAGCTATGAAATTCTCAGTAATCCTGATGGGCAGTGTAGCAACGAGCATGGATTTCTTGCTAGTCACTGTAGATTTTAGGCCTTTTCCCCATAAATATGTTGCTCAATTTTACAAAAATTAATTCGTGTGTTTATTTGCATTTCATTTGCACAGACAGAATACTAAGTCTGCATAAGGTCAAGTGCAGCTGTAAGTCTTCAAGTGACTGGGATATAAATAGTCCCTATATTTGGCTATTTACAACACCATTGCTCATGCATGACTATCAGTTGCAGCACAAGTTTTGCATGTGCAAGAGATACAGGGTCACATTACAAATGATCTCAGCGAGGGCTCCAGGAAGGGCTCAGAGGTTCTTCCAGTGCAGAACCATTTGACTAGATGCCTCATTTTCTTTTTCTCCCTTTGCTGCAGGGCAAGTTGACACATTTAATTACTCTTCAGTATTTTTACCCATTAAGTTATTTGGTTATTTACCTGATCATGTTTTGCAAAGCAAGTTATAATAGATTTTTTTTTTTTTTTCTGCCACAAATGAAGGTGCCTTCAGTGGTTATATAAAGGCAGGGACCAGCCAGCCAGAGCCTTGCCAGTACCCCTCTCTCCTGGCTTTCAACACAGTTGTTATTCCAGTAACGTCTCTCTCTCTTAAGCTGTGGCTGCCAACTCTGTTCAAATGTGGGGTGGTTTCCTGCTGTGGGCAAAGAGCCACCAAGACTGAAGCTGGATCCATGAAACTAATTTCATGGCTAAATGCCGATTCCTTTACCCGTAACTTTTCATAGGCAATAAATGGTGGAAGTATGCCAAAAGAAACTTTTTTGGGGGGATGAGGGAGCTAGACAGCTCTCTGTGCTAGAATATGAAGAAGTTTCTTGCCTCAAAGCAGCAAAGTTATGTACTAGTAGTCTGGAGAATTAAAAAAAAGGTGGCACTACCTCAATTTTCTTTTAATAATTGCTTTTTTGTTGTTGTTGTTTTTGATTAATTTAAAATGGCTATTTGTGAGGAAACTTCTTTTATTCCAAGCAAGGATTCATCTGTCTGCTTTTGCAAGGTTTAAGTCTGCACCAAATGGGAAACAAAACTCAGCCACATCATTCCTGTCTGCATGGAATTTACAGTAATGAAAAGAAAGCACCTCAGCCTTTTTTTGCCATAGGGCGTCTGGAAGGCTTGTGTTTTCATCTTACTAACCAGCTCCTTAAGGAGGGCAATTCACATTTCCCCTGGAAGGATTTCTGCAGACAGCAGAGTTGGCCAACAAGAGATGTGACCTATTCAAAATCTGCCCAGCATTTCATTAAGGAGTAAAGACTAAATCTGGTGGTGAAAGACTCTTTGCTGGAGAAACAAATGAAATAATTTGCACTTATCATCCATCCCCCTTACTTCACTATCATCAATTAGGTTGAACAGATTAACACTGAAGGGATAATTTAATTTTGTATGTGTTGTGATGGTGCAACTGCCTATTTTCTATACAGCATATAAGGATAACCATATCTATTCTGTATAAACAGGTAGTTATTTATATAAACAAAATTGCATACATATATAGTTATCTATATATGCAATTGAAATTTCTCTTCTAGTTGGCAGACCTTTCTGTGCTAGAACTACGCTACGGGAACTTATTTTTTCCAGGACAGATTCTTAAAAGTCAGTGCTCTGCCATGCAGAGGTTACCAAGTTAACTCTGTTAACTGTGCTAGTTAAGGAAGTGAGAACCGGTTAAGTTGCCTTAACTTTGGACTCTTACAAGTTCGTATGCAATTCTTCCCAGCAGAGTTAATTAGCTGAGGCATCAAACCAGCAATTTTCACAGCAAACTAACCCAATTATCTCTGCATGATATGACACTGAGCCCAGTATATGTCTGAGCCCAGAATATGTCTGTCTGCATATGGGAAAAATTAACCTCAGGTTATGCCACTGAAAATAGCAGTGGGTGCTCTAGGGAGAGGGATAGCTCCCTTCTGCCTTTCATAATATCAATCTCTAGACTAATAACTACATAGTGTGTACATTTCTATAATCTCAATTTTTGTGCTAACTATAATTTTTTAACTCAAAATCATTAAAAGTAAAGAGCATGAGGAGCTTAGGGTTCTAACTTCCAGAATGCAGCATAAAGCAAAAGTATTTTGACATCCTGTTAAGCATTATCAGACAACTTTTTCACAGCCAAGTGCCCTCACTAACTTGATAACAGTATCAATTTAAGCAGAACAGGTCAGATTTTGCTCCTTCCTCTGGAAATGCTGATGATCTGCCATTACCTCCCGACAAACTTGGAGTTTCAAGGAAAACCTCTGATAACATGTCTATTGACATGTGATATCTTCATTACTTGTATTAGTGTAGAACTCAGCTTCTCATTGTACTTATACTTTTTTTTAAAAAAATTACTCTTTTGTCCCTAAGAAGTGAGGAAGCATTTAACTTCCCATTTTCCAAAAGACAATATACATGCAGTGTTGGTTCATTGTTATCCAATGCCAATCTCAAGAAAGCTCTGATGTATTTAGGATTTGAACATTTAAGGTCTTCAAAAGGCTAAGGTGGGCCACTGACCAACTTTCTTCTGTGACCAAAGTTATCAAAGTTGTGTTGCTTTAACTGATACAACATATTGTCCTGGTTTTGTCTGAGATGGAGTTAATTTTACTTTGTAACTGATACAATGCTGTGTTTTTAATTTAGTATGAGAAAGCTGTTGATAACACACTGATGTTATGGTTTTTGTTCAGTGGAGCTTGCTCTAAGTCAAGGGCTTTTTGGTTTCCTGTACTCTGGCTGTGAGCAGGTGCACTGAACTTTTCAAAGAGATATTCCGTACATCCATTAATCCATACATTTCATTCCAGCATCATGATCAGAAAATAAACTTATGTTTGTGTGTGTGTGTGTGTGTGTGTGTGTGTCGGCTGGGAGATGCCGATCACTTTGGTCAGCAGGTGGTGAGCAATTGTATTGTCCATCACTTGTTTCACTTGGGTTTTATTCCTATCTTTTTCATTATTATTATTATTATTATTATTATTATTATTATTATTATTATTATTATTGTTGTTGTTGTTGTTGTTGTTGTTGTTGTTGTTGTTGTTGTTGTTATAATTATTATATTTTGTTTTGTTTCTATTATTAGACTGCTCCTGTCTCAACCCACAAGTTCTACTTTTTTCTGATTCAGCTCCCGCTGCGAGGGGGAAGTGAGTGAGTGGCTGCATGTTGCTTAGTTGCCAGCTGGGATTAAATCATGACACAGATAAAAGTGTAAAGAGACAAGCACAATATAAAAAATAAGAGGGAGAACAGAATTTTCTGTAACGACTTTAAGTGGAGATAATTACACTAATACTGAACATATTCTGGTCAGAACACATAGCTATTATCTTTTATATCCTCAGGAAACACTGCTAAGTGACCATTTAATTTTGTTACATTTTACACTTGAATTATAAATATCCATCACTCTGATGCTGAAATATGAGGCATTAAGATGATTCTATGCTCTTAATCTCAAACTGAATGATATTTAGTCAGTGCCATGAAAAGTTACCTACTTTCACTCTAGGCATTGTAAGCATTTTGGTATTTTTTTATCTATTATTTACTGTTTTGTAGCAGGTAGACAGGATTCTTAATGAAAATCCCTCTTCCTCAACCTTCATAGAAAAAGAACTTCATACACATAATCCATGTTACCTCAAGGAATGTGGACTCAGTGGCAAACCTGGTATTACTTCTAAAAATCTTTAAATTTGAAGCTAGCCCAGAACCAGCAGAATAAAGCAGATACAGACATTTCCTGACAAAACCAGCTAGTACCATTTTAGAGTGCAGTTCAATAGTGTGCAGTTTCAAGTATGGACTGATCTTGCATCAAAGATCCCTGAAGAAATACAACCAGCACTCCAGGCTCCTGTGTTTCTTTTCTTACTAGAGTAATTATCCTCTTGCAGTTGCTGGGACTTGCCCTCTAGATTTCTGTCAGCACTGTGTCACTGTTACATGAAATGACAGCACGACAGTTTCAGCATATTTCAGAGAGGGAGCAGCCAAGAAAGATGTCCCTCTCTGAAGGCATGCTGTGCTTTGTTCACTGGTTACACCCACAGACATTAATCATGTCAGCTTTGCATTGATCAGTGACAAAAACTGTGTTACATTCTCTTGGAAATTCAATTCCCTTGTAAAATATGAGACTAGGCATTGCATGACATGTTCAACACCAAGTCTTAGGCCTTTTTGGCTGCACAGTTTCTGGTTTCTGCTCTTCCCTAGAAGATCAGTATGAAAGGAGAGGTGTCCAGAATGGACACCCTCTGGCTTTACAGCACTGCCAGAACCACACAGATTTCTGTGATAAATTGAGACAATGGAGCTTGTCTCCAGTAGTCAGTCTCAGAGAAACCATAGTTTCTGCTGTGTTTGTACTTGTACTTCCCACACCTCTTACAGAGCCAGCTCTGGAATATACAAATTGTACTTAGAATAGTCTCAGTTCTGTACATGATTTGGAATACCTTGGGGTGAAATGAAAACTTCTATATTATATATGACACTGTAGTCCTTAATTTGTTAGTGACACTGAAAAATAATAGCAGGCAAAAAAATTTTTAATGCATGAGACAACCTCTGAGAATCAGTTACACCTTTAGCATGTGCTCTTGGAGTCATTTTTACATTCCTAGCAGTTTCCTTACACAGCACAGCATATGTTCTCATTCTTGTATATGTATATACTCCAAGACATAGATAAGAACCCATGTAATGGAAACAAGATCTTGTTCTTCTCACTTCTCCTAAAGAATTGTTTGCACTAATAGGGATGTCAGACTCACAGTTTTCGACTGACTTGTTGCAAAATTGCCAACATTTTGGGTGAACCAACCCATGCAGAGGGGTTTTTTTGTTCTCCTCTCTCCCATTCCCCATTCCTTCCCCTGATGAAGAATAACATTTGCATGGATATAATTTCCTTCGAACTAGAGCATTAGGAACTCAATTGTATTTACACTGTAGATTATAATTGGCATGATAAAGGCTCACAAGTGTATCTTTTTTTGTCAGCTTGTTCCATTAAGGACTTCTAACCATGGATCATTGATGTAACAGATCATTATGGCCCATTGTGTCAGTTCATCTGCTGGGATCTGTGCTCTACAAGCATGACAGATTTCCTCTGCAGCAATTATAGTCTGTTGTGACAATAGGATTTAATGAATATAAACAACAAACCACATAATCACAGTTATGCACCCAGATGGGAGTTAAGTTCCTAGACATTGCCAGTTGCAGTTTTAAAAACTGGCTATTTCAGTCTTCATGTTATTAGATGCAATGCTCTAATTTACAGCATATATTTATCTCTTTCCTGGCAGGTCAAAGGTCTTCAGAATTTAAGGCTTAATCCTGCAAATGTTCTGTGATTTCATTTTTTTTCTGAGTGAACATTATCTCTTATGTTTTTAGACACTTTAGACACTTACTCCTTGCTGTGATACCAACCATGCTATTAATGTTTCAGTACTAGCATTGCAAGCAAAACAAACAACCACAATGAAATTGGTCACAGAAATTAATGAAACGTAGCAGAATATTTTCGTATTGTTTCTAAAGAATAGACAATTCTACTTAACATAAATATTTACAAAGCTACACCAGTGCAAATATGTAAAATCACATTGACTGAATTTTCCCTGGCTGATGCAGCTGAAGGTCTGCTCTAGAGACTTTTGATACATGCTTGTGGAATTAATACTGTCTTTAGAAGTACAGATTTTCAGCTTTTGAATATGAGTTCTGGACTTCAGCTCATCAGACCTTCCAACTAAAGTGTTGGTAACGCTATATTTTCATCTATGCATGTGGACATTACTGGAATATATGTACTTTGTTTAAAGAATTGAAATTTCATCGTAAAGAATATATTCATGAGGATTACATGTGGATGAGCTATGTAAATGCCATTGTGGATCATCATGATCATTATCATGTACTTTTAAGAAGAAATTCCCAATTAAACATATTTCCATATCTACACAATTGAATAAAAAAGGGAAGAGATTCTTATCCTTACCTAGCATGCGAACACATTTGGCATTCTGGTCAGGACTATCAAATGAAATTTCTCCGCACCTCTGGGGAAGAAAAAAAAGATACATTTTGTCAAAGACTCTGTGATAGCACCCCTGTCCTCATCCCCTGATACCACTCTACGTTTTGGAACTAGAGATATTCAAGACACATTGTAAAAACGTCCAAAGTCTTTGCAAGTAGCCAAAGTTTGAGGAAGAAAATGGTTGCTGCAAATGTGCTGGGATGGGTCAACACTGTACTCCGGGGTGTTCACCCAGGAAAACTCCAGGTCATGTCTCTGGATCTGTCTTAAGGTAAGACTGATGTCTGCCCCTATCATCCAGGATTATTGTCTCCCTGTATATTCCCAGTCAAGGAACATAATCAGAGTTATGATCAGAAGAGCTAGGTTGTTTTCAAACACAAGATATCGTTTTTGAGTTTACACAGACAGACCTGCCAGTTTAGCTGCCAGAAGAAACATAACTGGTGTGGCTCATGGGTCTGATCCAACTTCAATTAAAGACAATCAGTGGACACATCCCACTAACTTCAGTAGTGGCTTCTTCAGGTGCTACATAAAAGATTCAGTTTCATGTCACTGTACTCAGAGCTCATGAGAGGGGCTTAAGGACAGCCTCATATTTTCCAGGTAAAACTGGTTTATACTTCCTTATACCTACATACTCATAATTTTGGTATCCATGTCCAAATGGGAATAAAAGCAGAGTGAGTAAAGTTTGGAAAAATAACTGAGAGCTGTCCATTTCCCTTCCTCTTTCTTTCTCTCTCTTACATACTTTCTCCTTTCCAGCACCTATAGTGAAGTTTTTAGAACTGGGGTTTTTTATTGATTTTTTTTTTTTTTTTCATTCATGAAGGTGACATTGCAGCAAATATCAAAACCTACAAATCAGGTAAGTAAAAAAATCTCAGAGCATCAAAGAAGATGAAACACAGCAGCAGTTTCATACATGAACAACACATTTGGAACTCTCTATTGTTAAAAAGCTTTTCACCTCCCTCATACTGAAATAAACACAAATAAACAAACAAAAGTCCCACACAGACTCTTTTATATCAGTACATCTAAAAAGAGCAAACAGATGCCTGTATTAACCTTCCTAGGTGGGAGCACATACTACAGAAACATTGAAAAAGAAAAACAACACCTTGCATTTCAAAGTTAATTTTATGAATGTTCTTTTACCAGCTCCCTGTCATGAGAAACAGAAATTTGATATTTATTCTTCTGAAAAGAATGCTAAAATATAGGCATCTTTTCACAGAAGTCTCCCAGCTGCTTCTTCTCAAGCTAGCATACTTAGACAAACACAGATGGTAAAAAGTATGTCAAAATTCACTGCCCACCTCACCCCTGGAATTATGGTGTTCTGTGAAAATCTTTGGTTATTTTTGATTCAGTCCCTCAGAGGTACTGTATGTTCCAGACATATTTACACAAACATCACATTTCAGGCTGGCAAATGGTATCTTACAATATCTAACAATACTCACCAGTCCTAGTGTTATGAAATTGGGAAAACGGCTAACATTCCCCAGAGCCAACTAACATCCCACGGGATCCACTGTGGTGATGGATGAACTTTGAAAACTTTGCAAGTAAGATTCAGATAACTGTATACAAGTTCATAGACTTATCAGAATTCCCTTTATGCCTACAGTCCACAGAAGTGGTTGAAAATCACCTTACAACAGTCAGCCTAGGAGATTTTTCTCCACTACCACTGCAGCTGAAAATACAGGAGAAAGAGCTTCTGCAGCAATTGCACTTGTGCTGCTAGTAAAAGTTCATATGTGCACGTCAGTGGGATGAAAAATAAACTGCTACCAAACTGCTCAGAGCATCTGAAAAAGACCTAGTTGGATCCTGGATGTGTAAAATGGCACAGAAATACCACAGGAATTCACTTTTGCTCGTCCAAAGAATAGAGTTGTTCGCACATTTTTGCTGTTAGCAAATGTTTTCCATGAACAAGAAGTGAGGAATGATTTCAGGATTTAGTCTTTAGGATTAAACTGGGACTTTACCACAAGTGCTATGAATTCCTTCCAGGACTGGAGAAGTTTCCTCTGCCCTTTTCCTGGACTTAAAGTAAAAGTAAGCCTTAAGTAAAAGGCTTACTTCCTTTTCCCATTTAGGTTTGCTCTGCCTGCTTGTACACTGTGAGATGTGGCCAAAAGTCTCTCCAGACCCAATCCTTTTCCAAATTTATCTTACAGCAGCTGCTCATTCCCTCCTGAAAACATTTAGGTTGGCTATAGAATCAGTGAAGAATCTATCAGGAAGAAGAAATAAGAATTTGGCATTAGACGATGGTTATTCTACTTTTTAATTTCAACCAGTCAAAAAGCAGAGAGAAAAGGAGGAATGACCTTGGACATACCTGAGTGTGGGATAATTTAAATCTCAGTTTGGACTTCATGGCTGGGGCTAGTATAGTATTGGTTGGACTGGCTCTGCCATATGCAGTCCTGGATGTTGGGCTGGTGAGTTCACAGAGGCAGCGCTGCTGAAAATAATACCACCAGTGTCCAGTTTCCCTGAAGTGTGAGAGCCTTTGCTGTTGAAAATCTTAAAAGAACTGTTGTGTTCTGAATTGGTCAGATTTAACAAAGAAATGGGTAAATACAAAATTCAACCCTCTGAGTCTTTGTTGGACATTCATATATTTTGAATAACTGAACTCTGGAATAGACTGGGTTTTTTCTTTCTGGAGAAAAGGAAAGCCTAGGTGGTTTCAGTTAATAATATTTTCAGTAACAGAGGTGCGTTTCCACAAAGAATTGTAGCCTGCAGTTCACTACACATTTTTTTGTATTTATATAAGAAAATGAATTAATAAATTATCTGCTCTCTACTCCTTTTTTTGAGATCAGATGCATGCCATGATATTGAGCCTGTTACACAAGCTGCAATGTAGTAAACTAGAATGGAACATACACGTCCCCCTGGATGGAAAAGAGACTGAATCATGGAGCAGCTGAAAGTGGAGCTTAAAATAAAACAAAGTGAAAAATGAGAATAGGAACAAAAGAACATGGGATTCAGAAGAAATGTGGCATGGACTCAGTAAGGTAAGTAAGTTAGAGAACTTGAGACCAGCCTGGATGACTCTGACGGCTCAGTACCACTTGTCAGAAAAGGGAAACACCGAAAGGCACGGGTACCATCTTCCCAAGAGAAAGGCTCTGTGGGAGAAGGGTGCTCTCAGGCAAGATGTCACTCTGCAAGATGCTATGAGGAGTACACAGAAAAATGGGCAGCCATCTGCAAGAAGCCCTGTACCGAAACAGTGCAGTTAAAACTGCAACAAAGCAGGGCATAACTATCAGGAAAACAGTTCATGCACAGAACGGATGGAAAATCTACTCTGCATACGAATGCAGTAACACATCTTATGTTACTTCCCTGGTATTACGTGATCATTCATAGGTTGGGTTTCCATTTCCAGCATGCCTGGGCTCACACCAGCTGCATTTGAGGATCTGAGATATGTAGCAATAAACAGGGTGTATATACCCCAGCCAGAATATGCTCTTAGTTCGTTGGGGAATTTTGTTTTCTTTTTTAATGTTGTGGAGAAAAATCTACCTATGGAAAAACTGGTTTTGAAGTCATTCCATTTGACTCCTATCTGTATGATAAACTAATGCATTACTCATTTTAAGGAGGAAGATGCAAATCAAGTAATTGAAATAAATGGGTCTAAACTCTTTGACAAAATTCAGCAAGTGAATGTCTGAAAGTGTTTCTCATGAAAATTGCAGTAAGTGGCATGTTAGTTTATTACTTATTAAAGGCATATAATTAACAAATGATCTAGTATTTAACTATTTTAATCTTGTTAGATTGTATAGTGTTATAAAAATATAGTAGGAATTTTTCTGGCATGAAATTTGAACGTGTGTAATTTTGACCTTTTTAAGCTGCAAGTTTTCTAGTCAGTTTAAAAGGTTATTGGAGTAGGAACCATATTTATAGGCTTCTTCACTCTTATCTGTTTTGTTCTGCATGTCCTGAGTATGGTGTTCAACACATGTCTCTTCCAATATTGCAATAATCAGGGAGGTACTTGATGTACACGAGCAGAAAAGCATGACAATAAATATTGCATCATTTTCTTTTTGCAGGAGGTGACAGGGATTATTGTACCTCCAAATAGAGATGTGTTAAGTACATGTTGGTTGCATGCCAAATGTTTTTTTAGAATCCACTGATTCATTTCTTTAAAGTAACCTTCAGTTAATATGCTTTGCTCTTACCAATAGTAGATGAGAGTAGATTCCATATAGTTTGTTGAAAGAGTTTTTTCTTTCTTTTTTTTTCTTTCCTAGAGTACTACATATAATTTCTTATTCCTTGTAAGGTTAAAAAACTCATAAACACCACTGATTAAAAGAATTTAAGGCAGAGCAAAAAGCTTCTATGCTTTTATGAATAAATGGATAATCTCAGAGGCAAAGAAATGCTACTGTTATTCCTATTTCTATTTCCCTATTATGTTTCTTTTCCATTACCTTTTAAAAGTACATAAAAAATGTTCTCTAATATGTAAAATCATCATTCTATTTGCCTAAGGATCATAGATGTAAAATCTGCTCATGCGAAAACAATGGTTCTTTGTAAGTCTTAGCAAACATCCATAAAAACAACAGGCCACCCATAAATAGCTGAAATCTAAGGGCAGTATTTCAGAAAGAGTCAGACCACATGCATGTCTTTCATCTTCATGCTGCATAGGAGCCTTTTAAGGTTGATTCACTTGATAAACTATCAGAGTGTAGGAACTGTAGGATATCCAAGGCATAGTGCTTCCCTTCTGACTCTCCTCTCTGACAGGCCAAAAGAAAGTACAGGAAATACAAAAGCAGACTGACATAATCTCTCTTACATCCAGCCTTTCCTGCATTACCTCCCCCAGAATAAAAGCCTTATTATAACATCTGCTAGTGATTAAATCAATTTCTATGCAAAACAAGGAAGTTCCCTACTGATACTCTGTAATCTTGAGATGCGCTTAAATGTCGAATATTTCTGAGTTTTGCTGAATCTTTATCCATGGTCTTTGTTGGCCTTAGCAAACAAAATAAAGCCACTGTTTTTATTTGTTTACAGACAAAAGCTCCTTTTCTCTGTATCACACTGTACTTCAGTTTTAACAGGCCCATATTTGATCATTTTTCTCTGGAGACAGAACTGCAAAAGCTTACCCTATTCATGTGATCTTGGATCGATGACTCTGCATTCTTCAAGTATTTTACTTAGCCTTTCTTATATGAAAGCATGAGTATAATGAATACAGCTTGAGAATTACATGTATAAACATTCCCATTGGTAGCAAACACTACTAGAATGTTTCAGCTAATGAAATTGCCCAAGATCTATAAAAAATTGTGATCTGTTTTATGTAGTATTTCCCAATGACTTATTAACAGTTCCTATAATTATTATAGATAAAATCTTATACTTACCTGAAAATTTAGACCTACATTAGGCAAGTCAAGGATTTCACTAAATTGTTCTGAAAATAACTACACTTCCCTTGAACTGGCATGTATTATGTGTATGTCCATCCACTTGCAGCTATGGTGTAATCACAGCATACTGATGACGGCCTTTATAATACTATTAGAAACCAGAATGCTACATTTTTTGCTATTCAAATTACAATTATTACATTGCAAGCATCATATTGCAGCTGTACTGTATTTCATGGGTGAAGTTTCTAGCTTCCCTGTTTAGTATCAGCATTGATGCACACTTAAACTGAAAATTCAGGTTCTATTAACACCTGAATGATTTCTGCAGGGTAGAATAGCTATATCTGGGCAAACTTGTTCAGAGAGCTCATCCCTTTCCAAGTTTTCCCAGTGAAAGGGAAGGTTTCTCTTCCCTCCAAGAAATTAAAACATGTTGCTCAATTAACTTTTCAACACTGTCACTGTCAATCTCCAGCAGAACCCTGGCACTGCATTTCACTCTGGAATCTACCACGCTGTAGACCCTCAGCTAGTCTGAACAGAAAACACAGGAAACTAATTGCAACTGAATTGAGCAATAATTGCCATTGTTGCCAGTAGTCAGCATCTTGTTTGTGGCCTAAATAGCCCGAGGTGAACCTTTAGGCAGTTCATTTTATCACAAACCTGTGATTTAATATGGTTAAGAGTGGTTTGAAATGGATTAATGCTGCTGGAAAGTGGATATAGCAGTTTAACTGCTTTGTTTTCTTCTTGAGTCAAGGAAAAAAAAAATTTAACAGCGTGTGACTTCATTAGGGAGGCGCCAGTAGCCCTGACCCCCATGAGATTCTGTCAGTGTTTCAATACAGCATCCCTAGTTTTAAGTGTTTATAACAGGGACACTGGGAGCCAAATCCAGAATTACTAAGCAATAAAAATGTTGGGTTTTAATAAGCAGTAAGTTACAGTCGAGTGTGCATTAAGGGGTGAGGCACAACTTTCAGGCATGTTCTGAAGGGGTGCAATCGTCCAAAAACATTACAGAGCAGACTAGTTTTTTACTCTCATGGGACAAATCTGTATTACAATTAATTTTCTAGTTTACATTTAAGAATGTAAAACATCTGCAGATTACCTAATGGATCCTCCCACCACAAAAACAGATCTAAGTAGGAGGGAAGATGGGAGGAAAATATCAATATTAGGGAAAAGGCAAATATGTTCTCTCTATTTATTGTTGCTCTGATGTGAAACATCAAAGTTCTTTGTATTTAAAACATTTCCTCACCACATAATTATCTTTTCTCCTCTGAATTGTAGAGCTGGGCTGTTCTCCTAGTTGTTTTATATGGTCACAGCCATTTTAACTTTCACTTTCTATTGAAATATGTAATAGGAGGAAAATATGGGATTACTTTGTGAAAATTTAGGTCTCAACTTCAACCACATGTTTTTGTCACATAATTCCCACTGATCTACTGGATCAAAGCCTTGGAAGCACCAGCTGACACAGCACTCTCTCCAATAAGAAAATCAAAGGTCTGTGGGAGAATGAATCTCCTGAAAAGTATCCTCAGGCTGTTCAGAGCAATGTGGGATGAATTTTGGCACCTGCTTGTTTGTGTGTGCCCGCTGCATACCATATGGCTTGCAAACAAAAGCGCAGTCTCAGGAAGGACAGGAAGACTGAGTGCCAGTGAGCTGACTCAGGCGTCTGCCTAACAAGACTGTCCCCCTGACTGCTCCCTGGGCATCAGCAGCCATCTGCTTCTCAAAGAGCTGGGCATTCCCGGTTCCCTAAAACATTGGAAAATACTGAGGCAGTCCTGTTTCATCCTTTCCAGAGCTTATTTTAAGGAATAGGAGTTGGTGAGAACAACTCATGCCGGAAGCATACCAACAATTAAGTAATGTGTTCACGAGTCCACTGCTTCCACTCACTTTCTGGCACACTTAGAACCGGCACTGGACCAAACAAACCACATAGGAGAGAGGTTGACAACTCATCAAACACATGTGAAAACACATGTGGAAGGTCTTGTCAAGTTGACAGCTTCAGAAGTGAAAATAGAGCACCTGCACCACACACTGCCTGCTTCTGAAGTTAGTAGGGTCTCAAGGACAGCTGCTAAATGACTGCAGAGCTCTCCATCTTGTTAAAAGGGAGCTTTTCCCTCTCTCATTTCTCTCTCTCTTTCTTCTTGCTCCTTCCCTAAGGTAACTTTGTCTGACACCCATAAGTAACTGGGCAAGTAAAACTTTGTATGAACGAAGTCCTTTCTGCAACACTTTGAGGCCCCAAGATGTTCTAAGGAGACCCAGGCCCAATTGCTGTCCAAAGAGGACATCACCAAAGGCTGGCCACAAGCCCTCTTTTGATCAGCTGTTTAGATTATTTCAGTGTGTCACAAAATGAATAGCTCATGTCACACAGTATCTCCTGGGTTTATTGCCAAACACTTACAGTTTTACTCACAAATCTTTTCCTGGTTATATTTTTCAAATATTTTGAGCTGTCCTGCATTGTACTTATTTTTAAGCTCTTTCTCCACTACAAGCAATATTAGTGCTATCTTCAACAGTTCTGCAAAATTGGCCCAATAACAAAATTTTGTGGGCACCTGTCCAGCATGTTACCAAACAGATACTGTAAAAATGGGCATCTATTTAGCTTGTTAACACATGTTTCCACAGTCACAGCTATCCATTAGAAGTACTTATTGTACTTCTGTATAATAGTCATTGAGAATCTCACTGGGAGATTCAAGAACTCTCTGGATTCAATTCTGTGCTGTGTGCTCTAGGATATGCTTGAGCAGGGGGGTTGGGCCAGATGACCCACAGTGGTCCCTTCCAGCCTGAGCCATTCTGTGGTTCTGTGATACTCTCACATCACTGCAGCTTAGAAGAGGAAATCAAAACCAAAAAACTGAGTGACCTTAGCACTGAAAACATGGCTTTTATGAATTCAAGCACAGCCAGCATACATCCTGTTTCTATGTAAAGAACATATGGAGCTAAAAAACAGCAAGTGTTGTTTTGACAGGAAAAATTTGCATTTCAAAAATTGTCATATTAGACTTTGTGGAAGAACATTCTCTGCACTAAAAGAAAGTGTCATTGGTACTAATGTCTCTTTTTCAACTTTCAAAGTGGGATTAATAACATCTGGAGCCATACATATGCCATTATATTATCAGGAAATACTTAGATGCTACTGCAGTAATCCCTATGAACATATTTTAGATACAAGGAAATCCACATTATTTTGACACATTAGCTACTGTTTCCAAGGCTGCAGTCTTTTGGAGTAATGCTAAAAAGACTAATTTTCTCCCTGAAAATAATTCCCAGAAGCAGAGTGTTTTGTTTTGTTTTGTTTTATGTGAGGAAGCATCAGTTTGAAATAGGTGTATTGCTGACAAGTATTGCACAAAGCTGCTCTTTTCTTTCACTTCTGAACAGTTTCTGATTATAATCTCTTAGCCTAGACAACATCCATGCTTACCCTTGAGAAGGTAAAAAAAAAAGGACAAAATACCTGCAAATGTTTATTTTACTGTGGTAAAACTCATCACAGGAGTTCACACAAGGAATGAAATGCCCAGGAGTTTATACAAGGATTTAATTGCCCGGGTATCTTCCTTCTTCTCTGGCAGCCCCAAGGCCTTCCCAAGTGATTTGCATGTTGATTCTCCACACAAAAATTGTATGAGCTTTTCATTCTAAAGAGGCTTATTTTAGACTGCAGAAACAACTAGAATAAAAACCAGCAAAAACACTCAATGGGAACAAAATGTTCCCTGGTCTGCACTCAATGTCTTTTAGAGCCATCAATCTCTAGTCTAGAGAAAATAAAGCTATCATAGTTTCATAGCTATCTGCAACTGCTTTCATAATCCTGTTTTGAGAGCAGGTAGGCAAACAGGTATGAAATTTTATTATAGAGCTCCCTTCCATGTGTAATCCAAACAATATCTTGATCATATTGGAGGGTTAGAGACCTCTGAAGTCACACTACTGCAAGAATTTTACCTGCCAGACTGTTTTCCTAGCAAGTCTTCATCAATAAAAAACATGAAAGTATTTTAGACTTGATTATGAACAACTGCATTTTGCAGTAGAAAAAAGGTCATATACCTCACATTTTAACCACAACATGCAGTAAAGCACATTATATAAGACAAGTAATATTTATTAAAAAAGGCAGGGTACAAATTAATTTCATAGAATGCCTGTGTACTAAACCAGCTTCCTTTGTAGTAGAAACAGGAAAAAGAAAGTAGTTACTATTTTTTCAGGCTTTTCTAAGAGGTGACAACACCTATTATTTATTGGATCTAAATGAAGGTTGGAGAAGGACTTGGTTGAGAGTGGTTCCCTTCCTTCATCTAGATTTATTCTCTTGAAGAGATGTCTTCCTGCTGTAAGTAATAAACCTCAAGAATTTTGCAAAAAAGGTAAAGACATGTCTGTTGTTACTCCCTATCCAACTGGATATTGTTTTTTGGGGGGGAAAACTGAGAACTATACTTCATCTGTAGAATTAAGAAATTTTAACCTGTTAATCTCTGTTGTCATGGGAATAATCTTAGATTGTTTTTTGGCCAGGCTTTGCTCATACTTTCCACTATTACCTGCCAAAGTCAGCATGGTGAACATTTTACTGGTGGAGTTTCTATCATATATCCCCTACCTGTCTGTTCAAAACCAGACAATACATTTCATTTTTTTTGTATTAATCAATTTGATTCTGACTAATAAACATGGCATCATCTCTCTTCAGTGTCTGTTACCAGTCATACCACATGACTGAGTTTCTTGCAGTGGCATTTCAAGCAATGTGACTAATACCTGGAATATACAGTTTATTTTTAACTGGTCCCCCAAAGGGAAAACTGTGTTCATTATCTGTAATTTTGTTCTCAAAAGATTTTATTCTTGGATCTGTTTGTTTTTGTCTTGTGCTATTTAAGTGTGACTGCTATTATGTATTTATGTTAAAGATGGGTTTCAAAACCAATTGGTTTTGATTTTTTTCCTTTAATTCCCAATTTTTATATGATAGGCATCAGGAAAAAGAATTCTCCCTGTATATTTTCAAACATTTGCTAAGATACTGAATGTCTTACCAAGTTATTTCTTTAAATGAAGTCTCTATATTGGTAGAAGTCTGTTTTATAATAAAACCTCCAAGAATTAACATGCACATCGTATTTGAAACTATGGTGGGCTTTTTTGAATCTCACTTGAGGGAACTGAGCTCTAGATTCTTATGTTCATAAATTAAAAGAGAGAGAAATTTCTAGAGATGTATTTAGTCCAGCTGATTACAGAGAAAAGCCTGGATGCCTAATTCTTGATCAAATGCAGTTAGAAGGATTTAGCTGACTCTTAGTGTGAACACTGGCTGTACGTTTGGACCCTAAAATCAGCATTAATCCTGAATGTTAGAGGTTGGATCTGCACACCTGGAAAAATGTTTTCCCAGTTGTCATATGACAGTGAGGTGGCTGTCAGGGAAGCAGAACTAAGGGAGTTGCAAATGGTCTCACTGGGATGTGGGGTATCCAGAATGTTTGGTCTTAGAGGGAGGACAACGTGGACTGTTTAATAACTCTAAACTCACTGTGTTTTTGTGAAGGAATTATAAAGATGTTTTTAATACTGCTATGGCCTCCATTATTAGAACTAATTAACCACTTGGGAAGAGTACAAGGTGAATAGCAGAACAGAGCTGTGAGGTCACTAACAGCTGAAGGAAAAGATGCCATTTTCTTCACAATAAAGAGAAAACCTTTTCTGAAGCTAGAGGTAAATCCTGCTATTTCCGCTCAGCTTTAAAAAATGATAAAGCAGTAAGCAAAATAATGTTTCTCATTTTCCTATTTTATATTGTTATATACTTTTGTATACAAAATACAGTTCTTATAATGAAGGATAAAAATACAGTTATAATTTCAAGGAGGTAAAGGTTGCTGAGTAAATTGTACTTTGTGGGAAGCAGTGATACATTTAGAAGTTGTGCAGTACAGTGATTGAGATCAAGGAGCAGAAGCACTTTGCTTGCCAGAATCTGAAAGAACTTCTTAAAAAAAACATTTATACATTATTATGGTATCTTTAGCATTTACATATGCCAGGCCTTTGTCATTCTTTACAAATGAGTCATGTATTCCCATATATTGCAATATACTTGAGCCACATGACTCTGATAAAATTCCACATATTCAAAGTGGTACATCCACATAATTTTTGCAAGGAAGAGCAATGACTTCTTTACAGCTTTTAGAAACTTTGTTTAAACTTACTTTCCTAGCATTTTCAAAAATTCTTTCAAATCAGATTTTACATATTACATAAAAAATAAAGCTGTATCTAATTATCTTTTCTGACTTCATTTTAAAATCTAAAGGTGATGTTGACTTTATGTTACATGATCTTAATTAATAACCCCAGTGAAAATGGTGTTCAGTGCAAACAAATTTAAGTGGAAATGTGCCAGGTTCCAATTAAAGGAGGTTCTGAAGTACCCCCTGTTTATGTGGAAACACATGACATTTGCATTTGGATGTAAACAAATGCTCAGACACATCTGTATTACGGATGCTGAGGCGTTTCTCCTGTTTGAATGCTGGCAATGAAACGCTGACCTACTGAGGTGACTGCAGCAGGTGTCCTGCTGAGCCTGACACGAACAATGTAATGAGGTTTTAAGAGGTCCCTGCAAGTGAAAAACATTTGGTGTCTCTTGTGATTTTTATAATTTTTTTGTTGTTGTTCTTTCAATTTTTTGTTCAGTTTTTATTTACAATATTATTTAACATTAGCCTTGAGGCAGGCAAGACTTTATAGTCAGGGACTGTACAGATGGGAAAAGGAGGAGAGGACTGCTCACACAAACTTGCTAAAGGTCACCAGCCCATTGAAAGAGCAGGGAGTAACATTCCAGTTGCCTGTGATTCTGTGTGCTATTTCTTACATTAACAGTGTGACGACATTTATCTTGTTAAGTAATGGATGACTAAATAGAGGAGCTGATAGTGCTGACTGATGAGCACTCTCACCTGATAAAGTCAACTGAGCAACTTAGGCCAGAAAAATCAGATTTGAGGGGAGATATTTTGAAGACAAATGTCACATTAGATCAGAAACTCTGTGAAGATTTTATTCTTGAAAGGCATCTGGGTGACTTCAGAGCACGGTTATTAAAACAGTCCTTGTTTTTTGTTGGGCATTTTCTTCCTTATGAACCTTCAGCAAGTAAATCCAGCAGATACAGGTAATATTTTGGTCAGCAGGAGAGGCTCAGTTTGATCTGCAGAAGGAGTAAAGACCCTGGCTGGTACAGCAGTGGTTGTTAATGTAAAGCTGACCACACACACCAACCCCCAGCCTCCTCCCTCCCCATCTGACAGCCACTGGATGAGTCCCTGGAGTATCAGCCAGCATCACACATCGACAGCAAAAGGAACTGTGGGGAGAGGGTGAGCACTGCCAGCACTGCAGATCGGATGGTCTATGCTGTATTTCATACTGACACATTCATTTTGCATGAAACTAATTTGATTTGTACAAAAATGTGAATGAGGACTTCCCTTCAAGGGGAAACTCAGAAGGGTTTGTCCTCAGGAAATGTCTGTTTCCAGAAGAATCAGATTTGGTAACAAGACATAAAACTGAAACCAAAGAGATTCCAATTTAGAAAACACTCACCAAGCAAAAACTCCTTAAGTTGATAAAACCTCTAAGTCAAACAAATCTTCCCATCTGGGTGTACAGTAATCCAAGAGGAGGATAAGAAAGTTATTGTGTGGGCTTTTCAGTGTTTTTCTTGTGTTTAGTGTGATATTTCACAACTGTCTGGGGCCTCCTTTCTCAGTGCATTGGGAAACATCCACTGCAATATTAGATTCTGTAAATGAAAAAAAAATAATAGTTTGCCAGAAATGTTAGATTTCTCTAACACTAAGGAAGTTGGCTACTTGAGTAGCTCAGTTTTCAGCCATTGACAAATTGATCTACAGAGGACAGACAGCCCACTTTAGCCAATGGAAATCATGCTTCAGCTGAATTAGATGGTCTTCTGACACCTGGGCTAATGCTACTTAGAAATTCCAGTTTTCACAGTCAGGGACTAATGTGGACAACACTCAGCATCCCCCATTCTGCAGACAGAAGAGACAGCAGCCAAAACAGATAGCAGCCAAAAGAGACAGCAGCCATCAACTCAGATCCCAAGCAAGACTCAGCCTCACTTTCCTGATGGGCAGAAAGGCAGCTCTCCTCTCTACGCCTAACCCCTAAACTACTGTCATTAAACAAAACCAGTCTTCTATTGCTTTAACCACATATGAGTTAAGTAACAGGTCCCGTTCATCACTGAATGTCCAAAAATCAAAGCCATAACACATCAGTGACTTTCTGGACGTTACTGTGATAACATTCAAGGCTGACTGTTCACCTGTGTTCAGTCTCTGCTCTGCTGCTGCTGAACTTCTTTGCTGGTGCTCACTAACAACATTTCCAGATATGACATGGGCCAGTGTGGTTAGTGTTTTGAAGTGTGGTAGTTTTCCCACTGTTATAATCCTTTATGAGAGCAAGCTCTGTCCTAAGTTCACCTGCCTTCTCAACATGGAGATTTGACATTGTTTGATCACACATTTATTTTTATCTAGTGACTGTATAGAAGGGATTAAAAAAGCCTATTGTAATAGCACAGAAGCCTGGAATAAGACTAAAAATGTGTTATTCCCATGGAAAGGATGTTAATCCAGTATCAAAAAGTGTTTAGGTTGTGATATCTTTGGAAGCTTACGGATGTCACCTTACAATGGTGTGATAGCTATGAATGGTCTGACTGAAACTAAACAAAGGTAAAATTCAATGTCATCTTGATCCTGCTTATCCTTTACACATTATATCACAATAAAGCAGGGAATTTCAAAACAGTAAATTGCTATAATCCCAATGGAAAATCAAGGATGGAGAATTTCCTGTCCTTTGATATTTAAAATCAGAAATGCCGATGTTTTCTTTCAATTTGCTTTTATTGGTTTTGCATAATAGTTGAAACAATACATAAAATAAATATTTTATAATTTTGTTCCTGAACATTTTCACAAAATAAACACAAGATAGTGCAGCCTTGTCTCCTCTGTTGGCCTTCACCACACGTGTCCAGGACATGAGTATCTCCACCCACCAGCCAGCTACATAAATGATTAATATGATATTTTAAAAGGGAAAACTGGGAGAGTGCAAAGACTGCTTGAGAAGAGAAAGTGGGGAAAGTATGGTGTTAGAGGGTTCTTCAACAATCTCTATCAAAACCACAAGGCACAGTGAAAATTCAAGGCTTCTTTTCAAAAGTGTTCAGCCCTCCATAGCTAGACCAAGCACAGCATACTAGTCACAAAAGTATATATCCAAGGCTCTTTCTAGCTGTGTTTGAAAGTTTTGTCTAACCTGAAAATTTTGTCTAATTGTTTCAAATCCTGGCAACTCATATCTTACATCTGGGAGACCTGATATCTGTCACTCAGCAAAAAGGAATGAACTATCTTACCTCACCTCCTGCAGAGATTAATAACAAAGAACACCAATAGCCTTTATACCAAAACACTGATACTTTCAAAGTCTGCCAAAAACACTCTTTATCCCATGCATCATCACAATAAAGCATCTTTGCTTCCAAAGAGAAAGCATCATCAAGCCTTCGAAGAAACACATATTGCTGGCCAGTGATCACTGCTTATAGAACACTAAAATTACCAGATATCTTGACCTTCTTCTAAACCAGAGGAGGTTAGCATATTTTTAAACTTCTTTACACCTTATTCAAAATGAAAGGAAAATATTTTGCCTAGAATACAGTATGTACATTAACAAATACGAATTTATATGTAAAAACACAAACAAGCTACAGCCTCAGCTCTTCAGTTCACAATGTTTACCCATCCTTCTGAAGAGCAAACCAAGGAATTGGTAGCAACAGTTCTGGATTACAGAAGAGGTGGAGACCAGCAGATCAGACTGGTCTTTGGACAGAATTTAGAATAAGGACCAGAATGAAAAATTTAAATTCATGCTTTTGTGGAAAGTACTTTCAAATATAATCACAAATTAATACTTTGCTATGTAGTCTTTTTACATCAGTTTTTTGTATCTGATGAGTGCTTCCATTAAAGACAAAGTATTATCTGGAAAATAATTATCTGCACATCATTGTTTTCTGAACTTTACAGTTAGGACATTAAGGTGTTAGGTGTTTGCTATCTTAGCAAATTATGATACCAGGGACGGTTCTTTACGGTCTACTGGCACAGAACAATTGACATCAATCATACTAAATTTTGTGTAGTCTCCAAAGCAGCCCACAGTGACAAATGGAGAGAGACCAGAGAGACCAAGCCCACCCTGCAAGGATGAAATTGTGAATCAAATCAAACCCCATAGATTAGCACAGTCCTCACAATTGCTAAAATATAGCAACGCCCTGAAACTATCTGAATTACTGTGAAACTGCTTATCCCCGTAAGCCTGGCAAGAAAGCCAAGCTCAGAGCCTCCCTTTCCCTGTTTGCAGTGTGAGGTTTCTGTGTTTAATTACCTCACAGAGATGTTGTGAGGCCCACCTACATAATGTTTGCCAAGTAATGTTTGCAGGGCAGCGTATGGCACATGAAAAGTAGGGAAGCGAGCCAGGCACCAAGGTGGAGATGGAACAGGCGATTGAGCTCCGGGTTCCTATGCTTCTGTTCACTCCCCTGGCAGCTTTTGCGCTGTGGCTGCTGACGTTTAGGTAGCACGGCCTCACAATAAATGAATTATTTCCTTGGTATAAAGCATATTAAGGGCCCCTGTATAAGACCACCCTGTTTACAGATGGCTTAGAAGCGGCTGCTGTTTTCTGCTTCACGTTACATCCTGGCATGGCTACTGCCCTTGCACACAGAGTGGCATGGATTTTCCAGCTAGTTACCTGACCTTGGACGGTTTTAGCTCCTAAGGAAACTGCTTAGGAAATATGTGTGAAAACAGCATTGTTAAGGGAAATATTGTTACTGAACTGTAGCGGTCCTTACCAGTGACTACCATAGTGATATTTATGCACGTGTGGAGAGGAATTCAGTGCAGGCTCACAGCAATCGGGGAAAGCCAGGCCCATCTAGCATGAATGGTGGCTGTTTAAGCAGGACACAATATTGCTACTGTTGCAGACAGCTGGGAGGAAGTCTTAGAGAGGCATCATCGTCCACCGACTGCACACTGCTGTGTGACAGCTTTCAAAGAGACCAGCAGGAAAAATCTCTGCTTATTAAACAGTGGCAAACCCTGCTCCTCCCTGGGGAACCATGAGAGCCAGGAGACAAAAATTCAGTTGCCTTAACCATTCCCTCCAGAAAACAAAAATATCCTACAATTTAAAGTTCCATTTTACCTTGCCTATATTGGCTCAAATGCATTAAAAGGGCTGAAATTGCAGAAAGCTGGCCTGTGGTTTTTGAATCCTGAAAGCCTAAGCAGGCAGACACGTAGCTGTAATCTCCATGTATCTCCTGTTCAGGCCATTTGGCTCAATTACGCTCAGAATGAGCTTGCTTGCTTGCTGGCATCTGTGCACTTGCAAAATGCTCTCAGCACAGGAGCAAAGACTGGTCCAAATCCAAACTGAAAGTATGTAGTGCAGAAGGTGTGAGCTGTCCCCCCTGGTTTCATTACTACTCACACTAGGCAGCCTTCTCTGTTATTTCTTGTTATGGATGCTGTTATGTACAACTCCTGTGCTTTAAAACCAGTAAGCATGGCCAGGTTACTCTCTGGGAGATGACCAACTCCTGGCATTTAAATCCACTGTACCATTCCAGCTGGGCTGGGACTCATGAAAGCCCAAGTGATTTTAGCTGGTGGGAGAGCCAGCTTTGAACAGAGGTATTCCTGAGAGATGATAGTGGTGGCAAAATACAAAACCTGCTGAAAGTGACTTTTAAGAGCTTTGTTCATAAGCTTTCTGTGATTTTAACAGCTGGCCTTACTGGACTATATGGAGCCATCTCCAGAAAATCCTGCCTGTCTCATGTGGGAATATCTCATTTGAGAACTGGAATGGGCATTAGGGCCCACATGCCCTAAAGGTCTGTGCTTAAGGCTCTGATATAATAAACATAATTTAATAATATACATAAATATCTCACCCAAAAACAATGTGGCTGCCTAATGTGCCACAAAAGGCATGTAAATAGCAAGTGCCCCCTCTTTTACTGCAGTTAATGGCCAGCTCAGGACACCAAACACTGTTAAGCTACTGAAGTGCACTGATTTTCAAATAACAAATCAAGGACTGGTTTGCAATAGGGAAAGAGAAAATGTGCAGCATTTGGCACTAAGGTTGCTGTCACCTGAAAAGGAAAGGCTGTGATTCAGATTCCCGACTCTGCTCCGTATTTCGCATTAAATAGATATTGACTAATAAATATAAGCAATCCAGAAAGAAAAGACTACAGATCCCTTTGCCTCCTAACACCATTGTCCACATCACAAAGAATGAGATCTGTGCTTACTCCTACTCCTGGCCCTGGCCCACTCAGTCCTCAAAGGCACCAGGCAAAGAAGAACATATTCAAGAGGTCATATGGAGCATATCCATACCCCAAACTGCATGTGGTCTGGTTGTTGGGAAGGTAGGAGATACCAGTCTGTCACACACCAAATCACTACTCTTAACATAGTATCATAATAGAGAACTGGCTTCAATATAGCAGTGATGCTGCTGTAATGTCAGCGGCCTACTTACATAAAAATCCAGTTTTTCTGTGTCTCAACAGAGGCAGGATTAACTATCAAGTAAAAGAAGTTGCACTGTGTGCATTGGACAGAGGTATGTTCACAGAGCCTGTGAAAACAATGATGTTCAAGAGACATTTTTATTGTTACTTATCCTTTTTACTATCTGAAAATGCTGCTGTCTCAGTTGGCTCAGTTTATAATTGGCTTGTTTTTGTAAGCCTCCAAAAAGCTATTTGAAGAGAATCAGCCCTTTTTACTAGTGTATTGTAATGCTTTCAGATATTTTTCTGCTAGAAAACCATGCTTTGGGAAGATTCAGATGCAGAACAATTGTCTAGCATAAAGGGAAGGCAAAAGTAGTCATTAGAGCTGTGGGCAACAAAGGCATTTGACCAGTTCCTTAGCAACTTTTAAGACCTGCAATTTTTATGGAAATGGTTTAAGAGTTTGGTCAGACAGACAGATGCATAATTTAGAAAGAAATTAATTAGGGGTCACTAGAATATAAAATCTTTGAATGTTTGTTTACTAATAATGGGAAAGAGAGGTTACACAGTACACAGGAATTCAGTTCCTATGAAAATATATTTTGTAAAACTCACTGTGGAGTCAGGTGAATACTGAAATTCTGAAGTATTTAGTAGCTGATCCTGTTCAAATCAATGCTGTTCTCTGAAAAGATGCTGTAAGAAACTGTCTTCAACAAAAACTAAAATGTTACTGCTAAAATGTTGTTTTACTTGCATTTCCAATACTGCATATGTGTTACTGTGTAAAGCCTGTGAGAATATGTTTGCATGGCAGATGCTCTACAAAATAAAGCTGTACTGTACTTTTGTTTGCCACTAACAACATCTTGGGAAGTTGGGAGATATGCCAATAATCATGAGGCAGTTATGTTGTTGGGATACACCAAAAAGACTTTGAAAATTTCTCCTATGCAATTTTTCTGCAATTCTAGTTAACAATTTAGTTTCCACAGTAGTGGTGTTTGCTCATTCTTACCAAAACGGTTGACTTGATTTATTAATAAAAGAAATGAGCAGAAGTCAGTAACAATCAAGTCAAAGTTCTGAAGTTCCAAGAAGGATGTGGGGAAAGAACAAGCTGCATTTGGTCACCACTGAGCTTTCACAAAATACAAGACCTAGCTAGGACCAGTGCTCCACAGAATCCTAGAAATTTTAAGGTTGGAAAAGACCTCCAAGAACACAAATTCCAACCTTTGATCAAGTACCACTATGCTCACTAAACCATATCATAAAGTGCCACATCTAGTCATTTTTTGAACGCTTCCAGAGATGGTGACTCCACCATTTCCCTTGGGTTCCAGTGTTTAACTACTCTTCCTGCTCAGAACTTGTTCTTTTCTCTATGAAAATAATAGGAAATTTTAAAATTATTTCTCTGTTGGATACCAATTTATTCTGTGTTTTTACAGCTATTGTCCTTGGATTTTAGGAATACATTTTTAGTCAGTGCTTAAAAGGGAATATATTATAAGACTCACATGCACTCACTTTTCCAAGATTGCCTTTTTTAAAAATATAAGCACAATAGCTGTAAAAACCTTTTTCAGATATTTCATACAACTTTTGTGGCTATTTTGTATAGACAGAAGTTCATCAGTGTTTATCTCAACTCGTTACAGATTCAGTCCTGCCATAAGACCACACAAATTCCAATTTAGGCTGGAAATCTTTTTTCTTCTATAAAAGTTGAGATAAGAATATATAATAAATCTTTGCTAAAAAATGTCACAAAGTATGTAATACCATTAAAGACTGTTAAATACATATCCATGATGAAGTGGCATTAGGGCAACCTCAAACCTTATTATTCTCTAAGGAAATGCCACCGCTTTTAATCTTTTCAAGATTCTCATTGCTATCAAGTTTGAATCTTTGCCTTTATGACATAAATGTTGCTTAGCCTCATTTAAAAGGCATCTAATGACACATGGTAGTTAAAAATATAGTAACAGGAAGGATGTAAAAAAGATATATGTGAATGTATGGATGTGTACTTTGCTTCTGGACAGGATTGATTGCAATGTTAATTGGAGACTGATGCTGCAACTATTCAGATATAATCATGACATGTAAGAGCAAAGACTCTTTTTAAATTCATAAATTAAAGAGCAGAAATTTCTGTCAGTTATCAATTCTGTCCTCATGTCTGCATATTTGGGATGAAACTTACTTCTGAGAACAGAAGTGTTCTCAGTCTTAATTAATTACTGACATACAAACACCACAAATCTTAGATGAAGATCTGTAGATTCAAACGGCCTGATTTGCTACCTGAGTCTAATCACTGATGGTCTGCTGCAACAGTATATAGAAAAAATGCACACCATATTGGATTAGCCAAAAAGGTAGTACAGGTGATATGATTAGATAACTGACTAGCCTCTAGATGTGAATTTTCTACTTATAAATCTTATGTCTTTTTTTTTTTTTTTCCCAGTACAAACTGCTGTGTATTATTGCTAATGCCTAGACTATTTTTCAGTGAGCTCTCTATGACAGGGAACCAAAACTATTCACATAACATGATGTGATCAATCATTTTTCTGCATATGGGATTATGCCTGCTATCATATATATGTCTTTTATTTATAGATAAAAAAAACAACAAACAGATAGAAGACATCAGGTCTTCTATCTTTTTCTTCTGTCTAAATGGAAACAAAAATGGAATTGAAGTTTCAAAATCAAAATGGAACTCTGTGGGGAAAAAAAGAGAGTGGCAACTCATTGAAATGTGGTGACACACCCGGATTTCTGAAAATATTTTTGCTTTGTGTTTTAGTTTGCTCTTGATCTTCTGAAACTTGACTTAATTGGGACAAATTTCTTCCTTGAGAGCAGACAGTGTAGACACCAAGAAGGCATGATTATGGTAAGACACAAACTATTCACCCCTGTCCTCCAAAATGCTCCTCAGTGAGGTACTTGTTATCATCTTCTAAAATTAACTGATCTCCTCAGCTGGGATAGTGTCATCACCATTCTCCAAATTGGGTTTTACACTGCAGTATCAGGCCCATGACACCACTTCAAAGTATGTCTAGGCTGTATATTTCTCTGCCTTGTTTATAACTTGTCAGAACAAATTGTACTGTGGTGTAACAGCTTCAGATCATGACCACACTGATGACTAGTCAAAGCTATAAGATAAATAACTAATTTACTTTATCACAGTGAAGGTAAAAAACTGGGTGTTACCTTTAAACAAGCTACACCAGATAAAGTAATATGCCCTGTACATCTGATACTTGTGTTCTATCTCTAGCAGAGCCTCCAGATTCCTTCTTGCTAGAGATCACTCGTCTCGGAGAACCAGAGATTTCCTTATCTGGCTGGCCAAGATGCCAGAGTGATGCTTCGTAAAAGAATCATCAGGATATTGCACAGCATGTGGCTGTGGACTTAATTACCACAGCATGCCTTATCTGGCACACCTTCTCTTTAAAATAGCAGTTCTAATCTTGACTTGTGGTCCTATAATTATACCTTCTCCATTGTCCCTAATAAAACTCTCCTTGCTTGGTGTAGAAGGAGGCATTGAAAACTGTCAATCAAATATAAAAAAATACTGTTAATTAAATAAAACCAATGTTGATACCTGAGAACCTGAATATTCAGGACATAAAAATATCAAGATTTTGTCCAAGTGGCATTTACAAACTAATTGATTCTGCAACGTTTTGCCTTAATAGAAACAACTTGCTTTACTTGCATATGTTTTTAATATGAATACATATATATAGTACAATTATTTTTTTTCTGAATTTAAATAAACCCCAAAGTTTATAGAGCCTAACACTACAAAATATAGGATAAACTTGCAAGTGGGATATTGTGCTTATCAGTACCAGGTTACCCCATTATCTGTCACAGTTTCATTTTTGGTAAAAGAACAAGTAATACTTCTGCTCCTTAAAATGAAGATATGGGATAGCTAAAACATGACAGAGGCTGAAAGGTGATCCAGAGCCCTCCACTCCAATCTATTTAGAAGACTTCTGCTACAAAGTAGTCTCCAATCACTATACAAAAAGGACTCTTCCCAGTCTAGCCTTACAAGGACTGCTCCCACAGATGCCCATCCTTCATGCTTTCCCATTCTAGTTTGATCCTGAAAGTTTCCACAGTAAATATCTGGAAAAAAAAAAGTATAAAGCTTGCCAGAAAAATTATTCAATATTTCAAGATATCCACCTGAACACACTACAGCTTGGACATACTCCATCTAGTTTTGGGCAGAAGCAATCATAGCATACGATTTCAAACCTAATCTCTCATTTTTTCTTGACTGTGAACCTTGACATAGACTTAAAGGTATTTTCCAACCTAAATTATTTTATTTTATGATTTTTTCCTTCTAATAGCAGAAATAGGGTGCTAGAGAGCCAGTGTTTCCATGCTAGAGAAAAAGCATGGGAAACACTTGATAAGGGTGTAATATGTCCATTTTACACATGGAAACTGATTGTTACTATGAAATACAGTTTTAATAGAAAAATAGAATATTGACGAAGAATCTTTTTGACTTGTAAAAAGACAGATTAAATGAAAACTTGTAAAACTTCAAGCAAAAAGAGCACTGTCCATGCAAAAGACAACCACTAAGTATCAAAATTTGCTAAAGAGTTATTAAGCATTTCTTTAAGGGACCTTAATAAATCAACAAAATTGTAGCAGAAGTCCTCTAGCAGCATAACAGGTATGGTGAAAAAAAAGAAAAAAGATGAACAGACATTTTGAAATATATTAATTGAGAAATAGTGAAAACTTGTTTCTTTTCCACTTAACATTATGTTGTTTTCTACAAGACATGCTCATTTCCCATTTAAAATGTCTGCTGAAATAGATTTTCCTTCTTTGTGAAGAGTGTTCTGACAAAGAATTGATGGCAAGAAAATAATGTGTATTTTAGATATTTCTGATGTTAACATTTCTCAGCCGTGTAAGACTCCTGTTTTTCTCACTATTCCAACATAGACATGTTGGATGGAATTAGATCTGTGTGAAATATTTGAAAACTTAGAGTTAAGGTATCCAAAATTGTGTGCCTCCCCAATATGAAAATGACAGTAAAATATTTTTTTGGGCGCACCAAAATAATGTTTCAGAGAATAGCTATTTATCAGAGGCATAAATTAGTCTTTATCCTATTTGTCTGACAACATTTACTAGGTGTGATGGATAAAGGAGTGAAGGACTGATAATGTACAATATTATGTACATTCATAGCACCAGATCTCTGCTAAATCCCTGAAGGCAGGGGAAACTGGATCCAAGCAGAAACCCAGTGTTTACAGCAGCTGAGAAAAGTGGAGTAAAGGCAGGAGAAGTGCTCTCAGTCAAAATCTTGTTTGTCAAACAGAATTTCCAGGAAGGGAGTTGTAGGGACATTCAAGGACAGGTTAAATAAGAATGTAAGAAAATCATCCAGATTGTAACAGGCCAAGCGACTCAAGAGCTTCCATATAACTACTTGTTTATAAGTCTGTGTGAAAATAATTCTGCCACATTTATCTATACATGGAGAACTTCCTCTAATTAAAAACACTGGAGTTTATAGGCTCCAGGCCAGTGGCAGAAAAATAAATGCAAAATAAAATCTATAAAATACAATAGGGGGTAAAAACAAAAAAAGGAAACAATAGTGCAACACAGCAGTACTCCTTGGTGTCACTATTCCTTTGTTAATCGGGAAAATAGTAAAGTGACCCTACTTAACTTCACTCCAGAAAAGGGTGGAAACACCATTGAGATGACAGCTATCTAGTCAGGCCTCTAAACAAAGGAATCTAGTTTTTATGGTCACATTTGCATACCTCCTTACACAGCCATCTGTTTGCCCATGTCCATATTACACAGAAACACTGACTTTTTTTGTAGAGATAGACAATATCCCATTGTGAGTTTGAGTGTAATAACATATGGCAAATCCTTGCCAAAAAAGTACATATTTAAGTAATACAACTGAATAAAAACTCAGTCAACATTGCTCTTTGGTTTAATATGTAAATAACTGGGATTACTTCAACCTCCAGGGGGATTTTTGATATCACAGAAATTTTATCAGCAAGTGCCACAACGAGTTTTCATAGTTAAACAAGTGTAATAAAATGATACTGGGTTCCATTTTGCATCTTGAATTTCTGGTTCTGCTCCAGTAGCACAGTGTTAAGCTTGATTTCATTACTGTATAAATCTGCAGAATTGCTAAAACCCAAAATGATTAGATAAAATGTAGTATTTCCAAGTTAATTTATGAACGAAAAACCAAGCTGTCTTAGCAACCTAACAATCAATTCTTGTCAGACAAAATATCTCAGGCAAAAGCTTTGAAATTATTCTCTAGAGGAAAATATTTCTTTTCTTTCACCTGGTGCATTTCATGATTTTTATTAATAATTAATTTTCTTAAGAAGTGATATTGCTATTTCTTTCACAAATTTAAACAAGCAAAAAAACTAATTTTTTGCATCTTCTTTGAAACAGAACAATGCACGTGAGACCATTATTACAGCAATTCCTTGGTTAGTCCCATTTTGCTTTTTTTTCTCTCCTGTCTCTTCCAGATAAACTGATTAAGGGGAGAGATTAGGAAAAAAAAGACCAAAGCATGGGAAAGTTAAAAACATCTTTACAAGAAATGTGGGATTTTTTTTCCAAAATAAAGATTATTTTTTTTTCCAAGAGCAAAAATTGGGTGGAAAGATCATTGGCCAAAATTGTGATTTTGAAAGGAATATTTTGAAAAACATCATCCAAATCTCTCAATATCTTATTTGGAAATAATGGCTATACTTAATTTATTGCAGATATATTATTTAGCTGATCTTCTTTTTGTAAATCTGGTGACAAAACAGTTACCAGATTTTGGGAAGGCATGGTAGTGAGTTATGGTGGAGGGCACTGACCGGCTCAAAACTGGGGCTTCATGGAGTTCCAAGGAATTGCAACCACTTATGCCAGATCTAAATATATCTGCATGTAAAGAATTTCTATTCACTAAAACAATCATACTTCAAACGCAGGTAGGGGCTTGTTATGATTTCTGGAGACTTTAATTACAGAACACCTCTGAGCTCTCCCTGAGAAGAGCCAAAACTAGTCTGGTCCCCACCTGTGACAGAAAATGTTTTATTTTTCAGTTTTCTGATGAAGAAAAAAACATGTTCAAAGAAAAAAAAATGGCTGTGATTGATTTCCATGCTATGAAGGGACTACAGATGGGAGCCTTTTTCTACTTCTGTCCATCTTCTTCATATAAACCACCTTCTTCATATAAAAACCTTCTTCATATAAATAACAAAAAGAAGGTGATTTTTTAAAAGACTTTGCCTTTTGTTAAAACAAAGTAATGGAAAATTCTTGAAATAATGCCATGTAGGTAAAACGTCAACCCAAGCAGATATGTAAATAGTCAAAGGATCATATTCCTCTGGGCTGGCTCTGAAAAAACTAAAGCCAGAAAAAGCTTTTGGAAAGGAAATGGAGTTGTTCCTGACACATTCCCTCAGCCAGGGAACACTGAGCTGAAGACAGAAGATGACACCACCAAGGGCTGCTCTGGACAGCTGCTCAGGACAGGGCTGCTCTGGTGGGGTCCCTGAAGTTTACGATTGTTCTGATTCTTTTCACAATTAGCAAAAAAACCCCAAACAAATGGGGTCACGTTGGAGATCAGAGTAGCTGTCATGGTTTGGGAATGGTATTTTCCAATTTAGTACTCCCACTAAAACCACGTGCCGCTCACTTCCCCATCCCCTGCAGCACTCCAGAGAGAGAACTGGAGGCAAAAAAGGCAAATATCACAGGTTGAGATACGAACAACTTAGTGGAAACAGCAATGAGACAAGGAAATGAACAGTAATAGCAACAATACTAATGACAGAGGGTACAAGAAAGAATTCACACAGAAACCCCCTGACAGCAGACAATACCAGCTGGCTCCCTCTGGCACCTTTGCTCAGCCAGACCAGAACCCCTTCTCCTTAGAAGAGAGTATCTTCTCCTCCTGCCTCTGGCAATGACATGAGTGTTACAGAATAACCTCCAGGTCCTGTCTGTGCCACCTCCTGGATACTGAAATGAATGAACCCTGTCCTGGCAGGAACCAGGACAGTAGCTGTTCTCTTTCTGGAATTTGGCAATACTGTGATTTCCTGAGCAGGTTGCAACTGGGCCATTTTGTTTAACTGCATTTAATGGATCTATTCAGCATGAATTTGCATCTTTCATCTTTGAACTTATTTGTATTTTTGACCCCCTCAACATCCTCTGGAAAGGAGTTCCAGAATTTAATTATGCATTGTGTGAAAAAATACTTCCTTTTCACCTAACTCCGTTCTCCAACATTCTCATTTATCGTTTCCTCATTCCTGACTTACGGAAAATAGTTCCTCATTCCTGACTTATGGACAATTCCATGCCTTTCAAAACTTCTAGACCTCTGTTAAATCCTTCCCTTTCTTGTTGATCACACCTTTTCCACTCCATCAGTGGTCTTCCACCTGGAAGCCAAATCCATTTAGGCAGCAATGCACAACAAACCCTACTGCAACCAGAGCAAGTTGGTTTCATTCTGGCTGAACTGGCTGCCTGACCTTGTCATGGCAATAGGGAACATGGCTAGGATGGATGCATTATTTAGTAAGCTTTTCTCTGAGAATCTAAAATGCCATCGCCCATCGCCATTTCCCCCCACGAAGGAGAGTTCACATAGGTGGCATTTTACATTTCAGTAATGGAGTGCACTTTGGTCCGTGGAAATTACTTCACCTTTCACTTTATGCTACAATTTGTGGGGAAACTGAGCATAACTTTACCTCATTTCTTTAATATATTTCCAAATTCTAAGATAAGGAGGAAAACCTCTAAAAACCAGGGAAAAATTCAATTCTCAGTTGCACTTAAATAATATTTTTTTGATGTCTACAAAATTACAAACTCCTAGTCAGTGCCTAATTTGGTGTATTGCAGGGACCAGGGGAGGATTTTTCCCTTTTTATTCTGGGCAAGTGTTCCTGGTAAGTCACTATTTTAACTTTGACTGTTTGGAACTGCCATGGCAGTTCATTTATTTAGGCTTGAAATGATTTTCTATAAGAAATATTTGTCTCTGAATTTACATGACATTTCTGGCATCAGCTTCACAATTGCACCATAAAACTGGTTTATTTCCAGAACTTTCACCCTCCCTGTCAACACACAGCTGGAATGGAACAGAAGGAAGACAAATACAGACTGTTTGTGGGCTTCAGAGAGAAATGCATTCATCACTAAGCCTGATATGAAAAGGTACAACTGACTTCTTAACCACTTTCTCTGCTATAGATCATCTTTCACTTATACTACTGACGCCTCTGAAATGTGTTCTTGAGAAAAAGGGTGAAATTTTCAACAAGTACAAATCTTGAAGCAATTTCTTTCTGGTTGCAAAAAAGCCTGGGCTGAGTAATTATCAACTGTGTCTATCATCAGCTTTAAAGAAAGTTGCACTAAAGTACAAATGCAGAAACTATCTGTGTTCCTGTAGCACTACTCAGGGTTGAGAGACAGGCTGCCATAAACCAAGTTTTAGGAACTTTCTGCTGGACTTTCTGATACCAAAAGTGGAGAAATCTGGAACAGCAGCAGCATCTGCTTATTTCACTGCAAAATACATGGATATGATATCTCACTGATGCAGAATGCAGAAAAAGAAGAGAAATTAGGAGATACGGAGATCATGAAAAATATCTAGTACAAGGAGCAAAGATATGGAAGAAATGTGAACAAGTGTGAATGGGAAATGCTGCTGTGCCAGAAGCTTAGATGCACAGTATCTGTGGAAATTGGCAGAATGAATTTGAGAATACCAGTCTAACAAAGAGGAAAAACCCCAATGCTGTAGCAAGAACATGTACTGATAATAACAAAGGATGAGGCTGATATTTGACACAGAAAATGGGAAATGGGGATGTGGGTAAATTTGAGGGTGCTTCAGAATCATCATAAATTCTACAAGAAAGGAAGTAAAAGGGGAGGTAGTTCTTAGAAAGGAATTGGAAAAGATAAATTATAAAATAGGAACACCCTGGATTTCTCAGAAAATCTGATTGGCAGTCACCTGTAGCTGAAAGTAGAGACAATGATGATGAATCAGGGAAGAAGCACAACAAACCTAAGGCAATCTTCAGTGTAGCCATAGAAATACTTACATACTTGTGCAGAATGAAAATATTTCCTTAGTGTAAATTAGAGTCATTTTTACATTTAAATTCTGGAAACAGTGGAGGCAAACTTTATATGAAAAAAATATAAAAACAAAGACGTAGGAATTCAATCTGGTAAAATAATTTTAAGTTTCATCAACTTCAAAACTAACATATACGGTAAAGCATAAATTCACACCCTTCTATGCTACCTTCTCTACTTAAATTTGCCTTGGATTGTTGCCAAAATATCATTCATAGGAATCAGATCAACACATCAAGAGTGAAGTCAGAAATACATGGTCATACACAGATGTCAAGAATATTTCTTTCAACCCACAACAGTAAATGAGGACTTGAGATCCCTGTTTTGTGAACATGTAAGAACTAAATGCACTACCTGAGTCAGAAAATGCTTCATCCTATCACCTGCATTTGTCCCTTGTGTCGTGCACCAACACCCCTTCCACCACTTCACTCAGCTGTGGCTCTGTCAGCTGGTTCTCAAGGAGACCTTAGGCACTGGGCTGGGCAGTCAAAATGAGAGTACCATGCTGGCTATCACTCATACTTTACACCACCCTTCAAACAGGCCCCTTGAGGATATCAGCATGTGCTGAACAGAAAGGATGACAAGATGGACCTCTTCCCTCTGCAGAAGGTATGTCAGCAGGAGAAAACATCCCATCTCTAACAGAAACTCATGTCAGAAAGTCATGATGAAAGACATTTAAAACTTCTGTAGATTCAGTTAAGGAAATGGGACTCTGTTTGCATTATTTCTTGGAGAAGCTTACCTACCAATGTAACCAAGGCTGTTACAGCTCCAAATATGGGTGCAAAACCTCTGTATACTGCAAGAAATTGATGTTTCAGCTTCTTGTTTACTTGCTATCTTTTTTTTGCCTCATTCAATGACAGATCCTTTCTAAATGATGGAGATGCAAATTACATTGAACAAAAAGGCTCTTCAAAACCTTCATGCTACTCTGTTTCCCACCACGTTTTTAAGTCTTAAAGTAAGTAAGGATTATGTCATACTGTAATTCTATTTTGAACTGAGTGGCATGTAAGACACTGTTTCCCCATAGTTATAGACTGACTGCTCTGAAACAGTGCATTAGGATCTCAGTGGATAAATGGAGAAGAGCAGGGCAATGAAATAATTTGTTGTTGTTGTTACTGATCTTTTTTGATGTGATGCTTAGGGACATGGTTTAGCGGTGGACTTGGCAGCGCCGGGTAAATGGCTGGACTCAATCCTAAAGGTCTTTGCCAACTTGAATTATCCTATGGTTCTTTGAAGTTATGAACAGCTCCAAGCTTTTGGCCAAAGTATGCTGAGCACCTGTTAATGGCATAGGCAGCTGAGGACACCATGAAGAGCAGTACAGGTGCTCTGTTGTTGAGCAGACACTCTCCTGCACAGTTCATGGCAACCAGCTCCAGCATGTTAGCATAGCCAGCATAGCCAGCATGGCTAAGGATGGGCTGGCAGGAAAGGGGTGCCCTCAGCTGCAGCATGTCTTATGTCCTGAGATATCCAGAAACAAAACAAATTCTGCAATGCCTCTTCCAATTAAGAATGTGGTCATATATAACAAAGATCCTTTTCAGGAGAATTTGTTTCCAGCTCTCTGCTTGATTTTCAGCAGAAAAGATGTCTTTGTCAAACAAACACGTGTTCCCAGATTATTCCACCTTATTCTCTATTATTCCTTTACCTTGTGTAAAAGTGTAGGAACTTTTCTTGTTTCCACAGGGCTATGTCTGCCTCATTACTAAGTCTCCTTGTGTCACTTAGAGATGTGCAGTACCTGACTTTCTGTTCCTGTGTCCGAGTTCTGTGTCACTTTACTCTGCCACAATGAAGTTGACATTTCCTTCAGCTGAGAAGAGCAAAGTACCTTTAATGTATATTTAAGGTTGCCAGTCACACTGACTGACACAGTGGGCTGTCAGATGCATTAACTTACATGTCAAAAGGTGCACATTTAGTCTGTTTGTTTAATCTCCAGTGGGGCAAGTAGGACAGAGCATGAATCCTTTATGCTTGTCAGGACTTTGCAAATCAATAGTAACCTTCTGTGATCTGCTGCTTTGAGCTGGGTGAGTTCATAAAGCTGTACTCAGTCTAAATCCACAATGGGCATTATTTGGAGGTTACCTCAACCAGCCATACAGCATTAATAAAATCAAGAAGGAGATGTTTTCCTTGGCATCTGAAGAAACATTGCCTGCCATTCTTTTTAAAGGGTTTCTTTACTTCTTCAGAAATATCAGACTGGAAGAACTCTTGGGAACATTCTGAAAATATCTTAATACCATATTATTATCAGAGCTCTTCAACAACTATTGCAGACCACATGTACTTTGTCCCCTTGCTACAACTATTTTTTTTAAAGACATAAACCTGCCAGATTTGAGGAAAGGAACAATTTCTTTAGCTGAAGTAAAAGCACAGTAGCCTGTGAGATGTGATTCTGCACTTGACTTGTAAGTACAGTACAGCACTGAGTATAATAGCTAGAAAGGGTGAAAAGTCCAACCATCCCCTAGAGTCATTAGGTGCTTAGGCTGCAGCAATGGATGAACTAATTAAATAAAAGTGAATTAGACTGGAGCCCTCCTTGGAAAAATACTTAGCTAATGACTTTGATGAGAAAATGTCAACATATATTTTCAAAGTGTTTCCAGACTATACAATAAGGTTCTAAGAGAAAATCCTATTCCCTTTAGAAATTTCTAGACCAGTTCTTCTCAGAGCAAAGACAGCAAACAAGACCCCATTGTTGTGACTTCCAAGTTCAGAACAAAGCTTGGGGGCAAGTATTTTCAGATTTTTCTTTTTTTGTAATTTTTAAAAAATAACATACAAATATTAGTACTCATTCATAGCACACAATTCTGATTATGAAGTCTTTTTCCTAATTAACGCATACAACTAGGCAACATAGGAAGAAGATAATCTTACGAAAAGAATCATGAAGATGGAAGATTTCAGTAAAACTCTACCTGGATTTGCTGGAATAGTTCTTTTTGCAGGATCCCCTCTTCCATTTGCAGCATGCATGATCAAAATATGGGAGCTGTATTATCTTTATCCTTCTAAACTAAACAGCACACACTTTCTCTCAGTAAGACCTTAGATTCTAATTTATTCCCACACATTAAAGGAAAAAAAATAAGTATTGTGTGCAAACACTGTGTGTGTATGTATGTGTGGGAGGTATTTTGCAATGTAGATGCAGCTGTTGCTTTGTGAGCTGCAGCTAGTAAAACTAGAATTATGAGCTGAAGGTGTCCACTTTCAGGTTCCCCTTGTGGCATTATGTGGCCCCTGTACATTTTTGATCCTGCTATCAAACAAATATATTCACAGCCTTCTGAAAATTACTTTTGGCTTTGTATGAAGGTCATTTCCATGCAAGATGAGAAGTTATTCTGTTGGCTACAGTGGAAACCTTGATACTGCTACCTTGCAGTATGCTACCTGCATCACATCCATAATAGATAGAAACACTTTCCTTAACTTTGGGGTTTTTCCTTTAAAAATGCAGGAACCTCTCCTCCTTTTTCTGCTAAAAAAAAAAAAAAAAAAAAAAAAAAAAAAAGACTGTACAAAGCATTTAAAAGGAAAGAACCCAAATTGTCAATTTACTTCAGTAAAAACAAAAAATCCCCACATTCTCCTCTGAGTCTGTATTTGAGAAAAAAAAAATTAACCTCACAACTTGTTGACTTTCTCCCACTGAACTTCTGCCTGCTTTATCAGGTAAGTGCCAGTGCTGAGGATTATCTATCATTTGGTTCCTGCTGCACTCATGGAATTCCTGGGCTATGCCTCCTAATTAAGGGACAGATTTTTACTTTGCTTCATAAAGATGCAAATAGGTGCCAATAGGGATTTCAAGATGAGAAGCATCAGATTTACAAATGTCTCAAACATATTTATTGAAGTGGGTTATGAATTTCTATTTGTTACTTTCTCAGGGCCCAAGTAAGAAGTCAATGGGAATTGTGTTTTAACATATAAATATCAAAATAACACAAGGAATTTGGAAATCTAAATCCCAGGCACTAAAATTGGGAAAATCTGACAAGAATATGCTCAGATTTGGGGAACAGGATTAATTGTCATCTGTGAAGATTATACTTCTTGAACTTTAGAAGGATTCAGCTTTGATTCATACTTTACAAATTAATTTATACTACTGATAGAACCCTTTGACATAATCTGTCTCAGAAAGCAACAAGCCAGGTTAGACAAGTAAAAATTGACTACTTACATAGTTACTAAATGGAAAAGGAAGTAGGATAACAATAATTTCACAATATAAAACAGGAATACAAAGGAATTTTGCCAGCCTAGCAAACAAAATATGAAGATAAAGATACTGAACAATAAATTTGAAATAAAAAATATAGGAGAACACTTTCATACAGTGCAAAAAGAAGATAAATTATTAGATTTATAACTACTAAAGACACCAAAGAGAAGGCATGGGCAGCTAACATGCACTGAATACCTTGTCTCAGTATTTGTTACACATAGAGAGCATCCACAGTACTTGTTCACGTTTGAAGTGTCTAGGGTAACAGACATAATAAAAGGTAGCAGACCTGTAGCTCGTAAGTAGCTTGTAAACTTTAAACTCTGTATAAAATATCCACATTCTCAAAGAACTCTGAAGCACACAGAAGTACAAGATGCTGAAATAATTAAATTTCTAATAATTAATTATTAAATAATTAATTAATTATTAAATTAATTAATTATTAAATAAATAATTAATTAATTTTTTCACAATGTGAGACCATGACCCCCTGTCAGACAAAGTTCTTGTCCCTGTTTAAGGCTGATCACATCTTAGCTGGTCAGAGGATATTCTGAGCTGGAAGGGACCCATGAGGATCATCGAAGTCCAGCTCCAAGAAGTAGAACTGTACAACTACAAGGCATATAAATGCAAAACTTCAGACACTGTCAAGAGCTCAAGACATTGCAACAGAGATCATTTCTCCTGTCCTTCTGCAAGTCTTATTTTAACAAACAGTGATACTGAAACATCAGCAATAGAAGAGCATACAGCAAAGCTGCTAAGATCTTATGGGCCCAAAGAGTAGGTAAAGGGCTCAATTGTTTTTGCATGGGCACTTCATGGAAATATAAAAATGCTACATGGCCACCACCACTGTTAATGCAATCCCACGTGGCAAATGAAGCAGGTCTGCCTTGCATAAAATGCTATTACTAGGTTGTGCAAATATGATAGAGAACAATATTTACATGTCATTTACAAATTACAACTCCTAAGAAGAAGCAATATAAACACTTAGCAGACACTTTTTTCCTACCAGGAACCTATGAGAAATGCTTAGACAAGAGAATTGAATCAAAGTTTACTGCAGTCAAAGAGAGACTTCCAATTTTTTGGGCTTTGGATCTGCACTTAAATCACAAATAGCTTTGCAGATGAGAATAAGAACATTATACTAAAGGAACAAGATAATAAAAAATGAACAAATAATTATTAACTTGAAAACTACAAAATGCATTTACTTGTTATGTACTGATTTTGTCTGTTTTGCACCATTACTGTCTCCTTCTTCTCTCTCCAGCAAAGGAGATATTATTGTACTGTATATTTATCACCCGCAGATTGCCCCATGTCAATAACTAACCAGCAGCCAAATAAGAATTTACAAATGTATTATAATTAAAAATTCTTTAATATGACAATCACAGCTATGCAAGGACCACAAATATGATATGTAGGACTTAAAAGCTTTTTACAGCTCTAGGGTTAAAAGTCTGGCTCATTAAGAACTACTAAGCCTCTTACTGTTATTGTCAAGTATGACATCAAATATTCACTAAATTCATTTTGCCCAACCTAATATAACTCCAGGTCTGCTGCTACTGAGCTATTACAGCTAATATTTGCAGTAGAAAAATGAAGAAAAGCAAATTCTGTTGTATATACATGTGAAGAGCCTTGATCAACAAACACATTTGGAACATTATGAGTTTGTCAAACAAAGTGTTCACAAAACTAGCATCCAACTAATATGTTGACTATTTCAGAAAACCCTGTTTACATAGAACCTTGCACAAACAACACAGCCTTCTGATTTATTAATTATTCTGTAAGTAGAATATGCAGTCACACTTGGAAGATACAAGTAGTCTATTGCTAAAAACACACTGTAAAAACCTGGATAGGAAATAAGCAAGCCATGAAACATTTTAATAAAATCTCAATTGATGCTGATAATTACATCATCAGGTTTCAATGTATGAGGTTGCAATGTGTGCCCATGTGAAATTAAAATTTCAGCAAACTATGCATAATAGTAATATGCATAATAGACACCGTACAAATCGAAACACATTCACTCCCACTATATTGAGTGTCATTTCGGTTGCTAAGCAGGAAAGAACCATGTTTACACATTCCAATTGGCTGTGTCCTCTAACAGTGTTACAAACAAAAGACACTCCTGAATTTCAGAAAATTATTGCCAGCAGGTGGTCAAGAATCAGCAAATGCAATTTATCCATACCTTGCAATGAAGTTTAAGAATAAGCTAAGCAGTCAGTCTATCCCCTAGGTATGTGACTTCTCTCTGAGATTTCAGGTAGGTATCTTTCTAGTGTATTGCTGCCAAAATGACTAAGCCACAACACCAGTGTTGAAATGCCACCTTCTGAAAAATTCCACAGGCCTATTTGTTCTGCATTCAGATCTTCAATTTCTTATGTTGGTAAGAAGTTTCTTGGCTGACTAGTTACACTCAAGTTAAAGAGGTTCCTAACAATGGGAATAAGCACAGTGTAGCAATCAGCTTTAGACAGAGACTGTCTTAAAAGACAAATATATTTTTTTTTCCTTGAGAACAGAACAAATCCAACTCAGTTACATTGAGATAATAGATACGGAGCTCCACATTAATGGAGTGAAAAATAATTTTGTTGAAAGATTCTTTGCCATTTCTTGATCAAGATGAACCACATGGATGATTGTATTAATCAAACAGGGCAGACTGGGACATGTCAGGAGATTTAATAAGTTCTGCAGAGTTTTGGTTCCTACTGTTGTGCTAGTTCCTCACGGTTATTGTGATATTCTGGCTCTGCTGTAGTTCACAGGAGATTTATTACAGAGCTCATTACATTCATTTGATATACTTTAATTAAAATATTAATTAAAGATAACTGTAACAAGGGACCTGGGATATATTGTGTGAGATCAGATTCACAGAATGACATGTTTCTCATCTTCAAATATAGACTCTTCGGCAGGGCTGCCACACAGAAGCAGACTTTCTACCTTATCTCTTGATGATAGGGACAATGTATTGTGTTTTTCAAGGTTGTTCTTAGATTGAGAACTGTTTGGGATTGCTGGAGTCTGGAAATGTTCAGGGATGTAAATATCTGGATTATAAATTACGATTCATTAATAGTTATAAAAACCTTTGTGGTAGTAGGCTTTTAGAGCAGAGAACATGCTCCTGTTGCTTTTACATAATCCTGTCCCTCTAATACAAGCTATTAATCAGTGGGTTCAGAAATATTTTCCCTTCTGAATAAATCTAGCAAATACAGGCTCAAAAAAATTAGAAGTTGTAAAGGTAAATTACGTGCAATTTACAATGTGGTTTCCCTGTGGATTTCAATCTTTGGAAGAGATACAAGTACCAACTCCTGGGCATGTACACACACATACATATACATAAACAAAATCAGGCCCTCAAATTACCTGTAGTAGCAATTATTTGGAACATCATAAGAAATGGGACTCTTATTCATCTTCTGAAAGCATAAATACTGACTAAAAGCATATGTTACATTTGAAACATTTACTATCATGCTCCTTTTGAACTCTAATAGTATACTAATGGATGTACCAGCAAAATATCAAAGCATAGATGACCTAGAATGCCCAGTGGCAAAAGGGTATGTTATTGAATGTGAATTAATGGATAAAATGTTCTGAAAGATAATTTGACCTGATTAATAAAAGCAGGAACAGACGTAATCCAGAATATCCTCAAAATACTCTGAAAGATAATGGAAACATGAATTATCTGCATTGTTTTGATAAAGCAGCAAAAGTACAAGAAAATTTCTACACTGGAAATAATTTGTTAACTTGGACCACCGTGGTACAGAAAACTTGTTAATGGAGAGATGTTCCTTCTGTCTTCTCCTTAAGTGACATTGCTGGCATTTCCACCTCCAGCTGGTGCCTGCTGGCAGTGCTACCACAGCCGTGGGGCTCGGTGCTCTGCCAGCCAAACGTGTGTCACGCTTGGAGTCACCAAACGGCTGGGGCTGGAAGGGCCCTCCGGAGATTGCCCGGCGCATCCCCTCTCCCTCTCACGCTCCATCGTACACAGTGACACAGCCATCTACACACAGTGATGAGATCTTTCCCAAGCCTTCTCTTCTCCAGGCTGAACAGTCTCCTAGCTCTCTCATCCTCTCCATGCATGACAGATCCTCCCAGTCCTTACTCATCTTTGTGATGCTTCAGTGAACACGAGTAACTTCGTGTCTTTCTTTCACTGGTGAGCCCAGAACTGGATGCAGTGCTCCAGATGTGGGTTCACTGCATGGATTGGTAATAAACTGTGAACCTCTAAGGATCTCTGTAGAAGTTGTCATTAAGGACTATGAACTAAAAAGGCCCGCAGAGATTTTTTTACATCAAATCAAGACTGATTCAAAGGTAGGCTAACCATTGAACTTAGCAAGCATGCATCAGAAGCAATAGCTTCTAGTGAAAGTATAGTTTGGATTCCTCAAAAAGAATAAAAGGGCTTTTGCTCTGAAGTAAATATAAAGGATAACATCTATATCACTGAAAAACTTTTACATCTGAAAAGGTTCTGTACTTCATTAGCTCATTTTAACATACAAAAATTTAGATACTGTTTATGCAACAATTAAGCCCTGCAAATATCAAATCTTACTTTGGTATGCTTATATTGCTTCTCTTTCATTTGCCATACTTGACTTTTGTTTCCAATCAAATGACTGAAGCAGTGCCTTTCTCTCTGTGTCACTTTGATTACACAGCAGCTAGAGCAATGGAGATGGCAGAGGGAAACAGGACAGCTGCATTGCAAGTAAATACATAGGGAACAAAAACATGGGAAAAGCAAAAACAAATATTCCCTTCTTTTCATTCAGGCATATCTTTGACTTTGCATTCTAAAGGAAAGCTAGACTTTGCTACGATGCCTCTAAATAATTTAGGTATCTTTTACAAAATTTGGTCTTAAAAAAGAAAAATTTGCTTTGTCACGATAGAAAAAATCACTGGTCTAAAAAAGCATTGATCTGTTATTTTATTTTACATATTGATATAGGAGTAGTATCAGTTTAGCTATCAAGTAGTTCTGTATGTCAGAATTAAGCAATCCAGTGTTTAATCTATCAGATTTCTAGGAATGGACATTATTGATTTATTCACATAAAGATAGAAAATGTCTATTCACACCTTTATACCATACATCTTGGTGCTGGTGGTCGAAAACTTCTTCCTGATCCTGTGGAATACAAATTCATACTTTCAAATATGGATATACTGCCCTTCCCTTTTCCAAACATCATACATGTGTCACAGTTTCCTTCTCACTCCTCTCCAGTAGCAAACATGCCTTCATATGAATTACTTGGAATTTATACTCTCATCTGCTAGTTCTCAAGTCCATCCTTCATTTAAAGTAAGACTATATTTAAAAAACCCCAGAAGTTTGTTCACAGTAAGAACAACTTGCAGAGATTAAAAATAATGAATCAAATGAAGAAAACACTCTTTGCAGAACCTGAACAACACAGGGAAGCTCTGTGGCTTTGCAATAGATAGCTGCTGTGGATTGGTCTTTTAACAAACTGTCATGTGGTCATTTGACACTTGTACTCAAATTAAGAGAGTGCTCCCAAATAGCTACAGAAATGCTAATTTGACAGGGCTGTGATGCATACAGAAAACCAGAGGTAGCAAGATGATGTGTTACTATTACATCTGATTTTTGCAAGTTGTTCATACTCCATTCTTGAAAATCAGCACTTTTGACTTCTTATATGTACTAGTAAAAGATATGGATTGGTAACTTTTTTCCTTGTAGGATTGAACCTATGCCTAGTGCTGTTTGTTTTTACAAGAGTTATTCTCAGTTCATTTATGTAAAAATTCCCATTTGCATTCTAAATTATCTTCTCCTGTAAGTAACAAATCTATTTATAAAGATTTAATAAGGAGATCTCTAAGTAGGTCTGGAAGGCTAGCCTAGTTAATCATAATATTGATTTGAATAAATATACATTTTAAATTATGGTATTTTTCTATTGCTATAAATCTTCCTACAGATAGCTTCATACAATTCTAAAAAAAACTAGTATTTTAGGGAAGAAAATAGTTTCAAAGTGTTATCATTAAATGAAAGGAGCATATATTTTTTTCCTTATTGAAAACAAAGAAAATTAGGATTGTGGCCTGTGATTTTCTACATGTAAGAATTAAGGACCAGTGTAGAAGGATCAAGACAGAGCCAAATCCTAGTGAGTTTGAACTAAGATGAATGGCAGCACAGTCTGGGTTAATAGCCCACATCAGTTTTTCTGTATTCACTTCTGCCATTTATTTATTCCTTTCTCCATCCTCATTTTAGTGAATGTTAATCTCTGACATTACTCAACAATGTTCTTCAACTGACCACCCTAACTCACTAGTACAGGACCTTTCACATCAAGAAGACCCCAAAAATCCTCTCAATAACACTAGGCAGACACAGCCGATAAAGAGCAGTGACAGACCCCGGCACATCAGACCTCGGCCACCCAAGTGATGGGCAGAGCAGTCCCCAGGAACAGCCAGTGAGGGCAAACAGAGGTCACAATGGCACCATTTGCTGGTCCTGGTGACTTGCCACCCACAGCATGAGGCACAGCCAGGCAGACCAAGCACCAAGAAATGGTCTGGAGACAGGCAAATCAGGCAGCACTCTTGATTCACCATCAGCTTTCAGGAGCCTGCAGAAGACACAGCTAAACAGGTCTGTAGGCTAAACTTCCATCAGGCAGAAGCACAACTACAACTTCACTATGAAATGGAATTGTGGAAATTGATCTGACACTTCTTTTTAGCAACATACATATATGGATATGTATATTTAATCCGTGCATTTGTTGCTCCTTGATGGGATATTTCTGATTATGAGGAACAGCAAGTTTTGCTGTGCAAAGAAAGCTGCTGCTTGTCTGCCTTTGGAACATATGGTGAGAGTAACTTCCAGTCTGAAATCAGACTCTTAAAATATTAAAACAGCAAAGGCCAGGAGAAGTCTGAGAGTCCAACTATCCAAATGTTATTAAGCAACTGGTTTGTTTCCTAGGAGTTAAACTATTTCCTAGCATTTAAATTATTCTGTGTCAAACTGTGTCTTTTATCAAGACTTCCAACATCATGGGGTGATATTACAAGAAAAATGCACAGGTAATATTCCAACTGGAATGAGTTGGTATGGAGGCTGGTATGAGTGGAGGTATAAGGAAAGGGAAAATAAAGAATTAGACCACAATGCCTAGAGGCCTTGTGAATTGTTTGTTGTCAAACACTAATAGTCTGGTTTGATGTTTCTCAGTGATGTAAAACACGTGGTAACCTTTGCCCATTCCTTACTCTGGAATTCCCATGCACCAAATGCCACCGAGGCAGAGCAGCTTCCCTGGGATGGCTGCCAGCACTCTGAGCACAGCTTGCTGAAAATAAACCTGGTGCCAAGAAGATGCAAAGGGCAATCACTTAAAGGGAAAGATGCCATCAGAGGATTAAGCACAGAGCAACTACAGCAACAGAGAGAGAGGAATATACGTCTTTAAAGTGAGAACCAAGTGACAATTTCAGAACAACTACTACAGCTCCTAGGGCTTACTTCATTAGTTACAATCATTTCAGGTGCCTGTAGGCAAGTTTATTCTAAATTTATACTGATTTCTTCAGAACAATTAGGAATATGGAATCTAGACAGAGGCATAGCCTGATTTGCTGATGTGCTAGTGACAAGAAGATGTCTGCCAAATTCATAATTCTGCCAAATTCTTTTATTTTTCCATAAATACTTGCTTGGAGATACAGTAAAGGCTTTGTAATCTCAGAAAGTGTTAGATATTTGGTTCTTCAAAGTAAAATGCAGAAGAGATTAGCTGCCAGAATATTAACACAGAATTTACTTTAAACATATAAACTAGCAAGGCCTGGTTGATAAAAAAGGAGAGCAGGATTTTTCTTTTTATTAGACTCAGATATAAGCTTAATCCTAAAACTGGAAACAATACTAATTTCTTTATGTAACATAACCCTCTTCCACACATGGATAATCTTCCACACATGGAAGATTATCATGAAGCCAAGCAATCACCTTCTTTCATATATTAAAAGGGAATTTGATTTATGTCTACCAAGTTTTCTGTACCATGCTGTTTTTCAGGATACCTTGATAGCTTAAGTATCCAGTCACAGACACGATCTTTCACCTTATGAGTTTGTGTCAGATCCTAATTTCTTTTTCTTTTTCTTATCTGTATTTAGTAACTCACAAACAATTAATAGCTGAAATCCTTCATACTGATATAAAATTTAGAAGGATATAGAAATACTTCAAATCCATAGATATATTCTGCCAGTTTTCCAAAGCAACCATTGCCTAAATATCATACACACTTTCTAAAAATTATTTAGCAATTGAGAAGTCAATTGTTGGTACTTTTCAGTGGTATTGTTGAGACCTGCAGAGACATTGGCACTTCCTCAGTATTTAAACACTCCTAGATGCAAAGCTATTCACATAATTAAATACATTGTTAAAGATCTAAAACCTTCAAAGTATTTAAAATCACAGCTCTCCATATGGGAAAAAAAAAAAAAAAAAAAAAGAATGAGCATATTATTGCTGTTGTGAAACGCATTATTTGCAGGTAATGCCATAATGACTTTTATTTCACATATCAAATAAAATTGCCATAACAAATTCTCAAAGACTGTAAATGGTCCAGATAATTATGTGCACCAGATAATGGTGCACATAAAGGGATGTCATAGGGTAAACCACTGAAGTTAAAAAATATTCTGGAGTAAATAAATAGTTCATAAATAAATAAATAAATCTTCATTGTTTCTTGTTTCTAAAAGGCAAATCTTTACATTTCTAGAAGTGTTCTCAGGTTTTTTTCTGTTTTTTCCCTCATCCTCAAGGGTGAATACTTTCCAGTACTGTATAGACTAGGATTGTGGTATCTGTTATATTTGATTTGTAGTCTCAATTACTCCCTTTTAAACATGTGATGATTTCTTTGAAGAAATGGGAGAAATATTTCTTACACTTGGAAAGGGAAGTGTTGAGGATTACGATAATCCTCAGTTTCTTAGCAGCTCATTTTAAAATTTCACAGAGATGTCTCCGATACAATTTTTATCCTGATGCTGGGCACAGCCTTTATGTCACCAACAACATCCAGCCCACCACCATAAAGAAATCTCTGTAAAGCTGGACCCAAGCCCCGAGAACCCTGATGTTTAACAGATTATTTATATTTTTTTTTATGAACAATTTGTTTAAAAATACTGCGGGGGGGGGTCAAAAGATCAAGACTTGATGGAAACAAGGAGAAACAGTGCTGATATAGACTTAATATCAGCAATTTTATAGCAGTGACGACATTGACTTAATATCAGCACTTTTAGAGTCAGTATCAGATAGAGAAAGGTGCATTATTACAGATGTTTAAGATAGCGAGATACAGTGCAATTCCCCCCCTGCCCCATCATTCTCTGTATGCACCCTTTCCCATTTCTTCCTCCTCTCTCTCTCACTCCCTATCCCCCCACCCTGCCTGCACAATGGGAAGCAGAGCCAGGGCTTTTGGGTCAGAGACAAATTCTCTGTGGGAGATTCTGCTCGCAGCCTGAGCTGTGCCCAGTGATGCTGAGGAAGGCTGAACTCTCAGCAGAGCAACGGGACCACTCCATTTGGCATTCCCTGCTCTGGGGGTGCCTATAGGGAACAGAGCTCCAGGGCATGTGAGGTTTCCACCCTACCTGCTGAAACAAGCCTATGCTTTGGGTTCAAAGGGAGATGGGTACAGTTTGTACTCAGGGTGCATATGGTAGGTGAACTGAACGTTTCATTTTTATTTTTTTAAATAATAAAAATCAAATAGATACATGAATTCATTCTATCCTCAGTTCAAGAACTCCCAATCCCTACTACACAGAGCAACTTGCCATAACAAATTATTTTATGAAATGGCAAATTTCCATAGTAGAAAACTCTGTCAACATAAACTGCTTAAACAAATGTTTGATTGTTCTGCAGTCAAATAACTAAATTCACAAAGCATAGAAAGCCTAAATACTGTATTTAAATACTAAATGATCTCTGAGTTAATAAAAATAATATTCTCTGGTTTAGAAAATATGGAATGACAAAATTTAAAAGGTTTATGCACAGAGAGGGAAGCCATTTCCAGAAAGTAGCCTTCGATACATCTGCATTTCTACCTGTAGGGAATACAGGTGTCTTACTTAAATGGCTGTTACTGATCTTACATTTTACATACAATATTTTCACACTCTGCTGCTACTGCAACACACTTTGCAACGTAGAGCAAGAGCCTTAAATAATCTCTTAGCTCAATACAGTTTTTCCTAGGCTAGCATTTCATTTGGTATGAGTCTGAACATGATATCATGTTCCTATTTGGGATACAGAGTCTCTGAGACCATATCTGCTTGCCTTTCTCTCTTTCACTCTCTTATCAGTCACAATCAGAAATGCTTCTGACATCTTCTGATAGATGAGGCTATACCTTCCCCTGAAGCAGGCTGTGCCTTCCTGCCTGCCTGCAGCACAGTGCATCGACTGCCTGTAACTCTGCTCACAGATCAGATGAGCAGTGTACCTGGAATGGTTCACAATCAGAGGAAAAAAGATTATTTTTCCTTTGATATTTCAATTTTTTAAAATATGTTAGATAAAAGATTCTTTATCCCTAAATGTAGTAAGAAGTTAACTTTTTAGGAAGAGCGAACAGCTGCTGTGAATGTAATACAAAATATGGACAGAAGGGTCACACTTTTCAAAATGAGCTCCCCAAAACATTTTAAAGAAGTAGGTAAGTTTGAAAATTCTGAATCTGGCCCTTGAAAGAACCTTCATTTAAAGTAAACGTGTTGGGGTGACCAAGTCAAACTAAAACTCTTTTTATGCCTCTATTTGTAAAACTAATAATGGTAAAGCCTCTCTTAAAAAAAACCCAACTTTTGCTTTATTCATCAGTGTGTTCAGAAACATCCTCTGTCTATGAGAGGTTTTTTATTAAGATAGCTTTTTATACTAGACTCTGAGAACACTGAATGCCATTGCATGCATTAAACATGAAAAACACCTTCTATTTTCTTATAACATATTCGGTAATGTCACAACTTAGGCTGACACAATTTCATATCTGCCTAGGCTAAAGCTAAGGCCATTTCCTTTATATAACTGACTTTCCAATGCACACCAGAACAGATTGTCCTGAGAGGTTGTGGAGTCTCCCACACCACGGATGTTCAAGAGCTGTCTGGATGCAATCCTGTGCCATGCCCTCTAGGATGACCCTGCTTGAGCCAGGAGGCTGGACCAGATGACCACTGTGGTCCCTTCCAACCTGACCCATTCTGTGATTCCATGAGCTCCTCTTCCAGCTACAAGGAAGTGCTGGAGACTCACAGGCAAGATGCAGAGGGAGATCAGATGGTAAACTACCTGCATGCTCAGCAATACTTGACTCTGAAAAGCAGTGAGGGCAATTTAAGGGACCAAATTTAAAGCACCACTGGTGACTTAGCACAAACATCTGGTGGTGGGCTGACACTTCATAAATGCTTTTCTGTTCCACTTGTCACTGAAATCTACTGTATCCTATATCTCAGAAACACCCTACAGCTCTCTACATTGCACTTTATTTGTTGCCAGTGCAGACAAATATGTGGTGTGTAAAATATGAGGATAAAATATGTTGAATCTCATGTCCCAAAAAGAACCAAAGAGCAACTCTATTGGCAGCGTTATTCATATTTGATGTTTTAATGTAAATTAGCTAAGCCAATTTTTTCTCTCTGCTGCACTCAAGTGGTACTTCTCTGCAGAACTCAGTGGTATCACAATTCGAATCCCAGCTTGCTACAGAGACTGACTTCTTATTGTTACTTTATAAATTAATTAATATCTCGTATACCTGCAACACGGACAAGAACTCCCTGGTTCAAGGGCATTAGATTTGCTTGTGTTGAACTTAATAAAGTGTAAAACAATTTAAGTAATGAAGAAGTTGTTAACATCAGATTGTGACTAATCTTCTGCCTGCTACTAGGAGAAAGAGCATTATTTTCCATGCCAAAACCTATAAATCAGTGTGGTGAAAATATCTTTTTAAGACAAGTTCTCTCAGGAGAAAATAAGGGTTGCAGATTCACAAAAGAGAAATGCCCTTTTACTATAGCATTTCAGAAAATGTCTCTAGAAATTGAGGAACTAGCTCAGAGGCTTCTGAAAATCTCCCAAAGTCAGAGCTGAAGAAGTTCAACTGTCAAAGTATTGTCAACAAATGTCAATAAAAGTGTTGCTAGAAAGCACTGAGAGCTCTCTGCTAATTATTTTCTATGTCTTAAACATCAGGACTTTCTGAGACATTTTAGAAATTGGCTTGCTTATTGGCAAACTGGTTTTTATCAGCTATCATAAAAAGGTGCAATGCCAAGCACAAATTGACATTGAATCATTTTAGTTTTATTTTTTTTGTGAAATGTGAGTTTTCACTAATACTTAGAAAACAGCAGAATTTAGCTCCAGCTTGTTGACACTAGTAGCAAACATGATTAAAATTTTAAAAAATTATTATTATGCAAGTGATGCTCTAAAACCATGAATACCAATTTAAAAATCCTAAGGTAGTGAGACCAAGTTGCCGTGGCATATTAGGTGGTCCAGATAACTGTGATGTTGCCCCCAAAGAGGCTTTCTGATCAGCTGACATATTAAAACATTATAATCCTCCCTTTGTCATATTATTGGATTTGAAACGATATTTGCTATGGTGTTTAAGCAAAAAATAAAAACCCAAGCAGAATCCCACACTCCTTTTCTCTGGTAGAGAAGCCCTGAAGGGTAGAACTTGGGGAAGGATGAGAATAATATTAATATACCTGTAGTGCATATGAAAATCTCTTTTTAAAGCAAACGTGTTTCACATTTTTTATGTGTCTAAAAAAAAAAGTGAACCCTACAAGCAAGTCTTCATGCAGAAATAATCTATTCAGCACTACAGGGATCCTACAAATAGAGTATGGATTGCTGATTTTTTTTCCCTCTACTTATTTTGAAAATAAGAAGCAGAAATATAGAGTCTGTTGGTAGAAGAGTGAGAAGAGGATTGCTGAACCATTTGGAAATTAAAGGTTTCAGTGACCTCTGAGCTTTCAATTCAGGTGCCATAAAATAAAACCTAAGCACATATTTCAAAATAGTCAGTGGATGACCACCAGAACTTCGCAGAACCATCAGAGTTGGAAGAGATCTTGTAGATCATGTAGTCCAACCATCTGTCACTCACCTCTGCCCAAGAGCAGGCACCCACACCAAACCATGTCCCTGTACCCCTTGGTCCTCACAAGTGAGATGGACTTTCTGCAGCAGCAGTGAGATTTCCCCCCTCCCTGTAAACCATATCAGAGCTTTCTTTCTGAAAACAGCTTTTCATTGATACAGAAGTTGTTCTGTATCAATGTAGGCAGTGCTCATTTGGAGACAACATCCATCAGAAAGGTTTCTGGGGTTCAGGACAGAACTCCTGGAGCTGCAGGTAAATCTCTGCCTGAAACCACCTTTATGTGCCCGTGTAGAAGCTCAAGTTCCACTCTGGGGCTAAAGGTGGGGCAGTGGACTGTGGGCAGCCTCTGAGAGGCCCCATGAAAACACAGCTCAACCCTTAGGGGACACTGCAGTGCTAATCCATCTCAGGAGAGCTGACAGAAGCAGAGAAGGAACTTGAATCTTTTCTTCCACACCTTCTTGAAAGCATTAACAGCAGGCTATTGGCTACTTCTGGCAGAAAGGGAAAACATTTCCCAGGCAACCTCTAACGCACAGCAATTTTTCAGATCCAGCCATTTCATTTAGAGACTGAAGTGAATTTTAGCTTTTTAGAAAGCCTGGCCATTTCTATCAGCTTTGATGATGATACATAGGATGAACTTCATTCCATGTTCTCATGTTGCACTGGTGCTTGTTACCATACTATTACAGAAGCTGTACTTTGGTGGTGGATAGGACTGCTATAGTTACAGTTTCATGGTTCAAAGAGACAGCATGTTACAATCCTACTGTACGAAATTTTTCTTGTGATGCAGCACAGTACATGTTGGATCCTAAACAAAATTACTATTTTCCTGTCATTCCTCAGCTTTTAAAAATATTACTTACATAGCTGTAAACAGCTTAAAACAGATCATGGTCTGCTCTCAAAATGAGCAACATCAGCCTCTTCTGTATTACAAATATATAAAGTTTTGCAGATGCTAGCACGTAAGAATTAAATGTAGGGATCTGATTTCAAATAAAATCTGGTAAACATTTATTTTCTGTGAGAAAGGGAAGGAGAGAAGGTGGTGGGGTTTAGAATGTGATGTAAGGAAAAGAATGCATCACAGCTTCTGTGGAACCAGGGAAGCAGCCCTGTGGTACCACAGTGCTGAGGAAGTTGTGGAAAACTGGTATGAAACAGGTATGATGCAAGGTTAATGAACCTAAAATTTGATCTAACCATTGAAGAGAAGGAATGCATTTTAGTCCTGAAAGCTCAGTGTGTCTGATCTTGCACAGGTAGAAATTGATGAAGTCCTTTTAAACTCAGTGGAATCATGACATTTTACACTCTCATACAGCACTCCAATTTGAGTCTTGTTTTTATCTTTTAGTTCTGCTTTTCAAAGCAGTCCTAGTAAAACAAACCAACTGTACACTGGAAGAATTTTCTTGGTGAAGAAATACATTCCAGTTGTATCTTTCTAGCTGATACTTACAATTTGCTCAAGAAAATTATGTCTTTAATGAGAGAATTTTATTTAGTATTGTAAAAGCATTTTCAAGCATTTTTTAATAAGTGTTCTCAGATCTGCTAAAGCAGAAAGCAATATGCTCTTTTCCCAAGCCCTGAACATGGAAAGCGCCTCTCTTTCCTTCACTGATATGTGCAAGTTCTTTTATTTATTAACCAGGACTAATTATTGTTTCCCTGGCTGTCCTGCAGTCTTCTAATGACCATATTGATTAAACTGGAGCTACACTGCCTAATTACATTTATGATGTCCATTCTGATGCTACTTGAACATTGTTATTAATAGATATTCAGATGTTATGGCAGGGTGTAAAACAAAAATGCACTGCATAAGTCAGACAGGGCCAAGTCATATTCCAACATTTAAAACAAAAAGGACCCTAGAAAATAGCCTGTTTCAACATGATTTTCGATTAACACAAAGCCAGAAGTGTGCTTTCTCCACGCAGGTATCATGCACCTGTTTTCATCTCCCTCCAGGTGTCTATGTGAGATCTCCTCCATCCCAGCAGCCTGGCACACACCAAGCCATCATTGCATCTAACCTTCTCAGAGGTTTAAAGCAAAGTGGCTTTAAGCTAAGTAAAAGGCAAAACAAATATCAGGTGTTGCCCATCTTTAGTGTACTTCAGCGTGCAGCTGCATACGTGTTTCTCTGCAGAAATACGAAGCAAGTTATGTCCTCTGGGGCTGTGTAAGCAGGGGTCCCAGTTGTCACTCTATACCCAGATCACTGTACATAAAGGAGAAAATAGCTGCACCTTTTGGATGACAGCTGAATTTTTGAGGTGTTTCGCATCAATGTGTGTGCATTTGCACAGCAACCACCTGGAGATCCACACCTCTTTTACCAAGGGATGAATCCTTGCACACCCAATGGTAACTGACAGCTCATCTTAGGACAAGCCCCAGATCCTAGCCAGTCTTTACATGCCCTGCAGGAAGTGTGCTAAGTTGTGTGGAGGGGAAGAAGAATAAAAGCATGAGCATACGTATCTTTTCTTACGGAAATAATAAATGGCAATTGCCAACGGGAACAGAACTGATCGCACAGTAGATCAATACCATCCTCTGTGAGTTTTCTAGTTAAGCTGATGCTTCTTAATTTCATTTGTTCAAATGTATATTTCTCTAAGCCATTCTTGAGTTGCTGCACATTCAGTCAAAACGTGCCTACCTCTTGCTTTATTCTTTGGAAGGCAATGACCATCCCTTACAAAACACCTTTCCTACATACACATGGAATGCATCATCTGCTGTGAACATGCGGTAAATTGTACACAGGTCCTGACAGCAGCTGCCCCACAAGTGTGTTTTTATGCCACCATGACAATTAGCTAAACTTAATTTGACAGGAGATTCTCTGCTCTTTTCAAAGCCTTACACTGCCAGTATTAACACACACCATACTGAGATATTACTTGGTGAGTTTTCTCATACCAGAAATTTTTGTGGGTAACTAATACAAACCTACCAGCTACAGAAAAAAAATGCCTCTGCAACTGTTTCCTTCTAAATATTTGTTTCCACTTTATTAAAAATAACCTGCTCAAAAAGAGAAGTAAATCTTGATGTTTGTGTCTGAGGGCAATTCTTCTTTAGCTAAAATGTAACAAATCTGTCTCTGTGTGTGACTGGAAGAATCCTAGCTGTCCATGCCCACCTATTAAGAGGAAGAGGTCATCAGCTATGTTTATCCATCCAGGCAACCCGGATGTCTTACTTGACTGGACAGCAAGCTAGCAGAAGAATATCATATGCTACCACAAGACTATGTGACTTAAATAAGTAGCTAAACTGAGTTCTTATCCATCCTCACTCGCAGCTCCGACTGGGAGAAAGAAAAGAATAAAAGAACACAACTCAGTAGGACCCTTTCATTAGTTTAGTTTCTCTCATTTGACAGTTTACCTACTTCAATGATAGCCATAGACTTTCCACTTTTCAAAGAACACAACCAGTGACAAACGTATATCAAAATTACTGCATCAATGATGCCACACCTTTCAGTGTGTGCAACAGTAATGCTTCATTCACTTGACTCCTGGTTTTTGAGGATTGTCTCTGTCACAAACTTTTCACTTACAGTTTTGTCACTGAAGTCTGACATCTGAAAATACACTCTGCTCTATCTGATCTGGCTGTGATTTCTTAATTTTCTACTTTAAAACTCGAGGCTTTAAAACAGGTAGCTATCACTAGCCCAGACTTGAGAATTGTGAACCCTTGCAATGTATCTTCTGAATCCCACAGTCTGTTACAGGATAACAGAAACAGCAGGGTTCAGAGCTTCAAATATTGTTTTCTAATGCAGTTTATTTTGGAATGGCACTGTAGTAAGAATAACAGTAAAAATTAAATTTAACAGTTCTCCACAGTTTCTAGGATGACACAGAACAAATTCTTTGCAAAAAAAAAACTTGCAGAAGTTGACTTTGCATTTTCAAATTCTATGAATTAAACAAATTGTCTTAAATTTAAAAAAAAAATCATTCTATCTCTCCAATTTTATAAAAAGCTAATACTTCAGATCTGAAAAACTGCTACTATTGTCAGAAGGCACATTATTTGGTTTCCACTCATTTACTGTGAAACACAAAAGGCTGCCAGCAATCCTCATCTGATTGCATATGTGGTACCTGGCTCTGTGACCCATCTTCTCAGCATTATTCATCTTTAGGTGCCAAAAATTGATGCACCTTGTGGTGGCCAGAGAGAGAAAAAGCATCAGAACTTCTGAACTTCTTTTGTACACTTAGGCTGCATCTGTGTCCCAGTGTCATCAAGCTATAAACTCTGAATAACATCATTTCTACATTTCTACACCCTGAAGCTAGTGACTGAAAAGTGCAAATTTCACACAAATTTCACAGAGGCAAAGCCAATATATCACTGGAAGTGTAAGAACTGATGTCCCTGCAAGAGTAAGCCAGCTTGCTGGCTGAGGAACAAGAAAGATGCATTTCATAGTTCCGACATCTTCTACCCAATATGGATGTGAGAGGAGGAACACTGAACCATCATTTCATTACAAAAGACTTAATTTTGTTCTGGCAGCTAGCAGGACCGCAGCTGTCCCTTTCACTTTCACCCTGTGACAAGCACAAGGAATGTTGTAATAATTTCAAGCATGAAAATGGAGTAACAATGTGATGATGAACAACACTGAGTAGCTAAGAATTCCTATTTAGATGGCATAGCTTCCTGGCTGCACCAAACTACTTGCTATTCTGTTAGACCAGAAACCAGAACCAATCTCATCAAGAGCCTTTGGCCACGTATCTACCTTGATTTGAGGAGAGATTAAGTCTCAAATATTTCTTATTATCATTAAATAGAGATGTGTCAGGTTTTACACTACTGACAGCAATGACTTGGTTAGTAGCTGGCATTTTTGCTTCATACAGCTCCTATAAAGAAAGCCACCAGTACAAGAGCAGTTTATTGCCTGAGACTGAATAATTACAGGAAAACCATATATGTGTCATAGAATAACAATTTTCTGACCATTTTTCATTAAAATATGCTTCAGCTGTGGGTAGAAGAACTGTGTGATGAGTGAAAAGGAATTACATATGACCAAATGTCTCAAATACACATCATACTTGCAATGAAGACACTGGAAAATCAGTCTGCTACCATGACTTACCTAGAGGTCTGGTAAGGGCAAGCAGAGGGCTCAGTTTCAGAAGGGAAAAGTACATAAACAGGGAGAAAGGGGAGCTGCTGTTATAATGATATGTTCCTATACCATTTTACACAAACATTTTACAATTTTAAAAGGTGATCTGCAGTATATTGAATTAGTCTCAGCAGAGTGTGCCTGGCTCTGATGGAATCACTGGAACTTCATTGGTGACAACTCCTGTCCACCCTATGGAAACAAACTCAGAAGAAGCAGCCATTCATAGCCCATGAAACTTGTGCAATACACAATTTTTTTGAGACCATGCGAGTGCAAATCAGTCAGTCAGTGTTTCATTCACTGCAGAGAGGCCAACTTTAAATGGCATTTTTTCTAGATGTTGAATTGAGATTGTTCAGAGGAAACATTGCAGATAAACTTTTCTTACTAAACCAGGAAAAATGACTTCCTCAGCTGAAGTCCACTTACCATATTTTCTATTAGTACCACCACAAGCAGTTGCTACGGAACACAGATGCACCAACGTGTAGATACAGAGCTTAAAAACAAAGCTTCTCTAGAAACTCTTTATCAAAATAAGTCAGTAATATAATTCTCAGAAATTATTATAAGCAAACAGCTTACAGATTGTCTTTTGGAAACTTGAATATATTCATAGAATTACAGGGTTTTTCCTTACAGAACAGGTTATAGTCTCTTGATGCTGAGACACATTCTTAGTTAATTTACAGTCAATCATCTAACCAGCCTATATTAGCCTTTCTGAACTTGAGCCTAGAGAAGTAGTACTTTAGTTTTTGAAAACAGCTGGCAGTTCACATGGTAAGAATTTGGGGAGGGCTGAGGAGGAGAAAATGACATGGAGATTACAGAACAACAGTTCATCCAACTAAGCTTGACTTTGAGTTGTTGGATGGTAGAGAAAATACCTTCCAGCATCTTCAAAGAGATGGGGCACTAAAGAGCTTATCTGTGACAAACCTCTTTGTTTCTGCAGTCATCAGTGAAGATACAGCAAAGGAAATGGAGGAGCTGCAGTTATGCATTTGCAATACACAAAGTCCTTGTTTTCCCACTAGGCACTGCAGAATAGCAATTGTCCATTCACAGCACATAGCACATCCTCTGCATTTCAGAGCTAATATTTTTGCAGTCCTTAAGCTAGCACGCTTCAGCCTAGTGAAGTTAATTTTTTTAACCCTATGGGGTGCACTGCAGGAGATAGGTGCACTCATGTTCTGCTCCTTGTTAGAGGAATTGGTTTTTAGGTATAATTTTTAAAGTTAAACTGAAATATTTTCAAATGCAGAGGATTTATATCTACAGCAACATTTCAAACAGAGCTATAAAAAGTCTCTTTCCACAAACTGGAAAAATATGAAGACTGCTGGTCATTGAACATAGCTGTATATTAACCCAATTAACAACAGAAATCTCCTGTGTTGGCTGGATTTATTTTTAAGACTGCTTATACACACACACACACACACAAGCTCTGACAAGTGGCTCTTCCTCTTATAATTTAGAATCACACTCCTGAAAACAATGTTAGTTTGATGGTAGTTGCTTTCATTTACTGCAGCACACATTGCCCACTGTGATGCTGCAATACTCACTCAAGGCAGATCACTGGCTCAAATATGAACTGAAGCTATATGCCATGAAACAGATGCCAGGTTACATCACTTCAACTCCTGAGCAAATTTCCACTTTTCTCTGTTTGGGTAGCAAAAGCTGTATGAAAACTGGTGTTGATATAAGACAACCAGCTCTCTCCCCTCCCAGTGGGGATCTGTTTCTCAGTCAAAGCTCAGGCTGCTTCTTAATTTTGAACTTCTGAACCCAAACCAAGTAAAGTACTCTAAGCATGTATTAAAAACAACCCAACCCCAAAACCAGTACATGTACTCCTAAAAAATGAGGCCGATATTCTTTTCTGCTTGACCTGTTTATTTCCAACTCTTCCTCCCTCTGCTCTAACTCTCAGAAAAACTCACAGCCCTCTCAGGATAGGAACAAGTTTCTGCTTTTTTCTCCCTTCATCTAAGCAAGACAAGTCCCAGGTCTCCTCTCCTGCCACAGAGCAATAGGAAAACATATAGAAAAATCAATCACACGTTCCCCAGTGGGGTCAGAAAGGACTACCACAAGAGATTCTTTTTGCAATCTTCTGTAACCATCAAACGGTTAAATCAACATGAGTTAAAATTTTCATCCAGTTTGACTGAAGAGAAAAAGGGAGGAAATTCAAAAAACGGTTGCTGTAGTAACAATCACAAGCAAAAATCTTTTCCACTAAATAATAGTATTATCTCCCTCTCCCCCTCACAATTTTAAAACAAATTCAAAAAAAACAATCATGCTGCCTCTTTTAGATTTGCTGTACCTACCTCAACCATTAAACAAGACATTTAACCATAGTGGCAGTTCTGTGACCTTTGAATTCCGTGAAATCTCTAAGCGGTGCAGCTTGTTCATGAAGACTTGTACTGCAGAATCCAGTAACTGCATCCAGGGTTGGGAACAGAAATAAGCAACGGCAGCAAACAAATATAATAATAATAATAATAATAATAATAGCAACAACAATAACGATTAAAAAATAAATCAATAAATCAATAAAAATTAAAAGGTTGGTTTTGCTCTTTTTAAAAGAGAAGGGGGGGTGGGGGGGGGGAAAAGAAAGAAAAAGGGAAGGAGAGCTCCCCGAGTGAGTCGCGCAGCCCAGGGGACAGGAGCACCTTGGGAGGCAGCGGGGCAGTGAGGCGGGCGGCGGTGGCGGAGCTGCGGCTCCGCGGCTCCCGTGCGGGCGCTGGCGCAGGCCGGCAGCGCTGGGAGGTGCCGCCGCCGCTGCCGCCGCTGCCGCTGCCGCCGCCACGGGCGCCAATCCCGGCCCCGCCGCCAGCGCCGCCGAGAAGCCTTTTCTGTTTATGTTTCCTCATTTCGGCAGTGACGTCAAAGGGTTTAGTTTTTCCTCTGCATGTGCTATTAATTTTAAGCGACTGCTATGGGAGGAATGTGGCAGTGATTTAGCCTAAGCGAAAGGAACCGGAGTCGTGATTTATCTGTCCTGGATTCAGCTCTGAAAGGTTTTGTATCCGGAGGTACCAGAAAGATCCAAAATACCCTCGCAACGTGGAGAAAAGCTATAAATATGCTTACATACATTCAAGCATTCTTAAGCACACGCAAGATGTTTTCCAGGGAGGGCTGGGTTACCTCTATGGGCCGTGGTGCAAAATCAGAGCCGATTCTGCCCTCGCCCTACAGTAAATCAGGAACTGCTTGTCTAAGTTCAGCAGTGTCACACCAGTGTAAACCAGCCTAAGGAGATAAGACTGAGACTACCGTACACATCCTTTTATCAGCCAGCAGGAGCTCCGCTGCAGAGCTGCTTTCCTCACCCCATCCGAGGCACAGACGCCCTTGAGGGCTGATCCGGGCGAGCAGCTGCTCCTTCCAGCAGCCAGCTGTGCTCGCCTCCGAGCTCGGCTGTGAACCATCACACCGCCTTTGATTCCCTACCAAAGTCCACATCAAAAGGCAAAAGGAAGGTAGAGCCTGCCTTTCAGTATAGCCGCACCACTGACAGCGGAGAAGTCACGCTGCTGAAGCTTCGAGAAACAAATAGTCTTCATCGAGGTCAATTAGCGTGGGCAAAAAAGGGCTAATCCAGCACAGGATAATTGATAGGAGGCCACTTGACAACAGTAAGTGTTTAGTTACCTGCATCATTCTAATTTTATCGATTTGTTCTTCTAGGGAATCCTTTCAAAGATCTCGGTCTATGAGGCACAATTAATTTCTAAAGTCTTAACCATCTCACAGGTAATTTCAAAATACAGAGAAGTGCTTTTAAAAGCGGGTTGACAGAAAGCTCCTGAGAAAGAAATTTCTCAGTGCTCCACAGAACATGTACAGTAGAAGTCATAGGAACTTCCCCACGACCACCAACTGATCCTACCAAAATACAGAGAGGCAAAATAATTGTTTTTGCTTACTGAAAAGGAAAATACTTACTGTCTGTGCTATCACTATAACGCAATCATCTTCACAAACAACTGCTGAGGGTTACAGGGATGTAAATGTTAGAATAGCATATTAAAAAGTATTAAATAAGTTAAAGATTTACAAAATCAATTAGGGCACATTGAGTTCACTGACTGTACTTAGAGAACTGTATGAAGCAGTTTGAAACGCACAAATAGAAATAATATCCATAGCGCACAGAAAATCATCATGTTCATCTTCACTCAGCATTGGTGAGCAGGCAGCTGAGTCCAGTAATTTCAAGCATGAAAATGAAGTGACAATGTGATGGGGAACGACACTGAGTAGCTAAGAATTCCTACGGGATATCTTCCTGGCTGCACCAACATTTTGGGAATTGCACTTCAGGAACCAGTTTTGGGAATGTCAGCTGAAAATCAAATGGATTTCAGTGGGAGTGATCTGGAGTCTGTGAAGAAAGACTGAGGTCGATGCTGTTTAGTCCAAAGAAAGGAGAGTTGGTAAGTATTCTTAATATATGAAGGGTATGTTTCTCTGAAAGAAAACAATGCTAGATAGAGTTTATTCTTTGGCCTGGAGACATTACCTGGCCTTTAAAATTCTTCACCCTTTATGGCAACATAGCTTCATCTGAGCTGATGATAAGTCTCAGACTGTGTTTGGAAAGCAATCAGGGCAGTATTCAAAATCTGTGAAGATCTATTCTAGAAACATGACATAGTAGATAATCAAGGTCCACTGTTTCAAGATGCATTCTAGCTCTGTTTTATTAGAATAGATCCATCCAATTTGCAAAGAAGGAGGGATTAAATTTTTGTCCTTAAGGATTGTGATTAGAACAAGTAAACTGCAGCAGAGGAACATTGTTTGATTTAGGAAAAACAAAAGGTAGGAGAGTGAAGTACTGAACTAGATGTGCTGTGATAGTTCACAGTGTCTTCTTACTGGCTATTTTTAAAAGTATGGTTAGTCAACTATTATTCATGAACAGTTTTGATACATGTGATCCTACTGTGGAGTACAGATGTAAAAGTAGAAGATTTTCAAATGTCTATTTCAGTCCAATTGTATTCTTGGTTTTGCATTTTAGAATCAATCTCATTAACAACATCACATTGCGTTTCATTAATTAGGGTCCAGGTGTATTCCACTTTTGCACAATGTCTTAGGTCTTGTCTCTCTCCTAAATAAATCAGCAGTTACTTCAGCCTCCTGCAGCCAAGTGGCCCCATGACAATGAGTGGTCACTGTGGGTTTTGTGATGTAGAGGTGTTTTTGGTGAAAAGATAGAGAAGCCTGGAAGCACTTCTGATTGCAGTTTCTGTTTGGACAAAGGATCTTTATGCCTGCATGAGGAGATGCAAGTAAGGGTGGGAATGAGAAGGAATATCTTGGTTACCTCAGCATAGCCATGCATTTCCATGGTGGGGTGGGAATGAGCTCCAGCTAGCAAAGAAAAAACTTCAGTATAGATTTGCTAATCTGATTTGGTACGTGCTATGATGTCCTGTCAGGCTGGTGACGTGCCTGTCCAGATAAAAGTGACCCACACAGGCCTAAATGAAAAAGCTGAAAAAATGGGAATGTGATTCTTTAAAAAAATGTCATTGAAGGAAGAAAAAAAAAAAACCAAAACAAGTGATGCTCTAGACTGTAAACTGTATCTAAATAAACATAATGGAATCAGAACAGCTAAAGAAAGATCCAAATTACAACTTAATTGACATAACAGAAACTTGGTAAAGTAATGTCACGTGAGTATGTGACCGGAATACTAATGCCGAAGAGCACAGCTTGTTCAGGAGGAGGAAACAACAGGAAGAAAAAAGGTAAAGGAGATTATGCCTCATGTCTCACTGAGATGTTCAGAATGCAGCAGGAAACATGCATTGAAAGTTTGAGCAATCGTACAAAGAACAAGAATTATAGACATTGTTGGGGAATCTGCTGCAGATTGAGGCAGATAAAGTAGATAACTCTTTTTGTTAGCAATTAGCAGGATTGTCCAAAGCATAGAGCTTGGCCAAAATGGGAAATTTCAGTCAGACAGGTCTTTAAAAAAGAGCTGAGCTTGACTCAGATACCATGGTTCCTTCTCTCTGGAATAAGCATTAGCGTATATATGGGAATCCCTCAAATTTATGAGCCTGCCTTTTTAAGCAATCCCACTTGATAAAATAATTTATTTTACTTCCTTTTTACAGTCCTGTCTCAGCATTGGAGATACTTTAATATTTGTTTTTAGCTATTCTCTTTTCTTGATGTAGGTGGCACACCAAGACATGCTCTCTCTTACCATGGAATGGCATTCCTCTTCACAAATCTGCAATCCTTCAATTGTGGTCTTTGGAAAGGATGATGAATATTAGAGAGGCTGCTTAATTGGCCTCACCCAAACCACTCCTTATTCCCAGATAAAATCCCTGAAACTTAAAAAAATTAAATTCATCTCAGTGCCAGTAAAATTCATTTGCACATGATTGAATGGCAGGCACCGTGCATGGAGAAGCAAAAAGAGGGCTCCTTCCTCAGATACCTTCCACTTTCTTCCTGTTGCTTTATATCTACCCTGACCATCTTTAGGACAGGCTGCAGAACCAGATGAAATATTGCTCTTCATATTTCTCTCAATGACATCCAAATGGGAACTGGGAATAAGGAGTGGAAAATGAGGCATCACGTTCAAGCTGCTACCACAGATGAGTGAGTTCCTGCCTGACTCTTCCTTTCCACTTTCCTCTGCTCCCCCCCAGAATTTCTCTGAATAGCAAAGTTGTTACAGTGATTCCCCAAAGTATTCCTACTTTTCTTTAGGGCATAAACATGTAAATCTGAGGATGCTGAAAACTCTGTGATGAAAGTTGTTCTTTGTCAAGTCTGTTGCAGCTTTCTTAGTCAGGGCACAATAAAGGTGGACAAGTAGTGCAGAGTGACAGTGGATATCCATTCATGAAAACAAAGGAAGGAAAAGGTCAACAACCACAGTCAAACTATCGTTTCAAGGAAGTTTATGCTTATCCCACCCCATAAACACAGACACACTTCTGTGAGATCCTATGTTACACTGTAATTTCTGCTGGGAAACTTCTAAAGGCAAATTTCTCCAGGCTGAATTATACGAAATTGCTCATAGTGACTAGATGTTCAGCGTTCTGTGCCTGTTTCTTCACAAACCAATGCCTTCAGATTGGTCTTGTTATAGTTGCAATGAATGGCTGGAAGCATCCTTAGTGCACAGTTTGTGGAACAGACCTCTCTTACAGCTCTTTTCTTCTCCTGGGATCTGTGTGATGTTTTTAGTGTGTTTACAGAGAGCCTGTGTGAACTGTCAGAAGCTGCTGTTGGCTGATACCAGCTGAGGTTCAGGGCTGTGTGAATGACCTGGGGCCAGACTCAGACAAGAGTGGAGGCTGGTAAGGGCATGATGTTGTTCAGAGTGAGCTGGTTCCCACAGGAGGACACAGATTGCTGACATGACTTTAGGCCTCATTTATTTGACCTAAAAGCTGCTGTGCTGGCTCATGATTTGGACTTCTGGGTTTCCAAGTGCATGTCATAGGAAGATTGCACTTCTCCCAGGAAAGGTGTCCCCAAAAGGGAATGCTCTCCAGCTTTCTCAAATTTACCCATGCAATATTTTGTCTGGCTTTCCAGCCTTGATGCCACCTACCTCTTGTCAGATATCTTTTCCAATATGAGATAGAAATTCAGCTTTTTCTGGCAAAAATTTCCCTCTAACTGTCCCCTATGCCCTATAAGAGTTCCCAATTTTCTTCCCATGAACTGCTGAGTTTAAAAAAAGAAAGAGTCTTTATGTCATTCTGTTCCTTTTAGCTTTTTGCTTTTCCTTCTATACACTTATTCATAGATTCAAGTGATGGGAAATATCCCAAATAAAATGGGATTCTTTTTTAATCAAAAGAAAATACAAATAATTTCTCATCTGTGGACAAGATACTTCATGTAAACAGCATTTGATGAGCTCAACAAGCATTATATAGGCTGATGAACACATTAGAAAGAGAATTTCAAATGCCCATTACCTTGAGGCAGTGACCCAGAATATTGTGTGGACCTCGATTTTCAGCATCATTTTCAATGATGCTTGAATTAATAAAAAAATAACTGCACACATGAATGTTATTAACTTATTTTGGGTCCTGTTAGAGTGTGTTTTCTGTTTTGCAGCCTTTAAATGACTTCCAAAGTGTGTCAGTCGGATTGCTAAGTGAAGGGGACGACAGCACAGTGCCCTCAGAGTCAGGTCTCCTGGCCACAGAGCAGTGAAAAGCCCCAGAGTCAGTGAAAACCATCGCAGCAAAGGTGCGGTTCTTACAGCTACCACAGATGCACAGAGGACTCCATCGCATGGGACAAAGGAGCTGACACTCCGTTCCCAGGCACTGAAAAAGAAGGGTGAGAAAACATTGCTGCCAATGACTCATATTTGTTTTAGTGATCAGACCATATGCAAAAACATTTTGTTTTGTCAGACCCAATATAATAATATTTGACGTTTGATTTCAAACCCAGGAAAACTGAGGACAGGTGAAAATAAATATTTTGCCTTACCTGAAACAGAACAAGCTTTTATTTTGGCCAGTGCTGAGTACTTTTCTCTCCACTCTATCACTCTTAGGTGGGTGGCAAAACTTCCCCCTAAAAAACAAACATGTTCAGAGAAAATCTGGTGTAAAGAGCAGCAAGATCAGCAAATCCAAAACCCCGACTTTTTATTACCACTGTTACTGATAATTCTCCAATTTGATCCAGTTCTAATTTGTGCAAGCAATTTTTTTATCTCCTTTTCAGTCAATGGATTATTTGTACGAGGCTCTTGGTGTTTAAAACAGTTGAAAAATAAGAACTAAACCAAAAGTAATGTTTTTACATGCCACAGAGGTAGTTGAAACAATAAAAAAACAAATCAGATGCAATTCTGCAATTCTGCATCAAAGGGTTACAAGCAGTGTCAGAAAGGCTAGGTTATCAACCAGTGAGACTAAAAATAAAGAAGTACTGCAAGAACAAAAAATAACTTTTTTGTTCAATTGAATATCTTAAATTCTATGGTCAATAAAGAAGAAAAAATAGGAAAAATAATCCTAAGGTAATTTCCAATTCAAAGCCTGGCCTTAATATTTAAGAATTTATACTACTTCACTATTTTAAATATACAGGTAGATGCTTTCTTTAAAAATACCAAGGAATATAATACAAAATTCCTATGTTTCAGTTTCAACATATATGAACTACAAAGAGCTTCATTCTTGCTTTTTACGTTGGTTTTTTTTCTGACACCTATAAAATTTTAGGTGCAGGGGAACTATTTTTAAACTTTCAATTAATTTTACTACTTAGACATTTTACTTAATTTTTAGAATTTTAAGATCTTTTTCTTATTTCCATTGTATTTTCTGTGAAACAGGCATTACTTGAAATGGAGCTGAGGCCAACATCTTTTAAAAAGGATTATTTAGTCTATCAAAAACAATTTTATCTTTCACAGGAAGCTAATAATGAGTAGCTTCCTTACCCTGTTGAATTGAAACATGGTAATGTGATCCAGCAGGTACAGGCCTTGAAGATAGAAAGCATAATGAGATATACAAATGAAAATAATTTGATTTTCCCCAGCAACTAGTACCTGCACATGTTTCTTTAGCCAGTTTTATTGGTGTGCACCTTTCTTCCCCCTCACCTCCTCATTCCACAGCATGCAACACCCCCATGTTTTGAGATTTCCAAAGAGCCTACCAGCGCTAAATGAGCTCTCTGCAAACATTCTGTGTATCCCACAAGCTTGTACTTATTTCATGCTGAGTTTTGTCCTCAACAGACAGAACTGAGCACAAATTACTGTTCTGGTTTATGTCCTTATCAGAAAGGGGGAAAGAAGAGTAAGTGAACCGTGCCCTGGCCGGTGCCCTCCCCAGCACGGTAACTGCACAGACTGAGCAGTAACCACAAGTCCCTGAAGCACTTCATAATTTTATTTCATTGCATGAAACTGGTCAATGAAAAAACTAGTGATAAAACCAGTATAATCAGAGGGGAGAGAAAACACTCTTAACCCAAGCAAAAGGGACAAGTTCTCTTATAAAAAAGAGCCAAATTCTCAGCAGACCTCAATGCTGATCTCTTCCAGTCTGCAAGGGTTGAGTCTTAATTTTTTTGCATCCTTTTTTATCTTTTATCAAAATATCCTCAGTGCTTTGTTGTCTGAAATTCAAGCCAAAATGTAACTGCCACAGAAGAAGAACAGCATTGTTGGGGCCAAAACTTTATTTCTTAGCATCTGATATAAAAACACCCGTAGCTACCATCACATACATGTCAAACAGTCTGCAAAGTTAAAGCATATGTAGCAGTGCACAATCAGTGATATTTATGCAGCAATAGAGCCATTGCTTTCAAAGAACAGTGATGATTTGCAGTGGTTTTCCATGCACTTTGAGCCTTTAAATGAATCATAATTAGAAACTTTTTAACAGAAGGAGTTAAAACTAGTATGAATTCACTCAAATGCTAAAGATGTGAACACTAGATAAGGTAGGTAAGTCAGGAAAACAGTGGAAATGTATTGAAGATACATAATGGATAAAATCTTTGAAGTCAATAGGATTTCACCATGGATTACACCTGCTATACTTTATAATTATATACTTAGGAAGAATATATTCAGTGTTAACAGTTTGGCGATACTTCAAGATGCTAATCTTCACATTTTCACGTATATTCAGAAGCAGGATGAAAGGGCTGAACAGTTAAGTAAGACACAAAGCATGTAAATGCTCAGCTCTTGTTGTGAAGGCAGACTCATTAAGGACAAATACAGGTTGCTTTGATGCTGCGCCAAACATCTGTAATTTTGTAAATTACAAAATACGGTAACATTTTGAGACATCTTGCCTTGGCAACAACATTGACAGATGACAAACCATTGATTTTCTGTCAGCTGCTTTCTTCCTCCTTTTTCAGTTCTCTGATTCCAAACATCTCCAATCCCCATCTTCACAGGCCTTAACCAAGACCATAGCTTTCCACTGGGTTTCTAGGCAATAGATGAACCCGGGTGATGGAGGTCATCATTCCCTACATTCCTCAGCTTATGTATCACTTGGAGATGCCCCTCTGCACTGATGTGCTTTCTGGAGCTGCTTCACAAACAATTCAGTTTCTCTTGTTGTGAGGACTGTGACTTCCAAGAGAAGCATCTCCTCCAGCAATCTGACTTCACCTGCTCCATCCATCAATACAGTGTGTTGATTTAAAACTCAGGGTGTGTAAGAACCTAGGTTACTGAAAATGTGTCAACCTAGGATATTTCTTTCAACATGCCCTTTGAAGGCACAGATTATTTTACCTGAATCTTGGATTTTATTTTTGTTTTATGCTATCCTATTCATACACATACTCCAGGCTCGCAAACAAATGTAAATGATGATTTGGAAAGATGGCTTCTTTCCTATGAAATGCTATAAATGTTAGGATCCATCTTTCCCATTATTATTTTTTTTTTTTTAAATGTAGAAATATTTTCAGTTGGTAATTCTTGTAGGACACTGGAAAAGTAAAGTGCAGTGACATTAAATGTAAGAAATTACAGATACACTTTTTCAAGGACTCATTACTCATTCAGTAAAAACTTTTGAGGACAAAAATGTGGTCCCAGATGGGGAGAATAACAATTACAGCAGTAACACAAGCATCTGACAATTTGAATATTTGTTTATTTGCATCAGAGGCCTGTATTTACACAGCAGTAATTACAAAGTTGTTCTGGCATTCAGCCACTTGACTACATTAAAGATAGGACATAGCTATCAAGGGCCCCTAGATTTTGGAGTCCAGGTTTCTCCTTTAGAGAAATTTAAGATGACTTTTTAATGGCATCAAACAGGACTTCAATTAATGCTTGTTGCATTAATTACTGTTATTAATGTTACTGTTACTGCATCTGAGACCCTCCTCCTGTACATACATTTGTTTTATGAGCAAGACTCATTCCCTGTGAGCTCTCTAGATTTAGCCTGTAAGCCAGACACTTGCTGTCCCTGCTTTGCACTCTTAAAATATGCAATCCCATTCCCAGATGCTTGCAATGCCAAGGTACATAAAGTGTAGCTTTCTTCTGCAGTCCTTCTGTCTGAATGTCACTTTCAGAGTCACAAGGTTTGCCAAGCACATGGAAATGTGTTTTTAGTCTTATTATCTAGCAGTAACTATTAGGAACCATGGTCAAGCCAAACTAGGACATTTAATCCATCTTCCAAGATTCAATAAATATTTAAATAATAGCTAGGTAAAGACTTCCAAAATTAATTTCTTTTCTATGCAATTTTCAGGTATGGCTACATATTGCATGCTCCTACAGTTTAGTTCATGCCTGAAACTCCAGGTTATTGGGTTGTAAAGAGATAACACAGAATCAAAATACTAGGAATTGCATCTGTAATGCTCAGAGAAGCCCAGCCACTCACACTGAAGGGCAATTGCCCACTAAGATATTTTATTGTATTAACTAATTACCATGAGACAAACCAATCTCTGATAACATCAAACATGACATAAATGGACACTACTAAAGAAGAAAACTGAGTAGACAAAAGAGAGAATATTATCAACAACAAGGATTGTGAGAAAGAAAACATATTTTTACCTGGTTCTAAATCTTTTCTTTGTGCGTAGCTTTTAATCCTAAAAGCAAAATGTCACACCTGTCACACCCATGAGATACATAAACAAATTAAACATGACCCAGATTAAGGACAAAAGCAAACATGGGCCTGCACTGACACAAGGTGAGCTCAGTGATGTTCAGAGGTTAACTCAGCTGCACTTTGAGGATCGGGAGAGACTTGACAGCCAAAGCCATGTTAAAGCACTGCAGAGCACTCTCACAAACTGAGATTCCAGTTGTCTCATCAGGACTGTGAAACACACATCCCTCTAATCAGTCTGGTTAATCTCTTAACACAAGAAATAATTTTTATTTCTGAAATCCTATTTTAAACTTCCCTGCCTATACACAAAATCCTCTTTGGACTGCAGCTCTGTATTCTCACAGACACACAAACAACCAAGCATTTCTTACTCTTCCACAAAACATCATTATTTACCATTATAAAGCTCAAATGATCTTTTCCAAAGAAAGGTCAATATTTTGAATGTTGATGAAAGTACCTATTCCTTTTTACATTGATTAGTCACTCTGTGGAAATGTTGTTTTGTGAAAATCTCCTTTCTCAAGGAGACTTTTGTGAGCTTTGTGACTTTCTTTCTGTCAGCTACACCATCCCATCCCTGGAATTTCAAGATCAGAGGACAGCAGGATAATTTCTTGCAAAGTTAGTAAAGGTTTAAAGAGAAGTCATTCAAAATTAAACTTTCTTTAAAAACAAAGGAAATCAAATGAAGGAACAATTCTTTAACACAAGACACTGTTAACTTGTATGAGAATGTCTTTGTCTGAATCTTCTGTTTTCACTGCTGTCTGGCTTAGGCACATCTGTAACTGCTGTATAAAGCTGCATAGAGGCAACAAGCAATTACAGTTATTTTCTGAAGCCATATTAAGGTGTAGAAATGGTACTGGATGAAACACTGACATTAGAGAAGACAGATGAAGATTGGTTGATGTAAAAAATGGGAATTTGGACTCAGGGGCTTACATTTTCTCACAGCATGAAGCAAAACCAGACAGGTTTTGTTTATTATTTGTTGGGACTGTAAAATTATGAGAAAGATTTTCCACTGAGACTGGGTGTAGAAATCTCCTGAGAAAGCATCTTCTGCCCAAACATGGAAAGCCCAGGAGACTAGTCTGGATGAACTTTGATACAGCACTATAAATAATGAGCATGTATCTGGGAAACAACGCTGGATTCTGAGGTTTTTTGCATATCATTCATCTCTACCCCACTAAAGAGTTATAGGAGCAAAAGGACTCATCCAAGATTTGTCACCATCCCTGTATCACAGCTTGTGCTCACGTATTGTACTTGAGGTTTTTAGTTCCCCTGTGTACAATGAAACTCCTGTATAGTTGCTGCTGCAGGAGGTAAAAAGTTTTTGTAGTAAATGGACAAAAGAGAGGAGAAATAAAAGCAAGCAGGAAGCAGAGAAAGCAAGATCTGGCTTGGGTTGGGCTCTTCCTAGGACTTGAATTTGTTCATTGCAAATGTAATTGCATTGTAGTGGACTTGAATGTCCATTACATGACTACAGGAAGATCCCACCATGTGGCTTTTCCTCTACTCCTGCTGGATATATCAAATCATAACATGGCTTGGTTCTCTCTGTGGATGCTGTGCCCATGCATTGTGGAGGTCAGGCTCCTAAGGTCTGAACACCTCCCAGACCTTAGGAGCCTGCTGATTGCACTTGGCTGCACCACTTGGCATTTCTGCCTTCAGATCCAGAGCTCCATAGGAAATGATTTAGGGTAGAAAGGAATCACAGGAGAAAAAGCAAAGTAAAATGAGAAAAATGTGGGCAGTCAGGTCTCTTTAGTCTCTGTATAGACCTGAAAGTGGAGAGATCCTCCCCTGTCTGAAATACAAGTAGCTTCTGAAGCTCTCTGAAGAACCAAAGGAAAGGCTTTCAAATCAGAAATTTGCCAGACATGATGTTTGCTGTTTCCCTCTTCAACAGAAAAAATGTTTTCTGGTTCTCCCTGACTACAAATCTAGAGGAATTTGTAAGTTTCCAGACAAGTTGAGAAAGGATATGATGTGGTGTGTGCTAGGCCATGTCAATCCAGGCAGGTTCAGGCTGCCCATTATGGCTTTTCCCATATTGTGTGCTGCTGCTGAATGAGCCAGCTTAGACACAAGCATCACAGAAATGCATCCAGGTAGAGAGAATCTGTGTGAAACCCTTGAAGTGGAACTTTACACCTTACTGTGGTAAGTCATAAAGCCACTTAGAACAGCACCACACAGCTACCTATAGAGACCCTGGCTGCTTTTTTGTCAATGATGGCGCAAGCTGCAGTTCATCAGGAGCCATTGTGTTCCAGAGGCAGGATTCAGCTGGGGAATTGGTGGCTCTTTTGAAGTTCTTGAGTGAATCCACATTCACATTGCATTCCAGGAAGAACAGTTGGAGCCAGCAGTAGCTACACTCAGTAGTGCTAGTAATAACAAATGGCTGTAATTGAGATAAAAATTTTGTCTATAGTGTACTGAAATACTAAAAAATAGCTTAAAATCAAGAAGTATATCCTACTAGCACCACCAACAATGTGAAACTGTTTTCTGTGTCAAAAAAGTAGGTCACATATTTTGCCTGTGTTTGCTTAGCACCTATCACTGTAAAATCCTGGTCCATGACTCACAAAGCACCAGAAACATGCAGAAATTTCTTCTTGCTCTTTCCTGCTGCCTTCTCTTATTTCAATGTGACCTGAGAGGACAAGGATTTCTTTGACCATTATTAGAAAGCCTTTGAAAGTGTGATAGACATCCACATTCAACACTATTAGTTTTTTCCTGTTGATTATTTTACTATCAAAACCTATTAAGTAAAGCAGAGGTGCTCATGAAGGTGTGCAAGGCACAGAAATGTTCCTTGCACATCAGGTCAATGGAAGTGTGAACTACCTTGATGGCAAGACACACTTAGTTTTGACTGATACCCTTAGTTCAGCTGAGACACTTCCATAAGGCCAACTGTAAATCTGTTCAGGACTGGAGAAATCAATTTATTCAATGTGTACAGGCATTACTGGGAAAGGGAGGTAGTATTTAAGATTTTCCTAATATAACATATGTTTTATAAATCTGAAACCCATTAAAGTGGGCACTGCCATGGAAAAATAGAACAGGATGATGATAATTACTAAAAACACTCATTAGAGTAATCAAGAGTAGTAAAGGTCATGCAAATGAACAACATTCAGAGAACAGGATATGAGACACTGACTTCTCTGGACGGAGGGCAGGGAAAGAGATGGGAGAAAATGTTAAAGGGGAGTGCAAAGGAAGGAAACATGAGACAGAGTGAAAAGACAGCAAGTCTGTGTCATTTACGTCACAACTGCCTTAAACAAGAGCAGCCAGGAAGATGCTTCCGAATTTTTCCATTTCGGTAGCACTGAAATTATTTATGTATGAAAATTGTAGAGAACCACAGTAATTTTGTTTTATAGTAAGGCACACATGTTTGAATTCATGCACATAGAACTTGATCATGAGCAAGATGGTAAAAAGGGAACCTGATGGGAACAAAATTAATTGAAGGGATCTGATTTTGTTTCTACAAATTCCTCAGAATGGATATGAACATTTTATCTCTCAGTCCTCCAAGGGACTTTGCATAGGTCAGCTATAAATGAAGGTGCTGAGCAGTTACAGGGGTCTTCCTTCATAGGCACCATCAAAATGTTACTTGATCTTTCCTCTAGGCTCAAAAAGAATGGTTCTCCATTTTTTCCAATCAAGCCTGAAGGTTCCCCTCCTCAACAGATCCCGATCAGCAGAGCGCAACAGAAGCTCAGCACAGTGCTAATCCAGTGTACTGAGATTCTTCTCATCCCATGTGCTTCTGCATCCAACTGGAAATTTATAGAGAGACCAGGGGAGACATGTGCCTAGAAACCTCCAACAGCAGCAGGTACATGTTTTGGTAAGTCCTGAAAACAGTATTCACTACATTCATATGTAGCAATGATTTGCTGCTGGCATATGTCTTAAAGAAACTTTTGAAGCTTTCTTCGTGGAAATCTTTTTCCTTACCCGAGTTGCAAGAGCAGAATCAGAGGTGTGTGGGCAATGTCATGACTTAATAGGCAGTTTCTCAAACAAGAAGTCACCAACATGATTTTTATTTCACTTACTCAACTCAGCCTCAAGAAAATATAAAGCATTACGCTTTCTAGTTTAAATTTTGTTAGCAGATAGTTCTTCAGGCTAGCTTCTGTACTGTAAGTAAGGCTTAAATAACAATTGTTGTCTTTAATATTACACTGCAAAGATTTGATTGATTGATCCAGCCTTCCTCTTAGTTAAGTGAAAAGTGAAGGAAATCAGTGTCATCCTTCACAAAGAGCAAAGGCTGACACACCAACTGGTTTTGTTCAAAGTAAAGCTACAGGCTTTGAAATTACAGCAGAACTTAGGCTAAGACTGTGTGTAGGAGTTATCATGATGTTCTAATAATCCCTCAGTGTAAAAATGCATCCTGAGGAACTACAGGCTGAAAAATAGAGAGAATATGCACATCCACAAAGCCAGCTGTATCTTTACTGCATTCGATGTGAGAAGTAAAAATCTCAGATAGAGGTAAATTCCTGTTGTTTTTCCTGTGGTAATGACTATACCTTTAACGCCTGTGCACCCTGAAAATGATTTGTTGATTATTCTGCATACTAATGCTTAGCTCACTGCTTATCCCATGTTCCTTTATACTTCTAACTCAACGGAAGATTTGTGAGGAAAACCTTATGCAAAAACCCAACAGTAAAAATTTGTCTCTGAATACAGTTCAGCTCTTAATCAGTTGAGAAAAGCTATTTCTGTGCAGTTCATCAGTCATGTATATTTTAAAGATTTAATATTTCTCCTGAATTCTAGTTTACCTATCCATAAATACACATTAAAATAAACTGATGATAAAACATCTACAGAATTTCATGTCCCAATGCTCTGCTTCAATTGATTCTTGAGATATACTATTCCCCTTAAAACACAGGGAGTTAGTAATTTGTTAGTATTGTTTTCCACCACAGGAAACATCTGATTTGCTGTAATTAGGCAAGGCAGCAATACATGCCATCACTCAGCAAACTGAACAGCCATCGACTTTCGTGATTGTTTGCCAATCTTCAAGCATTAATAGGAAGCCAACATCGCTTCTTTTGACGTAATCTCTGTACAGTAAATAGGGCACTTGTGCAAATTTGATGGGCTTCATTAAAGCTTGTGGAGCAAGAAAAAAAAAGGAAAAAAAAGGTGCAGTGTAATGGAGTGTAGCCTTGGGACATTCTATTCTGTGATAGTAGAGAGTTGCCAGGGGAAACTGCAAGATGCAGATGCCAAACATGTTTTGTAAGGGAAGAAACACTGATAGAGGAATGGTGTCCTTTCTTGCTCCCTTTTCTTTGTGACTGCAGAGCTCATAGCGAATGTTCATATTGCACCTCCTGTACTGTTACGTGTTTAAAGATTTTCCAGTTTTAAATTGTGCTAAATGAATGCTCAGCAGAAGTTTGTTAGTACCAAGCAAGTACATGGTTTGCCCAACAACACCTTAATTTTGAACTGCAATTCATTCAACTTCATGGGTACTGTGATTCACACTTGACAAACTATAGACCAAGGAAGAAGAGGCATACAGACAACCAACCTTCCCTCCTGCTGATTTTTTGGTTGGTTTTCTTTTTTTGCCCCCCACTATCTGATTAGATCAGCTGTTTTTATCCAAGACATGCCATCAAATTTGAGACAGATTTGCAAATTAATATATACTCTAAACTTTATGGTTTTTACTGTATGCTACACTAAAGGAAAGATTTTTCAATCTAACTAGAAATTTATTTTTTTTTCACTATGATTTGTAGCAGAGCCAAGTACCTTTACTAACAAAAGTACATATCACACATCAGGAATACAGCTTCAAGTAGATCAATCAACAAACCAGATAACCACAAATTTTCTTTCTGTTGCTTCCTTTTGATGTATCTGATTAGATTTAATAACTGCGCCCATGCAAAACCAATTCCTCCCTCACACAGGTGAGCAAAGCAGAGGGCACAGAGTGGTTTTCTCATAAACATTATACCTCTGACATCCATCATGGCAGTTATTGCTATATCAGAGAGAGAAACCTGCTTTCTGTGAACATCCCAATTAGCCATTTGCAGTGAAGTAGGAAGGCCATAGCTGAGAATTTAAATCACTTTTTTTTTCCTAATGTCACAGCAGAAATCTTGCTGCCTTTGCTATAACACCCTCTCTGAACACAATACCATACATATCAATCATCAGGAAGGGCAGACTGGCATAGCCTAAGTTCTGGCCAATAGATAAAATGCATAACTAAGCCAAACTGTCAGTGAACTGAAAAAAACTCTAGGGGGAAAAAAATGCCACTCACCTCAAGGCAAAGTGAATAAATCCTTCCATTTATATCTAATGCACCAGCTGCCCCAGCATACAGCAATCATCCCTGGATCACCTCTAGATTTTTGTATACAACTGTTTTTAATTTAGAGTTGCATTTGTGAATATCCCCATGCCACCAGAAGGATCCTGCCTTGCAATTAGCAACTCTGAATGTAGCTTGTAGAATACAGCTGCAAACCTTGTGATTTTATCCTGTCTCTAAGGAAAATCATGAGGAAAATTTTCCTTTCTGTATCTCACAGCCTAAGCCTTCTAGTAAGCCTGTAATTCATCAGGTTATGGCTCACAATGACGAGACGCTCTTATTTAAAAATTAGATTTATCAGATGCCAAACCAAGCTGATCTTTAAAATGAGAACTACTTAATCCATTTTGATTAAATCAGCAAAGCTCCTAGTGAAAACCAACTAGAATATTTGAGAGAGAGCTACACAAGGATGGATTCTTTAGTCAAAAACACCAGTTGCAATTTTGTTGAAAGAAAGCAAGCCATTTCTACTAGGACCTCAGGGATGTTTATAAATAATACCTAAATTTGAGATGCTCTGCAGTGTTTTCACTACCATAGTCCTGTTTTAGATCCCTGGTTTTATATGTGTCTATGCTCTTTTCCCCTACACACATTTTACCTAGCTTTTATATGCTGCTTTTATTCAGAGCCATTCAGAGGTGCTCGTACATGAACCGTATCTCTCTTATTGCCTTTGTGATTTACAGAGTGGGAAAGAGGCACAGCACTCCAGTGATTTGTCTGAGACAGTGGACAAGGTGGGACATACAGATGTGTGCTCTGCTCAGGAAATCATGTTGATAGCCACACACAGGCACAACGTGAAACATTTAATGAACAATTACTGGAATCAGAAATCCATCTGCCTATGAAATACTGCAAAAAAAAAAACCAACACAACAAGTAAAACTTAACATCACCAACCCCCAAAATATCTGAGCACAAGGTTTATCCCAAAATACGGAATAAATGCCGTGTAAGTTGGAATCTGTGGAGAGACCAGGGAAAAACTACTTCAAGTGAAATAAAAGAAAATTTATCAATTTTCAACAATTTCACCAATAGCACCAGTGGATGAATAGGAATTCATATTTCTTTTAGTGATTGAAGTATCACATATTGTTCAAAGCAGTCTAATTTAGTCAAATATTCTGAGACCACATTTAATCTCTTGGACTGGATGAATAGCAGGTTCTAGACCACGTGATGAAACTGAGTAGGCACAAATCTTTGAGGGGCTTTCATAAAACTGTGGTTGAAAATAGATGGTCTTTAAGGTCCCTTCTAACCCAAACAACTCTATTATTGTCTTTTTATGATGCGTTACCCACAGGCTTTCAGCCTTTAACTGAAATGAAAGGCTCATAAGTAGAAATAATTCAGACTAATTCTAAAACAACTATTACAGATCTCAAAGTTACAGCTCAAAATCCCTGTCTTCCCTATCTAAACTACATGGGTTACAATTCAGATTGGAGAAAATTAGATTTACTGGTTATCTGTAATCATTTTCCAATTTAGTTATGGAACAGATAGTTAACTAGGCACTTATAAGGTTGTCTATCATCTGGATCCTTCAAATAGGTATTAGATGTGTTTTCTCAATGAAATACAGAGAGAAGTGATGGACAGGTGCTACTTAAACTTCTGTTGTACTTATGTGCAGCTGTTCTTAGTAAGCCATGAGCACAGGGCTGAAATGAACTCTGGGACTGATGAACCACCTCTACACTCTACACATAAAGATTCCGGTTTGAGATTGAGGCCCCAGGCTAGCAGTATGTTTGTACTGGCAAGGCAAGGCCAACACAGTCAGCTCTCTGTTGAGGGCAGCCATCACAGCATCTGCTGATATCCACTCTTCCCCTTTCTTTGCCCTTTTGAATACCCAGACTATAATTTTAGGGAGAAAATATTTATTTCCTTCTTTACTGTTAAAAGTCAAATATCTCTATTAAGGTGCTGTTCTGAAAAAAGAGGTGGCTATCTATCTATGGAGAAGACCAAGAAACTGAGTTTATGCCTGTTTTGAAGTGACATAGCACTGGCTTTCAGTTTTGCAAGGTTAAAATTTCCAAGCCCTGCACTGTTTAAAAAGTCTTTATGTGGGACTTAAAATTGGGAGAACATTAGTGATGCTTCTTTTCCCAAATTTCAATTCCCCCAAGTCCTACAGATATACTGGCTCATTGTCTGGGTTCATACATACTTTCTGTGCCACAGATTACAATTTTGGACAGAAAAAAAATTGTTTTTTTATTTTTCTTACACACAAGAATGATTAAAGTATAACTTATTTGGTAATGCTGATGACCTCGATTATTGGATGGCCCATCCTTATTGTCTGGGAAAGTACCAATAGAAACATTCTAGAGAAGAGGAACTAGCTCAGCTTTATTCTTAAAAACCAAAAACCTAAATCACAAAACAAATGAACAACCAAGAAAAGGAGGAATTCTTTTCTTCCTGACAGGTTTTTGATAATATGAGTTGTTAGTGGCCTCATATTTGTATCCAGCCATGCTGTGACACAAGGTCAGAGAAGATGCATCCTGCCTGGTCACTGGCTAGGAGAATATTTCTGAGTAATAGTCTGTCTGCAGAATAAATAACCTCAGGCAGTCAGAAATTCTATTGAAACTCAAGTGCTCTACTGTATAAATTAAGGGGTTTTTTCTGCCAGGCATTATTTTCTGAAGAGATTGAAATATCAAGAGCCATGTAACTGTTCTTTGTACCATGAGAATTAATTTCTAAAATTTTTCCAATATTTTGTAAATGGGCATATGACCTGGAAAAATTTTCTCTTGTTGATAATGCATGAAACTGTTAATAGGTGTAAGAGTGATGTTTAAATACTGTATGCTAATAAATATCTAAGTAGCTAAGAGAACACCTATAACACAGTCAGTTGAGAGAGGATCAAGTGAAAAACCATTTGAAAACCAGCTTGTAAAAGACATCCATTAGAAAAAAAATTACTTTTTGTAAAGCTTCCTGAAGTGAAAAAACTGACATAATTTTTTACTTTTTTCATTACAGAGGAGCTTGAGTGACCCCTCATGCTGCATGGGTTTTGTACGGCAGGCACATCAGATCATCTGATGCAAACTGAAAACTCATTAAAGGAGATTATGGAGCAAACTGTTGACCTTTATTTTGTCACATCACAAGATCCTGTGATGTGTAACCTCCTGCTAAGAGCTGCTTAGTGCCTGAAGAGTGGAAGGTAACCAGCAAGGCAACCCTTTAATGAAGTGATTTCAGTGGTGGTTTGGGGTGAAGGATTTACAAGCTTGTAAATTTAAGGCTTGGGCAGATTGGTAGATATCAGTTTAAAGTTGTGAGCAGCTTGATACCAGAAGGAACATGATCCATGTGCTAATAAGTATTGGTTGTTTTTTTTTTTAACAAAATGGTTTTAACTGAGCAAAAAGTATACTATTGCTCAAGTGATGAAGAATTCTGTGTCCTAATTTCAAAATGCTAATTTAGATGGATGGCCCTTTGGCCTAATCTAGAACAGCTAGATTAGAACAGTTTCTGATCAAAAAGTTTTCCTTACACTTGCTATTTTCATTTTAAATGAGAAAAAATATATCATCTTCAATTAAATCTGATTTTCTTGCTCATGTATTTTAGTATTTTGTCACATATCTGGGAAATCACAATGTTAGTGGAACAGTACTCTTAATTCTGACTTTAACCTAGGTGATTTGTATGTTAATTAACTAAATGGAACATATACAGATTACTTAGCACAGAGACTAAGAAACCTGGGGTCTAGCCAGAATATAAAACTCCATATAGAAGTGCACATACAAGGAATTGTTGGACTGCTTTATTTGGCTTAATGCATGCTTAAATTATATTAATCTGATAATCTGCCACAAACAATTTTTAAAACAAAATTTCCGTAGGCTGATTTTTATATTGTGCTTTTGTGTGGCATAAGTTGCAACTTGTGCAGCATGAAGTTATTACTTATTTTGCTTAATTCCTTGTTTTGAATCTTTCTATTCAGATATCAACAATCCAGACATGTGATCTCATAGGAGAAATAATAAGGCTACTTTCTGACTGCATAATAGCATTTCTCCCCTTAAACCTTTTCCCTATACTCCCATTACATTATAATGTTAGACATGGTTATTTCTCCAAGGAAAACCAAATTCTACCATTACTGCTTCTTTTGATAACTGTGTAAGTTCCAGAAACTTTTGGTCATCAAGAGCTTGATAACCCCTTATCAATCAAAAAGCCTGCTTTATTCTTCTTGTACCCTTTTACAGTCAAAATACTTTTTTCCCATTATTTAGTACTGTAAACAAATTCTTAATTGCAAAGGATATAATATTGTGGCAATACATATTTTAATTGTTGTTTTGAAAGCTATTCTGTTAGCTTTAATATGACGTTCCGTGCCACGTACATCACTTCAGACACAGATTCAGGTTTAAACAAAATTTATTTCCTCTATGTTTATATTTTAAAAAAGATTTTCACTGGAGAATTAATTATTTGTTCCAAGCTGATGTTCTAATCATCTGTACTTTAGACAAGAAACTGTCAGTAAATGTACAGTACTGCTCTATTTTTAAAGCATTTTTCAACTGCTTTGTATCAGTTTCAAACGTATTCTGACAAATATTTCAGAATAACTCTAGTTATTTTTAAATATCACATTTTCAGCATGAAGTTTTTACCTTTTTATGGGTCAATCTCACCAGGTAAAGTTTTCCAATATAAACAGCAAGTGTATCCCAGTACTTTTTTTACCTTTCTGTTCAGTCTGGCAAATACATGATAAATAGTAGTGTGAAGTCTTTCTGATGGAGGAACAAAGTGATTTCTGAATTCCTGAAAATTACCCTTGCTTATTTAAGAGCAGAACCAGCAACACTAAAACAAGCTTATAACTTGAGTAAATATCTCTGATCACATCTGAGTGTTCCTCCACTGCCAGATGAATGTCTGCCAGATGAAGACTCGATATAAGGAACTTGACTGGGCATCAGAGCTCTGTGTTGGCTTTGCTTTGCTTCCTGCAGGAAAGGTAAGGGTCTGGTTTGTACCTCTTGGGTTTTCAAATTAAATACTTCCAGTGTGATCCAAGAGTATGCAACATAACTAGTTTTTGAATTCACAGAGAGATTAAAAAGAAACCATAGTTCAACGCGTGAACAGCCCCATTCATTGCAAGACTCTTACCTCATGTAAATAATATTTTAAAATATCAGCACTCTTAACTATTTTGTTACAGAAAGTATGTAAAAACAGATGGGGAGTACAATAGGAAGATTCATGCAATGTGCTCTGAGAATTGCTCTTTTGAGAGAAGCATTTAACAATACACAGTAAAAGAAGATTTTTTTAACTTTTACACTTTTAAGTTCTTCTAAAGAAGAGAGACACAACTTTCAAGATGTGTTCTTGTCAAAGAGTGAGTTAAAGCAAGGGTCTGGTTTAACTGAATGGTAAGGGAGATTCAGACCACTGGAATCAGCTGCACATATAGAAAAAGGAAATACATGATGTGATACATGAAGTTACTGCCACTGCCAAGCAGTGCAGCTTTAAGCAGCAAGCATTAGCAACTTCTAATACCAGAAGAACCTTATTGCTTTACAAACAGACTTACTGCAGAGCCAGGCAGCATGCAAAGCCTAGTTTAGAGCTGACATGATTTACCTTTGGCTTCATCACCATCACTGGCTAAATAACAGAATTTGCTGCATTCTGTGCTGTGTGTAATGCATGAATCTTTTTGGTTATTATGCTGTGTAAGTCAATTTCATGGTGGAATAGTGAATCAGCTGTGCTGCTGCCCTTGCACACAGACATCTCAAAACTAACTTTACTTTTGTATTTCCTACTATCTCTTGGGATTTCTGTTACATCTGCAAGGCAGTTGCAGAATTTTCCTTCTACTGAAAAAGGATGATTTGCAAATATTTCAGGACCAAATTTTGTTCTTGTCTATCTGGAATTTCTTAGAATTGACTTCTGGAGTACCTTGTGTTTATGCTGTGGTTTGGGAAAAATATGTCACTTCAGTAGATTGTACTCACTGACAGTAAAGGACCATTATGAGGAGATTTACTTCAGCGCCCTTTCTTTAATCATATCTCCTTAAAAACATACAATATATTCACTGGTCTGTAATACTACTGCAGTGAAGTTCAAGAGGTCTAAGAGACAGAGCCATTTTCAGATATTTTCATTAGATGTATTTAGCTGCCATCTTAAGCAGTAACTGTAGTGTCTCCTTTCTCTGAAACAGGAAAACACAAGGACTAGCAACATTAGGACTGTAGCAAACAATTTTGCAGCACATTATGTGCATTAACTAAAATATGGTCATTACTTTTTCACCCATTATGAAGAGCTACGTAGTTTTGGATTATGTTTTGGAAAGATCTGACATACCTCTGACTGGAAGAGTGCCTGTTCTGCTGTTACAGACAAATAATCAAAAATGGAATCCTCAGGCTGCATATCTTTGGTGATTTTGACATGAGGTCCTTTTGCTCTTCAAATTCATGCGTGGTCTTTGAATCAGATATTTTTTAACTTGGTGTATTAAGAGCATGGGTTTTCTGACTCCCTTTTAACACATACCTATTAGTCAGCTTTAATGCATTTAACACGTTAAACATTCATTTTTTATCATTCTAAATTGTTAGCAGAATGTTCTATTCAAGTCTTGATGTTTCACAAAAACCTATGTGTACTAATAGCATTAACATTATGAGTAAAACTTAAAAGCTAATTAAAAGACATAATTTGACATGTCCTGTTGTCCATATTCTAGTTTTATTAATGTTATACAATTTTATATAAATTAGTATAATTCATATAAGCCTCTTTTAACTGATTTTGTAATCATCATTTTCACTTTTCTCCAGGGTTGATGTTAACCTGCCAGACTTGTTACTGCCTGAATTAGTTTTTTCACTCTGTTAAATGCTGACTTCATTTTTCTTCCCACCCTGCTGAAGTTCAGTAGCATCCCAAGACAAAGTTCTAGGGCCTCTTTGCTGGTGTCTGCAAGGGCCTCTTGCAGCCTGTGACCAGCCTTTTCGATTATTCTTTTCTCTGCTGTGGCACCAGCAGAGACAGCTGAAAATTGCCATCAACAGCAGTAATGAAAAGGTTGAACATTTCCATTCCATCAGCAGAGAGTTGTGTGATATGAAAGGTTCAGGCTCCCTTCCTCACTGGTGAAAATAATTCTATCTTCCTTAAAACTTCTTTGTCTTTTTCCCCTTCTACCATCAATAGCTGCTCCCCTAGCACAGGAATGAGTCACTGCTTCTGTCCCTATCTCTTCATTCTAAAACTGGAAACAGAAGATGCTCTGGCTATTCTAGGAACTGGGAATTGGTCCACACATTCTGAACACTTAGTAAACACTTCAAGGAAAGAAAGACAGAAACTGCTCTTCTTGGAAGTCAGAAGTACTATGAAAGCGATATTTTGTCAGTGTAACATTGAAACATTTATCTCTGATGTAAAACTGGACAAAAAGTGCATGTGCTAGATAACTTTGTTATTTATTGTCTCTCTTCAGACTTCTCTCACAGTGTCATTAATGATAACAGTACTTCAAAGATAAAGAAGAGATTAATCTAATGATCCACTCCTATGAACTGTTCAGAGCCTTGAGCCATATCTACCAAACTGTCCCTTTTTGAATGGGCTCAGATCCTGGAACATCCTATTAACTCTGAGGACTGACTGCCAGAATATGTGTGAATCATGTACTGTGAAGTGATGCTTAAAAAAACAAATAATAAAAATAAATTACTTCAAATATAGGAAGAAGATTCTGCAGTTCATTTCCATTACAGCAGTTGTTTATTATGACTCAGGAAGTACAAATTCTTCCATAGAAATTTCTCCAATACTTGAATTCATGCTAGTCCCCTCTAACTATTTTTTCTCTTTTTTTTCTTTTTTGTTGAATTTATCTTGCTTGACTTTAATGATCTACCTTGTATTAAATTATATTAAATTAATGCAATTCTGTCCTCAGAACAGTGGCCAAAGAACATGGAGCAAGGATTTCATTATAATTGAAAATAATATGGATACATTTCCAAGCTTGTTAAAAAAGCAATATGGCAGAAAACTTCAAGCATCAGTTTGCAGTAAAAATGGAAAAATGATGGGCTACACAATTAGCAATTATTATATAATTGGTATATGCTACTATGCACAGCATACAGTGTAACAGTAATGATTAGGAGTGTATGTAGAATCACAGAATGCCTGTAAAACTGGTTTATGAAGTTTAAATACCGGGCTTTGTAAACAAAGTCACATTAATGAAGTATCAAGAGGGGACAGGATTGTATTGCCAGAAAATTCTGATTAGTTTTGACACAATACCAGATCAAACGAGCATAAAATGGCAAAATCTGTGCTGGGAGGACTGCAGAAGTGAAGTTAAATGTCAGAAACATATACAATAGTTTTCCCTTTTCCTGATCTGTGTGCTATGAAATTTAGGTTCCCTTTGATATTTGAATCCTTTATGTAAGTTTAAAGGCTGGATCATTTTTAGGGGAGAAAGAATGAACATGTGCCAGTTATTTCAAAAATTACTGGTTAAACACCTAGTAAGATTGAGGGTTTCACAGTGGAGCAGGTCTTGAAACAAAGCAAAATAATTATTATTATTAATAATAATAATAATAATATATTTTGGCTAGTCATGCTTGTACTACTTAGAATCTCATGCTCACATAATCACTCTTCATACTCACTGTTTTTCTGCTTTTGTGAAATCAAACATTTTTGATATCATCTCTTATTTCAGTTGTCAGGATAATTTTCATGTATAAGGACCAAATATTACTTGTTCCTCTTTGAGATCTTCCTTGAAGTGGAAGAGAGACTTTAATCAAATTGGCAAGATCAAGACCAACAGTAAATCACAGATGTATTATGCTTTCTGCTTTTCTTACAAGATCAAGTAGTAAATAAGGTTTATTACAAGATGCCCATAATCAGGCTGCAGAGGCTTTCAGGAGATATAAGAAAGGATTGGACAAATTCATGGAAAACAGGTCTATAAACAGTATCAGGAAGAGGCAAAGTTCTGATGTGTCTAATACAACAACTGGAGTAAAGGTGGAGTAGAAGGTGAGTGTGTGACTGAAAGCCACCAGGTTTGGGTGTTCCCCCTAAGCTGCATCTCCAGCTGCCATTAGAACACTAGGATAGAGGGATCATCAATCTGACACAGTAGGGCCATTTTTATGTTCAAAAAAGGATGATTGAAATGGATAAGAGTCATTAAAATAAGATTAGTTTAAAAATAAGACAAAAGTAAGTTTGGTAACACAGAAGATAAGGCAAAATAATTCTTACAATGGGCACAACCACAATGAATATAGCAAGGACAGATAAATAATATAAAAGGAAAGACCAGCTAGAAATACACAGATGCAAAGAATAAAATACAATAAAATTTAGAGGAGGAAAAAGCAACTTGCCACAAATAGGAGAGAGAGAAATGTGAAATACAACTGTCAGGAATCATACCAAACAACTAATAATCATAACCAGAAAATAATGTAGAAATGAATGAGGGCAGTATGACTTCAGATTTATGTGCCACTATTAATCATAAGTGAACAGATTATCTAGAATAATCAACAGATGAAGTGAAACTGGTCTTCATCAAAATCTCCAGTTTGACTTCATATGCTAGGTACAGCGGTCAAAGATACAATGAAATGTCTGAATCCAGTGCTCCAATAGATAGACGTGTTGAGGATCTTATTCAGCAATAACTTTAGTAGTGCTAAAAATTCTTTTAAAATAAAGACAGGCCATGTCAAGGGATCTAATGCATCTGGGCTACTTACACAGTGCTTCATTTTAAGTCTCTGTATAACTCCCCACAGTTTAAATAATTAAGCTGTATTTAAAGTTAGTAATACTCTATTAATTTTGCTTTAAGTATTGTTCTGAATACTTCAGTAAGCAGAGTGGTGAGGATTTGCAGAAGTGTGATTATTTATGAGCTTGGAGGTTTGTTACAATGAAAGTCTTAATGAGCTAGATACAGATCCAAGTTCTGTTCTCAGTTTTACTGCTGTAAATCCAGAACAATTCTACTGATGTCATTGGGCTCTGGGATGAGACAGAAAGAAAAGCATGTGTTTCAGTACAAAAAGCTGAAAGAAGACTTAGGCTAACACAGGATATGACTGGACAAAGTCAATGAATGTTTTTGCTCTAAAAACCAAGCAAATGCTTTTCTCTCCTTCCAAATTTGCTGTAGTACAAAAACACTAGTCACATTACATACCAGCCAGCAAATTTCCAAACAAGAGAACATGTGTAGATGTGTCTATAGCTCATCTTCACCCTTTGGAAAGAAATCATATAGCTTTTGCATGCAAAGGATGAAAGCAAATGCCAACACCCCTGCAAAATTTCACAGCACACGTAACAGGATGAGACAGGAAGCTGCAAGCATCTCATGCATCTCATCAGTCCTATCAGTCTTCCAGACTGCTGTGTGCATCAGGCTTGCCTGCTCTTGGGTGAGAATTTACCCTACTCATACTGTTAGAGAAGTTATCCTGGACTTGTATCGCTGAAATCAAAAGCTTTCTAGATGTTGAAAACACTGCAAAGTCTGCTGACAAGGACTTAGGAGCTATAGACAAAGATATAGGATTTAGGGCACATAATAAGGCTGAGTGCAAACTCTTAGGAACTTGATTCAAAAAAGGCAGTAGAAGGACATAGAGTCCATCAACAAGAGGACTTGTTCAAAGATAAAAGGAGAAAATGAAACTTAAATTTAAAGAAAGAAGGTGTGTGCTGATCATGATAAACCTCATTTATTTTACACTGGAGCACTCTCTATATCCAGTTCACAGTATATCATTTTGTATTTATAATAATCATATTGTACAGTTAAGAAAAGTGGACTGGACAAAGCACTAAAAGATATAAGTATTAAGGAATTCTGCAGTGCAAATGGGAATAAACTGGGTTAACTTATAAAACACTGTAAATTTATATGATGGGGATTCACAATTTAGAGCATGAACCATTTATCACATTTAATCTATCATAAGCCTTTCAGTTACTTTCTTTGTCCTCTCCTTAGTCTATTAGCAACCTAGTAAGAGGATTAGATCACATAGCCCAAAAGCAGTAGTACTCTTTCCTAACTGCCTCATTAAAATGATCTCTTGCTAGATATTTTCCCCAAGGTAAAGTATTTATTCCATCACTATTGCTAACAGTTCAGATTGATTAAAAAAAATGTTCCAGACTTACAGGTTTGACCTGGACAGCGTGATCTTCAAGGTTTCTTCAGGTGCCTGAAATGTGAGATCCACCATTAAAAATCAGTTACCCCAGACTCACAGCTCATGGAGCCAAACCTGTTCACAGGAAGATCCTTCACTCTGGATGTCACAGTGGCTCCCAAGGCACTTTTGGCTTATGGTACTAAGGGAGCAGCCTCAGGCTGCAGGTGCCATTTCTGCACCACAGACCTGGCAGGAGCCAGACATACTTCAGTGATGTCTACAGAGCTGGAGAGAAGAGGACTTGCTTTGGTCTAGACTGATCTGATAGATCTGCCTCAAACTGACATAAGAAGATTCTAATTTCACACACTTGTCAGTCTGTTTCTCTCAAACTGCATTTTAAACAGTGAGAAAGCCTTGCTGCAGTGTTTTTCATCCATTGGGGAGGCTTTGCAAATGGAATATTGTCTGTAGTTTCACTTTTTGCTCCTAATGTGGTTTAAAATAATTATTTTAACACTTAATTTGGATTCAGTAATTACATTAATAAGCAATGACTAATTAATTTGTAACATCAGAGACTTTCCAAACAGTTTCCAAACACTCTTCATTTAAGAATATTTCTTTCCTTTTGTAACTTCCTTGCTTATCTGTCACTATATTACAATAATAATGAGAGAACTTCTTGCTTGTTTGACTATAATAAAAAAGCTGTGCTGAAACCAAATTGCCTAAGGACTTTTTCAGTTATCTTCTCTTTTCCCAAGCTTCTTACAGAAGTTATGTCTTCCTGACCTATTGTCAAGCCAGCATGTTAGGCACATAGCAATTTTAGGTTGAGAACCTACTGCTGTGTAATAAATTAGATATTAGGTGTAGATCTGACAGTGACTTGAGAAGCTAAAACGCCAGTTCTGGCATTTGAAGTCATAGATTAGAATCTTGAGTTGGAAGGAACCCATAGGAATCATTTAGTACAGGTCCCTGTTTCATGCAGGACTACCTAAAACTGAACCATATGGCTGAGAGCGTCATCTGAAAGAAATGAAAAAACATCTTAGGTGTTGAGGAGAAAGTTTTTCATCCTTGACCTTACAATGATAATAGGAAAGCCCTAGGATTTTGATTTAGCCTAAATTCTAGTTAAGGCTTGGTGCTTTAGCTATTTACCTTACATTGCTGCAAAAAAAGGGTTCTCACTTTGGCTTATGATTTTACAACACAAATGGGATACAAATAGAAGAGAGTTTTTTCTGATAATTGGTGTTGAACTGTGTTAATCCCATGTTTGCAATAATGTATAACAAAGCAGCAGAGCATTCCCCACAGGGCTCGGCTGGGGCTTTGAAATTCTCTAGGGTCAGATCTTTCTTTACGTTGAAATTTTGTCATTGTAGTAAATAAAATAAAACTAAATAAAACTAAGCAAGCAAACAAACCACAAAGCCAGAGCTCCAGATTGCCTTTTAAAAGATCTAGTTCCATTCATTGTTAACAACTGTAATTTTTAGAAAAATAAGGACTCTTAGCATATTCTTAATTTTCATTACAAGTAAAAACATTACAGCTGAAGTGATTGTGCTTGTTCTGGTTTAAGAATGGTATTCTCCAGTTCAGTGCTCCCATGCTGCTGCTTGTTCCCCCTTCCCTCCTGAGCGTGGCTGGAGAGGAGAATTGGAGGCATAAAAGACAAAGATCACAGGTTGAGATAAGAACAATTTACTGGAAACAGCAGCGAGATAAGAACAGTAACAGCAACAAACGAATGACAGAGGGTAGAAGAGAAAAAAAGGATCCACACAGGAGAAAGCCAGCCTGGTAATAGAAAATATTGGATGGCTCCCTCTGCCATGTTTTCTCAACAAGCAGGAATCCCTTCTTGCTGGAAAAGACTCCTTTTTCCCCACCCCCAGCAATGAAGTGAGGTGTTATAGAATAACCTCTGTGTCCTGGCCATGCCCCTCCTGCTTGCTGCAAAAAATTTACCCTGTCCTGGCTGGAACCAGGATAGTGCTGTAGCATCAAATGTTAAAAATCCAACAAATCATTATGTCAATAAATCGGCAGAATGGTACAAAAAAGCCCTAGGAAATATATTATGAATAACATTTAAAGTCTGGATGAAGAGAAATCAGTGGGAATTTTACTATTCAACATGACAAGGTTCCACTGAAACAGAGTATTTTGTTTCTTTTCAGTATTTATCATTTATTTATACTGTGGTCCTACTCAGAGGCTCAGTATTTTATTCATAGAAGAGTTGTGAGTCCCAAAACTAATTCTAGAGTTTACACAAATGAGCATTGGTTGCATTTTGTCTTATTATTCATTATTTATTAAGGATTCCTTGTAGCAATGTCATGTATCAACTCAGAGGACAAAAACAATAATGTGACTCAGTGAGTGACACCATATTTCATGTAAGTGAGCACAGAAAAAGCTATCTAAAAACTGAAATTTATTTGCATAAATTATCTGGTGAATAATTATGACTAACAAGAACATTAAAACAAAATCTGGACCATCGCAGAAGAAGGCTACACAACAAGCAGCCTTTTTGTGACAAGACAAATTATCCTGTGCTGAGTTCTGTAGTGCCACAGCTGAGCTGCCACTGGTCTTCGAGCTGCATCATGTCAAGCTGGCTCAAGTACTTCAAATTACTACAAGTTGCTGCTGTCTTGTCTAGATAAACCACTTACAATAAATTACTCTAACAACTCAAAATCTCAGAACACATTGGTTTAATAATACAAACTCCAGCAGTTTTCAGTTGGCTGTCACTCCTTACTATGCACTTCAAAAATATTTTCAATTAACATGTTTGATCATAGTAACAACATAGAGACAAAGGTTTTACAAATGTTTGAAAACATACAAAAAGAACAACTAAATTAATACATGTGAGTTGTTTTTCTCTGTGGTACTCTTGTTTGAAACATGCAAAGTAAGACAAGGAATTAATTTGCTGCTTGCAATTTCTCTAGTTTTCTCATTCTGCCTAGGTTTACCTATGGCTGAATTAATAGGTAATTAATATAGTACAATAGAATATTACAGTAGAATAAGCTAGATTTAGAAGAATCTACCACAATTTTGTGCTATGTGATGTTCTGCAAGGTGAAGTTGCCATTCAACTCATATAAATCAAATACTGTGTAATAAATCCAAATACATTTTAAATGCTCAGCCTGATTTCCATATTGTTGGAGAAGAACACTGCCATTTTCTTCTTCTGACTGAAATTAATCTAAAAGAGGAAGCAAAATCTGCAGAAAATGAGGGCTCTAGCTGGGTTCTACATAGAGTACCTCCCTGCATACCCCACACAGGGTGCCAATTTCTGCCACTGTTTTTTTCTGCCACAGCAAATGGAGGAAATAGAAATATTTATATTAACATCTAGAGCACTGTGAAGTAGAGATAGAAATTAAATTCTGTAGATGTTGATTCCTTAAACCGAACACAAAACTTCTCTTATTTTACTTAAGTTTTCGCTTCATGGAACATAAACTTAACACTTCCTTAGGTCAGGATAAAAATATTAAATACTATGTCTTCTGTTGGGCATCTGCTTCCACTTGAGAGGCCTCCTAGCCAGGGACAAATGCTGACATTTTGGTCTGCTTTGAGATCCACTCAAGACTCTGCTTGCCCAGCTTTTACTCTGAATTTTAACATTATGACTGACCAGTTGATACTACTAAAATGGTGATTTATGTTTGAGCTATAGTTTCAACTGGTGCTTTTCTCTCTCATTTTTTTAAAATTTTGTTTTGTTCTACTACAAAATCATTGTAGCTTCTACCAAACAAGGTTTTGAATAAGAAAATTTTCTGTATTCCTGAAAAAAAACAAGGCTTTTTCATTAGATTGCCCTCAATGATGCAGTGTTTGACTTACTCCATTTGGTGTTTATTTGATGGTTTGCTGATCTGCTACAAAACTTATTATGAAGACTCAGGAAGTACTCTGGATCTACAATGCTTCTGTTCTCTTATAATGAGATTATAAAAGTATCTCACAGAAGCTTCATAAAAATCAACACTCCAAAGAATGGAGGTAAATTACAGTAGAGAGAGGATAGACAACTGCTTGGACAAAAAATAGAGGAGAAAAAAGCTGTTTCTGGGATATTGCCAAAGAGCCTCAGTAAATTTTATTGAGAAGTAGGCTGAACCTAATTTTCTTGTTTGTTTTTAAAGCCTCACTGAGGATTTATGTAAGTTGCAGTGCTTGTTGTCAGTAGTTTCAAGTGGCCATGTCCACCCAAATTACAAGAAGATTTCAGTCATGGAAATATCTTTTTGTTTTATTTTCACAGTCTAAAACATAGTCTGTACCTCCATACATATATTATTGTAGAAAAAACAGAGAAGTTCATATGCACTTCAGGATTTTGTAAAAGCAAACTTTTGAAAAGCTTGAAATCAATATAAAATCTTTCCCAGATTTATGCTTGTTTTTTCAAATGCCAGTGAGGGTCTGTATACATTATAGAAATATATTTATATAAAGCAAAACAGGGGCAAAACCCCCTTAATCCACATGTGTTGAAAATGACACATTTTTCTATGGAAGTTTGTTCAGCTGCTGTCAATAAGGTCATTATTTAACTGTTTTCTAGATGGAGACAGTTTATCTTATAAAAATGTTTTATTTTGTTTTTTAAAGGACATGGTTCAACCTTGGCTTGGCTTTTGCAGTGGAGTACAGCAAATCCTTTTTCTACAAACAAAATGTTCTAATTTACTGCCCTCGATAAGATCCCCAGGCTTGCTTAAATTGTTCAAAGTGTTAGAGGTGCAGCCTATGCCAAAAACCGTACTAGTATAAATATTGCATATATTTTCAATTTGTGGGTGAATGTAATGCAAAACAATTTTGGTTGTTAGGCACATTGCAGGCAGGCTCTGCAGGCTTCCCACACACGTTGCGACCAAAGCACTTCAGTCCTGACAGTTAACACCATATGATGTTCCACTCTTGAATTGCCTTGTGAGCAGCAACTGCCAGCTCTGCCTGTGAGTTTTGGAATATTCAAACCCTGTAGACCTGACGACTGGTTTGATTTTTTTAGTTTGTTTTCCTTAGCATCCTGCTCTCTACACACTATGAATGTCTGCTTGCTGTGAAGGATTCCTTCTGCATACTTAATTTTGCCTCCTGGTAAGCCAATTTTGCTCAAATTACTTTCACTTAAAATCATGGGACACCTTCTTTCAAAGTGAAGCTGCTGGATTTTTTTTCTCCACCTTCTATTAATATAATGAAGTTGTGTTTACTGAGACAATGGACATAGAAGTTGGTCTTCAGTCTCTTCCTAAAATTTCTTAGCACTTAAGAATATGGTTAACCCTCTGTATAAATTGACTCAATTGACGATTAGAAGAGATACACTCAGTACATTGAAAGGAGAATGGCCCAAAAAGTGTAATAAATAAATAAATAAATAGATAGGTAGATAGATAGATAGATAGATAGATAGATAGATAGATAGATAGATAGATAGATAGATAGATAAAAAAATTCTTCCTCCAGAAGTACTGGAAAGAAAAAGCAGCAGGTTGTGGGGAGGGAAAGAATTGTCTGGTTTTATGCTTTAACTTAAAGTAATATTGGCTCGTTCTTTATTACACACTAGAAATTTTCCAGCTTTGTTCCACACTGGTCAGATGAAGAAACCTTAGAGAATGGAGAAAACAGGCAAAGTAAGGATTGGCTGCTTTGGAAAGACACTGAAGTCCCATGAAGGCTTTATTTTATTGTTGCCCTGTATCATTTGTCCTATGAGAGCTCAGCATCATTTGTGGCTTTGGAGCATTTGTCATAGCAACCAAATTGGTACATGCTTAACAAGGCAAAGTGTTGTCCAGTCATACTTCCTTCAGACTCTTGCTGTCAAAAAAGATTTGTAATAAAGACTATAAATAACAAAGCTATAGCTGTAGTCCATGCACAGAGAAAGAAAATTCAAAAAATCACTATTTGAGCATACATGTAGAAATAATTTTGGAAATAGTGTATGCAATGTAATCTGTACACCTATAGGATTGGAGAAAGTCATTAAATTAATGGTGTCAGAAAGCCTACATACCACCTACACACCAGTAAAATCAAAAAACAGAAAAACATATCCAGCTGAAGCAGCGCAGGGAATCCTAAGTTTATTCAATATCCTTAGGTAATTTTTTATTATCCTAAGACAATTTACATTGAATTCAGAGTCAAATCAAGATCCCTAGGCATTCAGGGTGTTTTCAGAAACAAGTCCTGCTGCAGAGTGCCACCGAGAGAATGTTGGTTTTTGGATAGGCATTTAAATAATTTTTAAGTACATGAGCCTCTTTAACATATAACAGCAACAGAACTCATTAATTTAAGTCATCTGACACAGATGTAGCTTTTCCTGCTGACTTTGGCCACTGTTGCTATGAGAGCCTCTCTTCTCTTCAGTCTTATGCCTCTAGCAGAGCTGGAATTTGTAGTTACTGTACCGCTTAAGGTTAGTCCACAGGGCCTGTCCACCACACTTAACCATCAAGTCTGCTGGGTTGTGCTCTTTCCCTCTGGTTTTGGGAAGTATGAAAGAGGTGAATATGGAAATTTGACAGTCTTATTGTTCAGCTTTGCTTGAATATTGTTAATATCTAAAATCAAAAACAAAGCATTTACAGGAAGACAATAAACTAATAGAATGCTGGTTTTATTCCATCTACAAACACCCTGCTTAAGTTTATTAGATGTCTCTGAGCATTTACTCAGTGAGGGAGATAATATTCACCCAGCCAGAGTTCCTTGGCCCTGGTTCATTCTCAGGTTTTGCCTCTGTTTGTCCAAACCAGTTCATCAGGTTCATGAGGACACTGAGCCCAACCTTTTCAGCTCAGCAGTTATGTCACTGCCATCAGTGCCACTCAAATGTTTGCTAAGGTGTGACTGGTCTTCAGTACATCTTCCTTCCTTGTTTTTTAAGTTTAACTAAAAGAATTTGTTTGCAAAACAAGTGTCTCACAAGCCCAGTCTCTTTTGCTGCTTTTCTTAGCCTCCACTCAGAGCAGCTACTTGTTTTGCTCTGTGGCCCTCCATCCTTAATATCCATGCCTTCCATCTTTTCATACCTTGTTTAAATAATGCCCATCCTGACTTCAGATTGGTTATATTTGGCCACTGTTTCAAAGGACTTCTACTGTTGCAAGAAATTCCTGCATACAGATGCACTCATATGGACAATTGCCTGTCAGCATCTTTCACCTGTGCTTCCTCTTTGAGCAGCAAGAGAAATGAAGTGGGATGGCAACACTGCCCTGTAGTGGCTACAGGTCTGTGAAATTTCATCTTTACCCTGTTTCACTCCTTTCCTTTCTTCAATCACAAAAAAGCATGCCATTCACACATTCACCACAAGTAGGTACAGTAAGATATGAGTTCAATTATCCAGAGAAAATGATCCTGATGCTCCTTGTTAAAGACACCAAAGGGAAGCAGCAGACATCTGAGCTGAGCAGACAGTGCTGCCTTAAATGGCCATCAGAAAAGGAAGATAAGTCTGGGAGAATATTGATTATGTGGCAATTTAGGAGGCAGCAAGACTGATGTGCTGTTCACGTTGACATTGTTCAACAATCTCTTCTACCCTGTGACAACCATGCTAATCCTCTGTGCCAGCCTGATAGGCTTATTCACTCCAGCCTGGATTCCTGTGTAAAACACCTGCAAAAAAAAAAACAACCTGCATGAAATAGTGTTTTATTACAGCATTGTTGTTTTGGGGGAATCGCACCTAGCCATCCTTCCATAGGAAAATAAGGCAATATTCAGAGACAGTTAGTTGCCAAAGGAAACAGAGCAAATTCCTGTGTCAATTCCCATGTTAGGCTATCAAGATGAAACAGCACGTCTTGTGTACAGGACAGAAATTAAATAATTTTTAAGTGTAAGAATTTTGTTCATTCACCATTCAGGGAAAAGAGGTTTCACATGGGGGAAAACAAAAACAGCTTTTCTGTGTTGATCTGCTTATATGTGGCAAGAGAATCCTACCTGTTCTCGGCATGGAATGAAAAAGGAATGTAATTCAACTGCAGACAATAAATGACCTGGACAAAAAGAGCTGAAAAAGAGTCATGCACTACAGGAATCCTGTTGAACATACAGGATTACCCCTTTACTCACTATTAAGCATTTTGATTTGGAGGAGAACAGATGGAACACAATATAGCTGCAATAAGATTCAGTATGTAAATTGCTCAAGGCAAAGATCATGTCAGGGTTTTTTTTCTATTTACACATATCACAACCACCATTGGAATTTCTGGAGACTAATATAGCACAAATATTATTGCTTCTAGTACTACTTGTATGGTAGTAAATGTTATTTATAGGAAACAGAAAACTGATAAAAATCTTCTGTAAAGGAAAATAAGTTAAAAATGGTTGTAAATTACATTGGATATATTGAGATTACAGCACTTGGCAGTTTAAGTTTCCTCTCTCCTATGGGTAATTGCTGAATTAAGCATAGAATGGCAGGAAAGGGGGCTGACATAAAATGTTGATCCTATTATCATCTATTTTATTGTAGAAAGAGGCTAAATTATGATCAATAGTGAAATATTCAGCCCAGGCTAGCATGCTGTATCTAGCACAGATGCATAGCTATCTCTCAATTCCCAGTGCAATCCTGACAGCTACCCCTTTAGTCTTGTGTACAGCCTTGGGAGCTGAGAAAAAGCTTGGGAGTGAGAGAAAAAGATGCTTCAGGTTTGGGATTGTATGGATCTCTGCTCTTCAGTCTGGCTTCATTGTGGGTCTTGGGTTTTCAGCATCTCCAAGCAGCCCAGAAATGCAGCCCAACATTGACTGCTGTAAATGGTAGAGCAGAGTCACAACCAGTCACAAAACTGGGATAATGTTTTGCCTCCCCAAAGTTGAATTTTCATCATGCTAACAGTGGGCTCATCATTCACACCAGACTGAGCCTGGACACAAATATCTCTTTCTGTATTAGTGGGTATTGCTGGAGTCAAGTCTGGAGTCAGACCCTTTCTTGTGATAAACTTCCCTACCTGAGGAACAAGATCCCTACCTCCAAAGCTCTAAGCAGCTCCTGTTGCCAAGCACTAGAGCCAGAGCTCCTCTCTTGAATGTGGTATTGTGTCATTCCTCCCTGCTCTCTCCCTTCCTGACCAGTTACCCCTCCAAATATCGAATGGCACCTTTCCCTCTAAGCAGCAGTTTCTCAACTCTTTGTTGCATCTGGTGTTTATCCCATTCCCCATGCTATCCTGGAAAGGGCAGGAGGTACTCTCCAACACATACCATTCTCCAAAACTTTAATATAAATTAACAATGTGCCAAATTTCCCCTCCTCTAGTCTTCTTCTATCTTTTTCCCATTTCTTTTCAAATACGCAGCTACTTGAGGATGCCCTGGCTAATATGCTGACATGAGACTTGAATGTCATGCTGACATGCTGTAATCTTGTAGAGCAGAAATGAAACATGTTATTGTTTAGAAATTAAAAAGCATATAGTCTTCCCTCCCCCCCTCCATATTTCCTTGCCAGTTTCCGATTAGATTGCTAGCTTGGTTTTTTGTCCTTCTTGCACACAGCACACTCCTGAAATATTCTGTGTACTTTTTTGGATGCAGAAAGCTGTAATGTTCCACCCACTGCATTGCAGTTGTGACTGAGAAATAGTCTGCAAAATATATGGGACTCCCAGAAGATCTGAGACACTATTATAAATATATTTAATGTTAATATCCTATGATAATGTTTATTTAGGAATCATATATGGCGTTAAATTGTGGCACTATTGCTCACCACAAGGACTGTACTTTCCTCCTTTATTTGAAGAGGTGCACTATGTTTTTATTTCATTTCAGTTTGATTTTCATGAAAACAGCTAGCTGCTTTTTCCTTAGTGACTGCTCTCTTACTGAAAAAACTGTTGTGTGAAAATATGATTTATGCCCAAAAGGCAAAGCTTGTCTTCACTGTGAGCCCAAGTGAGAGAAATGCCCACTTTAGAGCAGCCCTCTGCTTTCTTGGCAAGTCTGGATTGGGAGCCATCACTACATGTGGTACAGTGGAGCTCACAAACAATCTTCTCAGAAACAACAGCCCTAAAGCAGTTCCCAGGGGGTCTGAAGAGTAAAGCCCAAGCCATTACAAAAGGTCAAGAGGTGGATATAATACTGTAGAGAATATAAATTCATGAGCTCAGATATTCTCCAAAACACAGGCTACAGTCAAAGGAAACAAAGCAACCATGTAAATTTATCATGTTGTCAGCAGACGAAATGTGGACATTTTATACTTTCCATGTACTCCAAAATTATTTTTCTAACAATATGAATATTATCCTAACAACTGATGGACCTAGCCATTATATATTATTTTAAATAAGATTTTCTTAACTAATTGCAGGAGTTTAAGGAGCCACAGTAGAAAGAGGAACAGCTTTAAATGTGTCTTGTTGGAATGGGAGGGAAGGCAGAAGGAAAGGGAGGGAGTTGAAGGAGGCAGAGAGAGGGAGGGAAGGAGGGAGATAAAGAAACTCCCTGTCGTAATTTCTGTCCCTACCCATCCCCACTGAAGCAGAAAGTGATGTAATAGCTTATAATTTAGCTTTTTTTCAGAAAACTTGCAATAGATTTTGCTTCCAAAAACTCTTATACCTGGTATACAGGAGAACGTTATAACAACAGAATTCATGACATATTCTTCTTTCTGTATTGTCAATTTGAAAAACTAGCTCTGTCAAGAACTAGTTTATTATGTGAAGAAAGTGCTCACTTTATTTTCTGGCTAGACACAATTCATTGTTTTCCTATGGGTGATGACAGATCTCCCCCCTGTTACAGCTGAAAGCTGGCAAACAGCTATTTGATGCTGTTAGGAAAAAACCCTGTAAGACAAGTAGAGAATATGTAAGCCTGATTTAGAAACTCCTCTAGAATTTGAAAAGCAAAAAGATGTTTGTTTACAGGTTAGTGGGATATTAGAAAACAAAGCCTGGCAAAGAGAATTTAAACATTCACCTCGTTCTTGTTTATACAAATAATTTTGTATGTGTCTTTGAACATCCCTGTTATGAAAAGATTTCCAAGTGCAAAGCACAGTTTGGGGTTTGGTCTTTTGAGACTTATTGTTCCTGCCTGTAAGGATAAGATAAATACAAATATATATCACAAGAGCATTTTATGTTCCTTTGATGCATTGTTTTACATTAATTTGATATTTACATATAGGTGTGTGCACCTATGCAGAAGTCTCTCAAGAAAACAGTATTATATTTCCTGTTGTATATTATGTCTTATAATCTTTACAATCCTTCATATTAGGTGATGGACTGCTTCTGAAACTGCTTGAGAAGTTAGGAAAGCATTACTGGGGGACTGTGGTAACAGTAATTCAGTTGTGATTCAAATTCAGAAGACCTTTTAGTCTCCTATTTCTATCCATGAGGTAAAATGACTATATAGAAAATAAGAAAGGTGTGCCTTTGCTCTACAAAAGGCTTATTTGTTTTGAATTAATATTATAAAAAAGGCTTCTTAAGTGAAGTGGCAGGTTATTCTGCAATTAAAAGATAAAGCAGAATTCAATATTTACTGCCTTTGGTATGAAAGCTGATGAAGAATTCACAGATATATTGATAATACTTTGCAGAAGACATACCAAACATTCTTCACCAGGAATAATCTACACACTGAACTCACATCTGCCTTTAACCGTTGTTTTAATTTTGAAAGATTATAGAGTGATTGGAGTAAAAGCAGTGACACTATAATAGCCTTTCCTTTCTCTCTATTTGGATGTTGAAGCCAACATTTGACACTAATTTAAAACAGATTTCTTAGAATACTTGTAAATCTTGACCAAACCCAGCACTGTATATCAGAAATAAAAAAACAACCATATTTGATGTTTTGATTATCCTTCTCTTGAAGAAGGATTCTGGTCTGGGTGGCTTGACAGACCAGAAGCACAACAACTATAGGGTCACATTCTGCAGTTTTTTGCTGCTTTAAAACCACAGTATATAAAAATGAAGCAAAACAAAAACACCTGGAATCTGGAAAAATCTAGAGAGGTGATTAAGATTTTGCAAGCAAACAAATAAAGCAGGTATATGTACTTTTTTTTCCAGAAAATATTTGCTCTTATATTTTAATGTGTATTTTAGAAAAGCTGTTCATTCATTCCTCAGTCATCTTCACGAAAAATTATGTGTGGAATCATTATGGAGTAAGTCTGTTAATCAGTGAATGATTCATGTATATGAGAAACTTAAAAAGTAAAGCGTGCAGATTTAAGTGTATATCATCTCAAAACGTCTGAAGTTATTTCTCATCACAGAAAGCCAGGCTACCTATGTAATCTTTTTGTATATATCTGTCAGAAATGGATGATGATCCTTGGCAAAGTCAAGACCTGAAAGGCACTGACAATAATTTGTCTCACATTTTTATTTTCCACTGTAACTCTGATGCTAGAATCGTTGTTTACTGGTGTTTGCTTTTAGCCTTTCCATTTTTTCCTACAAAATGGCAGCATCTATTTATGTTCTCCCTTCATCTTAAGGTACCAGTATAGTGCTACACTATACTATAGGCTTTGATGAAGCCTCAAAATACTTGACATTTTCATGGTGCTTATTATATGAATATTAAAATAAATCCAGGGTCTCACATCAAGATAATTAGTAAGCTGATATTACGGTCCCATCCATAATCAAATCTCTGTTCACATATATATAATGAATTATTTCTTCAAAACCAAGCTTTTCAATTTCAGCTACAAAGCACATAAAACACCAAGGAACAATTTCTGTGTTTTCTAAAACCCCATTTTCCTGTGCACATGCACAAAAGGTGCAGATATAATTTTTTTAAATCACAAATTTTTGCAAAGTCTTTAAAAAAATAATTTCATATATGTTTTAATGAAGATAAAGTCATTGAAGAATGGCTTTCCAGTTGCAGTTAAGAACATCAACTGTAGCACACTTTCAAAAAACATGCATTTAAAAAAGATAGAAATAAAAAAATTCGACCCTGAGCTTAAAAACATCTTCAGCAAAACACATTTTCCATTCAGTTTTCAATATCTGGTAAGAAAATAGATATGAGAATGCCTCAGAAAACCACTGAATTGAGTCAGATTTTGAGTTAACTATTTATCCTGATCAATTATAAAATTGCCGGTGTATTCTGTGGGGGATTTCTAGGTTCTTGATATACAACAAGGTTTGAAAATTCCTTTTGATGCATAGGAAAAGAATGTGAAAAGAAGGACCTTGGTGCAGAATAAAAGACATTTTTAAGCTGAATTTTGCATTTAATGCTAATAAATATGCCATTTTAATGCCTCAACAAGAAACTGGCACGGAGGTTTTCGCGTGCAAAAAGCAGCAGACCAGCTTTCCATGGCTACTGCTCCTTGCCTTTCACACCCGCCTCGTCTGCCAGCTGGATCTATCTTGAAGGAGAGACCTTAAATCCCTGCAAGCAGGCTGTAAGGCACATGCAGTAGCAGCAGTGTACTGACATTTGCTAAGCACCAGCGTCCCTCAAGTGACTGGGAGCGAAGCCATTGACGTCACTGAACAATAGGCAAAATATTTCCTCCTCCTCCATAGTCCTGAACTGTAAACACCCAGCTTGCACACAGCAGGCTGAACATTTGGGGAGAGGCGGAGAAGGAGAATGTGAAAAACTCTCAACTGATGCTGCTGAAAACAAGCAGCTGTTTCTGCATAACCAGTCTCGTCTTATTCCTTCCATTTTGCTGTGAGGATTGCTGGTTCCCCCTTAGTGTAGGTCACGCAGTAAAGAAGATAAAGCTAAAATAAACTGTAAATAAAACTATGTCCACTGAACTTACAAGGAATTTTTTGAAGTGCCTATTAATTACAAGTTTAAAAAAAAACACACTCCTTTTCTCCCTCTTTCTGTCTCTGTTATGGATAACTGCAGTATAGTTACTGCATCCATGAGTTTTGGAGAAAGTGTGGTGGACTGAATGTAAGTGAATTTCATCTCAGTCACCGTCTCTCCATACAGCTACATTATTGCAAGCCAGAGAGACAAAACCCCATAGATCATAATTATAATAATAAATCACATAGTAAATGCTCTAGATTCGCTGTAAAGACCTGTTTTACTCCTGAAGCTGGAGAGTTATGGTTATGACATAGGCAGAAAACAAAAGGGCATAGTTAATCGTGAAAATTTTTACAATACATTTATTTTTGAAAATTACAGCTTTTTTGTGACTTTATTAAAAGAAATACTGATGCATGAAATCATTAGGATTTGCCAGTTACTTGACAGAATATTGATATTGTGGTATGAACAGTTAAGCAGTTCTGGAATGTTGTAAATCCAGGGAAACTAATTCAGCTTTTTTCTTTGCAGCCTCTTGTAAGCAGCTGCAATCCTGCAACCTTCCCTGTTTCCAGAGCATCCCTTGGAAGATCCCTGGAGGGCAGGAAAATGAGACCACTAGAAACAGGGAGCAGTGTGGTGCTGAAAAGAGGTCAGAAACGCTGTACCTCCAAAAAAGCTCAAGAATACCACTGAATCAGGGAGCCCTGTAAGCTCCTGTAAGCCTTTTCATGGAATGCACCAGCTTATTTGGTCCATCAACGTGAACTAGAGAAATGAATCTCACCAGGAGTCTTCAGCCTTGATCCAAAAGCCAGCACTGGAAGAAACCCTCAGAAATAGCTCCATAAAGATATTGGTTTTCTTTTTAGAGCCTTGTCTGAAAAAAATCAGCTTGATGTGCCTGGAATGGTTTTAGGAGTGTAAAAAAAAATGATAGTGCCACCTGATTGCTAACTGAAGAGTTATGTCTATGGGAGTCAAAGTGATCCAAGCAACCATAATGTCTGTTTTCCTCGAGCCTCATTTAGGCTTTTCTCACTTTGACCAAGGTGGTGAATAAGCCCCCTTGGACATATTTGTTCTCAAACAAAGGTAAAGGGATCATGCCCATCACCATTTTCTGCAGAAGACAGCCAAGTAAGACCCAGGGAGGGGCACCTTTTCTCCCTCTCCAGCGTGGCTCTCTGTTGAACGAGGCTGTAAGGAGGCACATCACATTTGCAGCATATATTGATTTATGATTTCAAAGTGCTGAACAAACAGCCATTTTTTCTAAACAGACCATAAGCAATTGCTCATTATCCCCCATTTAATATGCAGGGAAAGTAGGTGGGCAAATAACCTAGTTTGCTGTTCAATTACTCCAGTGGGCCACGATGTTGCACTAATGCTGCTTCGTGTCCAGCTGCTCTGCTCGTGCTGAATTAGCTGTGCTGCTGAGAGTGCCCAGCTGAAAAAGAATGAACCTCATCACCTCTCCTGAGCGTGCAGCAACAGCACACACAATTAATTGCACTTCTGGGGCTTGACACCTACTGTTCCACGTGTTTTGATCCATTTGTCGATGTGGTGCCACTGAACCTCTGCACCCTGTCTGCGCTTCGACACAGAAAACAGTGGCTGAAATGCAACTTCTCATCTTACCAGAGAAAAGGCATGTGGAAAAACAACACTTTGCTGGCCTGCTTCCCTTTTTTCTCTTTGTCATTTTTGTCTTTGCATGGGTTACTCCACGGTCAAATGCTGTACTTCTTGATGAGCAAGGTGGCAATATCAAAACATGTAGTGAAATAAAGTAGCTAGATTAAATAAATGAACTGCTGCCTGGCATGACCATTTCACACATGTATGTGTAATACTAGCAAAAAATGCTATATTTCTGATCTGATCAAATCTCACTCTTTCTCTACCTACACCTGAGCAACTATCTAACTATCTACAATGCAAAGCAATGCATCCCTTATTAGGGGCTGGGAAAGCCTTTCACAGATTTGGGAAGCCAAGTATGCTGAGATATATTTAGAAGCCTGAATTTAGTGAGTGTAGCCTGGGCTGCACAGCTGAGAAGGTCTCAGATCTTTGTGCACACCCCAGTTGTATCCCAGTCCCAGAGAGGTGTTCAAGCAAGTTTTTTAAGGGAGGAAAACTTAGACATCTGGATTTGAGAGAGGCTAAGACTCTAGGACAACCTGTAAAAATATTTGCCACTCAGTCTTATGTCTATCTTGGCATTTTCCTTGAGAAGTAGTGTTTCTGGAAGCCAAGTGCAGACTGAGAGAGGGTTACATACTCTTTGGGGAACAGCCTAAAAGAACAGCCTCGAATGTTAAGTACATTTACTTCATTCATAGTAATGCATTTTTAAGCGTACCTTTAGGCGAACGTTTGCGCATTTAAGTTTTACTAGTACAAATACTGAAAGAAAATACATCTTATTATGGTTGCTTGCCCACACTGATGTGAACATCATTTGATACATTCTTACACTTGGTAAATTCCAAGGTTTTCCACCTTTTCCCTTTCACACAGCTGAAAACATATTTCTTAGTAAATATTGTATATAGGACACACAAACATTTCAAGCTACTTCCTGAACATGTGTCTTGAAGAAATAAGGGATGGGAAAAGAAGTGACAGAAAGAAAACCAAAGGAAAATTTCCCTCACTGAAGGAAACATGCCTTTTGCATTTTGATAACTCCATGTATAGCTGAATGGATTTTACACAAATTTGCCTTCAGGCAGAGCCTGAGAAGAGAAAATGCTGTGAAAGTATGAGAAAGCTACTCACAGCAATGAAGTCTCTACAATTCAAACTTCACTGTGTTTGCATAAAATTAAAAGTTAACAGAATATAATATTTCCTCTTGTTCCCATCTGAGCTGAAATGAAAGTGTAATATACCTGAAAGAATCTAAGCAGCATTTTCCCTTCCATTAATTGGACCTATGACAATCAGAAAAACCAAAGGTAAAATTAAACCACATGTATAATTCAAAACATGAGCAGATTCTTAAACTTATGCACAAAGTGTCAAGGAATACTTTGAAAAATAGCATCCCTGCACTCCCAGAAAACAACAGCAGAATCATTGTGTGGCTGAATTTTCAAAGGCTAATGTGTCTATAAACAACATTCTATAGAAATTTGGTTTATAGATCCTGCTTTAGGATCTGCCATGTTATAGGCAAATCAGTCACGTTTAATTATGGCTTTTCTTTCTTTAGTGAGTCCTTCAGCAGTCAAAAGAGGGAAGTTTATTTTAAAATGGGTTTCTATGTGTCCGTAAAGTCTTGGCATGCATAGGTTAATTATTTAAGTATCCTTATTGGGATTTGGAAATCTGAACTTGTGACTCAGATTGTGAATTTTGTCAGGTATGGTACAAGCTGAGGTCTAGACTGATTGTATGTGAAGTAGGTATTGATATCTAAAGTAACTGAAGAAAAAAAATATCCTCTTCACAAGACAGAGTTTTGACATGGAAACCAAACCATTCTCTTGAGTATCTTCTTGAATTTCTCTGCATGTCACCTTGAATCCATATTGCTGTTGACACACAAGAATTTGCTGATTGGGCAATGTTTCTGGTCCTTCTGTAACAGCTAGACATTTATTCCCAGCACAAGTATATTTGTTGAAACCACAAAGTGAACACGATGGGTAAAAAAGTTATTATAGTATAGATGTGATGGAAATTAGATCAACAACGTTAAAAATCAAAGACAAAATACTGTTATATACCTCTGAGTTGTGGGTTTTCTAAGTACTACTGATACACTTGCCTCAAAATGTTATGCTCTAGTTCAGAAAAACTCCAGGATCTGTAAAAATAAGGCAGTGTGCTTTCTACTGCTTGGAATAATTGAGCCCAGTGGAAATACTGGGAGAAGCATCTTGGTGATGCTTCAGTTTTTAGGAAAGACTAGTGGCAATGTAAATTACTGCATATCTGATAAGAGGTGTTCATAAAACCTTGATGAACTGTAAAAGAAAAGTTGAAGTTGGTTTTCAATGAGCACATAAGTTAGCTTTTATCCAGTAACTAGTGAACTGTAGAGACTTGATTATACATCTGTTGAAGTCAGAACAGCTTTGACACATTAAGGAAATTAACACAGGTAGGTCTATTGTTCTGACTCTGACTAATTGCAAGTTTAAAATTAGACATTAATCAAAGAACACTTTAATGTCCTTCTGCAGTGGGAAGAGAATTTGTTCCTACAAAACTCCCATTATTCACAGCTCTCTGTATAAGCAAAGCTTCTTTTCTGGCCCCTTGTCCTGTGTGGTAGGTCACAGAAGATAAAATTTTATAGTGAGGACAGTGGAGTGGCTTTTGCTCACAGAATCTTACAATAAATACACAGTGATTACCTTGTACCAGGGCAAATTGGTGATGTTTTCTTTATTACAGATGGCAAAGAGTCAGAGACTTACCAAGCAAACCTCCTAGGAAATCTTATGCAGCCTGTAAAATATGTGCTATTTTTAAAATTCTCCTAATATGCAGTAAACAAGAAATAAAATTGAATTAGTGTAAAACTCAAGAAATTCCATGTTGTGCACAAATCAAACTAATAAACTAATAAAGGCTAAGATGCTGACATGCAAGGTCAGAGCAGCTGTTCCATGACTTGGCTAACCACCAAGGTTGCCTTGACATTCCTCATGTTATTTATAATTCTGGAAGTTAAGAGTAGATTTATTTATTTAATAGGAGGCTCAATCTATTGCTCCAGAGGTACCTTAGTAGAAAGTACCGATATGCATCAAAGGGCAATGCTTATGGATGGCTGAAACTATAAGGCAAGCAAAACAAAGCAGACTGGAAGCTCACCAGGAGTTTTGAGATGTATCAGTAAATAATAGCATACTTCTTTTGGCTGTAGATTCACTGTGGATTTAAATGAAGAACATTATTTCATCCACCATTTTCGTGGTTAATTTGCAACCAGGGTGTTTACATAAAGTAAATAGTTGGAAATGGAAACTTGATTCTTTGCTTACTGGTCATATCTCAAACCTGAAGTGCATTTCAGGAGTTTAGCTCAGAACCTAACTTATACACAGCCAGCATTTTACATTCCTATCTAGAACTCGCTTACTATCTCTCTCTTAACCATGATTGTTTATTGCCATCAATCTTCTTCACACAAATGTAAATGAAGTAGAAAAAGGTTAGAAAGTATTATGACAATGTAAAATGCATTCACATACTTTTTAAAAAGTGCAAAAGACAACCACAAAAAACAATATCATGGGGATGAATGCCATAGGAAATTATAGTGTGAGATCACACCATAACATGCTTAGAAAGCAGTCTTTGGAATACTCAGCAATTAGTCTTTGGAGTTATTTGACTGTAGGGATAGACCAGCACCGTGTAACACCCTGCCCTAGCAACTGGTTAAGCTCATGAGAATGTGGAATGCAGTCATTCTGCAAGATACTGACCTAAGGAAAAAAAGAGGCTGTTCAATATCATGCCAATATTTCACTTCAGATTGAAGGTTTTTATTTTTTGTTACCCCTCTTTGTTCTTCAATTTCTTTTGTTTCAGGATGACTATATTATCTACAGAATTTTGCTGCACAAACTGCCAGGAGTAAATTTAGTCAGCAAAAATAGTTTAAGAAAAGCAGACTCTGGATTTACAGGAAAAAATGCACCTTAAATCAGGAGCCTGAAAAAAGAGACCAGAAAATGAAGATTCAGACAACAACTAAATTTATTTTCTTTTCATGCATTCTTGTCAAAAACTTCTGTTAGTTGTGGCATCTCTTTACTTGAATGCTGCTTTCAATTGAACTACAATTCTACTGCTCTTTTGCTTTAAATGAAGGTAGCCATAAGAAGGAGCAATTTCATTAACCAGATTTCTAGAAGAAGCTCTAAGAGAAAAGTTCAGCCTACATAGTAAGAAGCGTGTTCATTTAGCACTTGCCATATGCCACCAAAGCTGCTAAGGTTCAAATGTTGAGCATCAAACTCTCAGAGTAGATACTTCACATGAAAATGGAGGGGGAAAAGGTAAATCACAGCTATCAATAAAGGCTTTGAGTCTTAGTTATTCTTAACTGTGCAATTGCAGTCTCAAGCCATGAGATTTCCAAGCTGCCACAGAGTCTTAACATTTTGGGAGCATTTTCAGCTTTGCAAAATTCAGAAATCTGAAACACCCTATCTCACAATAAATAGTTAAAGACATGGGCCCTTAATGTGTCTGCATATTTTTTTTTTATTAAAACCAGTAGTGTTGTGGAGATCTCAATGGATTTTATTCTTTGACAGAAACACTCACCTAATCTTTTCCTCAGAGAAAAAATGTTTGTGAAAAATGTACTTTAAATGAGACTTTTTGTAATTAAGGCATTCAGAATATATTTTTTTCTAGTTCAGAAATTCACATTTTATTAATTCTTAAACACTAGATTGTTTTTCATAATGGCATACCATTGTTAATCAAAAGGTCTCCTCTGTATTTCTTGGAGTAAAGCCAAAGCAAAATCACATTATGCCTGAAGGGGAATGCAGATGATCTGTCTTGCTTATCTCATTTCATATTTTTTTTTAATGAATATATGAATTTTTTTAATTAAATTCAAATTCTGTTTTATATACATACACCTACCATTCCACTGCCCTCTGCTGGAGGGAGTATATCCTATAGCAAATTTATGGAAAAGTAATCTGGTTAGCAAAGAGCTGGTGTTTCTGGACCCCAAACCATGGTGTAACTTTCTTGGTGAAGCCTGCAAGGGACATCCACAGGCAGATGTTTGATCAATATCTGTCTCCAGCACAAATAAACATTCCATTCAAAAAAAGTAAGAACACCAAGTTAAGAGTACATGGAGACAGCACAGTTGAGTACATAAAAATTAGGAAACGCCAGAGCTAAAGTTCCAAGTGGAAATGTGTCTCTAATCCCATGTGCACATGCATTTACAGTGCAGATTTTGTCTTTACGGAGGAAAATCTAATTATTTTTCCACATGGTTTAGGGGCTCTCTCAAATTCAGGTTGTTTTTTCAGTGTGGTTAGTTGTAGGTAAGGATTTGTCTGAACCTACTGTCTATTAACCGCCCTAAAATAATGTCTGGTGCTTTTCTACTTTTTGTTATTGGAACCAGCCCATCTATAAACATAAGGTGAAAACCAATTTAATTCATAAACAGACTGAGCACACAAAGTCAATCTGGACTGTTTGAATAATCTTTAATTAATAAATTATTTTGCAGAATAATACATTAAGGTACCACTTACTACTGAGTCAAATAACTATTCATAACTAGTATTTTGCATAAGCAAAGGACAATTAAATCAGCACTTGCCTCACTTCAGGCATCTAGGTGGTAACAAAGCAATCACTCATTCAAACACAGACCACTAAATGAAAATGAGCAGATCTCTTTAATGCACTGTCACTGACAAAAAAATAATCAATATGATGATTTAACATTTATCAATGCTTATTTAACAGTTATCTTGCTGCATTACAAAATTTCTCCATGTTTTTCACCAGTAGAGCTTCTCACTGGAAACTGCTTTAGGTCAAAAGCTGGTAAAAGAGACTGGGAAAAAAACCAGCATTCAGAAAGTCTTCCTATATGCTTTCTTTTGTTTTCTATTTAGTTTGCGATGACAGATTTGCAAACCAGTTTTCCTATTCTGAATTCATTCTGATGAGCAGAGGGAAAAATGAGAATCTAAGATCTTACTTGCTTCAATTTGAGATATTCTCACTAACTCAGATTTACAGATTAAGAATGAAAAATTCTATGTGCACTTCTAGGTTTAAGGTACTAGATATCCTATAAGTGACACTACTATAAAATCCATTTGTAAAATCATTTGCTTTTATTTCTGCTGAACTTTTGCTATAAGACAACTGAAGTTAGTCACAAGCTACACGCAATAAATATTTTTGCTTAAAATAATGCTCAGCATACAAGCCAGTCATTCAAATTTTTATCAGAAACCAGTATTGTTGTTCTCTTGCAGTTGTCAAACTAAATTTTCTTTTACAGAGCATTACAGTAACACAAGTAAATGCCTCTTGGAAAGAGTTTGTTAGAGACTGGAGAAGTCCTTCTCTTGTATTACCTGCAGGCAGCACAATGTTCAGCAAGTCCCTTGGATCCAACAGGATGTGGTAGGAAAATCTAGTTAAATGGATTTTTTTTTTTATTTTTTTTTTTCTGGGGATGATGATTTTGTGCAGCTCTGGAGCAGAATTTCTAAAGAAGCCGTGCTGGACCCAGCCGTGTTTTGCTGCTGAGGAGTCAGGGTACAGAGAGTACAAACACAGCAGGCTCCCAGACTTTGGGCAGGGGGATGTGTAACCTGGCATCACCAGCACGCTTAGGCAGTGTAACTTCTCCACTTGAAGACTTCTTTCACAGACCTTTAAGTCCTTTCCCTATAACTGAAACCCCTGAAGGAAAACAAAAACATTCCTGACTTGAGTTGCTGAGGGAAATGAGTGATTTGTGTATGTCTGTTTGACAGATGCTTACCCGTTCTTCCAGGTCCCAAGGCTTTCCAGAAAATAAGCCACAAATCTGTTCCCCACTGGTTCAGGCAGGAAAATTTCCTGGTACAAGAATATATTTTTCTTTCCCTTCAGCTGAACCTTTGCCCATCTTCATGTAGTAGGCCTCACTTGAATAGAGAGATTATTCCCTGAGTATTTAAATACATAGGAAAAAGCAATTTCTGTAGAAGTACAGAATGACCTCATGCCTGTATCATTTTTCTCACCAGTCTATTTTGGAGGCAAGGACAGGATCCTGGTGTGTGCAGCTCAAAGCCACCCAACCTACAAGACTGATAGTCTCTTGGGGCTCCTCTCATGGCTCTCAACACAGGGCAAAAATAATCAAGAAGACCGTGAATGTTTTAGGTAATGTAACATTTGAAAGTAAGTGCATGTGATGTTGCCTTCATCAGTGATTTCCTCATCAATTTGTTGACAGCATGGAATGCAGTGGAGTCTGGTCATAACTGCTGAAATGAAACAAACTTCATCTTAACTCCAAACAAAGATACTGTTACCTTGTGTGTGTACAGAACTAGCATGAAAATGAAGCTTAAGAACAAGACAAATAAACCTAACCCAACCCCAGGCTAACTGGAAGACACTGGGAGAGGAATGGTTTAAAAGGAGATTTTAATTTCCAGAACCAATTCAAATCTTTGCTGGCTAAAGACAGGCACAATAATATTAACTGTTAGTCTTATAACAGCACCTCACAACAGTGGCACAGACAGGTGTGCCGGTAGTAAGATTTCCCACATTTCTGCCTTAAAACAGAAGAAAAATTATTAGTTTCTAGAAGCTTTGGGAAGGACATAGTATTGATCTTGTATACATTTTTTCATCCTCATAAGTTATCGAAAGCTATACTAAAGAATTTAGTTTCAGTATTAAAATATTTTGTTCTACAGTCACGGTGCAGGGGGAACAGAAGAAAAATTTTTCAGTCCTCTGCCATGAAAATTTTCTTTTCTCAGAAGGTCCTCTTGGTTTATTACTTATACATTCCAATGATAAACATTGAAATTATACCTTTCATGCAAAAGAAGAGTGTCCCTCACCTGCAGCTTGAACTGGTCAAAGGAAGGTTCTAAATCCTAAACCAAAACTCTTCCAGTTGACTTGGAAGCTCATACATACAGCAGAACACCAGGCTGGTGAGCTCTTTGCAGCCTGTGTTGCTAAGGAGACAAGGAACTGGTTTTGGAAAGCAGTGCTTAGTACATTTATATAACAAGGAGTTGCAGGTTTCAGTGCTGCAAGTGTACAGATTTCTGCAGTAATATATATTAGATATGTTTGAAAGGGCTGGTTTTTTCACAAAAAAACCCCAAAACACAATAACAACAACAAAAACAAAAACAACAACAAAAACAAAAACAAACAGAAAAAGTTTAAAAATAAAAAGCAACAACTACTACAACAACAACAGCAACAAAAACAAACATATACAGGAGAATAAGTGAAAAAATATTGGAGACACCATTAAGAGAATTTTTTTAAATTTGTGTTTACTTATTTTGCTTCTCACACTACTTGGGTAATCAGCATTGAAGGAGTCAAAAGATTCTGAAGACAAGAACTGACTTAATCTCAGGCAGGCCCACACAAAACACTGCCTGAAGGTTGTACACTGCACCAGACCCATTCATGAGGCCAGCCAGGAGCTGAGAGGCAGCAGCCTCTGTCCAGTGAGGATTGTGAGCTGTAAAGGTGCCTCCTTCCTCACCCAGCAAGTAAACTGAGACAGGGCTGACTGGGACAGAATCGTTGCAACCCGAGCTGAACTGTTTTCTTGCCTATTCTTAATGTGCAGGTGCATTTGATGACCAGGGGTTTTCAAGGAAACAATTTTTATTCTAAAGCATTCTCTCTGGTTCAGTTCTATCTTGCTTTTTTCATTTTAGCTGCCCATTTTGACAGTGTGTTTAGAAGGCTATACTTCTCCCTCTTGGTTTAAAGGAGTTGTAGAGTTTTTTAGACTATATTCACTAATTTCCTAACAAATAAATAAAAATATCCCTAGCACAGCGATAACTTCTATTTAATAATTTCAACACAAAGTAATAAGACAATGACATTGAAATATAATTTTCTAATTTGTTTGACACTTCAAACAGAAACATATATTTAAAAGTTCTCACTTCTACCACCAGTCAGTTTTGTAGTTAAATTGAGACCTTTGCTAAAATACTGAGAAGTTAATTCAGAGAAATTAGTTTTGCATTTAGTTCCAAAAATTACTGGTATTGTGGGACTACAAAACTGCTGGTCTAAAAGCTTTTGTGAGTTCTTATTTCAAATTAGAATGTACTGGCTGTCATATTAATATAGTCGCTATAGAAATAAATGGGTTCAGTTCAATTTATTCACTTCCTCGTAGAGGTACACAAGATTCTGTCTAACTACAGAAATCATGAATTTTCTGAAAGTTGGCTACTAAAGTAAAAATTAGTAACAACATATGTCCTGCTTCACATGTTTGGGAAAAACAGACATTACTTTCTGCTCCCAAAAATCCAGATTTGCTAACAAAATAAAGTAGAGTCCTTCTATCAAATTCTGTATTTGCAGAATAAAACACTTCAACTATATTAATTCTTGGTATTTAAATACCCTAATGAAGGCAGGAGCCAGGTACTGTAGAAGCACATTCAAAATGACAAAATATGAATTTACTCACTAGCAGAGAGTATTACAGACAAACGCCGGAAGAACAATTTCCCTGGTATGTTATTCATCCAATGGCAGGAATAGGAAATCCACAGGCTTTATAATCCTCAGGTGATTTAAAATAATTAGAAATTGTTCAGAAGCATATTTCTACTTCTGTCTTAAACGAGTTGACCTCAACAGAAAACAATGTTGACCACAACCCATGTAAAATAAGCTCATACAACAAATAACACCTTGTTGAGCACCACTGGTGTTGTAAGAAACCTAAGCTGAATGGCTTTTATTTAATAATTAACTCTGTCCATTGTGAAACCAAAGAAGAATATATTTAGATATGAGAATAGGTGTCCTATATGCTGAAAGGCACAAACAAATATTTCCCAGAACTGGTGAAATAATCGTGGGCAAAGCCTAACTTCTATGTCGTGCAATAAGATCTCCTTAAATGCAAGTTGTTACTAAGAAGTGTCTAACTTTGGGACTCTTTGCTTCTCCAGTTTAGTGGTTACAAATGATAGATTGTTTCCAGATTACTGCATGAATCAAGAGTATATTTTCTGTTACCTTAAAGAGGTAACCTTCTGTAACCTTAAAGAGGTTGCATTGGTGGCAACCAAGAAGAAGGCTCTGTGTTTCCCTCACTCTGGCTACTGTAGTCTAAGTCAAATTGAAACTTCTGGAAAGGAGAAGGAAGGGGGAATTGCTTGTTTTCTCAAGATCAAGTTCAGCTCTGCAGAACTTCTTTAATGCAGATGGAAAAGACAACAAGAGAAATGGTGAGCAGAATGAGTACAGACTGGGATATTCCTGAGAGGACCGAGCTACTTGCCTACAGCATTGCATACGGATTCAGAGCTCTGGAGGAAACAAATCAGAGAACAAAAAAATTCCTAGGAATGGAGAGAAGGCTTCAGTTTTTATTTCAGCCCACAAAGTCACTGGCAGCTGCTGATTTTGGTAGAATTTGGAGAAAGAACTCTCATCCTGCAAGAAACAGTGGTTGGGGTTGATTTTTTCATGCTTCCTTTATCCAGTGTCCTGATGTTCCTTACTTCCTGAGCCATCTTCTCCAACTGTGATTGCTTTTGTGCTAATGGCACAAACAATATTAAATTTTTGAGATTTTATAACTTCCATAAAAGAAAGTATGACAGGAAGACAGCAGAGTGGTTCTGTTCCTAGATTTTAGCAAATTCAGTGTTGAGAGAGGAGAGGCATAAGTACCAAGTGATCCGAGGCTGGAATATCAGGACACAGATATCCACAGTGTTCTGCTAACACATTTGTTATTAAGCTGCTTTTAGGATTATGTTTAGAGGAATAGGAAATGATAATGCTAAGCAGTTCAAAGGGCAGCTGCATCAAACAGCAGGTATCAGAGACAACTAGCTACCATCAAAAGGCTTGAAATCTGCAATTTTTACAACTAGCTCATCTGTACAGAGCTCAAAACCATATTCGGTATCACAAATAGCAAATGTTGTTGTGGCTGACTGGATCTTGGAGACAGTTCTTGAAAGTCAAATATTTTCCACCAGAATTTTTCAGCTGCCCAATATTCAGTATCTGTGCATGATCAAGAAATAAGGTATACAAGTATCCTATTCTGCCTAAACTTAAATAATGCCAAACATTTGTTTCCTAGGAGAAAAAAGTGAAATTATAGAAGTTTGATTGTTTTTATTAGCTCTTTTTAACTTTCACCTATTATTCAATTATTTTTGTTTCAATCAGACCATAGGAAAAACTACTAAATTAAGGATTTTCAGAATGATTTGCTGAATGTAAATGAATCTGTTTGTATCAAGCAAGAGAACAAAGTGGGACACTTGATCTGCATTATCAAGTGAACTAAAAAATCCTGGGCAACAGATGTTAATAAACATTCACAACACTTCCATAGATTTCTGAAATAGACTATAAGGAAAGAAATTTGATTCCTGCTCTTCAAGTTGATCTTTAATTTGGCGGTCATTGGAAGCAGATCACTTGTGGCCTCAGTCTAGCGTAGTCCTTCATCTTTCATCCTAATAAGAGTATAGTAGCACATCCTAATCAGAAGAGTAATGCACTCTCAGCTATGTATTTAGTCATGTCTTGAAGGACCACAGGACCTAAGAAAAATTAGAATTCATGTATTTTCCATTCCTGGTGGCAGATGATTTTAGGAATAGTGGTAATGAGCTAACAGTGGACCTGTGAAAGAAAAAATTACTCATCAATTGGAAAACAAGACCAGAGCTTGTTACCAGGGCATTTTTTAGAAGACTGACTACATAATCATTCTGGTAATTCATCAACATTGCCTAATTCTAAAGTTTGCTTCTGTTTTCCAAAACCATGAGATTTGATAGGTTGTTTTCAAAAAAATCATGAAGACTCAGGGTGAAATTTTCGACAACATATTAATTTTAAAAGCTAGCACATTGATGATCTGAGTCACACCTGCAGTTATACATCATCTTTCTGCCACTAACACCAAACACTTGCTCATTGCACTTTCATACTTGTCCTTATACCCTGCTGAAAGTTATATTTCAGATTATCGCAGGAGGATGGCTGTTGCCTGCACAAAGAGTTTAACGAGATTAGTGACTCTCTAGAGAACTGGCTTTCTTTGAATTCTTGTCCAGAGTCAGGCTTTTCACCACAAAGATTAGAAGCAAAAACTGAAGTTTAATCAAGGAAAGCAAAAGCTAAAGTTCTTGATTTCAAGACTGGAAACTTACAGAAGTGAAGGAAACAAAAAAAACCCCAACAATTATAGATCATACCTAGCAGTATTACACTATGAGCCTTGAGGGATTATGTAAAACATTCTTACTCAAGGAACAGCTTCAGCTCATACCACTTAATGCCCATCCTGGCTGCTGCTCTTAGTATGGATTAGAACTAGTTTGAAGACCTGAGCAGTTCCCACACTGCTAGAGTTCATCAAATTCTTTTGTGAGTTATTTTCTCCCATTACTCAGAACAGAACCTTATCCCCCTTTCTCAGCTCTTCTTTGGCATTGTTAACGTGTAGGAATACAGTTTCTGTATCTCCACAATGATGAGTGTTTTGACTCCTGTCCCCCCACCCTGTCTTTCAGAAGAAGCTATAACAGGAGTTTTACCTTTAGATAATTAGCAAGTATCTGAAGTGCATGGGATCACCCACAGCATTAATGAATATGGATGAGTATTGAAGGAAAAAGAAAACTTACTTTCAGTGTCTGTGGTTCTTCTGCTTTCTTCTTCAGAGCTCAGTCCAAGCTTCTCCTGCAGGTGCTCCCGTGGTTGAAGGGAACTGCCTTCTTATCTACCTGGAAAAAGGAAGGAGAGTGAGGGTGAAAGAGTATTTTCTAAGTCAGTTTAGAAGACTTGACATCCTCAGAGCTGAGGTCATCAGTCTTGCCCAGAGCCGACAACAAAGACGGATTAGTAGTCAGTTTAAGTGCCAAAGCCTCTCAACAGTTTGAAAGTCTATTGACTGTCCAGATTCAAAAGAAAACTGTGTCTAGGCAAGAAATTCTTATGCATGTACAGATCACACTAGTTTGTAACCAGGAACTAAAAGGACAGCGATTTCTGATTAAAACCTAAACTTGTGTCTATGGCTAAAATACGCTTGCAAAAAGATGGTGATGATGAAAGATGAAACTAGCTGCAGAAACTGGCAAGGTCATGATTGAAATGCAGAGATAAAATATTAATAAACATGAATGGATATTTCAGGTTACCATAAGCAAAAGGGGCACAAAAGGTACTGTGGGGTCAGAGCTGAGTGCAACCTTCATAATTTTTAACATTATGGAAAAATTAGTAGGAAACAAAACAAGAAAACTCCACCCCAAAACCTGTGAATGAAATAATATGAAAAGAATTTTGTTTTGGCAAAAAGACATGATATGGAAAGAGTTTTGTTTTGTCAAAAATGTTTCTCTCCACTGTTTAACTGCTCTGATTCAGCTGAGTAGCTTAAATGATGCAAGGGACACAGGCATCTGCACGGAGAACAGCACCTTCCAGGCATGTCTAAGGCTAAACAGGGTCTGACTTAAGCACCTGCAAAATAAAAAACACATCATAACATGAATACACATGTAGAAAACACTCAACAGAGAATTTCCTTCCTTTGCATGTTTCAACTGAGGAGGTTTATGGAACATTTCCAATTCGACTTCCAAAATGTGTCCATCTAAGCCTAACTTTTAGCACAAGTTAGACTTTTAAGTGCTAGTCTGTACTAAAAATGATACTTATATTTTAAAAAGTTATCTCTGTATATAAATGTTGTTGGCTATATTCTCGCTCCAATAGGATTTAAAGCTTTGCTAGTTCAGATTTCCATCAGTAAATACATTTTACTCAGCAGGCGTTACGACACAACTAAATCCAGTCTCCTTTCAAATATTCAAAGCAAGCAGAAGGTTGAGGGCAGCCCATGGCACAGATCAAAACCCACAAATTAAGTAACTGAATGAGAAAAATAGGAGGCATTTGGCAAAAATTTCCTTTCACAATAAACCACACAGAAATTTGATTTCATTTTTGAAGCAAATATTCAGAGGTTTCAAAATCTAGGTTTTTCAAAATTAAAAAGAGATCTTGAAACAGGTAAGTTCAACCATTTGGTGCCAATACTCAAAATGACAGATGCTAAAAGGCAAAGCTGGAAGACCTCAAAGTTCCAGATAAGAGTTAAATGCTTTAGTTTAGTTTTCCCTTGCAAATGCCATTCACTGGGTATGTTTTTGGTTTTGTTTTTTATTTAAGAAAATCTTCACAGTATTTTTTAAATTTATAAAGGAATTCCTACAAATTGCCATTCCTACAAACTGCTCTTTTCACTGTAGTCTTATCTCCATTTGCAGAAAATGTAACAGTCATGAAATAACTCCCATACAATGAAGCAATGAACTCAGAGCTGAGAAATAAGAACAGCAGATGAGGGGGCTGTGACTGACTATATATTCAAAATACAGTGACTGTTGCAGAGATGAGGCAAAAGTGCTTTTAGTGTACAAGGTATGAGTGTTGAAAAGTAAACAAAGGTAATATACACCACTGCTTTGTTTGAGTCCTCTTTTTTATCCACTTATACCCTATCCAAACACAAGCATGTTCTATCCCAAAGAACTTGAAAGTGCTTTAAGTGTTGTGATTGGTAGTGTCCAGGTGAACTGTATACTCAACTCATTAGCTTTTATTTACCGGAAACACAACCATCTATGTCTATTCTGCTGAATTCTTTCAAATACCAGGTTCTGCAGACCCAGCTGGGTAAGTACAGCTGCAGAAAATTATTTCCATATTACCATTTGATTTACCCAAAATGTAATCTGTAACTCTGGACAAAACATGTTATAACACTGTGTAATTTGGGACAAAATAATGAATTACTAAAACTTGAATTTGTGGGCTAAACCAACAGAAATAAGTAAGCCCAGCAAGACAGCCTGCAAGAGAATTCAGAGTCAATTTGGATAGGGGTCTAGCCAAAAGAAAGGGATTAGCAGTTCTTCTTTGAATAATTGTACCATCTGGCAATCCATTCAGTCTTTTTTTGCTATGTGCATATGAAACTTGTCATAATGAGGTTTGAGTCCAGACCAGAATTTCATAGGTATTGCAAAGAATAAATATCTAATTTTACTGAATGATTTTGCAGCAATGTACAACACAAAGTAACTGAATTGCTCTCTTGATGTCTTCCAATTATATCTGAGTGTCTGTTTTAGAACATATGCTTACCATAGAACCATCTTTTTACTGGAATTTGAGAATGAAATAGTATGTCTTATGCAGGAAATCAAATAGGACAGCATAGTGGCACTGTCTGGTTTAAAAAACTTGTCAAATGCAGGTCAGAAGTGAAAGAATACCTAAGGACTGCATTTTATCAGAAAGTAGTAATTGCTGTGCTGGCTGCTATAATGTGATCACATGAAAACCAGCTTTGTTTTTTGCTCTCATGTCTTGTGAGATAAGCCAGTGATTATAGGCAAAGCCTAAATACCCACTACTTCTAAAACTGTATACAGTTATCCATCATCCTAACCAAATTAAATGACTATTTTTTTTCTTTTTGTAATGGTATACACTCTGTCCTTGACTTAATGATGTTATTTAGGTGTGATTATCCATTCATCTGGAATCAGATTAGTAAGAACTAAACAAAAACAGCGAAAAAGAAAGTAAGGGGTTCCAAAACGTGAGTTAGTATCAAATACCAGAAAATCCTGCAAGTCCACAGCAATATCCTCTGGAGAATGTTGGTGATCTTGACTCCATCCCTCCTTTAGTCAAAACAGCTGCTGTGCTGATACCAAAGCATACATTGAGTGGAAAAGGGAAAGCATGACCAACAGCTTGCTTCCAGCTCTAGGGAGCTGTGGTGGGAATGACCATTTTCATTCTATTCTACAGCTGGTCTGCTGCAGCCTCCAAAAGGAGTTACTATACAAGGTACAGTCACACAGCATCGGTTTTGTACTCTTCTGCTTTCCAGGAGGGTTAATAAAGTCCTGAATGAAAATTAAACCAAAATAAGGAGAAGCATTTTGTGCTTTAGGGAGAATCAAAATAATGAATGATATAGTATGCTTTGCTAGGACCACACAAGCAGGGAGAACAGCTGGTGAAAGAAAGGAGATGGGGCTGAGAGGATACAAATCTTCTGCCTAGGGAAATAAGTGTGCATATTTGTTTTGGGAAACAAGATTTCACAGAATCAGCTATCAAACTCACTCAATCCAAATACCTCATTTGTGACCTTGCATTTGCTGATTTATTGTCACTGATAACTAGAAACAGAGTCTTCATCTGCAACTTCAGGGTTTTCCCCTAAGAATTCTTGGCCAGAAAGCAATGAGACTTTTTAACAAAATGTAGGCCCAAGTTTTTAAGTGCCCCACTGCAGTAGATCACTCCAGAGAAATAACCTGATTTAAGGGTTCTTTCAGGGTAAATCACACAGCTCAAAAATAACCACAGGCTTAGATGAGAATCATGATTAACAACATCCCAGTGTCATTTGGTACTGCCCTTGTCATATCCCCATTGCAGCTTCAGTGATTCACAGGATGTGTGTCTCTATGACCACACAATAAATTATAAAACACTTTCTTACATATCACAGAATCACACAAGCATCAAGGCTGGAAGAGGCCTTCAAATCTAGTCCAACCATCAACCCAGAATCACCATAATCACCCCTAAACCATATCCCCAAACACCACATCCAGGCACCTCTTGAATACTTACAGAGACAATGAGATAATATCTCCCTAGACACCTAATTCCAATGCCTAACCACCCTTTCGGTGATTTTCTTTTTCAAATATCTAATCCAGACCTCTCTTGAAAAATGTAGGGGGTTTTTATTTGTGTTTCAATAATTCATCAAATATTTTTGAAGGTTTACTTGATAAATAGGTTTACTTGAACTGTGTTTTTTCTGCCTTGTTTTTTCTTTCAAAACTATGTCAGTTCACTTCAGATGATGATGAAGGATGGTTAAAAATTCATAACAGTAGAAATAATGCCAGAAGAATGTTCTTGTGAAGTAGGAGTGGCTACCCAGCAGCTCAGGGAATTCATACAGAGCTGTGAGGTGCTGTTCCAGTGAGACAGAAACTCTCATTATTGATACTTCCTTTCCAGCTCAGAGAAGTCTGGCTTAGCTGGATTACATTAAAAAAACCCAAGAGGAAAGTGAAGCAGGTTGGGTAGCTTGGCAAACACTGAGAAGGACTTGTGCATGCACATACTTTTGTGCACGTGTGTGATGGGCACGTGCATGCAAGTCCCTGCGTGGATGTCTTTTTTTCCACAGCATTGTTAAAGAGGAGTGAAAGGGCACTGCCCACGCTCCCCTCCCAGGACTTGACCCGGTGGCAAGGGCCTTGCATTCCTCAGCTGAGAAGTGCTTCTCTTTGCCTGAGCTGAACCAGATGAAAGCAGCACCACCAGGCTCCAGCTTTGCCTCAGGCCCTTGCTTTTGAAAGAGCCAACCCTGCTGTTCCTCTTAGGGGCTTATTTCTGGTTTGAGAAGAATTGGCTAAAAGGAAAACCTTCCATTTTTTATTTGCCTTTGTAGCTTAGTAAGAAGACAACATATATTTTTAATTTGAAAGTTCATTTATTTTAAATGCGGCAAGAGTTTGAATTTTATGCTTGAAAATCACAATCAAATCCCCCAAGACAAATTGATGCTTTCATAAACTGGAACATGTTTAGAGTAAGACAGCTTCTTACCATTTCATTTATGAGCCAGAACAGGTTTTAGAAAGCTGCTGGTCCGGTAATTCAGTTCCATTGCAGAGTAGCATTAGGCAGTGGTTTTCCTAGTGGTATCCCTGACCAGCTTCTTGGGCAAGTCCTTTCACTTCATTGTGGATTCAGCTTCCAAGAATGATGCTTTTCTGTTGGAAGCTATATTGTGGATTGGACAGTGTGGGCACTTTCTTGTACCTATATACTTTGTCCTATGTTCAGCGTGGTTAGTTAAAACTAACTTTTTGTATTAAATGTTAATACAGTTTCTCTGAAGAGGCTATAACCAAAATATTGAACATACTAATATCTTTTTTGATATGATCATCCTCTCATGAAGAAGTCTCTCACCCAAAAGCCTGATGTCAGGTCTCATGCATGGAGTATGAGCCTCTGTCTCCCAGGATTACTCTCCCAACCAGACCTACATGTTGCCATTATGCTGTGCAGTTCGAAGCATCTCTGGCGTATTCTGATGGCCATCTGCTAGACACTCTTGGCAACCTGTTAACTAGATGCATTTAGTATTTTAGGTCATGACAGGGGGAAGCCAAGGGACATAAATGCAGCAAGGAGATGTGCAACCCTTCCCCTGTTAGCTGTTTTGTTACATTTGTTACATGATCTAACGATGCTCTGATGCAATTTGTAAGTTTTGCAATGCAGAGCTGCCAACACAAAACACATGAAGAGGCAATTGTGAGACAGATTAACAGAGCCCTCCACATACAGAAAAGTGTACCACAATGTTGGGCTTTTCTCTATATATTTTTTCCTATAAGAGCTGATTATAAACACATAAAAACACCCAAAATACTCAACACTTGATTGGAATCATAGTTCCATAGAATAGCTTGTGTTGGAAGAGACCCCAAAGATCATCTAGTTCTAACTCCCCAGCCACAGGCTGGGATACCTTTCACTGGACCAGGCTGCTCAAAGCCCCATTCAACCTGGCCTTTAACACCTCCAGGGATGGGGCATCTACAGCTTCTCTGGGCAATCTCTTCCAGTGCCTCACCTCCCTCAAAGTAAAGAATTTCTGCCTAATATCTAACCTATACTTACCCTCTTTCATTTTGGAGACATTCCCCCTTGTCCTATCACCACATGACAGAAGGACAGTAAAATGCCCCTTTCTCTTGTAGACAGAGGTACAGTTCCAATACTTACAGGTATTGGAAGGTTGCAATTAGGTGTCTGTATTTTTCACCCATACGAACACAATCAAAGTTTTTTCATTTAACCTGTATTTTACTCATCACAATCTCAGTTCATACTAAAGTTAATCCTCTGTTTCTGAGACCAGATGGATTTTTTTTTTTTTAAACATTGGAAGAAACCAAGGCTGAGTCAAATGGTTTCAGTGGCTTTTTGTTCTTTTCTAGTGTTGTCTGGAAGCAATTTTCTCAAGCTTTGTAATTTATTTGTCATCTTCCTCAAAATCCCCACGCAAGAAAGAATGAGAGCTTTTCTTTGGAATTAAAAACAAACAGAAGAAACCTTGACATTAGATTTTTATACATGTTGTTCGTATCCTGAGTTTAATAAATAGGTGTTTTTAGTACCGGTGGCGGGGATCTTGAGGAAAATAAGTTATGACTGAAATCTTGTATTCTGGAGAACAGAAGTGATAGTTTGGGTCTCCAGGGATTCACTCACATGTTACCTACAAAAATGCAAGCAGCCACGTATTTTTCTGTTGTAAAATCTGACACATATTTGAGCACTGGAATTTTCCTCATTTAGGAACTGGTCACAGCATCAAGCCTGACAGAGGTCAAGAAATGTTCAAGAAATATAAAAGCAGAGTATGTATACCAATCTTCAACCTGGTATTTAAATGTTGCTTCTATACTCTCATACCAACAAAACAACTCTGCAATAAAAATAAAATCCAATAACATTTTCATTTTTTACAAATGCCATTTTCTTATGTTTTGGGTTTTTTTTCACAGTCTGGGTAAAGAGGTTAATGTTCTCATGAACACACAAGAAAATTAGATTTTGATAGTATAGGACCAAAAAAGAGAGTGAAAAAACTAAATTCAAAGCTGAAAGCTCCTGAAAGAAAAAATCCTCATCTTTCTTTGTTTTTTCCCTTTCTTTTTTCACTTACTCTTTTTTAATATTTTCTTGATCCAGCTCAAATGCTTCCACTGGGCAGAGATGTGGAAGAATGATAGAGGACATAAAACTGAAATGTTTATGTTCCAATCCATACCTTCAACTGCATCTGGAAACTCACATGAACATTTGTGAGAATTTATTTTGGCCTGTATGCTGCCAAAATGCAGTAGTTAACTGTCAGGTGTGACATTCTGTACCAGCCATGGGCTCTGGATTGATTTAAATTCAAAGGCTCATGATGTGTGCACACAATCTATCTCAAAATGGAAAAAGCCCTGTCTGTGTTCAAAATAAACCAAAGTCATTTATTAGCCAAAAATGGGAATAGCTTTCCCCAGTAATACTGGAATGTGATAATTTTACAGCAGCCCAGCCTCAACACTAGAATATTTGGTAAACCTAAGTTATGAAAAACAGAAACATTGAAAAAGAAGAACAGGTACAGTCACTACATATATATAATTACTTCCTACAGCTCAGGCTGACTGGGCTGAATGACAGTCAATTAGCTAATATCCACACACAAGGATGGATACAATCACTCTCAAACACTACAAAAAAATACTGGCATTGAACTAATTTATTGTTGGTTTATATTCAATTCTGGAAAAATTCTAAATAAAACAACTCTGAGTTTACGAATGGAGCCAATCTGTGAAGCTCTGAAATATTATTCACATATTATAATAATCATTATCTTCAGACAGTTCATTGCATCATAATGTTTTTCTCATGGAAAGCATAAAAAAGCAACATTCTGCATCAGGTAATAAAAAAAATAAAAGATGAAAGAAGAAGCCCCAGCCTAGGTTAGCTAATTGGAAACAGTTTGTATTATTTGTGGCTGTGAAGGAAGGACCAGAAAGCTGGGCACACTTGAGAAGTAGGCATGAGAACTTCACACATGAGAACTTCGAAGTGTTCTGCAAGTGCAAGGTGATGCACCTGAGTTGGGGAAAATCCAGACAAAAGCACAGACTGGGAGAAGAATTCATTGAGAGCAGAGAAAGGCTTGGGGCTTCTGGTAAGCCGGACTCGAATGGGCAATGTGACCTTGCAACCCAGAAGGACAACCATGTCCTGGACTGCATCCAAAGCAGCATGGCCAGCAGGGTGAGGGAAGGGATTCCACCCCTCTGCTCTGCTCTGCTCAGACCCCACCCAGAGTCCTGTGTCCAGCTCTGGGTCCCTCAGCACAATAAAGATGCGGACCTGTTGGAACACATCCAGAGAAGGCCACAGAGATAATCAGATGGCTGGAGCACCTCTCCTATGGAGACAGACTGAGAGAATCCAGATTGTTCACTTTGGAGTTGGGAAGGGGCTGGGGATATATTATAGCAGCCTTTCAGTACCTCAGGGGGACCTACAAGAGACATGAAGAGGGACTTTTTACAAGGGGAACAAGGGGATAGGACCGAGGGGTAAGGGTTTGAGATTAAAACCAGAGAGATTTAGGTTAAATATTATGAAGAAATTCTTCATTGTAATGGTGGTGGGACATTGCAACAGATTGCCTTGTGAATATCCCATTCCTTGAAATGTTCAAGGCCAAGCTGGATGAAGCCTTGATCAGCATGAACTAGTGGAAGGTGACCACATCCATGGCAGGGGGGTTGAAATTAAATGATCTTTAAGAGCCCTTTAAACCCAAACCATTAGTTTCCACGAAACTAATCAAAATTCTATTGAATACACAATCCCAAGGTGCATCCAGAGACATATTTTCTAGAAAATATCAAGTAGTCCATGAAAGCATTCACCTAGAAAGTTGTATGCAGTTCTTCTCACTTTTTTCCCCATTAAAGCCATGTGCACTCTCGAATTTTCTTCATTAATCAAACAAGTATATTCTTGTCTCTCACTAAAAAGTAGTTTTTATAACTGAAATTTAGATGGAATTATAATGTTAGTTTTACATATCTGACAGCATAAAAGCATATCAATCTCTTGCTGTTGCATGTCACGTAGTCCTCTTCAATTCAATTGTCCTTTTCAATTTGATTCAAGGAATCAAAAAGTGGTTACAATGTCTACCTACACTACTCCTACTGGGATCCTCTTTTAGAGCCTTGTACCTCTGGTGGTTAGAAGTTCTATTCTAAACTCCCGCCTAAGTTTTTTGTGACAAGTTTAATAGGTATTCTCTTTCTGGCAAAATACACCACCCCAATGCATTTATAGAAAAAACCTGTTATTTCTTCTCAGTCTTCACTTTCCTAGGGTATACAAGCCAAGCCTTTTTTTTCCCATTTTGTCTAACAGTCTCTCCATGTCCTTGATTGTCATTGGAAGTCTCCTTTACATTTGTGTTTTATTTCAACAAACACACCTAAAAAAATAAGGGAGTAGCACCCAGTTTTCTAGATGATGGCTTCCACAGGCTATCTTCCAGAAGGCGCCTCTCTGAAGAAGTCTTGGGATGATGCTTGTTTCTTCTTCATAGCCACAACAAGTACAGGACTTGCAGTCCAATTAAATAACTTATGCTGATTTTTTTTCCTCTGATTTCTTATAACCAGATACTGCAAATCCATATGGCTATGGTTATCCTCATTATTAGTAGTAAGATTAAATATTATATCCATATAATGTTTTTTATTTGTACATAAACATGCATTTTGTTTGTTTATTACTTTTGAGGCAGATTCCTGATTCTTGAAGATAAGTTGTATTTTTCTGTGTAAAAATTCCTCTTTTTCTACAGGGAGGAAGTTTTTTACAATTTTTTTTAATTTAAAAAAACTCAATTTTTGTTCATATAAGGTTCAGCATTTCCACAACTTTCTCCTACACAACCAGAATTTTCCAGGGTCATGAATCTGAGCCAGTAAAATCTTCATGTAAATTAGACATTTTAACCTGATAAAATCTATAATTTGTCCTTGATCTATCTAGATTTATCTGTATATTTAGTTAAAATAATCCCTCACTGGAGAACTGCTGTATCTGTGGATCCTCCATTTTAACTGTTTAATTTCTAAAACCTGTGGTTTTAGTTTCCTTGATAAACTATTGTTTCATATACAATGTTGGCCCATATCCCAGTACCAAGTTTAAAATTGATGATTTTGGGTTGTTTAGGCTGGTAACATATTCATCTTTTGCTTCAATATTGGTCACTGACCATTTCAAAACATGTGAATCCAATGAGGAGAGAAAGCAAGCAGCAATGAATAAGGAAGCAATAAAACTTGCAATAATAGCATGAAAGTTGGAAAAGAAACACACCCATCTTGCATTCAGAGCAGAAATCATTCATGATCAATCATAAGTAATTTTGCCGTGTAATTTGTTTATTCAGAAAATGTCTTCTTGTATAGAAGCTGTCAGGAACTACACAGAGGCTTCAGCCAAAGGGCTACCACTCTTTAAACAAGAAGCAATTGTGCTTGGTTTCATTCTCTGACACTCTTCCTAATCTATTCCAGATCTGACCTGCTCCAGACCCTGAGTTTTAAACTTGACAAACACTTCAGCCTCAGGCTCCTCATGGGAGAAGAGAATTTTCTTTTTTAAGTAGATTTTCTTTTGTTAAATTTCTCTGTCATGTGAAATTATTTCCTGGATTTAATCACGAGAAAAAAGAAAAATCTTTTATCAAGACAGAGCTCTTGTCTCTCACATTCATAAATTTATTCAAATATGTATCCTAGCAAAGATGAATACTTTGTGAGGTTGAAATATTATAATGTGCAAATACAGTAGATACAAAAATCAAGAGGCAATGGTTTAAGTATGCAATTGTCTTTTCATCTGTAAAACATTGTTTTTATCTGAAAATACTTAAATTTGAGTAAGTTTTCTGTTACAAAGTTCTTGTAAGGAGAAAATTCAATACACTGCCTCTATTTTATCACATTCCACATCAAAAAATAATGAAGTGTTAAACTAACACAGCTGTCTGAAATCAGGTCATGGTAGGAGGTCTTAAGCTTATAGCAGCTTTCTAGACTGTAAGACACTGTGCCAGAAATTCTAGATCTGGTTCTGCTGTGATCTGGATTCACCTGTGTGACTGTGACAAAAGAACTGCCCAGTCCTTCAGCCATCCTTCTCACTCTAGGCTTCTTCTGCAGTAAACCAAGTAACAGTCATATAACAGCAAAGTCTTTCCTCTAGATTATTCCCAACAATGATTACATATCAGAACTCTATAGATTATACTGTACAGTACTGACAATGAAGTTATGTCTTTACACCAAATACAATGAACTGTGTCAACACAGAAAATACAGAAATGGTCAACAAGGAGAGAAAAAATAAAATTAGCTTGACTAATCAATTTCCAGGGAAGTCATACAGCCTCCCTCTGGAAAACTACTCAGATTTTTTAAGGCTGTTTAAAAAAACACCAGTCTCCCTAACGCATTTGAATTGTACAGTTTTATTAGAATTGAACATGTCCCTTGCCAGAATTTTTTCATCCATGTATTACAAATGTGAAGAAAACTGTTGATAGTTTGACTTTTCTATGTTAAAGGTGGGAGAACAGACTCACACAACAATTAAACCTTCACCCCATGCTCACAAAAGTCAGTGCTAGTGGTGGAGATATAGTCTCTTCTGGTACTGATAGAGGTGCTGAAGGTGGAGATGAAAGTTCTGTGCTCCAGGGCCCTGCCTTGCTATCAAAAGCTGGATGGTCACAAGGTTTTGTCAACACTGTTTAGAAGATCTAGATAGACAAAATATTATAATAGTGGTTCTAAAATTATTGGAGGAAGAATTTCTTGTCTAACACAGGCACCACTTTTGACCGTCTTCAAAGGAATAAAAACCATGAATACCAATACAGACCAGGAACTTTTCTTTCAGATATTTTTATTAAAATGTTGAAATGACAAATAGCCTACAAGGAGTAAAAATATAAAAAAAAGTGAGGTCAAAAACTGAAATCTTGGTCAGGACAGAAAAAAGTAATTACTGCATGATTAACAGTGTAACAAGGTGGAAAGAAATATTATTTACCCCTAAGTTCAGGATGCAGAAACACTGCATCCAGACCCCTTCAGACCCATCCCAAGCAAAACTACACAGGGCACAAACCCTCCACACTATTTGAGATTGTAAGAACCCTCATTTAGAACAATATCAAAAGACACATTTTTTATTGCCACGGCAGAGTAACATGAATAAAGAAAATGTAATATAATGGATACCAACTATATTGAGCAAGGTTAGTCTTCATGAAACTGATATATAGTTCAAAACCAACACACTTACAGAGTTTGCAAAGCAGAATCTTATACTGCACAGTTCCTCAGTTCCTGTGGTCCTTTTGATTCAGTATCTTCCACATGTTTCACAGGTGTTATTCAGTTGCTTTGTTTATTGATTCATTAGTTTGGATTGGTGCAGTGAATTGTATATCAGTTTCATGAAGACTTTTACCCTGTTCAGTATGGTTGGCTCCCATTATATTACATTTTCTTTATTCTACTGAATATGACAAATTTGGTAAATTTATTCATTGTACTATGTCAACTCAATTATATGTTTCATCTCTTTCTTTGTGAGCTATGTTTTTCTTGGAACGTGTCACATGAAAGCTTAGTATTTTCACACTTACTGCTTGTATAACTTGCAATGTGTTACGCATCCCCAGCAAGTTAATCTGTAGCTTGCCATTTTCTTTCTCTGCTGTGAATGCATTTTATCATCTTTCCATCTAAAGATGTTTTTGATTAACAAGTCATTGTGCATTTTTTAAACAGCTGTGAAGTCTGAATTAAAATTTTCTAATTTTTTAAACAAAGAATTTATTAATGTCACTCTAGTGACAGAACTACTTACTTTTAATGTTAAAATAACCAAACAAAAGTAGAGGACTGAGACAGTGAGACAGGAGTACTTGTAAGTGTGGAAAATTCAGAAGCCCAAAGGTTTGCTCTCATTCTGAGGTCAGGAACTGTTCCATCAAGGGTTGCAAGTCTGAAACACCCCTTAAATTTGTCTATAACAAAGAATAAATTCCTTGCAGTAACCTCAATGTTTGTTTAATACTTACCATCTTTGTCTGGATATTACCTGTGCTCCCTGAATTTGTCTAGAAGATGCCTTCAGGGAGAAAGACTATCAGATTGACCAGTAATCCTGATTTATCCTCAGGCTGCTCAGATTAGAGGACTGCTGCCTAAACAGGGAAGGTGTTTTATCCAGACAGCAGCACCTGATAGCAATTAGGTAAACCAAGATCTTGTATGTGAAATTACACAGAGGTTACTATTGTTGATAAATAGATCTGAAGTAATTGTCTGGACAGAGTTACCTTGTTGCCTTAAGCACAGTGTCCCTATTAAGTGCACTGGGCATATTCTATTTTTTAATATATGGACTGACACTAACAAAGAACCAAACAGTTCTCAAAATGGAGCAGATTAAGTTGCTTATAAGTTTAGTCAGAATTTTTGACCTTAATGATTTTATTCAAATTTATTTTCTTTTCCTCATTACTTCATACTTGACCTTTTTTCCCACTTGAAAAAAAAAAAAAACAAAAAAACTTTAGCTGTTTCTGTCAGTATGGTTGAAAAAATGTACTTTCTTCTTTCACTGAATGCTTGCAAATGTTCCACTGATGAATTCTATTGCCCCCAAACTTCAGAGCACAAACATAAAACTTGGCAGAAGCAAAATATATTAACCTGTTTGGGCAGTTTATGTCATCACAGCTCCGCCGCTTTGGGTACTGACGCTAGGTCAGAACCACCACTGATACCCACTCCTCCTTGTGATGTGTGCCCCAGGAAGGCAACCTGCATGTCATAAGTGGCATTAAAAAAAAGGGGGCATAATGCATAAAAAAATCAGAAAAGGCTTTATATGTACCCTTTTTAATCAGAGATACTGCAACACTTGCTGATTAAATGGTTGTGCACTCTGAAAGCATGTGCAGCCCTGGCTCGCGCTGCTCACGAGGTTTTGATATTGTTGGCTTGTGTAAAAGAGTGCCCTTGAGGAAGTACAGCATGTCCCACACAGCTGCAGTCCAATCTGATGGGATAAACTAGGGAATGCATATTGCCAAAGCACTTTATGAGAGTCAGTGCCTCTTGTATCTGGGTTTCTAAGAAAAGTGAAGTGCAAATGTATTTTTGGTTTTAGTAAGGTTAGCAATTAATGATGGCACCCACAGACTGATGGTGATGGCCCGGGTCTAATGCAGCAAGCCCTCCCACTGACAGAGCACTTGAGGGAAGAATTCAGGAGCACATCCTTTGCACCTGTAGAATTTCTATCATGCTTTGAGCAGGGCTTACAGAGGCAAAGCTTCCCTTGCTGTACAGCTCACAGCAAATGGAAATTGCATCCTCCAAAAAAGCCCTGAGACCATCATTAAAAACCCTAAATCTCAGTTCACTATTTTGCTGAATTCACAGTGTATAGAACAAGATATAGCCATACCAGCCCCTGTAATTGGCACTGGTGAGGTCACATCTTAAATCCTGTGTCCAGTTCTGGGCCCTTCAGGCAGACATTGAGGTGATGGAGCACATCTAAGAGAAGGGAAATAGAGCTGGAAAAAGGGTCCGGAGCACAAGTTCTGTGAGGAGTAGCTAAGGGAGCTGCCTTTAGCCTGGAGAAAAGGAGGATCAATGGATACCTTATAACTCTCTACAACTGCCTGAAAAGAGGGTGTAGCCAGGTGGGGGTCAGCCTCTTCTCCCAGGTAACAAGTGACAGGTCTCAAGGTGTGCCAGGGGAGGGTGAGGTTGGACATCAGGAAAAGTTTCTTAGGTGAAAGGGTTGTCACACATTGGAACAGGCTGCCCAGGCAAATGGTGAAATCACAAGCTCTGGAAGCATTCAAAAAATGTGTGGATGTTGCACCCTGGGGCATGGTTTACTGGTGAACATGGCAACCCTGAGTTAAGGGTGGGACTTGGTGATCTAAGAGGTCTTTTTCAACCGTAATGATTCTGTGGCTCTATGGAAGCTGCCTGCCTAAACCATGCTCTTCTTGTAATGTCCCTGGAGAGCCTACTTGGGATTAACCTCCTCTAGAGGAAAGCTACCACCTCTCCTGGCTCCTGTAAGGACTAAAGAGCTGCATCTGCTAGCATGAACAAGCAGAACTTCATTAGCACCTTATTGAAAGGTTTTGTGATTTCCTAAAGAGTTCTCTCAAACAATAAGAAGGATTTATAAATTTTTTCTAATGAAAAATCAATATCTACTTCCATCTCTAGCTTCCAAATATTTAGCTTTTATAGAAATTTAGAAATTTTAATTTGGGGGCAGGGTTGTGGTAAGGTTATGCTGACTCTAAGGCCATCTTACCTTTCCAGGGAGCAGGAGCAAATCAGTATGGTGTATTCAATACCTGCATTTATAGTTCTCTTCTGAAGGCCATTTTCTGATGTCACCCAGAGCCCTAACATCCTTGTTCTCTCCACCAGCTGACCCACAACTTCTCCCTTTTCTGCTTTTTTGCACATCAGCTCAGCCACTTTAAGGCCAGCTTTAAAACACTGGGGGATCATTTAAACTCCACAGTAGATGGTCCTGCCTAAAACCAGATTTTTGATTAGACAGAAATAATAGATTTTCTTTAAATTTCAGTATCATTCCCCAAGCATTCACAGATTTTTTTGAAAAATTAAGAGACTGTAGACCCCTTTGCATTTCTGAGTTGACAGCAGTGTGATCTACAGTAGATCCCAAGGCCCCTGCCTGCGCCGAACCTGGGAGCTCAGCAAGCAATCACACACCTATAACCAGGAAAAGAAGAGAGCCTAATGGAGCTCTTACATTAATCTGTTCCTGAAATAGATTTATAAAATCAATTTACAAAATACAGTTATAAAATAAATGTGGTTTTTCAAGCCCTGGTTTCTGAAAATCACTTTCTGAAAGGGAATTTTAATGGGTATTGAACAGAGACAATAACTTAAACATGTCATTATTTCACCTTATTTCACATCAGTTTATGGAGTGCACAGTTTATGTACTACTGTTCCACAATGAACTGCAATGTTCTCATTGAGGGTGTTATGGCAAAGCTGATCCATCCAAACTTATGAGGAGTCTGAAAGCTTCATATCTACTGCCTGCTCACTTCAGGTCAGGAGCTGTTTTTCTAATTTGTCACCATTGTAGAAACATCTAGGAGAAGAGCAGCTAGGGCTGGAAGAGTACAAAATCGAAATTACAACTATCAAGAATATTTTCACAGAGAACACACAGTATTAGTGTTTTTTTTTTTAAAGAATGGAAAAAATACTGAACCAAAAAATCCAGCAGGGAATATTACAAAAAAGTCTGTAATAATTCACTGGTACGGTTCTGCAATAATTGCCATTACAAGCTAAATTTATGTATGTATCCCTTGTTTTTGATGTGATCCATTAATATCAAAGTGAGGATGAAGTGGTTTAAACTTTCATCAAAAACAAAATATTGCATTAAATGTCCTAGTGCTGACAGCTGTTTGGTTTACAGAGAGCAATAAATAATTTTTATACTTAACCTGTTTGAGAGTGATAATGAGTCCATATAATGTCTGACATTAACAATGAAACAACATACTGAAATAAATGCCAAATTCTCACATAAAGTTTAGAGTTCAATTGTATTGCAGAATGTTTGAATACTTCCAAAAAGCTACTGAGGAAGGTGGGATTTGGTTTATCCTGCAAGCAGAAAAAAAGTGACATTCAAATTATCCAAAATGTATTATACACTTGGGTTTAAATTCAAGACTAACAGTCTGGCCGGTTTATTTGACCTGAAACCTCCAAGGAAATACTTTTAGTATATTTTACAGTTCTATTCAAACTAATGGCATTTTTGATGAAACAAGGATTTTTGCCCATATCATATTGCACATATACTGCTCACACAAACTTTTCACAAGGTTTATTCAAGCAATCAGTGCTCAGAACAACTAGCAACTTTGACTGAGAACATTTCAAATGATGTCATATACTGTCTAGCAGCTGCTGTACGACTAATACCATAAAATAAATACCAACATCTTTTATAGTGATCTTCTTTCATGCATTTGAATATGTTTTGCAGGGAAAGACAAGCACTGGCTGCCACATTTTCCCCCTGCTCATGTGCACATTTACTTCAGTGGTGGCTTATCTTGTCATTGCAGGAGACAAAGCAAACAGCAGGTGGAGGGAGCCAGTGCTGCAAGCAACCAGGCTCTAGAATTCTGCTTAGCAATTTCAGGCATCAATATGAACTGAATGCTTGAACAACCCTCACCCAGCTAGACTGTTGGAGCACTGACTGGGAAAGGCATGTGAGCTGTAAAGCTTGTCTGTTTTTCTCAGCTATCCAAGGAAACTACATGTCTCTCTGTATTAGCTTGGCCTCTCACATATCACTGCACCTTCATGGCCTCTGCTGTGCTGGTAGCATGACATCTTTGAGTCTAATAATAAAGAACTTTAACTTTGCCTCTTGAGTTCTGCTAACAAAATTCTGGGGTGGGATGGGTGTCAGTAATTTCAAAGTAAATTGGTCAGAGCTGAAGGTAGCAAAAGCAGCAAGTATTAAAGTTTAGTTTGATTATCAGAGCTTCCTCTGAGACAGTTTTAGGGCAACTGTGTTATTAAATCTTAGTCTTCATCTGATTTCAGTATTAAATTTTATAATAAGCTGGGGAGTCTTTTTTAAACACTCACCATTTTGTTATTCTTTTATTCACTTGAAAGATAAACTTTTCTCTTTCTTGAAAAGTTATTCACATCTACTTCTTGTATAGCAGGCAACCGTCACACAGTTCCTCCTATTCAATCATAATGTCTCTTGTGCAGGGTGTTCCTGGATTTGTTTCCTTAGACAGACCTGGGCTGGCCTATGATGCATTCTGCCCCTTTACTGAAGAAGGCCTTGTAATCTTCCCTTTCATCTTTCACTGCAGGCAGCTCTCCATTTTCCATTCCCTTTCCTGTCCCCGTGGTTTATCTTTCCTGAAGGTTATAGCATTATCCAGAGATTTAGTTAGGCAGTGGTAATGAAGACCAGTCTGATGAAATTAGGTCAGATATCTGTAACTTTTAGGATTAGCATAACAGATGCCATCAAGTGAGTTCATGCATAGGTACATGGCAGCTGATGATCTGCAAACCAGTATTGGGTTTCTTGGTATTAATATTCTCTTCTTGTTCCCTAGTGCCCAAGGAATGTTAGTCCATGTATAGTCCTTCTCTGAACCCTTGTGTCCTTGAGCAACTTGATAACCAGGGAGATGGATAAGCAGCACGTCCCCAGCAACTTCCTCAAGTTTCTGAAGGGTGAGGGCTGGCATCAGACTCACTCTGAAACTGCCCTGAATTCAGAGAGTTGATCACAGAATATGATCACCAGCATGACATGCTCTAAGTAGAACTTGCCCAAAGATAATGTGGTGAGTCCCTTTATGAAAGAAATATTGCTTAGAAAGACCTTAAAATGTCATGTAGAAAGCCAGCTCATGGGTAGAACATATCCAGCTCCTGGACTTGTCAGATTTTTCCTGTATTTATCTTTCAAAAGAGCAAGGTATGAAGACATGTCAAAACCAATTTACAGAAAAATGTGCTTTCTGAATGTCTGCTACAGTCATCCTGGTCATCTCACCCTTTTCACAGCCTTTTAAAAGTCTTTTCTAACTTCTCCCAAATGCCCCTATCAATGCAGTTATGTTCCCATAGCACTGTCATTAAACCTGCTGTTGTCTCAGGTCAACATCCCCTAACAGCTAATCTAATTCCAGTTCTCTGAGTAAATTCTGCTACTCTGTCTCTTGACTCATTCTCTACCTCACTAAGAAAGTTAAGAGCTGAATAAATTGAAGCCCTGTGGCTTCTAAGTTGATGGATGAGCTTTTGTACTCATTCCCAAATAAATCTCACTTCCAATTTGTGGCCATGACTGAACTGGAACTGCAAACAATAAAGAATGGCTCCTCAGGTGTCCAGGATGTGGATTATGAATTTGCCAGGTAAGAATAACTGAAACATGGATAGACCCAGGAAAGTGCACTTGAAGTGTATGCAGCAGATACACAAGAGTGGTAACTTAAGACAGTTGTGCCATAAACATTTTTCTGTGTTAAAGTCCTGATATATACAGAACTTAGTTGTACAGGGGGAGAGGAGCTAAGGGTAAGGAGTAAGATAAAGGAAGATGAACCCTTGAGATTTAGACTTGGGTTCCAGTTTTTCTGGAACACTGTTTTTCTAATAATAAATATTTTTAAGCTTAAGAGGTATGTGCTGTTATTATCCCAGACTGCTTGTCACCAGCCTTGGAGGTGTTTAAGAGGGGTCTGGATGTGGCACTGGGTGATGTGGTTTAGTGATTTGGGCATTACAGTGGCAGTGCTGGTTTGGCAGTTGAACATCACCATCTTACAGGTCCCTTCCAAATTTGATGATTCTATGATTTGAATCTATGACAACTAACTATGATATGTTAACGTAGCAATCTGTAACTACTGATACACAAATTGTTTTGATGTAAATTCATAAACTTCTTCATGGAAAAGGTCAATAAAACCTTCACCCACTTGTTGTTGCTGCTGTTCTTAAGCATGTAGATCTTACCTTGACATTTACCTTAGGAGATACAAACTTGCTGGCAAAGTTTTGCAGGCAGCCAGCCAGCTCAGTTCCACTATCTGGAGCTAAATTGAAAGGGCAGAACTTGGGGCTGTTGATCAGATTCTATCCTATCTCTACTTCTCATAAACTGTTTTGGCACTATTCCCATCAGTACTTTCTTTGTGAATAAGAAAGGAAGAAAAAAAATTTCCCTCTGTATGCACAGTCTCAGTAACAATCCAGTGCTGCACATATGATTCAGATGAAGCTGGCAAAATCAAAATGAAAAACACTGTATTAGTAATGCACATCCGGCCATTGGCATGATGTGGCAGCAATATAAATGAAAAGTACAAAGGAAAGAGGTTTGTTAAATTAAGTAATCCTTAAACTACATGAACTATGTATTCAGTTTGGCTAACCACAGGGAGACAAGAGCCAGTTCTGAGAAAAGGCAGGAAAGATGCTCAGCATGTACTCAGCAAATAAATGTTTTCCTAGAATATATAAACGGAGAGATTTTCTTATCCTTCTGTATACAAAAAGAATTCCTACTGATACCACGTATGTTTACATCAAGCACAGACTAATTTTGTGCACTGGCCATATCAAGCCTTCCTTGCTTTTAATGACTCATACCATAAAAGAATTCTGAAAGTAACATAAATCCCTAATTTTTTTTTAAGTTTTTTAGCTAATATGCTTGTTATTATTTGTGAAAAACGAAACTTCATCCAAAGAAAATCACACTGCCCTTTCTTCCTTCCTCTCCTTCCTCCAGATGAAAAATCAAACACTGAATTACGCAGGTGAAGGCTTTAGCCAACAGTTTCAACGTCACAAAAACAAGAGTCATCACAGTTAGCATGGCTCTGAGGTATTCTATCCAGAATATCAAGGGTGGAACAAATAATCGGCATTTTCCCCTTAGAAAGAACTCTTCTGTTGTCAGTTTTTGAATCCCTGAAACAATGGATAGCCCCACGACTTCAAAAGGATTACATGAAAAACATGTAATTGAGTATTTGTCAAAAAAAGAATAACAGATCCTAAGTAAACCATAAGTATGTAATTATGAAACATTTTGATCTCTTGCTGCCCTTGATGCATTTGTGCTGGGAGTAAACCTCTTTAGTGCTCTGGAGATCAAACAGGCATATTTCCTGAATGCTATACTAATACAAACATTTTTTGAGGAAAAATAAATAATTGAAACAAAAAAAAATTCTATGAAATCTTGGTACTATTGATATAACTGGAAAAAACATACAACAGTTTGCATCAGTCTTCCATTCTCTTACTATATATTTAGCCTAGCATTTGCCTCACCCTAAATTCACTCTCCTCCTTCTATTGTCCAAACCTGTACACTATTATCCTATTTAGGAGGGAGCTGCCCACTATTAACATAGTTCTGAGTTGCTTTGAAGGTGAATTACTTGAGATTGTTTGAGATGCCCTTTTTTCCAAGCTTGGTACTTTCCAAGAGCCTTTATTAAATCTCTTTTGATGTAATTGTCTTCATTTCAGCAGTGAGTAATGCAAAACTGAAGAAGGGCAGAAACTCAGGCAGCATGGATACTTTATTTGGGCAGTTCTACAATATCCACTACTTTAAAGATCACATTCAATACTTTAAATACCTATTTCAACCCCCAACATAGACAATAAGAATCACATCCCAGGAACAATCTTTCCCTTTTTCTTATTAGGACAATATTCCCTTTAAATTTTGTAGTCGCATTACCACCCTTCTTCCCACAAGGATCTCAGGTCCCTGTCCCGATACAGTGAGGAAGAGCTTCCTTCTGTCTCTTACTCTGAAATGCTGATGCCAACTCCTTTTTCTCAATACACATGGAGCTGTGGTTTTCCAGACACACTGGCAGCACAGCTGTCAGTCCTCAGTCTCGCAAGGGGATGTGTGTCTGCAACCTTAGCTGTCTAGTCATGCCTGAACCCCCCTTTCCTTCTCTCTCTGCATGAAAGGTGACACACAAACATAGTGAAGAAAAGATCCTACAAACTAAGATCTTGTAGGAGAAAAGGAAGCAGCCAAGAAATTCAAGTTGGGTAGTCTTGGGAGATGATAACCACTTCCACATGCTTTCTACATCCAAGCCCCAGTGAAAGCAGACTCCAGGACAGCTCTAGAGCTGGCTATATGCAACATTCCTGGTGATTCATAGATGGCATCTTTATATACAATTTTGAATGGAATCACTATCCAGATGAATAATTAGCAAAAAGCAAGGGATATCTACATCTCTACTCTATTTTTAAACTGTGTGTTAACCTGTACTTCAGCACCCACAGACAATGGAGGTGAATTGTAGTGTCTGAAAAATATCTTGCTTCTTAATTCTGAAAAAATATATAGTCTAACATGTTGTTCTAAATAATTTGCAAACGCTAAGATAATACAGTCTTTATCCTGAAGCCCTTTTGAAAAATGAAAACTGGAAAAAGGGAACAGAACCAAGTATAAGAGACAATAACAGATTCCTTGAAAAAGTCAGGTTCACCCAGCCATCTCTGCCTTTACACAATGTTTAAACAGGCTTATTTTAGAACAGAATAAGTTTCAAAAATGGGTGAGCCAGGGAAGGTAGGAGCTGGAAGAAGCAGTCAGAAGCTGCAGAAGACAGACTCTGTCAGATGAGCAGTCCAGAAATGAGAATTTTTTGGAGCTGCTTGGCTACACTGAGGAGTGTGCCAGGCATGCCTTGGTGTCTTTAGTGCAAATGTCTCCATGATACCCCCACTTGTACAGCAGTGATCTTATAAGCAGTTTATATTCTGTGGATATAGTGGCAGCATCGGTCTCCAAATCAAATAGGAAATAAATATGTGGATACAAATCACTACAGTAATCACAGTTCTCCTGTGCTCTGTATCATATTTGTATTACATTGAAGAAGGCAGACGTAATATAAATTACTATCATACTGATTCAGCGTTATTCAACATTTGCTAAGCAGAAAGATTCATAACTAACATTTGTAAAAATCTTCAGGCCAAAGGCACAATAAAATCTCATATTTATATTGATTAACTGTGTTGTAGATATTTACCACTAGTTATTTAATTTGTAGCTTAGAACATTACTTCAGTTCTTAAGACTTAAGAGATTCAGAGTGGGTGGAAAATTTTGGACTCACACCAGGAGGTTTCAAAGCTACCAAAATAGAGGGGATTTCTGCAATGTTGATAAAAAAAACCCAAACTTTTCTTTTAAATCAAGTGACATAAACCAAATATTAAGTATTAGATACTTGCACAGCTAATGCAAAACAAGAAACAATTTTTAACATAAAAAAACCCCAACAATGCAGTCCTGGAATACATAGCTAACCACTTAACTTAAACTTTGCTTCCCAGTTGTGGTGTGGGGAATGGAATATGAATGAAACAATTAGCAAGAACATGCAATCAGTCTGGGATTCATGCCATGAAGTATGATTTAGGTCAAGAGTCCAGAAGAACTCAAAAAAATCTTGGACATGTCTGGGTAGGAAGAACATCCAAAACAAGCATTTCTAAAAGCCCAAAGGAGTTTGTGGAGAGAGTTAGGCTTCAAGGCAGATCAACATCTAACAAACATGGGTTAAGAAGAACATTGCTGTGGCCAGTTGATTCTGTAACATTTTCTGAGGCAGCTGATAGAAGTCCCTGTCAGAAACATCATGCTGAACTACCAGCTCTTGGCATGGCTGTATATGCCACTCTCAGATTTCTTGCTGCAAAGGGGAGATCTGTTCTCAAATGTCCCAAAATACAAAGTAAACCTTTCTGATGGTATTGAACCTAGGAAAAGTATTTCTAAAGGGCTACTTGGTGCCTGTTTGTGTTTCTCTTTGAAAACTGACTGTTATTGTTGTTTTCCTCTATCACATGAAAAAAAAAATCCTAAAACACATGAGATCTTTTCCATGTAAACAAATCGTTCCTTCCAGAGGAAATGTTATATGATGACAGGGTATGTGAAATGGTCTTAGTGATCATGTGGTGAAATCATAAGACACTGTCTGTATTGGAGTTGAATGCAGGCTACTCAAATGCTTTTGGGATCCCCATGATAGAACACTGGTGGAGAGCAAAACCACAAGCATCAGGAAAACTGGACCTTCACCTCCTGACTCTTCAGAGCCTACAGCCTTGATATTAAAACTATACAAAATTCTTGTTACTAAAACTAATTTAGCAGATAATTAAACAGGGTTTAAATGGTTTAAGAATGGCATCATTTGGGTAGTATGGTCATTTTTCTACAGTTCTGAAAAATTATCCTGGGATGCAAATAAATACAACTGTCAGAAATCTTAGTCTCTATTTATACAGGGGGATTTGGGGATCATTTCTGCCCAGCAGCTCATGGAGGGAGGTGACACAGGAAATGTCAATACTGAGCTACAGCCACTGATTTTTCAACCATTTTTCAGAGAGACAGAAAGTGTTCCTATGGAGTTCAGAAAATCTTTTGCTTAAGCTGTTTTTTCTGTAAACAAAGGAAAGAGACTGATGTTTAAAATTTAGTATCTTTGCTTCTTTTCTCAAAAAAATAGTGTAACCACCATATCTTCAGATGCCCATTCTACAAGAAAAAAAAAATCCCAAAAGGATAAAAAAGAAACAAAAATTAATCCTGTTCAGTACTTTTCAGATATCAACTGTGCTAAGGCAAAACAAAAATTGTATGTGTCTTGTCTTAAAGAAATGGAGCCAATATGAATAGCCTGTGAACTCTGAAGGAGCTATTAATTTACATTTGGATGCTCTGATTCAATTGTATTAGCACATTCTGTGAGCAAATGGTAATTCCCCATATCCATGAGTTTCTCAAATAAAACAATTTTTAAAAGCATCTTAGATCAGAACCTGATTTTTCTCTTGGAAATAATGAGGGGGCACATGGGTTAACATTATTTTTTTTTAAAACTTTAGAATGAAAATTATTTTTTTGGAGCTTTTGGAAAGAACCATTCAAAAGGTGTTCAAAGCCTGAGAAATCTGAAGTTAGGCAGCAGCAGCTGCAGAACTGTGGCTTCTGGCATGGGCAACTGTAAGTCAAAACTCAGTGATTTAAATGGAGCACTGACCAGCTCCATTTATCTTACTGACATTTAACCTTCCGTGCCATGTCTTAGGCCCAAGGATGTCTGAAAACCCTACCTCCACAGACACAAATCTGTTCAAGATAATTTTTAGTGGTGCATAGGATCTCTTCTTATTAGCGATGTCCACAGCAACAGCAACAGCAGGCAATTTGGATTGTTCTGCCAATGCCCTCTATTTCTCCATCATCTGGCCACCTTAACATGCTAACTAAGCAGTGGAACAGTAAAAGCTTAGTTTACCGTATACACTCAAGACTTCTATGGATCCCATGGGTCATCAAAGCACAGGAATATTGATGGGCTTCTTACAGAGAACCAGAAGACCTAAGCACAGGCACTGTTTTATCACCTATATTTAGCCACCATTACCTGTGATAGAATTGCTGCCTAGGTTACTGTGTCTGCAGTCAATTGTGAAGAAAAACAAATGCATTTGATTAACACCTTGGGAACTGTAAAGTAACAGTTTTAATATATGCTTTAAAGCCAAAGATAATAGCCAAATCCATTTAGATTCCCTGACACCTCCCATTTAATGGCTCTTCTTTCCAGGTACCTGTATCATTACCAAGCTTCAGTCATTTTAGACAAAATTTTCCATCTTAGCCATCTTCGTTGGAAGAGTTTTAAATTTTTTGTTTGTTTATTTTGGGTACACTACTGCAAAAATACCTTGACTATTTTCAAGGACAAGGTTATGGAAAAAGAAGTTTTGCCCATGTGAACTGATTCCAGTGACCTTAAACTGAGTGTTTCACATTTCAGATTAAAACCTGGGACAGAGGGAGGACTAAGCACACTTTGTATCAAGGATGTGCCTTTTGGAATCCCTCTGAAACATGACCCTAGTTGATTAAATTACATACTGTTGGGGGGTGGGGTGTGTATGTGTGAGTGTGTGTGTGGAGAAGGAAGTTCACACCTGTTCAGCAAATTAAGATTTTAACAGTTTAATTCCCCAGAGGTGCCATCCCTAAGGGACTGCACATAATGTCATGACTTTGTGTTCCAAGTACAAAGACTGAGCACCTAAACTGAGGTCAGCAAACACTTCTTTATGTCTCCCAGTAATACCCCTTGATTTAGGAAGTTAAAAGCAGAAATAAAAAAAAGTTAGTGAAGAGAGGGGAGTAAATTGTGATAGGATTAAGTCATGGGAAACTATTGAGTAGAGTGGAAATAAGAGATGAGATAGGCTATGAAAACTTGGTTCAGATGGCAAGGATAAAGATTGTCAATATAATATAACTGATGCAGTAAAGACAGTCTTGGACAAGAGGGTTAAGAAATTTTACATAAGAATACCTACCATCTTAAATTTTAACATTTCATAGCCTCATGTCATAGTTTTAATTTTTTTAATATAACTTTGTTGTATGTAATTGCTTGTAGAGATGAGACAATATTTCACATAGCTCTGTTTCACTCTCCTTCAACCCCCTTCAACCTAAACCTCAATTTATTTATCTGCTGAAGCAAGTTTGATAAGAAAACATGAATAGCTTTCATCTGAGAGAAACTGTCTCTCAGCAATGACAAGAAATGTTATCTTACAAGCAAATGTTCGAACACTCTAAATCATTGTAAATTATTTAATTTCAATCATCAAAAATGGGCAAGTACTGTAAATGATATAAACATCTTTTAAACCTGAGCACTTCAAAGTTAAAGAACAGAAACACTTCAGTGCTTTGCAAGCAATTTCAGAAGAAGTCTAGGGCAGCAGAATTCAAATGGATTCAAGTTCAGACAGTGACCTCGCCAAGAAACACCCCATACTTCAAAAAAGAGAAACTGCATGGCCCTGATTTAAAATCCCCATTGCTTTTGGTCCTTGGTTATTCATCACAGAGAAGTCTGTGCCAAAACTTGTTCAAATGTTCAAACTGACAGCAGTATGAGGATAAAGTTACCTACAAGTCAGCGCAGTGTCGATCACTGCTTCTGCTCCCAGAGATATCTTTAAATACTATATTTCTAATAGTTCCTCTCCTCTGATCTTGATCTCAGGAAGTTCAGTTTTTGGACTCCGAGGGAGCTGTGACATGAAATTTGGCCATGATTATACCTCCCCACACACAGCTTCAGAAACTTCTTTGGATATGTTTGACGTCTGCTTCATCAAATGATGGGCAGTAGCATTTTGACCTTTCACAAGACTGATTCCAAAAAAGCACAATACCACTGGGTATAATTTTGCTATTATTAAATGTTGTTAATAAAGTGGCTGCTGGAATTCCAGAAGAACATAGATGCCATTCTTCTTTTATTAACATCCTTGATCTCTGAATACCACATGGAGATCATGTCCTTGAAGAACATCGTACCATGATGCAAACTGAAGAGTTAAGTAGTATTGGACCATGTCTTCCACTTCAAGATCTCCCTAAGGTGTGGCAATTATCTGGTGTCTCATGCCTTTAGAATACTGCACATCATCACCTATGCCCTACTGGTAGATGTTTCTAGGTTTTCTTTTCTGAATAAGTCACCTTGATGCCCATATTTGCAGAAATACAGAACACTGAAACTAGAATACATGTTTCTTCCCCACTGCTTAAATTTTATATTATTAAATACTGCAAAGCAAAATATCTCTGTCAGATAAAATGTAAACAAAAAAAAATAGACACTACACTCAGATAAAGTGCTTGTAATGGAAAATGAATGGCTATGAAAGTGTTTGTGTGATCTAGATTTTAAAAGGCTGACTGCCATGGTTTTGTCTGTGGCCTGTTTTTTATGAGAAAGAGAGAAAAAACTTTAAACACTAAAATTTAAAAATAGTAAAAAACAGTACAAGTTTAAAACAGTACCAACTTATCTGTTTCCCTTTTGCCCTGGAAAAAGCTAAAAAGATTTCCCTAATATAAGCATAAGGTTACTTGATGTTGGTAGCATTTTCTGTTTGCTTTGTTGACTGTACTGATGAGAAGAATAACAGTGAAGTCAAAGATAATGGTAAAAAATACAAAACACGAGAAGTCTACTGAAAGAAGAAAAAAAAAAACCAAACAAATCAAACCAAAACAAAAAACCAAAACAACACCCCAAAACAAAATAAACAAAAAACCAAACCAAACAAGAAAACCCAAACCCAAATCCCTAGCTTCTAAAAAGAATAAACTGAAGTTAACAAGAAATGCAGAGCAAGACAGTAAATTATCTACCTTAAGACTGCCAAAAATCAATCTACTTCTACAGCTCTTTAAAAGTCAACTCAAAGTGCATTGTTATGATGACTTACACCAACCAATATAGGGTCCAAGACTGGTCAGAAAAGAAAGAAAAAGAGACAGATTTAAGATGCAGGAAATGTGTTTCAAGCAACATCTGAAGGCACTGCATATAATTCAGATGATAGTCATTCCAGAAGGGGAAGGCTTTAAGGTTCTCAACTTGTCTGGCACTTTTCATAAGCATTAAATTACCTTAAACAATCAGTAAAATCTTTTTTATTTCCTGAGGTGATATGCAAGTGATGAAACACTGACTGATCCAGGTCCAGTAATGCATCATAAGATCCATTTACGGAAGAAAACGGAAACGAGAATCAGGAATATCAAAACATTTAAACCCTCTAATCCTCTTTGTTTTGGGACCGTGGGTATGGCTTTAGTCATGCAATTAATTATACACAGGAACAACGATTGCCTTCCAGCAGGATGACACAAAGCTTCACTCTGAGAGGTCACCAAATCCTGTCTCACTTTGTACATTTGCTTTTATTGGCTCTCCATGCCACCTCCAGCACCAGGAAGCAGATGGGACTTCCTTTCCATCCGGCTGCCAGGCAGGAAATGTTTGACTCTTCGACAGCCATGAACAGACAGCCAAGAGCTGTGGTGGAAGAGCAGGGCAGGAACTGACAGGCGCTCAGACGCTGCAGTCACTTCCGACTGGCGGCCTGTCAGGCTTGCATGTGCACTCTGCCATCCTATCCACAACTGAGAGTTCTTGAGGATTAGAAATGTCCACCTCAGGTACAAATGGTGGAAACGGGACTAATTGGTCTGGGAATCTATCTTGAAAAAAATCACTTGCTCATAATATCCAGATACCCGCAGTGCCAAGATCATACTTGCTCTAGACTTCGTCCTTCCTGTCTCCTTTGTTCTACTGCATTTTTTGATGCAAGTTCATACCACATTTTCATTGTGTAGCCCTCCCTAGTTACATTTGAAATCTGATTTTGCTTTCTTGATAGATCAGTACAGGGGAGATGTTTCTCATCTGGGTACAAAAAAAATCAAAAAAACCAAACCCCAAACTGGGCCTCACAAATGAATAACTCTGCAAAGCTTTCAGATTCAGAATGACCTGTTGCGAGTACTGAAATAAAGGGTATCTATGGAGTCTAACATAAAATTGCATTTTCATTCTTTTCCACCTTTCTTGCCATTAATTCTACACAGATCTATAAATGCAAACACAAATCTCCCGTAATATTAATATTAGGATCAACTGGACATCAAAAGCATCTCTAGAGATCATAAAATACAAGCCTCCTACTCAAGGCAAGAACAGCTAAATCAAGTTCCTCAGAGGCATGTCCAGATGGACAGTCCCCTGAGTAACTTCTTTCAGTGTTTGATCACACTCACTGTAAAAAGGTTTCTTTTCTTATGAGTAAAAGGAATTTTTCGTGCTTCAATTTGCACCTACTGCCATTTGTGTATCCAGTGAATACCACTGAAATAACAATAATAAATATATGCAATGGTAACAAAAATACATTAAATATTAAGATTTAAATTTTAAATATTAATATTTAAATGCATAAAGAAACAAACCATGAGTCAAACAAAACAGGATGTATTATACCTAAAGATATGACACTTTTAGGCTTTTAGATTTAGGACAGAAATGATTATTAGACCTGTTCATGTGATCCTAAGAAATCACAAGCTAAGTAGTCTCATCTGGGCTTAATTTCATGTTGTTGAAAAGGAGATCTTGATATTGATAACACAGAAGGCAAAAATAGTTGCATATTGAATTGGGAATTGGAAAACATTTTGCACTTTAAATTGCCTCCTCTTTACCCTATATTGATGGACACATGTCCACCTGGTTTAGGTACATAATCTTTTTATTAGATTATTTATTAACATTTATTTGCTATTATATGTTCTTTGTTTTGGGTGGGTTTTTTTAATATTTTTTTTTTAAATTTTTAATTTTTTTAAATTTTTTTAAAATTCCCAGGCTCTGCACTGCATATTACAAATGAGAGAAAAGTCCTGCATGAGCATCCACCTTGTCCAGTTCTCTGTCAGGGTTGTTGGAAGTCTGAGCACTGTATACAGATCCTGATGTAATTCTGTTTCAAAACTTGACTGATTTTTCTACTTCTGGTTCCATAAACTTTTTTTACATTTGTATTGTCTCCTTTACATTTCTTTGTGATGGATCCTGCCTTAGTTTCAGCCTTCATGACTACTGGTAAGGCCATATATAATCTGTTTTGCCTCTTAAGTAGCTGGCCTCTTAGCCTTGAGTGGACCAAGAAATGAGTGGCTGTCCATTCTCCCCCAGTGTGGATAGATATATTTTGGGTGTATACTGAAGCAGTCTTTGTAAATGAAGCATTTAATTTTCTCTACAGTCAGGAAAGAAGGTGTTTTTCAGCATTACTGGAAGCAATTCTGTTAGCCAAAGCCCGTATGTGATTTAAGCTTAACTGGATCTCACCATGTGTCTTTTAGGAAGACTACGATTACTTTGTGCCTCTGCATGATTTCTGCTCTATTTCCAGACCACCGATTTACACTTCTATATTATGTAGCCTAGTGACAATATTGATTTTTTGATACATTTTTTGGTCTGGAAGGTGCTCTGAGAACATTAAAATCAGCTATGCTGTACCACGATTCTGTCTCTTTGCATGCACCTTTTAATTGCTGAAGATTAAAAAGCAGAGACTCATCAATACAATGCAAACCATAGCAGAATACAAAAATGAGCTTTAGAGCATTTTCTCCTCCTTAATTAAAAAAAAATAAAATACTTTGAATCAACTTACTGACCATGTAAGAATTGAAATGAAAGTACTGGGAAATAAATTAAGCCTCTATTTACCCATATCACTGCCATTTTTGCCCGTTCATGTTGCTAAAATATTCCCAACAGAACTGACAACCCTTAACAAAAACATATCAGCAATTAGTGACAATTAATTCCTTAGCACCTGGTAAAAATTAAATCATATCATGACTGCTAAGGAGTCAAGTAGTTATACCTGACATTCAGGTCTATCATTGAATGAAGCACTCAGGAACTATGGTTTACACTTATTCTAAGGTGACATATTAACAAGGTTAACATATTAACAGTGATATGCCCTGAGGTGCTGACAAGCAGTAGCTATTGATTTTATGTGAATTATAGCTTATCTCCTTATGAAGCTTAGATAAATATCTAAAGTATTTCAAGCTGTCCAGTACTAGAGAAGCAAATAATGAGATATAATTACCTATTCATGTTTCAATTTCCCTTTTCACTACATAAATACAGCTAATTGCTAAAGAAATGTCTTAAGAGTGTGTGACACTGTACCTATTTGCAAAGAATGGGTAAAAGATTGTAATACTGCCCAGTAATATAACAATTTGAGGTCCTATAATTTCGGTTTTGCCATGTTTTTCTTGCTTTTACTTCAATGGTTTTTTGTAATGTGAACTCAGACCTAGCAATAACTCACTTGAAGAAAAGTGTTAGATCTGATTGCATACCATTGTAAGGTCTCCTGCACAATTACTTAGAAGAAATCTTAGGGAGGTGATGATGGAAACCAGCAGGTAGAGTTAAGAGTTTACACGTGTAAAATCTGGGATACTGATTGGATCAGATTCTGGCAAGTCAAGATGAAAGAATTTGCTTGATGTAGTCATAGAAAAAAACAATTCAAGTATATTTCATCAAATTCCTTATCAAATGATAAGGACTACATGTAAGATATTTTTATGTACATCAAATATGATAGAAGAACATTAAGAGCACTTCAAATATCTCTATTGCAAGTACCTAAATTTAAAGGTATACTAGCCAACTCCTAGAAACTCTACATTGAGCTAAGTTCTTAATTTCTAGTTCTGCAAGATTCAGTCACATCTGAAGAAGTGGAGGTTTTCCCATGAAACCTACACTGAAACTTCACCAGTCACTTACTGTCAGCATTTTAATGTGTGAGTCAGATGTGCTTTACAGAAAGAACATTAAGAAGCTCTTCGGTTTTTCAGTGAAAATGCTTCAGAAAACTGCTGTAGGTTAGTTCTGTCTCAAATGTCTCTACCTATACTTAATAAAAAGTGAAAGTTTTCCAGATCATTTGGTCATTGATGAGCTGAGGAAGATAAATTTCAAGTCTTGCAGGGACTAATACTGGTAAGGAAGGGATACACAAGGCTTTAAATGGCCTGTGGTTTCATAGCCCAGTCTTCCAAGGGGAGATATAAAACGTAGAGAAAAATTGTTGGGGTATAGTTATATTTCCTCTACAGAGGAGATAGAATAGGAATTAAAATTTTCTTGTTTATGTGAGAATCCCTTTTGTTTTCATTAGTGAGACAATCTCATGATTGATTATTAACAATTTATATTCCATTATATTCTAATGGAAGTACATGTAACATTAGGAGATTGAAAAATAGGCTTCAGGTCACTTAATTGACTTTTAGCATTCACTATAATGAAGATTTAATTTTCCATGAATTAGTTCAAAATACTGAACAATTACAGTGGATCTCTATTTCTTCCCTCTGGTGAAGACATTTAATAATATAATTTTGTGATGTGACACTATGTCTAAAAAGTTTCCAATTTAATTGCTAATTCTAAGTTACCAACATCTCACAGCAAAACTGAGCATGGTGAAGCTGCATCTTGTTTGTCTATTATAGAAACACCACACAATCAAGTATATACATATATATATATATATATATAATTTTATAATTGTATAATTGTATACAATTAACTTGCATATTGTTAATATACATTTTATATATATATAAATATATATAAATATATATAATGCATAATATTCATTAATATTGTAATTTTATAATTGGATACAAATTAACTCAATTTACACTTAAAAATTAATTTAGTCTGTATATGTACATAAAAATAACCCTCTCTACTCTGTCTTCCCTTCTCCCTGATGTAGTTACTGTCTCTCCTGATTGTTTATTCATCAGAAAGAAGGCAACATGAAGAATGAATAACAGAGTCAGTATTTTTGGGACAAAATGTTATGTTATTACTCTACATTGATGAATTTTATGCTGATTTTAAAAGACACCATTCAGCATGTTATAGAAATTTATACAATACTTAGGGCATAATGGAGGTAGTGGACAGAGTGTGGTAGAGGGTGCTGAAAAAATACATTGAGCTGCAGCTCCAGCTGAAGTACTACTGACAGATATAACTAAGGCAGATAAAGTGTTTTCATTTAAAATTCATTCTGTCAATCATTCTCTGAAGATCACTCTGAAAATTTCAGTTCTTTAGCTGAGATTATGCAAATGTGATTTCTCCTTGTAGGACAAATAGAAATACTTGCAAGTTTGAGAACAAATGGTTCATCTTTTTCTTTTCTTGTAGACAAGCATCTAGTAACATATAAAGCAGTTCTTTTGATTTTAAGAGTAAAATCCCTGTGGTAGCAGATTGAAAAATTATATTTTGCATACAGTGTACCTTTGAATACTCAAGAGTACACTTTTTCCATTTCATCTAGCTGCAAATTTTCAAAAATTGATGTGAGACTTCATGACAGATATTCCAGCAATAATTCTACTCCTAACAAACTTGGGGACACCATTTCGAAGAAAAAAAAAAGGTTAGATTGTTCATTGTGCACATTCCAGTATGTCTATTAATAACATTTACTTAATTATTTAGGCTGATTCACAAGCTTTAGTTGAGACCCAGACTACTCCCTCTTGCTCAGGAATCAACAGTAATTACAATAAGGTTTCATCTCATTGGAGAGCACTTCTCTGGGTCTCTGCAAATCACAGAATCTTAGAATATTGAGTTGGAAAGGATCCACCAGGATAATTGAGTTACAACTCCTGTGTTTCATTTCAGGCAGTCTTTGGGTGTTACAGAAGCAAGTCCCTACTCTGTGTTTTTGAATATTTACTGATAAGAAAAAATAATAAAGCATATAATAGTGACTATGCTACATTACTTCTGCTTTTAGACATAGGTTTATATTGTATAATCTTCTGTTTTATCATCATGTATCTGATTCTACACAATACTTTTCAGCTAAGATCAGCAAAGCTTCCTTCCAGGGGTTCCTGAGTGCAGACTGTAACACTCTGAAAAACAGTCACAGACAAAGCCCTGCATGATTCAGGCAAACAAAACCTTACCCAAGGAGGGGGTTTGCAGAAGTACATCAGGTGGCCACATTAAACAAATCAGTGCTTAAGAGCTTTTTACAAACCCCTATGTCTAACCTGGTATATCTGACTACAAAAATTTTTGGAAATATTACATAGTATATTGATTGCTGTGGACATCTTAATTTCAGCATTTTGTGCCTGGTATATTAACTATGACTTCATAATGTTCTTTCTGGGCATTTTTTCTGGGCTTGGTTGTGCACAAAAAAAGGATAAGATTCTGAAAACTTTACAATTTATGTTGCAAAACATCTTGCTTTCTGATTCTTGCCACACAAACATCATATTTAAGGAAACATGAAACAATAACACTGAAAAATAAGACTTTCATCAAGTGTACTAGCAATTTGTTCCAAATAAAAAGTATGCATCTGAATGTAAAAACTTGGGTTGTCTTTTATACTTGGTATGCACATAGAAAATTAAAAAACAGAGTAGAAGGTTTCAAAACTACTGCTTTAGTGTCCAAATACTATTTTGGGCAGTATACAAAAACCAAGCCAAAAAACTGGAAATAACAAGAGTGGGACATGGCTTGTTTTTATTTAATTCACTGCAGCCATATTCAATCTCAACTTGAAAATGAGAAAGCTTGAATGGGTTACTGTGAGCCTCTCCATCCTGCATAAGGTCACTAAATTAAAAACATGTCCAACTTTCATGTGTTTTGGCACTCTTCACTGTGAAGTTAAAGCCTCAGCCTCAGACTGAGTCTCAGATTCCTAGTCAGATAAAAACTTCAATACTACTGATCTCATGATCAGCTGTGAGTTCTACCACTAAAACATATGATTTGTGCTCATCTTACCTAGCCAACTGACAGGATATGGAAGTCTGTAGCTACAGGACACATTTAATTAATTACAGGAGCATATTTAATTAATTTTTCAGCATTTAGACCCAAGAGAACAACTTCAAAACTTTTATGACATGAAAGGTCGTATATATATAAAGGTCATATAGGTATTTCCCAGCACAGAAGTACAAAGAAAATCATGTAATATTTCCATAGATAGCAATAGATTCATTCCTCTCATGAATTTCCCCTTTTTGTTTTATGTGGTGAATATACAGCTTGGTATGAAAGTATAAAATAATGATTTTAATGCAATTGGTTTTTAATAAACAGGGCAGTATCTTTGAGCTCATCTTTGACATTCCCAAGAATGGTTTTTTTCTGAGCATTGGCCAAATTATGTATAATAAATGGTTGTTAAAATAAAACACCAATTTCTTTAATTGCTGCAAATTGCAGTGTTGCATATATAACTACTGTGAATTACTCATTGTCCCAGCCTTATCTCTCTTCTATGAACAATGCTAATGACATCAATGGGAAGCCAGTTAACAGAGATAAAAATCTATTTAATGGGAGCCTAATTTAAGAATTTAAGAAAGTTTAACTATTCCCTGTCATCCATACCAGGTATGCCTGTCAAAATGAAGCAGACCATTCAGCAGTCTTTGTTTGAAAGTGATTTTGTGAGAGGAGAATAACTTTGCTGTTTTGGAAGGTGTCTTTTTAATTCCAGTACCATTCTTTTAAGTAGGAAATAAGAACATACCTCAGTCTGGGAGGCTTTCAGGACTGGCATCCTGAATGCCTTGAAGTAAACTCCTTGGGGAAGTCAAGGTGACATTTCAAGGTAGTGCACTTGGCTACAAGGCCAATCACTGAGTAGGCCAAATTAAGATTATTTATGTAAAAACACAGCTGTCTTGATAAAGGAAGCCATATAGTTTTGTCAGACTACAATATTTAGCACCATGCTCAAGATCTCTCATCCTGTTACTTCAACCCTATTACTCTAAGAAAGAAGAAACAAACCAAGTACAAAAAGAATGGAGTTCAACATCAGCAAAGTAAATAAATGCTTTTTGCATAGTAATGCTGTTAATAGAGTTGCCCAACTACATAGATGTAAAACCTTCCATTATTGCATTGGAAACAGGTAAAAATACTCCTCTTGCTTTCTTCTCAAAAGTTAAAAAGCTTTTGAGCCTGGGAAAGAATTTTATAGTTCTTTTGTTGTTTGTTTTTTTCTAACCTGTTTAACCACTTCTTGTCTGTGAGAATATGCAAGGCTTTTGAAGACTGATTCTCCCCAAAACTAGTCTTAAATAAATAAACCACTAAGCCACCTGTTAAAATGTTTTCCTCTTCAAGACAGCATATCCGTAAGTGCTATCCAGGGTAAGGTTTGCTAAACTCAGACCCAAAATAACTGTTGTTTGTTCCTACAGAAAGTCTATATATGCATATGAACTCCACTGGCATTTCAAACAGACAAAATCCTTTTAACTGTTATTAAATGCTGCCATATAGAAACTCCCAGTATCTAGAGGAGTGTTGTTATATTCATGGTAGCATTTTTTCTCTTGCAGTACATTATGGCCAATAATGAAATACCAAAATTACTACTGAATAGATATTTTGTGATTTCACATACCAAAATATTTCTGAACATTATCCCTTGGGTATGCTATTTTAACCACTTGAAACAAGCTTAATTCATGATGTACCAGTATATACTCCACAAGCTGAAACTACCAACTAAAAGGCTTGCTAGAATCAGAAAACTGCAGTAACTTTTTGGTAACCCAGCAGCTACACACATCTGGAATACTCTGATAGCACTTATCTATCTTTTGGTAACAAACAATAACCTCTATCAATAATGTTTTTGAGTTGCTGTGGTATGACATGGCATAGAAATGCAGATTATCAGTTTTACATAAAGCATTTGATACTTACATATGTATATATTTATGCTGGTTTCATTGGAAATATTTTAAAGCAAACATGGTTCAAAATTAGCCTGGACAAGGTTCTAAAAAGCAACTTCCCTTCAATTTACTGAAGCCTTAACAAACCTCATATGTTCTGTATTCCACTTACAGTGTTGTGGCAGAAATCTCCCCAAAAGAGAACATTCTAACATGATCATCTATCTATGCATAGTAATGGAAAATCAGATTTAAGAAGACCATAGGAGCAACATTAATCACAAGTACAAAGAGTATGAAAATTGTGCAAAAGCTGTAATAGTCAATAGCTCCACAAAAAAAAAAAAAAAGAAAAGAAAAAATTAAAAAAGAAAATAAAAAGAAAATGTAGAAATCTAAGATTAAATCTGAGTAAAATTATTACTGTAATAGATATGCAAACAAACCAAAAATTATCCTGGAGAACAAATCAGCCTGACATAGTTGCAGCAAAATAGCTAAAATTACCAAAGACGTTTCTGAAGAGCTCAATCCTCAGATATCCTGTATCTCAAACTGAATAAATTGACTGACCCAGAACATCATCTGCCTTCAATACTATTTTCTCAGTTAATGAATTCTGGAATATACATGTAATAGGAGTAGCAGTTAATGAATACAGTGAATGCAATAGGAGTAAATGAATATAATTTTTGTAGATAAGCACATGAAAAGAAAGCTTCCTGTCTAGAGCAACAAACCTCCAAGATTCCTTGTCAGCCCGTGAAACAAGGCAAAGCCCAAATAGTGTAAGAAAAAGCACTGAACAGATTTTTCTATTATATGCCTACAAGTGTCTAATATTCCAGATATGTTAAACACAATATTTTCCAATATCATGGAAAATAGAAGTGGATGAGAAAATCATTCCTCAATTCATTTCAGGAGACAGAAGAGAATTCTAGAAATCTGCAATGAAGAATAGCACTATTGCTGTTATTATCTGTGACTGCTAATAGTGTGGCTACTTGTTTCTGACAGTAACAAAACTTATAAAGGCATTCTCAGGTAGACATTTCAGTTTCTGGTGCATGAGCACAAAGATCTCATTTATGCCATTAAGAGGCAAGGAAATTAATCTCAACTTTCAAAAACAAAGTAATCTGTGTTTTGAAACTTGCAGCCCCCTCAGAGAAAGCAGCAAGCCAAACACAAAGGAATTTCAGTGTACATGCAGGTCGACAGGTACTAATTAATGAAGATACTATCATAATTTTTAAACTCCCAGAGCCTTTCAGATATAAAATACTAATATGCAATGTTTGCATATGTTAAATGCTTAAGCATTATGCTCAAGGAAAAAGTGACCATTAGTGATTCATGACCACTGAGATTACTGAGAGCCGCACACAAACTCTGAGGCACTCTGATCTCAATACCAAAACTACACAAGTACAGTTTAGGCAAATCACTAGTGTGCACAGCTGCATTTTGGGTAAAGCCAGTCTTTGAACATGAAAAGATGGCAGATTAACAGGATTCTCAACTCATTTTGAAGCATCAGCCAAGTTACTTACGAACCCAAATTAAAAAATAACTGGGAAAAACTGCAAAGCAATTACATACTGAAAGTAATTCACATCTGCATAGTCCCTGTTGAGGTGGTCAGAAAATAATAAAGGTATTGCACAGGTCACATAAGAATGCTGGAATTACAAAGATGAGATAAAGAATCTAGAAGCAAAAAGACTGAACACTCAGAGCATTGCAAACAAGATTATCTCTGATGTAGAAGCCTGTAGTCAGACTACAAGGATTGATAAAACGCCCCAAAATTAAAACTGAGATGTCCAAGTAGATGAATAAGTATTACACACATGCAGACATATATCTAGCTACAAGGAGAGTGAAAATTTCCTATAATTTTTTTACAAATCTGTCAGCAAACTAGGGATGGACTTCTCAACCAATCTACAATTCAATTACAATTTCACTTCAGAGCACTGTCCACACTTGTGGACACTAGCCAAAGTATTAAATACTGCTACAGTCTACATTATAGCAAAAACAATTAAGTATTTCAATAAACACAAACATTATCTAATTTCAGCTGATGGAATCTGAGACAAGACAGAGCGTTTTTTATCTGCAATCTTGTTACAGAGTAAGTCACTATTGAACAAAAATAAATTGGTTATTCAGGTGCAAGGTAATTTCATCTGACTCAATTTTCATTTGACTCAATTCTTCTTAATCAAAATGGAGTCAGAATTGATCCATTCCTGCAAAGAGATGCAATTGTAACTAATTAGTGTTTATAATGAAACATCACCTAGGCGAAGTATTTTCAAATACTTCTGAAAAATTACTGCTGTGTATACATTCTGCCTTATAAGTACACTGTATTCTACTGACAGTGGTAATAACTCAGAGAAAAGAAGACAGAGAAAGGTCAAAGCCTATTCTGGCAGACAAGCTAATGACTGCCCAAATATTGGTTGTGTCAAGCCAGACACAACCAGACATTTCCTGAGCATAAACCAAACACCTGTCATTAGGCTTTATAATTCCTTGTGATAAGTACTGAACTTGAGCTAGTTCCCAAAAAGAGGAGCTTACCTTTTTTTCCACATATTTTGATGGCATTGACTGATTTGGGCCCTTACAGTGTCCTACAATAATATCTGATGTAATGGTGCCCATCACAATTGTATTGTAGCTGTCCAAGTGGGGATGCATGGTGTGACATGACCCTGGAAGGTGATGCACAAGTCTTGGGTATTGAATAAAGATAAACATGGAACAAAGGGGAGGAGAGATGGCCATTCAGATAGACTTGGCAGTACTGAACTACTAAGCCACTGAGCTATGTGTGGTAATCAGCAGCATGTTGGGAGTGCGGTATGTGGTGTTGGGAAGATCGTGATGCCTGATCAGAACAATCATGATTCAGTGAAACTGAGCCCACTGCTTAAACCCTCCAAAATCTCCAGCTATTCCCTGTGTCTCAGGGGGCCATGCAGTTGTGGGATTGCATCTCCTATAAATGATCAGATGGTGTCCAGCTGGCCTTGCAAAGAACATCAGTCTTCCGCTCCAGAGGGGCCGGTTAGTCTTTCATGTTTCTTGTGCTACCTCTAGCTCTTCCTGGCACTCACTAATGTGTTACAACACACTGCTTTGCAATACTGGCACACACAGGATTTCCCTTCAGATGGTGATAGAGCTAAAAGAAGCAGATTTGTTTATTCTCTCAAAGAGAAATGCCCAGAAATAGGTCTGAAATCGATTTGGAAACAGGCAATACTCTGTGTGGGAGTCTCTCTCTCTACTGAGAGAGTAGCATCAAGAAGTATTGTTGTTTAAATTAATTTACCTGCTCTGGCTTCTAGATAATAAGTGCTCCAGGGAAACAATCATGAGATGCTGTACTAAAAATACCCTAAGAAAAAGGGGGAAAGGGTATATCAGCAGCAAACATGCAAGGAAGTAGGCTTAGTGGAAGACTAAATACAGGGAGACTTATAGTTTAAAGAACTATCACATTAATGGGGTTGCAAATTGTAGGGAATCGTGAAAGGCTGGGTGACTCCTAAAACATGGAAATTTTCCATTTTGAAGACTAGGATATAGAGAAGTTATTTAGAAATCCTGGCCCTTCACTCCTTCACACACCCTTCAAGGTCAAGTATTCCCCATGAGCCCCTCAAAACACAAACACAAGTTAGAGAACTGTGTTTTGATTGAAACAGCTGCTTTAGAAGGATGAGTTAAAAAATTGGAGTCAGAAAGCTTTCTGCAATTTAAAAAGGCCTCTAAAGGTGGAGGAAACATGGATTAAGAATCCCATGGCAGTGATAAAACATGGATTCACCTTTCTTTCACCAGGGCTTTCTGGTCCTTATAACTAAGATATGGATATACTATAGATAAACACATCTCACAAAATCAAGATTATGCAAGACAGAAAGCTAAAGAAGATAATTTGTTTGTTCCTTCCTACCCTTGCTTAACTGACAGATGTAGCCTTTTGAAAGTCAGTGCTGTGTTAGAAATGACTGATACTGAGCCACAAAGTCATCTCAAACTAGTAATTCACTCATTACGTACAACTTTATGAAAGGTTTTAACAAAAATTACTGCCTCAATATATGAAAGGCACTCAGCACTCATAGTAATTTACAGTAGAGTGGATGGACAGTTTTTACTGCATCCTCTCATGCTGAATTGCTTAAGTTTGAAATGTCCAGCAAGATTAAAGAATTAGTTAGAAAAGTGAGAAAGGCTAAGGGAGATGCTGAAAAAAACATGACATGAAAACCTAGTGTTATACACCTCCTACTATCATCAACTATTAGAACAGAGAGCCTAAAAAATTTCACATTATAAAAAACATGTAACTTTTTAAAAGCAAGTCACACATTTACATGTGTTTTTTGCTTGGTCTAAAAATTTATTCCTCAGTATAAAGCTACAAATGTGGCACCTTACAAAGACAGTATTATAGTCATTATAAAGACCTCCAAGATCATCAAGTCCAAAAAGTAATAAAAGATCTCCTGCATTACTCCAGAAGAAAACTCAGATACAGTAGCAGTTCTAGTTTTTGCAGAACTAGCAGTGAGTATCCTCATTCAGAAGTGAGTATTATTCTGGTGTTAGTTTTCAGAGATGTGACATGGAATTGGTACCCGTGTCAGCTACCCATGGAAGAAAGGGAGCTGTGATTGTGGCCTCCTGTCTCAATAGTGACAGCCATTTGATACAATACCAACAGTGCCCCTACCCAGGCTCTGATAAAGTACTTGGAAAAAAATAGCAGATATTATCAATCCCTCCAGAGTTTTCTAGACTGTGTGGCAAAGTATATACCAGAGATTTACAAGAAAAAATTATTCTGAACATAATATGTCCTAAGCATGTATTACTTAAGTTGAAAGAATTATCATTTTGTAGGCCAAAGAGGGAAATATTTTAGTCACTTTGTTTCAATGAATGATCCTTATGTGTTGTCTCTTTTTTTGGCTGCAAATTGAACTATCGAATAAATATCTCAAAAAGCACCCTCAAAAATTATCCAGGCTGGTCTAGTAGTTATTGGTTTGTTGGAAAAACAGATGTAGAAATAAAGTGTACATCAAAACAGTACTTATACATCTGTATGACTGTGACAATCAATTATTGCATGCTAAGAACCTACTGATATTTTTATTTCTTTAGCAATCATATGCAATATTAAAAATCACTTTCATTATTCTATAGATTAAAGTATTTCCACAACTTCATCTTATCTGCAGATCAGAAGCGCAAGCTGACAGAGAGACAATGGTAAGGCAAGATGCTTCACTGTGTTTTAGGCTTCTATAATTTCTTTCAAGTTCTAAGATCCTAGCATACAAGGAAAAGGAAGTTCAAAGGGAGAAATTTTCACATCAGCATTATGTGAGACAATTATGAGACAATTATGTCTCATACAAATATATAATTTTTTCTTTCTAGAATACAAGAAAAAAGCATTCACAGACCAAAAATGCAGTTGATGAAAAGACCTCTGGACCTTCTCTAACTAATTGAGACAATGAGATGTGGTCTGATCAACCATACTGCTCTTAGTCACCTGTAAAAGATAATCCCATTCAGGCCCTTGTTAGCCTAGAAAACTTTTCAATCAACTTCCCAGAGAAACACCAAGAGGACTTGGCTGAAAAGTCAAGTGAGCACTGAGTGACCTTAAAATAGGAGGACATCAGCTGCTGGCCAGATTATTCCACTGGTAGCAGCCCAGCACCTGTTAGGGTTTGTAAGGATCCACTGGCCACGTGCATGTTTCTATTAACCCTGCCTTTTTCCCTGCTGCCTCACAGGGACAATATCACACAATACTCAGCAATTTTTCCTCCAGCAGGGAGGGCATTTGGTGGTCAACACACTGTGATACAAAACAAAGGAAGATTTACTGATACTACCAGGGTTTCTTTCAGATGATGTGTATTTCCCTATATTGTATAAAAAATATCAGTAGCATAAACTGTAGAAGGGACAACCACATGGAATACAAATGGTATCTGTATTTTAAAAGGAAATATTGTGTCATCTAAAAATGATTGCTGTAGTGCATCAGGTATCTAATTATGAGGACTGATAATAACTGTTAATGCTTAAAGTTTCTCATGTAAGACCAGGCACTCTTACCACAATTTTTAAAACTTAAACTATTATTTAGTGTTTGCTATCATCCTATCAGCCAGTAACCACAGCAATGCAGTTCAGTGTTTAAATGCAATTGTTCAGTGCAAAGGAGCTTTGGTCGACGTCCCAGGCAACCTCCAGAGACATGTCAGATGCCTTCCAGGTTAAAAGGGACAAGACAGTAGAATCCGTATGTTACATAAGGTTTGTTCAGTGACACAGCAATTGCAGAAGGATTAAAAGTGTATCTCTACCATGTGATAGAGTCCTTTCAGTGCCAGTGTAAACTTGATCTAAATCATCCACATAACCTCGAGCCAGGCAGAGCTAAGGTCCTGAAACAATCTGGTAGTGGAAAACTGTGTCCAAGAATCTGGGCATTCAGGAGAAAGTGGAAGTATCTCTGTGCTATGCTCCACTGTGCTGTTGAGATACACTCCTAAATCTGACAAGTCCTCAGAATTAAATTGTCTTACTGCTATTCTAAATAGTCAGCGTGGATGAAATTCAACTGCTAACAAAAGTCAAAGTCACACTCATCTTTAGAATGATCTATTTAAGGCCCTATGTCCTCAAGATCATTTGCCCTTAATTTGCAAAGCAAAATGCTCTTTCTTAGCAAAAGAATCTCTCAATCCCACACTACAAGTTCAGAAATAAGTTTTTAAGCTATTCCTCCAATTGAATAGATTAAACCTCAGTTAGATAAACCTGAAGATGACAGTGATAAGTAAATTGCTCATGTGAAGACAGTGAATTTAGAAAGCCCTTCTGTTAAATGAGAGTACGTGTAAGTACATCCATTTATCATAATTACTAACTTCTACTAGGAGAAAGGATGATGTTCTCTGAAGTTAAGAGAAGCTGTACTGTTTAAACTTTTTTGGGGAGAAGTAGTTGAAATACAGAAGTATCAAAAATGTTAGAAGTTAATGCTAAGAGGGATGAGAAAATTTTGCCTTCAAACTGAAAGCAAAATTGTTAAGTGAACCTCTCCTTAAGCTACAGTAAACTATTTTATACTGTGGAGGGGATGAAGCTATATGCTGTCCTTGTATGCAGCTGCCATTATTAAAAAAAGATGCATTTTCTGTAAGCCAACCATCACACATCATATAAAATTTCTGCTTCATCTTCAGATGAAATATAAATCTTGTTCCAATAAAACGGAGGATCTTGGCAAAATGGGGAAAGCCTATGCCTGAAACAATGGATGGCAACTTCTTCCTTATGAAGAGAATAAAAAAACAACAATAAAAGCTATGAATTAAATTATTGATTACTACATGCAGCTGGGTCACTTGAGAAGGGGAGAAAGTCCAAGATGACTTAGGTGCAAACCACATCATGGGTGTAGATAATTAAATCCTTTTAATCTCTGAGTACCAACAAACACGGTGCTCAGGGGACACTGACTTTAACATATTTATGGACATTGATAAAATACAGGGAAGAGTGAGATATGGCTCCAATAGGTAATACATATTAGATCTTCCTTTCTTAACACTCTCATAGTGTTAAGAGATGCTACTATGAACTCCAGCTAACATAAATATTTAGATAACAAGGCACTTTCTTTTGCATTCCTAATGTACCAAGTCTCCATACAGGATGAGGTATCACAGATGTGATCTCTTTTGTTAGAGATCCTAAAAACTAAATTCTGAGTTAAAACTCGGTCTATATTAACAAATTTACATGCTATGCCGTGACATGTTATTTTTTTCCTTACAAAGACTATTAATTACAAAAAGCTGAGCTTACTAAGTACAATCAAAACATTTATTTGTAAAACCATTTAAAGAAAATAACAAGCTAAAAAAAGCAAGGCCAAACTTATCTCCACATTTCCAGAGAGACTACTCATTAAAATACTGGTTTGCTGCTTAAATGTTAGTCTGATGAGTGTTTAGGAGGAACCCCACAACTAAAACCCCCTGCACATCTTCATTCTTTCCACATAAAACGTTATTTTATAATGTATAACTGCAAGTACTTTGAGGAAAGAGATTATGTTCATCTTGGCTTTACATTACAATGGGTATAGATGTTAAAAGTAATTAGCAAGAAGGCACTGAGACTTCCTTGGTAACACAAAGATTTATTGTTTCAGAGATTAAGATTCTGTTCTTTTCTCTTTCCCTGACTTCTTTTGAAATGCTGAAACTCAGTTATTAACCTTTCAAACTTTCCACAAAGCTTCATTTCTTGAACAATTACATACTCATTATGTGTAAAGAAAATATGTAACAATTAAACAGAGCTTTTCTCCTCAAGACTCCTCCAACTTTAAGTTCAAATTCTGATTCTTTAATTTATAGTGGTTTTCTTTTTGGAAATAACTTTAGTGGCACATAGCTGGTGAATTTTTTTTGTGATTGAATTCACCCTTCAGAATACATGAGAGTCCTTTTGAAACCAACATTTTACCTGTGTGATTAGAAACCCATGTTTTGGAGATGTAAGATCAAGGACTAGTCCTTGTCCTAGAATTTGTATGACTTATTACAGAGACATTACTTTGCTCTACACCCATTTCCACGCCATGCTAATTAGAGTTTAATTCCTATTATAAAGAGAATAAGATAAATCCTATTGTAAAGATGAGTTTAATCTTGCCTTAAGACATCAATTTGACTGTTCAGTACTCAGAAGTTTGTGAAATTTTCAGAAAAGCTCCAGAAAAAGATGATTTTCAAGGATAAAACCAGTAGGATTTTAAAGAATTTTAAAACCTGTGAGAACAGTTCAAGAGCCAACCTTTTTATCAGTTAGAGAATGAGAAGGGGAAAAAAAAGGACCTGTTACATATTCATTGTTAATTTTCTTTACCCTCTTTCCATATAATACATCCCTTGAATAATTTTGTACTATTTTCTAGATGTGTTATTATTTAACCTGAGACCTATAGGTGCTGGAAAAATTTAGATCTGTTGCTCAAAACCAAAAATGTTTTTCAAGAATACTGGTTTTGTCCTTGCAGGAAATCCTGCAATTCAAAGGTAAATAACCCCTAAGTATAATTACAGGATCAATATTTTCAGATTTAAAATTACTTTAAAAATCAGATTTAACTGAAAGCAAAGAAGAGTCTGACTCAGAAAAATATGCATATTGTTCTTATTAACTGATCCATACTATGAGAAAATAACACACTATATCCCAAACTACAGCTTTAGGATTTGATATCTTTTTTTTTTCAAAGCAAGTATGCTTTATACAATGGAAGACAGATGTTTCCATGTTTTTGTATAATTTAGTTTACTAATTTAGATCTCAGTTTATTATTCAGATGTTTGATGTTGTAACTGTGCTATATTTAACTATTGATCACTAGAAGAAAGGAAACATTGTAGTGTATTTTAACAATTAACATTGTTAATAACTTGGTTTAACAAATAGTTTTTAACAAACAGGTTTGATGATGTTAATGTATTTATGATTTTCTATATGACTACACTGAGACAGCTAAAGCAATTAGAAGTACTTTTTGTTATGCACAGTATAAACCATGGATTAAAATATTGAAAGGAAAATACAAGATAGAAAAAGAAAAATCCCACAAAACTTTTACAGTGAAACAGAAGGGGTTCTGTTTCATGCTATCTCCAAAATTTTGTTGATTATACTTTTTATTCTATTTTTACTAGGAATCTGTCAAACAATCAAAGTAATCTATTTTCCAATAATGCAATATACAACTAAAGCTCCAAGATTTCAGATTATGGAACACAGAGGAATTATAGCTTATGATTAATCTTGGTGGTCACGGGAAATACTTTTCAGAGGAGGGAAGAACTAATACTCTTCAAGATTCTTTTTCCACATTCAGTAATTAATCTTCCAAAGATATCCTGCTCTCATCTTCCAACACTCTTCCTGAGGTTCTTTTCTGCAAGAGGATTGGGGAACTTATTCAGGATCCCTGCTCAAATTCCCCAATGGGCCCAGCCCATTCTCCATAATAAACAAGCCAACCTCTTGGAATCACTTCTAAAAAGGTTTTCAGGAGTTCATTATGTAAGTTATCATCTATCTCACATTACTCTAACCTTGTGATACAAATGTCAGCATGCTAATGAATAGGTCATGCACAACTTTTTCCTTCATCATATGGCTGGGCAAGAAGGGACTTACACAACCATTCACTGTAAATGTTTCTGCTACAGCTGAAGCAACCAGAAGACTAACGTTTCTATTTATAGTATTTCTAATTATGTGTGTATTAAATAGCAGTGGCACTTAATATGTGTTTTAGAATAACTTCCTTTTCCACTGAGAGTTTTTTTTCCAAGCTGACTCCAATTATCTCAAGAAGCCAGGCTCTACATACTAACATGCCACTCACACATATGCTCAGGACAGTCTCGGAATAGTAACGTCACTCTGCCTGGAGACTGGCAACTTTAGAAGAGATGTTCAGATACCGCTTCAGGTAACCTAGAGAAGTCACGAACACATGCAATGTAAATCCAGCATGATTGTCTTTCTGTTCCTCTTTTTTCCTAGTTATCCCACTATAGGAAAGATACAGTGCTTTGCTCACTGTTACTACTTCTGTTAGCAGCCCTTCAATCTTACAAAACACAGTCTTAATATGCACTTATATGGCTCCATTCAGATCAGTCACAAAATTCTGTTGTATTCTGTAGATCAGTTTTTCATAATTTAAACATCATATTACAGATTAATATGAAAGATTTTTTGACGTAAGCTATAAAATCCAGACTGAGTTTTGGTACGAGAGCAAGGAAACGTGGGAACAAGATGATGGTAGGAGAAGATTAAAAATAAAAATCTCCTTTGCAGAGACAATATCTAAATATTTAAAAGGCCCAATGTACCACTTTTAATTTAAATTTATCATCAGAAACTATATAGCCAGAATAAACTCATAATTGCACAAAGTGTGTTAAATTTTGTCATATTATGTAACTATTATATCCATTGATTTAAATGGGGTTATAAAATACCACTGATTAACAACTGAAGATTTAATCCTCTGAATGCAATATTCCTTTGTACATATTTTGAAAATCTTTCGGTGCCAACAGTGATACTGTTGTTGCCATTTGACCTCTTCCAGAAGGAAGTTACAGGAAAATAATTTTGGCCTGAAAAACTGAGGATGTAAAGGGAAGAAAGCAGAGAAGGAAGGTGTACCCTTCCACTCATAGTCAGCACTAGCAAAAATAATTTAGTTCATATTTAACTACTTGGTAGCTGTAAAATGTTACCATCATCACCTTGTTTGAACAGAGAATTCTTTTCATAGCACTGAAGTGGAAAAATGTGCATTTACATTTTTAACCCTAAGGAAGAGTCTCAGTGTTTTCCTAAGGAAACACTTTTTGATGGCACAATTCTTCATGTTGTTTCACTGTTTCAGATAGACTTGCTCCCACTGTGCAAAAGACTCCTCAGCACCTGGTAAAGTTATTTTCTTATTTTTGTGGAAACTGGCCAAAATGTGCAGTAACTCTGTAATAATGAAGTAACTCTTTCCTGGAAAGTAAGAAGTTTACAATTATTATGAAATAAATATCTAAGAGGCAATATTACTATGTAGAAAACAGAGTTGATTGCATTATTCCCTTAAAAGAAAAGATTATAAATGTGCGTACAGAAGGAAATATTATTATGCAGCATGTTATTTATTTAATAGATAGAAAGTCATACTACGTACTTACCCCTGTTCTGCTAGTCCACATGGCTACATCTACACTGCGCTACAAGTAAAGGTCTGGGTCCATGATCATTTACAGGCCTGCCTTGCACATTTTTTTAGCATGAACAGCTGAGAAAACTCAGTGTTATTTCAGGGATCGCATCCAAAGTAGAGAAATCAAGTTATACCATCCCTTTGTGAGGATCTCAGCTCACAACTTTAGGTGTGGATGGGCCGTGCCATGCTGTGCCTGTATGGATTTCACAGAGACACCACATGGTTGTAGGGGCTCTCCTACGAGGCCCCTGCTGTGGGAGGCAAACAGAACCCCTGGTCAGCCTGAAGCAAGGCTGCTCGTGGGGTTGCACCCATCCCTGCAGCTGAGCAGGGTCAGTGCAGCACACGCTCGCTGGCCACTGCAACAGCAGCGTGGATGTGGTTTATAGCAGCATGAAACGTAGAGAGGATGCCAAGTAGATGTGATGAGAACACAAGCAGGGAAAGTGGGAATGTGGGAAAATCTTTTTACTTCACCATTATTATTGTCCGCCAAAAGTTAACAGGAGAGAAAGGACAAAAATCAGATCTCCCATATCTTTGCTCCATGCTAGACACCCTCCCATTTCTCTCTCTTGTTTTTTCATCTCATTGAGGGCAGATTAGTTGATTTAAAAATACCTTTAGGACTACTGCAGATAAGCTGAGGCTAACAGACTACACTCAAGTATTTTGCTTGAACTCTAGACCTTACTCCGGCACATCTTCCTTTTATTGTATTACTGTCTCCTGTCTTACCATAAAAAGAACAAAAATGTACACCAACCAATTTAATTGGTTTACAGGGTGCATGATGACTTTGACAACTGATGTATGCTTGATAACTACATGGCACTCATTTATTAATGTTTTGGTCAACATTTCTCCACATTTCATTCCAGGAAATCCTTCTATTCAATCCCAGTCTCCAGAGGTGGATGAGCTGGGTGTGGGTACAGCTTGCTGATATTACCAAGATTTTGCTTATGCTGCAAACTGATGATCTGGGAGAAACCTATCTTGTGCTTTTTACCTTCTTGGTGGTCTTGTTTCTCTCTTTGCTTTGGTCATTTTCCCTTATCCCCTCTCTACATATACACATAAATGAGCAAACACCACTACCTCCACTTGGAGCATTATCTCATATCTCAGCTCATCTCTCCTTCCTTCTGCCTTCAGCAATCTAGCATTTTCCTCCTGGAATATTTTATTTTGGGTTTTTTTCCACCTATTTGCAGTCACAGTTCTTGCCAGGAACTGAAAACATGATGAGAAAGAATAAAACAAACTGGGAAGTTTTAATTTTCCCATATGGTTATGGCATACTTTTTCACAACAAAGGATTCTCATTTCTCTCCCACTTCAGGAAATCACTGATTTACAAATGCTCACCATGAGACTGGTGGGAACACAGAGCTCAGGGAGCTGTACTTCCACATAAAAAGCAGACCCTTTTTTGGACTCTACTGAGTAAGCAGTGTTCTCCTGACATAGCAAAACAAACTACCTAACCTTCTTCCATTTTCTGCACTGGCTAAAAATCTCTTCCAAGGCTCATGTTTGTATAACACTTAGAGCTGGTTTTAAAATATTGACGGGAGGAATTATTGTTGTTGGGAGGTGGGGCTGAAGGGGATGAAATTTTTGTAATTCATAAATGTTAAAAGTTCTTTGTGTTGCTGGACAGCTGCCAGATATGAAATCTTTAATCCTGCTGAAAATTTCATGTAGTTACATCTTGAGAGTAATCAAGAACAGTAAGAATCATGTTTAACTGAGACAAATGGGATTTTCTGTGAAGGTTGATACTTGCAAGTTTCATTTTTGAATAAAGGAATGGCAATCTAAGAGTTTTGTAAAAAGAAATCATGAATCATATAGTGATTAATACAGATTGTCCTTGCATATGGCCTACCTGTTACATCTTTCTTCTGCACCGCAGAGAATTGAGACACTTTGCTAAAAGAGGTTATATTGTTCCCTTTAAAGAAGACACCAAAAGCAGCACTACTGAGTTTAGAGCTAAAAGCCTATGAAGGATTTCCAGGTAAACAGACACATATTATCTAGTTTTGAGCACCTGGAGTCACATGAGAAAACTTACAAAGAATTTTGAATATTAGTTTGATTAGATATCTGGTTATAATTTCATATGACTCCAACCTGCTGGGAGTTCCCCCTCTAAAAGCCTTACATTCCTGTAGTATTGCAACAAATGAAGCCATCTCAAAATCACAAAGAGTGAAAACACTGTCCAGAAGTACACTCATGATATGTTGACAAAGCAGTTTAAGCTACAGCACATGTATTCTAGCTAATAAATTTGAACTGATGGAGTAAAATCTATACAGTCCAGTGTAAAGAAGTTCGGCAGGAACATACAATGACTTAATGTATATACATATGTGTGCAAATCTGAGGATTTTCCTAAGTCCTTGCAGTAATCCATCATAAATGGAAGAAAAAGACATATAGCAGAACAGACTGAAGAAAAAAGAAAGCAAAGCAGCAAGTAAAAATGGCTTTCTGGGTCAGATGCAACAGACAACTTAGGTCCCCAGCATGGACCTAAAATTTAGATAGTGATTACGTATTTAAATCTGATTCTCAAACCCAGGCACACTCCACTCTTCATGCTTTCCCTTAGAATCCTCTGCATTCTTCTAAGGATGATGATAATTTTCCAAGTGACAAAGAACTGGATAATTTGATGCCTAGATCAATTTCAGGATCCAGAAGACATATATTTCTGCTAAAATATGTGAGGTGACCAGTCTGCTTGGTATTCTCAAAGCATTCATGAAACTCTCTTGGAGCACTGGGGTCTCTACAAATGTGGTAGCAGCGTTGCATTCTGCTCAGAGAGGGGACCTGCAGAGGAGCTCCTGCCTGCACTCTCTCTCCACATTATACCCTAAAGGTCAGTAGACTAACATGTTGCCTTCTACTCAGGACCTTGCTAACTACCACCTGTATTTTGCTAAAACTTCTATGTGAGACACAAGAGTGGTACTCAGAACTGTTCTTAGAGACCATGAGTTTTTTGCTCTTAGAGAAACACAAGTAGTAAACTACAAAAGATTCCTGATTCCTCATAGATTTTCTCCCTGGCTCAATGATTCTTGAACTTTTTCCTGCACACTTTCAACAAATGCAACGAAAAACATTCTGTTTTACTTTTCTTTAGTCTCTGAATCAAATATTATTACAGATAGTGAAAGTAATTGGTATAAAAGCCTTTAAGCAGAGCAAATCACTGACCAAAGCCTTGCTCTTCACATATAAATGCTCTAAGCAGTAACCTATAGTATAGAAGATGGACATCAGCAGCTGTGCTTCTGGTCGTATCTTAAAAAATACCCAAGTCCTGCCCACATGTTTTTTAATGCAAGAATTTGGAGTTATGCTCTGAGAACTGCAACTCTACAGAATAAGGAGATCCTTCTGAAAGCCCAGAGCAGATTATGTCTGGGCTTCAGAAAGGGGAAACTTTCAAAAAGCTGTCTGCTCTCAGCAGTTCTTTTTCTAGCATTCCAACCACTTTGCTAGTTTCAGGCAGCTGCCTCTTGATTTTAGATAATCACAGTCTTAAAGCGATGGCAGGTTTTGAATTTTGTTTTGGTGTACTCCATTGCCAGAAACACCGCAGAGGGAGATATTACGCCAATTCAGTGTTCTGAATTCTCCAAGAGAAATGGACTGAAATATGATAAAGTTAAAGACTTTGGCCAGTGAAGATTGTGAATTCACCCAAGAAGCAGCTTAAACCATGGGAGGGCCCATCACCAGATGGTGAAGAACCTTCATCTTCTGTAGATTCACTAGTCATTTCCTGTAATTACTGAATTGAATTACCTACTTCAAGCCAAAGAAGTTTTATCATTGAGGCAAATAAAAGTAACTTCACAGCATAGCAAACCTTTGCTATCTGAATTTTGATTAAGAACTATATGTTTCATCCAAATTTAAAAGTCTTTCCAGTATTAACTTTAAGGGGAATTTTTTTTTCCAATCTTGCAAAACTAGTGAAAAAGAAAATTAAGAATCTGATGATGTATATATGATTCATGTTTTTTTAAGAGGAGATCTTGAGTAGAGTTTCTAAAATGTCTCAGCAGTAGCAATACAAATTTGCTTCTGTTACTGATTTATTCACAGGAAATGGCTTTAAAGCATAGCAACACACCACAGATAGGATAATTAGGTACCGTATTTTGGGCTCTCACAGTAGGTTTTCCTCTAATATACCAAAAGAAGAATATATTTTTAAAGAATTTCAAAAACCTTCTACGTCTCTTAACATCCGGAATAATAAACTGTCTTGCTACCTTTGCACAATCTGTAGCTCCCCGGTATCTGCAGGAAACCCACAAGAAAAACCTCACTTACGCACATATTCACCACAGCAAAATCACATGGTCAGCAAGGTGAAAATAACAACTGAAGCCTGATGCAGCTGGAATACATTTGAAATATAAAAAGACAAAACAATCTACTCCTCATCATTATTTTTTCTGGAAAAAGTTGTTTTTATTGCATTTTATTATAAATCTATAATCAATTCACACAAACATACCATTAAAAGAAACAACTATAAAAAGCCCCAGAATTTTACAATTATTTTAATGTGAATTTTAAAAAACATTGCAATGTAAAATATTCTGGAAGAACCGAAATGTAATTTAGTCATTCTGTGATACTATAATCCTTTTTATCAACAGAAACCTTCTATGCTTCTTCAAACCTGTCTGTTCTCAAACTGCCTGAAATTGATGTTTGATCTTCTGGGTTTAAAATCTACACATATATCAATTTATATCTGTAACTGCACATTTTATAAAAACATGGCTAGACAGCTATCATAAAAATCAATTATACCCTATTTTAATTTCATGCATAACTTATTAGGTAATACCTTTAGACAAATATTTTTAGTCATACAAGGAAGTTTTACACTATGTTTAGTTTGTTGAGTGCCACTGTACAATACCTCTGTCTTTACAACATAAAATACTTCTGTCAGAGCTTTATAGCCAACATATGTACAAAAAGCACATAGTTAACTTCAGAAACAATAACTTCAGGCACATAGTTCTTAATTCTGAACAAAAGAATAGGGAGGGGTGAACCACTGCTGTCCAAACAAAAGCCAAATAGGAATGTTTTCTGGGGTTTGAAAAGGTTATACTAAATTTGCTTGTTTGTTTTCTTTCACTTTTATGCACTATGGCACTTCCTAGATTCATGCAGAAGCTCAAATACAGTGCTAAGAGAAGAGCTCTTCCTCTGCTACTGTATTTCTGCTCTGATGAGAAACAGGAAATACCAGTAGTCTCATGAGAGTTCCTGTTCTCTGCAGATCCCCAGCTCAAATGGGGATGATTACACAAACCCAGCTGAGCCTGAAAACTTTTTGAAACTGTGGGACACAAAAAATCCTAGCAGAATTCAGTAGCTTTATCATTTGAAGACGCTCATAAATACATAGTGAAACAATACTATTTATCTGACATGGCTACAACAAGCCTTAACTATTAACATTGAATAGAAATATTTTGAGGTCTATATACAGATATTTAAAATATGCTTTAACAGATCAGGGGTTCATGTGTTTACTTTGCAATAGCTTCAAGGGCCTAGATTTTCCACAGGTGTCTTTCTGTACCTTTTCTGATAAGCAGAATCCTTCAAATTTTACCATTAAGTACACAAAACCTTGGCCTCTGTGAACTCCAGTTTTCAAATCCTCGATTAAAAGCTTCAAAATTCAAAAGGTATTCAACTTCAATTAACAACAAGAGAATTCATGAGCAGAGTGGCTACACTGGTGCCAAAAGTAATGCTGGCAACAGCCAACAGCAGTTGCTTAGAGTATAAAAAAGACAAACAGAATGATCCTTTCTCTAGAAAGGATTTTGGCAATCTAGTAAGGGACCTTCTGAGACAGAAGGCATAGTTGGGTCATTATGTTTACTGGCAATATGAATCTTAAATTTCATTTTGAAAACAATCATATTTTTGGCCTCAGGATCTTGAGGCGATTAATCCAACAACTTAACTATGCATTGTGTGAAAGAGTGCTTCCTTTGTTTTGCTTTCAGAGTTCCTGTGTTACAAAGTGCATAACGATTCCTTACGCGCCTTCTCCGTGGTTTTATTATGCTTTTTCCTCTCAACTCACCTCTGGTCTTTTTCCACACCAGAGGGATCTCTCCTAACCTATTAACTCCCTGTGTTCCATACTCCTTACCATGATTCATACCCCTTACTTTTGTACTTTATATCCTACTTCAGAAAGTATATCCTACTTTCTGAAATGCAGCAACTGTGACAACAAGTAATGTTCAAGATGTGAGCATATCCTGGATTTATTTAGTGGTGTAATGACTCTGTTTATTTTATTCTCTGCTGCTTTCCTCATTCTTTTCTTGGCTTTGGCTAGTAATATGTGAGCTGATGTTTTCAGAGGGCTGCCCAAGGAGTCCAAGATGTCTTTCCTTCAAAGTATGCTCAATAAAATTGATTGCTTTGCAAACATAACTGAGGTTTTCCCCCCACCCTCATACATTACAGATGATAAGACTCACAAGTAATCTTTTTACCCACTGCTAAGGATCACAAAGTCCTCTGGCAGCTAGCCCTAGTTCTGGCCATTCTGAGTGATATTTGATTATTGGAAAATTTCTTCATTTCCTTGTTCCTCCACTTTTTTGAGTCTCCTTATGAATAGCTGGACAGTTTTCCTGCACATACTCTTGTGAGACTCCAATGGAAGTCTCCCAACACCATGAAAACTTACTCATATTTTGATCATTATCCTTGAAAGAATCTATTTTGCAGAAGTTTTGCCTTTTCACAAATCATTCTGAAAGATTTTGTGAACACTTATTTTTAAATACAAGTTCACTTGACTCATTAGCCCACCACCATCCACATGCTTTTGACTCTTTCTAAGGAGCTCAACACGAGCAAAAGTAGCTTCCTTCTACAAAAGGATTTTCATGTTGGATTTTAGTTCTATTCATTATTATGATTTATAAAGATTTGGCTGGTAATGCTGGTAATGAAGATAAAGTCTGTTAGCTGCCAGAGCTCTCATGGACTTCTAAAGTGTGCTGCCACATTTTCCTCCTTAACCTCCTCAGATAGGGTAACTGCTACAAGTGGCATGTTACACTCAGTTCTCAGTTCGCTGTTTTAATATCTGAGCTCTTTTGAAACTCCAGGGTGGCTCTGGTAAGCTGATTACTCTTACCCATAATTTTAAAAAAATATTTTCTTTTAAATACAGTAATAGACTGACATTAAACAAACAAACAAACAAACATCCACAGAAAAAAAACAAACAAAAACCTAACCAACAAAACAACCCTACAGTTTTCCTACCTATGTAATTCCATAGATATCTTTGTTATTCTCCTACAGAGCTGCATCTTCCCCCGGCTTCTTGATGACACCCATACTAAAGACTGGATTTGGTATAGGTAGCTCAGCAAAACCATTTTCTATGACAGTAAAACATGAAGATGAAAACTCACACAAGAGCAACTAGACTAGGTCTTAAGAGAATTATATATCTTTGAGAAAAACACTAAGCTGGGCTTAGTCACTGACAAAAGAAGCAAACAGTCTGTGGAGAGCTTCAGAGAAGCAGCAAGTACAAGCAAAACTTCCATCCTGTCCTCATCCCACTGAAAGAACCACTCAAGATAGACAGCACTACCAGATCAATACATTTTTAAAGGAAGCTGCTCCTGAAATTCTTAAGAGCTTTGTAATCATGACTGATGTTCAAATAATTTGATACAAAGATTTTCAGTAATAAAGATGTTTTGGAGGAAGAACACAGAACATAGGAACCTACTTGCCAAATCAGAAGAGGTGGCCAGAGTAGGAGCTGTGATTACTATTCTATTTGCAGTAGCACTCAGCTGATCCACTGCAGATTCAGAATAAAATATTATAGAAAAGTGCAAAACTTGAATCTCTTCTTTACTTTCTAAATCTCATTTAGAATGTTTTTTGTATTCTTAGTTTATACTATCTTGAATCCTCATTAATTCTAGACCATTCTGCCTTTCGGAAATCCATTTTACATAGTAAGTTTCAATTCTGTTATTATTTTTAAGTTTATTTTAAATGTACTACCTTAAAATGCCATTAGTATACCCTGGGATTCATATTGTGAGAGAAGATACACAAATATGTAACTATCTCACTTACCGCTTTTATCTAAAATGTCTTAAATCTAATGAGTTTACATGCTAAATTTCTACCAATCATTATTTAATGATTTTAATTGCACTGCGTTTAGTTTTTAGAACAAGACATATTAATACAACATACTCTATGACAATTTGTATTCCCCAGAAATACTAACGAGTATGAGTTAGCATAGATTACAAAAAAGTCGCTGAACACTTCTGCCTCAGGGTTTTAAACTGCTTCAGATATTTTTGACCAGATTTAGAAAAATATAGGATCTGGATGATTGCTTCCGAATTACACTTTGGAAATGTTCCACTTTCTCTAAGCTTCCACACAGCACCTTTCCCTATTCTGTACTCTCTTATTGGTCCATTTCCTTCATTTTTCTCCTGTTCATGTTCACATTTGACATTGTTTCCACTCCATAAGCATGCAGAATTTTACAATGTATTTTTTTCTGTCACTTTATACAAGTCCTGCACAAAAATACAACTCTAAAGACCTTTTTATAACACTGTTACAGATTATAGTTTTAACAGAATCGTTTGTCATCTGAATAATGTCCCTGGTGCAAGACGGCATTAGCGCAGATCCCAGCCTGTAACAAATCCTGTCAGGCAGTGCTGATAAGGTCCTTTCAGCTCCAGACTGTTCAGACTGTATTAGACACAGTCACATTAGGCCAGCATACTGTCAATATTCCCCTGATCTCTGCAGGCTGTGGAACTGCAGCCTGGCTTCCCCTTGCCTGCTCTAGAGTATTTCCTGTACTTAGTTTTTCTGCATGTCCCCCAGGCCAGACTTCCAGGCAAGGGCTGACAGTATACACGTCCCCCCATCAGCCTCTGGGGACTCCACTGTTAGGATTCATCCTTCAAGAACATGTGAGGTTGAGCCACTATGTGCATGTGTTTCCTTGTTGTAGATGGTTTTTAGATTAATATTGGGCATTTTTTCAGGTGAGATCATAGGACCCTTGGGAGACAAGAAATCCAGTCCAAACCCATCCCTAATACTACAAGAGTTTCTCCTCCATATCATGGGATCTGCCTTCCATGCAGCATACTTTCCTCTTTCCTGGATGACTCCACAGAGTCCCTACTTTAATAAAAATATTATCTCTGTTTTTCTGCCTTTCTTAAGCTTCCTGCCTGAGAGCTTCCCTGCCTAAGTCAACACTGGGTGTGACAGGTTTCTGCAATCATGGCCCTGAGCACAGCACCCTCTGCAGCCCATCCCCTCCTCAGACAGCTGTTTGCAGGTGTCCTCTTGGCTCGGTCAGCTCACACAGGGAGTAGCTGACATCCTGTTGTACCTCTGCTGACTTGAGATTGCATTTGGAGGTGTGCTGTCCTTAATGACTAAACCTGCTGTGCTGGGGGCAGCTGTCTAAAGATGGCCTGGAAAAAGGTTTTAGTTGCCTCTCCACCCATCTACTTGAGCTCGCCAGCAGTTTGGTTTTCAAGAATCTGCATTTGACCATCATTTCTTTTTCTTCCTTACTGGGGGACTTCCACATTCAAACAAACCACTGTCCCCAGCAGAGTTTCTGGAGAAAACTGACTTCATGAAGGATGTGGCTATCTTACTTTTGTAAGTCAGGACAATTCAGGTTTTTTCATCACTGTAGGCAAAACTGAACATACTGGAGGCAGAGTAACTTCCCTCAGCTCCATACCCCATGCTGTCAGCACTCTGTTAGTCCACGGCAACACAGCCTCTCCTTTAGCTGCAAGAGGTGGAGATGAGGACCAGGCAGAATGGGGCTGGGCACCCACATGGCAGGGCTACCAGCACTCATTAATCCAGACTTTGCTTGGGCTACTCAGTGAGAACCTTGTCTAGGAGAGCTGCTCTGCTGCTGTTATTGCCACGTTGAAGGAACGTGGTTACAGAGTTGAACTGCAACAGCTGCAGCTCAAGATGAGACTCCCTCTTGCCCCTTTCCTTAAGAACATGATTTGGCCCCTCCTCTTAGTCTGTCTCTGCAAACACCTGCTCTAGTCTGACCTTGCTTATACCGAGCCACAGTTTCAGTGTCCTCCCATCTGCATCTGAGGGGCTGAAGCTCGATGATCCTGCACTGTTTCTGTCTGACAAAGGAGCCTGACAGCATCCAACTGAGTCCACACACATCAAAAGAGTCTTGATTCACAAGAAGCAGTTCCCTCCAAATTGCGAGAGCACTTCTTACTACCGATAAAATGTAAAATCCAGAGCTAAAAGCAACAACAGAGTGAGGATAAGGTTATTATTTTATTCCATAAATAGATGGTACTATATTGTGTATTACAAATACCACAATGAACTGAGCATAGGCAAAATAGGTGCTTAAGTAGAAAAGAATAGATTTTGAAATTTAAATGCATAATCCGTAAACCTGAGTTTTAGTCCCTGGAACCCCTTCCAAAAGCTGAACAGAGCTAATGACAGTGACTTCAAGTTCTAGTTACTTGTAATTTTTTTGTTGTTGTTGTTGTTGTTGGGGATCTTTTTAAATTGATAATAAAATAAAAAAATTTATATGGCAAAGAGAAGAAAATATCAATCTTGATCTATCCTCTCAAGACTTCACATTTTTGCCTCTAAAGATACCTATCTGTCATTATCTTCTGTATTACATTGTGATCAAGGGACAAAAATGACAGAAGAGAAAAAAAATGCAGGCAGTATTATCTGTAATTTATTTAGTGGATACAAGTCATAAGAAAAAGACATATGAACTGCTGTTTCCTTATCTTTTTTATAGCAACCCACTTTCTGTCAGAAGCCTAAATTGTACAGAAAAGCATTAAAAGCAATTTTGCAAAAGGTCATAATTGCAACAACAGCCAGCATTTCCTAACTAACCTTGGGAACTCTTCAGTAAATTGCAATATTCAGTAGATGACATCTCTCTATTAATAGATACAAAAAATGTCCTGCTTTTCCTAACATGTGTGTGCCACACATGGAAGCAATTTCCTGTTACAGTATTATCTGGACTGTGAAAAAGAAAACATTCACTTCCAGGAGGCCTGACTGACAACTTTTCTCGTATTTTCCAGCAGGCCCGGATACACGATATAGAAGCTCTGAGTAAAAGACCTTTTACATCCTATTTATTATCCCTTTAATAGGAACAGATCTGTAGCATGATGAGACACATTAGCAAGGTCATATATTCATTTCCCTAGTAGGAGACAAGCACTATTTTCTACTGCGACTTATATAAGTTATACAGACATCATTTTCATTCATGAAAAGCATTTTTGGTAATGAATGCTACCCATTTAATATATGTACAGTCTTTAAGCTTTGTAAATACAATTATTCTTGTTTGCAAACAAAGGCTAATCACTTAAACTGATGTCATTTAAAACAAGAGTGTCAGTCAGAAATAAATTGGGGAATTCTGATACATCTTGTGCTGCCATGATTTTAAATACTGTCAGCCTTTAGGATCAGGCTTTTGATGTGTCTTCTGTTTTGTTTGGCTCATACTCTTTAAGAAAAAACAAAACTTGAAGATGAATAAAATAAGTTCAGAGTATTGCACCTTCAGAAAAAAATGTGTAAAATAACTGCAGCTTTCCAGGAGGGAATTTACTTAATACAAGTCACAAAATGGTGAAAAATAGGGTTATAATCACATTTAATAATGATTTATTTATACAGAATAAGATGACTGAATGACTTTATAGAAACACACAGCAGAATAAACAGTAATTATTCTGGGAAAAGAGAGGAGGTGGATAGTTCTGACCACGTTCCCCTGTGCTCCTGCCAGCTTGGCTGCATCTGCTACGCACGGGGCTTGCAACACCACAGCTGCAGAGCCTGGCTGCAGATGCAGTTACATGGAAAAAAGCCTGTACCTGGGCTGGAAGACCCTACTTGCATGGATGGAGAAGGAAAGCAGGACAAGGTGGAACAAAGCACTTCTGAAACTCAAAGATGTATTCACACATAATGCTACTAACACAACATGTAGCCACAGTAAATACAATCACAAAGTATGCCTGGTGTAGATCCAGATGAGATGATGCTTGTGCTTAAGGGTGAGAAGTGAATAGTAACAATAAAGTGCTAAATATAACCTTAAAAGAAGGATGCAGTTTGGAAAGAAAGAAACTGAGAGAGATATTTCTAACTATAAAGAATGGGATTTTATGCTCTTAATAGTTTATAGTAAAGAGGTGAAGAAAAACTTACAGGACTTAAATAAAGCACTATGGTACCTTCTGTAAGTAGTCTTATGAATTACTAAATGGCATATAAATTGGAAAAGATGTCATTGGGGTGCTTTTAAAAATCACCAAACATACTAAGTCTAGGACACTCAGTCTGTCTATAAACTAATTACAAGCAGGCTGCATCACATTCTTTTTCATACCCTTGCACATTACAGAGCCAAATTTAGGTTAGCTGTGAAGCTGGAGATAAATGCAAAAGGATTTCAATTGCTGAGAAATGTTTGACTTCACTAAAAAAAAAAAAACAACCTCAGAAAAAACAGAAGAAAAAAAAATAGATAGAAAAAAGAAGCATCTCCAGAGGTTTACTGCTAGCTTAGTTTCTGGTTTGTGTCAACTTGTTTATATCAGCTGCTGATTTGCGTCACTGGCTTGGCTTTGTGGTTGTATCTGGGGCCTGATGGACACCCTGGTGCATTAAGAAATTCACCACAACAGTACAACATGTTAAGATCAGATAGCACAGCCTAATGTTGTTTTCTTAAGCACACACACCACACACAACCCTACTAAGAAGTTACTGCAGGCAGCTAAGAGAGATGAGCTCTAGGTTTGATGCAAACCACCTTTAAATTCAGATAATAGGAAAATGTCCACGTAGCACTAAGAAAGTGCATATTACATATTTTTAGGGCTACCAAAAGTTGGGCATATATTTTTAAAGGGTTTGTATTTCTAGAAATCAAAATACCTTATATGTCTTCATTTCCTCTAACGTTTTAGTAGAGGCACCTTGAGCCAGTGCATACTTAATGTGTTGTGCAGGGAAATTTTTTATTTTGAGATGTAAAATACTATTTTAGCTGTGGCTTAAATTAGCTCATCGGAAATTTTAGAAAGCAAATCCTGAATATTTAAGCTTAAACTTCTGACCATTTGCAATATTGACCACAATATAACTTAGATGCTCTGCCTAAACCACATGGAGTGCCCATAGAGAAGTCAGTTACACTTTAAGCTTTGTGCCCATGATTAGATGGCACACGTTCACATTTACAGAACTGTCTATAAAATGCCTGTCTTACTGAATGCTGCAGAAATGATGCTTTCCTGCTATTCCATAAGCACAAAGTTTAAACACTAATCAGGGACTATTGGAATTCTGAGGGCAGACTTCAATAAAGCTTTTACTTCAGCTGAGGTTCTGTTTCACATTTTCTGTTCAAGCTTCCAGAAAAAAGCCTTACAATTCTTTCTATTTTTGTGATAGTTCATAGAAGATCTAGTGAACAAACAAGGAGAATACACCTTAATAGACATATTTCATAAGACAAAATAAAATGTTTTCCAACACGTTTGCTTTATGCAAACTTCCTGTAAAAAACAACAGCTCCAAGAGCCTCAAAATATTCTACAAACATGCTCCTGAAATAAAACATGGGTTTTCTGTTTAGAAATAACAAATTTTATCTTTTATGTTAGGATATTAAAATTACTTCCAGTACAAATACTACGGTTAAAATCTTTTGACCAATATGCTTTACTTCTCTTTTATTTCTGAAAATTTCAATATACTTGGCTTTTGCCCAATTTGAGATGAAGTCAGATTTTGAAATCTTGAATTCTAGAGTGAAGCAGAATGATTATCCCCTAGGTTGTACTGATAATATCCTATATTTTAGATTGAGGAGCTGCCATTCTAGAGACTACCCAGTGAATCCAGGAAGACCCACCAAAGCAAAAACAACTTCCAAAGAACAATAATCCAATTTTTAAACAACGGGTCCAGGAGCAATTCAGGGAAAAGCACATCCTAGTCTGTATAGTCTAGAGATATTTTTCAGAAGCATATGGTTCACTACAGCAGAATGCATACAGAAATAGTTCTGCTGCCTGCACAGAAAATGAAAGTGAATATTACAAGAGATGCTAAAGCAACTTTACATTTCCCAAAATATCCTACAATGCAGGAGTAACTCAGTAGTGAGTACAATTTCCTGGAGCGATGTGCAATATTGTCCTTGTGAAGTAAAAAAGCTGATCTCCCAAGCACACAATGCCCATTCTCATCCTGAGGAACTTCTCCCTTCTCCCCCCTGTTCTGTGTGTTGTCACAAAGCACCATATTGCATCTTGACTGACAAGGTATTCACCTACAGTCATCACTTTTGATAGATACCTTTTTCAAGAGGATCTGGAACATACGGTGTCAAAGAGAAATTTATCACTTGGCAGCTTGGTTTGTTGAGTTTGACCTGCATTTTGAAGTAAATAGCAGATTCTGTACAGAACTGCTACAACTTACTCTTTCAGAAGTATAATACAACAGCAAATACTAGCGACAGTTTTCATTGAGTCTTTATTAGTAATCACTGTTAGAATATGTTTGAGAGAAACAAAGGAGTTTTGATTTCATTCAACAGCTTTTATAAATATTTCTTCATCTGCCTCTATATCAGCACTCCTCTGTTCTGGAACTGTGAGCTTCCAGAAACATTGTGAAGTGTTAACAGAGCTGGTGAAATCTGCCACACCAGCTGGAAGAGGCACACTGAGGATCTGGTGAGTAGGAATGAGCCAGAAATTTAGCCGGAATAGGTCTGTGGTTTCAGGGCTGTGCCACAGACTTTGGGCTTTAAGGAACTCTGGTCCCGCTGGCTCCAGCATAGGAAGGAAGAACAATGAGAAACAATAAGGAGCAATTTGGCCATGGTTTGGTGTATGAAGACTGTGCTGAAGATAGCAGAACTCCCTGGATGCCCAACTCCAGCACAGGGAGGATGGGAAGAACACAAAAGGGATGAGCAGTGGTCTTCAGTGGTTTTCTGCACCAAAGAGCACTGTCACCTCATCCACATGGGTGCTACCTCCTTTGGGGGCCCTTCTGCTCTTCACCACTATAATAGAGTGTTGCCTTCCTAACTCCTAAAAGGAGTTTTCCCTTCCCTATGTTTTCAAGTCTCTTGATTCAGCCATCCCAGACAGTTTTTGTGATTCCCAAATTCCATCCTTTCAGGCCTCCTTAAAAATAGCAGAAGGGCCCCAAAGTATGCCACTAAGACAGTCAGAGAAATTTGGAAAGGAGGTTTTGCAAAAATATTTACTATGTGAACACCCTTCTGCTGGTCTTCATAGGAACTGAAGAAAGTGACCAAGGGGGAAATCTGAAACCGAAGCTTCTAACTGAACCCACAATTAATACAAAATCAACATGCCCTGCCTGTAATGACAACTGAAAAACTATGCCAAAAGCACAAGCCTTTAGTGTCTTCATAACTTTACAATAATTTTTTTCCAATTTGTGTAAGTGTATATTAGTTGAGTAAGATACACAGAAAGATGTGTCCTCTTTGGTGCTCTGCTGACAGCTTAAACTAATTCTGTTTAGTTCAGAGGTTTGATTAATTGCTTATTGTCAATTCTGACTACTAGCCACTTACTTTGATGTAGCAAATCTGGAAAATAAGAAGTTAAATCAGTCCTTTAGTCCAACCATCTTCTCTAGCTGAGAGCATTAGAAAATTAAAATTTGGCTGTATTATTACATTTTATTTCCTCAGACATTTCAGCATTGGGAAATAATTATTGTAGGAAAAAGGTGTATATGTTTTGCTTTTTTTTTTTTTTTTTTTTTGATAGACAAGTAACTGCTTTTGAAATAAACAACTGTAAATTGCACTGTACATAATGTTGTTTGAGTCTTATCACTTAGTTTTTCACACTCCGTTTTTTATGTAACTGACATGGTGAGAATGGGTGAGGCAGAGTTAGTACAGTTATATAATGTGATAGAGAATCTACTGTGCAGCTTTCCTATACCATGACAGAGATAGCTACAGCAATGTAGGGGAAAGTCATTCTTGGCCTGAGAAAGTCACTGCTTGTTACCAGTGAAAGCTGCTCTGATAGTAGGTGAAAACCCTGTGGTTGCAGGTACATGGACTTTCCATAAAAATGAATATTTGATGTTGTTCAGAAGAGACTCCTGAGAACAACACCACAAAGAGAATTTAATAACTTTGAAGAGAACTAACAAAATTTTCAGCCAAAACAATGAATGTCACAGATCTAAGCGTCCAGATTAAAAAAGGTGGAGGACAGCAAAAAAAATCAAGTATCCCCTGCTTCATTCCAAAGAGTTGAAAGTGGAGGAGGGCTTGTGGACATGCCATATCAAACAAAAACTTCTCCCATGGGAAATGTCTAGCCACGTGTACAGGGACAGTATTACTGTAGATCAGAGGGTGAGACTATGAAGGAAAATACCGTTTTGCCAAACAGCCTGTCAAAGACTTGGCATCTTTTGGGATATTTGTCCAAAATTTCATGTTTTTAAGCCTTTGCAAATCAGAGAGAATAGTTTTGTGAAAAATATGTAAACAGGTCAGTATGACACTCATCAGATGAATGGGTAACTCATTTTAAGACAGTGGCAAATGCTGTAATGCAGTTATTGCTCAACTTCCATATTTAACTGGTGCCAGTATCACTGAATAAAAACACAATTTAATATATTACACTATCCAACTATTGGCTTGGTGAACACTTCAGGTCAAAGACTCAGTCTGCTTTCTCCTTACAGTTTAACAGAACACACGTTTGAGGCTCAGAAAATCCTGTGCTAAGATACCTTCAACAAATCACTTCAGTGTGCCACAATTTCCCTACAAATTAAACAAAGCACAATATTTTTAATTCTTAGCAAAGTGCTTTCAAATCAACTGATCAAACTTTAGAAACTGTACAAGTGCCATTACTTCTGTGTGTTTATTTGAATGTAGCACTTAGCATGATAATATTAATAAGGCATATTAATATTAATATTTCTGTGTAAACACATACATGTTTTTACCCAAATTCTTAATTTAATGAATACATTCATGTAAGCTACTGCAGTTGTCTTTCTGGTACCTTTATAAAATTCATGAATGATGCAGAGTATGCTGCTCTCCTCCACTATTTTTCAAGCCATCTGTATTTCTCAATTTATGTTCATTTAAACTAGTTTCCTGTACACAGAGGGAAGGGTTTCTAGCAGAGAAATACAGAAGTAGCTACAACAGGCTATTTAGAATTCTAGCCCTTTTACCCATCCCTCTCTCATCTCTAATGTAAGCCTAGCAGACTTGGTAAATTAAATTGGAAGACACATGCACTTTTCAACTATTGCTGTGCATAATCCATCAATTCCCCTTCCCTGCAGTTAAAGCCAAGCCTCCAGGCTGAATCTGAACAGCCAATACCTTCTTTTTCTGTGACATCTGCAACAAGATGTTAAGGGAAAGCTAAGGTACAACGTGTAAATACTCTGGTGTTCATCAGTAAATTTACTGGCTGATTATTTTTATTTTCCATTGGCTCATAGCATAGTCATATTATGACAAGATAATCCAGGCTGGAATGGACCTCAGAAGATTTATACTCCAGTCTTCTGCTCAAAGCAGGATCAGCTGTAAGGTCAGACAAGGTTTCTCAGGGCTTTATCTATCCAGGTCATGGAGAAGATGCATGCCCCACAGGGCAAATTATTCCAGTGTTTGATTGTCCCCATGGTAAAAAAGTTTTTTCTTATATCCATTCTAAACCGCTCTTGCTTCGGCTTTTACCTTCTGTCTTTGGTGCTCCACCATGCAGCACTGTGAAAGGATCTGTCTGCTTTTCTATAATAATTTGATCATAGCAAGGGAAAGGCTGTTTTGTTTCACCTTACCTCTCTCTCGTGCAGACTGAACAAGGCCAGCTCCTTCAGCCTCTCTGATAAGCAAGTGCTTTAGACTCCTGGGTTGCCTTGTGCTAAACTCACTCAAGTTTATTAATGACTTTCCTAAAATGGAGGGGCCTGACACTGGACATAGCCTTCCATATTTCATTTCATGACTAGGGATCTCATGGGTACTGACTAAAGAAGGGTAGTTACTTCTCTTGATCCTGTTAGCACAGCTCAGGAAGCTGTTGTTTTTCTTTACTGCCAGGGCATGCTGCTGGCTCATGTGCAGCTTGCTGTCTGACAATACTCCCATGGCCTTTTTTGCTTTCACTATCTCTGTCTAGTAGTTCTTGCAGTCCAAAGCATGACTTAGGCTCATAAAATCCAAATTCCTGTCAATGGCATCATCTGTGCAACCAGACATTGACCCGTGGAATCCATCTGCCCCTCCAAGCCTTTTCTCTGCACTGGCAAGACAACATCACCTGGGTCTCCATAACTTTGGTCCTCATTCCCATAACTGTCCAATCACACCTGATATGTTCAAGGTTCCCGCTCTAGATGTATTAGTTCTGCCAATGTACTTCAGCAGCAAGAGAAATAGCACATGGGTCAGAAAAACCTTGGCAGTTTCTTTGCAGCATGCTAGATCTGAGCTCCCAGCAAGCACCAGACTTCTTAGACAGCAAGCTGGGTAAACATATTGGGCCTTCTGTACCCCTAGAGGTGAGTCCGATGCTACTGTGAGTCATGGCTTCCCCTTGGTGCTAATGTATTGCTTGCCAGGAGGCTGTTTCCTTCCCAGGGATGCCTGTATCTAACCTTGCCTGCTACCAGCACATTGAACAAGTCCTGCAACTGCAGGTCAGCCATCCTCCCCTCACTAGGAGTCACCAGACTCCTGTCTTTCCCAGGCTGGGGCTTTCCACTTGACTCCCACAACTGACTGTGGTCTCTGGCTGCCCCTTTGTGAAGTTACAGGTTCAGACTTTTGCATATGCAGGATGTCTATGAAGATGCCATTTATTCTCCATGCTGCTGTGCAGTTTGTCCTCTTGCTCCCACAGCTACCTGTCTTGGTAAAATATTTCCCCATGTAGTGCACACCTTGGGCAGGCAAGGACACTGTTCTCCTGCTCCACCTCAAGGAGACACACCAGCTGTGCTCTGCAGTCTGAGAGCTGAAAACTTCATCCTCCCACTGGAGTTGTGACTCGAATAGAGGTTGTACCAGAGATGGTTTCTCTATCTAGTGCTGCCCTGTGCCCTGTGTCCTGCTGCTGCTGAGTCCGACATGGCCTTCTGCAGATTTTTGCTCCCCTTCCATGTACCTTTCTGAGAAAACTGCTGCTTTTGAGAGCTGTGCCCTGGGGCCTGTGCTCTGGGACTGCTAACATGAGCTGAATCAATACTTGAATCTTTAACCAGGATCAATCTTTCCCAGCAATAGAGTCTGGAACTGAGGACACCAGAAAATAAACACCCCCAGAAGATTTAGATGCAAAGTCCAAAGCAGCTCACCAAGCTGCAACCACTGGAAGAGCCCAAGAAGTACCCCAGCTCCATGGCATGGTCCCAATCCCATGAATTGCCACTCTGAACACCAAATCCCTCTTTGCAGCTCGTGAAAGAGAGCTGTGTTCCTGAAGGAACCTTGCTGTTACAGAATTAGCCTGGCTCCAGTATGGGTACCTCCTCCTGAGACTAGACATCCACTTGTCCTGACAGCAGTGTGCTCATGAACTCAATCCCCTCGTCTCCACTGCCCTCAAAGCAGTGGAAGCCAAGCACAGGCAACTCTCTCCACAATGAAACAGTTCCATCACCGTGATCAGTTGTGTCCCCTCTTGCAAAGCAAGCCTAGCAAAGCACCCTAAAGCATTGATCAGTTGTAGAGGCCATCACCACACACCCACATCACATCCACAGTAACTGGAAACCCACCACAGACACAGAATCATAGAATCGCCTTCACAGAATAGAAATCTATGCCTTGGTTTGGAATGGACCTCTGAAATCATTGAGTCCAACCATTAACCCAACACTGACAATTCCACCACTAACCATGTCCCTAAGCACCGCATCTATAGGTCTTTGAAATACTTCTGGGGATGGAGAATCAATTCCCTGGGCAGCCTGCTCCAATGCTGGGTAGTCCTTTTGGTGAAGAAGGACTGTACCTCACCAAGGTCCTACACCAAGAACTTCTGCTAATGAGCAGTTAGAAACTGCTCAAACACCCTCTAAGCAGGTCTCACTTAGCTCATGGCTGCAGCTGCCCTTGTAACATCCAAAAACTAACAGGATTTTTTGTAGAAGTCATCACTCGACAATTATGACAGATTCAGATTTTCTACTTTCCATCAGCAGTTGGTTTTAAAGAGCCTATATGGTATTGTTAGCACCTCAGGTGTGTCACTTAAATTCCTAAGATGGCTGTGGTGGACAGTGTAGGGATCCACATATTGCTAATCTTTGATAATTACCATATTACACCAAAAAGTTTCTTCTGAGACAGTAAGTTTCTTAAAATACCACTTTTTCTTTCTTTGGACTTAAAAATTAGCCACACAAAAAAGAAACTATGTAATAAAAGAAGGTAAGTTATATACATAAGGTTATGCCATGTCCTTTCAATATGCATATACTTCTCCCACTGCAATGAAAATGTCGCCTGCACACTGATAGCTAGACTTTGGCTTAAAATACTGATACCCTGTTTAGACTAAGAGAGATATTGTCGGAAGTGATAAGGTAAAAATGTGACAAAATATTTTTTTTCTATCTTTTTACAGTGCTCACGTAATTCTCTGGGCAAAAGGGTAAAAAAAAAATAAAACTCAACATTTCAAAGCTCCGCTCATAAAATAAAATAAATGTCAAAACTCCTAGATTGTAACAAACTGCTATGAGATGGAGAAAATATTGTAAGAAAAATATTTCTAAACCAGAATGCCAAATAGACTCTCACATATGATAAGGGGGAAAAATTCTTTAAATACAAGAAGAGTCTGGTTTAAAATGAAGCATAATAACAAACTGGACATTTAATAATAATAAAGAAAATAATAAAGAAAAGCCTAAAATTAACTAAACTATGCTGTGTGAAAGGTTATGAAAAGGGAGTGAAAGAGAAACAGTGTTTGACAGGGGAATGTGCAATTCTCATTGCTGTTGTTAGAATTTGTACATATATCAGAGACAATGTGCTTCATTGTATATTGCAGAATTCAGAAATATTGAGACAAGATCCAGAAAAATGAGGAGCAATAATTCACCACTACCATCACTTTCAGCCCTCTGACTTTACAGGTAGGCATTGCCTTGTCTAGTTTACATGGGACTAAAAATGAGACTGAACTGATATTCTTTGCATACCATTAGGAGGCACATCTGGAGTCATGAATTGCCCATGACAGATAAAGCCATTGCCACAGCATCCTCTCAGATTTAATTTCAGAATTCAGAATAGCTGGAACTTCAATTTACAAAAAAACTATTTTCTTAAAACAGGGGGGGGATGTCCCAGGCAATACAAGCCGTGAGGATCTGCCATCTACGTCTTGCCACTAAAGACTTAAAACTTGAATTTAAGCATCCAACGCGTTTCAATATACTATTCTGACGTATTGTCTCCAAAGCAAAATATTAGGGGATTTTAGTGGAGTTTTAATTCTTCATGCATGAGTACCATCTAGACATTTTGTTCCAATGTGGGATGAAAAATATTTCCAAATCTTGAAATTTTTCATGGAACTGAAATTAGGTTTGCCAGCTTGCACCAGTTAGCACAAAGGCCATTTCAAAAGAAAATACAACTATTTGATGCAAGTAGGGACAAGAACACATATTTTAGAACACAAAGGGCTAAAGTAAACTTCAGCTGTTTTCAACAACAAACAAATATTTCTGTAGTCTCAGGGAGTGAGCCCAAGGCCTGGACACTGTTTGCATGTACTGAGCTCAGAAGTGCATTGGGATGCAGTGCTTGGAATTACTCCTGTTATGAGTTCTTTGCGAAACAGAATGTAGGAAGGAAGAAGCTCTGTAAAGGCCCATTCTACATCTCCAATATCACCATCATATAAAGTGAAAACCTTTGAGGTAACTCAGACTCTGAATGTGTGAAAGATACTTATCTATGGAAGCTGAGCTGCTCTTTGAGTCTAAGGAGTTTCTTGGGGCAATGCTGTACACAACTGAACTGTTGGAAACACTTGTACATAGCAAGTGCATTGGCTGCTAACCTGTGAGCACCACAGCAGTTGTACACTTTCTGTCTTCTGCAGCACAGAAGGCTGGGCCAAGCTCACATGCTAACCCACAGCTTTGGCTCAGGAGAAGGAGATGGTGCCTTTTCCAGCACCTTAAGTGCTCTGAGAGGGCCTAATAGCTGTGATTGGCCTCACCTGGGGACTTCTCACACATCCCCTGTCCATTGGCTCAGGAGCCCCATCTAGGCTCAGGCTCTGCCAGGTGATCTGGACTAGCTCTGGCTTATCTTCTCCCCTGCCAGGAACTGCAAGTGTTTTTAACCAAACAGTCCCCTTGTATTTTGTGTACACCTGAAAGAATTCACTGTAAAGCTTGAAAATGGAAGTCTTGTAATGCGTCACACCATGAGCCTTTTACGATGATTTTGTCAAGAAGCAACTTATGTGGACACTTCGGTAAAACCTGCCATGTTGTCTTAGTTTGTGGATGTGGTGGGTTGGCATTAAGGAAAAAAAGTGGAAAATACCTATGGATGTGATGAATCTGAGAGAGGCTGCTGGGAGTTTCTTCTCTGCCTGAGGCCTGGCCAATAGCTGGCCAGTTCTGAGAACTGACAGCATTTTTCACCACTGAAAAGTGAGATCACCTTTGTGAATACCGCCTTTTAAACCTAAGCCCGGGAGCTTCTGTCTCTCTTTGTTTCCAGCTTTGAAAGGTAACAGGACTCCGGCTGGCCCCTGCTCCCCTTGCGGCCTGTCCGGCCTGGGGGGACGGGGCTGAGCCGGACTCCAGCAGCTCCCAGGCGGGCGATGGAGACTGAGGAGCTTTCCCTGAGCGAGGCCGGGGCCAGGCTCTGCTGTGGCTGTCCTGGGAAACCCTCTGGGTCCTATTCCTGCAGGGTGGATGAAGCCTTTCCCAGGGGGAGGCTCTCCTGGCCCTAGGCTGGGCTGCTGACATCCCCACCATGGCCTGCACAGACGGCTCTAAGCCGAGAACTGTTGGCTCCTTCCCTGCGGCTGCTGGGCTGAGAGAGACACCTGAAATCCAACATCATGAGTACCTGCTGCGGTGTGGGCCAGATTTTAACCCTTTGATTTTAACTCCCAGATGAGACTTAATCCCTTTCCAGAGAGAGGAAAGCAAGAGTGATCAACATGTAAAGAAACAACGTAAACCATCAAAGTCAGTAAAAGAAGGAGTCAAGCCTCAGATAGAAGGAGAATGAGGAGATGCTTTAATAAGCTAAAATATTCTTTTACTAAGGCCAAGAAGATGGACAATAATGTTCTGAAAAACTCCTTTAATTCATGAAAGAGTATTTGGGAGGAATTAAGTGTTTCGAGATGTAGATCTGAGCAAAGGTATCCATTGATGAAGCTAAGCTGATAGTAGAGCAGATCCCATGAGATGCTGGAACAGAGAAAGAGAAGTGAGAGTTGATAAAGACACTTGGCCCCCAGGGAGAAAAGGAGAAAACCTCTGTTCCCAGAGATGATCACAGAGACAGATGAAGAGAACCTTTGCCTTTGAATAACTCATCCTTAAAATAATACCCCTTGAGTTCATGGCCCATGAACACACACCTCAGGGTGGTGTGAAAATGGGAGGAAAGCATGAGGGCAGAGTTTTTTTTCCGGGCAGCTGCCAATCATGGGAATGAAAAGCCATGAGAATACTGTTTTCTTGTAGAGAACTCTCCATGAAATAACAAGAGAGAACTCTTCTCTCTACAAAGACTGATGAAAAGACTATTGTATAGTTGGGACTGCTTTAACCACCAGGTTTTGTCTCTGTGTTGTCAGTTAGACAAGGGAAAAGTTAGGTAGTGGGGAGGAAGGGTTTCTGGAAGTTTTATTATGGTTTCTTATTCTTGTAATTCTGTTAATAAACTTTATTCCTTTTAAGTTTTAAGCCTCTTTTGCCCTTCTCCTAATCCATATCTCACAGCAAGAAATGAATAAGTATTCTAGTGATTTTTAGCTAGTGCTAAAACCACGACAGTGGACTGTCAAGTTTCTCAGTAAGTCAGGGTATTAGCATCAGTACTATAAAGCGTCATTTGATATTGCTACTCTATGTGGTTATTAAAACACGTTACAAAATACTAATCACCAGCTTTTCATTTCACCTAGTGACAGTGTAACTGCACATAGCACTACTTAGAAGATGACAAAAACTTTTTTTTTTTTTTAAAAAAAAAGCAACCTTAGTAAACAGTTTTGAAGTTATTCTTCTTATCTGAGATCCTGAGAATGGAGCAAAACAGCTTATCTTGAGAAGAAAAAATATGAAGCAAAATACTTGATACTTGCAATTTCCTCCCCAAAATTATTGAAAATAAGAAGTACCAGTAATTAAAAATCACAGAGTGCTAGTGTACCTGGTTATTTTCCAGCTCCTAGGTGCAATTGTATAATCACTGCAGATAGAAAGACATGACTAATCTTGTGGTTCTGAAACTATGTGAAAGTACCAGTAGGCATAAAGGATGACCTTCAATTTTTCTACTGCACCAGTTATTTTTCCCATGAGCTCTATAGCTTGAAGCTATAAAATCTAGTTCTAGGTGTATGTAGCTAAAATTTAGCACCTGCTTGTCAAATTTAAGAATAAAATTTTGCATTAAAGCAACTTGTTAATAAAATATAGGGAAAGTATTAACAACATGTATCCTCTGCTGTTTCTGTTTACTTTAAATGGGCAACACTGGAGTTCAGTTAGTACAAATATACTCCAGCTAACCTACGGTGGTAGGAAATAGTTCTGCTTTACTGGCACTATTCAAAATGAGAGTTCTTTTGCATTATGGAAATGTGGAGAGTTAGTCTAACTTTGATCGTCAAAACCAGTATACAGTTCCTTGAGCACAAAGAACCCCAAAGACTACATGAAATTCCCTCTGAAAGTCAGATTTAGGATGTAGCTGGAGGCATTGTTCCCAGTCAAGCACTGAACTGAAAAGATAGGCTTTCTTCTAGAGCCTGGAAGACTGGGCAGGAGGCAGGAGATGGCAAATGGGATTTGGTTCACGGTTCATCTGGCACAGTGTATGGGTTGTGGGCCTGCAGTTAAGGCCAAGATTCAGATCTGATTGTGTCAGGTTTTGAATTAATGACAGTAAGGATTGAAGACCAGTGTTTATCCTGAGAATTTCAAGGAACCTGGTACTGATGCAAGCAGCAGCAGTGAAAGATTCATGGTAAATTATTTGGTAGCTGGTGGTCGCCAGGCTGTAGATAGCTAAAATGGGTGTTATGCTTAGGACGTAGGGCAGAAGAGCTATAAGAGTTTGCTTTGCTTCACTATGTAAGGTTTAAGTCTCTGTAGCAGTTTTCCCATTTCCTTTTAATAAAATACTTTGGAGATGGTCTTATTTCATCCAGAAGGACTGCAAAGCTGTCCAAATATGAGGCTCATGGGAGCAAATACATCACTACTGCACCTTCAGAAACAGATAAGAAGAAAGCTTCATAAACCTGTTTTATGAAGCTTTTGCAAAATCAAATAATGGATGAATTTACACTTGTAACCCATTTTTAAAAAGTTCAAGGTGACAAAACTGATATGAAAAATTTAATAACTGCAGCAAGCAGGTTAGTATTGAATTGATTCACCACTGCTTATTAGTCTTCAGCATCAATGAAGACTTAGTCCCACTTCATACTAAATACATGCGGAAAAAAATTCATTATGACTATTTTTAAGCTGAAAATATATTCCATCTCTGCATTAAATCTGCAGTGTTTTCCCCAAGGTGTTAGTATTCCTTGGTTTGCCCAAGAACAAGAAAGGAAGGGTAAAAAAAACCAACTCAAAACAAACCTAAACCCAGAGAAAAAAAACAGGAAAATAAGACAGCTTTCATCACCTTATAGAATATCTGCTAATTTCTCTCTACAGTACAGTATAGATGTCTGTCATAAGACACTATAAAAGAACAAAGTTTAAGTAAAACTTTTATTCAACTCTTCCATTTAGTGCATTTTGAAAGTAATAAGTGGAAATTAATATGATAATCACAAGGAAACAGGACACAAATTTATTCAGGAACTTGATCAACACACTTTTGTTCAGAAAATAATAATGCAGCACTTGAGGAGAAGGGTTGGCATTTAAACAAAAGCTGGATGCATGTGAAACAATGTTTTAAATTTGTAAAAAGGTGACAATCCTTTTTGCTTGACTGCCACACATAGAAGGTGGAAATAAATTGCTTTTTTAAACCAAAAGACATTGTCTTTTTGAATTATTGCTCATACAGAGCTCAAGGTACACATGAGAAACAATATTGTTTCCTTAACTTAGACCATTTCCTACTTCTTTTGAAAAGGATCGTTACTTCTATGATTTTTAGCTTCCATTCAGAATATAACAGTCAGATAAAATTTATTTGCTTTAAAAGAAGTATTATGCTTTTGGGTTTGGTTTTTTTTGGGTGAGAGGAGTGAGTTTGTTGTTGTTTGTTTGTTGGGGGGGTTGTAGAGTTTTTTTGTTTGTTGTTGTTGGTTGGTTGGTTTTTTTTCATCATCTGCTTTAGTACTGGATAGAGCTGTTCAAAATTATCATAAATAATTTTGTCTCATTCCCTTGTGAAGAAGAATGCATAGAGAATCCAAGATGATAACAGTGCTCTACAAACAGTAAATTTAAGCATATTGTATTCAGTTTCTGTTAAAAATTCTAGCAATTTTGAACATAAACCACATGGGAAATGCTGGCTTAGCATTCTTCTTGCTCAAAAGGAAACTTTTTTTTATGGATTTTTGTGAATTCAGTTTACATCCCCATGTGTGTATTACGTACCAATACTGAAAGGCAAGGCTACTGCAAAACTGCTGAAAGAGTTAAAAGCCTTTGTGTGATCCTTATATGAGAAGAGTGAACTACAAGCACCAAAATGTCCTCTCACTGCTCTGAAGGACACCTTTACTAAGGAGATGTTATAAGTGTTCAGGTTAGGCCTCCCTTCATCTCCCCAGTGCCATGTGAACATCAAAACCAGGACCAACTGCAAATTACTCTTCCTCCTGTTAGTCCATTCTTGGATCTTTTCACTCCTCAGGGAGCTCCCGAGGTTCTCATAAACAATTTTCACATAGTTAAAATACCCACCTGGCTCACTTCTAGACCTTTCCTAGCCTCAGAGAAACCTACATGTATACTCTGTTTTCTCTTTTCAGAAAACAATCACTCCTTTTCTGTTTACTGAAGAAAGCTTGTGTTTTACAGTTTCAACAATACCGTCCTTTACAAGGAAAAGTGAGAGAACATGTCTGAATATTTAGTGACAGTAGAAGTGGTCCAACACTACAAGAGAAAAAAAAAACAACTTTTTTTTTGTTCTAAAATCCACTTCTCCTCAGCTTCTTTTCTCTGAAAAATGTATGTCTGCTCATTAACTTGTCATCAACTTATGGAGAGTATTAACAGAGACAATTTATGACAATCCCAGAACATCAGACCCTCTCTCTGTATAGATAGACATTTACCCATACCCATTAAGAAGCTTTTTTCTCCAAATCTGGTACCCAAGTTGCCAGTAGTAACAAAGATATTTCAGTTAATTTGGAATGTTCCTACCAGTTTCTTAATGCCTTCCCAACCTCTATAATGGCATGATGCTGTAAGAGGAGTCAGGATTTTCTAATGTTCCTGCTCTTGGGGGAATGCAACATCTACTATTTCTCACCATGCAATCAAACGAGGGACCAGAAAAGACATGAGAGAAAAGAAAGAATAAATTTATTTCAATACATTACAAAGATTATGTTATGAAGAATACATTACTACATTGGGAGAAAAACATAAAGAAAAATCACAAAAATACACACAGTGCCCTTTGGATGCTCTGTTTGGAATGTCTCCTCTCTGATTGTATGGCAGACCCAAGACCTGAATTCAGTGGAATATTTTTGCCATGGCAGAAATTGTGACCCAGTTCTTGAAAGAGCTGCACTCCCAGGCACAGCTTTCTTGAGTAAGAACTACTAACGAAGAAATAATAAGAAAACTCACCTGAGTGTAAATACACCTTTGCATCCTTCCTGTAATCTTTAATCTTGGTAGTTATTTTAATAGAGAAAATTTTCAACTTCTCTGCAAATGAAATATAGTTTGTTTCCTAAAGAGCAGCCTGTTGCTGGATTGTTCTAGAGGGGTTTAATATTTCAGTTATCATCAAAGAAACACATGGTTACACTGGCTTTTCTGTGTAAATTGAGCATGACAGGTAATTTTTTAGAATTTGCACACACAAGCTCATTTCACTACATAATTTTTCTAAGTTGTATACACTTGAGCTATTTAAGCTACTTGAGCTATAGTATAATTGCATAACATTTCTATTGGCTCTAACAATTACATGTGATCATGAATGAGAAAATGATGGAGGTAAGGCACACCTTTATTAGCTGTATCTTAATCACAGCTAGTCTTATTCCAAATATAACCATAGCAAAATAGAAAATTTTTGGTTTTGTAAGAGCTTTTTATTCTGTACTTGTCAAGTACATGGACCCAAAACAAACTTGTCCCCAAATTCATTCTACTTTTCTCTGTCTCACGTCTACTTTCTTTAAGCTATCATGTAGAACATTTCATCTTCTATACCATGAAGAAACTCATACTAGCTGTCACAGGTTAAGAAAAACAGAACTCCCTCAGGCAGATGGGCTCTTTTATTTATCCCTTTCTGGCTTTGAGACCAATCCAGGCTCCCAAAGTGGTAAGGAGCAAGCATGGCCTGTCTCCCAAGACACAGTAAGCACCACAGAGATGACCAGGATAAGCCTGGCCTGGGGCTAAGGATGCTTCTTCAAGCAGCTTGGGAAGACATTGAAACTGGCACCACAGTTTCAGCTGAAGTCCAGCAATTCATTTAAACATTGTGACCAGTGCAGATAACAGCAGGTTCAACTCTTATCCCTCTCTGGTCTTGGGCCAGCATGAGGTTTGTATGATTGAGCACAAAGCCAACAAAATGTCTGACTAAATGTGAGAGTATTGCCAATAAAACCAATCTGACACAAGGGCTCAAGACATCCATGCTTCTGTCATTCAAGTTGCCCTATATCACAGCTGAGTAAAACAGGGCAGAAGAACATAAGAAAATGAGAAATTCTGTAAAATCTTTTAACTGAAAAAAAATAAATATGTAAAGATATAACTAAAGCAATGTTTAAAAGAGCAAGGTTTTTCCAGTGAACAATCCCCCCTTCCCCTCATTTCTAATATAATATTATATCTCTGTGTTATTAAAAAGGAAATAAGCAGTGCATTTATTGAAAAAGTCTGTTTTTATCTGAAAAGACTATTTTTATCAGAGAAAGAAACTTAAGTCTGAAGCAAGCAAATGTTATCAGCTGCAAACCACTTAAAAGATGATGAAGTTCCACAGCATGTGTGGGTCACTGGAACAATGGTGCATACTAGGGGACAATCTAGTACTCCTCTGTCTAAGAAACATGGTTTTATTTTGAGTATGCAGTGATCTTTTTTTTTTTTTTTAAGAGCAAAGAGGACTGTTAAATTGGAGTATCTTTAGCCATTCCTAGTCAGCAGCTAATTCACTAAAACATACAGAATTCAATATATTTTTCCATTTTCATGTATGCAATCTGACAAATTTTCCTTTTCAAGGTTCCTCTAAGAGATGAAGTCAGCTCTCTTACTCCACAAAAAGGGCTTTGTGGAACTGCAGTGCAGTGGTTACAAGAAAGTAAAGTATGCCTTTGGAGTTGTTTTCCCAACGTTTTTTAGACTTTCTATGAATTAGTAAAAATGAGTATAGTGTTCATCACCTTGAAAATATCGCAGCTTTCAGAATTTTTTTTTGCATAAAAGAAATATTAGTATTTAATATTACAATTAAGACTCTGTGATTCAGCTTTATGTAAAAAAAATCTGCTTTTTACAAAGTTAACATGTAGAAGACTAAGTCTGTAAAGCAAGAAAGTCTCTCAGTTTACTTGAACCAGCAGAATTTGACCCAAATTATTATTTGCCTCTCACATGGATCTTGCGTTGCTGAAGTGTATGAAAAGAATTTCCAAATCAGCAAGCCACAACTATAATTTGCCAGTATGTGGCTTCATATCAGGGGTTGCAAAGAAATGTTTGTTTTTATTCTGTGAAATATGGATGTCTCCCACAAAACTCAGAACTGCACATTAATATAAACTTGGAGTGAAATAATCAAAAGGGGCATACTTGGTAGTGCCAGGAAATGAAACAAACCATAAAATCTGAATAAATTTTCTTAGACGTATTACTCTTAAACTTCATCATGTTTAATAGCTGGAAGCTATTAAAATATCATTAAATAATCTAATTTGATCTTACCATTAGATTTTACCCAGGTACCTGTACATAAATCTGTTCATAAAAATGTTTCCACTCTCAGATAATTAAGCCGTATGTCCCAAGAATAGACAAGGGTTTGGATCTCCATAGTGACAGATGCTACCTAAGCCAAGATGAATGATATCAGCAGGCAAACCATACCGGTAACTGCTGAAGGAAGCAAAAGTTCTTTTCTGCTCAGAGACAATACTCTTTCCTGGTTCTGAGAGTATTAGTATGAGCTTAGTAAGCACCTCAACCTTGAAAGTACCTCAGCACAAGTACCTCAGCACAACTTTCCTTCTAAAAAAGAGAATTAGTCCTACCTTGTAACTCTTCTGCAGTTCTGCTGCTGTGATCCTCCTTTGAACCATCTCAAGGAACTTCAAGGCTGAGCAAGGACAACTAGAGAAGCATAGGGGAAAGATTAAAAGTGTTTGGAAATTACCTAACCATCGGTTTAGCAGAAACTCCCGTTAAAAAAGAAAAACAAATCGGGGAATGAATAATCAAACAACTGCATGACTGAAGTAGCACTCATCATAGTTGTGCTGAAAATAAATTGGGTCAGATCATAGTTTCTGTGAAAAGAGTAACATGCTTTGAGAGGGTAACACTGTGCATAAGGAAGAGGCAGCAGGTGCCATATATATCCATCTTTTGTAGAGTTTTGGACACTTTTTCACATATCCCTAGTTTGCTTATACAAATGGTACCTGCTTTAGAGGAAATATGCACACTGAAGGTACAAAACTGTTAGAAAACCTATATAGAAGTAGCTATCATTAATTCACTACCAATGTGACATCTGCAGGCGTCTGCCCTGGGGCTGATACCATTAGATGCATTTGTTCTTGAAATGGGTTATGAAGTAAAGAGGAAGCTTTTTAAACTGGCAGTTACACCAGCCTGTGAGGAACTGCAAGCATTTTGGGCAGGAGGGCTATAATTCAAAGTGATCTTGACAAACAGGAAATAAATCTGAAAAAGGAGACTGCAATTCAGTAAGGACATGTGCAAGATGTAGATGCAGAGCAACAGGCGTACAGAGAAGTTGGGGAATGTTTAGCTGTCAGCTGTGATGAAAAGGATCTGAACCTCCAGGGTTGACATGCTGTATGTGAGTCAACAGTATCAGTGCCAGTGGTAAAAAGCACACATGACTATCATGTAGGAGATTGATAAAGTTGTTATTATACTTTTTTCAACTCTAAGGTTTACCTGCAGTATTGTATTTAATTCAGGTATGTTTTAAGAGAGATTTGGACAAATTCCAGAGCCTAACAAAAAGCAACAGGAACGGCTGAAATCTCTAACACATCATCTCTGAGGATAGACCAAAAGCACTGAGATTGTTCAGGCTGAAGAAGAGACCAAGGGGAGAAATTGTTTTAGTCTTCAAATTCTGAAGAATGCTTCTCCTGACTGATGCATAGAGGAAGGCAATAATCTACTGTATTTGCAGGTAATAGTCATAATATGCATATGCATATGAATGGCAGCAAAAAAAGGCATTATTCAATTGTCCCACTCTACTCAGCACTTGACAGGCCACACCTACAGGACAGTTCTGATCCCAACAAAGAAAGATGCAGACAGCCTACAGAGGGTCCAAAGTAGAGACACAAAGACTGAAGGAGTTAGTCTTTTCTCCATGGAGAAAAGAGGGCTCAGAGAGACCTCATTGATTATTACAGTACTTAAAGGGTGTCTACAAGGAGACCAGAGGATCTCTCTTCACAAAGAGCCACATGGAAAAGACAAAGGGCAATTGGTACAGGTTCCTCTGGGAGAGGTTTTATCTCTTTATAAAACAGAAATTGTGAAAGCAGTCAATCACTGGGACAGCCTCCCCAGGGACATGGTAGAGGCCCTACTACTGGAGGTTTTCAAGATGTGACTGGACAGGGTGCTAGATAAGCACATCTAGGTAGGCTCCCTTTCACGTGAAAAGTTGGACCAGACTATCTTTTGAGGTCTTTTCCAACACATGCTGTTCTATGAACTTTTTCAGACCACAAGTAAAAATGCAACAGCAAACAGAGGGTGAAGAAGATGTGTAAACTCCAGCTCTGGAAGATTCTTAAGAACAGTCTGTGATGCTGGGTACATTATTTGCCTTGCTTTACAGAAGCCAAAGAGATTGCAGGTCACTTCAGTGTCCTCTGTTCTATGATTCTGGGGCAAGCATATCAAATAGACTTTTCTCTCCACAACTCATTTGATTAGTACCAATTGCTGCAACTACTAAAAGAGGTAAGTAGAAGTAATACAGTGAGGCTGTATTGACCGAGGCTCAGAAAGGCAGGCTGAGAAAGGCAGGCTGAGAAAGGCAGGCTCTACCAGCTTATTGAAAAAGAAAGAAGTTTGGGTAGTGCAAACAAAAGATAAGAGCTATGAAACATCAAAATTACATAATAATTCCAAGTACAGTGAAAAGCACAGTGTGAACTATATGCAATTTCATAACCATTCACTAGTAATTGGACTTATATATGTATATAAGAATGAAGATTCAAATGTATTCCACTTTATCTAATAATGCAGAGAAGTGAGCTGCAGTGGGGAAATAGAAAACCAAACCCGTTTAGAGAAGGTGATTCTATAAGCTGTATATGAAAGCCTGAGTGAGTGGGTAATACAAAAATAATCTTTAGTTCTTTGCGGATCTGCAGGCCCAAGTAAGAGAAATGATCAAGAGATCAGAGACCTACCATGTAAAAGCCGAATAATTGAATCAAGAGCTGAAATGGAGAATGATACAAAATTACTGTATTTGATAGGTAAAACCAGACTACCTATGATCTTAGGAAAAGACTGATAGTAATATGACCTAAGCCATGAAGCAGTTTGAAAAATCATAAAAAGACCTATCAAGAAACCTTGCTCATCAAAATTCCAAAGACATAAGTAAAAGTATCTAGTAAGTATTTCAGGAGTAAAACAATTAACCTTGATCCTGCTATTTTCCAATACTTTCGTATTATGTAATATGTTTTCTATTTGAGTGATTTATGTACCTCCATCTGAGATTTTTGTCCCTGATGTGGTCAGGTTGCTATGCCCTTGCTTTAAAAAGCCTTTCTGCAATGACAAGAAACCAGCAGCAAAACACATAGGTATTAAATTCTTTATCCTGAAGCGAAAAACAAACAACCAGAAGATGTAGCTGCCTTTAGATTACCTGGCTAAACAGGAAGAAGATATAGAAAGGCTATACAAAGTTGCATCAGGAAAGAAAAAATGTGACAAACACAGAAAAATAGAGGCAATACTATCTTAAGTACAAATTCTGTCTGTGTTCAAAGACTAGACAGAGAACCCTCCAGAAGAACATCACACAGAAGGAAAAGTAGAAGGATCAAGGACAATTACTAGAATTCTGCTTTCAGAAACAAAATAGCTGAGTTAATAAATGTAGAATGAAATGAGAAACAGAGAAAAGAAAAACTTTTTGCCAATAATGCTTTTTATAAATTAAGTCATGCCTATAGTCAGAAGGTAACAGAATCAAGATAGGCATGTAAGTAGGAGTTAGAATATGTACAATTGCTAAAAATGTACATAGAAACAATGGGTAAAATAGGTACTCATTATGAATTGTGACAGGGTAAAGGTATATTACAAGTCCCTAAAAAGATGGGATTCTTAAAGATCTCTAGGGATGGAAACAGAAGGTTGTAAGGTTAGTGAACACTGAAAACTGAAAAAAAGTAGAAAAGTATCTTCAGTCAATTCCTCATCTCTTTCTCAACAATACAGGCAGGACAGAGTCTTAGATGCTGTCCATGTTGAGTATCTGAATTGCAGGATTTTTTAAAAACTACAAGCATCTTTACAAGTAATTTGTGTTCTTACTGTGCACAGTAGTTAAGGAGAAACATGTTATGAAAAATAGTGTTCTGTTCATTTTGCTTTCAATCATCAAACCATTTAGACATTTCATTAGTAATTCACTAAGTTTCATTTTGAGTTCATATTACTCAGAAATTACTCTGAATGTCAACTTACACTGACTTCTAAAGCATCTTGATAAACCTCATATGTAACTTTGACAGAGCACTACATTTAAGTAAGGCAAATTAAAGTTGAAGTTTTAACTTTTGCTTGGCAGATACCAAAACTGACTACAGCACAGTGTCAGCACATTGCCCTAGCAGAGGCAGAATTAACACATAACTCAGTGCCCATCACTGCAGAAATAAACTGCATGTCAGGTTGGATGCAGAATTTTTGTACAAAACTAAGATGAGATTTTTTCAGGTTATTTGGTCCCAGTCAAAACTTATTCCATCTTTCTTGGAGACTGAATAAATTTTAAACGTTGCTGCAAGCTATCTTTCCTTTGACTGCTGTTTAGACATGCTCAAGCACAAAGTGCACTCTACAAACACCAGCTCCATCTTATGCATTGGCCAAGGGCAACACATTCAAGTGGATCACCTAGAATCCACCTAGAAAGGACTTGGACTTCAGTACAAGTCAAAAATTCTGTTACCCCTTGGCTAATCACAAAAGGATTAAAAATTTTAATGACTTCAATATAAATTGCACAAAACAGTAATGTGCTTGATAAATATGTCTTGAAAATTTGTCACGAAGGCAAACAAACTTACACTGGTTAATTTATCTCTCAGCTATCTTCAGAGAAGGTCTAGCAAGACTCCACAAAAGATTGATTAGAAACAGGTAACAGCAAGGATTCACAACACCGTATTTGCAATACAACTATTAAAGTATTCCCCAAGTTAAAAATGACTACTCTTTTGCTGACAATAGTGATTCTTACTCAAGTAAGAGTAAGAATCCAAGGCAGTGAAAACATGGAAAGAACTGAACATTAATAAAATACTGAAAAATAAAACATCCCAGAGAGATAAACAATAATGTTTATAAAGATAGGCTTGAAGACTGAAAGAGTTATGAGAACCTAATAAAGGACTACAAACTGAAGTCTCCGAACTGATTTTATAAAAAAACCCCAACCCTTAAAGAAAAACAACCAGAAAATACACCAGATGAATCACATTAACAATTAAATTCTGAAACAAAACACAAACATTTTAAAGAATAAATTACTTTTCTGAAAAAAAAAAGATGATGGGGAGTAGTCTACAAATAAAATACTATTAACCATATGATACAATAGGGATATCCAGGAGATTCATTACTCTTTAATAAGAGTTTATTGTATAGCTAATAAACAGCACAAAAGGAAAACAATTTAATTAAAACATATGCAAAGATGCACTACCCATAGAAGGGGAACAATGGTATTTAGAAAAGTTAAAAAGCAACACGGCTGCACTTAGTTGCAAACAAACTCTATCTTCAATATCCAGTGTTTCAAGAACACTTCAGAAAATTCAGACTTAACACCATGTGCTGTTACACTGCCATCCTATGGCAAAGTACCTGAAGTTTTCTGTGAACGTAAGAGTTTTTCAAATGATAACCTCCTTTCAAAAAGACTTATCATTCTACTCCTGAAGACAGGAAAACTTCAGTAGAGATTTAGCTCTACTTCAGGAAATGCTGCTCAAGAAGCACTAACTTAAGTGCAAACACAATAAAATTTTTCTTCAGAGGGTTCATCACCTCATTGTCTGGACATAAAATTTGAACCTATGGCTTCTGAAACCTATTTTTCTGGCAGTGAAATAAAATGAGTTTACTTTCATTTCCTCATGTTGCAAAATAAATATATATTCTAGTATACTGAAAATATCGGTACACAATCTGAGATACAAGGGTGTGTTCATGTAACTTTCCTAACTTCAGCCCATTTAAAATGAAAAGAGTCTTACATTTCCTGTTAATATCAGATCCTGGGATTGTGCCACTTTGTAGGTCCAGCCTGCTTCGCATCTCTGCATAAATAAGATGACTAAGACTTGATTTCCTTAAAACATTTTAAACCCTCAAACTTGAAATATGTTTAAATAGGAGGGAAAAAATAGTAGGTTTCTTTAAATGTTTTGCTGAATTTTAATGTAAGAATCTTTTGCATTTGGCCTGTAAGTAAAAACTGTAGTAGACTCTGAAATAAGTTTTATGCATTACAGATTTTTTTTTGTGAGAACAATCACTCACAAAAAGGTGATAAAACACAAGAAAAAGAAGACCCATGGTCATAACTGGTCCTGTACCTATTCTGGGAAACACTTTGAAATGGTAACATGGCTCAACATAGTCAATGAGGATAAAGGACATTCTTAAACACATGCAAAACGCTCTTCTGAGGAAGGACTGCTCATGTGCCCCCCCTGAATTGAGGACACTAGCTTCAGGAGTAGGAAACAATTCAAGGATTGAACTAACATGGAAATCTTTTCAGTTCAAAGACATTCAGATCTTTGAGAAGTCACCAGAGACATTTAGATTTAAAAAAAAAAAAAAGTACATACATTTCTACTGCCAATATCCACATATTTGGGGCACACCAGCTTTCTGGCATAGTTAGTCCCTATGACTTGCTTTCAAAGCACTAGAAATCTAGAACTCAGCATGTAATAATCTTATTGCAGGACATCTCGCACAACTGGTCTCTAATTATTAAAGAAATCAGAGATTGACTTTAACTTTTTGACATTTCTTTTTCTTATCAATATCATATATTTAAAATTCTTCTTTTGGTAGTCCCATAAATTACTCAAGCATCAACTTATGTCAGACAATCAGATCGTTTACTCAGAATAACAAATACCAGAAGCTTGATTGTATTTGCTACCATGAGGAAATAACCCATTAATCAGTTAAACAATTAACTTCTCCCAAAATAGCGCTGTATCATGAAAACTCAGGTTATCCAATTCCAAACCTTGCTCTTACTTTCTATACTCAAGTGCCACCTAGAGGCTGTCCCTGATTGTGACAGATTTCACTTTTTGTTGAAAGGCTGTGACCAAAACCTTGATCTATTGCTCATCATTCCAGAATTTCTGCAAGATTTTCAGAATACATCTGACCTCTAAAAACTTTCTACGTGTGTACTACAATATGCCATCTTTACTCATGTCCCTTTCTACTTCCCATACATACCAAACATAAGATAATAGGAAGCCCCTGCAACTGAAAAATCAGGTGAACACAGTGAGCATGTGCTTTTGAATCCATTGAAATACTCCATGCATCCATAATTACCGTTTCCTAATTACTTTTTCAAAAGCCTTGCTTATCTCCTTCTAGCAGAATAGGAATTGCAAACTTGTCTCTGTGTTGTGTTTGGAGCATGCTTTCTTTTCATTGGTCTGTTTCACAGCCATCAAAGGACAGACAAAACTCATCCTATTGTTTTGGGACTGTACAGGTTTCTTTAGCTGCTCCTGACTTCCATTGCCTCTGCAATAATGAGTAAAGTCCAAATATTGTAAAAAAATTGCACTGCCAGGAAACAGAAAAAAATAGATTGGTGACACTGGGACTGGAATACATATTGCCACATCTTTGGCTGTAATGAAAGTGTGATTATCAACCTCAGGAACTGCTTAATGTCAGCAGATCATATTATGCACTATGGGAAGTACATCGGAAGAACTGTAAGACATAGGACCTCGTAAGAAGCAACATGGGGGAAAAAAGTCTTCTTTATATCAGCATATCAAAACTTGGCTTACTGTAGCTTTCTATATGGAACATTCTTAACTCCAGAATAGTGATTTTTAACTGTCCCCTTATCTGAGCCGTTCCCATATCACACCTAAAGTATCGCACAACTGAAGGTTGGTGTTTTTGTAAAGTATCTCTTAGTGACAGGTATCAGGTATGGCTGCTACTAAGAAGGTAGCAAATGCATCATATTAAATTTCCCAAAAGTTCTCATCACTAAAAGCAGGTAAAAGAGAAAGCATGATAGAGTTCATTGACAAGGTTCACTCTACTGGTTATTAGATGGTACACAGAGCACACAGAGAAAAAGCAAGCTGAAATCTGAAATCACCACAAAAGTAAACTCAACCCAAAAATTATCTATGAAGAGACAGGGAGAAGGGTAAGGATAAGAAAGGGTGGGGATTCAAGGGAATAAGGGAAACCCTCCTGTTGAGTCACGGGGTTCAAAGTGGACTCCTTTGCCAAACTTTGCCCCATACGCAACCAGAGATGTAAAAAGTATCTACATGTTAATGCAAGGCAATGCAAAGCAGAGCATAGCAAATTCCCTGTCCCAGCCCAGGCTGCTGGGGGCTTGACCTAGTCCAGTCCAGGCACAGGGGATTTTGGAATGGGATGTCCTGGGATAGGACAGGTGTGGCCAGGACAGATGCCTCGCTACTCACCTGAGCAGGGAAGGCAGGAGCAGGCCTGAGGCTCCCTCATGGCCTTTCCTGAGCGCTGCTTCTCTTGCATTGCCAGGCAGCGCTCAGGACTAAAGGCAAAACAAAACCACTGGCCTGCTGTCCCTCAGAATTAGAAAAGCAATTAGGTGCTTGACTGCAGTGAAATAATACAACTAAATAATAAACAACACAATCCCCAACATGAGTGAGGACCGTCTTGATTCAAGTATTACATAAATTAATAATTACTGTCCTAGATCTTTGTCATGCCTTTATTCTGAGGGAGAGCATAGAAAACGGATGCACAAATTTTCTCACCAAACTAGGAACAAAACCCTTTTCTGAGGCAAAGGAGGAGATGAATGAGCCCAGGATGGGAGCCTGCGCTCAGCCTAAATGCCTATATTTTAAAGGTACAAGTAAAGCAAACAAATAATGAGGATCAGTTCCAGAAATCCACTGAGATGATTTATATACACAACAACCAGCCTGGAGTTTACTCATTGCTGAGCTATGTTTGGCTGCAAAGCCATCTTGCCAGCTGAAGTAAAAGTCTGATGTCATCTTTGCTATCCTAAGAGGGAAGCTCAGAAACCCCAAATACTTTTCTTTCATGTATATGCTTTCTCCTGCCCTGAAAATACCCAAGTGTTAGGGTATTTCCAGAACTAAACTTGAGACTGTGCCATTCTCAAACTTCAGAGTAAAATTCTTTCCAACTGACTGAGCAGACTCACATTTCATCCTCCTCAAGCATCTGAAACAGCTCTTCTATGTGGGATGTATGCACTTCCTATAAGGGGCAAAAAAAGTCTCTTACCATTATCAATTTTGTGTTTGAGTTAACACATAAAAAATAAAGCTGTTCACAAGGTATAAGAGGTTTCCCTTGGCAGTAGACCTTTTAATTTAACCTGTTTGGTTTTATACAGTGCTTCTGTTTACACAGATGGTCACGGTGCTGTTGGAATACACCCTGCTGTCCCGGCTGCCATCCCCCTGCTTTGGGACTAGCGCGGTGGGAGCCGGCCACATGGGCGCTGCCATTTTTTCCCAAAGTACAGCACACCATTTTCCTCTGGAACTGCCGCCCCGGCCGTGCGGTGAGCGGGGGCGGTGGCGAGCAGACATCGACGCTGCCATGTTGTTCCGAATGAACGTCACCGTCGCCATATTGCTCCCGTATCACGTGATCACATGGTCACCGCCATGTGGTTAGGGTTAGGGTTAGGGTTTAGTGTTAGGGTTACAGTTAGGATTTAGGGTTAGGTTTAGGTTAGGGTTAGGTAAATTCTCTGCAGCCCTGTGCTCTCCAGTCTGTCGAGGCACTTTTACCCTTCTGCAGAAGAGACTTACCCTGAGTTACTGCAACTGATTCCTTTAATGGCTCATGCCAAAGGCATGGAAGTTGCAGCCAGGGAACTCAGGGTTTGCTGCACACTATTTACCTACTTCGGGGAAACTTCTGGAGGGAGTTTTTCTTCCGTATTTTTTCCTTGTAGTGCCTTAGTGATGCAAGGCAATTTCCTCCCAGAAAGAGGCAGATCTCATATTTAACCCTAAAGAAGGATGTGCAATGTCCACTAGTTACAGAGCAGTAGGTAGGTCCTCATTGTTACTTTACCACAAGTAACTTGTTCTTGAGCCCTTATCTTCAGTTTAAGTTATCTTTATTGTAGGAAAAGTGCATGCCCACAGAGCAATAGCCAGGAACAAGCATTTTATTCTCCTCCTCCCTTATTTTCTTTTTGTGACAATGCCTGAAGCTCCCTTCTCATCTTTAGCAAGAAAAATGCTTTGTTCATGGTTCAATACATTAGCTTTTCTGGTAATGTCCTTGGAGAAGTATGGGGGTAGATAAGCTTTCAGAAAAAGCTTACAGATAACTGCCATAAGAACAGCATGAAGGATAAAATCCCTTCCTCTAAGAATTATTAAGCACTATGCTCTCTCAATGCTTCTGTGTCTAATTTCTTAGAAAACATACATCATGTCCAACAGATAATACAGTTCTTGTACATTGCTGACTTTAGCCTGCCTTTCTGCCGGTGCTGGCAGTCTCACCAGCGCATGTGTTAGGAATGTTGCTTCAGTTTGTTTCCAGTGGTTTAAGTTTGGCTTTTCACTGTCTCATCTGCAACATGCTTCATATTCTGAGAGCCAAGAAGCAGCTCAGAGTGATACCCTGGGAAGGATGAGGCCCATGTTCAGTAGCTCACAGCCACAAAACTTTGGTATGAGGTTCATGCAGCTAGAAAGAGATGTCCCTGGACATTATTACATCAGCCTTCCTAGGGATCCTCTTTTCCACTGAGCTTCACATACACATTTCTTCTGACTCGATTGCAGGTCCTGTTGGGATCCTCCCTTGCTTGCAAAGTACCTGGCAGGGTACAAGCCTTCATCGCAGAGAAGCCATCTAAAGGCCTGACCCAGAGAGACACTGAGTGGTTAAACACCGTAATTCAATGAGAATCTCCAGATGATATAGTGAAAGCTGGGTAAGATCCAGGCCTGGATCTTAACAGATGGAATGTTCAAGTGCTCTGCTCAGCAGGTTGGTAAATCCCAGCCTGCAAGGGAGCAAAGCCTTACAGAGCCAGCCTGTGGGCCTGCACTGCCCCACAAAGTCTTCACTTTCCACCCAGTCATCCTGCTGCTGAGATCCTACAGGCCTATACATCCTACTTGCTTCCTGTGACGTGTTTGATGAGCGTATGGATAGTCTCTTTCCTTTAAAGCCTCATCATAAGCAATCAAAGTACTGGGAATAATCACAAAGTGGAGCATTGGGGAAACTGTTTGCCAAAGCTTTCACTCACTGCAACGTCCCAGGCTCATCCCAGGCCAGCTGCAGTGCTCACAGATTTGTTTGCAAATAGCTGATTCAGAATCAGTGCCTTAGAAGGAAAACATTTTAACAGGCAATGAAAAGCAGGACATAGCTCTTTAAACAACACTTGTATGAAGGCCAGCACAGCTCCTTAGCGAAGTCCCAAAGCTCTGGTGTGGGATCACTTTCCCAGCCTGTGGATAGGTCTGCCACACTCCCAGGATAGCCCAAGGAGGCCCTGCTCAACCAAGTGTGACCCACTGATACCTTGCAAAGTCTAGTCTCATGAGTGGAAAGGTGCCCCAAAAGGCACTGTGGAGCACTTACAGGTGAGCAGTGAGCTGTCCAAGTTATTGTCATCTCTTAAACCATCACAAACAGTGGTCTGATAATGCCAAAGGCACTCTTATGCTTTTAAAATATGAAGTATTGAATCTGCAAGTGTGTCACTCAAGATGTCCAAGTGGGAAGTGAATTAAGCTAATCAGCATTTATACCCTATCATCAGTAAACAGAAAACACAAGTATTTCTTATTATCCATCAGCATATTTGTTTTTTTCAAATATTTATATAATTAAATACATATATAATAAATATTTTATATTTATTTATCCAATTTATTTATTTATCCAATAGGACATAAAATAGAAATGCTGTGAAGTTCAGAAAATTCCTGCACCAGTCTCAGCTCAGCCTCATCTGCAATCATCACCATGTCAGGAAATCACAGTATCATGCTAAGACAGCAGAAAAGAGCTTATTTTGGTTTTCACGAGACGGTTGCTTTACAGACGTACCAAAAAGATGAAAGGAATTCCAAAGAAACACATTTCCTTCTAGTTCTCATTGGGTTTGTTACTCCACAGATTGAACAAGAGCTTTCTGAGTCTTATCGTGTGAAGACAATTTCCACAAAGAGATGAGGTGGGGCAGGTGCCACATATTCTTTCCTCCTCTGTCTTTTTTAACTTGTTTTATTAATTTCCCTCTATGGTTGTTCTGTGAAATGGGCATCAGAGAAGTAACAGCTAAAGGCCTGAAATTTCTAGATGCAATGTTGCCTTGTCAGTGATCCAGCAGAAGGACATTTGAAAAAAAGCTGTATCCTTCAGCACAATGACATAAAAGCCTGTGGGTTTTACAGTTGAAAAGTGACATTGTCACATGCCCTGCACTGGAAAGATATGAGAGATACTGAGAGCACTTCCACAACCTTAGCAACAGCTTTGATCCTTTCCAGAGCAAAACAAAGTACTCTTTATTTCACTCAGCTTGAAAGGTACCAACTATGACACTTTGATAGATGAGATTTTTTTCCCACTCACATTAGAATCATAGAATCAAAAAGTGGTTGGGCTGGAAGGGACCTTTAAAAGTCATCCAGTCCAACCCTCTTGCAACAAGCAGGAATATCTTCACCTAGACCAGGCTGCTCAGAGCCCCATCCAGCCTGGCCTTGCACCCTTCCAAAGACAGAGCATCTACAACCTCTCTGAGAAACCTGTTACAGTGTTTTGCCATTCTCATAAAAAAAAAAATTCTTCCTTAAACCTGGTCTGAATATACTTTCTTTCAGTTTAAAACCATTGTTCTATCACAACAGACTCTGATTTTCAGTTTGTCCCTATCTTTCTTATAAATTCCTTTAGCTTCTCTTCCCCCACAAACATGGATCAGCACAGAATGAAAGAGCCTGCTTTATTTTCTTCCTTGACTTTTCATTTATTAGGACAGGAACCATTCGAGTCACCAGTTTCCTAATGTTCATTGTTCCTCCAGGAAATCTTATCAGAACAGTAAGGTTAAGATGGATACTTAAAACACTGGGGCCATGCTATCACTGGAAAAGGTAGCATGTGAAGAAACATGCTTCGAATTTAATTTTGTCTTCATCCTGAACATGACAGTGGAAGCTCACTGCTTGTTTTTGGAAAACTGTATTTAACAAAAACATTCTACCTCCTCAAAATACCCTTGGCTTCTCCATTAATTCTATAGCTCAGACAGTAATCAAAGTAATAAAATTTCAGTCTGTGATGCATACTAAAAATATGAGGATTGAGTGTAGGGAAGATTGGTAGACTAATAACTATTAGGATTTCCCTTTTAAAAAAACAGAAAGCAGATTCAATTTCTTTTAATGCTGTATGAAAAGAACATCACTCACATGCTACTCAAGCACGAGGAAATGCAAAACTTGTTTGCCTATGCCAGCTGATGTCTGCTCAGTTGTGATCATGTTCAATTCTGATTCTCTGAGCTTTACATGTGTGCTCAGCTTTACACGTTGCTCAGGTAGTAAATCACATAGCAGGCAGCAGGTTATTACCCCATAGTTTCTGCACAGATAATAATGACTTCTGGCTCAGAATCTAAAACACACAGGTTTTTGGGAAAAGGCAGCTGAAGACATTTTCACATCCAGTTGTTTATTCCTAGTCTGTCCTCAGCAACTCATGGCTCAATTATGCCAGTGCCACATGTAGTCAAGCTATAAACCTGATGGAAGAAGAGAAACATTAAATGTAACCACAGGGTTTTGTAGGATGCTTACAAACCTTAACTTTGCAAGTTTAATCTTAACTTCACTTCAGCAATGAGATTTACACCGCAGCCCCAAAAACACTGATATCAACATTACCTGTGATGCATCATATTCTGAGAGCTTCTAAGCCAGCTGTCTAGCAGGAAAAAAACTTGGGCAACCATGCCTCTCTTGAATCTGAGTAAATGCTGTTGTCATTTACCTGTTTAAAAGTCTAATTTCACATGTATCACCTCAAAATGGATTTTTTTTTTTTTTTTACAACTTACAAGAAGTTTAAACAGTTATTCATCCATGATCAGAGTATCAATTACTTGGATTAAATATCTTTTTTGCAAAAGTCAGAAAGTCTGAGTAAACATATCTGAGGCAAACTATTCCAGCCATCTGATGGGGGTTTCAAAGTAAATTCTAGTTGTGAACTATCTGTGGCAGAGACCACTCTGTGACGTGCTATAAGGGAATTCCAACATATTTTGTAATTTTTGCAATAAAAAGTAATTACCAAGTTGGCATAAAAGTGAGAAAGAAAAATGGTGAAGTTCTGAACCCAAGAAAAAATGTTATTCTAGTTCTACTTCTAGAGCAGTCAGAAGCATTCAGGTATGTCAGCCTCCTGATACATTTCTTTGCCATAACATACAAAGATGGCACAGTTTCAAAAGCCAACAAAGAATACACTGAACTGTATTACATTCCCAGGGGTTTTTTCCTAAATCAAATATGATTGAAATTAACAAAGAGATGAATATAGAAGGAAAATGGCAAATATACAAGGAATAAAGAAACAATATGATTTTCAAACAAGAATGGCTAACTTGCATTAATGTGCACCAGTTTAATCCATTTTAAAAGTAATTAAATTCTTTGGGGCAATTAAGCTAGCATCAGGGCAGTAGAAAGCACACAGAGCATGCATTTACAGATGTGTTATAACAGCAGTTCTAAAATGAAATACTGCATGATTAAATTTTAACAACCAAGAAACAACCCCTTTGTGCACCATGAAACCAAGAAGATCTTGTAGGGGCAAGAGACAGGGGATGATGTTTGGAGTTTGGTTTTTTTTTTTTATTTTACTACAAAAAAACCTATGGAGTTAGTAGTGCAACATCAAAGAATCAATGGAGCTCTGATGAGGATTGTTGTGCTGGTTTTGCATTAATTGATTTGTGATGGAGGAAAAAAATCAGTGTTGCTTAAAGCTCAGCTTTAGAAAGTAATTATCTCATGTGCTGAAGTAAAATCCTGATGCTAAAATAGACTACAAATGTTATCATCTATGTGTGTGAACTGACAGTGGTCAAATAAGAGATTTTTAGGCTCCAGGCACTAGCTTGAGCCTGTGGGAAAGTCAGGTACACAACTTTCTCACTCTGGGCTGAGAAATCCTAAGGAGGAATCCAAACAGTCCTTGGAGAAGGAAAACAACCTTTGCAGGTGTTGTTTATCTCCTTATTGTATACTTGCAAGAAATGGTCAAGGGGTGTTGTTCCCAACTGTCCAGTGATGGTGATGTGTTGGTTTGATGACCAATGAAAGCTTTACCTTTTTAGACCTTCTCAGAACAAAAAGACCTTCTGTCTACAAAAGAAGATCTGGAAGAATAAAAAGTGCTCTCTTTTGCATTTAAAGCTAGAGAGTCTGTGTCGGCACTTTCGCCATTCCTAATACAGTGCAACATCTATGAAAGTTTAATATATGCAAATGATCTTAAAAAGCAACTGAGTTTTAGGCTGAACATGGCTAAAATGAAGGAATTGGCCCGAGTTTCACAGTTTGCAGGAAACAGCTTACTAGTGCAATTGCTGCACTGTGCAAATATTAATTAATATCCTGCTATCATGCTATGATAAATCTGAAAATAAAAAAGATCAAGGTATTCCGAGCAATAAAGTGATGGTATTGTGCTAGGATTCCCACACTGTTCTATTCACCCATTATGAAAAAAAGGTGAAATGCACACTTGGAACCTTAGAACTACCCCACTGACAAAAACTATTGACTTTTTCCTGTTGGAAAGCTTTATCAGTTTTTTTAAGTATCCACCTGTTTTTTTTTCAATTAAAGCCATATTGCTTAGATGTAAAAAGAAAATAATGCAAATATCAAGCCAATTCATTAACAGTATCTTTCAGTTTTCAATCAGGATAGAGGTAAAAATCAGATGTATCCCAATAGCACAGGTAATTAACTCTGCTCTTTGTAGGCTTTAGCCTCTCAGTAATAAAATGCAAAAGAAATCACTGCCTTTGTTGGTTTTTAAAATTATTTGTGATTTAGGCAAAATACATATTCCAGAAACAAACTCTTCAGTGTCTCCCAATTCACTTCAAGTTTATCTAGTTCTTAGGAATTATAGCTTCCCTTTGGTTTTCTCAATTTAAGGAAGTGTTTATAATGTTTCATAATCATTACTTAGTACAGACACGCTGAAAACATCTTCCAATAATACTAAAACAGGCCCTAACTGGGATCCAAGCAAATATACCCAGAACCAGCAAGTTTATTCACCATGTGAATCTTGACTTGTCCCTGAGGGCTGTTGGCTTTTATAGTGAAGAGCTGGCCCACAAAGAAGTGTTAACCTTATGTGTCACATATTTGTTGCTCACATTTTAACATGTAGAAGAATATCCACAGATAGAGCTAAATGTTATTTTATCCTAAGATAAATCTCCTGTGAAATAGTTTTAATCTATGCAGGAGTGATTAAATTGCATGCTTGCTGTTTATCCTTATTGTAGAATAACCTGTTCACAAGAGGTTTCAAGTTCAGCTTGCAAACCATTACAAAAGCACCTGTTATCCTCAGTCCAGCTTTTCCAACTGCTGGCCCAGCACTAAGGCTCAAGCGCCTCTGCCACCCCATGTTGCACACACCAACTGCCTGCTGGCTGCCAGCAGAGACACATTATAGAAGGCAACTTTCTAAGATTTGGCACAGGAACTGTTAAACTTAACAGGAAACCTGTTTTATATACATGCAAATTTTGACCAATTTTTTACAAGACTTCCTTGCATACCTATGCCTAAGTGCTTGAACTCAACTTACCTTTCAGCCCTATTCCCCAGCATTTGAGGAACAGATGCTTTTCAAATTACCTGCACCAGCTTGCAGGCAAACTGAAAACCAGTTTTCTTCATAGTCCCCTTATTTATTGGATGAACTGAAACAGTTCCCAAAAAACTTGCAGGTAAAATGTCTTTCCAACCACTTCACCCATGCCTTCATCTTACTATGTGCAACGAAGTTTGAAAAACGTCATCTTTGAATTCTTCAGAAGATGGATGTACCTGAGATTGTCGGTTTCTGAAAAAAATCATTTATAAGCTTGCACAGTGTCTTAATAGGACCACAAGACACTGGACTTTCCCCTCCAATGTTAATACAAACAAACATGTCAAAAATTAGAGCATTTTATTTCACCAAGCAACATATCTCAAGAGTTTTGGGCTGAGGTCTTTCCATCTTTTAGAACTCAAAACTTATTTTTACTGTAAGCAAACATCCTAATTTAAGTGACAAATCAGAATCAACATCTATTCAGTATGCAATGCAATCTGATCTAAGACTGCTTTTTACTTCTATGTAGTAGTGAGTTACCCTTATATTCTTATTCCGTATTTACAGAGCCCAACCCAATATTAATATCTTTGTTGGAATGCTCTGTTACTAGGTAAGAATAAGGAGGAAAAAACAGTAGCTAATTTGTATCAGAAAGAATCGAAGTTCGAAAAACTCAAACACACAGGAAACAGGAAGATGAGACAAAAAAATAGTGTTTAAAGAAAAGCCGTTTTGGGATTTTTAAGTACTAGAGGAACTGACTTACGCTACACCACAAACCACCCCACATAATATTGCTACCAAGAAATCAAGCCCTTTGAGTACCAACAAACTTCATCTCTCTCCCCCCAAAACAGAGTTTTGTAAGAAGGCCTCAATCTGCCCGGTCGGGAAAATGCTGTCTGGGATATCCGAGACTTTCACCTCGGCTGGTCGCACTGAAACGCTCAATACCGAGCACCAGAACTCCTCTGGGAACAAAAAGCTCGTACTAGGAGGCTACCAAACCAAACATTAGGAATGATCAGGAAGCTTTATTATATTCCACCTGAAAAAGGGCGAACGACTGCACAGTCAGAGTCCAGAAGCAGGCATTTTGCGAGGCTTCTCCCGGTCAGTCCTTCGCGGGAGCCACACGGGAGAGAGGGCCGGGAGCAGGAGGACGGAGGGTCAGGACTCGTCGGGCTTGTCGGCGGGCGGCCCGCAGGGCTGCAGCATCTTCTCCATCAGGTTGAAGCGGACGCGCGCCTTGCTCTCGTTCTCGGCGATAGCGAAGTAGTTGAGCAGGTCGAAGTGGCCCATGTAGGAGCAGTACGAGTCGCGGTGCTGGTTCACCAGCCACTCCCACTTGGTGGTGTCGGCGTGCCCCGTGCCGATGTACTTGGACTGCAGGTGCTCCAGCTGGCTGTGGATGGTGTAGCGGTCCGTCATGGCGCGGCGAGCGGGCGGACGGCGCGGTCGGGCCTGGGCGGGCGGCGCGGTCGGGCCTGGGCGGGCGGCGCGGTCGGGCCTGGGCGGGCGGCGCGGTCGGGCCTGGGCGGGCGGCGCGGACAGGTCTCGCCACAGGAACCTTTTCCGGCGGCCGCAGGAGCACTTCCCGCCTTTTTTCCTGCCGCAGTGCCCGACGGGAGCCGCCGAGAAGGGCCTGCCGGGAGCTGTAGTTTCTCCGCCCCGCCCGGCGAGGGCGGGCCCTGGCGTAGCTAAATATTGATCCTGTAATAAAATAGTTTAAATAGTTTACTGCCGGGCCGATCATGTTAGTTGGCTAATTCGTAGTAAAGCAAGAGGTAGTTACAAGGCCGGACCGGCATCTGTAACGCAGGGTTCTTTTAAAGCGCGTAGGTGAGGGCTGGCTCCAGATCAGATTTGAATTCTGAGCATGGCTGCAGGGCTGCGCCTCAGATGGAGGCAGATGCTCAACAGAGCCTCGGTGTAAAGCCTCGAGCCTGCCGTCAACTTGTAAAGCAAAGATACGGCTTTGATACTGATCAATGCACCTGGAATCCAGGGCCGTGCGCTGTCAAATCTGGCTAGGAAATACCCACCTAGTGGATCATGGGGAAGAACAACAAAAAGTCTCTCCTGCCAGAGGAGTCAGAAAACAGGAAAGCAAAGCCCCGAGGCTCACGCTTCAGGGCACGGCTTAAGCCCAGCTCCCAACACAGGCTCTGTAGAAGCCGCAACTCAGTGTCCCTCCCCAGATAAACCACACGGGAAACCTGGCTATGGAGAAAGAAAGAGCTACACAGAAACATCCAGGAGGCGCCGGGAGCAGCACAACACCCCTTTTCGTTAGCTCTTTGCTTGGTGAGAGGGCAATACATCACTTTCTGTGGTCACTCTCACCCAGGTCCACGTAGAGAAGGGCTGAAGAGGGCACAGCATTTGCAGGTCCTCCCAAGAGAGGAAGCTTGGTGGGATTACTTCTGCCACCTACAACCGAGGAAGCTCCTGTACGTCCCATCCCTGCTCCTTTTTAAGTTGAAGAGCTCTGAGTTACTCTTCCCCGGGCAGCTGGGCAGGGTGAGGGGATTTAAGTCAAAATTAAATATTAATGTTGAAAAATATCTTTTAACAGTGCAACTAGTATTTTACCTGAATGTTAAACTCACAAGCAGATATAAAACCCACAGAAAATATAACTTGTGTTGCTTATCTTCTTTTTGGTCAAAGTCAAGCTTGAAATAAGTTTTATCATCCACCAAAACAGAAGTTTTTCCAGCTCTGTTCAAGAGCTTACCTAATGTTAAAATGCATTAAATGATTCATGCTTTCATATGCTAGTAGTGTTTTTAATTATTTGTTTTAAAATAGGAAAGACACATTGCCAGAAATTTTTCAATAGGAGACTGAGCTATTTCTTCCTGTCCTTGTAAATGCCCTGTAGCCACAACGAAATCCACAGAAAAGTTGTGTGAAAAGCCAGATGACTCTCTCCCCCTTGTTTAAAAGTGAATGTCTTATAAAACCAAGGCCATATAAAGCAATGTAAAAACAACGTTCTGAAATGTCCCTACCCTTCTGTGCGAAGAACTAAATGGGGACTATAATTTTTTTATTTTTGTTATTTTTATGAGGATCTGCTGAGTCCTTGCTACCAAGGCTTGCTTAGCTGGAAGCAGATTACACAGCTGGATACAGCAGTCGCATTCTGTGGTTGCTTTCAGAGAGACCAGAAGAGGAAAAATAAACAAACATGACACTTTAGGAGTTTCTATGTATGCGGGCATACAGAAAGACAAACAAAAACATATTCTCAACAAGGGAGAGCTTTAATTTCTTTTTTAAATGGCATCTTTCTAAAGAGTAGGATGGCAAGAAGAATGCTAGCTTTTAATAGATGTTCCATGCCAACACAGTGACACATAGGGCTGCCCTCACAGCTGTTTTGAAATTATCCTCTTGGAAACTCAGAACCAGGAGATGTATTGATTAAAATACTCAGTCTTTGGAGGAGAAAAGATTCCCAGGAGCTTATCCATCTCTTGCAGATGTTGCCGTTTCTAGGAGTAATAACTGCATTAAACAGGTGTAAGAATTCTTCTTAAAAAAAAACAACAAAAAAAACCCAAACAAAACTAACAACAGCAACAAAAATACCAAACTAAGAACAAAAACACAGCCAACCACAACAAACATCCAACCAACCAAAACAATGAAACAGCAAGAACAAAAATCTAACCAAAAAAAACCAAACAACAAAACCAAACCTGAATGGCAAGTGTAAGTCTGAAATGTTCAGCAAGATTATTAGTGGGCCAAATTAAAATGCTGCATTCAGGCATCCAGGGGTCCAGGGAAACACACCAAAACTTCATTCTATATTGGCTTTGGTCAAAAACCTCTGAGACTACCAGACAAGTTTACCAATGCAAGGAAGAAAAACTATGTAGTAAAATTTCCAGCTGACAGGCAACCCACAATTATTTACAAGTAATTGCTTAAATTCAATTTCACTCTAAAAAGAAGTTTCATCTGCTAGCTTTCAATAATTATATTCAATTATAATCACTTTCTCTTCATTTCTTCTATTAAAAAAATAAAATCTGTTGTTGGGCCTTCTTTTTCTTGTTAGGTCCATTTGGTACAAAATTAATGCCTGCACTCAGGCACTTTCATTTCAAATTTAGGAATACTAAATAAGTGGGGGAAAGGAGATTCAGATGTATATAGAGAGAATTTGCTCGGTGGTAATATGCTTGTATGACTAGGATTCCTGAAAAAGTAGCATTTTGGGATATGTCAAGGTTTTTGCACTGATTACCATTAAATATCATTATCAGAATATGCAATAATGGATGATTACTTATGGAAATCACATTAATGTATTGATTGAAGTGCTGAAATTATCTTTTTGGAGAGTAACACTGTATCCCTTCAAGACAGATTTCAAAAGTTGGAGACACCGGGAGGATGTAAGGAACTGTGGAAGCCACAGGGTGTCAGGGTTGGAGCTGCAAAAATTCTTCTTCCGTAAAAACAGAATGGTTTGTTGCTCCTCCGAAATGCAGAGAAAAAGGGTAGAGGGGGCTGCTGGACCAAGAAAAACAATGTCAGTGGCTTCTCAGTGCAAGATATAACCAAATTTTTGAATTCCCTACTGACTCTTTGGGTGGAAGTATGAAGACATAAATCCCTCCAAACAAGAGGATGTGACAATCATAATAGATAAATCAAATACACACCCAGAAAGATGATAAAATGGGGAGACATGCCTGTGTGGTTCCACCCCTCCCCAAGATATTCCTCTATTCTTTTATGTTGATTTATCCTAGAAATACAGTGAGGGAAAAATTTTTGAGATTGGATTAGTCTGGCAAGAATGGTGCTGGAAATTAAATAATGACAAAAACCCATTGTCTATGTGGTGTATGATTTTTTTTAAGTATGTATTTCATTAAAAATATGTTGCTTCTGCTAAAACAGGGGTTCTTAGGTCATTATTTGCAGAAGTCACATTACCACTTAGAAATTTTAGGCTGGAAAAGTTACACTTTTCTAATTGCATATTTTGGGTTTTTTTTTCAGATTTCTCAGGTCACCACATGAATTGTGACGTAGTTTCTCAAATGTTGCTATAGCCTATGAACATTATCAGCCTCAGAAAGCTCTTATTTTGGCCCTGTAAAAGGTAGGAGACAATTCTGCTGCTTTTCTCAAAGATCCTGTAAAAAATATTTTTCATAAGCAAGCCTCTTTTACCCTATGTAAACTCCCCTGATTTCTTTGTTTGCCTTGTAGTCAGAATCATGATTTTGCTACAGGGTAAGAATATGCCTTCACTCTGCAGCCAGCCGCAGCCTTTGGGCTGCTTCTGGGACAGAGGAAACACAGTCCTTGCAAGCATGGTTAAGTTTCAAACTTTCTTCCACTATTAGAAACTATGTTTTGTTATTGCTTTGATTTTATAGTGCTTAAATACTCCAGCATCTGAAAGCTGTTTTACGGTTGTATGGCTGTTTCTCTGCCAAAGCTGTAGATTGGAAGAATGTGGAGTAAAAAAATCAGGAAAGAAGAACTGCTGTGTATCCTAGCATTGAAGGCATTCACTTTATGCTGCTCTGTATCAACGTAATCAATCATATTATCTTGAATCAGACTGCAGCTGGAGAAATTCACTGCTGGAGAGTTGTCAAACTGAGGAGACCTGTGACCTGCACTAACGCTCTCTTGCCTAGGAGCAGCTCAGAGATCACAGAGACTGGGCCTCGTAGCTTCACACTCCATCAGTTGTGTGTGAATATCACTGTGATACTCTACGCCTTCTGTATGGGTCTGAATAACGGCTGTGTGCCTTAGGTGTGCAGCTCAATCGAATTAGCTTAATTTAGGTGCCACTGAGAATTTCCTGGCGAGGTGCAGGAGCACCCTAAAAGCAGAGAGGCAGTAGGGGTCAGTAGCACAGCGCTTACAGATGAGACAAAAATAATGTGGTGATCTGAGGAATGTGTGGAGGGAGATGGAGTGCAACAGAGGCCTGGTAGAGGCAGCTCTCGCTTGTTGTTTAGAGGGAAGTTCTTTATTCCAGAGCCATCACTTTGAGAATAAAAGCCTGTCTGCTAATGTGATTAGTTACCTCTTCAGGATAAAAGTAGAGCCAGTAATAGTCTACCAGGTGAATTGAAATTTCTTGTGTCCATATATGTTTTTGTAATGAGAAAGGTTTGTTCTTGTCATGCATTTGGAGGTAAAATGAAGTAATAAGAGTAAACACAACAAAACTGGGGAAGACTACAGGACTATCCAAGAAGCAGCTGTATCCTGCCCATTTTCTTTGCGTGTCTTTTCGTCATTCACTCCAGATAAACTGCAATAGCTAATACAGCTATTAATTGTGTTCAATGAGGTATACAAAAGTAGCAGTGATGAAAGGAACATCTTTAAATAGGCTAATATTTTGAATATTAGAAATGTACACAAACTTAAATTAGAAGGATTTGGCCATTGAGTGTATATCATATCACTGTATGCTTTCTGAGTGCAAGAAAGAGTAAGAACAGAGGAAGTGACTTCCCTTTTTTAAAGTCTGATGTGAAGATGCTTAATGCAGCTGTTTCTTTTTTTATCTGCCATATAATTATCATGCTTTAAAAATACTGATTTCTTCAGAACAGTACTTAGAAGTGTTCTGTACAGGGAAGCCTATCTGCAGCCAGCTTTTTCTCTCTCTAGCTTTCCCCATCACACATAGTGCACAAGTATTCATCATTTCACCTCCTTCTCTGCAGTAAGCACAGAGGACATTGGTGTCATCACCCTTATCTAGACAAAAAAATCCGTCATCTGTATTGTGCACAAGGGCAGTTCATCTGTTACTGCACAGCAAGTCAGTTCATAAAAGTAAAAAATAAGAGCAGGAGAAGCATGGAGGCATTGATATTGGTGAGGCACCAGCTTGCTTATTTGGTGTGTGTTGTATTAATTCATGTTGTGAAATTTCAGACAGTGGATTGCTTGTGGGACAAACAGCAAAGGAGAGAGGGGGCAGCAATGGATGTTTAGGATATTAGTATCCCTGCAGGTGGAAGAAGATAACTGTCCCTTCCATGTGTCTCTAGGAAATGGCCAATCACTACCAGTTTACCACAGAATTATAGAATCAAGTTTAGGTCTACCCTCCTTCAGTTTAAGGCCTTTTCCCTTGTCATATCACTGCACACCCTGCTAAAAAATCCCTCTCCAGCCTTCTTGTAAGTCCCCTTTGAGTACTGGAAGGCTGCTGTATAAACCAGTTGTTTCTCAGCTTGGGTTGGGAACTTCCTCATCTTAAATAAGAAATGTACATAAGCCTCTTGCATTTACTGTGGAAGTAAAGCTCTCGCTAATAAGATCATGCAACATATCTCACCTTCAGCTTTATCAAAGCATTGCTGTTTATTACTTTTAAGGCAAATAGAATATAATTTTTCACAACACCAACCACCACAGACAAATTAATATGTTCAAATCACAACTCTTAGTAACTCATAATAAATGTCTTTTTGATTGCTGGTTTCATTGTTGGGAATGCCTTAATTCATCTCAAGCTGAAAATTGCTTAAATGACTGGATCCTCAAAATGAAATATAAACCCAGAGTGTAGAGACTTGGCAAGGAATAAGCAACTGGAAACAAGGTATTTATAGTGAGGATTAGGCAATGTTAGTAATGTGTGATGATAACCATCTCATCTATACATTCTGGAATGTGATTTGAGAGCTTGAAGGAGAACTGCTGATTTTGGAAAGCAAACATTCAAGGAGTACAGCAAAAAGATGTTATCTCTTTAGGCTGTAATATTTCTTCCCACCTCCTCAGCACCATGCAGACTAAGAAACTTTGAAACAAACAAAAACCAGAAACTACTTGTCAAAAAATCACCCAAACCTGGATATTTTTAAGTAAGCTTTGAAAGATGTGATTTCTTTTGCTGCTGTTTTTAGGTAGCATGTATTGTTTGCTTTTTTTTTTTTTTCTTTTTGCATTTTAATCTTCTGTATTTCACTTTGTATTTGCTTTTCTCCATAAATGTTTGAAAGTATTTATTTTTATGGTGTTTGAAGGTACTTAATTTTAGAAGATCAGAGCTGAAATATTCACATACTTGATTGCAGGGAAAGAGGCTTCAAGAAAAGCACTGTGAAAACTGCTGGCACCAGGGTTGCCATATAGAGCCCCAACAGGATGTGCGTAGATCGTGTTGACGATGGCTGATGCGTCTCTCAGAATAGCTGTTGTGGAGCACAGATGATTTAGTATTCACATACAGCTGTGTATTGCAGCCCATTTGTGGAAAAGCCTTCAGTATGAAATGCAGACATTTGAAAACCATAACTGTCTGTTCCCTTTTCTCTATCTTTTTCAGCCTTTTTTAACTTAACAATCTCCCCTTGGCTAAGGCGTTCTCTTACAGTGTTTGTACTCACCCAGTGGGGCCTTGTTCACAGCCTCGTGGTGCTATTGTTACATCAGCTATCGTGGCTATTTGTGATATTCACCTCTGGGCATAAAGACACCTGGTTTTGAACAGGATTAATGGGATATATTTTTAACAGGCAGACAAAGAGAAGTGCAGTCTATCCAGTGGGTTATTCACTTTAAGCTCCAAATGCAGTCTAGAGGTTCTGCCAACAAACTTAAGAATTTAGACTTAGGTATTTCGAGTGCTAAGACCATTGGCAGCAGTCATTCATACTTGGCACCTTGAAAGGATCAAGCCTGAAGGGTAAGGAAAGCTTACTGTTGGTGCCATCAAAAAGTCAGCATTCAAGGAACAGGTTGGGGCAGATTCCCAAACCAATGTGTGCATGAATCTGTGACTGCCTGTAGCTGTCATGACACCTTGTCACACTCAAACATGTAGGAAATTATTTGCAAACCATGAAGGAAAAGTCAAAGACAAAGAAATTAATTCTCAACTACATTTGAAATGACAGCTGGTTGTCAGGTGAATTTTATTAGTAAGGGATGAATACACAATGGAAAACACTATCAGAAAAAAAAATCTAATTTCTTTTAGTTTAAGGACTATGAACATTGGTCAGTGTAATCCCATGCCAGCTTTTCTCTCCCCCATTCAATGAGTTCCTTGTGTGAAGATGAGCTGCAGATTATTCTCCTATAAAATATGTTTATTCTATGTCATATAGGGAATAAAGTCTCCATGATCTTATCTGTATCGTGGCTGACTGCTGAATTTATCAGTGTGAAAAGAGCTGCTCTGAGTGACTCAGCTGCAGAACTGATTTGTCTTGTCATTGGAGAACAGATTTGTATAGCTGCTGAGTCACAAAATGGCTTGCATAACTGGAAGGGTAAAACAAGTTTGTCAAGTGACTCAGGTTGTAATTTGATCCTCCTCTCATTCCCAAATGTACATGCACCTGTATTTTGAAACTGCTGGGATCGTTAATTACAGTTGGAATCATTTCAGTGGTACCCATGGAATGTCTCCTTCTGATGCACTCTGCTGTTCAGTTCTTCTCCCATAATCCCTGGGATGTGGCCAAATGCTTCTTCCTTCACACAGGGGGAAAAAATTATCTGTGTTTTCCATCACTACTAAAACCCATCACCATTATGATCATAACAGATCTTCCAGTGGAGCTTAAATAAAAAAAAAAAGAGGACCAGTACTTTTCACCTTTTTTAAGGGACTATTGTTACTCCATTTAAAAGATTATTTTCAATAGGAAGTTAGGTTTAGGAAATAAGGGGAATCTTTTATATGTGTGTAGAATTCCAAAACGTTGGCAAAGAAGTCATAAGCCAAAATCTTCCTGCACATGCAGGTATATTATTATGATTTGCTGTTTGTGGGAGAAGAAAATGGCCTTTTAGCGAAGAATATTTTATGCTCAGGAGGAATTAGAAAAAACCTTTGCATTGAGAGTTGTTTGTCTGATGCTCTATCAGCCAGAAAAAACAGATGCATGTAACTGTGATTTAAGAAAAAGCTATCCTTACATCTAGAGAGAAAAGAAAACAAAACACTGAGGGCAGTCATCTACTTTATGGATGTCACTGTTTCCTTTAGAAAACATATTAGAAAGTGCAGTAGCTTTTCTTCTGAGATCTGTATAGTATCCTACAAGCACTAATTCTTGATGGCCATACTAAGAAAGGAAAATATTGTCCTAATCAAATAGATGAGGATGTTGACATAAGCAATTAAATCCGGGACCAGAAGCTCCACACTGATCTGGTATCAGAGCAGGCTCCTTGGTAGTACAGCACTGTGCCCATCACCCAGCTCTGTTCCAGCTCTCCATGAAGGTTTTTCACTGACTCAGCACAGCACAGCACAGCACCCCTAGGTGAGACTTGTTTGTGGCTGTAATGGTTTGATTTAGGTAAATGAGCCCTTTGGAAACTTTTATTGTCGGTTAAGTTTCTGTTTCCTCCTACGAACTCAAGCAGAGTCTGAACTGAGCCCGCTCTCACACTGACACATTTCTCACCCTTCTCACACTGTGCTGAGGAGCTCCTCTGAAAGCTGCATTTTGATTTGTATGCAGACACAGTCATAACATTAAATACAACAAGCTCTAGCATTTTCATAGCAAAGCTGAAAATTTCCACTTTTTTACTCAAATCAAAATGAAATTTTGCTGGAGGGAGGTGAGGATGAATCTGAATACACTTTTAAATTGCTTTGACCAATATGTTCCATACAACAACAACTTGTGCATTGACCCTGATGATACCTTTTCAGCTGTTTGAATGCTTGAATGCAACCTTCATCTCAGAACTCCTACAGCTATTGGTTATTAGGGAGCTGTCTGAAGATAAAGGTCACCTTCAACCTCTTTTTAAGTTTTCTCCTGAATTATATTAATGACTTTTAAAATTGCCTTTGAGTTTAGACAGACCTTTGGTAGCAGTTTTTTTCTAAGTATTCTTATAAAGGTACACTAGGACAAAACATTTCTTCCAGATGTGCGGTACTATTGGGTTTGAATTACTCTGTCTGTGTCTGGGTGTGAACCCGTACTTCTCCAAGGTTTGGGGCATCAGAGTTGGGATTCTTGGATCAGGTCATTAGGAAGATGAGACACTAACATGTCTGGTTGTGATTTGCAGTTGTGTAAATATCAGAGTTCTAGGGGCTTGTTCGTGCCTGTCTCTAGGATCTGGGAAGCATTTCATGAAAAAAAAAAAAAAAAGTTTTAACTGCCAAAGGCAGCTGCCAGAGCATTTATATAATTCATTTTGCTTTCTGGTACTTGTTTCAAGGGCATTGGCTAGAGGACACATTTGGTCTATTCACTCACCTGGATACATGATCCTTATCATGGATTCATAGGATGATTTGGGTTGGAAGAGACCTCAAAGATCATTTCATTCTAACCCACCAGCCATGGGCAGGGACAGCTTTCACTACACTAGGTTGCTCAAAGCCCCATCCAACCAGATCCAGCCCATCCAACAGTTCCAGGAATGGGACATCCACAGCTTCTCTGGGCAACCTGTTCCAGTGCCCCACCACCCTCAGAGCAAAAAATTTCTTAATATCTAATCTAAACCTACACTCTTTCAGATTAAAGCCATTTCCTCTTTTCCTATCACTACATATGCTTATAAAAAGTTTGATTCTCCTCTATACCAGAAACAAAACAATCCACACTCTATCCTCCATGTTATGCTTCCTGTAGTTTATAACATTGGGCCTGTCTCATTTGATGCCACGTTCAAACTTCCACTGATTTCACTGAAAGCAGAATTTGGCAATTAATTTTAACTGCTATAGACTCATTAAATATCACACAGTTTTTTCCACATCATATGAATAACATTCACATATAAGAAATTACTGAAGAGAGAGAATTTTTTAAGTAGAAAGATGGGTATACAGAGGCATAAGCCTTTAGAGAAACAAAATATCTGCAAGAAAAAGGCAGAGACATGAAAAGACATGTAATCTTTTCATGAAAAGAGAGAACTAGCACTCAGAGGATTTGGATGCAACTCCTGCTTAGATCAAGACTTGCTGCACACCTCTAGGCATTTTGACACTTTCTGTGATTTCTTTCCCATCTATAATACATGGGTCGCAATACACACAGCAGTATTTTAAAGTAATTGCTTGCAAATTGGTTTAGAGAGCCTGAAGTGGAGCATAGTTTATAAATGTAATGCAATATTATTATTGTTGTCACATAAAAACCTAGCTTAGTCCATCAATTTAATTGTCACCACAGCCACATGGATGCCAGGGCTTCTAATGTTACTTGGGAAATCATCTTTCAAGTATGTTGTTGTCCTTCAACAGCTGGCACATCTATCTCCTTTCACCTATGACGGAATAAGATTCTGCAAATTTTCATGTAGTACAAGTTTGAAGACTGATGGGCATATTACTGGGTGTGTAAGAGAATTTGAAGTGTGCTTTTCAGCATCTAATCAATCCCTCTTTCCACTTCAAAAGTGCTGCAAACACATGTTACACTGTGACGCTGCATGCTACAATTGTTTTACCAAGCCAGAGAGGCCGGATACACCTCAGCACCTACTAATCCCATCAGAGTTTGGCAGTGCTCCCTGTCAGGCCACCAGCTGCTGCCAGGAGAGTGTTTTATGTCTTGCACTGACAGACAGCATGGGGAGATTGCTCTACCCAGACAGCTGAATGAAGACAGAGTTGTTTCCAAAGCAAGCCGCAAATGCTGTAACTGCGGATACATATCATTGGGAATAACAAATCTTGGGAAAATAAGTGCAGTGGATCAGTAGCCAAAAAATGTAGGTGTGCTGCTGTGAGAACGTTGCCTATGAGGAGCTGGCTAATGAGCCTACCTTAGAAACTGCTCATGCATTAACAGGCACTGCACGGGCGGCCTGGCTGTTCTTGCACTGAGGTATGTAGGATGTGGGAGTTAAGGGCTTCACATTTAGAGGAATCTTTCAGCACCAAGATCATGCCTCTACAGCTGTGGATTTTGGACCACATTAGAATCACAGCTTAGGAGAGATGTCAGGTAGTAATTTTGTATAATCTCCTGCTCCAGTCTCTCAGAGTCAACACTGATCTCTGTGCTTCGGCGAGATGGATCTTAAAAAAATATCCAAGAATAGAGATTCCACAATTCTTCAGGAAATCTCCTGTTCCTGAGGGCTTCACTGCCATCATAATGTGCATTTTTCCTTTATTTCCTATTGGAGCTTTATCCCAATTTATGAGCATTGTTTCTCATTCTCCTGCCATACACTTGCATTGTATCAGTAATCTCTTCAATACATTAAGGCTGCTGTTAGATCCTCTAAATCTTTTATTTTTGGGGCTAAACAAACTCAGTTCCTTCAGCCTCTCCCTACAGGTCACACACTCCAAACCTATGACCATCTCAGTGACTCTTTGCTGGACTCACTCAAATTCATCCACATCCTACTCATACTGGGAATCCCAGATCTGCTGACTTTCTTACAAAAATCAAGGAAAGGGAGCAAGAACTCTTCCTATGGAGTATTTTCAGGCCATGCAATTCTACAGCAGTACAGAGGGTAATTTATCTGCTTGCTCTTTCCCAAGAATAAGGCAAGCATAAGGCAGCAGAGACAACATTGCTCAGGTTTCCGAAGCTCACATCCATACATTCACACTGACTAGAGTAACTCCAAAGATTGGCTGTGATTTTTTTGCAGAATTGCAGAAGTAGTTATGATCTTCTCCGTGAACCATAAGGGGTTAAATCATATGTGGAGAATCCAGTCAGAGTGAGACAGAGGAATGGTACCATATGGGTAACAGAATAATCTTAGGAAAACTGTATTTCCAAGATGGGTGGAGATGGGAATTTAGGGAATCTGCCATCCTAGTGTGTCTTTTTCCCACCTCTCCTGCATGTTTCCTACAGAGTTTAAAGGAATGCATGGCATCAATTGAATGGGTGACCTGACCCCTTTGAGGAATGAAGGGGGAGAAAAAGTCTCAGAAGAAGGGTTATCTTAGATGTAATTAATTTAACTGTCACTAAAGCTGCAGATATGGCAAGATTTCAAGTATCACTTGGAAAATTTTCTTGCCATGTCACAAAATAGAAACATTTTTCATCATAAATTGACGTGTCTATCTCCTGGCATCTTCAGATAGTGAGCATGTGGAAATTTGGTATGCAGGTATTCAGTGCTATTTGAAATTAAGTAAAGACTCACTTCTCTAGGTGTATTCTAAACGTAGTACTGATTATTGGTGAACTTTAAATTTGTTATTGTATATTAATCACAATTTTAAAATTATTTAGCATTAAATATATTAAATTTGCTTCTGTATATTAATTTTGTTTCTCTGCTATTGAATTATTTTGTTAAGTTATACTTCATTTTAAATTCACACCAAATTTGTACTCACAGCAATTGTATATGCTGTAGCTAACATTAAATATGGTCAGTATTTAAAATTATTATTTATGTAGGATTTTCCCTTGTATAATTAAATGTTAGTTGGGTTTTCTTTCCTTTATCACATTGTAAAAATTTATTCTGTAAGACGAAAACTGTGTTTAACATCCTTGTAACACACAGGTGTAACTCTGCTAGTGCTGCCTACCAGGTTTGCAATGAAACCAGTGGTTCCAAGCCATGTAGCATAAGAAGTGTGGAGCATTGTTTTCTGTGTTTGTCCCCTGTCTGTGTGCTATTTCTGGGGGGGACTGCCTGCTGACCTTGGCCAAGAAGCAAGGTTTATGTTGGTAGTCATGGCACAAAGGCATAGTAGATGACGGATATTTCCAGAAGGAATTTTCTATCAAAAAAAAAAAAAAAAAAAAAAAAGTGAATTACCTTCTCAGGAATAAAAGAACAGTACCAGATTTACCTTACAAAAATTTTTATTATGCTATTAATAGATTTTTTGTAATCTGTCAAAATTTTTACTATATCATTGCAACTGTTTATTATCTTAATAAAAAATACCCACTTCCAACATTTGGCTTGAATTCTGTAGAACTGATTTACCCCTCTGAAGATGTAGTCTTCTGTTTTAGTGTATATTAATATTTGTATTGCTACAAATATATAGAATATATAGAGAATATAGAATATATAAATATTCTATAAATATCTTTGACATGTGTCAATAAGATTTAGAAAATGAGGCTAAAATAAATTTCAGGAAGTAATCTAATCCACTCCCTACCTCAATTTAAAATCAGCCATACTTGAATTATTCCTAGTGGACACTTATCCAGCTTAACAAGAGGTATGGCCAGGCTAGGTTGCATTGCTGAAGCTGAGAGTACAAGGCAGAAAGAAGAACTGAGACTGTATGCACAGTGCAGTCCTTCTTCTCTGCCACAGCAGTACACAACCTACACAGAGATGTAACTTGAAATGCATGTGTGTGTGTGTATATATATGTATGTGTGTGTGTGTGTGTGTGTGTGTGTGTAAAAAACTGAATTACAGACCAAATCATTCTCTAGATTGACAAATTGAAAGAGGGGCTGTGTGCTCTGGTTTTGGTTCATCTGTTGGGGCTTCCATGATCACTTTGCTTACTCAGTTATGAACTTGGCAAATGTAAAGGCCAGAATCTGATGTTTTCAGAGATCCAGAAGTTAAAGGATATATTTAATATATCCAGTGCCCAGCTGCATCCTAATGGATGCACATTAAATTAACTGGAAGCTAATAGCTGCTGCTCATGGAAAGATGACTGTACCCCTTGGCTGCTGCAGAGCCTCCCTCTCATCTGTTGCCTCCTCTTAGCACAGGGTGAGTTGGGGAGAGCTGGAAGCACCTGGGACCCACCCAGGTGCCCAGAAGATTTGGGCAGGTTTGATCTTTCTGTGAATAACCACCAAGGCAGCTCCATCTATCAAGAGCTGGCAGCTGTGTGAAAGCAGTGCAGGTGATCAGCTGCCCCTCTGCCTTATTCACCTCTCACGTACAGAGGCTTCGTGTACCGAGATACTCCCTGGCTGGGGTAAATGGAAGGAGACCCGTGTGCTCCCGTGGCGTTGCTGTGCAGCTGCTCAGTGCCCCCAGTACTTCCTGGCCTTGCATTTCTTATCTATGAGGCTTGAAGAAAGGCTGGGAGCAGCTGCCTTGCAGAATCCTGGGATACTTGCCACAGCCACCAGACAGGTTTCAAAGATAAAATATAAGCCTTTTCTTTTCTCAAATAAGTTTTGCAAGGTGTTTGACAAATACCCTTCTACTTTGACGAGCACAATTTATTTTTAGGGCGTTTTTTTGGTTTTGGTTTTTTTTTCAGCTAAAACATGCAAACATCAGCAGTGGCTTTGTTTCATTCCAACGAAATCTATCACGCTGTTACTGTATCACATAATGTCACGTACAATTTGCTTAGAGACCATGTGCCTTGCCATTCACGGAGGATTCCAGGCAGCAATTGGTCCTTACTGGGCTGTGAAACAAATTGCTCCCTGGCTGTGTATTCTCAACTAAATAATCCCAAGTAATTTTTCCCTCACCTTCAGCTAAACAAAAACTTTTCTTTATCTTCTCATATCTGCAGCATGTCACTACCATGCTACCCTTGGGAAGGTCTAACACAACATATTTAGATCTAGCCACAAAGCCACCCGTAAGGTTTCCACATGTGCAGCACGCCTTCAGAAGAAGGTAGTCTGTATGGTACAGGAACTCCCTGTGCACTTTGGGCAGGATCCCAACCACTTTCTGGATGTTATATTGCTTGTTGAAAAGCACTGGCAGCATGAATAAGGTGATCCATCAACATGGCTGTATAAAATTTCTGTTCACACGATTCTGGGATAGAATTCTTTTATTTTATCAAAACTTGGTGAAAACAACACCTTTTATTTGAATGACTAATGTGAAAAGGATGCTCCAAAAAAGCTATGGAAATGTCCTCATTTTACAATAGCTCTCTTTGTGAAAGTCTATTTATTCTTTGCCTTCTAAACCATCTCAGGCTTTTAACCTCTGGAAGAAAAAAACCTCTTTTTGTTACTGCCTAGGTACTTCTGCCTTCATACCTAATACACAGCCTGGCCATTTCCTGCTCAGGGAGTAGTGATGAGGGGAAAATAGCACAGGTAGTTTTTGGCAATATGAACTTGCCCTAGAATCTGCTGTTACTGGGACTATACCCAAATCAGATTGTCTGCTACGTGCATTCCTCTCCTCGCTTTTTTATCCCTCTTGAATGACATAAAGATGTCCTTGTCTCTGCTCTGACAGGTTGCAAAGTGCTCCCTGTTAACCAGTCTCAGTGTACGGACATGCAAATGTACCTCATTTCTGTCCGATAGCAGGAGTTAGAATGCACACCTTTACTGAAACACAGGAGCAGAGTTAGACAAAGCTTCTCATTAGGCCAGCTGATGTGACAGGACCTTTGTCAAGTTATACATATGGGCTATGGCTCTTGCATTCAAAACCTGTGATAATAGCAGAGAAATCCAGTGTCTTGGTAATCAAGCAAGCCTTCTGTTCCCAGAAATCAGTATTGTTCCATGGCTCAAATTAACTATGTTTTTTTACAACTATTGTGTGAAAACATTTTGAACTTGTTCATTCATTGGTTACTAGCTTAAGAAAACATTCTGGCATCTGCCATCATCTCTGAATGAAGAAGTCCCAGGGCTATTTCTTGTGTTTCCAATCTGGCATTTCATACAACCCTAACTAGATTAAGAACTCGTTTATGGGTAAAGAACTTTCAGAGCCATACATGAGTGCCAAGTTGTGGTTCACAAGGAATTCAGGGGCAATACACCCAGGGCTGGCTTCACATGCCTTTGGGACATAATTGGAGAAGAATGTTAAATCCTTTCCTAAATAAGCAAGAGAGAGGGCCCTGGCACAGGGCATCTTCTGACTCCACAGCAATTACATCTGCACAGCTTTCAGCACTCCATCCTTTTGCAGCAGTCTTCCTCCTTCCTAATGAAGGGGAGAAAAGGAAAGCAAGAAGAAAAACATCTGCAGTGCTCAATACCTAGAGCACTATGTTATCCCTGTGTAAATCCAAATATTCCCATGGGCTTCAACAAAGAATTAAGGTGGATTTAGCTACCTGTGGTGATACTTGGCTTCTGAATTCTTTTCAGCACTCTATTGCTCATGCAACCAAGGAGAATCTCTTTACATCAGCAACACTTATTAATGAAGCTGTTCGTAACACCAGTATCTTTTGTGAGAGGTTACAATGAAATGTGAAAAGGCAGAACAGGAATGTTGGACCTCTCTCAAGCTGGAAGTACCACAGCTGAAGACTCAGTTTCTCTGGTAAATGAATATAGTGAAAAAATTTTCTAGCATCAGTCTTTCGGTGTCTCTCTTCAACTCACCTTGGCAATTGATAAATCATGTACTGTCAGAATAACTCTACTGATCCATGAGGTTAAAAAGAAAAAAGTTAATTGTCCAGGACCATGAATCATTACTTTGATTGAGCTAGATGTGAGCTAGATTACATCAGATCTGATTCTAGCTTAGAAGATACTCATGTGTACTGCACATCCAGAAAAGTGTACGTGAATTTTATGTGTCTGAGAACTGGCTCTAGGATACAAAACTGAACTGGTAGCAATTAGCTCTGTTTTCAGCTGAAGGTTTCACAAGTGTCAATTATTATAGCTTGACACTACTATAACTTCATACTGAAACTAGTACAGATGTTATGAGTACATTATATGTACGAATATGCTTTTCTAGAGATGGGTAAGCTCCAGAAAAGCAGGTGTGTGTATGTCACCTGTATGGAAGTTGCCCGGTGAAATTGCTCTTCACAAAAATTGACATTATTTAGAGTCCAGATGCCCTGTGATGTTGGTAAGTGTTAGCAAAGAGAAATTTACATGTCCACATAATTTCTAATTTCTTGGGCTTTGGAAGAAACTCAATTTCCCGGTTGGAAATGTCTTTAGAAGCATCACACACCAGAGCAGAAAGATGATGGGTCTCCCTCATGCAGTGAATTGTCTTTGAAATATAACACATCCTGACAATATTTTAACATACATGAGAGCACAATTTGTTTATATATTACTTTTCACTACACATTTATGAGAACTGGAAGTAATTATGTCTGTCCTCTTTCTAGAGATGAGAGAACTGGAAGCAAAACCTGGCTCATTCAAAGCAATCACTTAAGACCGAGGTCAGGATTGGAAGCCTTTAAGGAAACAAGAAAGTGCAATAGCTCTTCAGGAAAAAGAAAAAAGAACTGAAAGAGGGGCTTACGGTCTGCAGATGTATAGTACATTTATATTTCCCGAACTCCTTTAGAAACTTATTGGCATCTGTGATCCCAATACTAATGACTTCTGCCTTTATCTATGTAAATTGAGTATTTACTTTTACTGGTAAACTGCAAAGTGTTTCTCTTATAATCAGAGATAGCAGAAAGTGAAAATAAATTATGATGTTACTTTTGTAGCTTGGTATATAATGCTGCTCAGGAGTCACAGAACAATAAAATTACAAGACTGAGAATTCTTTATCTATTATTTTGGAAAATCATTTTCCTCTGTCTAATCATTTCCATTATCAATCTACACTGTTCATGTTATTACAGAAGAGATTGAAATGAGCATAATAACCCAAAACAAGTGTCTTTGTTACATATGATGACACAACAGTCTTTTCAAATGACTCATCTGGTTTTGTTTCTCATAACAGCATGCAAATGGGCACCTTTCATAAGATCTACCAACATAATACACTCAATAACTTTTAGGCTACCTGTTTAGCTATAGTGGAATTTTTTTTTAGCATGCTATTTGTGTAATTAGTGAGGTTTTTATGAGAATTTGGAACCTTCTTTAACCTCGTCTAATCTAGGTGGCAAAATCTGTAGAAATAATAAATTTCTCTCCATTTGTTTCTTAGAAGAGTAATATTTTAACAATGTTGCTACCTTGCCTGCTACTCAGATACTGAAATTTTTACTGAAGTCTCTGCCAAAGCAGGGGAGACTTGACAGTCATCTCTTTGGTCTTCTATATCCTCCAGATGAATTACAGGGAAGATATCAGATGTTTCTAGATTAACATTTTGCTCTTGACAGGACCATCAGACACATCAGTCAATACACCCATAGCTTTGCCTGTGCTGCAACAACAGCGGGTTAATTTGTAATTGTTGTTCCATGCCACGCAAAGGAGCCTGTACCTTTGATTACCCATGACATTACGTTAACACCCAGCTCTATTTTCAGCTCCTCCTGCATTAACAACACCAAACAACACTGAAGGCCCATTTGCTTTCTGCGGTCCATTGGCGAGGAGAAAACTGCCTGCTCACTGATGCTGCAGCTGGTCTCACGAAGCAGCAGCCTGGAAAAGAAAACCCACTCACAATTCAGTGCCTTCAGGTAGTTTTAGAGAACTAGTGAGACCCACACACCTAAATTTGTCTCCAGCATCAAGGTCTAAGAGAAAAATCCCAGCAAAGTGCCCAGTGCAGTCCTGGATTTTTCAAGGTAAAAGAGCCTTTCTGTCAGATATATTTTTAACTGATTTTTACCATAAAACCTCAAATATTTTCTTTTTACTTTCATTTTTTTTCCTGACACAAAAACAGCATAGAAAATAAGGAAGGAGTAAGCTTCCTACATCTCTGCAACTGTTCTCATCATGACAGAAATTGTTCTCGGTCACCCAGGGTGGGATTTATGCAATGTAAGAAATTTTGGAGCTGTATAACTGATGATTACTCAGGAAAGTACAGTTGCTCTTTCGGCTACTTTTTGGCACCAACAATAAAGTAACTTCTATATTTTAAAATTTTCAGATTATTTTCAAGATTTGTGATGAAAAGGAGAAAAAAGGAGGATTTTCAAGATTGTCCAAGATTTTCAAGAAAAGCAAAAACTTCCTGTCTCAGGAAGACTTGAATAACCTCTGTAACTACTTGTGTGGCTAATTAATAAATGTGTACCAAACATTTTTTGTTAGGTTTTCTTTCAGTTCGAATGATGGGGAAAGTGTTGGGGTTTTTTTTCCCCAGAGAGTCACAACGCACAAAAAAGACTTGATTTGACCCGTACTCCGAGGCATGAAGCGAAGAGCGCTTCCTTACGCTAAGCAGCGGCAATTTGAATTACAGAATCACAGTGTCGGAAAGCCCCCGCTTGCCGGCGGGGAGGCGAGAACAAAAAAAGTCAGGGGACGTCCACGGGGATGATGGCGAGGAAAGGGGCCAGCTCACGGCTCCCACGCTTCCCGGCACCCACGGGGCGGACTTTCCCCGTGGCAGCGACAGCAGCCGGGCATCCTCCCGCGGGGCCGGCAGGGGGCGGGGCGCCGACATGCAAATTACACCCTCGCAGCCAATAGGCGGGCGAGCCGGTCGGGGGCGGGGCGGTCCGCGGGGATGAGCGCTCGCCTCGACGGCACGGATGCTGAGGCGGCATCGGCATCTCGGGGAGAGACACCGGCACCTCGGGGAGAGACACCGGCACCTCGGAGAGAGACACCGGCACCGCGGGGTGGGACACCGGCACCGCGGGGAGTGACACCGGCACCGCGGGGAGAGACACCGGCACCGCGGGGTGGGACACCGGCACCTCGGGGTGGGACACCGGCACCTCGGGGAGCGACGCGGGAGGAGTTACACAGGACTGGCCGGACTTCCCTGCCCGGAGGTGAGTACCTGCCGTGACGGGGAGGACGCCTTCCTCGGGGGCTGGGCAGGGTTTGGTTTCTTTACCCCGGGCAGCCGGTGCTGGATCCCGGGACGGGGGTACAGCCGTATTCCCGAGCTCCTCCGAGCATCAGCTGGGGTTCCCGGACACCGACGCGGCCGGAGCTGGAGGGCAGTGCTGGGCAGCGCCGGAGCTGGGGCTGGCCGCCCCTTCCCGGGCCCGCTGCTCGGCAGCCAGCCCGGCCGGAGAGGCGGAGGCTCCGCGGGGCGTGCGGGGCATCTCGGCTTTGCTTTAGAGTACACGAAACTGCCCCTTTCGGCTCGAGTGGCGAAGTCTGAAGCCCTGAGAGATGATAGGAAATGCGGGCTGGGTTTTTGGGTGCGAAGTTGCCTTAGGCTAGCCCTGCTCCTCATGGAACGCAAAAGGGATGGCTGGGTTTTCACAGGATGAGAAAAAAACAGAGGCACTTTCAAATGTGTGTCTTCTCATCCAGTCACAACGGATATCTGCATTTCCACTGTCTTGTTTGTCTGGTTTAACGAGTATCAACATTTTATTCATAGGACTCAGACATGGTTATGAATAGCTACACAGCAGATTTTACAGAAAATTTGGTTTATATGCAAAATATAATAGCTTTTCCTTCATTCTCAAGTGTCATCATGGCCAGATCTGGAAAAGGGTGCAAAAGTTAGTGTTCTCTGATTGCTTCCTATTTAATTGATACTCATTTCCTTCCACTAAGAAGAATTGGCACTCGTGAATGTCTGAGATAACTACATGTCACTCTGCGATACTGAGAAAGGAAATGACTAGAATAACAGCACTGGCCAGAAACGGACGCTTGCACTTCTTGTTCCTGTTCTTTAGATGGTATTTTAGCAACTGTCTTTTAAGCTGTCAGGTATCAAAATGGCAATATGTGACTTTTTAGGATTAGAGAACAAAATGAATGATGATGCTTTCTTAGCAGTGCTGATACTCACTATTTAAACAGTGGTGAGACTACAAGATGACCATAACTTTTTTTTGTCCAAAACAGACTAGAAGTCTAACAGATGAACAGAATAAATATCATCATTAGGAAAGGATGGTTTAGGTGTCCAACTCCTCCAATGACCTCTTTGTGATACTTTTTTTCTCTGACAGCCTTGTATACATGTTGCATGTTCAGTCATATAGTAGCTGGTGTTTTGGCTGAGGCTGAAACTGCAAGTTAAACTCTGTTGTTAAAAGACATCTCCATGAAGAAAGTGAGCATGGTACAGAAGATCTCTTGAGACATTAAAATGAGTAAAAATGTAGCACTGTAGATAAATGTGATGCTATGGAACTGCATACTCAATCAGCCCTGGAGAATTTGGGTGCTGTGGGATTAGGCTCCATGTCTGACATCTTTCACTCTACTAACAGTATACCAACAGTAATCATGACCTGCTTCAGAAGGAGAAATGGTAGTTGCCACTGGTGCATAAATAATAGAGAAGGAAGAGAATCTGCTGAGTGGAAAGAGTCACCTAAATTTCTCTGTATGTTCACACGGTCAGCACCGTGTGAACATACGTGTTGTGCTGGACACACAGTGACACTGGGAGCGAGGGCACTGAACAAATCCTGGGAATGCGGGGACACTGCTTTATCCACTGCTAAACCAGGCCTGAGAGGGGGCTCTGTATCTTCTCTCTTTCTGTCAAGGAAGAAGGTCCCACAGTATTTCCACAGAGAAATGCTCAAATTTTCAGCAAGTCACAAGCCAACATAAGCCTCGTGGAAGAAATTGATTACTTCTCATGTTTCCAATATCAGCACAGGGATCAAATTGACCATTTCTCTTTTCATAGAAAACTCCTTTTATGTGCTGGAATACTGTGTCTCTCTCCCTGGTTTTCTGAATTAAATTAAGATAATTCCTTCAGCTCCTCTTTCTCCAGGAGAGTATTTTCTAAACTGTTTGGGGACAATGACAAATATGCTTCATTTGGCTTTCCTGATGTGAGAACTGTTTCAGGATGTACTTTTCTAACTGAGGCCTTATCTAAGCCAAGCAGAGTAAAGCCAGTCCTTCCCAAGCCATCTCTCGTATAAGACATGGATTTTTTTTGTTTTTTTTACAATGACATTATATTGTGAACTTTTGTGGCTTGCAATCAGCCATAACTTCACCAATGCTTCCCTGCTGCCAAACTAGGTGTTTCCTACTTTATATTTGTGTGAATAATTTTATCTAAATAGACAAGCCAGGCTTTTCTATATTGAATTTCCTTTTATTTTTGTTAATTCTTCTCTTATGGTCAAGATCACCTTAAATTGTCATCATTTCTCCTCCCCTGCCCCCATCAAACGCTTGCTTCTACTCCCTTCCAGGTCAGTGTTGCCTGGAGACTGTACAAGCTCATGTTTGATTCCACTCTCCAAGTCACTAATGGAAAATATGGATAACCTCTGAGTGTGACAGATACCCATCCTAATGCTGATATGTTCAAAACCAGTTCTGACAGTGAGAAGACAACTGCTGTGTCAAATATGAAGGTGCTGGACCAGATACACTTTCTATTATCTTTTATCTGGCCCATCAATTTTCTTTAACTCTGGTCATCCCTGTAGTTCAAGGATGACAAAGCATGGTGCAGAAATTACTGAGGCAATGTTAACTTGATCCAGTAAACCCATCTCAATGCCAAATCTGGGGTTATCACTTTTTGCAGTGAAGCCATTTTTGGTTGCACTTGAATTTAGGATTATTCCCCAAGATTTGGCCAGGAACCAACATCCTTCCCAGGGAGCAGTCTAGGGCTGACTACTGGGAACCCTCTCTTGGGTAGTGGGGGGAGCGGGGGGGGCCTCCACATGAGGGGACCAAAGCAATTTGGTTTTTATCTCTGCTTTGATAAGCTAGATGAGATACCAAGACACTCTACACAATCAGCAAGAGCTCTCACGCAGTGCTTGGCACTTACATCTAGGTCACAATTACGTAGTTTTATCAGAGAGAGAACGATGTCACATATCTTGACTTCAGAAGGCTTATCATGTGTGCAGCCTTTGCCTAATCTGCTATGGCAGTTAACCCATTAATTGCCAGGATTATTCTCAGCAAGCTCATCTTTGCAAAAGTCAAGGAAATACTGCGTACTCCAGCTTTTCCTTCTATGCCTTTTCTCTGTGCTGTTTGTGGTAGTGACACCTCATTTATTTTTCAAAGCAAGAATAAAGCTTGCTTGAGCTTTTGATATGCCCAATCAGGTTTGTCCCTAATTACATCTATATCTTGTCTCAATTTCACTGGTGCTTTGAATGGGCCTGTAAATACCCATGGGCTGCTAAATAATCTAACTGACATAAAGCCTGACACATCCTGGGGCTGAGGCTGTGGGTATGCATGTGTGGCTGTAGGGGTTATTTCCTGCCAGGAACTAGTTTGGTGCAGGTACAGTTGTGCAGATTTTGCAATAGGATCCCAAACTGAGCCTCATGTGTACCGGCACACATGACCAAATGACAAGAAAACACCCTGTATTTAAGCTTAAAGGAGTTTCTTTTAAAGTCATGAGTACTTGGTCTCAGATTGTAACACTTTATCACAAGCCTTAAATATATGTGCTTTTTAAAAAATAACGCAGTTGTGCTAATTTAAAAACATCAGTAGAACATGTTGGCTCTGACTGATGATCACATGCAACCTCATATTTCTATCTGCATACCAACATAACGTCTTAATCACTTATAAATACCACTGTGTGGTAGCAATAGTAGTTATATAAATGTGGTATGTGCACAGCTATTTCGCTGAGCCAATGTGTTCCAGGGAAGCCGAGGTGATTAATTAGATAATGTATATGCTCATGCTGCCGTAGTGCCAGCACTGCCTGTGAGTGTGTTGGCTGATTGCCCTGCAAGGTGACCTGTAATGATGCCGAGCTGTAGTAATTGCCAAGAAATGCATGGATGGCTGTCTCTCTGTTTATGTTAGTGGTATATATCTGTCTTAACCATTTGCCAAGCCCTTGGAGGTACAGCTCACACTCCCCTTGTCTCCATCTAGGCCAATTTTACCTGAAGACATTGGTGTTGCAAACCAGTGAAGATGGAGAAACTTTTTTTGTCTACAGCCCTGTTACAACTGCTCCCTACCCCACCCAACCAACACCAAATCTAGTTACAGTTGCTCATGTATGTGACTTGTGAGGAAAATGTCAAGAGGAGATACCGATAATCCATTTTGTCTATCCACTATTGAAAATTTGTCAGTGGTCATTCTTAGCTCTCCAGTGAAAATCTAGACAATCTAGTAAATAGTAGCAGTCAACCCATGTAAAACAAGCTGACCTCTCCAATGCAGAAATAATGTTTACTCTCATGGCTACTGAGTAACAGGCTAAAACATCAGATTTTTTTTCTCAGTCTTATCATAAATATGTGAAAAATGGCATATTAGAATGCATTTAATATGAACCAGCAGCATCTCCTAGTTTTGATACTATCTGGGAAAGCTGATAACCAGTCTACAGAAAACGCCAGGATGGTTAACTGCATTCAATGCATCTGAGATAGACCAGATGCACCCTAGATTCTAGAATTTATAATATGTTGTCATACAAAAATTGAGAGTTCCTTTCTGTTGAAGACATTGAATACTGGTAAAGAAACAGATAAGTCAAAGAAGAACCTCCAAAGCTACAAGTATTCTAGCAATTATTGCCTCATTTCTTTGAATTAGAAGCAACAATCTGAGTTAATTTTTGCCCCCTTTAGGATAGGAAAACAACCACTGGAGACTTGGAGATTCTGCCAGATGCAGAAGTAGCCTGCAAAGAATGGAGTCACCCCTAATTCTCTGAATCTATCAGCTTGTAATAAATAACGTGTCCTGGCACAAACATAGAAATTGATACTACATGTAAACTTTTGGGAAAAAATAATACCCTGAGACATTTGCAACTGCAAATATGTGTCTCTAGGGTGACAGAAAGTATAAAGGTGGTGTTGTGTTGTACACAGGCTTTGATGAGCAGATGAGCTGGGTAGTGTAGTCTTCAGATACACTTGCAGCTTCTTGATGGATATCTGTAGCTTTATAACTGGCATTCAATGTTAGCTGATGGACTTTAATTCCTGAATACATTTTGTCTATTTTTAATCAGTGTGAAATCCAAGAAACCAGAGAGGATAACTTCCTTTCGGTGAGGCCATAAAAAGATTTTGAACTGATGATCTCTGTCATAGCTGTTAATATTGGAGTTAGTTCACATATGTGATCATAGAATCAGAATCAATGCCTTGAGAAGGCAAACTGTCCTAATCATTAGATAATAATTTTTTTTTTGTTTCAGGCTCTTACAGAGGAGAAGAAAGAAAAAAAAGATGAGTAATTTTAAAAATTCAAGCCTGCTGTGCCCCCTGTGATGGGCATGGTTGAGAAGACAGGGAATTTGGACTGAAAAGATGACTAGTACTCTGCTATAAGCCAACTACTCTTCTGGGAAGAGGAAAACTTACTGTTTAGAAAAACAAAGTCTTTTTCCCAAGTTAATTAATATTGTGAAATCTATTATTAGACAACAGATACCAAGCAAAAATGTTAAATCTGATCTAAGACAATTATTTACAAAACAGATAGTTACTAGAAAATTATTAAATTTGAGACTCCAACTCTTAAACAAAATGCTTCAGCTGAATTTAACACGTTTTTTACCTATGTATGACTTGTATTTTAGTGCAACAGCAGCACTCTATTTGCCTTGGAATGTAGTGTGTTCAGTTCAGTATGTCCATCTGAGTAGATTTCCATCAACACTACGTTCTCTACAAGTAATATAGGAAGTCACTGAAATATGCTGACACACTTAGCTATGAAGTAATTTTGCCTAAGAGCAGGTTATTTCCTAATTGTTCACCACTTGTTTTTTGGGTCACATCTATTGTGTGTCATGCAATCCAGATCACATGCCATTCAGAGCCAGGATGAGCCACGTGGGCTCCTTTTACCTTCCAAGGGCAAGAAGAGCTACTGACAGAAATTATTTTTAACTGACTTGTTTTGAAATATCTCTTGTTCCTCAAACAACTGAAGTAAAAGCTTCATCTTGTAAAGCCCTACTCAAGGCTGAAAAGATTACTGACTAGACTTTGGGTAAGCCACAAGATGGTATTAAGTAGCAGCTGCCATTTATGAACGCTGTAAGAAGAAAAAATGTACACTGCCTTCCTTCCCAGCAGCTGGCCATGAAATATGGATGCTCTGCTGAAGCTGTTTCATCATTTCACCAAATGTTTCATCATGTCCCCAAACTCTGATCACAGAATCACAGAATATTCTGAGCCGGAAGGACCACACAAGGATCGTTGAGCCCAACTCTTAAGTGAATGGTCCATAAGGGGATAGAGTGTTGATATACAGATGTTAAAGCTAAAATAAGCATAAGTGTGTAACTCACTTGTTTCTATAGAAATAACTTTTCACCCTTAGATTATTTCACATAGTTGATAGTCTTCAGAACATTAGCATGGCAATGTTAGGCAATGTTTGTAGGACTCCCTTTTGTATGTATATGGGGCTAACAGACAGGGGGTGTATTCATAAGCATAGTTTTTGATTTTCAGAGTGGATTTTCTTTCTTGTCTGAAATCCCATGTCATACACAGTTGTCTGGGGCTCCAGTCTTATTGCAACAGGACAATTTGTATGTTTCTCATGCATCATGGGAAAGCTTGTCACTGTGGTGATTAATACTGGTAAGTTGCCCAGTAACATGAAAAGATGAGCACTGAACATGCCCTCAGCTGACTGTACTTGCTGGATATCTGCCTTCAAACTTGTAACCTCTGCAGTCATCACCTGGCCTGTATTTCCTGTGTGTGTGTTTGGGTGTACATGTCATTACGGGTTGCAGAAAGAACTCCATATTTACAGGGACAGATTTACCTAGTCCAAAAATACAAACGTGGAAGCACATTTTCCAGTTTGAATATATGTAGCATTTTAAATGAAATAAAACTAATCTAATCTAATCTAAATCAGCTAATCTAATCTAATCAGCTGATCTATTAAACCTCATACTTTTCTGTCTCTTATATAGATTTGTACAAGTAGTTAAATATATTTAATGTTCATGGTCAAATTGTAAACTTTTATCTAAGGATGATTACCAGAACTATTTAGACTGTTTGTCTAATTTGTCTGTAGATGTTTGGACATTGTCTAATCCAGGCCTGTTCAAAACCCACACAGGCAGTTAGGTTGCTGAAGACCATGCCAGTAGAGTTTTAAATATCTTCAAGGATGCTGATTCCAAAACTTTTCTGAGCACCTTTTCCATTGTTTCTAAATGTTCAGGGTTTTCTTCTTTTTTTCCTTTCTCCCCATCTCGTATCTGGCTGGCTCTTCTCTCGTTTCTACTTAGGTCTGTTGCATCTTGTGTTACTGCTGTACATTTCCAAGAAAGTTCTAGCCTTGCATTAAACAGTTAGTGATGGCAACAAGATCTCCCTTGAGCTTCCTGTTTCTCAGGCTGAACATTCCCAACTCTCCCAGCCTCTCTTCCTTTATCAGGTGCTCCAGCACCTCTGATCACCTCTGTGGCCTCCCCTGAGCTCATCCCAATGTGTCTGGTGAGTAACACTCCAGATGTGGTCTCTCAAGTGTCAGACAGGGGGTCCCTTTCCTTCCTCACTTTTGCTGCACCAGCCTGAATGCATGCCTCACATTCCTGTTCATGCCTACCAGCACACCAAGGTCCTGCAGGGCTGTTTCCCTGTCAGAGAACCCAAATTCTACTGCTGCACTGGGCACTGTATGAAGGGAGAGACTGATGCTCATTTTACAGACTGAGGTTTGCGGCTATCCCTAACAACCCGTAATGTACCATGTATTAATATATTGCTGGTCTAATTACAAGCAATGCAGTCAACTTATGCATAGATGCAAACTTTGCTGAGTAACAACAGTATCTGATAAAGGAAGCCAACTTTTCTAAACCACAGCTTGTTATGTTGAAATGTTTCAAATTGCTCTTCCCCCTTGCTCTCCCTGCTTATTTATTTCAGCTCTTTAGTGTCAGTTCTGTCCCTGACACCATCCAAGGAATGCTTGGAAGTTATTGTCCTCTCTTGAGAAGATCTGGTTCCCCCTTGTTTGAAATGAGAATTTGAAATAGGAGAAGACGTCTGAGGTGATGTTACATTCCAGCCTACTGTTTTTCTTTATGTAATAAAAAATTCTGCCAAATTGTGAGTTTCTCAAAGCAACAGTTTCCAAATACCCCAAATAAATTTACTGTGTTCCTTGAGCAAAAGGTGCTCAAGAAAGATGAAATCTAAACATTTTCTTGAACCTCACAAATCTCTTCGGCCAAATATTGCAAGTGCTGACCTACGGAGTACTTGAGCATGTTCAGCATAAAGCTGAACAAGTGTCCTCTGTAACTTGTGGTGTTTGTGGCCTCATACAATGCTGAAATACAGACAGAAAGTTACTCAATTCCTGCCCTTCCATCCTGTCCAGGTACTGTGTGTAGATAAGGATGAACATCTTGAAAATGTGAAGATGAAGTGGGAAGCAGTCTAGGTGATGCAATTTAGAAACAGAATGTGGAAGACAGGACTTGGGGAGAATGAAAGGAAGTGCCAAAAAGTCCCTGATTTTGCATGACTCCGAAGTCAGGCTTAAATAGATGGTGTCCATTTGTTAGGACAAAAGTGGGAACTGGGATATGTCTCCACACCTGACCTGTGGAGACATATCCCAGGGAGCTGTCCTCAATGCAGAGTTAAAAGATACTAATGTTGACCACCTAAATATAAGTTTTGGTACGTGGACACAAATAATGTAGGCTTTTAGAACTAAGTACTGGGGAAGTGGGAAAACCCAGGATGAAGATTGTAAGTGCGACTACAACTTGATCCCTCTGTTCTGCTTACAGCTAGACTCTGCTGGATCTGCTGGATTGTGGAGGTCGTGTGTGATGCTGTCACTGGAGAGGAGCTGTTCACAAGTGGCCTTGATCCATGTGTTCATTCACTGATGTCCAGCTCGTTCCTTCGCAATCTTACTCAGCAAAGTGCTCAAGGCTTGGGGCAGTGACTGAAGTCAGAAGGAGGTGACTTCTGAAGATTCCAGGTACAAAGAATCGTGCTTGAAGTGTCTCAAGTGGGCGTCATAACTCATCAAGAGTGGTAGTGGTGTCATTAATGACTGTGGGGCTGTTAGAGCTGTCTTTCCCCAAATGGCTGGTAGGAGTTTCTGGAACTTTCCAAAGATTTTGCAGGGGAAATCCCGGATGAAATGAACAGTAGCAGCATGGCCAATGAGATAACATGAGCTGATTGATGAATATTAAATTTTATGTTGTACAACTTTCATTCAGCACATACAGACTGTAGGCAGAGACTTGGTGGAAGTGATAGTGCATAGGCCAGTGTTTAATTGCGTGATCTTCCTGTGTGCAGGCAACATTGTGCAATCCAAGGCCACACTTGACAGCTCCTTACTCTTCTTTTAATGTTTGACTTTTTAAACTTTCCTGTTGTATTAAAAGAAAAACAGTACTTTTAGAGATGCTGCAGAATTCGTATACACATGAATTTACTACAGCATTAAGATTTTCATGTTGTAAATGACTATGTATTTGCTTCTCCATTTCTTCCTTCTACTCTTACATAATTATGAGTTTATTACACAGGAGCTTTACTCAGGGTTTGCTTGATGAAGAAAACACAAACAGAAAGTGAAATCATTGTTGAGCCAGTTGTTACTATGCGCTCTGTAGAAGGCCGATGAAATTTAATTTTTCTGAAGTTTAAGGCAATGGTAAGCACAAAGTTTACAGAATTACAAAATTGTTAGGGTTGGAAGGGATCTTGGAAATCATTTAGTCCAAATCCCCTGCCAAGGCAGGGTCACCTAAATCAGGTGACACATGTCCAGTGGGTTTTGAATGCCTCCAGAGAGGCAGACTCCACAACCTCCCTGGGCAGCCTCTGCCACCCTCAATGTGGTGAGGGTCTTGTTCAGGTTGAGGTGAAATGTCTTGTGTTTTAGTTTATGGACATTTTTCTTTGTCCTGTTGCTGGGTACCACTGAAAAGAGTCTGGCACCATCCTCTTGGCACCCGCCTTTGACATATTTATATGTGCTGATGAGATCCCTCTCAGTCTTCTCTGGACTAAACAGGCCCAGCTCTCACAGTCTCTCCTCAAGAGATTCTCCACACTCATTCTCCACATCCCTAATTGTTGATGCCTGATACTTCATGATCAATCTGCAGACACTAAAGTTGCTCTTTTTTTTTCAATCCTTCCTCTTTTTTTCTTTTTTTTTTTTTTCCCCTTATCTTGATATTTTCACATGATTTCTTGAAACTTTTCTTTCCCAAATTTATTGGTAAATGTCATTTCTGTTTGTGAGAGGCTTCTTAGTATTCTTCCAGGAAAAGCAAACTTAGAATGAGGGAAGCCCTGTGACATTTTGGGCAGTTGATGTAATGAAGGATCAGGAGCTAGAGGAGATTTCTCTAATGAGCAGCAGTGGGAAGTCTTTGGTTATTAGCACATCTACAGATGCTGATGGTTGAAGGCTTCCTATCAGTAGTCTGGTTTTCCCCTTCAAGTAAAAGACTGTCATTTTCTGGGGAGTTTGGGACTGTCCTACTATTCTTTTTGATTTGTCTTCAAGATTTGTTGACTTCTTTCCTGCAGTTTTTGTTCCTAATCTTTTTATTTTCTAGAACAGTGTTCTAGCAGCGTTTTGGATGTGATATCCATAACTATATAAAATAGTGTGAACAGATTGAAAATCTGATATTTTAGGTTATTTTTGCTGTAGTTATGTTTGTTTTATATGATTTAGTTATCACCATGATGTAGCTATTAGTTACAAATTTTCAACTGTTTTAACTAATATTTTAGTTACTTTAAACTCATTCCTCCTATTCCTGTTTTACAGGCAGGATGAAAGACCGTTTAAGTGAGCTGCGTGAATTTGCCAGATTACACAACCAACAGTTTTCAGATAGTGACGATGATGAAAATTCACCTGAGGATATTCTCCTTTATGAGACGGATTATGCCTTGGAAATTCTTCATAAGGACATACAGAATATCCGGACAGAAAATGACCACCTAAAAGCGGATGTCAACCGTCTCAGAAAGCAAAACAGCCGCTTCCTTACTTCCATGCGCCGTCTTAGTAGCATCAAACGAGATACTAATTGTATTGCCAGAGACATTAAGAGCCGTGGAGAAAGCATCCACAGGAAACTGCAGGTGATGAGAGATTTCTGTGAAGATGCAGTAACGAAATATGGAGCTATGTCAGTCATTGCCAGGGTGGCGAAGAACCACTATGTTGACCTCATGCACACATTTCAGGACGCTATGTTTGATTACAATGCAACAGAGATGAACCAGCGGGAGAACTGCAAGATTCGAATTCAGCGGCAGCTGGAGATCATGGGCAAAGATGTTTCTGGCCACCAGATTGAGGAGATGATTGAGCAAGGCAAATGGGATGTCTTCTCTGAGAATCTCTTGTCGGATGTTAAGGGAGCTCGTGCAGCCTTGAATGAGATAGAGACGCGACACAAGGAGCTGGTGAAGTTAGAAGGTCGCATTAAGGAAGTTCATGAGCTCTTTCTGCAGGTGGCCCTGCTGGTGGAGGAACAGGCGGACACCTTTGATGTCATTGAGATAAACATGCAAAATGTTGAGGACTATGTAGGAGATGCTAAAGACCAAGTGAAAAAAGCTTTGGAATACAGGAGAAAACATCCCCTCAGAACAATCCTCTGCTGCTGCTTATCATGTTGCAGAAGGTGATGGTCCCACTGGAGCTATCACAGACTGATTTAAATGTCTCCAAAATCAGGTGTTCTTTCCAGAGACTTTTCTGTAATGACAAACCCTAAAAATGTGGGGGATATTTTGCAGTTGGTTTTGTTCATTGCCTTTTTACTAAATGTGCTGAAGGCTGTTTCTATTTATGAACTCCTAGAAACATTGATAAAACTATTTTTAATCTAATTTTTTTAAAGGCCCTGTTACTTTAACTAGAGGTGCAATATCTCTGTAGTGCAAGAAAGAAGAATGAATCATTTATCCTAGGGAAGATGGATACTTTCAAAAAGTAACTTTATTCTTATTTGTCAAAATGAGGCTGTAGGCAGTGAAGCCTTATTGCCTGGGGTGACACAGCACACCACAGAATCAGGAGGTATCAGTTTTAACTAGATTGGACCTTGCTTGATGCAAATTGGACAAAATACTGAGCCTGGAGCAGGAGCAGGACACAGAACTAATTTCTCTTTCAACTTGATTTCCAGACGTCTGGAATCTCAACAGAAGTGGCTGCACCTTAAATGATAATATGCACATTTTGTTCTATTTGTGTGCAAGTGATTGTTTCTTCCCATTTTGAGTACCCAACTCTCTCAAGGTGGCAAAAAGCACTGCAACACTGAGGCATCTCACTCACTTTTAACTTGAGCCACTCTCTGGACTCTTGGTTTCAAACCTGCCATGCTTTCATGTTCTGATGCATTTTTCTGCCAATTAACACTTCAGCCAGATGAGAAACACGGAGTGGCCTTCTGCAGAAACACCCATAAGAAGAAAACAACTGTGGGGTTGAGAAAGCATTTTAGGGTCTCCTGTACTGGCACATACATAGAAGCAGTTTCAGTAGAATGACTGGCCCGTCAGTACACTTTCATTTTTTATAAGTATTAACCAAATATAAGTTTTTTAGCATCTATTTTAAATAAGATGAAGGATTATTTTTTTTTAATATGCAATTTTACTGGTGTACAAAAATTTTGACTTTTCTCCAACTTGTTGGGAAATCTCCACCCAGGAAAGCAAATAGAACTATTTCTTCAGTGCACCTGAAGAAGAAAGAAAACGGTTTCATGTCATTTCAGTGCTCTTTCCAAGCTTAAAAGGAAACTCTCCTTTTATGTAATAGGAGTCTGCCCTTACACAAGGGCAAACCAGTAGGTTTGGAATATTGCAAAGAAATAAAAAATGTGCAGCCTTGGTAAGCACTGTCAGTGAAACATATTCACAAAGTCTGATGATTGATCACAGCTCCTGCTTCTGCAGGTTTTCCAACTATATTTCTAGGTGGCTTCCTGATACACTGTGATCTATTGATATCCTTTGAAATAATGCAGAACATTTTTTCAGAAAATAATTTTTTTTAACTGCTGGTACCAATTTTAATAAATATATTTTAACATTTCAAATATTTTCTATTTGGGAATTTTCCTCAGATGTGCATAGATGTACATCTTCCTGCACCAATTGCAGTGAAACTTCTCCCTTCTTACCTTTTGCACCCTTATTTTATGTGTGAACAAAAACTCGAAACATTTCTTACTATTTGTATTAATATAACAAAACAGCAATATAAATCCAACTTCCAAACTTTCAAATCTTACTGGGAAACAACTTTAGCCAGACAGGCTTTTTTACACAAAGAGAAACTAAAGGGATAACTCTTCTCAGAAACTGAGTGTCCCTTTTGCTGTAGCACCTGTCTCTGATAACATGGAAGAGTGAGGAACACCAGTCTCCTAAACTGTAAGATATTTTGATGTTCAGTGGTGATACTGGCGATATCAGTGTTATGCTTGTCTGAGGACCTCTTCAGTGAGGTGTTCAAGTGGGAGAAAAAACGGTGATGAGCTCAGACCACAGCCAGTGGCTTTGGTGCTACTCAGGAAGACAGAAGTTTTTACTCTGTAGGTACTGCCATTAACTCAGTGGAACTGTGCATTTGTAGAGAAATACCCTAAACCTCCGAGAATCAGCATGTGGGGATAAATCAATGAAGAATGAAATAATGTATTTCCTTTCACATGCATATTCCTAGCACTTGCCAATGTTTTTGATAAAAAAATATGTACTTTTTTTTTTTTTGTGTGCTGGTTTCTTTTTTGCATCTACAAATGGAATAAAAGATTTAATAAGAAAAACTGAAAGTGCAGAGTGTCATACATTGAATCCACAGCTCTGAATAGTTATTTGCATTGTCAAAGTTTAGTTTAAAAGTTGCTAAGCTAAATTACGAGTTGGTAAAAGAAGATTAAATAAGGCCTAGGAAAAAAAGTCCTCTTAATATTTGTTGCCATGGTAAATGAAATGTGTTGCATATTGAGATAGACTTACTGTTGTTTTTTCCCTAAAAAAACCATGAAAAATGAGATTCATGCATTCTAAGGTGATTCTCTAGTTAAAAAAAATATCAAACTTATTCTGGCAGTTTTGAGAGACCTTGATGATTTCACTAGGAGATATACAAAACTAGTATTCAAATCTTTAGTTTGATTTGAGGCATGGAGAAAGAGAGCAGAAAGAAATGGTAATTGTAGACATTCTCTCCTGACTTAGTGCTGCTGCTGCAAGGAAAAAAATGAGAATTAGTCAAAAACCAACCTGAGACCTTTTAAAACTATTTTTAAGATGCACTGTGAGTTAAGAAATGCTTAAAAATTACTTCAGTAATTGCAGCGATCCTTCTATCATTCTCTTTCTTGCAAACATGTCCATTGCTTAATATTTTGGGGTTTTTTCTACCCCTTAGTTTTTTAAGAACTCAAATTTAGCCAGCCCATGAACTTGCCTAATCACAGTTAAACAGACTTTTTAAAAAAAGCTGATCACACTATAGCTGCAAGGACTTATGCCACACAGGATGAGTGGCAGAAGACGATAAAAGTCGCTTGATAATATGTTAGCATACTAATAACAGAAGCTGCAGAATGGACATCTTCTGAGTAAAGTTGCCTTTTCCTTCTGAAAGTCAGCACAACTCCTATACAGATGTGTGTAGCATGTTCCATGGCTTGGTAGGGGTTTTTTTCCCCTCTTCCTCATGGCAAACAGTTAAACTGGGTTTGAGGGGTGAAGAAGTTAAAAGCTGACGGGGGATGTCTTAGCTTTTAGGATTGCTGTTACTTTGGTTTTGCTTCCTACTGGTGCTGAAACTTCACAACCCACACCACCAATCAGCCACCAGCCAGTCCTTTCTGAGAAGGACAAAGAAGAACTGGCATCCAGGGGCACTTTGCTCCTTCTAAAAAATGAAAGACAGCATACATATAAAAGAGAGTAAAAAAATTCCCCTATTACAAAATATAAAGTTTAATATGTAATGGATATGCAAATGGGTCTCCATTTCATCTTGAGGGACTTCTTTTTGGAATCATGGGTTTCATTTTAGAGAAATGGCAGTGGGACAATTGCTTCCCCAAAATGAGGGATAGCTCTTAAGATCCATATATCTTTTTTTTCTTTTTTTTTCTTTTTTTTTTTTTTTTTCCCTAGAGGCTGAGCTGAGTAGCTTTGCTAAACTGTTGCTTTTCTAATCTAACCTGCATTAAGGATGTTTTGAATGCACAGCCCAAGTTGTATTTTTATTACTTCTTGAAAACAAAACATGTTCTCTAGATTTTTGAACCACGGTAGCTATTTGAAATCTATTTGAAAAATGAAAGAGCTACATGGGATTGTGCTTCTATCTGCAGGAAAGTATCACAGATATAATGAAGGCAGGAAACAGTGTAATTTAATAGATACTGTAGGTGATGATTCTGGATAATAAATTTCCAATGCAATGCGATTTTCACATGGAGGCATTCTGTTTGTTTCTCTAATAACTAAGAGGGCAACAGTAGATCTATCTGCTTCCACATTTTTAGGATATTATGTAGTGTCTTCATAATGGTTGAACCAAAGCAAGTAAGAGCCAGGAGAAGACAGCTTCACCAGCATGCCTTACTGTGCATACATTGTTAGGGCACCAAGTCCAAACAAGAAAAAGTAACATTTTACTGTGTTCCTTAGAAATAGTGTTAGATGTGAACAGAAAAGGACAAAAACCTAACTGGCAGTGTTTCTCAATATTTTGCTGAAAGGTATAACCCTAGTGCATAGAGAACCAAGGCATGCCACTCATTTCAAGGCAACAATACAGCATGGCGAGCTCCATTGGAAGAGTTGTTCTTTTATTAATGAGCTCCCGCGTGTGTATAACGTGGATGTAAAACATTAACAATTCACTTGTATGGTATGAGAGCAGTATTTTCCCTCACTAGCATGCCTAGTGTCCCAGGGGTCTCTGAGCACTAAGAGCTGAGGAGATCAGACACCAGCTGCACCTGCAAATTCGAGCACCAGACCCCTTGCAGAGGGGCAGGGCTGGCCAGGGTGCCTGACCCGAGCAAGGAGCGTGCTCCTGGTTCTGCTTGTGAAAAACGAGGTTCACATATTTTTTTTAATAGACATTAAAAGTTTAATAAAAGACAATCAGGAGATAAAAATACAGTAAAGTATACAGATACGGCCGGGTGTCTCTGCATTCAGCCAAGAGAGCACACCTTACTAACAAAGGATTGTCCCTTAAAAACAGAACCTTACTACATATCCATAAATTCTCATACGTATTCAGACATTCTTCTTAGGATTTTCGGTGTTTTTCTGTTTAGTTTTCTCTTGCCCCCTTTTCAATAGATCAATCTTCTTGGCGCCACTGAGATTTACATTCTCTGATACCAGAAATGCAATAAATTCCTCCCCCAGAGTTATGGTCACTGCTGTCTTCATCTGGATAAGATAGTTTAAGAATGCAGGGGGGTCTTTAGCTATCTTTTTCAGTCTTTGGGTTATACAAATAAAAGTAGTTTTTGTTTTAATACTATGCCATAGTATATGCATTATACTATACTACACTAGTATATGTATTATACAATACTATGTTATATATATAACATATTCTATACTATATTATATATATACTATATATACACAATATATGTATTACACCACTATTTCTAAGTTTGATCAATAACAGAAATAAAGGAAACTACATTAATACAACAACATTTTCTAATCTTATACATGTAACATTCATGATAATATTTGCGAAAAGCCGATAATATGATATGCATTTACAACACGCTTGTGGCGAAGCAGACGGCCTCCGCCTGCCCCCTCGTGCGCAGGAGGCTGGCACAGGCCCGTGTCCTCAGCCCGTGCTGTGTGGAATATGCTTCTCACACCTCAAAAGTGCCGAAGTTCGGTGCCATGCAGGACGTCCATTTTCCCCGCTGGAAAACAGCAGCGAGAGTGGGAGCCTGTGCCGGGGTAAAGCCAGGGAAGTGACACTTTCCATTTCTCCTCAGGCGCAGGGAAGAAGGGGGAGGTCCCAGGGCAGGCAGTGATCGGGGATATTGCGATAGGTGCTTCCGTAGACACGACCCTTAGTGGCGACCAGCAAAAAAAAAACCTTTCCCCTTCGATATTTTTCCTCCGAATTAAGCATAATTGATAGCTTTGGACTTTGTTGGTTTTGGTTCTCCTCCTACGAGCGAGAGAAGATACATTCCAGGAAACACTTGGCGGAAATAATAAAGCGTCGGTGCCCTATCGGCACAACCTCTCCGCTGCCTCTCACGCCCGACGAGCCCGCCGGTACCGCGGCCCTGCCCGCTCTGAGGGGGATGAGCCCGCACTGCCCGCAGCCCTCGCACCCCGCCGCCCCCGGCCCGGCGCCGCCCGCCCCGCTCTCCCCCAGGGGCGGGCCCGTGCCGCCGCCGCGCACCTCCCCCGCCTCCCCCTTCCGCTACGGGCCCGGCGGCGGGAAGGCGGCGCCGCCTGGCCAGGCTCGGCCCGTCTCGGTGTCGGTGCCGGTGCCGGTCCGCGGCAGCGCTCCCCGCCGGGCCTGCCCGCCCGCTTCCCGCCGCCTGGAGAGGCCGCCCGCGCGCGCCGCCCCGTGCGCTCCGCGCCCGCCGCGCTGGGAATAAAGGCGGGAGGGAGCGGCGGCGGCAGCGGCGGGGTGAGGGGGCACCCCCGAGGGTCGCGGGCGGCCCGGGGGGCGGGAGGGAGCGCGGCCGTGGATGTAGGAACGGCTGCGAGCCGTCCCGGTATCTGCACCAGGATGGCCGAGTGGTTAAGGCGTTGGACTTAAGATCCAATGGACGCATGTCCGCGTGGGTTCGAACCCCACTCCTGGTAACTGACGTTTTTTTATCGGGAGCCCCGTCCCGAGGCGGGGCAGGGCGCGCTGTCCCGGTAGAGGAGCGGCCGCAGGGAGCCGGGGCCGCCGGGACGCGGCGGGAGGCGGACGAGGGGCGGGGAGCGGCGCCCGAGCGGGCGGGTGGCGGCGCCCGGCAGCCCGCTCGGGTGTCCCGGCGCTGGGCGGCCGGCGGGGGCACTGCGGGCCCGGGGGACGCTCCTGCAGCCACCGGTACTTCAGCTATCAAGTCATTTTAAATACAATTTTTTAGAACGGAAAAATTTTTATTATATATACCTATATATGCATACACACAGTCATATATGTATATAAATGTCTGCATATATAGGTATGTATAATATATGTACATTATATATTGTGTATATATACATATAGGTATGTATAATATATGTTCTGTGTATATAATGTATGTTATATGTGTATATACACATATACATAGACACATAAACACATGTACACGCATTTATACATATATATATATATATATATAAAAATATACATGTGTATATACAGATATACGTATATATACTCACTCAGCCACAACCTCGGTGGTGGACCCTCGGGCAGGGGCAACAGGCACCTCCAGCTTTGTCGCCCCCAGATCGTTTGTTTGTTGTTTGTCATTTAGGTTATTTTTTGTGTAGGTTTGTTTTCCTTTTTTCCACTCCCAAGCCCTTCAAAGGCTGCACGTCAGCCCATCAGGGTGCTTTTTACGGTGTGGAAGTCAGTGTAGTTCCTCATGCACTGGGGTATGGGATGTCCGCAGGTGTCCAGCCTGCTGAGGTGTCCCTGGCCATCCCTGGAGGGTGATGGGAAGGCCATCCCCACATCTGGGGGAATGGTCCCTCGTGCTGGCTATACCCTAAACTCCATCAGAGCTTAAGCTAGAAGATAAGCAGAAGGAGCATGCAGGAATTTCAGACTGACCTGGTGCTTTTGTTTCATCTGGCAGAGCACATGGAGCAGTCGTATGTGTTGAGGTGTTTAATTTGCTGGGGCATGGTCCTGTTGTTTGGGTTTTGTGGGTTTTTTGACAGAATAATATGATTGTGTTTAGTATATTTGAAGGTGTGGGAAGTATAAATCAAGCACTGACCAACACATTTTTAAATAGTAGTGTTTGTCAGAGCATATCGGTCAGATTCTAACACAGGTAAATGTAGTTGTTCCCAGCTACCCTCTTCCAGAAACTGTGACCTGAAAAATTATTCTAAACTTTTAGTCCAGATATATCATGTGATGATACAGACCAATTAAAGGATAAACACTCAAGAAAGGGATAACAGCTCATGGTGGGTCTTCAATGTAATATGAAATAGAAGGCCAAATATGTCAGGATATTTTATTATATGCCCACATAAGATGATCTGGAATCACACATGTGAGCATGGTAAAAACACAGAAATATGACAGTTCAAGAGTTATGGAGGGAAGCCTGGTCTGTGGAGAATTTCCAGGAAATGCAAGTATGTACATTGTCTTTTTTGAGTGTTACCACAATAAAATTGTAAATGTAAAACATACCACACTTTCTAGAACTGTTCATTAAGAAGTGGTACTGCCAGGTTCAGGTGTTTTATGAAGTAAACACTCATTACTATTCTTCATTAAGGTACAAATTATTAAAAACGTGTGCATGTTTGAAGGTACATTTCACCTGTAATGTTGTCACGGTAAAATGCTGCCCTTGGAAACCCACATCTTTGCATACAAATTGTATAATTCTGCTTATGTGCTTACTTATAAGCATTTTTGAATGTACTATAAGTGCTTGTGTAGATTTTGTGGATGCAGTGCTGATTTTGATGAAAACTTGGCTCCAGCAGTGTCAGTTACAGGGATGAATTCGAGGCGGCTATTCTGAACTGTGAGAAAGAAAAAAGTAAAACTTATCACAATTATTTTTGCAAGAAGAGTAATTGCTGAAGAGAAGAGAAAGAAAAAAAAAAAGAGTTTTTATGGTAATAGAGAAAAATGAGTTTCTTGGTTAGAACTGTTCCTGTTTCAGGTACAGCCTTTCTCTTTTCTGAAGGGATTTGTTTTGCAGAGAACTTCCCTCAGTCCTTTGCTGAACCTGTGTTCCCTGCTCCTTAAAACAGCTTGTTAGAGGATGTGCTGATTTGGAATGGAACAGAAGACTTTTTTAATTGTTCTGGCTCCCAAGAAATACCCACAGAATCCACTTGCAACAAGTATATCCCAATCCCTTCCCACACTTCTCCATAAAGGAAAGTATAATCTGCTGGGGTTATTGGTTTCTATTTTAGGTGAAGTGACAGGGTGATGTATTGTATTTCAGCTCTGGAGCTGAGCATTACTTTAAGATTTTTTATTTTATTGAGCAAGTTCCTTTCTTTGGTTCCTTGTTAAACCCTCATGAATTTTTGGCGGTTGCCCTTGCAATTTGACATTGTTACATTCACTTTTTATATTCTGCCCTTTAGTTTAAACAATATTGCTTTCTGTTCAACTCCATTCTGTGGATGAGTTGTTTTTCTAAAGATGTCATTATCTGAAGGAACCTTGCCTTGTTTATTGAAGAAAGTGGAAAATGCATAATAACTAGTGCCAGAAACTGGAATAAAAAAAAAAGAGATTCATATGCAGACAGTTGAATGCTACCCTGATGAACCAGGGGTGTTTTTCATGCCTCTGCATATTTCCTGTCTGATGAGAAGCCAGTAATTTAAAATAGATTTTTCAAAAGCAATCATTCATTTTCATGTTCCTTATTTTGAGGTCTCTGTCTTGAGAACCTCAGTCTGATTTTCAGAAAAGCAGAGCTTTTGCAAAAACAGGTGAAATCAATGTATCACCTATATTTTAAGCAGTCTCTGAAAAAAAATAATTATATGATTCTGAGTAGTCAGATTTATTGGAGATACTTGATATGAATATTTCCATACCTTGATTTTCCATTGTATAAAGTGGAAGTAATAAAAATACACCATATGCAAAATGGGCTGCTGTAAAGCAAATTCATTCTTGTTTGCAAATAATTCAGATGGACACTTAGGTAATCTGGTCATGTTAAACAAGCCCATGAGTAGCCTATCAGTGAATTCAGAAAATAACATGAAAGAAGCAAGCTGCAGAGCCACGCTTGGAGCTGTGAAGACTTTGTGAAGTATTAAACAACTGCTTGGCCAGCAAGCACTTCATGATGTGTGCTGAACAAGGTGGGAGTCTTACAGGAAAACAGCAAGCCATAGCATAATCCAAAATTCTGGCTCACTTTAAAACAGAAGGGGCTCAAGTCAATAAGAAGGCAACTTGTTGGTGACATAATTAGGTGATATTTCAAAATAGTTTAATCTTTTTTAAAAACTTCCGGCAACTTTTTTTGTGTTGCTGCATTTTAGCATGTGATGGAAGCATGCAATTTTTCACTTGAGTTAAAACATTCTTCTATCAATGACCACTGTATCATGTTGAGATACAAGGTGTAAAAAGGGCTTTGAAGTTCTTGATCTATTGCATGGTCTTGTATGTAGGATGATCAATTAACCCTCTTATTCATTTTGCAGACTACTTTAAAGTCTGTAAAGTAGGACTAGTCTCTTACGTTAGCAGGAATAACTGCATGTAAAGTACTTGTTAATTTTTGAACTGTTCTCATTTTGGGACTCTTGTGGTAAATAAGAGGGATAGACTCTATTTTCTGGATTCCTGTCATTCTTATGATGCTTCTTCAAAAATCACCACTATTTAATGCAGACAGTTGTGTCTCTCTTTATACATGTGTTAATACAGGTTCATTTTTAACAGCTGCATGGCTCATCATCTGCAGACTACCTCCAATCTTACCTTCAGGTTCTTAGAATCATTTCTGTTGGACTTGATAGCTGCAGCAGCCAAGTGTCACCAGCAATGTTAGCTAATCCTGCCTCCTTCTCCAGGGCATTGCAACACATGCTCCCAAACAGATCCTTGCAACATTTTATTGCTTAACTATTTTTCTTTCTTTCGATAAGGAAAATGAAGGGATTTTCTGCTTGGTTAGTCCAGTCCAAGCAGCAAGCTCTGGGGAATTGTGCTGTGGTAGAACATTGATGGAAGGGAACGAGGGTGTATGTATCACCGGAGTGCAAAGCCCTTCAATTTATTACAGTGCAGGCGGAGGTAGGTTCATTCTTAAGACTGACGGGTGAGCCCTGCAGGTTTGGCCATGGTCACTTAGAACATCATCACTCACTTAGAACATCATCACCCCCAGCATGAGGATGGCCTAACACAGCCATCAGAAGAGACCAGGTGCCCACTCAGGTTGGTGCTTGGCATTTTAGCTCAAAGCCACTACCTTGGCAGAGTGAAGGGCAGTAGTTTTGCCCTGGGCTAAAGGGGTGTGGGCACATGTTCCTGTTTGTCAGATTCTCTCATCAGGAGGAATACAACAGGTGGAAACACTTTACACCAGCACAGCATTATTTACCAGAGTTTATTGCTGAAAGTGTCAAAAGACTGATCTGTACCCTAGAGCAACTTTGATTTGGGAACATTTTCCCTTGTGCTGTCTTTGCTGGGGTGGCAGCAGCCTCTGTAAGAAAGTCAGAGCAGACAAGTAATAATTTACACTGCAGCAGCAAGGTCTGGCAGAGCACCTACTTAATGAGGGGCCCTGAGTGCCCTAAGATGAAGGCAGCATAATGCAGAATGTTGAAGCTAAGATTTCTGGGATCTTAGAGCACTGGGCTTAAAGCCTGCTAGAATTCATTGGTATATTTTTGGCTGTGTTAACCTTACCTAAATGAATAGATTCTTTCTTGCTTCCAGGGAAGAGCCTTTGTCTGAAGACCATAGAAATTGTGCACACTCTTCTGAAGATGGTCCTCTTAAATGTGCAATAACAAAAACTGCCTTCCTTCCCCTAAATATTTTGAGAGAAGAATGCACTTTCCAGATTCCTTAATTTTCCTGGACTGCTTCTTCTCTTTCACCATCTGCTCAACTGTGACCTTCTTTCTGGCTTGGAAGTGCTGCAAGATCTTTCTTTCAGACCTCATCTGCCTCATTTCTAACTACTTGCTGAAGTGGTTCATGCAATTCTTGGCAAAAGATCATTCACTGACCATGTGACTTGATGGATTTGTGACACCCGTCTCTTGCTATTTCATCATGTGCTGCAAACTTTTTCATGTGAGAGTGGAATCCCTGTTGGGAAGTATGGACTGCATTAATGAGTACTGCTTTGCAACTAATCCAAGTTTGATGATTGATGAGCATATGTATTTTAGTTTTCACTTGTCCTTACATATCTGTAATTATTTTCTGTCACACTCCCACCTTTTGCTTTTTGTGTGCATACCAAGAAACAGATCCAGCTGGTCTAGCAGTTAGCTGCTGCTAAAAGAGGCACAGATACTGCCTTTCCTCTGCCCTGGCTGTTTCTGCACATTCCTGCTGCTTCCCTCTCGTGTTCCTCAGTCTTTGATTGTTGAGTAATACGTAACAAAAAGCCCAATTAATTTCATGTTACTGGGATCTAAAATTAATCTCTGATATTATAAGAAATTCTCTGTGAAGAAATGAGGATTGGGAGACAATTTTTTAATATGTTTTGAGCTTCCTGACATAGGCAATATAGATCCACCGCTTTTATTCATCACAGAATGTCAAAGCCCGGGTATTTCTCTGAGGGTTATCTAGTCCACCTCCTAGCTCAGAGGAAGGTCAGCTTGAGTCAGGTTTTGAATATCTTTGAGGACGAAAACACCATAAACTCTCTGAACTACCCATGCCAGTGTTTGAACACACTCACAGTAAGAATTTATTTTTTTTCTTAATATCTTAAAAATAAGAGTTCTCTGTTGGTTAGACTATTGTAAGTTGATCTGAGTCTTCTTTCCAAATGGTCTGGTAAGCTATAGTGTAAACCAACAACATCCATCTATTGAGTTGAGGGCAGGTAATGGAAGTGGTAGCACTCACCTTCGTCCATTACTGTGGCTGGAGATCCCTAGCCTAGAGGCAAACCCCAGTATAGTTTAGAAATCTGATTTACGTAACGCTTTCCAAATCCTTTTGTTGCTAGATGCAGAATAGAAATAATTTATGTATTTAGTTAGTGTGACTTCTATCTTTTATCATAATATGTTGGATATTTTTTATTTGTTTATTTTGCAGTACTCTTTGCTGCAAGAATAACTGATTTTTTTGTCTAAATGTAGTTTTAATGCTTATGTAGCAAACTTTATAGCCATGGTTTCCCCAGTCTGTATTTTGATGGCACTATGATAATGCAGGCTGTATCTGTGCCACTTAACAAATGCTACAGTGTTCTGTGACTGAAAACAGACTGAGACATGCCCAACCTGTTGTGCTGCATTCATTTGGGTGACCTGCCCCAGAAGTTATTTGACACATCAGTAAAGAAGGAATACTGAAAACAACTGGATCCAGTGGTTGTGATGTCTCTGCCTGCTCAATGTCTCTGAAAAAAATATATTTCTACAAAAAAGATATACGGACTAGAATAATAATTGTATGGTATGAATGCATAAGTTAGATTTCTTTAAGAGAAGGAATTAGTTAATCCCTCCCAATAGACACTAGAGAGAGATATCATGGGTAAGATGAGGTATCTGGTCTGTATGAATTTGTTGTTAGGGAGAGAGGTCAGCCACCAACACAGGAAAAAGGAGCTGTATCAAAGGAGGTAGTGACTGTGTCCAGCTGAAATATTGACAAACTTGAGCATGTTATTGATTCCATGAGTATATGAGATAAGAATGGGGTGGGATTGTCATTAAAATGCTGTAAAACCAGAAGTTGTTGTGGTTAGAGATTCTTCTTCTATGCCTGTTTCTGTTGCTTTTCTTGTCAAGTTGTCTCCAAGAGGGGTTTAGGTAGAGTTTGAGTGCTCCTATTTTAGGTTGAGCTCTGCAGAGAATGTGTCAGGAGATCTGCAAGATCATGGTGGTACCCAGAGGCTGCATATAGAGTCTCTGGGGGTCCTTTATTGCCAGTTAAAGGCTATGCCTTGTGCTCATCTGGAAGTCCTTAGCAAACTTCCCTCTCTAGCCAGTAATGGGCCTGGATTGCCATGTTAACTATCTCAGAATGTTTTATATTTTTAACAAAAAATATACCAAGGTAGTCTTAACTGTCAAACTGGGATGCATTAAATTTGCATTGTACATTGTTTCCTTTCATGTACTGTTTGTCTTTAACAGACTTGGCATGACTGTTTCCCAAGCAGTAAATACATTCTGGCATAATTAAAGCACTTCAACATCCTTTGCAGGCAAAACCTCAGAGATGGTATCTCTGGAGGGAGATGTTGGAACTGTCCCAGAAGTTGCCAACTGCTGTTTATCTCTTAACCAGTACCTGAGCTGTCTTTCTGAATCACCATCCCAGACCACATCTATATTTACAGTGACCCCCTCTGATCATTGGTCATTACTTGGGCAATTATAAAAACTGATCTATAAAAAACGTTGTAATCTTATTTTTTAGTGCTTTAGATATGTTCAGCCAGAAAAAGAAAAAAGGAGCCAGAGAAAGCAACTTGAAGACTTGTGATTTATCTATGTAAAAATCCATGTAAGACAGTATAACTTAGTTAATTCTTAACAAGGTAGATCTCCCTCAGCAAGGTAGCTATATGGGATGCACTTCTGAGGGTGTACCAGATTAGTTCTGCTGCTGCTGCCAATGTTTATGGATATAAATTCATGGATCTTGGTCCTGTTGCTGCCACTGTGTAAGCAGATTTTTTTATCACTTTTTGTTTGGACAGGCATGAAAGCCTGCTTGTAGATTTAAAGTTGTAGCATCTGCACAATAGTTGTATACTTAAAATTACTGTGCCTTGGCGTCACCTTCCTCTATTGATCTTTAAACCAGCACAAAATGAAATTGAAAATACAAGCCATTCAGGCAAAAATTCCATTAAGGGTAGTAAAGAGTATAGGGTACTCCAGTGTGGGGCTTCTAGTGCAAGGGCAGGACCGCAACATTTTTTCATCTTAATATTATGTGATGGAAAAGGACATAAATCTATATGGATAAAGTGAATTTATGCATAGGCAATTAGCTTCTGCAGAAGAAGAGACAGGTTGTAAATGCTTTGAAAAGCCCTTCTCCCATGCCATCAAGTAATTTAAACCACAGACTATTATTTGGGGAATATTAGAGCTGCAAAAACTAGCTGGTCATAACTTTATGTAAGTGGTAAATTTAATACAGCTATTAACTTATGACTGCTTGGAAAATAAAGGCACAGTTTGCATTAACAAGGTTGAACTGGATGATTTCTTTTGAAAAAACACCTCAATCCTTTTTTAATATGTTTTACAAAAAAAAAAAAAAGGTAATGTTTCAGGTGACTTCTGGACTCTGTATTTAAGCCTTTATTTGAAAAAAGGTTCAGGGATAAAAAATGTCATGCAAATATTTGTGGAATACCTTGTGTATTTCCAGGACAAAAAATATTGAGTGGATTTAAAAGAGATCCCTCCAAAGATGAATTTTACCAGTAATAGAAAAACTTTCTAAAATGAGTGCTTCTCATCAAGCATAATCTTACTGCCTAAACAGTTACTATTTAGTGAGATTATTGACCTTAAATCTAACCATAATGGGGCTTGTAGTTCTCAATTTTATAGATGGACTGTAGATTCAGTTTGACAACTTTATTTATTTATTTATTTATTTATTTATTTATTATATACTTAATCAGGAGTGCAATAGCATTCCTTGTTGTATCCTTCTGTGTTTTGCAAAGTGACAGTGTCCATTTTATAAGTGGCTTTTGCAAATCAAAATGAGCCTGGAGGAGCCTGGTCTGTACCCAGCCTCAGTGTCAGGGGTGGCTATGACAGCACTGAATTGTTGTGGAGGAAGGATATTTTGGGGTGGTGGCTGTGCTGGGGCAGTGGGACAACACTGCTGCCAGAGCCTTTGGAGGAGCAGCCAGGACCCCTTCTGTGGCCATAGGGCCTGCAGGGGTCTCTCTGGACTACAGGGGCTGGGGTGCTCCTCTGCAAGCCACTGGTCTTGGACTGGGTCTTTCTAAGTGACTTTACAGCACCTTCCACCTGTTCTTGTGCCGTGCTGTGTACACCTAGGAATTGCAGCAGGGAATTTAATTCTTGGGTACAGTGTGGGGTAAATGCCCTCCCAGGGTTAAATGGGGATTAGTGCAGGCTTTTTAAGGGTGTGAAGGGTCAGGCTCAGAGTGGGAAAATGAATCTGTGTTCTTCACCACTTTTGAGGGGGAATCCTCTTCCCTTTGCTTACTTTCAGTTTCAAAGCCTCGATACATCCGTGTGGATACCTTGTAGTAAACACCAGTTTTAGTCTATAGGTACAGCTTTGGGAAAGAATAAAGTGACTTATGGTCAGCAATCCTACCTTCTTCACAGCTGCAACCAATTGCTATCTAAGAAGCAGGGCAGAGCTAAGCAAAGAGCAGAACTGAGGAGGGGTAGGTAGGTCTGGACCTCTGGGTGTTGTGACTGCGTGCTTTAGGAGTTACATCTCTATGATTCAATTGCTGAATCATTCCCCTCATTCTTTTAGGTTTAGAAGTGTAATTCTGTTAGGGACTTGCATCAGAACATAAATGTCATGGTTTAGTTACCATGTCTGGGAAGAATCTTCTAGGCAGGATGGTGGGATAGGTACATTTAAAACCCTTGCAGGTTTTGTATTGGTTCTTCATTTCTTTGTATGACCCTGCTCTCACCAAAGTCGATGGGACAATTCACCCATTTAAATAGTGTTTTCATTATCATGGCTTGCATTCATTTCTGTCACATTGATGCTCTCGTTTTCTTCCCTGGCTGGTGGAAGCCCTCAAGTGCAGGAAGCAAATGGACAGAAATTTAAAGGAGCTTCTGACAGTCCAGCAGTTTCATGGTCAGTTTGAACAGCTCCAAAAACGAGGTTGGAGGAAACGGACAGGCAAAACCAGACAGGAGTCTGGTGATGAACAGAAAGCAGTGTCTAGCTTCCAGCCTTACTTGAACTGTTTGGTTCTTAGTTACTTCATGAGAGGAAGGAGCAGAGTGGGAGATGGATACTGATAACATCACCTGTGATTTAGGGTGTCAGGCTGCCTGTATATGAAAACTGTTGACACAAAGTCTGGGAATCATGCAGAGCTTCAGGCATGTCCCGCCTTACACAGGGCCAGCGAGCAGCCCTGAAAGTGGAACTATTTATGGGAGGTTGTCTGTTTTCTCTTGTGACTTGTGGATATTGTTTCTTGTTCACCCAGGCTCTGAGCCCTATCAGTTTGCACTTAAATATAACTTTCCCAGATTTTCAACTCTGCTGTTTTCCCAGAGGAATATCTGTTCCTGGCATGTAGCCTTTCTTTTATCATACTCATATCGTACTCTGATACTCAGATACTCTGACGTTCACCTCACTCACTAAGTGCTGGTAGCTTCTGGTCGATGACCAGCAGCCTAAATTTTGCCAGCTATCAGGCCCTCCTCTCTGCCCTCAGATGGAGACATCGTGGTTCACTTGATCTGGCCCTATATGATGCCACATGCCTTCAGTTTCTTCAGCACAGCCCTGGCCATGATCCTGGAGTATCTTGCCAAGGAGAAAGTGATGGAGGAGGTTTGTCTTCCTTGCAATCTGAGTCAGGTGGCGCCAGGAATCACAGAAGTGCTTGCAGGAGGAGTGGTGGTGTGGCATGTGACTCTTCCATGTATCCAGTCCTCATGTGCCTGATTGTCAGGGACAATGCCTAAGTGTATATGCCAAAGCTGTCAAGATCATGTGCTGTGTTTGCATATACTGTCCAACTTAGCCAAATACTGTATTGCTGGGAAATTTTCTCAAGAAAATCTAAAGGGTTAGACTAAATAGTATCCATAAGTAACAGTTTAAAAGAGACACAAAACGGTGTTTTCATAGTTACTAACTGATACAGGTTCTATAAAACACAACTTCCTTGCATTTTATAAAATAGGAATTTAATTTGCCATCTTTGGTAAAATACTGGATTCTGTATGATTCTCCTCTCAAACCAAGTCTCACCCTTGCTTTATTTTTTGAGTCTTTCAGAACTGCAGTACATTTATACTTTGGTTAATGCATGTGGGCCATGGTTAGTGACTGCTAGTTGAGCTGTTCTTAAGTTCTCATACCATGGCTTCAGGTCAAAGAGAGCAAAGGTCTAGTATTTTAAGGGATTTGGTGCTTCTAGATAAAAACATTTTGCATTCCATGCATGCTCAATCTCTAAAGATAAGTAGGGAGGAATACTGGAAAACCCTGGTATCTCAATAGAAATGATAGTCAGAATGTCACTTACCTTGCATGGTGATAGTTTGCATTCATCAACATACCTTTGTTTTTGTTTTCTACCTGTTATAAAACCTTCTGCACTTCTCTTTAGTACTCATATGAACATTTGATGACTGCTGCTGTGAAGATTTTATCATTGAAATGATTGTTTCCTGAGCACTTCATTTCTTCAGGTAGTCCTATCAATGATTATTGCTTTGGGGGCTTTAAAACTGAAGTTACTTTAACATGCTGTAATGCTACTTGATAGTTTCCTCTGGGAACCCAAGCACTGTGTTAGCTAAAACAACTGTATGAAGAATGCTGTTCTCATGGCTCAAACACTTGTAATGCTGTCCCACCCAAACTAACCTCACTGTGAGGGTGACTTTTAATCCATGAATGAGATAAGAAGTGGAACTGTTTGTTACTGTCCCTCATATGTGAAGATATCTTTCAACCAAGTTAGTATTTAACTGTCTTTATTTTACTGGTAACAAAAATAAAATCATGTAATTACAAAAGAGACAGGTGTTTCAGTCTGTTGTACAGAAGTCACTGCTGATTGGCTCTGAGCAGCTGGTATAAGAATTCTGTTGGTGAAATCAAATTAAATACAGGGTATGAAAGGATACCTTTTTTCTAATGGAAGGAGAAGACTGACTGACATTAGGTGAGAAACGATGATGGCAATTTCACTAAAATGAAATTTTAGTGCCACAGTTCTTTCTGGCACTGTATTTTTTCAAAGGAAACCATCCCAGGAATTCATCCTAGCATCATAGCAGGACCGTTTTTAAAACATATTGATTTCATCATGCATGTGCATGGATCATAAAATTCCAGAGTATCCCAAGTTATCCCATCATGCTAATGCAGGATTTTTTTATTTGATGAGAATCTTTGGATAATTTCTTCCATGATGCTTTTTCACCTAATTTCCATACTGCTGCTGCTAGCATTTTGTACCAGATGCCCTTCTGTCATTAAAGCAACTGTTTCCTGATTCTTTTGTGCATGAAAACTTGTCTACTATGTATATCAGGTGACCCAATAAAATCTATTTCAAATCTTGTTCATTTTGTATCATGGGACTATCCCAATTAAAAATACCCTGCTATGCTCCGTGCCCCCAATACTCCATTATTGTTTTAGCTTGAATACAGTCCTGTCCTTACATGTGCCTGATGTGGTTGATGAAGATGGGTGACATGGATTCAGTGCTATCTTACTTATTTGATATCTCCACCTCCTGGGTAGTCTGACAGCATGTATTTTTCTACAGGAAATCTATAAAAGTAGGGTCTGATAATACTAGCTTGAGTGGCTGGGCCATTACCTACATGAGCATAAACAGAAAGAGAAGGCCTGTGCCAGATGAAAGAAATAATAGGTATCTGTCTTCTCTGCATACTTAGAGGGAAGCCAGTACATGATAGCTAAGATAAATACCAGCTTGTTATCAACTGACAATATTGCTGTTTTTCTTGCCTTGTGTACAGCAGCAGCCAGATGGATGGAGGCAATGGCCCTTCCCCCTGAGTGCAGGGGAACTTTGCTCAGTCCTGGACCATCCAGGTGTTTGACAGATCTAAGTCGATATCTGAAGCTTCAGGTGGAATTTTGCTGCCTCAGGAACTTGCACATATCTCATCAGTCCTATATGTAATATCTTCTTGGGTGGCTAAATAGGACTAAATACCAATGTGTATGTTGCTAAATCCTTTTCCTGTGTCTGAAAATGATATGCTCAGATGAGCAGTTTGAGGTCACCACCAGTGTTACCTGGATCCATACACACATCTGCTTTGGGCCCTCATTCTCATCATACTTCTGTGGTACAGTTTATGCTGGAGTAGATATATATAGTGGTGGCCAGATGGGGCAATGTGTTTTTACTTTCCCTGTCTTGGCATCATTCTCCCACTGTTGCCCTCAGTGCTGAAGCAGCCTGCTTTGGAGTCAGCTGAACGGTAGTGCTGGAGATGCAGACTTGGTAGGAACATGGAAATAAGAAGGGCAAGTTTGCCCTCTGGCCCAGCCATATCACAGAACTTCCTAGTAGGGTACTCACTTGGTCCTGCAAGTTGTCTTGTCTTTGTCTCTACAAATCCAAAGTAATTCAGCTATTCAGAAAAAAAGTTGATCGTAAACATGTAAAAGGCAAATACAATCTGAAGATAAATCATGCACAGTCAATGGAGCTGGGGCTGTGAAGTTAATTTCCAGGGAAGATTTAAATGAATCAGAAAGCAGACATGAGCACACATTGCAATATACGTTCTTTGACAGAATTCTTCCCCTAGAGGCCCCTGGCAATCTGCAGACCTCCCCAGACTAAACCTAAGAGCCTTCCTGTAAATAAAGAAGGGACAGCCTCTGGAGGCAATCTGGATCTCTGTGAAAAGCCTCTTTGTTCCAGTCTGTGAGGGCTGGAAAATTCTTAGGCAGCAGAACTCTGGATGCCGACAGGAACAACTCCGCCTGCTGGTTTGGCTCTCTGATGGGAGAGCGAGTGGCTGGTTCTGCTGGTGGATCCAAGACCCCATCCCCACAGATGAGGGAGATTGGCAAACTTACTGGGGCCTCTGGCAAATGTAAAACCTTATGTAGTGTTTGGGGCTTGCCCTCCCTGACTGCTTTCTGCCTTTCCTGGTGCAGGAAGATGGATAGTTTCCAGCTGAAACAGTTGATGGAAAATTCCTGCTAAGGAAGAAAAACTAGAGGCTTAACTCTGGTAGAGACTGTAGTGATGGGCTGGGGCCAAACCTAGGAAGATCAGGGCACGGGCTGGTGCCATCCCACTGTGTCTGTTGTCTGTGAGGGATGCTGGGGTGCTTCTGCTGCTGTCAGGATGGGGGATGGTGAGTCAGGGATCGGCACTTCTTTCTCTGGTTGTTCCTTTCTCTCTGCAGCAGGTGAAGCTCATGAAAATGTCATAGCTCAGCAACCAAACCGGCCATGGTTACTGTTTGGAGAGGATGCCCTGTGAGGAGAATGTGTGGAGCATCTGAATGACTTCAGCAGCCATGGAAATACTCTACAAATAAAGTTGTCTTGTTTAGTTATAAGTTTCATGGTGGAATGGTTATTCTTGAATGTGTGTAGGGAAGAACACCCATAAATTACTATTACATTAATCACTAATGACAAATTTGGCTGAATTTTCAAGTGTATCCTAAAGTTGAAAATCAATAATTGGATTAACAGAATTTCTGACCAGTCCTAGGACTTGTAGACTTCCTCAGGCATTGTTGAAAAGATTTTGTTTTCCTTCATTTTTCATATTCAAATTTGGTAATGTTTCTTTCCTGTTGCTAATGTTTCTGTTCATTTGTTTATTGGTTACTATTCTGAAAAAAAAGCTATTCTTTGGCTTTTGAGGGAAAAGGATGTGGAGTGGGGAAACAGAGGAAGGCCCTTTGGAAGATTTGTGGAATTTGATAATGTTACAAGTGAGGCCAATCACCATTTTAAAAATTGCTGTTCAAGTATTTATTTCTGACCGAAATGGAGGATTCAAAGGAAACCCTTACCTGCTTTTGTTCTAAGGCTCAGGATGTTCCCCGTGTTGTGTTTCTCCCTCTGCTGAATAGTTTATCTTTGCAGGTGTCAGTGGAGGGTTTCATAACACACTGCTTCGTTCACTGTCTTGCCCTGAGATCTTGGTGCAGCCTTGCACTTTGCATCTTTATAAATAAATCATCACCTTTCACAGATGAATCACCTATTGTTTGAGGTGGGCAGAATATTTTAATGGCATCTAAGTAAAGAATTGTGATTTTTAAATGTTTGGTTTGTATTTTTGACCTGCTGTAGTTAGAATTTATGTCCAAGAAGGTATAAAGAAAAAAATAGGACAGGAAAGGTCACTGAGCTGCAGCTGTAACAGAGACCCACGTCCTTGGTGTTATTATTATTCATGACTCGTGGTGTAACTGTAGGATGGAGGAATCAGATTCTTTGGCAGCTCAGGTTTGGGCATTGCTAAAACGTGGGACTGAAACGGGCCAAAGCCTTTTCCTGATGAGAAATAACCAATGGAGCTATGTAGTGGAGCACAGGGAAACAGCAGAATGTCAGGATGTGAAGAGGTGGTTGTGTACTCAGAACTCACCTGGTTTTCTACTGTACCAGATGGACATCTCAAAGCTGTTCATGCTCCCTGCAAATCTTGCCACAGACACTTCTGGAGGCCAGGCAGTCTCACTTGCAGCACATCTGCCTCAATATTGGTCAGCGTGGTGGGCTGCAGGCATCTTGTACATCCCTCTCAGAGCCTGCAATAATACTCTTAAAATATTTTAAGAGTGGTCTCTGTTGTATTAAGAACATCTAATTGAGGCTTTGCTGATCCTTTTTGGAAAAGATCCTTTTTGGCTCTTCCCTGATCTCTTTGGGCTCAGCACTACACTGGGAAGCATCCAGGGTTTTGCTTTACTCTCCTTTTGGGAGTGGGACCTCCAGGAGCAGTCATGCATCTCATTCCATGCTCAAAATAGCAAAGCACTTTCTGTGGAAAAGTAAACTTCCATGGTTCCTGAAGAAATAAATGAATACTGAATAGTGCTGTGTGGGCTTTAGTGCCATGCATATGACAGGGAGGACGCACTTAAAAAAAAAAAAAAAAAAAGGATTTAAAGATTGTTAAATTGTTAAAATAAGTTAGTGAATGTAACAGATGAAATAGGAGTAAAAGCATTTCTCCACCCACTTGGCTGAGGGCAGGACTGAGAGGTAGGACTGGGTGCATTGACAGGGCAGAAATGCACAGAGGTACAGGATGCTGGTGCCTGGGACTACAGGGTCCCTGGCTCAAATGGGATATCTCTGTGCTCATTGAATCCCACCCAGAGACACCAGGAACATGTCTGGGGACATTAAGTACACACAAATGGTTTAAGCAAACCGCAGTGAAGGGAGGGGATGAGGGGTGATCCTGCAGGGCTTTTTTCCCAGGAGCTGTGCTCTGTGTTTAGTAACTTGAGCAAAACTGTGCTGCATCCCAAGATGAAATACACTTGTTGAAACCAGTTTTGTACTGCACTCTGCCTCTTTGCATCCCCATCAGGACTTATTCTGGTTTGATGCTGACACAATATTGCAGGATGGTGATTGCCCCTTGAGGGATGGTACAGATGATTTTATATTTCATAACAAATATATCACAGGGTTTGCTAAGATGAAACCTCATTCCCAGCTAGCTTTCCCAGTCATACAATTTTGCTTGATGTTGTCTCTTCTTTTCATGTTTGTGGCATCGTGTTCCAGACTAGATTTAAACTCTGAATTTGCCAGAACTCAGTTACATTTGTATTTTAATTATACCTTTGTCCTTTTAACAGAAGTTATGTCATTTGTCAGATCATATTCACAGATTTTTGAAATATATCTTCATTCCTGGTTCCAGATACTGACAGACTTCATTGTTCTGTGATTATATCTGAGCTCAATGGCACCTGATCCTAACAGAGTGAGCTCTTTGTTACTTCTGTGCTAGAAATAATACCTGTACCTGGTACAGGTCATCCTGCACCTGCTAAATGTTTTTAAGATGAGTCCATAAGTGCCTGAAGAGTTTGGATATTATGTAACAATTATGTTCTAAAGGCAGAGTATTGTGGACACTCTTAAGAAGACTCTTGCTCTCGTGTGGTTGGAAACTTCCCTTGAAATGCTGCTAAGGCTTTATTTTCTGAAATGCAAAGTCCGCATACGAGCTCTCTCCCAGCAAGGACAAACTCCAGCACTGCTCCCATTTCAAAGGTTTGGCCTCTGCAAGTAACCTCTAGTTAGATACATCAGTGATGTATTAAAGGGTTTTGTTGCTCCCTTATTTTCTTCTGACAGTGACTCCAAAAAAGGGGCTTTTTCAGAGTAGGAAAATTGTTTCAATCCTCTTTTCATTCAGTTTTGTGGTCTCTTCATTTCAATGATTAAGGAATTGGCAGGTCTGGACTTCTTTTTGGGTTTGGACCATAGCTTTGGTTTGGAACATCCCAAAATAAATTACATCCAAAAGTTTCCTCTTTGTCTGCTGTGATTTCAAAGCAATTTTCATGGCTCAGTTCAGGGCTGCCTAATAGAAGAAAATGGAAGAATAATTACTGCCTGCAGAGCTTCTAGCACAGCAGTTATTTAAGTAGCTGCAAAATAATTTAAGGTACAGGCAAATTTCTTGTTCCCTGAAGAACTGTGTGCTTTGAGCCAAACATTTTTTCCTTGAATTAGGCACGTAGTTCCTGTGACAGTCAGGCAGCAGGCACAGCCCCAGTGTGCCAGCAGTACTTGCAAGGGCACCACTGACATTCCTGCCTGTCTGAGGTGCAAAGCTCACCCCCATCAACGCTGCCCTGTGTGCTGTGTGTTGTGACTCCCCATCACTTCTAGAAATCTTATCATTTGAAACTGCATAAAAAATTCAAAATTAGAGCACTCTTCCCTCTGGGAAACCCACAGCACTCACTAAGTTCAGAATGCAGCCTTGGCCCTGGCTGTGCAAAGCAGACAGAGGGCTGTCCTAATGGAGCAGCCAAGATTTCCTGCTCATGTAGGGGAAATTTCACAATAAGCATTCCAGCACATGGCCAGCCAAATGGTGGCATGTGGAGAAGGGAGGGTGCTGAAGTGGCTGATCCCTGTCCTGTGCCTCACTGAGGGCAGTCCCACTGCTGTCCAGTCCAGGAGGAACTTGGGAGGGGGATGAGAGGCTTCATCAAGATGATTTTTTAGCTGAAATAGCTTTGGCTGAATCATGTAGTAAGCGACCTCATTCAGGCTGACTTCTCATAAAGTGCATGTGAAAATGCAAAGTGACCAAGAGAGAGTTTGCCTGGGCAGTGTGGAGTTCTACAAGTGGGCTTTGCCAGATGCCACAGCTTGCAGAGCATCTCCTGTTTTACAGGCATAGCCACAGAACACTAGGCACCAAAAAACAAATTCATAATTAAAGTCTTTGGTGGGTATAAAACTTCATTCACATAATTTATCTTGTTGACTAAAAAAGCTATTCATTTGCTCCGAATTAAATTAATTTCTATACTCTCATCAGTAAATATGACCTGTTCATATCTAGTGTTATCACAGTTATTTAGTTAAAAGTGACTTTATCTTAGTTAAATGGCAAAATCATTCCAGGGAAAGAAAAAGCTACTTAGTGGTAATAACTAAAAAACATTTAAGCTTTCAGCACATTAGCACCTACATATTATGGAAATAGGAGGATGGTAGTAGTCTTGCAAGCCTATATAGAGTTAGTTAAGAGAGGGCCTTTCTAGGGTCTCTCAGGGCATGCTCACAGTGGCAAATAAACCTGGCCAAGCCTTCTGGCCATAGGTTGTCTATCTGTGGTCAGAAAGCCAAATGTGCAAGAATTTGTTCAGACCTGCTACACATCTTCTGGGCTGCAGTGGTCTTACAGCTGGAGATTTCCATGCTGAAGCATTTCAAGCTTGGCATCTGTCTCAGTCCCAGTAACCATCTGTGTCCTTATGCGATTCAGGGAGGCAAAAGCCACAGGATGTCAAATCTAAGCTGTGGGGGAATTCACTTTGATGGAAAGTGTTTAGTGGGTGGGAAAATGGGACATCCATAGCAGAGGTTTTTGCTGGTGTCTTTGGTGTCCCAGGGGGTGCCATTATCCCAGTAAAGATCTTAATGAGTTGTGTTTTCCAGCAGAGAGACATGTTATTAACACTTAGGCAATTTTCTATGTAAAACCTTAAATTCTAATTAGGGAACATCTTAAGGAGTCAAGTACAAAACACCCATATGGATAATTTAATAGGAAACAGCAAAGAAAAGGTGACATACCTAATTGATCTAAAGTGAGGGTAATAAATGTAAAAAATAATGAGAATTTGTGAAAACTTGTTTTGTTTTCTTTCCCCAGATTTGGTATGTAGTCATTCCATATTGAGAGCACTCATGGAGTATTAAGGAGTTACTACTTAATTTTAGAAAGAATAAACTGTGTCTTCTCCCACTGTCTACCCTTAAAATAAAGACTTAAAAAGAAACCTCTTTTCCACTGATTATTTTTGCAGATTGGTGAGATCTTTCATTTTTAAAATGTTTCCAAGTCGTCTTTGTCCAAGTATCATATTATTTCACTCAATAGATAATGTGCTTGTGATGGAAGATCCTCTTTTTTCCCTGCTGCAAAGAGTGAAACAGGTTACTGAAATGAAGCAAGCTACCCAAGTTTCTATGTTGTGTTTACACAGGAATTCCATTTCTTTGCCTAATTCCTAACTGATAAACTTAATGAAAAAGTGTACATATTCTATAATTGTATAAGCATTAGGTATTTATGTATCTAGCCACTGAACAAACCTATGCAAATATATTGCACAGGCTATTCAAATGGGAATGGAACAGCACTGAAAAATAGTCATGAGTGACAGAAATAAACAGAAAAAGGAAATAAATAAACAGAAATCAAGTTGTGTTAGGAGCAACTTTGACTAAGAACTCGCACCTACCCTTGCAGAGGATTGCCTCACAATGTTGGTCAAAGGTTCCTGTCCTGTGCAGGCATCTCTGTTGTAAATGGTTTTCTTTTTTCAATCCTCTGCTGAAGTTAAGAGACTTATGTTGGGAGGGTAAATTGATTATTATAAATGTTCATTAATGCACTCTTATTTAATGTACTTTGAGAGGTTATATACTTCAGAATGATGATAAATTATGGTAACTCCAATTTATGTCACTGTAGCTAAAGGGATGTAAGCATTTCTATTAATATGAAGCAGCTTTCTGGGGTTTTATAATGAAGCTATAAAACATTGCTGAAACTTAAGGTACAAGTTTCCAGTATATTTTATTCACACAATATTCCCTTGAATCTGATCTAATCGATAGATATATCAAAATGAATAAGATATAAATAGAGTGGAAAGAATCCACTGAAGATACAGATTCCAGCTGGTAGAAATGGAAGTATACAAGGGGAATACACTGCTTTCTCTTTGGGTTAAAGTAGGTGGACCTGTGGTGGTGCATCTGACAGGCATTTTGCTCAAAGGACATCTTGCACCCTGGGCTGGTGTCTTTATCAGGATTCCTGCTGCCCTCTGCCTCAGTCCATTCTCTGCATCTAGTAGCTCCTGATGCATGGTTAATTTGGTGTAGTAAAACAGGGTTGAATTTATTAAGCTATGTTTATATTATTGGAGGAGCTCACAAGGAGCTTGCACACAAAGGCAGCTGACCTTGGAAGAAAAACAAACAATTTCACATTAAAATCAGATCCCATCCTAAAAAGTCAGAGGTAGAAAATGCTGACCCACCTTTAAAAATTGTGCTGACTTTGGATATTTTAGTATGAGAAGCTTGAACAACAAAGATAACTTGAAAGACTTTAAATTACAGAAGAAGAAATGATAAGAAACCAACTAACTATGTTATCCTGATGTACTGAAGTTTTTCAAAGTACTGCCAAAGGAGTGGCAGATAAATCTGACCCAAACTTTCAGAAAAACTTCATGATTTTTCTCACAAGAGGAACATACAGAGAGAGAATGTTTATTTAATGGGTTCTTTTGTATATTTTTCTCCTTGGATTAGAGATAATGAAAATATTAAGGTACTTGTACTAACTGGTTAGTGCACCAACATCAGCACCAAAGCACCAAGACGCTGTTAACTTGAATTCTGATGCAAGTTCTGCAGGGAAAAAAAGAATGTCTGCTGAGTAACAGCTTGCCTGATCTGATAACTGAGACTGACAACATGATGGGCTATGCAGAAAGGGGCAATAAAGATGCTCTACTTACAAAGCAATCCATTTGGTATCTCCTGTCTTCCTGAATATGGAATGGTTTTCTGAAATCATGACAAAACATTGATGAATGGGCACATGTATTATTATAGCAGTCAATCTGAAGGTAATGAGATACACAAAATTCCTAGTTATATTGTAATCCTGTCAATTACGAGTGTATTCTAAAAACAGAAATGCTAAGAACAAAGAAAAGAGAAGGAAAAAAGGTAAGATGAGCTCAGAGCCTCACAATAGCATTTTCTTCATGCACCAAGGAATAAAGTATTTATTTACTTTGGTCAAACTTCAAGGGCCTTGTGTCTTCACAGTCCCCTTTCTTTCCTATATTCCCATTGTCTTTTTAAACATTATCTAAGGGATTAATGGACTTCTTTATTTTCTTATTTTATTCTGCATATACAGAAAAATAAGCTGTGCCACAATCCACATGATATTAACGGTCAGTAGGTATTTGTAGATGAATGTAGGTTTTAGAAATACAACTGAGTGGAGACATTGTTTGACTTTAAAACTTTGCTAGTCACCACTTGCTAATTCTACCAATCACTGGAGTGAAATATTAGAGAGATCTAAAGCCTATACATGTAGTGCCTAAAGACCCTATAAAAATGATATATTATGTATATATGAATTACAGCCATTGCATGAGATGCCTATAGTCTAAACAGCTAGCTCAGAAAACTCAGGTTTTGATCAACAGTAAAGTGAGGATGGCTCTGGAGAGAAGCACGTTTGAAACACACCAGGAAGAAATGAACCTGCTTCCTTGAGGTAGTGTGCAGTCTCATTATTCTATTATCCTTCTGTTGGCACTTTGAAGTTCAAAGGAGCATCATGATGCTACTTCTGTCTAAAACAGGAGAAAAAGAAAAGGAAAAGAAGATGAAATGCTATAAGGTTAAACTGAAATGTGTCCCTTTTTGAGAAATAATTTGTAGGTGCTTTCAGAGCAAGATTGTAAAAACTGGGACCTTGGACTTAGACACAGTGATTTGATTTGGGGTATACCCGGTTTCCCTTCCTGCTTATCAGTTTGACTGCAGCTTTTAGCAATCAGTTACTTCTACCTGATAGCAGTCTTGGGTAACCTCTGTGAAAGGAGTAATCCCCTCAGTGGAGCCCACAAAAGAAAGGGTGGGGTTTTTTTTTCACTTAGCTTTTCCCTGCACTAGGCAAGGCAATGCAGTGCTTTGGGATTCCCATCCCTGCACTGCTGCTTGGTACCCAGCAGTGGGAAGTGACAATCTCCTTCTGTGCTGACTCTTGAGTGGGCACTGGGTTACACGGGCTTTTATGTCTCTTAAACTGTATAAAAAGCAGCTGGGTCTGGATTGTGGGTTCCAGTGTTTTTTCATTACTGGACATTGAAAATGCAGCAAGCAGAGGGAATGCAAGGGATGGGGCAGAGAAACCAGTCAAGAGCAGCAGGAACAAGTGATGCTCCTCTAACGCGAACATTACGTTTGCAGTACAGGTTTTTCAGTGTACTGTAAATAAATAGGCATAAACACAAACCATACCTTTCCAAAAAATCCAGTGTACTGCTCAGTGCTGCCTTACAGTTAGACACTGATAGGTTTTGATGTCCATGTTTTTTTAGTGTTTGTCATCCATGAGCTGCAACTCTCAGTAGATTCACATTTCCAGTCATCAAAAAATTTTGATGCATTGTTATTATCCTTTTATAAGTAAGAACCATTAATGACTTCATTAAGTGCTTTTTAAGCAGATTAATGATGAATTTACTAATTTGCACTGAATCACCAAGGAAATCTATGGAACGATCCAAACTAGGCATCTTTGGGTTTAGGCTTTTTGAAATGCAAAAATATGGCACATTATCTGCAAGGCCTTCCATCCTGCAATGCATCCAGAAGCAGAAGACCCAGTCCCTGTTCCACATGTGCTGCACCAATCAAAGGTTGAGGAAAAAAATATTAAATGCAGTTAGAATTATGACAATAATTTACAGGTACCAGGTTTTGTTTCTTTGAGGTATCTCTTTTTTCCTTGGAGGAAATAGTAAAGTAAGGGTAAATATCAAAGTTAGGTTAGACTAACATGCACATAGTCATTGTTTACTCTTGTTATCTGTAGTGCCTAGTAAACCCATGAGCTGTGTACTGGTAAGAAAAAAAAAGACTTTTGAAGACAAATCTTCCTTGTTTCACATTGCTACCAATTTCTGTTCACCTGGAGATACAGAATAAGCATGTTGCCAAGCCTAGGCTTTCTCCTTTCTGCTAGCCAATAAATTCTGCACCTCCTTTCCTGCAGATTGATGGCCTTTCTTGTTTAGGTGGTGAAGCACTTGGTGTTGGGAATGCATCTGACCTTGAAAACATCTTGGGCTGCGTGGCCTGAGGCCTGGTAGGTATCACCAAGGAATTACTAAGCTACAGTTTCTGATACTGCTGAAACTTCAGACTAATGCTTATGGAGATAAATACAGCCACGTGTTCTGCAGCCTCACAGTACAGGTGAGCACAGGTTACTTGCCTGTGCAAACACGAGTACATTCATTCCCAGATTGCAAATGTGGCAATAAATTAATTAGTGTCAACTAAATATTTTACTAGCATTTATGCCTGTTCATACATCAAAACCGATTGCAGACACCCAGCACCAGCACATTTTTATTGATCCATAACTGTTCCTTTCTTGCTCAGCCGAAAACCAGCCGGGGGTGTTGTCAGTGCCAAGCGAGCCCGTGAGATGAGGCACGGACACCTGGCCAAAGCAGGCGGGTTTCGGGAGAGTCGTTTCCGGCTCTTTGTAAATTTCCTAAGCGCTTCTCAAATTTTGTCACACTTCCTGACTTCGGTGTTCAGGGGACGCCGCGGGGCGCTTCACCTCCGAAGTGCTGCGCGACCGCGCCGATTTCGGGAGGGAAAGGAGCAGAAGGAGAGGCGGCAGCGCACAGGTGCGGACGGGCAGGCTCCAGGGGAGGAGCGGAGCGGGACAACACTTCACCGCCGCCCCGGGCGGGGCTCTGGGAGGAGCGGGGCCGGGGCGCGGCCGGGACCCGCTCCGCCCCACCCCGCTCTTCCCCTCCCCTCGGCGCCGGCCCGGCCTCTCCCCGCCCCTGGCTCGGAGAAGGGGCCGCGGCCGGGGCGGCCCTCCCGCACCCGCGGCGCTGGCCCGGCCAACAAAGGGGGCGCCGGGGCCGAGGGAGGGAGGGGCCGCCGCAGGGCCGGGCCGAGGGGCGGGGAAGAAGGGGGAGGAGAAGGGGGAGGACGGACGGACGGACGGCCGGCGGTTCGCACAGAAAGTTGTGGGTCCGCCAGCGCAGCGCCGCGGGAGTCGCTGCCGGGGGACGGGGTGCGAGGAGGAGCTGGGCTGCGCCGTGCCCGAGGGGTGAGTGGTGGCCGAGGAGAGTTGCTGTCGGCAGCTCCGGGAGCGGGGCAGCTCCGCGGGAAGGCGGCGGCACCGCGGCACCGGGAGGGGCTCGGCGGGGAAAGTTTGTTCCCCAGCTCCGGTAGCGTGGCGGGGCGGGGGGCGGCGGGCGCACCTGCGGGCGGGACGGAGCGGCCGCGGGGAGCCGGGGCGAGGAGCGGCTCCGCCGTAGCGGCGCCCGAGGGCGGCGGCGCCTCCGCTGCGGCCGCGTACCCCGCGGGGAGGAGGTGCCGGCACGCCCGGCCGGCTGCCGGGTCAAAATCCCCGCCGGGGGAGCGGGGGCGGCGGCCGCTCTGCCGGGGCGGCCGGGCGGGGGCGGCCGTGCCCGGGGCCTGCCCCGCGGAGCGCCGCTTCCCCCCGCCGGGAGAGGGGCTCCGGGGCTTCTCCCACACGTGGCTGTCGCGCCCCGGGCCGGCCGCGGCAGCGCGCCTGCCTGTGCCCCTTCGCCGCTGGCACAGCCCCGGCGGGAGCGGGGCTCCCTCGCCGTGCCGCCCCTCCAGCGCGGCTGTCCCGCTCGCTGCCAGCCCCGTGACGGCTGGTGGCCGTGTCCTGCCCCTCTGGGGGTCACGGCTGGACACGGGGCGCCCTGTCACCCAAGGGTGAGTGAGGCTTGGCTTTGGCGGCTGAGGGTTCAGCTGTGCTGCTGCACCGTCGGGGCCGTGCCACTTCTTAAGTGCCGCCACAAAGTGTCCCGCGGCAGGGGCAGAGCGGGCCGGCGTGGGCATGGCCGGCGTGCCTCCATCGCACGCGGAGTCACAGCCGGCGAGGCCCGTGGAGTTACCGTGCCTTTCTGCTCCTGCTCCTCTGCTGTAGGTGCTGAGCCGTGACCCTCCATGGGAGCCTTCTCCCGGCGGATTTAGGCTCCGCCCGTGGCGCACCGCAGCCCGCCAGCATGGCCCGTGTCTCAGAGCCGGAGGAGGGACCTGGCGGGGGACACAGCGAGTTCAGCGACATCATCAAGTCCAGATCAGGTAAACTGTCGAGGGGAACGGTGTTTTCCTCTTTCCTCCGCTACCCATAGCTTCTGTCATAAGCTCACCTTTTTAAACAGCACCTTTGTACAGCTGTTTTTTGGGCACATGTTGGTGGTACAGTGAGTGACTCAGGCTGTTCATGCAGCTCCCATACTGTTTCTAAGTAATAGCAATTGTAGTCTCGGGGTTTGTTTTGTTTTGGGTCTTTCTGTCAGTATTAGTCAAGTCTGTTTATTTGGGATCCACCTCTGGCATCGTAATTACCTCTACTTTTGTAAATAGCTACGTGCTTGAAGTGCTGTTATGCAGCCTAGTGTTGGTAGCTTTCGTGTTTATTCTGGGACACTAAAAATGGCAACTGTGGCTGCAACACTGTACCTCCTGAAAGTGCATCGCTGTAGTACTCGTGCAGTGAATTAATGTGCTTCCTCCTTAATGTAAAACAGTTGTCTAAGGCTGCTCACTCAGGCATTTCCTCCAGCAAAACGTTCCTGTAGCAGATCTGAAGGTTATTGCGAAAATGTGGACTTTGTTTGGTTGTAGTGTGTTGGGATCTCTTGAGGCTCTGATGGATGTTGGTGTGGGTAATGAGGTACTGTCACTTTAGCGGGGGGAGAACAGAGATTTTGGAGGGACAGCTGTGAGTTGTTTAAACCTTGGTAGAAATCTGTGCTCCATTCAGAGACTGGGTGTCAGCCTTTCTGAAGGTTCCCTTTTCTTTCTTGCATGCAAAATGTTCCTGTCACCAAAAGATTTTCCTGTGATATCTAGCTAACCTAGCGGTGGTAGGGTGTTTTGTTTTGTTTTTTAATTTTACACATGTTAAAAACTGTAGTTCTTCAGTTGGTTGTGATTTGATCAGTCAGATTTCATAGGATGTGGGTTTGATCTGGATCCCATTGGTGTTTGAATAGTTTGTTTCTTAGACCTTTGCTGAGTCTTCCTCTTCTGGAAGGGCAGTCTATGGAACGGATGCTTGTGGGTTTTTCTGTAGTGTTGGTTTGTTTTCTGCTGTTACTCTGGAACCTCTGGACATAACTTCATTTGATTGTGAGTGTGTAGTCAGTGTCTTTATGGGCTTTGAGCGTGGGGATAGCTTGCAGACAGTTTGTATGCAGGCATGTATGTAAGTACTGCAGTTTCATCAGATGTGTAAGGGACATGGATGTATTGAAGGTTTTTCATGAATGAACAAATTGTACAGTAAGTTCTGTTATTTTGGTTGAGGCAGATGATTGTAAATTTCCTGTTGTAATCACTTTAAATTTCTTCAGTGTGAATGAGAAAATGCTGTAAATTTGAATACAAAGCTAAAAGACTTGTGCACTAAATTAAAAATAGTGAGTGATGACTGATCTTAAATAATTTTTTCTAAATATTGTGCTCGTTTGGATCCAGATGTGTGATTTCTTCAAATAAATTACTGTACTACTGTAACTCAGATCTGAACAATTCACCATAAGTAAATCTGTGGGAGGGTTTTCCTAAAGGACTGAAGTTTCCTGAAGCACAGGTGACAGCAAATTAAAGGCTAATTGTCAGGTCTGAGGAGAATATATTTTAATTTTCTCAGATATTTTGGAAAGAGAATGCTAATTTTGATACTTAGAAAGGAAAGCTGAGTTTTTTTTGTTGCAAACATTTCTCCAGCATGAAACGCTTTTCAGTCTAAATGACTTGAAATATTGTAGAAGTGTTATAAATTATTAATATTTGGGGCAGCTAAGGCATCTGTATGGCTTTTGAGGCTCCAGAGACCAGAAAAAGACAATAATTTGCTGTCAAAATAAGTGGTTCTGTCTTGCTGCTCTGTAAGTTCTTGGCATCAGTGATGTGGGAAGGCTCTTTAACACTTTGGTTAGGGAGCACATGAAAATGTGCATTTAATATTTCACTGACTAAATAAAATGCAAAAAACACAGTGGATGAAAAACCCTCTAAGTGATGTAATATGTGATCAAGTGATTTAATATGTCATAATATTTTTTTAGTGTGTATTATTCCTATGCATCTTTAAATAAGCACACTGAAAATGGTTTACTCTATTCTTGGAAATAAAAGAAGATAGATGTATAACATCCCATGTAAAGACCACTTTCTCTGTGCTCTTCTGAGCATTTGTCTGTTTGTCTATTTCAATGTTTGTCTTCATCTTTTCCAAACAGAACACCGAGCTGTCAGGATATTGTGGTTATTTAAAATCATTCATGTTCTAGAAGCGATGTTTAAGATCTGTGGCTAAGTCTTTCTTGGTGTTGTTCTTGTAACAGCTTGGAGGAAAATTGTAATTTTAAGCGCCAGAATCTTTCTGGGTCGGACCTTAACGAAGAGTGGTACTAGTAAAAATGTTTCTAAATATTTGGATACAAATGTAAACTTTAGTCTTTACCAGCCTGTCAACTGAATATATTGTCTTTCCTTTGTAGTCATTGCTGCTTTAGTTATCTTGTGTTGTAAGACTCTGAAGCAGCTAGAAAGCCATAAAGATGGCTCTGTCAGTACAGGCAGTGTGTTGGTTATTGAGCTTTGATCTAAAATCACTCTTATGAGACACAAAGTTTTACACCTGTTCAGGGCTGCTTGGGGCCCATCTATGCTTGTTTTTATTAGCAGAACGAGCTATGTAATTTTTTCTTAGACTTGTAATTGGGAAGCTACCAGTGTGCCACATGAAGGATTGGGGAGAACTGCAGAAAATCATTATTTCTCTATAGACCAATCAAAATAAATTAACAGGATTTCCATTTGTCGCTTTTACAAAAAACAAAGAGGTGTGCCACAGGATTTCACAGATGGGAAGAAGTAATTTTGCAAGTATCTCATTTGTTCTTTCCTCTCAAACTAAGAGAACGAAGGATAAAACACTTTGAATGGGCATCTCTGTATGTTATTTATTATATTGGAAGCACTTTTTCCTTCAGTGGTCAGCAAAAAAACCTCTAAATGAATGTGCTATAATCTGTTAAGTGATAAGTGCTTGATTTTTTCCAGAGCAGAGATTTTCTGTGCCCTTAATATCACTCCTGTGACTTGTGATGAAAGGAAAACGACTTTATTCTGTTGTCCAACTGTCATGTATTATTTTCTGCTTTGGATATTGCTCCTCTTTGATTAAGTAGTCTGTTAGTACTGATCTACACGTAGATACAAGTTATCTTTCAAGAGACTTCTTTTGCACTTAGAATTTGATGGTGACCAAGGATACCTATAAAATAACTTTTAGTTACTGTGTTTATAAGGGAAGCTGCTTTTTGTTCTCAGAAAGACCAATGATCTGTTTGCGTCCCTTCTCCCTGCACCAGTGGTGGATGCTGATGGCTGGGTGGCGTTTAGTGGGTGGGATACTTCTTCCTGGATTTTTATGCTAGGTTTATATATTTATAATTGGTACTATTGAGCATTATTAGCCTGTGCTATGCCTATGCATCTGTATAAAGACATGCTATGGAGAAGCTGTTTTTCTTTTTGTTAACTTATCTGTAGTATGAAGTAATGTACATGGAGCTGATTTATATCTTTGAAAGGCATGTTGTGCAGGTAGGTGAGCTTTCCTCATTGCAATAGCTTTTGGGAAGGAATGCTGTGGGATGATTGCCCTACAGTGGTGAAAACACTGCTGTCATCACGGGCTTGAAAAACAGATGAGTCTTTGCTATGATTAATTATGAAAAAAAGACAAACTCACTTAAAATCTGTCATGGTAGCTTGGAATGGTAATATATAATTAAACAGTAAGACATAGCAGGAAAAACATTTTTAGAAGATTGTGCCTCTGGTGCATTTAAAGATATGAGCTCTCTAAATTGAGGGGAACCTAATTCTCCTCAAATATATTTGACTGAAAGACTGCTTTGAAAAATTGTAGCTTAGTTTTGGACTTCTGGGGCAAGGCTTATTCTGAGAACTGCTACTGTTGTCTGACTGTCCTCCTGCCCCCTGAAGCAACACTTACTTGGCTGGCAACCCCTTCGCTGCTGGCATCTCCCTGCCCCATGATGCCACATGTTGCCTTTGGAACACGTTCCTTTAGTTGTGTCTCTCGCTGCCATATAACTACAGGCCACATGTGCTGCTTCTCCTTTTCCATTTTGGTTCTATTGGTGTGAAGCTGTCAGGAGATGTCATAGTTGCATGTGGACCCTTGGGATTCTGCCAAGCGGGTGCGGAGTTGGCGTAGCCGGATTTGCCCTGTGTGAACTGTTCAGTGACATTTGTGCAGACTGTGTGAGGATAGGGTATTAAAGATGAGTGGCAAACTTGCTCTCCTTGTTTCTAGCCACTGAAGTGGGTGAAATGACTTTTTTTAAGACTAAGGCTTTGGGTTGCTGTAGCCTGGCTCCTTTCTGTCAACTGTATCACTTCCTTTTCTTGGGCTGTCTGGTGGGGACAGATGGATGCTGCAATGAAGACAGTTCTAGGGTATTGCTTAGCATTTATGAAATGACAGATATAGAAGTACCAGGCTGGTTTCTTCCAGCATCTTGATTGGTAGGTGAAGAAATAACATATGCTGCTCTGTGTGTTTGAAGCACGACTCTGCCTTGGAATAGAAATTGAGGCTCCTCAGGGAAGGGAAAAAAAACCAACCCAAAACCGAAACCATAAAAGCAGCCCATTGATTTGCACGTGCTTTGCCAGGAAAGGAGGATGTAACCCTGAGCAAGAGCTGCTATGTGAGGCACTGTGTGTAGCGTGTTAAATGTTTCTAAAGAGGTCTAAAAGCTGGTGTGGGGAGGGGCTGCTGCTGTGGGAACCACTCTCTGATGAGGATCCTGTGGAGGAGGGGTGCCTAGGTGAGAGGCAAACTAGGGGCAATATGGAGTTTCTTTCTACGCCTTCCCCAGCGCCCTTTGAAGCTCCATCCTCCTGTCTCCCCTCAGGTCTGGGGAGAGAAGGGAGACTCTTATGCAATGGCATGAAAATATTATCATGTGCAAAGAAATTCTTAAAGCTCACAAGATTGGGCAGCTTAGTGAAGAATTAGCTGGGCTGTGTTAACACCTCTAATAACTGCTCCTAGTTTTGATTTTCCCTTAGACTGTTTCTCCTAGCTGAATCACTTGTCCCTGGTGTGTGTTGGGGTTGACTCTTTTGAGCAGGGAAGAGTAGGGAAGTATTGTTACTAAAATCTTTTGAATACAAGTAAGGAATTAGTGTAGGTGTGGAAGGGGAAGAGCACGTGGGTTTGAGCTGAATTGATGTTGTTTCAGGACAGTGTAGCTGCTCTGCTGCCAGGTAGCAGCATGGATTGCTGTGCTTAGAGCTGCATGATCTGCTTTTCAAGTGTTGCATGGTATCCCTCCTTCAAAAGAAAATCCACAATTAGAAAAGCACAGCTGATTCCACTTATTTCGGGAACTGAGACACTCCTAGCACGAAGCTGTGGAGAACTGCATTTATTTGGATGCCTTAATAACAGTCTGAAGAATGAATAATAGGGTTTAAACATTGCGAGGTGGGAGGGAGGAGTTTCGTTGTCTGACTCCTTATTGTGTTGATGAAAGAATAAGTTACAGTGCCCTGTCCTTATCAGAAGTCTGTTTTATGTCTTTCTCCCCTCCCCCAGTGTGTTCTGGGGCTGCAGCTGAGCTGTAGTTTCAGAAAGTGACAGTATATTCTCAGAAGAAAGCTGGGAGTTTTAGAGGTAGCAACAGAAATGACAGCCTAAGGAAATAGAACAGTCCATTGGAATCTGTGGCTTTGACAGGAGCGATGGTAGGACTCTGTTGCAAGCTTTAGTTCTGGGAATGAGGCAAGGAACTACTTGATTTGTAAGGCAAGGAACTACATGATTTGTAAATATACCCAGCTGCAAAGTCAGTGGAACCTGGGCCATTGAGAAGGAGGAGTCAAATATTGAATGTATTTATTTATTAGGGTATGATGTCTCTGAGCCTTTTCTTTGAAAAGACATCCACCTGATACTGCCTCAGAGAGAATAAAGAGAGAAACTTTGATTATTGAGCCTGAGTTAGGCTCAGCCCTGAGTGAAGGCCAAAAAACAAGAAACAAAAAGGAATGAACTTAAATACAAATACTTGCAGTTATATTTTGTTGTCAGTTCTCTGTGGGACCAGCAGGTAGGGGCTGGTACAGGGTCACTGCCCCTGACTCCAGGTGCATATCCTAGCAGGTGAGAGACACTGAGGTGGCTGGAGATGGTGCTTGCAGAGGCTGGGCCTGGGAGCCTGTTGTCAGTGGGGAGGCTGCTGGAAGGTGCAGAGGGTGTGGGCAGTTCCAGTTCCTTCAGCCAGGAGCAGCATTGAGTTTGGGTGTGTTTTGGGCTGCATCTTCCCTCTGGCAGTCTGACCAGCTCTGGATGAGAGCTGCAGCCATGTGGAAGAGGCTGGTTATCAGTGGGGACACCTACAACTGTGGCAGTGACCCTGTGAAGGTTTCTCTCAGAAATATGTTCACTCTTTAATAAATTGCATTTTTTGGTATTCATTAATCTGTTGAGTGATGGGACAGATGCCTTATCCAACATGTTGAGATGCCAGAGAGGAATAATGTGAGAGTTCCTGTGTGGTTTAATCATGGTTTGTGTAAGGAGGCAGCTCCTGTGCTGGGGAAGCACTCTAGCAGCCTAGCATCTTTTCAGGTGCATAGGTCTTCTGCTGAATAGGGAAGAAGTGGTGAAGAGCTGTTGAATCTCTGTCTAGTGGAAGATGGTGACCGTGTGTTTCAGTAAAAGATCAAGTTCTATCTCAAAAATGCAGGATGCATGATGGGAGGAAAGGATCTGACTACATCACAGAGATTAGATATGATACATATTCTTAAGGTCATTTTGGTGATGAGTATAGGGAATGTACGGCAGTACTTTTCAGCCATGAATTAATCATGAAGTTCTTTCCTAGACTTCAGCATCACCTTATTATGAAGCAGGAGGACCTACCATCTAAAACTGGAAAGATTTTGTAGTGGAATTCGACAAGCATACGAGGCCAGTCAATGGCTTACGTATTTAGCTGTGGAGAAACATGCAATTAAGCCATGAAAGAACATGCTTTGATGGGTCTATGTAATTCGTTCCACAAATAACTTCAGTTAGTTCCCATGTACTCTGATTTTATATCCTAGCATTGAAATGTGTTTTTTTTGCCTTGCCCCTCCTCCAATTTAGATCATGGCAGAGGACCGAAGATAGAATGTGCTCCTAAAATGTTATGTTACAATTTATTGATCAGAGAAAAGTGGTATGATAGGTAAATTCTGAAATGTTTTGCTAGCTATTTTTGTTCTTAATTTACCACATTATACTGGATGAGCAAAGAGCAGCAGTCTATGCATGAATAACAAATAGGGATTTATTTGAACATTTTATGGAAGCACACTGGGAATAGAGAAAAGCCTTTTGGTTTCTGTATTGTTTTAATAGTTAGATTATAAAATGATTGTATTAACACAAGAAAATAAACAAAGTAGTATTTAAATGCCAACAGACCAAAGCCTTTCTATTGCTTCTTTCCAGGCTTTTACTTCTGTTATAGCTTTATAATGAACAACAGCTATGCTCAGCATAAATCATTTCCAGAGAGAGTTCATCACCCTTATTTTCCTGGTTTCTACAAGTACAACTTGTTCTTGGATGAGACTTCTTGTGGAAATTCACAGGAACATATTGTGTTAACACCGTGCATCTTTCAGCTTCCACAGTCTTTTGTCAAGAAAGTCTGCTGGTGTCCTTCTGAATATAGTACTGCTGTCTCTGGAACACTGATGTGTAATTTCTTTGTTTTGAGTGCTTTTCCTCTGTGCTCAGGAATTTTTCTCTTGGACATGGCTGTTGTGCCTAATTTAGAGCTTGTTGGTTTGATTTACTGAGCTTTAAAAAAAAAAAAATTTCTTAACTTAGTTAACACACTTTTCATTTAGAATAGAGTTTATTAAGTTTAATCAGGGAGTTATTAAAATAGTCACTCTTTGTACTCAAGTACACACTTTATAATCTGTGCAGAGGAGTACTGTTTGACAGTGCCACTTGCACAATGCTCAGGTACTTGCTGATGAGGATTTTGTGTGTCACTGGCACTCTGAGATGAGGAGCGTTGAGCTAATTTCGGACAAAAGGACATTTTTAAAGAAACACCCACCTCCACTCCTGCCAACCACTGTTCTGCTTTCACCAGACATTTGAGAATTTATTAAAGATGTGAAACATACTTTGGGAAGATTATTGTTATCTTGCTGGGATGTGTTAAATATTGACAGTTGTATTGTGGAAATGATTTTATACTAAAGTGCATAATCAGCATGTTCAAAATGGAAAAGAAGAAAGGGAAAAGAATAGTTCAGATGGAGTTTTGTTCATTGTCAGAAATGATGGCATTCTGTGTTGGACTTATTTCTATTTTGAAGGCTATTGAAACACAGTTCAAGTTCATAATTTGCCTGCTGAATGTGAACTGAAAGTTCCTTGGTTAGAGGAGAATCAGTACTAGAAGAAAAGAGATTGAAGGAACTCTGCTATTCATAATTTTAATGAAGTGTTTTACAGAGTCCATAGATATCAGGCTCCTAACCTGATGTTCTGCACTGCTGCCTCTGCAGATCCCTATTGCTCTCTTTTCCCTGCCTAGTGAAGAGCAACATGTGAAACATAAAAGTATAGAGGTCAGGTGTTACCACTGAAGATGAATAGATCACACAGACACAGGTCGAGGTGTGGTACAAGAAAGAGCAGAGTTTATTTTTCCTCCCAGGATTTATAGGCTTCTGACCACGGCCAGGGATTGGATGGTCAGGATAGCACTTTCTCACTGCACTGGCCATGAGAGATGCCCATCACAAGACGTGTAACAGAAAGAATGTACACATATCTATGTTTACAGTTACTCTCCTGGGAAAGTCCTTAGAAAACTATGTCAGCAAGCTCGGAAGCTGAGTTTTCAGGGCGACAGTCAGGTTTTTGCAAATATACTCCTGTGCTAGCAAGAATCTTCCATTGCCCAGGTGCATCATAGTACTACTTGGAAAACTTGTTTCCATGTACATGCTTTTCTTGTACTTTCATATCCAAGAAAGCCCAAATGAGATCAGTCAAGGCTGAGGGCTGTTGAGATGCAGGGATAGAGTGACAGCTGCTCAGTCACAGTGGTGTCTGTTACTTCTCAGTTCTTCTGCAGAGCCTCTCCTTGAAAGACACCTCTGCAGAGTTTGGACAAAGGCCTTTTTTTGCCAAAAGGATTAATGCACTGTCTTCATCTCTTACACATCATGGCAGGAGGGAGCAGGAGAACCTGCTATGAAGTCTCAGGACTGAGTCCTTGGGGTCTTTATGTAGATCCTTCTCTATAGAGAAGTGAGGCATGGACCTGAGAAACCAAATTTAATTTTTTATTTTTTATTTTTTTTAAGCTAAAGCATCTCTTTAGAAAGGTTTTCATTTAGGCTATAATGAAGTCAGTGGTTACTAAAACTTGGGAAACTTGAAATTGATGAATTCCATGTAAACTGTGTTTTGTTGCTCATACTTGTTTTAAAAGGGGAATTAATTTCTATACTAGAACATTGTTGTCTTCCAAATTTTTGAGTTTAGACTTTCCTGACTGAGACCTTTTCTACCTGTAATCCGCTGGAGTGGGTTTTCTGTCACTACATGGTGAGTAACTTACCCTTCTCAGCAGACAGTGTTAAATATTTCATCATTGGTAAAAGATAGTATTTACTTTGCTTACATAGTGACTAACAGCATTGGGTGTGTTCATCTCCTTGAAGAAAATACAGACACAGACTACTTTTTCTGACTTTGAAAAACAAACAGACTAAGTCTAATCAAAATCCCCCAAACTCTCTGGTTTACAAGATCAGTTATTTTTGAGCAAGGTGCACAAGAGGGTTGTGGTGTGACAGCTCTTTGTGTGTTATAGGGTACTATATCTAAAGAAAGGAAGTGTGTTCACTCAAGCATTTTTACTTCCCTTAGGTAAGGGTGTGTGCAATAGGATGAAAGAACAATACCTGGCCTTACAAAATAGGTTGCTTTTGGAGGGTGATTAACTCTTGCCAGTTTGAGACTCGCTCTCCCTCTTGGAGAAACAGTGAAATTAATGTTAGGAGTGCAGTGGTGAGGGTGGGATCCCATGGACAGGCACATCTGAGGCGTCAAGTGGAACAGTGTCTTTGTGGTAACGTGCCTTTTTCATGTGTCACACTGTATAAATTGCAGTCCCCAAAGTAGAAGGAACAAACTGGAAAAGTGTGTACTGGACTGAAGCAAACTCTGCTCATCTGTCTCCTGCTAGCACCAGTGGTGGCCTACTATCACTTGTGAGACTGGGATATTTTACTTCTCAAATTGAGACTCCATTTTATAAAGATAAAATATACTAGCTTGCTCTCTGTCTGTGTGAGTGTATAAACTTGCCTCCATGTATATAGCTGGTTTGGCTGGCAGAATCTGGGCTTGAAAGAAGATGCTTTGGATCATTTAACTGGATTTAAAATGTGAGATCTTGAGTCTGATGACATGCCTGTATTAGAAAAGTTCTGTGGCATATACAGTCCATGTAAAATATGAACATAGAATGCAACGTAGAATGGCCAGCCAGGCTGATTTACAGGGTGACTGTGCTCGCTGGAGACATTGGTTTATTATTTGTCTTGTCTCTGGGGATGACTTGTGACTGAATGAATAATATTTAAAAATAGATGTCCTGTTCAATTCCAAGTATAAGGATAATAATTTTTGAACATGATATGCAGTTAAAAATAATTATCCAAAATAAACTAAAAGCCCCTAAGCCTTTCTTTCTGAAAAAACATATTTGTGTTCTTTCCAGAAGTTGCTCTTTTTTTTCATGTGAGCGTGTTCTGTTACTTCCTTTACCTCGTTCAGCTTTGTGGGTTTTCTCCCAGTTGAAGGAAGACTGCAGTGATTGATTCAGTATGTCTAGCAGAGTGTATGGGGGATAATGAAAAGAGCTGGATTTTTTTTTTTTTCCCCTTGCTGTCATCCTGGTATGAGGGATGGGTCAAGGAATGAATGTGGCAGTGCTGGTTCCCACTGCCCTGGGACATGTCCTGATGTGTGGTGGGGCTGTGTGCTGACACCTGAGGCCCTCTGTGCTTCTGTTTTTCAGGCAGCATCTCCTCTGTGCTGTGAACAGAAGGCAATTAGACACAGTCTGAAAATCTAGTGAAACAGGTGGAAAATGTCATACTTTTTTTTGTTGCTGGACTCTGTTGCCTCCTTGGCTTCACCTTCCTGTCCTGGCAGGTATTTGCAGGGAAAAAAAAGAATCCTCAAGGATTTAGCTGCTGGTTTAGATCATCTTCACAGAAGATAACTCTAGTGAAGTCAGGATTGTTAGCAGAGGTATATCTGTGAATATTTGTACAGGGAAGACTTGGTGGAAGATGAGCTGAAAGCAGTGCTGAGGAGAGACTTGAGGGTCTGATGCTCCCAGAGCAGCTTGGTGGTGAAAGAGCGCTTAGCTACAGTAGAGGAAACAAAAAGGACTGAGGGGTTCTAAGGCATCTTCCCTGTAGGTTATTGGAGCAGTTGGCTTGTCACTGTGGTGGGGCTGTGTGCTGGGGTGCTGGCACAGACAGACTGCGTGGCTGTCAGCATCTGCCTGCTGTGCAAGCACCTGGTTCCTGGCCTGGCCACTGAGCACTGTGAAAAATGCACATCAAAAGGGGTCACCTTTTCCAAAATCTGGCTGGGGGCACGTTTGGAGTTGTGCCTGCCTTTCCTGCCATTGCCTCGTAATTAGAGCCTTCTTGCCAGCTTGTCACTGGTGACAAGTTTCTGTCACTGTTCAAATTTTCAAAGGGTTCAAGCCACTGACCATTCCACTGAGCAGCTGACTGTGGTGTAGGATGAGATGGGGCCCATCCCTGATGTGTTGCACAGAGAGAAGGTGTACCAGGAAATGAGTGAGGAGCCAGAGAGCATTGAGGGCATTTTGTAATAAATTAGGGAAGTCACAAAACCTTCTGGGCCAGGGTGTTTGTGTTTGCATGTGTTTCTGCATTGGATAGGTACTGCTCAATGATCATGTTCAAATCTGTAGGTCAAAAAGGAATTTTGTGGTGGACTTGGCAGTGCTAGTTTAATGGTTGGACACTAAGATCTTAGAGGTCTCTTCCAACATAAATGATTCTATAATTCTGGAAAACTTGCTGCTCAATGATGCTAGTCTAAGTAGAAGAGCAGGCTTGCAGTAAGCCTTGATTCCCACCCATTAAGAGCTAGAGAAAAGGAGCATTGCTCCTTTTTCTTATCCAAAATAAGATATCCACAGCAAACCTCTCCTTTGCCCATACTGACAACCATCTGGCCCCCAGCCCTGGTAATGCTTGCAAGGATGTAGTGTTATCATGATAAACAACCATTGTGCAGCAAGGGGCTGGGCAGCACACAGGGACAGTTCTGATACATTCCTTTTAGCAAAATCCCACTGTAGGAAAAAGAGGGATGTCACTGCTATAGTTGTTCACCTGAGATGAGATAATGCTCCTGATACTTATGTTTGTGTCAGAGTCCAAATAGTCGAGATGCTTAGAAAGGTGGAGAGCTTAGGGCTGTGTATAGAAGAGAAATTTGTCGCCATTTGAAGGTCCACAATAATGGACCCTTTGACAAGAGATGGAGTCCATGCTTGCCTGGAGGAAATGTGGGGGATATGTATGGGGAGCTATTTCCTTGGTTTGCCTGGTGCAGAAGTGGGTGCTGAGCTGTGATGCAGGGTATGCACAGTACAGAATGTGCCAGCTATGGTGGTGCTCTGGCATGTGGCATTGAGGAAACGGGTGTGCTTAGAGGGGCATTATGTAGGGTTATCCTGGTCAAATGAACCTGGGTTATGATCTCTGTGTGGCACTCATTCACATTCTGAAGTGAGCAATGTGGTATGCTGTGGTTGACCCATTTGAGGTCTGGTTCTTGATTACTTCCTGGGAGAGGCTGCTATCCTTGGTATTCCCAAATTCCCACAGGAATCTCATGCAGTGTGCATTGCGCCAGTAAGTGCAGCTCTGTCCCAAAGAGGAGTTGGAGTGTGGTACTTCTGCTCCAGGGCACTTTCACATTGCAGGAGCTCTTGCAGCTACTTTAATGTTGCTCTTACTGGTTCACTTGATGCTGCTCCTAGATTAGAGGTTACTGGGTTAGGTCAGGGATCACTCTAGCCTTGTAATGCCCCATTCTGAGGCAGATAAAATTTCTTCAGTAGGAATTAGGATAGAAGATGAGTGTATAGTACCTGGTGGATCCCATAGCTTGTGGCATTATGTATTAAGAACATAATTAAATGCAAATTTATCTTCTGTGTTCTGGGCAAAATACCATGTGTGATGTATACACTTCTTTGCCTTTTAACTGGGCAGGGTGCCTTTAGCACTGAGAAAACTAGTGTAAAGGCAGTGAGATGTCCTAAGAGCCCTGACCTGTTGTAGGCATGTCAAATTTGATTTTACTCTGTCTCTATGCAATAGAGGGTTGAAAAAGTCTTGTGCTGCTGTATTCATCCTTAAAAGATTCAGTGTCCTTAGTGTAACTGATTAAGTTTAGTTGCAGGATTAAGTCTGTGATTGACGGTAGAGGCTTCTCTGAAGTAGTCCAGCTCTGTTGACTGGCCTTTAGAGGAAATGGGATACACTGTAAAACTTTGGAGCTGGCTAGGAAAAATTAGTTCATGTTGTGTGATGTATTCAGTGGAGAATTTGATTCTAGGGTGGCTTGGGCAAAGAGAAAATGAAATCTCTAAATTTGCTGCTGGCTGTTGCCCTGGAAGTCCTGATGTGTCCTTTCTTCCACAGTGCTTCTATGCTGCTGCTGGGCAGAGGAAGCTGGGATGGAGCAGAAACCATTAGTCAGGTGGTACAAATGGGCTGTGTTTATATAGTGCTCAAATAAATTGCTAAGAAAAATGAAGACTGCTTAGAAATGTTTTGCTGATTAATTTATATTCGATGCTAATTCTCACCTCCTTTTGCTATGGCTTATTTTGGCCCTGCATTTTCTGGCTTTAATTTGTATTTGTCCCCATGTAGTAAAAGTTGTTGAAAGTTTAATGTTCAGTTGAACTGCATTTTACTGCCTGGGGAAAGGAGGAAGGGGTTAAAGAACATAAGAACTTGGGTTACACTGCAATGCTGAAAGATAGTAATGTACTATAGTGATCATCTGAAACAAAAATTTATGTGGCTTAGAGAAGTGCAACCTGATTATGAAAGTATTCTGCATAATTTGTGTGGGTATGGTAGGGAGGAGAGAAATTGTGAAACAAATTGAAACTTTAAACTTGTTTCTTTCAGTTGGAAAAGTCTATTTTCGTATGGATTTGGGTCCTTATGCTCTCTAATCTGAAATTTTTTTCCCTTCATACCAAAATGCACATAATTGGTTTTTCTCCTAGTGATGGAGGGCAGAAAGCAGAAAAAAGGGGTTTTGTTCCTCCTAAGATATTATGTGTGCCTGGTATTCTCATTTGTAATAAAGTTCCTTTCATATTCTTCCAGCACTGAGAAAGGACTTGCTATCCTATTAAAAACCTCTTGTGCTGCCAAAAAAATGTAAAAATGTAGAAGTTGGAGACTCAACTCTCATCTACAATACAATGGAAAAAAGGAAATGGTACGTTCTTGGCACTCCCAAATTTAGCAGAGCCAAAAGGTTATCATCTGACAGAGTAGATGAATGGTAATTAAGATAACTGGTGTTACTGGAAGTCTTTAAAAAGCAATTAAATTAATTACGTTTGGTCTTGGTGAGAATCTGTGGCTGTGAGTCGGATTTTGATCTGAATCTGTTATCTGGGATGCAGTGTGGTGTAAGCAGGGGAAAAGTAATGTGTGTTGTGTGAGACTTTTTTTAAACTGCTTTGTACATCTGTATTATATACATGTATGTATACTTAATTGAGGCTATATTTTTTCCCTTTCTTTTTATCCCTCTCCTTTTTGGATGAGTAAATTGATCTTGGCTATAGCTTGGAATCTACGAGGCATCACAAAGGCCTTTTTGGATAGGCTGACAAATTGTAAAATCTAATTTCAATGAAAATTGGTGTGTGATACAGAGCTTGCACCTTCTGTGTGAGGTGGATATAGTTAGAAGAGTTATAAACCCTATTTTGCAGACAATTATTTTTAGACCTAAGTATTGAAATAATGCAAAAAATAGAGAATTTCTGGTTAAATTACTGCTTTTTAACTAAGACATCCTTGAAGTATCTTAATCAAGGGGAAACAGATGCAGGTTTTACTACATAAAGTATTCCTTCCTTAGCAGTGTTTAGAGATTTCCCCCACCCTCCTCCAGTCCTGCAGGGCTTGGAATGGTGAGAGGACAGCTGAGGAGTGGGTGAGTCAGTTAGATCATGTCTTCCAGAATCATCCAGCTTGTTATAAATAAAAACCTGCTGTTTATTTAAATCTCTGTAGTGTAAATAGGTAACCTGTTGCTCTAACATTCAAGTGCAAAGATAGTGCCCTGCACTTTTTGCAAACTGGTCTGATTATATCTCAGTAATGAAGGGAAGTGTATTAATACAAGGTGAGCTGATTTCTTTGCTATAACCATACCAAGAGCTGATGTAATAATTCTAATTTCTTTGTGTAATAAGTAGAGCTAGTTAAATGTGTTCTCTCAGCTTTAAATAATTTGTAAAGTCCTATTTCAAGTTTCCTTCTGTAGAATAGACAACTAAATTAAATATGAATAACCGCATATTTAATTTTGAAGGTTGTTTTAAATTCCTGTTCAACTAAGTGTGCAAAAGAGACTGCTTTTAAAAATACATCCTTAAGCATATAGTTATTTAATGTAAAACTAGGTTAAATAAGGGTCCAAAATGTCACCTTGGTCTTGAGTTCTTTGAGCTCTTAAATGACAAAATTAGCCTCTTGAAACAGATGAAAAATGTGACCAAAACAGAATCCAATCTTACTTGTTTTTGTCCTTTTATTCCTACTTCTGCCTCACAGACTGTTTTTATTTAGTGTCAAACAAGCCTGTTTGTTCCCAGCCTCATTTTACCTTTGTATTTGGTCATCAGCTGTGGAGGATAGGGTTGGATATCCTTAGGCTTGTTTAGCTTCCCTTCTTAGCTGAGATGTGACACGGTGAGCTCTTGTGATGGTTTTTCAGTGGTTTTGCCAGTATTTGAGGGATACATGGAGTGTGGTCCCCTTTCTCTATATCCACTTGCAACTATTGATACAGAAACTCATCCTGACATGAATTTTTCAGGCCTGGCTTGGACTGTTGGATAAAAAACATGAAAGCAGTAGGCAAAGGAAACTATGCATTATGTACAAGGAAACTTTTGGGGTTCCTGCTTTGTTCTAGGCAGCTAAGTATCAATGGGTAAAAGTGTCCTAGAGTGACCAAGATGATTTGCTTTTTTTCTTGGGATTTTTTTTTTTTTTCTTGTCTTAGTAGAACTTTGTTGTCTGGCCTTGCATTTCCACCTCAGGGCAGAGCATTACTATAGTGAGCTAAGTAATGGATGTGGCTGTGTAGCTACAGAGGAGTGTGTTCCCTTCTGGCAGGTGTTCAAGAATATCTTTGAATATTTATATGGTGAATTAACACTGTAGTGTAGAGGAGGTTTGGCAGAAAATCTTTGAGGATCTTGCAAGTTGCTGCATGCAAAGTTAGTGGTTTCTTTGCAAAAGCACATGTTGAAAAAAACCCAAATGGCACGTCTAAAATGTGCTGAGCAAGGGTGCTGAGACTTGGATCTGGCAATATGTGATTTTTGCAAAGGCATCTTGCTGTGGATTGTCATTTATTCAATGAAACCTTTATTTTAAAAATTGCTTATACAGGGGAAAAGCTTTGCACCTCTTCTAATGGCTATCTAAATTTTACTGAAATTCACATAATTGAATTATGTAGACCTTATTAAAGGTTTTTCATAAATTACAAATTGACATTGGGTTTGATAAATCTGCTGGTCCTTCTCAGTTTTTATTGGCATTAATTTGCTGTAGAAGGAAAGGTTGTCAGTGTTCAGTTGAAGTGAAATTCTTAATTTCATGGAGAGATGGAATAGTGCTTTCTTCATTTTCTCAATTTTTCCAAGCTGGTTTTTCTTTTAAAATGGCCTTGTTCTTTGGTTGCAACCTGAAGAACAAGGAGGGGGACCCTGTGTTGGGGATGAGGAATAATTCTCTTTGAAGAAATTTGACAAATTTAGACCAGTAGAGATCATAAAAGTCAGAACAACTGGGCTGGCTTAGAAATTGCTCTATTTACAGCAGCCATGGCATTACCAGGGAGAATTCTTCAACTGGGTTTGGGCAGAGTAATCTCAGTTTAGCACCCACCTTGTCTCCTCCATGCAGGGATCACACCTGACCCACTGCTCCACTTCACCCACCACAGGATCAGTTGCAGGTAACTCGTGGGCACAGCAGTGGGCTCCATGGAGAGACAGAGTGCTACATAAGGTGAGGGAGAAATTATCCATGTGGGAAGATAAGGCTAAACTTAACCATCTGCAGGCAATTAAAATTCATGACAGAAGGTCAGGATATTATACTCTCTGCCAGTCACTTCTTCATTAACTAGACCTGTGCAAATATAATGTGGTCTGTTAAAATTTAACCCCAAGAGATGACTTCTTGCAAGAGAATCAGTGTTGATGCATAAAAATGGGGAGTAGGTGGAAATGCTGAAATACTGTAGACACCTCTTTCAGCTCAGTATAAAAACACAGTGGCTGAGAAAAAGGCAGTTTCTACACATAGCACACACAGTATTTAGGAAGCAGTGGCTTTTAGTAGATATTGGGTGATGGAACTGCCTGATATAAACTGTGTCCTTTAAAAAAGGTGTTTTTAAATTCTTGCTAATGAATTCAGATCCCCTTTGCTATATAAGAATACCCTTGATTTCTCATGTAGCTAAATCTAATCTAACTATTGTATTTCAGCATGGCTAGGTGTTTTGGTTTTTTGGGTTTTTTCTTTACTTAAGTGTGGTGTTCTTCTGTACCTCTACTACTTCATCCTTCATTTTCCCTACTTCTTATTTCTATTGAGAGATGTTAAGAGTAAACAAGCAGCTGTAACTTGCCATGTGCTTAGTTTTCCTGAACTTGGTTCCCAGTAGTGATGTCTTGATGTTGTTTCATGGACAGTGGAGCCCTTTTAAAAAACCTTTGTTTCACTTGGGCGCAATCTGTCTGTGGTGCTGACTGCCTGTAATAATTCATCTTTGCTGTTGCCAGGTTGAGTGCTGTGTCTTGGGCAGTGAATGACTGTGATTAAGCTCAAAGGCTTAACATGTTGATGGTTTTTCAACTTGTTTTTGGCCTAAGATCAGAGCCACCTTATCACAGAGACCTTTTATCCTTTTAGGGCAGGGTGTTCCCAAGGATGGATATCCAGATGAATTTTGAAGTGGTAAAGTCCTCTTTATGCTATAATTTTGGGTCACCATGTTAAAATAGTAGTTACCAATTATTAAGGTATCTGCAGATTAGACCTGCTTGTACTGCAGAACAGTGGATTGGTTTTGGTTTTTTTTTCCTTTGCTCTTAATCAGAAGGAAAACTGTAAAATTTGTCTCACCTTTGTCACTCTTCAGTGCTATTGGTCATCACAGATCTTGGGCTTGGCAGATGAATGTAACATTTGGGGTGCCCATAACTCAGATTGGTGCTTTTTTCAGGGGAAATATCAGGAACACCCAGGAAAGGTCAGCCTTGATCATTAGCACTACAGACTAGTCTTCTTTAAGAAAACAAACAAATAAATCATAAAAGAAAACAAACAAAAAAATCTTACCCTGACTTCCTTTTCCTTTCTCTGTTTTCTCACTGCAGATGTGGAGTAATGACTTCAAAATTGAAAGGAGCTAGAGCTTTCAAAGATTAGCATGTTCCCATACCTTGGTTTTTTGGTTGTAACTAGTCACTAGTTAGGTGGGTGTCACTTGTAACTGATGTTTAGAGAAAGGCAACAAGATTTCTCCTGAGTGGCAGCAATGGCTCAAATGAAATACTGAATATGTTATTTGGGGATGAGCAAGGTGATTAGATGTACCTACTGAAGTTATTATAAGGGTTAGGGAATGGAGATGGTGGGGAAAAAGGGGGAAAAAAGCCAGTTTGTAAAAAAAAAAAAAAAAAAAAGGCAAACATGTTTCAGGAGTTTCAGCCCTCAGGGAAGGACATATTTTCAGCTGCTCCTGTTCCTACCCCTCCCCCTCATAAAGTGAATGGTAAAGTAAATAGAAATGTAACTATGCACTTTCTGGCTTGGATGTTTCTTCCTGATAGACAAAAGCACAGCCACAAGGTAAGGCTGTGGTTTTTAAGTGATGGAACAAGATGTGATGGGCTTGTGTCATCTTTGTTGTGTACACTCCAAGATAAGAGAGAAGGACTATGTAGTTGTATATGCCTGTGCACACATAGGTATGCATAGACCTGTACCTACTTCCCCCTTCCAGGATTTGTGTTTAGAGATCATGATATTCCTGGGAAATTATGCAGCCCTTTCAAGCTGAGAATAATTATACAGCAATGTGTGGATCCAAGATTGTTTAGAAGTCTGTCTTTAATGAGGTGCTTCCAATTAGTTGCTGGGGAGTATGGTAAATCCTCAGTTTGTAATGAAGCATGTATCCGTACTTCCATCACATGCTGGGTGGGAATTCTTGCAACCCATGCTGAACACCCCTGAGCTGTCCCCAGCCAACAAGGGTGGCTTGGAGGCAGCTAGCAACAAGTGTGTGTGTGCACATGTGGGAGTGCATCACTGACATGGCTGGGCTGCTGTTATGGGATGGGTTTATTTCCTTGTCACATCCAGACTGTGTGGGAAGCTCCCGGGCACTGGGGATATAGAAGATAACTCTTGAAAACCTTGAGTGATAACAATTACTAGAAACATGGTGATTTCTAGTTTTTTTTTTTTTAACTATCTGGATTTGGTATAAGAATTGGTGTTTGTTGTCCTAAAGTCTTTAGATTTTTTTTGAATGGTTGTTCTCTAGGTTGTGACTGGAATAATTTTTTCTAGGATGAGAGAATGCCATGTGGACAATATTCTTGCATATGCAGTTGTTGTTTTTTTTTTTTTTAAATGCCATAACTGAGCTACAGGTAAATCTTCTGACTCAACCAGTAAAAGGTTTTTAAGAGGCAGAGACATTCAGAACAGAAGTGGCAGACGGAGGACGTGCTTGCTGCTTCATGAGATCAGAGACTTCATGTAGTAGATACAGAAAAAGTGCATCTCAGGCTAACAACTGAGGGAATTCAGCCTGTGTGTGATAAAATTTATTGTTACTTAATTTTTGCTTCCCTTTCATCCCCAAGCCACTCCCTCTCCTGATCAGCTCTGACATCTCAAATGGGAAGCAATCTCAAACACTTCTCATGACTGTTTATGGGTGTTGAGCTTAGCTACTCTGCATGCTAGGTAAAGTTGACTCCCAAGGTTTCTTATAGGTGTCTTAACTTTCTGACATCTGTCAGTTTCTCCTATATATGTAGTGTCTGGATATTGGCATTTGGTCTCAGAAAGTGCAGGTAGATTCACTGCTCCCTTACAGCTCTGCTGGAGAAAAGCTGGTAGTTGTTTTTTGGTTTTTTTTTTCACTTGATCCAAGATACACTACTTCTCTCCTGCTGGTCAGTGTTGGAATTTGGAAGCTTGTAGCTATATTTTCCTGTCTTTCTGTAGGCTTGTTTCCTTCCTTATCTGTGTACTTGTGTGTGCGACTGAAAGCTTGAGTAGCTCCACTGTATGAAGAGGTACCGTGGTGGCTTCGTGAACTTGCTGGAAATTTTAGTTTCACTCTCAGCAAGAGGTTCCCACCCAGCTGGGGAGGCTGTGCTGGTGACTGCACTGGGCTTGTTCCTGTGACCCTGGCTTTGTGGAAGTAAAAACTTAACTCAGTCTTTAAGCGTCATGTATTTAGTTTCCTTGTGGTTTTATACTGTGTTGGGATTTCACCACCATGTGCCCAGCTTTTTAGACTTTTTAGAGATAATTGTTTGATTTTTTTGTTCCATTTCCTGCATGCATTGTTCATAAATCACAGTCAAAGGTCTGGCAATAACTTGCTAATGCAAACATGAGACACATGGTTCTACTCTGCCTAGCTTCCACTTTCATAGTGGTTTTGTATCCAGACCAAGGGATGTATGTCATCATATGGTGTGATTCTTGGAGTGTGCTGGGCAGGGCCAGGAGTTGGACTCCGTGATCCTGATGTGTCCCTTCCAACTTAGCAGATTTGATGATATGTGTAGTGATCTGTCCTTCCCACACCAGGTGTCATTTGCTACTTTTTGCACTGTTACTGTGCCAGAAAAGGAGAGACTGATTAGAGAGAGCTAAACTCTCTGCAGCGCTTGGCAGGAAGGTACTTAGTGGCTACAGTGATGCCTCTAAAAGATTAAGTGGATCTTGGCAATGCCTATTTTTGAACCTGGGTTATGTTAAAGGCATGTGGCTTATTCAAAAATAATTTTGGAAACTTAGGTTCAGCTTGACAGTGCTCAAACACTTCTGCATTTCTGTGAAGTTGTAGATGAGAGCGCTGTTTTGTACTTGCAATGTTTACCAAGCTTTTCTAACATTATCCTGATTTGTGGTGGCTTTTTTCTTCATTTTCTATGCTGATGCAGCACTCTTTAGAATGGAATGTAGTATATATAAAATTTTTTTACAGATAATGAAGGAAATTTGCATTTCATAGTGGTATTAGCCGTGAAACTTCATTATAAGATTTGTCCATTTTATCTTCAGAGAAAAGCCTGACTGAAGCTGTGAAATTTCGGATGTCTTCATGAGCCTTGTATAATTTCTGTAACCAGTGGGCTTGTTTGGAATCGCTCACGTTCTCTATTTCTACCTCCCAAGCTCTGCACAGTTTTGGGATTGCTGCTGCTATTTAAACCTCCTTGTTCCCCAGCAGCCACAGAACCTAAACATGCCTCGTATGCTTCCAAATCACAACAAATCTCTTGGCGCTTCTGTTTTGTTATAGAAAATGGGGTTTGGGGGAGGGGAAGAACCTACCAAAACAATTCTTTGATTTGCTCACTGTCTGTAATCCATTCCTGGGTTTTGAGGGACAGGGGGCTGTGGAATTGGTTATGGCCAGATGCCATAGCTAAGAAGAGAAGCACAAGGAATTCCTTCCTGTCATCACTGCTGCCCTGGTATGGCTTCCCAGCAGGCTTCCTGGTTTTACTTGGGAAATAGGTTGTTGGTGAGACTGATTTTCTGAAGCAGTGAAATAAATGGCAAACCAGCTATGTCATAGGAGTCCTCTTGGCCAGAACGGGCTGTACGGTGTGTGGGGAGCTGAATGAATGGTTGTGATAGGAGCTGAGAGGCTCCCCAGCTCTTCCTGTGGTAGTCACAAAGTTCTTGCTGTCTGCAGTTGGAGGTGAATCCTTGTACTGTCCTACTTCTTTAACAATTACTGAAATGCAGAAGTTGAAATGGGTTGGAGCAATTCCCAGAGGAGGTAACAAGGGCTGGGGTGGGCCCTGGAGCTTCTCCAGTCATGTTTGTCAGATGAAGTAGCAAAGCCCCCTGGCTGAGCTGGGCTTAGTCAGAAGCCTGGTACTGGGGATCTGTGAGTCATGGTCTAGCTGGTAGCTAAAATACCATCATAGGGACATCTGATGCAAGTAAGATTTCTTGTGAAAATACTTCTCCCCTTTCCCTCCATGTCTACTTGTTCCTTCTTTTGTGTGCTGGTGGGAGAATTTCAGTGGTTTCATCTGATCCTGACAAGGAACATGTCCTGTTCTCTGCTGCTTCTTTGTCCCAGCTGCCTGATCTTGGATGTAAGAGACAAAACAGGGGACGTGCATGTTTTCTATGCTGTATTGGAAGGGATTTATGCTCACTTCACTGGGGTTGTACTGGGTGAAATGCAATGAACTGGCCTGCCTCTCTGATTTTGACCCTCCTGACAGAGGGTCAAAAGACTGATGAATAGCTTTGTAGATCAGGGGTAGAACAAGGGAAGGAAGATAATTATGATGGAATGGTAGGTACAAAATTGGTAGTGTGACAGCACCTGATGATCATGTGGGAGTGAGAAGACTGAAGGCACTGTCCTGAGACTTGCTTTGAGAGCTGATCATACTTTCTTCTTAACAGTAGTGGGGTTTTGATCATTTACAGGAAGAGTAAATGAGTATTTGGAGGCAAGTAAGGAGAAAGGTAGATGGTGGAAAAACTGCAGAGCTAGGGAGGTTGAGTGTAAATTTCTGAAAACCCCTGGGTAATGCAGCTTCTTGACTCTTTGTGGTCATATAGCTGCGTTTACACTAGAGCTTCTTTTCAGTGACCCAGAGTCTCACATGCACTTAGTAGCACAATTCCCAGGAAGGTAGGTTGTATCAGATGGTTTTTAAATTGTGTTTCAAACGTTTTAATTGTATCTGTATGAAGTTCTGTTTCTGGACCTTGCCACCTATATCCTAAACTGCCTTGCTATCTTACATTGTAAGCTGTAAATATCTTTCTTCTGTGAATCCCCTCTTTCAAACCTTATTTATGAAGGTATGTAATGGGGGTTAATCTTTTTTCTGTGGCTGACCTGGAATACTTGTGGCAAACTTTGTTATAGGGAGGAGATAGGTCAGAATGCCGTGATTTGAAATTAAACGAAGTCACCTACAAGCAGATTAAAGAAAACAAGTATAACTGTTTTGTATACTACAAAGTATAACTTGTTTGTATACTACAAAATAAAACAAAAACCCCAAAAAACCAAAAAACTCCACCAACCAAAACCAAGCAACAGTGAGGTTTTATAATGCTTTGTTCATGCAGCTGCCTTAAACCAGTCCAGTTAAAGGGAACTGCCCATAAATAGAAAAGTTTATATGATGGTGTTAACTGTGAGAATACTACTATTAGATACTATTAAATACTACATTTAGATATTAAATGATTGGTAATGAAGGCATTATTCTGTTTGGTTGAATATAGGTATTATAGAGAATGCTCATATCTAGGGTAAGTTCAAGTCAGAGTAAGAAAAACTCTTGCCCGCTCATGTTTGAGTGAATTACGACTGCCAATCAACTTGCTGTGTTTTGTCCATCTCCTTTATTTATATTGGTGTTTTACCAATCTATAAAGATTTTTTTTTTTATTTTAGGGGACCTGTGAACAAGTTTAATGCAACTTGCTTCAATATTGACTTTGTGAAGTTGAAGTGGTTTTTGCCTGGATGTGTTGGCAGGCCTGCAGAGAGGAACAAGTCTTGCTTTTCAGCAGCAACTTGTTGCTGCTCAATCAGGAAAAGTTAAACTAGTAAGAAAATAACCCTATGATAAAACCTGTTCAGTGTTTGGTAACAGCAGCAAAAGCAAGCAGGGTAGTAGGAAAGACAGAACAACATAAGGAACAAACTGATAAATGTGTGCCCTTTGGAGCACTTTGCTTTCTGTGCTAGGGAGACTGGAGGGTTGTAAAAGCTTATCTGCTAAATGGAGTGAGGGTCTTGAGCACACAGGATGGTACGTGGTGTCTCAGAATCTGTCTGTCCACTTTGGTGTAAAAACTTTTGAACAAAGATGCTTGTATTACATACTCACATACTCATTGTGAGTATAGCCATGATACATATATTTTTGAAATACATGAAAGCAATGATTATTTAAACATTTAAATTCAAAGGGAAAAAATGCAACTGTTAAAGGCTTCAGCCTTAAAATGTTTCTGTTAAAGTAATGTGAAATTTTATTGAGCTGCTTGTAAGGTTGTTGCAGGCAATGTCAGATGGCTTCATAACCAGTAGTACAAAATAGGGGGTGTGAAATGAATAGCTGAAAAGCTGATGTTTTCAGATCCATGGATGAGATTGTGCCTTGAAGTTCACACTTCAAGGTGTGATGCTTCAGTAAGGTGACCAATAATGTTATCACTAGAGTGTGTGCATCTGCTTTCAACCCTTTTAAAATTTGAAATTGTTTTAAAATCAGCTAGGAAACACTTATGTTGTTGACATTAAATATTTATATGGGAATGCTGTGCTGCACCTGTTGCATCACAGTAATTGTGAAGGAGCGGTTGTGGTTTAGGGCTTCATTTGTCTGGCTTAGGAATGTGTATGATTTGCCGGTCAGTCTTGCACAGAAAGATTTTTAGAATATACTGTACATGTGGCCTCTGTCTCAGCTTCCACATGACTTAGGCTTTAAATCCAACAAACACTTGGCTATGGACAAAAACCATGACGCTGGTGGCAGCAAGTAGCGGAGCTGGTCATTGTGCCACAGTACTTTGAGAGGCACAGATGGAGTTTGTGAGATGGGTACCATGTGATTGCAGGCTAACTTCTGCACAGTGTTTGCTGGATTTTCTCACAAGGTTTCTGAGAGTTTTATTATCATATCTTAGTGGGTGGTGGCATTTGAAGAATAAAAGAATGCAATCCTTCTGTCCAGTGGAGCTTTGGTAATTACTCCTCCGCACACTTGAGCTTAAATAACTGAGCCCAGTGTTTTCCATTTGACCTGGCAGAAGCCTGCAAAGTATACACACAGAAAGCTTGCTGAAAATTTCATGAAAACAAGTGAGGGTGTAAACATGCAATCTTTTGCTGGCTTGCAAAATAGAATCAGTTGCTGCCCCTCAGCTGCTTGCCACTGCCTCTTTCACCACATGTCTGCTGGTGATGGTTTGTGAGAGCTTTCCTTAGCTAGTGTGGAGCTGAGTGAGGTGCCCATTAACCCAGCTATTGCTCAGCCTCTTCAGACTGGGCTGCTTCCCAGTCTCTGCTTGGGAACCTGGGCAGGTGGCTTGAGATAGATAGGTGCGCATTCTGTCCCAAATAAAATGCACTATCATTTTCTCTGGTGTTGGATCTCTGCTTATGAGTGTGTGTAGCATTACTGGCAGAGAGACTTGAGGCTTTTTGGTGTTTAGTTGTGTGGGTCTATTCTTCCTTTAGGCAATGGTTCAGTTGTGCCATGTGCTTTGTCTCTTTTCCACACTCCTTCCCATGTCCCCTGATACAAGGAAATGCTGTGCTAAACTGAAGGACACTCTCTGAGAGCTTTAATTTTCACTTCTGTGGCCCTAAGAAAGCAGGTTGATAGTGTTTGTTGCTTTGCTCTTTGTTCTTATGTCTCTCTTTGCTAGTTGGCAGTGCAGTGTGGCGGTTCTGTGTTGCCATAGCTGCTGTGTGATGGTTCCTCTGTAAACTGACCTCAGCCTCAGAGTAGTTTATTAATGTGTTATTTTGCAGGTTCCAGTAGGCTCAATATTTAACAAAGCACATGTTTTTACCTCATTCTTTTTCTTCAGTGCTAATTGGTGAAGGAGGAGAGAAAGAGGGCCATTAATTTTAACAGTTTTAATGATGAACTTCTGTACCTGACAATTGATGCAATGATTTTTTTTTTTTTTTAAATACACTCTTTGTAGAATGTTATGCCTACCAAAAAATCTGAGTGTTGGATTATCTGTTGAAATATGCTCTCTGACCTTGTTGAAGTCTTGACAACCTTAATGACACAATGATCTGCAATTTGTAGCTGTTAAAAGGAGATCAGTGGCAAAAGGTTGTGAATGTTGTGTAAGCTTTTAGCAGTGAGTGTAAATTTAACTATTGGGACAAATTAACAAGCAATATATTAAGTCTATATTAAGTTAACTGGAGGGTTTAAAGAGGATTGAGCAGGAATATGTTTTGTGTCGGTTTTTTCCCTGCTTTTGGAAAAGGAGTCCTTCATGAGAGTAAAGGCTTATACAGTGGCAGCAGTGTAGGTAATTCTAAGATGGTTTTCTGTAGTTTGGAAAATTTTGCACTGTCACTCTGGCATCATGCAGAAGAAATGGTGTGATGCCTGCCCTCATCAAGCTGGCTGCTCCAGGACTGTGGGCTGGGTGCCTGCACTCAAGCTGGGTGCTCTGTGCTAAGTCCTGAACACCCAGTGCAGCCTTCCTGCACTGAGCTGAGTAGATGTGTTTTGGGTGGATTTTATTTCTACTTTTTTTTTTTTTTTCCTTTTTTGACTCTGATAACAGCAGTGCTATTTCAGAAAGAGAGATGTTTGTCCAGGTTTGTCCTCTGATGAGTGGGGAGTTTAACCGGAGATGTTTGTCTTGGACCTGACCAAGGTCCATAGGGAACTGACTTTGTTTTATTCTTCTTAGTTTTAGCATGCCTCTAATAGTTTCTTACTGATTTTTAGCTCTCTGAACTAGGAAAAGACAGCCTATTAGGGAGCTCTCTTCAGTATTCTTGTTCAAGGAAGGAATAGGGAAACTTGGGGCTCCTAATGCAGACCTTGTGCAGATCCCTCTTTCCCAGGTGAGCAAAACTTTCCCTCCCCAGCATGGTGACTGGGAAGTCTAAAGAATTTTGTTAATAGTTCCTGCAGAAAGCAGGGCAGCTCTGCACAGTGTTGTCCCTCTTTGTCCTCTGTGTTTTTTTGTTGTGGGAAAGCATGAATAGAATACGTTGTTGTGAGCAGGAAGGGAAGTAGACTGTCTGGGGGGGAGAAATTGATTGCTAATTTTAACAAGACTGGTTATGTGTATACTTGTGACACTCAGTGTCAGTTTGGAAATAAATAGCGTGTTCTAAATGGTACAGCTGAAGAGTTAATGTCTTAGAGGGGTCTGATCATCCATGCGTTGCTACAGGGCATTAAAATAAGAAAAACCAAACTTTCAGATCTTTGGAGTTGCAGTGGAACCTTGCTGACCATGAATGCAGTCATTGGTCAGGGTGTGCCACTCTTGAAATATGCCTGTGATTATATTTAACTGTGATTATGTCCCTTCCTTCTCCTCACCATGGTAGGAGATAAGTTTTAGCTTTTGGGATGAAGGTTGTGGTTGCAGCCTAGCTGGTAGAGTGAAGGTCTGAAGACTTGAGCAAGTGGCGAGATATGCTTGCTCCAGAGCACCTCTCCAGGCTTCCTGATATGTTTTCCTTCCCCTCTGCCCAGCTTGAGGCACACACCAATGCACGGCCCTGAGGAATCTGCATGGGGAAAGCTGGAAGAGTTTGAAAAGAATCTATGAGAAGATGCTTTCTAAGGAAAAACCCTGTGGGATTTGCAAGGAGACTTGGAGATGTTTATGTTCTTGGAGGTACAAACAGATGTTTACAAAATGAGTGACAGGAAAGTGTACAAGTAAATTATTCATATGCTTGCCTAAACCATTGCTTCCAAAGCTTTGGATTGTCCTGGTGTATGAAGGACAGAGGAATGAGATGTTTTTTGGAAGCAGTGCCTTTTTCTGCAGCACTCCCTGGTGCATAAGCTGAGGGTATGCTGCCCTGAGTGGAGTTGCTTACTTGCAGTTCTTACAGCTGCTTGGCTGCTGGCTTGAACCCAGCCTGTCCCGCTGCAGCAGGGCAAGTGGTTTTGAAAACTGAACTACCAGGACTGCTTGTTGGAGGAGCTGGGGCAGCTCAAGTGATGGCCCCTCTCCTGTGCTTGCATGCTGTCACTCAGTGCTCAATGCCTGGGCTTCTGCTGAAACACGTTACACCCCAGCATATCAGCACACAAAGTTGAGCAGTGCATCTGTCATGGATTCACTGGGATTTGTTTTATAAAGGTGACTGTGAATGGGCAGGAACCTTGTTTTGGAAGGTTGTGCTCAGCATTCTAAATGAAAAACAAAATGCAGAAGGCTCCTACTTTCCCAGTGGATGTCCTGTCACTCCTCTGAGTTGCTGTAAACAGGTGGCCCAGGATGTTTTGTGAAAAGCAGGTACTGTTTGGATGTGGTTGGGTTTTACAGGTGTGATTATAATGTAAGCAGCACATTCGGAAGATTAATGTGCTCCACAGATTTTTCTCAGTATTTACATTCAAAATATTCCTTTTTTCAAAAGGGAAAGAGAAACGTCAAAAAAGATTAAAATTATGGTGATTCTTGAAAGGCATTGCAATTTATGTAGGGTTGCTACTATTATTTCTTTTGCAGGATGAGTCAGTTATTGTGGCAGCCACAGACATGCAGTTTTACGAGACCAATGTGTCAAGTGCCTGAAGCGCCGTGTGCGGGAAGGGTTTGTGTTGGAGCTGCCTGTGAGAGCACTGGGGGAATATCTCTGTGTGTTATCTGTACTGCAGTGCTCCACTAGCAGCCACACACTCTGTTCCTCTTCCACAGTACAGAGGGCATTTACTGTATTGACAATGTTCTTTTCAGTAGAAAGCTTTATGCTGACATGAACCTGGCTGTGTGAAACGAAGTTTCAGTAGAAATGCTAAAAACTCATTGTTCTCCATCTGAATTAGCTGGCGTTGTGGGTTTCCTGGCAGTAGGGGTTAAACTAATAACTAGTCTCCATCAAAATGCAACAGACATTTGAAACATGACTTTCTCTTCAAGTTCCTGCTGCCCTTCTCCTTAGCATATCCTTAGAAGTTCTTGTTTGCTTGCTGAAGCAAGTATTGTGTGGCCTGCTAATTCAAATCATGTTTGGCAGGCCAGCAAAAAAAGTTGTCAAGGTGTTGTGGTGAAATAAAACATCCTGAACAAAATTATGGGGTGTTAATGCCACAACATGAGAAGCTTTTAACTAGATGCTCATTACAGCAGTATTATAAAGGGTAGGACTCGACAGGTAGCACAGGAACCTTGAGCAAGGCTGAGCTTCCCCGCTAGGAAAACTCCTGGCTTGCTTGGCTCTCACCTTGGAGAAGGAAGGTGAAGGAGGAACTCTGCATATCCTTGTTCTGCTCCCATAAGAAGTCCCTTAGATTTGTTTTTTACTCTGCCATAAACCCAAGCCTTTCTCTATGGACTTGTATGGAAGAGTGGAAGTTCAGAGCAGGGCTACCCAAGGCCTACTTGGAACACAGCTGGAAGGAGACAGACTGTGAAATAGAAGCCAGTTTCCTCTTCTCAGAGTCAAGGCATTCAAGGCTCTTGGAAGGCTCCCAGAAGGCAAAGAAGAAATGGAAACCAACCTCATTATAAATTGTCTTGCATAAAGGGGAGTTTTATAATTCAAGGATGTTGCCCTCTGCTCCCATTGTTGTTTGCCTCTGTGAACTTTAATTTTCCTCTGAACCCAGTGCTGACTGTATATGCTGGGGCTGTGATAGAAAAGTGATTTTAAGTATTTATGAGCTCACCTCCAAATGAATGGGTACAGTTATCTGAGTTTTTGCCCCTCTTTTTGTTTCCCTTTCCTCCCACCTGTAGGTGCTTTTTTGCTTTCCCATCCCATGCTGTGTGGACTGAGCTACAGATGAGTAGTGTTTCACATGTGAGCTGTGGCATTCAGACCTACTCTTCAACAAGGGCTGGATTGTCATCCAAGCTCCAGTCCTTGTGAAAACTGTTAGAGCAAGCTTGTCATGCGTTGAGTGTAGCCTTGTTCTTCATGCTTTGTAATACATGGGCAAGCATAAAAAGACATGATTTCTACTTACTAGGCTTTTAGTTAGGCTTCCCTCTACTTCTGCCTTCCCACAGTAGATTCAGCTGGTCTTTTTTATCATACATGATAAGAAGCCTAGGCACCCAGCCAGCTGCTGTGGAACTATAATAGGGCCAGTGGCATGTACAAAATTTGATTACTGCTGTCAACACCAGAGAGAATAGACGAGAGCACGTACTCCAGTCAGAGAGCTACTAAATAAATGGCCTGTAGAATTCAGTAGTAGCAGAAATAAGACCATCTTCCTCCTAATGAATGATGTGGTTTATGGGTAGATAGTATGCTAGTATGTTGAGTGCTGGAGTTAGGTAAAATTCTTTTAAAAAAGTTTTCCGTTACCTTCTTCAAGGATTACTTTGACCAGAGATTTCAGTTTCTCTTCTGCTTTTCTTCTCTTGTGGTTAGTGTATGGATTTCACACCCAATACTTCAGATATTCATAGAGGCCATGGTTTCACTTGTAAAATTTATCTTAACAATATTCCTGCCATCCTTAAGCTAACTTTGCAGATAGGTCCTGATATGAAAGTATTTCATGCTAGTAATTCTATCTCCATTTAGGCAAGGAATGTTTGTTTTTTAATTTAGACATAGTGCAACAACCCCCACCTCCCTCCCCTTAAGTTAATAAATATTCTCAGTATATAGTCTTATAGAAATGTTGGATTTTTGAGGTAAAACCCGCTATTAGATAAAAGTGGTTAATATGATGTTCATGGGGAAGCTGCTGATGGTAGGCAGAGCTTGAGAGCTGAGCTTCTCTGGAAGCTCTGGTGCATGAATGATTTACTCAGCTTGGCTAATAGCTTCACACTGAATGAAGTTCAAGGGACGGATGGAGTCAGACTGGTGTTTCTCTAACTGCAATCACCTTCTCATTTGAGAATTGTTGTCACAAACTAGCTGACTTGTGGGACTTTTGCTTATTCTTCAGTCTTGCCAAGTGTGGGTGGGCCTTATCTTGGAGTGGCAGGGACTAAGGTGAAGTATTGGATACACAGGAGAGCATTCCTAAGGAATTCAGACCAGTCTCATCAAAACTTGAAAAAAGGCACATGTGGTGCTGTTGGTAAGAGTTCTGGCATATGTGCAGGTCTGTCTGTTAATGCTCATAATTTGCTTGGTGGAGTTGGCAGCGTCTTTTTGTGCTTGGCACAGTAAGATTTGTATTTGTATTTACAAAACACATCCTTGTTTGTTTCTAAAATAGAAATCCTAGCTTTAAAACTTTTATTACCTTTCCACTTTGCTCTTGTTTGCATGGTTCACAGAAATGTTTGGATATAAATGTCTGATTTAGCGCCCTGAATGTATGGCTGTCTTTATGCACTGAAACAAAACTCCTTTTGTGTGAAGCCTTTCAGCCTTCAACTTTGAGGAATTCTTGAATTTGGGGGAAAAAACATCCAATCCACAGATTTCAGTAAGACCAACTTCTGTCCCACAAAAATTTAATGAAAAATCTGATCTTGATTTCTCCCTCCTTCCTTCTTCTGAATAGTGTCTGGGGTGTGATACAGTAAAATGTCCTGACTGGATATCAATGAGAGAGGAGAGCTGCATCTAGAACATTTGTCTTATAGCATGATGCAATGAGACAGGAAGACAAATCAAACAGCCTCTGTCCTTCTGCTTTTGAAATCAATTCTGTGGTTTAGAATGCTCCACTGTAGTCATAGTGCTTATTCTTACGTGTTATAGTTAATCTCTTCTTGCATTATTTTGTGACTGTTGGAATTCTGTACAGTTCAGTATCCAAGTGTGGAATATGGAGTGTCTTTCATAATTACAGTATTTGGAGTTATCTTAATTTGATTATAAAGTTGGCAACAGGCTTTTGAAGACAGAGGGATTCAATTTGCTTTTTGTACTGCTGGTAAGCACAGTTTAAAGGCCCACTTGAAAATAGCTCTGATCCTATCACAGCCTTGCATTACCGAATTTCTGTTTTACTGTTCCTTGCTCTGCCTTGTTTGGAATTACTGCACACTGGAGAGGGCATGCCTAATCAGAGTTTGTAATTTTTGACTTGGAGGTTTATTTGTACAACTTCCTTTTTATCCTGTAATCTTATGTTTAAAATTCCTCATGTTTTCTTGAAAGGCCATTAAAAGATGTGGATGCTTATTTTAAAGTGTTGTTCCGGTTTTATGTTCTGTTGAATGTGTGAAAAAAGTGTTATAGTGATACTGCAAACTTTTTACGGAACAAATGCTGAAGATATTTACTGTTTTTAAAATGAGTATGGTATTTGATTTGAAGAGAAAAGGAAAATTACCATCAGCTTTCCTATTTTTCAGTTTGTAGACTTTAACTTGCCAGTTCTCTGAAAGCTGGAGTGTCCTCCTGCTTTCATAAGGAGTAGCAAAGCAGCGTATTTATCTGATTCTGAAGAGAAAAGAATGAAGTCTGTTCCTTGCTGACATGCAGCCTTTTTAAAGGTTTGTTTCCTGACTGGTTTTGTCAGTCAGTGTGTGGCTGAATGTGTCAAACCCTCTGAGGAAAACCAGCGCTGCCCTCCCCCTTGAATCCCAGCATGCAGTTCTTGCGTGGGTATTAGCGTGTACTTCCTCTGCATCTTCACTTTCCTGTTATTCAAAGAGTGAGCTTGCTCATGAGCGTTCAGGCAGCCAAAAAAGTTATGTGGGGAAAGCACCAGGCTGCTGCACCTCGGCAGAGCTGCTGCGCTCCGCTGGGTGAGTAGTGCGCTCTGAAGGCTGTGGTAGGTGAAGGGCTCCAGCCGTGTGGGTCTGTCTTTATCTTCTACACCTGATGAAAGCTGCTTTTCTGAACTCTGCAAAAGTTTATTTACTCTAGCAGAGCAGGTCGTGGGAGGCATGGCAGGAAAAAGAGCGTTTTCTGTGGTGCTGCTCCATTGCAGGTGTTGTGTGAGCTTTGGCTGCGTCACACCTGCAGCTGCAAGATCCTCTTGGTAATGCTTGTGCTGTGGGCTTCCCTTTTATCTATAACAGTAACTTGTTTGTGGCAGAGATTTTAGTGTTGTTCGGTCTGATTGAAAGGCTTAATGTCCTCAATTTTCTTAAACTATGCATTAAATTGTGGTGATTTCAGCATTTGCTTGTTTTGATTCTTTACAGTTCTGCCTAGTGTGCCTTCTGGTACTTTTGAATGTAGCTTACAGCAGCTCCTTGACATCCCACAAGTGTTTTCTCCTCATTTTGGTGGTATCTCAAGAGAGGAGTATTTCCTGTAATTTGGAAAGAATGTTTTGTGGAGGGATGCTTTGGAAAAAGTGAAATTTGGGATCTTATTCTTACCTCTTCCTTTTGCCATCTTTCATATCTATTCAGATTGAAATTTCATGGTTTGTCTCTTCTGTTTTTTGACTGGGGCCAAATAACACAGATTGGCAAGGAAAAGACAATTTGATCATTCCTAATACTTGTGAATATACTATGTAGATACAGTTAGTGACAGATGGGAACAGTTTATTTTGTGAATTGGTGTCAGAACTTTGTGAGAGCAGAACCTGTTGATCAATAAAGAATTTGGTCCACTTGACTTTTCATTTGGGTTTTTTGTTACAAAGCTGGAGTCTGAATATGGCTTTTTAGAAAGAGAAACTAAAATTCTCTAAAGATGTGTCAGTGTAATGGCTAACTTTAGAATAAAATGATGGGCTGGGACTCTGATTTCATGTATGTTTGCTTCTAGAACAATGAGGTGGATTTGGATATATGCCAGTTTAGCTGAGAGCAGAACTTTTCCTTTGTGGCTCAGTCCAGGCTTCCTTAAGAAACTGACAAAAATGTCACGAAAACTCACATTACTGAGTGGAATTGCTTTTGACTGACTCTGGAGAGGTCTGTAAATTATAGGTTGGAGAGATCTAGTGTTCTTCAAAATCTGCACATATTCAGTCCTCAAATGTGAGACAGCTGCAGTTGATCACTCTTGGAGGGTTTAGCAGCAGGAGAAAATCAATCTGCTTGGTTTTTAACCTGGGCTGATGTTCATGGAAGTTGTTTGTTCTGGCTGTGCATGTATTGGTGTAGGGTTTTTTTTTTACTATTTCTTGGATTTTTTCCCCTTTCTTCTTTTTTTTGTTATATTTCAAGGAGAGCATAAACTTGGGACAGGAGCTACAAGCAGCTATGTAGTTAACTGATGAGCACTGCAGCTGTGAAACCTCTGAAATGTTAATTTCAGGGGTTGGGGCGGGAGGGGGGATCAGTCTTTCTGAGGTTTTCTGTCTTAATCTTTCAGGTATTTTTAATGTGTAAGTGCTAGTGCATGCACTTAATATTAGGTGATGTTTGTGTGTCTATGGATGATTTCTCTGGTGCTTGCTCCAGGTGGCTAGACTAAGGTGGAAATCTAGTTGAGTAGCAGCTATGTGCTTTCTCAGATGCTTTATATGATCGAGCACAGTGTTTAGGGATTGTTTCTTAAAGCCTGTTTAAAATTGAGTTAAGACCCCTCAGTTTTTAGAAGAACATGGATCATGGCTGGTATGTTGTAGTTTTTTTTCTTAATCAAACAATACGATTTTTTCAGGAAATTTGTTTAATTGTAATCTTTGTATCTGTTCGTAAAGTGTAGCACTGTAGATTTGCTTTCCAAAAGAGTAATAGTCTCACATTCCTTGTCATCCTCTCATTTTTTTTTAAAACCCTGTATTTGGAGACTGAGGGAGTTGTGGCTTTGGACGCTTCTTAGTGTGTTGGAAATGCACATAGGAGGGAAAAAAATCTGAAAAAAGCTAGAAGGTAAGAGGCATGGATGGGAAAATGAGGAAAAAACCTGAAGGTAAAATTAATTACCTGTGGTGGGGGTGTGAGTGGGTGTGTGCATGGTATGGTGGAGAGGCCATTCTCTGAGAGGACAGGATTTTTTATGATGCAGTACTGGAAATACTCAAGGAAAAAAATGGGTGGAGAAGTTGGAAGGGGTGTGTGTGTAATTGTTTCTTCATGTCTCTTTCTTTTCACAGAAATCTAGAATATAAATAACAGGGACACATTGCAGTCAGCAGAGGTGTGGCTTTGGCTTTTTTGGTTGTATGCTTGCTGTGAGAATTGGCCAGGACTGGAAGAAGGGAGCTTGAAGCTCATATCTGATAAAATACCTGATTGTAAATGAATTAGTTTGGGTGAAACCAAAATGGATAGGACTAACTTCTACGCTCTGAAGCCTAAACAACACAACTAAGTTTTGTCAGAGATTAATTTATGGTCTAAAGCATACTAAATAATTCAGCTCATCTGCTGGGATGCACTTTATAACAGTCTAATCTCTCTTAATAACCTTTTAAACTCAGGTTGGTGATAGGTGCTGGGAGTGTGGTGGCACTGGTAGGCTACTGGTGCCTAATTGGAACCAAAGCTCACTCTTTATCTAAGAGGAGAAAAAAAGATGGGATCTTGTGCTTTCTTTGCCTGTCCCAACAAAAGGGCTTTCTTCCTTGCTCTTCCACTCTTTGGGAGATAATTTATGTTCTTCTAGTAAAATTTCTGAAACTGTTCCAGGAAAATGATTGGGCTGTATTTTGTGTTTACATATACATACTCTACTGTTTTAGCATTATTTGATGTGATTATTTAATAAAATATTTTTTTCACCTCAACTGCCTCATTATCCGGATGGAAATCACCTTGTCATTGGAGGGGAGGCTATTTAACCTATAGAGGCAGAAGAAGATGCTGGTTCTGTGAAATCTTCCAAAAGGGAAGATTTTTTTTCCTTGGAACTTTTTTTGTGAGATGCCAACTCCTGAAGCCAGTTACTCTGCAGTAATTGAATAATCTATGATAGAATCTTAGCATTATGTGACTGGATATTGTTTTGTTATTTTGTTCATACAGCTGTCAACAGAAGCAAGAGATCAAGTTACATTTTGCTGCATGAATTAATTGTGCAGCCACTATCCCAGTGATTGAAATATGTTAATTTTCAATAGCAGTAGAAGGCAATGACATGACTGAGGTATTTTGCAAACAGATAGTTTGAGAGCATATCTTCTGAAGCTCTGCATTTAGCTCTGTTACCATTTGCGTCTCTGGAAATCTCATACACTAGCCTATATATGATAAGCTTTCTTTCAGGTGGGAAGGTATTTGTGTTCCCACAAGATAGATGCGCTGATAACAGCTTGAAATTAGAGACCACACACAAGCTGTTACAATAGTCAAAATAATATTTATGGTGTTGTTCATATTACTGTAAACTCTGGTCTTGTTAGTTGTTTAGTAGAGCTGTGTTGGACCTCAAATCTGATTTTAAACAACTCTAGCTTTTGAACACTTGAGAGTGGTATATTTCCTTTTTGGCAGCAGGTGATGAAGTATGTGTTTGGAAATGCAGCATAGTTGTAAATAGAAACAGGTTTACATAGTAATTACATCTCGTTGCCTTTTGGGTCCTCGAGTGTACTTATTATCAAGATCTGAAGGACTTAAAAAAAACTCTTACGTATATTAAACCCTTAAATGCACACAGGTACTGAAAAAGTGGAAAATCTTTTCTGTAAATCTGAAAATCTCTTTTTCTATAAATTCTGAGGCTGTCTGCTGCAGCAGAGTCCCCTTTTTAAGCTGTAGGGGTGGGGAGTGTTTCTCTGCCGGGCGCAGCCTGGGGACAGAGCGGTGTCCGGGACCCAGCTCTGCCGGGCGGGGATCCGCGCTGCCCCCGCTGCCTCGCTCTTCTCACTCAAACATCGCGACCCTTAACTTGAGGGCTCCATCTGCTTCCTGCCCTGCTCCCTGATGAATAGGGCAGGAATTGGCAGCGGTGTGGTCAGCTATGTGACCTCATTTGTGTGGCGTCTGGGTGGAGCGCGCCCTAATCTTCGCCGAGCGAGCAGCTGAGAAAGCGAATTGCGGTAATTCCCTGGCTGATCCTTCCAGCGGCTGGAAGCCGGCCTTGTGCTCCAGGGCAAGGAGATGCCTTCACTCCGACACTTGTTACGTGCGGAGCTGAATTTCTGTCCAAGCGCTCAGAAAAGCAGCAAATGGTTGGAGGGTTCCCTGCAGAAATCGGGAGATGTGCGGGGTGACAGCCTTTGCCTTCGTGTCTGCTGGAAGCTGTCACACGAGTGTGCGCTCGCAGCCCTTGCTCATAATGGACAGCAGAGCATTCCCCATCCCTTGGGCAGATGGAAGCAAAACGGTTCTGGCTGTCTTGCTGGATTTTACTGCAGCGTGGATTCTGTACTGTGGTTATGACATATCTCCTCTTTACTGAGATACAGTGCTGCTCAGGGTTAACTGTCCTGGGTCAGATGAATTCGAAATTAAGGCCTGTGATGTGATATGATATGCCAGCTTGGAGTACGTAGGTTCTGTCCCTGCCCATTCCCCCTTGTGCTGGTGGCTGGTTCTAGCCCAGTGGTTTTCCGAGGTTGCCCCGAGCTGTCCCCCGTCATCACGGCTTCAGGACTGCCTGCCCTGGATTGAAAGGAAGCATCCTGCTTGGCTTTATGAGCTGCTGAAGTGCAGCCTTTAATACTGTTCCTCTTTCTCTCAGCTACACTTTTTACCCTGATAAAATTGTACAGCTCAATCATTTTAAGCTTCAGATTATTTCAAAAGGTTCTTAGCTGGTTTAATACCTTGTAATGCAAAATATTTTTAAAGCAATTCGTAAAACATTCTGTGCAGACCATAGAAATTAACTTCTACTCCCAGCTCAGCTATAGTAAAATCAATATTTACTTGGCTTGTGTGACCAGAGTTGCCTTATATAAAAGGAAGCTGTTTTCACTGCTGCTTTTAAGGTAGCAAAGAGATAGTAAAGTCATTACTTTCTGTAAGCAGAATAATAGATCCCCTCTAAAGCTACCTTTTCCTCGCCTTACACAGATTCTTTTGCCAAATTTGTCACATGCACCCCTTTCTAAAAGGTTAGTTGCCGTTTCTCCACTTCTAATGAAGAAAGGAATTAATATGATCGGTTTAGTTGCTGCAAATAAAGATGTAAACTTGGAATCGAATATTTGAAAGCTAATCTGTATTACTAAATAGCATCCAGTTTGTTTTTCTGGTTTTCTATAATGTAGGTTTTGCATTGTTTTTTTTACCAAACAATTTGCTACTAATCTTTGTTGTAGTTTTCCTTTCAGTGAATAAATTTTAAGCTTTAGCTTGCTAATGACAATTTGAGATTGAAGGATAATACACTGGGATTCTTAGCCTGGTGTACACGAAAGCCATAAAACTCTGTCACCTGATGTCTTGCCATCATTTCGATACCTGTTGCCATAAAATCTCATGCAAGCATTCCTTATCTTATCTACAAGCAGTTACTGCAGTAGCTTGAAAAAAAGTTCAAAGTGTGGGTTACACAGATAACTTTCCTGTGGGAACATGCCTCAACCTTTCGTTTCGTAGTCTTGAGTGCAGGTAAGAGTCTTCCACAATGTTTAAGCTCATTTCTCATTAATGAAAGTGAGAGAAAATATCGTTGGTGAACTTGAGTATCAAATGGTGATGTACTGATAGTGTACTTTGCTGTATTAAGCAAGCAGTAAATGTGCTGTACAGTTAAATGGAAGCAAGTATTTTATCCTTTCAGTTTTTAATCTGTGAACAGAGCTGATTATACAGAAGTCGTTAGCAGAAAGAGTTGCAAGTCCTAATACCTAAGACAGAATTAAACCAATCACAGCGTGCCTCTTGTTTTTTCAGTTGATTTTGATGCCGTTTCATTCCTGTCTCTAATATGGTTATGTGGTATATTCTTGAAAATAATCAAACTGTCAGCTTTTCCCACTGCAGTGCACAGTGCCAGCCTTCTGTTGGAGGTGCTTTTTAGCTTAAGTAATTTATCTGCCTGTCACTAAGGGGAAAAAAGTGCTTATTTTAACCAAATTTTCTTTTTAGTTTTGCATCTGTATGAGAAACCAAGGTATTGCTGATAATTCAAGATGTTAACTTTCCAAGATATTTTGTTTTACAATAGATTAATATCTGAAAACAGTGCTATTTAACTCATTATTAGGATCAAATGATTTGAGTTATAGTGAGCAATACTATAACAGACTATGTTGTATATGGAGCAATCACCTTGCTTCTCTGGGTTTGTTTTTTTTAACGTATTTGGTTGTTTGTTTGGGCTTTTTGGTGTATCTTCTATTGTTCTTGTTAAAGTAATAAAAATAGCTCTAAGAATTTGTCCTCAGGAACTGAGCTGGGAATTATTTTATGGCCAGGTAAACCAGCTTGCTGTCTTATTGGACATTCTTCTCTGAGCTAAGGGGAAAGATTTTTCTGTATAAATTGCTGTCAGTGTGTCTTCTTGTAGTTAATATTGTCTTTGACTCTGCATAACAAGTTTGCTGTTCAGCCCCTGTGTTGGATTGATTTTGGTAGCTGCCAAATGCCCACCCAACTGTGTCCTGACCCTTGTCTCATTTGGACAGGGGGAGAAAAATAAGAGTGAAAGCTCATGGGGTGAAATAGGGGTAGGGATATCACTTGCCAGTTTGAACTGTGGGCAAAATAGGCTTGATTGAGGGGAATTTTTTAAAACTTACTGACACTTAGAATAGCATAGAGTGAAACAAAGAAGAAAAGCAAAAAGACCTTCTACCTACCTGTCTCCATCTTCCCAGACTCAATTTCACTCTTTAATTCCCAAATCCTTGCCACCCTTCCCCAATGGGAATGAAGAAGTCTGTTTATTTAAATTATATCTTCAGCTGGAATGTTTTTTGAGAGAAAAGCTGGATTTTCTTAGCAGACACACGTGGTCAACTCTCAGCAAGAGTATGAGCTTAAAAACATTTTGGTCCAAAATTTTTCAGATGGTAAAAGTGGACTTATGGTCTGAAACAAACTTAAATATATCTGCAAATAATTCAAAGTTTGGTTTAGCGAATATGTTGATGCTTGTAGGAGCAGGGTTTGGCTGAACAAGTGTGTCCTTGTGCCTTTCTTTATCATGTGTGACTCTCAAACCTACACCAATGAAACCCATGTTTGAGGCATGCAGATTTGCACTGAATACTTGGCAGCATCTTGGAGACGGTTCTGGCCAGCTGCTCAGCCTGTGCAGTGTTCCACTGCTTGTCTGTGAGCCCTGCTCCTGCTTCTGATGGCATCAGCTGAAGGAACCTGCAGGAGCAGTGAGGCTGGGCCACAGCCAGCATCAGCAGGAGCAGTGGGTGGTTTCTAGCCCCTTCTGCTGAAGTCCTTAGCACAGTGTTCCTTATTCCTGCATGCTGCCCTGTCTCCAGTCCTCTCTGCAGGCTTGGTGTAGCTGTCACCCTCCAGAGGGACAGAGGGTGAGTCAGAGCTCAGTGACCACGTGTATATTCTAACAGTCTTGTCCTGCTCAATATCCTTGAACATTATACACAGCAGAGTTGTATCAAGTAAATAATTAGCTACTGTTCTGACAGTGTGAATGTGCTCTTTTTCTCTAAGATGGGAGACTATTGGACTAGCCAAAAAAATTTACTCTAGCCATTGAACATAATATCCCAGAAAAAACAGCCCTACTAGATCCAAACAGAACCAAACGTACCTGTGTATACAAATTATTAGTGCCTGAAGGAATTAGGAAAATAAATGCTCTTCATCAGTTCAGTAGTTCAGCATGCAGTCATGCCGGGTCCATCGCTTCTTGTTCAATTCAAAATTGGATGTGACACTATGCATAAACCTGGATCCATCTTATTTTTCATAGTGTAGTCTAGGGAAGCAGAGCAAAGTTGATGCTAGAGTTGGTAGAAGTTCCTAAAGTAAAATGGTCCAAATAGCAACAGGTCTTGTAGAAATTCTCTACTGGCTTAGCGCTATCTCCTGAAGACTTGTGAGACAGATAATGTCTGATTCTCTTGTTCAGTTATTGACTGCTTTGCAGTGGAAGAGTACTATCTCATGTCTAATAAATCAGAAGCTTTTTCCTTGTTTCTGTCTTTGCATATTCATTCTCCTGTTGTGCTCTTATGCCAGTATAAGTGAATTATTGAGCCTTCACCTTTGCAAGAAACAAAATGTGTAGTTAAGAAAATTCCAAACCAGTATCTTATGTTGTCAAAGGAATTGTTTTTTTTGGGGGGAAATATCTCTGATATAGGTAAGTGATGTGGTGTGTGTTTTTTAACTTAGCACATTATGATTTTACTGCTGCTGTGGTGTTTTTTTTGTGTGACCTTCAGCTTTTCTCCTTTTGTTATGCCTAATTACCTCTTTGAAGTTATTTGATCAATATCTTCCATTTCTCAGGCTAGTTTTATTTTTCCTGATCTTCTTACAATATAACACTTCTGCATTTTTGTCTTAACTCTTAAGGTTTTGTCTTAACTGTTACCTTGATTGAGGGGAATTTTTTTTAACTTATTGACAATTAGAATAGCATAGAGTGAAACAGAGAAAAAATGAAAACACTTTCTATCTACCTGTCTCCATCTTCCCAGACTCAATTTAATTTCTGTCTGCATCTTCATCTTTCCCAAATTCTTTTTTGCTGTCCTGTGGTTTGTGTTGTAATTGATACAATAAATACAAACACTCATGCTTCATCCTTGAGTACTCTTAGTCTTTGATAATTCTTCCTTTTCTCCCAAGAATGAGTGTCCTTACATACTGCTTTCTTACATGACTTCTTCTGATATGCTAGAATTAGAGAACAAAAGAAATTCAAGCTTTTCCTGAAGATTCCATGTGTTTTGTTTTTTTTTTCTAAAATGTTCATGTCTAAGAGCTGAAGTTATTACAACTGAGCAGCTGGAGTTCTGTGTCATCTTCTAATGCTCCCTTACTGAGTCCAAATTTCATTCTGCTTTGGAAGGATTAGAAGGTTGGGAGTCAGTATTAATTGCTTTTCCTTTTTGCAGCCACGTACAGACATGAGAAATAACAGTGAAGCATTGTGACATGAATAGAAAGAGTGGAACAATGTGACAAGACTCAAGTTTCTGAGCTTTTATTTGTTTAGTTTTTAGCAAGCTGTTGATTTTATTATATACTTACCTCTGCAGGGCAAACAAGTCTCTCTTGTATGTGGAAGGTTATGATTAAATGCACAAAAATTGAAATAAGCACAAAAGGTTGCTAAGCCATCTCTTAACTATGCTAATTCTTTTGAGAGCAAAGATCTTCACATACATTGCTTTTTTTCCCCTAGCCTCTTTAGAAGTCCACTCTGATTCTTCCTTTGCATTTATCCCCTTTCACTCAGTTTTCAATTGTCATTTACAAAATTCGAGGCTTCTGTTTCTGAATAAACTGAAATCTGCAAATGCCATTTTGTGGAGGTGGTCGTGCTAGTTCATAGCTGGACTGAAAAGATGCTGCAGGATAAAGCATGTCTGTATTGCCTTTTAAGCACTCCCAGAGCTCTTCTTAGCTGGACTGTGTAACTTTGAGGGGGATCACAGCAGTGTTTAGTAGAATCATTCTAAGAAGAAAAAGAAGATTGTGTATCTTCTGGCCACTTGAGCTCCTTGTCAATGTGACTTTATTTCCAAACCTGTTGGATAGTGATGATGTCTTTTGTGCTATTAGAGCAAGTAGCAGGCAGGTAGGTGACTGACATTTAGGATGCATTTGGTTCTGCTACACCAGCTTGCAGATGCATGTACAGCTGCAGGAATTCTTTTCTCTCTCCCTTTGTGGTAGGCTTCATGAATACTTGGGTTTTGTGAAGGGTCATTCTTGCTGCCACAGGTTGCTTGTGTGTCAGTGGTAGACAGCCTGAAAAAAGAACACTGTACTGCATCTTGTTCCATGATCTTCAGTGTGCATTACTACTGTTTCCCACTAGCTTGCTTCTTTGTAGTGTAAGAAGTTTTATTTCTATTTTTGTGCCACTGCTTTGCTATTGTGTTCTGGACAAGAAAATATTCTAAGTTTTAAAGAGTTGCCTTAATGTAGCAATACTATGGAAAATTTGAAGTGGTAGTTGCCATCAGTGAAATTAGATAGAGATCTTCAGAAATGAAAGTCTAATCTGTATTATGTGAATTAAGCTTCTTATGTCATTGTGTCGGGGATAAAAATGGTGTTTGGGGTGTTTTGTTTTTTTTTAAAAAAAAAAGGTGTTTTTGTGATTTAGTTTTTAGGACTGTTGTCCAAAGAAACAAACAGCTGTAGAATAATCTTGTAATAACTTTAATATTAAAGCTGTTAAAGGTTTTCAACTGTATTTATATTACAGTGGTTTAAGATGGTATGTTAAAGTGGGACGACTTAAAAACTAGCAAATTTCATCAGTCACATTGCTTTTGGTTTTACCTTGTGTGATGCAGGTAAAACTAAGAAATACTGAAGTTATTTGTGGTAGTTAGCAATGCAGAGTGTTGAAGGTAAACGTTTTTGCTTTTAACTTGTAGATATTAATTTTAAACATTGAGTTAAAAGCACTTTCTAGAAGCGTTCCCCATGTTTTCCCCAAATCAAGTTTATAGTACGCATAGCTGAAGATTCAAAGGCAAGTCATGACGACAGCAGCATCTTTAGAAGATGACCTTGTGATTTGTTCTGTTTATTTGACCCTCTTCACACCACCTGCTCTTTCTGTGAAGGTAATGTTATTGTTTCAGAAATAAGAATCTGTCTTTCATTACCTTCATAGAGGTGTTTCATGAATCTGTATAACCTGAAGAGTGTGGAATGGGTTGTGGGATTTTTTTTTTGCCACTGTGCTTTATAGTTTGTGGTAAATTAAATGCATCTTTTTATTGAGACTTTGAAATTCTTGCAAATGTATATGAAGTTAATTTGTTGTAGCAGCTTTCTCACTCAGAAGTGCAAAAACATGTTAAATAGAAAACAGGCTTCTCTTAACCCCTTTGGGGAGCCACATGAGTTTTTCTTTTCTTTTGTAGAGAGCCAGCCATTTTTTATGCTTCTGGGAGCACATCTTTGCATTACCCCATCTCTTTTCTCTCCCTCATTTGACCCTTTACTCTGAGCAGTAGCACATCAATGAAGACCCTTCACAAGCTGCTCAAATGTGTTGGAGCAGTTGGGCTTTGCATCACCAGATGTTGGTGATTGATCTGGTACTTGGGAGTTTTTGCATGGGTAGGTCTGACAGAGCAAACGTGTGCCTGGCTCTTTGGAGAGCTGGGCATGTGCAGAGAAGGTGCTGAGAGGTAACTTCAGACTGGGATGTTGTACTGAACCCCAGCTTTAAGAACAGCTCTTGTTCTAGCTATGCTTATAGCATGCATTTTGGGAGATTGGGAAGTACTTGTTCAGTAAAACTGTTTGTAGCCACAAATATTTTTTGGCACTACTTGCAAATAGTTCTTCTTTCTGGGGGTGGGGTGAGGGTGGGAGTGTGAAAGCCTTAGAAGAATTTCCCCCTTGCATTATGTGACCCAGCAATGGTGATCTTGGCCTTTTTTGGGGTGGGGATTGAGGACTGATCTCAGTCTACTATGACACTGGAAAGATACAAGTATTTTTACTGATTAAATAGTACCAGACCAAGTGTTCTGAGTTTTAAGATAAATCACTGAATTGAGGAAATGATTGTTTTGTATTGAATCAAATGCTTTTGTCTGCTGCAGAGGCTGTACTTGGTATTTTGGTTTGCTCTATATCCTGCCTTCTCTTGGTGGCAAAGAGCTGATCTGCCATGCAGCTGTCATCATTTCCTCATCATTGCCTGTAGTGGTGTCCACAGGTAGATAATGTGTGCTTGTGCTTCTTCCAGAAGCTGGTCTTCAATGGTGCTTCCTCTAAAATACTGCATTTTCACATTCTGGTTTGCAGTTGAGGGATCTCTTCAGCCATAAATTATCTCTGTCTTTTTGTGGACTCTTAATTCCATAAGCTTGTCTTGGCTTTTTTAGCCAGTTTGTACTAGTGCTCTTGTTTTTCTTGTTTCACTGGTGGTTATCATCATTTTGGTCCTCAGGCTAGCAACATTGAGGCTGCAAGCTCCATCCTTGCTGAGGCATAGACACCACCTGTCTGCTGCAGGGACACTGACCTTTGGCAGAGGGCAAAAAAAGTGAATTGTGAGCCTGCTTATTGCCTGACTCTTTAGCACTGGGAAGGCATGCAAAAGAACCCTCTTGGAAAAAGCACCCAGGACAGGATTATACCTGTGAGTGTGACTGATTTACTGGAATAGTTGCCAGAGGCAGCAGTACTAATATGACATATAATTATCTGCTTTCATTAGGTGATCTTTTTATTCTGTTGTTTAGCTAGTTTCTACAAAGGTAAGGGTGATGTGTCTATTCCAAATTGTATACAAACCTGCTTGATTTGTTAGTGACAGAAATCAAACTCTCTATTTGCACAGGCTCTATCACCGTTCTCTTCAAAGCTTGTCATTAAATAATAAAGCATTGGGAATGGGATGTATGCATGTCATCCTTTGCCTAAACAATGGGCAGCTGAAAGCCTGTGGTTCTGCCAAAGGCTTGGTAGGCTTTGAGCTTTGGTTGGTCTCCTTTTGACTGCTCTGTTTCTGTATTTTCACTGAATTATGCAACAGTTGGGGTTGGAAGGGGCCTTGAAGACCTTCTAGTTCCAAACTCCCTGTCGTGGGCAGGGACATCTTCCACTAGATGAGGCTGCTCAAAGCCCTATCTAATCTGGCTGGGAATGCTTTCAGGGATGGGGCATCCACAGCTTCTCTGGGCAATGTGTTCCAGTGCCTCAGCATCCTCATAGCAAAGAATTGCTTTCTTATAGGTAATCAAAATATATTCTTTTCAAACATTTACTCCTTGACCTGTCAATGTATTTCTGGATAGTCTCGCTCCCTATTTTTCTTGTAGCTCCCCTTTAAGTACTGGAAGGCTGCTCTTCTCCAGCTGAACAACCCTGACTGAGCCTGTCTTCATGGGAGAGGTTTTTCAGCCCTCAGATCATCTTTGTGGCCTCCTCTGGATCTGCTCCCACAGGTCCTTGTCTTCCCTGTGCTGGGGGCTCCAGAGCTGGAAGCTGTTCTCCAGGTGGAGTCTTATGAAAGCAGACTGTCTTCTCCGGTTTTTCTCACACTGTTGGGAATGGTATATCTTTAGGGATCTTTCTATGTTGAATTAGGTAATATTCAATGGGCTCACACTGGTGGTTAGTGCTTGCTTGATTGCATAAATACCTGGTTTAATGTGTTCCAGATATTTGTTCTGCAGTTGCCAAGCAGAATTTATTTACTTTCAGAGGAGTTAATCAGGAGGGGGTTCAGCTTTGGGGACTAATTAATGACTAAGCCAGGGAAGGAAATGAGAGTTTAATTAGGATATAGGATTAGCAGTGCCTCAACTTACTGCTGTTCTGATCAAATGACAAAAATCGTATGTTTGCCAAAAGCCATAAGAAGGGACTATTCATAATACTTTACTCCAATTTCTCTTGTTTTTTTTTCTCCATTAAGATGTCTCACTAAAAACACAAAGTGGCTAAGACACCTTTATGACTGTTTCTTCTTAGCTCTAGAGGAAGAACAGTAATTTTGTCATGAGCAAAATGCTCAAAGGTTTGCTTAGCATTTCAGTTTCTGCACAAAGGTGCAGAACCTTCCCCAGTGGTGCAATGTTCCTTTGCCAGCAAAGGGGTATAACTGAGAAAGGAAATAATTTACCTCAAAAATTTGATTTGCCTTTCACTTAATGTTCCTCACCAAGGCTGGGTGGCAGTATAAGACATTTAGCATTCTTTGGGTTGGTCATGTGAAGCTAAAAGCAGGCGAACTTAGCAGGTCACCACTTCTGTAGTGGACTTTCTGGATTATTTTAGGGATAGAAATGAGAGTATGTGGTGTAGTTTGGCCTAACAAATATTTTGGATTTAAATTCTTCTGTTATCATGTTTATTCTCTTTGCTTGCTTCTCCATCTTTAGGTCACTACTACACTTAAGTGACTTTTAGGGGCTTCCTTCAACCCTTCTATGTTTCGGGTTTCATCTTAGTAATAACAAAGGTTAATAGGCTAAGGTAAATAATTTACAGGCATCAGTGACTGATCCTTGACAAAATAATGGAATAGTCAATGAAACTCAGACTTGGCCTGTCTAGAAACAAAATAAACAATTTCTGCTTTTTTAAACTTCCTTTGTCTATTTGATCTTTGTGAAGACTGAGCTTAACTTTGATGTCAAAACTGGTATGCAACAGTTTCCCCCAGTTCTGTCTTCCAAGTGTTGCCTGCCCAGGAATTTGTAAGGGTAGCATCACTTGATATGAGTCTTAGTTGTGAAGAATTGAAATGTGCTGGTCAACTGTTATAAGCTGGACAAGAAGTGTGTAGAAGCTTTCTGTTACATATTCTGTTAAGTGAAATTATTTAGCTTTTCACTAATCCGTATTGCTAACTGCTAGGGTCGTGTGCCCTTTGAGTGCTTCCAGGGTTGGTGATTCCAGCACCTTCCTGAGCAGCCTGTTCTAATGTTTGACCACTCTTTCAGTGAAGAAATTTTTCCTAATATCTAGTCTAAACCTCCCTTGGTGCAACTGGAGGCCATCTCCTCTTGCCCTGTCACTTGTTACCTGGGAGAAGAGACTGAACCCTACCTGGATACACCCTCCTTTCTGGCAGCTGGAGAGAGTGATAAGGTCCCCACCAACCCTCCTTTTCTCCAGGGGGAGCAACCCCGGCTCCCTTAGCCGCTCCTTATAGAGCTCAAAGACTTGAGCTCCAAACACTTCACTGTTGCCACTCTCTGGACTCAGTCCTGCACCTCAATGTCCTTCTTGCAGTGCTGGCCCAAAACTGGACACAGGGTTTGAGGTGTGGTGTCATCAGTGCCAAGAACAGGGAGATAGTCACTCCCCTGGACCTGCTGGCCATGTTTTCTGATGCAGGCCAGGATGCCATTGACCTTCTTGGCTATCTGGGCATGCTGGTGGCAAGTTTGTGAAAAAGGAGTTTGCTTCCTTTCTGTGTCATTCCTTTAGGCATGAGCATGCTGCATGTTCTTGGATGTGCTCTCATCGACTCAGTGCTGCTGATGCCACACCTGGAGTACCTGGTCCAGTTCTGCTCCAGTTCTGGGCTCCCCAGTACAGGAGAGATGTGAACATACTGGAGTGAGGGCCACGATGATGATGAAGGAACTGGAACATTTCTCCTGTGGGGAAAGACAGAGAACTGGGACTTTTCAGCTGGAAGAAAAGGATCAGAATCCAAGGGATTAAGGCTACAGAAGTTTATAAGTATCTTAAAAGATGGTGCAAAAAAGGCCTCTCAGGCTATTAAAAGGACAAGAGGCACAAGGGGAGCAAGCTGAGGGAACTCCATTTTTGTGAAAACCCCGTCTTGGCTTGCTTAGAGAGGTTGTGAAGTCTCTGTTACTGCAGATGTTAAAAATCTGAATGGACATGGCTTTGGGCAACCTGCTTTGACTGGGAAGTTGGATTAAACAAACTATCTCCAAAGACGCCTTCTGACCTCTAACATGTTGTACTTTCTACAAAAACACCTCAATCAGAATTTTACTAAACTTTCTGCAAACAATGCAAAAATCAGTGGATTCATACAGGTGAAAGCTTGCTTAATCCTTGAGACATCCACATGAAATTGCCAGGAAATAGATATTGATATTACAGTAATTATAAGAGTCATAAAATTGCAATGGGTGAACTATAAATGTTATATATATGAAATGGGTGAACTATACATGTTCATTGGTTTTGGTCTAGTAATCTTGTTCCAAGTGATAGTGTGTTCAGACTCTAAGACACTTCTTCACTTGTTTTCTTAATTTCTGAGTTAATTATCATTGGAAAGTTCATTTTTTATTACTTTCTGTTGATAAAATACAACTGTCAAAACTAAGTGTGACACTTTTTTTTTTGTTTAAGGCTAGATTTCTAAATACTGTCAGAGGTTTGAAGCAAGCAAACCCAGAGAGCTAACACCTTGCTTTTGCATAACTCAACTGCATAAGGTGTTGTTATGTTATGATTGTCTTCTACACTGGACTGATAGGAAAGACTTAAATTCCATGGGGTTATAAATTCCATTTGTTTTTAAATAACTCTAGTCTGCATGCTGCCATCACTGAAATGGGTCCTACACAGTCTGTATCCATAGATGCTTCTTGTTGGAAACATCTAAATATCACTTGTGTAATTTTGAAAATGTTAGCAGCATACAGTTTTCTTAAATATGTTGATTTAATTGATTTTCACAAGGCAAGTAAGATACTCTGATTAAACTTGTCTTTCCATCTTTTTTTTTTTCCCCCCCCCTGCACAACTAGTTCAACTCGTAGTAACTAGAGGAAGTTTAATCCAGTATTCACAAGCCTAATTGTGTGTTATGAAGCTAATGAAGCAGCTAGAGGTTGTGTGAACATCCCAGTCAGATACGCTGGTCAGCATGTGCCTGTGAAGGACAGCCTGGTGTGTGCCCAGCTATACCTGCAGCCTGTGCCCGTGTGCTGGGATGGGGTGGGAGTTGCACTGAGAGGCCAGAGAAGAGGTGGGCAGGAGCTGGCACTTACGGGGCATCCACTGATATGTAGGAGGCCAAGCATTCTTAAATCTTATATTTAGGAAACTGGAGCATGTTAGATATATGTAGGAGCCAGGCATTATTATTTGAATCTCAGGAATTGGCTTGTGTTTGTGATAAGCTGTTGACCTAGAGTTTTAGAGAGGAATGATGATATCTAGGAGCTTGGGTAAAAGAGAGGCAGCTCTGAGGGAGTGAAGCACGAAGGGTTTTAATATTTGGAGTGAAAAGACAGGGGGTGAGGAGGGTCTAGGATTGCAGCCTTTTGGGTTGTTGGAGGAGAAAAATAGGAGAACTTCTGACTGAAAGAGTTGGGATAGAAGAGTTACTGGAATAGAAGTGGGCAGAAAAGTTTAGTGTTGCAAGTAACTTTTCAGTGCTACTGTCTTTACCTGCCTGTCACAGAGAACAAAATAACATCTTGTGTGAACATTGTTTCCTGAAGATGTTCAAAGGCGGTTGTTTGTGATGTCCGTATAATTTGAAACTCTGCTGTAACTAGGAGAGAGCTGCTAGCGTATATACAGTTTATGGCTTGGCTTCCTTCTCTGTCCAAGTAACCTTGTTTACTTGTGCCTCTGAAGGGGCTGACATCTGTTGTCTCTGCTTCCTTTCTGGTATGCAGATAGGCTTTTTGTGGGGATGGCTCTTCTGTTATGCAGAAGATTATGCTGGTTGATCACAGCGATCCCTCCGACCTTGTATCCTGTGAATCACCTCCACAAGTGCAAGTGAGCCTAATAACAGTTCTAATTTCGGCAGAGAAAAAGCAGCAGATGGCTAACACCAACTTGTGGATTCCATTTTCTTTATAACCACTGAGAAACTCAATGACCTAATCTGTGCTTATAACATAACCAGCTGTAGTAAATCTAGTTTATGATTTTATTTGAGATCATAAATTTACTTTGCCTTTTTTTCCTTAGGTGCCTTCCTGTTTGTTGCTTAGAAACATCATCTTTGGTAGATTTTGGGCAGGAGTTATCTGCCTTTCTCTTCCTTCCATGTGCTGGGCAGTTTGTGAAATATGTGCTCAAATGTATTTGTATTGTATGTGAAAGCTTGACAGGGCTGTCCTGCAGTGGGAATTGATGCTGCTTGGTTTGACCTGGTGTTAGGGACCCACTGCAAGGTGTTGGAGTGAAATGTGGGGTTTCTGGTCTGGTGACCCTCTGGAGCAGCCTTGTGTACTGCCTGCAATTCTGGAGCAGCCTCAGGACACTGCTTACAGCTCTTGGGTTGCATTGTCATCCCATGAAAACAGCAGGGTCACTGGCTGAGCAGTGTGGGCTGTCAGGCTCCTGCTGAGCATTATTTCTGTCTCCTGAGAGCTTGGTTATCTATACCTCCCTTTTAATCATCATTCCAAAGTGCTGAGACCACAGTGTGGCGTGTTAGGTTGCTTTTGTTGGGAGGTATGGAAACAGCTATTTTAATATTCCTTCAGCTGTGAGGATGCCTTCCTCTAGGTTATCAGTTGCTGGGGGATTTTTTGTTGTGAAGTAAACACAAATTAGCTTAAACTTACAGTACACTTTGGTGAGAACCAGAGGGTAGTCCTCATTACTTGTCTATGGTGTCTTGTTTTTGCTGGTGTCTACTGTTGGGAAACACCAGGTAGTGAAGTGCATGGATTTCCTTTTTGCATAATTTTATTTATTGATTTTTTTTTTCCTAATGCTTATATTCCATAGTTCGGTCTCTACAGAAAACTTAGAATTTGGGTAACTGTGTTTTGTGTGCCAGTTGCTGTAGGCAAATGTTGTTACTTTTTTTTTGTTTTTTGGTTTTTGGTTTTTTTTTTGTTAGATACACTAATATAACTCTGGTTTTGCCCAACTGCTGAAGTTTGGAGAGAGAAGGAAAAGGAATGAGGGAAAGCTTTGTTCATACCACCGATTGCAGAAATTAAAATTGCAGCACAAAGGTGAAAGTTTCCAAGTCAATTATGTCTTGTATTGAGCTATTTTTTTCTGCCATGGTGTTGCAAGAGAAGTGAGAATCTGCAGAACAATCTCTGCTTTTGCTTTTTGTTCCTTTAAAAGGACTAAACATCTTACCTTCCCCATTTTCTCTCCAATCCTTAAAAATAGCCTAACCCAAAACCTGCTGATAAAGATTATTCTGTGTTGATAAACTCAGGGGTCTGTACTCCCAATGAGCTCAGGCCTCCTTCTGTGAGCTTGGTGGTCCCAAGCTGGTGTTTCATGGCTTTCTTGGCTTTTTGCTTCTTGCTAACAGGGATAAAAACTATGCTGGTTTCCATGCTCAAATTGTAGATGCTTATTTTGTGTCTTTTGCTATATCAATTAGTCTGAGTTAGACAAAAAGATAATTGCTTTCTAAAAAAGGATTTATTTTCTGTCTAAAAATACAAAACTTATCCTTCTTTTTGTTACTGTTTTCAGGGTTTCCTAGGTGTGATACTCTTGGGTGGGGCAGTGTCTAGGATAGATACTACTGATTGCCGAAGGGATGTTTCTAACTTCCTTACATTCCAAGTGTCTTAATTGAAACCCACAGGCTAATTCCTCTTTTTATTTCTAAATTCCTTTGCTGAGAATCTAAATAACGAGGTGGTGAAGGCAATTTTAAGTCTTCAAATGTGAGATGACCCTTGTGAGATGACTGTGCTGGAGTGGTTGGGCAATTTCTGTACTTTATTTGCCAATCCAGTCTGTGCTTCTCCAGGGCATTTTCATTATAGCGCTGTTCTGCCAGCTGTTTTGGGTGCGATAACTTCTGTCTTTCAAAAGCTAAATAATGCAGTTCTGTCATGCAAGCATGTAATGTGTTTTGAGGAAATAAGAAAGCTCTCTTTCAGCATGAAACGGAGGCTGAGTAGAGGACAAACAGCAATCCAGTGAGGCTTTTGTTTTTACCTCTATTTTTAGATAATTTAGATTCTGTTTCGCTCTCCGACATGATATTCACCAGGTAATGGATTGGACTCGAACTGTGTTTTCAAGGTGCCCCAGACAGGATTTTATTAAATTACAGGACAGTGCTGTGGGTGGAGGAGGTATGTAAGGCTGGAAAAGCGGCTGTTGGGGGCGACTGAGTGCCAGGACACAGCCGGGGCATCAGATCACAGGAGTGGGTGTTTTGAGTGCGCTCCAGTTGGGTGGACATACATCATCTTGTGTAACAGCAGCAGGCTTCAGCAAGCAGGCATCCGGGATAGGAAACTTTTCTTCTCTCTTTTGTCATCACCAGAGTTTAATTTTGTGTGTGTGTGTGTGTTTAGGTTTGTTTTTATTTCCTCTTAAAGGAACAAACTGTTCTGACATTGTCCGTTGCTAGTCCATTAAGTGGCTGGAGGGCAGGCAGAGCCACACTGGCCAGAGGAAACAGTAGGTAATGAAGCAGAATTTGGCCCTGAGTCAGTCCTTGGCTTGTATTGTCAGGCTGCAGCAGTGAGAAAGGAAACAAATGTTTTAGCAGCTTGGTGAATTTGTTTCTCACTGGGCTGTAACTTGCTGACATTTTTAATGTCTTGTGTGAGAAGTTGACTGGCTGGATTACTGTGTGCTTTGTTGAATGGTGATACTGTTTTCTTGACTGAATGTGGCTAATTTGTTATCCAAATCATAATGTCAGCCTCCGGGGGTTAGCCTTACAGACTTGTAGGAATCTATAGAAAATTACTTTGAGGGATAAAATAACTTGTCAGTGTTGCTATCAAAGCACTAGCATTTCAGTTTGTGGGTTTTTTTTTTTTCCTTTTTCACAGGGACTTATAGCAGAAAGCTCGACAAAACTGTAGCTGTAAAGGGCAGTTACAAAAATCCTACTTTCAGAGGCTTTTATAAAGCAAACATAAAAGCAGAGCCTGACTGGCAAGGGTTGTCTATGGATTTTATAACTGTCCAGGAAGATGGGAGTTGTGGGGGTTCTCACTCCTTAAGAAATGGAAAGGATGCTCTGCTCCTTAGGGGATATTAGGGGAACGTACATTCATATTCTTTCATTCACCAAATCTTTTGTCAAGACTAAGTAGTTTGTGTTTATCAAAGATGAGGGTTTTGGTGGCTTTTTTTCCTTCCTCTTCCTAGAAAACCCTCTTTTTGCAAAGTGAGGAAAGGGGCTGGATTTTAAAAAGTGCCTGTGTGCTACTGCAGCACGGCCAGCAGGAGCACTGCCACAAACTGGACTGAGGTGCTGGGGAGCAGCTGTAGGAGCAAGGCCTGCTGAGGGAGTCCTGGCAGGCTGGAGCTGGGGAGAGCTCTCACCTTGTGTGTGCTCGGGAAGGGGCTGAACCCTCCAGGAGTGGGGCATGTAGAGCTCTTGCTGCACTGGATTTATAAATTATCTATTATAAATTATATATTTATAAATCCAAGGCCCTTTTCATAACTGTTGCTCTCCCTTTTACACAGTTATACAACTGTTTTTGGCCTCTCTGTTCTTTGCCTTTATCATGCTAAGGAGTAATAATGTAAAAAGGATGTGATACCTCAAACTGTGGTGTTACTCTTCGTTCTCAAAGATGCTTAAGGAAGGAAAAAGGCAGATGGAGCCTTAGGAAGGCATTGCGGTACACAGGTGTGTATTTGGGAGTGTTGGCACGAAAGGGACAGGCAGGTTAATGAATGATATTTAAAAAGAGAAACATGTTTAAATATCATGATGTTCAATGCAATTTGTAATTAGTGCTCATAAAAAACATTGGTCCAACAGTGGCTGTTGGACCGATCTAGTCCATTACTGTGTCTTAAAAGAAAAAAACAAAACACAAGTCTTGTAGGGTAAAAATGGATTCATTTTTTTTATTTTTTAAATTTTTTTAAATTTTTATTTGTTTTTATTTCTCTTTATTTTTTTAATCTTGTCAGCCAGGCTCCTGTGAGATGGATACATAGGATCTGCCAGGAACTTACTTGGTTCTTTCTGTCTTTGATGGCAGGGAGCTCTATGCCACTGAGAGGAAAAGACAGGGTTAACAAGATTCCTTAAGTCATTGTACTCCCCTGAAACAGCACCTTGAGTTTCAGCAATCTGAGCATGGCATGCTGTGCACATGCTATAGCAATCTTGAAGCTTGCTCAGAAAAATCTTTTCATGCATTGGGCTGATATCTTGTTGAGCTTGAGGTGTGACTCAAGTGTAGGGTCCTTTGGATCAGCTTTAGCTGCCAAAGAGGAGAGTCATAGAAGGGTGAAACAATGGCTCCTGGCTGATTTGCACCCTTTGTGTCCCAAGCCAGGATTTTCAGCTGTAGCCTAAAAGAAGCCCAGAATTGAGGTTTTATTTTAAATGGGTATGAACAATTTCATACAGTTTTTCAACTGTCATGACACTTCATTTCTTACCAGTGTGGCTTCTTGTATCTGGACTGAGCTGTAGGCACTATTCCTTGCTGTTAGGTAAAACATACCTGGTTGTTGGTTTCTGTTTGTAACAGCTTTTTGGATAGATATATCAGATGTGAATACATGGGTAGTGTCAGCTTCAGATTCATCTTAGGCTAGAAATGAGAAATATTGAGATCATCTATATATGAAATCTTCTGGTTGTGTTTTGTAATTTTAAGTATTTTTTTTTAATATCTGGATTTTATAGATAAAACTCTGTTGTACAACAGTCTCAATTGTTGCTGAGGTATATGATCTTGTATAATTTGATATTAATCATAATCTGATATTGCTTCAGAGTGCATAAATTTCCATGATTGCGTGAAGTAGAAAATTTGAGTTGCAATCAAGCTTTTTCTATGGCTTCATTCCAAGTGCAGGGACAGTTAGTCTGAACACCACTGTGAGTTTGCTACTTTGTGGTATAGATTCTGGAAGAATTGATGCCAGCTGCCACCAAGAGGTTCCACAAGAGAGCCTTCCAGACAGCAGTGTGTTGTGGTTGCCTGAAGGGTATCTCAAGACTGGTCTGCCAGGAAACCAGTGGAGTCTTGAAGGGCTCTTGGAGATTCCAGATCTGGGCTGCAGATGCCCAACAGTTTGCCTGGTGTAAGGCACTGACTGCCCTGCCTGTGGTTTGGGCGGGGATTTGGAGGTTAAAGCCTTCAGCAGGTTGCATGGATGTGTTTTCTTGTCTGCAGCAAGCAGACCTGGAAATCCATACTGGGGGAACCTCCTTGCCTAGTCAGTTGTCAGCAGGTATTTCACTCTCATTTAAGTACAGGTGATGAAGCACAGCCTCACCTTTAGCAGTGCTCGGTGCAATTTACCCAAGATGTGTCCTGTGATACAGGCAGGAGTGTCTGTCCTGTGCTAGAGGTGATTCACCCTGGTTCAGTGTTCAGGCTCTGTAAAATTGCAGGTGACTCCTAAATGGCTTCCTTAGGCATCCTGGGAAGCTGCCCTCCCCTCTGCACAGCTGGAGGCCACTGCTCCTCCCTCTGCTCTGACCTACAGGCACTTGCCTGCCCTTCCTCCTCATCCTGCTGGGTCTTTCTGGCTGTCTCCCAGACCCTAGGTGGTGGTACTTTGGTGCCACATCAGCAGGGCATCTGAAGGGAAGGGCTGCTGAGCTCTTCCCATACCTTAGCTGACCTTGTCTGTGACTGATCAATAACATGGTTCTGAACCCAGGTGCCAAAGCAGGCTGAGGGTGGGTAAGGCTGCCAGTGCTTCAAGGGTTGTCCCAGCAGCTTTGCTACCACAGAACCTATTATCTGCATCAGAAGCTTGAATAAGGGCCTCAGCACCTTGTGGAGTAATGCATTCAGGCAAAAAGGTGTTGACAAAGTCTGTTAATTAAAAGCCCCTGGTTTCATAGGTTGTTTTTCACCTGATGGGAAGCTTGTGAATTTTATGCATCAGAAACCCGCTTGGGAGGTGCTGTGAGGCTGATCCTAATGCAAAGGAGCTGCTGTGGTGACTAGCAAAGGCAAAACACTTGTGTGACTCTGCAAGTATCAGAGTGTTGTGGATGGTTGAACAGCTTTATTGACAGATAAGGCAAAAAGTTCTGCTTCTCAGGACAGTGTTTAATGTGACCTGTATTGAACAATCTGGGATTAAGAAGAATGCATTTTCACTCATTGTTTTCTTATTCTCTCTCTCCAGATGAACATAATGATGTACAGAAAAAAACCTTCACAAAATGGATAAATGCTCGGTTTTCCAAGGTAACGTTGGTTTGGATGTACTACTTTATTTTGTTTGGTTCACTGTTTAGAATAATTTTGGTTAAATATACTTTGCTCTTACTCTTGTTGAATACTCCCATTAAAATGTCAGTGTGTAGTGAAAACGGATAAAATAGTGTAGTGTTTGTTCCCTCAATCTCCCCATACACATAAACATTCAATACTATGTTTTAAGAAAAAATAAAAGATCCCATTTGTTAATGTATTAGAATAGTTATTTGAATGAGCATGTTTGTTTGGTTTTGTTTAGGTTTGGTTTAGTTTATTTCTACATGTGGTTTCCAGAGTGCATTGCAGCAGATTTTGAACCTTCATTGCTGTGTTTTATTCTGTCACTGAGTTGGTTTTACTCTGCAAACCTCTAGTTGAAGCCACCAAGTGTTGCTACTCGAGTCTTGACTGAAATTTTATATAATTACTTGTTAATTTTGAATTTTCCTCGGCTCTCATGCTGTACATTTCTCATTTTAATTCTTTTAACTGGCTTGAAACTTACTGAGGCTCTTTCGTGGTTTGGGGTGATAAAGGAAGTGAAGTTTCTTTTGGAATGCTATTTAAAGCCTGCTTTTTACACTGTTCTGCTGATAGGGAAAAATGACACATTGCCCAGGAGCACAAGTGTCTGTGCAAGGTTTTCCTACTTCATAGTTTGAATGTGTGAAAGTACCTGGAATTCTCATGTTTTTTTTCTACCTAGTGTGGTGCTGCAAATGGGGTAGCTGCTCTTTTGTATGCTCTTATTGAAAAGTGGCATGTGTGTGAGATCTTGAAAGCAGATAAAAAAAATTGACAGGAAGGGGGTGTGGTTGTTGGTTTGATTTTTTTTGTTTTATTTTTTTTTTTCAAATAAAGCTGCAACAGTGCTTTAGCAATGAATGGCTGCTTCTGGAGCGCTGCCCTTCTGAAGTTCTTGATGAGTAATGCAAGGAATTCTTACCTTCCTTTCCTTCCGGTGCAACAGGACACTGGGCAATGCAAGGCTTGTAGCCTTGGCTGAATCATTTTGGCTTAGGTTTGTTTTGGTTGAAAGCTGATATCCTGCACTCTTCATCCAATGCATTCTTGGCTAGTTTGCTCTTTAGAGGAGCAGTGTGTGTGGGTAACTGGTTGCTCTATGCTCAGCTTTTCAGTGCTGCCCAGAGGAGTGGTGGTCCTGCAGGAGGAGCACTAGGCAGGGCAGGATCATGTTAGGACAGAAAATGTGGTGAGAAAGAAAGGACTGACTGAGTCCTGTAGCTGGCATGAACATGGAAATGACAGTGGTATTGAGAATGAATGACAGTCATACTGAGAATGTGCCAGGTGACTTATCTGTGACTGCTGTGTGCATTGTATTGAAGAAGGTAAAATTGTTTTCAGTCATTCCGCTTGTACTCGTATAGGTATATCATATAAAGCGTCTTTTCTTCTGTGCTGTGTAATCAGACAGATCCTGCTAAGCTCCTGGATTTCCCTGGTGCAGGGTATGGTCAGATACTCACAGGATTTGAAGTGACTGTAGCTTTGTAACTCTGTAACTTCATGGCCCATTAAACACCTGAAGCTATGAAAGCCTTGTTAAATATTAAAGAGACTTCTGTAAAAGGACATACTCCCAACTGCTGCATGTCCAATTCAAACTTGAGCATGGCTGTTTTGACATGACAGGACACAGATTTATGAAAACTGGTATGTTCAAATTGCAAGGAAAATGATGGTGTTAAGTAGAAATCACCTAATGTAAGGAAGTCCAATTTCAATTTTTCCTTAAAAATAGAAAGGGGACTGACTTCAGTCCTGTCATGGTGAAGTTTTTTTTTATGTACCAAGTCATTCAGGTTGTTTTAAATTCCTTTTCTGTGAACTAGATTGATTTAGTTGCTTAGTAGAGTAGAGAGATTTTTAGAGGTTAGTTAAATGTAATCTGATTTACAGAAAACAAAATGGTAACTCAGGCATTTTGTGTGGAATTGCAAATTTCATTCCAAGAATTTTACTTGTCCTTCCATATTAATGATATTGTACTTGCCCTTCATTTAGGAAGACAAAAAGTAATTTCTTGAGCCTTTATGAACCAGCTTACCATACAAAAATTGTAAAATTGCAACTGCATGATGCTGAGTTTGATTTAAGTCAATTCAATAAGATTTTACAAAGGATCTAGAAAGGGAGCAGTGTCTTTCTCTTCTCTCATCAGAGAATATGCAGGTGAATAAAACACTTAAAGCAGCTCAAGTGTGCTGTGAGGTGCCTGCTTCGGATCGGCGAGGTAAGAGTTCTTGGTGTAGTTCCCAGTAGGGTAACTTGGTTTTGCATTCTTGGTTTAAACTGTGCTAGAACAATGCCTTTTATTTGTGTGTTGTTTGAAGTCAAGGCACAAACATTTAAAGTGGATTGAGTCTTAAGGTCAATAAATATACTCAGCCAAGTCTCAGTGCTCTCCAAGGAGAGCTATACACACTACAACTCAAAAGCCTATGATGGCTGTGTAGGAAGGATATTTTGTTCAAATTGAATGGAATAAAAATTTTTAGAGAAATAGTCTGTTACCAAGCTTTAACCAAGTTTGTACTCTATGGATGCTAACTATGAAGCAGGGAGCACAGTGCCTGTGGAATAGCAGGCCACATAACTTTCTCAGTCTTGCCTGAGAAACTGGCCTGGGAATTAATAAGGAGGAATTAAAACAATCCTCAGAGACAGAAAACAGCCTTGCAGGTGCTGTTTGTCGGTTCCTTGTTTTCTTGCAAGAGAAGGTGGAGGGGTGGAGTACCCCACTGACCAATGATGGTGATGTGTCAGTTTACTAGCCAATAAGAGTTTTACTCTTCTGTGCTTTCACATATCGGTCTATAAAAAAGACCTGAGGTAATAAATGGAGAGAAATGCTCCTGTTTGACTCCCAAGAGAGTCTGTGTTGTTCTTCTCACCGTTCCCAATAGAGCGACAGTACTCAAATATTGAGGCAGAGTATTTCAGCATATGCTTATAAAGCAATGTGATGTTTTTACTTACTGTATTTTTTCCATTGCTCTGTCCAGTCTAATTTCAAGTGTCAAATTTAGCTGTTTTTCTGTGGTATAACCTTACCAATTAAAGCATCTAGTCATATAGATAGCTGATAAATGTTCTTTATACTATGTAGAATTGTTTTCTATCCCTTTATCCCTTTCTATATTAATCTTCATTAATACTTACCAATTCATATGTATGTTATGTTCAGAATACCCTTCTGCAATGCAGAAGTGCTATCTTGTCACAGTGGTTTTTAGCCAGTGCAAATAAAGGTAAACATGAGAACTGGCTACTGATTTTGAGTGCCCAATCTGAGACTTCACCTAAGTTATCCCAGAGGATTTGGCATTTCTTTGACATTTCTTATTATAAAATAGAGCTCTTGATCCTTATGGCAGGATTCAGAGGGTTCATCTCTTCTGCAAACTCAATTAAATCATCCAAAATATCTAGCTGGTTTTCAGATGGAGCTTGCTCAGCATAGAAAAGGGACTTGAAGATGATTACACCTGTGTCAGCAAGGACTGGCTTTAAGGATCTAAGGAAGTCTCCTAATCTGGCACACAGTAATTGCATGTAAAATTGTGTTTTAAATGATTCTGATGGATTACAGGGGAGCTTCTGGCTAACAGTGGAGTTTGATTTCAAGTGTGGAGGATAATGTAGTGCTCCAGTAGCCATATGCTATTTGTTTACATAGGTAAAGAGGAAGTCAACAAAGATTTTCTAATCAACCCCAGTTTGTCCAAATATCTGAATAGCTTCAATATTTATCAACATATTTTATCAATGTTTTATCAGCAGGCCTGGGATTTTTAACTGCATCTTGCAGATCTCTGGTGCTTCAGCTTATAAGTACAGAACAAAGTAGTTGGATGCTCACACTTGCAGCTCCAGAAGGTTTCTAGAAACTTGATAGGCATCTTAAGAAATTCAGGAGTCTCATGTCCCATTTTAGAACCCTGCAAGTACAATTCTTTCTGCCCTATTTTCTTTCTTTACTCCTACTTTCTGACCCTCTTTTTGGTTTGTTTGTTTGATTGTTTTTTTCCCTCACTTACTATTACACCCTCTCGTGTCAGAAGCCTTGTCTGCCTGGCAAACCCTTGCAAATCTCGAGTTTGACTGCCCCGCCTGTTTCATATCCACTTTTGCCTTTGTCACTAGACTTTTTTTCCCATTGAGACCCAGTTTTTCTTTTTGAAGCTCCAGACCTGCTCCATCTGCCCTTCATTTCCCCTCTCCTGCCTTTACAGGATTTGATGTTTGTGTGGTCAGTCCTATTTTTGCATCTCCCTTTGTCTCAGTGGTACTAACCTTGCCCTCCCTTTACCTTCTTGCAGGATTCAGTCTTTACTGGCTTTAGTTTCCTCATTTTCCAAGGTGGTACTTTTCCAAGCTTGCTTTCAGATTGGTTCCTCTCCTCCTCTGCTATTCCTGAACTTGGCAGGTGGAACACAGAGTCAGCACAAGAAACATGATTCCCTAACTTAATTTAGACCCATGGAGTCAGGTCTGTCACAGCTTGTTGGAACTTAGGGCTGTCACTCACTAGAGGAAGTTTACAGATCCAGCACTGGCAAACTGAGGCTCTGTCTTTTTACCAAAAACTTGTTTCTTCACTGTGTTTGGGAAATTTTCCCACAGGGATGGCAAAAAAACTTCATTGCTAGGAAGGTTGTGCTCTGCAAAAGGAGCATAAAAGCCCAGAGAGATCTATGGTATTCAGTGAAAATGACACTAGGTTTCCCTGCCCCTCAGTTATAAGTCTTGGGTATGGGAGGCTGTTGAATGGAGCCAGCTGGGGCATTGTTCCAAGGTGTCAGGAACTGCATTCAAAGCCTTTGGATGTCTGAGCGCTGGGCCTCCCTTTCCTTTCCATCGTGTGTTCCCATTGCTTTCCAATCCAAGCTCAATTTCTTTTTTTTTTTTTATGTACAGAAGCCTTATAAAGTCTCACTTGTGCATTTGCAGTGTTCTGGAATCTTTGGAGGATTCTGCTCCTCCAGGTCCCGTGTCAGTGCCCTGACATCTGCATTGGCCAACATTGACAGGGCTTGGAGCCAGGCCAGGACCTGCTAGTGTGAATAAAACCAGACATCCCACACTTTTACAGCATCTCAAGCTCTTTTTCCTACTCTGTGGTCTCCCAAAAAATATGTTTCACTTTTGAGTTAAAGAAGAGGTGGAGGTGCAGCTTGGGAGCAGAATGCATCCTCCAGGGCTGAGCTCCAAGCTAGCCTTTGAGAAGGCAGGCGCTCAGTGTGGGGCTCCTGTGCATTTCCTCTCCTGGGCTCTGGTGTGTCCCCTCCCCTGGAAGGACACCAAAGAAAGATGAGAGAAGACAGGCCAGTAGGTGAACTCATGAGTTGTACTTGGAGCGCTTTGGGGTGGGGTAGCTTTATATGCATCTTAAAATTGAAACAGTTAATGCCTGGTATAATGAGGAATTAAATAATTTGTGAACTGCAAAGTCTTCTTTTTAGCTTTTTGTGTGGGGTGCTGAATAGATGTTTTCTTCCATTTCTGCTCCTTCATTTTCTTTCCTCTAAGAGTTGTTTTGTCATAATAGTAAATGTCAGGTCCTGTACTTCTGAAGATATTTTGCAGCTCCACTGCTGACCCTGAGCAACTGTGATAAATCTTTTTAAAGACAAAATTATACCTATTCATGAAAATTAATTTCACATGACCCGAGATACCTGAGGTCAAAGACATTTCAGAACTGTTGTTTTTTTGGGGGGGGAAGGAGAATTACAGAGTAGTACATGGACAGTGTATTAGTCATGCAAGAAAAGAGATCAAAAAGATTGATTAGGCAATTTTGTCTGTCCAAGGTGACATCACCTAAGATGGTGTCTAATCCTTTTTGCAGTTCAGTTTTTGTGGCACAAGCAAGGAAATACTTGATGACTGGTAAAGTATTCTACAGTCTAATTGCTTCTGATATTTTTCAATGCTGAATTAAACTGTAAAATGTAACTTCACTCAAAGATAGCCAAAGCTTAAAAAGCAACAGCCTTGGTAGAAAAGAGGAATAATCTAGATGGAAAAGAATTAGCATTTGCATGAGCTGGCCTTGAAAAAGTCAATATTTAGTCTACTTTTTTCTTGGTCTCTTTTTATGAGAAGACCAAATAAACCTTTCTAGGCCTAGGATATGTATTAGCCAAGAAGCACAAAAGTAAATTTTTCTTCTCTAATAGGTGTGAGTTATGGTAAGGATGACTACTTTCTAGCATAAATGCAACATTGTGTAGCAGTTTGTGATCTCTCCCAGATATAGCCACAGCAAAAAATTGTCAGTTTTCTGCCTTCCTTTCAACTTCTGCTGCTTTCTGCTCTAAGAACAAAGTGTGGGTAGCATCTCCCTTTCTGGACTTGAAAGGTTGGTTGATGCTCTGGGTTTGGGACAGAGTCTGACTCTGAATTTTGGGCTTGGTTATCATCCCAGTTGTCAGAGTGTTTTGGGACCTTCTCAAGCACTAGAGCTGAACCTCAAAGCAAACCTGTACCTGTTAAGTGCTAATCAGAAAAGTCAACCTGCTTAGCAGCAATTTTTTTTAAGGGTCCGGTTGAAGTAATCTGGCTTGAAAAACTGTAAGTAAAAGGATAACCTTTCAGTCTTACAATAGAATTAACTGACAGTGGTAAGCAGGGTCCCAGCTGCCCCTGATATTGATATGTAATGAGGCTTAATTACAAGCTGAGGTTAGTTCTGTTACATTAAATGTGTTATTATAACGTAGGCATATGTAGATGCGTGAATAAATACGCTGGAGACAGAAAGAGTTACTGCTGCCTCACTGTGCTATTTGCACTGATAGATCTTCCCCACTTTGGTCATGTTTTCAGTCAAATATTTTAGGTGTTCTGTGAATTGAACTATCTTTAGCTTTTCAGCTTTGCTGCTCCTTAAACTCATGTCTGTCATCTAATAGAATCAAAATTTCCAGCATATCTCAGCAATGAGTATTACTTCCCCCTGCCACCCAGTCTGGGGTTTTAAATACCTAATTAATTGCTTGTAACTATTTTATTTTTGAGCACCAGTCGTTAAAAATAATTTGGTTTATAAGGAGTCTTCCTCTTATTATTGTAACTTTTTATTTATTTGTTTTACTTGGTATTTGAAATCACAGTTTTGGTACTAGTGTTGTGTTGAGATGCCACAACTCCTTGGAAATATTCAGCATAAAGTCTGTGAAAATACATCTGTCACAGTATAGCTAGGATTTATGTATGATGTCCTGTAACTCCTGCATGTTAGTGGAAGGAGAATGGAAAAAAGTATCACGTTTTAATAAAAATACTTCTGTAAACAATGTCTATGGTCTTAAATTAGAAACTGGCAAGATTATTTGTTGACATGATTGTTTACTTTATGTAATGACCTTTTTGCTTTCTGATTTGTTTCCCACATTGAATTCCCATGTGCTGGCCTTATAATGTAGCAGCACTTGACATATTTCTTACTTGGTCTTCGTCATGATAAAGTGTAGTTCCTGCTCCTGTGTTGTTTGAGTTTAAACTGGTTACCATGAGTTCCCTGGGAATATACTTGAACATTGTGAATTGTTCATGCTCTCATGTAAGAGCCCAACCTGTCCAATATTTGCCCCCTCTCTAAGGAAAGGGGTCTTTGCAGTTCTACTACTACTTTGACCTATGTATTCAGCATCTTATTAGATGTTAAGAATTGTCATATATTGGTTAAAAATAATTAACTAAAACAACACTTAACTTCATGGAAGTGACATTTGAAGATAGAAAAATCTGATAGAAAATCAGTATGTACTGCTTTTTGTCTTTTCAGGTTGTTTTGGTGTTCCTGAAATGGCAGATGATGTAAATGGCTACTAGGGCTTTTCCCAGCACTCCTCTGAGCAGCTGCAACTTGTCTGCTGCATTCTCTTAGTGGCTGGTGAAGGTCATTTGTATGGTTTTATGAAATGTGTTACTTTCCTGATGATAGCCAGTGTGCACTAACTGTGAAACTGAGAGGACCTTTCATCTTGGTTTTAATTTTGTGACTACAATGTCTGATTCAGTATCACTGAGAAGGATGTGAAATGGAGGTGGCTTATCTCTTATTCTGCAGTCTCTTGAGCATTCATTAATTGGAAAAGTTAGGTTTAATAATGTAGCTTTAATAATTATTGAATTAAAACACAGGTAAATTGCTATAGGTAATTTGTATGTGAACAGCTAGGTAAGCATTTGAACTTCTTTAATGATTGCCTTTGCATATAATTTAATGTTCAAGAATAAAGAACATAAATAGTCATGCTAAAGTGATAAATAGCTTGTGTTTGAAAAAATGATATTTAGTCCTACTGAGAATTTGTGACTCCCTTTTTCTCTCCAACTTGGCTTAGTTCCCCATTGGTAATAAGGGACAGTTAATAATGTCCTACTGTAGAACATACTCAAGAATGATCTCTGCCTTGTAGCTGTGGTGGCTTTAGTAGAGCAAACTGTAAGTGTTGATGGCTGGGCTTTCGACTGTCAGCAGCATTGGATGACTTAAAAAAATCTGATCCAGATTTTCTTTATATCTTCCTCCATTTCCTGGGAATGCTTTCTGGCAAACAGAAGGAATGATTTCTGCACAGTCATGTTGGCTGGCCTGGATGACCCTTCGTTGTGAGTAATTCTAGATGGACACAAGGAAGTGTGAGTCACCCTCTTAAACCTGATCCAGGTAGAGGGACTTGAAAGATGGCCAAAGGGGCATATGAGGGCTGGTGCGAGATCATTGTGTGGTATCTCCTTCCCAAGGAGTGCTGGTATCTTGCTGGAAAGTGCAAAACTGATGTCTGAGGTGTGTGGTCTTGTGTGCATATGGTAGCATCTGGTCTTCAGCTCAGAGAACATGGGTAAACTGCTGCTTCCTCATGAGATAAATCAACAGAAGTGGTTCTGCTGTGGATAACTAGCAAAAGTCTCTTCCCTCCCTTACTTCTGTTCACACAAAGGCTGGCACCAAAATGTTTGTTGAAATAAATATAACACGATGAATTGGATGTGGTTCTGATCCTTGTGTATGTGCCTAGTGGTGCATAACCAATGCTGTCACCATGCAAAGTTCATGAGAACACAAGCAAGTCTAGCCCACAGCTTCTGTACAGTCTCTAGCTTTTGTATTTTTACTTTCTCTTGCTCTGCCTGCCTTTCCTTTTCCCTCTTCCTCTTTCCCTTACAGCCCTGTTAAGTGAATTGACTCCTTTCCTGCGATCAGTGCTAATTTAAAGCACTGGGGAACCAACACTGCCTCTTTCTAAGTCTGTTAAATATGTTCTTTTGTCTGTTTTATCAAGCCCTTGTGTCTGTTACAGTAACTGCATGTACAGCTCTGCTGGCAAAGCCTTCTTGAACAGGCTGAGGGAAAGATTTCTGCCAGGATTTTTCTTGGGTTTTTTTCTGCTCTTGTGGCAAACATAAGCAAAGCTGAGAAAAACTACCTTCTGTTAACTGATAAAAGTGTTCAGTGAGGGGGATGTGAATGCTTTACACCCTGAACTGTCACAGATCTTCTGGTACCAAGTCTTTTATACCATACCTGTCTTTTATACCATCTTTGTAAACTGGACTCTATTTTGTCTTTGAGAAAGGACCTATTAGCTGCCTCGTATTTGTACAGTGCTTAGCACAATGTAAGTTGTTCTTTAAGTACTTACCAACACAGCCATGACTAGCCATTTGCCCTTGTGAAGGGCTCGATATGATTTGTCACTGTCACTCTTTCTTATAAGACAAATACTTTTCTCAATACTTATAAGACAAATACTTAAGTTTCTCAATCCATTATGCTCAGTGACGGACTGCCTCTCCTTACAGGAGCCTTGGCAGGGGCTGAACTACTTGTGCTTGTGTAGTCTTCAAGTATTTAGAAAGTGAGTAAAATGTCAGTTCTGACAAAGAAATTTAGGTTGCCTTAGTATACTGTATGCCAGATGAGACTCTACAGAGAGAGAAATACATGTGCTTTTTGCATACCGCAGATTGGGTATTTGTGTGTGTATCTGTGGGTACTGACTTTTCAGAAGGCCAGGTTACTTTCTGGGCATTTGGAGTGAGCAGTATGGATGTGGGTGGGGATGATGAAGGAAGCAAGCTGCAGCCCTGTGCCTTAGCTTCTGTCCTCCCCCAGCGCCCTTGCAGCAGCACACTGGCCAGTAGCTGGTCTCAGGGTGCCTGCTTCACCCCAGCGCAGTCTGCATGGAACAGGTGCCCTCGGGGGAGTCAGACTGCTGCCTCAGAGCCAGGGTTCAAGTGTGCTCCTGTCCCCTGGACTAGGAGTGCAGGTCCAGCCTTAGTGGCCATGTATTGCAGCTCCCAGATTGCCCTTGCACTGCCACAGCAGCCTGCCCAGTAGGCTTGGTGGTGGGCACTGCTTGTGAGGTGATGGGGCTCTGCACGGGTTTTATCACAAAGAGGGGGTGATGGCAGCAGCCTGGCCTGTGCCTGGTGTAGGAGGGCATGTGTAGCTGCTTTGTCAGCATTGCCCCAGAGCTTTTCCTTGTCTTCTCTTGGGAAATAAGGGGATGGCACTGTCCCTTTGAGCTGCCATTTAAAGAAACTATTTTCCTTCACCCTTCTATGCTTAATGAACTTTGAGTCAGGTGGTTGTCAGAAGCTGGGATCTGTAGCTGTTCTGCTTGCATAAAAAAAGTAGAGGTCTTCCTAAAGAACAGTGGGTTGCTGTTGATCTGCATCCCAAGAAATCCCAGCATCCAGCTGCACTGGAGGACAGCGCAGTGATGTTTCTGACTGCAGACCATATGTCTCACATAGCACATCCTGCATAGAAATGTGCGTTCAGGTGGGAGGAGGCAGTGTGAGCAGAGCAGGACGCAGCGCCTGTGCAGTCTCTGCTCTATTGGGACATCAGCTGTTAGGGCTGGCTTTATGCCCTGATGGGACAGCTGAGGCTGCCTGGGTGGCAGCTGCCACCAGGTGTGTGCATGTGATTCAGGTGGGCGTGGGAAGCTGGAGAAGCACGTTTCCAGCTTTCCTGGTGGGTGTGCTTCTGTGGAGGTGGTGATGGGCTTGGTGGGGTGGGTGCTGCAAACTTTCTTAGCAAACTTTCGTCACCTTGCGTGTGGGAAAATATATCCTGTGAGCTGACTTCTTTCCCCCAGAGAGCATTTGCTAGACTTTGCAAAATGCAGAGGCTTTGTATATTGCTTTGTCTGTTTTGAGGATAGGGGATACTTTAACAAACCAGGAATGAGTGGCTTAGATTGCAGAAATAATTAAATACTCTTCTGTTGACTCTTTAAACTGACAGCAAAACATGGTGCTCTGATGGCCAGCAAAATGGAAGTCATTCTCCTGAGAAAGCAGATCTAAATTATTTCCACCATCACAGCAGGGTGCATTGTGTAGGGCTGGAACATACCATGACCTGTTGAAATGAATGACTGAAAGCAGGAAGTCATTCAGCTTGTTTTCATGCATGTGAAGTGAGGGGATGGAAGCAAAGAAAGAAGGCTGTATCATCTAAATACCCTTATTGCACTGTATTAAATGGGGCATCTTTCTGCTTTTTCAGTAGTTCCAAATCCTTTTTAACTTCTGGACCTAAGGCAACAAATCAATTGAGCATATACGGCTGTAACATTCTCTGTTTCGGTGTTATATATGTGTGTGCTGTTCTAATGATATATAATTATAATTAATTGTATAATTATAAAGGGTTTCCTTCTGTAGGGCCTTTGAGGGTGTCTCCTGCAACATCATTTGTCACAAAACTGGTGAGATAGGGGTTTGATGAATGGAGTGTTAAATAAATGAGGAATTGCCTAGACAGCTGCATCCAAAGATTTGTACTCAAATCAAAGGACTGCTCAATGTCCAAATGAAGATCAGAAACAAGTGCTGTCCCTCAGGGATCCATAATGGGATCTGTAGGGTTCTATCACATTGGGCTGGAGCTTATCTGTCTCTATCACTTCATCCTGCAGCAGGAGTGGGTCACACCCCAGGAGCAGGATGACCCTGGGGTCATCAGTGTGACTAGAGCACTTGCTCTACGGCTTTTTGGCTGTCATTCTGTGCTCTGAGGAGACAAGGACGAGAGGGAGGTCTTTTGCATGGGGTAATAGAGAATTTATTGCTCTGGAGAATCTTGGGGGCAAAAAACAGAAAACGCGAGTGTGCAACAGCTGAAATAGGGAGGCGGTTCAAAGGGAGGGTACAAAGCATCAGCTAATCAGAGATATCCTGGGGAGGGTGCACAAAATCATCATCCAATGAGGGAGGGAGGGGGGGAAAGCTGGGTCACATGGACTAATCAAGTGTCAAAGTTTAGGGGATTTCTGAAGTGGAATTCCAAGCATGCGGTGGGCCTAAGACAGATTGACAGGAGACTGAGGGCAGATTGACAACATGGGGTGGGAGGGTCTCATCTGGACCAAACCATCCATTTGGGCAATCACAGAACATACCATTAACAAGAAACACACTGCAACAGGGTTCATTGTCACCAGTGGCATGCAGTGGGTTTGAGTACGCCCTCAGCGAGTTTGCAGATGGCACCATGCTAAGCAAGCACAGTTGATTTGCAAGTGGCAATGATTGTCACCCAAAAAGACTTCAGGCTAGAGAAGTGGACCCACATGAATCTGGTGAAGTTCAGCGAGGTCCTGGCCTGCACCTGCATCATGGCATTCCCCAGTATCTGTACAGACTGGGAGATGAATCCACTAGGAGCAGCCCTGTGGAGAAGCACTTGGGGGTACTGGTGGATGACAAATGAGACAGAAATGTGTGTTTCAGCTCAGAGAGCCATACTGTGGGCTTCATAAAACAAAGTGTGGCTAGCAGGACAGTGGAAGTGATTATTCCCCTCTGCTCTGGAGAGGCCAACATTTCAATGACTAAGAGGTTTGCTTGGGTTTTTTTAGTTTTTTTTTCTTTCATAATGAGTGTTTGAATATTACTGCATCCAGAGACCTCTGTTAGCTCCTACTGCTTGCTTTTCTGGTCATATGAACAATTTCCTTGTGCCCTTAGCAACTTGTTTTTACTGTCTTCAATGTGGTGATGCAAACCAAATGTAAACTAAATTTTACTGGCATCTGGGTTGTTTGCACTGTGGCTGATCTCCTCCTGTATTACACCATAAACTGTACAAGAGGCTTCTCTGCATCTCCATTTGTTATCCTGTTCTCTGGCTCATAAAATCACTGAATGGTTAAGGTTGGAAGGGACCCCTGGAGATCACCTAGTCCAGCCTCCCTGCTCAAGCAGGGAGCCCTAGAGCATGGTACTCAGGATTGCATGCAGATGGTTTTTTTTTTGAGTATCTCCAGTGAGGGAAATTGCACAACCTCTCTGGGTACTCTGTTCTGTTGTGTAGTCACCTGCACAGGGAAGGTATTACTTATGTTCAGGTGAAACTTCCATCAGTTTCTGCCTGTTGCCTCTCGTCCTGTTGCTCCACTGAGAAGAGATTGGCTCTGTCTTGGGACATTCCCTTCAGATACTTAGAGACTCTGATCATGTCTCAGTTGTCTCTTCTCAAGGCTGAACAAACCCAGCTCCCTGAAGCTTTCCTTGAAAGAGATGCTCCAATCCTTTGATCAGCTTTGTTGCCCTTTGCTGGAGCTACTCCAGGAGCTCCACAACTCTCTGGTACTGAGGAGCCCAGAACTGTAGCACTCGTGAGGCTCACATACACCTGGTGAGATGTGTCCTCAGTGGGGATGAATAGAGAGACCAGATCACCTCTCCTGACTTCCTGGCAGTGTTCTTCCCAGTGCCCCCAGGACACCATTGCCTCCTTAGTCACATGGGCACCCTGTTGATTCATGGACAGCTTGTTGTCCACCAGGACTCCAAGGTCCTTGTCCACAGAGCTGCTTCACAGCAGATCAGCCCAAGCCTATACTGGAGCATGAGGTTATTCCTCCCCAGGTTCAGGCCCTTGCGCTTGCCTTTGTTGAATTTCACACAGTTCCCTTCTGCCCACGTCTCCAGCCTGCTGAGGTCCCTCTGAGTGGCTGCACGGCCCTCAGGGGTACCAGCCACTCCTCCCAGCTTCATGTCATCTATGAATTTGCTGAGGAGGCACCTGGCCCTCCATCCAAATAGTTGATGAAGAAGTTAAACAGTAACAGTACTGAGCCCAGTATTGAGCCTTAGGGGACACCACAAATGACGGGCCTCCAACTAGACTCTGTGCCAGTGTTAGTGACCCTCTCCTCTGTGATTTTCCATTCAGCCAGTTCTCAATCCACCTCACCTTTCACTTCTCCAGTTCACATGCCTGAGTTTGCCTGTGTGGATATGATGGGAGATGGTGTCAGAAGATTTGCTGAAGTCTGTGTAGACAACAGCCATTGGTCTTCCCTCATCTCTCCAGCCAATTGTCCCATTGTAGGCTCCAGCATGCTTTAAAAGTTTGGTTATGTGGTTGTGAAGTATCTGAATCATCTGTGAAAAGTACACACTCTGAGAGGAAGATCATGCTTACCACTGTTTAGCTGATTGAAATTGTTACATTTAGTTATGTTTTTGTACAGGAAACTAAAATATTTCTTTGCAGCTGTTCAATTCTGACTTTTTTTTTTTCTTGTGTTGGTACTTTTAGTAGTATCAAATCTAACTAAATGGGACACCTAAGGAACACCCATATGAATTTTGGGGTAAACCAGACATTTGCCAAAAAAAAAAGGTTCGTTGTTCAGTTTCTCTTTTTTGGTTCAGTTTTCTTTTTCTGTTAGGCAGTATTTGGCAATTACCAGCAGCTGTAGGGCAGGAGGAGATAAGTGAAGACAGGAGAGATCTATGCCAGCTAATTAATGTCATGCAAGGCAGATCTTTGACAGCCTTCTTTCTCAAGAGCAATGTTAAAAAGTCAAGGTGATAGGAAAAGGAAATATTGCAGCTTTTTGTGGTATTTAGAAAATATTTTTCTTCTCCTCACATTGGCACTTGAAAGGGACACTGAAAGCAGTGGTTTAATTGATTTCTTGGCAGCCAGCAAGTGAATATTACGAAGCAAATGCACTTAGTTGCTGGCTAGCTGTGTCTTCTCCCCCTGCCCTGTAGAACTGTCCCACAGTAACTTTCTTATGGTCCAGGAAGAGATAAGATAAAAAAGAAGCATGGAAAAGGTTAACACGATTCCACTCTCATCTGCCACAGTTCTTGTACGGAGTCCCTCCACTCCCAAAGAAAGCAGAAATTAGAAATTTATGATTTAGACTAGCTCTGGATTTCACATGATGCTTTTTTTTCCATGGTAGAGAAAGTGATCAGTTTGTTTCAATAAATAGTGTACCTTTGGATCTACTGGTCTTTGTAGAACAGTGGCATCTTCTTACACAGGGCTCAATTCCAAGTCATTTTTTGTCTTTTTTTAAGTCTGAGAGAACTTGTTCCAAAAGTTTATTTCTGAAAAGCCTCAGTTTCTTCTTCCTTTAGATGCAGCCAAACCACAGCATTCCTTCTCAAATGACTCCTCAAACTTGCCAAGTTTTCTTTCTTTGCCATCTTTGCGTGTTAATGCATCCATCCTAATCTGAGCCAGGATGTACTGATTTGGTTCCTTAGTACAGGACTGCTGATGCACAGAACTACAGTGATAGGGAGGAAAGAAAAAACACTTAAAAAGGGAAGGGTTCCTTCTTGGTCACTGTAGCAGTCCTCTAGCTTTCATCTACTACTTTTAGTACCAAATAAGTAGAAATTAAAAAGATACGAAGGAAGAAGTATCTATGTTCAAGGAAGTTCTGCTTAAGCAGTTTTTGTTTCTCCTTTTGTTTCTTCTACAGAGTGGGAAGGCCCCAGTGAAAGATATGTTCACAGATCTCAAAGATGGAAGGAAGCTTTTGGACCTTTTGGAGGGTCTGACAGGGAAACCTCTGGTAAGAGAAACATCTGAGTCATATTTCCATTTATTAAAAAAACCCAAACCAATGAATAAAGAAAACACAGACAGAGGCATATGTTGTTTTTTTTTTTTATTTGAATTTATTTAAAACCCTATTTTGCTTGTAATGTGTACTTGTTCTCTGCAGTCCCAGTGAAATTCCCATGAACTCCACTCATGAGATACAGGGTCAGGCTGAAGCTTAACTGTGTAATCCTCTTTTGAGTGTTTACATATTATCTAGCAGAGCATGTAAAACCAGTGGTGTTTACATTTTTAATATGTTTTTGACAGACGTCTTTTAAAGGTTGTTTCTGATCAGGTGTTCAGCTGGATCCCTGTGGGCTTCTAGTAAGCTTGTGAAAGATCCCTTAAAGAAAAAAAGAAAGCAAAAAGGCAACAGCTAGTAGGTAAAAATCTGCAACTCCATTGAAAAATTTTGTCATCTACAGACAGGAAAAGGCTGAAAACTACTCAAAATGTGCATGGGAAAAGTGTGTATGGCTGAAAACTCTTCCCCTGCTAACATTAATGGCTCTTCATAAAAGGTGCATGAAGTATGGTGAAACCTGTGCCATTACTTGGAATTAAATTATTGATTTCACTATTTATAATGTCTCAAATTTGTTTATGGACCTTATGAGGAACCTTCAGTCATATAAAATTTCACGTTGCAAGCTCACTTCGTTTTTTAAGCAGATGTGTTTTATTAGTACTTTTAATAATTTGTGGTGTGATTTGATGTATGCTGAAAACAACAGGAGTTTTTTTGTTTCTAAGTTGATTACTGTGTTCCAAGTTCAGCTCCATGCTCTTGCAGTATGATCACTTTCAGACACAGGTATTAAATTATAGCGATTAAAGGCAAATGGAGTGGCAGATATTGTCAAGAATTGAAGGTTTGATTTTATTTTTGCTTTTTTTTCCTAGTTGTGTAGTTTTTGTTTGGTTTTTTTTTTTATTTGCCCTGATATTAAAAGGAAGGGAAAGTCAGGAAGCCTAACTTCTTCCCAGTATGCAAAGATTTAGCAGGCTTTTGGTGCCAGAAAAACAAATTGCTGCTTGTTCTCTCCTGGGAGCCAGAAAATTTCAAGTACTCTGGCAAATGTTCAAAAGCCTCAGATTTTCCCCAGGAACTCTCCCTTTGCTTTTGCATTGCTGGTTTATTATTCTGTAGATGCTGGGAATAAAAATTTTGGACTTACTGCAGATGAGCTGAAACATATTTTGAATCCAAGGCCTATCCTGTGTCTGGAATTGGAGAATATTGTTCTGACCCATTTTCGTTTTGAAATTGTTGTGTATGATCTTGTTTCATTTTTCTTACTACTACTAAAAGAAAAAAAAAAGTTAAAATCTGGAGAGGTTTTTCTCTGATTTTGTTTGGTATGTCCATTAATTCTGATATTGAACAGATTGTAACTTTTTATTTTCAGCCTAAAGAACGAGGTTCCACAAGAGTACATGCCTTAAATAATGTCAACCGAGTACTGCAAGTCTTGCATCAGAACAATGTGAGCATGTTTTTCCACAACTTTTTGAAAGATTCTTTAGTTTATTGTAGTATGTAAATGAGTTCAGAAGGCTGAGAATAAGGATTTTTCATACCTAAAATGAAATCTCATTGAGATAGGTAAACTGGTCATAATTTCTTACATGACTTAGAATTTCAACGTCCAGCAATTTTGTGAGTTCTTAAAATGCAAACTTAATAATTGTATTAAACCACTAATCACAAAACTGTGGGTTTTTTTGAGATGGGTGCAGCTCTTGAGAAAAAGCTGCCTTGAAGCTTTGCTATTGTATAGCTGATGAATACAGCAGCCCAAAAAAAGTAATTTCCAGTAATGCTGCATAACTTGTGCAGAAATCTGTAAGGGGATGGCTGGTTTCGTGGCTCTATCCTGCTCTCTACTTCAAGGAGTCTTTTCATTGACTTCTGTCATCTCTGTGTCAAACATATAGTTTCTAATTTGCACCTTTGGTAACTGATCAAAAAGAACAAGCAAAACAAAATCATCCTTTAATAAAAATAATAATTATTTGGCTTAATATTTGTTTTTACTGCCTGGAAGATGATAGTGCTATAGTAAAGTGATTTTAGTTTTTCTTCCTTTTTTGATGAACAGTGGTTCATCAACTTGGTAAGTTTCCTGGTAAGTGTGCTCTCTATACTTAGAAATTCTCTTTGTGAATGTCAGGTCACTAAAATTAACTTAATAAGAGCATTTGGCAATAAAATACATCAAATACAAGCAAGCACAGGCATATTTATATAGACTGCTGATTGAAGAGTGATACCAACATGCTGTATTATACTGCAATTTCCCCTCTGTGTTGGTGGACCAGTGTCATATTTCTTGGAAGCAGACAAAGCTGGCAGTGGGTTGTTTTTGTTCTTTGAGGTACTGTAAATATTAACTTTTAAAAGGATAAATAATGAGTTTTCCAGCTTTAAATTGATTTATTTTATTATAACAATAAACAAAACAATACTGAATTGCAATAATTAATTATTTCTTCCTTAAGCTGACAGAATCTGGGTTTCTGGGAGTAAACAGATGGTCTTAGTTAGCTGAAGGTTGTTGAGGTCATGTACTTGATTTATGCCTACTGCTTAGCTTCATTAGAAAGTGTGTTTGTTACGATGGGGAGAAAAGACATCCACTGAGAAGCAGTTGCATTCTGTTTGAGAGTTTGTGGGCTATGCAATATTCATAACTTGCAAAATAATTAATAAAAGTGTTTAAATATATATTGCAAGGATCAGACAAATCTAGGATGTAGGTGATCAAGTGATCCTGTGAACCTCATCCTTTAAGCAGAATGGTTCCAAGTAAGGAAAGTCAACTTCTTTGATTTGTCAATCAAATTAAAAAAATAAAAAAAAAAAAAAAAAAAAAAAAAAACAAGGACCAAACTTGCTAAACTTTTATTTTCCTTTCAGATTCTTTATGCTTGCATTTCTGTTGTTCAGTTTTGACTGCTGGTATGCACCTGTATATTTAGAGGAGAGAATAAAGCTCTTCCAATGGAATATCTTCTTCGGTGCCATTCTTTGTCATCTAGTTTAAGCAGTTAACATGAAGTTTATTTAAGCAGATGTCATGACAAATTCAGATGAACAGTTCTCTGTCAACTCTGCTTTTCTCTTCAACTACTTTCTATTTGAGAGCACTTGGTAATACTTGGCTGGACAGCCAGGGAAGTGGGGTGGGGTTATGACTTGGAGCTGTGATAGCAGTGTTTAACAGAGAGTGATTCAACCTCTCCAGGTGGAGCTGGTGAATATTGGAGGAACTGACATCGTTGATGGAAATCACAAGCTGACGCTGGGGCTGCTGTGGAGCATTATCTTGCACTGGCAGGTGAGAGGCTGCTATGAGATCTCTTCCTTTCCAGGAATCATGTACATTGTTCTGCTGTGATTTTCACAAACCTTCCCAGGCTTTTGGTGGCAGAAAATACTGCTTCTATTTTGAGCTGGTAAATAAAGGCAGGCCAGTATTTGGTTTCTGCTCGAAGTCTATTGGCTGCTTCCCACGATCCGTACTCTCGTATGTGCCCAGTTGTGCTCAGCTGCTCAGTTTAGTTCCTGCTGGTGAGAATTGCAGAGAGGCTTTTCAGGCTGAAGCATTATATTTCTATTCCTTCCTCAAGGGCTTGAGGCAGGTAGTGTTTTGCTGTTTTGGTAGCTGTGTTTGTCTTGCATCTTACAGCTGCTTCATAGGTTTGTTAGTCTCATAGACTGAATTGCTCCTGGTTTATCCAAGTATGTGGGAAGATCATCAAATTAACTTGGAGGGACTTTGGTAGATATGTGATGTTTGTAGTACCCAATCAACAAACTACTTTTGTTGGATCAGCAGATATCCACTTCTTGCAGGAAACCTATACAAGCTGTATTTTTGGAGTTTATTTACTGTTGGAACCACAGCAGAGGCAGTGAGGAGTATTATTCCCTGTGCTTAGAGCACATGAGCACTAAGGAGAGTGGGAGGATCATAATATAAGAGTAATATGTCATTATTACACAAAGCATCGCTGGCTCTTGTAATCAATAGAGGGCAAAGGTGGCCTAAAGACTGCTATTCCAAAATTTCATGTGAGGAATTGGAGTCTGATTCATTGCTTTTCATGGGGAAGCCCCTTTCATGATTTGTGAAGTAATTTGGTTTTGTAAGGAGGAGAAGTGGGGCATATGTTCAGAAAGGTGTGGTTGTTGCTGTCTTGCAGGTGAAGGATGTCATGAAGAACATCATGTCAGATTTGCAGCAGACCAACAGTGAGAAGATACTGCTGAGCTGGGTTCGGCAGTCCACCAGACCTTACAGTCAGGTCAACGTTTTGAACTTCACCACGAGCTGGGCTGATGGACTCGCCTTTAATGCTGTGATTCACAGACACAAGTAAGTGGCAAACAGCTTGTCTTTGACCTAGTGAAGTAAACAGGTTGTTTTTTTTCTGTGTCTTCATACTTGAGCATTTGACAGCTTCTAGCCTATTTGAGTGATTCATTGTCCAGGTTTTTTGTTTGTCTTTTTTTTCTGGTAACAATAGCAGTGGTGGGACATTGCCAGAGCCTTGCAAAGGCTGGAGCCACGGCAGGAGTATAACACTGAGTTCCTGCACATGTACAAACACTTGCTAATTTGAATGGATTTACATCCCACTTGCTTTTTATAGTGAATATATTGAAAGGGTCTCTGTGGGGGAAGGGGGAGCTGACCTTCTCCTTCTCCTTTTACCTTCCTTTTTCCTGGCCTCCTTTGTAAATAGAAACATCTCTTCCATTGGAAATTGCCATATCATTTCAATAAGAAGATACAGAAGCTTCAAAATGAAAGAATGAGAGATTCTGTAGCTTTCCTGGTGTTTTTTAATATATCTTGCTGGAAAGACAATGTATGCATGGAAAGACACAGTTCTTTCAGGAGAACTGTGGGGCAGAATATCAAAGGGTAATAGAACACTTCAGGTATCTGTAGAGTATCCTTTAGTTTGTTCATTATACTTTATAAGGAATAGCATTAAAGTTTCTTTGCACAGATCTTTTGTGTTCTTTCTGATTTTTGCAAAATTCTTCAGACATTTAAATAAATCATCATGACAGATTCTGTTAACATTGAATACCTTTTTTTACTTCCTTTTTAAAAATCTCTTTTTTGAGATCTACTGGACAATTCATTCTAATCCAGCATCTCTTAAATGAAGTCAGCTCATTGCTTTGCAAAGTCTGACTGTTCTTACCCATAAATAACCATTTTAATGTGGAAATGGTATAATTTCTAGAATTTACCCAGACCTCCTGGTCACCAGGTATTTGACACAGCAAAGGCTTTACAAACACTCATGTTAACACCCAGCAGATGCAAAGTGTTTGCAGAACATATGTTGACTTTGAGCCTGCTCTAAAGTGCCCCTTTGGCCTGTGGTAACTGGAATAGGCCCTGTCACAGGCTTGTTGGCTTCAGGACAGGTCTGCCCTGCCATACTCTGTGTCTTGTGGAGCAGAGCTGGCTTGTGTTCAGCCTGCATGGGTGTGAAAGGAGGGCCAGCACCACGCTGAGGGCTTCTGCGGGTTTGGAAGGATTGCTGTGCAAGGACAGAGCAATACTACCAAATGTCTTGCTGGAATTTATCACAAGCATTACTAAGTCTCTCCCCTGGATGGTGTGTGCAGTTGTGATTTTCCTACCAGCACAACTGCCTGTAGTGGCCTTGCTCTGCTGCTGAATGTGTGAAGCTTTGTGATGGAGACTGTGCCAGCTTCAGACACAAATGAAACCTAGGTGACCTGAGGGAAGCAGAAAAATTAGTTTTAGGCTGTTTGTTGTCCTTCTTGTTATGACTATGTGCTTGTGCTTTGCAGGATCTTAAGTCTGTGAGCTCTGCTCTTTTCAGAGCACTAAGTAGCAAATGCCCCAGCTGAAAGCTTTGACTGAAAAACTGTGCATTCCTGTGAGTTTGTAAAATCTGAGTCTGAGCCTTTTATTCCCCATTCCTTGGAGCCTGACAGCTGCTGGCACGTCAGAATTCAGCACTGTTGTCCCTGGGCACAAGTCCTTTAGTCAGAGAAGCATAATTTTCCCTAAACTTTAAAAAAAACCTCGAGCTGGGTTTCTCTTCAGCTTTGAAGGAGAGACTTTAAAAGCACTTGTGAGGAACAAGGAGGTTGGGGCAGGTTGCAGAAGTGATAGGACAACAAAGCTATGTAACTTACTTAGACAGCATTTTTCAGTACTACATTTTTTTTTATTTTAGTTTAATATGACACTTAAAAGAGGAGAACCTTTGTGGATTCCATTAAGAAATTTAGTATCTTTATTTTCTCTTTATGTATCTATCAACAATTGTTAATTGTACTACCTCTTGGCTGCAGTATCTAATAACTTTGTAACTCCTGCAGCATGTAAGTGACCTATTGCCTCATATAATTTTATTAGCATTTTACTGTACCGGTCTCTTTTGCTTACTAATATTACCTTAGTTCCTCCTTGAAATGAATTCTGCTTTTTGGTTCGATTTTCTCTCTCTTAGGTAAGTATCTAGTTGTGATTTATTAATACCTTTGTTTTCAAAGTCAATGTCTGCTAAAGATTTACATGAATCTGTGGTTATCCTTCTTGCTTTTGCATGGATGTACATGAGCTTCTATGTACATCTTGTTCCTGCTCACCCTGCTTTCTTCTGGCTTTCTGCTTCTTAGACTGTTGGCTTAGGGACTTCCTGTTGCACAAACATAATGACTCAACAGATGATAAAGGGTACTCTTAAGTCAATTTACAACTGAATCAAATATTAAAAGAATTAAAGTAAAGCCCATCTCTTCCTCCCCAAGTTCTATAAATGACAGAATCAATAACAGTGTTTTGATGAGAAGCCACCATTGCAGGAGAATGGAAGGGGTTTTAATAGCTCTGCAGCTGTGCTGCTGCAGCACTTGGCTGATCGTGTGCCAGAGGTGTAGGTACTGCTGGGCATGGGCCCTTTTGCTGCCTCTGCTTGCTGTTGTGGGCTCTGCTCTTTCCCCTTGAGACCCACCACTGTCTTTTGGGTTCTCACCTGGAGATGCCCTTGGGTTAACACTGATCTTTGATGAAGGCTGCTGACACTGCAAATTGATCAGCTCCTTGGCCTGATTAGTGCTGGGATGTGCAAGATTTGCACTTGTGATGGGGTGTTTTCTTGTAGGCTGTTTTTTGTTACTGGGGGAACAAGACAGTGAGTGAGTGGGGTGGAGACTGCTGATTATCCTGGCTGTGATGGCCTGGGGTGGTCACTGAGCCACATTACAAGTTTAGAAAGAGGTTTTCCAGGAACAGAGTGACTCTTGATTACCCAGCAGGGCCTGATGCAGAAAATGTGTAGTAACAGTAATGCTGTAAAAGAAACAGTTGCAGAAAATTGGTTCTGGGTTAAATTTTCGAGGTTATGTGCTCTTGCTAGTGGTATTTGGTTTCCTGTTGAAATCAATGACTTTATGTTTAGGACACAGAATAGAAGGTGGATGTTGCTGTGGGCATGCAGTCAATTAATTAGTGATTGTCAGGTGCTCATTAATAATTGAGAATCATGCTTTTATTTTTTTTTTTGCATTTGTGTTTATGCACTTATGTTGGTATTTGGTATATATGTGTATGAATATATTATAGCTATTAATTAACATAACTACTATCATATGCATGACTTGATATTCTGCATGGTATGGAATTTTCTTATGGATAAAGTTTGCTTTCATCCTTGTTTTGCTTTCACTTCTAGACCTGAGCTGTTCAGCTGGGATAAAGTTACAAAGATGTCCCCGGTTGAGAGACTGGAAAATGCTTTCAACATAGCCAAGAACCACCTAGGAATAGAGAAACTATTGGATCCTGAAGGTGGGATACAGTTATTTTACTTGACAAGAAGCTTCTTTTGAGCACTCTTAAAAGAAATTTCTTCTATCAATACTAAGTATGAATAACACATTTGTGCAGAGCTGTTTAATTTCAAACCTTTACATTTGGATTTAAACAAATGCCATTTGTTAGATTAAGGGCATGGATGTGTACGTGTAGGCTTTGGCATTTTGAATATTAAGGTTCAGGTTGACTTTCCATACAAAGACTGTGTAATGAAGCTGAAGTTGGTATGCTGACTTTGTTTCCCTTTAGGTAGGAGTTGTGCTGCAAGGGTGTGTGCTTTCTAGGTGCAACAGTGCATTCTGTAGGATGGGGTGGTTTAAGAGCTCATAATTTATTTTTCTTTACATACACAGTGAGTAGCAGTAGCTGCCTAGGAATGCTTACCAGGAAGCCTTGATGGCTCCTTTTTAAAATACTGACCTGCTGCTCTGCCATGAAGTGAGCCTTCAAAGATTCCTGCTCTAGGACAAGCCCTCTAACTTCAAACACCACCTTCTTATGAAAAACAAAAGTATTAGCTGAATGGGTACTGTTCATAACCCAAAAGAAGTGAACCTGTCTCAGTGAAACTCCTTCCAGTGTGGAAAAAGAGAAAATTACCTGACTAACAATGGGAAGGGGTATAGAGCCTAAGTGGAAAAGTTTGTTTATGCAGGATACTGTCCTTGAACTACATTTCTGCCTGGGAGATGCTTCAGAACAATTTTCCCCATACAAATTTTTCTCCTTAGCAACATCATGTCTGGGTTCTTACTTCAAAGAGATCAAGAATTTTCATGTGAATTCACTTCCAAATGCAGGAATTTATTTTTTTTTTTTCTCCTTCATGCTACTTTTAATTTATGTTAAACCTGGTCTCTGAGTTAAAAGCTTATGAAAGGCTGTTTGGACAATATGTGAATTGTTACCTGTGCTCTATGTAATGATTTTAAAAACTGTTTTCATTTATTTTTCCCCATGTTTTATCTTTTTGATGCAGATGTTGCTGTACAGCTTCCAGACAAAAAGTCCATTATTATGTATTTAACTTCTTTGTTTGAGGTCCTTCCTAAGCAAGTTACAATGGAAGACATTCAGGAGGTGGAAACCCTTCCAAGGAGATACAAGCAGGAATGTGAAGCTGGAGAATTCAGTATGCAGCAGGTGTGTTTGTCATCAAAGCTAGCCTTTCTTTTCTTGAGTTGTAATTTTAGCTGATCTTCGTGTTCATCAATTATCTTTGGAACATGCCTTCTGTCCTGAGCAACACAACTGGGAAAATGTGAAAAATCACAGCAACTTCTTTGTCATTAACTTAGGTCTTTCTGTCTTCCTTTTTCTTTTCTGAAACATGTACAAAATCTTGTATATTGAGGTATAAAGTTCCATTTGTGTTATGCTGCCTTTTGTTTTGTTTTTTGGGGTACTTTTATTTATTTATTGCTTCTTTGTTTCATACATCTTGATCAGCTGAAGGGAGAATCTTTAACTGAATTTGTGACTGAACTTGTGGTGGTTAGTGATAGTGATAAGGTTTTGTTTGGTTTTGAGATTCACTGTTGACAGAGCAAGATTAAAGTTGTCTTTACTATCCTGGTTGTTTACTAATGAACTTGGATTTTAATATAATGACTTTGGCCTTTCTCATTAAAATGTATCCAACAGTTATTTTTAACATTTTATGAAAGATTGAAAGGGATCTTAGTTCTATTTTTAATACCATTTGGGAGGGCATCTTCTGTGCACTTCTAAGACGTCTTGTTCCTCTTGGCTGCCTAGACTGTGGCACTTGAAGAAGATCAGGACAGTTCTAGAGCAGAGACTCCCAGCACAGTGACAGAGGTGGATATGGACTTGGATAGCTACCAAGTTGCTCTGGAAGAAGTTCTTACATGGTTGCTGTCAGCTGAGGATGCATTTCGGGAACAGGAAGAAATATCTGGTGATGTTGAGGAAGTCAAAGAACAATTTTCCACCCATGAAGTAAGTTTCTCTTATAAATTCTTCTGTTGTGGTTTGGCTTCTTTTTTTTTTTTTTTTTTGTGTGTGTGTATGTAAATAAGCTGCAGAACTTCCATTTCCTAGTCTTTTTTCAAGGCAAAATTGTTCTTTTTAGAAGAACCTTGAATGAAGCACGCTTTGAAACCTTAATGTAATTTTTTAAAAAAAGCCTCTGGTAGCTAGTTTATTGGTGTGCATAATACAAAGGCAGTATTATCCAAACTGGGTTGTACTTCCCTACTGCCAATTACTAAAAAGCCTGGTCAGCCTTATGCCACTTGATGTTAAATAAGGGTAATGCTGAAACTGATAATCAATTTATTCAGTGGTCTTCCTCTGATGATTAGGATACTTTGTTTCAGAAACATGTGTTGATGCTTCCAAATGACTCTTTTCCAAATTTTGGTTTGACTACTAATTTGGTTCTAAATCTGAACAAATGTCCTAATGTTGTTAGAAGTTTGTCTTGTTAGATGGTTTACTTTCCTCCTGTGTCAGCTTACTGTATAAAATAGAATATAGAGTTTGAATGCTGATCAATAGGAGGAATTTTTTCCTTGTGCTGTAGTTTTAAAGCCATGAAGCGAAGGAAGAGGTGTTCTGGATTTACAGTAAATTCATGTTGCTAACTCATAGGGTTCTAATCTTTCCTGCAATAGATTTCAGATGTTATTTTATGTTCTGTTGACCATAGGTCATTTCCTGTTTCATTCTTGGTGTGTTTGTTTGAAGGCTTTCTTCTCCCAAGCAGATCATTAAGGTGGTCAGCTTTTTTTCTTTGCTTTACTGGATCCAGAATTTTTGTAGTGCATGGAAAATATTGTGTCAAGGAAAGGAACAGGTCTGCCATCCTCATGTATTTGATGGTGCCAGCTCCTTCTACAGCACTGTTTCAAAGATGATAAATTTATAGGATATTTACCAACTCATAAACTCTGATAGGCCCTCACAGTGATGTCTCTGCTTGTACCATTTCCAGGGTTTTATGATGGAACTGACTGCACACCAGAGCAGTGTGGGCAATGTTCTGCAGGCTGGAAACCAGCTGGTGGCCCAGGGAAATCTGTCACCTGAAGAAGAGTTTGAGATCCAGGAGCAAATGCTGCTGCTGAACTCCCGCTGGGAGGAACTCAGGGTGGAGAGCATGGACAGGCAGTCCCGGTGAGTTCGTGGCACTTAACCTCTTCTAGAGATTCAGGACTGGCCTCTGGTGCTTGCTGTGTTTTGGAGAATTTGGTTTGCATCCCTTTGTAAGACTTATTTTTTTAGAATTAACATTTCAGTTTGTGACACAAAATCCACCTTCATACTTTCTAAGGTGAAACAAATGGAATGAGTATAACTGATTGGGTTTTTTTTTTTTGGTCATCATGTAAAGTATTTTGTGAATTGTTATGTAGATGTGCCAGACTAAATATATGGTATTTAACTGCAGTGGTTGCATAAACTACTCAAACAATATTAGAAACACATTCAAGTTTCTCAATAAAGCATACAGTGGATGTGGATATCTGTGGGTATTTACATAACTAAAAAAGCTTTTAGAAGATTTTTTTTCCTACATATGGGTTACCAAGGTAAGAGCTGCACATCAAGGGAAAAACTGCTTTTTGTTAGGACTTTCAGCAAGCAGTGGTTTTATTAGCAGCAGTCCCCCATTGGAAGAAACAATCCCTGATATAAGTTGCATAATTAATGAACATTTTTTATTGAGAAAGAAACAAGGATACTTATCTGTATTCCTTAGCTTAATGGTGAAAATTTTATTTGATGATAGGTAAGAGTTTTATGCATGGCCTTGCTTCTTTCCTATATGAGCTAGAATTTAGTTCCTTTCCCCGGGAAAGCTGTGTCTGAGGTAACTCCGTGCTTCCCCCTGCAGCCTGCATGACATGCTGATGGAGCTCCAGAAGCAGCAGCTGCAGCAGCTGTGTGACTGGCTGACAGTCACGGAAGAACGCATTCAGAAGATGGAATCTCAGCTCCTAGCGGAAGATTTGGAGTCACTTCAAAAACAGCTGGAAGAGCACAAGGTAAACCTTTTGCCTGTTAGGTAATATGTATGGAAGATGCCTATGTTGGTGGATTCCTTGACTAAGAAACTTGATTGTGTCATAAGTCACATATGGCTGCATTTGGTGTTTGCAAAAAAGGATGATGATGGTGTAGAAAGGAGTTAGAAGCCTTAACACTTGAGCACTGGTGACTAGTAGGAACTATTATATTTGCTTCATGCAGGAAATGTAACTTTTAGGGAAAATTGTTACCCTTACTTTGTGCAGGGAATAAAACATCATCTGGTAAACTGATGGTGTGAGGAACAGTATGGAAGGTACTGTGGACAGATTTGCCCTTAATTACTGGCAGGCATTGCTAAAGCCTGCTTGAGACTTGCACATTAAAATAATGTGGGAGTTAAAATGATCAGGGCCTTCCAAGTCACTGATTCCAGTCCCTGCTTTTACAGGAATCGCATCCTAAGGGTGTGCTTAGACACTGCTTTCTCATGTGTGCAATTTTTTGGAAGTGCTGTTCTTTCAATTGGGTTTTTGGGTGCAAATCCAGCCTTTCTATCCTGAAATGATTTTATGAAGGGAAAATATGTCGTTTTGTTATTTGTCATGGTGCAGCTTTAGTTTTCATGTTCAGTGCTGAGGTTTGACCTTCTCCCCAGCATGGGACATACCTCACAGAACAAGAACACTAGAGTATTTTTAGTTTGTGTAGTTTCCTGTCCCACATTTGCATTCTTTCCTTTGTTTTCAAAGTCTGGGGAGTTTGAGGCATGTGTTTCATAGAGTAGCTTAGGATATGCTGGGATAAAAGGTGACATTTACAGTACTGTAAAGGTGTATTGATTTTGCAGAGATATTTTGTAGTAGGCTTTAACCATTGAATCTGTTCTTTTAGAAGTTGTATGAATATTTAAATCCACAGATTGTTTTAAACTAATAAGAACTGCATGTTTTCTGCAGTTTTCAACTGTTATCTTAGGAGCATCATGGTCAGTTATTGCACTGTTGACATTTTTGAAATTATATTGTCAACTCTTGAAAAATGAGTGTTCCTAATGATTTGTTTGGCATATGCCCTGTGTTGCTTGCTTATTAACAACAGCAGCCCTGTGTAGAAACACTTAAGCTCTCCTATGTATAACATCAGATGTATGGAAAGTCAGTGCAGTTGTCATGTGATTCTCCTAGTCAAGTATGGGGCATCCATTTTAAAGCACTCCCATCTTTTACAGCATTTCAACAGAATGGTTTTGGGTTCTTTTCTATCAGCCTTTTTGAATTTTTAAACTATGCAGTGATGCCCACTGGTAAAATGTGGGCTTAGCTGTTGAATCTGAAATACCAAAGTTCCTTTGCTACAGCAGCTGTGACAGACACTGTGGCCAAAATAGCAGATTAGCAAATGCATTCGAAGTTGGTAACCTCTGATTTGTTCTTGTAGAGCCTGCAGAGTGATCTAGAGGCAGAACAGGTGAAGGTCAACTCGCTAACACACATGGTGGTCATTGTTGATGAAAGCAGTGGGGAAAGTGCAACAGCTATTCTGGAGGAACAACTGCAGGTAAATCTCGGAGCCCTCTTTTTTAAACTGTAGTATTGGGCACTTCAAACAATTGCATGTAATTGTTAATCAGCGTTTTTGTGTTTAAAGACAATTTATCTTAGAAAGTTATTTAAAATAACATTTTCTTTAGGAGCAATAGTAACTTAAAGAATCATTAAATCAGCTCAAGCTAAAACCTGCAAAAGTGCTTTGGTGGCGTTCAAGCTCAATTCCTGGTTAGTCAAGCTCTTTGCATTCTCAAGACTTAGGTTATTTGATAGTGTCTCCTTTCAGCAGTTTCATTAAACGGGAAGATGCATAGTACAGCTCTTATTTCATGTAAGTTATTTTCCTTAGAAAGTTAAAATCTGATAGAAGAAATACTTGAAGACATGAACGCAATTTATCTAGGGAGTATCATAAGAAGTGTTTTCCTGTCACTTAGGACTGTAACCTGAAGTACAGTGAGTACATGACAGAATTTTTCAAACAGAATTCATACTTTGTTCATTCCTTTTTAAGTCAATCAAATAGCTCAAAGACTTGAGCAAAACCAGAGTTAAGGCCACGTGTGAATGTTTTTGGAAGTGTTACTCTCCAGCTCTGTGCAATAGAGCAATATCAGTAATTGACAGGGAAGTAGATATAATGTCGAAACAAGTTAATGTGAAGTAGAAGTCACACTTTTGAATATCTGGTTTTGGAGTTTCTTTCTGAGGTTTGTGATTGCTCCTGAGTGTTTGGTGCTTTTGTAGAGGCTTGGTGAGCGGTGGACAGCAGTTTGTCGTTGGACTGAGGATCGGCGGGTCAAGCTGCAAGAAATTCAGCTTTTATGGCAGGAGCTGCTGGAAGAACAGGTGAGTAGCTCTCCAGCTTCTCAGAGTGACTGGTCGATTTGTGGAGGGGAAAAAAATTAACCAAAGAAAGCCCAAACAGTCAAAGCTCTGACTAGGACTGAGAAACTCCCAGAAAAGAAACCTTGAAAGCCTAGAATTTGTTTTTGTTGAGGTTCCCAGTGCTTTTGTAGGACAGGAGAATCTCTTAAGTGCAAGAGAAGTATTTTTCCAAAGTTTAAGAATAGAAGTTTATACCTCCTTATAAAATTATTTCCAAGGTATCTTGTAAAATGGTCAGGAAGTGGGAATATCTGTGATACTTAGAAAATTCATTGTAATTTTCCTATCTGGTAGTTTTGTGATTACAGAAATCCTCCAAATTAATGTACATGTGCTTCCAGCATGAACACGTAGACAATGGTTCAATACTAAAGTGTTCTCTTGCTTTGATATAATGCATTTTACATACAAAAGCTGCTCAAACACAAGTGATGGCATAAAAAATATGGTAACACAACTATATGTGCTGTTTGTATGCCTAGAACTAGAGCTTGTTTCATTTCTCAGCTTAAAATATTTTTTGTTTTTTTCTTTGGAGGTTATACTGAAATTGTTTTTTTCTTAAACGATAATATTTATCACTGTAAGCTATTGTTTAAACAAGGCAGTACTCAGAGATTGTTTAGACATTTGAAAGAAGTAGAACAGTGCTGGTAATAACTACTGGTATCAGCTGCAGCCTGTTTTTTTTTTTTGACAAGGATGTTTTGTCTGCATTCTTTGGGGCTGAATGTATGTTTCTCCCTTAACACTCCCATATCTGTTTGTAGTATATTGATATGCATGTGAACTTGTTCATATGGACCCAGGGTTAAGAGTCTGGTTTATCCCATGCCAAGTATCTGTTTATATATGTTTATTTAAAATAATGCTTTGTCACCTGTGTATGTGTATCCAGAAAATTGCATGCTAATGTTTTCTGGCAACTCTTGGGCGGGGTAACTTGGATTTGAGAAATAAGGATTCCCTCAAAATCCTTGCTGTGTATGTTCACATACAGTTCAACATACAGTTGGTATGGACTTCAGGTGCTCTTAGCTTTGATGACTCTGTCATCATGTCAACGTGTTTCTGTCCTCTTCTACCCTTACATTTGTTTGGGGACCACTCATTGACTAGTACAAGACTTTTAAAAGTACCATATTCTGTTTGAGTTGAACATTTGAACTCGGCTTTTTTTAATTTGTGTGTAGCTATGTTGCTCTGTAAAAGTGAAGCAATCAGTTTTTTTAGTGTGAAATGTCAGGTAGCAAACAAGGAGGAAATAGAAGTTTGTTTTGGGTGGTTTAGATCAGCCTTTTTGTACTCATTGTTCGCCTGAACAATGCATTTATTGCTAACAGGTTTGAATTGCAAATCTGCAAGAATGATCAAATGACTTGGAAAAATTACAGTCTGAAACTACTTAAAAATTGAATACAAACACTTTGATAACACAAAAGTAACTAAAAGAGTTTGTTACAAGCATTTTCTATTTTGCCCAACCACATGGAGAGATGAGCAACAGTGATGCATCAGCCTTTTTGTGGCTGCCTAGAAAGCTTTTGTACGCCGCATTTTCAAGTCAACACAATCCTTACCACTCAGGAAACAAATTCCTCAATCAGTGCCAGAGACTTCTTAGCACTGTGGTAATTATGTTTCAGTTTTTTAGGGAGAGTTATCTTTGACTGCTGATTTAGCAGAAATTAACGCATGAAGGGTTTTTGAACTCCTCTTATGCATAAAATATGTTGGCTGGGATGCCAGCATGATTTTTCCAGAGAGTATGTGGTGTTACAATTTTTTTTCTCACAGCCTTATGGCATTTCAGCCACCATCGTATTTTCTGTCTGTGGATTTTCCATGTTAGTTTGCATTGGAAATGTAAACTGCCTTAGCCCTGTGGCCCAAAGTTGCTGTAGTAAATTCTGGGACAATGCCAAAAATATAAAGCTAGGATGGGGAACCTAGTGGCTGTTGTAAAGTGTGTTGTTCAAAGAACAAAAGGGTCTGTCTTGCTGTGTGATTTTTTTTTTTGTTTAAAACAGAGAGGAGCAGCAGTGCACCAATGGCTGGGCAAGTGAGATTGATAGAGAGATGGGCATTCTAGTCCATGGAGATTGCATGGACATGGATATCCAGCAGCAGCATTATGTGGGAACATAATTTAGAATACATAAAATCCTTCTTGGTACCTGATGCTAGTTGTTGCTGGTGTTACTACAGGAGTGCTGTGTTACTGAAAAGTGGAACCCAGGATGGTTTCCTAGGGGAAAATAAAAATAAAAATGGAAACAATTAAAGATCTCTGCATTAGAATTATTCAGAGCAGACCACTCCAGCTTCCAATAGTTAATGAAACAGGAATTGCTGAAGTTATTTTGCAGTTGAAAGTAGGTACCATAAACAGGGAGGTGACTAATTAATATCTGAGTCTTTGATCAGCTGCCTGGACTAACTACTAGTAGTGTCACTTCTGTGAGAAAATGTTGGTAGCAGCTGTGTTTGAGTCATAGAGGAAGAACAGTGGAAAACAAAAGAACACCTACATGCCATTTTGATATATTCTAGTCTGATTTATAAATCCTACATTAGCTTTATGGTGGATATCTGTTTGCTATATAAATAACTTTGGGGGAGGTGTGCTCTGTTATACTGGGAAATGGTTTTGTTGAAATTGTTTTGCTGGAAGTATTACTTGCTTCTCTAATCTGATATTTTTGTCCTCTTTTTTGTACTACTTTTGTTAAAGTCAACTGAAATTCCAGCATATAAAGACTGCAGAACTGTGCTTTCAATGTAAAGATCTTAAAAAGACAACTGTCAATAGCTGTTTGACAGTCTTGGTATTTTCTTGTGCTATTTTTATTATCTGCAGTGCTTATTGAAAGCTTGGTTAACTGAGAAGGAAGAGGCTTTGAGTAAGGTCCAGACGAGCAACTTTAAAGATCAAACAGACCTGAGTGTGAATGTTCGAAAACTAGCAGTGAGTATTGATATCCTGCTTTATCCCATCAAATCTCATGGATTAGTTAAGTGGCTAATTACTAATTTGACCCTAGTAGGAGTTGGGAATGCATGATACATTAGGAGCCAGGCCAACATTCTTTCCTTGCCAGAATCTTGCACTTTAATTTAAAAAATATGTACTACTTACTCTGTGGCCATTCCATATTGGTGTGCCAAACTCTGAAGCAGCTATCCCAGATTTTTGAGAGGGTTTGGATGTTATTGCAGGCTACCAGTCAGCTGTGCTTTCCAAAGTATAGGTTTGTGGTGCGGGTTTTTCTTTATTTTGTTGGAGCAGCTTGTACCTCATCTAATCATTTGTAACTGTTACTGAAGAGATACTGCTGGTTCCTCTAGGAGATGGTTCAAGGATGTGCTCTTTAAAAATAGTGTCTCTTAGTGCTTTTTTTACACATAAGAAATGTTCATTGGGCTCAGGTAGTACATCTTTCACTCTGTCTCCACCCTTTTAACCCCCTTTGCCTCTTAGCCATGGAATTAAAGCTTAGGGGAAGTAGAATACTTGATGTCACATTTTAATCTTTTAACTACAGATTTTAAAAGAGGACATGGGTATGAAACGGCAAACACTAGACCAGCTGAATGAACTAGGTCAGGATGTGGCCCAAATCCTTGGGAATGGCAAAGCATCCAGTAAAATTGATGAGGATCAAGAAGAGCTAACTCAGAGGTGGGACAGTTTGGTTCAGAAGCTAGAGGATTACTCCAACCAGGTATTTACAAGGCTTTGTTACTTTTTAGCTTTTTATATGACTGTATGTATGGAAACTTTACTGTGTCAGCAAAATTGTCCAGGCATCAGGCTAGAGAGGTAGGTGAGTGCTTTTTCATGTGGGGTTGACAAAGCTGCCTGCGTTTTTGGTCTCCAAAAGCCCAAGTTGTTAACCTGACTAGTACTATTACTCCTTTCTCACACAGATTAAGCTTCATTTTTCTGATGAGTAAAGCAGGCTTGCCATGTATTACCAGTCAATGCAAATGCCTTTAAACATTATAACAGTGCTGGGACTGGATTAAATCTGATACTAAAAGAAAACAAAGGCAGAACCCAAACCCCAGAATAGATAAATAAATGGGAGTCATACAAGTATTTATGCTCTGTGAGTATGATTTCTCGTCTGTTGATAATAGAGTAGTTGTTTGTTTGACATGTAACAATGATAGCCAAGCTGGATTGTTCAATGTTTATTTTAGTATTTTGAGTGCTTGGTAATGATTTTATTTAGACAGAACTCCTACTGGATTCTGTGAGGGTTTTATTTGACAGCTTTATAACTCATATGTGCTTTTTTTGGTGATATTAATATGTTGTTATGGTGAAAACCATGGCACTAACTCATGATCTATTTAGTGTATAGTGAATGAGTTGTGCAGTCTGAGTAGGGGTTCATTTCAGCCACGTGGCTTTAATTTGTTCTTGTGTTTGAGTCAAAGCACTAGAGAATGCCAGTTCCTGTCCCTGTCCTTTCATTCCCCTTAAATATCAAGCACATACTTAGAATTTACAGGTTGAGTCTCCTGGGACTTACCTTATAACCCAATAAAGAATGTGGGAGGTTACTATTGACTTGAGTGAGTTTTTAGGTCAAATTCACTGTGTAGCAGCTCTTTATAAAATCTAGGCTTGATTTTATGGAGTAGGAGTAGAGAATGTAGAATTGCTATTAACAAACTCCAAGTACCTTTGTTTATTTTGTGAAGGAATTATGAAACAAAATAGCAATAGTTCACATGGACTGGCATGATTCTAGCTGAACTGAGAATTTTGATGCTTAGTTTCCATCTGTAAAATGTTAATAATGATCTTTTTCTCTGGAGTGTATCTGTGATAAAGGTGCTTCATGACAGCTCAATATGGTCATTTCTGTGAGTCAGTGAACAGGCTTTTATGTCTGAATAAAAGAAAATAAGAAAAAGCGACTCAGCTTGAGTAAAAATGGCACATATTCCTTGCCCTAAATTATTTTTTATAGGTAACTCAAGCTGTAGGAAGCGTAGGAATGCCACAGGTTTCTCAGAAGACTGCTGCAGAAACACCATTGAAGGAACAGGTGGTGGTTAAACAGTCCAGACAGGAGTTGCCCCCACCACCACTCCCAAAGAAAAGGCAAATTCCAGGGGACAGTGAAGCAAAGAAAAAGTAAGTATATATCACTGCATTTTTCCCTTGATAATTTGGATACTGCAGAGACTGTCATGAGTTTTGATCCCTCTTTTATACAAGTGAGCAATACTTAAGTTGCAGTTGTGAGATTGGGCTTGGGGGCTTGACTAGATTATCTCCAGTTGTCCCTTCCAACCCTAAGAGTTCTGTGATTCCTTTAATGGGAACGGGATGTTATATACAGCCTTGTTTTCAGAGCAGCAGAAAACCTGTAGTTTCCATTAATTTCAAAGGAAAACAGGAATGTTTTGTTTCTCATAGAAACAGGTCTTCAGTCCTGTATCTCAGCTCCTTTGCTGAAAAGACAAAATTATATTTGCTTTCTTTAGGGAAAACATCTCCTCTTTGCTCAAGATGTGATGTGAAAGTGTCAAGCATTTTGATTGATTTATTATTTATATCTAATCTTCATAAAAAGGCTTGGAAACATTTTCTATCTCTTGTATTTCGTAATAAGAATAACACACTGATGTCTCCTTTGACAAGTCTTTCTGGAGTGGCTGGCTCATTTGCATATATAGACTCATAGAAACATTTGGATCGGAAGGGACATTAAAGATCATCTCATTCCAACCTCCCTGCTATGGACAGGGACACCTTCCACTAATCCAGGTTCTTTGGAGCCTTATCCAACCTGGTCTTGGTAGGTTTCCAGGGATGGAGCATCCACAGCTTCTCTGGGCAGCCTGTTCCAGTATCTCACCGCCCTCATACTGAAGAATTTCTTCCTTATATGTAATCTAAATATACTCTCTTTCACTTTAGAAGTTACTCCTTGTCCTATCAATACACTTGCCTGTAGAGTCCCTCTCCATTTTTGTTGTAGCCCCGCTGTAGGTACTGGAAAGCTGCTATCAAGTTTTTCTGGAACCTTCTCTCCTCTTAGGCTAAACAGTGTTTAATAGCTTGTGCTGAATTCTCTTTATTAAATAAGAAAACCTAAACCTAAGGGAATTGTTTCAATAGAAACTAAGAAATAAAATGCTGTTTGCTCAACATTTTGCTTTTTGTGCTTGGCTGAGGAAATGAGCATTTCCTTGAAGTGTCACTGGTTTAAATCTTTGTCAGGTCATTTAGAGATACAGTAGAGGCTGCATCAAGACTAGGGAGTCACTGTGCTAGGGGATGTGTTTGCACAATGAAGAAGAGTTTTTTATTAATTTTTTCTGGAGGAGGAATGGAGGTTTGAAGGGGTGAGGAACCTGCCCAAATGCTCTTGAGGACTCTGGTCAGACCCTTTGAGCTCTGGTGGGGGTTGTGTGTGCATTTGGATGTGCCAGGGCAGTAAAGCAGCCAGCAACTGTCTGTCCTTTCTCTGTGTCTCATGAGTTGTAGAAACTATTTTAGATTTTGAAAGCAAAAGTGATTTATCAGTCATCTGTTTTAATAGAGTTCAAACTGCATTAAAACCAGGGGTTGTGAAAATATTTCATAAACTTTCTGATGCTTTTGGATATTTACTTAGGTTGAAACCAACAAATGACCAGTAAGTGGAATTTTGCCAGTTTCCCCATGGAATCTATGGGTGATTGACAATGGCATTTATTGGGGTGTTGTTATTCCATGTTAGGATTCACACTGTTAAGTAATGTAATCATAATACAGCCTGGCATGTGGTCTGTACAGTGTATCTGTCCATTTCTCAAATTCTGTACAATATTGGTTAATATGAGAGTTGATTGGGGTTTTTTTTGGTGGTGTTAGGTTGTATCTTAGAGGTTGTAGGGGTAAGAAAGTTGTGAGCATAAATGTGTTCACTGTAGACAAAACCAGTAAGCTGTAAGTTAATCTTTTGTTAGTGAAGTGTGCAATAATGTTTGTCAGATGTCACTGCCACTGTTAGCTTTTCCTTCAGCCAAAATAGTCTTGCAGACTTTTGAAACTTCCGAATTGCAATTCTTATTTGTTTTGTTCCTGAGGTCTAGTTTATTTCTTTTAAAATAGTCAGCATTGAGAGATCTGTTTTGTAACATATTAAAGGAAATGGTTATAGTTTGTGTGAAGCTGTGTGCACCATGTATTCTCAATTTGTTCCTGAAGGCTGATATTGTGGGTATAATTTTTATTATGGTAGGCTTTTAAAAGTCTGTCTCTGCCCTTCCTGTGAGTAGTAATATGAGGAGCATGAATTTTGTGTACAGCCTTGCTGGTTTGGGATCGAATAATGTGCTGAACTTTAAGACTTTTGATTTTTAAGACAGAGCGAGTGAAACCAAAAAATAAACCACTGTCTGACCTTTTAAACTAGGTTTGATGCTGAAAGTGCTGAGGTCTTGAACTGGATTTCAAAATCAAAATCTACCATTCAGGCTGCAGACATCAAAGAATATAAGAAGATGAGAGACACTTCTAGCATGAAAGAAAAATTGAAGGTAAAATGGGGAGATAGAGCATGTTTCAGTGAATACTCTGCTTTGTATCTAAGCTGGCTGTCAGCTGGAGGTGTGAGCTGATCCGCATGCTTTGAGGGGATTAAGTCCCTCAGTTAAATAGTTTCAGAATTGGGCATACATGGAAATCTCTGACCAGCTGGACACATTTTTTTTGCTGGTATTGCTGCATAATCCACAGGAAATTTTAAAAACATATATTTCTGATGTCTCCCTTGGAGGTCTGAAAAATGTCTGCCTTCAGGATTATTATCTTTTGCACTAAGTAGCATATTTTGGTTTAATGTTTCACAGTTGGAAGTAGCCTTGATCGACACCACTTTTATAATTTTGGTAGAGATAGGCCAGTGGGGTGCTCAGACACCCCTTGAATCATGCTGTGACACTCCTCAAACACTGTACCACCCAAGGTCCTAAGTGGTTTGTTGTTATAATGCTTGGACGTGTTGTTTGCTCTATTAATTTTGGAGAAAACCTGATTGTTACAGCTTCTGTACAGTATTGCTGACCTGCAAGGCAGACTACATAAGTTTACAGAATCTTGTGGGAGCTGTGAAATAGCCATTGTATTTTCTTGCTTCCTTCTTCTTTCTTGGCAGGAAACGATTCTTGCTGTTTTCTGTTTCTTGAACATTCTTTGTTAATGAAGGTTAACTGGAGCGTTAGCAGGACCTGAATCTGCTTTTGAAATCAAAACCAGTACTTAAAGATCTCTATAAAGAGGCTCCTCCTTAGTGCTCTAGTGGAAAATGGTGCCAGTAGGAATGTTTGGAATGACAGTACTATTGGAAATAAAAACCAAAATAAGTATCTTGATATTTTATTTATGGATCTTTAAGGATGTTTATAGCACTTTAAAAGAGAGGCTCGGAGATGAACACCAGGTTCCCATGAACAGTACTGTTTTTAAATGATTAGTCTGTAAGCGGATAGGACAGAGTTTGTTCTTCCCAGCTGTGCAAATAAGTGCATGCTTCTGAATGTCCTGTAACAAGTCTACACCAGAGTAATGACCTTTGACATTAGGTTCAAGAAGATTTTATTTTGGAGATACTTTATTGTAATCACAGAGGATGTTGAAGTCGTGGTCTTGTGGCCGAGGAACTTATCTTTCCTTTGTGGATGTATTCTACCTATTGACTCACAAAGGAACGTTCACCAATATGTATAACTTGTGGGAGGAACTTTTTCCTGAAAAAGTCTTGGTAGTCACAGAGAATTTCCCTCCCCAATCTTTGTGAAGGAGAGTAAAGCACCAGAACTTACGAGAGTGGATTTCTAGTGTGCTGTAGTTCTTGTTGTTTGCACTTCTAGGGAACAGGTCTGTTGTTCCCTTCTACTGGAAAACACAGTAGCAATTGTAGAAATGAAGGGACTATTAAGAAGGTCTTTTCTCCACTGGTTCACATTAGAGAATTGCAGCTGAATTTTGGTTACAAGTGACTTGTTTTAGCTGGAGTCCCAATATCTTATTTCACACAGTGAGGTCGTCAAGCCTTTAAACAATATTTTATTCCTGGTGCTGTAGTACTACTCTCTTGCATGCCTGGCACTTGTGGGAGGTGACTCCTTTTGCATTTGTTTTCTGCACAAGCAGAACTAACACGCACCTCAGAAGGTGGTGTATCCAAGACAATGATGTGTTTTGGGTAGTAGTGGGAAAAGAGGTATTAGTGGGTGAAAGAGGGAAGTCAAAGAAAATAACCCTTGCTGCCACTGTATTCTTTTGGGATTCACTTTGAAGGTGATTGAAAAGGAAAGAGCTGAAAAAAGCCAGAAGTTAGATGAACTGAAACGAAGTGGACACATTCTATTGGATCAAATGGGAAAGGGTAAGCAACTTGGAGGTTTTTCTCTTTTGTGATTTAATCACTTGAGTTGCTGGGAAATAATACTGAAATACATTATCTCCTCCTTTCTCCCTCCATTTTCTTTCCTTTATCAGTCATTGTTACTTTCACTACTTAGTTGTGTCTTTTTTTTTTATTAAAGCTTTCACAAAAGCAATATTATTATTTATTAATGTGCATGTGTTCATTTGCAATCTTTTAAGGGGTATTTTAAGAAATTATTTCTATTTCAGTAACAATGCTAGTTAGATACTTTCAAGGAAGTGGATTGATTTTAAGTAAAAGTTGTAAAAAAACTGCTATAGAGAAGTTAAAATTTTGAAGCCAAATTTAAACTTGATATGCGTGTGTATCTCATTTTTTCACAGTTTTATCTGCTTTTGTAAAAACTATTAGTGTGTTTTTAATGATACAGTCACAATCTATGTCTCAAAGGCAAAGAGAGGAATCTATATGATTGGGAAAATGATTTCCAATTAAAACCCTTATCCATGGGATCTTATAACTGACATCCATGACAGTTGAATCTTTAAGCCTTGCCAAAATCTTGTTTCATATTGAAAAAACTCCATCAGTGCAATGATATCTCTATGAAAGAGATGTTCATATCATCTAGAGGCAATCTTTTAGATCTGCTGTGCGCTTGACTTCTGGTGAAGTTATCACTGGTAGCATTCAGACAGGAGAGAGAATGGTATTACTGTCTTGCATAATGACCAGCATCCCTTTTGGAAAATGCTGAATTCCAGTGGATTTCTGGGCAATCACATTTTTTTGCAGTCTGATGCTTTGCTTGTATGCCCCAATTTACTAAGCATGTCTAGTTAAAATACTTTTCCCTCCTTGCTAACTGCAGCTGAAACTTTTTACGGTGGGTGCTATTTCCCTGAAGCTGATGGCTGAAAGCCACTGGTTTGACCTGGAGCTTGGCTTATAAAAATTTTTAGATGTTCCTTGTTTTAAAACCCAAACCCAAACCAATCAATCCTGCCTTCCTCTTTCTTTTAGCTGTGATAGGTCATGGTATGAAACCACCATCTGTTAACCATAATGAGAAAAACATAGTTGAAAAGCTGCTTTGTATCAGCAAAGACTAAGGTCAAGAATTTGCATTCTAGCTGATTGTCATCTTAAAGGTTGGGATCTATAGAAAATAACCAATCTCAAACTTCTTGTTTTGTTAGGGTCTGATAATGTGCTCTGTCCAGCTCAGGCTCACAGCCTTTTTCCAGACCTAGGCCCAGCTACACCTGCGTGGAATAATGCACATTGTTGAGATGAAGAATGAGGGATGGGAACACCTTGCTTTTGAAACGGTTTATTGTTCAAGTAGCCAGATAAGATATCAGAATCAAGGTGTGAGATTTAGAAGCAACAAGTCAGCCATAGCTCACGGAAGACATGAGTTTCTTCTTTGCATAGCAATATATAACATTTTAGCCCAGTAGGCAGTTGACACAAAGCTTGTTTTCACTTATTAACCTATCACCTTTGCTTAATTTTGCTGCACTGTGTCTCTCTTAGCCAATAAGCTGACAGGTCATGTACTCACATACCCCTCTACTACAGTTTCCAGATCTCTAACCTACACTATAACTCACACTATTACAGCTTAAACCTCAAACTATTTTACTTAATGTAATTTCTTACCTACTCTAGGCATATTCTTACTTACAATTATAGGAACATAAGTTTATAATTTCTGTACCCAATGTCTGTGTACCTCAATGTCTGTGTACCTCATCACTACATCAATCCAAGCTCTTTCCAAGGCTGCAGATCCAACCCTTCAGCATCTGCAGAAGTTTCTATTATTTGGTTTCCGATAGCACAGCACTGGCGCATTTGTGCCTACATCCATTTCTATCCTGGGAGAGGTGCAGGCTGTGCCATAATGGCAGTGACTGGTCTTTGTGTGCGTGCTCCTCCCCTGTGGCTGCTCTGGTGTTGGTGTGCCAAGCCTGTGGCTGATGTGTGAGCACAGGGGCATCTATGGACCAGGGTCATCAGGTGCTCTTGTAGAAGCTGGCTGGCTGCCCTGACCAGAGATTTGGGCTCTACTTGTGCTAGTGGTTCAGCAAAAAAAAAATCCTCCCTGTGTCTTTCCTCAAAATTAGAGTATCTCACTCTACATTTTACTAGCAATTAAAGTTGAAATGGTGCTAGTAATAAGTATAGATTTATAGATATTGGACTGGAAATCAAATAATTTTGTATATTAATGTGAAAGTGCACTTGTATTTGAAAAGAAAAAAGGTTAAATGCCTGTTAATGAAAATGTGTTGTAGTTAATATAACAATAATTTGTATAATCTTTGTAGAAGGACTCCCTACAGTGGATATAAAATCTATGATGGAGAAAATTTTGTCGGGGTGGAAAGATGTGGTTCGAAATTTAGAAGAAGTGGCCAGAAAGATAAAGTACCAGGAAGATATAAATGCTTATTTAAAGGAAATGAATGAGCTTGAGAAGACTTTAAATGAGAAGGATGACTGGCTTAAAAATGACACTTCTTCAGCATCTCAGTCCTCAGCAGTCCAGAAAAACTTATGTCGGGTAAGTTTGGCTCAGCTTGTTAATTTGGATTGGAAGCTGTCAGAAGCACAGCTCAAGTCAGAAGAGCTTGGCCTAGTCAGTAAGAGAACTCCATTTCTAAGGCATGCAGGGCACCTGATTTGACTGGAAGATTTTGGAATGTCTGTCACTCAAGTGATTCAGTGTTGTCACCCTAATACTGTGGGTGAGCTGTGCTGCAGTAGTGTACTAAAATCTTTGTGTTTACAGGGCAAGTGTGAATTTTGGTTTTGGTTTTTCTTTTACAGCAGGAGTTAACTCATCTTGTAAGCCTGAGTCCGCAGTTGGAAAATCTGAAAGCCACCTGCAAGACATTGACCTCCCAGCCCAATCCTCCGAATTTCATTCAGGAGAACTTGAGTGATATTCTTAATCACTTCAAAGTGACTCGTCAGAAACTAGAGGAACATCACCAACAGCTGAAAAAACGTAAATAAATAAATAAACATAAACATATATGTTTTAGCATAAAGCTTCCTGCTTACTTGTGTTCTGATTTTTTTTATTGTTTATTTTGAGCTGACTGAAAGCTCATTGAATTCTGGTAGAGTTTTTGTAATGTTTGTGCTAGGCTTTGTGTCAAACTGACAAAATTATTTTATTCACCTGGAAGAATATGGCCTCTTCTCTGCACAGTTCAAAAATCTATTATTCCATGGTGTTTAAAACCATTATGCAAGGATGCAACATTCCTGAAACCTCATTGAAATACTTAGCAAGGCATATTTAAGGTAGAAAATATAGCTCAAAAATCTGTCTCTCTCTGGTACTTAGAGAAATAAATATTCTGTAATGAAATTCTAGAAATGAAAAGTAGAAGATTAGGAGAACCTTGTAAAATGAAAGTGTGCATGTGAAATTTATTATTTTTCATAGCTTTGAGCACATTAGTCATACATAATTCCTTTTGGAAATTTCATCTCTGAAGTGATTTGGAATCTGGCTTACTTTTCAGGCAGTTTCTACTTGGGTTGTTGCATTAAAAAATTCAGTATGAGCATTCAAACCAGTTGTGCTGGTTTCTGAAGGATTTTAAATGTAGTGCATGAAATATGTAGTTCTACTTATACTTCACAACTGAATAGTGACAGCACAGACCTGTAAGAGATTATTTTTTTCTTAGTTTTTGTTTCGGAGGAATTTGAGGAAGTGTTTTATTAACAGCCTCAAGTGGAAGAGCATTAACACTCTATTCCGTGTGTAATAAAAATAGGCTCAATTACAAAATTAAGCCATCTGTACAGTGTGTTGCACCAGGCCTGCAACAATACTTCAATTATATCCATGCAGAAAACTGTATGAATGAGGTATCTGTCAGCCATGTTCAAATTACAAGGGTGTGTTTTCATTCTTACTGTGACAAATTATTACTTTATAGCTGTTTTGAGTTCATGGACTTGTGAGTAATTTTATTGGTATTTTGGTAACTATGTCATGTGACAAAAATACTTTTTTTTGGTGTCACATCACTTGAGGTGTTATTGGTGTACTTGAACCAGTTATTGCTTGGTAGGAACACTGTATATATTCTAATACATTAAATTTGTGTTTGTGTGTCTTTTGAATGAGACAACCTATTGCTGAAGAGCAGAAGGAAATGTCAGTACAGGGTTTTAGCTGTTTATTTACAGCATAGTTTGAATTGCTGCAAGGTAAAAACTTCCAGAGCTATGTAACTGGTGGAAACAACTGGTGGTGTAACTTAGGCATTTGTGAACTTGGCAGGCTTTGACTGACAGAAGGCCACCTCTTCTTATGGCTCTTCTTTGAGCCTCTGAAAACTCCCCCATGGAGTGTTACTCAGTCCTATCTCTATGGGCATTTTTTAGATAGCAATCAACTCAATTTTTTTTGTCACTGGGAAACTATTTTAACTATTTTCTTCTCCTTCAGGATTTTCTGTAGTTAATGAGAGTGCACCTATATGCTTTTATTAATGTCCTTCCCCCCCTCCTTTAAATTGATCTGACTTTTTGAGAAAAGGAAGCTGGATAACTCTGATTCTCTGAAAAGGTTGACTCATTGCTATAAATGGTAGGACAGTTCTGACAGTAAGCTGTTGAAAAGCTACCTGGTGAGTCACAACAAGGCTTAGATTAATTTTCACTTGTGGCAGTAACAAAATTGCTTAGGAATCCAGGGCCAGAGAATGTACATACCACAGTACAGGATTTACAGGCAAAATCCTGTTTGCTGCAGTTATTCCAATTGGCTGTTTTCATTCTGAAATTCAGTGAGGTGCTGCCTCCTGCCTAGGATTCCACAGGGCTGGATCAAACAAATTTTGGGATGTGGTTGAAGATGGCAAGCAGATATTCTAGCCAAACTCGAATTCCCTTTTAACTCTTTCTAGATGATGTCTCTGTTCTGGCAACAGGCTGAAAGCCTGCGTGGTAAATAAATTAAAAAAAGTAAAAAAGCAACCCCACAAAGCCTACTCTAATATGTGTTGTATGTATTTATATATATACACACATACATATTTATGACTATATACCAATATATACCATTTATACTAGCTTATTTAGTTCCTATATATGGTGTGTGCATTTAATCTTTAATGTATGGCTGTTATATTTGCTTTACTGTGTTTTGTGTATATATAGTAGATATATAGATATATATATATTGTATTTGCAGATAAATTGCAGATATATCTAAAGCTTAAAAATGCAAAATACTAAATTTAGATGGTTTATATATTTTAAATACTATGGATTTTTCTTGCTATAATAATATCTAATTTAAATACTATCGATTCTACAACCCCTCCCACCCAGACAGATTTAGGTGCTTAAATGTATAAAAAAAGTTTCTGAAAATGGTTTTGAGTTTGTAAAATTTTTGTGAGGTTTAATTGTATATTTATTATTATATTCCACATATTTATTATATATTTAATGTTTTTAAAGGAAAAAATAATGCTATCTGTTGAAGAGTATTTTTAGCTCTTGGAAACTTGATTATGTTCACATCACCTATGGTTTGGGTTCAAGTGTATTTCCTTACGTTGTGTTTTGTTCCCTTACTCTTCTACATGGTGCCAGAGACAGAAAGCCAGCCGAGCCGTGAGTACGTGGAGTCCCTGCATCAGCTGAAGGACACGCTGAGTGAGCTGGAGGGCAAGCAGCACTCCATTGCCAGTGGCCTGAGCGAGCCCAGCAAGGTGGAGAACGCGCTGCAGCAGGCAAAGGTAACTCTCACCTTAGCACTGAAGTAAGGAAGTTACTCCACTGCTGTCATCCTCTGTTCTCCTGCCTTGTTTTCAGTGGCGTGGCTAAACACACACAGAGGGGTGTCGGGGACGTGGAATCTGCTTTTGGAGGTGGCTTGCTGGGCTATCAGGCTGCTGAGTGACACATCCAGGCGAGGGCTGGATATCTCTAAGCCTGCAAGGCTTCACAGTCTACAAGGCTTCTCTTGCTGCCTGTTTCAGGAGATGAGGCTGGGAGCTGGGATGCTCAGCCAGGGGAAAAGGACCTCAGATGGCCTTGGTGGCTTCCCCAAGCACTTTCTGGTGTGCATGTCCCTCCTGTGCTCAGGAGCTGCAAATCAAATATTAGAGCCCCCAGAGCACCCCCCTTCTAGAGGCTGGGTTGGATCAGGTTGGTGACCTGATCCAAGATCTGCTCCTCTGTTGCTGAGTGCAGTTGTAAGGAAAACCAGGAGCTGGGACCTGCCTTTCCCTCTGCTGGGAGCTGCCCCTGCCTGACCCACACCACTGTCATGCCTGTGCCTGGCCTGGTGGGGCCTTCTGTGCTTGGGAGGCCATGTCCCTCCCTGGGGCATGGTGGACTCCAACCCTACCTCTGCCCTCCTGAAGGGGCTGCGGTGTGCAGGCTTTCAACCCTTCCAAGCACTGGGAAAAGCCCACCCAGGTGTGAGGGGTCTGCCTGCTCAAGCTGTCTGAGGGTCAGCTGGTTAACAAACCCATCCTGCCGCATCCTGCTCGGGTCTTTGGGGAGAGTAACTGCGCTTCTCTGACCTCCAGACTGCCTAGCAAAGGGAAACAGTGCTTATGAGCCATAAAGGTAATTGATAAAAAATTTTCTCCAGTAGAATCAATGTTTTGTTTCCTGTTGTGAACTTATGAAGTAGACAAAAATTTATAGATGACAGCTGCTTTGCAAATACCACATACTGAGGCAGGGATGGACCTCTGTCCAGGGAGAGAATTCTGCATCTCCAGTACTTTCCCCCTGCCTTTTTTTTTCTGTTTGTTTGAAAAAACTCAGTAAATACTTCTCTGCCTGCTCCACCACCCTCCACAGTCAGAAGCATGTGTTTTTCCCTGTGTGGTGGCCTAATAAGGCTGCAGGTGACTCTGGAGGAGCTCTTGAGCTCTGGTTGCTGGGTGCATAGATGTTGTTATATCATTCTCTATTTAGCTGAATGATGGTTTTTAGAAGTCCAGTAAACTGATATTAGTGCTTTGGGGTTTTTTTGAACCAGGAGATTAAAACAAGCTTTGATTCTTTGATTTTCTATTTTGTGTTGCTTCTATATTGTTTAAACTTGGCGGAGATTTTCTGGTCCATATGCTATGTGAATTGCAATGACATTTAGCCTTTGGAGGCTTGTCTTTTGCTGCCTCTGCTCAGTTTTCTTCAGAGTCTAATTACCCTGAAAAGACATACTATGTTAGTGTAGGTGCTTTAATGTTAGAAAGTGACAAGAGAGGGGAACAAACTGTATATGAGGAGCTGCTTGTGGATCTTGGATTGTTTAGCTCTCTCCACACTGTAGCAGGCACTAGTAAGTGCTTTATCTGTGGTCTCCTGCACAGAGAGCTCTTGCTTTCTGACACAAACATTCCTCTTCCCAGTCTCATTGCTACCTTTCTACCTGTCTTAGAGGAAATGGTGCACTTTCCAGGAAAAGAAACACAATAAATGTAAAGTAAATCTAAGAACATGAACAGTTTAAAAAAGATTCTTCCTCGGTAGAAAGACAGCAAAATATGTATGCACACATCCTGCTTGTACATATTAAATGCATATGCTGGAAAATTAAATCCAATGACTTGATAATAATTTCATGTGTTCATTGTGAATTTCCTTGAAGCAAATTTGAAGCACAGTAATCAAAACTGAGTTCAATGAAATGGTAGAATTTTTCATATTTTGGCTTATACCTTCAGCTGCTTTTTATCATATTAGTAAATTAGCTCTTCCAAATCAAGTGGCTCTTCATATCGGCAATGTCATAGTGAATATATTCTGAATATATCCTCCCTGTATCTCATCTGGGAAAGTAGGTTCAAAACTTGAGTATCCAGAGCGTGTTTTGCAACTAAGACATTATATTTCACTTTACAAAACTTGGAAGAACACACTCGGCTGGTTTGTGTGTGCTTTTAAAAAACAAACAGACTTGTGTGGGGGGGAATGGAAATACTGAGTTCCTGGTCTGTCTGCATTGCAGTTTCCTGTGTGAGTGCAGTGTGGCACAGCCATTGCTTTGTCGACTTGCGTGCCAGTTCTGTGCAGCACACAAGAGGCGTCGATGCCTACGTGTGTTGAGCTATGTATGAGGCCAAGCTTTGCTACCCCTTCTGTAGTCTCGGCTGCTGCACCAGTACAGCAGCTGCAGGTTTTGCTGCTTAAAAGGTTGGTTGGACCTTTCTGCTGCAATAAGGGCCATGATTGGAGTATCAGAGTATCAGAGTCTGCCCTCTGCACAGCGAAACTTTTGATGTCCTTGCACTTGTATGTAAGTTTTGTATACATACTTATGGTATGGCTAATACTGGAAGGAGGCTTTTTATTTCTTTGTTATAGACAGTTTGTGAGACACTGGAAGGCCAGAAGCCCAGAGTAGATAAACTTGCTGAAGAAACAAAGGCTTTGGAGAAGCATGCATCTTCGGACATAAAAAACACCTACGTGCAAGAGTTCAAGGATGTGCAGGGACGCTGGGACAAGTTAAAGCTCAAGATTTCCAAAGATGTTAAACTACTGGAGGAAATTATGCCCAAGTTGAGAATGTTTGAGGTAAAACGAAAGGATATTTTTTTTTTGGGGGGCGGTTGCATAACTCAGTTGCTTTAGAGACTTTTCTTTATCTGTGTTCCTTCAGGAGTCCAGATGAAACTGATTGAGAAGTGGAATGTTGATGATCCACTAGTCTGGCAGAGGCAGAAAGCATATATTGTATATCTGTAGCAGCGTAGAAGTGGAATTCTAATGTGCCCAGGATATTATTTTGTCTTCCAATAGAAATACTTTTCACTTAAAACTAGTGTCCCTGTCTTTCCATAAGCAAAGGTTATGCTAAGGTCAAGGATATTCCAGCTGTGCTGTTGATCCCAGTAGAGGCATGATCTTCAGTGTGATTGGTATCAGATGCCCGCTAGTCTTAAAGTGTAATTCCATCCCTGCTGCAGAAAACCTGCTCCTTCAAGTGGGGTTTTGGTGAACAGTAATGAAGAATTGGTAGAAGGAAGTTTGAAAAGGGAGTAAAGAACATGCATGGTATAGTTACTTCCAGTTCCAGCCATGGCCTCTGAAGTGACAGGAAGGACAGTTAAAAAATTAAGGTTACTCAGCCCTGTGCCTATGAAATCTTACAGGACTGTTCTGAGAACAAAATTAGGTCCTGAGCAAGATGTCAGAAACTTTCCTATTACCTTAAAAAGAAGCACAGAAGCCAATAAGGAAATTATAGCAGAAGAAACAATGGCAGCAATTATTAAATAGCTGCTTTATTAATATTAAATTAATATTATAATTATTGAGTAACTGAAAATGAAAGAAATATCTACTGATGCTATCTGTTGAAATATGGGCCTTGTGTTGTGTTTTCTTATGAACTGTATTTTTAAGTACACAATTCTTGTGTTTTCTAAATGTTTTGTAAAGCTGTCAGTGGATGGACAGTTGTGTTCTCTGATTTTTCCTTTGGTACTTTTCTATAGAGTTTTTTGTAGTCTAGTACTGTATAAATAAAAATGACAGCCTGGAATAAGTTGAATAAAAATGCTGTGGATGACACTGGGAACAGCAGGATGTAACTTGTACTGCAGGAAAGATTGGTATGGCAGCCTTGGTGTATGGCCCTGCTGCAGACACCAAACTGGGGACGCAAGTTTGGAGAAGATCTTGCCCAGATTAGCTGGACAAGACCTCCTTGGCCTAACAGAGGAGTTGAAGTACCTGGCTATTAAAGGGGAAAATAAATTGACATGGGGGGAGAAAAAAAACTGAATGTCAGTGCTTGGAGGACATGTGGTTTATGTTCAACTACATGCGAATATTAGTTTATTTTTAATATTTTTTTTCCCCTAAATCACCTTAAAAAATGGACATTTCCCAAAACAACACTCCTCACGTTTAGGTTTTTGAAAAGAAACAATGTAAATATTTTAATTTTAACAGTGAGCAGACAGGTGAACAATGACTAAGATGCCTTGTTAGTCTGATGAGCATGTCAGTGGCAGATCTGTCTGAGTCCAGCTGCTTAGGTGCCTCTTGTGATGTGACAGAGGCTCCCCCAAGCTGACAGCGCATGCATTAGTGACATGAACTAGCAGTTTTACTGGGGGACTGTAATATTCATGTGATGGAAAGAGTAGACAAGGCTCATTTTGTCAGTTTTGTATCTTGTTTTTTCTAGAAGAAATTTTCTTTATCTTGTATTTCGTTATCATACCTCTAGTAATGTATGGCTTGCTGCAGCTTTGATTATGTATCATTTTGAGATCTTTTAAATCTGCTGCATGGCTGTACATCATGTGGTTTTTCTAGGAGTGAACAAGTTAAGGTTCAGCACGTTAGATCTTTGTTCTTGCCTGGAATAAATGTCAAAAACTGGTCCTGAAGAAGTGAAGTTCCATAAAGAAGACATGATAGCAGAATTCCAGTACCTAAGGGGACCTTCAGGAGAGCTGAAGGAGAGCTTTTTACATGGGCTTGTAGGGATAGGACAAGGGATAATGGGCTCTGAACTGAAAGAGGGTAGGATTAGACTGGATATTGGGAAGAAATTCTTTACTGTGAGGGCAGTGAGACTCTGGAACATATTGTCCAGAGAAGCTGTGGATGCTTCATCCATGGAAATGTTCAAGACCCATTTGGATGGGGTCTAGTGGAAGATGATCCTGCCCAGGGCTGGTGGGTTGGAACTGGATGATCTTTAAAGTCCCTTCCAACCCAAACCATTCCATGATGAGGATGTTCATGTCTAAAAATTGTGAACTCTTGTACATCAACAGCCTACACTGGTTATTTGACCACTGATAGTTATTTACCTGTGCAGTGCAGGAGCATTTACTTAATTAAACTTTTGTAGGCTTGGTTTGTGATTCAGCAAGTTATTTAAATGTGTGTCTAACTTTGAGTAATCCCACTTAATTTCCTTCAGCTACTTATATAAACAGCTTATTGTAAGAAAGCTAAATTAGTTGTGTGCTGAAGTGCCTTGTCAAAAGGCAGACTTTATAAATACATATTTTTTTACATTAAACCATGGTTCACTGTTAAGCATCCTAGGATTTTTTTTCTTTTGGAAAATGATTTTCAGGCTAACCATCTGCAGGAAATTCCCCCAAAATGCAAAAGGAATGAAGCAAATGTAATGATTTAACTCTCTAATAGTAGCATTGGTCTAAAAATAAGCATGAATTTTGTCTAATGGGTTTTCGTTAATACAGACATTTTTTGGGAAACAGCGTGTAACGCTTTTATCTTGAGAAAACTGTTAGTGTAAAAGATTTTTTTTAAAAAAATGAAGTGTATGCTTTCCTCCTCTGTGACATGCAGAGTAGAAGGTGAAGCTGATGTTCTGTGGTGATGATTGTTTCAGGATAAATAGATTACATCTATTAAAAACTCCAACCAAATAGTCCAAAAATGTTGAGTAAAAGAAGTACAGCCATATTAATAAAAAATGTCAACCATGTAAGTTGGTTGAACCAGGGGAAGAAAAATCCCTCTTTGTACTTTGTTGGTTTTGTTTGTAAGGATGATTTGGAACATCCACGATTGCATGGAAAGGAGATGGCAATGCTTGTCTCCTTCCCTCCCTCCTTCCCTTCCTACCTCACTGCAGGGTATAAAGCAACTGCCAATTGTTAGATCACATAATTCTGAAATTAGGTGTGTGTTTACCTTTTCCCCCAAGAGTTGTTCTGGTGAGTACAATAGCTGCTATTGCCTCAAACAGCTAGGCTAGTTTTCTTTTTAATTTTAGTGATTAGTCTGATCATTTGTGCTTTGTTTTTTTTTTTCGTTTTGTGTGTGTCTTGTTTATGCAAATGGATTTCCCAGCATGATTTCTACCTGAAAAATACATTTAGCATTATCCACTCCTCTTTTCCACGTATGTATTTTTATAGGGCTCTCTGTTTTCCTTGGGAGTGCAGTTTTCAAACAAGTGTGCAAACAGTAATGAAATTTTTTGTCATAGTTTTTAGGCATATTTCCAGCCTTCAGCCAGGTCCTTTCTGTGAAGACTAACCACATAATTCTTGAAGCCATGCTGTTCTCCTTACCTGATCCTGTGCTTTGGTGTGATAGATAGCCTGGAACAGTGCAGTGTCATTTAAACCGTGCTCTGATGGATGGAAGAATATCACTATTGTGGACTTAATATTCATATGAATTTGAGAACAGAGAAATATGGGACACCCCTCTTCCCCTCAAAAAACCCAACAAAACAAACCCAAAAAGTAAATAAAAGTTGGTCTGATTCAAAACCAAGACTATGCCAGTAGCTTGTAGAATACCCTTTGCAAGCTGCTAGAAGTTGAAATGCAACAGACATATATTCTTCATCACAGCAATGTATCAACTGTTCCTTACTATATTTGATTTAGACTGACTCAAAAGTTGTTCAGAAGTGGATGGATGGTGTAAAAGACTTCTTAATGACAGAAAAGTCTGTTCAAGGGGATACTGAAGGAATTCAAAGGCAACTTGACCAGTGCACAGTGAGTTTTGCTCTTATATGGAGTCTTTTGAAATAAAAAGAAGCATTTCTTCCTTATTACTTTGTTTGTATTGTTAAGTACTGTCCATATAGCACATTAAACCCACCAGAAAAAGTTTTATCTTTCTTCAGGGCATGTTTGAGTTGGTTTCTGTCTTGCAGCTATAATATTTTGTGCTTTTCAAAGGTCTTCACTGCAGTTACAAATATGTATCTACAAGTTGGCACTATTTCCTCTATAAAAGGTTTATATATTTTTCCCAATTTTTTTGTGATTATGGAATTGAATCTGTGTTGAAAAGTGCCTTCTGCATTAAATTTCCAAGGGTAGTAAAAGTAAGAAGCTTTTACTTAATAATAGTTATTCTAATGAAAGTCCTAAAGTTTAGAATTGTATTTATCTTACAAGGAAGATTCCTGGCTAGTCAGTGGCACATAATGGTCACAGTTATGTAGAATTTCATCTTATAGTAAGTAATAACAGTGTACCTTCAAATGTTTGTTTCCAGGAGAAGAATATAAAATGAGGTACACCAGTAATAGCAGAATATTTAATGCATGTAATCTTCAAACTTGTGTTGTTTTGATCTTGGCGTTTGGCATATGAAATTGTTTATGCTGTGTATGGCAAGTTGTACTTTGTTCTTTAGTTTCATAGTTCTAATGTTTTGAATCAGTGAAGGATTCTTAGAAGCAGTCTGGTATTGATCTGGTCACAGCATTGATCTGCTCTAAAAAGTTTTTCTGGAATAATTAAAAGCTGCAAAATTATTGATACAGTTCTAAATTAATGTAATATCTTGTTGAAGAACAACATTCATTTTCTCTGATGTGTGTTTAGGTGTTTATCAATGAAATGGAGACAATTGAACCATCACTGAAAGAGATGAAAGAAATAGAAGCTGCCTTAAGAGCTCAGCCTATGGCAAGCATAAATACTTGGACAAAGTCTAGACTAGTAGACTGCCAGACTCAGTGGGAGAAGCTGAGCAAACAGGTGAGCTCTCCACGTTTGTAGTGCTTGCTTGTTACTGCAGCTGTCTGGTTGTGTGGCAGCCACAGCTGGATTGTGAGGAGGTAAAGCAGTGAGGCAGTGGGGTGAGAATGTCTTACTTGTTTCACTGTCAAAGTGGCTGAAGTCCTCCTTGAATGTGCACATTTCTTTAGACCTGACTGGAAGGAGCAAAATAAACTCTTTAATTGTTAGTAATTAAAAATTAATCTGTTCACTTTGCTTTATGCTCCTCTTTCTGGAGAGTGTGGGAGGAAAGTCTTTTTTTTTGTTGTTTCTGAAGTCTGGAATATTATGCTGTCCCTGTGTAATTTTTATCTGCTTCCAAGCAGCTTTGAAAAAGAAAATGCTATAAATAGACTACCACTCCAGTGTATTTAGTTGTTTCTTTTGGGTGGAAGCTTTCTGCTGTCTATAGAAATATACTTCTTTTGTTGTGATTGCTGATGAAAATCTGTTGGAGAGCCTTGCTGTTGATGAGAATCCAGAGTGTCTCAGTTGTGGAAAGAAGTGAGGCCTTGAAGAGCGTTTTATTGCTCAGTGTAATGATGCATCTAACTATACGATACTTGTAATCAGAAGAGGATTTTATTCTGTTTGACTTTTTACAGGGCTTGTTACCAGTTTATGTTCAATGAAAGGGAAAAAAAAGTCATTTCTCCTTCCCTCACTTTTTAGATTTCGTTGATCTGCTAAAAAGGGTTCATAAGTTTGTGTGTGTAAAAGTGTTTTGTTAATTAAAAAGGCCTGGAAATGTTTTGGTAGTAAAATATTTTGACAAAGACTTGTGTTTTTTCACATGTACAAGGACATTTAAGTAACAAAGCTGCTATTTCTTCTTCCACCTTGGATTCTAGATCATTAGTCAGAAAAATCGCCTGTCTGAAAGTCAGGAAAAAGCTGTAAATCTGAAGAAGGATTTGGCAGAGATGCAAGAATGGATGACCCAAGCTGAAGAAGAATATTTGGAGAAAGATTTTGAATACAAGTCCCCTGAAGAGCTAGAGAATGCAGTAGAGGAAATGAAGGTCAGCAATGCCAGGTCATTGTAGAGGCCTGATTAAAGAAAACAAAACTTTACGGCTTTGGGGGTTGACCTTTTATGGAATTATATTTGTGGAAAAGAGTTCAGGTCATGACAAGATTAGTGGTATTTTTCATTTTTGCTTTGTGGAATTTTTGATTTTTAAATCATAAACTATAAAAGCAGATGTTATTTTTGGCCATGAGGGGTAGGGAGTTCATAATAAATAACAGCTTGCTCAGTTGTTGAGTCAGACTTTTTATGTATAACATATTAAACATTAGAAACATGGAAAAAATTTGCAGGAGACAAAACTTGAAAAAGGTGTCATCTTTTATTTCTATCTAAATTCGTTGTTGTGAAAACATTTTTCTGCTTCTACCTCTTGGACCTCACTGTCTTCTCCCCTAAATATTATAACTCCACATTTAGAAAATCACTTTACAACAGGGATGTTGTAAGGTTATCATGTGTTTGTCATCTGTTGCAAACAGTGATCTTTTTTTTAATACCATGAGTTGGAAGAGATACACAAGGATCAGTGAGTGATATTCATGCTTGCTTCTCTAGTTTTGGATCTGGTGGCCAAATAAATGGAGAGGAAGGAGATATTTTTGTCTCATTATAATATTGTCAGTTGAACAGATAATTTTCTTGGATATAGGTACAGAGTAAATAATTCTCTGATTTTTTTTCTCTGAGTTCAGTCATATCTTCATAAGTGTTTTGACTTGTGTGTACACTTTTTAAATGAGTATCCATTATACTTTTACTTGACAGATCATTAAAGAAAAATTTCTCCCTTACAAGTACTTTGACAAAGCCATTTGAAGTTTCGAATCGCCCTTTTTGAAGGGGTTTTCTGAAGCAGTCCTTAACAAGAGTTTTAATATATTCATGTCCTTTGAAGCCACTTGAGATCACATAGTCTGACAGCTGGCTGAACACAAGCCAAGGAGAGAAAAAGCCTTCTTTTCATTGGCAAATCTGTGAGACTTTTAGCACATTTACCTTTGTCAAATCCAGATTATATTACGTATATTATGACAGTTATGTCGGTGAGCCTGTAAGCTTATTGTAACACTTACAGTTCCCTTTCATTTGCAGTAAGAATATTATCCTGGGACTACTTTTAGGACTGGGAAAGAGCACTGTCTGGATTTGGCTCATTTTTGGTTTTAAGTTTGCCAGTTCTGCTCTCATTTGAACAGAGAGTGGAGCTCCTGCTGACATTAGGAGGAATAGGTTTAAGATAAGTCTGTGTGGTTTTTGAAAATCCTGCCATAAAATATATTTCTGAAATTTACTTTTTTTTGTCCTTCTGTTAACTGACTTTTAAAAAATTGCCTTACATTTAGAAGACATCTTGAAGTATATGTACAAAAATTATGCTGAATTCTGCTATATAGTGTAATGCCTTATTTATCAGAGGTATTTTGTCTTCATAAAAGTGTTCTTGAAACCTGAGAAGAAAGATATGGAACAGTCTCTATTTCTGGAGGCTTTTATTTGTCTCAGCAGGAAGATTCAGACTGGTCTGCATGATCTGTCTTCCAGCTATCCTTCTTCCTCAGTTCTGGCTAAGGCAAAATTTGACAAGTGATAATACAGTTTCTCCAGACCTGCGTGTTGTAGTGTACTTACCTTGTATATGTGTTGCCAGACTCCTCTGGGTGTAGTTAGATTGAAAGAATTCTTCTAGCTGTCCTTTTTGTGTGTTCCTCGAGCACACCCAGCAGCTGTGAGGGAGGTGCCAGCTTTGTAGTTGCACAAACTACAGTTACCAGTCCTGGGTAATTACACCATCTTTCCTTGACAACTTTCGGGAGATAAGATGAGCTTCAGAGCTCAGTAACTTTCTGTAAATTCACCCTACCTTTTTCTTCAAGATATATTTATTTTTAGCAAATATCTATTTTTCTTTTTCTTCTGGTTAATTTGGTTTTTTATTTGCATGATAGCATAGAAATAGCACCGAACTTAATTTTTTTTTTCTTTGAGTCATGATTTTTTTTAGTGAACAAACCATAAATTGTAAATATATCTGTATGCTTAATAAAATAAGATTTTTCAACACTTTCTAACATGACCTGAATTCCATGCAAGTTAGTGCTGTATTTGGTTGTGTTCAGGCCCAAGAAATACATTGGCTGCAAGACTTCCAATGTGAAGCTGCTGATCTTCGATTTGAATGGTCAGTAGCTGAATGTAAGGCCATTGAAGGTTGATAAAGTAATATGTTTTTTTTGACAGAGAGCGAAGGAGGATGTGTTGCAGAAGGAGGTGAGGGTGAAGATTCTCAAAGACAACATCAAGATGTTGGCCACCAAAGTGCCGTCCAGCGGTCAGGACCTGGTGACGGAGTTGAATGTTGTGCTGGAGAACTACCAGCTACTGTGCAATCGGATCCGGGGGAAATGCCACACTTTGGAGGTAAGAATGATAGCTCTCTGCTTAGATATCTGTTCAATTCCTTTATTGATAAGGGTATCAAGTATACCCTTAGTAAATTTGCGGATGACACCAAGTTGTGTGGGAGTGTTGATCTGCTGGAGGGTAGGAAGGCTCTGCAGAGGAATCTGGACAGGCTGATTTGGTGGGCTGAAGCCAAAGGTATGAGGTTCAACAAGACCAAGTGCCAGGTGCTGCACTCGGGTGACAACAACCCCATGTAGTTCTACAGCCTAGGGAAGGAGTGGCTGGAAGATGTCCAATGAAAAAAGGACCTGAGGGTGCTGGTACACACCCATGGAATGTGAGCCAGCAGTGTGCCCTGGTGGATCAGAATGGCATCTTGGCATGTGTTAGAAATAGGGTGGCCAGCAGGATTGGCAAAGTGATTGTCCCTCTGTATGTACTTGGTGCTGGTGGGGCCACGCTTTGAGTGCATTGTCCAGTTCTGGGCCTTTCACTAGAAGGCGGGCATTGGGCTGCTGAGAAGGATGGCAAAGCTGATTGGAAGGTCTGGAGCACAAGAGCTATGAGGAGCTCCTGAGGGAGCTGGAGTGTTCCTGTGGAGAAAAGGAGGCTGATGGGTGATCTTATTGCTCTCTGCAGCTGCTTGAAAGGAGAGTGTAGCCAGGTGGGGTTTGGCCTCTTCTCTGAGGCCAGTCACAGGGTAAGAGGAAATGGCTTCAAGCTGCTCCAGAGGAGGTTTAGGTTGGGCATTCAGAAGAATTTCTTCACACAAAGAATGATTAAACATTGGAATGGGTTGCCCAGGGATGTGTTGGAATCCCTGTCTCTGGAGGTGTTCAAGGCAAGATTGCATGTGGCATGTAGTGCCATGGCCTTGTTGACAAGGGGGTGTTTGGTCACAGGTTGGACTGGATGATCTCTCAGATCTTTTCCAACTTAAGTGATTCTGTAAAACGAAGGCAGGTGGCACAAGAGGGGAATGGAGAAGGACACTGAAAATGTCTGAATGTAGTAGCTTCAGCATAAATGCATCTTACTCCTTTTCAGGATTACTTTCCCTTGAGATGATGCCTTTGGAATCCATGAGCCATCATCTAACTTTGTTTTCTAATTGTTTTTGATGCTTCTGCAAATAAGTTAACTTGTCTCACACACCTGCTACTGTTCTTTCTGTCTTCCAAAATAGCAAAAAGGAACTTCCCAGAAACTAAAGGCTGAAATCCAATAATAATTAGAACATGTGATTATGGTCTGGGGTAGGGTGTGTGTGTCCTGTCTTTCAAAGAGGAGCGGATGCATTTTGTTACGTTCTTAAATGAATGACCGCATGTTCTTACATATGAACCCTTTTGTCGGTGATAGTTTAAACAGGAGTTTAGAGACCACTATGCTCCTTTCTCTGTATCTGCCTGATAGAGCTGTGTGTTTTTCTATCTAGAACATACTGTACTGTGACATGTTTTTAAATATTTTCTACATGTCTCTTTTACATGACTTCTCAGACACATCTCTTTGTTTATAGGGTGTATGAGCTGTGCTTGGTATTCTAGGCTAATTTTTTTTCTTTTCTGTTGCTCCTAGGAAGTGTGGTCCTGTTGGATTGAGCTGCTTCAGTATCTTGATTTAGAAACAGCTTGGCTAAACAATCTGGAAGAAAGGGTGCAAATGACAGGAAATCTGCCTGATAAATTGGATGCTGTCAATGATGCTCTTGAGGTATTATAATGATTCTATCAGATGAGTAATTTTTCATGTAGCACTGTTTAAAATAAATAAAATTCTGCACTTCAGTAGTGTATTGAAATGTGCTGAGTTTTCTGATTCTTCACATTAAATGAATGACATATCACTCTGAATTGGAAATGGATATTTGTAAGTAAGATCCTCTACCAAAAGTGGACTTTTACTTTATGTGATAGTGCCATACTTGGTACTATGATAAAATCGTATGCTCTGTCCTGGCCTATGTAAATTGGTTATTTCCTTCCAGGGCTATAGTTGTATGAAATGATGTGAGCAAGCAAAAAGCGCTGTGAAGTTTGATTATCTAAAGTAAAATCATCTCTGTGGCATAATGCCACGTGCCATTATGAATTAAGCCATAAGTATTTTATGCTTTTAGAGAACTCTCCTGACAGTTAAACTGTTAAACTTGTGTATATAACCAGACTTCAACTCTGAAAATACAGTAATATTGAGTGTCTTGACCTTTAAAACTTTTTCTGAATAGTCCCTGGAATCAGTCTTGCGTCACCCAGCTGATAACCGAACCCAGATCCGGGAACTTGGGCAGACGTTGATTGATGGAGGGATTCTCGATGACATCATCAGTGAAAAACTGGAAGCTTTTAATGCCCGCTATGAGGAATTGAGTCACTTGGTAAGAACCTGGGGTTAGGGTTGAAGCACACTGGATTTTTCAGCTCAAGTCTGAAATGATTCCTGTTAGCTGAATTCAAAGATGCCAGACTGCAATACAAGGAAAAAAATAGTGTTAGTATTGTCAGCTGGTTTTAATTTGTAAAAATGTCCAAAGAGCAAGATGCTTTTCTATTTTTCATTACATGAGTCAAGTTTTGTTTTGCAAGCTTGCACTGCAGGAATGCCCTGGTTTTTTTCAGATGATTTTGACAAAAAGGGAATTCCAAAATGAAGGAACAGCTCAACATTAACAACTTAATATTGCCATATTGCTGCTGCCATAAATACTGGACATTTTCTCACTAACTGTAAAAATGAGGAGTGTGACATTTTCACTTTCAGGTATAGCTAGGAAGAAGTCATGCTGAAACAGAGAAGAGAAGGAAAACATTCTTCTCATTGCTCATCTATTAGGTTGTCCTCTTCCTCTTCTCATGCTTCAGTCTAGTGTTTTATAGATTTAATAAGTAGAGGAAGACCAGCTGTATTTCAGGTAGCACAGGTTTGTAATTCGTGTTCTGTGTCCTGGTAATTCAGGCCCCTGCCAAATTGTAGGTGGGAGTTGCTTTCTGTCACTGATGAAAAATTATAATCATACAGGGAATTTCAGTTCATCCTCATTACAATGAGCAACATGAATGCAGTGCCCTCAGCTGGGGGCTATGTGTTGGCATGGAAGTTAGCACTGACTACTGTTTTTCCTGTTACGACAATACTGCTGTATAAAAACCTGTTTGCTTTGGCAGCTGCAGGCACTGACACCCTGGGCTTTTGGCAACTCTCTACATCTGTGTATGTGTATGTGCATGCATGTGCTGATAGTGGGGAATTTGTGTTCCTGTGCAGGTAGTGACACTTCAGATGCTGTTAAGGGAAGAGGCACAAAAGGGCAAAAACGGTGAACTTTTGTTTTGACAGTATAATCACATGAGTTTATTGTTTTGAAAGGAAATGTGAATATTAACATATCAAACATCATTGATCTGTGGTCTACTGTTAAGTTCCTGTTTACCATTGAATAGTTAGTTTTTGAAACTGGTTTTTAACAGAATACTTTCTTCCTGAGGTGGTAGGAGAGGTGTGTTTTTACCATTGTATGTGTATCTACTAGCAGAACTCTCCTGTTCCACCATTTGTCAGTTCCTGGTTCAGAAGTCACAGCAAGCTTCAAAAATTGCTGTTTTCTAGGATTCTTTCTGGCCAGTCCTCCAGGTGTAGGATTTTTTTTTTTGGTCTCTCCTACCCTGTTTCGAGGAAGTCTACTATAATTTGTATTGAATTACTGCTGCATCTTGTCTTACCTTTCTGTCCTGCTCAGGCGGTGAGCCGACAGATCGCCTTGGAGCAACAGCTTCAGACCATGCGAGAAACCGACCACATGCTGCAGGTCTTGCAGGAAAGTTTAGGAGATCTGGATAGACAGCTGACATCTTACCTGACTGATAGAATAGATGCCTTTCAGATGCCTCAGGAAGCCCAGGTATTTCTATATACTGCAAAACTTTTGGAAATATTTGATGATAGTGCTCAGTCTAGACTTAGTAATAAATTTCAGTCCTGTGCTGATGCACTAGGTGCTATCTTTTGTAATCTGGAGTGGTGTTTTTTTTTTAGAAGGTTTTATTGAATAACAGCAGCTTTCAATTTAGCAAGCTGTCACCAAAGACAGAATATTTAAAATAAACCTGGTGGTGTCTAAGTTTTACAGAGTAGATTACTTCTGGTGGGTGGTAAGAAAGCTCCCCTTTCTCTCTCTGCAAGCAATTTTGTAATGTATTTTTTTCCGGCTTGTGTGATGTGGCAGAAAATTCAAGCTGAGATTGCAGCTCATGAATCCACCTTAGAGGAGCTGAAGAAAAGTGCTCGTTCTTTCCCTCCTGCTTCTCCTGAATGCAGGTCTCCCCGTGGTGGAACTCAGCTGGATGCTCTGCAGGTAACAACATGAGTCACCCTTACATACTGCTGTGTCAGCCTGTAAATTGTTTGGTGCAGTCAGCTAAACCTCAGGAGAAAATAGTATGTACTTTCCTAAGGAAACAAACAGCTCTAGATGAATTGAACAAGGAAGCTTGAATTTCACAAGTGTCATGGAATAAGTGCTGAAAGTTAGCAAGTCTTTGTATATGGGTAGAATGGGAATTTTCAAAGAATATGATACAGAATTATATCTCTTTCACCTCAGGCAGAGGTTAGGAATAGGTGATGGCAACATTATTTGCCCAGCCAAAATTCCATATATATTGATTTGTGGTGGCATGATGGGTTATAATCTGTGATGTGGGATGCTTTAAAGGTTATTTTTTGAAGTGCAGGTGCTAATTTAAAACAATCTTTCAATGTAATGTTCATTAAAACAGAGAAAGCTCCGTGAGGTATGTACGAAGTACCAGCTTTTCCAGAAACCAGCCAATTTTGAGCAGCGCATGTTAGATTGCAAGCGGGTGTTGGATGGTGTAAAAGCAGAACTTCATGTCTTGGATGTGAAGGATACTGACCCAGATGTAATCCAAGCTCACTTGGAGAAGTGCATGGTATGTATGTGATGTTCATGACTTGTGCTTGGGAGTGCTTCTTTTTCGTGTAGTTCTTGTTGCTTAAACTCTCTCCTGGGGAATTTTTGCTTAAAGTCATCATGGAACTATTGCAGCTCATTGGAAAGTTCTTACAGAGGACTTGATAACTAAAAACCTCATCTAAAAGTAGTGGACTGTTGATCATAGATGTGGTGGAACCAGCTGAGTTTTTATAAACTCCCTTCTCTGGCTCATCTTTATGTTCTGGAGAAGCATCACAATCATTAGTAATTGAACAAAACAAATACTGTGCATAAGATCAGTGTTAACCTTGGAGTAAATAATGTTAAATTATTGATCTTACTAATTTTTGAAAAAAAAAATCTGGAATAAAAGTAGAATAATATATAGAACATCAGGAGTTTTGAATCTTCTTGTCAGATAAATCAGAGTTTAAGTGCAATTTGAAATTAAGGTCCTCAAAGGAAGCAGAGTCAGAAATCTGCGCTACGGATTGATCACCAATATACATATTTGTGCTTTTAGAAACTCTATAAGACCCTCAGTGAGGTGAAATTGGAAGTTGAAACTGTCATTAAGACAGGAAGGCAGATTGTACAGAAACAACAGACGGATAATCCAAAAGGGATGGATGAACAACTGACAGCACTGAAATTTCTTTACAATGACTTGGGGGCACAGGTAAGAAAAATAAATAAATGTACGAATATTTGTCTGCATGTCATTTCTCTTCTTTGTTGTTAGATGGTGTTTTAAGCTTGATTCTAAAGCTGATAGTATGTAGGCTAGTTGGTGCAGCCAGGAGCAATCACTTGAGAGATTAAAGATTACACATACCTCCCTGGAGGAGAAGTAGCCTTGAAGAAAGGTAAGTTCGCAGAGTTTTGATTGCCCTGGCAACACTGACCTCTACCATTCTTTAAAGTCCTTTAGTATAATTAATGGTCAGATTGTCATGTGAGAAGTGAGTCAATCTGAGTATTTTTGGGTGTCATGATGGTTTTGAATTGTAGTCTATCTAAATGGTTGCTCTCAGTGTGCAATAGAAAATGCAGGCAAACCTGTATTTCCCATGAGCTGCATTAAATATTGCATAATTTTCTTACTAGTTGAATATTTACTTATCCAAGAAAATTGTTTAAAAATGGTTAAACCCTTACAGGGCAGGTCGGACTCTCTACCTAAATTAAGATAGAATCCCAAGTGGATTTTTGTCTGTTCAGTGCTCCATGAATTAAGCTGGAGGTAAAGGGGCAGATTACAGTGTTGGAATATTTTAGAATAGGTCCTAGGAAATACTTTGCAGTTGTAAAGTTGAGAACATCCAGGAAGCTGGATTCTAGAAGGCACATAGACAGCAGATTAGGAAATGATAGAAAGGCAGAGTTACTTGCAGTATAATGTTATGATTTTTCTTTCTGAGCAGAGAATAGAACATAGTTTTTTTAACTTGATTGTGACTGTGGTGCTTGAAGTTCTTCTCAAGTCTCTGTTAAAATTTGACCAGTCTAATTCTGTAACTGGTGAGAAATACAAATTACTTTACTGTGGCAAACATCAAATTCCATATTAATTTTACTGATATGTTTTTAAGGGCAGATTAGATTTTCAGTGAAATTTTTCTTCACAACTTTCTGCTATCAGGCCTTAAAAATTACAAGGAGGAATTGAATTTTACTTGTTTGAGTGACTAACTGTATTCTATGGTCCTTTGGTCTTCAGCTGAAGATCAAAATGAAGTGATAAACATGAGTTTGGTGATTGCTAGCTATAAGTAAATTGGTATGCAGGTTTCTTTATCTCCTTTAAAAGAAAAGTTTTTAAAACTATTTGTATATATTCTGTGTTGTATAGTAAGATACAGATGCTTATGAAGTTTCCTTTTAGAGTCCTTCCTTAAAACAAGTTTTAAGATGCAAGGATTTTATATATTCAAGTGGACATTTTAGCTGGCTAGCACTTTTGCATTTGCTGTCTTTTCAAATCTAATTTTGCTTTCTTTCTTTCCTGTTAATTTTTTTTGCTAGGTGACAGAAGGTAAACAAGACCTGGAAAGAGCAACCCAGCTTGCACGCAGAATGAAGAAGGAGTCTGCCTCTCTGTCAGAGTGGCTGGCTACCACAGAAGCTGACCTCGTGCAGAAGTCCACTTCTGAGAGCTTGCTTTCTGATCTGGATTCAGAAATTGCCTGGGCCAAAGTAAGCATGCTTACTAAATATTTGTAGAAAAAATTTCTGACGTTACGGCAATACTGCGCAGAAGTGGCTGTGAATTTATATCCCTGTAACTTGTTCCTAAATCTCTCATATCCTGAAATTTTAGTAGTCAGTAGTTCATGTTCAGTATCTTACTGAGTCTGATCTGTTTCATCTCAGGCATCTTGTGTCAACCTTAAATAGCCATTGAAATATTTAAGATATTACTACATATTTGTTACTAATGGGTATTTTAGACTTACTGATGTGTATCTCTTACACATTTCACAAGTATAATATTCTTAAAATTGTCAGCAAATACAGCTGTGGACTGGATCAAATGTTTTACTAGTAGAGCAAACTGAAAGTGCGTTGAATGAAAAATTGAGTTTGTAACTTTTCATTGAAAAAGCTTTGTCTTCAAAATTGTGACTTTGCAAAATAAGAGGCTACTGTAATTCCTCATTTTCTTTCACCTACGAGTTAAAGCTTTTAATTGAAGCAGGCAGATGTGTTATTTACTTTCTTCAGAGTAATTATATTTTCTCACACTGTAGAAATTTCGATATTACCAGGAATTAGCAACAAGTGTCAGTTAATACAGATCAGCAATACTGACTTTTTCAGTTTTTGTCTTCTGTCACCTTTTACTTCTGGAAGTAATCTAGAAAGTAATAACCTCTTCTGTCTGTAATCTTAAAACTTGAAAGCTCACCAAATTGCAAACTCATCTAATATAACTTGTTCTCATGCATTTCAATCGGGATTAGCAATCATTAGCACTAGGGTTTTACTGTGGCAGCACCCCCAAGATTCCTCTCCAGGCAAACTTTTGAATCTGTATTGGAAGTATACTTACCATACATTTGTAAATCATGCAAATAATGACTTCTATGCTGCACCACTGGAAGGACAAGTCCTTTATGTTGCATACAAAGTTGTCCTTTCCATTTTAAAGTTTTCTAGAGGCAATTTCAAAATGCAGTAACTTGACTATTTGTTTCTGTTTCTAAGATAATTTATGGTGAAATAGTAAGTAACTTCATAGGTAATATGTTCAAGGAGTTCTAGACACTGGCTGTGATTAAGAGCATTCTTCATCACACTGTACACTGACATCAAAGGGCTTTCTAAGCAGGCAGGTATCAATAATAATTGGTGATCTTTTATGGCACGAGGTCTGTTTTCCTGTCTGTGTGCTGATAGTCAAGAGATGGCACACTGCTTAGTTTGCATGTCAGTGTGCATACTTTCAAAAAACATGGGTTTTCTAAACTAAAAAAACTATTTGAAAGCAGGGATGACTTGGAAAAAAGGGTAGAGCTGAAGATACATATATTTACATACCTAAATATAGAAAATATTACAATAGGGATTCTGTAATATGTAGCCACTGAACTGAACATTTGCAGTAATGAGTGGTGATGGTTCTGAAAAAAATACTTACCATTGGCATACCACATTTCTCATTGTAGCCAACTGTAAAAGTACTTCAATAGGAAAAGATACAGAGGAATCCAGAGTGTCTCTTGAAATTTGTTTTGTGCTTTACAGTGCAGGAAATAATCTTTTAAAAATGGACTTGCAATGTAGTGTGATGCATTTGCTTTACCTACATAATGGAAACAGTGAAGATGATCTAAGACAACATACCAAGGGTCCAGTTGTTCAGGACATTTATATTCACTGTGCTCTCACTCTCTTAAAAAATGAGATCACTATCTACAGAGAGTGACTGTAAACAGAACTTGATAGAATGGAAAATTAAACTTGGTTTAATTCTTTCCACAAGTGAAGATAATCTACAATATATTTTTTTCCTGTGGAGGTAAAAATCTGCCTTCGTTGTGTTTGGGAGCAGTGCAGTGTTAATGGCTGAACTTATTTCAGAATGTGCTGAGAGAGTTAGAGAGGAGGAAAGCTGATCTCAAGAGCATCACGGAAAGTTGCACCGCACTCCAGTCTCTGGTGGAAGGGAGCGAGACTGTCCTGGAGGAGAAGCTGTGTGTCCTTAATGCTGGCTGGAGCAGAGTTCGAACCTGGACCGAGGACTGGTGTGACACCTTGTTGGTAAGTTGCATGTGTGAGAAATATTCAGGGTAGCTCTCCTTCCACCCGTTTGGAGCAGCTGGAGTTTTCACTTGTCTCACCTTACTGTAAAATGAAGCTTCCATGATGCCTCACAAACTTAAAAGAACATGGAATGTTTGCTGTAGATGGGGAGGTAAGTCATGAAGTAGTATACAGTGAGAAAGATTGAAAACTGGGCTGCTGCATGTGCTGCTCTTTACTCAGCCTGAGATTTAGCCTCTGTGCCAGCCCCAACCTGAACAGAGTGGGTTTGTTGATAGATTTCCTTGAGGCCCAGATGATGGCTATTTAAGTGACAATGGATGACTTTGCAGTGGTGTTCAGCAAAGCACTTGTGACTCTGACAGCTCTTCTGGACAGACCAGAACTGCAAGTGTTCGAGTATGGCAACAGTGTCTGTTTGGCTGATTAAATGAAAGCCCAAATATATTATACACCTAAAACCGCTAATTAAACTAAATGGACGTGAAACAGTCTACAACTGATACTAGTATCAGACTGATGGTTTCATATAAATAGGATATTTCGGTGTTGTTTAGGTAGTTATGAGAATCAACCCATATCAGGGACTTCTGAAGGTGGAAGTTGTGGAAACTTTAGCACATACATGGATGGTGAGCCCTGTGCCTCCTGTCCAGTGCCTGTTGCAGGTGATAGTGTTTGTTTTTAAACCAATTCCATGTTAGGACTAATCAGGTAGTTTACCTTTATATGTAAGTCCTGTAAAGATGATCCATAAGTAAATACTTCTAGACTATGTGGTGACAAGTATTGTCTATGCTGTCTGTATCACCATCAAGAAACTTACAGCTCCACGTAACAAAAGAACAATTTAACCTTGCAAAGCATAATCATAGGCCTTCTCTCTTTTCTCTCCTGCCTTTGTTTTGTTATTCTAAAAAAGCAAATATTGTCTACCTTTTTGTTTTGGTGAAAGGCTTAAACAGATTGTTACTTCTTGGAATCTGACACACAAAATAATGTTACATTTGTCTGGGGTATCTAATCTTACAATTTCTGACTGCATGTGAAAGCAGACCTAATTAACATGTTTACCATTTTGTAACTTTTCTTAAGAGGAAGAAATCTTTTAAGTTAATTAGTAAAATATAAAAACTTGATTGCTGTAATGTTTAAGTTTGACATAATTCCTTTCCAATTAAAAAAATCCCAACAACCACAGACAGTGCATACTATTGTACCTGCTAATACTGACAGAAAAAATTGTGAAGTTCTTGGTTGACTGTGATATTATGGCTGTAATGTTGTAATACATTGTCTATCTTTAGTTGTACAAACTATCTCAGCTACTTCTATTTCCCTTTCTTTGAATTAGAAATTGTATTATTAAAGAGTTTAGAATGAAAATTGAATTTTTGTAAATACTACTGAAGATGAAAGGCACTATCTAATTTTCAATGTTTCATTCCAAAGTGTGTCTGTAACACTATTTTATCAATCTCCTATTCATAAATCTTTCTATTCATAAGATTTTGGCAGGGTTGATTTGTTATTTGATGTGGTTTTTTGAGTTTGTGGGTGGGGTTTGGGTGTATGGTTGTGGGATGTTTTGTTGTTTTGGTTTGTTTTTTGGGGGGGGGGGATGTTTTTGTTGGATTTTTAGAAGTTTCTCATATTAATACATTTTTTCATCTTTTTCCAGAATCATCAGGGCCAGCTGGAAATTTTTGACGAAAATGTTGCCCACATAAGTACTTGGTTGTATCAGGCTGAAGCCTTACTGGATGAAATTGAGAAAAAGTCAGCTAGCCAAAAGGAGGAAACTGTGAAGGTAGGAATTGTTGTCATCTGGCAAAACATTGCCAGTCAACTCATGGATTCTGAATGATGTCAAATTTGCTTCCTGTTTATTTTTAGATGTGTCTCCTTGCCTAGGAAATAACCATTTTAATTTCCTTTAACTTCTTAGCGTTTAACATCTGAATTAGATGATGTCAGTCTCCGAGTGGATAATGTACGTGACCAGGCTGTCATCCTAATGAATGGTCGGGGCGTCTCGTGCCGGGAACTTGTTGAACCCAAACTGGCAGAACTCAACCGTAATTTTGAGAAGGTCTCTCAGCACATCAAAAGTGCCAAGGTGAGGATGAATGAGCCCCAGAACTTGCTTGGGAGGTCTGTGCCAAGAAAATGGCTGTAGTGGATAGATCATTGTTTATTAGAACAGCACTTCACTGCTTTTGAGCTCTCTTTTAAGTATAGGTATTTATATGTTAAAAGTAGACTGATTTTTAGACCAGCTGCTTTTTTTCCCTGAGTAGCAGGTGTTTGACTTGTGTTTCATGGGAGAATTTACAAACGACTTCAGAAAATTGTATATATATCAGTACATATTTGTGAGCTACAAAACAATACCATAAGCTAATGTGACTGGAGATTTTTCATTTATTTTGAGAACAAAATGCTCAGATTGAAGCTTGAGGGTGGAATCTTGGTAATAACTACCAAGTGTGTTCAAGCTATTTCTCAGATCAAACAACTCTTACAATTTTGATTTATACTGATATATCTAAAGGTCCTGCAAACTGATAAACCTTTTCATGGGGGATTGCATGGGACAGCTGAGACTAAATTTTCAGCTTGACCAAGGTTTCATTTGTCTTTGCAGATGCTTGTTGGACAAGAACGACTTCCTGTCATGTCGGAGCCCCATGAAGCTAGAGTGGCTTTTCTAGACCTGGACAAATTTGAGAGTGAAATACAGAGTATGTTAAAAGTTGTGGAAAAGCATCTGGAGTTGAGTGGGGAAGATGAAAAGGTTTGTGAGCAATGGAACAATAAATAACATTCTATTTTGTCTCCATACTGCATTGCTTCAGACTTTGAGGGGGAATTCTGAGAAAATGTCTTGAGGGTAGAAAAGGAACTACTGGGTTGTTGGATACCCTGCACAATTTTCCAATACATTTCCCATAGCTGTTGTCCCCTTGGCTGTTGTGCTGAGAGTAACCAATCATACTTTGGTTGGTATTTTCATCACAATTTTATAGAATACAGGTAGTGAACTGACTTTTATTTATCTGTCTTCTGAATCTTTCCTGTATTTGAATGATGTTTGAATGAGGTTCAAATTTAAAGTGATGTGATAAAATGAATCTCAGTGCATAGGCCAGGTCAAAGGATGCTTATGAGGTAAGGTGCAAGTAAGAGTTTCATAACGTGGCTCTATGTTGGAAGTCCAAATAAAAGCTTTGAACTAAATGCATCTTCTAGATTATTATCTAGACTCTTCTATTCACCCATAAGAAACTGCCATTGTTTTGTTAGCATCTTGTCCGCTATAGCCTTGTTGCCTACAAAACTGGGTAAATTCCTGTCAGGCCACTCTATCTGCCTTCCTTTTAAGCAACTCAAATACTATAAACTGAGCTGGAAAGCTGGGCATAAGTCTATGGAAAATGCCATGTATATTACAGAACACAAATTTTAAATGATTTCTATAGAAGGGCCTATTTTTATAGAACATAGCCTTCCTTTTATATTGTTCTTATATTCATTGAATTTTTGTTTTTGTGCTGTTCTGCTCTGAGCTTGCTTATTATAGTCGAAGAATCTTTAGAATAGAAATGGATCTAAAGTCTTAATACCCTATTGATGTGACTGCATACTGCTGGCTCATTAAATTTCCTTCAGTACATCTCTTTGTAAAGTTTATGGAATGAGCAAGTTAGATTTTATGAATTGGTAGCTTGAATTTATTTGGCTCCCACTTGGATAATAAAACAAAAGTTTGGTACAATTGCTGTTAATGTCTCAGCAGCTAATGTTTCTAAAATTAATTTCTGTAGATAAAATAGAGGTTTGTGTAATTTTAGCTGGATCAAGAAAGAGCTCAGATTGAAGAAGTTTTACAGAGAGGAGGGCAGTTGCTCCAGCAGCCTATGGAGGACCATAGGCGAGAGAAGATCCGCCTGCAGTTGTTGCTTCTGCAGAAAAAGTACAGCAGTGTGCAGGTACAGTTATGATAGTTTCTACAACTCATTTATCAATCTTCCCTTTGTTATCCCACTTACGATCTGTAATCCATATTTTATAACTTACGACTCTCGGTGTACGTGATTCTTTGGGGGAGAGTTAAATATATGTGCACACAATCGGAGTTTCTGAATCTTTGCAATTCCAAAAATATGCGTTTTCCCATTTCTAGGTTTTGAGGGAATGGTTTTGATTTTTAAAGTCCTTTTCACAGCTTCACAGAGGGCCATCCTGTGTATTTACCCAGATAGGTGCGTCAAGTTGGGCATTTGCTTCACCTTTCTTTGCTGGCCCTTGAACAGAGGTTTATCTCCACCACCAGGCTGTGTGAAGAGTGACTGCATATACAAACGTACCGACATCTCAGCATCAGCCTTTTCTGTGATCAAGCCTGCTCCCAAATGCCTCTTCCTTCCTATAGAGGGTATTAGCAGTAGCTGCAGACTGCAGCATGTTGTGGTGCTTGCATGCACATGATGTGTTAAAAATGGTTTTGTCTAGAACAGAGGTGCTCCTTTTAGCTCACCTGTTTGAATCATGCTAGAGGTGGCAAGCTGAGGTGTAGTTCAAAGGTGCAGGGCAAGACCCTCAGGCTGGCTTTGATTACATGTCTATGCAGATAAAGAGAATGTAGATATTACAAAAATAAATTAGTACTATTGCAAATTTTTGGAATTTGCTCCTTCAAATGAAACCCTCAAGTGTTCTTGTTTTTCAACTAAATAAGACCTATTCTGTTCACTGCTTCCCTCTTTTTGCACCATATTTTCCCGATACACTGGATTATAGGAGTGCAGGTCATTTCAAAGGAGGCAGGCGGCGGAACTCTCTCCAGTGTTTTCCCAGTATAAGAAGGAACATGATAATCTAATGAAGTGGCTGAATGAGGCTGAGGACCGTCTGTCAGGGCTGCAAGGTGTGGAGGATGAACAAAAATCACAGGTAAATGAGGCTTCTGTTTCCTAGGGCAAACAGTTAATGGTGTGTATGAACTTTGGAGATTCATACACTAGCATTTAATCTAGTCTAGTAATCTTCTTTGGACACCTCTGTGGAAAGAACTGTTTCAAAATTACAACATGATTTTTTTATTAGGAAATTATCAGCATAGGCTAGTTTGGGATTTCTAGTCGTCATAGGTTCAGAAGATCTCATCCTTTAGGCCCAAATCCTAGACTGTGATCTGGGGAGAGAGCCTGATTCAGGACAGTTTGTCTTGCCAGTCTTGATCCATGAGGATTGCACTTAACCCTTTTTAAAAACTCTTAACTCAGGCTGATTTAATATCAGTTTGCTACAGGTATGATAAAATCCTTGTTTTGAGGCTTAAATTCAGTGCCCTCTGCATCCTGTGGTCAGGGTATTGTAACTGCTCTGCTGTCTTTTCCTGCCTCAAGTGCTCAGAGAGGGATAGCTGCCCTCACGTAATGGATATTAATGTACATGGTGAATCGTAATAAAACAGACAAAGGTTGAATTATTTCTGATAATTTGTGTGGGGGTCTTGACAATTTTGCAACTGATAGGATGTCAGGGTCTGATAAAACTTACTGCCCAGAAAGTTTTATGTCTTAATTGTTGAGGATACAGACTTTTTTTTGGTTGCTTTTGTTGTGGCTCAGTGGATATTTTTTTTGTTGGTGTTTTTAAAATCTCTCATTTATCCTTTCCATCCTTAAAACTACTCTGTGTTTTTGTGATAATTACATTAATATTTTAGGTAATAACAGTGAAGAGCCTTGTGAAGCAGTAAGTAATTTCTTGAACAAGGTTGAGGGCTTTCTCAACCTTTCTTTCTTTCCTTGAGTCTGTCAAGGACTTTTCAATTTCTGCATATAAAGATTCATAATTAACATCTATCAATCTTTTTGACTGCTCTGTAACTTTTTAACCAGTAATAAGAACAAAGAAACTCGGAGGTGAGGGTAATAAGCTCTGGCTCCACAAAATCATGATGTGAGAGACTTGCACCACAAAATCGTCATGTGCTCTTCGTTCACAGCTTCAGCTGTGTGGCTTCAGCTGCTGGTGATAGATGGTCTGCTGTCCATTGTCACCCAGGCCATTCACACAACTTTTGGATCTGCTGCTCTTTAGAAAGACTGTTTCACATTATAAGGGTCCCATGCAGAGCTGGGCAGCAGAGAGGGCCCAGGGTCTGTAGAACAGTCTGTCATCTCACTGCTCTCTTGGGTCTCCAGCAGTCTCTTCTGGTGACATAAGCTCCTTGGGCTTATGCCATGGAATTTTTTTGAAGGGAATGGGGATCCATGTGTATTTAAAGTAAAACAACATTATTCGGATTTTCTGTTTGCCCATCAGATGCTTTGAATGAATCAATTACTGGACAAAAATGGAAGAATGGTGCACTTGTATGGCTCCTTGCTAGTGGGGGCAGTCCAGTCATGCATCCAGTCAGAGGAATCTTGTTACTTTTGGTCTCACTGCAGCTTGACTGATCTTCTCTAAGGAAGATACTTTATTTCCTGTAAAGCCCTTTTCTTATAGGGATACACTGCAGCTAATCCTTGCTACTGCTAGATCCATTCCTGGATAAGTGAATGTGGTTGCTGAATGCAGAATGTCATATCAATGTGGATTACCATAGCAATTACAACAGACTGTGGATGGAGAAACATTATCCTTGCTCAGGTCATCTAGACAGTCAGAAAGAGACAAAAGTGGCTTTCTTTACTGGTGTGAAACTCAGCAATTCAAATTGCTGCTTTTGCTTCATGTGCCCTTGCCTCTGGATTTCTGATATTTGAGTGCTAAGGCGGATTGTCTCAAGTGGCCTTACTTTGCTTCTATGGCTTGTTCTTTCACCGGCTCTACTAATCAGTCTTGAAAACTGAAAATGGTATGAGACCATAACATTGCTAAGGGGAGAAATAGTCTTCCCAAATACTATCATCACTTTAGATAATCACTGTTGCTCCAGAATTTTCTTGGAGCCACCAGACTTGAAAATGGCAGTGCTTGCTGCTCATTGCAGCTTAGGACCAAGGAGCACTACATGAATTCTTGACCCACTGGTGTGCAGGTGACTTAAGCCCTCACCTTGATGTAAGGAAGCTGTAGTGACCAGAGAAACTATTGTTTGATGTGAACAAAACAGGGAGGGAAAGGAAGATTTCAGCTGCTGAGCTGGGGAGTAGACTTCAGTTGAGCTTTTATGTAATACATTATTTATGCTTTTGTAAGCAAGTGTGGAGGAGAGGACTTATTTATGGTGCTTGACGGTCATATCTATATATTGATTTGCTGGAAGTAGCTGGATCATAAATATTCCTCATCATTTATGCTTCTAGGGATTATGGAGTTAAAATATCACTGAAATATTGGTAACCCTTCTGCATAGTAGGTACTTTTGAGTAAGCCTTGTTTTGCCACAGATCCATTAGCAAGAAAAGCCTGCACTGGAAGTTTGCATCTTCTGGAGGTCCTTCTTTTCTAACAGTGCTCTAGTATTTATTTAAATTGGACTATTCTGGTCCAAATGAGGGAAAGGAAAAAAAAATAAACCTTAAATTGCAGAGGTAATTAGCTGCCTAAATTCCTGAGAGATTTTTCCAGGTTTTAGGAAGTTATTTTGAAGTGAAAATGATAATTTCACAGGTGGTAAATGAATATGCAGTTGCAGGCACAGTGCATTTTTTCCAATAAACTGAAGCAGACATCATCTTGAAATCTCTTGAAGTATTATTTCTGTAAGAAAGAAGACATATTTGTTTTTCTGGTATGCTTTTTATAGGAAAGGTTCTGGATTACTTAAACAGGAACGATTATTTGCTAAATGCATCAATTAAATGGACATGAGCTTTGGGAAACCTTTTTTTAGAAAAACTGGCTCTGAAATATCTTGATAGCTAAAAACTGACATATAGTTAAACATCCAAGGAGGTAAATGATTTAATTTTAATTAAATAATTAAATAATTGTTAATGACTAGGGCAGTATCTTCTAAAATCTACTTGGAAACAAGTCAGAAAATCTTGAGTTGAATCATTGGTAGATTTTATTTCAAAATATATTTAAGTGTAATAGGGGAGAGGGGAAAAAAATCTGAAACCAAATTCTGAATTGCAGGTTAAACTGTATGATGAGTACAGGAAGAAATAAATTTTTATTTGACCCCCGAATTAAGAGCATTTTTAGCAGTTCTTATTGAGTGGCCTTATTTATAGAATGTTCACTAATAATAGAGTATTCTCTTTATTCCCCCAATCCTCTTTTTTTGCTAGTATTTAAAGAGAGAGCAGATTTATTAAGTATGCTCTATCAACACTGAAATTAAAGTAGAAAAGGACTGTTAAGTCATCCAGTCAGATTTCCTCTTAAATAACCTTAGATTGACTTTCTATTTGTGTATGCTTAAGAAAAATTGTGGAAGGACTGAAGTACTGCTCCTACCTTTTACCTGGAGAAGAGAAGGCCCTGGGGAGATTCTTAGAGCAGTCTCCCAGTACCTACAGGAAAGCTGGAGGGGACTTTTTACAAAGCACGGAGGAATAAAATAAGGGGAAACGGCTTTAGTCTGTAAGAGGGGAGGTTTAGATTAGACTTCAGGATGGAATTCTTCACTGTGAGGGTGGTGAGGCACTGGAACAGAGCCTCTTGCCCAGAGAAGCTGTGGATTCCATATCCCTAGTCCAGGTTTGATGAGGCTTTGTGCAAGCTGATATAGTGGAAGTTGTCCCTGCCCACGGCAGGGGTGTTGGAATGAGATGATCTTCAAGGTCCCTTTCCAACCTAAACCATTCTGATTCTGTGAAAAGTGTGTGCTTGCCTGAGTTGTTTTGGTTTTTTTTTTTAACCCCGTAATAAAGAGCCAAGCAACAAAAGACAACTTCTGTGATATTTAGGTATTTGTCAGGTAATTGTGAGAGAGTCACATAAACCTCCTATTTTTTAGCATATTATGCTGCATTTTAGAAGCTTCCAGTCTGCCATGCAAGGTAGAGAACAGCTGAACAATTAAAACTCTGCTGTACTAAAGCATTAAGGTGTTTATAGCACTTACATATGTTCACCTTTAAGAATGAGGGTTGTGGGAGGAAGAAGCATCATCTCAGTGATGGGTGGCAGCTGGAGGAGTTTAGCAAGGAGGTGTACTCTGGAGGAGCAGCATCAGGAGGAATTCTCTGCTTAGCAGAAGAGAGTAATCAGGCCCAGGATGGTGTTACTGGGAAAGCAAAAACTTTCAGAACGTGTCAGTGCACAAGTACAGAACATGCTTGTGGTATGCCAACACGGGCCGTTTTCAATCTTGTGGTAGTTTTTTTCTGATGAGAGACAAAGCAGTGTGTGGGAAATAGAGAGTAAAGCCGAGTGATCTACTCATGTGGGTGAAGTCTTGATTCTGAAGTCTTCCTGCCTGTGTGAGAATGGGGCTTTTGGAATGATTAGGAGTTAGAGGAAACACCTTGTTGTGAGGAAAAAGACACAACTTCGGGGGTCAAATAAAATGAGGGTGCTTATTAAGGGAAACAGAAAAGAAAAAAAAAAATAACCAATGGGAAGGGAAGAAAGAAAGGAAGGAAAAAAGAAACCCCTAGTGTGAGGATTAAGGAGTCCTCTGGCCGAACCGGCGTTTGGCCCCAGTGCAGGAACTCTACAACACTGCAGCGAGTGCAGCTAATCTGCACTCGAATTTATATAAATGTGTCCAAGGGAGAGGTAGACAGAAGTCTGCAGTGTCGGGCCCCGGCTGCAGCCAGCCCAGAGTCTCAGGGGCAGCTCTTTAGGACCTGTTGCCCCTTTAAAGCTCTCGGTCCCCTCAGCCCGCTGCTGGAAGCTCCGCCCCCATGGTCTCTGTTGATTGGTGCTGGCAAACGATGAGGTAAGACCTTTCCTCCAATAGGAGGCTGTCACTGGGCTTTCTGGCGGGAAAATCCCTCCCTGGTTTGCACAGTTGATGTGGTGGGAAGGAATAAGTCCTTTGGAGCGGGTTAGAAATCCCTTGGAAAATTCCTCCCTGGTCAGGAAAATTAATCCACAAATACCAGAGGTTTATGTCCAAAAAGGAGACGGAGGAGTCCTTTAATTTTATTCAAATAAAGGGAGAGGCCATGGGGCGTTCCCCTGAGGTCTCAAATTTTTGGAGGGCACAGCCTCCCTTTTGTCCTAATTCCCGGCCGTATGTCCCTTTCTCTCTTTCCCCATAGGCTGAGGTACTTGACAGGTACAGACTTCCCTGAATGCCTGATACCTGGGATACCCCCACCCCCCCTCCAGTGCATAATCCCCTTCTTAATTCTTAACCCTTGAGGAATTTTATGGTGTTTTCCCAGTGTCTCTTTCACCTTTCAGTGGAATCCATCCCATTGTTTCTGTTATCTCTCAGTGATAGTTTCATCTTATCAGCAGACCCACAGCTTGTTTGTAAAGACAAACCCGTCATTCCTCTCACTGGTTTGAACAGTTGTGGTGGTGTGAAGGAATAGGTCCCTTGGAGCAGGTTAGAAATCCTTTGCAAAGTGCTGCATGCTGTTGGTGAGGGGATTTGCCCTGGAGCTTTTGAAACTGAGACCCTTAGAAAGAATCATTAAACTTACAAATAATGTATTAATAACAATACATGAGCAAGGGATTACAAAATATGTTTATAATATATATATTATATAATATATATAAGCTTTTAATGCTTACTAAAATTGTTAACTTTGTTAACAGAACAATTAACATTCAATTAAAACATAAAGAACAGCCAGTACAACTCTACAGTGATTTCGTGTAGCTCGTGAAAACTCTTTGTACGAAACTTGTACAATAATACTACTCTGCAACATTCTAATTGTTCTAAACAGTAATTTCAAATAATCACACGTTAAAAGCCAATTAAGGGGCTTTATAAATGACATTGTGAAGATGCTGCAGATGGCTGTGCTGTAGAAGGCATCCTGGTGTTTACTTACCTTGACTTGTTTCATATTGTTAGGGAAAATGTACTTTGAGTTGCACAGACTGTCTGATTTTTTAGGAACTGGGGCCCTCTTCTTCCACAGGAAATCATGCCACTGTCTAATCCTTGGGCTTTTGCTCCAAGGTTCATTGATGGAAGTTGATAAAATATATGCAGAGCCTCAAGAAAATACGTTTGGGGAGCATCAGGGACCAAGATGCTGGGTTTGTAGCTAAAGCATATGGAGTAAGCCTTGTTTTTAACTGTGGTTCTTGCTGTACTGAATCAAAAGCAGTACTGAGTAGTTTGTGATGCTTTTCTGTAACTCTTGTTTTCAGTAGACTTATGCTGTTATGCCCTTACATCCTATTTCTTTGGTGTGTAATGGATGACTGAGAGCAATCATATTTAGTGGTAAAGGTGTTGTGGAAGCAAAGCTGTGTTCCCAGTTTCAGAACAGCATAGCTGTCTACAAAACAAGGAAAATCTTTAGGAACATTTTTGAATGGTGAATATATGAACATATCCTTTTTGCTGCAGTCCTTGCTTCATTTGCACTACATGTGCTGGTTGTTATGTCATTCAAATTATCTGGAACCTATTTGAAATTCTCAGAAACATGTGAAGGAGGAAGATTACAGTCAGGTGTTTGCTTAGTGGGACTTTAATATTTTATTGGTTGTTGGCTGTGCTAGAGATTTTCATGTGTGCACCCAGCCCAGACAAATTGCAAAGTTAAATTCACTGTCTGAAATTGCTATGAACATACATTTATTCTTCACTCTTAAGGGTGTTCTTAGCTGTTAGTAAATCCCACAGTCCTGTACCTCTGTCTTGCTTGACTCATTCATCAACATGGTGATTTAAAGTTGCTTGAGTTCTTGAATATTTGGAAGTGGGCTTTCTTTTTATTGGATGATTTTAAAGAACTTGGTTTTTTTCAGAGATGGTAACACAATCCTGTTCGACAAGAAATGTCAAAAAAAAAGCTGCCAAAAACTGCTGTCAGTCTGCTTCACCTCTGCTAATTTTTTGCCAGGCATGGTAGAGGGATAGCTTCCTGTAGCAGTCTTCCCAATGTTTCAGATACAGCCCCCACCATTTTTGAGCCAAGGAAAAGCTTCATTAAATTACTGTTCTTACTTTCTTATCTGCTAACATGGTATTTGGCTAGACAGCCTAGTCTTGCAGCCAGAGCAGAAAAGAATTGCCAAGCTCTGGAGGAGTTAATGTCTCTTATTGCTGCAAAATATTGGAGTACTGCTGGAGCACCAATTTATTTTTTAAAAGCGGCTAGAAAATGTGGGTGGGGATGCTTACTGAAAAGAATATGGATGGGAAATAAGTGTAAATCAGTATCTTGGTGATGAAGGAAGCAGAATGGGTTGTAACACCAGATACAGGCTTAATCAAGAAGTGTTGTTTTGGTAAGGATCAAGTTAAGAGAAGCAGTGGTACCCTTCCCATTGCTTGGAGTTTTAATCAAGAATAATACAGAGTCATTTTGAGGCATGGTATCCACTATTTTCTAACTTTTAAAATGAACTGTCCTGGGCAGGACTTGCAGCTTTCCGAATTTATGTGATCTTGTGAGAAAGGCCTTTGTTTTCCCTTCTAATGTAGAAAAGTAATTATGCTGAATATAGTTTATCAATTTGGGATTTTTTTTTCATAAAATTGATGGCTGTTTGAAATATCAAATGAATTTTCATGTTTTTAGGCAATCCCTGTCCAGCAGAGGTTAAAAGGCCAGTTTACTACAGGAGTTAGGACCTTGCCTTTCTCAGCTGAATACCTGGTTGAAATCAACAAAGTTTTGCTGGCCATGGCTGATGTTGAACTGCTGCTGAATGCACCAGAGCTGAATACTGGCATCTATGAGGATTTTTCAGCTCAGGAGGATGCACTGAAGGTACTGCATGCCTAAGCATTATACTCAAAGTGGAGAAGGAAAACAGCAGGAAGGCCACCGCCTTTGAAACTGTATTGATGTATTTATGGTTTTGCTTGGTATCTACAGGATAAATATGCACTGAAAACTAAAAAAATGACAGTTCTGTTTGCTAATATTTTTTTCCATGCATAATCTGGATACAAAATGTAGCAGCAGCATGAAAACTGGGTGGGAGGTTGAGGGAGCAAAGTTTAATTTGTTGTAGACACTTGTATTTTTCATCATAGGCTACATAACACTTAGAGAAATGCTAAAGCAAATCTCCCTACATTCCTGCTTGATTGCTTTTTAATGCAGCTGCTGTTCTTAGATCACCTGAAAACAATTGCTCAAATAGGAACAGGAGAAAGGGTGATTCTTGACTTTTTATGAAGCTCTGCATAAGGCCACAAGATGAGCAAAACAGCAATATTCTTTCTGTTTTAAGCTCCCCCTTCATATTGTCAGCCAGTGGGTTTACCTGTGTGATTAACAGTGAGGAAGTAGTTAAGGGCCTGGCCTTTTTCAAAAGGAGATGAAGAAATTATGTTTGAAAATACTGAACCCTGCTGTCACATATGAGCTGAGTAAGGAGAAGTCTGAGTCCTGGTTAATTCTTAGCGTACAAAAAAGTGTGAAACAGTTCCCCTCATAAAACATCCATTGGAGTTGGGAATTACACATGGCATGGTGCAGTGTAGGTGTACCTCTCTAGACTGGGAATCATTGCAGGGTCCATGTGTCATATCTGAGGTGTAGCTGGCCTTTGCCTGTCACCAAGAGCTAGATTAGCTGTTTCTGCAGCTGCTATATAGGTCCTATAAAATATTTTTAGAATTCCAGTCTACTTTTCTGACATGCTTTTCTTTCTGCTGTGTACATGCTTCCATTTCTCATGTTTTGGTTTGGTTTTTACATATTTTATAATACCAAATATGGGAATGGTACCAGCTTTTGACAGAAGGGGTAGCCTTTGTTTTGTTGACGAAATTATCTTATTCCTTCTTACTCTGCTTCTGTGCTGCCTGGAGTGCAGTTAGGAGTGTTTATGTTAAGATGGGTTTAAAATACTTCATTTTGGTGCAGTTGTCTCATTTGATTTTGAAGTTTTGGTATATTCTAAGGATGTTTTCAGAAAAAGCAAATACCAGAGCGTAGAATTTTTAGAAGCATTACTGTTTTAAATTCAGAAAGATAAGTAAATTCCACTGTCTGCATGGACTATTTGTCTTCTGAATACCGAGGCAGTGTTACAACAGTATCTGGTTTAAAGGAATTTTCACATCATAGTTCAATGGTATTTGAAATTACCTCACTCTACTTAGGTAACTTCGTCATTTAAATCTAAATCCTTTATGCAGCCTTATGCTTTTGCAGTTCTGTGCATATGGGAGGATACATGAAACATGATGAAATTGCGTTTTGTTGTTCATTTTTTTACACAGGGAGAGCGTACGTACAGAGTCTTTACCTTAGCAACAAATTGGATGTATATGAAATATTTCATCCTTTTCATAAAAACCTGAAAAGGCTGCATGCTTAAAGGGGGTGATGAACTGTTCAGTTGGTAAAGCTGATTTAAACTGTAAACTGCTGATACTGGTGGTCATGGTCTTATGGTAGATGCTGATTTTTAGAAAAGAATTTTGAAATTTTTTTTTTTTTTTTCTCTTTTATTTCCTGCTGGTGTTGACTTTACTCATGGCTTGTGCCATTACTGTGCTTGCAGAACATAAAAGATATTTTGGATAAACTTGGGGATCAAATTGCAGTAATACATGAAAAGCAACCTGATATTATATTGGAAGCATCTGGACCTGAAGCAATACAAATAGGAGATGCACTAACACAGTTGAATGCAGAATGGGACAGAATTAATAGAATGTACAATGATCGTAAGTGGTAAGTCAAGTATGATTGGTCTCCGTGGCCATGTGGTAAATACTTTATGTACATGTTTATATAAGTGTTTTTCAAATGTACCTTAATGATGAAGACGAGCTTGGGAGTTATCAGCTTTAATATGTTGGTATTACAAAATAATTTCCAGAATTACTGAATGTTGAAACTGTTAACATGGAAATTGAAGTTTGGCTGCTTTTATGAAGCTCATTGTTTCTGCTTTATGAAATAGAAGGTTTTGTTTACAGAACATAAAATTTTGGTTTTTTAAAAGTATCCCAAAGTAAAGTTCTAGAATAATAGTATTGAGTAGGACATCTTTTAATGAAGAATTCAAGGCTGATTTTTTTTATTTTTGAAGGAAGGATGCAGTTTGAAATAATGGGATCTTTAAATACAACACCTATGACAGTTGTCAATAACATTTGTTGTAAGTACTTGAAGATGAGAGATGACCCGATTAGAAAATTCTGTTCTTAGGAAAACAAGAGAATACTAAAATTAAGTGCTTAAGAAATGCCGATTTCGAATTTCTGTGCCACAAATAGGTGTAGTTTCACTTGGGCAAAAAGTTTGATTTCTCCTCACCCCTTATAGAAGAGACATTGACCTTTTTACCTTAACTGAATCAGTTTTAAATCTTGAAAAACAAACTCAGTACCACTTAGTCAGTCTTGGAAAAGAGTATTAGGTGAGTATTTTAAGTTGGGATTTGTAAAAGTGTCAAAGTATGTGTACAGAAAGTTAGCACTAAGATGAAGATGCTTACACTGCAAGCAGCAGTGGACACTCAGATTGCTGCTATACAAAAAAAAAACCCCTAAATGACTGAAAATTATTCTATGCAATTTAAATGCAAAGGCTTATACTGTAGTTAATTTGCTTTTATGGTATTTCCTTTTTAATGATGATGTGAGGAAATGGATGATGCAGAAGTTTTGTAGAACATAAAGTATATGCCTAAGCCTGTTTACTTGCTTTGTAGCATAAGAAATCTGATATCAAACACATGTGGTAGTGTATTTTGAAGAGCTGTTTTTAGGAAGGGTGTGTATTACATAAGCAGATGTTTCCCACTCTTTCTCAGAGCACTGTGTATGGATGTAATGTGTAGGGATATAAAAATCAGTTGGTGGTAGTGTCTAAATAGAGACTTCCAGAAATTCCGGGCCTCTGGATCAGCGAAGAATCAAGATTTCTAATAACTCAGCAGGCAATATTGTTTCACTGGGGGTTCTTGAATTAGAAAACAGTGATGCCAGCTATGTACAACTTTCTCTGCTCTTACTGGGTGCTTGTGGTCACCTGCTGTACTTGAAACAACTGCTCCAGAATCTGGTGCCCAGCCAGATTTATATGCTGGTAACTATTTTATTGTCCTCATAGATATTGTATGCACTAAGCTCTAGTTACGCTTTTTTTCCCCACTTGTAACTTACTTGAAAAGCTTTAACTAATGTTAGTGTTTTGTAAGTATCAGTAAGTTTAACTTACTGCTCGAATTTGCTTTAAGTAGCCAGGGCTAAGCAGTCACCTAATTGAAAAAGGTAAGTGTACCAAAAGAGTAAGTTTAATGTTTATGAATAACTACCAAAATGCAACAGATTGCCTCCTCAATCACCTTGCTGAACCACATTAATCTTGAACTTCATAAAGTTTGTAAAGATCTGCATATTAATGAAAATAATATTGGGCTTGTTTTTACACAAAAAGCAACTACTGGACTTCCGATTTAGATAAATTATATATAGCTTCTTGAATATATAAAATGCTGCAATTTTAATAGAATCATGCTCTTCAATCAATGAAGACATCATTAATTGCAATATTAAAATCGCATTATTATTTTTATACCCTTTCTGTTACAAAGAAGATTTCTTAGCCAAGTTTAATCTTGCTTTTCCTAGTGTTGCACTAAGTATAAGCTGGATGACTTTCTCCTTAATAATTTTTGGCTTTTTTTTTATTTCTGGAGTGGGTGGAGATTTTGACAAAATTAGACAAAGCAGCATCAGAAGCCTCTGGCAAAAGATTGGCTTAGTTTTCAGAGGTAGTAAAGATTTGGTGATTAAATGCCAACTAAGTAGTTAAACCTTTGGTAAATGCTCTGATGAAGCCAAGCACAAGTTGAATTAAACTTCAAAGTTTCTAAGCAGTCAACTAAAACTGGCTGACTACAGTTGGAGTTGAATGTATAGAGTAAAAATGTGTGTGTTTTGTGCGTATATATGGACTTAATGCTTTGAACTGTTTGTAACAGTGTTGGTTTGCTGTGTCTGCTCCTTTTGCTGTGGGTTTTCTCCGAGTGCTAAAAGTGTGGATGACTTGGGAATGAGATGTGGCTTGGAAACAGTGGATTCCTGCAGAGGAGGCAAATGATAGCCCAGTTTTGGTGCAGTAGTCACAGGAATTTGATACTTCAAGCTTTCAGATGAGGCAGTTTGTAGGGAAACAGCAGCACATGCATCTGACTCAAAACTGGAGTGAAACTTTGCTCATTGCTCAAAATACTGATGGAGCTGTCGTCTCAAAACAGAAATGGCACAAGTTAAAACTTTCTATCTCAGTGTTCTCTGAAGTTTAAAATTCTGTATTCTAAAAAGTCATGTGGTCAAAATTCCCTCAAAAACTTTAATTTTTAAGGAAGCCTATAAAACCTTCTTTTAATCTATTTTAAGTGCCTAGAATGTATCTTCTGATTAAATGTGGAATGAGTTACTGTCATGAGACAATATGCTTGGACTGAAATTCATGTGAGAAATAAAGGGACATTTTGATTTGGGGTCAGTGTACAGGTTGGTCTAGGGTATTAAATCAAGTTATGTGCTGAAATGGTAAAATTAGGAGACAAGGTTAGAAAAATTGAAGTGGAGATTAAGACTTCTTTACTGGAATTGGTTGATAATAATAACAACTACTAATAAGTCCTGTATATGTCAAGAAATAAGAATCTTTTGTAAGATGGAATTTAACTTTGATGAAATTAATCTAAGAACTCTGGGATTGTTGACTTTAATTAATGAAAAATACCAGTTGCAATGGTAGCTCTTTAAAGCTCGGTTTTAGATATCTTTGTTATGCTGCTAATTTTAGATTGCATCTATATATATGCAATAACCCTGGAGTCTTTACTGTTGCGATTATTTGCAATTGTTTGCAATAATAGGCTGCAAATGACATAGTTCCTCAGTCAAAATAGAAGGTCCTCTGATTAACAGTAGCCTTGGCCTCTTAGGGCTTTAAACATGACTGGTTTTATTAGTTTGGAACAGTTAAGAATCAAGAAATAGAAAGCAAGCCACTCTGTTCCTTTCTGACATGTTTTTCTCATGCTCTCACTTTGTTAGCTTGTTAACAGAACCCATTTTATTAAAAACCAGCTTTCTGACTGTGGTTATTCTGCCTGTTCCATGCTAGAACATGTTGCCCTTCAAGTTAAACAACACATTAATTCGAGGCTGCAAAGATGATGACAATGAAATATCTGGTAAATTACTGTGTGATTGAATTCTGTACGACCTACTTATGTGTGCTCACCAGTAATACTATATAATCAAATATGTAATCTGTATAATCAAAATCACCTTTGCTCAATAAATTCTGGGCACCAGCACCCCATTTCTCCTTATGAAGGAGAAAAAAAATCTGAGCAATTAATCATATTTCATATTTCACACTGTCTGATAGCTGAAGTGTTTCATGATAAAAGAGGAAAGGGTTCTGCAGACCAATTTGATGTAGCTAATCAATCTTTATTTTTTAAGTGATAGAAACAAGTTTGCTTAGGACTGCCCTTTCTTCCTTCAGCTGGAAGTTAATGACAGTCTGTGCTGCTGGCTTTCACCAGCTGCTACCGTGCCAGGAAGCCTTCAGTACTAGGACTTGGTTAACCAGGCTGTGTGTTTGTCTTTCTGTTCTGCAAGGCAAATTTCTACTCACTGGAGTGGGATTCCTAGCCTTCTAGGTGAAATTTTGGATAATTTTGCACTCCTTTGTTTTCCCCCAGTTGCTTTGATAGAGCGGTTGAGGTGTGGAGGCAGTTCCACTGTGATCTCAACGATCTCTCCCACTGGATAGCGGAGGCTGAAGTGTTACTGGCCGAAGCCCGTGGGCCAGATGGCAGCCTGGAGCTGCAGACAGCTGGGCTGCATCAGCAGGTACGTGGGATTCGGGCAGAAAATGAGCAAGCTCATAGGAAAAAGCCTAGATTTTAATCTAAAATTGTGGTTTTATAGATAGACATATGGATTTGCAGAGAGGCTGTGCAATTACACTTCAAAAAGCAGTAACTCTTAACATTTCTATTTTGGCTGCAGTTTCAAATTTATTCTTGGGTAACAGCTCAACTCCTGTTTATAGTATGGAGTTTTATGGTCACTCTTAGTATGGATTGGTTTGAGATAATTCGATAATTGAAATGTTTTTATAATTTGTAGGTTTATAAGTTTCGTTACAGCTTCAAAAATATGTTAATCAGATAAAAAATCCAGTATATTATTTCACTTACTTTTGATTCATAATTTAAAAAAATGGACCCCAGTGAAGATCATTTATAACTTAGAAAATTGTTTCTTTAAACAAATGTCTTTTGGAGATACTGCTTTGTATAAACAATCTAGAAAAAGAAAATATTCCAGTTGCAGGAGTCTTACGTTTGATTTTTTTTTTCAGATTTGGTTCTGGAATTTAGTTCTCTGATGTCTTTTTGTTTTACTTCCTTTTAAATAAGGAGAAGAAAGCATAACTTTAAGGATCAGATTTTTTTTTTTTTCTTTTGAGACTATTAGTTATCCAAGTGTCAGATGTGTGTTGTGAAAGAAAAGTAAATTCTGTCTAAGACACGGCTTCTGTTTTATCCTTGTTGCTGTTTGAAGTTTTCTTCTAGGGCATTTCACTTCTCTTTCTTGAATCATCTTATTACTAATCTAGTTGCAAAGAAATTTTTGCTAACAGTGTAAGACTTTTGTAGTCATTAGGGGTGCTTGAAGATTTAATCCCGACATCTTCTGACTTTCTTTAGCTTCATGGATTTTTCTGTGGTGTCTGGGACCATGGCATCACTGCCAAAATTATCCTAGCTAAAATACTATGAAAGTAAAGAAATATTTGCAGTGTAGATCATGAAAAGACGTGGTTAAAAGTCAAACCATCTGTTAGAACCACTAGGAAGTGCTGTACATTAAGAGAAAAGGAATCAAATATGAGTGTAGATTTTAGCACTGGTGGCTTAAACGAATTCTTGTGATTCTTTGTAATATTTGTGGCCTATTCTGTGTCTTCTTATGACAGCTAGAAAATTGAATTAGATTCAAACCCAGAACATTAATAGCTTTATCAACAACATCCATTTCTAAGTAAGATGGTTTTAAGTGCCTCTTTTAGTAAAATAATATGCATGCACCCTGGATTCATCCTGCATATCATGAACCAGATCAAAGTCACTTTAGGTCAGTAATAAAATCCTGTATGGCTCTTATGTTTCTGATAGGAACTTGAAGAGGGAGTCAGCAGCCATCAGACCAGTGTTTCAGCATTGAACAGAACTGGGGAAGGGATCATACAGAAACTGTCTGCTACAGATGGGAACTTCCTGCAGGAGAAACTGGCAGGATTGAATAGACGCTGGAAAGCAATCACAACAGAGGTCATGGAGAGACAACAGAGGTAATAATCAAAAATTTGGATGTCTGAGCAGATGCAATAAGGAGAATTTCATTTAGTAGACTCTGGGAGAGAGAGTGCATTCTATTGCACGCTGTCATTAATCTGAAATTTCCTAATGTTCAGAGATCTGTTTTGAACTGTCTTCTAGAACAAATCTCTCATAAATCCGCCTGAAATTGACTGCTTAGAAAGTCTTTGTTTAGAGAAACTCACAAAATAACATCCACAGAACTACTTTTCTTACAGTTTTCCATTGTTTTAAAAATAATTTTTCTTGTAAAGCCAGATGTTTTAGGAAGAATTGCTCAGCTACTTTCTCTGGCTGAAGCTGAGCTGTAAGTACCTTACATTAAGTTTGATTTTATCATTAACAGAGATACACTAATTGAAACAACTTGTATTGTTCTTGAATTTCCACAATACTGTAATGTAAGATCTTTATGTAATTTCATCGTTTTAACATCTCCTGATACATTTAGGAATAAAATAGGATCTTGCTTAATTATTTAGTTTGAGAAACTTCATTGATGTTTTATGTGATCTGGTGGAAGTGTTATACATGTCCCTAAAACCTTCAGGAAAAATTCTGTAACCTTAAATTGATTAGGCATGAAGGTGTTGTCATTACTATCACTTACATTTAATGTTTTCTGCAGTCTTTTAAAAGTCTATTTTATGACTTTGGAACTAAAATTTGTCTGGTTTTAAGACAGAAGTATTTATTTGCAAATATCTTGCATTTTAATGGTGATGGTAGAGTCTTTTGATGATAAAATTAATTCCTTAAAATGCTCCAAGCACTGAAAAAGTTGACTCAGGCATCAGAAGTAATTAAGAAGGATTTGTAGGATTGATGTGTTGGACTTCTTGTTTTGCTTTTTAAGGCTAAAAGGAGAGAACCAGCAGCTGATAGAGTGCAGAAGAAAGCTTGATGAGCTGCGATGTTGGTTGGAAAATGTGGAAAATGCTCTGGACACAAGATTTACATTCAACCATGAAGAAAACTTGCAAGAATTACAGGCAAGTCTGATGGTGTATATATGTATATATCTTTGTGTCTTGTGTAAAGCATCAGGACATGGCTTTTGAGGAGGGGAGTTTTCACATTGTGAATAACCAAAGAAATACCATGTTTGTGTGGGACAATTTTGTGAGATTACTTGCACAGGCTAGATGCACCTCAAAATGAAGTTGGGCTGAGTTGGTAACTGGTGTGTAGCCAGAAGATGGTGTCTGTGTATGAGACAGTGAGAAACAGATATACTACTGATAAAATGTAGTAAGTAGAATTTCACAGGAGATGATGTGTGTCAACTTCAGAATTGCTAAAACCTATAGGAAAAAAAGCTGATACCTTAAATGGTAAGTAACACCATTGTCCCATTTACTGGCAGTTGTAATAATTTATTATGTGTGTCAGATTTTATTTAACCTGTTTTTTAAACTGCAAGGTTTTTTGAAGTAAGTTGTTTGCATATGTATATATTTTTCCTGTTTATTTTGTGTCTAGCTTTGACAACAAAACATCTTTGGTTTGTAGAATGTGTTAAAGAATGTTTCTGAAATCCTAAGAGAACGAGAGGAGTAGTCAGTCCAACTAATCTACTTGCTTGTTTTTAAAAATCAGTAATTTTTAAAGAGGCAACAAAAAACCCAAACAAAACCCCAACCAACCTCTTCTAGGCCAAATCTACGTGGGAAGTATTGAACAAGTCTTTATAATGATGTAAACTTGTTGCAGTTCTGTTTGCCTAAACAAATTCACTCATGGCAGTTGAGTATTTCCTGCCTGTCATCAAAGTGTAATTTTTCTTGTCATCTACCTTAATATAAATGCTAGAAGTGAAAGGTAATAAATGTTTCAATAATTTCTAGATCAAGCATAGAAACCAAAATAGAAACTTTTCTGTTTATATTCAGGAAAATGCCTAATACTGGAGTTAAAAGAAAGCTTTCCTCCTCCTTTAATTAAGCATGCATGCATTTTATTTCAGTCTCAAACTCTTCTGTCTATTTTAGGTCTTAAGTGAAGAAATGGAAGTTCTGAGTGACAAATTGGAATGGCTGAACAGAACTGAACCTGAAGTGCTGTTGGATGAAAATATTGATCTTCAAGAAAAAAACAAACTTTCAGGTTGCCTGCAGTCCCTCAATGCGAGGTGGAATAAGGTGTGCATTTTTCCAGCACTGGGGTACCTGAGATTGAAAACCAAATGATATACTTGGAATGATTGTTTTCCTTTACATGTATCTGTGGCATGTACATAAAATGACTTGGAAACCATACAGGCATGATCAGGAAATGTACCCCAAACCACTTACACATGAAGATACTGATGGACATTTTTCCATCAGACTGAGTAAATTCGGTTAGCTTAGCTTTTTCTGGTGTGAGTTGTGGTTTTTTTCCTTTTGTATTGGCTTTTTTTTGAAAGATGGATGAAAAGTATCAGCTAGATTTTGAGTCAAACAGTAATGTATTAACTTGAAATGGAGAGTTAGAATGAATCTTTGCTGTGTAGCAAAGTTGAATGTTTACAGCAGTTAAGAGGAAAAGAAACAAAGCTGTGATAAAGCTTAGAAAATCTTACCAAGTGTAAGAATTCTTCTTAACCATTACTATAAATTAGAAACTCATGTGATTAAGCTCATTGGCAAGGCTGGCTGGAATAAAGCAAGTTTTTTTTCAAGCAAAGCCTGAAGCTCCAAATGAGAAAATTAAATTATTTTAGATGATTTTTGGATGATAGAGGTAAGAATTTATTGAGGAAAGGGGCTTTTGACAGTTCAGGGAAAGAAAAAGATGTGTTTTTACCAACTCAGCCATGAGAATAGCGGGGGGTCCCCTACTGCTTTGAGCACTGCATTTTCATCATTGCCTTTAAAAACTTTTTAAAAGCAAACAGGCAAATTTGTTTTCACTACAGTAGAGTTGTAACACTTTCTTTTTTCAATTAGTTCCCCATTTCTCTACTGTTCTGTTTCTGTACAAATCATGCTTTGTATAATTTTTTCTTCAAAATATATTCAAATAATGAGTTTGGTGGTTAGACAGTAAAAAATATTTAAACGACCTGTCCACAACAATTTATTTCTTTCTCTTCACTATTTAGGAGTGAGAGTGGGATGTATTGAAAAAACACTTTAGCACCTCTTGAAGTTTTTACTGTTTTTTAAAGGATACCTTCCAAAAAATAATTGAAATGTATCTGAGGCATGGTATAGAATATTTTGTGTTCCAATAAGAGATTACTTTTCTGCCATTAATATAGGTTGTGTTTGTTTTGACTTCTCTCTGCTGGGCTGTAGGTGTTCAGAGAACTGCCTGACAAAGTGAGAGAGTTGGAGGCATTTGTTGGGCAATCCCGCCTTGTTACAAAGACAAAGCCTCCTGGTGAGTGATCGGTCCTTCTGTTCTGCTTAATTGTCTTGAGTGTAATCCTGTTTGCAGTCAAAAGTAATTAAAAGAGGAAAAAACACTATGAACCTAGACAAATATAAATAAGAAATGTTGAAGCATCATGCTGAACTTGAGGCTGCCTTCTCATTACTGTGGGAGAGAGGGTATATTTGGGTAGAGAAGATGTTACTGGTCAGGACTTGGGGGAGTCTTTCAGAGTTCCTCTAAGAATTTTGAAATGGAGAAATTTTTATAAAGCTTAGGCTTCCTCATCAGGACTAGGTACAGAGTAAAAACCAAAATAGCTGTGTTTGTGACAGCTTATTTCCTGTGTTTTGTTTTCTGTGGATTTGTGGACATGCCTTTGACTAATTAAGATCCACTAGAAGCTTTCCCTACAGCTAATTATTTGTAAAGTATCTCTTGCACGCAGATTTTTTGCAGTCCTATAAACAAAGGCCATTCTGCTTCTTTCAGCACAGTTAGGGGGCAGATGGGTCTCCCTTGTCTGCTTGATACTGACTTTCCTGAATCTCTTAGGGAAAGCTGTCTAAATATATATTCTTGTATCAGACACTGACATTGGTCATATTTTCAAGTTGTTGGAGGCAGCTCAGAAAATACAGATTGTAAACAAAATGCCCAGGTCTTCCTTTCGGAAATTTAGGTAAAGAAGACAGCCCTTGCCCGAAACAATTTGCAACTCAAACTTCTGTGAATATCTCTATTTTAATTTTTTTTAATTTAGCATCAGTAAACAAAATTGGAGGCAAACCAACTTCTGTTTAATCCTTTTAAAACCTTGAATTCAGCTTGCTCTCCTTTCATACAAACTGTTTGTTAAACAAAGCTCCTGTGCTTTGTTGTGTGAGGGAAGTGTGAAATATTCATGCTCCAGCTTGATGTAACTTAGTGTTTATTGGAACTAGAAGACAACTTCTGGAATGGATCTTAGTATTCATTCAACTCATTTCTCACTTCTTTGTTGTGTCAGGTTAAAAAGAGAGAAAGGTGTGACTAAATTAGTGGGCATCTGTCCCTTCCTCAGACAGTTGTGTAATGCCAAATCCATGAAACATCTGTTACAGAAGCTTCACTTGTGCTGAAGTGAATTATGAGCCAACAGTAGAGAAGACCTTTTAGCTACATAGTAGAAAAAGGCAGTTTTAGATGTTTATCTTGAACAAAAGTATTGGGGTTTAATCTTAATAAGTGTCAATGAACATTTAGCTTCATTCCATTAGGTTTAATGTAATTTTGTCTTTGCAAGTTTTCCTCTTGTTTTTTTTGATTTTAGGCTGAATAATTTGGATGAGTCTTTTTGGCATGCAGCAAAAAAAATAGCTGCCTTAAAAATGAAAAAGGAATTTCTCATTGCTTAGCTTCTGGTTGTTAAAATACAATTTTTGCTGTGCTTTCTCTTTAAATGCTGTTGCATATTTATAGGAGTTAAAAAACACCCCCTGTAATTCTGAGAACTGCTTGTGTGGCCATGACTACTTTTTCTTTAACAGAACCCCCACACTCTGTTTCAGATATCCAAAAGGTGGTGCTAGCATCTTCTTCATTGGAAATTCCTGTTCAGACTCAGCAGGCTTTGGAACTTTCTGCACCTGCTGATCTGGACAAAACTAGAACTGAGCTGGCTGACTGGCTGGTATTGATTGACCAGATGCTCAAGTCAAACATAGTCACTGTGGGGAACACTGAAGAGATCAATCGGACTATTGCACGAATGAAAGTATGTGTTTTTGTGAAGGCTAGTAGGAAATTGTCTCACATTTTAATAGTTCTTACATTCACTAAAGAAACTAAAAGCAATGAGTTTAAGGGGAAAAAACACCTGACTGCAACTAAATGCATAACATGGAAGTTATACTTTAAATGCTGTTACTTAAACCCCTTTCTCCTTCAGAGTAATTTCCAGTTTATTTTTGTATTCCTATGTGAGCTAAACACTGTTATTTTTTTGTTGCAAACAAATAAAATGGAGAATACCTCCTGACATCTTTTGGGATTTGTAACAGTTAACTTACACAGAAGACTTTGGAGAAGCTTCATGTTTACTTAGTGGGTGACCTTTGATTCATTCTTTACTGGTTTCTAATGAGTTTTGTTTGCAGTAGTTACACTAAACTGATTTCCATAGACATGCTAAGACAATTAAAAGTTGTAACATAAATGCTTATGATGTAAATGTTTATTTCTGTTATTAGCTCATGCTATGTTGTCCCGTGACTAAGGGCAGTATTAGTAAGATGTATGCAGACATTAAGGTTCATTTTGTTTGACTTAATATCAATTAACTAAGTGTAGAGTAAAAGCTGTGGGCTAAACAAGTGCTGGACTGTTTCTGTATCTCACATAGTTTGGAATTTTGAAGAATAACATGATGTAGCTTTGGAAACAATTTCGTTTATCTGTAGAATACTTGAAATATGGGCTTCTGGTACATTGCCACGTAGAGAACAATGGTTTATAGAGCAACATTATATAGGCTGGTCCTTCCAGTTCTTCTTCTTCACTTTCCCCCTGCACCCACTGCTGCTTCTGGTATTTATAAATGATGCCAACTTGGTTAGGAGAAAAATAAGTTATGGAAAAGTGAAAAATAGATATTGGAAAACATTGTGCAACAACTGTGGTAACTGTGGTTTGTACAGGTTAATCTTGACCTATGGATTTTCTTTAACTGCTATTTACAGTGTTTTAGCTCTTTAAAGCAGTGTTATATTACTGTGACAATTCAAGGGTTACAGTAATGATGGGACTAGCTATATACTTGTGGAGACACATGTATTTTTTTACCTAAATAATACAGATGAATCTAATTATTTTCTGCTTTTTGGACTTAAAAATCATATCCTAATTCTCACCAGATAACCAATGCAGATATGGACCATCGGCACCCTCAGCTTGATTCTGTTTTTACATTGGCTCAGAATCTGAAAAATAAAACTTCCTGTTCAGACATTAGGACAGAGATCACAGAAAAAAGTAAGTTTCTCCATCCTATGTTTGCAAATACATTGTTTCCATTGCAATAAAAAAATCTTCATGTCTTTTTCTAAAATTCTTGATTGAGCATAGCTTAAGTTGTCTTCCTTGAAAAAGAAAAGAAAACTTGGAAGTTGGGTGGCTTTCACTTAAACAGTCTAATGAAAATTCCTGAGACAAGAGTTGCTTCTTGTTTTTTTGACTGACTGTGTTTTCAAGTAAACAAGTAAAGTAAAGTAAAGGTCAATAGTTTTGCTGGGATTTTGAAATATTTTGTGAAGGATTTGCATTGCTTCACAGTCACAGACCCAGTAATGAGGATTTTATTTATTGAGAAATGGAGCTAATCATGTTGCTTTTTTTGTTGAACTCTGAGGCACTGGACATTTAAAAACGTGAATGTATTGACTTGAGGACAATGACTTTATCTGTGTATTTTGAAAATTGTTGCCTGAGAGTAGAGCTTTTAAGTCACTGATGTGTACTTGAAAATTTAATTTTCAGTTTAAAGGTCCCCACTCTTTGAAAATTTATTTTACTGGTACCTAAGAAATGTGCAATTGTCACAGTTGGAAACTAATGGACAATCTGTTTTTTGAAGTCTTAAGCTTTGCTGGTTGCTAAGATTAGAAAATTCATGCAGCAGGGAATACCATAGATGTAAAAATGGAAAGATATATTTTCTTATGTTCTCCTCTCTAATGCAGTTTTCTTTTACTCCATCTACATGAATTTCTTTGGTGTTTGTTAGACTTGATGGAGATGATGTGGTCAGATAGAAAGCCCACAGATGGGTGGTTTTTCTGAGGGTCTGATGAGATGGCATCTGCTGTCTGAGGTTCACAGGCTATGCATTGGGAGGGGCAGTAAGATTCAAAGAACCAACTTAGTTTGCAGTTGCTCAGAGCTAGTGGTGAGGTAGAAACTCAGGGCAAGATAATAACCATATAGTCTGTGGGAGTCAGTCAACAAGGGGACATGGGCTCAGTCAGAAAACATTCTGGGTTCTTCAGAAAAGCTGAACAAGAAGTAAAGGACTGTGTGGTAGAAGTTCGAGAATGGTCATGCTCATCTGGGGTGAGAAAAGAGAAGTTGTATATGGTGCCATGGATTAAGCTTCCAGTAGATACTTTAGATGTGTGTGAAGATGTTCTGCCTGTCATGAAACGTGAAAAAATTAAGATTTTATTAAACCACTGACATTTGTTAAGAAAAGTTTGCTCTTTTTGGAAAAGTGAAGCTCAGGGCTGCTTTTGCACCTTGTAGTTTAAACACTGAGTATGTATAGATATATATATATATATATATATCAGAATATACCAATGTCCTACAACCTCCTGTGAGTCTGCTGTGTTGTCAGATGAAGCATAATTATTCAAATTGTTAGGAGCAGAGAAACAGAGAAGAGCTTCCTTCTCTGGAATGTCCCTCCCGATTGCTTTATGGACACTGGGAATTGAAAACACAGTCTCATCAGGAATTCTTTCTTGTCCTTCTGCCTGTGACATCAGACTGGTGCCCATGACAACTTTATTTAGGAACTTACCTCTTGAACCCACCAAATGCTAAGTCTACCAGGAGTGTCACTGTTTTTCTGACCTATTTGGCTGGAGGTAAAAAAAAGGACAAATATGTCAGCAGTATAGAGAGTAAGGTTAATCTGTCCATTAATAAGAATTTGTTCTGTAATAGCAATACTATTATGTAAATGTCAAATCCTGTGTTTGAAAATTAATCCACAAGCTGCCTGTGGGTTGAAGTGGATGAATCTATATCGCACAAATTATTTGGGTTGTCCACCAGCATGATGGAGTGATATTCACTCTGATAGGTGGGCTTTGCTGCCACAGTCTTTGAGAGCTTTGTGGATATTGTTGAATATATTAAAGTTAAGAGATTTTTCTCAAGCAGATGAAGCACAATGGCTTTGTATAATTGCAAAAGGTTAAAAAAAATGAAAAACACTTAAATTGGTTCAATTTAAATGCAACCTTTGGCATTTTTACTTCATGGAAAGTTGAAGTGATTTGAGCATCAAGTGTGTTAATTTTCTAATAAAATTGAGTACTTACTGTTAAAATAAATACACTGAATGTCTTACATACTGGGTACCTCTTTCTGATCATAATAGAGAGATACTCAAGAAATCCAGCTTAGCCTTTTTTGGTTTTGCTTTTCTCCATTCACTTTTTTACGTTATTCTTACAGAATTTTTTACAACATTCTTTTTTATCACATTCTTAGTGATACAATTTGTTCCCTATAACTGTCACAACAGGTAGTAGAGAAACCTGTTTCCACCTCTATAAGAGTACAAGTAATCCACTTAATTTAATGGTCTGTAAGTATCCAGGGAAAGGTATGATGCCATGCATTTCCCTCTAAAGACAGATTCACTGCTTTTTGTGATGCACTTTTTGTTCTAGGCTCTTATGTTGTCTTTTTCACTCCTTGTTTATTAAAGGTTAAGTGTGTTTATCCATCACCTAATGCAACTATTTATTGAGAGAGGAATGGAATTCCTTCCACATGAAGGAAGTGGGGTGGAATCAATAACTCCTCTGTTCTGTGTGTAATCTGCTTAATTCTGTAGAGACCCGTGGTGGAATTAAGTTGCCAAAGCAGGTTGTTACTGTCTTGTAGAATGATTCTACCTTGGCCAAAATTGTAGTCCAGGTGCCATGAGATGGTGGTCTGGAGTGGTCAGTTTGCTTTGTTCAAGCTAAGCAGTATTTATTTACTTATTTATTTGTACTGATTTGAGTTACAGATGCACAAAGATGACTTGCTGGTCCAATCACCCTAAAATTGTGCTCCTTGGAGCCCTGCTGCTGACATATCTCTGCAGTGCAGTTTCCTATGTGTGTGTGTACTTTAAATAATGACTTTGAAATATTATAATAATATATATAAGAAATAATAGTTGTTACTTGTACGCTGACCTGCTTAAATAAGAGGAAACCAAATGATTTTTTCATTTGCTTCTGTGAATATGTCAACTACACGAGGAACTAAAATACTGAATATGGAGACTGTTGTATTTGAGAGTGCCTTATATTATTGCCTTTTGCCATGAAAATTAAGATGTAGTTATGGCTATTTTTTCATTTGCCTCATATTTTTTGTGTTGTGTGTTGTCCTCTGCAGTGGAGAAGCTGAAGAACCAGTGGGACAATACCCAGCACAGCGTGGAGGTGCGGCAGCAGCAGCTGAAGTACATGCTGACAGACAGCCTGCAGTGGCACGAGCAGAGGCAGGAGATGGAGCACCTCATGGAGCAGTGTGAGATCCGTCTGAGAATGCTCCTGCAGGCCCCAAAGGAGATGCTTGCCAAACAGATTGCAGAGAGCAAAGTAAGACCATTTATGCTTATTTTTTTTCCATACCAGATTCCTGAGGCTGTGTAATGCTACTGATTGAGCAGTACTGACAATGAGTGAATGTGCACTTTAGTTGTTGTATTATTTTCTCTCTTTTTGGGTATGGTATTTTCTTAATTGTCTGTTTTTCAATATCTCAGACTTCCCAAGAATCCCATTCTGGGAGGTAAACAGGTGTCATGTGTTCATGTGTGTCTTTGGAAGCTTAGCTGAAAGGAGTATAATGTAGCATCAAAGAAATGATGTTATGCAAAAAGCGTAAACCCCAGACCAATTCAAATTTAGTGATTTAAATTTTGCCACACAATTGACTTTATGGAAATATTTAACAGTAGCTCAGTAAGTCAAGAAATGGACTAAGGTATTTTAAATTGTCCTGAATTTCACTTCTGGTGGGTGCCAGGCATATCCAATGCTCTTGTTCATTTTTTTTTTTTTTGCAATCTATGATGCTTTTTATATCATGTCAAGCATACTGTGATAAATCTGTTAGTCTAGTGTCCTTTGTCCTGGTGGCTGTCAGAAAAAGGGCAGGCTGTAGGTGGCACAGTATGAGAACTAAAGTCATAAAGCAGTGAGGAGGCTCTTACCAGTGCAGTATTTAGAACAGGGATAATAGAATTTTAAAAATATGTGCATATATATAGATATATAGAGATATATATATCTATATCTATATATATATGCACATAAGTATATATATATATATACTTATATATTCATGCAGGGGAAATGTAGGGGTGCAGCTGGGAATGGAAAGAGGCAGGGAGTATGAATGGGAGAGCTGCTTACCAGTCCATAGCTGTTTAAGTACACAGTGAAGTTGTGTGCTTTGCACAACTATCTGACTAGTGTCCATCTCTACTTGAGCAGGGAAATAGAAATGGACTATTAGGTCTACTTTGTTTTCTTAAGTGAAAGCAGGCCCATGCCCAAACAGAAAGTTAGAGGCCATAATATGTAACTGCATATATATGTGTGTGTGTATATGTATATATATATATGCAAATATTGTTTTTCATTTAGAAATAATCTTGAGTTTAGATTTTCTAAGTCAAGTCACGTTAAATATCTTGCAAAAATAAACATTTCTAATGCATTTTCTTAATTTTAAACAAACAAAAAGCCAACATATTACTCCAAAGAATGAAATAAAATTCTCATACTGCAAATTTAATTTATGCTGCTTTTAGATGCCACTTATATTGCTATTATAATAATTCAGACTTATTCATGCTACTCAGAATGCAGACGTGTTTTTATTTCTGTTGTCCATAGACTGTAAAAGAGGATTTCTCTAACATTTGTTCTGGGAAAACACCACTTTTTCTCACCTATATCTGTTTTGATCAGTTCATTATCAGGATAGTTATATCTGTAGATTTTCTCTTTAAAGTTGTACTCCTAGATGAAAAATGTGCACATTTTGCCTTTTAAAAAAGGGGAAAAAATGAGGGGATGGTTTATAATAGCTGATAAAATGCATAATATGAGAAATAGCCTGATTTTAATCCATCTCATTTGGCATTGCTTTTTAGCTGTTAGTACAGGATTTGCACAGAGGTGACATCACAGTAGCAGCATTCAATGATCTTTCTAATAAACTGCTTCGAGAGTATCGTGATGATGACTCAAGGAAGGTGAAGGAAACCACTGACCAAATGAACACTTGCTGGGTTAATCTGAACCAAAGGTAATTATAAGGTTTCACTCTATCTGTAGCAGCTGGTGTCTTAAACGTGCATTCTCTTTATACATGTGTGTTGTAGTCTCTTTTCTGTGTGCTTTGGTGCAGCATTTAGGGCTGCTGGGTTGCAGTCAAGCTCTTTAGGTGATTGAAATTCTCACAGTTCACAATGGAAAGGTTCTGTATGACTTCCCATTTATGAGGTATATTTTTAAGCAGAAAAAGAAGGGACTTCTCATGTTTGGTTTTAGGTTTTCCTGTGGCTATTGTTCTCTAAGTGTCTTTGAAAGTTCCTCTCTTATTCTTTAATGCTGATATGATTTGTGTATTTGTAGTTTGCTATTGTCCTTCCTTTTTGTAAGGCTGAGAGTGTCCGACTTCATCTTCCCATGCATTAATTCCCTATGGTCTCTCATCTAATGGAAACTTCCCCTGAATGAGGCTGTGCTTTGGGACCTCGAGTGAAACCCTTCCAGTACTCCCACCTAAAAAATACTTGTGCTGTAGGAACTGAAATTCCTTTTATTCCTTCCTTCCTTCTATTCATCCTCTATTTAAGATGTATCTGCAGATATGCCTCGATGAAAAGGTGGTATTTCCTATGCATAATCAGGGTAATCTAATTTCTGCAGAAATGCTTTAGAGTATTTGGTATTGATAGACAATTAACATTTAGAATAGTGTCTCACTCTGGAATCTAAAAGTCTATGTGCATTGTGGTTGGAGAGAAGACAAAATTGATCCTCTGTATGTGGGAGTGGGGAAGATGACAGCTGAAGTCTGTATGTATATATGTGCATGTGAAAGAAGCAGCTGCCTTTGGAATGGAATGCCAGTTAAAGGAATGAAAAGACTACTTAATAAAGCATAAGGAGATTTTATCTCTTGAGGAGTGAGAGGAGGAGAATGTTTTAGAAATTGTGGAATTACAGAACAGTTTGAATTGGAGGTGATCATCCAGTTCCAACCCCCCTGCCATGGGCAGACCATAGATGACTAGATCAGATTGCTCAAAGCCCTATTCAGTCTGACCTTGGACACTTGCAGGGATGGGACGTTCACAGCTTCTCCCATTCCAGTGCTTCACTACCCTCACAGTGAAGATTTTTTCCTAATAGCTAATCTAAATATGCCCTCTCTGAGTTTAGAGCCATTATTCTTGTCCTGTCCTTACATGCCCTTGCAAAAAGTCCCTCTCCATGTTTCATGGAGGCCCCCTTCAGGGTCTGCAAGGTTGCTATAAGGTCCCCTGGGAGACTTTGCTTCTCCAGGCTGAGCAACTCTTGACTCTCAGCCTTTCCTCATAGAACAGGGGCTCCAGCTCTCAGAATATTTTAGTGGTTCTCCTCTGGACCTACTTCAACAGGTCCACATCCTTCTTATGCTGGGGCCCCAGAGCTGGATGCAGCGCTCCAGGTGGGGTCTTATCAGAGTGTGACAGAGGGACAGGACCCCCTCCCTCACCCTGCTGCCCACACTGCTTTGGATGCAGCCCAGGACAGGATTGGCTTTCTGGGCTTCAAGCACACATTACTGTCTCATGTCCAGCCTCTCACCCACCAGCACCCCCAAGTCCTCCTTGGCAGGACTGTTCTCAGTAAGCAGGTAATGAAGGAAGCGGAGTAGAATGTCATCTTATCCTTCCTTGGAGGAAGATAGTTTTTTCTGTCATTTTGTGCTTTGGATGTGGCAGCTTGTTTCCTTGTTAATTAAAGGACGAAGGGAAACAGCTCCTTGTTGGATTAGCATTGACAGTAGACTAAAACTCTGTAGTAGTCTCATTCACATTCAGACTTTGCAGTGTTATGGCTAGAACTGGCATCAAACTGCCCACTAGTCAGAGAAGGTGACCAGAAAGCAGAGCTCCTGCCTGGAAGCATCTAATTAGTTTTGAATCTGCTTAAAGTCTAAAATAATAAGCTACTGCATTTTGTTGTGTATAACTGAAGCTCCTTAATGATCACTGGGGCTACTGTGTGAAGTCTGCAGCCTAAGGAAGGTGAATATCTGCTTTGTTTATTAACTAGTGGCAGAATGTAAAGGACAACTCAGAGAGCCGTCGGGTAGCCAGTGTGGAGCTGCTCAGTGTAACCCCATCTGAGCAGCGTGGTGGGACTAAAAGGGGAGAATGTGCAACAAAAACACTTTTTCAACAGGATGAAGGTTTTTATATATGATTCAAATGCAAGAAATGGAAATACCAGTGACGAGGCTCACTTTTTATGACAGATGTTGGGACACGTGGGGCTTATACTTAGAGTGGACATGTAGCCCTATGGCTTCAAGAGGAATAAATCCATATTTCTAGCATAATGCTTTAAAATAGCAGTTTGTTCCCCTCCTTGGAGGCTGTGAAAAGGGTCCTTAGTAATAAAAACAGAAGGATTGTTGTTGTGGTCACCATAAGAACACTACCAGGAAGTCTGTAGCCATGGCATGTAAAGTGAAGGAGCTTATTTTAAAACTGTTGGCCTTAAGAGATTGAAGCTCCCCCAGCTTGACATTGTGTAAATTGGATACTTTGCCCAGTGGCTATTTATGTTCTATTTTTATACTTCAGGGTGAAACTATAGTCATTCTATGTGCTTGTGCTGCCTTGGTAATGGATTATAGCTGCTTTCTGTACTGTTTCAGATGTTGATTTCTGAATTTCTTTTGATCATGCACATGTATGCATTGCAGATTTTTAGTATAAATCTGATAAAATAATGGGTGGAACAGAAACCTGAAACAGAGCCATGAAAACTTAAATAATAGAATAACAATTTCTTTTCTTGGGTGTGTGTTTGCCAATAGAATCTGCATAGACTTTCTCCACTAACACTGTATTAAGTTAGCTGCATTTGAAAATAATTCTCCAGCTTCTCCCCATGTTTAGTTTTTGCAGCCTGGAAGATGTACAGATCCTCTGTCTTTTGAGGCTGCTCTAATTGTGTTGGAATTGTACGAAAATCTGAATTATATTTTTATAGCATGGGGTAGTTTTTAATCTGCAGTACAGAATTCTCCATTTTTTATGTTTGAGGTCTTTATTATCAGGGGAGGAAAGTATTTCCATCTGCTCTCTAAAAGTGTTGCTTACTAGTGCTAAACATGATCTCTTTAAAAACACCCATATAATCTTAGAAAGTTAGTTGTGAATTTGTACGTATTTAGTGACAGGATTGTTTTTCAGCTATAATTCAAATATATGGCAGCAGTGGGTCAGTAATAGGATTTCATTCTTTGCTTAAAGCTCAACCAAGCAGAAAGCATGAGAAATTAAAACTTTAGGATGAAGGAAATATTCTTCAGTGAATATTGTTAACTTCAAAGTTCAACTTGTCTTGATTCCTATCTAATACATCAGTACTAAGACTTAGAGATCTGGGTCACTTTGTGTTTCATCCTTTGGGGCTGTTCTTTTTCTTTGAAGGTCACCTTTATTACCAGTCTCTTCTTGCTGCTGTCACTCCTGTTCTTCCACCTTTGGCCTTAACCCCCTGCTAGGGAAGAAAATCCCTGCAGAGGGGAGAGGGTTTTGAAGTTAGAACTCATAACTGCTTTTACTTTATGTTTTTCTCACAGTTCCTTGGTGTGCTCTAATTTTTTAGCTGGTGCTTATTAACTTTTCTGGACAATGTCTATCAAACTACTTGTTATCCCTAGCATGTTACTTACTATTTTTTTCTCAAGACCAGGTGAAGCATACCAGCTGCAGGTGAGAAGCAAGAATGAAGACTACTTGCTCTCCTAGTCATTTGCTAGTAGCCAAAACTTGGGCAAGCACAAAGTCAGGAATGGTTCTTAGACTCTTATTTTGGATAAAGCAATTATTAACAAGTGATGTAAAACCTAAGCTCCTAAAGTAGGGGCTGCAAAACTATGTTTGTGCAAATTGTCACTAAAAATTTTAGTTGATTATCCTAAAATTTAGGAATGTGAACCTGGCAGAATTGGGGTTGCATGAGATTTCCTCACAGTCTTTGAGAGAAAACAGCTTTTACTTGTATTTGTCTCATCTGATGTGCGAGTGAACCAGGCTATGTGCTTTGAATTGCCATCCTGAATGGTACTGAACACCCACTGCTTCTTTTCTAAAAGGAATATTTTAACTAGTTCTGAAATCCACAATTCCAAACATAGTTATTCCTTCATACTGCTGAGCAGCACTTTTGCCACAGCATGGCAAGGAAGAAGGAAGAAAGAAAGCTGAAGTAGATGGGAGGATGCAGAAGACACAAGTTTGGGCCTGTCTGGAGAAATGTGGAAATACCAAATACTGAGTGTTTTGGCCTTGTCTGTCTTGAAATTAAATATCACTTTACCCCTAAAATCCTATAATACAGCTAGTGCTTGATATGAAAATAAAACTGGGCTTTCTACTTACTCAGCAAAAGCATTCTAGCTGTTAGAGGTTGCTCTACAGTGTGCTGGTGTGAGACAGCTTTTTTCTTTTGTCCTGATTTTGTGAAGAGTGGTGCAAAATAACAGCCTCAAATGGATAAAATTTAGTTTGTCATGCTTTATTAATGTTGCTAATCAGAGCTTTTAAAATTGCTGACTATAATAGTTTCTCATCTGAGTTTCATTTTAATCACTAGGAGACAGTACTGTTATGTAGAATTGTAAGGTGATTTTTTTTTTCTAGGAAATTGTTTGAAGTTGCTGATAACTTAAAGTGTTTGGATTATATTGTTATTACATGAAAAGATCCCCTTATGGACACAAACTTTAATGTTTGCATCAGTTGGAAATCTTTTGGAAGATTGAAAATTTGGACCATATTCTGCCAGTCTTTTTTTTTTAGGTTTTTTAAGTTCATTGAGCGTGGGTTGACTGTTATGATGGCAGTGTATTATTCTGTATGTTTGAGTGATAGTATGAAAAGTCTTGTTTTCTGGCAGAGAACCAGGTGTCTGACTTTGCATCCCTTAGCACTTTAACTCGTAAGAATTTATGGCAGTGTTTCTGCTTACTGTAAAAGAGGAGTAAAAATACCCCAAGTACTCAGTGCTTCTGCTCCATATGTGGTTTTTGTTGGTGGGGAAAAGCCCAATTGTCACACATGGAAATAACACTTCTACTATTTGGGGTAGCATAAGTTGATAATGGTAACATCTCAAAGGAAAATCTAGGTTTTCAATTAATAATTGAGTTTTAATGCCTTTTTCAAAAGATCTGTCAAATGCATAACCAGTTCAGGACATCTGTGAGTAGCTATAAATACACTAAAAATAGTGAGATAAATAATGATAAAACAAGCTGTACAGATGTGTAGTTTCTTACTAGATATCTTTGAGATTTCCTTTTAGTAGTTTCATTATGATGTATATATATGGGGGTATATTCTGACACTTGTCTTCTTTTCAGGGCTCTTGATAGGCAGAATTTCTTGGAGACAGAGATGAAGACAGTACAGGCCTCACACAAGGATCTGGAGAGCTTCCTCAAGTGGCTTCAAGAGGCAGAGACAACAGTAAACGTTCTGGCAGATGCATCCGAGCGTGAGAACACTGCTCAGGACAATGTCTGCATAAGGGAACTCAGAAAGCAAATGCAGGTAAGAAAGTAAATAATGCTGCTGTTATTCAGGTTTTCTCTCAATAGCAAATGTTAAAAAGAAAAGCTATCTACTTGCCTGGGGAAAGCTGCAGCCTATTGAAAGGTGTTTCCTAAAACAGTGTTTTAGAAGTCAGGTGTATGAAGGAAGCAGATTTGTCTTCCTAAGGTTTGAAGTACATATTTTTGTGTATGTCTTTGGCACTGAGGGCTCTTAAATGTCCTTGGAGGGTGACTGCATTCAGGAAGTGTACGCTTCATTAAACCAAGTCATGTTGCGTGATTGTCCAACCAAACAATTTAATCTACTTCTCTCCAAGTAAAGCCCTCCTGGGCTGCACTCTCTCCTATTTCTGTCTGCCACCTTCCTCCTGCATTTTTGGCAATCCAAGAAGTTGTCGTGCTTGGATTACCTCTTCTCCCTCTCCTACTGCCCAGCAGCTCCCCAGCTGGCCCTGCTTCTTGTTCATGCCCCAGACTGGAAACCTTAGAAATGACTAAGGAGTTTAACTGACACCGCTTATTAAATCCTGCACTCTGTGTTTGGATTGATGTAATCTGTGATCTCTAAGTGGGTTTGAGAAGTTTATACTGAAAAAAAGATGTTTCTTTTAATAGTGCTCTTAATCTGAACTTATCTATGCTGAACTGAAATGAAACAAGCATGTTAACAGGATCTGATAGCAAGCTGTTCTTGTTAATCATAGTGAAGAGCACAATATTTCGTGGAAGCTTGTATCTGCAGAAGATGAAATGTCACTCACCAACGGTCAAATGATTCTAGTCAGTCAGATAACTCATCTGTAGAGGTGTGGTTTTTTTGTGAAATGCTGAGACTAGTCTGTAGTGGTGACACTTAGAACTTAATGTTATGCTTTCTATTGGCATCACTCCCGACTAGTGTAATGTAGTGGAGGTGGAAGAGCTAAAACAGGGCGCAGGCAGCTAACAACAGAAGGCAGTGCTGTGTGTAAATAGACTTATTTCTGTGTTACCTTGCCTTCTGTGTAGTCAATCACACCAAGATACAGCTGTTATTTCACAGTTTGTTGGCTCTGTGTGGCTGTGAAGCACTATGAGTATGGAAGGTTGTTTGCCATTCGTTGTTGTTCTGCAATCTGATTAAAATTGCCTGAATTTGCTGTGTGAGGGGAAGAGTGTTGGGCAAGACTGCCTGCTGTGAGAGAAGGAGAAGGCTGGTAACTAACCCCTGATTGTGCATATTGTCCTGGCTTGTAACAACTGAAAAGGCAGGTGGAGGTGCTGGGACATGACCTTCCCTGGTTCAGCATCCCGGTACCTGCTACTGTCCGTCTCTTTCTCAGACTGTGTTTCTACACACTGTGCACATGATGCATCTTCACTTAACTCACCTGTTAAGTCTAATCTCAAGGCAGGAATCAGACAGCACACCAATATGATGTGGAACTGAGACTTTTATTTCTTGCTCTTGCATTACTTATATAGTTTAAGCCAAGTATCTAAAAATAGAATACAAACTTATAGCTCTATTTTATAACACTGTTTTCGTTCTTCTCTAAACACGTTACTATCCTTATCTTAAAGCAAATTACTAGATGCTTGCAGACCTTTGTTTGATCCTTTTTCTTGCTCAAGAAGCAGGAATATTTATCATCTTGTTTTCTTTGGCAGTCTACTGTTAGGGTCAGCGTGCTCTGTAAAGAGGCTGTAAGCCAAGCACACCTGCAAAAGCCTCAACACTCACCCATGACCTTATGTAATATTGTAAGCCTTTTCTGGCTACCCTAGGAAGTGAAGTAGAGCTTGTCAAAGACTGTCATAGCATGATGGCTTCCAGAATGAACTTTGTCCCACACCATCTTAGTGTTATTTTAAATGTAAATGAAAACATTCATATCACAACACTGGCAAACACTCCAAAATCACTGTTTGTTTTCAAATATTTGTCGCACTTCTGAAAAGAAAATGAAGCTCTAACATCTTGCTGTACCTCAAAAGATCAAGCCTACTCCCTTGTAAGTTCTTAAGCTTATTATCTGATTAAACAAAGATCATTTCCTGTTCCCCTGTTACATGGTGTGAAATAACGATGTTGTTCTCTTGGCACTTCGCTGAATATGTAAAAAAGTATCGGTTTTTAAGGTTGGTGGTTAAATGGTTTTCAGAAGAATGCAGGGATTACAACCTTCTCTGTTCTGTGTGAAGATGCCTCTGCCCCCAAGGGCATTAAGTGAAACTTTACTATGAGTTTAAGTCATGATAAATTCTAGGTGAAATGAGCTGAACCTAGACAAAACATGATGAATTCGTTGTGGTTGCTGTTGTTACATGTCATGCATTTTCAAAATAGGATCATCTGTTAAAATGGCATCTGTGCGTGCATGGGAGGACTATCCTCCATTACATTTTTGGGCCTAACTTGTTTGGCTGCAGCTCAAGTCACTCTGCAGTGGAATCAATGATCTCAGCCCTGAAGTGTTGTTTTCCCTTTCATTGTGATACCTGAAGCTACAGTACTATGCAAATAATGCAGACTTTGAGTATGGTAGCAATCTCTTTTCAAAAAGGAGAAGTCCACAGTTACATAATCAGTCAGTTCAATTAATTCTCTCAATATCTAAATGTCATAGAAGACTTTTCATTCAGGTTAGTGCCAAAATGCTACAGAGTGCTGCTGGAAAATGTTTAGCAGTGACTTGGAAGAGATTAAAACCTAGTTTGAAAAAAGATTCAGAAAATAAGCTAGGAAATAGTAAGAAGTAGTGCAATGTGTGTGAAGTCCTGTGCCTACAGATGTGAAGGTGTTCAAAAAAAGCTACTGTAAGTAGTGGCCAGCAGTTTGTCTCACTGCTTGATTCAGACTTGTTGATTGACAGCTCTGGGAAGATAAAAAGCAAAACTGAATTAAGAAGGTGTGGACTGTGTAGTCTCTCTTGCACAGAAGAGGTTTGAGCTTTTGCACAGTCATTTCTAAAAGCTTCCATGGTTTCAGAGTTCTGCTGCTTCGTGGGTTTCTTTAAAAGATATTTGGTAAGAGCATGTCAGCTGATCATGGTAGGCTCAATCTGGAGGTTAAAGAAGCAGACTTCTGGTGGGAATGGATGTAAACCAGGAGCAAGGACATGCAGAGGAACAGTTCAAGTAAGTGGTGAAGATGAGAAAAGATGTGTTTGGCAAGGTGAATAGAGATGGTAAGATTTCTATATACAGAGTGGAATCTGTCTATCTGTTTGCTCAAAATGATGTTACTGTTGTGGACAAATCAAGAAGAAAGCAGAGTACAGGGACATGAGGTTTATGTCCCTGACATAAACCATGAGGAGTGGTAGAAACATTGAGTCCTAAAAATAAAGATGAAAAGGTTGTCTTGACAGGATTGGATGGAAGAGTTTTTAAATGTCCTGCATGAAGAACCTGAACCTTACATTCATCTCCTTCGTAGGAAAGTGCCTTAGGAGAGGCAGAGCAGCATATAATGCATGACATCTAAGCTGTGCATTATTTTGGATCATACGAACTCGTCAGGATAGCTGTTGCCTGCATGTTGTGCTGATGGATGTGCTTGAAACGTGTAGGTACCTTTTCTAATGGAAGTATGCACTTAAAATCATATGATCAGTGCTCCACCTATTGTGTTCAGGCCTCCCTGAACCTTTGCTACAGCAGCCCCTCTGATACAGGTTTAAGTAGATTCATCAAAACACCTTTGGAAGCAATGAGTAGCTGGCTCTGGTTAGCTGCAGTTTTGCCACATCTAGGGGTATGTTTGCTGTATTGCATTGGGAGTGCTTTGCTGATAGCAAAACAATTCCATGCTCTTGAACATCCTACTATCATCTTTTGATGGCTTAAATAATTCTGCTTTGTCATGGGAAATACATCAAAGTAAAGTTAGCTCTTTGGATTCAAGGATAACTTAGAGAAGGGGTTGATGCAACTGTATGCTTTTACTTTGTCAAAACCCTGTATTTTTCTTGTGTAAAGTAATTCTGGAAAATATTTAATTGGAAATGGTTTGTGAAAAACATTCCTACTTTCTGGTGCAAGCGAGAATCCTTTGAGATCGCTTTGACTAAATTAGCTTTAAGAGAGTTTTTATAGAAAGAGGTTTACCCCCCGCAGTTTTCCCTTTTGTGTTGGGTAATCTAGTTTTGAGAAACGCCTATGTGATTTATTAGCCTTTATCGTATGGCTGATATAATGAGGGCAGGTATCCCTGTGCTCCTCTCTCAAGATTTATAACACAATCTGTTATTCACTCAGTCTACAGCTCTGCCAGAGCTGCGTTCAGTCTGAGAACGAGAGCATCCTTTCCCAGAGTGAGGGAGCAAGCACTCAGTCTGCTGATAGAAAGCAGCTACTAGAGAGGAACAACTGTTGTGATACACTGGAGCCGTCTTCCTGAAGGAATTCTTTTTTTGTTCCTGCAGCTTTCAGGCTTAAATTAATAACCTTTTCCTGGCTATTTAGTGCACTCCTGAACAGTGGCAGACGATCAGCTGCTCAACTTCATTTGCCCTCTGCAAAAGCAGAGCTGAGCAGTGCCGATTAGAAGAATCTGGGAAGGCTGTTATTTTCTTGCGTTTGTTCTGCGGGGTTATTTTGGGAGAAGAACTTATGCTATATCAATCTTCTTTGCCTTTGAAACGTATAAAGCCTGTAGCTTGCAAAAGCAGTCCTGGAAGAGAGCATGCTCAGAATGCTGGCAAATCATTGTCCAGTGACCGGGAGGAAATGATAGTTGCTCTTCATTTATAATGCAAATTCTGAGGTATCTTCAGAAGTGTGGCAAACTTAAAATGATGGCTGTGGTGAGAACCTCTCTTCAGAAAGTTGTGGTGTTGTTGCATCGTCTACAGAGGATGGCAGTTTCTTCTCCCCGTTACCAGAAGCTTTGTAAGGTAGGAAACATAGCCCTAAATGTCGAGTGTGTGTATTGCTAACTCTGTTGTCTTTGAGATAAAAAGAAAATAAAGTGGGCATGGGATGAGTGTCGAAATCATCTAGGCTATCCGGTGCTTTTAAGCCTGTAATGCTCTTGATGTGGGTTTTGTGGAAGAATGCAGTCCAAAAAAAAAAATATCAAAACAAAACAGCCCTGTGCTTGTCAGAGTGATACATTTTTTTAGGAAAGTGTTCTCTTGCCCACCATTTAGGTGTCTGGAAGGAAACTTAACGTTCAGTGTTTTTTGTTTATTTTTTTTTTCTTTTGTAAAATATTACCAGTTTTTTTTCCAGGGAGTTAGTTACTACTTGGCAGATGTGATTCTTTAACTCCTGTGGACCCATTATGTAGAATAACTGTGTTTTTCCATGCCCAGTGTTGTTTTTCTTTTGAGCTTTATGAAACTTTTAATTCGGAATGAGTTCGGCAGACTTAATATGCAGTCATTAATTTTTGCCTTCACCGACCGAGCTCTTACAGTTAAAAAAATCAGGAAAAGTTGGAGGAAAAGCATGTTGACATAGGCTACCACTTACTTACATTTTTGATGGCACCTGTTTTGGTGGCTGATTTTTTTCTATTTCCAAAGACGGTGTTTACATTTTGGTTTTTTTCACAGGCTCAGTAGTTCTCAACCTTAATACTACAGTGATGATCTAGGATACCTAGTGAAATTCACTTTTAAAAGTAGTTTGATCACTTACCAGATTAAAATAAGTAGATAAAATTAATAAACTTCTAATTGATCTGTAAGGTCTGTGTGTTAATACTGTAATGTTGATGCCTGTGTGAGGTGGTCATACTATGTTAATATTATTGAACTTTTAATATAAGAATTCTGTCTTGAAACTTTGCAAAATTATAAAATTTGATAGGTCTTCAGCTATATATACACTGACATAACATTACATAAATTCTATTTGGCTGCCTTTCTCTTCTTGCTGCTTATGATACTTCAAAAGTCTCTGTGTTTTTTGATGGAAAAACATCTGTGTTTTGCATACAAGGTGTGTGAGAACCAAAGTCTTGTTCTGATAATAAAGCAAAGCCACCTTAACTCATCCTACCTGCTTCAATCTGAAATGTGCTTTCTGTTGTGAGGAATTTAAAAATCACATCAAGTGAGAGATCCCATCTTTAGAGCAGGGTTTGAAAGTAAGGAAAAGTATCATGCAGGATGTTGTTCGTAACAGTGAAGCTTGTAGATGAAGTTCTGGCATATGGGGAAAAACATTTTCAAATGACTGTTTCAACATTATTCAGTTTACCAAGCTGTACTAATAGCTACATCTTCATTATGAAGAATGAGAGACAGTAGTTTGTGTACATACAAGCTGTTTTAACAAACATTCCTCAGTTGTTCTTGTCTGTAAGTTGCCATTAAACACCCTGTTTGATTTCATGAATAAAGCAGGTTTTTTTTAAATAGAGATATGTGTTATAATTGCCTGTTTAGTCACATTTTTTTGTATAAACTTGTTTGTAAAATGTTTGTCGAGCCACTATTTAGTGACTCTTACAGTAATAATTATTTGCTAATTAGCCTGAGAGCTCAGTAAATGGTTGCATACTTAATTTGTTGAGTTTAAATCTACCCAAGGGGTAGTGAAAAAAAATGTTCTAAAAGGCTGTTATTAAAATACATTTTCTGATTGAGAACCCATGCAGTAATAGCCTTGGGAATTACACTTTGCCTGAAATTACCCAGTGTATGTTCTTTTGTTTGTTAAAAAGTCATGTGGCTTAGTTTTTGAGATGTCTGTGCTTGGTTTACTGAAGGTAGAATTGCTGGTGTTCTTGTAGAGTTAAATCAGACACTAATTGAGGAGGAGAAAGAAAATGCTTTACGATCCCAGTCACTTCCAGCAGGTGTCAATGTAAGGCAATGATAGATGGAAGTCTGGTGATGGAAATGTTAATACTTAGATGAGAAAATGTATGGAAATTACTAAAAGCAACCATGACAGCATGTCAGGAAGGATTTCGTGTAGTGCCCTGTATACTCCTGTCTTTGGAATGTCAGACGTTTGTACGTGTCAGGTGCACTCTGTGGATACACTGGTGTAGTTCAGATCTGCAGAAGAGAAGCTATTTACTCTAGTGTATGAATTATTGCATTGTATCCAGGGTAGATGCTTCATGAACTAAATCTAAATGTTTCATGTGAAGTGTCCTCTGAAGCATAACAGAGAGCCAATAAAATATTTAAGACAAACTCTTGAAGTTTAGTGTTTGTTTTAAACTGCGCTGTTTATGAAAGAAGACTATTATTTAACTGTACTGGGAAAAGTCATGATTGTTCCTTTTAACAGCCCCATATAATAGTAGCAATCAGCATTCATAGTCCACATTTTGTGAGTTTCTTTATAACAAAACCAAAAATAAACACTTTGTTGACATACTACAGCATGGCTGAAAACCATGAAATCCTAAATTTAGGATATTTCTTCTGCTGCTCTTTCTGCTTTTTCTTTCACAAATTTCTTCATACCAAGATGAGTTTTGCCAGATAACTTCCTCACTTGCTGCTGTTTGATTCTTTTACCTTGAAATTAGTGGCATACCAGGGCAAAATGTCCTCACTTGGTATTGTACTGTAAGTATGTAATAAGTTTCACTTTATTGTTGTTTGCAGCTTTGTTTCAAAACTCTTGTTTAAGATTTTGATGCTGGTAATGAACAATCAGAAAACTGTTATACAGGCTGTCATCTGCTCTGTGTTCTTGCTAATATGATTGTTCCTTAAAGAAAGCCTTCCATTACTTATATCAAATTAGCTCAGACTAAAATGAATTTATAACAGAAAAAATAACTTTAAGGTACAAATTGGTAGATCTTTTCTGAGAGACCAGAGCTGCAATGTTACTTATAAAAATAAAGAAGAGAATTGTGAAACTTTCTTCAGCTTCCCTGATGCAAGGTAGAGAATAGTGCATCTCTGTCAGACAGCTAAATGATTACCTTGAAATATGTATCCTGCTTGTGGAATTTGACTGTGGTGTTGTTGAAACACACTGCTAGCATTCAGAGACTGGAGCATCCATCCACTGGAAAACAGGCTGAGGAACATACCTAGTTACTGAGAGGGTTTCATCTCATTTTTATCTCTCACTTTTTTATAAATTCTTGAGAAGAGCCTGCTTTAAAAATAAATATTCAACTCCCTTGGTATAAAATACATCTCAAACCTGATCCAGTGTGAGTCTTCATGTGGTAACTCAGGTGAGTTCCTGACTTCCTCAGCTATGCAACACATCAGAAACACGTCTCCTGACATTATGTATTTTTAAGAATACATAACTTAAAATGCAGTCCTCATTTTATGCTGTTTTTTTAATGGCTAGTGTTAAATTTATAAAACTGCAGGAAGTTAGAAGCACAGCAAATGTTGGGGTCAGCCAAAACCTTTTTTTGCTGTAATTCTGGTGATGCATTCCAAAAGACATTTACATCATATTGAATTTTGAGACTAGGAGTAGCAGCAAAGGTTCTGTTCCTATGCAATTTTGAAAAAAAATATGAAGGTCATGGGGGCAAGGTAAAAAAAAAAAGCCTGGAAGGTTGTGTTGAGAAATGTGCATGTTAATCCTGACTCCAATTAATTCAACAAAGATATAAGTTTTTTAATGTTTACATGACTTGGAGTTGATTTAGAAAATATTTCATTGGCACTTGACATATTCAGGTATAAAATATAGATAACCAAGTATGGATGAGGAGGAGCAGCAATGTAGTATATTCATTGGACAGTAGAAGTGAGAACAAAAGCTAATTTTGGAAACATGTTCTGAAGTAGGCTACAGTATTAAGCAGGTTGTTGATTGGAAAATGAAGCAGTGTCGTCAAAAGCAGTGCTAAATTATGCAGACAGTTTCTTTTTTTAGATGAGAAAGTTAAGTCCAGACTGCCTGATATATGGTTCTGGTTGTATAAGGGACATTCTAGTTATATTTATATCTACAAAAAAGCCTTATTGAATTGAGGAGGCCAGGTTTAAAGGGAGCCTTGGATTGTAATTACTATTATTTACAAAGATACAGTGAGGCTAGAAGTGAACTGGCAGAAACAAGGTGGCTACTTTGAAAAAGGAGAGGTAGTAAATAATATCTAAAGATCAACCTCTCAGGAGTTTAGGATTTACCATTTTAGAAAACAACTGAGCAGTGTAACTGGTAACCACCCCACCTCAGAACACCCACAGCTTGTTTGCATCAGGAGTGATTGTAGAAGTGGTTTCCAGTGTGATTTCGTGAGAGTATGTACAGGGATGGGGTGAAACATGACTTGGGTTCTTGAAAAGCAGATCAGGGCTAACATACTGCTAATCAAGGACAACAAGGTACCTTGATGGTGTCTAGTGACAGAATATAAGCCTTCTTTGAAGGAACATGAATAGGCTAGGAATGCGTGTCAGTCAGTGGCCATTTAAAATTAATTTCTTTGTGGGTTTGGATTAAAAGTTGTAAAGCTGAAAACTTGTGGAGAATACTTGAAATGATAAGCATCTTGAAATCTTGGGAGGTGACAGTTCATTTACTTCTGGCCTTTATTATAGAATGATCACAGCAGCTAGAGAAACAATGGAATGCTGAAGGGAGAAAATTTTTAATAGCTTTAAAAAAAGAGGTAAATGAAGACTGGAAACTACTGTGCAGTGAGTCAAAAGATGTGAAAACTAGAAATATGGACAAGAAATTAAATTCCAGTTGGAAATATAATAACTATAATGGAATTCAGCTCTCTATTTGTGTTAGATTGCACCTTTGTATATACTGTCAGTGATGGACAAGCACAATTAGGGGCTTTGGTGTGTAGGCAAGATGTTGTTAACTGTTAGCATGTTATTTACTGATTGATTTCCTTTGGACACTTGGAGGGATCTGGTAAAAAAAACAAAACGGTGGGATATTTGAGGGATATTCTCTTGTTTTGATCAGAGTCAGGTCAGAGGGATATGACGTCCTCAGAACTCCCACAGACATCCTAGGATAATATAACATGGTTCATGAAGAAAGTTGTGGATTCTGGTTGTGATTTGAGTTGGAGTGTAGAAGAATGTGCAGAATTTCAAAGAGAAACTTGTAGAAACTTATAGATAGTTACTGGGAAGACCTTTTGATAGTAAGACTTAGGAGCTTAGTAAGTGTCTTTCCCCAAGGACTCCTCTGTCCTCAGTCCTTAAAGGAAACATTTCCCAGTGCATTTGTTGACTTACTTCAGTAAGGCAGTTCCAAGCATAAAAGACAAGATGATGATTGTGAAGAGCCGTCATGCATTTTGAGAAGGATGCCCAAGCTGTTTGCTTTCTGTGAGAAAGTTGTTGCTTTGTCTTTGGATGTAGGGAAAGCAATATTGTTCCATGATCATGATTTTAGAAAGACTTTGGATGCAGTCTCTCGAAACCAAATTAGAGATAGGGACAATACAGATGACCCAAAAGGTGGGAAGACAACTGTCTGGACCATTTGTGTTCCTTATGGGTTGGAACAAAGACTGGTACAGTTAGCATTGTTATGAATCCACAGTGGGATGAAGTGCACTCTCAGCAGGTTTGTGAATGATCCTAGACTGTGGAGGAACAGTTCTGATCCTATTCCCTGGGGCCTCAAGAGGGAGGGATGGGCTGACAGGAACCCCATGAATTTTTTAAAAATGCCTCCAAAAACCCAAAGCCAATTCTTGCACCTGAGAAGGAGAAATCATATACATTGGTACAAGTGTGAGAAGGATTGTAGCCAGGCAGGAAGAAGTGTTTGTTTTTCTGCTTAGCACTCATGAGGTCATGTCTGGAGTACCAGGGCTGGTTTCAGGCCCCCAGTTTGACAGATAGTGAGAGACTGGGGACAGCACAGTGCTTGGAGAACACAACATAGGAGTAGAGCAGCAGGGGAACTGACTTCATTTAATTTAGAAGAGAGAAGAAGGCTCCAGGAATTTCCAGCTGCTGTCACTGCATACCTGGTGAGTTGTTACTATAAAAGATGGAGCCAGGCTCTTCTTGAAGGGGCTGTGTGGAAGAAAAAGAGGCAATAAGCTGCTGCAAGAGAGTTGGGTGTAAGGGGCAACAATTCTGCACAGGAGGTGTAACTGCACACTGGAGTGGGTTGCCCAAAAAAAAAAGACTTACATTTGCCTTTCTGGTGGTATTAACACTTGTAGTGGATAAGGCCCTTAGCAGCAGACCCAGCTTTGAAATTGGTTCTTGGAATTGGCAGGAGGTTTGACCTCCAGAGGTCTTCCAACTTGTGATTTTCTATGATTCTCTGTGCTAGTGCCCTATTAGCTTATAAATGAAGACTAAAATAGTCAAAATGATAGTGCAGCAGTTTTCATCTGTGGGTTGCTCACTTCCTATGAAGAGGAGCTTTATGATTTTACTCCATGTGAAAAAATTCTTACTTCTCTGCTGAATTTTGATCTAAATCTGGGCCTGCTATGAGTCTGCTGAACAGCCACAGCATGTACTCATTTGCAAATCCTTTTGCTGTACTATAACCTCAGCGGTTCTAATGCAGTACAGTCAGGCACTTGGTGCATCTCTGAATTATGTGCCTATGATTAGAAGGCCTTTTAATATAGCATAAAACTTTGTCATCTAACCTTCCCCCCACTTCTGCATTTTCAGAAAATGTTTTCAGAGCTAAAGCAGAAGACAGAAAGCTTTTGCACATCTTGAGTGATGGGGCTGACCTAAATGAAACCACTTTGTTTTGCCATTTGTCTAATTAGGATCAGTGCCAAATAAAACTGTGTAATAAATGGGTACATTATTGTTACCCCTTTTGCTCTCTAGTCCTCTAGGTATTTGGTGGCTTCTCTAGAAATAGAATTGCTTCTTTAAGGTGAAATAACAAGGAAAAAGAAAATGGGAGAGGACATAAAGCTTCAGAATTTCAGTATTCTTAAGTGCTGCACCAGTCATTCCTATTTGCAAACAAAATGCAGCTTAACAAAAGATAGGTTCTAGAATATAGTGCTTTTTTAATAGCATCTTGTAGTAATGTGGAAAGGAGGAAAGGAGAGAGGAGATGAGAGAAATATTTCAGCACATGCTTTTAGAATCCTCTTATATTTATTTAAAGGCAACTCTGATTTTTAAGCTGAAAATATTTTGCTTTACAGCCAAAATGAATCTAAAATATGAGGTGGTTCTATTGAAGCATGAATGTAGCATTAATGGGAAACCTGACTTCCATGAACTACACATGTTTACAGAAGCTGGATCAATATTTGATATGAGTCCTTCTTGCCATAGTATTTTGCCACAATGCTTTTTGATTGCTGCTATTTTTCAGGAAGCAGTTTTTCCCCCCTCTTTCCCTTAGGGCTTAATTACCCATCCCAAATTCATGAAGTCGTGAAGCAGTAGTTGCCTAGAACAGCACAGTGCTTCACCAGTTTGTGTCTAGAGAAGTGACAGTTTTTTCTTGTCTTCTTCAGACACATCATTTGAGCTTATTTTTAAAAAAGCTGTGCTCACTAGGTAGCTGGGAAAATAATGCTGTTTGAAGATGTCCTGTCACTATTGGGCATCAGGGGCTCTGGAAGAGTTCTGGCCTCCTTTTTGCCTTCCCCTCTGTTTTTAATCAAGACAAACTGTAAGAGACATCATGTTCCAAAGTTGTCCTGAGAGTTTTCTATTTTGTATCCACTGCTTGCAGGCCGGTGTTGGGTTCTGGCTGGTCTGTGATGTGTGATGTGATCATGCTGGGCACTTTTGATACACTTTGGTGCAAAGGATTTTACTTCAAAGCAAAAGCAACTTGCTCAGCCCTGCATAGTTGGGTAATTGAATGTGGTTGGAAGATGTCAGTGGTGTTTTTGATAATTGATACCCTGTGTTGTGTTTCTGTGTTGCGCTACAGAAAGCAATTCTTTATCATCACAGAGTAATTATATTTGCTGGTGGTTTGTGGTATATGGTAAACATAGTAGGTGTGCTGCAAGTGGAGTAACAAAGTAAAATGCTGCTCAACTCAAATAGTGCCAGGGGAGGTTTAGATCGAATATTAGGAAAAAAAAAATTTACTGAAAGGGTGGTCAGGCATTGGAATAAGCTGCCCAGAGAAGTGGTGAAATTAGAATTCCTGGAAGTGTTGAAAAAAATGTGTAGATGGGTTAGTGCTGGACTTGGCAGTGCGGGGTGAATGATTGGAATTGAAGATCTTAGAGGTCTTTTCCAATCTTAACAATTCTACGAATCTGTAAGTGTGCCTCAGTTGCTTATGAGCCCTGTATTTATGAGCACAGTGTTGTGCTAATAGAGAAAGCGCTGGTTTCTCTGCATTGGTGTTCCAGATTTCTGACCTGGAGAAAGAATCCTTTCTGGGGAGAGGTGGAGACTTTGGTTTTCAATGCTTGCTCAATTCTTGGCATTTCAGCTGAGACTGCTGATCAATTAGTGCTAATTGTGCTGGGTTTTGGGATACAGTCCTAGAACAGTCATCTGAGGTCGTCACTTTCTGTCACCTGCTGTCTTTGGACTCAGTTTGTGAACTATGATTTTTGCTTTCCTATTTTTTCTGTCTTTTAAGAGGGGATGCATTATTAACCCTGAAATAATCCCTCACCCTTCGCATTCAGTTTTGGATGTTCCATATAAAATACTGGAAGTCACTTGGTTATTATTCTCTCTTGTTTTTTGCTACAAAGAGGAGTATTCTTTTGCTGCAAGTTCCATCACAGCAAGCTATTTAAAACAAATGTCTTTCTCCTCTTTCTGTTACTGAAATTAAACTTCAAATTTCAGAGATTAAGTGAAAGTTACTCAGTATTTGGGATTCTTGGGCACCTCTGAGAAGAATGGAAGCATAATAAAAGTCACAGATTACACAAAATCTCCTTTCCCCATGTTTTTCTTCGTCACGTAAGCATGACGATTTCCTCTTTTGGAAGAGGGGGGAAATGGATCCAGAAAGAAAAGAAACAAGCCTGTCAATGATGTTTCACTTCTTTGCTATGTGTTTGCATCAGGAGTTAAAAGCAGTCCCTCACCTATTTTGGTTATTTAGCTATATATCAGTTTGTAGGCCATTATCTTTCACTTCTCATAGCCCATGACTGTAATGATAAATTAACTCTGAATTTTTTTTCCATAGTTCTCAATAAGAAGAATACAGTCTTAAATTATTCAGCTGTTATCTGTAAGCAAATTATTTAGCCCAATTGTGGAAGACTTTCATCCCTTATAACATTGTTCCCTCTATATTAGGGGTACTTCTAAATGAAAATAAGGGAGATAATTAAGAAGGTTCAGTTGAAGAATTTGGATCTGGACGTGATCCATGGGCATTGTCTCTAAGTGAGCTGATGTGATAAGGCACTTGCATGGGACTAGTTACAATTATTTGGATTTAGAAAACAAGTGGATTCTAGAAGTTTTGCACTGGGCTAGGATTTTGATTAGTTGTCATTTTGTCTAAACTTCCTTTTTACCAGATGTCTGACTTTCTTACTATTACCCGAAATCTTGGAATTTATCATTGCATCTCAGACTCCATGGGATGAGGAAAAGAGTTTTGTTTTAGTTAAAAACAAGAGTGTTTCCTCTCCTTCTTTCAGTTGCAGAGGCGTGGTAATGATCTCCTCCACAAGGAGAAACTGTCACTCTGCCTGCAGAACCTGAATACACATTTTGCAAATGTTTGATTCTGACTGAAATGGGGGATGGAGGTGAGGGATGTTCTTTCAAAAAGCGCTGAAAATATGGGTTGCCTTTTAATTATGGTGTCAACTATTGTTTTAATTGGAAAAGAGTGCAAAACAACCCCAAACTTTTTTCATTGTGGAGAAATCTTTGGAAGTTTTGATCAAGTTTCAAGGACTACAGCAGGCTTTATCCATTGGAAAAACCTCTTGTTTAACCTATCACTCATTAGCAGTCTAAAATATAGCCTAGCTTTCTGCACTTCAGGAGTGCTTTTTGTTGTCTAAAACAGCCTCATAGATTGACAGTACTAGATAAAAGTTTCTCTCTATGGATTAAAGTCAATTCAAGGAAGGAGAAGTGTCAGAGAGAGTAGCATTGCTAGAACTTGCAACATGGTTTTATTTTGACATTGCTAGTAAGTGATTGCAAGAGGAGGGTGGCTCCTATTGCCTGCTTGGGTAAAATGTCAAGCAGCTGAGATTGTAATCTCACCTGTTCCTGTGGCACAGAAGGTGATACTTATTTGGGAGCACAAGTAGTTGTTGGTACACATGCTGATGATCAGAAGGGTGTTTCAGTGGAATGATCCTGTGTGGCTGAAGAACAACTAATTGTTTCCATGCATTTATAATAAACCTTTGGTTTTAGGTTAACAGGTAATCTTCATGCAAGAAGATACATGAAAGAACAGTTGTGTGGAGTAACAAGAATAGAAAATATGAAAACCAAAGGAGAGCTAGCTAATGTGTATGAGAATGGCCCGAATTGGAAAGGACCTTGAAGAACATCTAGTTTCACCCTCACTTGCCATGGGCAAGTGGACACAAGTCCACTAGACCAGGCTGCTTACCCTCCAGCACTGACCATTTTCAGGGACAGGGCATTTGCAACTTCTCTGGGCAGCCTGTTCCAGTGCGTCACCACCCTCATAGTGAAAGTTTTTTTTCTTAACAACTAATCTTACAGTCTCCTCTTTCACTTTAAAACCATTTCCCTTTGTTCTATCACTGTCTGCCTATGTAAAATATTACTTTCCCTCTTTTTTTACAATCCTCCTTTAATTACTGCAATGAGCTCTCCCTGGAGTCTTCTCCAGACTGAACAACCTTGGTTTCTTAGTTTGTCTTCAAAGGAGAGGTGGTCCAACCCCCTGATTGTCTTTGTGTCCCTCCTCCTCTGGACCTGTTCTAGCAAGTTTGTGTGCTGAGGGCTCCAGACCTGGATTCAGAACTCAAGGTGCAGTTCCTTGAGGGCAGAGAAGAAAGGGGGGATCCTCCCTTGATCCACTGGCCACACCTCATTTGCGACAGCCCAGGATGTTATTGGCCTTTGGGCCTGAAAGCTCACGTTGCCAGGTCCTGTCCAGCTTTTCGTCCACTGGGTCCTCCAAGCTACACAGGGCTGGTCTCAGTAAGCTCTTCTCCCAGTCTGTACTCATGTCTGGGATTGCCCTGATCCAGGTGCAGCACCTTGCATTTAGAATTTTTGATCTTTGTAAGGTTCTTGTGGTCCCACATCTCAAGTTTGTCCAGGTCCTGCTGGATATTGAATTTAAGAATAAGCTAAGGGTATGCTTTGGTCCAAGACTGTATGATTCACTGGGGTAAAGGTATGTTCATCTTTAAAACTCAGTCAAAATTTGAGGAGACAATGACGATTTTGTTAGTGGGCAAACAGAGACTTTAATATTACTGAGGTCCTGTACATTGTTGAGAAGGTGTGTGTTCCCTGGAGGATCATGTTTGTGTTGAAATGTAATGAGGATGATTCTAGAAAAAGAGAGGGATTATAGGCTGAGCAAAAAAAATTAACATCTGTAAGGGAGAAGGAATTAAGCTATCCTAATGGTGTTACTTTTGCATATTTTATTAACCTGGCTGTCAGCATGCCCACTTGTAAGCTTCTTGTGCCAGGTGAGTGCTGCTAGAAGTTGCTAGTCTATGTATAAACAACCTATACCATCTTTGAATCAAGGTCAAAGAAACCATACATGCATAGAATATACCTTTTTTTTTTTTTTCTTCTAGGAAATCAAGGGAAATTAAACTACCTGGTAGTTGTTTTGATACTCACTAAATGGCAGATGCAATAAATTCTAAAACAGAAATGAGAAGCTGTAGGAAAGCTCTACACTATATCTTTTCTAGGCTTTAGTCCAATTGCATAGGACATGTTGAAAGGGAACTGTGATTTAGATCATCTTAGAAAGCCCAGGGCATAAAGCTAAGTATAATAATTTGTCTTGTTTAGCATTGTTTAATTTGATTATGAAATACGTTTAGGTTTTATGACTGTTTTGGTATTGTCCCAGCATCTTTGCAAGAGACAAGTCTTTGGCAGTAGCATTTGTGTAGTGACTTAGGGAAAAATAAAATGAGATTAAAGACACTTTAGAAAGAGAAACAGCTGGCTTAGAGTTTATAATGATGGTATGAATTTCGTGGTTTTATTGTTTCACCTAGTGGTGATTTACTGGGATGGTTTTTGAAGTCAGAGACAACACACTGAAACCTGGCAGTAGGTCATTACTGCACTTGGAGTCTTGTGGCTTCAGTTGTAAGGGAGTTTTCACAGGCAAGGTGGCCTAGTAAATGAAGAGTAAAAGAACCTGTTGGAAAGACAAAAAAACATAAAATAGCACAACTAGGCATTGAGCTACAGAAAACACCCCTCTCCTCCGTTGTTGCATCAATGTCTGGTTTGTTCTTCTGATACAACCTTTTAGGAGATGCTCTAAGGTGAAAGTAGAATTAATTGCTGCTGCTGCAGGAGAAGATTGAGACATGGATGACATGAAATGACTTCTCTGGAGAATTTCTCAGTACAGGAAGTGAATGAGCCATGATTCCTAGGCAAATGCTGACACTTAAGTTGATTGTTTTTTTAACCTTTACCCCTTTTTCTCAGACCCCTAAAAGTTTCACCAACAGAAAATGAATAATTCTTGCTTCTGATACAGCTCCTTTTCAGACTTTGCATTATTTCTGTGATTTGACTGTTTCAAGCAGCGGGACTGTCATGGTTTGCACACAGTACTAAGAGATAAAAGAAGCTACACCTTCTTTTTGTTCGCTCTTGTGCTGTAAATCTATGCAGATGCACAGGCCATCATTGCCTGTGGCTTTCTTTTTGTAAAAGAAAGTACATTTTCATTTTTCTCAGCGGAAGAAAGCAGAACAAAGCAAAATAAATAAAGTGTTGTTCCTTTTGATAGCTTGTGGCTAATTTTATTCTTTATAATTTGATCACAGCCATGGGAATTCTGTATGCTGATATTTCCTGTTACTGTAGCTGGTTCTGGCAACTTCCTTTGAATGATTATTTGACATTAATTTTCATACATGTTTCTGAGGAAAATGATTACTCCCTCTTCCCCCATTTTTGTGAAGGTCTGCAAAATGGTCACCTGTCAGTTAAAAGCCATTTTAATTGAAATGCCACCTACTGATTGCTCTGCAGGAGGCACCACAAATGCTTGGTGTTTGCTTTTTGAAGGAGGAAGAAGCCCTCTTTGCTCTTCTCCATGACCACTTTCACAGCTGATACAGTGTAGGTGGAGATGTAATTGTAAACATAAAGTAGAATGAAATATTTTGCCACTGTGTGTTTTGGAGAAACCTGTTTATCATTTTTCTAGTGAAGAATGGCCATGGCTTCGATGTAGTGTTATCCTATATCTTGTCCACTTGTTATATTTGCTACTGCCATCTGGTTTCACTAATAATAGTTCTGCAGTTTGGCCAAGTGAATACTCTGAAAGGTTTTCCTGCAGCACCACTGGTATGCAAGTTCTTTTAGGGTGAGACTGTCAAGAAAGTAATAATTTGCACTGTGCCTGTGATCGCAGTGAAGCTGTGCATGGAAAGGAAAGCTGCTCCCTTATCCAGTCTTGTCTGTCATGGTATTTTTATAGATGCGTGAATGAGGTGAGCTATGTAATTCAGCCTGAGTGAATAAATGGATTTGATTTAAAATGAGAGACATAGTGCATTGGAGGTATATGATATGACTACACCAGAAAGAGCCTTTGAAATTGCAAATAGAATTTAGCAAGCAACCTTCCTAAGAACATCTGTTCCTGATGATAGGCAAATATGTGCTAAATTTGCTACTGGAGTTTAGAGTGAGGTATAAGTGGAGTACTTGTGGTTCTGCCCCAGCATTTCCTTTTGAATTTTTAATGTATCAAAAAATATATTTTTGATGCAGTAGAAGCCCCAAATTTTTTGGCTTACATGTGGAAAGATGAGTTATGTATGTATACAAGGGTTGTGGGATGCTATAGATAGCATTGGAGATGGACAAACTTTGTTTCAGATAAGTGAGACGTTCTGAAAGATAATTCCCTTCTATTTGAAGACACTTTCCTTGTATTCAGGGAATTCAGAGATGTACATATGAATTCAGTACAGAAAGATCAAGTAGGCATTTGAGGTGACATTATCTTCATGTTTCTAGTACATAAAGAAGTAATCTGAGTGGTAAGAGACAGTGCAGATAAAACCACAGAGATTTGCTTGTCACCTAGTCTTAGCCCAATGTTGAGATCATCTCTTTCTGTGTTACTTAGGAATATTTGTCTGGTCTGTCCAGGGAAGTTTTTTTACAGCTCCTTTTAAGACAAATTGAGTCACCTTTTCCAAGCTATTGAAGCATTTTCTTTGGTATTTTATTCTGATGTGTAAATTAAATTTTATTCATTATAATTGAGAGAAGTATATGATAAGGTCCTTCGACTCACCACAAACCTGAATTTTCAGTTCAAGAATGTATTACTACAGTGGTTTGCACATATTTCAATATGTGAAATATTTAAAATACTCAATATTTCTTTCAAATATAGAAAGACCATAAGTGCTTTTTCCTTCCTCATTTACTCCTTAGGTAATTTGCAGTTCATTTAACTGTTTCTGAGAACTAGTGGAGATAAGGTAAATTACGCTTCCTACCATTCTCTTACTCCCAAGGTTTGTTATCCTGTCACTGAAGGATATTAAGTTAGCCTGACATGATTGATTTTTGACAAATAATGTTGGCTGGTGCTAACTTTTTTTCTTGAATAAGATGTGCATACTGCTTTTTTCACAGGAATTGATGTAAAGCTTATGGACAGTAAATTTCTTAGCTCCTTCTTTAATACCTAATTTAAAGAGAGGAGTTATATCTGCATTTTTCTGCCATCTTCTGTTGGTGCTCAGAGATAACTGCTACTAGCTCTTAGACACTAATGGCCCATTATTTAAGTATTATTTGGCAGATTTTAATAAGTTATACTTAGGGAAAACCAAGCTTATTACTTTTTGGCCTTTTCTCTCCACTTGAAGCTCAGATTTTTGCTACTTCATCTGTGTAGTTAAATAGTTATATGAAACACAATATTCCTCATTAGTGAGATTGGAAACAGAGGAAAGTATTGAACATTCTTTCCTTCTCAGTATAATTACTTAATAGCTGCCCTTTGTGATCTTGTTACTGTCTTGAATTAAAACCTGCTGTTTTCAAAAAGTAACGTCATAGATAAATACAGGAATTAAGGTATCACTTATTGAATTTGTCTCTCTATAAAGGAAATTAACTATTTCCTTAGTAGGATGCTTAATTTTAAAATAATATAGTAATATTTTTGTTGTTGATAAAAATAACAGCTCATGTTTGTATAAGAAGGTGGATCTGCAGGCAGTGAAGCAAACTTTGGCAGGATGGTATAGAAGTGAGTCTAGAAATGACTATGCAAACAGTCTGATCCAAACCTTCATCCTCAACATCTGTGTTATTACATGAATGCTTGAATTAGTGTGTATATCAGACACCTTTGCCAGTTTTTGAATATCCAGTTAAAAAATAACTGATTTTGTGATACAAGAAAGCAGCAGCCTTTTGAACAAGCACTGCCTATATGTCATATCGAGGATTTGGCAACATCTTCATACTTAAAGGCAAATGTGGAAATGAATGATATCTAGCAGTAATGATACCTAGCAGTCACTCTTCTGGGGAAGGCTGGTTACATAAGGGTGTCTGTGTAGATCTTGGTGAAATGATAATGTTGGCACTGAAAAGAAGGCAGGGATTTTGCCTCGATTACATTCACAATGGGAAAGATGGCATTTTTCGAACCATTTTTTGCTAATTGAAAACTGAGCATATCAAGGAACATGTTTTGACAGTGAATAGTGTATGGAAAGCAGGCATAAAGAAGAATAAAACTACAACAAAACCTCTCTTCTGATCATTTTAAGCATGGAAAATTTAAGTGGAGGGATTTAAAAAGGATTATGAAATTGTGCATTTTTACCTTTAAAGACTGTGGAAGGCTTATTAGTAAGTAGCAAATTGTTTAAGCAGATGATAAATGTTTGAGGACACTGTATCATCTTTTAGGTCTGCTTAGAGAATTTCTGAAAAGCTCCATGGTGGCTCACAAACTGGGTTTTTCTGGAATACACAATACAAATTAGACATGCACAGCTATTTAATAAATTATGAAAAATTAAGGCAAATGACACGTCAATAGAGAAACCCAATAATAATGAAGAAAATTGAAGGTTAGTTTAATGAGATTTTTGACAAGAAGAATACTTGTATATGCACAAAGAATACTTGCTTTTTCTGGGGTTGGCAATGTATCTTTGGTTTGGAACTTGTTAACTGTAATGGAATCTTTTGTTTAAATTAGGTCCAGCAGTGAAAATGAGAGGAAATAAATGGATAATATATCTATAAACAATGAACAGCAAGAAGATAAAGAAGATTAAAGTAATTAACCTAACTGTACAAATACACTGTAAAAATGCTTTGCTGCTTTTATACTTCCCTGTTAGGTGTTTTCTGCTTCACAACATGGGAGATAATTTTTGGTGCATCTCAGAGGAGGGTAGTCTTTGGTTTTGTTTCCAACATGTATCCATTTTATAAAGGACTGAAATGCCTGAGCAAAGCTTGTTCTGCTAAAAGAAGCTTGCTGTTTGTTACTGCTGCCTCTCATGCAGACTGGTATTGATGGTCTCTCTTTAGTCTCCCAGTTGTCCCGTGTTTCAGCTTGGGCTGCAGATGCCTTCAACCTCTGCACTCCTTTAACCACTGCACAGCTTGTGCTTGCTCAGTGCTCTGCGTCATGATGTTCTTGGATCCAAGCTCCTGGGTGTCAGGATAACACAAGTAATTAATCACAGAAAGCTGATCATGATTTGCTGAAGCCTTAGGCTTAAACTGTGAGGTGGTACCAATCGGAAAAACTGTCAAAGCCCTGCGGTTGGAATTCCTGGCTCAAGTCTCTCTGTGCTCCCTCTCTTTTTTTTTTCTTTTTTTTTTCTCCCCTCTTCCAAAAGTGGGTAGATATGGGTGGATGCTTAGTGTCTGAGCAGGTTTAAGGCAGTGGTGTTGTGGTTTTGTGTGCTTTTCCTCCCACATATTCATGTATCCGTTTATAGAATGCTCATCTGTGTTTTCTGTATTCTCAGCAGGAGACGACATTTTGCACACTTGAAACAAATGCCATCTTTTTCCTACTTAGGGTGGTCATCATTTTCTGCCTATCTTATTAATTTGCTTTGCTGAATGTCTGGTGTTTCTTGACATAGTTTTAAAATTTTGGTCTGTGAATGCATGATTAAAAAGCTCTGCATGCAGCAGTAAGATTCCACTATGAACAGCTAAAGAACTATTTAGATCTCCCAATTTAGGCTCCTCAGTTTATGTACTAAGAGTTAATTATTAATTACTGTTTTGCAGTTTTGAAATAACAGTATTTATAGTTGTCAATTACTTCTGAATTTATTGAAAGTAAAAGTAATGAAAGCAAGGCTTAAACTTGTCTATCTTAAAGTAGCTCTATGATGAATTCATGGGATGTTTGCCATTGAAAAAGATGTGTGAGGTCCCTCTGGAGGTCAATATTTAGCATCTGGTAGGTAAAATTTACCTTTTTTATAATCATTCTGACTTGCTTGGGAATAGGGATTTAAATTTTTACAGCTTCAATAAAGGATAATAAATTACTTAAGTGTTTCAGAATTCAGGGTGGAGGTGTTCTGTAAATTAAAAAGGTTTTTCAAAACAAGCAAGTCACTTAGCATCATTAATCTAAACTAACTTTTTGCCTCCATTTTGCCACATCTATAAATTTTAAATGTAATAAAGCAAAGCTTTTTATGAAGATGGAGTGGCCTACTGGTTGCCAAATATCTGTGATGGCTACACAGGTTATGGTTCTCTTCCCTATTGTGCCATGAAATATGGTGATTAAATGCACGGAGCTGTGATACTACTGTGGATTAAGTTGTTCATCCAAAAAAAAAATCTGAAAAGAAAAACCACCCCCAGAGGTATTGACAATGTTTAAATAGTAGAAACTGTTCACATTTTAAGTATAAAAATGACAGTATGCTCATTTAGAGCTATAGTTGTAGAATTCCTGCCAATGTGTGACATAAATGCTCACACATGGTCTTAAAGGATATGAATTGCTGATACATCCAGTTTCAGATTCTCATTTTTTCATGTTTTTAATGACTCCTGGCTTTTGTAAGCAGATTTCTCGTTTTTAAAGATCATTCTTGTAGACATTCGTCATCTCTGGACTTTCCAAATGAGAAAGCTCACTCTTTGGTCTGTTTTATGGGTTTGATGTGTGGTAGGGTATCTGCAAAAAAACAGGAGTTAGGCTGCAGTCATTCCATAGTGGGTGACCTATCAGCCCATGTGGAGCTGATAATCAGCCACTTAAAAGGCTTCAGGTGCTGGATTTTCTGGTAATTCATTCCAAGTCATAAAGTAGTAATGCTGACACTTATCTTGGATGAAAGGAGATGCTAAAGTGAAGGCCTTTTGATGGACATTATTTTTCCTTAATTTTCCATGCATGTCCATAATTAAAGTTTAGACCAGTTTAATATTTTTTAAAAATAAATGTGTAGGCATGCAGCATATGTCTTAATGTAGAAAACTTAGTTTAGTTAGATAAAATAATGAGGATCCAAAGAAAGGTGATCTAATGCCTTACTCTTTCTTACAGGACCTCTATTCTGTATTGTTCAAGGTATAACTTTACAGAGTGATTAAACAATTCTGGAGACTCACTGAACTGTGGCTTTGGTATTTAAGTACCCTCATTTTTCATACACTTAGAAGGTTTGAAAGCAAACAGTCTCTGCAATATTAAATAAAAAATAAGAGAAAAAATATAAATACCAGTTTATCTTGTTTAATGTTGCCTTTTATCTCATGGTCTGCTTGATTCTTCAGGACATTTGAATGCAGGAAAATCTGTGGGTGGGAGACTGAAGTGAGAAAGGTCAGATGTGGAAGTGTACTTATTTCCCAGGAAGGCTGGGTGTGGGTGGGAGCAAGTAAGCAGAAGATGAGATTGACACATATTGATGATGACCAGGTTAATGCCTGGAAGTCAGCCTGATTCAGGATGTCTGTACATCAAGTGAGGATCAGAACAGTCAAAGGGCTCCCGAAGCAAGTTTTCCCTTGCTTGTCATGGGCGTTAATGCTCAGTGATTTTGTCCTGTAGTTTAACTTTGTTTCAGTGTGTAATGTATTGGGTATTTTTAGTCTTCTCTCTGCTTTTTCTTTATATTCTAATAGCAAGTAATTTTTGATGTATTTCTGTAGACCCAGGGTTGTGTTTATTCTACTGCATGATTGCAGTTGTAGTTTAACCTCAGCTGGAAGCTAAGCATCATGCAGCCACTTGCTCTCTCCCACACTGATGGGAAGGGGTGGAGAATCAGGGAAAAAAACCCAAACATTTGAGTTAAAATAAGAACACTTACTGAACACAATAACTGAAACGAAGTAAAATGTAATAATGGTAATGATAATAAAATATGCTACGTTTACTACTATTTCTACTAACTATAAAAATAATAATAATGGGGAGAAAAAAGACCACAAGTAAAAAAGAAGCACAAGTGATGCACAATACACAATACAGTTGTTCAGCACCTGTGGACCAATGCCCAGTCCATTTCTGAGCAGTGATTGGTGGCTTCTCTGACGTAAATGAAGGTGCTTGTAAGATTTTAAAAGCATACTTTATAGTTGTCGTATGTATTTATCTAGAAAATACTTGGCTTTTTAGCAAAAGTGTGCAGGCAGCTTAATGTTAAGATGCCAGTTTCTGCCTAGAGGTCTTTATAATGTGAATTATACCTTTGGAAATAAAAAGAATAGATTTTTTTTTTTTCTACCTTGGCCTCCTGTTGAAAATCAAATTAATAAATAAGTCCAATAATCATTTTAATCATAATATTTACTTTTAGGAAGATAATAGAGGATGTGCTCTCTCAGTATGGATTAATGAAGATTGGTGAGATTTTGCCACCTTCCAAAGGAAATTTTATTGCTTCCTAGTTTTATCATAAGTTTAATCAATAACTAAATAGTGATTTCTTTGTCTGTTTCTTAGGTTTAGCAGCATACAAGTGTTACTTGTATTTTTAATACAGAACTGCTGTTCAGGAAATTGCTGTGACCCAAGTTAAAGAGTAGCTCATCCAATTGGTCATCATTGGGTCTGCCTTGACAGAAATGTCAGGTGTTGCTGCTTGTGCTCGCTTCAGGTTGAAAGTTTATAGCCTGCTGTCAGCTAAGCAAGTTTGATCTTAGACCCTTTTTTGCATAGTGTTGTTGGAAGTTGAAAACACTATGCAAAATTAAGTGCTGTGTATTCTAAGACAGAAGAGCACAGAAAGAGTCATTAAATGCAACAGCTGTACCTTAATGACAGAATGTGTGTTGTGATGGAGCCCAAAACGTTCAGCACTTGATTAACTGCTTCCATCTGCAAGGCAGAGTAGATCGTGGTGTTGCCAAGCAGGTAGCATCAGTTCACATGTCCTGTTCTCTTCCAAGGAAGTAAGAATAGCAGCTTGTCATCTTTTCATGTTTATACATTGTCTATTACATGTCAGTGTTTTAGAAATAAACAAAAAATTGCCCTCTCAGCCAAAGAGCTTGTGCTTGTTGAAAGTCTCCATAAAGCTTTAGTGTATTTCCTGTTACTAGAAGTTTTCAGTAGCAGAGATGTCTTCAAAATGGTGTTCCCTTTCAATGGGTTTTTAAAAAGTATTACACTTTTTAAAGGGAAGAGTTGCCAAATCTGTTTTTCCTGTTCCCTACTGCCCAATATTTAAATTGCAACCATGTATTCTGGAGTTGGACAGCAACTATTTTAGCTGTGAAATTTCTACTCCTAGGAGTGGCTGGAGGTAAGGAGTTGTTAGCATTCAGTTGGGTTTTTGCCTTTTTTATTACTGTGTTTGAAAAGCTTACTCCTGAATTGTGCTGTTCTTCCTCCTAATGTTAGCACCTCAATTTACAGAGTCCTTTTGTCATTGTGTTTCTTGATTCTTTACTCTGCTTCTACTTCGTCTTGCTTTGGAGGATGAGACTGGTATAAGAAACCTGTGTGTCTTTCACAGCATCCCAGTGACCTGGATTGTGAAAGTGGTTGTAGACTCCCTCTTTCTTGCTATTTTTTTCTTTCACTACAGGCTGGTTGAGTTTCTTGCTGTGTCATTACAGATCAGCTGACAAAAAGGTCACTGACAAACCACAATATCAGAGTTTCTGCAGTAAGTTCAAGTGCAACAGACAGGCATAGGGTATTCTCCATAGAGTCCTGATCTCTCTGGGCAGCTGAGATATGAAAGAAATCATTACACTCTTAAAGCATGTTTGAATTTGCTTACAAAAGTAAAATGTCTGTTTTAAATGACTGTGTTTACCTAAAGGCAAAATAGCTTTTGATTAGACATGTGTGTGAGCATACATTTTCTTAAGTGTGGGGACAATTGACTTTGCATGCAAGGCACTCTTTAGCCCAGTGCTTTGAAACGATCTCTCACTGATGGAACACCTCAAGAGTTTGCTGTGCCATAGCCTCAGACAGATGTTTGTCCTGATGTGTGCTCCAGTCCAGGAGGCAGGAAGGCTCAAGCAGTCTCCAGTGAGCAGTGTGCTGCCTGGCAGTGAGTGTGGGCTATGGACTCTTGCATCGTTTGGCTCTTGCTGGGGTGGAGGGAGACACATTTTGTGCTACCCCAGCTAGCTGACTGTGGTATGACCTTAGTCTGGAGGTCATCTGTGCTGAGATTCCAGAGGTTAGGAGATCTGATTATGAGCTCTTGAATGACTATAAGCAATATAAATATTTTATCACTGTTAAATATTACTGCAGAATCAATGAGCTTATTGTACTGACAAATATCTTCTTTCAGACCTTGGTGAAAAGTAAATAGAAAATTTGAATATAGGTCTGTATGTGCAGTTCTGTGCACATTTCTGTAAGACAAGATTGTAAAACCTAGGGTTTGTGTTGGAAAAAACATCAAGGTGTCTTCAAGCACGCCTGAGAAATATGAAATTTAGTACTCAAGCTGTCCAGCTGGTTGTTAAAATCCTTCTCTGCCTAATTAGTCTTTGATAGGTTGTCACTTAATAGCCTGGAAGAATTATTAACAAAAAGTTAAAGAGTTTAAAGGAAAACTGCAGAGGACTGGAGACCACCTTGAAGTTGGATGTAAGAGGTATAATAAGCTGGCAGCAGCAATGTCTATTTGTGGACTTGACTGCTGATTTACTTTTTCTTGAGATTTAGCAGAGGCACTTCAGTGTGCTTTGGTGTCTTCCATGCTGAGACTTTGTCAGCTTTTTGAACCTGAACATGACCCAGTTTAAAATCAGCTTAGAGGCTTGGTGTTATGTTGTTTCATCAGTATTGTAATGATGCTTTTGAAACAGGCACTTGCAAAAATATTTCTCTGCTCAAGAATGTTAATGGCATTGTAGATGCAGACACTTGTGAATAATATGCACATGGGGATGTGTAAATGCTGTACCAAAAGATCCTTGTATATTTTGGTTTATTCCACCACATGTCTGCATAAAGTGACACAGTTCAGTCTTACTGAAGATGTAGTGCTGAATCTGCTGAGAAGCTAATTTATCATAAAATTAAGTTCTTGTAAATGTTGATTCTTTACATTATGGGAGCTAATCTGTGGGATAAGGAGAAAACAAAATAAACCAACCTAGAAAGATAGCAGCCATGCTAGATATTATTATCCACCTAATCTGACTGATGTTTAGAACAAATTAATCTGCTTTAATCCAGTTGCATTTTTCTGCTGGCAATAGATTAATTCTTTTAATCATTATGTAGCATTTATAGTACATAAGAATGGCACTTTACAGAAATAGAAATTAAAACTTGAAGAACTTGGAGTATTAATCAAAGCAAGTGATAAATATTGTAAAACATGACCAGAGAGAATTTGTTCTAAACAAGCAGTCTCTGTTTCTACACTTGGTTGCAAACACATTGTTGTCAGACTTGTTTAATTATGTTCTTAGCAAGAGAACCAAAATAGGTGATGTAGAAAGCAAGAAGTTGTAAGTAGGAGAGCTTAGTGTTCTGGAAGGGGAATCCTTCCTACGTATCCATGTAGGAAGTAGGTGTAGGAAAGTAGGAGAGGCACAAATTGGGGATTGAAGGGAGTGTCCAAACAGTATGTCAAAGTGCTTTGAAAAGAAAATCGAGATCATCAATGGTCCTGCAACTTGGAGCACTGGAAAAAACTGTTTTGTGCCAGATATATTGATTGGATTGAATTTAAATATGAGGGGCCAGAAAGGAAGAAGTGTTGTAGCTGACAGTAAAGAAAGATAATGCAGGATTTTCTCCTAGCAGCTGATGAGAAATATATTCACTTCATAAATATCCTAGAGGGACGGAACAATATTGATTTAAAACAAGTCATGGTATAGTCACAGATAACTGAGAGGATAATGAGATTGTTGTTTATGGAGCTGCTGGATGGAAATAAGGTAGTTTGTCTGTGCAGTGTTACTAAAATAGCCTTTAGCCACAACCTCTGCTAACTCAAAAATACACAAGTAGTAACTGCTTGAACTATAGCCCTTATTAAGAGTATCAATACAAGTCTTGGCGAATATTGTTATGGAATATAGTTCTCAAGCCGTTTGTGCTTGAGAAAAGAAATTTAACTTAGTGGTACCCTACTTTCTTAGTCCTATTGCAAGTATTCTACATTTTGCAGCCTCGTGTGGTATTCCTACTTTTCACTCATTTTCTGCTACCCAAATAATTCCAAATGCTGCATGTACAAAGGAACTGTGCTATGCTGTGAATGAAAGCATTTTATTTATCTCCCTCCAAGTGTCTAGAAGTAATTACTTCCCATCCTGGTCAGCTAAATATCGAATTCAGATCCGCTCTGGGAGTAACCATCTTCTTAAAATTTAGGATAGTATAATTGCTGTAGAAGTGAAATCTTTGCCTTGAAAATATACTCACAAAGTTAATGTCTCCATTTTTGTTGCACTGAAACAGGGTGGGTTTTTTTGTTTTAGCTACAGCCAGTTTCTGCAAGTAAACCCAGAACTCTTTCAGCAAAAAACAAACTCTGGTTTTGTTTCCCCTTTTTTTCCTAGTAAAGTGCCATCTGTTCAATTGGCAAAAAAAAAAAAAAAAAAAATAGGATTGCATGTTAACATCCATGAAGAAATTTGGGATATAGGCAGATATAAAGATAGCAAGAACTATTATTACTGCAGTTGTATTTATTATTAATTCAATACGTTTTTCCCCATACAAAAATGACTCTGGCATTCAAATGGCTAATTTTACAAGTACTGCAAATTCCACATGGAAATTAATCAGTTGTATACAAGTGCTGCATATGCAAAGAATGATTTTCAGCTGCAAGTGGGTTTTTTCCTTCTGATTGTACATTTAAATTTAGCAACAGAAGTTTAATGAGTTTCATATTCTGTGTAAAGGACTTCACACTTTACCTGCTTTATCAGCAGAGCAGCAGAATCTGAAAAGTTTCTAAAGGGAAACTTCAGAAAGAAGGGAATGATCCTTCCACTAAAGAAGGGAATGTTCTTGAAAACTGTAGGAAGTTGGAGTGAGACAGAGTGCTGGAGCTGGTAGCTGCTGTTCAGTGCCAGTGGCTCTCTGTATTCAAATCAGAAATGGTCTCTTGAGGGAAATCTCTTGTAGCAGGCTTGTCCCTCCTATTTGGGTTATATAATGGTGTGCAGAACTTAAGTGTACAGAAGCTGTTCTGGATGAAACTGCACTAGAAGATGAGTCCCAGGGCACACCAAAGCATGGTCCAAAAGCACTGGTAGGCATGCAGTCTGTAGATTGATTTGACAATTAGCCTGAAGCCCTGAGCACTGAAAGATGACACATTGCAAATGTTTGTGTTCCCCAGGTCTGTTTCTGTTGCACTTCTGTGCTTCCTGATATAGATGTGGCCTGTATCATGGCCTGTCTGCTACATTAATGTGCAAGAGCAATATTATGGCTGGACAGGAGGAGCACTGCTGTTACAGTGCTCTTAATCAGGACAGCTTTCCAGGATCCTTCTTCAGTCTTACAGACTTTGCAGGTGCTGTGCAAATAGATTAAAAATATTTTCCCTGCATTGATTAATCTAAAGTGCAGAGTAGGAGATGGGTGGATAGACCTAGGTATGTGATCAGAGTGGTAGGGGTCAGGGCCACCATCCTCCTTGTCTAAGTAGTTGAGTATGGCAAATAACATTTAATGATGTCCTTGCCATACAACAGGATGTCTCTTTTCTTAGTACTACAGTGGTACAGATCTGTTGCTCAGATTTGAGTATGAAGTGTGCTTCTTGGTCACTTGGGGGAACTCAGAAATCAGCTGAGAACATCTGTCTGTGTAGTCTCTGTAGAAATACTCATGCTCCCTGACCTGCCATCTCTCCCTGTTGTGTGCCCCCTTGTTCAAGCTTTGTGTTAATGAAGCAGAATAAGTTTGGTAGGTTAAGTCTGAGCATCAGCTTCACTTCCTTTGGCTTTGTTTGAAAGGTGAGCCAGAGGATGGTAGAGGCCAGAGAATTGACTCAATTTTTCCTTTCTGATTATGAATTTAGGGCACATAAAATATTAGGAAAGCATTATTAATATTGTCTTGTTAAATAATAAAGTTAGGAGATGCTAGTTAAGGTCAATCGTGTAACTTTAATTTGCCTCCCTTTTATGCATGCATTATGATTCAGTCCTTAATTACATGTTTTTGCTGTCTTTCCACTCTCCTCCTGTTTTGTGTAGTGTGCAAAAGCTTACTGGACACCTGCACAGGTTGTTGTTTTCTCTTGTAGTTTAATATGGGGCTCAATTCCTTTTTAGATCATGCTGTTTGAAATCTTTTGTGAGCAGTATTTTTTGTTAGACACCTTTTTTACAATGCTGTAGAACATTTTTTGTGACCCTATAGTACCCAGGTGTTTCAAATATAGTGAAGTTGTCTGCTGTGCTGAGCAGTGTTCCCTTTACTCTGTTGTGCAACAGCTTCTGGATCCTGGAATTGTTCAAGATGTTTTTTCTTGCTTATCTGAGTTGTGATTGAACTTTTTAAACCTTTTGTTGTTTGTGGAACACCTTTCACTGACTTCATTTGAGACTGTTTCTGAAGTATGCTGGTATTTTAAATATTGCTTTTTTCTTGTTTCTTTATTAGAACAAAAGGAAAAAACAACTATAAAATCCAGCTTGAATTTTGTTGCAATTTTGCTCAAACAATGAGCCAAAGTAAAGTGTTTATAGTTAGTGCAGGTAACTCTAGGGAGGGGAAGCTACTGTGGTTGATGTTGTTGTAGTTAAAAAAACCAAATCCTCTTGTGCTGTCATGGTGTAAGGAGGAGCCTTCTTTTGGATGAGGTTTCTTGAACTTTTATGGTTCAATATATTAGTGAATGGTTTGTGAAAAAGGGTGAATAATGGGCTGCTGAAATGCCTTCACATATGTATTAAAGACAGCACAATTAAAATGTACTGTGAAGAGTTGCAGTGCTTTCTAAGGTGATTAAGATGGCATATGAAAGACTGTGCCAGAAGAAACAGTCTAATTACACATGAACAGTAATTGGTTCTTAATTGGCTACACTTCAAAAAAGGATCTTCAGAGTAATTCTGGGTTTGAGTTTAGTGTTGTTTTAGACACATAATTTTCTAAGCAAAAACAAGCAAAGACCGTTTCAGGAGTTGAAAGTAATTAATGGTTTCTAATAAAAGAAGAGAGAACAGAATGAAAGCATTATTTATACTACTGCATGATTTTTGGATTTACCTTATCCTCCCAAGTTCAGTATAGTGTAGTACAGTTCAACTACAAAAGATACTGAGAAAAGTAAGCAGAGCACTTGGATGTTCTGGAAGGCTTAGAATGGGATGAAATAGGTAAATGATGACTCTTGTTATGGAAAACCATGGGCCCATACACATCTCATTGAAGTCTATAAACTCTCTGAATAGCAGGGAGAAGATGAAGAGGGAATGATTTGTTTCTTATGTGTCCTAACATGAGGAGGTATTTAATGAAGCAGCAAGTTATTAAATAAAAGGAAATACCTTGTCATATGACAGATAATTAAATTGTAGGATTTATTTCTGAGAGATGATGTAGTGGCCAGATGTAAAAATGAACTTAGGGCCTTTGGACAAAATCATGGCAAAAAAAGTAGTCCATCAGGGTTATTAAACATGATGTTTAGTTTGTCTGTTCATTAAGTCCCCTGGCATAGTGATAGCTGAAGACAAGGAGAGTGTGTCAAAGGAGGGATTTCAGCTATTGTATAGTGTTGTACTCTTTAGCCTGACCTCTTGCAGCTGCTTTCAGGTTACATTCATAACTCTGTATCCTGTTCTTTGTCTTAAACCAGAAGGCAAGCCATTCACCCATTCTGCCTTTATTTAGGAACAGAAGTAAAATGTAGATTCCTTCCTAGCAAAGAGGCTGAACAGCTTTTCAGGGTTCACGTTGCTTCTATTAAGTACTTTTGTTTGATAGAATAGCACTATTGTCAGTTGTCCTATTTTGATCCTCTGAAATGCAAGCTATGGTCTTGGTTCAAATCTACGTTCTGTCTTGAAACAGGAATTGGTCAAGTTGAAGTCTTTTAATGTTTGGGATTTTTTTTTTGCTGTGCTTTAGGCTAGGGAGTGATTTTTGTCCTTTGCAGATAAAAGGTGTTTTGATTGACATCAGTGAGCCAACCACTGAGAAACAGTTTGTGACAAAAGAAAAGTAGAAAAAGGACTTGCAAGGATCTAGACATGCATTTGCAGTATAGGTGTATAAAATGCTGGCACAGGCTCACACAGATAAATGAATTGTTCACTTGCTAGAGCTGCCCAATTTGTTGTTCCTTACACACTGTCTTATACTCTGAAAGTTAAACAGAAAAGCTAACAAAAACTGTTCAAACTCCCTCAGTTGTTTGCTTTAGCTTGAGTGTTGTTTATTTCTTTCTCTTTCTATCCCCTCTGCACCATATCAAGCAAAGAAATTTCTAAGCCCTCAGTTGCTGGGTGGAAGTCAGCCTGGTGTCTGTGCATCTCCAAGGACTACTCGGCACAGAAGGGAGGGAGAAAGTGTGGATGTATGTACAGATATTTTAAATTAATCCCTTCCTAATTGGGTTACTGATGAGCTCCATACTGCCAGCACCATTGCACGTTTTGGAACATTTTTGCTTTTCCTCTGGGAGCTCGTTATTAGAGGTGGTAATCTCACTCTTTTTTGTATTTAAAAGTGTTTAAAAAAAGTTTTAAGGGGAGCAAAGTGTATCCTAAAAGCCCTTGAAACAGACAACTCTGAATTACAGAGTGAATGAAAAGCTTTTATGTTTGACTCATGGGTTTTGAATCTTTAGCAGTACTTGACATTAGCAGCCTGATAGAATAACCTCTTCCACTGAATTCCTGGAAATCAAAACTGAAATTGTGGCTGGTAGAAGGGGTATTTAAGACTCAGTTCTGGAACTGCCTAAGAGAGCCAGTGCTCTCTTATGCATGATTCAGCCTTACAAAGATTGAATTCCCTATCTTCCATGTTTTCAGTAAGATATCTACTGATTTCTTTGATAAAGGCAAAGCATTGATTACCAGTGTGGGAATTTTGTAGCTATTGTTTTCTTTGTTGTTCAGACACAGGACTCACTTTTAATGAGCAAAATCTATTCTGATAATCCTCCCATTACAATTCACTGAATGGAGAACGTAGATTTTCAAACTCCTCATTTTTCTAAATGGCAGCAGTTTAGTATTTGGCTAATATACTGCTTGGGAAAGGAATAATGCAAATTAAGTAGATAATCTAAACAGAATTTTTCCCCTGGTAAGTGTTTGCATGTAAATGAAAACCAAGTCAGTTTTGTTTTGCCTTCGTGATGAAACACAGAGACAGTTTTAATGTTTCCTCAACTGTAGACTGAAGTTAGTCTGCACCACAGAAGTTTGCCAAATTCTGAATCTGGCTTTAAATATTAATGTTTTTAGAATTTTGTTCCTATTTTGTTGAGATTTGAGCTACTAAGAAAATCAGAAGTATACTGATATATCCTGTATATCAGAGGTTTTCTTTGTTCTTGATCAAATAGATTCTTGGTGAAATAGTATCACTTTTTTTTAACAGTTTGCTTGGTTGTTTGTTCCTATCACTCCCATCAGAAAATTGTGCTAGAATCTCTATTCTGATGTGCAGAATCTCTCATCTCTCCTGTGTAGTTAATGGAAAGGAACAAGCTCCATGAGAGGATAACTCATATTCAGTCTTTAGGAAGAGAACTTAGTTGTTCTAGGTTGCCCTTGGAAAGATTGTGTTTCCACTGACAAAATAAATGGTGACTGGTTCAAGTTTTCACTGTAAATGCTCTTGTTCTAGCCCAAACATATCTACAGCCATTCTGTAAAACTATGTAAAGCACAGCATGCTTTCATCAAGATTTTATTTATTTTTAAGAGAGTAATGGTAGTTCTTCACCACATAGAAGTAAATACAGCTGTGAAAATCTCAAAATACTGGTATGACTTAGTTATAGAGATAATTTTCATGTTTTGTCTTAAAGAAAAAAAAAATCATACTAGTAATAATGTAGAGAAATGTTACAGAGTGAACAAAAAGACAAATGGCCTTACAAACCCCTCTTTGTATGGAATGTTATAAACAGGAACAAGTTGATATAAAAATATTAGGGATATTAGTGAGGGCAAGTTGTTGAGGGGCCTTGTGCATTTTTTTGTTTGTTCTTCCAGCTAGAAAACAAAAATCCCAAACAAAAATTGAATGTAATTTATAAATAAAGGTAATCAATCTGCCTCAAGAGATTGAAATCCAAGACTCTAACCAAAGGAATGCATGTGATGTTGATGTTATAAAGGCTGTTTCAGGTGAAGGGTGTGCTCTTATTTCACCTGTTGATGATCAAATTCTGGCTTTGAATGTGAACATGGACTCCAAGTTAGACTCACACTTAGGTTTAGTTATTTGTTGCAGAATCACATCTTTCTGTTGCTATCAGCTTTTTTGGGAGCAGTGGTGGGAGAAATGTTCTGAAAAAGGGTGTCAAAGTGTAGAACTATGAACAGAAAAGAGATTGTAAAACAGTAAGATTTGTATCAATTTCAAAATATTCTGAATATTTATTTTTAGGCTAAATTAGTGATTTAATATGGTTGAAATGTCACTTTAAACAGCCTACTCTAAGATGGCAGTGCGTCACAAGATTCTTTTTAAGTCTAGGTTCTGTGTTGATGTGGAACCAGTTGTGAAACCACAAGATTCTGTTGCATGAGCCTTAGAGAAACCAAGGTAGATCTCATGTTCTGCTGCAGGACGAATGTGTAAAATGCATCTAACAAAAATATGAAATACTCAAATGTAATGGCCATATTTTGTCAATAAATGTAAAATCAACATAAGAATTGTGAAATAAAATTAAACATGGGAATTTATTGAAAGCTCCATTTCATATTTATGTTAAAATGTAAGTATGCAGATCTTAATTATAGATAGCTGTTATACACACTGCTGTATTTTTCATCCCTAAGAGACATAGATTGTATAAACTACAAATATCTCTATTACAAAATTGCCAGAAATGTTGTAAGTAGTGTTTTACTGGAATACTTACTGCCCTAGTCTAAATTTATTAGCATTTATTTTTCTTTAATTTCATTGCTGACTGTACAGGGGACCAGTGAGGAAAGTTCTGCCTTCTTAGTTTTACACATTGGCTTGAATACTTTGCAAATATACGCATCTGGGTGGGATGTGTATAACTTTCTTTTCCAACTCTTACTTTGAATAGTATTTTTAAAATGTTAGTCTCAAATCCTGACATATGGTAGCTGAATGTTCACAAAGAACTGGTTCACAACATGTCTTTTCATATTGGAATAGTTTTTCATATGATTCCAGTAAAGTCATCCTCTGTTGGGATTGGATTATGTATCTTGAAAAGGTGGAAGCTTTCACAGAAAGCTTCCTCTAATGTAAGGTTATTTGAAAATATAATAATGTAATATTTGGTGTGTGTATATACAAGTGTGCTGTGGTTGACAGACTGACTGGGTTTAAAAGTAAAGCCTTACAAGATCATGAATTTCTCTTCCTATTTCCTTCTCTACTGCCTTGTATGCAATGGAATCCACTTTTTTTGCCCTACTTATGGAAGAAGTACTCAATGGAAATACTTTGACTACTGCTTTACTTTGTCTTCTGCTTTATTTCCTTAGTATTGATCAGGTTCTTCCATGTTTAGATAGATCTTTGAAGTAGTTGATAAATAGAATGAAATTGCACTTATTACTAATAAGGATTTTGAAGACTCTTGGCTGGAGTAATTGATCATCTTTTTTTCCTCGTGTGAAACTATGGACTGTAGAAAATCAGTTATTGACTGCAAAGGAGAAAGAGATGCATATCTTTGTGCTGACTTACTGACACAGCAACGTGATAGTAAAAACCAAATGTGCATCTGCTCTTTCAACAAGAAGTGTAATTTCTACCAGCCAGGTTTCTGTTATAATTGTAGTTTATCTCTGGCAAAACTATGGTCAAGCTTCATCAAGTACGTGAGAAGTTGATTTTGGATCAAAGAAAACATAAGAAGTGATTAAATACACTTTCAGATATTGCAGGTAAAGTTAACTCCAGCCCTTTGCTGCAGTAGTTCCTGCAATAGACAGGAACTACTCATCTCTCGTCTGAGGAGAACAGTGTTTGCATTTGTTTGAAGCCGTAACATTTGTTCTGGGTGTATTTTCAGCAAGGAGTTTCATTGGGAATGAGCCTTTTCATCAAGGAGTAGTTGGTCTCACTAGAAATGAGATGACTGCAAGCACATACAGAGTCCCTTTATGCCCCTCACAGGCCAGAGGATTCTCCTGTCACGTGTGTGCTTTGCTGTGGGGTTGGGGACTGTGAGCAAACCCTTCATCAGTCACTGCCAGTCCCCATCCAGCAGGATGGAGAGGAAAGCAGCAGGCATGGCACGTGCACTGGCACAAACATGCTGTGCTGTTCCTTCTGTCCTGAGTTTTTCTTCTGACACCCGTGCCACTGTGGCAGGGTCCTGTTCTCTGCTGGAGTGAGAGGATTGGGAGCACAAGCATGTGGCAGCTGGTGCTAACCTGGTCAACAAGTCCTGATGACCCAGAAGTACACAAGTGGTCTCTTGACTGAATAAGACCTTTTAACTCCCTTGTAATACCCAAATTTTTACTTTTAATTTTTTTTAAATAAAAAACCATATTAATTTCCCAATGAAAGCACAGGAAGCATTAGCTGCCTGTGAGTAAGTGTTGGTAAAAGCAGAATTTTAAATAAGTACCCAATCCTGTGTTACTTTCAATGCATCTGAGATGAAATAGTACTGAGTAGAAAGTGCCAAGGACTTTAAATCATCAGTTGTGGGTTGGGATCTTTCCCAAATGGAATTTACATTTATATGATGGTAAAGGCCAAATCTGTCACCGAAGGATGCACTGTGCATCTGTGCATTGTGGTTTCAGTATAGAAACTCATGTAAATGTCTCAGTCTGTGGACATTTATTAATGCTGCTCTAATCTAGAGCTCTGCATCATGTAACGAAACAGATGCTAATGGATGGTGTATTAATCAAAACTCTCTAAGGGCTAGTTTGGATCTTAGTCTTGTTTGTTTTAATTTTCATTAGGAAGCTGATTGTATGAATGTGTGTCAGCACTGTGAAACAATGTTGTAAATCTCATGTGGGGAAAGCAGCAAATATATGTTTCTGGAAAAGTAGCATGCAAGGACAGGAATTTTCCATGTCTTAGTGTATTTAACATCTTCCATTGCCTGATTTTTGGGGGCAACGTTAATCAGTATAATTAAAGGAAATAAAACTCCTAATGTGACAGGAATGAGTTCATGTCTGTAAACCTTTTTTTAAACTCAACTAGTTCTGGTATTTGATTTAGATTTTTTCTTTAATGTCTGAAGGAAATGAGAGGAAAATTAAATGTCTTCTGGTATAGCAAACAATATATCTATTAATTCATTAAAGGAGACCTGTGTGACTTATTTTATTGGAAGTACTCGCTACCCATATATTTTTTTAAATAAAAATGTCTGCACTTCATTATCTGAAATACAAGGTTAATAATTGGCAAAGACCTTGAAGTTAATTAATTTTTCCCTCTAAAGTGTATAACCCTTCTATATGAACAGAAAGAAAATAAACATATGGATAGAATCTCTTCTAATCGAGTGGCTATTCTAATTAATATTTGTAATATTGTAATTTTTGTAATATCCTTGCAAGTACTGGAGTTTGCAATGGATAGAAAAGTACTGCTGCAGTGCATGAAGTTCAGGTAGGATGAAGGGAGCTGCCTTCCCTTTTGTTTGTTTCCTACCAGTGAGCAGGCTTTGGCCTTAAATAATGGTGGTCTCCTTCACTGCTGTTTCAAAAGAAGAGAATAGGTTTATATTTTTAAGAATAAACTTTTAATAATATTTTTCATAAACAGAGGTCTTTTCTTCCACATGCCAGTGCTTTTTCAGAGAATCTCAACTTTCATAGCAGTCAAATACACCAGAAATCTCCTGTTGAAGGAAGTTGTAAGGATAGCAAATTGCTTGTCTCCTTCATGTTGTCTTTAGTTGTCTCTTTTTTATCTTACAGTTTATTCAGGAACTAATTTCTGGTGCTGCATTTATGATATGCATGGAAAAAAAAAGAAAAAAAATATATATGTCTATTTTATAAATGTGTTTATACCTCAGAAACTTTCAGTGTGCTGAAGGCTCTCATTCTAAGGGTTTCTGTTCTTAGCATGCTACAGAGCTATGTCACAGTCATATTTTCTTGTGGAGTAGATTAGGTAATTTCATAAGAATAAACTTCTATTAAAAACTTGTATTCCTTTAGACAAATTTCCTGGGGAAATAATGTTAACCTTTTTTACATGAGTATTTGGCTGTTTTCCCTTGATTCTGTTTCCAAAGAGCCAATAAAGATTTAATTTATAGTGGTTTTTAATCGGTCTAAGTCTTTTGGGTATATTCACAATATAGATGTGTTAATTGCTGCTAGTTTTGGTTTCTACTTGTATTGTCTAATCAGCTAGTTTGTAAAGGAATATAATGTAAAATAATTCCTCTTCAGGTTTTCTCCAAGTGTTTTTGAAGTGCCAGAATCCTGTATGTACATACTGCATTGTCCTCTTCATTTGAAGCGGGATTTTCCATTTACTTTAGGGTTAGTGCATTATTTTCTCCAAAATTCAAGTGTAATTACGTTTTTGCATAATTTTGGCAATGCTAGATTGTTGCAAATACAAGTTGTTTTCAAAATGTATGGCAGAAGTGGCAAGGCAGCTAATTTACAGTTAAATAAGCTGTTAAACGGTATTTTTGCAAAGGTAATTTTAAACAGATTGAAATTTTACACATTCATATGCAACACATTCATTTCAGAAAATGAACAATTTCCCTTCTTGTTTTTGTCATCAAAAGAATGACATTCTTACAGCAGATTTGCAAAGATTTTGGTAATGTTCCTTTTAATTGCCTTAAAGGATACTGCTTTGCAAAATATATCTTTCAAGTAGCATTTTCCATAGCATTTCATTTGTTATTGCTTCTGAGTGCATACTCATAAACTTTAAAGTAATAAGTATTTCTCCAGCAGTTCATGTGAATGTATTGCAAGGGAGGAGAAAGATGGCAAGAAATGAAAACTGCTGCTTTAATTTTTTTACCCAGGTTTTTTTTCCAATGTGTGGTATATTAAATGTGCATTGCTATAAGTGCGTATTTGTATGCTAAAAGTGCATAGCATACAAAATGTGGGAAAACACCTCATATTTTGAATTACTATGATTTGTAAGTGAGAAGTAGGGCATAGACAGGAGACACTGGACAGCACAATGGTTTCAGCAGTGTGACCCCAGCTTTGCTATCAGCATTGCACTGACCTGCTGAGCTGCAGAGCTTCTTCCACCTTAGATGGTTGTGCCATCCTGTGAAAGTGGAGTTTGTTTCTCCCAAACACTGCAAGTGCTGTCTGTGTTGTAATTCTGCAGCTGAAACTGCTTGGTAAAGCTACATCAAACTGATCAGAAATTGAATGGCCATGGTCACTCATTAAGTTAATTCTTCAGGGAAGTCTTACGACCTTTGCACATGGGTTTTGCTTTAGTCATGTGCTGTCTTGGCAAAGAGGAAACCTGCTCTTTTAAGTATAACTCCCATGCAATTTGAAGTTACACTTCCTAGCAGGCCAGTTATGAAAACTGAACACAACATGGAATGGGGTACATGAATTCAAAAAGCAGCTTGTTTGGAAGGTTTTGCCTCAAAATAAACATACAGTAGAAATACTAGCCAAATATATGCCCAGAAATAAAGTCAAAATACTAATTTACTCCTCTCTAAGATTGCTGCTTGTGGGTGAAGCAATCCACCATCACCCTTTAAAAAAATGTATGATCTGTAGATTTTTTGTTGTTGTGTCTGTGTATTATATAATACAGAAGCAAATCTCACTTCAGAAGAGTGGAATGAGTCTCTGTAGTAATGGAATCTGATTCAGGACCATCCCATGGGTGAAAAGAATCTTCTCCTTAGGTGGCAACCAACAACTAGAAGATATTGAGTGGTCACAGAGAAAGCTTGGACAAAAATAAGAGCAAATATAAAGGCCATCCTGCAGCTTCCTCTTTGGTAATTCACTATAGTGGAATTATTTTCTGGAGGAAAGAATCAGGCAGGTTATTAGACAGGTGTGTTTCATAGCTCACAGAAAAAGTGTGTTGACCTATTCAGATGCATTCTTTTGTTTGCATTATATGCATAAATTATTTTTAAGTTTTAAGAAGGAAAGAGATCAAAATATTGTAATTTTTGAAACTGTAGTTTCTGTTTGAGGTCATGACACATATCTGATGTAATGGATGAATTTTTTCAGCCTCTGCCCTGCTTGTGGGGGGTATATTAATCTAACATTTTTAAATCATGCAAAATGCCACAGACCCCTATCTGTCTGGCACTGACAGCACTACACTGATCAGGAAACATCAGATATATGATGCACTGAGGACAGGGTTTCAAATTTGCAAGCCTTATATTGGCATTTCAGGAATTCCATGGATTAAGAGGATTTCATAATCAAAATGTGTGGCTGTAATAATACGCTGATGTCAACCCCTCAATGATATATATGTAATGATCTAAAATAAGATTTTTTTTTTTAATAGAAAGCTATATGAGAAGCAGCAAAAATATGAAACTTTATATTTAATACATAGAGAGCATGTATTTCATAAAAGGACAAAAACATGAACAGTTTAAATATTCTGTTGATTGAGCTGCATGCTCACATCTGGAAGGTGAATTTTGGGGGTGGTAAACTAAGTAGCTAATCAGCTTCAGAAGATATGTCATTTCAAACATGCTTATTTTGTGGAATAATTTTCTAAAGCAGAGAAATTTTTTATGTATCACTGGTGGTGAAGACTGTATGTTATGTTCTAAACCAGGTCTTTGCTTTTAAATATTATTCACAAGCTCATGCATGGCATTTCCTCAGTGACAAGGAGCAATTGTTTCTCTTCACTTCTTGCAGATTTACTTTAAATGCATTAGAAGCATTCAAAATACTCCTTTTTTACCTTCTCACCTGCAACGTGAACTTTGTTTTGCAAGTGTTGTCTTTTGCTCTGGCTCTTGCCTTCGCCTTATCCCTGGTATGACAGTCTGGGCTGCCTTTACAGATGCTTGTTCTTCCCTTCTACATCTCACACTATAGCAAAAATGTTTTTATCTCTTGCTTGACAAACTACTTGCAACTCCAAATGGCATTCCCTCAGTGATATATAGGAATGCAAAATATTCATTCTTAACAATTCAGTTATGCTTTGATTGTTGGCAGCCTTTTTACTATGGAAATCACTCAATAGGGTCATTTAACTCCTTGCAAATATTAGCTTTTCTGCTCTCTCCAGCCATTACGGAGGGCAGCAGAAGGGAAGGAAAGGTTGTCTGCAGTGGGGTGGGTGCATTCCCAGGCTGGCATGGAAGTACCCAAGTGTTGGCGGCAAGGAAGTGGCCAAAACAGAGTTCCACTCTGGGCACCTTAAGTTTGATGTTCAAAGTAAAGAGGGAGGCTATTTTTTTTTAAGCTGCTGTTATTAATGTTGCTCCTCCCAACACAAAACCCACAGCTGCTTCTGTGTGATGGTGCTTTGTGCTGTTTTGACTTCCTCTGAAAGTGCTTATTTCAGCAAGCAGCTAATGTGTGCAGAGTACAGAAATTACCTAATATGTGAGCTTGTCTTGCTGCTGTGAATCACCTTTGTAGATCTGTTGTAAATTCATCCATTTCTTACAAATGCTGATACATGATCAGTTGATTTGACAGTAGTCTTATGGCATAGGGAAATTCACTACTTCTTGCCAGGCTATGTAGCAAATTTTTTCAGTAATAAGTGCAGTAAAAAACCATAGTGGAGCAGGAATATATTTTTTCTTTGTGTCTTCAATCATTTCTATAATTCATTTTTATAACCTCCTGCAGCAGAGTAACTTGTTTTATAATGTTTTGCAGCGCAGCATTCTCTAAAGGCTTGATTTTATTTTTAAATTTTAACCCAGTAGAAAAGAATAAAAAACCCTACTTCCTCTACTACTTGTTTTTTCTCTCTTTTTTTCCTTCTTTGCCCTTTTTCTTTAATCCATAAAGACACATACTAACTGTTTCTACGGCTTCATAGCTTTTAGCATCTTTCTTTTAGCATCGTTCTTTTCTATTACTTTAGTTTTGTTTCTTTCTGTATTTTACTTGTTAGGCTGGTACTTCAGGAAATGGCTTGGTGGTACGTGAAAAGGATGGTTTCCTCTCTACCTGTGACACACAGGTGCCTGAGATGTCAGTGCCACATGTAGCCCAGCTTTCATGCCACTTGTTTTCTTGTATGAAAGAGATTCCTATATCTAAGGCTGCTGTATATCGCAAATCTGCAGCAATCAAAAGAATGGCCAAATATCTTCGTTATGTTGTGATTGGAGAAGTAACCTGCCTGTCGGAACTCCTTTGGAAAATTGGTTACTTTGTTGCATGAGTAACAAAGTACTCATTCAGTGCTGCAGGGTTTCATTCTTTCATTTCCAACTGCAGTTGTTGGCTGAGGCCTTGGGCTCTTGCCATCTGGTAATTTTCCTTTCCCATTGTTGCTGCTCCTTAAATATCAGATCGCACTGCTTTTTCTGGATATAAGTGGAACAGGATTCTCCAGAAACAGTTTTTCTTTAAGTAAGCCCAGGCCCTTGGCATGAACTCAGCTGCATCTTCTTATTAATTAATCTAATTTCATCTCCGTTGTCTTGCTCCCATCAGCTCTTAAGTGCAGCAGCTTTTAGGTGCTCTTAGCCCGCACTTGCCAGATGGCATTGCAAGGGATCACCGTAGGTGCGTGTGATCAGTGCAGTCTTCCCACTTTCAATCTAATCATGCTGTACATCATTAGTTTTTAAAGAGGCATTTGTATTCCAGTCCGAGGTCAATAACATTCCCCAAATTCTGCAGGGTCTGTCTTACAGGGTCATTCATCACTGTGGCTAAGCGAGAAAAAGGACAGCCAAGAAAACTCGGCTTGGGGACATTGCACATAACAATTATGTGGGTCAATTTTCTCATTTCATTAGTAATTCAGAGCTTAAGTGCATGAATTTGTATATGCCATTTAGTCATCTCTGTGTCCTTCTGTCAATATCCATTCTGTTTTCAGGAGAGCACACTTGCTGAACTTTCTCCCATTTGCTTCATCCTCAAATTAAGCTCAGGTTTGATGTGCTCTGTGGCCTACAGTATCCTCACTATGCTAAAAAGACCAAAAAATTTGCCCATTGCTTAAAGAGATTAGAAAACATCTTGCAGTTTGTGTAAATATGTTCTTATCTTTTTAGTTGTAATATATTTTAGAGATGAGTATTTTCCAATATTCACTTCTAAAAAGTGGAATTCTAATAAATGAAGGACTGCAGGAAACCTCACAGTACCTTAAAAACTCCCATAAAATGAAACCACTTCTAGTAAGTACATTTGCAGTAACAATACTGTCTGCATACTAGAGTGGATCTCAAATGTAACTTTTTCCTTAAAACATCTATAAATTTATTCTCCCTAAAAGACATGTTTTTATGTTGTTTTAGATCTTTGAATGCCTATGTGATCAGTTAATACTTCAAGTTGTGAAAGAAATATTTTAAAAGCAAGTCAAATACAGCATCAAGCATGGTTTCAAAATTTTTATTCCAAATAATTTTGATATACTAATACAGTTACTTAATTATAGTTGTGTTTACTGTATTTGAAAGAATCTTTTTTTAATTAGGTTTAATGTTTCTTACACTATTCCAGTCATTTTTCACTCTAGAGAATTTCTACAGAGATTTCCAGTAAGAACTTCTTCCAGTGAGCCTGGCAGGTTCTGTTTTCTCAGAGGGGAATGTTTACAGGAGGCTGCTCTAAGTAATCACTGTAAAAAGAGCATTTTTTCCTGTCTCTCCTGGGATTCACCCATCATTTCTGCTTTCCGATAGCACGAGTCAGCCTTCATCCTTCCTTCTCTGTTAGAAATTAGGGGAATTGGTGACTTCTTCAGACATTTCTGTAAGATTAAGTGAATGGAATTAGATTGGGTATGTTTTGGCAATTAAACTGTTGAAAGGAAAATTTTTCTCTCAGAAAGAAAATTAAAAGTGTATTATAAGGTATAGTTAAAACTTGATCCAAAACAGGTTGATTTGATCCAAATGCACAAGTAATGGCACCTGAGACAAGTTTTGTGACACTCTGGAAGAAAAAGGAGATGAATAAACAATAATATACTTTAATTTGGGTTGGTTTTAGCACCTCGAATTTATACTTTATATGGATTTTCAAGTATTTTTTTTCCTCTATAAGATCAAATGGGGAGCTTCTATTAAAAAGTTGCACTCTTCTGGTATTCAGCATGTTACTGGCATGAGCCCTACAGGTGCAGGTACCTCTATTTGATTTATTAAGTATGTGAATTACTGAAAATAGTCTCATTAACAGGTACTATTGGGAGAGAGAACATTGTGAAGCCTGCTGCAAGTGATTTAGAAGGCACAATTTGTATTCTTTCATTTCTTCCTTTCATTTATTATGAAACCTTAGCATATTCAGATAGAAGTGCCACATTTGCCAACAGTAGAAAAGCAGTTGTTAAGAAAAAAGAGGCTGCAGAGAAGGGAAGACTCCTTTCCCAATTTAAATATATGATAAAAATCAACAATAAATCCTTACTCATTTGAACTGTGAGTTCAACAGCAGTTCTGGAGGTTCCTGCTTCTGTATTGGTATAAGACCATAAGTCATTAGAAATTCTAAACAAGTACAAAATTATGAAAATGGTAGCAAGGCGATGTAGGTTATAAAAACCCCCACACCTGTTTGACATGATTAACTCCAACTCAGTTTTAAAGCTTTGGATGTCACAATTGTGTAACCTTTTTAGATTAGGAGTGTCCTCTATATTCGAGGTTTATGAAGTAAAGTATCAAGCAACTTACAGCAATGGAGAATTGTGTATTAAAAAGTGCATCTTTCCTGCAAGTGTAATTACATTTCAATAAGACTAATAAAGTTCTATTGACTTGACTACATTGACTGGACTATACTGAAATGTCCCCAGATGTAGTAATAATTATTTGTATTTTTAAACAGAAGCAAATAATCTGGAGATGTTCAGAGAGAGATTCTCATAATACCAATTTCAGTAAACATTACATTTCAGTAAACACTTGGATCATCCACTAATGCTGCTCCTGACATATAATGTCAGTATATGCCACTTTTCTTTGATTTCTAGTATTCCTTAAAGGATATCTTATTTCTCCTTAGAGCAGTAGAAGACTGCTGGTACAGTAGAAGACTGTTATGGTACAGCTGATCACAGACAGTTTCTGCATCATATATTCAATTATTTCATTTTCCAAAATAAGCATAAATACTTCTTAGGGTAACAGTAGTTAAGTTAAAAGTTCTATTCTTAGCTCCTCTGGCAAAATGATATTGTAATTTATTTTTTTTTTCATTATCTGTCTGGAAAACTACACTCTTTTCACTTTTAATTTTTAAGTAAGTTGAATTGAACAATGTATAATTATTTAAAACACTTTAAAAATAGTTAAGCTAAGATTAATCAGGTTTGGCCATTAATTATCAGCACAATTTACTTCAGCTAAAATAAGGTACCTTTAAGCAAAGTCTCAGGGGTAATTGAAAGGATTTTGCATAAACAAGATGGTAATTTAACCTCAAATAAGTTTTTGAGATGTAGCATTTGAAATATACAAAGGACCTTGTAAGAGCTATCCCTTTAATCCTCTTCAGAATCTGTATGTTGTTACAATAGACTGAATTGTTTCTTATTTTAAAATAACAATAATTACTTGATAATTTGCATATTCAAGTATATAGCATATAAATGAATCCTCTGAGCTTGTGCTAGTCACATGTCAAATAATATTGTTACTGGTTTCTGCCTTTGATTCACTGCAGAAATTTGCCAGATTGATATACTTGTCATCAAGAGTTACCTTTTGAATTTGAAATACTGAAAGTCAGTCAAGTTGACCTGCAGGTGAAACCCAGCAGAGGTGGTTTGGTCACTCTTGTTATGGAGATGGAAGCTATCAATGCAATGATTTTGTTTATAGGCTGAAGGTCTGCCAGCTGAGTTTGGTGCTTTATTTCCTAACTGATGGTGGATCTGATCTGCATTTCCAGTCCTTATGTTTTGTATTCATCTTTGATGCCTTAAAACCACAAATATTAATTTTTGGGGGTTTCAATGTAGCTTCCTTTTAGTCATTAATTTACAGTATCTCTCTTCCTGTAATGCAGTGGGTAAATGCGAATTTTCTTCTTGTATTTGTTTCAACAGCTTTTTCCACACAGAACTTCCATTTGAATCAAAGCTGCCATTCTGTATTGTAGGTAAATCTGTTAAAGATGAAGAATAGTGTAGGGGAATTTTGGTGTTTCTGGGTATTTTGTGGTGTTTCAAAGCATGTTCATACCTTGGTCTGCATGGGCTTTGATTTAGAAAGCAGTACAAATTTTGCAAATTTTTGTGCATTTTGGAAGGTTTGTATTTTGGTGTTGCTGTTGTTCCTATGGAGCTTTTTGGAAGTGGGTATTTTGAGAGCTGTTCAAAAAAGTTTAACTAAATAAATCTTAGTGATGTTTTAAACAAGGCCAGGTGCTTATCTAGACATTCAGAACATCAGCAGTGGTAACATGAGAAACACTGAAGTTTATTCAGCATGGGTGTGATGTTTGGATGCTTTATTTTGATTGTTGCAGAACAGCTGCATATCAGCATAACAATTTTTTCTGTCCTGGAAAAAAGAAAGCAACAGTGAAAAGGGTCGTGCCTTCAGTGGGTATCAACTTTTAGCAAATTAACAGTCAATGCAGTGTCATGCCATACTTGCAAAACTGTTGCAATATAAATGAGATGCAAGAGGAAATAGCTAAAAACTCTTTAAGTTTTCTGTTTTCTAGGGGTCAGAGTTTTTGTTTCATTTTTTTTTCACATTGATGAAATATATAACATTTAATTACATTGTTTTTTGTTAGGTTTTGCTGGTCTCTTCCTTTGTTCTTGATGTTACAAAAATCTTTTGGACTAATTTTGCTTTCTTTTGTAAGTGTTCTACCAAAACAGCAGCCTCTTCAGACATACTGAAAACATTGCAAATAAACCTAAATTGGGCACCTGAGCCTTCAAGAGCATCTGATTCCCTAATCTCCTTACTTAATAAAAGTAGAAATTAATGGTAATTCTTCTATCCACAGATGCCACTGTACATGTTTCTGAGGTACTTTTTAACATAAAGGCTGGTATAAACAACGTTCCTTTTCCTGAAAACTTTAAGTGCTTCTTTTATTATTTCTACTTGTGCCCTTCTGAGATCAGTAGTTTTTGACCACTTTTTTCTTCTTTTGAGGTATATTGAGGCAACAGTTAAAATGGACATAAAACTCTGAAGTCACCTAACATTCTTTAATGTACTTCATGAAATAATGATGGTCCTTTTTTTTCGGGTTCTCCCTTCTTTCCCTTCAGAAGTTTCACTAATACTGTAACGTTAATTAACAACAAAGCCAAACTGATTTCAGGTGTATGTGTCTTGCCATTTTCTTCACTAGCAAAATTATATACTTAAAGAGGAAAGAAAACATTTTAAACTTCCATTGAGATGACCAAAACAGTTGCTTGGAAGAGAAGAAATAAGGTGGTGGTGGTGAAATAATTTTTACTGGAGTAAGATGATACTAAAGCCCATTTATGATGCAATAACAGATGTGGGATTGCTAATAATCCCCATGCTTAGATTCATAGGAAATGCAAGTGTCAATTTCCAATTATTTTTGCAGCAACTGTTTTAAGCAAATTTAAATACTAGTTTATCATACTAGAAAACTTGAGGTGCCAGATTTTGTTGAAAGTTTGACTGCAAGTCTGTGTAAATGCCTGAAATAACAAAGGTAATCATTATACTCCCTTTATTTGGGGTATGCCTTCCTGATTCTTGTTTGCATGAAATAGGAAGGTAACACCCACACTTTGTGCAAGTTCGCTCTGTCAACTTTTCCGAAGCTGGAAGAATTTCATAGCAGCTTCTGATGCCAAAATTATTTCCCGGTGATGATAGTGAGAGTCTACCCAGAGAAGATGTATTTACTTTCTACACCACCCAGGCATGTATGTCAGCTCAAACTGACTAGTTAGTCCTTTTGGTCTTTGGGGGTACCCTTTTGGGAGAAAGGTGTTTGCTGCTTTAACATGTAACAACTGTGTCTCGATAAAGAAAAGTCCTTTTCAGACACTCTAATGTAATTGGAGTACTGGCTGAAGTGGAGTTGACTGCTTGGAAAAAGTCCTGTGCATGCAGGTCAAGAGGTGAAAGAAAATCAGTGTCAAAAATTGGGTGAAAGAAATCTTGCGTCGAGGCTGCGAGAACATGAGCTGAACTTGAATTAAGAGTAAGGGGAGCCATGTGGAAGTTTACCTGGAGAAAAATTTATTTGGAGCCGTGCATCACTGGGTCCACTGCTCACACTTCAAGTTTGCTTCAAATGAGTTGATCTGCAGGTTAAATGAAACTTCATGAATTCCTGTTTTGGCATAATAAAAAGCCCATTGACCCTGTCAGAGCATGGAAACCTACTGTCTAAACCTACTGTTTAGACCACTTTCTACACTTTCACTGAAAGATGATTGTTTTGTTGCAGGTGACACTGTAGAATAGAGCTTAATGAAGGAGAAGAACTGTCTGAGCTCAGCTTTTCTTTCTCCTTTTCCCTCTGCTCAAGGTGATTTTAAATGCTTTTTTGAGTACACCGTGTAATGGATAAAGCAGCAATTATTCCTTGCCAAATTTATGGTTACTTGATTATTTACATCAGCTGAAAGAGGCCAAAATCAATGGGAGCTCTTTTGTGCTTACAGTGGAACTTCATTTTATCCCTGTCAGAGACCTAATTTGCCTCAGCAACTGCCATTGTTAAAGTAGGGCAGAGACTCTTTCCCTGAAGACCTTAGGCCAAATTGCTAATGCTGCTCTCCTCTCTGCTGTTCTAGACAGGCATAAACCGTCATAGAGAGAAAACTAACTTGAAAAATTCACTGCTTGTAAATGTCTTTTGTTACTTCCAGGTCCTCTGTAAGATAGCTCCATCTCTGCACAAGTGTTAAGCAGATATTTTAAGCAAATTTTAAATTTTTTTCCCCTCTTCCATCCCTGTTCTGAGAAATACCTCTTTTTTGTATTTCCATCACTGATCTTTACTGCTACTCTGTAGAAGTCTGATGTACATTTTAAACATTATAGGTAAAAGGACTGTCTTTAAAGTGTTCTGCTGTTATTGAGGAAGCTGTTGTATATTTAATTTCACAAATGTTGTACACAAAAACCGCAGTTCACTGTCAGCATATAGTGCAGCTCTGAATGAAAGAGTATTTGTCATCATGTCTAACAGCAGGGCCTAGGTACCACTTCAAGTGTTATTTAAAAATGGCTGACATTTTTCTTTGTACCCCATGTTGTTGTAATTTCAGTAGGACCCCTACAATATATGACATAAGCTATAATATAAGCTCAGAACTACTTCATTCAGTTTCAAAGTCATGTGTTCCTTAATGTGGGGTGTCCAAAGACGCCACAATGCTCACTTCTCAAGGGAGATTTGAGTTCAGAAAATACGGCTTTTATCGAGTGCTGGAGGAAAATGCACAAGGCTGTTACAGGTGAGAGATTCCTTTAGTAGGTGTTAAGTTGCAGTAATAACAGTTGATGATTCTTTGTTTTTGGAAGTATCTGACACAATATAAAAAGAAGTATTTGTCATTTAAAGTGACTTTTTGGAGCTATAGAATACTATTCTTTGATGGGCTTCACTTCCTCGAAGGCAAGCTTTCACTCATGTTTACTTTAGCTTTAGTTGTATAAATACTAGACTTTGCTGAGAAGCCTATTGCCTTTAAAGTTCCACAGTCTCAAGGGCTACTGCAAATACTTGGCATCCTTGACAGATGATCCAGTGTTTTTTAACAAATCTGCTCTTTTACAAATCTTGTTTACTCTGCATGCCCTCTTGCAATGTATGAAAGAAAAGCTCAGAGGGAAGAGGAAGCCATGTATGCACACCTGTGGATATTTTTTATTCCTTGGTAGTTGTTGAGACATCTCAGGGTAGTTTAGAGTTGCTCTGCGATGACAGTACCAATGGGAAATGCTGGTGACCTGTAGAACCCATTCCAGGCTGGTATCTCAGGATAGCCCTTGTTTGCTCTTCAAGGGAGCAATGGCTAAGAGTGGAAGGACAAAGGCTTCATCTTGCAGTGGAATAGTCAATTTGAGGGATTTTTTTGCTGCTGTTCTTCTTAAAGTAGCTCTAGAATAGTAATATAGCTCAATAGGTTGAACAAATCACGTTTAACGGAGTGTTTTTGCAAGACAAGCAATGTGTGATGAAGGTTTTAAAGAGAGGCAGCTTGCACATTTGCTTGTGCCTTTCTGCCCTGAAGTTTTTATAGCTTGATTTTATTAATTACACCAAACACATGGGACTTTTTAGCTGAGTAGGCTTTAGGTATGCTTTAACAGTATTTTTTACTTTATTTTACTTCATTTATTTTTTAATTTATTTTTTATTATTTTCTCCTTTCTGTTGTTTCATTTTGCATATTTTACAGTGAGTTACCTTTTGCCATGTTAAGCCTTTTTTCACATTATCACTAAATGGCTGACTAGGCACAAACTTCTCAAATGGAAAATGTAGCAGCAGAAGGGGCTTGTTCTGGGAATACATATTGCTCTGAAGTAGTCAGTTCTTAGCCTTCATCCAGCTGGGTGAGGGGAATGTGAGGGGCCAGTGCCTGTGCCCTTCAGAGCTTTTTGAATCAGTGTGTTTAAAATGGATGTACTCACCTGCCCTACCTTACTAGGGCACTTACTCCAACTCTTCTGTGCTGGTCCACTGTAGAAAATAGATTTTAGTAAGTATTTATTCAACACAGACATTAATATGCTTTGGGTTTTCCCACCCTCAGAACTTACTAGGGATTTTGTTCTGTTTTATTGTATGTGCTTCATCTCCTCCTTGCTTTGTTGGGACTATGAGCATGCAGAAAAGCCAGCAGGATTTGATCCTACATAGACCCAGTGTGGATAAAGTGCTAATACACATAAAATGAACTGTTATATTTCTTCAGCAGTATGACTGTCAGGTGTACTTTTTGTTTCTCATACCTAGAATTAAACAGTTTTTATCTGAATCCTCAGGAATTGCTAATCTTTCTCTAAGTTTTCAGTGTTACATTTAAAAAAAAAGCTCCATATGAATGAATGTAAAGCAGTGGATGTTTTTAAAATTAATTTCCTCAAGTTTTCCTTTATGCTGACCAGACTTTTTAAGTGCTAGTCATTTTTTGCAAAGCAAAAAAAAAAAAAAACCCAAACAAACCCAAAGCCTCTTTTCAAGAAGCGACTACCTAATGAAAAGCCAAGAATTGTTGAGTTACAAATCTGCAAGGTGATCCTGTGCTCTTGTGTCCTTGTGAAGCTGACTCTAACCTTCATTTTAGGCTTTTGTATGCAGATCTTCAACTTCCTTCCTCCAGCACAAACTTGGGTGCTTCTCAAAAGTAGGTGGAGTCCTTGACTTTAAATGAGAGTTAAATGAGAATAAAAGCATCCAATAATTCAGTGGAAATGGAGCTTCTGACTAACATTAGACAATGAAAGCTCTGTCTGAATAAATTTGGAAAACCTATTTGTGTCCTGTACAGTAGACTGTAATGAAGTGGGGCTGGAGAAGCCTTAGGCACGTTGTATTTAAATAAGCTTCTTGTTCAAACCAGAGCAAAAGCTGCAGTTATGGATAATGCAGTTTACATTTTATTTCAAGAATAAATATTATATTATCATAATTTCAATTGTAAATGCTCTTTACTTTTGTCAACAGGCCGGTGATAAGATCTCTATGAGAGCTTTCAGTTAGCAAAATGACACAGAATGCATAAAGATGATAAATTTGTGCAGAAATTGAGTTTAGTTCTTAACTCAGATTAACTCAGATGGGGTATTTTGAAAGAAAAGGATGCTTACAGCAGTAGCACTGGGAGCAAGTTCTGAGTATCTCTACGTGAGTGTGGTGACAGCCTCCTGTCTGCATGGTGTCTGTTCCCCCCGTTTTCTGAGCTTTACTTACCTCATGCTAAGGGGTGACAGTATATAAGTACACAAGAAATTTGTTATTTTGTTTCTTCTTTTTTTGCTAGTTTGACACTTCACTAAGCAAACACAAATTTGCTGCTAGGAATCATGTATAACTACCTTAAAAGAAACAAGATAGGAGCTGAAAGGTGTAGTTTTGGGAGGTACATCTAAGTGTGTACTTCTTACTGAGACTTTACATTAATTTCTTACTCTGGTAAATGCTAGGAATAATTTCACAGACTGAGTTTAAGGGGGAAAAAAATGAGGGAAGTAAGAGACCAAAACCATCTGTGTGAAGCAAAGGCTGCAGGCCAATTATTCAGGCATTGTGGTGGAGAGAACTTCTTGCTGTGGGAAATGCTGGAAAGATCAGCAGGATTACATGAAAAAATGCTCTCAACCATCCTGTTACTTAAGAGCACATGGTATTCCTTTGGAAGTCCTTACATAATGGTTGTTGGAAGCTTTAATGTTAATTAAATTAATGTTAATTAATTTAATCTTCATTAAATTAGTTTTATTTACTGTTGTTAAATTCAAAAGGTCTGCAGAGAAGACTTGTCCCTTCTTTCTGTAGTGCTTTCTAACTGCCTTGGAAACTTTTCTTTAGTCAGAAACAAAAGTGTTCCTAAAAGAAACTCTGCAATTTCTACTTAACCTTGCAGTGTTGCACTACAGGTTTTGATTTTGCCTCACTGATTAAAGTAATATTAATTAGTTTCTGCTTGCATGTGCATATAAAAATACATGAATAGCAGAACTGTTACTCCTGCAGACGGTTATCTCCCATATGTTCCTTGCATGTGCTTGAGTTCTAGACAATGAATGTGAGTATGATTCTTCCCAGATGTGCTGGCTACAAAATAGAATCATTTCATCTCTTAGCAGCATTGAGTATTTGTTGACCTTGATCAGAACTTAGACTTTTAGAGCTTTTTATATTACCTGTGACACTGATTTTAATAAGTATTAACTTGTTCAGTAAAAAAAACCCAAAAAACTCTGTCTTCTTCATATGTTCAGTGGAGATACAGGAATATCATTTATTCATTTAAGATATCTAACTGCAGATTTGGAGGATCATTACACAGTTAATGAGAAGAATGAATACTGTTTCTGCACTACAAGACGTAGACCCTGATCTTAGAACCAGTTTTTAAGGTTTAATTCTGTGGTTTGAAAGTCAATTTAGATGAAGACAAGGTTGTCCTATGGTATCAGTCATAACGCCTTTATAGTAAAAGCCCCCCATCAGATACTCTTCTTTCTCTACTCTCAGCAAAAGCTCAGTTTGGTGGTGAAGCATTGTGGGTTGCTGCTTTGATGCAGTTACAACAGCATGAGAAGATTTAAAATTTAAAATAAATAAACATCCCTGTTGTCCAGGGTCATTGATCATTTTTAGTGAACTTTGAAATCAAACAAAACCTTCACCTTTTTGCTAAGTTGCAATGGTATACTTTGGTATTTTTTGCTTGTTTAGGAAAGAGAACATCAGTGGTTTGATAGAATCTGTTTTAGATGGCCACTTGCTTAACTCCCAAGAGTAACTTTCTTACTGTCCTCCAATGTGATATTAAAGTTGATATAGAGGCATGTTTCTTGGTAAATGTTTTAAGGATACTCAATAGGCAAAAACTTACTTGAAATAATACCAGTTACATTTCTTTTAACTCCTACAATGCCTAGCTCATATTCAAATACAGAAATTTGATTGTTAAAAAGCCTACAGCTGAAACATATTTTTATTGCTGTGAATAAAGTTTTCATTGGATAAGGGGAGTCCCATTCCCAGTGGCTTTCAAAATGACTAAAAATCTCCCAAATCAACTAGATCCAGGTAATACTTCTCCTTCCTGCAGGATAATGCCACTTAGTCAACTGAGAATATAAGACAAGTTAGAGCATAATATATGGGCAGACTGAGTCAGAAGGTACTTAACCTTGGAGTGTGGCAAAATGATAAATTACACAGGATAACTGAAATGGCACTGAATGAGTGTTAGACACTTGAGTCTAATGCTATTGCTAAGTAACAGGAAACTGCAATCCATGATTTGAATGAGACTTTAATTCACAGATAATAAGTTAGTGCTGTAGAATTTAAGATGCTCTATCAATTATTTATTATAAACGCAAGTGAAAATATATTTTTTGTGGTCTTTCCATTACTTGGATTGAGTACTTGTCTCACAACTACTAAATTAATCATTTTTTTCTTTGATGAGTTTTAGTATCCTGAGAGATGGGTACCCTCTACTAAGTAATAAATATATAAATAAGCCTTTCTTGCAGCAAATTCTTTTAAAGATGTATAATATGTATGGATTTAATGGGGCTTTTATTGTGCTAAGTTTTCAGAAAGTGATAAAACTGTTTTCATTACAGTCAACAAAATTTTTAAGGCAAACATTTTTCAGGTTGGGCCAAAATACTTAAAGTCCCATTTCTCAAACTTGAGAAACTGGATATTTACTCTGGGTGTGGGTTAATGCATGGTTTAGAATCTTTTTTTGGATGTGTTGCTTTGGGAGTCTATCACGTTGTATCACCACTAGGCAATCACCCTCTTTTTAGTTTTACCCTTTTAAATAAAAATGCGAATAAGTGCATCTAAAGCAATGTGTTTATTTCATTTTTGTGCAAAGAGAACAGCAAAAAAAGGCTATTTAAGACAGACCACAAGGTGCCCTGATGCTTTCTGATTTCTGGTGTGAGTATTGCAAGCAAGCACTAGTATTTTATGCTTGAAGAAAGGAAATAAGGAGGAAAGGCAACTTACTGTTTTAGAAGGGGGCTTCCCTAGTTAAGTCGTTACAGAGAACTGATAAATATGAACATTTTATGTAGTCACCAGTACTAACTAGAAAATAACACCCGATGATGAAGTTCCTGCTTGACATAAAAGCTGGATTTCATCCATACTCTGCTGCCTCCCTCATTCTGTCATTTAGGGTCAGGATTAAAATGTTCATGTTCTGGTCAGTGCCATAAAATCTTGGTCTCTTGCTCAGTAAAGTTTGTAATGCCCTATGTGTGAAATAGATGCCATGGTGGTACTTTTCCTCCATACTTCCCTTTCACATTTAATTTCTTTTTGGTATACTCCAAGTATGAGATACTTCCTTCTTTTTTTGAGTATATTTGAAATATTCTGCTTTTAGGGCTGGGTTCTTCTGGGAAGTTCAAAGAACACAACGGTTTATATATAAGCCTAAACCATTATAAAATCATAGTTGGTTCATAAAGCTGAAAGCTATGTGTTGTCCAAACAATTTAGTGGAGCATAAAAGCCCACCAGCAAACCACCCAGTCCTCCACAAGGCTTTCATGGCAGTATAGCACTGCCTGTCATCAAGGCTACATCTGGAATTCTACCAAGTTTAATTCTTGAAATTTAAAGTCTTGTCTTATTTGTTTCAGGAAGGCCACAGTCTATTTCTGCTTATCTAATGCAGAATTCTGTCATTGAATGTGACAGATACTGCACAGGGTAAACCACTGAATGTGACTGGTCAGTCCTTGTAAAAATGTCTTCCAAGGCAATACCTTTACTCATAGAGGAAAAAAAAATAAAAAAAGATGACAAAAAATCCAATGGTTGCAGTCCCTTCCTCCAAGCTCTAGGAATTTTAATGTAATTCATGATGTGCATTGCAATCCCACCTATAATAGATACCTAACTGGTAATTTTGGCAATGTTACTTTTGTCTTATCCTGCCTCTTGTAGATTTTTACTGTAAGAATTCGATCTGTCCATTTGTCCTGATGAATTGCTAGTCCTGGTGGTACTATGTTGCTTGAGTGATTTGACTTTTGGCAGAGGTTATCAGTGAGCCTCTGTTTAATTGAAACCTTTATGTTGGGTTCCATTGATAATAAGCCTCAGTGCAGGACTGACCTTGCTGGAGCAGTTTACTAACTCTGTATTGTAAATGCTGACCTGCTGTAGGAAGGGAGAGGGCATCTCCCCCTCCTGGTCTGATCAGATTGACATCAGATATTTTTCAAGGTAGGTGAATATAGCACAGTGCTTTTGAACAGCTGGATTTTTTGTTCCTGCCTGAAGCTGCATGTCTTGAGTGAAAACAGGATGTATTGACTTGCTGTAACCACCTACTGACCTCTGTGCCCTTTACATCTGGGTCACACAAGGCAACACTATTCTTTTTATCTTTCTGTTGTCATTACTTGCTGTTGTGAGTCACATAAGATGTATGTATGCTCCTAATATAAACAACCTCATTTATTTACTCTTAAGGTTCTTGCTGCTCTTTATTTTTTCCATTTTTCTTCTAGGAAAAGAAAAAAAACTTTTCCCTTTCTTTAGTTTGCTTATTCCAAAACCAAGTTGTGTTTAGCGTGACAGTTTTCTTGCATATTTTGCACATCCTCTCAAGTGTGAAGCAAGTTCTTTATTGTAGGCATATCTTAATGTTGTTTCACACAGTAAAGTCTAAGAGACTTTTATCTTTCCTGAAACTGAATTTTAGAGGTGTGTATAAGATCATCTCCAAGTTGATCGGGTATTTTTATTTCAAGTAGAAATGGAGTAACTTTTTTTTTCCCTTACCTAGCTTTGATTTTATTGACTTTATTGGTTCATTTGCAGTATCTTAAAATTCAATTTTTTCTGCGTTTATACTTGATAAAAGTAGGGGGTCTTTAGTTAATTCTTTGCAGTAATAATGTTTTTGATTGAAAATTCTGCTATTAGTTTTATAATCTCTGCACTGTGCCTTGCTAAATGATGAGGCTGTTAAGCCTGGATTTGTGGGGCGTGTGCTGCAGAACCCACGCCTAGAAATCGTTTCCAGCAGATGTGGTTGTAGTTGTGTCACAGGCTGCTGTGCTGACTATCCTTTTCCTACCATTGGTAGAAGTGCTGTTCTTTTGATGGCACTTGCTTTTTGCAGGCTGACATTAGGAACATTACCAATGGCTATAAAAGGCTGTTTGCATGTTGTTTTATTTTTACACAGCTTTATGTTCTTATTTAAGACCCATGAGAAAATGTACCAAACTACTCTAATACCAAAAGTAACAAGAACCTTCAGTGCACCCAATCTCCTGCAGCTGTACGTTTTTTCTGGTGTCTTAAATTCCCATTTGTGGGTCCTGGTATTGACAAGAGCGCTTTGGAAGGGTGCTTTGTTACAGTTGGTGTGCTTGTTTTCAGTTGTAGATTGTTTATTTCCATGAGAGCTTAAACTCTCAGAATGTGAATTTCTTTGGCCTCTAGAATTCAAATATTTAATCTGTGTAATAACTGTACTTTCCAGTATGTGTATTTTCATTGCCAATAGTGTATGCAGAGCTGTTCTTAAAGAAAATTATGATGAAGCTGATCAAGAAAGCTTAAACTTTAGTAGCAATAGGTAATGTAAAGCTGTCTTCAAATGTGTGTCGTATTTTTAGAGCTTAGGGCCTAACACTGTCATATGTACAGAGCTGCTGGCTGTGAGGAGTCTATATTAAATACGTGTCAGCGTAGAGCTTATTTCAGTTACTTTGTCTTATTGAGAATTTCTCCAGTACTGCAGTGTGCTTTCTTGTGAGAAAGCAACTGAAAAAGCCATTATTCGGTATAATTTTCAAAGCTGTTTTGCTGGAAGCCTTGATCCAACATCATGTATATATGTAAATATTTGATAACCTTTTATAGAATTATGAAAAATGGTATCTATTCACCTTAGAGGGTATTTCATTTGCATCTAATAGTGCTGAAAGATCTAGAATATATGTTTTTTTTTGATGACAAATGAAAATTGGAAAACAAGTTATCTAAGTATGAAGCCTGAGACCAAACATAAAATTAATGTTGTGTATTTGGATTCAGTCCTGGAGTTATGAAGCTTCATTATAATCCAGCCTGACACCCATTTTTATTTATATGCATTAGCATCTTTGAAGTGGATCTAAAGTCTGTTCATTTCTAGTGTGCAAGGGTTTATTTCTCCATGAGCAGCAGAAAGCCTTAGTGTGCAGGGGAGTAGGATCCAAACTTTGTCTGTCTTGAGGAGAAGAAAGGAGATTCTCAAATAGTGATTCTAGTTATATCTCTTGCAGAACGGTTTTACTTTTTCACTCTAATGTGTAATTTTTCCTTCTGTAAGTACTTAATTTGGAAACAAATAGTATGTGAACATGATAAAAGAGGCCTTTTGCTTGCAGAAGCAGTGGAATAAATTCAGACTGTTTAAGCTGATCTGTTATATGGGCTATAAAACTGGTTTAGTTCTGTCACCTTTGGAAAACTTTCCCGAGTTTATTTTGCAAGCACTTCTGCAGTTTGTGTAATATGCCCACATAAAACATCCAGACAGGAGGCAAAGTACAAATAAACCAAGTAAAAATCCTGCTAATGCCAATATTTTTTTTCCCCCCTTCAGAGTCATTTTTTAAATCCTGACCCTTACCAGATATACCGGTATAATCCACTAGCTCAGAATAATTTTAGAGACAATTTTGCTACTGGTGAGTTCATTGGTACTTTATATGATGGTTGGGTAAAATAAAAGTAAAAGCAACACGTGATACCCAACGTGTTCATAGGAGAATTAGTTGTAACGGGTTTTGCAAGTGATGGGTCGCTGGTTTGGTTTTAATTATACATTTGCTGACTTGCTGGCAACTATTACTGAATCTGGTTTTGGTGGTTGAGTAATGCGTGTTTGTGCGGAAGGCATTAACAGCAGCTTAAACAGACCTTCACATGCACACGGGGTTTCCAGTGGGAATGGCTGGAAATGGAGTGATTTCCTCACAGCCACCCGTGGGGTGTCAGGTTTCCCGCCAAGGCTCATGTGGAAAACAATCCGGCTGGTGGAGCGTGCCCTCCTGAGCAGCCCCAGCCCGTGGTGGCTTTGTGCAGCGCTGGCTGCTTTTACAGCTCCAGATTCGCTCAGTGACGGAACAGCCACCTCTCCATGCGAGGGGAAGGAAAAGGGGCGAGTGAGGGGTTTCGGTGTGAGGTTTCTGCAGCCTCAGGCGTGGTGGTGGTTTTCCAGCGGGGAGGCCTCCAGGAAGGGGGAGTGTGCTTGGCTTCGGAGCAGCACCAGGGCTGCTGGAAGGGAGGATGCTGATTACAATAATAAACAAATGCTGGGGATAGATTACCACACGGCCGTCAGAGCAGGCGGCACCAAAGGAGGAGATCCCCAGCGAAGGCTTTGGAGGTTGCGGCAGGATCCTTTGCTGGACGTTTTTTTTGCTGCTTACACGAAGGAAGTTACTTTTTATACGACTTCTAATGGGCCTTGGCTTTTCTGTGGTGCAGTATCTCCTGGGCGAAGAGAAGGGGGCTGGGGGTGCCTGGTTACTGCCATAGCAGCACCAGCCCCTGGTGCTGGCTCTGAGGGAGGCAGAGGAGAGATGGCCTTCCGTCTGGTCACACCACCGTGTTTCCTAGGATGAAGTATGCCTCATCCCATCTTAACTTGTCTGGGAAGTTGGTTTTTGATGCTTTCTATAGACAGAAATTTCTCTGGGGATTTTTTTTTTTTCCCCTTGAATGGAGCAACATGAAAGGACGTGTTCCTCCTTTCTACCTGTGATACACCAGCAGGTCATAGCTGCTCTCACTCAGGGTCACTGAGACCAAACACTGAGCGTGAGGCCTGCAAGAAGCACTTGGACCCTGCAGGCCATTGCTGAGGTGAGCCAGAGAGGAGCTGTGGAGCCAAGGAGATCCCCACAGTGCCATGAGGTCAGGTCAGCCCTGCAGGGAGCAGCACCCAGTGCCAGCGGCTCGCCCCTGGGTGCCCAGCCCATGGGAAGGAGCAGGGACACGGAGACTGTGACGATGGCGCTGTGTGAACTGTTCCCAGGGGAGCACAGCCCAGGAGAGGGACACGCACTGGAGCGCTTGGAATATTTTGAGACTGCATAGGTGGAAAAGGAGAGAAACTTTCTGAAGGCTATAGACTTGGCTTGGAGGACATACCAGGAAAATGTAGGCTTCAGGAGATGCCTAATGATGATTGGCCTGACCTTCAGCTTACGTGAGTTGCTGACAAAATTTGAAAAGGTATGATAGGCACTTGTACACATGCCTTTGAAAAGGGCTGTGTATGCCTTTGAAAATTACACAGCAAATAAAAAAGGCAGGTTGATGTTTAACTTAGGTTTTCTGTCTTGCTGTTTATGTCCTCATGTGTACTCTGTTTATGGAAATCTAATGTTGCTTATCTTCCTCATCTCAGGTCCTACAAGATTACTTCTAGAGCATGTCCTCTGATTGTGGGGATTTTAATTTATTTATTTATTTAAGTTCCAAAGGAAATTAAGAATTTGGGCTTTGCTAAGTCAAGGGTATAAGGGGACATTACAGGTTGCTTGTGACCTTGTTCCACTATTGACATAAAGCACTGTTGGAGTTTGCTGTTAAATTTAGTTGAGTGTTATTTTTGTTGAATTGGAACATCTCATGATGGCAGTTATAAGTAGAATTATTTCCAATGAATATGCAACTTTCCCTCTGTTTCATCTGTTCTTCTTTTATTCCAGCTAGTTACTCTTCCTCTTACCAGATTGTTTGGTAGCAGTAATTCTTATAGGCAGGAGGTTGGGCTTTGCAGTGATTGTCCTGAGGAGCAAGGGACATGAGAACATTAAAAAACAAATTGTTTTCATCTGTTTGTCAGCACTTCTAGTGAAACCTCATTTGCATGTTTGTAACCACTGTTAGATTTGCTTTCTCTTTTTTTTCACCATATGAATTTCCTGTATCCTGCAAGACCACAGTATGTAACAAAATACAAAGTAGTTTATTTATGAATTAAGATAAAACACCTTAAAAATGTGGTCCCAAGGTAGGAAAGCAGTTTGTAAAACCTGACTGTGTTTTTTCTGAACTTCAGGATATTCTTCTTTTAAAATGTAAACCAGCATTCTTCTCCTCCTGGTAGTTACTGGTTTACCACTTCTATTTATCAGGGAGAAGTATACTTGAGACAGGCACTATTCAGGATCCCACCAGCATGACTCTTCCAAAAGTATCTAAGAGTAACAGTAGAAGTGTTTGTGGTCTGATTTTTCACTGTGTAGGTCACTGGGCTCCTCTCCTGCTCCCAGTCTGTTATCTGGACTTGACTCTTCTCTTGTAGCTGCTGCTGTGGTAGCCTGTAAAGATAAAGACACATGCTGGACTCTGAGATGTTTCATGACTTCATTAAGAGAGAAGTTTTTAACCAACATTTCTAGTATTTTATTAATCATATAAGCCCTGGTATTTGCAAACTTCAGGCTCTCCCCTGTGACTTTGAATATTCCAGTGTTTATCTTAAAGAAATTGATCATAGCAATTCTCACCAAAGCCAAAACTTAGAGGTCTCACAGCTCTGTTGTATGTTTTAGCTTGAAGCTTGCTGTGAAATTTTGTTGTCTACTGTGCTGAAATTTGTAATGCAACATAAAAGGATACTTTGGTGCTGAAGAAGGTTAATGTTTTAATTGGTGGACTTTGATCACAAATTCTAAAATTTTAGTCTGTGCTTATTTAGCAAGTTTTTTGTTTCTTTTTTAAGCAAGCTCCCCTCCCCCCCTGCTTCATATGTCCCTCTTATGATTCCCCATATACCCATCCTGTCCTTCCTGAAGTGTTCACTGCCAGGAGAAACAGTGCTATGACAGCGATCCTGGCTTGTAAGCTACTTTCAGCTCTCTGGATTCATTAATGTACGTTCTACAGAGAGAATTGTGAGTGCTGTTTCTGTGGTTGTAATGCAAAAGCCAGATGGCATTTGCAGAAGCTTGCACGGCACTCCCTTCCCATGCAAAAGCAGAGTCACATTACACTGCAGTAGGCAGGGCTGCTTTGGCTTTGTTCAGTCGTAATTATGTGACTGCTGGAATTAGCATTAACACATTTGTGGTGCCCTCAGATGTTGAGTCTGTGGCATACAATGGAGCCACAGAGGTTGTTGAAGGCAGTGTGACGTTCTCAGCCTTCCTGTAAGTGCATCATCATTCTTGTGATAAGATGAATCTTTAACTACACCATATGTCACCTCTTATGGTACTATCCAAGAAGCTTAAGTGCAAGTCAAGCCGACTTTTTAGAAACTTGATGTGTTGATGCAAGGCTTTTGGTAATACAAGCCTTTGAAAATTAGGAGGGAGAAATGACCCAAAGTTAGTTTTCCCCAAAAAAATTCTGTTTTTTTCTCCATGAAATATCTTGAGAATTTAAGTAATAAACACATTTCTTCCATATCTACAGCAAATTGTTTTGTAAATTGCTTTGATCTTACACTATAGTCAGTGTATGCAGTGAAATGGTATGGTCTTTGTGTGACACTTGAGAGAGCTTTAATGTCCATCTTTATACACTTCTGGCACTGGTGGATTTAAGATAATTGCAATTCTGCCTAAAAGTTTTCAGTGTGTACTGCTATTTCTGAATATGAATTCATTGCAAATGGATTGCTTAACAGCAGCTGCTACTGCAGGGGCAGGCCTCTGAAACAGCGTATGGGATGAGTCTTAACAGTCATACAGGCATGACTGTTTTCTGACATCAGAGAAGAGACTTCCTGGATGAGATGAGATTCTGTTTTTAAGCTGTCTTTTTTCACGAGCATCTCTTTTTCCCAGCTACCTCCAGCATTTTAAGGCTGAGATAAATAAAAGTCCAGTTTCCATTTCACAATGGCCATTTTCATACACCTCAATCATGCCCTAATTCTTATTCCGTCCTTAAGAGTCATCAGAAAGTGAAAAGCTCCAAGTAAAGCAGAGGCTAAAAGGAATATCTACCATAGCAGTGTTCCCAGAGGCAGTTGGCAGCAGCAGGTAAAATCTAACTGGTTCAATATAAATGAAACAATCTGCTATTAAAAAAAAAAAATTAAAAAGGTCCATTTCTTTGCTTCCTGCTGTGAGACCTCAAAGAACGATGTCCTGGCTGTTGTCCATGGCATGCAGTTATGTCCTTTGGTTGGCACTGACATTTTTCTTCCAGCTGTTCCAGCTGGGAGATTTTTCTGCAGGTACTTTGATGAGCAGTCATCACATTTATTCCTGACCTTTGAAAGAGGCAAGTGCAGCATTTCTGTAACTGTGTCTTTTCTGACTTGAGCATTGTCAGTGAAGGCAATGTGCAATCATTTGCATGGGACTTGCAGTTCTCTGCACCTGTTCCACTCACAGGCATAATCTCTATTGGGTGCAAAAAGTACAAAACTGTTCTGGCAAAATAGCCTGGGAGTAACTTTTGCTAGGGAAAACACAATTTTTCAAGCTGATTTTCATTTATGAAAAGTCTACTTCAACCCCAGTAATTCCTTTTAAGATAAACATGTGGTTCTAAAGCCACAAAAGATGTATTGTACCTGGGGATTTAAAGGATGTAGCACTCTGTGTTCCAACACAAAATGCTGCCAGGCTTGTTGCACAGCATTGTACCTGTATGTCCATTTCTTGCAAGCCATATATTGTTTGTGTGGCATAACTTGCCATCCCTGATATGTGGTCAGATGTTTATGAAAATTCAGTGGAATTCTATTTCCTAAGAAACATAAAAATATTTGGAGTGTCATGCAGGATTTTGCTGTATATCATGGGTTCAAAAAACTTTGTAGAAAAACATTGATGACCCCTGTCTTTAAACCCTTTGTGAAGCTGTGATTTGGTACAGAATGCTGTTGACTTTTTTCTTGAGAGACTGAGTTTTATGTCCAATATGTAAGAAAAATTTGATTAAGGTTGCTTGATAATAGAATCTTTAATGCAATGGGAACATATTTATTTACATTACAAAATAAAATAGCTTCCAGTTTTAGGTCCTTGTATTATTACCCCAGCTTTTTTAATAGCGAGAATTCAATACAGTAACATTTTGTATATTTTAAAATTCATTGTTTCTTCCACTTTAATTTGGCTATGGACTTTTCTTCCATTAGTTGTATTTTTATCTTCATTAGTTGTCCTTTTATCTTCAACAGAAGTGTTTCGGCCCTATAAAAAGGGAAATACTTCACCTGTGTTACCGTCTTTACTGGTATATTACCAATACAGACAAACAAAATCTGAGAAAATGTGAGTAGAAGTGAATCTGTTAATAGCTTAAGGGTTGCAGAGTGAATTAGAGGCCCTCTGGACACTTTATTTAGAAAAAAGACACATCATGGGAATGATGTTGGTTTGGCTTAGAAGTTTTTAGCCTTTTATAAAATATCAATGGTTTCCAAAGGAGCATTACAACTAATGCTGTAACTACTCTTGACATATCCTTGCAGTCTGTAAGGAGGAAAGAAATGACAAAAGTTTAATAGCTGGTTGATCTTGAAGGGCTTCAAAGTTGGGTTCTGATCCAATCTTTGTCATACTTTTGTTTATCCTGGGCATATCACTCCAGTATGCCTTTGGGACTCAGCTGTGGTTTTGGGTCCTATCAGTATTGCCATCTGCAGCCTTACTGAGTGGCACGTATTTATACATTCTTTAAAGACACATGCTCTTCAGCTGTCATTGCATGATCATTTAGGTTTTATTTGATAGGAGTTAAAGCAAGAAGTATGTTTTTTATAATGGAGACAAGGTTTAAAATAAAATCCAAACATAAAATTAAAGCCTGAATCCTGCAGGAAGAAAGGTGAAGAGGGAGAGAAGCAAGGAAGTCAGAAGATTCAGAATGGAAATAGAATTTTGAAATCACCACACCAAAGGGGGAAAAGGCAGCAGTTTGATCTTACTACTTAAGAGAAATTTAAGGGAAGTGGCAATGTTTGACTACTTTTGCTAGGGTTAAGTACATATCTAAATGCCAATCTAGTTATTTCTTCTTTCTATCTTTCAAACTTCGGAGCTTTCACCTTGATTTATATATAGGATAGGTTCTGTCCTCAAAAAGCTTTCTTTTAATTTAGGGCATTAATCCTGCAAGCAGTTGCATGTGAACAAATATGTTGACCTCGTACAATAAATTATCAATTCCATTTAACAGATAGGTGTATATGAATATTTGTAAAATTAGAAAAATATGGCATCTCTATAGTAGTGCCTCAAAAATAAAAGTTTATAAAACAAGATCATATTTTCTATTTATAGTGTATTTCTTTATGTCTTTGGGGTTTTTTGTGGGATTTGTTTTTTTTTGTTGTTTTTTGGGGTTTTTTGTGTGTGTTTTTGTTTTGTTTTTCTTTTCTCTACCTATTGATTTGTTTTGCATGTGCTGGGAGACCACTCCTGCCCAGATCCCTTAAGCATTGGGCTAAGAGTAATGATGGAATTTCATAGTTGTATTCCCCTCTTCATGTGGCAAAAGCAACAGAATTTTTCCCTCTTACGCATTCTCCAGTGTGTTGCCCCTGGACTCTGAATATGGGAACTTCCATGTGATAATATGGGAATATTTAGACTTTCTTCTGAAGTATTGCAAATTGAAAGTGGATTAACTCTTACTAGAATTAATCCTCACTGGGGCCTCAGCAGGCATAACCAACTTTTCCATCCCGTTTTTTGCCACATAGAGAACAATGGAGAATCAAAGACCAAGAAAAAAAGCAGGCGAAAGAGAAATAATAGATTAGGAGGAAGATAAATTGGGGGATTTACAGAATGATAGAGTCCTTTCCACTTTGAAGAAAGAAATTTGAAGGGAGGGAAACCATATGTTTACAAATAAGAATTTTAGGACAGTGGTAACAGTGAGTAAAGGAGATATTACCAATTGCTACCTGTTACAGCAGTCTTAGGATAAGATGGGAGCCCATCATCCAGAAGATAATAGCTGAATAAAAATCCAGATATTTTATACTATTGTTGGAGAATAACTAACTTATTGTGTCCATTTCTTGTCTTTAGTCATTTTTCACATCTCACTTTCCTGCTCTATTTCTTTCACGTGCACACTGGTGTGGGGTATGTCACTTGAATTTCTCTCCATCTTTTCGTTGAGGACTGTGACAAACTCACATTCATTAACTTTATCAACCCTGTTGGGTTATCTATCCACTGGCAGTAGTTTGTTGGGTTTTTTTAACCTGGAAAATGGAAATCAGAAGTGAGAGAAAAGTTAATTATGAAACTTTATTCTTTGAACTGAGTTGTCTCAACATGGTTATTACAGCTGGGACTCAAGAATGTGAACAGCAGATTTATTGTACCTTAATCAATGTAACATGATGACTGGAAAATGTAAGCATCAAACCCATTGTGAATGAACCATTTTTGAGCATGCATGCTGAATTGTCCTCCCAAGTAAAATCAGAGTGCTTTATGAAGGTTCTAGAATAAATGGGTTTACAATTAATATTGTGATTGTGGAATGGAAAATTAACAAAACAAAAAATGTTTGTTTTCAATGAAGTTGTTGTTAGTGTTTGAGGAGGCAAAGAGAAATTTTTTGTGTGACCTGGCTTTTGTAGCACAGATTTGTTGCAGTTAGAATTGTAACTGCTGAACAGTGATTTTTATCTCTTGCTGTGTGGGATTGAGCTGGGGGTCACTGCACCTGCATGCATGTTGGAGTTGTAAGGATGGGAGCTGCAAATGTTTTCATATAAGCATCTAAATTCAGCTGATGACTCTGCCATCTTATTTGGGTTGGCTGATCATCAGACAATTCCAATTTGTTTTTTCCTTTTAAATGTCATTTTTGTTTCTGTGTTTTGAATGGTGATTTTTATTGGGTTGTTTTAAAGACAGCAAAAGTGTCTTTCTACCTGCTTTAAAGGAGTGAATCTCAGGGCAAAGAAAGGTCCAAAGTCACACAGTAGCTCTTCTGGCCAGACAGAGATTCACCAGTGCCTCCTTCTCTCTCTCTCATCTCCTTCCCCACTGCCCCATCTCTCCTCCCCCCACTTCTTCATCTTTATCCTGACTTTTTTGTTTTCTTCACTAACTCAAGAAAGCTTTCATACTATCTCAAATTCATGGCTGCTTTTCCACTTCAATTTGTGTATGTGCCAGCAGGAATACATCTTTAGGATGGGGAGGTACAAAAGCCCCGTCGTTTTCTGATTCTGGGAACAGATGGTAATTACTGAGGAGTTGATTGGAAGAATAAAACCTATAAGGAATTTTAGTTATTTTATTTCCTCCTTTGCAGAAGAAGTTTATTTACATCTGCACCAAGTTCCTGTCATAATCTTCGTTGATTAATCCTGTCGAGACAGCCAGTACACCTCCTGGCTTTCCATACATTAAATTGCTTTATTGGAGTACAGATAGATGTGTGTATGCTAGAAACCATTGGCTGTGGTGCAGGAAGTTTTGTTTGGTCTTATTATGTGTTTTAAAATAATACTGTGCTCAGTTAGATGAAGACAACATCTGTAATGTGTTTCTTGAGGCAGATGGTAGATGAGAGAATAAAATGTGTTTAATTTCTAAGGGGAGGGGAAATGAATCGACTGAATGGAAATCACAAGCTTTTCTTTTTCTTTTCAGTATTTACTATGAAACTCAGATTATAATGCATCCTGCCATTTTATGTCTACCTCTCCATATATTCAGGCCATACTGTAATGTAGTTTAATTGCAAAAACTGACTTTTGGTTGCTGTAACCATTTAGCTGCAATTTAAGGGGATAGATTTTAATTTAATGCTTTCATTATGTGTGACCTAAAATACTAGATAAAGGCTGTGTTTCACTAGACTTTGTAAAGTTTCTGGAATGTTTTGTTTCAAAGAAGAAAGAAATGACATAGCTAAGGCTGAATCTGTAATTTCTGGAGAGGAAATGAGTTCTAGTGCATTTGCAAATGCCACACTGTGTGAAATGCGTGGGTGAACAGAAGACAGTTAGTTACCTTCAGTGCTACAAAACACAACATCACAGAACTTGGTGTTTATAATTCTATTTCCTTTTCACAGCCTTGGATGACTTTCAGACTCCTTTTCTCACACTTAAGAAAGCTAGACCTTTTGAAGTGACGTTAATAGGATTGCAGGTTTTCTCCTGTGCATCTTCTATCAGAGCCATGCAAGAAAGCTGGAATACATGCTCTGTCCCAGTGTTTAGGAGTACTCATTAGTCAGCTCTCCCCTCCTCTACTTACAGAGCTATGCTTGAACTTTTCTTCCTGGTATTTCAGGACATCCAAGCTGAGATTGATGCCCACAATGACATCTTTAAAAGCATTGATGGAAACAGACAGAAAATGGTGAAAGCCTTGGGAAACTCTGAGGAAGCTGCTCTGCTCCAGCACCGGCTTGATGACATGAACCAGCGCTGGAATGACCTGAAGGCGAAGTCAGCTAACATCAGGTGAGTAATGAAAACATCAAGGTGTGATGGGGCACAGTTCCTGTCTTCTAAGAGGCTTGACAAGTATGAGCACAGCACTGAAATTAAATATCTATTCTCTTTCATGAAAGACCCCTGAGTGCAAATATATATATATATATATATATATATATATATATATATATATATATATATCTTATATTTTCACCAAATATAAAAACTTGGTGAACTTGTTCATCAGGTATGCCGAACTACTTATTTTCTTTCCAGATCTTCACAATCGTAACTAGCCGACCTTGTACCAAAATTTCCAGAAAATGCATTGCGTCTCTCCTTACTGTAAATCAATGGCAGTGTCAGTGAAATAATTCTGGAAATCTGCCATTACTCTGAGGAGAAATCAGGAGTTTCTTGATTTTTTTTGTTAAAAAATTTTGGTGTTGTAATTCCTAAGTTAATAGAACTTACATCTTAAGTATCTTGATCCATTTAATTGGTTTTGAATTATTAATTGCTGCTATTCAATTGAAAAAAAACTTTAAAGTACTTACTAATCAAGCAATGCATTTTACAGTTTTTTGACCCTATCTGTGCCAAGCTGAAGTGTGGTAATTGTTAAATTTTTGTGATACCATTTTTTAAATAGATACTGCCATATTCATTATTGAATTAAATTCTACATGAAAATGAATTACATAGAGAATAATTTCTGGAGCTTTTAATTGCAACCACTTACTTGTTGGTTTGAGAAAACCGTTCTTTTAAAAGAAAAGGACAATATTAAATATTCATATGAATTTTCCAAAGGCCAGGAAAATGAGCCGACCTTGAAATTCAGGCACAAGAGTTTGAAGGAATGTAATAGAGGGGAAAATGTCATATTTACTTTTCATATCCACTTATACCACCCTGCTAAACAGTTAAATAAAACGGGGGAATGAGCTCCTTGAAAGCCCACAGGCAGAACTTGAACCCAATGAAGCGAGCACTTTGGTGTGGGGGCTTGCAGAGACTGGCTCCACCACGTACACGATTCAATGCAGGGGCTGTTGGACTTGTGTTGTTGGTGAGCTCTGTTCACAGGTCTGTGTGAGAGAAAGACAAAAGCGTGCTCTTAAAAGAATAGCTTTTCAATTGTGGACTCCTAGCAAGAACCATTAGGTTGCTTGGCCATTCCTAGGGCTGGTCATAATCTGAGAGAAATGGATGGCCATGAAAAAGGGCCTTCAAGCCACTTGTCCTGTACAGCTATGAGTTCCAAGGCCATAGTACAGAAAGACTGATTGTGCAGTCAGTGCTCAGAAATCGGGAATACATTTTCTTAATACAGACCCATCTTTCCTGTTGTTCATAGATATGTCATGTGTATCCTGCTGGGCAGCATTAATATTGCTCTGCTGGTACCTGCAGTGCTGCAGAGCCACATGTCACTGGAGATCCAAGTGGAAGATAGGCAAGAAAGAAAATACTGGTGCAAATTTAAGACAAGTAAATTAACCTTCCAAATCTCAGTCACTACTGAAAAGGGCATAGTATTTCTGAGTTCATGTATTTTGCTCTGTTCTTTGACTGTAGTTCGCTTTTCTAACTTGTGCAAGAGTCCTGAAAGCTTTCATAAGGAAGCAACAAAGCACAGAACTGATATGAAGTCTGTTTGCCTTCAATTTTTGCTTTCTTGGTGTATCTTTTTACAAGGATGAATTAGAAAGTATGGATGGATGACTCCAGTGAGAACATGTAACTCTTAGATGCTAGGACTGAAGAATGAAAAAGCTGGTTGTTTTGTTACGGGTTTTAGCTTGGGATAGTGCTTCTAAATTAAAGTTTCTGTAAGCTTTTTAGAATATTTTCAGGTATGTGTACATTCTGATTATGCTGATTTTTAGTTGCTGATAGTACTGCTGTCCCAAACAGAGATAGTGAGTTTTTCTCATCATTTCAGTCCTCAGAGTCACTGTGTTGAGTTTACTTCTACCTTGTAACTAAAGGGAGTTCCAAACTGGAAAATATGCCAGCTGTTCTGACATATTTTTAAATGCATGGAAGCTGTTTAAACCTGTACTTGTAGTGTCTTGTAGCACACTGCTCTCCTTGGCATTCTAGATTTACGCTTCTTTCTTTTTCTCTATCTTCTTCCCAGGAAGAAAACAAAGCTGCAGACTTGTGGGGGTCTGCTTTTTAAAGCCAAATGTTTAGGGCAGATTCTTTTCTCCAGGGCCAGGAGGTGTGAGGATGTTAGTGCTGGGGGAGGGTAGAGGTAGAAGTACAGGAGAAACGTAAAAGGAGTTTCTCTCTGTTTCTCTGTATTTAGACCACCCACCAATCTTTTTTTATCCCATGTGTTCCCTTGTCACTCAGCAGGAAAAGTGCTACCTCCATAGCAGAATCAAAAGCTGGGGAGGTCTCCAGCTGTGAAGAGAGCCCCTCAGGGTCAACAGAAGGGGAGTAGTGTCAGAATTGCTGTTCTCTTGATTTTATTCAGCATGGGGAGGGAAGGTTCCTCTCAGTCTGTTCAGTTGCATGGGAGCATCTGTGTTCTTCACAAGGATTCCCTTAGAGGAGTGCTTTTGCGTACCAGATGCTTGCTGTTGGTGAATATTTGTGCTCCAACTCATGCTCAAAAACAGTCATCTGTATCCAACCTCTATTTTGATCAGAGCAGATTCTTAAGCCACCACTTGACCTGGTAAATCCCCGAGTTTTCCTATTCATTTGTCACATGAGCACAAACACCTTTGTGCTTTGTTTGCAGGTTGTTTATCAGTAGAAGTACCAATTCCAAAACAAAGACCAGAAATTCTGACTCAGGGAACAGAAAAGCCCAAGAAACATTTCAGAACTTTTGCATAGTTTATCTTCTGTCTCTGATGATGTCTGTATGACAAATATAAACATGATGCTAGAACTTTATACTGATAAGCAATTTAAAGCATATCTTGACTCTCTTGCTTCTGTGCAGCATTTGCTTTGAATGGTGTTTACTGAATGTGTATTTCTTTGCTCCCCAGGAGAATTGAATGCTTGTGTGTGCTCTTCAGCTGCTGCATCATCTTGCTTTCATTTTCAGTATTGCTTTTGATAAGATTAAAAGGATATTATTCTGGAAAAATCCAGGCTGATGTGATGAGCTTTTCCCTGTGTATTTTTTCCCTTTCTCGTGTCTTTCTTTGTGAGATTAGGTCACTTTGTGCTCAGTGAAAAAATTTTTAAGTCCCTGCTAGTGAAGTCCATTTCCTCTCCACCCCTTACTGCCATGGATTCCCTCTGCAGGATCTTGCACTGGACTTTGAAACCATGTGCTTGCTAGTGTTATTTTTGTATTGACATTAATTTGGTATTCACACAAGTACTAAGTGGTAACTTAAAATGTGTTTAATCCTGTAACATATACTATATCATTCACATTAATATCAGATTAGTTTTTTTACTATGAATATTAATGCAGTGCATGTTAAATAGTGGTGAATCAAATTGTCCTTTATCTAGTTGCAGGAGTTTTTCCTCTCCTTACAAAACTCCAATTTATTTTGCATACAAGAATTCCACTAAATAATTAGAGCAGAATCTTAAAGCCTCAGAGTGTTTCAGTTCTTAGAGGTGAGTGCTGCTTATATATGCTAGAAACAGTAACAGTCATGATAAATAGAGATTACACTATCAAACGCAGACAAAGCTATAAATCTGAACATTTTAATTGTAGTTGCTACTAGAAATTCTCAAATATATATATATATATATATACACTCATACCCACAAATTTTTTTAACCATCAGAGTCTAATGGCAAAACAGTAAATTCAAATATGGGCTGCCTTGGTTTAGATGAGAGGGCAATGTCTTTCCTCTGCCTGATTAATAAGAAGTATAACTCTGTTTTCATTTCAAGAAAGAAGGGCCAGTTCTGAGCACCTGAAAAAATATCAGGAGAGTGGAGACAGTACATTTCACCCAGAAGCTGCTGGCCTGCACACCAAAGCCAGCACAACAGCTTGTTTGTGCTTCAGTGCAGGGTGGGCTGCTGACTCTGCTGTTTAGGCCTGAGCTACAGGCAGCTTGTTGCAATTCAGTGTTGAGATAAAGGTATCAGTGAGAGCAATAAGGGACAATAGAAACTATAACACACAAAACTGTAGGCAGTAAAATGCCACTTCTAGCAAGTACTTAAATTTTATATTTTTTCCCAAGTAGTTCCTAAGTGCTTTCCTTCACGAGAGTGAAGGAGAATAGATTCCGCTTCCTAAAGGTACTTATCCTAAAAGGTTTATCCTTTTCAGAAACATGTATTTTTTCTTTCTTTGTATTTCCCTCCTTATATACCCTTACTTGACTCTTTATTGATTCACCCATCCTACTATTGCTGGGAGATCTCAGTGTGGTCAAACTTAAGTTTGTGTTGAAGTTAACCTTGCAGCACATGATCCCTTCAATGTTGTTGTATCAGCACCAAACATTCACTCTAATGCCAACTGAAATGATAATACAAGACAAGCCAGGTGAAGGTTTCTAGGTGTGAGTAATAGTGAATCAGAAAAAAAAAAAAAAATAGATAACCAGCAATGTGCAATTAGTAAAGGGAATAAAATTTAGTTCATTCATCCTTCAGAAGTAGGGGAGAAACTTGCAGAACTAGTGTCAGACACTGAAAATCATTCAGCTCTACTCCCCATCTGTGTGAAGAAAGAAACTGGTTTTTGCTGACATAAATTAGGTACATGCTGGTCTTGAATGATACCATAATGTAGAATGACTGCAGTATAAGAAGTGTAGCTGGTCCCTCTTGAAGATTTCTATGCATCTTTAAGGCACTGCAGGGAGAAGACATCAAGTCCAGGTTTTTCTGAAAATTATAGAAAAAGATATTGTGGGGTTGAACTTTTTTGGTCAATTAAAGTGAGGAACAGATTCACTGTATTAATTGTTCAGTAAGTCAGCATCAATGAAAGATAATTTATTAAATAACCTGTGTCCCTGATGGATATGTTCAGCAGCACAGGCAATTTGCTGTTGATCACTGCTGGTAGAACACACTGGATTTTGCTTCTGGAGAGTCAAGATCCTGGCATGAAAGGGTTGAGTTTTGCAGTGCTTTAGCTCACAAAATGACACTTGTGCTTGTTGCACAACATTGGTGGAGTCACAACTAAGCACAGGATTTTGTTATGTTGGTTAGACATGCAGTGTTCATGGTTTTAGCTGAGTTAAAGCATCAGGGACATATTTGTCTGTGTTCCTCTGTTTGTCCTCTGCTTATTGTGGTTTACTGTGCAAAGTGTTCTGAAATAGAGATTTATTTTTTTAACACAAACTTTTCTTTGCAGCTAAACACTTGAAACATTCTTGTCTTACTGATGGAGTAATTTTGTTTATTGTTTTCCCATGCTGGTTTTGCCATTCAGGGCCTTAAAGATGCTATTATACTGTCTCACAGGGCTCACTTGGAGGCCAGTGCAGAGAAATGGAACAGATTGCTGACATCCCTGGAAGAGTTAATCAAATGGCTGAACGCAAAAGATGAAGAACTGAAAAAACAAATGCCTGTTGGAGGGGATGTTCCAACCTTACAGCAGCAGTATGACCACTGCAAAGTAAGTTGCTTAAGTTTTATGGATATGATACTGTGAATTATAGAATGAAGCAAATTTTTGTACAGGAGAAAGGGTGAATGCTTCCTAGTGACTAATTTCTATAAAAGAGCTCTTGGTCTCCACCCATTTTGCTTACCCGCCTTGCCCAGTAAAGCCCAAGTAAGATAGGCTATGAAATTTCATCTAAAGGCTTTTTGATGCATATGTTCAGTGTAAACATGTTTTTTCTTTACTGTTCCTTGCTATTTTTGGAATCCTGATGGGTGAAACTGTTATTCTACTCTAAAAGTTAAGGAAGGCATGCAAAAGTAAGAAGTGACCAAGAATCATGAAAGCAAAAATAAATGTAAATTCAGTAAAATTGTGAATAGTGCTTTTCTACATGTTACTAAACTCACCAGTGATAGCAGCCCCCTACCCATGCATATTTACATTGCAAAGATGACTCAAAATTATTTTAGAGAGCTGAAATTTTTTTGTGCCTTGTACTGTTGTAACTACAGCTTGCTGTTCTAGTTTTCTGGTTTTGCTTGTCCTGTTCTGGTTTGCACATGACAGACCATTAATTCCTAAATACTTCTTGACAGTAAAAAAGTCACTTGCATCCACATTTCTCCATTCATGTAGCACATAGAGTCTCTCTTGCCAACTCTGATCAGTAATCAAGTGAAGATGGTTTTGCCATTGGAAAAATTCAATCCAGTAAATCTGGTTCCATCTCATTTGTTGATCTGTACAGTGTAAACAGGGAAAGAGAACAATGCAGCTTTATATAGCTAATTGCATGATAAATATGTTCCCTTCTGCCAGCTACACTGGTGTCTTTTCTATTGTGGTGTTTGGTGAGGGCAAACTTTGAGTTTGGAAAAACTTACTAATACAGAAATACTTGGAATACTGTGGGGTTGTACAGAAAATATAGTCTGTCATGAACAGCACTTTTGCATATTCACTCCAAAATAGAAGTGCTTAAGGAAATCTGCATACATTTCTCCTTAATTTAGTCTTTTAAAGTAAATTTATTAGCATAAACTCAGGAACTTTGTTTCTTGAGAGTTCATCTCTTCCTAATTCCACTTAAAACATCATGCTCTGTTTGGAGGCACATATGCTTTGAATTTTTTTATAATGTTCAAATGGTGGATTACTAGTGTCAAGGAGCAATAGAAGGCTGAAACAGAGCCAAATATGATTTTGAAGGAGGTCAGTGGAAGGTGGTAGACCTCTACAGGTCATTTTCTAAAGGCTTGTTTGTGTCTTGTGTAGATTACAGTATGTGCATAATAGTAGCAAAATAATATTAGTAAGTGTCTCTCATCTGAAGGACTCAAATTGATTAATAAAACTGGGGCTTTATTTTGAGGTGGAATTCTGAAGTGGAAAAACAGAGTAGTAATGATGCTGGGTGGCTCATGTGGACCAGTAGTGAACTGCAGCAGTGTGAAGGAGAGAGCACCTCTGGGTTGTTTAATCCTTGCCCTTATGTTTAAAGAATAACTGATATTTTGTTACGTGTCAAGGTTAAGATTCTAGTGAGTGCATTTGGGAGCTTTTGGAGATTATTCTTTCATTTTCCAAAAGAGGCAATATTCTCACAGTGTCACAGTGAGTATTGGATATAGTTGTCTGAGTCAAGTATTTAATTCGTGCTGCATTAATGGTCTGCAACAGCATGAAGTTAAAGCAACCCTGAGTGTCACTTTATTTTTTATATACCTATGCCAGAAAAAGCACTGTATACACTTTCATATATTTCTTAGATGATGTCTGGATGACTATTTCCAAACAGTTATTTTGTTAGGGGGAGCCAAGAGATTGCCCTATATCTTGTGATGATACTGTGCTATACCAAATACGAATTATTAGCAGGCAGCATTTCACATTCTGTTGAAGTGTTGCTTATTAGCTATTGCCAAAGGAGGGGAGCTGAACCACAGCTGTCTATTGGTTTGATTCTCATGGCAATGCTTCACTGCTGTTTCTTAGCAGGAGCTGTTCATTCCTTGCTGAAGCTGCAATTTACTAATAAACTTAATCAAGCTGAAAAGTTGTGATTTTTTTCAGATAGACGGTGAAAACTGAAAGGGGAAAAAAAAATCCCAAAAACAAACCAACAAAAAGCCAACAAAACAAAACCCCAAACCTGTTAGAAGTCCTCCTGCTTCCTCAGCAAGGTTAAATGATTGGTTGATGTGGTTAGGATGCTGGAGGAAATGTCCTTGGTTGAGGACCAGAAGTTTTATTCCCATGATTTTTTATTCTTTTCAAAACGTTATGCCAAAACCGCCATTTCAGTGGACTTTTGTAAACTTTATGTAATTCCATATTGTGGGTTACTCTGTGTCTTGTAGTGGGTATCACTGTCTGGTGTCATTTGCTTTGCCTTTAAGGTGTTCCATTTAGAATATATATCCCATGTTGAGCTGGGAGTTTTCAGTGTTTCAGATTTGAGCTGTAACTGTATCAGATGAATATCGCAGAGATATGACTTGATTTCTCTTGCTCCAGAAGATACTCCCTTTATTCCACCTCTCACTGCCAGCTGTCCTGGTAACTTTTTAAAATATTTCTTTGCCCATGCTTCTTCAAGTGTTAAACCTCCTGAACATATAATCTGTAAAATTTACTTCTGATCAGTGGGATTTTCTTATGGTCCCTTGTTGGGTTTGTACAGCACCACATCAAATGACCTTGAAAAGGCTCTCCCAGGTTTCTTTGTGTGCTTCTGCTTTCCTCTTTACTTCAGTTTCATACCTAAATGTAGATTTGAAGCTGTCTTCATGCAAATTGAGCAGTTCAGTACCTCACTTTGTTTCCACTACTCTGTGACCCATTTTCTCTATTTCCAACTTGCTTGCCTGATCTTGTCCTTGCAGGCACTTCAAAATGTAAGTGGTAAAGTAGTGGCTTAGCTTTGTAAGATGTGCTTTCATGATAGTCCCATCTTCTTCCCTTTATTTTTCTGAGTTCTGTTAGATTAGCATTATTTTTTGCCTCTAGTTACTCAATAATTGTTGTTTTTATTAACCTACTTTTTCCCCCTCTCAGGTACAGGAGATGACTTGTTTGCTTCAATTTAATGGCACTAATTCTATTGGCCTTTCCCTCTGTTAGTATCTCCCTCGCTCAGTGCTTGGCTTCAGCAGTGCTAAATAGATAAGTACAGTATTATGTGACAGTTTGGGTTGGCTCACATTGTTTGGGCACTACTGAGGTCTGTTTGGACAGGAGGAAATAAATGGCTTGCTATTTGATTTTCAAACTTGTTTTTGTTTTAATATTGCTCATTCTTCTTTGCTTTAAAAGCAAACATTACCCACAGCACTGTTAATAAGTTGAATTAGGGCTGCAGATTTAGCCTGCATTTCCCAGGTTAACAGAAAGCTTTCAGGATGCAGCAAATATTTATAACTTTTTGATTCTTTTTTGTGTTGTTCAGCCAAACTTCCATCATCTGTAGTAGTTTATAGTCTTATCACATACTAAATGCTAAGTGCAGTCTATCAATGAGCACATCCAGTCTGGGTGATGAGTGTTGCTGTGTGCATTGCAGGGGGCAGGGCAAGAGGAAGCTTAAACAATGGTGCATGAATTTCCTATTTGGATTATTCTCAAAATTTCTTTGTCTTTTTTCCTCTTTAAAAAAAGAATACTGGAAAATTTGGGATGCTGGGAGAAAGTTTACAAGTCCCTGAGCTGAGAAGTTGTTCATGTGGAGCGTACCTGTAGCTGAGTCTACACTGACACTCCAGAAGTGTGGGATACAGGGAACGGTTTATAGGAAAAAGAAAGTGAAGGCACTTACCTTTTCAGAGTTTATTGCCATTTTTTTCCATAATTTCAGTTTCTCACTAGTGCTAGTTCTTAGCAGCTCATGTTTCCCTTTTATCCTGTTCCTCACCAGTCTTCCTTATAAATATTTGTTTAGGATTTTAACGTGTGTGATGCAAAATTTGATCAGCTGCATAGACCAGGAACAAAACCCCACACCAACTTGCCAAAACTGAAAAACCAAAAACACCACCCCAAGCCCATTCCTCCTAGCCTCTATTCCTCAAAAATGTACCCCTACATGGTTATTTTAGTATGTCAGAAAAAAAATTTGCAAAAATACCATGAAAAAATGGGTGGGCTGGTTTTGTGCATATGGAAGTACCTAGAATCACACATGTGTACAAGAGGAGGCAGCAAAGATGCTGATACCTTGTTCTTTGGAGATGCACTGAAACCTTTCTATATCTCACTTTTCCACTGGAAGAGTTTCTGACTGTAGCTTTTGAAAGTGCACTTTTGCTAAAATACAAAGACTCCCTAAAAGCTGTAAATCACTGTGGTTTAGATTCCAGAGAGAGAACCAGGACATTTCAAATTAAGCAGAAATGGGTACCCTCTTGCATAAATCCTGTTGGCATGTGTCTGCATAAATGAACAAATGTCTAGCTAATGCTAAATAATGCATGCATCTTGGATCAAAGAGATGCTTAACTTAGCTTCATTTGAGCTCAGAATGAATTGGCAAAGGACCTGTGAATGTTTGATTGATAATTTTATATCTGTGGAGAGGTCATTAATATTTTAGATACTCTTCAAACTTTTTGGGGTTGCTGTCTATGTATTTCATGTTTCAAACTTGTTTTGTGAAAGTAATCAAATAATGAAAGTTGTAGTATTTCAGTCTTAGTTTTACTGAGGTGTTTTCACTTAATCAAAAGTGTTAGCATACCCAACTGGAAACTACTTTCTATGTGTTGTTATCCCTTCAGGGTGCCTGTAATTCTGTTATTCTCTTTAACAGTGGGAAAAGTCTGTGAGGAAAAGAATCAATTTCTATCCTTAAACTTTTCTTCACTCTCCCAGTTTGCCTGTCTGACTTTGGGCAATGGTCTTATTCTTAAATGAATTCCTACTTAATTATTCTAGATTTGTTTTTCTGGGCTATTTTCTGTATTAAAATACACTTGCATGTTAGGAATTACTAAATCTAAGAATGAAAAGAGAAGCATTAAAGTATTGGAGTTGCTTTAGGCTGTGCTCTTAATTATAGTCTAGAAAGAACTTTATTAATTTGGTACTCATCACGTAAGACACAAAGTACACAAAATCTCTGCTGCTTAGAGGTGGTCAGCTAAACTGGTTGGTCAGTTAATGGATGGTTGCTAAAACATGAATTTTGACTGCAGTGTGAGCTGTGAGGGGATAAGAAAGAAGAATTAAGTGGTCCATGGTTGGAAGCGGAAAATCAGTACAGCCTCTTGTTTAGGGGAAGAGCTGCAACTTGGTCTCATGGACAAGGATGTGATGGAAGCAGGAGCTTGAGCAATATGTACCACTCTGCTCTGAAGTGGCTCTTTAAAGTCAGGATGTGGTTTCAAAAACTGCATGCTCTATCAAGAGGAGAATAGCCTTCCCAATAGTCAGTCAGCATTACTGAGGGGTATGAGAGCTCCTTAAGTAAACTTGTAAGGGATAAGAGTTTTTTAAGAACTCTTGAAATTTTGCATATTTGAGAGTCCTAAATGTTGATTATTGGTGAAAAAATCTGCTATTGTACTACACTAAAAATGTTTACTGTTCAGGGACAGTACATCTCATTAATCTTTAACTGAGACTTTTCTTTGTGGTGTGTTTAGGTGGAAGAACTGGAAATTGTGGGTGGGAATATTTCGTTTCAGGAGAGGAAGAGCGTAGTTAATGTCTGAAGTTAAATGAGGATTCTCAAGTGGACTGACTTAAATCCACTGCTCACTAAGGATTTACTTAAACTGATTTGTGTGTTACATGAATGATTCAGGTGCATGTCACTGCTCTCCTGGGCTTTTTCTCCAGAAGAATGATGTGTAAACAAAAGCATGGCACAAAGAATGAAGTGTTAAATTAAGATGCCTGTGCAGTGTATTTTTAACTTTGACAAAAAAGTTGTTTCTCCTGGATGTATTTCATCTTGTTCCCAGAACTGTGGTTGTCTTGCGATAAGACAGGAAAGTTGCAACGGATCAGTACTTAAAATAATAAATAACCTGGATAATGAAAGAACAAATTCTTCTGTCACTAATGCAGAGTAAAGCAGGTTGTCTTACTGTGGAAAAAAACTATTCATAAACATTTTTCCAGTACAATAAATGAAACATATCTGTGGGGTTGCCTTTTTAATATCATTTTGATGTATACAGCTCAGGCTGCTCTTTCCTGAGGAACCATTGTCTCATTTGTTTTAATCAAAGACTCCCATATAAATTTTTAGACCTCACTAGTCTTTTTCAAACCACTGAATAAAGGAAGATTTGTAGATATCCTCAAATATCTAAGAGGTCATTCTGACATTGCTGTGGAGGAGAATGCTTGTGTCATAAATTAGGCTTACATTGCAGAAACAGCACAGCAATCAACCTTTCTCCTTGTCCTTAAAAGGCTGTGATGAGTTGTGTGCCTGTTTCTGTGGCATCTTTTTATTTCACCTCACAAAAGACCACTCTAATTCCATCATCATTAGCCGTAGCCCATCTATAGCTAATGGCATCTTGTAACTTCTTGACACACTGGAATGTACCAGACATCTGTTTCACTCCTGTGTCTTGAGCCACAGTACTGTGACTGGCTGTGGCCTGACCTTCAGGGGTGAGCCATGAGCACAGCCAGGGAAGGTGATGGAGCACAAGCATATTAGTGACTGATTTCTACTCTCCACCCGTAAGACAGGCACTCCATTCTCTCAGCTACCTGTGTTGTTCATCCTGCTGTGTTCTTCTGTATCCTTAGGGAACTGAAGTGACTGCTATTGCATGTGATACTTAGAATGAAGTTGCATCAATGCAATGTTTGATACTGTAGTACAACAGTGGCTTTTTGTTTTGTTATTTCTGAGGAGGCTCAATATTTTATTGGCTATTTTTTGGTTGCAGTGGCATATTGGGCGAATTATTTCAGGAACCTGGCGATGAAACTCCCAGGACCCTTTTATCTAAGCTGTAACTGCCCAGAAAAATGCTTTTGGATTTCAGTTTCTGTATGCTTTTTTTTTAAGATCAGTTGGTGTTTCAATTGCATTTAAAAATGTTGGGTACCACCTGAAACCTAAGGACAATATGTCAACAGATGAGCTGCCTCACTGGATCCCAGGGGATGGACTGGTATAAGGAAATGAGACAGGACATTTTTCTGAATGCAAATATTTTTTTTTGCTGAGGTCTGTTTTTCCAAAGGCAGAGAGCCAGGAAAAAACACTGGCACAGTCTCATTTAATCTGTTTTTTCAACTGGGGAATACTGCTAGAGAGCCACAATAATACAGGGTCCACTGCCATTTTTTTTTTCAGATGCTTTCATAGCCTGTAATAGAGATGAATATTCTTTGTCCTGCTCATACCTTTCTCATTTTGACATCAATTTGAGGTTCTTTCTGTATAGTCAATAAATAAAAGCAGCTCAGGTTTCCTTGATTTCTCTGTGATCTGTTTTGATAAACTGGGCCACTAAGAAACTATTTAACAAGGCTGTTCATTTGTCACTTGAATGTGGACTGGAGCTTGTAGGGATTAATGCAAATCTTAAGAACCTTTTTAGAAAACTGATACTTTTCCATATTAATTTCTTGAAAACACTAGAGTTCTATTTTCTTTTGTCTTGTGTTCTCAGTGGGCAGAGTCCCCTACACATCACTATTTTGGAGAAACTGAATGGACATATTAGTTTATGACACTTCTTAAATATATGCAGTAAGAGAGAGGCTGTGACCACTTTAAAATCCTCCTAAAACTTACTGCATTTGCACACAGGGACTGGAGAAGAATCTGCTATATTTTCTGTTAAGAACATCTTAATCTTGATCCTGGTTCTTGCTGCTACAGGCAGAATCTTTAGGGAGGAAGAATATTTATTCCAGTTAACTCCTGAACTCAAGGACCTCAATCCCTTGTTATTACAGTCAGTAATCCACCCTAGGAAGATCAGCAATAAATTGGAAAAATTGTGTTTCCGTGGCAGCCGCCCACTCCTGTTTTCATGCAGATTCTCGAGATTGAAGGCTAGGTTTCAAAATGTATGTACAAAATAGAGGAGGGTATGGGAGTCTTCTTTTTCTTACACTTCTTTATTATTTTTCGCTTTTTTGTTTTGTTGCATTTTTAGAATGCAAGGGTTGGTATTGGTTTAATGGGCAAGGTAATCTCACAGGAGGTATTTTGCTCTGTTTTGCTTTCTTTCCAAGAACTCTTAATGATAGCTAATAGTTGTTCCCAAAGAGTTAGCATACATCCGTATCTTCTGACCTGGGTTTCAGTGAATTTCTCTCCTCCAGAGTGGTTAGTCTGTGGGGCTCGGAAATTGCTGGGAATGTCACTACAAACAATTTTCTTCTCTGAAGTTTTGTCAGTTTTGGATACCAAAGGGTGCTAAACCTAAAATGATGCTTAAAGATTTGAATCCTTCTTTTTAGGGATGCTGCTGGATGTTACATTTTTGCTAACGTGTTTCCTGCAACGTGACTTCAGTGTCGTGCCTCAGAAAGGCATTAGATTGAGTCGAGGGTTCCCACTCCTACACTTTGAGCTGCAAGAGGTCCTTAGCACTTAGGGATTCATCCAGTATTTGTTATTTAGGGGAAAAGACGGGGATTTTTTTCTTTTAATCAGATTTGGAACCTGAATGCTCATCTTGTGAAGCCAGTAACATGATTCCTTTCCTTGTGTCATTTAAAGGATCATCAGTAGTTGTCCACATCAGAAGACTTGGGGTACCCTGAGCTTTGGTATTAAGGTACAATTCCTCCATATAGTGCTGTGCCTTGTAGCTCTGCAGTGTCTGCAGGCAGTCCTTACTGAGATTACTTTGTTTTAATCAGTATGTTACTGAATTTTATGAGCATGGTGTAATTGAGATGGAAAATACTTATTCAACGAAGTGGCTGTTGTTTGTGGGGGTGGGTTTCTTTTTTTTTGGTTTGTGTCTTGCTTTAGGGGTGGTTCTTTAGGCACCTCTTTCTGGAAGGAGTGCAATGTTGTCCTCACACATTTACTACTAATGAGTTATTAACTACTAATGAGTGATTTTACATGCTTGGTTGATCATCTTATAATTCATTCCCCTGTAATGTATGAGGACACTTTAAAAGCATCCTGTACAGAATGTAAGTTTTATCCAGGGTCATTTTTATCTTGTAATGTAGCATTATGTCAGCGCTAGTAGTGAAGATACTGTGTCCTAAAGTGGCTTCAAGCACTATATATTAACTGGATGTGAAACTTTGTAGCCCGATCTGCCAAATAGACAATACAAATGCAGTAATGCAGTAACTTCTGTGACGTGAGCAGCCTTTTCTGGTTCTGCAGTGAATGAAGATCAGCCTTAACTCTAGTTTTTGACAGTCTGAGATGCCATGCTGTTACTGACACATGACTGTGCTGTTAGGTGGTTGCTGTTGGTTATCCCTATATCCCATTTCTCTGTAGGACAGATTTCGAAGGGATATGGGAAGCTGAAAAGTTCTTCTGAACTTCTAGCCACTGGAGGCCTGTTCTTTAAATGAGCAAGTGTAGCCTGTGGTGAGAGAGACCATTTCAAAGATGTTTTCAAAGAAGCTAATAACTGCAGCTAATGGTAATTTGTGTTTGGTTTATTTTGATAGGATTATAATCTTTTAAACTTTTCTTGTTAAATTAATGTGTAAATGGAGAGAAAAAATCTCCATGCCAGTGTTTGATCGTTTAACAAAATATGCCAATGATATTTCCTAGTCAGTTTTATGATATTGTGTCAGCAATTTTGTGTTTGAAAGCAATATTTAAAAGCTTAAGAGAGGGTAAACCAAAGCCATAAATCATTAAAATATTCTGATACATTTATTTTTCCCTTTTGTTTGAAGTTGGACTGATTTTTTTTGCATTGTGTCTATGTTGCTAAGGAATTTTTAGTGTACAAGTCCTAATATAGGTAATAGAATAATTTTTTTTTAAAATCCCACAGACTTCCTGTTCCTTGAAACATCTGGTTTGCATCTTACATGCTTGAAGAATTTTTAAAATATAAACTAAAATATCATGACTAATGAAAGGACTAGGATTATAATTTTATAAACAGTCATTAAAAAATGCATGCTTTATAACTGTGTGGTTTACATGGGTCTAAATTAAAATTTTCAGTACCAACAGAGGTTTGAATGATTTAATCCAATCATTACTTTATTAGTATATTTTTCATTAAGTCAGTGTAACAGGTCAGCAAGAATTTAATATTAGCAGTAATAGAAGAGAGAATAGTAAATGAGATCCTTTTAAAGAAATTACTGGAAAAAATACATCATTTTTCTGTTATATATTACTGCAGGTCATCTAAAATTTCTTTTCACATTGTTCCAGATTTTATACAGTCTATATTTATTTACCTTGAAATAAATTTGATATGTAGATTTTCTTGTTTCTTCCAGTTCTTTAAATAACAGCTATTTGTAAATTTTCTCCTTTGCGGTTCCGTCTTTTTTGAGTGATGGATCTGCCTCGGAAGAGAGAGGCTAGAAGTTTATATAAGCATCCACTATCTTGAATAGGTAGTGAATAGGATAAGGTTCAAGCCAGGGAAGGAGCCCTCCAGCAGAACAAAATGCTGAAAGGGCAACATTTTGATGCCCTGAAAGGAGAGGGAGGACTAATTGTGAAAATACTTTTATCGTCATATAAATTCAAGGGAGGGGGAAGCTGTAATTTTTAGGTAAATTGCAGTGGTATCTGATAATTTGGTCCTGTGCATGTGGTTTTTCAATCTCAAGTTTTGCAGCAGAGAGATGCCGAGCAGTACTTGATGCTGACATCAGTGCTGTGCTCAGTGCCTGCCATCACACTGGGTAGGGACGCTTTCAGGAGCTTCAGTCCTTGATACAGAATCAAGTCCCCAGGCTTTGACTAAAACACAGATTGCTACAAAGCAGTCTTCCTTGGCTGAAATTACTCGTTTGCTATAGGTCAGCCACACTTGGGATGATTTTCTGGTGATCTTGTATTCTTCTTCATGTATGACCATGAAGATAATGCCTTCTGACAGTTCTGGCTGCTACAAGATCCTTAGTCCAGTGAACATGGGTGCTTGGAGGCAGTTTCTCAAACCCTTTTTTTCACCTGTGTCTCTTCCTACTGCTTCACGTGGTGCTGGTGCAGCAACACTGGAAGAGAAGGAAGAAGTTGCTATCTTAATGCTAAATCCATGAAGGAGTGGCTAGTGGTAAGCACAGCACAGAATATAAAACAAACAAATAAACAAAACCCCATGGTGTTGTAAAAACAAAGGCATTTTTATTGCTGGGGAGAAAACTAAACAGACACAGGTCAGATGTGAATCACATTATTAATGCTGTTCTGGAAAAACAGCTTGGGTACCAAGATGATGTGTGTGGCCTAAAAAATCTCTACATACTGCAAGTAAGCATGCTTACTGAATTTTGGTTATACTTTTAGAAAAATGTGAAGAGATTTCTAAGAAAGCAATGACTTTAGAGTTAAAAGCACTGAAGCTAGTGCACCTTATTGCTAAATAAATACAGCATAAATGAACTAATTACAAGAAATAAGTGAAATTTATTTACTTTTTAAGAAATCTGTATTTATGGTGTACACTTTTCACTAAGGTTTCTGGGGAAGGAGAGCAATTTTGCACATTTTCATCTTTTTTTAAATGGCTTTAAGTTGACAATTAACGTTTCTGGGAAATTGTTGCAGATGTGTTGAAGTATTCTTTGGCATGCAGTTGAATTCTAGTTTTTGGTTTAGAGATATTCCACTGTGTTCTCAGTCTTATTATTGTTTATGCCTTCAGTATTTTACTTATTACTTTTACTTTTCTCCATACTTTTGCTAGCTAACTTTGCCATGGCATAGAGCTTGTTTCGAAGTATTGAGGACTGAAAATAACAATTTGATTCTATGGTTTTGTTTTTGGTTTTTATTCTTAATGAGAAATTGTTTGTGGTTACACATCCTGTTTCTAAAGAAAAGGAAATCCTATTTAATACATGCTGGTTCTACTATATGTAAGATAATACAATTATTTGCCTGAGGAACTACAAATAAAAAAGCTTGTCATACAAAAAAAGAAAGCAGAGAAAGGAAATGAAGTGAGTGAACATGAGTAGTAAGTCTGTCTTCTGATCTCTCTAATGTGCCCACCCTATATTGGAAAGTATTTGTGGAGCTGAGTTAAATAGCCCTGCATCACAGAAGTATTCTTTTAAGCCCTGGTATCTTTCTCTATTTGACTCCTAATCACTGTCAGTTATATTAAATGACCTTTTTTCTCATGGGCTGTTCTGTAGTCATCCCAAAAAAATGGTTTGTGGCAACTTTTGCAATAAGTTTCAGTAGGACTTTTTTTCTTTTTTTCCAGGTTAACAGTCATTCTCATAGAGCTATTTTTAATCAAGAAATATGGTTTATTTGAACAGCTATTAAAAGAACTTACAGTGGGTAAAAATAAGGCAAAATTTTGTCTTTATTGTCTGTGGATATTTTGCTGAACTTGTCCTGAATTATTTTAATTTCAATCTTTTTATGCTGAACAAAACCTGAAGCAGATTGTTAAAATCAACTAGCGAGTTCAGTTGGAAAGGAGGAGGGCACAACCTTGTAACCAGGGAATGGAACACTATTTGGAAAACCCTGACAATTTTCAAATGGGTTTGCTCAGTGTTTTGTATTAATATATGTATACTGAATGTCCAGCACTATTTAAATTCTAATTTCTTATTGGTAGGATTGTCTGAAAATTTGGGTTTTTTCTTATCTCCTTGGTTGAATTTGCAGGTCCAGCTGGATTTTTGGTTGTTTTTATGAGACATTGTTGGATCATCTATTCAGAAATGCAAAGACTGGGCAAGGTTATTGTGTTGGGCAAGTTCAGTTTGCAGAGGCATAAATGGAACTAATAAAGCAACACACACTACTGCATGTTGTGACAGGTTTGGGTGTCCCCTGTTTGACAAGGGGCTTAAACTCCCAGTAGAAATCTATTTGTTATTTATGTTCTATGTGGCTCATGATGAGGGAAAATTCTCTGCTACTTGAAACAAACACACACCCTTCCACAAAAAAAAAAAAAATCCAACCCCACACAACTATGTTTTGATACTTACTGCATTGCTGCTGTGCTGTAGAACATATGAAATATTACACTTGGGACTTGCTTTTTTTGCCTTTTTTCCCCCCTTCTTCTTGAATGCCGTTGGCTTTTACAGATATGGCACAGGTGCCAGGTTCTGTGTTTTCATGTTCCTCTAACTTCTGATGACAACTAGAATGAGGTGAAGGCAGTGACTTAAGCAGAAGGGAAAGTCATGTTGCCCTTAGGGTATTCCTTCCTCTTGACTCTGATAAATGCCTGGAAAATTGTCTGAAGTAGAGTAATTCCTCTTTCAAACATTACTCATTTTTTTTCAGTAATGGTTTTACAGTAATCTTTCTCTACTGAGCAGATGTTGGATATGCTAGTACACGATCCAGAGACAGGAAATTCTGGAGAAGTGACCCAAAGCAGAGATCCAGCATAATCTGTCATGTCACAATAACAAACTGTGTGGTAACAGCCTTACAAAGATGCTGTCATTTTAGATAGTTTTGAAAATGGGAAGCCATAGTAGAAGAGTTGAAAGCAAAAAGCTACAAGGGAAATTGAAGTAGACTGTGGTGAGGAAGACACTTTGTTGACTGTTTGGTTATTATTCAGTTGTCTGTCTGGACCATTTACTTCCAAAAAGAAACCAAAGTGACTGTTTCTAAGAAAGAGGAGTAATTAACACTGACAGGGTTTCTGAAGCATTTCCAGTAGCAGTCCTCTCTCATGTGTGCATGCATGCATACAGAGCAGGAGCACTGGAGCTAGCCTCAAATTGCAGCTGGTCCCTAGCATTTTTTCTGCTTCAGTATTCAGCTGGGCTCTGTTGCCTGTGCTTCCTCCTGCCCTAAAGGGACTATTCCTCCCCTTACACAATTGTCATACTGGAGATGCTCCTTTGAGACTTGCAGTGTTCTGGTTATTTATAAACTGTAGGTGATGCAGTATAGTACAGTCACTATTTCTCTTGGTGATCACAATTCATTGTCAAGGACGCTGAGGTACTCTTGCACCAAGGAGGCTGACGTAAAGAAAACCTCTCATGAGATGTGGCCATGCTCACAAAGTGCATCCTATCTTTTTATACTGGATGAATACTCATAGTGCTGCATATCACAAAGTTTCTCTTAAGTGTATTGAGTTTGAACTGTAATTACTAAAAGTCTTTCTCAAGACCTCTGCGTTAATACAGTAGGTACCGTTTATCAGTGAAGTAACTTATGATAACAAACATACTTGACTTGTCCCATTGGTGTTCTTTTGAAGTAATGCAGAGGAATCTTAATCACACAAAATGAACAAAAGGTGACCTGAGTTTAACTACTCTTAACAACAATGCAACACCCAGCTTGTTAATTGTGGCATCATTTCAGTTTGAAGCAAGGAACTAATGGCAGTTCATCAATGCTCAGCAATCACACAGCCTAAGCAAACCCAAGGCAGTCTGTTGCCAGCAAAGAAAGAAAGAGGAATGTGTCTCTCTTATGTTGAAGAGATAGATGCTTACTGCTGAGGTTGCAGGAAAATAGGCAGTACTAACAGGATATTTGAGGCCTCTTGCTCAATTAAGTAATAAACCATTTAATATGCAGCAGATGTTTTGTGTGTCTTGTGTCAGGCTAGAGGAAGTACATGTTTTGGATGCATAAACAGAATAATGGTTTTTTTTGTGTGTCCTTTATCCCTCCCCCTTTTTCTGTGAGTATTTTCTGACGTAAAAGGCAGAAGTTATACCAGTTGCTACCCATAAAGAAGATGGAGTTTGATGCTGACAGTTTTTCCACCATAAACTCATTCGTTGGGTTTTATGTGACTGAGTATTAACTGTTATCCAAAGCTACTCGGTTATACACTGTGCAGTGCACAGTTACACAGTTTGAAGCTAATTAGAGTTAGCATTGAGGACACAAATTTCCTTTGTTTCTTCAAAGGAGGTACAACTTTGAAGAGTGTGGAAGAAATGTAACTTCTGTTCTGCAGACAGCTTTACAAAACAGTTTCATCTGGAATGGAAGGATCGTTATTTTGATGGTACATTGCCTTGTCTTTAAGGTGGCTTTTTAGAGAGCATATATTTTTAAATGTCTTTGAAATAGACTCAGTGCAATGCTTTACTTGGCATTGTACAGTGATCTTTTCCTGTAGGGTTTTTCAGGGCTTTTTTGGCAGGCAGTTTAAAATGTTATTTTATCTTTGCTGATATCTTACTGTCAGTCCCCTGTGTCTGGACACCAGTTCTTGTATACTTTAGATTAAAGGTTTTGGTTTGTCCCTAAGTTACATATAAGTACTTGTCCTGCTTCTGACAGGAGCCAGGAGCAGAGTCTGGGGAGAAAAGCAAAAGAAAAATGGAGCAAGTATAGAGGGTTAGTTCTCTCCCTGCTGTTGATCAGAGATCATCATCTCATGTTGATCAGAGATGAACATGCCTGTGATGATGCTGTTGGTTTACTATAAAATAAATAAAAACAAATAAAAAGAGGTCAAGTCTTCCAAGGTTGTTGATATCAGATAGCTATCATGCTCCCATAGTTAGGAAGGTTTGGTGGGATTAGTTTTCCTTCACCAAAAGCACAATGTAGTCCTTTTGATGTAAAACTGAATGTGTTTTTACTGGCAGTTTGGCATTTGAAAATTGGTTCCACTGCTAGCAGGGTAATTACTGCTGTTGTGTAAAAGTAAATACTTCTTCACCACACGAAGAGTAGAAAGCTGCAACAGCTTCCCTCTCTCTTCTTCTTTCAGTCTCCACACTGATTCAGGCATTTTTGCTGTCTCTGGGGTGCAATCTGTATGAATTCTTGTATTAAATCCTGATTAGGTATGTTAAACAGATTTTTTTTCTAAAGGTTCCATTAAAAACATTTTTTCCTATGCACAGCATTGTAAACCAAGCCTGTTTTAATCTACTGCTTTTGTGTAGTTTATATAAGCCATCAAATTTAATGATTCTCATGCCCCTTTTTAGCTGTCATATTACAATGGATTTCAACCAAAATGTGCTCACTTATATTAGAAACTTGCTGAATGAACAAAATAGGCATATTCTATCAGATTTTGTTCTGTTGTTTATATGATATTTTTTTAGTACTTGTGGTACAGTGAAATGCAAAGTAAGGACTGAATATAAAAACATTGCTTTCTTGAAGGAGAGAAGAGCCAACAAAGCAAGTTCAGTGGATACGCACTGTGTAGCAAACCCATCACAAATGGGCTCCACTGGTCAGAGTGGATATATTTCTGGGGATTTCAGTAGTTGATTCAGTTGAGAATTCACATTAGCACACTGAAGCCTGTCTTTTCACTTTTATTAAGAAAATAATATCTTTTTAAAAAAGGTTTTTGGTAATAATGTCTTTGGCATTAGCTCGAGGATGCATGGTGCAGGGATTTTTTCACCCAACATAGTTCCTAATCATATTTAAACCACACCCCACCCCCAACATAAATAAACAAATTTTAAGACAAAAAAAAGAAAACCCTTTAGGCATTCTGTATTTTCTAGTCCCTAAAGACTATGTTCTGTTGAGCTTCCAAACTTCTCTGGGCAACCAAGTCATGGTTATCATTGACCTAGAAACACAAAGTCTCATTTCAGTGGACTAGGAAATAAGAAGTCAAGTTACATAAGATTATTGGTGCTGGGAGACATATTAATGAACATCATTATGCCTCATTTTTTGTAACCTTTGCTCAATTAAGCAGTGTCTCCCTTTGTCTCTAGTTGGACTTAAATCCTGTAGCATCTCTAGGGAATGCAGGACTTGCAGTTCTTGTTTCAGAAAAAACCAAAGAAGTTCTTTCTTGGAAAATTAACTGTATAAAAGAAAACAGTTTAATTTTTAAGAAAAAGCATAGCCCTGTGATCTTTAATTTAAGAATAGCCTTTTAATGTCTTTTTTGATGCAATCTGTGTGACAATGAAACTTAATTCTGCCTTTGTGCTGTAGCCCTGGATTCTTTTCTAGTGGAGAAAGAAGGCCTTTCAAAGTCTTTGTGAGGTTATTTTAGGTTTGGGGTTTCCAAACAGGCTTCAAAACATCTTTTCCTGATTTTAAAATGCTGTTAGATGAAGATGGAGGAAATAGCCTTACTGGTTTTGTATAGCCTGAGTGGTTCTGAACTATAACGAGTTCTGAAGAAAGTCAATTACCTTTCCTTATATTAAAGTGTCTCACAGGAATGTACAGATGCAGTTTGAGGTTGTCAGTTTATTGGTTATCAGTTTTTAGAATGTCAGTAACAGCTTTGTGTTTCTTGTCTCTAAGTCTGAGCAGTCGTGATACTACTTTACTCCCTTCCTCTATCTCTTTCAAGGCACTACTGAGAAGTCCTTCGTTTTGAGAGATGTTTTAGATGCTTATTTTAGGTAATGTGTGTCTAGTAATGCATATTTGGAGGTGGCTGGTGTTTTTAGTAGGTAGCACAGCCTCCAGAGAGACAAGGGAAATTAACAAGGGACAAGAAAGTCTCTGGGAAAAAGTATTCCTATTTCTGGCCTGAGGCATCTATTTTGACAAATCAAAGGGAAAGTCTTAAGTAAGCTAACATTTATTTGCCTCTGGTACAAGATCACCAGCATGCATAGTCTAATTCTCTTTTTCCTATTTATACTTTCAAATTCTTGTCACTTTAGTTTCCTTGTGCATGCAGACAAGAAAGAGGAATTTGCTATAGATGTGACTTCTGGGTCTACATTCACATTGAGCCCTTGTAGTTGACACCCTATTTGCACGCCCTTTATTGACACTACAGCAAAAGGGAGAGCAAGTGGCAAATGGTAAACTGAGAGACAGTTTAGAAAAATGCAGCCTTTGGCAGTTCTCTTTGGTCCTTTTTGAGATATCTGTTTAGATTCTTCTATTAAAAAAATAAATATAAAATACTCAATATATATTTATTATGAAGGCAAACAGCTTCCATTTCTCCCCCCCCCCCCCCCCCCATATTTCCTTTTCTTTCCCTATTCTGGTGTTGGTCTCTGTTTGTCATTGATTTATCAGAACATATAGGATTCAGTCTCATCTTTGAAGTCCCATGTGCTACATGTGTCTTTGTAGGTGTCTGTCTCTAGATGTTAATAGTTGTGTGGTGTAGAAGCACCATTTTTCTCCTTCATTATTTCTCTTGCCACATAGATTTTGTATGAAGTAGTAAAAGGTAAATGCATGGTAGACTGCATGATCTCAAGTTAAATATTGCTCTTTATTTGACTATTTTCTTTATCAGATGGGGTGGACACATAAAAATTGACTTTTACAGAGACCAAAACGCTTCCGGAATTTTATGCGTGCGTGTTCCATTAAATAATATCTGACAGGAAGGAACAGCTTTTAAACACGCTATGCTTATTTTCTTTCTAGTTCATTCTTCAGTGATGGAGACAGCTGGCAGAGGCTCTGTCACAACCTTTATCTCCGTATCATCTTTATAAATAATTCCTCATCTCACTCTGAGTTTGCTCAATCATCCTGCTTATTTTTTTCCATTTCATTTTAGTGTATAAAAGTAACAGGAGTTTTTCAAGCACCGGGTGCAGAAGAAAGATGAATAAGTAGTTAAATGCTACAGGAGCTGCTGATTGGCACATAAGGCTACAGTGTGCTGAACTGATATGAGTTACAATAACATGCATCTTTACTTCCTTGAAAGAGTGCATAATGAGACCTGATTTAAATATGTTCTGTTTTTAAGAAACATCCCATGTGTTTTCTTTGAAATTAGCTTTGCCTTCATCTGTTGGAACTATTAAGCAGATCTGCTCCTTGAATTATTCTGTACAAGTCTGTACAATTCAAATGAGAAAAAGAGACTGTAAATTAACAGTGAGTAATTTTGAAAGTCCACTTACTATGCTCAAAAAACAGTTTTAAGGTGCAGCTGAAGGAAATAAGTGCTTTCAGGATACACTAAACAGTGTAAAAGCCACAATAGCAAAAGTTTCAAAGCTTGTAAAATTTTGTAATGCCCTGGTTTTTAGGCAACTTCCCTTTCAAAAATCTTAGCTTACAAGAGTTGGGTTTTAAATTAGAAATCAGATATATCTTTAATGACAAGAGGGCAAATGGGTTTGATTATCTTGGTGCAATAGAGCAAATGGTCTCTCTATCTGGATTTCCAGAGTTGTAAAGGAAAAAACTTTGTTTCACAGTCAATGAAAGAGGAACAAATCAGAATGGAGAGTAAATCACTGGCTCATGGTTGAAAATCATGGAGGTGCTTTTGTTCTCTTCCCTGATAGGGGGATGGTGTTAGTGGGGTCCTGGGTTACTCCGCTGTAGTTGGCTAACCTGAGACCTCATGCCTGCAAAATGAATGCTGCAGTGCTGGTTGTAGTTACTGCTTTGTTTCATGCTGCATAAAATATTTCAAGAGAGTAGTTTTGTAAGCACTAGCAGACAACTTTTTTCAAAGTAAGTTTTTTTAAAGTATTTTTGGCTAGTATTGTTTAGAGTCAGCTATGAAACCAGTTTGTGTTGGCACCGCATCAGCACACCGTATTTTAGGTTTTCATGACTTTTTTCCCCCTCTTTTATAAGAATCAAGAATGTCTAACATTGGTGTTGGTTTTTCCAGGACTCTTGCATGTCCTGGTTTATGTAGGAAGTAAGAATGGATTTGCAAATCCAACAGAGCTGTGTAAACCATAGACCATGGATTTAATAGTCTCTCACCTGTAAGATTACTGAGAGAAGTGAAGCTTTCATTTTTTAAACCATTACCTAAAGTACACAATAATTTTTCAATTTATAATTGTTACATGAAATACAGTGGTATGAAATACTGCCCAAGTTGTGTACAGCCCCTTTTTGTATGACCAATATAGCTTAAAAATATTATTGTGCTTTTGTAAACATAAGAAAGCATAGTATAGGGAAAAAGAAATGTGTTCTCTCTGTGCTCAGTGTTTACTTTTTCATTTTGCATTCACATCTGCATGCTCAACAGGACTCAAAAAATACTTGCATCCATGTGTTTAGCTTATTAATGGACAGTTTCAGTGACAAGTTATGAGATGCTTCTCAAGCTGGTGTTTTTGCCATACCTTCACCTATTTAATCTATACCAAAACTCTAATATTAATTTTCTCCCAATTTTCTCCCTGAAGTGCATAGCCAGCAACAGGAGGGGAGTTCTCCCGCTTCTAAAACCTGTGATCCACTCAAAGAATACAAGTGCTTTAACTGTTTTATGAGTAATATCCTTGTCTGCTGAAGGAGGCACATCCATTCTGAGTAGCCACTGGAGGGGTATCTCCTGAAAAGCGAAATAAACCACCAAAATATATGATTGTACTTCTTATTGTATAAAAACCTTTACAATAACCAAATTCAGTATTGCAGGTTTTATGTTCCTTGCTGGGCTTTTTATGACTTACTCTGTAGTGTTCCTCTTGATGTGATTTTTCCAATGAAATCTTCATTTTGTTCATTCAAGGCAGATGATATTTCAGCTCAAGATCAGACTTATAAGTGGGTTTTTTTGGGTTTTTTTTTGTTCTATTGCAGAGAGGTTTGCAGGGACAAGAGATAGTATTGTTAGTGTGTGCTTGGTTATCCTTGCACTGTGTACTCTCATTGCTTGTCTTGTTTACTGGCAGACACAGAGAAATATATTGAGTATTGCTAAGAAAAAGTTATGCAAGTCTGAGTGCATTATTTTTGCACCTGTGGCATAAAAAATAACCCAAAACATAATCTAGGAAGTATGTGGTGTGCTCAAGGTACTCTGTTGCTAATTGCATATTTATATTGCATAAATAATGCTGATTTTAGTAGTATTATTTCAGTGTATGTTTCATTTCATGCTAAGGGAGTTCTCTGTCAAAAATATTGATAAGGATTGCCATGGATGACTTATAGCTGATGAACTCTATGGGCCAAACTCTTAAAATCTTTGTGTTGTCAACCTCAATTTGAACAACTTCAGTAGCAGGGATATTGGAGAATTAAATCCAAGGTCTCTTAGGTCAAACTTGATTGAAGTTTTATTGAGGGTCAGGAGAAACTGATGAAACACACTATGTGAGGGTAAACAGGAGAGACAGTAGAAGAGATCCATTCAAACGGCAGAAATTTCTTAGCATACTCAAAATATGACATAACTTCCCTTTTCTTATATGATTTGGAAATATTTTGGAAGTTATATGGAGGGAAGAAAAGTAATTCTAGAAATATTTCATACATCAAAGTGTAGTAATCAGCCCTCTGTTTCTGACAAAGTTTTTGAAATTAAAATACATTATATTTTACTGATGCATTCACACAGGTTCTGCTAACCAAACATCTTTTTTAAATGAGGAATTTTTTGAGCCATAATAGTGCAATTCCCTCTTTCTTGAAACAAATTCCCGGGTAGAGACTGCTTTAATGATTTGTAAACCATGGATGAGTCAAAGTGTCTTATCCTAATGTGTGCAATGTGAAATTAAAGTATTGATACATACTGTGATGAACTGAAGAGATTCTTCATTAATGTTGCTTTTACAATGCTTCCATTTCTGTATTTTTTTAATAAGGAGGGCTTGTTTTTTAAATGGCAATTTTCCTTACTGTATGTAGTATGTAAAAATCCTACAAAATCCTACAAAGAATATTGTTGCTACTCAGAAGCATACAGAGATAGCACTGTTCTGAGGAGTGTTTGTGTAAATACAGCAGTTAATGGGTACTGAAAGTTGGGCTGTACAATGCAGGTTCCTAAATGTAATGGAGGTTAGTTACTGTGTTTTCAGTGATTAGTTTTCGTTGAGTTTATTTATTTTTTTACATGTTTGTTTATATGTTTATTTTATTTGAAGCAGTAGAATGGAAGCATTTGGAAAGATGATGAAGATAAAGGAATGAAGTGAGGGTGGAGGGAGGAAAAATAACATCTAGTCTCCTGCTAAGCTAAAGTCAAGATGAGGGTGTTTTTTTGTGACTGAGGCATCAAGAGGCTAATGAATGAAAATGATAAGACAGCATTTGTCATGCTTTTTTGGTATCTGTTTTTCAAACTTTTCTGTGGCAGAACACTCATTTTATTATATAGTGTTGTCAACACCAACTAACTGCTTTTTTCTATCTGGAATGAGGCCTTAGCAAATTGTGACAGCAAAATAAGCCTTGACTATTTTAATTAGAACTAAAAAATACATTGTAAATAATAAACATAGCATTCTAATAATATTTAAAGTATCTTCTTTTGTGTTTCTGTGTGTAGAAAATAATACAAATAAAACAGGAAAAGCAGTTTCCTTCTAGGTGTGACAGATTTATGCTTTATACTTGAAGAAGACGCTTCCTAAGAAACTTAACACTTGACTACTTATAACCCTTTTTTTCCCCTTAAGGTTGGTTACACTTAACCCTTCAATAAAATCATAAATATTGGAGTGCAAAATATCCTGAAATTAATTTCCACCCCCGTGAAAAAATCTTACATAGAAATTGATTTTTTCTTTCTGTATATGAGTTTCAAAGGGGTTTTGAATAATAAAGATCAAAATAATTTTTGAGTAATTTAAAAGATAGCTTTTTCACAATATGTTATCACAATAAAATTTCTGATACATGTTTTCTAAAAATATTAGTAAATAGTGGACAGAAACAAGATGTTTCATTTTCTAAGGAATGTTAAAAACCAATTATTCTTAGCATTTTGTAAAACAATTTTCTGAAGTCTCAGTAGGTGCAGTTTGCCTTTATTCCAGCTATCAAAAAAGTTAAGTCTGTTGTAGCAATCTACTATATGTTAGCAATCCTGTTGAAAGCAATAAACCCATTAAATTTACTTATTAATAGAATTACAATGTTGTAGTTTCACTTTGTTAGGCTTTTTTTAAACTTACCATCATCACCTTTCTTGTGCTCCTTCCTTCAAGTCAATTTCCTAAAAATTACCCATCCAGCCCCAATGTCTTGCTGCTTCTGTTTTGTATAATTTGCATTTTATCTTGCAGTCTGAATAATGTTGGCTATTACTCACTCACTAGGCAGGTGTGGTTGGAGATGAAAACAGAGAAAACGATATAGTTCACAAGGTCAACTTACAAATGCATTCTTCTTTCCCTTCCCAAAAGGCACTGAGGCGTGAACTGAAGGATAAAGAGCAAACCATTCTCAATGCTGTGGACCAGGCACGAGTTTTCCTTGCTGACCAACCAATTGAGGGGCCTGAGGAACCAAGGAGGAGCTTGCATTCAAAAACAGGTCAGAAAGTACTCACTTCCGGGGAGGGTCAAAAAAGAGAAAAGGACTTGCATGTCTCTAGTACATATTTTATATCCCAGTTACTTGCTCAGACCTCAGAATTTTCTGAATGGCATCCTCATGGCTTTTATTTCAATGTTTTAGACTCATGAGTTACTTCTCTTCTGTATAAGAACTTATATTTTAATGGAAGAAGTAGAAACAGCTCTTCTACCTTTTCCAGTTTTTGGTTCAAAACACTAATGATAGTTCTGTTCTTTTTTCTTAACACAATAACATATGCACCTTAAATGTATTCAGAATAGTATAGAAAGTAATAGTACAGAAAAGTTATAGGATTCCCACTCAAACATCCATGTGTCTATTGCAAAGTTTTACTTCACCAGTAGAAGTAAGCATTATTTAGTGGTGTATCTCATTAGAAGCAAAATCAGCTTTAGGAAGGCAGTCATTACAGAATCCTAAAGATTTGATTATTAGGCAAATCATTGCTAAGGAATGGAACCACAGCTATCCTAGAAACTATTTTTGCACAGTGTTTGTTGAAATATTACTCTAAATATTAGGGACCTACAAGAGGGTAATAATTTTTCTCCACTCTCCCACAACCACAAAATAGGAAATTATCTCTGTAAGTTCTACAATTATATCTCTGATATTAGCTACTGCATTATGAAGTCTTGCTTTTAGTTACACAAGAACTGTTCTTGGAAAATGTAATAATCTGCTTTTGCAGAACTATCAGTTGCTGTAAGATGTGAACAATTTACTGTTCTGTATAATTTACAAAATTATAATATATCTGCTTTTATCAGGAGTTAGTTTTTTTATTTCCATACATCATCTTACACATCTCCATTGCAGACTTCTTAAAATTGTTCCCTGGAAACAACTAATCTTTAATGCATTCATCATCCACAAATTTTTAAGTGGTTTCATATTCCCTAGTTCAACTTTGTGATAAAGTTTGAATAGCTGGTGATTAAAGCCAGTGAACCATTTATCTCATTGATTAGTTCTGCTGGTACCTTAGCTTTACTTCTGTTTTGAACTCTTGACTCCTGAAAATACTCAGTTTCTCTTTGCTCTCAAACCCATTTGCTATATGGCATCTCTGATGTTTTAGTTGGTCTAAATCACAAGCAACCTTGCAGTTGAAAGGTAAGGATGGTCTCTGTTCATTCTTTCATACAGAAGTTTAAAATTGCAGGTTCTCTCCTCAAAAACATAGAACCTCTCAGCGCAAATGATGCCAGTACATAAAACCTTACCAATGTACAATGTTCATTTTCTAACAGGATTTGATATCAGTGATCTGGTCAATGTTGATTGATGGGAAACTGCAAGAGCAAACTTCAGATGATAATATGCATCATAAATTCTTGCTATCCAGTCTATTATGATGAAGATTATTATTATTTTGTGCTACACCAATGGCAGTGAGAACAATATAGCAGGGAATTTGGTGACCATGGTAAACTGCATAGCAATAATAGCCATGGTCTGCAAGTGATGTGTGCATGTCTCTGGTCTAGTCATCGTATTTGGAAACCAATCATGCTCAGACTGGGAAGCCTCATACACACGTACTGAACTTCTTTTCCTCCTTCTTCACATGTTCTACTTCCATGGACTTTTTTTTGAGCGTGTGATGGATTAGTCCTGACTACCAGCCAAACTCCCACCCATCCACTTATGTCTTCCATTGCAGTGGAATGGAGACAGGAGATGGGAAGAGCATGAGTGAGAAAGCTCATGGGTCAGGATGGAGATCAGATGCGTCAACTTGGGGAAAACAAACTATTTATTGCCATTTAAAACAACTAATAAATACTGAGTTGGTTCATAGTGGGAAAAAATCTCACAAACATTAAAGCCGTGGCTTTCCTCAGGCCTTTCACAGGCTCAGATTGACTCCCTCATTCCTGTCTCTTCACCCACCTTGTTGTGACGCCGGTCATGCTCAGAGAGGCAACAAGTGGCACGAGAGGGTGGGAAGGTGGTGACTCCATGGTTAGCCTAGTAGTTTCTTTCTCCTGCTTCTTTCCTCTCATGCCTTTCCTTTGTGTGCTGTCTCCGTGGGGAACATCTGCTTTACCATGGGGTTGCTCCTCCTCCTGTGACTTCGGTGTTCCCTCTGTTTCTCCTTTTGGTTCTCCTCTCCTCTCTGGTGTTTTCTGTTTCTTAAATACACTTTCCCTGAGGTGCTGCAGCATGGCAAAGGGTCTCAGTGTGCCCCATGGTGAGTTGACTAGAGCCTGCTGCTCCTGGCACAGGGCAGCCCCAGCCTCTTCTTCCAGAGACTCCTGTGGAGCTCCTGCTGCTGACAGTGGACACTCAAACCCTCTGCAGAACAAGCCTGCGCTTTCTTTGAATTTCTTTGAATCATTTTGTCTGAGCTCATATGTATATATATAAATAACCTGTTAATTTTCACCTAGGAGCGAGTCTAGTAATTTTTTTTTCTGACAACTGATGCCACCAATCTCCAGAAAACTTAATCTCTGAACTAAAAGACAGAATTTTTCTTCAGATTAACCATTTTCAGTGAAGGGTATGGGCTGTAGTTTGTTTCTAAGCTGTTAATTTTTTTTATTTTTTTTTCTGTCAGTCTCTTGGTCACTGGTAATCTCTGTAGTTGATTAAAGTTAACTTGTTAACTTCAATGAAGTCCACTTCATGTTGATAAAGGTGGAGTGTGGTTATGGATTCTAAACAGAGTCTGTTTCCTAAAAATATTAACAAACAGTCAGTACTGTACAGTCTTGGTTTGAATATTGCTTTGGCTGGTTCTGTAGTAGAAATAGAAAAACTATTTTACTAACTCAAACTTGCATTAATTAGAAATCACAGTTTCTTCTGGTTATTTCCTACTTTGTATAAGGGTTGTTATGGGGAAATGGTCAGCTAATCTGAAGATGATAAAGGTTATAAAATTGCTCAATCTAATTTTTTTAAATCAATATTTTTTATTATTTTCTCCTTCACCACACGTCTTTACACTTCAGGGAGGGCCTTGTTGACAGGGCAAAGAGTGAGACATATTTAGGGGAAAACTGGTAACTTTGAACTTGTCTGACTGAGACATGTTTGAAGGACTTGTGCACATATACATTTATTGTTCCATCCAAAGAGAACATTAGTTAAAGGATGCCTTATGATAACCCATTATTGTCTGTAATGGTCTTGTTAATTTCAAACATATGACAAGAACGTAGATTCAGGCTATGAGTAAGCCCTGCTTTCTTCTTTCCCATCTTCACCTTGGAGTTCTTGTGTTGGCCTTCTACTGTACCAGAGAGTAACTGGCACATTCAGACAGAGTTCTCTATCTTCCAGGAAACTACTTTCTTAGTTAATTATATCTCCCATCTGTCTTTTCTTCTGCTTTTGTTTTACCATGTTTCTGTAGAGAGGCTTCATCACAAAAAAGCAAGCTTCACAGTCTTCCTGTATTTGAGCTGCCTCAGCATCTGTGTGGAGCTGATTGATAAGCCAGCAGGCCAGCTGCTGAATTTTATGGATAGACAGGTTAAAGGAATTGAAAATGCTCATTTTTTAGCTTTTTTTTTTTTTTTTATATTTGTCCATAGTATAGGATAAAACTTTGATCTAAAGATGTTAGTTAGAATTCTCTATGGCATAGTTGCAGCTGGCTTCTTAAATCCATGTACTTTAAGGTTACAGGCCATTGGAAAGACAAAGGAAAGCAGATCTCATATTTTATGTCCCGAGGATTCTGTGAATTGATGATAAAGCATTACTGAAATTCTGTTCTTACATTTCTACTGAAGCAGTGGAACATCCTAGCAGATTATCACAGACCACTACACTGATTCTCATTGTAATAGTGAATGTTTTTGGGAGTCTGCAGTGTTGTCCAACTACTTTAGTAACTTAGTTTTCTTAGAACAATTAGATCCCTAGTTTTGAAAGCTGCTATTTGGTAGCAAAGGTTTTTGTGATAAACACAGCATTTAAAAGTAAGTATTCACCATCTGTTTTCTCCTATTAATTGAATAGAAAGACCCATAAATCACATCTTTGTTTTAAAATAAATATATTAATATGTACCAGTGAATTATATACAGATACGTTATTTAAGCTTGTAGAAGGACAATATCTTTACCTGTTTCAGGCATAAATGAAAGGTGAACTTTTTTACTTACTGCCACTGACCACATTTCGGTAAATTTCTCTGCCATAATTTTTCCTTTTGTAAGGAAGATTTCACTGAAAATAGGCAATTTACTCTTTTCTAATATACAACAGGTATACAGCAGGCAGCATATTTGTAGTATATAGCAGGTAGCGTTTCTATTCCAAATCACTTCCGTTTGTTCTGTAGTTATCACACACCACTGGCATTTTTTTTTTCCTCTGCTTTGCAGTTGGACTGAGTATGAAGTCTTGACTGTAAAGTAGAAGTGCTTAGGAGAATGAAGAGGATGTAGCCCACTGGAAGTCATAGTGGAATCATATCCAGAAACTACTTACACTATTTTCAACATTGCTGCTTTTGTTTTAGTTGGAGCTCATTCACTCATGACTTGTAAGAGTTTCTTCCTATGATAAGAGAAATGTGCAGTTACCCATGGGAGAAGACACAGCTTGGTGATACTGTAACATTACTGTTATAGTTGCATTTTTCTGGGATAGTGTCAGGAGCATACTAAAACTGAACTCATACCTGGTTTCTGTTCCTGGATCAACATGAAGTTTGGGTTTCCACTATGCAAAAGTATTGTTATCTTGTTTTGGATCACACCAACAAGCAAACAACAAAATGTTGGCATGCTTGTAGTGAGAAGGTGACACCTTCTCCTCCCTAAATCAACAATTGTAATACAAATTGTAATTGCATTGTGGTTTGACTTTTGTTTGTTTGTTTGTCTCTTTTTTTCCCCAGTTGTCTCTTTTTTCCCCCCAATTCCAACATTGTCTTGTTGAATACTCTTCTAGTATTCATAGTGTAGCATATATCAAGATTAATGTGGGCTGACAAGATTTGAAAAAAGCCTTAAAAGAAAAAACAGAATAAATGTGTAGAATTGGTGGGCAGAAACTCCAGTTGTGATCCAAACAATTCTCTGTTACTTTTTTATCTGGAAAAAAGTGACTTCCCAACAACCATGTTTTATTTTGTGTAAATTACTTATAATATGCTTTTCTGTATTGGGTGCTATGGGACAACAGTTGCATACAAGAGGCATAGTAGGGTAACTTTTGCAACTATAACTGTGCATTTACTTTGACATTCATCTGACCTTTGTAAAGCAAAAACTTCCATCCCACACCATTTTCTGTCTGTTGCCTCCTTACCCTCCTCCACCACATTAGCAACTCCAGGCTCAGTGAGTTGTAATGATTTTAAAGACAGTCTATCAGTAAATGGAAGATTGTCTGTCTCATCTGACTTCTGACAAAAATGGTACTTTCATCTTTCCATGATTGTGTCTAATTTATTCATAGGCAACACTTGAATTTTAATCACAAGAGTACTGTGATAAACCTTTTCCAGGGCTTTTATATAGGACTGAATAGAAGGCAAATTGGCTTCGTTTCAGTGCATGTCACGTCTCTGCTCCTTCTTTTGTTCTCTGTTTTTTGCATTATAGTTTCCTCTGCTTGCTTTTATGTAGAAGGGGAATCCTCTGAGACTGTCTATGTTTGTTTGTCATTACTGAAGCAACTCTTCCCCTATGAAAGAAGCTTCCCATGAGTTTTTTTCAGCAAGGACCCCCTGGGCAGTAGACAGCAGGACCTGCTGGGGATGTTTTAGAATTTTCTTTTCAGCTTTCTGGCTGTCTGGGTCTTTCTCTGTCTCAAAGTGAAGGTTTTCCATGGTTGCTGGGTTGTGTGGGTTCTAGACCCATAAGCCTGAAATTTGTGAGAAATAGTGCACCAAAAGCTTGATTCTTTTTCAGTCAATAGCTTCATAGAACATTTGTAGGTTTGGAAAAGCTATTTAAACCAGCCTTTTTGGACTTTGGTGTTAACACAAAAACCGATGTCGTGCTGCAGAACCATGCCCCCTGTGGTACTTAGTGTACCTTGGGTTTTGCCACTGAGTATGAAGAGACACCCTGGTGCCACAGTGAAAGGTGGCAGTGAGAGATCCGGGAACAAAGCACTGTCCTTGCTCTTTCTACCTGCAGTGATCCAAAGATTACCTACTGAAGTTTCCAGGAAGGAAGGAAGATCTTATATTGCCTTTCCCTGTGCCTCCAAAAGTAACAAATCAGCTGTAAGCTGCTTTTACTTTGTGGGTATTATATGGAAGTAAGGAATAATTTTGTTTCTTCTGATCAAGGTCTGTGTTGTCCATAGGAGTGATTGGGGTTTATTTCAGTTACAGCAAGGTGGACTTTCTTCTACTTTGTACCTGCTGAAATAAGTTATCAGTTGACACTGAAAATACTGACTGTCTTGAGTGTGTATTTCAGGAGCACTATCTGCTTAACTGGACAAAAATAAGAAATAACAGTTCTTTCCCTCTGCAGAGCTGACCCCTGAGGAGAAAGCCTTGAAGATTGCCAAAGCTATGCGTAAGCAGTCATCGGAGGTAAAAGAGAAATGGGAGAACCTAAATGCCAGTGCCAGTATCTGGCAGAAGCAAGTGGACAAAGCATTAGAAAAACTGAAAGACCTTCAGTGTGCCATGGATGACCTTGATGCTGATTTGAAGGAGGCTGAAAATGTGAGGAATGGCTGGAAACCTGTAGGAGATTTGCTCATAGATTCATTACCAGATCACATTGAGAAAACTATGGTACGTATGGAACTCCTGGAAAATATTTCATTTGTTTGTGTGTTAGACCTCTCCATTCCAGTCCCTCTGGTCTATAAGGTGTTTGTACACTGTATGCTGAAATTCTCACTTGCTGTCTAAAGTCTTTAAAGAAGAAGAAATATGAAGTCTCAAATAAAGTCCACTGCTGGGCCACATTCCTAGTGCTTGCTGGGATTACATATGCACATAGATCTATTTGGCCACCAAGTGTGAATTTCTTGTTAGAAAAACATTTAGAGCTTTTTTAATTATACAGAAATAGTTTTAATTTCTGTTCCTTAACTTTCACAAACTTAACATGTCTATTGTCTGGTTTTGTTCATATAAGTGAATATTTGCATTTGGTTTTACTTTAGCCTGGTTTCTCATCAGGATTATTTCAAATTGAAGAACACATACTAGCCTTTAGTGCTGTTGTGGGCAAACCAGGTCTTGCTGCCTGGGTTCAATGCAGAGCTCAGCATCCCAAGGCATAGCTGCTTTGATGGGTAGTAATCATCCCCTGCCAAACTTTGTGTATTGGGTAGGGTCCTGGTAATGCAGAGCTCCCCAAGAAGGAATATCTTCTGAAAATTAACATTGTCCAGAAAAGCTGACTGGAAAGAGTACAGTGCAGTGAATGTGATGGATTCCAGGAGAGTGTGTGGGTATGCACATGTAGGTAGAGAAGATTGCTATTTTAGGCAAATTCAGCATTTACTAGTAAACTTCTGTTTCACAAACACAGATTTTCAGTTTTTAAGCTTAAGAATGAAAATGGAAAATCATTAGAAGACCCTGGGGTTGTGTACCTGATCATCCATGTCTTCAGCATAGGATGCTGGTGTTAGAAGGATAAAATGGGCTGCAACCAGGTTTCTGTAGATATTCTCTCTGTGTATACAGTGTCTGTGAATTCACAGGGCTGCATTGTTTCACATATAGCAATGTAAGCATCCTCATTCTCCAAATTATTATATTGTTACTTTCAAGGTTAATGAAACTGAAATCTTTAAAACAAAGGCAGGCAAAGCTGAGCTAATATGCACAGTGCTGTTGATTTCAAAAGAGTAATGAATCTCTTCCTTCTTCTCTTTATATTTCAATATAGATACTAAAGCAAGAAATAAGATGCTAATGCTGAATAGCTCCTTGTTCTCATGCTAAGAAGTGATTTGTCATATCTTAATGGCTTTTTCTCTAAAGTAGATGAAAGCAAAGTCTTTTAGATTTTCATTACAGCTGTGGAAAAACTGTAACATCTGCTGAAGCAATAGGGGCCTAGTGGCTGTCCAGAAGCCCAGTGTTTCTTTCTTGACAATATGTTCCTTCTCTTCCTTGACCTCATGAGAGTGATTTTTGAAGGGAGAGAAATAATTGAATTTTCCTAAGAAAATAGTTTCTTTACAGCTGTTTCAAGCTTGTTTCATAATGTTTAATCAAGCTGTTTATAGGATTGAACACTTAAGTTCTCACAGTAAGAAAGACATTTGATGCATCTTTTTAGCTATAACTAAAACTTGCATCAATTTTGTCTTAAATCTGTATTTAGTTCAATTTGATTCAATAAACCTTTTACTTCTTTTTAGTCATTGTAATAGCTTTACTCTCTGGTTCTAATCAGGTAAAACATTGTACTCCTTTTCCTTAGAAGATACATTCCTGCATGCTTTGCTAGTTCAATAATGGTTTTTAAATTGAATTTTTGTCAGCTGCTTAATACTTGGAAACTATAGCTACTGAACAAATTTTTTCTTAAGAACACTTGCCAGGCTGTATGCTGCTAAAGCTCCTAATATAGCGTTGAAAAGATCTAAAGCCATACAGCACCACAAAAAAAAAAAATTAAATTATTTTAGGGGTGCAGCTTGCTTATGGGCATTTCAGTAAGCCTTATACTTTTTTTCCTTCAACATGATACGAGTCATACAATAAGAATATTGAAGTGAGTGTCTTTTCTTTGCTGAGAACTGACTTGTGTGCAGTTTTTTAGCATAAACTGCCACATTGGGCAGGTCAACACCATGGGGAATTTACAGTGGCTTTTGTGCTGCTCAGATACCAATTGAACATAAGTGTATGCTTCTTTCAGGCTTTTAGAGAAGAAATTGCTCCCATCAACTTAAAAGTTAAAACAGTGAATGATTTGTCCAGCCAGCTGTCTCCACTTGACCTTTATCCATCTTTAAAGATGTCTCGTCAACTGGATGATCTTAATATGCGGTGGAAACTCTTACAGGTATTCTTCTGAATATGTGCAGTAGGTGTGTGGGGAGGGATATTTCTCACTCTCCTCTGTTATCTTAAAAGATTCACTTATTTATTCATTACCTCTTTCACTCAGGTGTTATTCTGTTAGTACCAATGCAACAAAAGAAGCTGCCTTCCCTGCTGTAGCTTGGCCAAAAGCTTTTTCTTTCAATCTATTTCTGCAGTTTATTCAAAGAGGAAATCTCATTAAAGCCTGGGGAATAGTGGGAACTATTGCTGCGTGGGGTTTTTTTGTATGTCTTGTAGCAGTAGATTTTACTGCATAAATCTGTGTCACCAAAAAGTTGTGTAAAAATTTCTGTTGTTTCCAGCTTGTGTGAAAGCTGTTTTATTTTGTCTTTGAATGTTCAGTTTCTGTAGGAAATTTCACTTCAAGTGATTTAAGTATTACTAGAGCTATAACAAGATATAAGCAATAGCAATTTAGCATAAAAAGCAGAAAAGGATATGCTGAGAGATTCATGTTGCTTAGTTATGATTATTGTGCTTAAATGGTCTGAGAAAAGTAAATCAATGTGCCTGATTACAGCTGAAGCTCATAACTAGTTTCACAATGAATGATTTAGTGAAGCTTCTTACATCAGTTAAAAGTTCATTTATGAATTTTTGAAGTTTCTCCTTTTTGTGTGTTAATTTTTGTAGGAAATACTTATAACATCTCTTGTGAGGGTGGTGAAAATTAGTTTTCAAAACCTGAGCACCAGTTTTCTTGGCCAGTAGTTTTGAATGAGTCACTCCTCGGAGTCAAAGCTGTTATTGTGTCATATCAAACCTTTCCTTTTCCTAATACCATTTCGTAGTGGGGTTTCTTTTCTTATTTTGTTTGCAGGTTGTTTCCTTTTTTTTTTTTTTGGTGGGGGAGAGGTGGTGTTTTGTGTGTGTGTCCTCTTGAATTTAGTTAACAAAGCAACCAAGTACTACTGGATGTGCTACCGCAGTTTCAATTAAACTGAGGGGAGCCAGGTCAGTCAGTGAAGCACAATCTTCCAAAATGGTTCTGTGCTGGAAAGGCAGCTGTGAAATCTATGCAACCAGACTGAGACCTGCTGACTATGGGAATTTGGACAACAGAAAGGTTGGGAGGGGGTCAGAAACTTCAGCAGTTGTCTGTATTTACCATTAAACTACTGCTGTTCATTATTGATCTACAGCTCTCACATGAGAGAACTGCAAGATAGAAACATGATTCTCATTAAGCAGATGAAAGAAAATTATGTAGCCTTAAATAGGTGGAGGTCAAATAATTGCTGTGACACACAAACAAATGGATTTCAGTAAAAGAAATGTAATAAAGTGGTTTTCTTATCATGGCCTTGGCGTTGCAAAGTACATGCAATGTAGATTTTGAGTGTGTGTGTTTATGTGTAGGTGTCCGTAGAGGATCGCCTTAAACAGTTACAGGAGGCACACCGAGATTTTGGACCTGCATCACAGCATTTTCTTTCCAGTAAGTTCCTTGAATTAATAGCTACATGTAAAATATGATGGCTTTCTCTAACACTGACTGATCTTTACTCCAGGTGTCCCTGTGGCTTGAGGAAGTTGTTCTTCCATGCTATTATCTACCTCCTTGTTTTTGTAGGGGTGTTTCATCCTTATAACTTCATTAACATTTTGACTAGTGTGCTTCCCACTCTATCTTTCTGAGATGGTTGTGCCTTGTTGCTTTATTCTTTGTCCTCTGCTGCAGTGTCTGACCAGTGACTGTTCCAGAATCTTTGCATGTTTGAGACTACATCTTTTCATCCTTTGCCAATTCTGTCTTCCATTTCCTTTCTCTTCTGCACTCGCTGGGATGGAACAAAGGAAGAGCTTCCCAGATTCCTCTTTTTTTTAAAGACTCTCTGTCATACATTCCTGGAACTTCAAGTAAAGGGCTGGGAAAAGCAAACATTAATTATTTCCACAGGATCTATCCTTGCATTTTTTTAATAAACATTTTAGGTGTGTAAGCCTATAATCTCACATCTACTAAGAGGGCAGAGCTGATTGGTATAATTGTTACACATAGATAGGTTGTGGTATCGAGGTCCATGCTGGTTTCCTGATACTCCAGCCTACCTGCCATCATCAGAGCTAATGAGACAGAATTTTAACCTGATCACCTCTCCAGTTTTTATCTAAGAGCTTCTATAAAAGAGATAACATTGTTGCAGGAGTTTAGAAGTCAACATAAAAATGAGTAGCTCTTACCCTTATGTCACTGTATAGCTAAACTGCTAATATAATTTAAATCACTAAATGAATCTTGATTTTTTTCTTGATTTATGTTACAACTGTGGTTTTATTTTGAACTGACAGTTTTTTAGTAAACCAAATACAGTGTATAGAAAACATTACAGATGTTATGCAAATCAGCAATTTCTGGAGCCATTTTGTCCTTTTTTTAAATTGACTAAACAAACAACTTTAAAAGTATATGATTTATATCTTTTTAAAGCCCTGTCAAAAATACTGCAAACTGTTGCCACAGTGATTTTGTAGCTCTTGTCTTGTCTCAAACTTGTATCCTGGTTAGTGCACCTATGTAATAATTTGTTAAAAAGATTATATCTAGAGTGCTACCTTTGGTACTGTTGAAGAATGCCAGATGAACTGTTTGTAAGACTAGTCAGTCTAGTCTCTGTAAATAAAACAAATTAGGAAGCAACGTAGAAGTTGTTTCTCAGAAAACAGCTAGCTCAGAAAATAGCTAGCTCTCTTATGCTAGTTGAGGGAGAATAGTCCACATGTAAAACTTGCCAGGAAAAGTTGGCTGGTTTTGTTTGTCTTGGCCTGGATGGTTTCCTTGAATTTGCTTACAACATGCTACAGTAAAACACTGTGTTCACAAGTCTGAGTGGTGAACTGGCTTTGTTGCTGATTAAAACATTCATAGAATCATGTCCACAGAGACTATGCAGTGCCTTATCAGCACTTCTCAGCCTTGTTTAGGGAGTATTCTTCAGGCTTAGGGAGATATTCAGTTTATGTTACATACCAAAGTAAAAAAGGGGAGGTTTCCAGGATGGTTTCCATGTTGGTAGATATCACAAAGGATTACAACTAAGTAGCACAATTTTGGAAAAATAATATGTAGTTATTAATTTAAACAATTTGTCAAAAACCACCTGTTTCCCCACACCAAGTACAACTAAAGCATCTTAAGAAAACCCAACAACAAAAAAACCCAACAACCAAACCTTTTGTAGAGCTTTAAGAAGACAGAGTTAAAGAATTTACATCTACAACTTTATATTGTGTTTGGTAAATGCAAGTCAGGGACAGTAACTTCAGAAGTAAAATAATAATAGAAAAAAATCATTAAATCTGTAAAGTTGAAGGCTTTATCCTGACAGGTTGAAAGACTGTGTATTCTAAATCAAAGTTTTGAAACCTTTTTAGCAGCGATAAATGACTTCTAGCTGTGAGGAACGAGTAGTAGTCTGAATAAAACAATTTCAAGCTGGGATTGATCATATATGTATGTCTTCTGCACATCTTCATTGCCAAAGTTGCACTTCAGAATTAGAGGGCAGGCTTTTAGCTGTGCTTATCTAACAGCAACTATTTTCAGTTTACCTCACCTACCTGTTTCTTTTCCTTCAAATACTAAGGAACCATAACTTGCCATCACACCATTTTCAACTGACTGGTTATCATTTAATCAGGAAATTTTGCTAGCAAGACACGTATTTCTGACTGTTCATCAAATTCATAGAATGATGGAATAGCCCCATTTGAAAGGGACTGACCTCAAAAGATCACATAGTCCAGCCTTTTATGGGAAAGGGGGCCTAGATGAGATTATCCAGCATCCTGGTTCCAGCCCTGTTAGTACAGTGATTTCATCTCTGCAGTGGCTAGAAATGTTTCGTACTAAAAAGACACAGTGCAGTGTTTGGTACTACTGTTTGACTTCCTGGAACACCAATTGCATGGATTCATGCAGACCATCACTATGAAAGGGCTTCAAAATATTTTTGAAGACTAGCAAACAATGTGTTAGCCCTTTGTAAAATGTTCTGTGTTGGGAGTCTGAGGTAAAGCTGTATTAGTAGGCCACTGCAATCTCCAATCCCTCTTTTTGCTGAACTATTTGTCCCCTCCCTTCACTGGGAGGAAGAATTTGGTTGTTTCTCAGTGCTTTTGAGATGGAAGGTAGGCGCTTTTCAAGTTAGTTACTGCTCAGTAAATTTTACGCATCCCTAACACAGATAAAGGTGAAGTATCCTTATATTCCATTATTCTTTCCCAAAAGATTGCTTTTTGCTGCCTCCTGCCTTTAGAAATAGTTACTTGATTTTTCTGTAATTAATTGATATTCCAAGGCTGACAATCCACTACCCTCTGTTATGTTTCTTGTATGCTTTCTAAGACGAATCCATGAACATCCACAAAGCACTGACTCCACATGTTCCCTAACAAACAGCTTATGTCTCCAGTGGCTTGCTCAAAGCATCTCTCAGCCATACTAATATCTGCAGGCCTGCTAGCAAATGCCAAGTTGATAACTACTATGTTCAGTTTTCATCAGTGATTTTTAAAAGAGAATGGTAATCTAATTTTCCAGACTTTCATGCAGCAGAGAGCTGGCAATGTTTTACAAAGGTTGTTCCCAAATAAATAGAATATGACTTGTTCCATAATAATCAGTAATTTAATTGATTACATTGTTTAGTTTGTATTTGTCTGTGCAGAATATCTATATCTGTCATAGCAAATAAATTGTAGTTAAGAAAATTCTTACTTAGCTGACATAATTCATGTGCTAGAACAGGAGCCACCATAGGTGCCAGGTTGCAACACTAGAGAATGAAACTCTACAGCTGATATCCATCTTCACCTATCAGATTGATTTTAGGTATTTTCAGATTTATGAAGGCCTAAGGATTACATTTTGGCAGGCTATATCTGTTTGAGCATTTAGCCTTTACTGTGTTTTTTTCTTTACCTATGTCTTTATTGCCAATTCTTCTTCAAATAAAAATGGAATTTTCTTTTTTCTTAGTAAAGAAAGCGGTTTACTTCATTCCTGTAATTTCCCAAATATTCTTCCCAGTTAATCTGTCTTTCAGCACATGAATATTTCTTATATAATTTCTTAAATTGTATTATATATGTTTTAGGAGAGGTCACAGCCATGAAACCCTTGGGCACCAGCCAGGTGGTAGCAGGGCAAGACCTATCTCTCTCTGTACCTGCAACACCTGATGGGGCTTATACAGCTTGTAAGGCTTCACTGCAGTTTTGAGAGGTCTTTAGGGAAGAGGAGAGTTACTTACAGCTTGGTTGGTGGTTTGTCTTTTTTCTCCAGAGATGGATGAATCCTAAAGTGGGCCTAGCTTGCAGAAAATTACATTAATTGAGAGTTTAATTACTTGAGAACCAGGGTGGATGAAAGCTGTGTCTCATTTTACCAAGGTTTTAAATGGGGGCTGTTAGGACCCGAGAGCAGGAGCTCTGTGTCAGAGGCACTGAGATATGTGTGCAATGTAAATTCATCTCATTGGTTGATCACTTATTCCTGCCTGTTCTTTCAATCTCAGCTTCTACAGAGAATCTAGTGCAAGGAGGGGTTTTTTTCCATGCTAAAACCCTAATTACCCAGGCACTAGTCTGGTAATTTCTGATCCGTGTACCTATGGTTTTTCACTAAATAGCTATTTTTAGGTTGAGCACCAACAGTCATGTTGGCCCAAACACTTTGTACCTTTATCTCTTGGGATCTTCAGATCAGCAGAGTTGTAGAATCATGTATGACTTCATGCCTTTTTCAACTCAGTGTGCAGAAGGCTTCCTGATCTTGTGAACGATATTTTATCTGCATAAATTCTGCAAAGATAACAGTTCTTTAGCAAGGAGTGCAAAGACAGGTTTTAATTGTTGTTTTCTTGGCCATACAGTGTTAATCAATACTAATTTGAGTTGAAAATAGGGACTAAAGGTTGTAACTAATAAAAACAAGTTTGATATTTCTTCTTGTTCTGTTGCAGAGTGTTATTTATGCTAGTGAAATAATTTATTTTAAAAGCATAAACTGATAATAATCCTGTAGAGGTAGCAAAACAAGTGTCTGCAGTTTCCATAAATGAGTAGCTTGCTTGCTCAGAATTTATCATCCTCCTTTGAAGCAGAATCATCACATTTGTTTTATTTCCAGCATGGCATCAAATAGATGCCTGTAATCATCCTGATAGATTGCCATAATTTTCTTTTGCTGCTTTTCTAATTACTGAAAGTAGTCTGGGAAATATTAATTGTTTCCATTTAGTTTATTATAGCCATATTAATTGTAAAATAAATAAAAGATAGTTAGATTTTCTAATATGACAGGTGCTTTCTAATAACTATCTTCTCTTTATTTCCTCAGCTTCAGTACAGTTTCCATGGCAGAGATCTGTTTCACATAACAAAGTGCCCTATTATATCAAGTAAGTTTGCCTTGATCCTTTTTTCCTTAGGTATAAAACTATATAACTCTAACCTAGCAAAAATACATAGGTACTAAGTAGTTGCAAGAAATATTCTCTATGGAGTGTTATGCTGCCTACACTATAAAGTCATGTCTTTTGCTTTGCATGCTGCATAATTTAGAAATACATAAAAAAATGTCACTGACAAGCCCTAATTAAAAACCTCACTCAGATAAGAAACAGCAGAGGCCCTCCAGTGTAATACATTGTCAGTGTTCAAACTGGACTTGTTCTTGTGTGTGTGGCTCATTCAGAATATAAACTGTAGAGGGAAAGAAAAAAATTATTTAAAATTACAAGGTTCATAACCTAGAGCAGAACGGTGGTGACTATTGTCTATTGAGGCCATTCATCATTTTGTGCAAAATTCCTTTGGGAATAGGCACATCTTGACTTCCTTTTGTCATCTTCTTTACTTTATGGGATTTACTTTATAGTGATTGATATTAAGGTAACTTTTACTCTGATATAAATATTTACAAAAGTTTTGCAAGTACCTTGATTACCAAGAGGAATGGCTGAGATACTTATTTTTAAAATAATAAGGAATTCCTGAATTACAGAGGTGTGGAGATCTTGAAGTGTTCTACAAAGAGCAATCCCTGACTTTGCTTTTCTTACTCTACTAGTGTTTATTTTGTTTGCCTGTACTTTTAAGGTCAAATATTGCAGCTTTGAGAGAAGGATAGGCCTTTGCTAGAAAGGTAAATGAAATTTTAAAACAATACAGTGTGTAAGCAAGACCCAGAGTAGTTCATTTTAGGCTGAGGGAAATCTGTGTTTAAAATGTTATCAGTTTGGGTTTGGGAAAAGAGTAGGGTTTTTAAGTCTGTAGGATGACTGTGAATTGGACCTTAAGATAGTTCATTTTAAAAGAACCTGAGGATTTTTTTACTATTGCATATTGCTCATAACTCTGAGAGACACATTTTTGCTTCAAACAATTTACAAGTATTTGAGAAGTTGGGAAAGCAGATAGCAATAAATCTGTCAATCAAACCTGTCAGCATTGAGATGTGACAGTTGTTTTTAAACTGTCATATGAAGATTAATTTATTTAAAGGATCTGAGTAGGTAACCAGAAAAAGCAAAAACCTGCTATTAATATCCTTGAATTCTCTATAAAGCATTTGTTCTTCTGCTCAAAAGTTTTGCAAGAGGCAGCAAAAACTGTGACATGCTGTAGAAGAGGTTCCTGCCTCCCTCCCAGTGGAAGAAGAGAGGGCAGAGAAGTTGGAGAGGCACACTCACTACTCAGACTTGGGCAGAAGTGCTGTTAAAGTGATCACACCTGCAGTGGTAATTCAAGGAAAATGCTGAAGTGGCAAAAAGCAAGAAAGCAAGAGGAAAACTACCCTAAACCTGTCATTTATTTCTTATGGGTATGTCCTTAGTGGACATGGAAAGATTCATGCTCCTGCTCTACCTTATCAGTCAATAGCTGGAGTTGGGGACATGAGTGGCCTCAGAGGGTTCTGTGGAGCTCACTGGGAACAGAGATAGGAACAGATGGAACAAACTAAGATAATGCCTTCTGATCTGTGCTGAGCAAAGCAAAGACTTCAAACCTGAATATTTCATGTTTATCTTTTTTTTTCTTATCTAATACATTCCTCCGAGGTTCTCTCTTAATCTACTTCAGAAAAAGTTCAGTTTTTGAGGTGGTTTTTTGGTTTGTTGCTGGGGGTTGTTTTGATTTTTGAGGGGTTTTTTTTTACTTTTTTTTTTGCTGGTTCAGAAGAAAATCTTTCCAGTATGTGCATTAGGTGCAATCCTTCAAGGACCAAGTTGGTGGCAAAGTATCCCCTGGTACAGCGGCCTTGCTCCCCTAGTAGTGTGTTGGTGGCCATAGAGCCAGATTGTGGAATGAAGCCAGCTGGAGCTCAGAAACAAACCACAGCATCTCTTAGAAATTGGTTTTAATGGTCTTTCATGGAAAGTCTGGTAGGGGGGCAGAAGTTTAGGCCAAGTTCTTTGAGGGTCAAGGTCTTTTACAGTAGCAGAGACCCTTGTTTTACTTTCAGGATGGCTTTAATGAAGTCAACAGAATTAACTACTGCATCTCAAATAAGACCTTTCCAGTAATCTTTCATTACTTTCAACATGATACATGCTGTTAAAGCAATGTCTTGATTCTTGTGTCTTGAAAAAGAATGATGGTACATGTAACTAGTAGGATTTATACTATTTAAAAAAAAACATAAGGGTGTCAGTAGCTTCACAGTCTGGAAAGCAGACTGACCTTGGCAGTTTCCTACATTTTTTATTTCTTACTGATCTAAACATCATTGTTTTCAGCAGCATCTAGATAAATCAGAGAGTTGTGGAAGATAAAGCAGAAAATAGCTGCTTCTGAACTTCATTTGCTTTGTTATGATGAAGCTGGAAAGTACTCTTGGCTTTAAGTACGCTTTTAAATCTTTGTCTGTTACTTAATTTGAGACACAGTTTAAAGAAGAGAGAAAATACTGACAAGAAAAACTTATTAGTTTGGAATGATTACATGAGTCAGACAATTCAAGAGGACAATTAATGATGAGTTTTTATATAGAAAGAAAAGTTAGAGAGGGAGAAACTGACTTAATTTTCTTTTTTTTTTTAATTATACTATCATCTTTCAATGAGTTGCCTTTGATGTAAAGCACAGCTTGAGTAGAAGGAACAGTTGCACTAAGTCTCAAAAACTTTATCATTTGAGAGCAACTGACTGTATTTACAAGAAGACTTCTATGTTCAGAGGAAAGATTTAAGATGCCAGTTGTTCATTTTATGGTAAAGCAGAACAAGGATAATAAAATTATGATCCAGTGATTGGTGGCTGAAAAATGAGAAGTTTTAAAAATTAATTTTGAAAGGGAAATAAATGCTAATTGAAGTCAGGTTACTAAAATTCTGAGTAAGAACACTTTCTTTAGGACAACCATTAATTCATAGCTTTACTTCATTTTGATAGCTTTTTGTCCTTGAATGAGAAATGTAAAATACTCAGAAAGCGAATGCCAGTTAGAGAATATTTTATATTTCTGTAGTCTGTGTCTTCTCTGTCATGGTAAAATTCAATGAAAAAGTTAATCTGTAAAATCGTGGTGCTGCTGGGGAAACAAAAGAAATCCATAATCTTTCATAGTTTGTAAATTGAGCTAATGAGCATCTGGAAGGGAATGCAAAACAGAAGGCACAATGTTTATCAGTGCATTTTAGGTAATAAAAGTGTGAAGTTTGGGCAAACAGTTTGGCAAACTTGCCATTGAATATGTTTTTCTTAGGTTGGTTTGTAAAGATTTGAGATTTAATAGGGAAAATTTTTTGTTGTTGTTTTTAATTTATAACTATTTGGATCACACAAATAAGATATCTTTGGCCTCCATAAGAGTAAATGAGGAAAAAATAAAGCCTATATTGCATAGCATTTCAATAAAAATATTCTAAAGAGAAAGAGAATAATAAATAAAACACTGTGATCATTGAACATCCATGAGGGAAACATGATGAATATTCAGAAAACATAATTACCCTAGCATTTCTCACTCTTTTTCTTTTAACTATAATTTAAGTGTTCTTCGGCCATGTACCTTTCAATGCCATAAATTATTAGATATTTGTGCTGTGCAGAAGAAACAAAAGGGTAATACAGAAGAGGTCGCAGTGAGTTTAATCTCATGCAGGGCATTACATAGGGAGAGCAATTTCTTGTTGCAACCATTAAATTGATCGATGCCAAACTCTCCATAGTTGCCTTGCCTTTTCTGTAATCCTGCAAAGTGGCTGGCATCACCAGCATCTTGGAAATCCTATTTTATCACCTCCTACATTTTGATCAGCTTTATGGGGACAGGAATAAAATGTTTTCTGCTTCTCCATTTTTAAAGACTCCTTAGAAAGTCTTTTGCTGATGTTTGGTTTATGCCTGTATGGGGAAGTAATGGAACAGAGAAAAAAAAAACTTTTTTTCTTATTATAATTATATCCATAAGCTCATTCTTATAAGTATTAGGTGTTTCCCTTAGCAGGGAAAACAAAATCTAATTTACAGAAGTATGTAATATGGGTTTGAAGGTTTGAGAGTTTCTTCAATTACCAGTTCCTGTGCTCATCTTTGTTTTCAATTAAAGAAATGCAGTAGCACATTTCTCTGGAGTGGTTTCAAAATACCTGCATTTAAATTGTTCTACCAACCTCTAAGGTGCAGTACCCTTGTGCTGCATTATACCAACTCTTTTCACCACAAAGCAGTATTTTCTAATGGGCCATTTGAAATTTGGCAAGAGTAGCAAAGTCATACAGTTCTGAGTGCCATCATTTCATTAGTGATCAGAAAAGATTCTGATTTTGAGTAATGTTTTGTGCAAATGACTACAGGTACAGAAAGGTACTTTACATCATTCCAGAGTGCTGTTTCTTGTGGTGTTCACCAGTGATTATCCATAGAAGCCTTGCCCATGATAAAAAAAATGATAAAAAATACCCACAACCTGTTTCTGGTTTTCTTTCTTGTACAAAAAAGCTGAAAAGAACAAATGGATGTTTTTTCACTGCTCCATGAGCATCTTGAAACACCTGGAGATGTTGGACTTAATCCATTCATTTCAATAGTTATTTTATTTCTAGAGCATAAATTAGATGACATGCTAACTGTTTCTCAGCTTTTTATTTACAATCGGGAAGTGTTTTTTAAATGGATTATTTTTGCCAATTGTAATTAGCTGCCAGAAAACTTAATGGATAGGAAACAGATTGTAAAGATAAATGTTTGTCGTGTAAGCTTTAGAGAACTTCATTAATGTGTGGGGGGTTTGTAGTTTGGAATATTTCATGGTTACCATGTTTTTCTGTTAGTGAAATTTACACAAATGGATTTAGACCTTTTAAACTACACTGTTTTGTCAGGTAATATATTCATAGATGCATCTTTTGCTGTGTGGCTCATATTGGGTCCATAAGTTAGGCAGAAGAGATTTAGAAGACTCTTGTTCTGAATAACTCATTATTTTTTTTGGGGGGGGGAGGAAGATTGGTTCTCAATGAAACACTTTTAATAGCAGAAATCCCTCTTTATGCTACCCACTGAACAGAATGAAGTCTTGGACCCTGGGCTCCTGCACACCTTGAAAAATTCTTTTTTTTTTGGTGTCATCTGCAAGCATGATAAATAATGGGCCCAGTTGTTGTTCACCTTCAATCAAAGTTAATACCACCTCAGTCTACAAGTAGTTCTTGACATTAGCAGGGTACTTGCAAGAGAAGATGCTCCTTGCACGGTCATCAGCGTGACCTGGGACAGAAGTGCTGTGATAGTTGTAACAGAGAGAGAAGACTCTGCAGGTTTCTCTCCTCTTGGTTAAGTGCTTGGTTTGAATATTTTCAGAAGTTCAGTGAAATTATTTTTTTATAGCTCTTATTAAATTTACAATCATGTGCTTTTTTTCCATGGCTTTGTCCAGAGATGTCTGGCTTTGGTGCCTAAATGAAACCTGCCCATGGAATATATGTGGTGGTGGTAGCAGCACTGCCCGTGCACTGAAGCTGCTGCCTCCCTTGACCTGTACAGACTGTTGAGCTGGTGATTCATTCGCTCTGAGCCCATTCCTCTACTCTGGGGGTCCTTGTATGGAATTATTTGGCTGTTACCAATGGCTTTTGGGATTAGGCTGGCACAGTCACGCTCACCCTCTGTAGTCACTTAGCAGCTGTCAGGTAGTACGGACTTCAAGGTGTTGGAAGGGATTCTCTCTTGCCTTTTTTCCATTGCACCAGATGATGTTCACTTGGCCTTCTTTCTCACAAATTCTGTGTGGCATAGAAAGAAACTGAGTGATGAGTTTTAAAAGCCCATTAGTCTTTAGCAGTCTGGCACAAATGTGTTTCTTTTGCAAATAAAATAGAAACAGAAACATGTTTTATGGTCATTCTTCTATTAGGCATAAATTTAATGTGTTCTGTGTTTTTCTGTAAAGAGAAAATTTCGCTTTTTAGGTGTTTACTGCATCAAATGGAGAAACAATTTTTACAGTGCAGGACACCGAAGTTTTTGGTATCTCATTCACTTTTTCTGCTTCATGTTAAGTAAACACAAAATAGAAAAAAAGGATATTTTTTGTATGGCATGTTGTCACTATTGAAGTGATTTTAGTCTTTCAGATAAAACTGTAGTGCAACTCTGTATTTAAAGTATACAGTTTCAATAATGAAACTGTTGTTTGCTCTTGATTCTTGGTAACTTGATTTAAGGGATAAAGTTTGATTAGTAAAATCAGCTCTTATTCATTGCATATGGGTTTATAAATTACTTACAAGCTGGAATCTAAATTGCAATTAACTATACCCACATCCTTATTAAGTATTGCAAATGTGCAATGGAGTGTATTTCCAGAGGGGGAATTAAAATAAAAGGGTAGTATTTATCCAAGTATTTAAGTATTCTTTTCTTCTATATTTTTAACAACTCAAAAAAGAAAAAAAGAAAGAAAAGAGAAAGGGTGTCTGGACCTAGCTAAATAAACTGCACTTCTGCCGTGGCTCTCAGGAGTATCCACAGCACCCCACTAGTCAAAAACACATTTGTTCAAGGAACTATGTGTTTAATGCCAGAAAACAGGGAACTAATGGGAAATAATGGCTGCAATTCAACAAAGTCCCTATGATCATGGCTTGTTTTGATATCTTAATTTCTAAGGTAGTGAACAGGATTAGACTCAGCTAAATTGCATGTAGTTTACATGCAGTGTTTGCATTGATATTTCATCATTTAAAATAGAGGGAAATGTATTTCTGTGAATACATGTATTTACAACTTCTGTCACAGTACTTCCACCTACCTTTATTTTTAATATAAAAGTTTGAAGGTGTTTTAATTAAGGCTTTTTTTTCTCAGAATATCCTTTTTACTTACAATGCTGACAGTAAAGTCACCAGTAGTTTTGAGGTTTTTTGTTTTCTTTTGGGGCTTGACTTTTGGAAGTGGCTTCTTAGGTAATTTGCATTAAAGCCATGTCTTTAAAACAAGCTTTATTAAAGTGATCACATATTGTATTCATTTCTGTGGGCAGTTGCAGTGGGTTTAGTCAACAATTCTAAATGGGCAACATGATATTTATAGCATCCTGTTAACGTGATAGTGCAGACATTTGGCAGCTTCCAGAGTAGTTTTGAGATTATTAAATACATTGAGCAGTATGAACTATTCTATTTTATTTCCTGTCCCTATTTTACTTCAGTATTTACTGAAGCTGTATATGTTCATTTTTTCTGATATACTGTAGTCTTTTGACACCAAGGTGAGAATGCTGGAAAGCACCAGCCTTTACCATGGCAGGACATAAAATCCAAATACATTCTTTCTTGTTGCTGGCTTCATGATGATTTATTGGTGTGTCTTTTACAGCAGAATGATTGTCAATCTACTTGTTTTTGAAATTACTTTTCTGGACAAAGATAAGCATAGTGTCTTTCTAAAAAGCAAACCCACTGATTAAGTGGCATGCATTAGCTTTGGAGTTTAGCAGTACCAGAGCCTCGACCACCTTATGGGAAATTTGAAATATGAATGGAATTAATGTGATAATGATATCAAAATGAAATCAAATGAAAGCTTCTATTCACGAAGATGTGTTCAGAAGTAAAAATATATTTAAGTGTTTTCTTCTGAACTGAGGATAGTTTACTATAGTATTTTAGAGTCAATCAAGGTCTAATGGAAATGGTTTTGATTATTGTATAAATCTCTCTTGTTTAAATGTAGTCATGTTCAGTCAGCTACCATGGAGCAATCACAACGAGGGAAAAGAAGATTTGTATCTACTGTATTAATAGGAAACACATATTTTGCCTATGAACTTCCATGAAAAACACCCCACAAAGTTGTGATGGTGTCAGATAGACAAATGAGATTCCTGGCAGAGTGTGAAGTGTGCTGAGGGGAGAAGCTGTCTCTGAATGCCTGGGCTAGACTCAAAGCTGGGAGGGTTATCCTGGTGGATGGACAGTGAAATGAGGATCATGTCCCATGTACAGAGACCCATTTCATGCACTTTCCACTGGTGTATGTTTGAGGCTGATGCATACACAAAAGGGTCCTCAGCACTTACTTTGTTAGAAGCTTGCCTTGCCTTATGGTACATGTTCTGTCTCTGCAGTTTCTTGGAACAAGGACTTTCTATACCATTTTTTTGTACCACCTAGCATAAAAGGGTTCATTCTTGGTTGGTTTCTCAGTTAAAAAAATAAACATTGATGATGAATGACTGTGTACTCACTGAGGTACAGCTATTTATGTATAGCAAATGATGATACAGTTCACTACGTTTAATGCCAAAGTGGCCTTTTTAAAGTCATTATTTACAACCAAGTGTCCCGCTATGCAGGAAAAAGCCGGGTATATTAACAATTTTTAAATAGAAATGAAGGTGAAATACTTAGTGCTATCTGAGCATTGCTGTTAAATTTCCTAACATAGCATAATTTCATTTTCATTAACTTTCAAAGGGAATCCTATGATCCTTTTAACATGACTTTTTTGATTAATTACCTTGCAAATCTAATTCAAATGTAAATACTTTGTAAGACAAGAATGTACGATCATTCCAGCAGATAATATTGAAATATTTACACAAGTAAAGTGTGGCTTATAGAAGGGAATGGGAGATTTCAGTTTTGACCCCTAAGACATGTTTTGACCCCTGTGGCTGCCAACTTGAAACCCCGATAAATTGAAACAGCAACACCAAACATCAGGTTAAGGGATGCTGCCTATTGAATCTCTGTTCTATGAACAGTAATGTAGAGTATGTCCCCTAAATCAAGATATTTATTGTTTGGCTGTGTGAATGGTAAATAGGCTTCCCACTGGACTCCATAATCTTAAAGGTCCTTTCCAGCCTAAATGGTCACGTTACACGTTACATAAATGTTACAGGTGAAGCTTAACATCATTCTCTGTGTTCTGATACATGTGCTTAGATATGCAATGAAGATTGAAATAAAATCTCAAAATTTTTATTTTAAAATTGTTTTTACAGCTATATTTGTTGTTTTACAGCACAGGAAATTTTGTATTTTACCTTACTAGTGTACCTCTTAGCTGCAGGGGCAGAGTCCAGCTCTTACCATCACAGTTAGAATCAAAAGTAGATATTGTTAAATATAGGTGGGCTGTTGTCTGGTTAACTTTGTGATTATAAAATCGATGAGCTGGGTGGTACAGATCATGCATTTTAATTAGAGCTGAGGGATTTCTTGCCACTGAAATGAGAAAATCAGAATATTGTTAAAATTTTATTCTTTGGAAGTGCATATGTGTGTTTCCTGAAATTTTGATTACTTTGTTCCTTTGTAGTCATGAAACACAGACAACTTGTTGGGATCATCCTAAAATGACTGATCTCTTCCAATCCTTAGGTGAGTGCATTCATTAAAACATTGTAATTTTAATTCCATGAGTAAAAGCTGCTTTTGGATATTGACCATGTTTGAGGTCTCATAATAACATTTCCCACTTTGTGATAATGCACTTTGTCCAAAACCAACTGCCTTGGTCACGTCCTGTGTTGTCTTTTGGCAATATTAATTCTAAACCATGTACTCTGACTGTGCTTTAATGCAGTACCTTGGCCTTTTTTAATTTCACAAGGAACTGTCCAATGATACAGGCTCTCAGCATGTTTAAAACAGAGCTCTGGTCTGCAAGGAACTAATTTTGGTAATAAAATAGAGCAGCTGCCTTTTCAGTAAAAGCTAAACTGTATTGTGGTACAACTAGTTCAACATGCCCTGATAGCATCAACATTAACTGTGAAGTCTCCCATTCTAAGGAAAGGAAGGGTAAAAATACTGTTAAGTGAGGAAAAAAAAAATTACTGTACCAGTTTCTAAAACAGAGCTTACAGCTATGTGACTGTCCCTTTTAAAGCACAGTTTGCAAGATCATGGCATATAAATTATAGCTTAAGCCATTTTTTCTGTTACTGTGATATGTTATTTGATGGAGTTGTAAATTATTTGGGAAATTTACTGTATTTGAGCAATTGTCTGGGAACTATGTATTGTATTATGCAAAATACATATGTAAAACTCTCCTGGGTATATATATGTATTACATGTGCCAAGAAAGTGCCAGCATTTCTGGAGGGCTGCTCTCTTTAAGGTCCTGGACTCTCAGAGTCAGGAGGTTTTCCCTGAGGGTGAATTGGACTGAGGTCCCAACTTGTCAGGGTTTTTAATTTGTTCTGATATATCCTGTTAATTCATTGCAGAGAAGAGAAGGGACATCAGACTTCTCCCAAAACATGAAGATTTATATGTAAAGGGAAAGTTATGGGCTCGACTTTTAGGGCTGCTCATGTTTCTGTTCTGCTGTTTCAGCCGACTTGAACAACGTGCGCTTCTCCGCCTACCGCACGGCCATCAAAATCCGCAGACTGCAGAAAGCACTGTGCTGTGAGTTGGCCCTTTGAGGGAAGTTGTTTCCCTACAGTACTTGGGGAAGGGAGGGTCAGCTTCAGTCTAATAGCATTAACAGTGGACCAGAGTCATCCTTGACACACTGTCAACCAGCAAAATGGCAAGAAGAGTTGCCAACAGTAGGTGCCATTATTGCAAATAAATAAAATAAATTAATAAAAAAAGAGGTGCAGCAGGTAAGTTGAAATGGCATGCCCACTAAGAATTGTTTCTATCTCAAATTTTCTGTTCTATGGGTAAAAATGGACTGCATATGACAGATGCTAATCATGCTGCGTATTTCTGACAGACAGTATTCTTTCTGTTCTTGCTTTTATTACAAAATATATCAATTTCTATAATAATTTCTGCCATGGTTAGCTCTCTTCATTCACATATTTCAGTGAATGCCTATTCACTATACCCTGAAACCTATTGCCTCCAGTTTCAGGGGAGGGAGTTGGAAGGGAAGACAGAAAGAAATAGTAACAAGTAAAGAGAATACTCCACTTTGAAAGACCTTGGAGATTCATCTCTACAGGTCCAATCTGCCTTATTATCTATGATGCTGTTTGTTTACTTCATCTCTGTGCTTTGTGGGAAGAGACAACAGCCAAAAAAAAAAAATCTTTGTTATACATGTGTACTTGATAAAGAATTGGTTTTTTTTTAAAGAGGTGGGGGGGAAGAGTCATCTTCTGTGCTCCTGCCATTCATTTTTTGGTTGTGAGTTACTTTAGTCTTCCTTTTTATTTCCTGCAATTTTAATTGCAGATGCTTTTTCAAGGTGTTTGGATGCAGAATGCTTCAGAAAGGCTTATGTGCTAAAGCAAAGAAAACATCAAAACAAATCACAAAAAATGGAGATCACTGTAAAATGTGACGAATTGCTGTCACAGGCATGGTGTGTGTATAAAGTCAGAGGCATTTTTGGTGGGAACTCCCAAGAGCACAGCTGGAGATGGATGCACAGTTCCACTTGCACCTGCTAGATTTTGACTTTGCAGTGCAAGTGCTTTACAAACAGATTCAGGACCAATTGCACTTTAGAATGTTCATTTGAGATTTGTACTTCAGAAAACTTTGCTGATGCCATATCTCTTCTGGGTAAGTGTCAAAAAACCTCAGCTGTAGGGAAATTATTATTATCATTATTATTAATCTATATCTATATATCTATATCTAATTATTATATTTCTTGCTATTTTTCTCATTCTCCTTTTAAAAGAGAAAGTAGATTCCTGCAGAGACATACATTTTTATATATACACGTGTATGTATTTTCCTGGAATATAAGAAAAGTTGTAAGTTGGAAATAATAAATTCTTAGCCTCTTTGTCTCGGATTATGTGGGGCAGATGTAGTGAGAGTGCTTTCCCACTGTAGCAGAAGAATGGGGCCAGAGTTTCCTGTGTTGCAGGTGTACTGGGCAACTATGTAGCTCCAGGTCCTGATGATATTTTTTTCTTGTGCAGCATTCAAGAAATTTCACTTTCAAGAAATTCTAATGCCCCAGATACTGAAGTATAGTACTGAAAGGCAAAAGAGGAATAAAATCACAATGTATATTCAGAATTCTGTTGCTGAGTTTCTCTAGGTGATTTAAAATTTAAGAATTTTAAATCCACACACAGGAGGGGGAAAAAAATGGAACATTTCGACATGAGGAACTGAGAGAACTGTGAGCACTTCCCTCTTTCAGGGAAGAGTGCAGTCTCAATGCAGGAACTGCTATAATTTGCAAGGTCTTTTTAATAAAAAAATGCCACAGTAATACCTGACTATTTTCCATGGGGTTACAGCAGCCTCAAATTTGCCATTTGCAGCTGCCTGTAGTTACTTGCTCCTGAGTCAGTTGCTCACACCTGCTTTAACAGTGCTGAATGATGTAATTTCTCTTTTTCTTTGGGAAAGTCTCCTTGCTGCAGAAAGGGGAGAAATGGGCCTTGTGCCCATTGGTTGGTTAAAAGCAGGGTTGGTCTTTCAGCGTGTTTAAGCAGCTGCAGAATGGTACTGCAAAAATGCGCTGAAACCTGTGTAGGCATCGTGCCAGAAGTGGCATGACAGGATAACTTCCTGTCCCAAATTTTATTCAGCCAGGTAAGTGCTGAAGTAAGCAGGAGTGGAAGTAATTTCCTCTGGTGGTTCTCATGGACAGTGCCATCCAAAAGTGTAAGTTTAGCTTAAGTTGCATTAGTATAGCATCAGAGTTGCTGTGTTTCTTACTACAAGAACAGTGGGAGTCGTGCTTCTTGGTACCAGAATACTGGGAATACGTCTCCCAGATCCTTCTGAAATGGCTAGGCAGAAATGTGAATGAGAGATCTTAATGCCAGCAGATCAAGAAGTTAGCAGGCTTAGTGTCTGGTGAATTGCTTCTTTTCTGTGCAAGGATCGTAATGTTAAGCCAAACGCAAAGGCTACAACTTCCTGGCATTCCAAAGCTTTCTGAATTTTCACAAACTTTAAAAAAGGCAGGTTTTGTGTGCTGTCAGTCTGTTTTCTGAAGCTAATTACTTGCTTTTAGCCAGCCATTAAGTAACTTACAGAAACAGTTTGCAAAATAACCAGAAAGCTTAAAAATTCCCAGACAAACAAACAAGCAAAAAACTCCCGCAGCCCAAACCTAAAATAAAAGCTAACATCAGAACAAACCCAGCAAACTGGTCACATTAATTTTTATGGGGTGTTCTTTGTCATGAAGGTTTTTTAAGTCATAAAGAGAAATGAAGTGAAAAGTGACCATCTCCTAAGTTCAGTATGTATGTCATCGGATAGCAGGTTACCCTCATTTGGCTTCACTCCCTCCACAGCTCAAAAAGTAGTCAGGGTTACACTGTGAGCTGTTTGTGGGTCTGTGTTGTTTTTAAATATGCCTGTGAGCCTTTTCCAGTGTATCACATCCTTTACAGCTATTGTAGGAGATTATGCTGCAGTGAATGTATTGCCAAACACTTCAGCTACCTCAGGCCAAACTGGTAGCAAGGTATTTTGCTGCAATTACCAGTCTGCCTCTTTGATAAATACATGGCTGGCATTTGTTTGCAAGCCCAAAAGAAGGGCTTAAAATATCCCCAAACAAACAAGAAAGTAAATGACAAACAAATGAATGTAAGCCCCTGCAAATCTGATGCTGTGAGGTCAGAACAGAATGTACCAATTTTAGTGCAGGAGAGGAAAGGCAAGGACTGTGAGGTACTCTTTCTCACTTCACAAAGATGTGAGGAAGGGTGAATGGGGGAAAAGGGGTTTGGAATGTAACCTTCTTTTGGTAGATGATCACTGAGTTCTTGAGAGAATTTGCTTATAGCAGTTAATGTTATCTTGCTCTTGCTTCTTTTTCTGTTGTACTTGTTTTCCAGCCCAGATAGAATTACCCAATTGGCTGCACTGTTATTCTCCCCCTCTGCTCTTTTGAGCCCCCACCTGGAATACTGCATCCAGATCTGGGGTCCTCAGCACAAGAAAGATGTGGACCTGTTGGAGCAGGTCAAGAGGGGAGCTATGAGGATGGCTGGGGAATGGAACACCTCTCCTATGAGGAAAGGCAGAGAGAGCTGAGATTGTTCATCCTGAAGAGGAGAAGGCTCCAGGGAGACCTTAGAGCAGCCTTTCAGTACCTAAGGGAGGCTTATAAAACATAGGGAGAGTTTAAAAGGACAGATTGTGATAGGACAAGGAGAAAAAGTTCTGAACTAAAAGAGGAGACATGTAGATTAGGTATTAGGAAGAAAATATTTACTGTGAGGATGATGAGACTCTGGCACAGATTTCCCAGAGAAGCTATGGATGCTCCGTCCCTGGTAGTGTTCAAAGCCAGGCTGGGTGGGGCTTTGAGCAATCTGGTCTAGTGGCAGGTGTCCCTGCCCATGGCAGAGGGGCTGGAACTGGAAAATATTTAAGGTCCCTTTCAACAAAAATAATTTTCTGGTTCTATGATTCATTGTGATGATTGGTGAAGAGCAGTTCACAACATGTCTGAGAATGTCATGTGGATTTTTTTTTTCATTTGAGAGATGACATTTATAGTGCAAATGTGCTACTGACTCTTCACAAGCAGCTCAGTATGAGCTTTTAATATGCTTCAACCCCATGTTATGTATATTATAGCAAGCATACTAATACATTGCAATACATCACAGCTATTTTTTTTACTTAAAAGTCCTTGCTTCTGTAAAAAACACCTCACTTAAGATTATACCACTTGTGTATTGTCTTTTCCACTTCCTTTTGCAAAAGGAGTTAGAAGAGCTCATTGATGGCCTTTTATTTTCACCATGCAAACCCCAGATTTTCACAATCACATTTGAATGGTTTTGAGAGAAAAACCCTTCTTCCCCTGTAAAATATCCATTGCATCACCAACTCCCTATAGAAAAAATTCTGTAATGAGGAAGATAAAAATATTTTTCTAGGAAGTGTAGCATTTAGTGTTCTGAAAAACTACAATAATTAATCTTTCTGTGTCCCTCTCCTTACTTTATTTTAAGTCCTAATTTAGCTACTGCTGTTCAGTTAATCAGGCCTCAGTACATTTTACCACCTTTAAGAAAGAATTCTTACATAAGAATTTGCTTTGCTCTGCATTTGCTCAAAAGTGATAGTCATTTTATAGTATTCTGCTTTATGGTAAATATGAAGAATCCTGTAAGCCTAGTGAATTCTCTGTGTGTGCATCCAAAGTTAAGGTGTTCTAATTACACAGACTAACTTAGCAGCTATTTTGATGTTGTGCTGAGGTGTGCAATGTCTGTCTTTTTATTCTAGCTTGTTTGTATTCTAGCTTTTTTAAATAAATAGTGTCAAAATGCTGATTTGTCATGGAGAATGGTTTGTTACTATCGTGTTACTAAATGAAAGTCACTGGGGTAGTTGTTTGCAGTGTTTGCTACAATTTACACATGAACAACTATTGTAAATGTTATGCTCAGGCATCTGTAGTCACACTTGTCTTTTTTAAAAAAAAATCTTACTATTTTTAAAAATCTATTCTTAGTGGACCTGTTGGACCTGAACACAACAAGTGAAGTTTTCAAACAGCACAAGTTGAGTCAAAACGATCAGCTGATTGGTGTCCAGGATGTGATCAGCTGTCTCACTACCATCTACAGTGGGCTTGAAGAGAAACACAAAGACATGGTGAATGTTCCTCTCTGTGTAGACATGTGTTTAAATTGGCTGCTCAACGTGTATGATAGGTAAGAAAGTTGTTTTTTTTTTTGTCGTCACAGTGTGTACCCCCAAGGATCATAAAGACTTAGAAACTTCTTTATTAATTTTTTTTATGTTTATCTTTATTTGTTATTTCTTTATTTCTTTATTATTTCCTTATTATCTTCTGATGTTTTTGGCTCCATAATGAAAGTGCAGTTGCATGCAATATGTTTCTTATGCTGTCCTGCTCAGCACTGAACTAAGATTACACTGCTTTTGTACTACTACCAAAGAAACATTGAAAGGATTTCAAGAAATATGTATGTGAGTAGAGAGCTAGAACACTGCTTTAGCTGTGTTCCTACTGTGAATATTCCAAGTTTTCAAGTGGTTGATTGCCATTCATATCAGATTCTCTTTCTGCCGTAGGTGGGGATGGTTTTTCATGTGTTTTACACTTAGTTATTTGCATTCATAATCCTGGCTGAGCTCCCTGCCCTGAGTCCTTTACTGAATGGAGGTTGTTGTGATCTCAGCACTAAAGCCTGTCTGTTTCTGGAGGGTCAGCAGTGTCCTAGTTCTGGCTCCATTCCAGCACATGCAGCTCCTGCCATGGATCAGTTCTGAGGGCTGGTGTTATGTGGTCTTGTTACCTGTCCTTGTCCTGGCAGCAAGGCTGTATTTCCCAAGGGCATTGAGTTTGCTTTGAGAATATTTTGGGATGCTTACATTAAGAACTTGTGGGTTTATTTAAATACACATTTGCTGTTTCCAGAGAGAGAACTAAGTCTCAAAAAAAATGGAAGCATCCACTCCAGCAGCCCCTTGTGGCTTTGGCCAGTCCTTCCTGAGCCCCTCATCCCTTCTTTCTTCCTCTGGAAATTGAACTCTGCCCTTTCTGTCCTGCCTTATGTCAGTCTGCATGACCTGCTTTTATTTAGTTGTGCTTTTGAGTCATGAGTTTGTTGCTGATTTTTCTTAGTGGTGTTCACTACTCTTATCTTCCTTGTGTAGTAGAAACTGGGGAAAGACTTGGTTTCCATCAGCTCCTCCATGCCCTAAAATGTGTCATCTTACATTGCTTCAGCAAAGGTATTTCAGGACTCTTCCAGAGCCTGAGTAGTGCAATACAGGTTGTGGTTGCTTCAGTGTGTCTGTTTGAATATCTGCTTGAGTTCAGAGCTATAAACAGAATTGCAAGTCAGAATTTCTAAGCTCAATGAAGGTGGTTACAAAATTTATTTTCTTTCTCCCTACTTGAAGCTGAAAAAAGAAAAAAGTATTTCTTGAATAGCAATAAAAATTCTTATAGCTGGCTTTGCAAATGGGAGCTTTTGCTTATAGATGTATGTGTTATCTTCAATATGTTCACTCAGTGCCAAATTCTAACAGTTCATAGCTTTTTGCTTTTTTTTCCCCCTCAGAGGATTAAGTATCAGGTCTGCTATACTTTGTGAATATTTAACTTTATTTTGGTTTTAGGGGAGGGGAAGGAGGGAACAGAGTACATAGAACCATTTGTCATTTATGTGCTGGCTACTGGCATTCAAACACTGCTGTTAAACATTGTGACATTTCTGTTAGTTGGACTTCTCCCCATTACTGCTGAAAAACTAGAGGGTCCATCAAATATTGATTGGGATTTCTTCCTGCATTTCTTTTTATTTTGGAGAGTTCTGTCTTGTGAGTAAATAAACACATCACTTGCAAATAGAGCAGTAGATCAGGTGGATTGCTTGACTTAAATGTTATTGACAATTTAGAACAAGAGATGTAATAATGTCAGAATTTTTTTGTAGTTACTGGCTGGGTTTTGTCTTCTTTCAGACTGAAGACAAATCAACTACATTTTCTTCAGCTCACCTTTGCTTCTTCAGTTAAAAGTCAGTTGTTTAATCTGTTCATATTTAAACTGCACTTAGTAAGCAGCAAAACTTTCTTTCAATAATGTTTCCAGTTTCCCCTATTTCCCCTTGACTATTATGTTGAAAACTTAGTGTAGATAATTCTTCAAGCTCATTAAATACTTGAGTCTTTATTTAAACTTTGAAAAATCGAGGTTTACTGAGAGAAAATTCTGGTTTACAGTGTTTTCCCTTGCTCCCCTTTCAAATTCACTCCAGGAAGAAAAAGAAACGCTAAAAGACCAGGCACCAATTCTAAGCTGGAATTTTGATTTTGTTTTCTAAACTGGCCTTTATAAAAGAGCTAATTTGTGTCTTGGCATTTCCATTGTATGTATTGCATTGGTGTCATACATATAAAATGTGTCAAGTTGTTAAACTGCCAACAAAAAGCATCTGTTAGTCACATGCTGCTAACCTGAGATTTAATTACAGATTCACAGATTAATGGCAAACTGAATAGTTCTCCAGACTTAACCTGATGATGTCTTTGGCCCTTAAAAAGAACCAATTTATTTTTAGAAAAGGTCTATTATGTTCTAGTATTTTCTGACACATTAGGAATGATTTATTCTGGGCAGAGGAGAGAAATGCTAAAATTACTCAGTGACTTTTACTACATCAAGGACTCAAAGGTTGTTCCAGACATCAACATCTGCCCTTATAAACATTTTCCAAACTTAAAGTTCTTTGGTTTCGTTAGTCCAAATCAAAAAAAATCTGAAGGTGTTGTTTTTTTTTTTAAACTAAATTAGAGATAAGTATCTTGATACTTAACATGAAAACTGTGAAGGAATTTTTTTCCTCTGTGAAATGCTTTGGCTAGGCCTGTGTTTAAAGCATCCAAAAGCAATAGCTGGTGGTTTTTCTTTTCAATTATATACTGTCAAATTTGCTAAAATCTCCAGACATTGTTTATATAAAAAGGACTGATAGATTTCAGTTCTAATGGAATAGCTTCACACCTCTTTAAATGAGTTGTTTCTGTATGTACCGATTTAGGGTGATGACTCATTTCAATTAGAATTACCCATAAAGAAACTTTTAGGTGCACTGTTTAAATATTTCACAATGTTTATCTGACTTCCTATTTTCAACTTCTAAATTTTCTTAGGGTTTTTTTTTTAATGCTAGGATACTTTTGATAATGCCTTCTTTTAAATTGAATTTCTTTGGTACATTAGTCTGAGAAGAGTATCTGTGATATCTATGCTGACATTTTCCATATAATCAAAGCTGTCTTTCATGATCATTCTCTGCAGCCCAATCTTCCCCTGAAGAATCACAACTTTGTTATTTATTGTTGCACTCATACACCTGGCAGCTTCTGTCAGCAGGCTGAGTTAATATCCCAGGCCTTACCGGCATGTTCATTTCAGTAAAATCTGAACTTCTGAGGAATGAGGATGAGATACCTGCTCAGTCAGCCTTAACTTTATGCCCTGGTTTTGACAGTAGCTGATGGAAGTTTTCTGCATGCACTCCAATTGCATCCCCTATTTATGCTGGCTCTTTGGATTCACTGAGCACTCTGTGGGAGCAGCTTAGCAGGCTGTGGTAGCAGTAAGAAGGCTCTGGGAAGGTTCTGGCTCTTTGTAGGGCAGGAAAATGAGCTCCTTTGTCTGACTTGTCTGTGGGTGATGAAGGGGAGGTGTCTGTGCTGACCTGCTCAGATCTACCAGGCTGCCTGGTGGTGCTGGGCCATGCAGATAACTGATTCACTGCAGCCCCAGTGTTGTCTAGGCTTGAGAGCTCTTTGACAAGAGAAGGCTGAATGGCTCTGGGCTCATCTTCATTCTCTTGTTCTCCTTTCTAGTACCTTATAGCATTATTTATTAATTTTACTATTGTCCCTCCTTCCCCAGGGACATAGGGCTCCTCTAGACTCTGTTATAATTTTGTTTACCAGGATTCTTTATTGTGTATTCCTGCTTGAAGTCTCTTATATTTAATCTTGTTACCTGTCTGAAAATGTTTTTTTAATCTGGCTAACTCCTGTATGCAACTGTGCCCATCACCAGTTGTTCCTTTGGCATTCACATACTTAGATAAAATGCTTATATATTCTGTGTCTGTGCCATCACAATGCTACAGAATATTTGCATACCATTGTTGGTAAACAGTAGTTTTTATACTTACATTCAACAATTTAGTATTAATTATATTCTGATTAGTACATTTATAGTCTACTGATTTCACAGGCCTCTGTTTTGACTATGGTATAGACTTTGGTGTTTGCCTGACAAGAAGTTTTGGATTCTAATTCTGTGTTAGGAAGTTATCTACAGAAAAGAATAGATTCAGGCTCCCTTTCATCAGAATCAGAGTAAAAAAGTGGCCTTATCAATTGATTTTGTAATTACAAGCATGTTTGCATTGCTATACTAAGTCTGAATCGTGTGCTGACATTTGTGACATATATGACCCATAAAGTTTTATGAATCAAGAAATTAAAAAGTTTCTTGAACCTTCTCACTCAAAAGCCTTGATTCTTAGGCGTTTGTACATATAGGACAATTGAATGGTTGTGCTGCCATTCAGAGGCACCTTGCAAGACAGCCTTGTGGCAAAGTGGCCTCATAGTCTCCCAGCAGGTCAGGGGAGGTGATCCTGCACTTCTCAGCATTGGTGAGACACATCTGGAATCCTGGGTTCAGTTCTGGGCTCCCCCAGGACAAAAGAGATGTGGACAAACTGGCATGCATCCAGTGAAGCACTGTGAAGGCAATTAAGGGCTTGGAGTAACTGATGTTTCAGTAGAGGCTGAGAGAGTTGAGACTTTTCAACCTGGAGAATTTTCAGAGGGATCTTATCAATGTCCAGAAATACCCAATGGCAGCAGAAGAGACGATGGAGCCAGGCTTTTCTCAGTGGTGTACAGTGACGTGACAAGAGGCAGCAGGCACAACCTGAAACACAGGAAATTTTGCTTAAATATATGAAAAAATCAAGATGTTTTTAATGTAAGAGGTTGAACAGTGCCACAGGTTTCTTAGAGAAGCTGTTCAGTCGCCATCCTTAAAGATACTGAACTGATGGGATATGATCCAGGAAAACCTGTTCTGCCTGACTGAGCAGGGACATTGCTCTCTGGAGGCCCCTTCTCTTCTCAGTGGTTTTGTGATTCATTAAGCTGGGAAAACTTAAACCATTGGCTTGGAAATGTCAGGACTACAAAGTCCATGGGTTTGGGGGGAGAGAGGGAGTGTATGTGGCATTTGGTTCTGATGTGTTGGGGTTTTTTACTGTATATATATCATTACAGTGCTAATATTTATCTGTTTCCAAGAAAGAGACTAGTGGTGAATATGTTACTCTTCTGAAAAATGTTCTATTACAGGCTTTGTAATTATTTATGTAATGTATTGAGAAAATGCTTTTTGTGTGAAGGAAGTTTTTCAAAGACCTACAGAAATCTCCTGAAATTAGGAGAAACCTGAAGCCTTGGCAATTGTGCCCTGATCTTTTAGCTGTAAAGTCTCACTTTCTGTCTTTGATAAATGAATGATGTGGTCAGTCCTGAGTTAAATCAAACTCAAATGAATGTTCACTTTTTTCCCTGATGAATATAAATTTAAAGCACAAACAACCATACACAGGAAGGAAAATAACTTTATCAGGGTGTAAAATGAGCCATTTAGATGGCAAGGTATGCCAGAATGATGTAGTGTCTGTGATTGAAAGAGGTAATTTGAAGCTAAGCTTGAATATATAAAAGGTGGCACTTTTATAACATTCTGGAAAATTGGGTCCTGATTTTCCAACTAGGCAGTAAAAGTTATAGATGTTTTTGATTAATTTGGCAATAATTTCTCTGCACCTCTGCTCCATCTTATGGAATGAAGATACTGCTGTCTAGTGTTACTAGATTAGATGATGTTGTGAAGACAAATGCATTAATATTTGTAAGTTGCTTAGCTAATTTATCAAGAACCCAGGAGTAAATTAATAATTTTGTATTCAGCACAACATTTGTGTAGTAAATCAGACAGCAGACCATATGCTGAATATGGATAGGATAGAAAGAGATACGCAATAACCACTTCAGAAGTAATTAAAGTATATATAACTTCTGTGTGGCAGGAAAGACCAAAGTAAGGTTTGAGGTCATATTAAATTTAGTGTTATCTTACTTGTTGGTGAAAGACCCAGCTAACCTTTTGTGTGTAATATATACAGTTTAACTATTACGAAGATTTTTTTTTTTGCCACGTCTCATTTAAAGACAAATTGTGTCATGTTTTTTTCATTTTGAAAGAAGAATTTTAAGAATATATTCCTGAATTGATTTTCTGAACTTGAAAATTGTCCTTTTCCATGTAAGCTGGATTTGTTGTTTTAGTGTCTTATCTGAACAGCATTTGCCCTGCAGTCTTAACATTACTTGCTTTGGTACCTACTTATCTGTTTTCAAGCTGCTTCCTTAGGGTTGGACGTACTTTTTTTTCATGCTGGATGAGCATGAAGTGACATTGCTTAAAAAGAATGACAGCTCTAAATCACTGAATTACTGCATGTGATTCTGTTTATGTCCCAATATTGTATATGTCAGAACATTTTAAATATAAAACAAAACAAAAAAAACCCTAGAAAACAAAAAATAAACAAAAAACCAACAAAAAATCCACAAAAACACAACCCCCCCAAAACCACCCCCCCCCCAAAAAAAAAAAGTTTTTTTAAAAGATAATTACTGTGATAGGAAAACTTGGAGGTTTTTTTTTTACAGTCCTTGTGTTTCACACTGAGTAACAGGCCTTCCTGCTGTGTGCTCATATATTTTTTCTGTGTATATCACATTAATAAATCACTTTCAGAACTTTGCAGAACTAAATGTCTGTTCTTTTGTAGTAATACAAACTGTTTTGACATGTAAAACCTCTTGGAAGGCAAACTGAGCTTTAGTAAGGGAGGAATTCTTAATGCAATTTTTAGTGTTAATAGTTTTTTTGAGATCTAAAGTATATTTTAAATTTAACTCTCAAATGTCTTTGTATTATTTAATAGGCTTGAGTTTGAATGAAATAGAATGAAACTGTACTAAATTGTCTTGTCTTTATAATTTCAGTGGCCGAACTGGAAAAATTCGAGTGCAGTCCCTGAAAATTGGCTTGATGTCTCTTTCTAAGGGCCTTCTGGAAGAGAAGTACAGATGTAAGGAAGAATTTCTTTTACAAAATACTCTGTATAATTAAGTCATGTGCAATGACAAAGCGTCTTGCAAAATTTGTAGTAAAATATTTCTCATGCCTGTTGCAAGGCAATTTTCTTCTGAGTAAGTAAAAAAGAATTGTTTTCATTATCACCAGTGACAAAGGTTAAAGTAGGATTTATATCTTGACTAGAAAGTATTTCTATCCATTCTGAATTGTCAGAAGTCACAGTCCTCAAAAGAAAAGGAGAATATAGGTGTGTGGAAGATAGAGAAGTATTGTTCTCTCTTATATGTTTATATGTTTTGTTTAGGGAAAAATCAGGCAAGTTAGTGCTGATTGCATCAGATTGATATGATAAAGCTGATAAAGCAAGGAAATACATCAAAATCCTGCAATTGTATTTAGTGGTCTATGAGAAAGACTGTCTGAACTCTGAAAATACTGTTTTTCCAGTATATATGCCTTCTGCCAGAACTGCACAATCAAAGTTTAAATTATGTTGATTTTAGTAATCTCACAAGCTTGAGAAATACTGAGTAATATAAAAATATTGCACAAAAATAAATGCAGGATCAGAAGAGAATTGAGTAACTTTGTGGGGAAAAAAGCCCTGACAAATACAGAAAAACAGATGAAGCACTATATTAGAGCATTCTAGATGATGGACATTTACATATTATGCACATAATCTTAAATTTGCTGTTCTTTACATAGTTCCTTGACTTATTTTGGAAACACATGAAAAAAATTATAGAGAGACTGAATTTGCTCCATGTACCTTTGGAGCTCTGTAAAAAAATTCTGCTTTCCTTAAGAGCATTTGTAGTCAATCTTGTAAACTTAGGTCTTAACACTGAACAAAAGTAGAAGTTTTATGCATTGGAACATATTTTTACATCTGAATGTCATACTGAGACTTTGGGGTATTTAGTTTCCTTCTGTCATTTGACATAGACGTGAAGTATTCCTTAAATAAAAAAAGAGCTTGAGGGACATACCGTTGTTCCATAATGACAATTCAGAAAGTAATCTGCTGTTCTTTGTGAAATAAAAAGCTTTCATAAAGCGTAGGAATTACGCTGTGGATGATAAACTGACAACCCTAGGAAAAGATGGTTTTAAAAAGCTCCAAAACCTGAGGATACTCCTATTAAATTGCTATTGGTAATACATTAGTATATAGTTGCCAAATATAGGCACTGAAGCAGAATAAGGAAATTACTAAGACAACTTCATATTTATGTTGTTGCTTTGTGTTTAGTAATAGAATTAAAATGGGAGCTGATGGTGGCTGCAGAGTTTACATCATTTATGTCAACAAGATGGACTTTTAATCTGAAGTATGTGGTGAGAAGCCCTGAAAGGATTAGTAGAGAATAAGGCTCGGAAGACTTTTGTACCAAGTGATTGTAACTTCAACCTGCAATACATCTGAAATTAAAGTAGTTGCTTGCATTCTAGAAGCAGAGAATAAATAGTGAGATAATGATCTGACTGTCCTATCTGTCATCCTTTTTGTTGTAACTCCAGCTCTGATCAATGTGCCAGGCTTTGATATCTTAGCTTTATTGTCCTTATGAACCTTAAAATTGTCACAGAAGAACTCTTCAATCCAAAAGAAATTTTGCTAACAAAGAAAGTGTGTGTCAGGTACTGTTCTTGGCTTGCAGTGGCTTTGAAGTCAGCATTTTGGGGTCCTCTGGCATGAGCTATATCACAGCTCATGTTTGATATGAGTTCTTTTGATTTTGTCGTTCCTTACTACTCACCTCTTGTTGAGAGAAATTTTTTCATATCTACTGAGTTTTCAGTCCTCGAGTGAAAATCGTAATGTAATTCCTGCGTATTATCAAGAAAGTCACTTGGAAAAGAAACAGGACCCCTAAACATGGCTGCTTAATACTAATTACCTGCCTTTTGATTTTTCCCTTTCTCAAACCAACTCCTGGCATTTGCTTCTTCTTTTGGCTGCTTCTTCTAAACATCTCTGAGGTGTTGGCAATCGCAGGCTGCTCTGAGTGACAGTCTCAGTTGGCCCTGCTAAGTAACAGGCCCTGCTAAAAGCTTTGTGCTCATTTATATAAGTCCCCTTTGAGTATTGAAAAGCCACAATAAAGTCTCCCTGGAGTCTTCAGGCTGAACAACCCCAACTTTCTCTGCCTTTCTTCAAAGTGATGGAACATCTCTCCTGTGATGAGTTTTTTGGCCTTCCTCTGTATCTGTTCTTACAGCTCCACATCTCTCCTGTGATGGAGACCCCAGAGCTGAACTCAGTGCTCCAGGTGGGGTCTCGCAGTAGCAGAGAGTGCAGAATCACCTCCCTCATTTTGCTGGCCAGGTACTTCTGATGCAGCCCAGGTTGACTTTTTGGGCTGCAAGTGCACCCTGTTGGCACATGCCCAGCTTTTCCTCTACCGGCACCCCCAAGTCCTTCTCCACAGGGCTGCTCTCAGTCCTTCATCCCCCAGCCTGAACTGATACTGGGGGTTGCCCTGACTCAGGTGCAGCACCTTGCACTTGGCCTTGTTGAACCTCACAAGGTTCCCAGGGGCCCCCTTCTCAAGTTTGTCCAGGTGTAGATGGCATCCTGTCCTCCAGGTGTGTCAGCCACACCGCTCAGCTTAGTGTCACTTGCAAACCTGCTGAAGATGTACTCATCCCTTCCTCTGTGTTATTTATGAAGATACTAAATAACACTGGTCCCAGTACAAACCCTTGAGGTACATCACTTGTCATTGTTGTCCATCAGGACTCTGACCTGTTTACCACTACCCTCTGGCTGTGGCCATCTAGCCAATTCCTTATCCATCCACCACCATCGAATCCATCTCTCTTGAACTTTGAGAGAATGATGTTATGGGGATGTTAAGGTGTCAAAAGCCTTAAAAAAAAATAGTCCAGAGAAATGACATCCGTAGCCACTGTCTTGTCCACTAATGTAGTCACTCTGTCAAAGAAGGTCATTGTCAGGCAGGATTTTTTGCTGGTGAAGCTGTGCTGCTTCAAATAACCTTCCTGTCCAGTGTTTGCCATAAGAAGCCATATAGTTTCATTTATTTGGCCTTATTTTTCTCTTATTTGTGGTTACAAATCAAGAATAGGTGAAAGAAGACTCTTGTAAATGGGACAGTGGCCATTTGTAATCATGACAGTAATACAGAAATGAAAAGCTTGAGCTGCAGCATTATTGAAGGAAAGGAGGTGCACATGGAAATGGGATGAGATAGTATCTTTGGTTGATGTTGCAGACCTCTTCAAGGAGGTGGCAGGCCCTACAGAAATGTGTGACCAGAGGCAGCTGGGCCTTCTGCTTCACGATGCCATCCAGATCCCGCGACAGCTTGGGGAAGTGGCAGCCTTCGGTGGCAGCAACATTGAACCCAGTGTGCGCAGCTGCTTCCAGCAGGTAAGATAGAGACCTTCATGGGAAGAGCAAAACAAAACCAAAACCTCTCTGAAGTTTCCAGTTTGACTTGTACACAATGATGTAAAAAGAAGAGAGGAATATAAAAACATCCACTGAATTTCGAACAAATGAATATGCTCCTGCAACTAAGTATGGGAAATTCATGTGACAATGCAGCTGTAAAAGATGGTTTATAGTTTAGGAGAGGATCAAACAAATTATGTTTAGCCAAAAGAATATATAAATCTTCATGATTCTGACAGTGCTGCTCTAAAGCTGTTAAAAAATTTTGTAGCAGCCAATCATCCTGCTTTGCATTGTTCAAAGCAGCTTGTTACTGTGAGAAGAATATGTTTTTTCCAGCTGGAACAAGACATGATCTCAACAGAACAAGAAAATGATATTGATAGTAATTTTTGACCTTGTGCACCAGGAAATTATTTAGCATTTTGTTACTGACAAGAGACCTTGCAGTTGCATGAAAGTTCAAGCGTAGTAGTTTAATACTGCGAGGCTTTATGCAGCAGATCAGAACATGGGATAAAGCTCTTGCAGCCTGCTGTGCAGCTCCACACTAGATGCAGGGGGTTCATGAGGCTGCAAGGAGTGTCTGTCTGTTTAAAGAAGATGACAATTAAAACCAAGATGTTGTAATGAACACAACTATGACTTTTTCAAGGATGCCTGTGGCTCCAACTGTTAGCTAGTGATAGCTATAGTGCTTCAGTGCATTCTTTTTGTGAAAGCAGCCGATTTGAGCATTGTTAGAAATTGTTATATGGATTAAAAATACATCATGGTTTATATAAAATTACTGACTTGGATGATTCTGACTTTATTGAATCGGTCATTAAAGATTTTAGTGAACTTTCAGAGGATTTTTTTTTGCTATTCTTTCATAGAGGTTTCTGCATTTTTGTCCAGTTCTTTGAAAAATACTGTTGTGTTAGCTTTTTTCAAGAGCTTTTAGATTAATTTCTGGAGTCAGACAGTTAGGATTGGAAGAGTGTTTGTCCAGATCATGAATAATTTGGTAGATACTTACAGAAGTTGGTTTGACCAATTAACCATGTGAAGCTTCTCCTGGTGTTTTAACATTGCTGCTTCAGACAATAGTAAGGGATGGTGCTTGACTTATCTATCACTGGCCTTGGGTGGTTTCAGTCATACCGAAATAAAGAATTCATTTATTATTCACAGACTTTCTGTGTGACAGAGGAATGATCTTCATCCCTCAAGGATCAAGTGCATCTTCTATGCTATTCCATTATGGGTGGGGTGTACTAGCAAGATAGTGTTGAAATACTTGATGTGTTATTATAATTATCAGTATAATTATACTGATAATGAGGCTGCACCCCTCATCTCTCATGAGTAGTTCAAGCTCAGTCCCTGGTCATTAAGAGAGCATGAAGAAAATGTGCAGCTGCATGTCAGTTATCTCAGCCCAGTAGAAATAAATATTTTGTTGGTGAGGAAGAAGGTGAGAAAAAAAGCCCACAAGTTTTTTTTCATGCTTCTCCCTGTTAGTACCAAAAATGAACTAGGACCATGAATATGTAAAGAAACACATGATGGAAAGCCATTGCTTTCCATCATGTGTTTCCATTTAAGAATAACTTTCATTTTAAGTTTTATTTTATTGCTTCCATTGAGCTCAGAAATTCAATCGCTGTTGTTATTGCTGACAAAGTTGATGAATACAATGCCTTTATAGCTAGGCTCCTCTGGTGGTTACAACTTAAAGAAAATGTGGAAATGTGTTTGCTTGCTTCTTAAAACGGTTGTGTTAATACATTACCTTTGCTGCATTCTTGCAGTGATTGCCTATAAATGGCAGATTCCTTTCTCATTCTTTATTTTCCTGTTTGTTTTTTGTGTGTGTGTGTATAGTGTTTAATGTGCCAACTAGAAAGAACACCATGGGCTTAGGACACAACACAAAAAGTGATGAGTCTTGGGGCAATCAGTACAGACATATAAACACTACTGACTTTCAGCATTTTGTCATCAATCTTAACTCAGAAGACAGCCATGTCTTCAGTATGTCTGAACTGCAGAATGTGCTTCCCTTTCATGCTCATACTCATTTTTCAAGTGATTTCAGTTGAAAGATGGCTGTACTATGCATTCTGTTACTTCTTTACTATGTTCTCCATCTTTTTTACCATCTGTCTACTCTATCACCGCTGTTTAGTCTTCTAAAGTCTTACTGACTTAACTTGTTTTCTTTATTTTAATTGAGGCTATTTCTTGTATCCTGTAGATGATTTTGGATTAAACTGTCATGGAAAGAATTCATGCAGGTTGTTGGGGTCTTTTTTTCCATAGAATTCTAGGGAAAATCTACTTGTGGTGTCTGGTTTGGTTTTGTTTTATTTTTTTTTTCCAATTTGGATGTGTTTCTTTTCTCTCCACAGAACCACAATAAGCCAGAAATAACTGTAAAGCAATTTATAGATTGGATGCGCTTAGAACCACAGTCTATGGTATGGTTACCAGTTCTGCACCGTGTGGCAGCTGCAGAAACGGCAAAACATCAGGCCAAGTGCAACATCTGTAAAGAGTGTCCAATTGTTGGATTTAGGTAAGAGGAGAGGTGTTAGGTGCAATGTTTCTCTGCAAATACCCACGTATTTAAGTCTTCCAACAATTGGAGTTCTTTCTGCCTGTTTTTCCACTGTTTTCCTTCTTTAAGGTGGGATCTGTCACCTGTGGTGAGGCCACAGTGTGGCCGTGGCCTGAGCTGGTGAGTTCTGGCTCATGCAGTGCCACTGCTAGACACCCAGAGTTCCCGTGTCTGACAGAGGTACAGGGTGGGACGTCATCAGATGTTTTTGGATTGGTGGATCCAAGAGACAGCAAATTAAGTATATAAATGTGTTCTGTAAGCACAAGATCAAAAGGAGGTGATCAGTAAGAAAACATGTAGACTGTCTGTCTGCTCTCTTGCATATAAGGCTGGGGGAACTAACTTACGCCATGCAGTGTGAAACACCCTTCAGCATCAATCTTTTCTTGCCTGAAACAAACACTGACACATTGCTGTGATAAGACTTGCAAAGTCCCTGTCTATGTCCCTGAATGTAATCTAACTTTTGTCTTTTCAAAGAAAGGTTTGAATTCTAAAAGAAAATGTTCCATGGGGAATATTCTCCAGTTATTCTTATAAACTGTAGTTGGTACCCTTAGCAAGTATTGCTATGACTAACATGCATTTGTAAATTTACTGCTCCATGTATAAAGTGATGCAACCTCCATCTCCAAAATCTGCAGTAGAGGCTAGAGCTGGAGTTAAGCATAACTGGCTTTTTCCTCTACTGTGGCCATGGAGTCTAATGTATTACTTAGGAAAAATATAAAGCAGTCTATCATGTAAGTGCTCCTAAGATTTTTCTATAGGTATCTGGGCAGATGAATAATTTTTGCTCATTGTGCTTTCTGTTCTCCATCTTCCTGTTATTTTAGAGGCTAACAGTAAGAATCTTGAGGTCAGATTCATCTTGCCTAGTTTTAGGAATGCTGACTTTAGCCAATCTTATGGGATTGAGCTAGCAACCCTCTTTTTCTTTTTTTATTCTAAATATAGTTGTGTGAGTATTCAAAAAAGTAATAAGCTGTTCAAACTTTGTTGCCTGTCTGAAGAGGAGATTAAATTCTCTAAGTGTTCTTGTCTTTATTATTGTTTGAGAAAGCATAGGGTGACAAAGCTCTAGCTCAGCTATGTTATAGTTGTCTAGTTGTACTATCCCTCGTACTGTCTGTAGGAGGGCAGAGAGACAGAAAAGACAGAAAAGAAGACAAAGACCCATTTAGAATGGGTCATTCTAAATAATTTCTACAATGAAGTTAGAGATCTGCGACAACAAAAGCATCTAGCATCTTAGCAGAAGGTAAATGTAGCCATTTAATGCACATGCTCTGAGAAAAGACTATAAACAAGTTGGATCAGCATCTTTTAAAGTGAACTTTACATTTATAGATGCATTCTCTTGCAAAACAAAACATAAAACTCAACGGGGTAAAAATGTGGATGGGTACTGAAAGCTGCTCTGAAGAAGCAATTTAATTTAAACTTTAACTACTCAGTAGCTATTCAATTTGGTTCAGTTAGTTCATTTTAGTTTCATACAAAAGATATAACCTCATCCAGTCAGAACAACCGTACCATAGAAACAGTGGGTGGAATCTGGAATTGAATTGTTGATTTAGTCTAAATAAATCAATAAATCATGCTCCCAATGATTACTTTTAGTACAAGGCATAGTGTAGAACTTTGTTACCCTATTTACATATACACTCTCTTAAAAAACACAACCAAAATAAGCAAATAATTGTGTATTTTTAACTGAATTTTAAATTATTCTTACAATTAATGAATTCTTGAGAATTTAATTTCTCAAGAAATTAAAATGTGTGTAGAATTTCTGAGCATCAAAATGATTTACAAACCTTTAATTTTTGAGTAAAAACTAAAATAAGCCAGCCTGGTTTATAAAAGTTTCTTTGAGATAACACATAAATAGATAGAATAAATAATCTTTTCCTCATAAATCGAGGAAAAGAAAAGCTAGAGCAATATGGTTTAAAGTCAGTGAAAACTTTAAAATTATAAATTCTTCCCAGTCCATCAATGAAGCTGATACCTGTAAGATTTTCTGCATCAAAGCTACTTGGGCAGCAGGTGATTGGCTCTCTATATTGATATGGAGACAGGACCTTTTAAATACTCAGTGAGGAGTGTAGTGCAGGAAGGTTCTTGGAGGAAGAGGGCTGCAGGTTTCCTGTGTCCCTGCAGCTGCTGCAGTGGTGCTGCTGTCCCTGGGCCTGCAGCTCTGATGAGTGTTAGCCATGCCACGTTCTGGTGGTGCCCACATACACACGTCCAAGCTCTCTCTGAGCTAATCCCAACAAACCCACTGTGTCCTTGTGTTCCTGCTGTTGAAAAGCAGGTGACACCATTTCAGAGAGTAATTTGCTTTGTGAGGCTTAATTAGAAGTAAACCTCTAATCACTTTGTTTAATGTCCCCACAGGTACCGGAGCTTAAAACATTTCAACTATGATGTCTGTCAGAGCTGTTTCTTTTCTGGCCGTACAGCAAAGGGACATAAATTGCATTATCCAATGGTGGAGTATTGTATACCTGTGAGTACTAATTTACTCAGTGTTTCTAATGAATAATAACCCAGATTTGAGGTCTTAATTTTTTTTTTTTTCATAATCTTTGTTACCTAGCGAGGATTTCTTTTTCATATGTTTAATATGGCTTGTCTTCCTACCTTTCTCTTTGGAAGGCATCAGGAACTTTTCAGGTTTTTCTGATTTTATGTGGGGAATGCTTGAATTCTATACAAATGGATAGCAGTATCCACCTCTGAGGGAACTTAAACTTCACTTCTTATTGGTAAAACAAAAATTGAATTTTAAATGTAACTGCTGTTTTTGTATGCTCACATATATACACACACAATAAGGGTAAGAACGTGTCAGAGAAAAAAGACTCGTTTTACTATTGCTATACCATGGCAAGGAGTATTTAATATTCTAGTAATGCACATTAATATTTTTAGGGAGTCTTTGTTTTCAGCATTTCATGAATGCTTCATTCATGAAGCATTTGCTTCATTCATGAAAATGTGGTTAGAAATAGGTTGTGTTTGATTCTATTGTGCAACTGCTATTTACTGGGATAAGTAAAAGTTGATGGGTAGCTGGAAAAAAATTAACAGAATTGATAGTTTCTAACCAGAAATGGTGTGAGATGTTTACCAGCAGTAGCTGGTACAAAATCAAGAAGTTACAAAAAGTTAATTTTGTAACACTGTATTTTTCCTAATGATGTTTCAAACACAATTTTTTAAGGAGATTCCTAGGAGTCTTTCTTGACTGAAGGAGTGGCTGGGTTGCTACATGCAAATACCACTCTCATTTTTTTATGAGATTGTTGTTTACATTCAAGAATTTTAACTCAGTCAGAAATAAATAAATAGGATAATTGGTATGTGCAGTACATGACAGTGGTGAAAGGTCTGCATGCTCAGAAAAATTCAGACCAGAATGTAACTAGAGCTGATTCAACAGAGCCAATTTTTAATAGTGTTACAAGATTCTGTGGGTTCTTATAATAGCAGAAATTCATTGAGTTATTTGACTCTTATGCTGTAGTTGTTGGACTTACTACCTGTGTTTTCCCTCTCTTTTTTTTTTTCCTGGAGTGTCTTCTGTAACAGAATTCAAATTCTATTAAGTAGTGTTTTTACTTCATTATGGTCAGAAAAAATGAGTAATGTTAATGTACTTTCATTAATTCTATAACTAAATTTAGGATTTTATTGATAAATTGGCATGCCAGGGTATACTCTGAAGAATATTTTTTTAAGTAGATTTGTTGTTTTTGCAGCAGGTTTTAATGTTTAATTATATTTTATCACGTGACTTTTCTAAACTCAGGATGCAGAGGTCTATGAGTAGACATCATTAAAAAGTCACTTTTTTTTCCTCCCTATAAACCTCATCTTTAGTGGAAAAGAAATGTTCTTTGTTACTGTCTATAATATGCAGAAAATTCAGAAATTGTGGTGTAAGGGGTGTTGAAATAGATAATGCTGCTGGTCTGCAGGATAAGATATCCTTCCTGTTGAGTAGTCAAATACAGATTACATCTGTTATGTGGTATTGTACTCTCCCTAGAATATGATGGTATATTTCTGGTGAATTCCAGGTTTTGTCTGAAGCAGCAGATTTGATATCTAAGATGAATTTTCAGTTCTTGTTAAACAAGTTCACATTGTGTAACTGTGAGCCATCTCATTTACAAGTGAAGGCTGACAGACTGAAAAATATATTCTGGAAATAGCTGGAATCCTCTCTGTCCCTGGGAATAGGGATGGCTTGTGTATTATAATGACAATTTCTCTTACTGCTGCAGAAAGAATGTAGTTTTAAAGCAATATTACGTGTAAAATAAGGTAACATAAGGCAAAAGTCTCTTCTTTCCATGATCTGTAGGAGGAATGAGATGAATCCATTATGGGATAATAAGGGGAGTAAAATGACATTCTTGATTAGACTGAATGAAGTAAGGCCAGTGTAAAAGAGGGAAAAGGAAGGAACTTGGGGAAGTTTTAGGTAGAGCAGAATAAAAGAAATGGCATTTAGGTGATGCATAAAATTAGAGGTCCAGCTCCAAGCCCTGTTAATTTGGAAGTTGAATATGAGAGCTGGAATTTTATTTGGATCCTGATGTGAGTGCACTCTGCTTCCTCCATTTCTGTAAAAAGAAATGACCCATTACATGAACAGACCTGTTAGACTTCCATATGTTAGACTTTCATAATCATTACCCACATGCAATCTATTTTAACTAATCTTATTTGGTCTAGGGATAAAGAATTGATTTCACAAAAAAGAGTCCTGTATTATTTATTCTTACTATTTGTAATAATTCACTGTGTTTGTTATACTAATTTATTGCTAAACCTCTCTACATACTGAACTAATTAAATGCAATACATTAGTCAAGAATTGCAAATTTTTTTCATTTAGTAGAACAGCATATATGTTTAAATGGAATAGTGCCTGAAAAATAGCGTAGACCTGCGTCTGTGAAATAAAAGTACCAAAGGCCACTGAAGTGTTCCTTAGAATCCATTATATTACAGTACAAATAGCTTGAACAGAAAGAGTACATCCACTCTGCCTTTTCAACTAAATTCAAAGGCTGTTGATAAAATGTTGCTTTCTTGGCCAGTGTTGAAAAGCAGAGTACAAATATATATACTCATTAAACTGCATTAATAAAATCTAGCTTCAATTTCTTACTGCTAATGCATATTAGTACATTTTTATTTGAATGAATGCTAGCAATAAATAGGTTAAAAAAATGCTTCCATTACTTAAGGTGACATTTAGAACTGGAGCTTAGTCACAGATGGAGGGAAGACCATTTAGTTGTCTTCAGGTGTGCAGTTCAGTGTAGGGTTATAAAGGGATTTCTCAGAAGTACAGTAAGTTCTTATCAAATTTAAAATAATTTGGAGAATGGGTTAAGGAATATGTCCCCATTTTAATGAGTTTTGTAATATTTATATTAGGTAAGATTTGCTTCATAATTTCAGATTAGGACCATTTACTCCACATAGCTCTATGTAGTTACTGCATTCTAATCTGTAATGCCATTTTGCATTTTCCTATCTTGCAACTTAGTTTCTTGATGCTAAAATAAAACTAAAAAAAAAAAAAAAATTAGAAAGGCATTATAATGAGTTATGTATTTTCTTTCATCCAGGACTTACAGATGGGTATGAGAATCATCTGAAAACATAATTCTCTCTTAAGTAGTAGAAATGCAAAATTTTTCTAGTTTATTTTTCACCCTTTCATATTCCTTCTCTGAAAAGATGGGGAAATAAGACTTTTAATGTAGAATTTTACACCCATGTGTAAAACTATTGTTAGACTTTCCTACCATCTCATTTGGGAATAGTCCTACATAACTACCTACACTGTTTATTTTTAGATTTTTTAATGGAAATCCTCTCAATAGTGGCACTTGTGTTATATTAATGTGGGTGGGCTTAATGACAGCATACATTAGTGAGGTTCACATCTCTTCTGGGAATCAATTTCTCTGTATGTTAAAATAGCTAATTGGTTTTGTGTTAGATATAATAAATGTAATTAAGAGAATGATCACTTCGGTGCAGTCTAGGTCCTTTTACATAGGTAAGTGCAGTGAAAGGAATAAGAATATGGGCTTCCACTATTAGTCTTTCTTATTAAAAGAGAATAATGAGAAATAAGCAAAATTATATATATAAATATATATGTATTATAAGTGTTCTATACTATTTATTCATGTTTCATATATTTGTTGTAATTTTTATGTTATATGTTACTTAATCTAGAGCCCTGCAATTAGTTTATTACAAACTTGGTATTACTTTTTACTAATGAAGACTTGTTCTACTTCCAATATACTGAAAGCATACACCAACTGGGTTTTTAAGACATATATGGAAAACATATATTCACCATGCTCTTTTTTTTTTTTTTTCACTGCTTTCCATGAAATCCTGGTTTCTTAAGTTTTTATTGGACTACAAGTAGTTGTTCCTTAGTTTGTTGCTTATAACTGTGCATGGCTGGTGTACTGAAGAGCACTGATGCCAGTTTGTCCATTATTACAGATTGTAGCTACTGACATCTTGAGATGTCTTGCTACCGATGGTTTTTCACTTGTGTGTGGCAGCCATGGATCTGAAATGTTTCTTCCTGAACTTTGTCTTGCTCTAAGAACTGAGATTTTAAATTGAGTTTGAAAGCATGGTCTTTAGGCTGAATTTTCAGTGAAGGAAAGTAATTTTTCTTTGCTTTTGAAGTAGTTTTGTAACAATGGTGCTATTTGTACTATTGATTTGTGTGGAAATAGTCACAGTGTCATGCTGTAAGGAAGTGTACAAGGTACCTGCTGGTTTTAATTTAGAAGATAGATTCTACACAACAGTGCCTGGCTGTTCTTTTTTTTAAAGAAAAATGTTATAGTACATCTCCCATGGCATGATTTTGGATTGGACTGTATTTTGTGGTTATATGCCCAAAAGGGAAAAAAAAAATAGAAGACATTTTTCAGAGTTGTACCTTAACTGCATGTTAATCAAAACAGTTGTTTCAAATTTGGTCACATTTCACTGATTAGCATTTGCAGTGCTCAGTCAGTACACAGTCATATTAGTCTTCTTTCTGAGAATCAGGTTGCCATACCAAATAAAAAATACACCAGAGGAAAAGCCTGGCATCTCAGTAGACATTTATTTCTGCAATGTGTCGGTATTGAAATTTTCATTCCTTGGCCTTGGGGCAGTGTTCCATCTGTTGGAGTTACTGGTTTCTGGAGCCCTTTGCATTGCCTCATGTTCCGTCTTTGGATGGTGCAGTGGTTGGAGAGATGCTTTTTGAGAATGTTTTTGTTAACCCTCCCTGGATTCACTTTTATTAAAATTCAGGGGTTCAAACAGCCCTTGTCCACAAATTTGCTCTGTTTGTTGTCTGCTTTTTAAAGCCACGTGTGAGAAACTCCTACCAACACCAGTTTGTTCTACTGTTTTTGTTGCTCATCTGATGTGCATTAGAGAGTTTGTAACTGCATATATTATAAATACATAAAAATATATAGATGAATATGGAAGTGTTTTTATGTTTTCACAGCAGAGAATAGTTTTCCTGACCTGCCTCTAGGCCACTTTGTAGTAAATTAGGAAAAAGATTACGAAACTGCAGTCTTCCTCTCTATTTTCCACATGGTTTTCTATTGGCTTTGGCACCCTTTGATGCTTACAGGCTTCTCCCAAAGCAGAGGGTACAGGACTGCAGTTTGTAGTTTGTTACAGAGGCTGGACTGGAAGTCTGTAAAAGTTTGTTGCAAATCTTCAGTTAATTCTGGAGATGAATGGCCCTGCTTTCTTTACTGCAGTTGCAAGAGAAAATGCTCAATAGTAGCGGCTGGAAGGAGATGTTCTGTTGGAGTAGTCAGCACAGTCTGAGCTCATACACTTTAAAGACAGACTGTATACTATTGTTTCTTCCTGCAGATCTCTTCATTGCCATTTTTGCCTTGTATTTTATGTCTGTATGTATCCCTGCTTTTTTAGCAGAAGTTAGCTCAACAGTATTACCGAAGCAGTGCTGCCGTTATTGCTGTGATTATCACTGGTTAAAGGGATTTTTAAAAGCAGTTGAATAAATTTTAATTTTGTTCTCAGGATAGGCTGGTGGGCAGGGAGGGAGCAGAGAGGAATGGGGCTAAGCAGTTACCAGTTTTGGAAGAAGCTGCATCAGTCACAACCAGTCAAAAAGCTGTGGGGAGGGATAGAAGATGTAAATTTAGGCTTGTGGAATCTTGTGGCTAATCTGTGTGATAATCTTATTCTGTGGTAGTAAGGAGACCACTGAATCAGTCTGAGTTTGTTACTTCAGGCACTAATTTTCTTATCAGGCCTTCCTGTGCTTTTGAAAAGTGTCTGTACACTGGCCACCACTTAATCTGTGCATTTTTTTGACTCTGGAACATTGCAAGTAGTGGCAGAATCCTATAGGAAGAGATAGGATAACTTGAGAAAATGCTTATGAAAATCTTGCCCATTGCAGCAGAGAAGAGTTTAGCACATACCACTCCGTCTTGTGGTAGAGTTTCTATTGGAGATATAGAATGGGAGGCAGTGAGTATTTTGTCAGATTTTGTGAATATAGAGGGCTGTATCTTACCAACTGATTTTTGCCCTTTTTATTTTTTTTCTCAAAAATTAAATTCTTGTGTGTTTTAAGACTGGATATAAATACTTAAGACTTGAACCTGTTTCAATTTTTCACGAATTTATAAAGTAACTGGTAAATGCATTTACTGCTGGGAATTTGCTATTATTTTCCAGTAGAAGAGAATTTTTAGGTGCATTAGCATTATTATTGTACTGTATCTCATGACACAAAAGAGGCAATTTTAGCATTAGTGAAATTTTAAAGTTCTTCCTTTTATTCTTTTTCAGGACAGCACCAGTGGTATTAAGCAATAATATTGACATTTAATCAGTACTATTTAGCAATGTCGAGTTTTATTTCTTTTTTATTTTTAAGACAACATCTGGGGAAGATGTGCGGGACTTCACAAAGGTGCTGAAGAATAAATTCCGGTCAAAGAAGTATTTTGCAAAGCATCCCCGACTTGGCTACTTACCTGTGCAAACAGTATTGGAGGGTGACAACCTGGAGACGTAAGTGTGGTTTATAGAGCAGTTGCTCCTCCAGTCACTGGTCTTCTCTGTGAGAAACAAGAAGCTGAAACTCAAAAAATAGCCAACAACAGTTGCAGAGCCTTGTGATATATTGTTCTGTATTGTCTCACATTATTTGCAGATCTTCTCTATTACTTTTAAAGTAACATATTTTATGCTTAGATTTTTATCAGCATTGTATTACAAAGCCATGGGCTGTACAATGTCCATGTCAATGGACATAGCAGGTAATTTTGGCGGGGGCTGAATAGCTGTTTTACAGAGAACACTTTTGAGGAGACTGGGTTTTTGGAACTGCGCTGCTTATTTGATTATGTCAAAATTCCTGGAATTAGAAATGTCTGATTTAATTAGGGTCCCACAGGCTTCAGAAATATTGGTGGCCTAATCAGAGAGAGCACTCTCAGTGTCTCCACGGTATTATTTGTGGCGCTGACAGAAGTGCTCTACTTTATTTACTCACTTGGCAGTTGTCAGCAAAAGGCGCTCTTACAAGAGCAAAAATTAAGATGTGTTGACAGGGTGCTAGAATTAGTTTCATGGCTTGACTGTCCCTCACATCCTGGAGTCTGTGGCACAGCTGCATTGTCTGAACACTGCACCACTTAGCAACAGCCCATGCGAGGCTTCAGCAAAGATGCTCTGCATTTGCACAGCAGCTCAGCGCCAGTGCCCACGGTCTAAGGGCTTTCATGACTGTAGGGCTGTGCCTTTCATTTGCAGCAAGTAAACAAAACCTCCTCATTAGCAGTTTAAGATACAGGAGGAAGTAATCTGAGAACTGCCTGATTGATGGCTTCTAAGGAAGCAATGCACATTCAGATGTTCAAATGTTACCCACAAGGGTGGTCTTCGGCTGCCACCAACACAAGAAAGCAAGCTGCTTTAATGTGATGAAAGCTTGCCAATGCTGCCAGAAATTGGAATGATAAAACTATAATCACAGGTCAGGATAAAATTCTGTTAGTCCAGTCATGTGGGAAATATACAGATAAATTGTCAGCACCATGCTGAGAAAACTCTTGGTATTGGTTCTCTGCCCTGCAGGTGGCAAAAGTCAGTAATGCATTCCTTTTAATAGAAAGACATTAAAGAAAATAAAAAGTCTTTTATAGCTATTTGAGTGTGAGAATGTAATACAATATGTATTTACCTCATTATTTTTATGTGTAAGGAAAAGAAGCATTGATAACTGTGAGCTATAGGGGATGGCTTATTGGTGGGGGTTTTGCACCCCACTTTTCTTTTAATACATTTTACTAGTTACTTTGAAATTAAAGTTCCATTGCTTGACCAGAATTTAGATTGATTGATTATGGTTTATGAACTGTAGTTCAATCAATAGCACTGATTTGGATTTTTTTTATGGAACAAAATTATGTAGGTCAGTCCTTTGTCTCTCCATGACATGTGGCAGTATTTTTTGCTGTTTTCTGCATCAATTGTTACTGGTTCAGGATGGGTTGCTGTTTAAAATATTTTGTGTTTCTCCAGCTTTCTCTTGCTTAAATAGTGCTAAGGTTTTTGTTTCATAGTTTCATTCTTTCCCTCTTTTTTTTTGTTTTTGTTTTTGTCTTCCTTACAGTCCTATCACTCTCATCAGTATGTGGCCAGAGCAATATGAGTGAGTATGCAGAACCCCTTTATCTGGAAAGCCTCATTTGCCAATTGTTTCCTTTTAGCTCAGTTGCAGCTAATCTGATGTCCCTGAACTACAGGGCATGGCTGACCCAAAGCAATAACGCCCTTGGGAATATTGTGCATGTATTTATTTGTCATCAGTCTAACTTGATTTAAGTATTATGTTGTCTGTATGATGAATGGCTTTAGACACCACTAATTTTTTTTTATTATTATGTTCAAACTAGTCCTTCCCAGTCTCCACAGCTGTTTCATGATGACACACACTCCAGGATAGAACAGTATGCTACTAGGTAAGAGACGTGGTTTCTCACTAGTCCATTGCATTTTGTGGTTGATTTCTCCAGTTTTTAATACACATTACTGGTTGGATCTTATTTATTAAAAAGATATCATTCTATCTGCTTAGAAAAAAGTAGAAAGTTTTTAATCATTAGCTTCTGATTACAGTCATATTAAATGTAAAATACATGTGTTAAATATATCATCTCTCCTACAGAATGGAAGCTGTTGCAAAATTTTATTGTTTCTAAAATGTGCTATTATTTGTTTCTTTCTTCATGTTTAGCCTTTGAAATAAGCTGAACTTGTTCTGTATACAGGTTTTCCCAGTAGGATATTAGATCCAGGGGGTTTTTTTTCTTCTGTGATAGGCTGACACTCTGCACTATTGTTGGCTTTTAGCAGAGTAGGTTGTAATTATGGTTGTTTTATGTTGTGGCTTTTGTGGGGTCACCCTTGTTGGGATAAAATGTCTGTTATGCCAAGTCCAACTCAATGTTTCTGTGTTTTGTTAACTCATTTCTGTACATTCAGAGCTGGTGATCACAGAATCATAAAGGCTAGAAAAGACCTAAAATCATCAAGCCCAGCCATTAACTCAGCATGACTGTGCTCACCACTAAACCATGTCCCCAAGTGTCACCTCCACATGCCTTTTGAATGCTTCCAGGGAAGGTGATTCCAAATCTTCCTTGGGCATCCTGTTCCAATACCAGACCATCTTTTCACAGAAGAAACTTTTTGTAATATCTAACCTAAACCTCTCCTTGTGCAACTCGAGGGCATTTCCTCTCATATGGAGTTAAGGGTGTGATGATGGTGAAATATTAACCAGAGACACCCTCTCAAAAATTAGTACCATGGGAAATGACTAGGTTTTTCTTTGGGTGTTTTTATTGTTGTATCTGATCTCCACAACTTAAAAATAATTTTAATTTTTTTATTTTTTGAATAAAAATTCAGGGTGCATGTTTAAATTAATAGCATTCTTATTTATGGGCACCTTAAAAATCTTCAGACCATTTTTTTAAATGCCTAGGTTATGCTGCACATGGTCTTTGCAGCAAAGGAAAAAAGGGCAGGAAATAAAGCTGAAGGGCTACCTACAGTCAGCCTATTCTTTTTTTGTCCCCCAACAGCAAATATTTTCGTCCTTCATTAGTAATATACCACAATGACAGACAAAGTTATTACAGAGCTTTTCAGTTATTTGAAACATGTCATTCATATAAATCACCTGGCATTTCTTTGAGTCTATAACTTAGGCCATGTTGTAATCAATTAAAGCCCCAGAACCAGACAAATTTAATTTCTGTAGAGGGATGGAGACTTTTCTGTCTACCTGTGTCCTTTTTGCAGCCTGTGGTGCCACAATACTGTGGCTTTTTGTGTGAAGATGAAGCTCAAACTGTGGACTCTCATTAAGGATCAGTGGAGATCCTAGTTGCAATAGCTGTTTTTCCTCTGCTCCCCTCACCTCTTACCAGTTCTGCTTGGAATAAGATTAGCTGAAGGTGGGCTGTGCACTGCTCGATTATCATTCATGATACAAACCTAAATCTGTACCTGCTATGTGCAAACATTGCTTACCAAAATCAAAAACCTACTACTAATTGCCTCATAGGTAATCTGTCCAAAACTACTCAGGATTGTTTTTCCTCCAGCAATAAAATCTCAAAATGTCCCATAATTCTGTGTCTTTCATATAATTTTTATTGTGTCCTTTCTAGTTGAATCTGTTATGCATATGTTGCATATAAAATAGTAAATCTTTTTATTGTTCTGGTCTTTTCAGCTAAGCAGCTTTTAAGAAATATTGTCAGGGCTTCCCTATTAAGACAGTGCCCAGCAGAATCAGTATATTAGGGCTTAAAGCCCTGTCACTGGTTGGAGAACATTCAGCTCTCATTTTTCTATTTACAAAATCCCCTGCCTGGAATCATCTCCCTGTTCTGGTGTGCCGTGTCACCTCTGAGTTGCTTCTAATTTCCTTCCTCAGCTTTCAGTTTTTATCCTACCTTGAAGGATCTTTGCAACTCTAGGGTCCTTTCCCTGTCTCTCTGTGCTCCCTGATTAGGGCCATCTGGTTCTGTATCCCAAGCAAATCCTTGTTAATGATGGAGATCCTAAATGTGATAATAATGGTGAAATCTGCATTTGTGAGTTGGAATATCTGTTAATCACTAAGGGATTCAGGGCAGGCCCTTCTCTCTTAAAAGTAATGGGTGTTGTACTACTTCCCTATGTGACAAAGGGACTGTGAGGATTAATTTCTAAAATTGTTTCATCAAATGATTTAAAGATGCTGAGCTTAGCAGCTTTATAAAGGTGACTTGTAAGCATGTTGCTCACTGTGAGCTAGATTTGTTTGAGATGCCCTAGAGCAGACATGATGTGATTTGTCCTGAGTCACTTCAGAGATTCTCTTCCCTTCAGGGGAGATATTGGAGCACAATGTCTCACCCCAGCCTTGGTGGAATAGACAGTCAAAATGACATTCAGTGTGTGCCTTCATTTATTATTCTTCTTCAACCCTCAGGAATAGTGACAAATGTACAGAAGGGCAAATTTGCACCGTTCTAAAAGAAGTCACCAGAGTTCCCTGTTCTTTAGGGCCTTGCACACTTCCTTCAAAAGGAAGTTTGAAAATGTCTGTAGCAATGCATAATGCACTTGCAAAAATATATGTGAAGATATTTTTATAGTAAAGGCATATTTGGAAATAGGCATATTTGGTGCAGTTGAATATATATGTAGAGCATTAAGTGTTCCTAAATTTTTATGTATGTCTTATGTACATAAGGTACATCTTTTCTCAAAACTTGGATAGAAAATTTCTGCTTTGATTTTAAAGAACTGTAAGACCTTATGTATACAGTCTAATAATCTGGTCTTTTTAGATTAATTGCTTCCAAAATGAGGAACTCTAGGCAATGATTCTCTGTAATTATACTGCTTTTTGTGATGTTTTACAGGACTTGTCTGTCCACAGTGTGGTATTATTTGCCAAGAGTAATTTCAGATGTTGCATGTGCTATATTTAAAAAGGATTCATCCTCTTTTGTTAGTCCAGCTTTAGAAAATTCAAAAAGAAAACCATCTGTGAAAACATCTCTTTAACTAATTTTGCCATGAGAGTTGTGGTGATGCTAATGATAATTATACTAGAGTTAGAAAATACAATTTTGTTGTTTGGCAAGTAGAATTAATTAATCATAGCACAAGTTTCTCATAAAAGTCCTCTGGATTATAGGTTTTCATCACAAAATCTAGGGCTCTATTCCTAAGCACGTATGCAAAGATTGGCATATCTGAGCTGTTTCAAAATAGAATTGATTTTCACAGTGCCTCTGGTGAAATTGTGCAGCCTGTTGTCTGAAAGTCGTGGTCTTTCCCTGCCTTTCAGGCTTGCGCAGATGGAAAGGACCAACGGCTCCTTCCTCATGGACAGCAGCTCCACCACAGGAAGCGTGTAAGTAGCTCAGACTCATTGCAGCTGTCAGGAACTTTGCTTACACATTCATGGTGTACTCTTCAGCAGTTCTAACACAGAACTTCGTCCCAGTGAGAGCAGCTAATAAGTATGAGCCCAAGGATGCCTCCATAAGTTTAGTTATTCTGAGCACCAGTTGTTGAAATTGATGTTCACTTGATGGTGTGTGGGAACTCTGTGTTTGTCAGACATTCTGCTTCAAGAGTGAGGATATTTCATGTGACTAGGAAAAGGCCACAGCCCTGTTGGTTCTACTTTGTATTCCTTTTCTGCTTTTATCATAGTATAAAAGAAAATAAATCCTTTTCTAGGCTTTTGCTAGACCCTGGACAACTTTTTCTTTTAAAAAAAACACAGCAAACTTCTGTACTTTGAAGATGCTTCAGAGCCAGAACAGTGTTGCTACTTCTAGTTTATATTTCAGTTTTCTGGCTGCTGATCCATCTGTTTGCGCCTGGAATTGTCCTATGTAATAAACATAGTCCTACATTAATTCTACCTTTTTTTTTTTTAATTATGTGTTGCTTTTATTGTAAAAACCTTAATTAAAATGCATTGGTTCTATGCTTGAAAAACATAGAACCCCTTGAACTACTGATGAAGTAAATACTTTTTCTTTTTTTAATGTAGAAACCAATGTTTAACCTCACTTTATCATCAGTTCAGTTAATTAAATCAGCATTGTAGGACTCTTCTAAGTTATTAACAAATACCAGCAGCACTTTTAAAGAGGAAAACTGAAATTGTTCTCATTCAGGTTTAGTTAGAAAATGCTGTTGATCTCAGTAATAGTTAATAATTTAATAATAAGTAATAATTTAAAATCTAATAATGAAATTATTCTATCCATAAGTATACTAACAGCTTGAGCTTTAAAATAGTTTGCTTGAAAGAAGCACATGCGACCTCGTTTAATTGTTGCCTCTTTCCTGATTAATTAACTGCATTTACATACCAAATAAAACCTTTTTTCATGTGAACTGTTTTAATGTATTTCTGTCATTGGCACCCTCTCCAGCAAGGAAAAAGCAGCCAGAATATTCCCTTTTGATTTACCTTCCACAAAATAAGAAGAGCAAACATACTTTCATTTGGCAGGAAAGCTGGAAACTTGAAGGCAGCTAAATGCTCATACACTTGAGTTGTGTACTTTGCAATTAATGAGCCTACTCATACACAGAGACAAAACAACCATCCATCCCAATGGTAAAAGGGGGAGGTGTATGCTTTATTTTTACTGGCAAATCAACTGTTGATTTTTAAAGCGATTTCCCTGCATTCCTTTTCCTTAGAAAAAGAATATGGAAACTTATGTACCAACATGTGATAGGTACCTCTGAATTTGGATTTCAGTCAGGGGACTGTTACACAAACAAAATACGGGCAAGAAAGTAACCTTGTAGTTCTGTTTTATTTGCAGATTACAATGCATGCTCTCATTAAGGCATAAGTACCGAAGTACTCAAGATTCTGAAGGTCTGTGGTTTAATGTTTAAAGTATTATCAAAGAATCATTTAGGCTGGAAAAGACCTTTAAGGTCATTCATCCAGCTGTCCAAGTCCACCATTAAACCATGTTCCCTAGTGCCACATCTGCCTCCCTTAAATACCTCCAGTGATGGTGACTCAACCACTGCCCTGGGCTACCTGTTCCAGTGCTTGACAGCCCTTTTTGATGAAGAGGTTTTCCCAGGGAACTACAGAGCTCTGAAGTTTGTTTCCCAGTTTGGATCAGAAGTTGCTGAAACATTGAGAATTTAGGATTATAGTTCAAATCTATTACTTTTTAAAATACTATTTAACATAGAAATGGAGATGGTGTAACCATTCTCATATGGATGGAATTCAAAGGAACAATTTGAAATGTGAATACGTTTTTTTCAGTTCAGATGTAAACCTCCAAGCCAAACTACTTTTTTTTACAGTATAAGTTCAAACATTCGGGGAACAATTGCTAGTTTGGAAACCAAATTCTTTGCTTCTCATAATTGTATTTCTGTTTCATAATCTTATCACTGGTCCTGAAGAGTCCTTCAGTTTACTGTGAATATAGAACAGAGGCAGTGCTGCACTTGATTTTGAAAGTTACTTCTTTGGTCTTGTCAGGGTCACAAGCTCAGCAACAATACTTTTAACACTCTTCATTCTTCAGAGATTATATGTAAGAAGTTCATCTGCATTTGAATAAGAAAATTTCTGCGCTTAGTTAAACATAATGAGTTTATTTTCAGGAATGTTTTGCAATATGCCATTTGATTAAGAAAGCAATCATCAAAGATAATTCTTGGGTTTTAACTAACCTGCTTTCTTGAATGTCATTGTGACTTCTGTCTCTCTGACTAAGCTTTGCTAACCCTCCCCTTTTCAAAAGATATGTGAATTTCATTAAAAAATGCCTTTTCCTTAATCAGAAAAATAGTTGTAGATAGCAAAAAAAAAAAAGGGCACAGTCTCTACTGTAGTATGTCCAGCTTCTTTAAAAACATTCTAATGCTCTCATGAATGAATTTTCTAGTACAAATACATTGAATAGAAATATTTTCCTTTCATGTCATCTTCTCTTTGCATTAGACAGTTCTAAAGGTTTAGGCTAGAATGTTGTGATGGATTTTTATTTGGCTTTAATTAATGCAATATCATCTCTATCTTTAAAGCACTTTACTCACAAATTAAGATGAGCATAAGGAAAAAATTAAATCTTTACAACAAAGGATGTTTAATAATCATTTCCTAACAGAAAGCTATGCCTCACAATTTGAGAAATCATGTTGTAGTAGAATGAAAATCAAAATTGTTAGAGAAATAGGACAAGAGTGTAACTCTCCTATTCCTGTAATGTCTGAGCTATCCTATCCAGCCCATACCAAAGTGAATTGCACTGTGCATAGTATAAATATTTTCAGAATAAATGCAGATGATTAATAGCTGTTTTCTGGTTAGTGCCTTTACTACCAGTTATCTTCACATCCACAGCATTGTTGATGCTATTTCATGCTTATCCTAAGGCAGAGTTGGAACAAACCTGAAATTTTCTTTGTTAGGGAACTCTGCACTCAGGTTCAGAAGCAGAAACAGTTTCAGAAATGAAGGCCATTGATACTTTTACTTGGGATTGCTACTTAAGGTGGTGCAAGTCAAATTGGAGGCCCAGTATGTAGTAACTGAATCCTGTGACATGATATAAAGTGGTTAAAAGGTATCTTGTCACAATAAGAAATTTGTTTCATGTGATGGTAAAATTTGGAGAAGAAGAAAAAATTAGACTAAGTATTTTTGAGTACCTTTTTCATCCTGGTTCTAGGATGTCTTATATAGCATCAGTAGGTCAAAGTACACTTTATTTGGACTAGAATCCATGGTGCTTAATATAAGAGCTACAGCAAAAATGAAAATTGCCAAGGAAGTAAGTTCACAAATAGCTACATCTTCCTATCTTAAATCCAACTCGGCAATTAGTTTTTTTAATCCGATATAATTACAAAATAAATCACTGATGAAAAGTGATGGTCAGGAAATAGGAATTTTTCTTTCTACAGCATAGTCAAATAAAAGGGAAGGTTATATGCAGCTTTATTTGCCTCTTGCTTCCTCTATGCACAATGCATGTTTTGGAATAGACATCTTGGAAATATATGTCCACAAAGAGAGTAGGATACTTCAAAGGCTGTTTTCCCTGGGCTTCTTTGTTGGGGTGTTCTTTTCCTCTGAGATGCACTTCTTTCAAGTCTGACCTTCTGGGATGGCTTGTTTGCTGCTTTTTACTGTGGTGAAATGCAGAATAGGAGCTACAGCCTCTGCTGTCAAAGGACTTTGTGTACTTCTGGTTGTTTCTCAAAGCACACAGGTTATTCAATAAAATAACCACCAAGAAAGAGTGAGCAATAAAACTTTACATGATACTTTTATTTTGATTTCTGATTGCCATCTCCCACCACATCTACAGGACAATGTCCCAGATCCTTAAAATGAAAGCTTTTGCCTGGCATAGATCAATGACCTTATGTTGTAGATCATTTAAAGCCCTGTCCTGGGACTCCTGTGCTACTAATGAATCTGTTCTAATTACAGTCATGAGGTTTGTTGGTGCAGGTTCAAGGCTGTGCTTTTTCAAACTAGTAATTTTGCAAGACAAACCAAAGATAGAACACATGTTAGAAATACACTTTTGCTTCAGAAGACTTCCTTTATCAAGTGCCTGTGAAAAAGTGTGCTGTCAGTTGCAATGTGTGATGCCTAAAAAAGAGCAATCAATATTCACAGTCTCTCCAGTAGGCTTTCTGAGGCTCTGAACCAGTGGGAGAGACAGGAAATGAAGTTTTTTTCTAGACTGAATAACTTTGAGACCAAATATATTACCTGTATTTAGCTGTGTTGATGTAATCTAGATCACAACACAGTCAAGAGTATATAAGCATTTACTGTGTAAACTCCTTTTTTAGAGCATTCATTGGTTTCATTAAAAAATGAGGCTACACCTAATGCAAAATCTTGAAAAAATCTCAGATATAAAAAATTCCAATAAATATAATAAATCCAGCTTTACAGAGCCCTATTTTAAAAAAGATCCAGTTTAGATGTTTGAAATTTTGCTTATAAACTATTTCACCATTTCAAAATGTAGGCACCAGCTTTTTGATGCATAATTAAAATAACCAGACTAAACTAGATTAAGTGAACATTTCCTGACATCATCAACACCCTTGCTCAAAAGGTTGTATGTGTAGTCACACAGTATCACCTAAATTCACATGTAAACAGTGTTTTGAAGCCTGGAAGATGAAGCTGTGTTCCCTCACCTGCCTGCTTTGACTCTGTTTTTGTGCTCGCCCAAGGTGTGACATTGAATTGCCAGCACTTTTGGCTTGCTGTGGCCATTTCAGTCACAGAGTACTCTGCACATTTTGGAGACCTGTGCCCTGCAGAGTTTGGAGCCCCCAGAGGGGTTACCTCACTTGGGTAAAAATTTCATTATAAGGGATAGGTATTGTTGTCAGGATGACTGGTGGGTAGAGAAGCACAGTGAGGTTTTAATGATGGCACTGGGACCTGATCCAAACTCTGTTACCTGCACTCACCTTTGTCTTAGTTTCAAGTAGATGTGAAGTATTAATGACAAACAATGGTGATTATAAATTTCCCTGAGATCACTCAAGTAGTGAAGAAGATAAAGCAGTTAAAGGCTTTTTTTGTTGTTGTTTTGTAGGTAAAGGGGGAGAAAAGGAACACTGTTCTGTTTCCTTCTGTTTCTTTTTCAGCTAGGATTCTTGGATGTAACTACTGCTTTTAAGGACTTAAATGCTCATGCAACCTCAATTTAACTCTCTCTCTCTCTATATATATATATTTAATGAAACATTCATTAAATTTATTCTTTTGTGGGGAAGATCCATGCTGTCATTTCTTCTCATGAATGTAATACTGACAGCAGCCAGGACAGCTAAGAAATAAGTGAATGTACATTATTTTCTATAAACTTTTTACTCATTTTTAAAAGCAAAACTCAATAATTAGGTTTTTTATCCAGTGGACAGAACTGTCACAGACTATATTTTTTCTTGTTTGGATTGTTTTCAGCAGGCATAGATGTTCTTACTTGATGTACATTTCTTTGACTTCACGAGCCTAAATTTTCAAGTCTCAGTCATGGTTTGGAAAGTGGAAGGCTCATAGCTTTTGGTAGCTAGTGAATAGTTATTCTTGGGAAGAAATAATTTGGTGTTATTCTACCATGAGATTAGACTTCAGTACAAATTTTATCTTAAGCAGTGCAATAAGAACCAAAGCATTTTGCTAAATGATAGAAGTACTTTCCCAAGACACACCAGGAATCAGGATTTACTTAATCTTTGGCTATTTTGTCTTGTTTCTAATACTGATGATGTTTTAAATTGATATTGATACCTGAGCTAACAAAAAATCTTGGTTCAAAAGGATAAAACAAGGTTTTTCTTTGCACAAACAGTATTTATGTGACTGTCATAACACAACTGTTCCTGTCACATGCATTTTCTCCTTTTGTCCCAAGAGTTTGAACTTATTTCTGAGGAAACCCCTGATCTATATGCATGGCCTGTAAGACACCTAATGTGCTTTACTTTTACATGCATTTATTTATAGACTCTTTTTGTCCATAGAAGTAACTGTTGTTTCTTCCAGGGTATACTTTTCTAAATAACTGGTTTTACTATTATTCAAATGAGATGGTACATTTGGAAATTCTGTGATGAATGATGTTAAATTGACTGACAGGATATTTTTAAAAGCCTCTGGAAAATCTCCATTACACCTTTATTTGGAAAATAAATACTTTGCATATAATGAACTTCTCATTTTTTGCATGTGTTTTCAAGGGCAATCCTTGAGGATACTTTTTGTTCCATAACCAGTGGATAGCAGAATTCACAGCTGACACTTTCCAACAATAGGAGGAAAAAAGTTAGCACATGAAATATTTTTAATGTGGAAAAGTCTCTTTTCTAAATAATCTCTGAATATGTGTGTGTATATATTCCCGTGGGTGTCACTCTGCTCTGGCCATGCTTTAACTGTAGGAGATCCTTAGGGTAAAGTTGGTAACAATACTTCATGGTATCATAATATATGAGTATCTGGTTTGCAGTCAATTAAAGGAGATAATTTTAGGAGAATTTTCTTCAGCATTTATACTGCTGTAGCAATTTCTCTCTTAAAAAGTGAATAGTATCAGTTTTTCTGTTGTTGATTCATCCTTCTTGAGTAACCAAGCAAGCAAACTGGTTTTAAGAATGTGGTATCTTTCACTTTCTATCTATCTGACTTAATTTATGGAGAAAAGCCAGCAACTTGGAAAGTAAGGCACATCTATACAAAACCAAATTCACTTGGGTATTAAAGCATAATTGAAAGTGTCAGGACTTCTGTATCTCCTTACCAGAAGGTAATTTCATATGAGTCAGGAGGAGGACATTGTTATAGTTTATTTCTGTCCCTGAATCTCTAAAAAGGAAATCTATTGCCAATGCAGAATTTCAAGGTATTGTATGTGTATATCAAAATAGGGGGAGAAAAAATGTACCTTTTTTTCATTAATTTTAATGGGACTTTTTTTTTCCTCTAACTTTATTAGGTAAATTTGGAAAACAAAAATTATCTCCTAAAAATTTCACATATATCACATATTGTTAAAAAAAGGATCTAGAAGATGCTTGTTTGTTTTACTTATTTTTAAGACATTTCAAATCTTTGCTGACTGATTCTTGTTTTCACTCTTTCTTTTCAAACCACTAGCAGCATTTATTCTTTATGCATAGATTAAACTAAACTGATGCTTTACTTTACTGATGAATCTTTTTTTTCCTGTCCATTATATGTTTATATGGTTTCCTTTCAGCATGCTTTTTAGGCTTAATTCTCACTTAGTCTTTTTCCATAAACAAACAAAATCCCTCAACTTGATAGAGATGTTTGCTCACATAATAAATGTTTTACTGCTCTTTCTTTATCTGTGTTGTTTTACTGTTTCAGAGAGGATGAGCATGCCCTTATCCAGCAGTACTGTCAGACGCTGGGAGGAGAGTCACCTGTGAGTCAGCCACAGAGTCCTGCTCAGATACTCAAGTCAGTGGAGAAGGAAGAGCGGGGAGAGTTGGAGCGTATCATTGCTGACCTTGAGGAAGAACAAAGGTCTCATAATCATCCTACTGGTGTCTGAATTGTCTTTTGTTGCTGTTTGAGCCATGCATGTACTCTGTTGAGGATGAGGGACCTAGAAGTCATGATTTTAGCAAAAAAAACCCAAACAACAGTCCACAATCAAGGCATATGTTGTGTATAGCCTGGCTCTGTTAGATAGAAGAGGGATGTGTCTGTGAAGAAATAAAGCAGTTTCACTTTTACTTCACTGCCTTTTTCTCAATACCCCATAGAACACAAGTCAAAACATTGTCTTTGAGCTATTTGTGTTGTTAGTTGGAGATGCTAACAATGTTTGATGTAAGAAGTCTTTTATTTTCATTTACTTGATTAAGTCGTCATTCTCCTCCACTTCTCCATATCGCAGGAGTCTGCAGATAGAATATGAGCAGCTAAAGGAGCAACATCTTCGGAGAGGAATAAACCCTCTTGCATCGCCTCCTGACTCCGTTGTGTCACCTCAGCATGCTTCTGAAGATGCTGAGCTCATTGCTGAAGCTAAACTCCTGAGGCAACATAAAGGTCGCCTGGAAGCAAGGATGCAAATATTGGAGGATCACAATAAACAACTGGAGTCTCAGCTTCACCGGCTACGGCAGCTGCTCGAGCAGGTACTTGTACACTCTGTCCCATACTGTTTCTGCACAATGGATTTCTTGGTGGAGCAAAGGCATTGACATTTTACTGCAGGTATTTTCACCATGCGCTCTTGGTCTGTTGCAACCAGTAATTTCTAATGAAGTATTTTTTCTTATTCTCTAGTATAAACCAGGGTTAATGTCAAATGAGCAGAAAATTATTGCAAGTGCTGGAGTGATCATGGGAACTTAGAAAACACTGAGAATAACACAGAGCAATAGGTTTTCATTAATTAAAAAGCATAGGAAGAAAATATATACCCTACTTCAAGTAATGATGGCAGCCACATCCCACGTTTGACTTGTTTTCCCAGACACTTTCCTTAAATAATATGTTTATTTGCTTTCACAATTAGTCACTCAAACCTCCCTTAGCATGCCAGAGACAGATGGCAAAAGATGTCTGAAATACAAGGGAGCAATTAATTACATTGAAAATGCAGTTCCTCTCGAGTAGCATATTTAGACCAATACGCTACAGCAAACTGATCTTTCACACAAGCAAATGCTGGAGGGAAGAGCCTTTTAGCAACTCTTGGTTGCTGGAGGTCGTAGGGTTTCCTTGTTGGCAGAACAAACACTGATTGCTTTGTAAGTCAGCATGTACACACCTGGCTTACAGAAATAACAGGAGTAACATACACCAGGTGTTGTTAGAGATGGTAGGTTTGTACTATGTCATGTAGGGAAGCTTGAGTAATGAAGATAAATTTGTATGAATGTTTTCTTCTAACTGATCATTACATTTTGGGTCAGAGTACAGTAAGACAAGTGTTTCCTGCCTTCCATGAGTCAGATGTCTGGCTGTATGTAGTAGAGGATTTAACTAAGCCAAGAAACAGGCTACATGAACCAGATATTAAAATGGCCTAAGTTCCTGCTGTAGATGATACTCTCATTACAGGAATTAAGGTAGTTGCTGTTTGTTTCACTGGTTGACTTTGTCATTTTTCTAGGCAGTTTTGGCTGAATAGGATTTAAATGCATCCGTTCAATTACTTCTCCTCTCCTCTAGCAGAGTAGGTTTTTTTGTTCCTACTGTTATTCTATCATTTTCATCAGTATTTGAGTAGCTGTAATATTTCACAGCAAAGATAGCAATTGGTGCACTGTTAATAATTTATAAAGTAAGGATCTTAGGATATATGGTCAATACTTGGTCTTTCAAAGAGTGGTTCAAAATCTGCAAAGAAACATGGTTGAAGAGAACACAGAAATTCTGCCAAGCCCATGGTCACTTGTGCCTTAGTGCTTAGAGCAGAAACTTGTTCACTCCTTAAACTGACCCCCCGCTTTTTTTTTTCCCTAATGTATCTGAGGATGATCTCACAATTTTGTAACCTTTTTTGGATCCTTATACTATTCTTAGTAACACCTTTAGGATATAGGCTTTTGTTGTGATGAAATGGGTGGGAGAAGGGACAATAATTCCTTCTTACAGTTTCTGCCTTTGGAATTTTCTAGGCATTCTGCAGCTCTTGGGTTCAGATAGAGTAAAGTAGAATAGAGGTGACCTTTTTCAGTATTTCTTACTGTTTACACCACATTTACTGTATACTGTGGCTCCTTTGCTTTCTGTTCGCATTGTCCTGTCTCTGTGGGAGTCATGCCGTGCTTCTGATTGTTCCAAGTGTAATTTCCTAAGGTCTTTGTTTCTCCTCTGTCATTTAATAAAGTGGCTCATACAGAGTCAAGTACATGAGAAGATCTGCATTATACATATCTGTGGCTTTTAATATGCCTTTCTTTACATATCATTACTTAATTTACTGGATGTTCTACGAGCAATTTCCAGAATGCTGAAGCTATTCCCCTGATGGGGATTCAGAAGTTATAAATAATTTAAATTTTTAGTAATGTTCTTTGAAATTTATTTTGACATTGATAGAATTATAAAATAGCACTGAATTCCATTATTGCCCCCTTTCTGAATAGAATGACCACTCTTCAGCATGTTTGTTGTTCCATCAGCTTGGCCACTACCTTTTAGGACAGCCTTTATCTCTTTCACTGCTTGGGGAAGGACTTTATTGGAACCCTATTTATACTTATTTCTTACTTATTTATTTTACTTTTATTTGCTGTCCCAGTGGATAGAAGGAATACCTTTTCTCATTAATAAGATGGATGACTTGCAAGAAAGATACCCCTAAGTCTCAATCTCAAAATATATAACAGTATAATTACTAGTATTAAGGACACAACTGTTCCATAGCAATATCTTTGCCATGGCTGGCATTTCATGCCATCTCTGTTTATCTATTCTGTCAACATCAAGTAACCCCATTCCTCTTCTCCACTAGCCTCCTGACTGGTGTTTTATACCACTGAGTGTAAAATACTGGGACTTTTTTTTCCACCAGAAGATTGGACTGAGTCTGTCTACACACAAGTATTGGGATAGAGAGTTAATAAAATTTAGAAACTTTCATGTAGTAACTGCTTTATCTAGATGAGAGCATTCTAGGACATTCTTAAGAGAGCACCTTTAGCAGAAATACGCATGCATCCTCACTGCACATTTGTCTACTTCAGGTCACAATTCTGAGGTTAGCCTACTATTTTTATTTTAGCAAGCCCAAAGGATTGGTAGCTGTCACAGAATGTTGTCATTTTTGTCTGCCTGATTGATTAGGGTGCCAAAAAGGAAGGTGAAACAGAACTGGCATGTGACAGCTTTGATACCAGCATGTTAATCAGACAGAGAAAAAACAAAGAATCCATTCTCATTTTTCTTTCTTCAACCTTTATAGATACTGCATTTGCAAAGTCAAAGTGAGACCTGTATGAAGGGCATTTAAAGTCTGTTTGGATTTCTCTCTGTTTTCTCTGAGCTACTGAATAGAGGTTTAATTTGAATTTGATATTGAAGTTAGTGGGAACTAAAATCATCTGTCAACAGCTGTATGATCAGACAGAGAGAGTAAACAGGGGCTGCAACTCCCTCTCCAGCTGAAAACAGAGGAGCTTTATCAGAAGAGTGCAGGAAAGTTGGCTTCTTTTGTAGCATAAACTCTGGAGCAAGAAGAAACACCTGTAATGAATGTGGTAGTAAAATTGGCATTTCTGAGGTTTCTTGTGATTCAGACTGGGGACACTGAGGTTTTGTTTTTTACCAAAAGTAGCAGAAGTCAAGAGAAGAGCAGGTATACCTTAGCTATGCATTGAGCCACAGAGCACTACAGGCTCTTCTTTGGGAAAGACTCCAGCAGGAGGCACTCTAGATTAAAACTGGTTGAATTAAATATCTCCTTTGAAATGCTTTTAAAACTGCTGTAATACAGAAACAAAATCACAATTTCAGAGTTTTCTGGAGACGGACTTATTTGTCCCTTCATATCTTGCTTGGTTTTACCTAAAAAGTTTGAAAACTCCCTGAGACTGGAGTTGGAAACCTCTCACACATCTCTATAGAGACATGCTCAGTATCCCTGCTTTTATTTCTTTCAAGAAGAAGCAGCAGGTGTGTAATAATATCTAGAGCTTCTGGCATCTGGCTTAAAGGTTGTCTGCTGCATTGCTTTGAATAAGAATACATGAACTTCATGACACCTGAAGTGGGTTAAGATGGAAGTGCTCATATTTTGTGGGTGTTGTATAATTGCAGTCAAATAGAATGTGATTTTCTACTATTATTTTTCTCAAGTTCTCTAACAATAAAATTGTTAAGTCATGTAAATATATGCTGATATATCTATATCTTCAACTGGTTTGCATTTAACATTTTCCAGTATCTGAGTATTAAGATTATAAGATACTTAAGATAAGTATTATATTAAGGCAATAATGCCACTACTACAAACCTTCACTTTCTGCTCCACGCCCCACTCTTCAGCTGCTTAACAATATTGTCCTTAATTTGGAAGAAGAGTTTGGTTTGTTTAGGCTTTTTTTTTTTTATTGCAGCCACTAGAACTACACAGTGTAACATTTATCAGTATATTTAAATGAAAATGAAGTAATCAGGCAATGCTATCTAATTAGAAGAGGGTGGTTTTGCAGGTTTTGACTTGTTTTTCAATCCAGCTGCAATATTTCATTCTGACTGCTAGAGCAATATATAGTACATCAATGTAAGGTATTCCAAGTATGTTTTGCTTTCTCTTTTCATTCACTGATAGTCCTTGTGCTCTGCAGTGTTCTTTTATCACAACACAAGTGGTACCTAGACTGACTCACCACCTGAGTTTGTAGGCATTTAATTTCTATCTATCAACTTGAACTGTTGACTTTGCAGTGCCTCACTATCCTTGACTGAGCCTACGTGTTGCTGTGCTGCAATTTTATATGTCCAGCACAGATCTTCTCATTCACCCTCATTCATCTGTGCACAATTTATTCATAGTTGCTGCCTGAACAGCACCAGAGGCAGAGATTTACTCCAGGTGCAAGTTTGCATTTTGAATGATTCACATTCTCTCTGTTCATCTGTTTGTGGGGTGGGCAAGCAGTGACTCCGCTGCTGGAGTTAGTCTTGTTGTTCTGTATTGAAGGGACTCTTAACCATTGGAGAATTTGCTTCTTCTCTTTACCATTACAGCTCTGACATCTTAGACAGTGGTTCCTGGCAATACGGAATTGCCTGGGTTAAATTATCCCAGGCTTCTCCAACTTAAAATCACCACACTCATTTTACTTAGACTCTTTAGCTGGATTGAAGCCTGGTACTGAGCAGCAAATTACTTAACTACTTGATAGTAATTCACTATTCATAGAAGTGTCTCGACAGTAAAATCTTTCTCTGGCTTTCCATTTTTCTTTGTCTCCTATGCAGACTAATATTTCCTGGTTTATTCTTCTAGTCAAACCTGGCCTGTAGTATTGTCATGCTGAAAGAGATGAGATTTAGAGAAGTTTTACTGAAGATTGTTTTTGTTAAGTTGGAAGCTATCTCAAGAAATTGAGTATTTCAGTTAAGGCTGTGAAGTGCTAAGGAGCGAACTTGTGTACCAATCAACAGCTGTTCTGATTCTAACTCTGCAAAAAGTCTCATAGCTATTCTAGGTACTTGCTCAGTTTCAAAAGGACCTCAAAAGCAATGATCTTTTGTATTACTTCAGTATCTGCTTTTGATAGATTTACTGAAATAACATGCTTCTTAAGCTGTTCAGAAGTAATTTCATGATTTGCTATTAAAAAGATTAGTGATAGCAACAACAATTTCAGCTACATTTACCTCAGATATAAATATTATTTCACTTATTTCTGTTTTTTTCAGAACAATTACTTCCACAGCTCAAATTCCGTATTACTAGTGTCTTCCTCAAAGGAATTTTTAACAGAAGGAAGGAAAAGAAGGGAAAAAGCCTGAATAAGGCCTCTTCCAATATTTCTGATCTGCTATAGGCTTTTCTTATTTTCTATCCATGTATGTATACTTAAACGTAACCTCAAACACACACATGGTTAGAGCTAAATGAAATACCAATTTCAGTCATTCTTCAAGTAAATTTAAGAGTCCAGAAAAGCTTTTTTTCAAAGTATGTAAGTTATTTCTCATAATTTTCAGGAATCTATGTAGTACAGATTTTTACATAGTACTAATCCCTGCAAATTTGCTGTCTTCCACATGGTTGAAAAGCAGCATCAGCAGGAGTGATGCCTGGCTACCACTTTTTAGATTTAATGAGGTTGTTTCAAATCTGTCTTTAGTCTTCATTTGATTCTGGAGTTCTACAAATCTGTTCATGATTGAACAGTTGTTCCTAAGCATGCCTAGTCATCCTTGTAAAGCTTTTTATGGACCCCTAGCTGAATGTCCTGTTTGTGTGTGTGTATGTGTGTATATACTCCTGCAGATAAATACAACCCAAATAATCCCATTGTGTAGTCTTTCTGCAGAACTGAACTGGGAACCTTGGTATACTGTGTGTGTTGTACATTACATTGTGTTTTTGTGATACAATAGAATGTTGTTTTCAAGAAGACCATCACCTGGAGTCTTGTAAGAGCTGTTCCTAAGTCTAAATTTTCTTTTAACAAGTTCTTGATTGGTTTTTCATGGCTTTTTCCCCCTCATTAGTTGTATAGACCTAAGCTAACTTTTAGTAGTTTGGAGAACAAACAAGAAAGAGCACATAAAAAAGGAAAGGAACAAGATGTCTGCATACAAGCCTACATTTAAATTTTGAGGATACAGGTAACATAAATCTGTGTCTTGTCTTTAATGTAGCCCGAGTCAGATCCCCGGGTCAATGGCGCCTCCCCCTGTGCTTCACCCCAGCACTCTGTCCTTGGCTTCCCGCTGGAGCAGGACACAGGCTCACAGTTCCATCAGACAGGTGAGTGTTCACATCAGATAATGTGCTCATGGGCCCATAGGTGACTGCTGGATAGCTTTGTTGGCACCTTCTGGAAAGATTTCTAAATCAAAAGGAGCAGATCTTTGCGATGCTTCTCCTCAGTGCAGCTGGAGGTGTTGCTTCCTCACACTTGTGAAGGGCGGCAGTGTCCCAAGGATCCACGTGACTCTGAATTACAGACTTTTGTTGATAGACTCCTTGGTTCCATCTGTTCTCACCAAGAGCATTTACTGGGCAAATCCATCCTCACTGAAAGGGGAACCAGACTTCATCAGACTGAAGTGGCCAAGAGCTGTCTGTCCTACAGTACACACATGGACCCCTGTCAGACACAGGACCAAATGTCCAAATCATGTAATCTACACTTGCTGTCTGCTTTAAAAATTCTTGTGTAACCTCTGCTTATGCTGGTATTTTGATGTTCCCACTCCCAAAAGGTTCACATCTTTAGGAATAACTCAATATTTATGGGTACAGGCTCTTGCGCATAAAGGGGTTTCTCTCTTGAAAGAATATTTTAAATTCTCCAGCATCAGAACTCATTAATTTCACCAGGAGTTACCAGAAATAACTATAGACCATTTCATGGTCAAAAGTAGGGGAAAAAGGAAAATATTTTTCTCAAATTATCTTAGGTACAAGTTCCACCTGTTTTGTTTTTTTTTTTTTAAGCCATGTGTTATAGATTAAATATTATTTTGTTTCTGTAGAAAACGGGAAAAATATTCTGAACATTTTTCATTCAGCATTAACATATGTTTTTACTTTATCTGGAGAAACACTGAACTTCTTGGAGTCTGATTTCATGCAGTAAAAAGATGCTGTCCAATAAAACTGCCGACAACACAGCCAGTTATATTCCCTGACCGTTCTCTTGGCTAAATTTAACCATCATTTTTCAAAGACATGGCAAGGAGGATTTTAGCACTACTGAAAAGGCTGGTACATATTGAATAAAGACCACTTAAAAGATAAATGCTGGGATTTTTTCAGAGGAAAAATGGTGTATTCACTCTGAAAGTTACATGACAAATCATCTGCAATTGGAATAGAATTTTAATTGAGAAGCTACTGAGTTTAATTCCATCATCTTGTAATTTTATTTATTTTGACCATAAATTTTTATATACTGTTCCGTGCTGGTAACTTCTAGTGAAATCCTGGATGCAGTGGTTAAGTTTTAATAAAAGAGAAATTAATACAACAACAAATCAATAATGTAACTTTCATGTCTACTCCCAAGGCTAGCAATTATCAATGATAGTTCCTGCACAGTACAAAAGTGTCAGGTACTCTTTTCCCTGGAAATACACAGGAGTATTTACCTGGAAGTTTGGCTAAGAATGCCTTTTAGAATGTTGTTGTCCTTTTTTTTCTCCTCTTGTTACAAAATTCCTGTTTTTGTTGTCATATCTGCAGATGACTTGTTAGTTCCACCTCATGATACCAACACAGATCTAACAGATGTTATGGAGCAAATCAACAACACATTTCCAGCTTGCTGCTGTAAGTTCATCAAAATATATCTATGAGAATCATATTGAATTTGAGATGGTCTTTTGGAAAAAAAAATAAAAATCATTCTTGTGGTATTGACTAGGAAAGTAAATATCTCTGAGGATATTTCTTGTGTAAATATGCAAGCTATATAATTCTGTCCCTTAAAATTCCTCAACAGACACTATTTGTGAAGGTAGATAAATGTTCTTGTTTTAAGTGGAAGCAATTCACTATAAGAAAAGCCAGCAGCTCAATGTGGAATTTTCAGCAGTGCCCACATAAGAGGAAGGTCAGTAGCTGCTGATAAAAACCTTTTGTGAAACTTAAGTGAATTAAGTAGATTCAGAATTTCTGAATGCAGTTTTTGTAACAAAGTTTGAAAAAAAAAGTCCTTACACTAATTACTGAACTAGTTATTAAATAGACCAGAGGACATCTGAGAATGCAGCACATAACACCTTTCCCTGCTTAAATGCATTGGAAGTTGATGTTTTATTCAGTGTCTATTAAAGAGAGAACAAAAGGAAAACCAGCTTGTTCCTATGCATGTCTTTTATCAGCTGACATACATTTCCACTGATCCTCCTCCTCCTTCCAGTGTCTTTGTACTTGCAAATGTGAGGAGCTGTCTCATGTATTTTGGTGGGTTTTGTAAAATACATTTATGCATATACATGTATGTATATACACGTCTTTATATATATATATATTTCAGCTCTTTTGCCTTAGAAAAACAGTAGTGAAAGCTTTGATATATTCTCAAAACTGTTGAAAGATTCAAATGAAATGTAACAATAATGGTCAGTTTTAAATGGCAAAGGTCAGAGAGTGGCTGTTCATGCACAGTCCTTTTGGAAGCATCGAGACTCAACTCTGCTCTTTGGAAAGCTCTGTGAACCCTGTTGCAATACCCCTTTTATCTCTTGACCATATATTGTTTGGCTGTGACAAACTACATCACATAAGGTGCACCTTGCGTGTTTTTAAAAAGAAAATTGTGTTCTACTAAAAAGGTCTTGTTTCAGCTGTCTTTTTTGATTTTTGATGAGCTTAAAAATTCAGAGCCCCTTGTTCTGCAAATTAAGGATTTCATTCTAAGGAGCATCTCATTTGAAGTCAACATCTAGTGCAGCTGCTCAGCACACCTTGAGGGTGTGTGTATACAAATCAATATAAGGTGCAACTCAAGCATTTGTTCTTGGTTTTGCAAATTACTGTCTTGCTATAATTACTATACAGCTACATGGTCATTTGGCCCAAATCAATTTAAAGTAAATTGCATTGGTCATGCTGGCTGTTCTCCAGGACTGTAAAACAGAAAAAAAATTCTCTGATTCCATGAACAAACACCTTGAATGAGACAGAAGAATACTGCTAGTGAAAACCATGGCCCATGCATATTGTGTAGTCTGTCTGAGCATTTAAGATTAAAAGAAGGCAAATTTCATGTGACTTTTTCCCTGTTGTCAGGCTAAACCACCTTGCCCCAATTAGTAAGTACTACTTATGTTTGCTCTCATTCAGTCACTCTATAACATCTTTTACTTGGGAGTAAATTTTTTTTGACTGTCAGGTTCATATCTTAAATGTTTTAGAAGCCTGGAATGAGGATTATGAGTCTGCTCTTCCCAGCAAAGTGCATTACACTCTGAGTTTTGCTAAGGAAGACAGATACTGTCTGTCATTAAGTCCATCATCTTTTCCTGTGGCCATTGGAGAGGGATCTCTCTTCCTGGCCAGACAGTTGTCAAATCTGTTCTGTAAGACTTCAAATTATGTAAATTCCATGGACTCTCTAGGCAGCATGGTATTCCTAACCTTAAAAAATAACATCCTTAGCCTCTTTGTTATACCCAAACTCAATTTTATCAAAACAACCTTCATATGAAACATCTCATGTCCAATTATTAACAAAACAAAAACCAAGAAGTAGAAAACTTCGTCCTCTTCTTTACTTGTCTCTTCTGCCATGGCCAAAGCCTCTATCAAGGAGTTAATAGTATCTGAGCCTTATGCAGATAATTTTTATCCCATTTTGACTGTTTAACAGAGATAATTGTCTTACTTGCTTTAATTGTTTTCATGGATTTCAGGTTATAATTTGTCTTGAAATCTGTGTATTTATATCAAATATCCTTTATGAAGCAATTATTTATATAGTAAGGCCAACAATGCCTTCAATGGTGGTTTTAGTTGTTTTGTGGTTTGTTGTTTGGTTTTGGTTTTTTTTGTCCGTTGAGATCCACTGATCATGGATATAATTCCCCCTTTTCCTTCCTTGTTTATGTCATTGGTCCTTAGAAGTAGGCAGGTGTACAACACTGCAGAAGTCTTGTCTGTGCATCTCAGTGATGCCCAGAACAGTGAATTTTAAACAGATGTTACTGTAACACAACACTTGGGGGTTTCTGTGGCTACAAATCATGAAAGTGAAACAATTCTTATTAGCTGTATCACTATAATGCTATAAAATTACTAAAAGTAAGTTTGTGAAGAATTAAACCACTAGAACATATTTCTAATTAAATGTTTAGTCTTTTAAAGATAAGTCTTTTTTTTCTTCTGTAGTATGTATTTTCCTAATAGTAACTTTGTTTTTAAACTGTCAAAATGCAGAATCATGTGAATTTCTAACTTTTTTTTTTTTCTATTTGCAGCAAGTTTCAGTGGCAGACCACAGGTATGAGACATGTTTACATACTTGCATAGGCATTGGAAACAAAGCTAGTGAAAAGTTCCATTAAAGCGAAGGGGCTGGGGTGGTTTTGTCTATGTTTTTTTCTAGAGATCTATTTGAGAGCTAGACTGATACAACAGAAAGGCCAGATTCCAGAATATCATAGGTAATAGAAAATTTCTACTAGTTCAAGCACTGCCACAGGTTCTGTAGGTTCTACATGGAACCTGCTTGCATTTATTGGGACCAATTATCTTGCAAGATCAAAGCTGGTTCTTGCAAAGAATATGTCCTTATGTCCTTGTGTCCTGGTGCCCACAGCTTCACCATCAGAAGCTGTGGGCACCGTGCACAAGGATCAGGAGCCACACAGCACCTTAGACACTAGATTAAGCTGTCTGTGCTGAATAGGCAACCACTTCAAGGACTGCAATATTGTAAACTTGGATTTCTTTTAACTGTATGCCCCAGTTCTTGCTGAGTCTCAGGCCAATACATGTAAATTTTTAAAATACATGGCTTTTGTAAGATGACGTCACAGTCCTGAGCTGACTGAGCCCAGAGCAGTGAGAAGTTTCTGTGTGTGCCGACACGTGGTACTGATGTTGTTCCTCATCACGACAGGCCATGTGAAGTGCTCATTGGGATGTCAGCCAGTGCTTCCTGGCTTGCAGTTCTGCAACCTGCCGGCCGCGCGTTCCGCCTCATCACAAACCTGCACGGGACCCTGGGACACGCCGTGCGCTCCGACCGCGTGTTCTACTTGAAACAGTACAACACTGAATACCCAAAGACGAGGATGTTGTTTTTATAGTACCTCCTTTCTTTTTTTTTTTTTTTTTTTTTTTCCTTCTTCCCTTTCTATGCAACTGTAAATTAACAAGCAGTGGAATATTTGTCACTGATTTGTATAAATATACAGCCAGGGGAAAAGGGGCAGGGGCTTTATATACGTTCTTTTTGATAATCGTAAAGAGAACTGCATAAGGAGTTTGGAGCAAAACGTTACATTTATACATTCCTTTCAGCTCTTTGCTTTTGCATTGTAAAATACTCTTAGTTATATTCTCATACATGTAATATTCTATACTGATTATTTATATGCTAGCCATCTGACCACACAGATTTCAGAATATCCTTGCATTATTTTCAGCATTGGCATATGAAGTTCCCATAATCTGCATTATTGTTACTGGTTAACAATATTGGGTGCAAGATACAATATTTTAATTCAGTTTAACAAGGTAAACTCTCATTTCAAGTCATAAGTAGTATTCTTATGTACCTAAGTGGTATTTTTAACTTTCTTTTCATTATTTCCAGCCAACACTCCATTTGGAGGATTATTTTTATTAAGCCTTACTTTACTTTGAATCAGGAGATAGCTAAAAAGAGGACTTAGTTCTTACTAAAACCAACTTAAGCTATCCTCTAAGTTAGTGTAATCTTTCCCAACTTTGTTCAGAGACAAAGCTTTGCTGTTCCCTGCTGGGCCAAACTTGCTTCAAGTTTTGGAATTTAGTCTATGAAGTAAAGCTCATTTCTGTGAGATTCCTTTCTTTTGTCTGCCTCTTGGAAATGAAGAGACAATTAGAAAGCCCTTTCCAATACTATTAGCAACAAAACTTCCTCCAGAACTACAGTGCACTTAGATGTTATCATTTGGCATTGTAATCTTGCAGATCATCCTTATCTTTGAAATAATTTATTTATGTACTTTTGATAATTATGGGCAAGTTATGGCACTGATGAGCTGATCTGTAGTTTAAAGATTATCATAAGAGATTTTACTTCCTTCACAGGGTTTACAATGCTGCATGAACACTTGCTTTAATTCTAGAACATACCTTTAATTGGTAAAACTGCATGCAATATCTTTCATGTATAGTAAAGAGAAAAAAAAGCTGTGTTGTTCTTAATTATCACTGAAGGAAAAAAACAAACTTAAAATAGTATTGAAAGAGGTGTAAAATTCTCTACTGCTATTAAAAAATGCTAGGGGACATTAAAAGAGCAGGTCAGGAATTTCCAATGTTTTGTGAAGTTTTGCTAGCCAGACTGTCCTGCACCCACAGTATTTACTCCTGAACTGCTGCTGCTCAAGGAGTGATTCAGGCACAGTGTTGACCACCTTCTACTGTTGGCACCAGTGCCAGTTCTTTCTGACCCCTTTGGCAAGTCATTTAACCACTCTGCCTCTGTTTTCCCATCTGTAAAATGGGGGTGATAGTGCTTTTACCTCTCAGAGGTGATGTAGGACTTAGTGTCTGAAAAACACTGTAGTAATGCTAAGTGTTAGTCTTGAGCAAGTGGAGCAAAGTTGTCAAGGTGAGACAAGAAGACACTGGCTCCTATTAAAATGTAATGTAGTTTTTCTGAGAAGAAAAAACCCCAGATTTTACAGAAGAGGAAAGCCATGACCACCTTTCTACCTCAGACCTATCTTCATAAGTAGTATTGGAAATAGCTTTATATTCTGTTCTCTGCAAAGTACTTGGCTTTTATCAAGCTACATAATTCTCTAGGCAAAGAATCTTTAAAAATATTCCCAACATAAGTATAAAAAGAAATCAGTAGTGAATTTGGTGGGTTTTATTTTTGTTCTGAATATGAGGTTATGTATAAAGTTGTTTTTCTGCCTGTGTTTGTATGCATCCCTTGTCCTCTGCTGCCAAGTAAATGCTGCTTCAAACACTACATTGTAACATTCTTCCTCTGAGACAATAATAAATAAAAGAAATATATTGCAGTAACATGAGAAAAAGTATGTAGTTCTTCCAAAATTGCCAAAATTTAGCAATCTTCTCTTTGCTAAATTCTGAAAATTTCATTCTGAAGATTAACATGAGCAAGCTGTGATAGTCAATTTCTATGTTGTAGCTTTTTCTCTGTGTGGTTTGAGGTTTTTTTCTTCATAAATCTTGCATATTTTCTTCACTTTTCCATCCTTAGTGATTTTAGTCTGGAATCCTTCTCAGTTTCATGACAGATAGTAAATCTGATCACTGAGAAGCATACTGCTTTTTCTTTTTAAATGTTCTGTATATGTATTACAGAGCAGTAATAATGCATGAAGCTGTGTCAAATAGGAGAACTGTAAATTAGTCTTCAGGTTTTTGGTGGCTTTCAGTCAACATGCTCAGCTGAACCACAGCATTAGGTATTCAGTCAGAAAGTATATTTTCAACATTCTGCTGGTTTTTAGGTATTTGCATTAATGCAAATGATGTTAATGACTGTGTTAGAATTGCTACACTTCTTGAAAAAAAATGTCCAAAGCCCTGACAATTCTGTTTCCTTATCATAACAGTTAGCACTGGTTTAACATTTACTTGTTTAGTTTTGTTAGTTGTTTTTCTTTTAACTCTAACAAATGTCAAACGTAAGTGTCAAAGTGATGACCTATTCCCTCAGTTTGTGAAAGGATGGCTAACAAATAAGTTGTAGAGAAATATCATTATTTAAGGGATTTAGCAGTTAGCAATGAATTTAACTACAGAAATAGTAACATACCAAGTCAAATTAATGCCTGTATTTAGAACAATAAATGTGTCTTAAGAGGAAGAGACTACTAGATTAAAGCATGTATTAAACCACACAACCTGTAATTTTAAAAGAGTAAACATTTTAGTTATATGTTTGTAGAGTAGGAGGCAGCAGAAGAGAGGGGTATGGATCAGTAAAAGGCCTGACTTTGGGAATAATTTATGAAAGTGCTTCTATCCACAAGTTGTATCCTCCGTACTTCAATTGCCAAGGTAGCAGGTGCCAGAGTTCTGTGATGCTGCCACCTGTAAGGAAGGTACTCAGCTTGAAAATCATCCTTCAGTGCTGTGCCACAAAGGTCCTGGCCCTTGAGAGGGGGAAGAGAATGGCACCCACTTCTCACCAGCCACAGGGCTTGTCTCAAGGGTGTTGGGGACAGTGTGGCCACCTCTGGTCCTCCATGCACAGTGCAATGGTGAGCACTTCCTCCCTTCACCCAACCTTTAAGCACTAACCAGCCTCTTGTGCTGTTATTCTCTCAGGCCCAATAAAGCCAACCTGATACGTCTCATGAGAAGGATTATGACTCAGTCCAAAATATGCATCTATGCAAGACATCAGGAGGGACACCTCCTGCACAGCCCAGAATGGATGGATTGGTTGATAGCATTATCAGTTTAAATTCTCATTAGAAAACACTCTTAAACTGTATTATCAACATGTCAGTTTGTTTTTTCCGAGAAGATGCAACATTGATGCATCTACTTAAAATCAGAGGGTAGAAATCCTTCTGCTATTGGGGCTTCATCTTCAGGGGAACTTTCACAGTGAAACAACCATCTTAGTAAGGGTGGTATTATTTCTTTTTGGACCAAGAGAAGGCTCCTCACATGTTCAAAACCACAATAGATTATGAGACACCAGCCCTGCTAAGTCATAAATACTAGACACAGACCATCAGTATGCACATGACCATCTGTGGCACCTCCCTGTCTTGGGTCAGGGGTTCTGTCCTCTCTTCTGTTATTTCTACAGTTGGGAAAAAGCCACCAACAACACAACCAACCAAAAAACAACCCCAGAAGCCTACCACATGACCAAATTTAGAAAACAAACAAACTTAAGTTCAGCCATATTAAAAATACATTACTGTAATGGGCAAGTTTTGGATTTATGCAGAAGACCAAAATATGAAGTTTCCCTAAGAAAAGCCTTCATGAAGGCATTTTTTTTGTAGCACTGCAAAACTGAAAAATGGATTCTGTTTCCTGTCACACAGAAATGAAGATGTCATGCCATATGGCTGAGAATTCTGTTCCCACAACGGCAGCAGTAAAATCAGTCTTACAAATCCTGGCAAGGTGTAAATTAGTAACAGTGGGGTATGAAAAAAAAACTAAACAACTTTTAGAGGGGAAAATAATATTTGAGCAGAAAGAGATCTCTTGCATCTTAGAAGCAAAAAAAAAAACCTCTCAGTAATTATCAGCTGCTGTGTTCCTCAAACAATGTTCTTGAGCATAGAAAAGGTGAAATCATTCTTGGCTCACATAGCTTTGGGAACATATCTTCTGTCTTTAGTGCCATTTTCATCATGTACCAGCAAAAAGTACAGTCCTTACCACTTAAATTAATAGATAAGAAAGAAGACTTGCTGCATGCAAGTGCAGCAGCCACCTTCAGAAGGGGTAGGTAGTGTTTTCATCAGCTTTTCTAAACACCTCTGAGACACCAGGAGTGGGCTGGCTCAGCTCATTTTCTCAGGCATCTCAGCACTGCAGCAAACTGGCACAGCCAACACAAAGGTATCATTTAAATTGAAACCTGCTCTGTTAGTATGCTTATTAAAAGTAGAATCCAGGAGAGCTGCATAGAATTACTAGCTGTGCTAGTCTTGAAATAATTGGACAGGAGAAAAAAATTAAAAAAAACCTCACACACCACTTCAGCATCTATGCTTTGCTATCTGTCCTCTCTCATTGTCGTCTCTAAATTGTATTTACAGATTAACTATTCATGCTCTTGTTAGCAACACTCTTTATGCAGTCAGATAAACACTGAAAATGTCCGGTTTTCTGCCTGAGGTGGGTTGACCCTGGCTGGATGCCTGGTGCCCACCAAAGCTGCTCTATCACTCCCTTCCTCAACTGGACCTGGGAGAGAAAATACAATGAAAGTTCATGAGCTGAGCTAAGGACAGGAGAGATCACTCACTTAACCCATAAATGAAACTGTATACCTTAATACATCTCTTAATAAATAAGGAACAGACAGAAGATACAGTAGAAACTGCCACTGACAAACCACATCACTAATTTAAGTGCAAACAGAGGATTACCTAGATCCTCTTTCTTGAAGATCAAAGTGATATTTACCGTCTTCCAGTCCTCAGGCTCTTCTTGTTTCCCATGGCCTTCCAAAGGTAATTAAGAGCAGTCTTGCAATGGTATCAGCCACTTGTCACAGCCCTCCTGGGTATGTCCCAACACATCCCATGGGCAGTTTGTTCAGTGCATCCAGTTTGCTTCAGTGATCCCTAACCTGAATTTTCAGCAAGGAGGAGGACATCTCCCTTGCTCCAGACACTTATGGCCAGTCTTACTAGTAAAGACTGAGATGAAAGAAGGGATTCAGTATCTCAGACATTCCTGGCCCTTTGTCACCAGGTCCTCTTCACCAAGTGGGCTCATGTTTTTCCCAGCCTGCTTTTTTTCTGCTGCTGTAGTCATCAAAGTGATTCTTTACATCTTTTGTATCCCATATCAGGTCTTGGCTTTCCTAACCCTCTCCCTGCTGAACTGGGGGGTATATCTGAATCCTTCTTGGTTCCCGAACGGACTGAAGCCTGCTCTCCTGAGACCCAGGGAGGCAATCCTGCTTTTTGCCTTAATCCCTTTGGAATCCTGAGCACTGTCATCTCATGGTCACTGTAGCTGCAGCAGCCTTTAACCTTCACATCCCTTTCCCATTCTTTCTTTGTGAATAGGAGGTCCAGCAAGATCTTTCCTCTCACCAGATTCTCAGTCATTTACATGAAGAAATTGTCACCAGTATGCTCTAAGAAATTTTCCCTCACCAGTTAGTATAATCCTTGCATGATGTCCTGAAAAAATCTTTTGCCAGAGAATGTCCATACATGAGTAGAGGACCTTTTAAACACAGATGCTTTGGCTGCTTTTGTTTAGTATCTCTGAAAGTATTTTGGTGAGCAGTTGTGAGGAGTCTAATGAATGGCAGCAACACCCAGACAACTAAAAACATCCAGCTGTATTTCTGTCTCTCCAGTGCCAGCAGCCCCTTTGGAATGGAAAGTGTGGCTCTGACCTACTTGCTTTCAACAGACTATAATTACAGCACTTATCAATTTTCTATTAAAATACAGACATGAACAAATAGAAAACCTGAGTGGCTGAAACATGAGCAGAATAACAATGTTATTTCATCCCCTAAATCCCAGTTCCTGCAAAGATGATGCTTGTAGGCTGAAAAGTAAAACCAGTGAAATGACAGTAAACGATCAGAGTAACAGTTGAGTTTATTATGAAATACTAGTCAGACTTGATACACAAACAGTATTTGTCAGTCTGTTGCTGTCATGGTTTTAAAGCACTAGCTAAAAAATTACTAAAAAACTTACTCATTTCTTGCTCTGAGATATGGATTAGAAGAAGGGCACAACAGACTTAAAAGGAATAAAGAAAGTTTATTAACAAAACTACAAGGATAAGAAGCCAGAATAAAACCTCCAGAAACCCTTTTCCCCCACCACTCAACTATTCTCTTGTCTGATTGACAACATAGAGACAAAACTTGGTGGTTAAAGCAGTCTCAACTATATAATAGTCTTTTCATCGGTCTTCGTAGAGAAAAAGTTCTATTTTGTCATCTTATAGAGAGTTTTTCACAAGAAAAACGGATTTTTTTCATGGTTTTCTATTTTTCTGATGCCAGCCGCCCGGAAAACTCTGCCATCAGTCTTTTCTTCCCATTTCACACTACTCTGAGGTGTGTTCATGGGTTATGAATTTAAGGGGTGTCATTTTAAGGGTGAGTTATTAAAAGGCAAAAGTTCTCTACATCTGTCTCTCTGATCATCTCTAGGAACAGAAGTTTTCTCTTTTCTTCTTAGGGGCCACAAGTCTTTAGCAACTCTCACTTCTCTGTTTTTGTTCCAGCATCTCATAGGATCACAACTACTTCACTATTTGCTCAGCTTTATCAATGAATTACTTTTGCTCAGATTTACACTTTGAAATACTTCATTCCCCTCAAAATACCTTTTCATGAATTAAAGGAGTTTTTTTCAGAACATTATTGTCCATCTCCATAGCTTTAACAAAAGACTATTTCAGCTAATTAAGGCATCTCCTTATTTTCTTCCCATGTGAGGCTTGATTCCTTCCTTCACTAACTTTTATTGTCTATGTTGTCTCTCTACATGTTGATCACTCTCTCTTCCTCTCTTGGAAGAAGGATTAAATCTGCAGGTCTCATCTGGGTAGTGAGTGTTAAAATCTTGCTCAAGCCACAGCAGGTATTCAGGGTGCCGGGTTTCAGCTCAGCAGTGCCCAGAGCCGGGGAGACCCCCCTGGGAAAAGCTTCAGCCACCCCGAAAGCTTCCCGGGAGGCTGCGGCAGAGCCCGGCCCGGCCTGGGGCTGGGGGGAGCCCCGCAGGTTCCATCTCCTGCCCGGGGACCGCGGCAGGCCCAGCCCGGCCCAGCCCGGGAAGGGGAAAAGCCCCGCAGGCTCCATCTCCTGCCCGGGGATCGCGGCAGGCCCAGCCCAGCCCGGGAAGGGGAAAAGCCCCGCAGGCTCCATCTCCTGCCCGGGGACCGCGGCAGGCCCAGCCCAGCCCAGGAAGGGGAAAAGCCCCGCAGGCTCCATCTCCTGCCCGGGGACCGCGGCAATCCCAGCCCAGCCCAGGAAGGGGAAAAGCCCCGCAGGCTCCATCTCCTGCCCGGGGACCGCGGCAGGCCCAGCCCAGCCCAGCCCGGGAAGGGGAAAAGCCCCGCAGGTTCCATCTCCTGCCCGGGGACCGCGGCAGGCCCAGCCCAGCCCAGCCTGGGCCGCACGGCCGGGGCAGGGGACGGGAGCCAGCTGGAGCTCTGTTCCCTTTCACAGCCAGGAAACAAAAAGAGAGAAATTCCCGGGCTTAGGTTTTTAAAGGGTGATGTTCACAGGTTGATCTCACCTTTCAATGGCCAAAACTACCGTTAATTTTTCAGAAATGGCCAGTTATTGGCCAGGAGAAAGAACTCCCATCAGCCTCCAGCAGCTTTAACTTCTGTAGGTACCTCTTTTTTTTATTTTTTTTTTTTTTTTTTCTTTCTTAAATGCAGATCCACACAGCCGCCTAGACTTGGAACCTCTTCCTCCCCAGAATGTCTGCTTGCTTGCTGTGACAGGAAAATTAGTGATAGCTTTAGCAGAAGAGAATTTTTTTTTTTTTATTTTCAAACTCATCTGATTTCTCAAAGTGCAGATTGTACTACCCTTGTACTACCTGTTTCATGGCAAGGGCCTGTACTGAGTGTCCAAAGCTGGACCCAGCGCCTCAGTATCCCCAGAAAAATGGGAATAGTCAAACCCTTTGATGTACAGATTGGTTTTGTTAGGACACCCTCCCCTTGCTGCCAGAGTACTCTGCATTGGGACACCACATGACCATCCATGGAAAAGGCAGTAGGTGATAGATGAGGCTGCTGACTTCCAGGTTACCCAGCTTGACTCAGAGCTTGGTAGCATTTGGCAGAGAAATTCTTGTGATAACTATTCACATTCTTGTTACTGCAGGCAGTTCGGTTCTCTTTTCCTGCAAATCACAGTACGTGAAACACTATTTAGAAAAATGGGATTAGGAGATAGATATTTCCTAGAATGCCACTTTCATTTAGCCGTTCTTCTTGAAGTAGGATGCCTTGCTTTCCCAGGCATTGACTCATATTGCAAAAACGAGGTTCACATATTTTTTATATAAAATTTAAAAAGCTTAATAGAAAGACAATTAGGAGATAGAAATAAAAAAAAATATACAAATACGGCTGGGTGCCTCGGCATTAAGTTGAGGGCACACCTTACTAACAAAGTATTATCCCTTAAAAGCAGAACCCTACTACATATTCATAAATTCTCATACATGATTCAAACATTTCTCTTAAGTTTTAGATGTTTCTTTGTTTAGTTTTAACTCGCCCCCTTCTTGGCGATCAATCTTCTCGGCGCTGCTGAGTTTCACACTCCCTGATAACTGAAGTGCAATAAATTCCTCCCTTGGAGGATTTGGAGGACTGCTGTCTTCACCTGGATAAGATCACGTAAGAATGCAGGGAGGTTTCTGACTATCTTTTTCAGTCTTTGGGTTATATAAACAAAAGTAATTTTTGCTTTAATACCGTACCATAGCCTAAAATATATATATGTATCATACCACAATTTCTAAGTTTCATCAATAACAGAAATAGAAGGAACTATATTAATATAACAATTTTTTCTAACCTTATACATATAAAATTCATTTTAATATTTGTGAAAAGCCAATAATATAATATATATCTAGAACACATATGTTGGTTTGATTGACTTCTTTCATTCATGTGTCCAGGGACAGTCAACCTTTGAACATTAAAAAGCCAGAAAACCAAACCACACCTAGTGTTTTAATTAAAAGTTATACAGGCTTGTCATGGTTGTTGTTCACTTTATTATTTATGGCATTTCCTGTACCTTAGAAATTACTACTGAGTGGACAAAACCAGAACACTCTCCATTTCTCTGCCCAAAGCAAGGCTCCCACTGGTGCTTCCTAGAAAGTTTGAGTTAAAATAACAACTTGAATGGGACAATGTCATTACACACAGCTAAGTCACACTTCTTAAAGGCTGATTACAAGCACCCTCAAATGTCATCTCTTCTTTACCCTGCTGATTTTAGGGCTCTTTAAGGTTAATATAAACTAATCCAGAAAAAAAAAACTTCCATCACACCTTTCAAGGATCTTTGGAAAAGACATCACTGTACATACAGAAGCTTAAGCCTGTCAGCCTTGTCAGCAGTCACTGCATTTATTTATTAGCTTTTAACCCAGTTGCAAAGGAAAGAGAAGTTTATAGCACATCTATTTCCACAGAGATTGGATAAAACATGGCAGTTTAGTTAATGAGAGTATTTTTTCTTAATCTCTTTTTGCTTGGATAGCTGATATAAATAGGTACTTAAGAAAAAGAGGGGTTTTTTTCCTAGTTTCTAATAGTGATATTATGCCCCTCTCTAACAAAATGCACCTGGTAAACCCATCTACACCTTCCCTACACCCATCTACCTTCCTTCCTAGACTGGCAGAAATGACAAGGCAAAAGTCAAAAATATTAATACTGTAATAAAGCAGATGTAAAAAAATCAGTCCTGAGGACTGCCCTTCCAAAAGGAAGCGCCTTAAGTAGTAACACCAAAGATAACATGGCATTATTTCAGTTATACATATATATACACATAGTATGTTACACTTTTTGTATATACACACACACTGGAGACAACTGTATAAAAAAGGACATGATACCAGGGAAAGTTTCTCCCTGGGGCTCACCCCTCCCCATTGAGGGCTGTCTCCCCTCTCAGGACAGGCACTACTGGTCCCTGGAGGCTCCCACCCCATCAGGCACTCCAAGGCCTTGTCCTCCCCACCAACCAGCAAGACAGGAAGGGAGATATCCCAGTTTAGGCTCCCCATCCTCAACCTGGGACCACTTAATATTCTAGTTCAGCAATGCTCGAAAAGGAAAGCTGTGTTTATCTGGTGTGTATTAGCAGCATAATGGCAGTAATTAAGTAATAATCACCTTAAAAATGTGCTCTTATCTTAGAGCTTGAGAAAGAACAGAGACTGAAGGCTGGGGCAATTATCTCCTGCTTTAGCTCCAGGGAAGCAAGCACTGCATAAGCATTCATATCAAAGTCAGTAAATAATTTGGCCAATTACCTATTCCCACATCACCCTTGAAGTTTCTTGATTGAAGATTGCAAACATTTATGTTTAGCCTTCAGCTTAGTATTTAGAGTGCCATATAGGAACTGAACCTGCATTAAAAATTTATCCCTGAGTTACTGCAATACAAATACAAAAAAGTCAATACAATCAGTATTTATGTCTCTGTGAGCACAGACTTGTAAAAAAACCACATTTTTTGTGTTACCACTAACCATCTTTTATACATAAAAGCACAGGGTCTGTGATAGAATTAATTGCCCTTTCAGCTCCCCAAACACCTTGATTTGGCAGTGTGGAGGCAAATTTAATGTACATATTATTATAGCTGATAAACTATTCATTTTATAATTACAGCAAGGAGTTTCAACACACACTGAAATATTAAGTTTTTCTAGACATTTCTTTACTGCTATCCTTCTCCCCCAAGAAGCCCTAAAAAATATTTTGGGAAGAGATGGGTATCTCCTGCTTCATCTTTCCTGCAGTGCACAAAGGGCAGAACACACTCACTCTGTGCCAGTTTGAGTGTGTGCTTGGGAATGATTCCTGCACCTTCCTTCTCGTATTTCAGCAGCACTATAATTTACTGCACATACCTTTAGTCAGAGCCAAGGAATAGATTTGCCAACCCACTGTCTCCCTATGACATTTGCAATAGTCTTAAGCAGATTTAAAACAAATGCATCTGCAAAAGTGTCAGCAAAAGCCAAATTTGTGAGTAGTTAAATACATTCTAGGCCAGAAATTTGCCTTTGTTGTCAGCAGACAAGAAAAAAAAATAGGATCTCTAAGAAAAAGAAAAAAAAATCAAATTGAATTTAAGGTAAATCAATGGCACTGATATGGCATTAGCAGGACAGACTTCTCAGAGACACTCTTTCTGCAAGGACTCTAAAAGCAGACCTGCAGTCTAGCTGTGGGTTCTGGCTATTTGGGCATTAAGAACTTGCCATCCGTGGCTGCAGGTTTCCTGTAAGGGCGCTGGACTTCTTAATGGTAGATTAATTTCTTAGGTATAGAATTTCTCAATACAAAACATTTGCATGGAAATAATTTGAAAAACCCAAACATACAAAAAGTCTAAATGAAGAACTATACTGGCAAGATTAAATAATGAGCAATGTAGGGCCCAGACTCTAAAACTGTGGTTCTCAAGCACTCTACCTTTGCCAGAAGGCAGCCAGCATCTGGAAATTAAGATTCATATGACAATATAGACATGATCACATCAGGGAAAAAGAAAGATTAAACCAAGAAAAGTCTAAATGCAATACTAATCTTGCTTGTGGTTTGCTTTAGCCCTCAGCTTTTTACACACCTTGCCCTATCTTTTGTAAAAGCCCCCTGTTTATACCTGTTAATGATCCCCTTCTCATTGGTAATGCATTCATACTCCTGCTGTTCTCTCCAGAATTGGTGGCACTTACAAGATTTTATTAAGGAATTAATCTCAGAAGCTTTTTATTTCCAGTTTTTTTCTTATGCTGCAACTACAGATGGATGTTTGACATTAATTATGACCTCTATCTTTCTGAGAGGTTTTTATTCTTGTCACAATGACATACTGCTGTCCAGGGTTAGTAATCTGTGTCAAAACATTTACAGGGTATTTCATGGGTAAGCACTTAATCAGACAGCAAGCAACTAGGTAAAGGCTTAACCAAGCAATTCAAAGAAATGAATGATAATGATTTTAGACTTTGCCAAATTTAACAAAATTTTCTAGTAGCTATTTTCCTACAGCCCTTTTTCATGAGCTCTCTTAAGCCATTGAAATATATAAATATAAACTACATTTAAATGACAAAACAATCATCACTCTAAACATCAACAATCATCAGGCATTCTTTCCTAATAGAAAGAGTTTCTGGGAAAAGTCACTTCATTCAAAAAACAAAACCTAAACCAAAAATCCATCAAATGCATAGACTGAAGACTTCAGGCATTCCATATAAAAAAAAATTGATCCCACTTCAGCCAAGAGTCTAATACTGTACACTAAACAATCACTTCTTATCTGCATTGATTTAAAGCTCTCTTTACTAGTCCTTTTATGAGTTAACATCTCCCTAGGTTGTATCAGGTACATAAGCTGACTCAGATAGTTGGGTTGCCATCCGTGGTGGCTTTTGTAACTGTGACTACCAAGGAGCACCAAGATAATGGAAGGACTGGAGCATCTCTCCTGCAGGGAAGCACTGAGAGAACTGGGACTGTTCAGCCTTGGGAAGAAGGGCACCAATGTATGTAAGTACTTGATGGGATGGTCCAAAAGGACAGAGTTTTCACTGATGCTCAGTGACAACACAAAGATCAATGGGCACAAGCTGAAACACAGGAGATTCCTTCAGAACATCAGGAAAAATTTCCTTATTATGAGAGTCTCCAAGTGCTGGCAGAGGCTGCCCAAAAAGGTTGTGAAGCTTCCATCCCCAGAGATATTAAAAACTGTATGAGTAACTAGTTCTGGGTGGCACTGCTTGAGAGGGGAGAGGATGTTGGATAAGATGACCTCCAGAAGTCCGACTTCAACCACTCCATGAGTCTGTGAAAGTGTCTTAAGATAAAAAACTTTTCTATTTAGACTACTGGAAGGCTTTATGCCACAAATAAGTCTTTGTACATAGTTAAAAAATAGTGAAGTATGAAAAAAATCACCTTGGTCAATAAAGTGCTTCCTAGAAAGAGGCAGGCAGCCCTTTCTCCAGCTCTTTGAATTACTGCACCAGCTTTCTAATAAATCTCCTTCACCCTACCTTCCTGGCTTCATAGATCAGGAAATAACAGCTTTTCAGCCCTTGTCTTTCTTGCTTGTTACTCATGGAAAGTCTTTGCCTTCCTTTTCGCTAGGGCAGATCCTGAACATCAGTGTATGTTGGGAAGGAGGCAGTATCCGAGAGTGACAGTTGCCAAAGTTATAAAATCGCTGGTATAATTTTCATATACCCATTTGTATTTGGCATGGAGAGCTTAACTCAGATTTATTTTTCCCTTTCTTCTCAAGAGCTGCACCAGCAGCCACTCAGCTGGTGGCTCCTATGTCACATACACATATTTCACCACTAGTGACAGTGAGCCACACTCTTCCAGCTGCCTCTCCCTCAGCCATTCCAGGTGCAGTCAGAGCTCCTGGACCCAGTCCCTCATCTGGAAATGATTCAGGACTATATAAGAGGGATGGCAATACAAAAAAAATCCCTAAAACACTTTCAGTTTTTGATAAAGTCTTTATAAGCAAGATAATGAAAGTATAAAATCTGAATAAAAGCCTCAATTCCTATTCCAACCTCTACATTTTCTGTTTTGTGTTTCAGTATCAAATTGATAGACATACAGTGTGCTGATGTGGAATGAAACTAAGATTACTTTTCAGTCAAGTGCCTGCCTCAAGCAGTTTCTCCTCCAGGAAGCCAGATCAATGCTGTATGGACACCCCTAGGAGGGAGAGAGATATCTCAAGGCAGTATCAGACCAAAGCCTAGGGAAGCCAGTAGCTTTGTGCAATGCCCAGCTCAGCTGGACAAAACTAAGTAGTTTGAGGGTCTTCTTTTCACCTGGGTCCCACAGCATCAAACAACTCTTCAGCAGAAAGTCTTCCTTAGCACCCTGCCTCCAGCTTACGACCAAGATGCAGCTCACAATGAATCTGTGAATCTCTACTGAAATGACAAGGGGGAAATAATGGCACCATGCACACAAAGCTGTTGCTTTACAAAGGTGTTATAAATGAGATGATTCTATTTTAAGTCACAAGCATCCCTTCAGTTCCTCCTGCTCTTCCTGGTTGCCCAAAACCAAGCCAAACCCTGGAAGACCACTCAGTAAAAAACTGTGAGAAAAGGTTCTTCAGATTACACTTCTGCTGCGCCCGTGGGAAAATTAATAGCAGGTTAAGCCACAGGCATTGTCAGATCTGCCAGTTGTGAGCTGCAGCTTTTTAAAATAAAGATAACAAAACCACAAAATAGTCCACTGAAAAGGCTACTCCCCAGCCACTTCAGTGCAAACTGAGAACTGTCACTGAAGTACCTACACTGCAAATATCAAAATGGAAAGGAGCCAAAACCCAGCACTCTTTGAATGTCATGGGAGTTTTAAGAGAGTTCAGACCTGATTGCTACAGCACTGTAAATTAGAGACAGTCTCTTGGATTTCACACCATTAAAAGTTCACAGCTATGAGTGCTCCCAGGTGGCTTTGGTTTCAAGAACCTCACTCAAAGGAGTAGTTCTTACCACCTCTTTATTTCAAGCCAGAGAATTTTTGATTTGGGTTTGTTTGGATGTTTTTGAGAAAAATACAACATTCCTAAAACACTTGATTTGTTATCAAATCCCCAACTCCTACCTATAAATCTAATATGATTTGATCTGTGTACAGTCTATTTATTCTATCTCTATTACTAGTAAAGCCTGAAAGGAATCTGTTTTTGCCCTGCAGCAGCAGAAAATCTCTAGATCCCCCAACTGTTTATCATCTACTTTTGTAACTTCATCCTGTAAGACATCAGGCAGCTACCAAAAACTGACCCCTCTTGTAAATTATTGAAACTTGCAAATCATTAGTGCTGGCATCTAAAACTACAAAGTACCAACAGCCATAGTGACAAACAACATGAATTTACTGCAGCCAAAAAAGATTATTTTCAGCTTTGACTTGAGTGTTTTAAATAAGGGGCATAGCAGCAGGCAGTGCTTATGTAGGTAGGATCCAGAGCAAAGAAAGAGCAAACTGAGCCACTGCTCCACCAGGCAGAGCTGGGAAATAGCTGAGCCATCCTAGCTGGACTCAGGTCAGCTGCCCTCACTCAGGGCTTATTTGAACCTCAGCACCTCTTGTCTGCTTGCAGCACTGGCCCTGTCTTTGCTCTTCCCTAACAAAATTTTTGTTTCCTGTTGTCCTGGTTTCAGCCAGGACAGGGTTACATTTTTTGCAGTAGCCAGGAGAGGACTTGACTATGGCTGGGGCACAGATTTTTTTTTTTTTTTGTATGACCTCATCAATTGCCACAACAAGGGAAGGGGACTCACTGTAGCTTCCAGGAAGAAGGGTGCTCCTGCTCTTATTAATATTGATATTGTTAATTTTCTTATCTCATTGGTGTTCCCAGTACATTGTTCTTCTCTCAGCCCATGACCTTTACTTTTTGTGGCTCCAGCTGGAACAAGCAGTGGGCCTGTTTTAGTGAGGTACTGAATTGGAGAATACCACTCCTAAACCATGACACCAGTGTGCTCCTGGCACAACTTCATTGTTTTCTGGGGGAAGGAGAGCTGATGGCTGAGCTGCAGAGTAAAGCTGAATGTCTGCAGTGACTAAGGCAGAGGAGAGATGTATAATGCAGCCCAGTTTTGATGTCTGGGAAAGCACATCTTGGTTCAAAACTCCTATTAGAGCACAACTCAGAGAAGGAAAACCTTCTGCCTTGCTCAGCAAATATCAGATGTTTTTTTTCACCATGCTAGTGCTGCAGTGCCCCTGAGCTGTGTGCCAAGGGTTCCTGACCAGCAATGCTCACTGTAACCTTGCTTCAGCTGCTCAAACCTGACCCTTAATTTTGAGAAGTTTGGTGCTGGTTTTGATTATCTTTTAATTTATCTCTGATAGTTATTCTCCTGAGGGTTGCTTAAACATGCTCCTGAGGATGAGGTTGAAAGATAAAGCACTGAAGATAAAAAGCCTCATGGATTATATTTTTAATTTGGCAAATCTAAATTCCACTGATCTAGATTCAATGAATGTAGCCTAATCAAGTAAAACTTGTTACCTTGCAGGTATGAATGACACATGTATAACATAAAGATACCATTTCATTTTTCACTTGAAGCCTATAAATGTAAATTGTGTATTTCTGTTGGTGAAGAGATGAATAAAAATTACAGAATTAATATGAAAAAAGTCCCAAGAAAACGTGTCACCCCTATCATCATGTAAAGTACATCTGACATACATTGCAGAAAAGTATTTGCAATATAATATTTTCATATCCATGGGGATGTGGAACATCCCAGGGGCTGTTCAGTGTTTCTTCGCTCTTCCTTGGGTGACACCAGCCCTGCAAAACCTCAGATGTGTCAAAAATGTTACAGAAATGTTCTGAACAGGAAAAGGCTGATCCGATGAGCTGTTCTAAAGCTGTTCTAAAGAAATGAAGTGCTGGTTTAATACTTCCAAAAGCTCTGGGATGGGTTGGTTTGCTGTGCTTGTTTCATGCTGTGCAGGAGCTCAGGAGCTGTAAGTATATGCAAGGAACCAGATGAGGCCCAGCAGATTCCATTGGTCTGGGAACTTGAAGCATGCTATTCCAGTCACTCCAGAGCTGGAAGTATGTACTAGAGCTTGGAAAAACACCAAACCAGTCTTTTCCAAGGCAGTCCCCCTACTAGATATAACCAGCTGTTCCATGCTGTTCCAGCTAGCTGCCCTTCAGGATTAATGGATGGCAATGCATTTTGTATATGTTTTTTTCAAAAGCAATAAAGTTTAGAAAGAAGCACCACTCCGTGCTCCACTGTGTAAGTAAAGGCTTCCCATTTTCTGTGAGTTATTTTCCCCTTAGCTGAATAAATACCTCCCCAGTTCAAAATTTAGGGCTGGAATTATTGTTTTGCATTAATGAGATGCTCTTGTAGGATAGATACAGATAAGGTCAGGTCAGCCTCTTAATTTATAAACCCCATTATTCAAGGATTTCTCACATAGGTATAATAGATATTATATGGTGTATATATATGGTATTATGGTATATTGTATTAGGTACATGCTGAAATTTGGGTAGAAGAAATTTTTTGATTAGTTAAAAGAGAACAAAGAGAAAGAATGACTGAGCTGTCAGGTTATATTTGGTGAACATTTGTTACCTTCTTCTCTCTTGGTTATTTACTGTGTATGAACAATGTGTTTTTACCTGTGTTTCATACTGAACTTTTAAAACTGGGAGCCTGCTGATGCCTAAAGCACTCTAGTCTAGAAATACCACATTTTGCAAGTGGGTTGGTCAAAGGATTACATGCAGGTTTTGAAGTTGAAATGAGAAATTCCTGAGTAATGAATGTGGACAAACATTCTACACAATGGCAGACAGCAAGGAGACCAGTTGTGTGCTTGAAAGGAGTTTACTTCTTCTTTGCTGAGAGCAAGGGAGTGACACAAGGCAGTGCTTGGTGCTGCAGCATTCAGCATGGCTCTGGGGACATGCAGTGATGGTCGTGCCACAAGTTCCAGGTGCCCAGGCCTGTACCCAGCAGGGCAGAGCGGGGTTGGTCTGCAGAAAGCAGAGATCCAGGGTTCCAACACGTTAGCCTGGCAGGTACTGACATCTCAGGAGTCAAACCCCAAACAGCCAAAGCGCAATAGAGGCTGTGCAAGGGAGGATCTCCAAGAGAGACTTGCTGCAGCCAAACCTGCAGTGCCAATATTACCAATGGCAGCAGTACTCACCTTCAGCAGAGCAGCTTGTCAGTCTCATTCTGTTTAGATTATCCCAGCACTGTTGCTTCTTGCTTTCACAGTGCCTGCTCTACACAGACAGATGTACTACTTCTCTGCAAGCTCAAGGAGGGAAGTGGGAAGGTCACCTCTTGTATTCCCTTGATTCAGTAGTGCAAAACTGCCAGAGAGTGGCAATTAGTCACACTGCCAGTAGAAGTCATCTGTGTTTCAATACATAATGCATTGAATTTTTAATTTTAGAGAGGTTTTTGTACCATTGTAAGGACAGACAAGAATCCCATGTGATTTTGAAAAATTATTTTGAAGTCTGCACATCTCATGCACCCCCTTCAGCATAGTTTTGTCCTGCTAGAGGGTGTCAGAAAATGTCACAAAACCGAACTGAAGCACCAGGCAAAGTAATAGCTGCATGTTACCTGGAGACCTCAGGTGCTCCTGTTGTACTGTTCACAGTGCCTTCACCAGGAAGCCAGATGTGATACTTTCAGCTAGATGTCCCAGGATTTTCCTATGGTTTCATCATACACATGTATCATCTTCACAGATACCAAGTGATGAAACAGTCTGGAGCAAAGTTCTTGTTTTGACTGTCTGGTTAGTGCTGGCTGTGCTTAATAATAGAAGTCATAGGAACATTGGTAATGTTTATGACAGGAGTCCTGCTTGCTCAGTGAGCATCAGAGTTATGCCACAACCTTCTTGGAGAAATTGTGTTCATTTGGCTCCCTGCTGGTAAGATGTGTTACACATACTCTGCTTCCTCGAGATGCTTAATGATCCCTGACAATAAGCTTTTGTAAATAGGATAAAGGTACCAGTCCCTCTGCATTCAAAGAACTAACATGGGAACCACTTTTGGAACCACTATTTGTATGCGATGACTACAGAGAGAGGACTCTCTTACTCCTGGCTTTTTAGTTTAAGGATGATGTGGTTGGAAAGTCAAGAGTTTTCATCTCTGCTTTGAACAGCATTTTGCTGCTTCCTAAGAACCCTCTGCTGTGAAACTGTACCAATGCTTATAAATTAGCAGTGACAGCTGTGCTAATGCTGACAGAATTGTTAGAAAGCTGCTGTGCACATCAGTCACTTCCCTCTTCTGTGTATTTTCATACTGATGGGAGGCCAAAATGTAATACAATAAATGATGTCCCTCTTTGGCTGGCCCAACTAGTGACGCTGCCTATACAGAAGGAGTTGTGAGAAAATACTTTTAAAATCAGATATAGTTGAAGGTGGTATTGATTGCCAATTACTTGATTTAAACATCTGCAGGAGTCACTGCTGTATGTAAGTGCAATAACCATGGGGAGAGAGGTGAATTAAAAGAACATGAGCTATAAAAATTAGTAGGCTGTTCAAGCAACTGTTGTTGCCATGTCTGGTGAACTGAAGTGTTAAAGAGTCTGATAACCCACAGGGTTAATGCAAATTACCACTTGTATATTGATAAGACTCTCCCTTCCAGGTTTCCAAAAGCAGAGACTGCAAATTAGATTTACAGGTTAATATAACTATAAATGTTTCTTATTTAAACAGTGTTCATGTAGAGATTATTTTGACTGAAATGATAGCTACAGAAGAGTTGTATAATTATCATAAAAAGTAAAAAAAAAAAAGGTAATTGTTCTTAAAACAAGTCAGATTTGTGAAGAATATCCAACGTAAGCTTAATTTCACGCAATTTTGTTCCAATTACTGGTATGTATTTAGAAAATATCTAATCAGATTAGAATTGCTTTAGCCTCTCAGTTCAACTCCAACACATTTTCTGTGATAGCTTCACTTCATATTTTAATTGATTGGCAAATCAATGCAAGCTGTAACTGAGATAATGTTGCAAGGTGATGAAATCAGGGGTATTGAACACTTAGAGCAAAGATGCTACCTTTACTGAATTTTGACCCTTGACTTCTCTTTCTTATTCTCCTGTAATTTCTTCTGTTGTTAATGCTTATATGGACTGGTACAGTTTTGTATTAATTATTGTTACAATACCTCACATTGCTGAATATTTCTATGACTTAGAGACAATGGCACTTCTGACCACAGTATGATTTCTTTCAGCCAGTAGATACATTGCATATGAAACTTCTAACTTTCTGGTTGTTTTTAGTTTTTATTTACTTGACATTACATTTGTCAGAGGTGTCCAGGAAACAGCTCCCAGCTTTTGGTCCATATGGGAACATGTTTGCTGCCATGGCACTGTGGAAGAAGTCCAAGCTCAGAGTCTTGTCCTGGCTTCACTAGTTTGGTAAAACTAGTTCTAGTTGAAAATCCCCCTCTCACCTTTGTAAATGGGAGGTAGGCAACAGTGAGATTTAAGCTGTAGTACCTCTTGCCAAGCAGAGGGTAAATGGGGGGGCTGCTTTCTACAAAGGTGGTCAGTCATTGAGGTAGGTTTGGGTTATCTGGCTTCTGCAGTGGCATTGAGCAGATGGTGGTGATTAAACACCAAATATCAGTGCGGCAAGTTACAGCTGTGCATCAGAACTGTCTCACCTACAAAGCTGTATGTGCTTTACTGTAACCTGCTTGACTGTGGAAGTACCACAAAAGGTGTCCCCGCATGTCTTGGTGCCAGCAGCAGTGCTCTGCTGGGGTTTTTTTACTGCAAACAAGACTGCCATCTGCCATCAGAGTTAAGTCTGGAGAGAGAGTTAAGATTGTGTTCCCAGAGACCAGGTATTAATTTTTTTTTTTTACCAGCAAAAGGTGCTCCAAGTCTTAGACCCAAAGCCTGCTTTTACTTTCTTTTTTTTTTTTTTTCTCCTGAAAGAAGGACAAACAAAGGCCTGCCCACTTGTTGGTTTGCTTTTGACAGGACTTTGACAACCTTGCACACAACAGATTATGCCTGTGTCTCAAGATATAATCCACCTACCCAATCTCAGAAAGCCAGTTATGGAGTAGGGTAAAAAACTAGAGGAATCCAGAGGGGGAGAAACCCCCAAAATTTATTAGCTTTGTGTGGAATTGTTTATTGCAACATGCAGAGGAGTGGCTCCTTAGTCAGCCAGCTGTTTTTGTGTAAGGGAAGAGGAGGGGATGGAGTTTTGGGTCAGCGGAACTGGTGGTCTCTGTCAAAAAGGACACTGGATGAGGCCTTCAGGGCCAGGTCTGCTGCTGGTGAATGTGCTTAGTAAGCCCCAGTGCTGCTCCTCAGTATTTGTATGTCAAGGATGCTGAGAAATGCAGGGGCACTTGGCCAGTACACTCAGTACCCCCTGACTTACAGGCGCTTGTCCGCGAGCAAAGAGTGCACTTCTACTCTAGGACATTTTCAAAATAAAATCATAAAATCCTTTTGCTTTCCAATGGCACATTTGGTTCAATGGGGAAGGGAACAGTCTTGTGTGTACTCAGGGTATTAATGCAGGCAGCCATTCAAGAGAAACAATCATCTTTAGTGCCAACAGCGAGAAGTGCCAATCTCCAGTGAGACAGGGCAGTGTAGAGTTCTGTCAGTCCTGTTTTGCAGCGCTTCCCACACCACCAGCTCAGTGCACTGCCAGCACACAGCACATCTGAAATGCCACAGACATTAATAATGCAAAACATTCCTACAAGAGGCCTAATCCACTGCAAGGATGGGAAGGAACAAGATGTGGGAATGCAGATCTAAGGCAACCAAGTAACTTTGAATCTTTACAACAAGGATACTGTGATGAGGGGGCAGAAATTAAAATTTGTTTTAATCTAAAGAGGCAGTGCAAGTATTAACAGTGAATTATTCATAATCACATGTCACTGCATGGCCTTGCAACAGATTTTCAAGCAGGAATCTTCTCCCATGGCTCTGTTAATGGAGAGATTTCCAGAAGGCTGCAGTTTTGAATTGCTCAGAATTACCTGAAGTGATAGCTCTTTCCTTAGCTTATGAATTAATTCTGATCACCAACTCAATTTATAACCTTTAACTTCTGAAACACCTTCTTCTGCAATTCACTCCCCACAGTGTTCATCTGTAAGCCTACTTTGTAAGTATATATACATAAGCAATATATATAATTTAGGGATTAATTTTTGTCTCTTAACAGACATCATAAGTTTTTTCTCTATTATGTGAAGTGTGATTTTCTGTTTGCATAACAGGTCTTTAATAAGTACAGTAAAAAAAGTATTCCTGAATCCAGTAGCATTAAAACAGTTTATAGGTGTATTTACTGTAATCACCTAGAAAAACAAAGATTTTGATCCCCACATGCTGACCTGGCTACTGTTAGTGACTCTGCTACATGCAAAGTCTCACCAGAGATTCATCTTGATGTTTTTCCAACTGACCTGAATTTTCATATCCACAAATAACTGCAAGCACACAATATTAACATGAAGGAGTTGGAGTGCATTTTTTTCAGCTCGAATCTTTAATTGCTAGGCTTACAATGAAGATTTTTATTGATGGGAATACACTTATGAGTTGTATAGAATATGTTCAGTAAACAGTTGTTTGTTCCAGAAAGTTGGTGCAAAATTTTCATGCTGCCTTAAAAATTCCTCAAACCCCAGACCTGATTTAATTTCTCTGCTTACTCTGAAAAGCTTTCTAAACACTGGCAGCACTTGCCATAAACTTAAAGGTTGCAGTTAAATTATTTTGTAGCTATCCAGTTTGCTCTACCCACTCCATCTGTTAAGAAAGAGTTTTATTTTTCTCTCAAAATGCTCTCTAACTCTTGGAATTTTAAGGATTTCATTATTTTTAGTGCGTTACTCTCTATAAAATTACTCTCAACAATGCTGCACCACATCAAAATGCCTTCACAAAAGCATATCACGAAGCATGCACAATGTAACCCAACTTTCTTGGAGTGGCTCTGTGTGACCTGTGTTGAGCCTCAGATGCACTGCTATTTTTGCCAGAAGACATGATTGATCACTGAAATAAACTACAGCAGCAGATTCTTTGTTTTCTGAAGTCTTCAAATGGAAACTGCTGATATACATAGAACTGGGTTAGGTGGTGCTTCCTAATGTTAAACTGAGTGGCAGCCCCTCTGAGGTGTCCCTGTCCTGCTAATTCATTGAATTATCCCAAAAAAAAGTGCTGTTCAATTTCCCAGCTGACTTGTTTCACTGAGGAGGTTAAGCAGCCAGTAAACAGTGACTTACATGCTGAGAAAACTACCAAAAAATCCAAGTGCAGACACACAAATTCTGTGTATTACCTGACTTCAAATTAAGCATGCAGTCATGCTGGGGAAGTATAAGATTAATTCATGCTCAGGGTACAAGTGAAGAAATTTCAGCTGAATTTAACAAGTCATTTGAACTGATGCTGTTAGCAATTGATCTAAATTACCTCTAATGATTTACTGTTAATTTATTCTGGACAAAACCAATGTTTGACACCAAAGGTTATGGAAGGAACAAGGTTGGGTTTTTTTTTCCTGTTTCTTTGCTGAAGAAAGATTTTCTGCATGACAGGTGGAGACTTCTTTAGACCCCTCTTCTCTGTCTTTTCCAGTTTACTCCTCAACATATTGAAAAATTCTGGATTTTGCTTTTTGCTAATGGGGCCTCTAGTGAGCCTGATATGATAGCAATATGAAGCTTCTGACTGTTAATTAAGAAATCATTAACATAGGGATTCAGGGAATCTCAACTATTTTAACAAGACCCCCTGCTGATTCTGGGCACATACTGCCCCTTGGTTTCCTTTTCAGAAGACTGTAGGAAAATTCCTATGCAGTTCTAAGTGAACTTTCATTTTGCCCTAGTGTCTGGGGTATTAATATTTGATCATGGATGTGCTACCAATAATTGCAAAGGAAAATTGTTGATGGGAAAGCTGACATCTGTTTACAGCAAATCCTAATGGTGTGTCCTAGATTAGCAGAAAAGCTTGCTGCATTGATGTTTAAGTCTTTTTTCATGAATGTTTCATCACTAGCAGTAATAAGTCTTTGTACGTCAATAATTTTCTACTTGATCCCTCTGATTTTTTTCCAAATTAAGTCATATTCTCACTTGCACTATCACCTAAATGCCAGATGCTCAAAGCCATTTAGGCATATCTGTGCTGGCTGTCACACCACAGCAGCTTTTAAGGCGCGTGGGTTTTGCAGCAGAACTCCTGACTGTGTCCTGGGCAGATTGGCTCCTGCAGGCACGGGGGGGCACTCAGGGGAGGAATACATGGCATGCAGGGAAGGAGTACATGGCACCTGGTGTGGGGGGCATAATGGGTGCCCAAACAACCTTTACAGAGCAGATGCAGTAGAGACACAGTGGCTGAAGCCTTGCTGGGCTGCTTGGTGCACGGATGAGCACCACTGTGAGCAGCTCCTTCACCCTAAAAGCCAACATCCCCTATCTGCTTGTGGGCAACCACCTCCTGCTTCTTGTCGTGCCTCTGAGCTGGGTGCAGGGAGGGCTGGCTGCTCCCAAAGGGAAAGTGAGATGGGAACTTCAGTGGCTGATACTTGTAACTGCTCCAGGAGAGGAGCAAAGCCCATGTGCCAACACTCACCTGGAGACACCCCCTGCACCCCTCCCAGCTGTATGTGTATGTGAGAGCTTGCACTTCATAGGGGAAGATACAGGACAGATGCCAGACTGAGCCTCTGCTCCGGTGAGCTCCTGGTTGCTCACAATGCTCCAGCAACTCGCTGGCAAAACACACGGTGAGTTTGCTGGGAGACTGGAGCTCTACTTGCCTTAAAGCCATTTACAAGTGTTTTTGCTGCCTTTAAAAAAGTGCTCCTTTTCCCCTGTAGCAGGGCAGAAGAGCCTTTCTCCATGCAGTTACTGTGCTGTCTTCCATGGCAGTGCATGCTGTCCAAGGAACCGACCCAAAGACAGAACTGCAGTTAGGTCTGTAACCATAATGCCACCTAGAGTGAGATTTTTTTCTGGTGATTTTACTTCAGATTTTTCAATTCAGCCCTTAAATCTTCAGATTAGGTGAGTATCACAGCTTCCATTTGCTAGAAAGACACCTTCCCAGTTTCAAAACTCAGGATAAAAGCCTGAGACTTCAAATACCAAAGTGCAACTCTTACTTTCTTTGCTACAGACATATATAAAGTTTTTTTTAGACATTTCTTATGACCTTGTACAGGATAGTAGGTGCAGAATGCAGCTTCTGAATACTTAAAGTGCCATTAATTACTTGCATGTCACGTACTTGTGCATGTGGAAGTCCAGCTGGTAAAACAAGAGACAATAAATGAGAAAGTGTTTAGCCTGAAGACTGAAACTCATCATGGGACTTACTATGTGAACCAAAGCTGCAGCAAATAGGTCAGCATACTTTCAACACAGTTGGGCTTTGTTAGTCAAGTTTAAAAGAAACTTTTCAAACAAGTGGGTATTTATAGCACGTAGAACTTTAATTGTAAGCTTCTGTTGCCCCAAGTATGTTAATTGGTTTTTTCCCTGTATCATATTTTCTTCATCTCACCTCCAGTTTCTGATAAGGAACCTTATTTTTCAGATAGCCTTCACCCTCAGGTAAATAAGCTCTCCTGTAGCTACAGGTCACCTTGTGGATTTATTAGGGATGAATCAATTAATTCTATCTTTAGGGAGAAAACTGGCATAGTAATGAGGTAAGAGAGTAGATGGGTGCAGTGGTTAATAACCATGAGAAAAATTTGTTCTCTCTTCTCCTTCACAAAGTTCCATTGTAAGCTGGCAAGGCACATGTCAAACTGCCCACAGATAATTATACCCGCATCCCTTAAGCTGATATATATAAGTGATATATAAGTGAAAAATATGATGAAAAAGGTTTCAGTAACTTCCATCTATGACAAAGACAGTGAATGAAAAATAAAAATTAGCCCGCTCCATGCAGCCCTGCTCACTTTGCCTCAAGCAGTCCCTGGCTAACCACGGTCATTTATTTGTTTCAGCCCTTTGAGTCAGACAAGCACCCCTGTTTTTCCACCCTGACCTGTCAGGCTACAGCCCATCTCTGTGAAGTGAGGGACATGTTCTGGCTCAGGTTTTCAACAGGTCAGCACTGAGTTTTCTGGCTGTCTTCTGCTCCCTGTCTGCTACTGCTGCTGGTAAGAAAATACCCTTTAATGCCTGCAGGGCATCAGGTAGCCGGCCCAGCCCATAGGGTTGGGAGGGAGAGGCTCCCATTCAGAGTAATTTAAAAACAGAGGGAAAGGCAGGAAGAACCTGGGGAGTCTGAATGGGCTGCATGGCTGTTCTTGCCATAAGAACAGTGGGAGTGTGGGAGTGAGACAAGGAAAACAGGGAAGCGGGAAGAAGAACGTATGATGGCGTTCTCTTGGCTTGTTACACATAGGTCACCATACAGCTCTGTTGAGGATACTTATCAGTTCATGAGGGTCTGATCATCATAACTGAGCTGCCAGATGCCATGAAAACAGAACTAATTATTTATTGTAATATGCACAAACACAGGTATGCACTTTTCTCACAAGTAGCCCTTGGGCCAGTGATGACTCTGGCCAGCTGTGTTACAGAGTGGCTCCTTAATGTAACATCATAATGGTATGCTGGGGATGAAAGGGATCTGGGATAACTGCAGACACAAGTAAGAGGTGTACACTTGTGATTTCACCTTCCCTTCTGGGCCCTATTGATACATGAACTGTTCCCAGAGACTCTTTTAAGTCAAAATTACCTACTTATCTTTAGACATCTCTGCATAAAATGGCTCAGATAAAATGAGAATGGATTTCCTTCCTGACCTATAACAATTTTTTAAGTGAAATTTGTTGAACTCTAAAAAGAAGAAAATATTTATATGATTCTGCAGTTTTGGGCTTCTTTTAGAAAATAATTCACTGGTGAAAAGATTGCTTTTCTATAGTATTCTGGATCCAAATTGAATAAAGATGCATAAGCAATTTTGATCATAAGTCTAATTTTACCAAGCAAAAATCATTAGGAATAAGCTTTAGAGATATTATCTCCAAAATAATAATAAAAAAAATTATAACCATTTTGAATCAAAAAAGTAAAAATGTTTAATTTTTAAGATTAAAAATTCTATGGGTTATGGCATTCCATACTTTTTATACTGAAGTATTGGAAAACATTTTGCTAACACTTGCTAGCATTTTCTGGTTAATATTTTTTTTTTTGGAGGTGAAACAATAGTCTTAATTTTTTAAAAATAAGTTAATTTTGCTTTCCATTTCAGTTTTTTTGGTGACAAATATATGTGATACCTCAAGCTACTGTTGTTTGTATGACAAGATGCCTGTGTCACTTTGACTGAGATGCACCTGATTTCACTTTGGTATTTCACAGAGCCCAGAAGCGATATTGTTGACAAAAAAAGAATAGCAAATGGAGAGAAGCACTGAGGATAGACTAACTGTTCTAATCTATGGGTGGGAAAGCTTACACCAGCTAGTCCTGATGCCACATGGACATGTTTCTCACTGGCACAATTTCTTCCCTCTAGGGGTGTTTTTCTAATTTGTCTTAGCTCATGCAAAACCAGAGTGAGCCTTGGTGAGGGACCTGAAGTTACCCAGTAATTTAGATTTCTTATGGTGCCCAGGAATTGCCTCTAAATGGTTTCCCTGGAATTGGAACTGGGGAAAAAAAAGATAAATATAGAAAGTATACAGTCAGTTGCCTTGGTGAACAAACATTGCTCCAACAGAAGCACTCCCAGCTGGCTCAGGAGTGATCTTCATTGCAGCAGGTGAGACTTTGCCATTTCCCTTAAGGTCAGGGCTCTGCCAGTGCATGCAGCCTGATGGGGGTCTTTCTATTGTCTGTAGTAGGAACGGTTTAAGCCTTTATCTCATATATATTTTTTGCCAAATGTATTAAACTATCCTCATGTATAAAATATTATTTATTGAAAATACTCTCCCACCACAGAAACCATGATTCTGCACAATATTTTGGTTTTACAGAACTCTGGGGCGCTGCAGAACCAACATTTACTAGTAAGTGAATAAAGCAGTTCTATAGGTTTTTGTCTCTCCCAAGCTGAAAACTCATTAATATTTATTACTGAACAGGTGTAACTGAAATTATGAGGAACTCACTTGTATGCTGCCACAATTTTCAGCTAGTTAATTTTAAATTTGTAATTAGATTTTCTCCAGCAATTTAATTACTGGAGCCAAGGGAGTACCCATATTGCAAGAGAAAGATGAAGTAAAAGTCATTTTATTGCCCTCAGATTCTAAAAATCAATGGACAAACTCCTCCTCCAGTTTAGCTGATTGTACTTGATATACAGGATTCAGTCCTCCACTGCAGGGCTGGTGTGGTAATGACTCTCTGCATTCATTGAAAATTAAAACTACCCTAAGGAATTCAGAGCAAGCATTAGAATGACCTGTGCAGATGATGAAAGAGTGACCCTGTGAACTTGTTTATGAATAAAAATTCCTTTGCTACTGTTAGAAAGTTTTCTTTTGCAATAAATGAAGCTTTATCTGTGAAAATCTGGATTATTCAAAGTATTCTTTTCTACTCCAGTTCCCAGCATTAAATTCTTAGTCACCTGACTGTTTTTCATGTAAACCAGGAATCCTTTGACGTTACAACTATATTCATAGTGAGGGTGATGACTCTTCCATCTGATCCAATCAGAGGCATTAAATGACAATGATTTATTTTGTAAAAACTACAGTAAATGTGAACATCTGCTTTATAGCCTCCAGGGCTCTATTTTTAAATAAGTTTTCCTAATAGTTGAGGTGAGTTCAGAGAAGCCATTAAGATCTTTCCAAAATTACACTTTAAATATCACGAAGAATTTTGCTCAGCCTTCCCTTCCCTTCCCTTCCCTTCCCTTCCCTTCCCTTCCCTTCCCTTCCCTTCCCTTCCCTTCCCTTCCCTTCCCTTCCCTTCCCTTCCCTTCCCTTCCCTTCCCTTCCCTTCCCTTCCCTTCCCTTCCCTTCCCTTCCCTTCCCTTCCCTTCCCTTCCCTTCCCTTCCCTTCCCTTCCCTTCCCTTCCCTTCCCTTCCCTTCCCTTCCCTTCCCTTCCCTTCCCTTCCCTTCCCTTCCCTTCCCTTCCCTTCCCTTCCCTTCCCTTCCCTTCCCTTCCCTTCCCTTCCCTTCCCTTCCCTTCCCTTCCCTTCCCTTCCCTTCCCTTCCCTTCCCTTCCCTTCCCTTCCCTTCCCTTCCCTTCCCTTCCCTTCCCTTCCCTTCCCTTCCCTTCCCTTCCCTTCCCTTCCCTTCCCTTCCCTTCCCTTCCCTTCCCTTCCCTTCCCTTCCCTTCCCTTCCCTTCCCTTCCCTTCCCTTCCCTTCCCTTCCCTTCCCTTCCCTTCCCTTCCCTTCCCTTCCCTTCCCTTCCCCTGCCTCACAGACACCCAGCAGAGCAGCAGGGTCAGTCTGGAGCTTGAGCAACAAACATGTTTGCTGGATCCCCAGCTCCAGCCGTGCTGCACAAGGCCGGCAGGTTCTGTGTGCCCAGCACACCCTGGAATGGGTGAGCAGAGCCTGAGCAGGGCTTCCTAGGACCAGGGCAACAAGTGGGAACATTGGGATCTGATCGGTGTCTTCCTGAACTTCCTGGGGCAGAATGCCTGGAAAAGGGAGCTAAGATGCTGCAAATCATCACCTCACTCTTGAGTGTCAGGTAAGAGTGAGCTGACCCCTTCTGTGACCCTCATAAAACCCCTGAGAGGCCTCAGATGTTCAGAGCTGCCCATTGTTCCATAACCTATGCTGACAATTTTTTTAATGTCTAAGTTCTCCCAGTGTGAGCTGTGGTTTCTGGACACGTGTGTCTGGAGTAAAGTGCTCTGATACTTTAGTCAAATACTGTGTGCTGCAGTTCTAGATCTGGCAGCTCCTTGCAAAGTGCTGTCCTTACTTTAAATGTGGGAAGTGATTGTCTCATCATCACCCAAAAGAGTAAGGAGAGACTAGCTTGTTTTTCTCTTGAACTTAAAACCAGTAAGTGTAATTTTAAAAACATGCTGTCCCTGAGTGCTGTGGATTTTTTAATCATTTTTCTACACATACCTGCATACCCAAGGGCAGAACCTCACTGGTATATTTTAGGCATATTTGCTACTCTGTGTATGGGCAGGTTGTGTAGAGCTAGTCAGGATTTTTTATAAAGTAAATTCCAGGAAGAACCAATTTCTTGTTGCAAAAAATCTTCTGTCCAAATCTTGTTTTGATAAATCTTTCAACGGCAATAGACTTCAGAATTTGATAAAGACGGGATTCTAGGGGTTTAAATCCTCTATTCTAACAAGAGTCCTGCATCTCAGAGTGAAACATAAAAACTTCTTGTTTTGCTCTTGTGCTTTTTCTGGTTTAATTAAAGCATAGAAAAATGTGTCTGTTTCATTTATATGCCAGACTTTAAAAAAAATTCTAACATTGCCTTATGAGTCAGAACATAATGGCCTTAATATTGCATTGATTTAAAAAGCCTCCATTTGCATAGTCTTCACTGTTACTGTGATGGAATTGCACGATCTCTTTAACATCTTGGGACAGACCAGAGCTGCTGTGGGTTGTGCTGATCCTGAGGAAGTGCAGTGGTAGCTTGTAGGTCCCAGGAGAGACACCACTTAGGAATATATATAGTATTGAGATATTTTTTCTGGAGATTTGAGTCCTGCATCAATACTGCAACATTTTAATGTTTGATGTTTTATGAATGTTCTGATTGCCATTCTATGAAGGTAATTATGAGATGCCTTGGGCTAGAGGAAAGGTTTAACCCTATGATTGAAGAGCTCCAACAACATCATTAAAATTAAAGAGATTTAGTCATGGGCTTTGAGGGAAAAAAAAAATCTAATTATTATATCATAACTTGAGGGTAAAAAAAAAAAATTAAACTAGGAGGGAAGTATAGGTGTTTCAATTTTAAGGTGTCAGGAAACTTCTTGATACATTGCATGCTTTGCAACCCTCTGGGTGGGAAACCATTCAGCTAGAGATATATTTTTGGTCCTGCATATTTTTGATCCAGTGTGCATAAGTTTATGGTGATACACTCTTTCTCTAGACTTGTTTTCATCTTTCTAGGAAAGATATGACTAGTCTGCAACAGAAATATATGATAAATTTGAAGAGTCCTGCTTGCTTGAACTCATGAGGAGCTCCTAAACGCAGTGTGGGAGTGGCAGCCCTTTTTTGGGGTGCAGAGACGTGGGGATGGTGCACCCAGCTCTGTGAACACGATCTTCTTTTGGGTGTATTTGGAATATGAAATCCAAGGTGAAATCCTAGCTCTTTGGGGCCCAACGGTAGAACTTCATTGATGAGAGCTGAGCTGGGTCTCTGCTCTTCTTGGCTTGCACTTGGCCTGACTTGCCTCCCTGTAGGAAGCCTGACCCTGTCCGAAAACCAGGTCTGAGGAAAGACAGGGCATGGTGAGGGCCAGCTGCTGCAGTAGGGCAGGCCAGCCGAGGTGACCCCAGCAGAGGCCACCATCCCCTGGCTGCTGGACCCATGTGGAGACTCCCAAGGAGTCAGGTCTCCAATGTGGAGACCCAGCAGAGCATGTGGAGACTACCAAGGAAGCTGGGTCAGGCCCATGAGGGGCTGGAAGCATCCTCAGGACTCTGACAAGCAAAATGAAGTCAATCATGAAGAGAAAATGCCGAGAAAAATAGTTTAAGTCAGGCATACCTCTCACACAGTACTATTCAGGATCAAGCATCTCTAACAGTATTTTAAATCCCAAATGATTTGTCTTTTGCATATGAAATGATGTATTATCCATCTGTGGGTCCTTCTTACTTCTTCTTCACCTAGGAATAATTATTTTTCTGTTATGTAAACTCAGAGGAGATGCTAGTCTGTGATGTTCCCTCCTGAATGGTTTATCTAGTTATTTAGATCTACTTCCTTACCTCTTTACTCTTCTGTTTTGCCTGGTGGGAAATTATTTCTTGACCTTTCCATTTTATGTATTTTTTCATATGTTTCTTAAATTACTGAGCTTAAAATTGCCTGCAGAAGTCACAGCTGTGGCTAAGGATAAAGAAACTCCTACTGCTCAGGACAGTTTTGAAATTCCCCTATTATCTAGGATTTGCAAAAGTCAAGAAAGAAATCCTAAAAGACTTTTTACCAACGTGTTTACAGCAGTTCTCCTATTTCCCTATGGAAGTGCTATGAGGACAACCTTGTTTGTTCTGGCTGTATCGATTTCATTACATTGTCAAATGCTTCTTTTCCCAGAACTATGTATTGCTAGGTTTTGTATGTTTTGCTCAGATGCCAGCTTCATCGGAGCTATGATATTACTCCCAATCTTTGAAGCAAATGCTAACTTCAGCATAGATTCATTCATTATTATTAACTCCAAAGTTTATTCCTATATTTACATTTATGCTCTAGCAATGCTGGGTTCTGCAACACTTTCCAGTGCTAGAGACATGAGAGTCTAATACTGTATGACTGTCTGTCCATAAAAATAGTTCTGTTTGTAGGTGAGAACACACCCCCCTGTGCAGAAAGTTAAACACGGAGACCACCCCTAAATCTTCTGGAGACAAAAATGAAGTGCAGCTTACTTCAATGCAGTACATAAAATACAGTCTGCCCTTATTACAGCATACTGGAAAACTTGAAAGCCTCTTGAGGCTTTGATCTTTTTTCCTACTTTATCAGGCTCCATAAATGCTCAGAAAACCTGTGCCATGTTATCTGGCAGGTTGGATAGCAGGCTGTTGTTGAAGCATGGATGTTACCAACTCAAAAGCTTTTTGCACAGGGCATTTTCTTGCAACTCTTTCTGAAGAGTTTCCTTTATTTCTGGGGGAAAAAAGCACATCTAGGTGATACTAGTTTAAATCTAATTATAATTGCTTCATTTTTAAACCTAAAAAGTTAATGAATTTGAAACTCTGTTTCAGCCAGTTTTGTGATGCAAAGCTGTATGAATTTTATAGGCTAAAGCAAATGATTATAAATACTAATTCATATTTTCAGTCTATTAAGGTGACCTGTCTGGAGGGTATTTTCCAAGTAAGCAAAAGATCTATTAGTAACTTTATCAAGATTTCTAATATAACATTTTTAAAAGGCCCGTGTACTACCAAATGAATATTCAATGTGTCTTTTTACTTCAGAGAATGTCTTCAGAATACCTAGCAAAAATGTACTAAATTCCTTAGCATTTGGGGTTTTTCTTTGAAAGATAAGACATATCTTAATATATTAATGTACAAAAAACTTAGAGAAAGTATCTGCTAAATATTTAATATAATTTCTGGTCATACAAGTCTATTAGATCCTACTATAATGTTGTTATCTTATTTAATAAATGAAAAAATATCCAATAAGAAAATGTACAGACATAAAGGAATGTTGAATTATCCACTGGATAATTCTATTATAGGAAAGATCTTATATTGTTCCCTAATGCAGAAAGAATTGTGAGAACCATAAAAATCTGTGAATGAGAAGGCCATAGAACTGGGGTTATTATCTTTTTATATCTGCAGTGACAATAAACATTTTGAATGGAAATTTGTATGATTCATATTCTTTGTTTGTGGTGGAAAAATGCACCATATAAGAATTGATTTAGAAGGCAGAAGGTTTTTATTTAATATTAAAAATATAAATTGGAGAGGCATAGAGAATTGTGAAGCAGCTCAGCATTTAAAATTACAGTAGCTACCTTTTATTTCCATTCCTAGAAATGGAAAAACTCTCTTTGTCTACCTTTTTCTCTGAAGTAAACTCTTCATGGCTCTATGTTAAAAAAATAAACAAAATAACTATCCCATCAACTTTTAACTTTGTCATTTGCACCATTCGCTTTCTGTACTGCACACTTGAAAATATGAAATAGTAGATGCAGATTAATCTTGGATTTTGAACCCGATTATGATAATTTGGCTGTTAAATATTGTTTTGTTTGCTTTATCCACAAGTGATTGTTAGTGGTTTGAATTCCTGTTCTCATGGAGATCTTCCTTTCCACTAAGCATTATTTCTCTTTAACCCTTCCTGTGAATTCGGGCATCAGTAGGGTCTCACTCTAACTAACTTGGATCTGAAGCTGTCAAAAAAATTGACTGTTGTCTTTTGTATTGGATACCATGATCAATATGACTGTGCAAAGACCTCTTGAGACATCAATATCTCATGGTGCTGCTTAGTTCTTAGTACTTGCTTGTCATTCATCTTAGCCTTGGGTAGACCTTGGAGTTGGACTTTAGCTGGCTTAAACCTGAATTCTAAGGCTAAAGGAGAAAACCAGTGCTCTTACAACTTCATATTTCTTATGTCCCCCATATTAATGTCCTCAGGCAATTGAATTGCTCTTTCTTAAAGTCACTGAGAAGGAAGTTTTACCTGTGAGACCACAGCAATTTCTTATCATTTTCACCCATGGGAAACTCAGCTCAGCTTGCTCTAGTGGCTGACCTTAGGATAGTTCTGCTCAGCAGGAACAAGTCATAGCATGGTTCTCTTGACAGCTGCTTTTGTATTTTACGCATGTACACGCCTCCAAACGAACAGGAGGAAATGCCTTTGAAAGCACAAAGTATTTAATTGTCAAAACTATCTTTCTTTGCTACTGTGATTGGGGAAAATGCAGTTAAGTAACTGCGTATTCTGCTTGAACCGATTTTCTGACTGTGGAAAGGCCCAGCTTTGACTCTTGCATGTTTTCTGTGAGGCTTTCTAGTCACATACTCATTAACAAGGCTAATAATACCCAACTGGGTCTTTTCTTTCAGAAGGACATAATTTAAAAAAACAGTTCAAGATATGCTTGCAGCAGAGACATCTTTCATGATATCTACATGAAATACCCCTTCTCCACCTGACTAGTTTCTATACCTACAGCATGGTCCATTATTTTGTATTTCTGGTTACATTCAACTCAAGGATCTTTCTTTTTTGACTTTTTTTTTCTTTCCTCTAGGAATTTTTCATACACCCCAAGTAGTTTAAAAGTGTTGTTGGATATAAATACATACACATGAAATCATTATGGAAATGGTTTATATAACTTCAGACTAAAGGATGCCTTAGTTCTTAAAGCAGTATGAATGTTTTCTTGTCAAATTAACTTACTGAATGATGAAGAAATAAAAAATCTGTTTTATTCACTTTATCTGCAGTACTTTTTCCAACTTTTTGCATTATAAAATATATATATTTTAAATTAGATTAGTTTACTGGATATTCAGGTTAATACATTATGTCACACCTGGAAGCAGCAAAGCATTGTAGATAATGTTTACCTGTAGACTTTTTAATCTTTTACTTTCTCAGACAGGAACAGAATTGTCTTGTCCTCATAACCTGGGTGATTATTGCAAGAATTTTTTCAATCTGATTGTACTAAAGAAATGGAAAACTTAATTTATGGTTTACAATGAATAAAACAGAAGAGGTGATATGGGGGATACAGAAAGATTTGCCATTTCTACAGTAATTTCAGCTCTTTGCTTCTTCAAATCCAATTTTGCAAATTAATGGTTATTCCACTTGTCACTGATTGTCCTATGACCTTGTTAGCTCGTATGTTTTTGGAAATCTTTGTCCTTCTTGGCCTAGAGATAAGGAAAATAAGGTAGTGAGGTGAATGGGACCTCTGGTGAGCAGGAGTTCTGTGTGTTATCAGCTTGAATGATAATTAGCGAGGTATAATCTTGGAGCACACTCAGACATTTAATTGCACTCTTCACAGTGCGGCTGGGTTTTATTTCCAGTGTATCACTTCGCACTACTTTTGTGTTTGTTAGGCCTTTTCCCTTTCAGACAAGCAAAAATGACTCTCAAGAACCTTTCTTTCTCCCTTACCTAGGTTTGTCTCTTTAATCACTTTCAGCCCTCTGATTACTCCTCTACTGGACCATGTCAGAAGACTCCCAGAGGCCTTTAGGAAGGCTTTGCCTTCTATACAAAGGCAGTTTTATGTGATCCTACAGTAAAAACAAGTCGAGGAATGGCTTGTAAATTGTTTCCAGACTTTCAGGTAATAAATAAATAAATAAATTTAGAAAATTCCTTAATTGTAAAATATGTTGGGATTTGTATTTAGGACAGGTGAAGGCTGGTGAAGCTCTGAAAAGAAAAATTAGAGAAACTAGAGAAAGCATAATATATTTCAAAGACTGCCAACCAGTTCCACCAGCAGAACAGAAAAATAACCTAATGAACCATGATTTTGGAGAGTCTACTGCTCACAATGTAGGCTAGTGAAGTCTGTGGCATTTCTGCTGAGAATAGAAATGTACTTCTCAGCTACAGTGGCAGATTTTTGTTTATGCTGAGCAAACATATAAAAATTTTTATATGAATGACTACTTTTCAAAGAATACAAAACTTATGGGTAGGTATTCAATGTCAATATATATAAATATTGTAACCATAACCTTTGTCTGGGGTGGAAAAAAAGAGACTGCCCCAGCCTACTGAGACATTATCTTTGTCATTCAAACAAAATTAACAAGCTGCTTTTGAATTTTTTCATCTGCAGTCTGTCACTTAGAACACAGAAACAGAAAGACATGCAGAGATAGGAAAAGGGGCAATGGCTTTAAACAGAAAGAGGGCTGGTTTAGATCAGGTATTAAGAAGAAATTCTTTATTGTGAGGATGGTGAGGCTCTTGATCAGGTTGCTCAGAGAAGCTGTGGATTTCACATCCCTGGATGTGTCCCAGCCCAGGTTGGATGGACCTTTGAGCAACCTGGTTAGTGGAAGGTGTCCCTGGCCACAGCAGAAGAGTTTGAACTAGCTGGTAAGATCCCTTCCAACACAAACCATTCCATGATTCTATGATTCTGTGAAATAATGTGCTTCTAAATTGGTTGGTGATTGTTAAATTGGATGATAGTTGCAAATATGACCCTATTTAAATCCTGCTTAGACATGAAAATTAATTCAATTAATAAAATCAATTATGAAAACAATTTACCTGTAGTCCAAGTGCAGACATCTTGCTGCTCTTGATGTTTGACTAAGGTCCACTAAGACAGGCTTCTTATCACACTTGTAGTAATATTGAATACGTTCTCTCAGTGGAGTTCCTCTGGTATAAAACCAGCTAAAAAAAATCAGACCAATTCATGTTATGTGTTAGTTCATCTGGAAATGATAATGGCCAAGGGTGCAAGAAATTTCCAAAATTTGGTTTCCTAAACTGAAGTTTAAAATATTTCCTAGCCCTTTGACTTTATGTTTTTACTCTAGCTTCCACAGTGAAGGTACAGCATTGCAAAAGGCACTCTAGAAAACTGGGAGACATTCAATACTCATTAAAGAAGAAATGAAGAGTCACAGTTAATGCTATTAGTTAATTCAAAGAAGAAAACCAAAAAGAAAATATTCTCAGCAATTTTTTATCCTTTTTATGTTTGTACTTTATTTTTTTTTTGGCAGAAGATAGCAAACAGATGTAAAATGTACTGCTATTTTGGAGATAGTGCTGAAGAATTTGCCCTTAGTTAACACTTGTAGAACCCAGCTATCAGATGAACCCAATTATCAGATGAACAAATTTATCGAGAAATATTTTGCATGACATTTGGTATCAGTTAAACTCAAATTCTTTAATAATTAATTTGACTCTTGTAACAACCTTAGGGCACAATAACCATGCATGTCTCCTGTCTGGAATCAATTTGTCGGTGATACAAATCACTGCATTGAAGTCAAGAAATCATGATAACCTACATGGCACAGCTGCTTTGCTCTGAAAATTCCTTTTTGCTCTGAAAGAGGGATTCTCATTGCAGATATATTTATGAGAGGACAGTTATATACCTTCTCAGGCACATACCCATTTTCCTTAAAAAGTCTTCTAACAAGCTGCTCAATCTTCTGGGATGTGTTTGATTTTTGTTATTTTGGGATTCTCTCCCCCTCCCACCTGCCACAGGTTTTTTGTTTGGTATTTTTTCTTTTTCAGTTTCTATACTTTTGATATTCACTTTATTCATTGTTTTATGCCATATAAAAATAAAAAGATAAAAAAAACCCTGTATGCATTGAGTATAGCATACCTTAGTATAAATATGAGCATACCTTTTGTAGTGTATCTTGAGATAACTTCTCAGTTCAAACTTCAGACCTACTATACAAGGAAATGATTCAAACTTGTGCAGCTGATGAGAAAAAGAACTCCCTACATTTTTGAGGACTACTGACTTTGCAGTTACCACACAGCACTGGAAACATTTCTCTTTTGATTTAAAAATCAGTATTATAACATACCCCCAGCAACCAACTGATGTAAAGTCTTTCTCCAAGCAGTGTATCCATAAGTTTAGTTTATTTGCTGCAGTGACACTTGGCAATGAAGATGAACTTTGGATTTTAATCATTAGTCACTCCTTCAATGACAGTAGCTATGGATCTTCCAGGAAATTTACTGCTGATGCACAGAAGCATAAATGGGTTCTTGTTAAGATCAAAGAAAAGAAAGTCTTTTAAGTTATCCCTGGGTTGATAAGCTCCAACTCTTATCTCCTCTCTGAGCAAAACATTAATTTTAAACAGTAGCAGAAGGGTTCTGATAGTTCCCTGGCCTGTTCTACTTTAGAGGTCTAGGGATTTTTTCTTCTTGGTTTTGGAACATTGCCAGTTATTTTCCAGTGAAAAAGAGCAGTTTTGGGAGTGGTGAAGGGCAAGATTCTATTAAAAGGAAGGTGAGTAGGGCATGAAGGTTGCCTCTGCATATGTCACTCACAGTATCGTGCTACAAAACTTGTAAGCATCTACATTTTCTGTGGTTCAGCTCACTGGAGTGTCATTACCTACAAACACTATCTACAAAATGGGAAAATCCAACACATTCTCCCTTTTACTTTTGCAAACAAATGGCTTGAATATTGGGAGGTTAGTGTCTGATCTCCTGCCCAGAGTTTGCTTTTCAGCTTTTTCATCTTGCCTCAATTCTCTTACATGAAAGCCTTTCAAAACATGTGATCAAAACCCAAAACCAAAAACTAAGAGTTTTAAAGTCTTCCCATATTAAGAATTTATTATACCAAATTAGAATATGCTAATGAAAGGCAGATTAATATGGGTTAACCAATTTGAAAGACGCAATCTGTAAAAATACAGAATATCCTATTCCAAATTTTCCAAAGATTGCCATATTTTAATTTTTAGCAGCTCCACTGAAGGGTCAGTCAGAGTCATCCAGAAAAAAGTCTCCTTTTTATGTGTCATTCACCTCTGTATCTTTTGGGAGTAATTCTAATTTTGAATTATTTATAAAGTATTTATTTGGTAAATATTCCCTCCTATCTTAGGTATAAAAAGAAGAAAGTTCAATAAACTTCCAGCCTCCTTTAATACTTTAATACTTTTAATACTACCCTCAGAAACATATTCACTTTTGTGCGTGAATACATGTGTTTGTTTCGAATAAAACTGATAACACTATAAGTGCAACAAAAGAGAAAATTTAATATGACTGATCAGTTCAAAGAAGATATTTTCTGATATCTTTGTTTTTCTGTAAGAGGATGAGCTTGAGAAAGGCTCACAAATGGCATCTATCTGTTTCAAAGAACATATTGCTGTCATCTCAGTGCCATGAATGCAGATCCCAGTAGCTTGTTCAGAATCATCTTCTCCCTGGAAGACCATCTAAGAAGGGAAGCCGTAAAACTAAGCTGTCAGCAAACAAAAGCCAATAATGATACATAAGAATGACAGGAAACACTTTATTGAATGATTAGAAGATTAAAGCAAACTTGTGCTAGTAAGTTACTGCTTAAAATCCTAAAAAGCAACTCAGGACTTTATTCAAGGCTTGAGCTCTTAACAGAGCATTAGTTTTAACCCTTATGCAATCAGTTTATTCTGGAGATTTGGATGATCTTATCCAGGTCTGTAAGGAGTGAATCCATTTGAAGGTGATTCTGCAGCCAGGTCAGGTCTCTAAAAGAGAGCAAAGACTGGTTTCCCTCTGGGGCTGGGTTTTGGATCAATAGTTATGAGAAAACAGACCCTTCCAGATGTGTAACTCCTTGAATATGTATGCCTGAAAAACAGCATCAAAGGAACATCCAATACAAAACCATTGATGCACAACCACAACTGGCAGAACCTCCTGGACAGCCATGAAACATATTCTGGCATTTACATCTTTTGAAACCCTCTGTGTAATTTTCCACATTTTCAGTGTAGCCTACAAAAATTTATTAATTGTCAGTCCAGTCTTAAAAACAAACCAGGCTGGTCAGAGCAGTCTCAGTGTCTATAAATTGTTAGAAATATACAATTTACAGATACATATTTTTGAAATACAAGAGAATGAAATGAAGATTATCTTTTGAAATGACTGCAGAATGTGGTTCAAGCTTTATAAAAAGTGTAGTATTTTTCACTGCTCAGTGAATAAGCTTGTCCAGAGTAAATCCTAAAGTATATGAAAGCATTACTGAAAGGTGAAAACCTGTGTTAACTTTGGCTGCTACCATTATTTGTGCTGAAATGGAAACACAGACACTTACAGGAGCATATGCTAATGTGAACTCCAGCTTGTACAGTTAAAACACTGATTGTGTTCTGTAGAAAATATAATAAAAGGCAGATTAAGCAGCTTATTTAATTAATGTCTGTGAGTTTGTATTCTCTCATATGCTCTCTGTTGTTAGTTTCATTAATAGCCTTTAACCCAAAGAACCAGTAAAGAAGAGCTAGTGGAAATGAAAGCTTTTAATATTCTCACAGAAGGGTTTTGTGCGATGCATTGAGGGAGTTAAAAGTATAGGCTAAGTGGATTAGGTATTCGATGGAAAATACTCTGATAATGTGCACCTTTGATCTGCAGCAGTGCCAGTGGTGGCAGCTCCAACCAGAGCAGATTCCAGCAGGAATTTAGAGCTCTCACAGGAGTGTGAGAGTTTAGAAACTGCTATCTCTGTTGTTTTTTATCAATGGATTGGAACAGCTCCTTGACTATACCTTGAATTACTCTAGTGGTTTGAAGTCCTAAGTTCTGAAGAAGGAATTAAAGCTGGAGACACACAGAATCACCAGACAGAAAGGCAAACAGGCAAGGGACACCCACATTTTCCATAGGGAATGATGGGCAAGGTGTGCAAACAAACCTGTGCCCAAAGTGTGTTCCACTCATCACATTTTTAGAACTGGCTTTAGGAATGCCAGAGTACTCTGTGAGGTTGCCTAAAGCAAAGGAATTTAAGCAATTAAATTTTTCAACTTTGGCTGAAACAGCTGAAGAACATCTCATTGATTAGAGTGATTTTCTTTTTTAAGGCTCTTAGGAGCGACTAAGCTTAATATCTTTGCAAAGTTCTGTTTGAAATTCACCCAAGAACAACTTTGTAATGGATTACAATCCAATATTGTCTTTTCTTTATAGTGGTTTTGCTCATACCTTCTGCAACATAAATTTTGGAGCTGTGTGTGAAAGCAAGTGCAAATAAAGTGGTGCAATTCACAAAGCTAAGATTTACTTTCCCAGTATCTGCCCTTTTTTGCTCACTCACTCATTCACTTTTTCACTGTCTCACCCCTTCCTTCTTCATAGCTGCTTTGTTGATGTAGCCTTTTGTTGCTCAGTAAACTTGAAGACAAAATAAGAAATGTCATCAAAAGGATTGCTAATGTCATTCATGCTAATAATAGTGAGCTTTTTCAGGCACTTCAGAAACAGCAGTTTAAGTTTTGATTGTAATGGCTTAAAGGCAAATATAACAGTTTACTGGGGAAAAAGAAAACCCCAAATCTACAGAAACATTCATTTGGCAGCTAAGTATACTTGTATTTTTTGTTAATTTTCTTGCCAAAGGCTGTAGGTCTGAACATCAAGAGACAGGTGTGTCAGACACAGAAACTGTATTCCAGTCTGAGTAATTTAACATCTCAGTACTTCCCAACAGAACATTTAATCCCTTTTATCTTATAGTTCTTGACTTATGTTCTGATGTTCAGTGTGGTTTGCATAGTCATCTTCATTTCTGTAAAGTACAGGGATGGATAGCTGCAGTAACAGCATTCAAAAATTGACAGGGCACTGCCACAGTCCCTTTCTTCCCTCTCCTCCATGAGCTACATCAACCACAAAGGTAGGCAAATCGCTGCCAGATTATAATCCTGCATTCATTCCCTCTGGTATTTGTAGTATTTTCCAGCCAGACTGCACAGACACAAATGGCCATTGAAATACAGGGCAGCACTGAATTAAACAGTAGCTGTTTGGTAGAAGAGGAGATCACAGCAGAATCCACCCAAAGATGAGTGCCCAGGGATGCAGGTATTGCCTATTATGACAGCATACTCTACTGTGAAAAAAGACCATGGAAAATAGGTAATAGGAAGTGGAAAATAATTTCTTAGTAGAACTGTGGACTTTCTGTCTTTTCACATGCTCTTTTTTTTTTTTTTTTAATTTCTTTGACAGTGCTCTGAATTCACCTAAGTTCAAGGAAACTCAGATCTGGCCTTATTTGCAACTATAAGTTTCAGGTTAAAAACAAAGTTAATGTAGTTAGAACATTCTAACACATGACCTATGCCTCAAGCAGTTATTCTTTTCCTGACTTTGATTTCTTCTCCTCTAACCATTTTAGGCAGAGTCTTTGTTATTGCTTTGCAATTTCCAATAATTTATTACACTGCAGGGAAAAAAAAATCAATTAGTCACTCAACAATAAGGAACATGTTTTTGCTGGAAAATGATACTTCTTTTGGTATTTTTCTCATATTTTTAGCATGCAGTTATTTATGTGCAGAGGTAGATAAAACAATTCCTGAATGCAAATGTGATTTCCTCCTTTCAATGGTAGAACTTTGATTATCTTGCTATCTTTATACTAAACCCATGAGTGAATCTGAGGTACATTTTCTCATCATGCAGTATGAACAAAGTGCTGTAAGTCATATTTGTGCTCACAGACCCTTGATTTAACCTTTGCTCAGCTGGAGGCACCCCAGGGTTGCTTCATGTGAGGATTGGCTCCAGCATCTTCCACTGGGGCACTTACAAGCTGTGAATGGCCCATACAGTGAATTTCACTTTCCTCAGGGGCACAGCTGCCTCTGCATCTGCTGAGGAGACTGCAGAGGAGACAGTCAGGGGCTGGAGCTGACTCTGTCCATCAGTTACAGCACTTTCTTCACCATTGCTTTAAGTTATTGCTGGCATTTTCTGTTAGTGCCTTGAAAACTGCTTCACACGTCTTCCAATAGCAGCTTTCTTCAGATCATACATTCTTTTAAACTGAATTTTGTTTACTTCTGTGGGCATTAGAAAGACAGGAAAGATAGGAACTGGCACTAGACACAATAACTTACGAAGAATTTGAGGGAACTCAAAATCTAATATTTATTTACAAAGGTAATTTCGAATTGGAATGATGGCTACTTCCCTATAGATTTATTTTTAGGCTAGCACTGTCGAGCAACATCACCCATTGCTTAGGAATGAACTATTACTATTGCTTCATATGGCAACTGTGTTTGTCCACCTTTATTTTTCTTATAAGTCAATTATTTAATGGGGAAGGGTTTCAAGCCAGCAGGAAAAAGTTTATATGAACCTGCTAAATAGGCATGATTCATGCTCTTTTATTGTTACCATTGACCAAAGTCCTTGGCCATCCCTAAGTGTTTGCTCTTCTCCCTGCTTTCAAGTTTCCTAGTGGGAACAACAGGAGTACCCCAGTAGAGCTGTCAAAAAAACCAACCTGCATTGTTACATTTCTGTCAAGTGCCTTGAGAGGCAGTAGGTTACATTTTGCCCAGGGTGAAAAAGAAGTTTTGCAAGGCATCACTCTTGAGTGCTTGCTGCCAACCCCAGATGTGAAGGGGCAGTTTCTCAAAGGGATTCTTCCCAGGATCTGGACATTGTTTTGGATTTGATAGCGGTCAGAGAGGGCATTGGCTGTGTGCAGTCTGCAGAGTGCATGCTGGCTTCCATTTAAGTGGGAACCTAAATGTGTGTGGTTTTTTTGTTGCAGATTTCTCCTTTCTGCTACAAAACCTCCAAATTCTGGCACACAGTTAAAGGGGTAACACTTGTGCATGGAGCAATTAAATCTGTTTAGGGAGTCTCAGCTTGTAGAACTGGATATGGGGAGATATCTGTGCAAGTACAAGTAATCACAAGTGATCTCAGAGCTGAGCTGGAAAATCTGCCAAGCTCCTAAATGATAATACCAACATTTCTGTGTGCTTTCTTGCCTCCTGACAACAAGCTATGGCAAATATTACAAATACAAATACTTCCTCCAGAAAGTCTCCCTAATGTTTTGCTTGCTATCCCCACATGGGGTGTTTCTGAGTTAGCAGGGGCCATAAATACAGTCTCCTGGGGTTTGGACTTATTCATGTTGATTTGCACAAAATCCAGGATGCCACACAAAGAAAAAATGGCTGATCAATATAGTGTTTGATTGATTTTTTTTATTTCTTATTCAGAACCTGAAATCAGCAAAAATATTTGCACTCAGTGGGAGAGATTTCATGTATCAGCTTTCATTTCTGATGTTTTTTTGGCTATTACTGCTTATTTTCATCTGGCTTTAAAATGAATTATTTTCATAGTAATGTTTAGCAGCAAGTTTGTCCTTTAGCTGTCCATTTTTTGCCTTCTCATTTTTTTTATGGTCACTGACAAATGTATTGGGGAAATTATATTTGCTTTAAAAAGCAGACATTCATCTAAGATGAATTTTCTTGAAAACTGGAAATTTCAGTGTTCTTAACGGAAAGGTAATTTTAAAGTATTTATACTCATTTTTAATTCAGCCTTCCTAAACTAAAGCCATGGAGCTTGAATGATCTTGCAGAAACTGAATGGAACAATTTAATGGTAAAACTGTAAAGACATTGTATTGAGAATAATTTGTTCTTGAAGTAAAGGTGAAAACTTCTTTCTTAAGAGTAATATATTCATTCTGCTTAGACAACAGAAAATGCCAGCTGAAAATGCAAGTAAGATCAGGTAATGAAGACAAAAACTCAAGAAATACGTCCTTCATTTGAGAAATATTTCTGAAAGAAAAGCCTGAAGGAAAAGTTTCTGAAGAAATTCCCTTTTCTATGCTTGCTGAAATGTGATAAGTTGCTTTGTTACAATTGCATATCAGAATAATTATGAAGCTGTGGTATCTCATGGCCTTGGAGATTTTATGATATTCTCATTCTCCACTGTCTTTCATTTTTGCAAAACCATCCACACTTGTAAATTTACCAGTTCAGGAGGGCCAAGTCTTACACTGCTTATGCACAGCAGCAAGCAACTTCCCAAAATTCTGTGAGTGGAGATTTTACCGACTTCACGTTATTGGTATCTTCTTAGGGAAATTGGATGTAAGTAAAAATTCTTGATTCCCTGATATCTCCTGGTCTACACTGAATAGTCAAGATGAAGAGTTTTCTGGTTCAAAGGGAACAGAAATATTGTGCTGTTTTTAAATTAGATCTGACTCCCAATTTCATATCAACCTCTTGCATACTAAATTTGAAGAGATTTTATGGGTTCAAGACCTTGATTGCATACTGGATTATTATTAAATGAATAAATTATATTAAGATTTCCCCTTGATAAGGCTGAAGTCCTTTTTAACTCATGTGACACCTCCAGGCCATTGTGAGTGGCATGATGACTGGAGAATACAATGGGTGTGATATGTTAACTGCATTGTGCAAGGTGAGGCTGTGAATAGAGTATAAAGCTAAAGGATGAGCCTCATGCAAGGACAGTGTTTTGCATATGAGACCTTCTGATTCTGGTTTAAATAAAATTTAAACTGGTGATGCACCATTAGGCCAAGTCAATGGAGGTAGGGGTTTTCTGTGTGACCGAACCTGTTCTTCTTTAGCTGTGACCTGCTGCATGAAGGTGTCATAACTCCTCAGATGATGGGTCAAAAATGGTTCCAAGCAAAATAAAGAGCTACATTGTTCACAATCCCTTATTTCCCCTACTTGTTACTCTGCTAACAAAAGGGGGAGGGATATAAAAATATTAAACTTACATGAAAGTTTCACCAAACTGTTCTTATGACAGTTGCTCATAGGATGGCCTTTGGTATTTTCTGAAAAGCTTTGGATGTTCCTGGATCCTTTAGAGAATGGAAGGCAGCCAGGAATTGAAAAGGCTGAGCTGGGCAGACTTCAAAAGTGATTTATGCTTTGATAGAAGAAGTAACTCCTCAAGCAGTTCTCTGCTAGAAAGAAAGCGATTGTAGAGTGAATTACCATCTAGTTTTTGTTATTTGTTCTAATTTATTCTGCTGTTGCTGTTTTTGCCGACTGACATTTCTTGATCTAGTTGTGGGGTACAAATATTTTTGTATGCTGCAGTCCAGAAATTTTGCTTTCTTAGTCACAAGATTTCTTGAGGTAAGCAGCACCCTTTTGTGACAGACCCCAGGAGACAACTCAGTAACATGGCTTAAAAAGACCTTTATTCCTTCACACATCTTGTTTAGTCACTTAAAGATAACATGATGTGGCATTTCAGTATTTATAGCTTTCTTCTTTCCCTTTTTGTCCCTGTGCATTAATTAAAGGTACATTAACTCAAAGAGATTTTTTTCATGTTGCTATAGTGATGTACTTCCTTGAACCAGCTCCAACTATTAAAAAATAAGAACTTGAAAAAAACTTTTTGAGGTCTAACAATTTCTGGATTTAATTGTCTGTGGTGCTTAAGCTGAGTGGAAAAATCACCAAGACAGTATCAGCAAAATGACACACTATAGAAGGAGAATCAAGTCTCTGTTAAGGTAGGTAAAATCTGTTATCCTTTTCATCTGCTTTCTGAGTGATAAAAACCTCATCCAGCTTCCCAAATCATTCTCGCAGTTTCCATAAGAGATCCTTCCCACTACTTCTCCCTGCAAGCCTCACCTGTTTTATATGCTGGAAGACCATTGTTACAAGTACAAAATTCAAAGTCTAATTTGGTATCATTAGCTAAAGTGATAATTTACTTTTACTTGGGATATTCTGGAGGAGAAAGGACAGATATTTTGCAATAGGTTTGCAGGTTATTACAAACATTTTTACATTATGATGCCTTTTTGGTTTCAATTGACAGATTACCTTTTGAGAAACAGCTACTTCCTTTCCTTTTGCCTCTATTTCTTTTGAAATATTTTTTGTGCAATTCTTATCAAATGGTTAGGATATACTGTATGATGGAAAGCCAGTTTCAGGATCTACTGTAATCAAATCAAATACTTTTAAGTGCCATGTCATTGAGGAAAGGAAGGAATTTGTTGCAAGAGAGCTATCCTCTGGTTAAATATCAAGCATTATGAACAAACTCTTTTAAAGTCTTGTAGTGGCTCCAGAAACACAGAGGAGGTAATGTTGAACAGGTTTATATTTTTAATTAGAAAATAAATCTCTCCTGAGAAAAAGTACCTACAAAGTTTTTGATTTTTTGTAGAAGCCCAAAAGGAGAATGACACACTGGTGAATTACAAGATCAGTCTTGATGGTCAGATTGTACCAAATTATTTAAATTCTAAAACATAGCACAATGATAGAGACAAAAATATTAATGTGCTCTATATTTGAAAACAGATCCTTTATTGATAAGTCACCCCATTTCTATAAATAGGAGTATCTTAATTGATGTGTGCCTCATCAATGCCAAATTAATTTACATTATCTTCTAACACCTGGGGCTGGTGGAATTCCCTTTTTCCTGTTTGCAAATAAGTAATGTTTTTATTTCTAGGCATCCATTGGGTAGCATGGGTAAGTCATTCATCAAATGTTTATTTTAACAGCTTTGTAAATATTATATATGATGCTTTTTCTCTTCCATAATTTCACTGAAATCTTGAAATAAAATAAAATAAACAAACAAATTAAAAGTATGACTAGGACATGTTAATTAGCCCCAGCCCTTATCTGAGCTGTAAAAAATGCAGTAAACAGTTATCTTTTGATAGTTAAAGGCATTAGCATAACCTCAAGGGAAAAAAACCTAATGGAAACCATTTAAAGTGTGCACCATTAAATTCTTTGGGACTTGCCACATTTCATATATGGAAACATAGAGAAATGTTTAGATGTATAACTTGAATTATACTAATTCCAAGCCTGTTTCTTAATGGGTTCAGTTCCGTTGATGGGTTTCCAAAGTTAAGACCTCCGCTTTACTTTTCCATTTTTCAGTTGGTTTGTGCAAGAGGAACTTTGCTCAAATGATAACTCTGCTACTAGATGTTTTTTCCTTTCCCTGAATATGTGATACAAAAGGAGCAGAACTCAAGATTTTTGAAATGAAGCTGATATGAAGGTAATTTCATCCTGAGAGAAACAGGGGAAGTACAAAGAATGAAAATGGTGCAGAAGAAAATAAGGGTTTGTAGGAAGAAGCTGAACACTTGCTAGCAGTGCTGTGTTTTCCTACAGTGGGGAAGAGACCAGCTGTCCAGCTGGCTTAGAGCACTGCTATCCTGTGATTATCCCAGGTACTAGACATGCTTGCTGTACCATCACCTGCCTAACTGTGCTCCATCTGTTAGGCCCTTTTCTGTGGGCTCCTGATGTTTAGTGCATCAAATAGAGCAGAGCAGCTGCTTAACAGTTCCAAACCATCCTAAGCTGCAATTTGAAGTGGATTGAGATGGACAGGATTGGTGACTGCAAGACTAGAAGAGTCATTAATACAGCATCACTCTGAAAACTTGTTTCCCTATTATTCATGCAAAAAAAACATCAGCCAGGAAGAGTGAGAAATCCACAAAGAAAACCCCTGTAATCTACTTGAAGCCTTGATATTTCATCTGGATAGTGTAAGAGATAGGAACTCTTACTGAGACTGCAGATTGGGTAAATCTTCACTGGAGAGAGCTGCAGTAGCAGGCACTGGGTAAGGGTATTCAGGGTACTGAGGCCTCTGCTAACAGCCATCATGGAAAAGAGGCTCCCACAACCTGTCCTTAGGTATTTGTATTGCCATTTGTTGCTGGATACAAGATTTGTTTTTGCAGCTGTCTTTTTAATGCCATGGTTGATGCTAGCGCTCTGAGAGCCAGAATTATTGCCTGAGGTAGGTTTAGTCTCATATGCTCTGTGACCTTCACACTGTGAGCTTCATCCTCACCAATGCCAACCTTTTTCAGGGAATTTACGATGTTTCTATTTGTCATTGTTTGAACATTTCCAGTCACTTAAGAGAAAGAGTGCAAAGAGCAGAATGAGTGAGGCTGTTGCTTGGACAAAAATGGCTGTTGTCTGGACACTGGTAAGTCTCCTAAGGACAGATTTGCTTACTGCAGAAGAGTAAACCCTAGGATTCTCACAATTTTTTATTTATTAACAAAAAGAAAAGCAAAAGAAGAAAAGAAAAAAGAAAAAAAGAAAAGAAGCACCAAGACATACTTCAGTTAAGCTATTCCAGAAATCATGCAAAGGCTGAGTTTGAGAGACACCAGGCGAAGGATATCGCCATCTCTTTATCCAGTTTGGATAAGCCAGCAAAAATACTCAAAACCACTTTTGAGCTTAACTGAAAAACAGTGCTGAGAACACCATTTACCAACTCTTTTGTGTTCCAGATAAAAAGGCAGTAGGAAAAAGAGAAAACCAAATCTGAGCAATTGTGATCACACCACCAGTATTGTGCTCGAGGAGCCTTGGACTTATGTGAGTGAAAGATTTTTTCACTCACAACTTCAAAGGATGGGAATCTATTTGTGACTATGATGCTTAAAAAAGGTCTCTGTTATTTGGGTGTCTACATGCAAGGGAGCTATCTATGCTCCCACTGTAGTCAGTGGAGATCTTGCATTCAAGACAGTTTCCCTGACAATGGTGCTGTGTACTTCTGAGTTATCCTATCGTTTCCAAGGCATTCACATATCTGACATAGTCAGATATGATGTGAGAACTGTGAAAGACCAGAGTCCTTCTGCAAAGCTGGCTGGAGACTGGGAGGGGTAACCTTGGTCTTCTGAAATGGCACTTTTTGTGTCTTTGTCTAACCAGCTAACCTCAGTCTTAGCTGTGAGCTTTAAAGAAACATGAATTTCTTGCTAAACTCCATTAGCTCTATTCAAACCTGCAACCCTGGAGTGGGTATTTTGGGTATCACAACGTAACTCAAAGAGTACTAGAGGTCCACATTTAGGTGTCTGAACTGAGCCTACATCTTTATGAATTGTTATGGGAGCTTGAACATGAGCAAAAACTTCAGTGTCCTATTCTTGAAAAAAATGCCATCTGAAGTGCTCAGCCATCTCCATTTGCCAAGCTTTATTCACTAGGGGCCAGATGCTTTTCTATAAAAGATGGAAAAAGCACAAAGCCCTGATTTAGTAATCTCAGTTTTCCATTAAAAATATCAAGCAAATAAAATCCTATCCTAAAGGATGTAGCTTGACACTGGTTGTAGACTAATCTGGTCAACTTTTAAAAGTGATATTGCTGCACTAGTCAAGGCCTCTTGTTAGAAAGTTCTAGTATGAAGAAAATAACCTCCATATATATCCTGTGAACACATCATAACTGTACTCTACAGACCATATGGAGATGTAGATAAATATCCCATCCCACAATTATATTAGGAAAGGGAATTTCTATAGAGTAGTTTGGTAGTAGCTGCTTTGCCTGTATGCCAAAGTGTTCAGCAGTGCCTCACAAAACAAATATGGAATTTTGGGTGTATGATTCACCCTTGCCCTTCAGCCATTGTCAGTGTTTTTCAAAATACTTAATCAATCTCTTCTATTTTTCTGCCTGTCTTCTCTGAGACTTTGTCTGTCTCCATAATTTTTCTTCACTGATAAATGCCTGAAATCTTTCTACTTGAAGTGGAAAATTTTAAGAAATGAGCAAGTCCGATTGCCGGGTTTCCCTGACTTTATTTTATGTTCTGGTGATTATGGGAATACATTACTTAGACATCTGATTTTATCTCCATCTTGAACTTGAAACAGAAAAAAACCAGATGGTTCCTTTGTTCTCATCCACAGGATGTTTGGTTTGATTTGAACTTCAACACTGAGCAATTCAGATGTTTGTGGTACTTGTATTTTCAAAGGCCCTCAAGTAATATAGTGCTGCTCCTTGCTTGTCTCTACATGAAAGTTAGCAGTTTTTCCTCACGAAGGGCCTTTTGGAGAGACACAATATTTCATAATATGGAGGTAGCAGGCAGCCACACACACAACTGCACGTCAAAAAGCTGTACGAGTCTAAAAAGGAAGAGCAAAACGTAAAATTTTTGGCCCTCTTGATTATTTTACTTTTCAGTGTATTTCTTCATTACCTCTTGATGATTCAAAGGATCTAGCAACTTTATCTGTGACCTTCACTGGAATTTGATCTTTCATCTCAGACATTCTTAGCCAGCAGCTCATCAGCTTGAGAAGATTTGGCTTGGTGAAAAGGATGCTTTTGAAATTTTTTTGGAAAGCACTAAGATCCAAGTTGTTTTTTTTCATTTTGCTCTAGTGCTGAAGCAATCTGCTGAAAGTTATATGTACAGAATGTCCTGAGATAATGGGTGCCTTGCTAGACCAGGTGACATTTTTATGGCAGACTGCTCCAGTACCAACAAAGTGCTCCAGTATTAACAAAGGAAGCGTCATCACTGTTGTGACTCTTCCACTGCTTGAACAGAAAGGGTCACTGCGCTGTTCCCCAAGGCTGTAGAATATCTACAATATTTTGAGGGTTTTCTTTACTGTTCCAGTATATAGCTGGAAGGGAGAAAGATAACAGGGTTCAAAGTTTGCTGCTTCTTTCTTACTCACTGCTGGAGTAAATATAATGACAAAAAATTCTGCATACATGACTGGCAGAAATCTAAAAGACTTTTTGCTAAAGAGGGTGTGTTGTGCAAGGGAAACAGCTGTTTCAGAAACCTCTCTTTTGTAATTCATGTTTTAAGATAATGGAGTATACAATGTAGCCCTCTGTAGCAGTCTATATAATATAGAAAGGTATAAAGCAAGGTAGTTCTTGGTAGCCTATGAGGTTATATACTTTATGATAGGATATAGGAAAAACTTCACTTATAAGACTGGCTCAGATGCCTCACACAAGGCTGTAATAGTTTACTGCCATCAAGCAGTATTGCCTGTATTACTTTATGTAAATAAATATATATTACCCTAGTTACTTCTGTAGATAGGCAACTTTAGCAACTGGCATTCTTTTAGGATTTGAATTATTTCAGGGATTAAAAGAAAATTTTTGGGAAGACAGATAATTCCACACTCTCTTCAGTTTGTCTTTATCTTCACTACACAGTGACCATCTGAGAGTGCTCTATTCCAAGCAAGCAATTCTGTGTTTACACAGAAGCTTTCCTTCATGTTAACATTTAATTTCCTTCCCCTTCACCAAGCCTCAGGCAAGGCTCTCTTTTCTTCTTTTTTGCCACAATAGTGTACACCATAACGAAGTATAGCTATTCATGGGACACAATATAGTAATCAGAAGTAAATTACACCCTTTCAAATTACCATCCTTAATCACAATACCTAAAACAATGTGATCATTGCTGTCATGGGAACATGGGAAAAAATAGACTAGTCATTAAACAAATAATATCATGATTAATAACAAGTGGCATGCGAAATAACAATTTTCTACTAATCACTAACCTAGAGCTGTAGTGCAAACTGAATATTTTCATTCATAAAGTAAACTGAAGTGAACTGTGTGCTTATAGCTAGAAAGGTATAAACTTGCAAAAATATTTTGCCCATTATTGGGCTTTGTGCTTTGTTTTGTACAACTATGCATTTCCCCACATATATATATGGTTTTCTATATACAACAGTTATAAAATTGTACTTGAATTTCTCCTTTGCCCTTTTGACCTCAAGTAAGCTTGTCAAATTCAAATTTTGAGGAAAAAAACATACATTAAGATGCACTTGCATTGTCAAATCTTCCAATTTAAAAAAAGAAAACTCACATAGTGAAGCAATATCATTTTGGAAACGAAAGGTGCTTTTTCATATTGCTCACTCATTGTTTAGTCTAAGAGGGGGAAAACATTGGACAGAGAAGAAAAGAAAAAAAAAAGCTGTACCAGCAAATCTGTCATGAGCATAAAAGGGCTTCCTTTGATGGATAAGGCCAAGCTAAAAAGAAACCTGGGAGCATTAGTGCTGTCTTTTTCCTGTTAGGAGATGCCCAACAGTAATATCACAAAGCTGAATAGCTGAGGTCTTGTTAGTGTGGAGAGAATGAGGCAGAGCTGGGCAGCTGTGTGCATCTGCTAGCTGTCAACAGATGTTGTTAGAAGTCTTAAATCCCACAATTACCAGAAAATGATCCTTCCTTCCATAGGTAGTGAGAAAACTTGTCCTGTCAATCTAGCTGACTACATTTTCTGATGTAAGGAAATGTGATTCTTCATTCATATTAGAGCACAAACTTGCATACATATCATCCATGAGGACCACTGCTGTGATTTAAATTCTGTTACTTTTAATTCTACATAGACCATGAGTCCAAGTATGACTTTGTGCCTCAAAAAATAGAAAATAGACTTCAAATCTTTCCTTTGTGTTTGTTTTCTCATTGAGAAAGAAGGTTTACACCAGAAGAGTAGTCAGCAAAAGTCTGATTTATACATTGCCAGTGTATTCTTTGAAGAAAGGTAATAAAGCCACTGAGTTGCAATTAAACTGGGAAATGAGTATTTTTATTCTTGGGAGCCTATAATTGGTGTTTTTAAAGGCCCGAGGATGGAGCCCTCTCACCACAAACTGTCCAAAGGCAGTGAGCTCGTGTAAAACTGGGGGAAAAAGGCTTAGAGGGTCAGAAGTTTTGTCATTCTGCTCACAATTTGTAGCTTGGTTATTATCTTCAAATGTACAAAGGAACAAAATGGACTGTCTGCACTTTTATTTCCATCCAAGGGCAGGCAAGAAAGCAGAGAAGAATTTCGACCCCTTATTTGTCTCTCTACATCTCTTTGTATTTTTCTGACAAGACTTGCTTCCTTGGGAAACAATCCAATCTCAAACCAAGCAAAAATTTTCCTTCTTTTGTCTGCTCTGACACATATGGGTGGGCAAGGTGTGATCCCCACAGCTGCCTGCCCAACCCAAGCTGCAGGGTCAGGCTGTGGGAGGCTGAGATACCTCTGCCCAGCAGGACCAGAGCTTCTGCAGATTCCTGACATGCTCTTAACCATGCCTTTGATTGAGAGAAAGGTGAAGGAGGCAGTCATGACTTTTTTTTGTGTGTTTCTCAAGCTTTTTCCAGCTGGTGATGCTCACTAGTCAAAACTATCCCAAGGAGGCCTGAGTTAATTAATTTCTCCATAATAACTTGGAGATGGATACCATTAGCTTGTTGGGAACTTACCCAGGTGGGCAGGCACATGCAGGGAATGACCGAGGGAAGGTTTATGACTCATGTGAATATTTCTGTTGCTTTCACAAGCTAGTTATGACCCTGAGTGGAATGAAGCAGTGATGGAGGGTCACTTTTGAAGTAAAAATGCTTTCCTCCCATTCTTCCTCATTAATTGACTTCAGCAGGAAAAATAAATTTTTGCTCAAAAATTAACTCCTGGTTTTATTTCCATTTTTCCCTGTTAAAAACAAACAAAGAAAAAGCCCTCAAAAGACAAGTAAAAAAATCCCCATACAAAATACTTATTAACGTGTTATGCAAATGACACGTTAATTTATATGTGTCCAACTAATCTTTCACGAACTATAAACAAGTCCTCGTTTGCTTTCAGTTATTTCTACTTCTCCTCTTTAGTGGTGATTTCCAAGTTTTAGCAAGCCAGATAGCTACCTCTAATCTTAATAGCAGTGGCTTTTAAAATATGCAAAATGAGTAATTTATTTTTAATGATCTGTAGCTCTGAAACAGTTTAGGCAATGTGCTTTATACTCTGCAGAAAAATTCTCCTTGCTCCCCAAGGAAAACTTGCATTTTTTCAGGCTAAGCCAATTTTGATAACAAAGATGTTTATTAAAAAGAGAGAACTATGGAGAAGCAGACAGAGCAGGGGAGCTAGTGTTAAAAGCAGTGACTGGAAAGGTCTCTGGGGACATTTTAAAACAGAATAAATTGAGGATGATTTTTAATTGATTTGAAACCTCTCTGATCATTTTTACCTAGGAAAGATTGGTATGAAACATTCTGAAACAAGAATTTTCTTCATCATTTACACAAATGGGAATTTGGCACACTGTGTTCATATATAGGTGAAGTAGTCAAAATGAAAAGCTGTTTGAGAACTAACAGAAACTATTGTCGGGTGTGTCTGCCTTATAGAAACTCCTGCTATAAAAAGTTGCATCCCATGATGTCTTTGAGAAAGATTTTGCAGAAAACAATTTTTGAGGGCTCAGTAAGATGTAAGTAACATCACACAGGAAAGGCATTTATTGATCACTGAGCCCTTGAGCAGAGGCCTATTTAGCTTGTCTCCAAAAGATGTGCCAATCCTTCCTTCAGTTTTACAGTTCATGCTGCTTATACAACATTTATCTTATCCACTGAGACAAACCACTGGACTTTATTCTTGATACCTCTACTTAGTTTCACTTAAGTACACACACTGCCATATATGCTTATGCTTTGCCAGCCAGATCAATCTGGTTTTTTAAAATTATTATTATTAATTAATTTTCTTTTTTTTTTTTTCTATCTTTCTTAACACTATCTTTCACAGTGTTTCAGTGCTTGAGCACCATTCTTCTCTCTCTTAGCTGCATGGTTGCAGCCCTTTGGCTTCATGATGGTTTCAGGAGCAGAGGCACTCTGGCTGGGGGCTGGTACACAGAACAGCTCAGTGCCTGTCTTTGCAGAGGATTGTATTTGCTGATGCTAAAAACGTCTTTCCCTATCTGCAGCCTAAGACTTTTTCAATATTCTCATCATTAATTAGATAATCTGAGTTGATTGTGAGATGAGAGGTCACATTTAATTTGATGTACTTAATTTGGTACATTACTGATTCTATATAATTTTTCCTGCTGCTACAACTTCATATTAAGGGATCAAGTTTTATATTTCTTGTCATTTATGCAAACCTCAGAAGGTCTTGCTAAATTCTCTGTCCTTCTCTAGCAGGTGAATTTAATTCCATGCAGCCATTTGTGGTAAGCTTCTGCTCTTTTAAGACATTTTCAAACCAAAGAACCTGCAATTCCTCTCATTTTGGAATATAAGCACTGTTTCTTCAGTCAGGCTGAGAAACTCCTTAGTATCCATGGCACAGGAAAACTGAACTCAGGGAAGCTGTGTACCCTTTTTTTCCTTCACAGTAGACTTCCTGTGCTAGAGGAAATGGCCAAGATCACCAAGTACAGGGCTGACAGAATAGGATTATATATATATATATAATCCTATATATATAATATATATATATAATTTTTTTAAATTTATTTTTTTATTTTTTTAATTTTTTTTTCTCCCTCACTGATTTCACTTTCTCTAGTAGTTTCGTTCATACATCCTGTACACTATGAATAGAAATGCTGTGTTGTGAGATTCTTGAAGTTATAAGAAGTAAATCGCGCTGATTTCTTATACAGAGAATAAAACAAGGCTTAGGAGACTTAGATAAATTCAAAGAGAAGAAGTTATAGTATCTCACCACCTGTTTAGCTTTTCAAAATCTTTTCATTTCAACATTCACAGAGATAGCAATGGATACTATTCATCAACTGAATAAAGAATTAAACACCAGCAATGAAAAATGTATTTACATAATAAAAAATAAGCTCTTTATTTTAATTTTACTGTTGAGATGACAGTAATAGTAGATGGGAAAAACAAGTGGGAAGTGACTCAGAAAATCTCCATGTAAATTTTATTTATGAAGATGTTAATATTTTCACTAAATAGATGGAAGAAAATCACAGTAAAAATTCCAAACATAATTAAAATTCTCAAGAATTTCAAGAAAAAGCACTTTTCTTTAGGAGTAAAGAAACTTCCTGTGAAAGTCTTGTGTCAGAAGACTGGTAGTATAAATTTTAAAATGAAAAAAAATTCTCTTTTTTTTTGTCTTTTTTCTGTTGAAGACAAGATTCCACTTTCAGAAGAATTTGATACATACTAAAAAAAAATCATTTACTATTACTTCCGCTTTTTTATAGGTTATGGCTTTTTTTTCTTCTGACTAAAGCAAATGTTTGATTGTATTCCCCTAACTGCTACATCTCTCCAATGTGTCTAAACTATTATTTTCAATGTCATTGTTTATAGTTGCATAAATTTCCAATCTCAAAATAAAAGTTTGCATTTCAGCTGCTCTCTGAGGGCAACTGCAAAATGCTGTAGAACACCAAATGTTCCTAAATTATCTGCTTGAAGCAGTTTAAGCTCAGAAAGAATAGATTTTTCCTTGGCTGAAGAACATAGAAAATCTTTGAATTATTAGAATGAAAAACATGCAGCTGTGGTCTCTTGGGTGCGAGAGAATGTATTTATTTTCTCTAAGAGGGAAAATGAATTTATCATCTGGATTTGTGTCATTTACACCTAGAGGGAATAGAGGGAGCTTGAATAGCCCATCAAAACTGTCAAAATGTGAATGACATTAGTAAAAATCAAGAACCAGAAGCAGATGAATTTTACCAACAGTGAGACATAGAATGGGATAGTGTAAAAATAAAAAAAATCATACACTGAGAAAGAGCTGACATAAATGGGCAGACATCCCTCTTCACTGTGTGAGAGGTGCTGAGTCTTTCCTCTTTACAGTGGTTGTCCACTGCTGGCCTTCTCAGTTTTGCCTGCTGTCATTTTGCCCATCTGCACCATCAAATTTACTGGTCTGTAATTTGTGGATTCCTCCTGAGCCTCCTTTTTAAAAAATTGTCAAATGTGGCACATTCCATCCTTTCAGCACCGAGGTTAACTGAAATGATACACCACACACAGCAATTAGTTTAGCAATCATATATTTTAATTTCCTCAGACTCTGGGTAAAAAAAGCCCAGATATTAGCACAGCTGCAAGCCATTTTCCCTCTATTGCTGTCACTTTACTTTTTCTAAAAATGGGTCATCTATCACCCCATCATCATTTTGGTAGACCAGGTACTGGCAATTGCATTTAGTTTTCCTTTTTCCAGATTCAAAACATATCCATCAGCCAAACTGTGGAACATATAACTTACCTTCAGCTTTCCCTGCTCAGATGCTACTTTTTCTTTTGTAAGCCTCACTGATTCCTCTGTATAACATACTGATGCTGAAGAAGAGGGGAATGGAATCCTTTCCATAGTGGTCTTTTTTAATAGTTGCAATACATATATTGTAAAAGACAAAATAAAATTAATGCCCTGGGAGCATTTTACCCATTCAACTACTGCTTCTTAATATTCTTCTAGTCAGCTCTACCTCAGCCTTATCTAGCTCTAGTTTCTGAAGTGCTCCCATGGTGGAAATTTTTGTGAGTTGTTCTTTTCAGGACACTAGCTGTGGATGCCTTCAGCTCTGTGTCTGCAAGCAGGTTTTGGAAAGGTTTGATCTCTCACATCATGTCAGTACATTTGCACAAAAACCTGATGGTCACCAAGAGCAGGGGACCAACAGCAGTATGAATTTCTCTGTTCTGAAGGAGACAGAGCCTAGAGCTAAATAAATATACATCCAGATTGTTTTGATGCAGACATGCAGAAAAAATATACTTCATGACAGTAGCATATGACTTGCTGGTCATGTGTCAGTGTCCCACAGTTGCATATGAAAAATACGCTTTTTTGCAAAGTTATCTGTTGCAATACACAGATGTTATATGTAAACACAACCTGCACTTCCATTTTACATCTGGATGTTAATGTTCACCAAACATAACAAAAGGCTACATGATTCTATCCTAATAATTAATCACTGAATAGTTATACAAATTTAAAAGCTTATCATACCAAAACAGACATTGTCTTAAATGGGATAATTGCTTTAAGAAATTGCAAAATTTAGCACTTATTATTTACACAGCCAAAGAGGATTTAAGTGGCAAAAAGCCTTTTTATCAGTGAATAAAAAAATTTACAGAAGTGATTTTGACATGAGCCTCAGTCAGTTCAGTATCTATGTGGCAGACACTTAAGACTGTGTGAGGAGAGGACACACCACAGGCCAGGTGACCCATCGAGCTGTGGTCCTCAGCAGCTGTGAGCAACTGTGTGCATGAGAGAGACAGGAAATTCATGATAAAGAAATTTCAAGGGTTTTATCTTCAGTAGTGCTTACAGGTGAAAATATGTGTAATTATCTATTTCCCTCACTGGGGCTAATTCTGAGAACGTTATAATGTTACACATGATAGCAGCTGTATAAGACTTTTTAAGTTGTTAGAACTAATATGAAAATTCCATTAGCTTCAAAATTTACATTGAGGGGTTTCCTTTGAATGAGAAAAATCACAGAAAACAGTAACTCTTCATGGCAGCTTTTATTTCATAAAAACAGCTTCAGATTTCATTTTCCTAAGAGACAGTATAATCCTCACCTTAAAAACATGAATGATCCCACTTGAGAGAAATAGAGTGAGGAGACAACTCACTCCATAAATGAAGGCTTTGAGGATGTAGGCTGGACCTCTACAGAGGACAACAATCCAGGCTTTTGATCACTTATTTTGTCATACCTATTTTCCCTGATATGACGTAAGAAAGCAAAAATACAAGTGCAGTTCATCTATTTTATATTGTCTCTGTGGAAAGCTGTACCACATTCCTGCTTCAGTTCTCTGTCATATTTCCATCTGAGTTGAAGAGCTGGGCCCCTCTGTTCAATAGCTGAGACTTACTGAATGAAGAGAGAACTGTTTACGTACCTCTGTAAGCAGGAGTGTGCTTGTATTGCCATCCACCTGGCCTGACTGAGTACCAAGCAAGTGCTCTAAGGCATTTGGAAAAATGCGATCCATTTTTGTTCTTTCTAGTTATTTTCTTTCTGCAGAACTCTCTAGACCTGCCGAGAACACAGGGCACGAACAAGAGAACCTAAGAAGGGTAGCTATTTCTGTTTGAGAAGTAAGGATAAAACTATTAGAAAAAAATACTTTCATCTGAGTCTTCTAGGCCAATTTTTCAGACCTAGAATATTAAGAAACCTGGTGTGCTAAACAAAATTTTTCACTTAGACTTCCCAAGGTTTTAGAGTGAGAATATTTCAGTTGTTTTGTAGTTAATTAGGAGTGATATTAATGCTCATGGTGATAAAATGTGATTAAATAATTTTGAAGTCAGGTACTTAGTTAAAATATGCCGAATGTGAAGAATGATAAATGCAATTTGCTAGGCAGGATTAAAGAAATAACTAAGTTTGTGACAATGACCCCCAAGGGCTTGAGTTGTGTCTAACCTATTTATAACCTTTTCTTCTCCTCTTAAGAAGCAAATCTTTACTGGAAAAATAATGTAATGAAATTTAGCCTGATGTGGAGAGGTTAGTTTCAGGGACTCTTGTCCCTGCTGGCAAGTGACTCAGATGATAAATTGCCAGTACAAATCATCAGACTGATGCCTGGCAAGAACTGAGGCTAACCTTGTTCAGTGCTTTTTAATTAAAAGAAAAAAAAAAATATTTTTTTTTTTATTTCTAAGGAAGAGTGTTGCAGAAAAAAAATCAGTCTGAATGGTAATGTTGCTGGGAATGGGAGAGAAGAAAATTACCCTCATCATTGTAAAACAAGCTTCCAGGGAGCTTGAAGATAGCATTCCCCAGATTTTTGTGCACTTGCTGTAAAAATGACAAGGATCAACTCCACTGCCTCCTATTATACCAGGGTGAGGGGCACAGTCCAATAAAACTTGACAAAGGAGTATTTTATTTTAAAGATCTGAATTTAATTCAGACTAGTAAGTGCATGAACTACTTGGGCACAAGCCAAGGGTTTCCATCCAGCAAAATGGCATCCATATCAAAGGAAACTGGAAGCTCTCCAGAGCTACAGGGAAATCCTACAGACAGTTGAAACAGAAATGTTTTGTAAATATCTCAGCTTTGAGAAACTCCGGTGGTGACACAGCCAAAGACCTCTACTAGATTTTCCAGAGGTCTGCCCTGCTGGGAGAGCCTTCAAGGTCTTCCTGCACAGAAGCACAAACCTGAAGATACTCGGGACTCCAGAAAAGATAAGTAAAAACCAATTATTTTCTCTGGAGGTATGGAAAATTTAGCAGTCAGGTTGCACTTATGGGAGTGTCTTTTGCTTGTATGTGGAGTAAAATGTCTGAGTCTCCAAATCAGTATTCACATATATAGAAAGTCACATACGCAAAGTTTATTGTCCTAGTCAATAAAAGGTGAAGAGCTATAGATGGGCAAAATAGTTGCAAAAAGGCACCTGACTGTTGCTAATAAATAAAAAATGTCCTAAATGGTTACCATAAGGTAACGTAAGGTAATCCTACGTACCAGGATAAACCATAAATGTGTGAAGCTACAACAGCCTGCCAGTCTCTCTTCATATAAAATAAATAAAACTAAAACTAAAAATTAAAATAAAAATAAAAATGCAACCCTTTGGTAGTGTTTCAGCCAATTTCTTCAGGCACTGGGTGATTAAAGGACAGTTCTGGGTGAGATGGGTGCTTATTTTTGGTGCTGTCTTTTTTCTTTTATTTCTATTGCTGCTGTTGTATGCAGAGATGAGCAGAAAGTGTTATGATGATTGTTGACTGATCAAGGGAATGGGTTGAGTACGCTTTTTCTTTCTCTGATTAGGCTAACTTATTTTTTCATGAGTTTATTATTAGAAGGTGTGATTAGATTTGAATCTAAATAGAATAATTAATTTCAAGATTTTTATCAACTTATTTCAAGTAATTATTTTGTTTTATTGTACTATTTAAGCTTACATATAAGAAGATAGTATTTCTCTCTAACTTTGTTAAATATATGACTTGATTTCTTTTTCCTAAAAGAGCTCAAAATTTCATTAATGTTAAATTTCTATCTTTTTCTTTTTTTCTGTCCATTTTCCAATAAGTCCTTTTACTCAATCAGTGCTTGAAAGGAGTGAGAATTTTGTCTCAAATGTGTGCATTAAGAAAGCCTTTCATCTCTAATATGATTTATTTAAAATATATAATTAATTCTCAAAGAGGACTTTCAACCTTTCTTTGTCACTGTTCTTTTTAAAATATTGTGAAGATCAATCTTGCATCCTTTCAAAGTCAGAACTTAGAAGTCATAGGAAAGATATTAGTATTTTTTTAAAGTAAAAGATCATATCCACACCAAATTGGTACTTCATCCTATAATGAACTCAAGCCTTTGTGGAAACCAAAATGTGAGACATTTCTAAATGGGAAAGATAGCCCTAGACTAAATGCTGGCATTCAGGGTGGAGGGTTGAAAGAAGAAACATCAGCCCTCAGGACAGCTTGCTACAGCTAGCAAGGAGACTGTATCTGAAAACAGAATCCAAAAGCCATCAGAGAGACCTTTAGGAGATGTCAGGAGCCAGAGTGCTCTCACCAGCCCTGAGAAGACTGACTTGACCATGAAGGTTGTAACATGATGGTCTCTAAAGATTCATAGCATCCATCCTCTTTAAGGATCTTCAAACTACAAAGTGTTCCCTTTTAGAGACCCTCCGTGGCAACTCATGTAACAGCACTGGCCGGCAACTTCTGTCAGCTTTCTCTGCTTGATAATATCCAAGTGAGAATCAGCACCGGAGACCAGAGACTAAAGAACATGAAGAAATACATTTAAAATTATTTGATAAAAATTCCTGTAGAGACAGCAATATTTTAACCCCCTATGAGAGTACTGAAGAATCAAATGGTGTCTCTGTGTGTACGACTATGCAAATGTGCCATTTACCCCTCTTCCTCTGAAAGGTTTCAGGAGTTTCATCCAATCTACATTGGCTGTCAGAGAAAGTTCTTTGGGAGTGAGCCAATAAGGTCTCCTCTTCATAGATCTTTCTACTCTTGTTTCCAGCAGCCCTGTGGTTTCATGGTAGGTCCAGGTCTGGCCACTTATGCTCATTTTTGGGTTTCACTAGGATGAGAGGCAGCATCTTTCTGGAGCTTAATGTCAGGCAACTGAATATCTCTGTGAGGAGATTGGAGTCTCTAATTGTGGGCTCTCTATAACTTCCATAATCTCCTAACTAAATGGCTAATGCTGTACCTGCCTCTTGTCCAGGCAAAGGACCTGACTGGAATATACTGTGGCACATTTCTGTCTGTGGCACATTTTTATCTTTTCAAAGGAAGACACAGTAAAAAGTAGACAGTGGGTGCTGATACAGGGGCAACCCTCCCCCAGTTTGTGTCCAGTGAAATTAATGTTCAGAAGGGCAGAAGTGCTCCCAGACCAAAAATTTAAAATTATTCTTAGAGCATCCAGGAGAGAATCCTGTTGTCACTAATTGGTGTAGGGGTGGAACAAATGTCTATGACAGAGGCATATCTTTGTAGAAAATAAAGTACTCCCTCATGACCAAAGATGCCAAATGTCACACCACAGAACTGGTGTCTTTCATGTCCTTGGCCATGGACTTTGTATGTGACATCCATGACATAAGTGGTTTCTGGTGAGGTACCCCACAATTTTTCAAGTGCCCTAAGGGACATTTCTGAGTGCAGATGAAGTGGACATGCTGAGAGCTGACTTCAGTGTGAGTATCTGTCATACCAAGAAAGAGGGGGGAAAAAAAAAAAGAAAAAGTTAAGTGGTCTGGAAAATTAAGGCTGGGCTTGCAAACTTAAAGGGCACTTTCAATAATTTGGGGGGTATAAAATCCATGTCTCTGCATTTCAGTTACTTGGCTACAGAATGGGGTGATTTACACTGCCTAATTTCACAAGAGAAACTCATCCATATTTATAAAGCACTTCAGAGAGTTTTATGTGGAAAGCCCTGATGATGAAGTTTTCCAGCCTCCTCTAATGCAGGCCCATGCAGAGAAGGATATCTTGGTGCTCACCTAAGGTGCTCTGCTAGGTGCTCCGATGTGTCCCTCCTTGCTGATGATACACAGGGGTCAGTGTGATGCAATGGGATAACAGCTCTGGATTTTTCTCACCCTTTTTAATCTGGAAAATTGTGTGCAAAAAAATGTATTGTTAATGGGTTTTTTAATATTCCAAAAAGAAATATTTGCAAGCTATGTAGAATTAGAATTACGTTTTCTGATAAAAGTAGATAAAATAACTTGAAGCTGTCATTTGAGTGGATTAAAATTAAATAGAATGAGTGTTAATTTCTTTATGGCTCTTCTACCTACCTGTAAAATGGATGTGATGCCTGTTTTCACAAACATAATACTTATCAATGATTGTGATACATTTTAAACAGCCTGTTTAAGCTGCAAAAGGCGTCCATACAGAAATTAATCATTTCTCTAGTCAGTCTAGACTTAACTGATGTGAGGAGAATAAGACCAGAGGCTATACCATGAATAGCAATGATATGTACAGACTGAGTAATTCCTTGTTCATTGAATGAGACAGGAAACAATAAAATATGGTAATTTAATTAAAGCTACATCACAGTGCAAATGCACAAGGGATGAAGAGTCCTGCATAGTATAGCTTAACTTCTAAAACTTCTTTTCTTTTTGCAAGCTGAATATTCTTCTAACATTTATGGGGACTTTCATTGTGTTTGGGTTTTTTTTTTTGTTCATGTCATTACTACTTAGAAACCTCAGTTCATGTTTTGTTCTTGTCTGATGGTCCTCAACAGCAATCCCTGTCTCTTGCAGTTCCAATTGATTACCATCTAAAGTGGTGAATCCAGAGAAATAAGAGATACAATACTGCCCACAGCATTCCAATTTCTTCCTGGGCCTGAGAAATGTGGCAAACACTCCTACAGATAATTTAACAGAGGGACATACGAGAAAGTTAATATAGTTGTACTCAACATGCTGTAACAACAGAACTGGCCCACTCCCAGTTGTGTGAGTACATCTTACCTGACAGCAGGTGTCTTCTTTAAATAAACTATCAACAAGGCCAGTGATCATGCTTTCCAGTGCCATTTAGTCTTGAGTACACTAGTGAATTGATGAGCATGAATACTCACTGTAAAAAAGCAAGCAAAGAAGAAAACCCAAAACCAAACTCCAAAAAACAAGAGCTAGGTCACAATGATAGTTGATGATAAAAGGGAATACAGCCTCTGTGTCTTTTCATCAGATCACAGATTTATCCAAACCATGGAAATAAAATAATCAGGCCTTATTTGAATTAGTGTTTTCATGAACATTTACTCTTGTAAATACAAAGTCTTTGAGGTTAGAATTTATCTTTCTTGCCTTGAAGAAATCCAGCTCTGTCTGTGGCTGTCTATGTCTATGCTTACACATATCCAGTGGCTTAACAAGAGCATGAAATACAGCCCAGTTTATTTGGGGAAAGGTGAGAAATAGAGCAGTGTGGAAGAACTCTAGAAACATGAAATAATGGTCAGAGGAAAAGGGAAAGAGCAGTAAAGAGAACAAGCTATCTCCTCTCTGTGTTCCTTAGAGATTGCTCTGAGGTATTGCCTTCAGAAACAGCAGACAAGGTAGGCGTACAAATGAGGAGGTTTGCCTCCATTTTGTAAGCAAGCTACCAAAAAACTCGTGTCAGAGGCTCCCAGCAGTTAGAGTGATCCACCACAGCAGTAGGTTGGCAGAAACACGCCGAGCTGTGCTCTTCACTGCAGGCAGGACCCCTGTGTGAGTGTGAGGAGCGATGTCAGGCTGCGGGCGTGTTGTCATGCTGCTGGACTTGCTTATTGAAAGGGTACAGCCCTCCTCTTTACTCCTCCTTTACCTTTACCTCCTCCTCTTTCCCTCTTACTCAAGTGGGCACTCCTGGGGCATCCCTTGGGCATCAGCTTCTGTTCACAACAGTTGTACCTTTGAAGATCAGGGATCTAAGGTCAAAGAGGTTTTCTGAGAAGCCTTATCTCTGAGATTTTAAGTAATGTATTTGTTTGTGTTAAAAGGCTATTTCTGTAAGAGGCAGTGTTTATTGTTGTTAAGATACATGACAAACTGAAGGTCACACAGGACCCTATATGTCTCCTTGCTATCTGATTTAAATAAAAACCCAGATTTTTTTAGAGCTTAAGATGAAGAATTTCTGTTTATTCGCAGAGTCCAAGGCGTATTACTTTGGTCACTGAATAATCACCTTTCACCTGAAATGCTTGTGAAAATAAAAAATAAAATATTTTTTTTAAAAAAAAAAAGGAAGAATAAAGGTCTGCTTGTGACTGAATGAGATTTATCCATTTATCCATAGGTATAAAAAATAATTAATTATTTTTACCACCTAAATGTGTGAAAGATTAAGTTACCTTTGGAACAAAAATTGACACTTTTAAAATCCCAATAGGTCTTGTAAAAACCTGGTAAGACTTGAGGTAAGATTATCTGTACTAATCCTGTAGAACATTGATGTTCTCAAATACCATCAGGGGATGGAGGAAAAATGAAAATTCAAGAGTATTTGAATATCTCTCAGAAAGCAAGGCTCCCTATGAGTAGCTCACGGCTTTCTGCCATGGCAACCTGCCAAATACAGAATCCAATTGCAAGTTTTGCTCCCACCCCTCAGTGGGACATGCTCTAGCATCCCAGGGAATCAGGCTATAACAGAGGAAAAGAAATGTGGTTTAGCATGAGTGCCACAGCCTCCTCTAAGCTCCTAGCTACCTCAGGGACTCAGGCTCCACTGAAAAGAAATGGTTCTTGTCAGGAAACTTGCTCATTTTAGCAGTTGTGTCTAACTCATGATGTATTGATTCCACATTGTGTTTTCTGGTGAGACCACCCCCAGAGGTGTCTATTTGCTTCTTATCAGATGTTTGCAGGGAGCTGAGGGACTGTTCCAGCAGCAAAGGATGTCTCTTTTGGCCAGGTCTTGGTTATTGAAAACTGCCTCATCACAATGTGTCAGCTTTTCTGTCTTCATTTTGGTTTTATCTGAAATCTAATCCCTGTTCATATTCAGACTGTGGTTTATCACATCAAAGCCAAGTGAGAGTGAAGATCTGTTCGAATAATTTTTTACAGTAATCATTCATAGGCACAAAACTGCTGTTAAATTCCCCCAAGCAAAGCAATTCTGACAGTAGTCCTATCAGACTTACGCTGGTTCTTAGGTCTGATAAGCAACTGATTATGTTATTTCTAACTTCCCTCTGTTTAGGCATCCTACTGTAAGCAGACTGCAATCCTGCTGGCAGGAATCATGTCTGTCTTGAGCTCATTTCTCACTTTGTCATGTTGTTTATCTGCATCAACATCCTGTAAAATTGAAGACAGCTGGGATATTTCAGTATTTAATCTTTAGATTTTGTAAAACTCCAGCCCACCTCTAGCCAAAAATGAATTTTCACAAGCCCTTCAAACATCCCAATATGCTTTTGATTGATATCAAGTGGGTAAAAAATTTGCTAATGAGGAACATTGGTAAACTGTGAATTTTTCAGAATTCTTTCTTATGTATATCCCAAAATCTGCTGGCAGATCCAAGCTTTATCTGGTATTGAAAGGAATATCTACAAATAGGTTCCTTTATACTGAAAGACTTTTTTTTTTTTTTTCTGGAAATATGACTGTTCTTCAGATTGATAGAGTTCTTGTCTGATTGTGTTTGGTTGCTTTTTGGTTTTTTTTAACGTATCGTGAAGGGAAAAAGTAACCAAGGGAAATCTCCTGTAAAGCCGCTTTTGAAACAACTTAAGAAATTGTAAAATTTAAAAACTACTTTTGTATGTTTAAAAACCACTTGTGTCACTTTTAAGTTCATCCTTCACAAAAATCTGAAATTAAATTTATTTACATCACTGCTTACTGATGAATGCCTTAGAATTCATCTTTCTATCCATTCCCATTTGCAAATGTTTATGCCCCAGTACCAAGACCATGTGCCAGGATGTTACTGCCCAAAGGGAGCTGTGGAGCTCTGTTGGCAGGGCTGCAGTGCCTGCAGCTGAAATGGGTATGGCAAGCCTGTATCAAACTCAGGTTCTTTTAAGAAAACTTCTCTGTGATGCCTTTTGGTTGTTTGGTTGGTTGGTTTGTTTTTTAAAGCTTTGAATTTATGTATATTGGCCCAAGAGTCTTTGGCACTTGCAAGGAGGGAAAGTGGATAAAGTGTATACCTTAGTGAAGGGAGAATTTCCAGTAGTGAAAGTTTCTATAGCAACTAAAAACACGTTCGTGATTATGGTAACAATGGAACTACCGCAAGCATGAAAAACAGCGGGCACGGTAGTCTGAAATCAGAGGTTGTTAACAAGTAAATACAGAATTGTAACACCACTGAACAAAATGTTAAGGAAATAATACATGAACTGGTATTTAGAATTACAGTGGTGTACACCTGTGGGGCACAGGAGTTCAATTCTGAATTCAGTCCCTGAATTTTGGGCTTTGACTGTGTAACTGAGGAACTCAAACCCTTCAGTTACAACACCCCTCCACTAGCATCAGCTGGCACTTTACTCCATGTAATGCCAGTAACTGACTGAAATGCTTGGGAACAGGTAACCAACCCTGTCCAAGCCCGTGGGAGGATAGAAATTCATGTGTTGTCTGCATTATAGCATATATATATATCCCTTGTCTCTGAAATAATTCTCCTTATCACAAAACTTCCCGTGTGTCCCAGTTTCTTCAGGACTGGCTTTTGGCAGAGTTTTATCTACATCTGTCTCTGTCAGTGACATTATCCAGTTATGCACAGCTATGCACACAGCAGGTCATGCTTCCAACCTTGTTTAAGCACACAGGTTATTAGAGCATTTCTTATCATATAAAATAAGTCATCTGAAAAGAGCACTTAATTTCACAAGTGCTGCTAAAAAGTCCAGTGCTTTCAGAGTATATATTGTAATGTTCAGTACAACACAGTGTCCCACAGAGCTTCCCCTTTCACTGGCTTTTAGCTATTGCTTTTCATTCTTATTTGCCTTTATGGCAATATTTTGCTTCATAACATATGAGCTGTGCTAGTGCGACAGCTTCCATGGATTTTAACCTCCTGTACTGAAAACAGTAGAAAGCAAAAGCAGAGAGCGTAAATAGTCATTGAAACAAAATTCAGCAGTTCTGTGTTTACTTATACCAGAAACCTAGTAGCTCTGTAGAAGTCATCTTTGTGAAAGGTGAATAATCACTTTCTCTAGCTGATCCTTTATTTTGCAGTTAATACCTTTTCATTCTCTTTCCCTCTTTTTTAATAAGCAAAGTTTCTTTTCTTACCATATAAATTGTGATTGTGGACTAGTTGGCAAATTTTGGATACATTTTGGGTGACTTTCATATTTCATTTCAGAGCTTTCTAGTAGCCACTCACATTTTCATTCTCATCTGTGCAACCATAACTTCTTTCTACAGTGCTGTTGATCTCCTAGTAGCTCAATATGGCTTTGAAAAAAACCAACTTTTTTTATATGAGCAGAGTCGTGTTGTGTCAAAAATACTTAGAATCCTCATATTACAGAATATTCTGAGCTGGAATACCCATCAGGATCATCAAAGTCCAACTCCTGGACCTGTAGGTGGAATTGTCTGGGAACATTGCCCAGACACTTCTTGAATTCTGTCAGGCTGGTACTGTGACCACTTCCCTGGGGGGCCTGTTCCAGTGCCCAACCACCCTCTGGGTGAAGAGCCTTTTCCTGATATCCAGCCTAAACATCCACTGACACAACTTCAGGCCATTCCCTTAGGTTCTGTCATTGGTCACCAAAGGGAAGAAGACTGTACCTGCCCCTCCTCTTCCCCTCACAAGGAAACTGCAGACTGCACTGAGCTCTCCCCTCAGTCTCCTCCACGCTGAACAGACCAAGTACCTCAGCAGCTCCTCATATGGCTTCACCTCCAAACCTTCATCATCCTCATGGCCCTCCTTTGGACGTGCTTTATTTCTCCTTCTTTCATTGTGATGCCCAAAACTGCCCCCAAGATTCAAGGCAAGGCCACGCCAGTGCAGAGCAAAGTGGAACAATCACCACTCTTGACTGGCTTAAACAATTCTAGTATTTATGTATGTATCTATCTATGAAATTGAGAAATGTGGAATTCATGAAGTGCTGAAATGACATTTGATTATTTTGCTACAATGATTTTCTTAAAAAGAAACCTATAGCCTGAGATGCATCCCAACAGTTGGTTGGGATTAAGTGTATAATACCTAAATTACATGTAAAACGTTCGCAGAATTATCCAGCTAATCCAAGTCAAAGATATTAAAATGTAAAACGTCCATTGTTGGTCTAACATTCTTATTTTCAGAGCATTCCTAATGGCAATTAGAAGAGTGGACTTCAGTACTCCCAGTAATTAACCTTTAGTTGAAAATCCTTCTCCTGGAAGTTAATTGCATGCCTTACCTCATGTCCCAAATGAGCAGAGTTGTGCGAGAGTGTGGTAACGTCAGTCCCAGACTGCAAACTGCAGAGCATGCCAGGAGACAACACACATTATTGATGTATCTGCAGTCTGGGAGACTGGCAGGGCTGGTTCACATAAAAGCAGGCTTTTCTTGTGTGTGCTGTTTTGAAACTGCATGGCTATACTGAAACTATTACAGGAATTAGAATTCATGTGATGGTGGTTAATGGAGATGGGAAGCCCTACTCTGCATAGATAAATTTCCACTCTCAGGGCTAGTTGTTCTTTGCTCCATTTAGTATATAACTGTCTTCTATTAAAATTATTTCTAAATTTCAAATTAATGCTATGATCCATAAGAAAACAACTGAACCTGATTTCTTTATTCTCTGTATCCTGTCATAGTATGAGAAGGAACAATGTGAAACTATTTTTACAGAACACAGTAAAGCTTTAGGAGGCCTTTTCACCACAACAGGATATTCATCCACCCCTCTATTCCAAAGCCAATGAGCCACAAAATGTTCATTCCTGAAAAGTTAGGCTTTGACAATGTGTTACTGTAAGAGACTTCAGCATATCCCTTAGTAATTTCATCACTGAATTTGAGGCTCTGTGGAATTTGCTTCCATGTGGATGGGATGTTCGAGGTTTTTTGGGAAAAAAAAAGAAACAAGGAAAATTTGCAGAGGCACCAGATAATAAGCTCTTTAGAATTTACTAAACTCTTTTGATAAGAAAGGTCTCATTCTTATCTGTTTTTTTTCCTGCTTATTATCAATTTGCCTAAAGAAAAGATACTTTCTCTCTACAAATCCTGTTTTATTACTTCAATGGAAGCAGTAAGAAATCCTCACATAGTTGTATCAGTGTATCATCTGCTTTTTGTCTTAAATCCCATACTGATAAAATTTCTTTGTAGCCCTGAAGAGTGAAAGATTTTTCTTATCAGGGAGAAGCAGCTAATACTCCTGTGTATAAAAATGGAGTTCTTAGTTGGACAGAATGGTAAGACAGTTCTGAGGTCACTTCCAAGAAAATCCATTTCTCCTGCTGGGGACACCTGTGCACTAAGGACTAAATAGGAGGAATAGTTCAGATCTTGTCAGCTTCATGGCAGCATTTTCCTTTTACTCAGACAGCTCTGGTCCTTTGATTGAACTTTTCCTATCCAGGCTTCATTTGTGGGTTTTGTCAAAATATGGTTACAGGCAGCACCAACAGACATCAACTTTTCATGTAAATTATGCATAACACTTGATTGCCTCTTTCAGCTTTATTTTAAGACTAACAAAAACCACTGCAAACCCTCATAAAAATGCTACTTTTAGTGACTTATTCTGGATTATTTTTACATAACCTTTAGTCAAAAGGTTTGCCTTTTAAAAAGCTTCCGTGTATAGAAATTAAGAACACCAACAGTGCTTTTAATCAGAGAATGTCTACTTGGAAGGAGTCATGTAAACCTAGATTATAATTAATAAGATAGATTATTAAGAAATGTCAGTTGTTATAGTGTGGGGAAGAAATGAAAAACAAACCCAATAAAAAGCCAAACCATAAACTCTAGAGGTCTATAAGTACCATGATTAAAGGTATTTTAACATTAATTAAAAGAGGAAGAGCTGCCATTTCTTATGCCATGCCACTGCTCTTTTTGTTTCCTTTCACTCGCCGTGGAAGCTGAGCACGAATCAGTCACTTTGGTTTCCTCACCAGCCTGTTTGAATGCCTGATGTAACTGAAGATGTAGGAGACACTGCCCTTTATCTCCACCCTAGCTGCTGTGGTGGTGCTGTGCTGGCTGTGCTAAGCCTTCTTGGCAGTTTCTTTCTGAGTCTGTCTACAGAAATTGTACTCTGCATTTCTAACCATGCAGCTTGCAGTTTCAAGGATGGTATGGATATTTGCTGTGAAAATATTACCTGCAGATTGCTTTCCACGTGCAGTAGGGAAAATTCATCATTCAAACACATGAGAGACGGTTTCCAAAAAGGAGAGAAGCAATAAAATGTGACGGGAAAGGAATACTTTTCATATTCACCTGTGATGCAATTTCTCCACAAAAGAAATCTAGCTTTCTATGACATTTAATTTTCCATTTCTGCACATGAAAATGATTAAAAAGAAGTTGAAATATTTCAAAAAAATATATATCCAAGCAAGAAATTATTCCCTTCATCAGTTGTATGAAACAACATCTGTGATAGTGAGCCTAATCTTTATACATGCGCACCCATGTGAAATCATGCTATATGAGAATTACGAACATACATTTCTCTTTATAGGAGATGTACTCATGTTTTCTGAGTAATTTTGGATACCCTTGCTGGAGGCAACTCTGTCTTGGAAGACAGGTAACCTTCAAAAACATTTAAACATTACAGTGTGAAAGCTATTCCACCTGAGTCCTTGTCCAGTACTGTGGAAAAGGTGAATGAGAACTGTGGCTATGTAAAAAGGAGAATAATGAATATGAGAATAATGAATACCAGCTGGCAGGTGGTTTTGCTTTGGCAAATGCCACTAGCAGGATTGATACTCTTAGATGACCTTTTCCTCCTAAGCCCATACTTGGAGAGAGATTTTGAAATATCTGAGATGAGAATTTTGGAACAAACAAACAACCAACAACCACCCCCCTCCCCCCAAAACAAACAAAAAACCCAAAAACGCAAACTGATGCACTGAACAGAGTGCTTTATCTCACCATTGCACAAGCACATGAAGCTGGCATAAACCAGACCACTGCCTAAAAAGGGAAAGCCTACCCTTTTCAGATCTGCATTGTTTCCTCCCTTGATTATTTTCTTTTTTTTGGATCATGTATTTTAGACCGATTCACCACCCAGGTGCATAAATACACAGTCAGAAAGCAGAAAGCAGCTCTTTTCTGAAGAGGGACAGAAGGTGACCAGAAGAGTTGGTCTGGCTGCTTGTGCTGGCTTTGCAGTCTTGGGGAGGGTGTTTGGAGGGCTAAGGCAGGAGAGGGAAAGGACTGGACCATGAGGATTTACTTAGCTTATCAACAAAGCTGAAATAATTTGATTAAGTGGACACTGAGTATCAAAAGTTTCTTCAGTGTCTACAAAGAAGCAGCATAGCTAAGAGCTGCTCCTTGGCTCCTGCTCAGAAATTAAGGGAGGAGAAAATAATTTACTGGTGAGGATGCTTAAGAACTAGAAAAAAAAACCTGCTGGATGGTCTCTTTAATGTCTTAAAATCAACAGTAATTGCCTCCTGAAATACATAAAATGCATACTTAATGACACAAAGTGACAGGTTCAATGGAGGAAGAAATAGATGAAATGTAGTGGCCTGTAAGATGCAATACTAGTGTAAGACCCCTTCTGGCCTTAAACTCAGTGAAGTAAGACTGTGGCAAGCTATGAAAATACACTGAAAATTATATGCAGAGTTGCAAAAATCTTATACTTTCTTACTTTACCAAGAGTTGAAATTTGATGCAAAAAAATACAAAAAAAAAAAAAAAAAATATTCTTATTTAAAATTGGTTTTGAGCTTTTTATGGGCAAAACCAAAATGAAAAAAGTAGAACTGTAAAAATACTAAAAATATGGTGGATACTGAAGAGTGGTGGGAAGGCTTTTCTGTGTATGCCACTTTTTTTTATTTTTTATTTATTACTGCTCAGTACTCTGGTGATGATACCCTGGTCTGCTCTTCCTTGAATTCACCTCTATTTTTAGGATTTATTTTCTTATACCTTAGGCAATAGACTATACCAGCTCAGCCCAGAATCAGAAGGCATTTATTAATGGAAAAGAGGCAAATAAGAGACATATCCACCCCCTTAATTTTCATTAAGCCGTGTCAATGCTGATTATTTTGCAGCAGCAACACAAAGTGCCTTGTGTAGCCCCATTCCCCACAGCACAGCAAACTGGGCTGTACTCGGTGTTCGGTGTTAGGATCATTGAGCCCACAGCCAGAAGGTCATTACAATCATTTGGGGCTTTAAACGACTGCTTTTGCAGCACTGTCTAATGCAATGGGGTTTAATTTACAGCTGTCAATAGATTTCCATTAGATTTATGGAATGATGTGCAGAAACCATATGGTTCTTGTGAAAGAAGGTCATGAAGCCCCCAGGGGTCCCTCCCAGCGTAGATTGAAATCCACCAGTCTATGTGATGATGCAGCCAAGTGTAAGTCAATAAAACTAACTTCGTTACATTTTTCCTCTCTTCAGTATGGGGTACCTAAGCATTTTATTATTTGACATGTAAGAAGTCTTACTAATAAAAGGATTATCTTAAAATAATTCACAGTTCTATCATCTCTTTAATAGAAAAAAAAAACCATTAAAGACTTGCTAATCACAAAGATTGAGGTTCTAATATGTCCTGCAGTAACAAAAAAAATAATGGCATCAGATTTACATGTGAGTCCCTTATCATGGGCTTTATAGACATTTTACAGAATAAACTAAACAATTCTGAAAGGATAGATTTTGGAATCTACTTTAAAAGTTCCTTTGTACTTTGAGTGCCTGCTCTCTGAGCCTTCAGTCAGTGGTGGGGCAGTCACGAGGCATCAGTCAAATTCTACCACTGGCATCCATCTGGAAAAATGTCTGTGTCTGCATTTGCCATTTGTTCATAAGCCAGAGGTGAAGGTCTTGTTCCTGTTCCTTCATCCTTCTGTTTTCTTGAGTGGATAGGAAGTTTTGCTACAGGGAGATGGGAACACACATTTTTGAATTAAGAAAATATCTTTTCTGTAACTAAACATTTGTTCCTCACACTGAAAACATTATGATTTTTATCACTTGGGCTCAGCAGGCTTTTGCCCCTCATTCATGTGGAGAGAAGATGTAAACATAAATAAGAATATTTACTCACCTGTATGGTGTGGAAGATAATTCAGTGTAACTTGGAGGTCTAAGCAGTCACAGCATACTTAAGTCTCATCAGTGAAGAGTGAAACAGCTCCAGGGGTCCATTTATCCTTTTTTATCCTTTACACATGCAAAAGACACACAAGTCAGCTCCTAGAATGCTTTTTTTTTTTTTTTGGTCTCTCTTGCCTATTAAGATAACCTGGTAACATCACCTAGATTTTCCATGTAGGGCACAGCAGACTCAGAGTAGTTCAGAGGATCCCAATCAGGCCCACGTGTGCCATTCAGTACCAAATGTAACATCACAATAACAGCTTGGGATTTGCACTGGCTTCTGAAATCCTGCCCCACAGAAAAGAAGGTGAATGCAGGTGTCCACTAAAGGTACAATGACATGACAGTGCTCACTCATTAATACACACTCTCTACCAGTTACAGGCTTGTGATGCTCTCTAGGGGTGCACTTGCTTTTCCAATATTATATAGAAGAAATATTTTTGTTATCTGGATGCTATCCCCACTACTAGGCTGTTAAACACTTTCATTAATGGGAAATAAGATTAGTTTAAATAAAAATTGATTTTAACTGAAAATATATGTTAGAGTTTCACAGCTATTTTTTAAAAAATCTTTTTAGTGATCAATTTTTCCAATTATGTTCCCATTTTTCTATTTTACGATCTTTATCCCTAACTCAAACTTTGCTTCCATGAGTCTATTTTGAATTCATACTATGAAAGCTAGATGGGAATAAAGCTCATATTCTAAGAAAAAATGAAGCTCTGGAAAATACTGGAAATTAACAAGTCAAATGAGTCAAAGCAGAAGGTATGTCTACCCTTGAAGAAATTTGGTAAAATCCTAGAACATCACACAAACTTTTGGCCCTACTAAAAAGAAATTACAAACATTTTTTAAACTGACTGTTTACATAATTTACACGTCTTGATATCACATGCTCTTTTGAATTGTCAGTGGATTTGAGTCACAAGTCTCAGAACTGGCGTGAGGGAGTATGTGGGACATGTTCTTGGCATTCACAGCATGCTGTTACATCTTCGGGCATTATCACTCTTGCTGGTTCATGACCATTCCAGCGTATCAAAACAGAAGGACACAGGTGTTGGTTGTGCATCAGCCCCATTGCACATGTCCCAGCTGTGAGCAGATATGGGAACGTTCTACTGGCAGCTGGGAGCTGCTATTGGAACATTGGGAAAAAAGGTCACATGGTGAATGGAGCCACCTCTGAGGAGCCTGCATGTAGGCTCACGTCTTGGCATGCTGGTGAAGCCTCTATATACAGCAGTGACCTAACCCACAGGAGTTGTGTAAGTGCATGCTGTCACAGGAGCAGGGGGGCTAAGTGCAGTGAGAGGTTAGAGAGATGCTTCTCTGGGACATCTGGGATGCACATTTTAAGCTGGTGGAGTCTAAAGCTAATATGAGGTGTGTGGTTGTCATCTGATTTCGTGCTTCAGTAGCTTGATTTATTGTAATAAGGAGTGTTAGTGTTCAAGCAATCAGAAGCTGATAGAGAAGGGACATGAGTCACTTGGGGGCTTGTATATGAGGACTGTGAGTTCAACATATGTAAGGATTTTCTTGTGCATAGAGAATTATCCATGGGCAAATAAATATTTGAGCCTTGTAGCAGTGCTACAAAATGGCACAGCCTTGGTCCAAAATAAGTAGTGGCTTCTAACTGCTTTCTGTGTGTTCATTTTCTTGTTGTGCTCACTGCTGTGGGTATTCAAAGCAAAAGGTGGTCTTCTTAATTTTTCTTTCCCTCAATTTTCAACTCAGAAAAAAAATAAAAGGCTCTATTTCTCTTTTGCTGTGCTAGGTGAGCATCTGACAAGGAAAATCCTGGAGTGTAGCATATGTAGTTAGTTCCAAGGAGGACAGGAAGACTGTGAGTAGCAGAGAGCCTCTGGCACCTGCTCATGGAGAGAAGCCTGACTGTGGCCATACTCTGCTGATACAGAGAGCGAGGGGAACCACAAAGGGCTGCCTAACAATACGTAGCCAGTGACAAATGTCCCTTCAATTAACATTAGAAACACTTTAAATCAAAACAGTTTCGTTCCCCCTTCACTGATTCTGTAATCTCTCTGTGAAATCACTGGTTCCCCTAATTGGCTGATGAAATAATTAGTGGACTCTGACATTCACTCGGGCTTCTTCTAATTAGAAACTCTATTCCACCAGATGTCATGTCAAAACAAGTTTCTGTGTGAGAATTTACAGCAGTCATCTTTTCCTGTGTAACTTTTGGAGCATTGTCTTTCTCTATTCAGAAGGGATCGTCTAACTTTTTAAACTTTTTTTAACAGCAATTAACTGCTGAAGATTTGGGTTTAGTTGAATACAGTACATCAATATTTTATTTTGATTTGTGCCTAAAATACTATAAATCAGCACTTAAAATATGTGAATCTTGTCCCAAAATAGGCAAACCAGCATTTTAAATTAACTGCTAGATAGCTTTCAAAGAACTAAGATTAGTCTGTTTTAAAACTATAATTCCCTTATTAAAAGTATCCTTTAACCTTTTTTTAAAATCTCATCCTAGTAATAATTTAAAATAATTTAATACTGTTTAAAATAATTTAAACATTGCTTTGTCAATGCAAGTGCCAATAGCAATCTTCAGAAATGTTCCTTGATTAAAAAAAAGAAAAACCCTTTTGAAGATCATCATCATTAGTGCAGCATGAAAATTTTTAATATGTCTAGTAATACTTTTGCACATGAACACAAAATGTAATCCACCAACCCCAGCTGATTGATGTAAATGTGCTGCATTCATTTTAGTCCTGCATATATTTATATTTTTCTGCCTGTGATGCAGGAGAAAAATGTCACCAAAAAAAGTTATTTTTAGGTAGTTCATGTGAATAAAGTTGCATGTACATGAGTGGAAAGTATAACATCTCTGAAATAATTCTGATGCAAACAATCTGCTTCCCAACTGGAGCCCAGGGAGAGATGCAATGCATTTTACTGTTTTACTGCTCATGGGATGTTGTTTCTCAGAAGGACTCTGAAGGCAGTGCTGGTTGTTCATGAAGCATGGAGAGTGATAAATTAAATGTATCACTAAAAACATAGCTCTTTAGAGCTTTGCAAAATTCTTATCTGATGGAAGTTATGCTCCTAAACTAATTTTATCACTCAGTATAATACTCTTTGCTTTTAATAATGCAGCAGTGAAAGAAAATTACTTCAGGTAGCCTGCCTAATGCATTTGGCTAATGGTCATAACCAAGCAGTAAAAGATGACTATCTATATATTTCAGCATATTTTGCCAAGAAGTGTGGAGTAGGTAAGAATACCTTGAAAAATACTAGAAAAGTATTTAGGAATTACATATATGTCATTTTCTATATTTTACTACTTAGGGCTGCAAAGAAATAAAAATGTAATAACATAGGAAGATCCCATCAGGGGGACACTCTTGTGATACTACTTGTTTTCAGACCCATTTCATGCATGGGAAAATCCCTCATGGAGATGGTTTTTGTCCCCTAAGAAACAGAACTCTATGACAGTGGGGTGGAAATGAAAATCCTATCCCTTTGATGGCCTTCTGCTCCTTTTACCTGATGCAAGAAGGATTGGGAGAAAGAAATACCACTTGATATGAAGCTACTGTGGAAAGTCTAAACCATACTTTATGGTTTACTTTTTTGCCTGTTTTTCTGTGCTCTGTTTCTAGCTCTTTTGCATTCAGCTCCTGCACTTCTGCTCAATCTGTCTTCTATATCCTGGCTGTTTCAGGCTCTTTTAGTTTTAGGCTTATGACCCACGAGTGCTGTGAAATATTGCCTGGTCTATTTGCTTATTTATTTGGCTTTGTCTGTCCCTGAAAGAGCCAAATTTCACTGCTGTGCTGGAGGTTTGCTCTGCAGAGTGCTGCTGCACAATGGCTTTTCTGCTCTCTCTGAAGCTCTGGGATGAAGCACTCTGAGCCAGGCAGTTCTATCCTAGGCAGAGTCTGAACCTGTAGCTGATCTATTGTTAGCTTTTAGCTCTGGCTATTTTCATGCCTGTTGCCCACAGCTGTTGAGTTGGGGTTTTGAGAGGGGAAAGTGGTTTGTTATTTGTTTGTTTGTTTGTTTGTTTCAGTGTTACTCTAGCCTGTCAGTGCACCCAAGGAATTTTTACAAATGTTACCTTTTCCCCCCAGTCCTCCAGTAGGTAACCAAATAAGTTTGCACTGTAGACCTTGCATGTTCTGGGAAAAAGCTCAAATTGTTTTTGCATGATTGAAGGTTTGCATAGAATGGAGCACTGCTGCCTCTTTCTTCCTCTCAGGGCACACTTAACATGTGATTTCTTCTTTTGTGTTTGTGCACTTATCATTATTATCATCACTTATCATTATAATTTTTTCCCCCCTCTGGCTCAATCATGCAGTTATCTGATGTTTAAGATACTTAGATACTTAGATTCCTTCTACAGCCTGTGTCCTTACTTCAGGTACTTGCAATCCAGACATGATTTTTTTTTCATTAGAGGGTGCTGTGTGTGCATAACTCTCTCACTTGGGCAGGTTAAGATAAGCACACTTCAGATTTTTTCTTTAATGTCTCTGTCTCAAGGATGACTTTGAAGCAGTTGATCTTCCTTTATTCCTGTCTCTCTTCTCAGTGTCCATCACATGAATATCTTAATTTACTGGAGTGAACATTTTTTTAAATTTAGCTTGGGCACAGGTGTCATCTCCTGGACACGGCTGGATTGAACCAGAGCATCTAAAAATGTGACAATTTCCAGCTGTCCAACATGACCTACTGGAAGCTGCACCATTCAGGATACAGGTTCTGTACCATTGCTGTCTGCAGCCTGGTGTATGAAGGTGCCTCTGAATGAGGCTTGGATTGTCCTGGATATATTGACAAAAATGCTGCAATGATTCCAGACTCACCCTCTGTGCCACTCAGCTCTCCTTGCTTTAAGGACAGAAACTGGGAGTAGACTAAGAGGGATGGAAGTCATTCCAGCTGTTTCTGTCCAATTCACGTGTGCTGGTGTGCTCTCAGTTTGCTTTTGAACACTACTTATTTGAAAACATTTCTTAAAACTGATCATACCATTTTCTATACTGCTACTACTATTTACTTGACCATGATCCAGCTGAGTGAACAGCAGCACTACTAATAAATTTCCAGAGTAACTGTACTGTGGACAAAGTCTTACAGGGACAAGATCATATTTTATTTTTAGGGGCTTACTTAGAAGTGTATTTATATAATTATTTATATTTCTAAGTTGGAAAGAATGGAGTGTTCTAGTAGCACTAATGACATTTGCATTGATTGCATTCTTTTAGAAGTGGATGAGACAAGCATAGGTTAATTAAATCTGACCAGAAAATCAGCCCTCTAACAGCTGTGTATAAATCCCTTTAATGCAATAGTCACCTCTTTGTACAGAAGTGCTAGCTCTATAAAATCTGTTAGAGAGCTTGAATTGGTAGTGTAAGATGTCTACAGTGGTCTTTGATGAAAAACTTGTAGTTACACAAGACTCTCTGCTAGAACAGAAGCAATTAACACCGACGCTTTTCAGGGAGCTGAAGCTTTTTTTTTTTTTTTGTCAGAATTACAGCCTGACTAATTATGGCATCTATTTCTGAGATATCACTGAGAATGGTAACTTGTACACTGGCAGGTACAACCTCTTTTTAAGTTATGGTTATTAGGAGTCATAAATGAACTGTACCTACAAAATCTTCTTCTGGTTTTTGGGTTCACTTAAATACTTGCACAGCATCATAGTGATCTTAAAACCTTCCCCCTTTCAAACTAAAGATTTGTGTTGTTAGTGGATTTACATAGTTACAAACATGCAAATTACAACCTACTGCCTGTGGATTTGATATTTCATTCTCTGGGTCTCCAGGTGTGCTCTTCCACAGCAAAATTAATGTTAATCATTGACCTTCTAAGTGACAGTCACATGTAACTCTGTAATGTAATTACATAGTGTCTGACTATAGATTAAAAAAAATAACTAGGGGAAAATTACTTAAACCATCAATAAGTGATGCAGGTGTGACATATAGCTAAATGAGTTTAAATAAAACTTCTCTTTCTGATCTGCTGCAGAGTAGAATATTAAGTGGTGGGTAAACCAGTAGAATTCACTTGTCTTTCATATTGATCCTTAGGACATTGGCCATAATTGTCTGCTTCTTTACCTCATTATATATTGCTCAAAAATTTGCAGTCTTGCCACAATTCACATGAAAATTGAGAGTGTTTCACTCTTGTTGGAGAGAATTGAATAAAAACACTGTAGCTGCTTTGCAGGTAATTGCATGAGGAATCACTCAAAGCCATGTTTCCCAAGCACTCAGCCTGCTCCATCAGCAAGCTGCTTTATAAACTTGGGTGGTTGACTGTATCCCCAAAGCAATTTTGAAACTCCTGGGAGGTCTTTGGGTATATCTTTAATCTTAAGTGTCTCTGAAAGGACACAACAAATTCAATGCAGAGCAGTACCACTGTAGTTGGCAGGGGATTTCTGAAAGCACCTGCCTGTGGAGGCAGGAACATCCCATCTTGTCCTTCTAGAGAGCTGAGGCCAGGAGACTGAATAAGGAGCATATGCAGGGATGACTAGAGAAGAAAACTTTGTTTCATGGCTGCTTAGTGTGCCAGTACAAACAAACAAGACCTACAGAAGATCCAGGACAATTTCCCTAGAAAAAGTGTATTTTGGGAGGAATGAATTAAAGGAAAGGAAAGTTCAGGCCTTAAAATAATTTCTTGCTTTGCTGTAGAAGGATTTCAGTTCTCTCTCCATCTTACCTGTGATCCATGGTCTTACCTAAGAATGACAGCATAGCCTAGAGAGGTACTATTTTCATTCTTTCCCTCAGTTTCTAGGTTCAGGAGTGAAGCAATTCCCACAGATATGATAATATCCAACAAAACCAAAAGCATTTAGAATGAATCTGAGGTGTGTTAGCCCCTTGGTACATGCACTGATGCAAGAAGACATGCTATTTTTCACAGAAGGTCTTGCTGGAATTTCCCCACATTAGAAAGATGTTATAATTCAGGTTTTCACAGGGATAAATATTTGTAAGCAATTTCAGATCTCAAGTAGGAATAGTAAGACTCATACAGAAAGCTAAGCCCAGAATATTTTCTTGCCTGTTAACTTATAAACACAATCATAAGAGTTTGCATTCCAAATGTTTTGACTGCTTTACCATGTCTTGCTGGTTTACACCCTTGTTGCTCATTAGATATATTCTTTCACTCTGAAACAGAAAAATATCTGGGAAAGAGGCTCTGGGATTTGTTTTGGTGTGCTTTTAACTACTCCTGGATGAGCAAGTGTAGCTTTTCCATTTCCCCTCTTTGGATTGGCAAACCTAAGGACTCCCCTTGTTTCCAGGTATAAAAACACACTGAAATTACTACTGAAATATTTGTTTGATTTACAAAGGATTTTGCTAATCTGTGAAGGTAATCTCCTTTTTATTTCTTTGGTGGTATTATAGGTGCTACAAAAAATAAACATGACTTTTGGGGAGGAATGAAAAGGAAGATATTTCTGTTAGAATTTCAAGCTTTAGCATATCTAATAATTTCAAACATTGTTCTGAAATTTTTATGGTATAATTTTATGGAATAATTTGGTATGGTACAATTGCAGTCTGAAAGTTGGTGGCAATTTATGATTAATAATTAGCAGTTGGTGGCTATAGAATTATAATGTAAACTTTTTTTTTTGCAGCATTAGTCATATTCTGATTACATGCAAGTGAAAAATATTGGAGTTCTGGTGTTGGGAGTGCAGCAGCAGGAGTTTATTACTAATGGTTCTCTCTGAACTAGAAAAAGCTGTCACTGTTTCACTATTCTTTTTATTAGTCATTGTTATTTAGATAACATGTTTTTCCCACATGCCCCTCTCATCATCTTTTTGGGAGGAAAGTGAGCTAATTATGGTGTCAAAGCTGCAAAGAAGAGGAATTCTCATTTGCATTATCCTTGTTCTCTCAAAAGGCTTTTTCTTCACTATCTTTAAAATACTTAGTAGATACACAATAGATAGCTGCATGAGACAAATGGCTTTTTTGGGGGTAATTAATCATAATTTCCCACACAGTCTAATAATTAGCAATTGGATTATGCATTTTTTATGTATTTAAATGAGGATTAAAGTCATCACAGTCTGCAAAACAAACAACATAATTGAAATGGACTAATAAAAACACTGCTATAAAAATTGCTGGTTTTATATGTGTCTGTAATAAATGATAATTTAGGTTAGATAATTTAGGCTGAGAGGAAAACAATGCATTGGAAAATCAGATTAGGGTGACTGCCAAAAAATAATGGTTAAAAGTCACCAAGTATTATACAAGAAGTTGCTCTTGAAAATAATTCTTTGCATGGAGAAGTTTTAATAAATTTAATAAATTAAATTTAAATATTTTTCATCCTAACCCATGTCAAAATAAATATTTTTTTCCACTTGTTTGCAATTTTGCTCGTTTATTTTATTTTTCTTGCAGACAGGTGTCCTTTCACTTCTCCATTACCACATCAGTTTTTATTCTGTCTAGAAGATGAAAAGTCTTAAGGATCTATGGCTATGCTGTTAAATCAATTGTTACTGATACTTTTTTTTTTCTAAATATTTTTTTCCAGAAAACAAAATAAAAATTAAAAAAAAAAAAAAGAAAAACCCAGATGTGTCATAAGTAGCACAGAACTGATGGCTTTGTTCAATTTTATTAGAATTTTCTTTTTCAGCCTCAAAAATCTGCTTTCCTTGGCTACTAACATCTGGCCCAGAAGTGCATATGCACACACACTCAAGATGATCCAAGAAGGGTTATGTCACAACACTGAAAGGTGTTCTGCTAACAGTACAGCCTTGCAAAACTTCACAGGACAAATCCCTTATCATTTACCAAGCCATAGGAACTGCACTGTCTCTTAAACCTCTGAATAGCAGAGCACCTTTAAAGGGTATTACAGTGTTTACAGATGGTTCTGGGGAAACAGGAAAAAATATTGTAACATGGAAAGAGGAAGGTGAGTGGCAAATGTTGGAAAGTTACCAGAAGGGATCACCCCAATTAGTGGAGCTGCATGTTGTGGCTATGGCTTTCCAACATTTTTCCCACATTCCTTTAAATATAGTAACTGATTCTGCATTGGTAGCTGACATCACCCAGAGATTAGACTGAGCACTGATATGAAAAGAAATGATAAATGTGTGTGCTAAGGTTCAGACTAGATCTCATAACATGGATATGTTAGCTAACACCATTACAAATGCTGTTAAACAACACCCCATTGCTACAAGTGTGGATGACAAATGTGAAAAGAAACTGTCCACACGAGTCCATTCCACAGGGGACGTCTCAAGGACCTGCCCTACATCCTGCCTGGGACCACAAGCAGCATCCTCCTGACAGCACCCCAACAATGGAAAGGAATGACCAGAACAACCTATACACCCACCTCATGAAAATCTAAGACTCTGGAAATGACAGTTCATTTAAAGACTCTACTTGTTTACAAATTGTTTTTTCTATTAAGTGAGTTTTTCCACACAGTTCTAAAGGCTGGATGTTTTTTGTTTATAGAGTTAAGGTATAATTAAGGTATAATATTCAGTTATAAATGGTTTCTTGTTTTTTAGTGTTAAGTTGTAGCTGTAAGTAGTTAGTTAACCTGTGACATGCGAGCTTGAAGGATTTTGATCTTGCCTGCCAGCTCCTGGGAGCGAGTGCTACAAACTCCATTTTGTACACGAGACACATTGCTGGCTGAGGGGAACTAGGTTTGTGAAGTTGAGTGGAAAACCTCATTCAAATTAAATCCAAGCAGTCTCCTGTCACCCTGTCTGCAATGGGCCCCTGCAGATAGGATAATGGAAAGCATTCTACATTTTTAATTTAACCGAAAAGGGTGAATTATCACAATATTGTCACAGTACAGCTGGCCTGCGCAGGACAAGGTAAACCTAACCATAACACAAATCCAATTCAGCTAGTCTAGTTCATGCCTGAACAAGTGCCCAGATGAGGTAGAGGGGACCCTCAGCCATCCCTATTCAAGGTTAGTAGGAAGCACATCACTGGCCAGAGATCTGGGCAGAGATGAGATCCCAGCCAATAGCTATCTAAGCCCAGGAGTTTTGAATCAGGTACAAATATGGCTCTGAATAATAAACAAGGCTGTTTTGTCTGATGAGCATCTGGATCTCAAGTTGAGGATTTTGTCTCTCCACTGACGGCTGGCATGTAAAAGGGTTATTTTCTGAAGCTGATTTTTTTACTCCTACTGATTGGATTTAGATGTGGATTTCTGGGAATTGGGTTGTTTGGTGGTTTGTTGTTTGGGGTTTTTTAATTAATTGTATCTGTGTCTCCAACTTATATCGATTGCTATATTTATTTTCACCATAAATATTCTGTAAAATGCCCAGGCAATTCCTCCCAGCCAGACTGGAGATGACATGGAGAATATTTGTTTCACAACACATCTCCTTTTCTCTTACCAACTCTGTTGCCATTTTATTTCTGGGATTAAAGTGAGTCAGTTTCTGCACAACTACTTCTAATTGTTTTGTTTCTGGAGAAGAGCTAGTTCCTGAGTTTTTGAATTTGAGGTGATCTTCAGAGGGTGGTCCAAGATGACCAAAGTAATTCCATAATTTGGACCTCAGCAGCAGAGATCTGACCATCAATCACAGGACCAAATACAATATCAACTTATAATTTATTGTGACAAATAGTCACATCCCCAATGAAAAATAGATTAATAAAATTCCTCAAATATTTTTCACACTTTTAGTATGAGCTGGCCTCACCCATGTCTTGGAGTTTCATTTGCTGTCAGTATTCTACCAACTGAACTCACTAAGCAGCACGTCTATGGATTTTAGAAGACTGCAGGATATCTACGAGGAATAAGATCCCACACCAGTTTGATTAAGGATCTGAAATAAACCACTGTGTTCAATATGTATAGCTCACATTTCAGTCATTAAATATTCAGAGTGCCATTGGCCTCAAATTTTCAAAACTCAGGATCTCAAAATACATGTAATCTAAGAAAAGTGAGACACAGTTACTAATGAATTATCCTTTTAGCTGGGAGGAGCAGAGAGGCTATGGCCAGTCTCCTGTTCAGGCACTGACATGAAATGTTACATTACCTAACAATGTGGCAGCTGTGTGATGATCTAGAGCACCCAGGTCCCTAAGCACTAAGGTTTGCTCACAGGGGTGCTGTACACAGCATTTGGTGTGTAGCAAGGGCACTGGGTGCTTCTTGACAGAGGCTGAGCTGGTGACACTCTGAGCTGCTTAGCAGTGAGGAAGGATACCTGTCAAAGTCTGCTTGAACTTTTTTCCATCCTGGAACTTAGGGACCTGAAAGACTATGGAATTCTGGTGCTCTGCATCATTGAAAATACCTTAATACTTCTAGAGGGGGAAGTAGGTGTCCAGTTTTCTCAGCCCAAGAAAGACCAAACGCTGTCCTAGCTGGGTGTGCTGGCAGAGGGTGGGCACCAGTTTCTCTTCCTGCTGAAGTTTGAGCCATTCTGCATGGTGAGCTTTGGGTATCCTAAACTAAAAGGTTTGGTCATATGAGCTGAAGTTTGAGCAATTCTGCATGGTGAGCTTCAGGTATCATAAACTAACAGGATCCCTTGGTCATTGCAATAAACTGAGGCATTGAGACGTGCAGTCCATTTATACAAAACTCTAAAAATCACTAAAATGATAAAGGAAATCCAGAACAGTGGTGGTCAGATGTTCAGGTTTTGGGAATTGCTATGGGTCTCTGAGCCCAGTGAGAAATGTATATGCTGAAGTTACGTCCCATAAAGAAGAAAAAGGTTCTTTCATGTGGGAGACAACACGTCTAGATACATCAGAATGTCACTTTGTCTCAGTGTGCAACGATAGCATGGGTGTTAGTGTAACAGGTACATGAAATGGCACTGACATAATGCTCCAGACAGTAAGGACCTACTTGTCTTTATCCCTACATCTTTCACAGCCTTCCAGGAATGCCAATGTGTATGCTTGTCTATAAAAATAAGCCACTGATTCAATTAGAGTGATAAGTGGTGTGTCTGCTCTAGGGCAGAGAAAGTACATAGCACCATTTCAAGCAAAGTGCCCTTGAGGACTTTCATCACTCATAACCTACTGTTCCCACTGCCCTGCAGAAGGAGCTGCCTTTCCATACATCATTATTTGTGCAGGAAGGTCATGCTTTTGTTGGTATGCTTCTCAGGGCTTTCTGCAAACAGCAAAACATTCTGGTAATACAAAAGCTATTGGAATTTTTTTCTTTAAGCTATGTCACAATGAACGAGAGCACCTTTCTCTGCCCCTGGGCTCTTAAGAGAGACAGCCAGACAAACATTAGTGACTGGTTGCAGAGTTGGTTTTAGGGGTGAGCTACCAGGGCCTGATGGGAACCCCTGGGATTGTTATGTATTTGTGCAAGTCACAGTGGGATTGGACAGAAAAAGGGAAGGCTTTTTACTTTAACCCATGGATGGGCTCCAAAAAGCCTGACTGTGAAGGGTAGGGAAGTTCTTAGCATCTCTTGGCCGTGATTTTCAAATTTATGAGCAGTCACATGTAGCCCAAAGGAGTAACCTAGACTCTGTCTGCAAGACAGAGTTGAAACTGTCTTTTCTGGATTTAACCTTGTCCTGCTAGGGTTTAATGTTCCTCAGAAAGTTATGCATCTGGTACCCATTACCTCCATATTTCCTTGAATACCTCAGTGGGGTGGCACTTCAGGATTAGGAGCCTTCTGTTGGGAGGAGAAAAAGAGCTTTGAATATCATCTTGCTCCGAACAGTTCCATGAGATTCATTTTGCACGGCTGTAAGGAGCAACAAAAGATGGATTTCAAAGGACGAGCAGTATGACACTGCTCCCGGGCTGTGTAAGCTCTCAACTAGAGATTAGCAGCAAAATAAAGAAAAAGCTGATGTAAATGCAGGGAATGTGCTAGGCAGTACTTGATCATCAGCTGTAACAGCAGAGAAATTATGCAGTTTCTCAGGGCTGAGCACCACCCTTTATGGTGATTATACTAAAAGTCTGAGCTCAAACATAAGCAGATAAATGCGGTAATTGGAAAGGACAGACCTACAACAGCTTCTCATATCCCATCACACTTGCATATAAAAACAAACTATGTACTCAGATCCACCTTGTAAACCTGCTGTGTCCATAAAGGCAATGCAGCTGTGATTTTACCATTAAAACAGATCTTCTATATCAGTCTTGCTACAGAATTCACAAACCCTGCTGTTCTTGGATTGTTCATGTTATAAAGGCTTTAGATAAAAGCAGATTTATTTTTTTTTACAGTCCTTCATTTTGCCCTTATTAGTAAAAGCAGGAATGGTGAGATAATCCCATTATGATAAGATAAACTGAAAACTTTATTCTTTTTATGATCTAGCCTCTGAGTACTTACCATCATTGTGAAGAGTTGCTCTCTCTGTAGTTTATTGTCAGTTTTATTGTTGAATAAGTTCTAGGTCGTAGACCAAGTGGCTGGCAACAGCAACGTGTGTAGAAGTGCACTCACAAAGACACTTTTGTTGCTTGCTTCAGGGAGTTCAAAGACACTTTTTTGCTGTTAATTTTATGTAACTATCCCTCCTTATGTCTGCACCTATAGTGTTTATATTCAGTCCACGACTGACATCAGTGCAGTATAATCTCTGCTCTGAAGTCCTGGAGACTCTGACAGTAAGCATGTCCTGATGTTGAGATTTACATAGTTCATAAAAAATATCAAATAAATGAGCAATTTCCTCAGCTGCTCGACTGCAGCAAACTGAATGATGTAACCATAATCTTTCCTTGACCCAGTTTAAAGAAACAGCCTAAAAAGCTGGGTTTCATACTTACTTTGGATTCCTACACTGTACACAGAAAGTGTAAATCCACAATCCTGCCAATTATTTGTTTTGATGAATTCTAGGATGAGGCAGTTTCTCACCAGAGAATTCTCTTGCTTCTCACAATAATCAATCAAACTCTGGGAACCGACAACCAAAATCAACAGAGGCAACAAATCAGGGTCCCAGGCAATAACAGGTGATAGAAGAGCAACAGTACCATTGGTAATAGTAAGGACAACTTATATTTAAAATATATACATTAAACCACCTTTATAAACTATTGATAGTTTATATAGTTACATAACTATGTTTTAAACTACAGTTCTAAAGTTTTTCTTTGCATTCACAATCTATTATGCTTTCATTAGCATTTGGTTTTCCTCTCTCTACTTCTTATCATCTGTTTGCTACAACAGGTGAGTTTTGGTCAATTCTTTGTAGTGTTCTCGTGGGAAGTTTCCTCAGCAATTGTGCTTTTAGCAGGCTCTTAGTGTGGTTGAATTTTGACTCTGGCAATAAGGAGGTAATTCTTTGCCACCACCTTGGTTATTTGGCTTCTCAGAGACCTCCTTTGAGGCTCTCTTTTCATTCTTGGCTCTTTCAGGCTGCCACTAATCACCACGAGAACTCAATGGCACTGAGTTTCTCTAGCATAATTGTGTTTATCTGAGTATGAGGAAGTATCAGGAGATGCTTTGGACAGTGCCAGAATCATTGCCTTTAAATCTGTAGTGAATCAACAGACTAAAGCAGTGCAGTAAAACAATTGGAGAGCAACGGGAGCTATCCGTGGTACAAAAAAGCACCTCCTGGCAGCTGGGGATTTAATGTAATGGGGATGAATGGTTGGTTGTTGCTTGGAGATCTTAATTCTTATCAGACAAATTTCACTGTATTTATGTTGGTGTTTTTAACCAAGGGGAAAAGGATATTTTGTGGATGTTCTAATTGTCATTGATCAGTGCAATGCTGAAAAACAAGTCTCAAATTTTCTTCCAGCGTAAGTAACTTTGTTAAGGAAATTACTTTGTTGACCTTCATCTTGTCTCATTTAAAATACATGGTCTGCTTTTTAAATTTTCACATTTGTGAAGTCAGCTCATTCTACCCTTTGGGACACCCCATGGCAATGGGAAACCCATATAGTAGCTCTCTGTCTGGAAAAACACAGGAGGAGCTAATACCCTGTGAGGAATGATTTCTTCCTTGCCCTCTATGAAACCATTTTGTGAACCTACTTTTGTAAACAAAACTAGTACAGGAATATCACTGCAGTAAAGATCACCTCTCTAGACCATCCCTGCTGAACTGTTCATGCTGTAGTGTCCTGAACAGTCCCTCTCCTTCTCTTGGTATGCTTTTATTATTGTGTTTGCTACTCAGTTTAATTTGATTAATCATTCATCCTGATTTCTTTATATTTTTAAAATTATGACCTATGTTTTCACTTTATTTGCTTTCTTTTATGTCCTCTTACGTTTCCATCTGGTTGCTTCTCTTTTTTATAGGCCTTCATAAAGAGGTATGATTTATTTCACAATTCCTTCTGAACAAGATTTTTTAATATTTCCTGTAACAAGTTATTTTTAGCATTTCTGCAAGTCTCTGTAATACTTTTGTTTTGATATTTCTCTTGTTTATATCATAGGATCAAATATGCACCCTTTTGGAAAACCCTTGAAATTTACTGTAGTAGTGCTGTTTTGCTGATATTCCCATTCCACCGCCTACACTTCATTAGAAACAGGAGTCTTGCTGCTACTTTGAAATAACACACTTTAAAGAACATGCACTAATTTTTCTCACAAATAAAACCAATTATATTAAATATTTCATAATTTTTTTGCCTTGCTTTCTGCTATTATTTTATCAGCTCTATGTGTAACAAATTTTCCTTGTAACCAGGATGTTTATTATAATGCTCATTTCATAATCTCTATTCCAAAGTAAAATATCAGCCCAACCTTCAAAACTTTTTTCCAGAGTGGGATTTGTTACACTCATTCTTGCCATGAGAGGGGAGAAAGCAGAGTAAACCTCTACTAGTGAAACTTGTGCCCCATTTCATCAATAGGAATTTTGCTGTGATCTCTGTAAAGTCAAATTTCGATATCAGTGTGTGATATCAATAAGGCCTGCTGTTCAGAGGACACTGAGCTTATATTCTCCATTATTTTTATATAACTGCCTGTGCCTGTGTGCAAGTGAAACAGAGGAACAATAATGAATCTTTACACTTTGGTCCTCTGGATGTAAGTAGAAAATCAGACACATGTTGCACTGTTATTCCCAAAACATTTTATCTTTGTTTTTACAGGGTGCAATTCAGAATAAACATAGAGAATAATTCTGGACGTGACATTGACCTAAGCCCTACTCCAGACAAGTATAACTAACATAAAAGTTAAATGATGGTGGTTGTAACTAGCATTTATGATCTCAGTGTTCTCTGGTGAAACTTACAGGAGCCACAGAATTGAAATATGTATATAAAAATGCTCCATGGGGCATTAAATGCTTTTGTTCTTTAGCAACTCTTTGGTGACTTGCATTGACTTCTCCCTAATGAACCATTTTTTTTGACATTTTAGAATTACATATATTGCATACTGGTATGACCATAAAAAACAGAATTATGCTGTCCACAAATCCTTGTCAGTGAATAATTTGTAACCTACAGACTGTCCTGTATCGCTAATACAGTATTAAACAGACACATACTGTAGTCCACAGCTTTCAAACCTGTACAGTGCTCTTACAGAATGCTGCAGCCCAAACAAAGAATTTTATATTTTTTTCTTCCCAGTTTCTTTGGATTATGTCTTTTCTTTCAAAAGTCATGCAGATTTTTCTAAATCTGAGCTGTATTTGTTGAATTGCTTCCCTTTTGCATACACTTTCAAAGCATCCAAAGAACCTCTCTGACAGCAATAATAAAAACCTAGCAGGACTTCATTTCTACTACTGCATCATCAGCTGCTGAGTGGATTGATTATTTAATGCATTTAGCAGTTTTCTTAGACTTGTGGCAACAACATGTAAATAAATGACTTAGTCAATCTGTTCACTTTTATCAGCTCAATCACATAATAGTGACTCAGCATGGGGTGTGACATTGACAGCAAAAGCATTAAGTGGCCAAATTCTATGGCAGCTAATTTGATACTGCTTACAGCATCCTTCCGAAAGGACTATTTATGTGAAGATGTAGTGGTTTTCCAGGAGAGCATTTATGACACAGTTTAGAGGACACAGGAAGAGGTGTCCTAAAAAAATTACAGATTATGCATTTTCATAGCAATTTTCACAAAAGATTTACATACACTTGCTTCTCTGCATTTACTGTTTTAAAATCAGATACATTATGAATTATGCAAGCACATACTTTTGCTTGCACCAGCGATAAATTTATGATTTCAATTTAATGTGGGGACAGAGAGTAATTAACAAGAGTCATAATCATATAAACACATAGCTGAAAGGTCTTTTGCCTCAAGCAACCTGTCAGAGCTAAATCTTAGAATATATTTAGGTATCTAAAAAATGACATAGAAAGTCATGAAAGAATTTCAAAGCACCTCTGTACCTAAATTACACCATAATGAGCAGAGGTTAGACACTGAGGCATCATCTAATATCCATCCGAGATATCTCACTAAATGACTAGCCACCATTTTTCCCCTGACTGTATCTTGGAGAACATGTTCCACACACCCAACATGGCCTGTGAGACTCTCTCTGCTCCTAGCATGGACATTCTGACCAAAGAGGATGAGGAGGTTAGCTGACCTTGCCATGCATTCCTGCTCTGAAACCCTACCTGTGTTTGGAAGCAGCAGAGCTCTAGTGTAATGAGCAAGGGTTCAGAATCACCAGGAAGATTTCCCAAAGACAGAGGATATGGTTTTATTTCCTTCCCATCCTAGCAAGATGATCATCCACACTGGAGTTCTTCTACAAGTTTGCCAGACTTTTCCTGACCCAGTTTTGACAAATTACATATTATATTTAACGTGTTTTACATTTGATCAGGATATGTATTCACCAAGCTTAGAGTTTAAAAAAAAAAGGGATTTTTTGGTAGGGTTTTGGGGTTGGATTTTTTTTTTTTTTTTAATTTTTCTTTTTTCTTCCCAATAGACAGCCTCGGATGAAGTCTCTAAGAGTGGGATTAAAATTATCTGAGCATGGAAAAAACTTCCTGCACAGATTTACAGATTTCACTAAGTAACAGCCTTTGCACTTTCTGTACAACTTTGACATGGAGTGTTTTATCTTACCCTATTACATGCTCCAGCCTGCTATTTGTCAGCATGTTTCAGAGGGCAGTGCCTACCATGGTGAACTGGGGACAGGGAAAGAAATGTGGATGCAGCTGTTCCCGACCCATTGATGCTTTCTCATTAGTGCCCAACTGGTAATACAAAAGGTCTACAAATGTTGACCCCTCTGAGGAGAGAGATGGGTGCTGAGTGTCCTTGCAAGCTGTAAAGCCAGCAATTCTTCAACAGTCATCTGCAGTCACAGTGAACTACAGGAAGGGCGAAGGAGGTATTAATAGCCATCTCCCAGGTTTCAACCACAATCCCTGGAGCTCAGTTATCAGAAACCCCTGCAACTTACCATTAATCACTATGTGATGCTTCCTGACCTTCCTGACAAAGATGAATAATCCTGTATGAGCATACAGGATGTGAAGGCTATAGGAACAGGCAGACATTTCAGACACATCTCTCCACTGCCTCACAAATAATCATTTATAGCAGTAATGCATTACCAAATTAGCGGTCAGTAAATGTTTAATCAAGGAGCAACGTAAGGATCCTTCAGCTTTTCTCTGAAAAATATTGATGTGCAATGCTTACAAAAGACAGATACACAAAATTGCCTGAAGCTTTTGAAATTCTTCTTCAGCCCGCTCATGCAAGTGAAATTGAGGCAAGACCCTGAAAAGGCAGAATCCAGGTAACAAAATGCTTCCTCCTCTAGTCAGGAACTTGAAAGAGCTTGTTGTGAATCTAAGAGCTTATTTTATCTTCACTTACTCACCCTGACAGCTGAAATGAACAGCGACCATCTTCTTGGGTTAGTCGCTTCCCCCTCCCCACTTTGCAGTGATGTGTTTTAGATTATGCACTCTGATTACAGAGGTCCTGCTCTGCTCCACTGAACACCCAATTTCCCGGCTTCATCTATTGACAGTAAGCACTACAGCTTATGATTCATCCTCAGAGTTAGACTTTGACATATTCTCTTAGCAAGTGTGGCCTGCTCCTGTCTATTTTTCTTTCCAGCCTGGGATATTTTCTTTTACTGTGTTTCTGTATCTCTGGCACTGAATGGTGTACTGGGTGACAGTTTAGCTTCTTCACCCTTTGGTTACCCTAGGTAGGATATCTGAAGTACCAGAGAATTATTTTAGTCTTTATTCTAAGGAGATAATATCTGTATCATGCTGTCCATCTATATACCTTTAAGCCTCTACCCTCAAATTTACAAATCCATTAGCCAGTTGTACTCAAGTTTGTGCAGCAGCTGTCAAAAATAACCCCTTTTTACAAATTTCATGCAACAAGAGAGAAATAAAGACCATGGGATTATGTTGTGCCTTCACTGTTACAGGGCACCAGTGAATTTAAAGAAGGGAGGCTGCTGTAAGAAATCAGGCTTCATTACTTCAGCTGCCCAAGGGATCAGGTTTTAAATGTATCAGTGGGCCCTAAAGCAGTAAACAATAAAATATTTGCTGAGGTATTGTAAGCAACATGGGAGTTTGGCTATAAATATGTTACATTTCTCTGACACTTTTCTGCACTCTACAAGGTCTATGCTAGTTTTTGACAATGGAATTGAAGGACTCAGAAAGACCTGTGATACCTGTAACCAGCACCACCACAAACACTGCAAAGCTGGAATAACACAGAACCTCAGTCAGGAAGGAGGGGATGGAGCCTGGATGCCTGCAGCCAGCTCCTGAGAATGCAGCTCAGGGTGTCTGCCCCGTGACAGGAGAAGAGTGAGCCTCTTTAAAAATTTGTCCTGATATTTCTTGTACAAAATGACAGTAAAAAAAGGAAAAAAAAGACTAAGTAGGAAGTTTTAAATTAATTGAACATGAGTGTGCAGGAAAGTCATAAAGAAAAGGAGGACAGACCACAGAGAATGGATCATTAGCAAGGCTGTTTCAAAGATGGAAAGCCCTTTGAGAGCCTTGTTCTGGGCAATGATTGTTTTTGATTGTATATATTTTTCTTGAACCAAATAGGAAATTAAAGATCACTGTAAAGCTGCTGATGTTTGGTTTTCTGAAATAAAGCTTTGGTATGCAGACTTTGGATTCCTTCCTGTTGAGCAAAGAATGGATTAGGGTTTCTTTCTGAACTGGCCCAGCTGGTTGCTCCCAGACTCCTTGGAGGGGAGGGTTTAGAGCTGTGGCTAGTCTGAAACTGCTGTTATAGTTGTAGGAGAAGAAGAAATTGCCTCCTAAAAATTAAGTCAGTGAACTAAAGGTTCACTTGTTTGATGCAAGATCTCTGCTAGGGATGGTACGAGCTGAAAGGGAGACACCAATCTTGTTCCCTTCTTAAGGCAAGGCTGAACTGGAGGTGTGACTAGGAATGAAGTGTAGGGATGAGGTGAATAGAATACAAGAACATCTTCATGGAGATTATTCTGACACATTAACTGCCCATGTGCAGAACTAAGAAATTCCAGGTTATGGATAATAGTTCCTTGGCACTCCCACCTTAAAACTGTCTGCTCATCATTTTGTTTTGGGGTTTGTTTCTGCTGGGGCTTTTTCAAGTGTCAGGCCAAAGACTAACTGTGATATCAGTATTGACTTATTCTTCAGATAATTCCTGCAAATCAAGGTCTGGCACGCTCCTGACACTCTTGTACAAGGATGGAGTGAAACACTTCTCACCTACAGGATACAGACAAACTGACAAACTAAAATATTGTAACCAGATCTCATCTTACATGTACACTTGTCTGTGGGTAAACTCCAGTCTGCACTGGAGTTTATGGACAGTGGGCACCCATTAGTGCAGCATCCTCCCTGTAATTCTTAGTAGTCACACCTATGACTTCTGTCACTGCCCAGTCTCAGCTCCTTCATGTTGTCTGCTATCTAAAGTAAAAAGGGCATCAGAAGCCATAATTGAAAATATTTTTGTTTCCTTAGACTCACGTCACAGAGCAGCATTGCAGTTTTTTTCTGAAACTACAGCATTAGAATTTCTTGCAAGATCCTGGATACTGCTGCGTCCTTTGTGATTCAAAGAATGCTGATTTTCCATATCTGACGTCTTCCTTTAGGAAAATTATGTTATCAGTCTCCAAAACTGTCTGTTGAGGGTGGGGAACAAATGACCTAGGATTTCTTAGCACTGATATAGAAACTAGTGTTTTCTGTCATTTTCTTTCCCCTGCCCTTTTCACTCATTCACAACTGGATTTTGGTAAAATCATACCTGAGGAGCTCTGTTGTGGAACAACCTTTTTATTGCAAGGCTTTTCCAGATATATTTTCATAGGTTTAGACATAATAAGCAAAGGAGAGCTAGAACTCTGTGAAATGGGGGTAGTCTGTAAATTAAAGCCCCAGTTTATTTTTCAGGCAGCAGAGGTTGTGGTACAAGCATGAAAATGAGAATACCATCACTGTTAATGAAGGAGGAGGGTTTAAAGCTTCCTGTGCCTAGGTATCCTACTCCAGATTGAAGAAAACCATACCTTCTCTGGATGTCTAATTCATTGCTGTTGGTAAAGGCCTGGAGGTTAGTTCATGGAAAAGAATGTCAGAATTCTTACTGTGTTTACTGTGTTTATTCCTTTCTTACTAGGCATTCAATGGGCTTGGACTCTATGGGAGCTTCTCATGGCCATGCATGATGAATTTCATATTCATTCTGTACCCTGCTTAATATAAATTATAATAGAAGATTTTCTGTGACAGTACAGCAGCAGTGTTTCAGGAGGGTATGCACTATGAGTTTGAATTGTAAATTCTTAATTTATTTTCTGTGTTTCTCAAATTCTGTATGCACAAGCTCCCAATGGCAACATATATACAGCATGCAAACTTCAGTACTTATGCTCGGCAAACAGATAGGCTTGTCAACCTATTTGAAAAAGAATAGGGGCATTAATTGGCATGAATTTGCAGGCTTTGATATCTGAGCCTTGTTCATCTTGTGTGTGTTATTTGTCTGTAAATTTAGGGTGTCTGTGAGAGTCAAGGATAAAATGGTTATTGCCCCTTTGCTCTTTTTGGCTGGCACAAATAACTGATCTCACACAAAATGTTTACTATATTTTTCAGAGGAAAATATTATAGTTAGATTTTTTTGCTGTTTTCTTCTGCCTCTAAGGTTTCCCATAGCTCAGTGGGATGTCACAAATGAACAAAATAATCAGAGATGAATATTTAAAATCTGATTTCGCCCTGAGATGCATGAAGTCCTCTGTTTATAGGGAGCAAAAATATAGCAGGAGTAACTAGGAATGCCAGCACACACGGGGATTTGGAAATAGAGCTTCAGTTTTATATTTGAATGAAGCTCAGCAATGAGACATCCCAGAGTTTAAAAAGCCTGTGGGAAGGGCTAACGAATAGAGCTTTCTTTTCAGCACCTTTCTCTGACAAAAGTGGCCTTGTGATCTTTTGCTCCATGGCACTCAGACTATCCATGTGCTCCTATGTGCCAAAGTCTCCACACATATCAGTGCATGCTACAAGTCAGCTAGCACAAATTTCAGATTTCCAGGGAAGCTTGTCCTAAGGACTTGCACATCTTTTGCTGCAGATCCTATGGCTTTTTGAATTGCATTTGGTTTATTTCTCGTCATAAAAATCTGAGGAACTACTTTGACCTAGAAAAGGAAACCTCAGCAGGTATTATGGCAAAACATGGGTCTTTAGAGATGTTTGATGAATAAATCTGCTATTCAGGCAAAAAAACCCAAAAAGCAGAGGCTGGAATGAGAATTGCTGAGTTTGGGTGAAGGAGAAGGTTTTGTACCACAAGGAGATGGCTTTGTTCAGTCACTAAGGAGTATCAGATTATGGTTTGTAACCAATTCATGTTCTTGGATATTTATCTTAGAAAGATCTGTGGATAATCATCTTCCTTGGGCTTTCAGTTAATATTTCCATTAATCTATTGATTTATCTATCTAATCTAGGCAATTTAGCTATTTATAGTTATGTTACTGATCACTTCATGCTGAAAGAATTATGAAGTGCTCGGTAACATAACTATCAATAGATCATTAAAAAACGGGGAAAGAGTTTTAAGAAACTATTAATGTTCCACTTAGTCTTCTAGGAAAACAAGGAAGGAACAAAAAGATTTCTAATTAGTTCATTTTTGGTGCATATATTTTTCTGTGAAACTGTGGCAGCAGAGAACAGCACACTTGTCTAGTTCTGCTAAGTATCTCACATACATCAGTCATATCTCAAATCAGTCATTTCAACCAGTCTGAGAGCCACCCTAACACATTATCTCTGAAGGACCCATAAAGATACAAATTTAGTTATATAATGTCCTCAGAAATAACAATGCATTTATTATATTAATGAAGAATATTTTAATAAAAGAAAAAAATGGTAAAAAAAGAAAATCTTAAAAAAGTAGAAGTTTAGTGTTTTAATTAAGTTTTATTTGTGTTATTTAAATTATGACATTAGCTAAAACTATTAACACATTGAAAATAGAAAAAAAAAAAAAAGGAAAAATCACCTGCAATGAATGAAAGCATTGATAAATTGTAATATTGTATTAAAATTGTAATAGTGTATTATAGTGGCACAACTATAGATTGCGTTTACAGCATTCACACCAATGTTATGCTTTTGATCTCCCTCAGGAATGTATAGCTTTTCTTAGACACAGCTGAGAACTGGGGTATCCCAGGCAGATGGAGTGAAAGGCTCCCTCTCTCTTTTTGTATTATCTGGGCCAGTTTGTCACTTCATGTCATGCCTTTCTTTTAAGTGAGACAAGCAAATAATTATGGCAGTTTATAGAAACACTTAATTTAAATGATTAATTCTTTAAAATATCTGACAAAATAATAATGCAGGTTTTCTATCAATGTGGTTCTTTTTGGGAATCTCTTTATTTCCAAGATCCTCATACTTACCCCAGTTTTGGGGTTTGAACTTTGGATTTGAATTTTCCTGGAGATGTGGATCACATTGGAGAGTCCCACAAGAGAATTAGAATCATAGAACTTGAAGTTAAAGAAATTATTTTGGTGCTTATTCCTGAATATATCTGTTGGATTAGTTTGTTTGCTTCTGTGTTTTTACATTCTGATACTCAGCAACAGCTTTAGCATAATTAGTTTTGATTTTTTTGTCAAATTGAATACATTAATAAAATATTCATTAAATGAATTAAAAAAACATCAAATAGAAGTATGACATTTTTCCACCTTAGTATTCAGTTATCATTATTTCTCTCTTTAGAATAATCTTTCTGAATATATCTAGGAAGTTGAGTCTTGTTACCGGTATGAATTTCATTATTTGATATTGATATACATTGCTAAATACTGTGGGAAATCAATATGCTGTTACACCAAAGTACTTCATTTTTTACAGTCCTGTAGCTGACTTCCCATTGATTCCAGCTGAAACTTTTTATGGGTACTAGACATCACCAAGATAATTTGAAATTCCTTTTTTAGTTTTGTCCTTATAGGTGAATTCCAGTTCATTGGTAAGCTTTAAAAGAGGTTAAAATATTATTATAGCTTACAGTTTAAAATTTGCAGTGACTAGAATGACCTCAATGATAAATAAAACAAGCTGGGAGGAAGACTTGAATTTCTACTTTATATCTTGAATAAAGCAAGAATAGGTTCTTATTAACATAATTCAATGCTCTGGAGAGACATGGCAATTGCATTTGAATCAACTAATTTGCAAGACATTAAAAGAAACTAAATCTACACAAAGGTGCAGAAGATAAGAGAGCCATTACTGCACCAGAGGAGCAAGATGTGCTCTGTGAGGTGTTTGTAGGGACTGAGACCCAGCCCCTGGACAAATGGTACTCCAGCCCTGGGGGCTGAGACCATTTCCCCCACATCCCGAGCACTTACAGCTGGTGAACACCATCTCCCCTTCTCAGGGAATGCAGGACACAGTAGCACTTTGCCCACTCCAGATTTTCTGTGGTTTTCCCTTAGTCCCTGTGCATGAAACACCTTTGCTGTGTTTCAACACGCCAGGCAAGAAAAGTCAACAAGCTGTAACAAATCCGGTGTGGGTGACTGAACCAGGAGGAGGAGCTGGAACCTACACTCTCCCAACTTCTCAGCTGAGCTGTGAGATAGAGGAGTACCCAGAGACAGAACGCTTTTTACTGTCCCAGTTAGGGTCACACTGGTATAGAATTCAGAAGAAAAAAGTAACAGTGATGTTTTTTTCTCCTATTCTTATTACTCTTACTTATTAATGTCATACATCCATGGCACTGATTTTTTTTATTTTTTTAAAAAGATTTTAATGTCTAATATTTTGATGACCTACAGAGTCAGATGGCTCTTTAGCTGGTGCTTCCAGGTACATCTAAGCTCTGGATTGCAAAGAAGTATCTAGAAATCCACACATGCCTGCTAGGAATACTTCTAGTTTGTTTCTGCCCTGTTTACAGAGGAGGAAGAAAAAACAAAAGCAGCCTAAAGGGAATGCTGTGGGGAAAGGGGTAACTGATGAAGTCTCTACAGCATCATGCCTTTAAGCACAAGAAGACAAGAAGAAGCAGGGTTGATTAAGGAATTATTCAGGGCAACAGAGCAAGGAAGGCATGAGCTGGAAAAAATAGGAAAGAGCAAAAGCAAACTGACTGGTAGAGAAAATAGAAAAGAACACAGCTATTTTTGCAAAAGTAAACAGTCTTAAAGACAGCTGTAGATGAAACTATTCTCATTTCAAGCTATTGGTTATTTTTATCGAAGAAAAAGCTCTATGACAATCCTAGGTGAATATGTGCAATTTGAACCTTTTATGCCTAGGATTCAGATGTGCAGATGGGAGCTGTTGGGTGAGCTGCCTTTATTAAACAGCTAGCACATCTTATGAATATGGTGTGATTTCAGTTTCCTGCACTTTGCTCACAGTACTCCCTCTACAGTCTTGGCTTGGACTCATTCTGCCATCACGTTGTTTTGTGTTGCAACATCAGCACAGGCTTTGAATAGCTCTGCACTTGGCACTCTCAGAAGTTATCTCTTAATACATTTTATCGAGTACCTCTCCATCAAAATCAGGCGTAATTAGTTATTGGCACCCTTAGCTTGGGTACAAAAATAAATCTGCCATTTTTAACTGTTGGTTGAATATATAATCTCCATATAAAGTGCTCACTCCAAGAAAAACATGCAGTGGAAGGTCCAGGCCGCGATTTAGGGCAAGTGACATGTCCTTAGTGGAGCCTACCTAAGGCGGATTATTAACAAAGTCAAAGCATCCTATTAATTCAGCAAATCTGTTTCTAATGTTTAAGACCTGAAAGCAAGGTCAGGAACACAGTATTAGCAAGTGTGGAGGAAGGCAGGTAAGCCTTCTCCATCCATCATAATTCTTTCTCCAGGCCTTACCACTGGTAATGTCTAGTTTCATTCCAATTAAGATATCTGTAAATGTTGAACTGGAAAGGCAGGAGACTCTATGAGGAACTTTGAGATGATAAAGCAATGAGTTTAATGTATTACTTACTCATCTAAGGAGAAAAATGTTGTGCTAATAAAAAGAACTTGAAGAATGTCTGCTAGAGAAAGGAATTTTTAAACAAAATTCTGCCTCTTGCTGCAAGAATGTCTCTTAGTAAAACTTTCTTCATTACTTTAAATCTCCAGTGTTCAAAGGCATTCAATATGTACTCATTCAAAATTTAAAAAAACAAGAAGTTTCAGAATTTGTTTGGAATTTGTGTTTTGTTTCGGACATGGCTAAATGTTCAAAAGTTATTTACATTATTTATTGGGTGGAAAAAGTAGGAATAGAATACAAAGCAGTAGCTTCCAAATTCAAATTTCACCTCCATCATAACCTTCCCTCTTACCCTGCATGATTCTCTTGCCTTTTGCCAGCCTCAGGTCCCCTATAAACAGAAAGATCTCAAATGATAATCTCTTGTATACATCCTACATAAGTGTTGTGACATGGAGTCGTGATGATCCATAAAGAAGATGTTTACTTCCTGCATGCTGCATGCCAGGTGTTGCTAAATAAGACATCGCCAAATAAAACAGTAATTGGTATTTCTGCAAGAAAACCTTCTCAGTTTGTCTGTGCAACAAATGAAAGCAAAGTAGTTACCTTGTATAAAGCAAACCGTTTGTATTATTTTTTTTAAAACAGGAAAGTTTTCCTCTTTTTCTTTGGAAAAAATAACCTTACTTCATGTAGTTCATTTGTATAATTATTTTTTAATTTATTCAAATATTAAAGGTCAAATTCCTGCATCGTTTAGGGCTAATATTAATTTGCATACTCTAATTAATAATGACCTCTCTACCTGACTGTGAAGTTAATTTTTATTTAGCTCAATTTGTGTTAGCTTTTATTGGTAAGAAAATGTGCATGCATTAATATGTGCAGATTGTGTCTCTGGTAGTATAGCAATACATGCCAGGACGTGCCTGTCAAAGAGAGTCAAAAGCTGCTCTTGGATACAAACCAGTATTTAAATATACAGTATATTAATAGTTACATCTTACAACAATTCTCTTGGAATTAGTGTCACTGTCAGCTGGCTGAGAACAAAATATGAGTGAAGAGAGTGGTCCTGCTCCATCCAAACTGTAACCTGATAATGTTCCAGCTGGATGAGAGTCATCATCAAGGTCAAACTTCACCCATTTTTGGGAAAAAGCCTCCCTTTGGACCTCAGGATTTAAACTCATGCACCTTCAGGGTTGCAGCTGAAGCTGTGCTTGTTGAAATGCAGCAGCAGCCCTAGAAGCCTGCTGATAGCACCTAATGATTAAAGCCTAAGCTCTTCTGAGAGATGTCCATGCTTTAAAAGTGTGTTAGACTTCACAGATGATCTGTCTACCTGGAATGGCTTCAATCCCAAAGTAAGAGAGGAATGAATTGGAGCAGGCACAATACATCAGGTTCTCTATTTTAAGCATGGGGTGCTGGGCTACAATGTCACCTGCAAAAGTGTGAGACACACTCAGACATGCTGCACCTGGAAAAAGTCATCATTCTGTGAGTGAGGGTTTCATTTCACAGTGAAGCAGCTCTACACATGCCCCACCCACTGAGTGACTGAAATCCAGGTGGTTTTGAGATTTGCTCAGATTCTACATTCTCAGCTGTGCCCAGGGATATTTAGTCACCTGTAAATTCATCTGTACATGCTTAAATTGTTTTCCAAGCTGAAATTAAATAGCAAGACTATATCTGTGATTTTGTATACTGCTGGAACATTTACACAGAGTTTAATGAAGACAATCTTTCTCTGGGGGCTCCATCTTCTGTTGCTTTGTGAGGGGATTATTGAAGTAAACACTATTATTATTAAAGGGATATAGAACCATAAGCTGTTTATTTCCTAAACTCAAATCTGATAGGAATTTGCTATTGAATGCTTGCACTAATACCATAGCATGAATAGTTAGATGCCTGAAGATGAGATCCATAAGACCATGGAGTACTTTCCCAAATGTAATGGAAGATGATGGTGCAGCTTGTGACAAAATAAATAGATTAAAAACCTTGAAGAGATAATAAAAGACTACAAAGGGGATGTTTTGTAAGACTGACTTGAGGAGTGCTTCTCTGGCAGTGTAGATGTAACAAGGTGTGGAGGATCACCTGCTTCCTATGCTTGGCAGTTTGTTAGAGAGAAGGGAGTACCCCCACAAGTCATCTGCTGAACCCTTTCCCTCACCACAAAGGATAAGGATTGTTTTGCGAGTGGACCTCCTGTCTGGAAGTTTTTCTTTTATAGGAATATTTGAGCTCCAAATTATATTTCACTTTTGCACTGTTTTCAAAAATTTCAAGTGGGAGAATAGTTCTGTTTAGCCACAAGAGCAGGAGGTCCATCTCCATTTCACCATGGTGCCATTTCACCACGGCAAATCTTTCAAAAAATGGTCTTAAAAATAAGCCTCCTGATTCTTCTCAGTTCTGTGTGCAGTAACACTGCCTGCATCCCTTGCTGGCAGAATGGTTGCTGTCCTTAAACTGTCTTGTACTGAATTTTATTTCAAGTAGTGAAGCATTATCCACAAGACCGTACTTTGAGCATGATGTACTTTAAAAAAATTGTCAGCAGCTTGTTTTGCTGTAAGAACACGAGTTCTTCCACTGACTTTTTCAAGGTGACTTTTCTTCTATTAATATACTTACTCCATCAGACCTATGGACTTTTGCCTCTCCTATTTCTGAAAGTAATATGTAGCTTGCTGAGTCAGGGAATGGAAAGAGGAGCTTTGCCTCCCTAGGATATTGGCAGCAAATCATGGAACACTGGGCCCTGGTGTTGTCAACCAGCCATGGCAAACACTTCTTGGCATTTGGCACTCCTTTTCTTTTAAAGCTATGAGTAGTTCTAAAGCAGATCTTTTGTGTGTACCTGTGGCCTTGTGTATGTTTAAAATACATAGCGGTAGATACAGCTGTGCCACCATAGCTTTAAGTGAGAGATTTATACCAGATACAAATGTGTGACCTTGTAAATGTGCAAAAGAAAATTAGAAAAATGAATTTCTGTTCACTAGATGTCAAGACAGTGATGTAGAGATCCAAATGGGTTCATAAACACAGGAAATAACTTGAATCATACATGCACACACACCTTATTATTTTCCACTATCAGATTCCTATTATCTAACATGATCTAAATCATGTCAAAATATTGTGTGAAAAGAGTTGTTCCTGTGGTTTTTATGATCAGGAAGGCACTAGGCAATATCTGAAATCTAAAAATACAGTTTATATTAATTACATGGCCAGCGATTGTGTCAAAGATAAAAATGTTTGGGTAAATTTCAAATAGATGTTTGTGGGTTTCAATTTTGTGTGAGCTATTATGTCTAACAAGGTTCATAGACTGCTTTATAATAGTTTTTGTATTGTTGTGGCTCTACATAGTCTTGTCAGGTATGAGGCATAACTGGTCAGTGCCATTTGTAACAGCAAAGCCATTAGCTTCTAAACTGGAATTAATATTATATTTACCATGCATTCTAGAGTTCACATTTTATTTTCATTTCTTTTGTATTACTAGCAAAATAATACAGGGAAAAAAGAAAAAAAAAAAAGAATGCACACACCCAAATATTTTAGCCATGTAGAAGCTGTAAACTTGCTATAAAAGGAAGTCATCTTGCATGTTTACTTTTAAAATTAAATTTAATTTTGTCCTGCAGATGTTTATTCTCCTAACTGGTCCACAATAGTTTTCTAAGTGCAAATCTTGAAAATTGGTGACTGGACTAGTATTATGTCTCCAGTTCAGTTTTAAATATCTGGCGACCATTTAGAAATTACTTCAGAGGTTTTCAGCTCTCACAATCCATATTTTCTATTGCTAGCAAACGTTAATGTAGCTACAGCTTGGCTCTGAAACTCTTTGGTTTCTTTTGCACTGTTTTCCCTCTTCTGCTGTTTCCTGCAGTTAAATGCAGTGACAATCCACAGCATGGCAAGGGATTGTGAGTCTGTGTCAGAGCCTAGAAGTGCATGCTTGTGTAGAATCTCATCAGAGTGCTGCTCACTTGTGCACTTTCACAGCTTTCTAGAAAGTTAGTTTCCTATCAGCTTTCTCAGAAGTTCTAAAGAAAGACAAGAGCCTGGTGGGTAATGTGTTACTGTCTGGAATCAAGTGAAAGATCCATTATTTATATGCTTGGGGTACTTTTATAAAAACTTCAGAGATGTGCCCATGATAATTATTTGGAAATACAGTCAATGAAAAGACTAAAACCAACAATCATCCCTCAAAATATGACTAATTAAATAGATGACACTGTGCAAATGAGGAATCTGCCAAACACACTTAGCGCCCCTTTCAAGCTGTGGGTCTAACATAAAAAGCTTCCTGAAATATGTATACATATTATATATGCATATGTACATGAAAAGACAATAATGAAGATGGTGCCATTAGCATTTAACCCCATGCAATTAAAATGACTTTACTTCTACTGCATTTCGTAGCCTTGATTGGTTTTTGCTGTATGGGATCCTTTTTCAGCCTGACACCTTTTGAAACAGTCCTTCATAGAGATCCTAAATTGATGTAAGATGTTTCTAGTTTGGAGCAGTGACATTTTTCTTTCACAGAAATAAGTACATGAGGACAAGAGCAAGGACAAATTGCCCAAAGGCTGTGCAGCATTCAAGAATAAAAACTGCTCAGAAGCATTCCAGCATTATTTCTGTCTCTTTCCTCTTTAAGCAACTATCGTGGCAACAGCTAGATGGTATTTAGAAAGAGAATTTAAAATAAATCTCTTATTTCCCCTGGAATTACTGAAGAAATATTCAATTACATTTCAAAGGAGTTTATGATGTTTAGATTGCCTTACATTTTAAAATATACCAGGCTCTTTCTGCTTAGAATACAGCATCTTTTTCAAGCTAACATGTGATTCAATTTCCTGGATGTAGTATCACAAAAATACACTGCCTCTCTTTCTAAATCTCAGCAGACATTTATTTCTGTAATACGAGCTGGGGGTTTTCTATATTTCACCCTGTCAAGAAATCTCTCCTTTTCCTCTATCAGAGTTTTCATTTTTCAGGCGATTATTTTCCGTTTGAATGTTCTTGAAGCTCATCTTTTTGGGAAAGGCCAGTGTGGTAGTTTGGAATTTAGGCATGGAACTGTAGGGGTCCCTTAAACTCATTTTGAGAAAGCAAATGGTATGTTGACTTTGCACTGGCCTTTGGCAGATGAGCCAATTCTACCTTCTCCTTCAACTCTTAATCTACAAAGCATTTTTCAAAAGGTGCTCAGGTCTAATAATGGATGTGTTATATTTTCTTCAGGTGCGCCACTGAAAAATAATTAAAAAATAATTTTTTAAAAAAAGCCAAATAATTACCCATTGGTTTGTGGTTTTTTTACAAGATGGTGAACAGGAATGTTTTTGCAATCAGGTGTGGCTGAAGCCATCCCTACCCATCTGCACACACTTGGTGATGGGGCATTTGTTGGAAGGAACCCTTTTAACATCCCTTCTTTCCTCCTTCTGTCACTGTGCTCCAGAGGAGGGAGGATGGCTTTGCTCCACCAGGGACTCAGGTGGAGATCCAGATCAATCCCTTTTCTCACTCTGGTTTCACCTCATTCTAGATTGTCCTTTTTAACTTGGTAGTCATGGATACTTCTGCTTTTCTTTATTGAATCAACAGAGCTCCAGAAAAACCCTCTGATTTCCTGCAGCCTACAAACTGCAGCTGACAGGGACCTTGTTACAACCCAGCTCCCTCTAGCTGTGGAGATGGTGTCCTCTTGAATACTGAGGAGGAAGGACAGCAACAAAAATAAAAAGGTTTGGAAAAGAAAAATTCAGCCTGTTTTAATCATCTTAGAGCTCAATCTGTAACGTAGTGTATGGGGACTTCTGGTCACAAATCCTGTTAGCAAATAACAAGATTTGCGTATGTAGTTCCCGTGATACCACTTTAAAAATTGTTCTCCTTATGATTTCACTCTAGCAACATCAGTTCACAGTTTACAAGTATTACTCATGGAAAAAAAAAAACCTTTTGAAAATATAAGTAGTGCTTTGTGACTTTAAGGTCTTTTAAAAATAGCTGTCTCAGAAGAGAATTATCCAACTTCTAATAATCTCTGTCATCTTTTTTCAAAGTGCTTTCCATTTTGTTTCTCTGTGTTCACATGCTGGTTTCTGAAACTAGCTTGTCCCTCTCCATTCACTAGAATAAAAAACTTTTCTGCTTATACAAATATTTTTTTGAATTCTAAACCCAGTTTTCTTATGTATGTACGAGAACTGGTCAAACAAAAGTTGTACCAAAAATGTACCAAAAAAAGGTTGATGGGAAAGTTATGGAAAGTAATGCTTGTCTTTGCTGATTAACTTTTGTATTTAATTGCCATTTGGAATTTCTACTCTCTTTGGTTATATCCACTCCCTCCCTTCAAAATTTAAAATTATATGAAAATGTTCATATGAAATGAAAAAATTCTTGTTTCTTTGATATTTGTTTATAGAATGTTTTGCAGTAATTTTCTCAGACATTGCTTTTTTGTCAACTTAAAACATGCATGTAACTTTTTCTGACAAAGCCTTTTTAATTTTATTCATTCATCTTTTCTACATCTGTCATTGCATAATCCATTCCATTTCTTCTTGTTTTGAAGAGAGAGCATATGGAAAATAAGGAATTACATTAAAAATTGCTGCCTCTTATAGGACATGAGTTGGCACTGAGCCAAGCAGACAGGATCTCTGAAGCTATAAATAGCACAGGAATAGTGGAATTATTCCCCCAAATCATACTAATACGGCCCACAGGAGTCAGCATTCACCAGCAGTTACTAATTGCCAGGGAATACTGAAGTGGTGAAAGATGGGAAAGGATGGGTTGTGTTGGCAGGCAGGAGATCTCAGTCTCAGTCAGCTACTCATTCATTACCTTTACTTCTGATTTATAAGCAGTCTTATTAACACAGTTACTGACATCAGAGGTGGCAAAAAAACCAGGAATAAATGATCAGTGCTATTCAGAACTTTCTGCCCCTGAGCTACCAACCAGGGGACCATGTGGCTACTCTAGTATTGAGTGTCCAGGGCTCAAAGTTCCAGGGATAGCTTCCTCCTTCTTGCAAGGACATGATGCAATCCTGGATAGAAATCCAGGTACTGTGAGCAAACCAGGCAGTTCTGGTTCTGATGGTGACTTAGGGCAGATTTTGATGAATGGGGATGGGTAAGGGATTGTACACATATGGGTTTTCTAGCTGCCTTGGGATGTATCTAAGCTGTGAATATGACTTGAGTTTTGCTGTGGGGCATTCACTGTTGTACTTGAATACTCACAGAGTGAAGAGCACCTTAAACAAATTAATGTTAGAAGCATTATAGTGCATTTTATCGGAAACAAACCCAAGGCTTTTCTAGGAAAACAAGCTGGAGCAGTAAATCGTAGAGAATCTCATAAATGTAAATTCAATGCCCAAGGCTTAAAGTTTACTTATTCTATCTCCTCTTTCTTTTTTTCTTTCATTTTGCACATCTCTGAGCAACACTTCATGCCAAGCTTTATAGAATATAATAGATTTTCTCCAAGCCAATAATTAACTTACATCTGGCTAATACATCTGGCAGAATGATGGCATGGAGATGCTAACATCACCTTAGGAGGATGTGGTAATGGCCATGAGTTTGAGATTGGGATGGAGTTTATAAATTTGACTATCCCTTCAAATTAAACATATTAAATCTTGTTTGTAGGGGACCAGGTATGAATATTTAAACAACTTAATGCACTGTTGAATCTATTTAGAGGTCTGTTATGAAACCCAGTACATATATAAGGTGTTCTGCCATTGATGGCAGTCTCTGAGCTCACAGCTACCTGAGTCTGATTGATTAGGAGCCCTTAAAAAACAATTTTAAGGCAGATGCAGAATATTATTTATTATGGAAACCTCATAAAATATTTAACAGTTGTTGTTGGCTAGATTTATGGAGGTTTTTGTGGGGTAAGAAAAGCTTCTGATAAAGAGAGGCAGCATGGAAGATGGCAGAATTTTACAATCAGACAGATTATTTGATTCTTTTTGGAGCTGACGATCTTGAATGATAAAAAGAGTTCTTTTAAGATGTAGAACGCTTCCACTGTTCATTATTTTCGTGGAATAATAAAACCTCAACTCATTCATGACCAGCAGTTTGTAACAGAAAGTGCAAAAAATGCAGCTGAAAAGGAAAAACTTTGGAATTACCGTTTTCATTTCAAGGACTGGAGCAGCATTAAACAGCTCTTCACCTTGTTTTCATGGCTTCTTGTATATCTGATTCTTTCCCTAACTTCTTCACAAGACCCCTTTCCTTGGAAGATCAGGAGTGGAGAGAATCTTTCATATCTCCCCTAAAAAATGGGTTAGAAATTTAGAAGTTTTAGAAGTCTGCTTGACACGTTGACAGCTGAGAGATGCTGAGTGAGAAATAACTTAGAGCTCATTCAGAGCAACATTAGTTAAAGTTCAGTTTAACTGATGTTTTGTATTTTATTGTCAGTCTTATCTTTTTCTCCTTAAGATGCTGAAAGTTTCTTTGTGAACAGTTTGTGCCTGTCCAGATTTTATTCTCTGTATTGTCAGTGCCAGGCCTCAGGAGGGGTCAGCTGGAAATTTATGGTTGCTGCTCTGTGAAAAACACCAGTCATGGGCCACTTTTTAAATCAGTTTTGTTCCAAAACTTGCAATAGTCTTGACTTTGTTTTCTTTCATTGTGAGATATGACTACTATTGTATCTTTTTCCTGTAACATTGTGAATCAGGAGCCAAAAGCGGGGAGTTTTTTGTTTGGTTGTTTTTTTATTCAATGCATCATAGACCCACTACAGCAGATCAGATCCACCCACACAGTATTTCTAGTAGGAGAACATTTATCCTCAGTAGGATGAGTCATCCTGCTGTTTTCTTTTCTCTGGGTTTGCTTGGGTGTTTATTTTTTGGGAAGAAGGTGTTCTTATTTTTGCTGAATTCAAACCCAAAAGAAAGGCTTGCCCTTCACTCCCAATTATCATCTTGGAAAGAGAGTAGAAATAATTAATTTCTGATATGGAAAAAACTCAGGGAATTAACTGATAAAATAACATTAAAACTGGAAATTTAAAAAAAAAAAAAAAAAAAAATAAAGTGCTTTTCTCTAGGTGAATGTGGTGAGAAAAACTTACAAAATGTAGCATTGGAAATCTAGGCCTGCATGTGAACTTCCAAAATCTCAGCTGACCACAGAACTTGCATTACTCTTAAGATGTCAGCATTATGTAAACAAAGGTACACAGAAAGAGATTTCCATTGTGCCCTAACCTCATTAGATTTTTTTTTTTTATGTACTTTTGTGAAGTGAAGCATTCTAAATATAACATATTCAGTATCTGCTCTTTCATATGTGGAGATAATAAGGAATTTCAAGTTTCAGCTTTTAAAAATAATGACTGTTTATAATAATAATAGTGATCATTATCATCATTATCACTGGCTTACTGTTAATAACTAGTAGCATTACTGAGAAAAAAATTGTGTTTGTTCCCAGTAAGAAGGAACTGTGGAGCACTGGGAGAACCTACAGATGAGAGCCCTGAGGGTGGAGGAACAATGAACACCAACTTTCAAACTGGAAAACAAAGTAATAGACCTAACTGATACTCAGACACTTTTCTTCACTTTACAAACCACTCAAAAGGGCTACATAATTTTTGTGACAAGAAAAAAAAGGTCCATTAATTTGGCCAGCAAGAGTTTCAAAATTAATGTACTGTATTTCTGCAATGGTGAAAAAACAGCCATTTTAAGACTAATTGTAACAAGAATTCCTCCATGTCAGGTACTTGCTCTCACAAGCTCTCATCTTTTACAGAGCTTTCTGATTTAGATTTATTTCATTATTATATAAAATTAAGAAATGTAGAGAATGTTTTACTGGTTTCCAAACTTTAACAGCTATAATTATTCTTTCTTTCTCTTTAAGGATGGGTCTATTTTCCTTGCAAACATTTATCTTCCTGTTTGTTCTGTCTTTTGTTTTGAAATTGCAGTTTACTGTTTTCTTTCTGAGAATGCAAGAAGCATCATACAGAGACAGCAGAGGCTTGACTGAAATCAAGATGATGTATAGAAATATAAAATGCGAGAAATGGACAGAACAATGGCAAAGTGCCCTGTAAATCTGAATAGAATATCTGCCACAGACCTGGGAAACAGCCAAAGCTATAAGATATATATCTTCACTTGTAACTTGACTCAAACTCTGTTGGAAAAAATCTGGTCTCACAGCTGAACAATGATTGCCTTCATCTTGGTGTTGTGTGTTTATTGCAGAACCAGCCTTTCCCCCGGCATCAGTGCAAGAGCCTCCCTCTGAGGGGTGCACACCAAACTCCAGGGTTCTGATGGCTTTGTCTGTGAGGAAGAAGATGACATGTTCTTCTGAACAACAATGACTCCTTTGGAAGAACACATGAACACAAACCCAAGCCTCCCCTCCTGCTGAAATTAAATACTTTGTTGACTTTTGTTTCCGCTAGTTCTGGGATTTTCCGTTCTATGCACTGGATAGGCCAAAAGTATGTCTAATGAGCAGGGTGTGCTGCATCCAATTCTTGCTTCTACATGATGGACTGGATGTTCAGAGACCTGCTCTGGTATCCATGGTACTGTAACAGAGTCAGTCCCCTATGGTTTGATGTTGAAAACCTTATTTATATCCCTGTGCCTTCCTTTCCCTTCCTGCAGCATGAGTGTAATAATACAGGCCATTTTTCATGAATGGTTTTATAAGAGTTCCTCTGTTTCCAGGTTAATAATCCCTTGCTGTAAAGGATAAATGTCCTAAGTTCTCTAACATCCCCTGACTCTGCCTTGAAGCTGGCTGTGCCATTCAATGACTAGCATTCTATTTTCTTTTTAATTATTAACTTAAAAACACTGGGAAATAATTGCTGACCCTTGGGAATAGTTTAATTCTTTTACAGCCTATTCCTTAAGTTTTGAGCATGAAAAAAGTCCTTCCCCAGACTTGCCTATGCGAGTGAGAGCCTGAGGATCCAGTCTCCATCCCTTTGAAACATTTAATCTGACTTGGAACTCAGCTGTTTCACCTTTGTCTTAGCCGAGGGTGTAATTGCAAACAAAGCCTTTCTGGGACCATCCAACCTCCTCAACTGAGGAGAACAGTCAAATCTGTCTTAATGAAAGCAGAATGATATCCTTTAGAGATTACAAACAAAATCATCTTTCTGATGTTTAGCCCTTGTCTTTTTCATGTAGGAAAGCGGCAACAGCAGCCAGTATTTTCAAGAGACAGGAAAGGATTTTTCATAAGGGATTATAGTTTTTTTTGCTGCTCACATCTCTTGTTTTTGCATAATAATCTCCATAACAAACTGTGCTTGATTCTGCTCCTGTTGATATCAGTGAAAAAAGTCCCATGGATTTTAGCTGGAATGGCATCAAAACCTATTTTACTGATGGTTTGAAAGTAAAGTCATATTTCCTCCTAAGTTTCATATATAATGTCTTGTCCCCTTTCTTTCACTGTCTCTTGTCTAGAGGCACGGAGACCTTGTAGGAGCTTATTTTATAATATCCCTGTGAATGTCACAGCAGCAAATTACGGTGCCAAAGTCCCAAGGACTTTATTGTTACAAGTCACAAACCTCTCCCAGAAAAGATGCATTCTGCTAAATTCCATTGGAGGCGTAGGACAGATTGTGAGAAATGGCATGAAGAAAGAACAGTCTGAGTCTCTGCATGTGTTTTCTACTCCTCCCTTGTCTGTTTGAGAAACCTTTGGTCTTCAGAAATTTAAATCATTTTCCTGTGCCTAATATTTCCACATGTCAACGTATGGCACCACTCAAATCTCCCTCTTACCTAAATATCAAATTGATGGTCCTACTTTTTGTTGTTGTTGTTGTTTATCATGGTTCCTGCAGGGAATCTAGCCTCAGCCCTTAGTACCACAAGGAACAGCTGTAAATACTCCATCCTAGCAAAAGCCACTTACCTGTTACTCACACCTGCAAGGCAGGCAGTGTGCTTAAACACCTCTGTATGCATTGCTGTGCTGACTATACCTCAAAAACTCTCATGTGACCTAAAAGAAGGACAGACAATGCACAGTATGAGGGAGGCACAATAGCTTCATCTTTCCTCTGCAAAAAGAGTCCATGGGAACATCATAACATTAATTTTTAAACTAGACTCCTGAGCAAAATCCTTATTATGGTATGAGACCTATTGGCTGAACAAAGCGTGATTTCTCTGCTCAATTTTTTTTTCTATATAGAAAAATTATTATAATTAAGTTATTATAAGGAGAATAGGTTTTTCTCTCTGAGTTATGCTAATGAGAAAAATTAGTTGATTTTTTTCAAGTGTGAGTTTTCTCACTAACATAACATGTGCCTTTATTCTACAGAAGAGGAGTAGGTGAGCAGTGATGACAGTCATTCTCTGAGCAGCAGGTGAAGAAGAATGGTTTCTAAATCCATGTTTCAATGTTTTCTAAGCCAGAAGTAACTTTTTTTTACAATTAGGCTGATCTGACATAATTAATATAATATAATCCATATTTATGTAACCTGATTAAATTTTAAATTGGATCAAATATATATACAATCTTTACAAAGGTATTCATGCAGAAAGTCAATGAGAAACCACTGCTCCAGAAAATATTTACTGTGCAGATAAGCCATTTGATACAGACAAGTGACCATGGAGTGACTGAGTGGGTGCCCCAAGCTACCTCTGCAGTCACAGGACCTGCAGACATCATTATGATGAGCCTGCTGAAGATGAAAAGTGTTTGCTTAGCTCCTGGAAAAGGTGGTGTAAGGTCATGCATTTAAGCTGCAGTCAGGGTAGCAGGGAGACTGAGAGATGCACATACGGTCTGGTATTGTGATTTGACTGAAGATGAGTTCAGCCCTAGTAACAATTGCTAGAGATTGTGTGGCCATCACCCTGACATCTGCAGTGCTGCTGCATTTCGTGTATTTGCCTTCATTTTTCCTCTGAACTGCATAGAACTGTAAGGGGCCAACAGCTCAGAAGGTGCCCTCTGAAATAAAGTATATGGAATTTAAACTGGCTTATTCTGGACTTTCCAGTGAAGAAGTATTTGCTGGGGAATTCTGTAACTACTCCTTTTTTCCAATTACCTAAATAAGACTTGGAGTTTACATAGCTGGTGCCTTGCATGCTTGCAGCTATGTGGGGAGAAATTTCCTACTGCTAGTTTTACTGACATGTGAAGACATAAGTTAAAACATTTAAGAGATGTTTTTGCCATGCTCCAGAAAAAACAACAACAACAACAACAACAACAACAACAACAACAACAACCAACTCAATTTTTTTTTTTTTTTGTCTTTTGTTGTTTGTTTTTTTTTTTATTTCAGGATTAACTTTCACACAACAGATCAAAAGAAATTCTCTCTGCCTCATAGTCTGAGAACTGTAGCAGAGAGACTGAAAGGCTCGGCAAAACAAAAGCACAACAGACTGAAATTTAACAAGAGATTTCAAATTATAGGGACAATTGCCAAGAGCTAATCTTTTATTTAGTTAGAGCTGGCTTCCACCCCAGCTGGTTACAAAACTGTGTCCAAGGGTTCTGAATGATGTGCCAAGGAGATTTGAGTCTGTCAACAGTAGTCTTGTTTCATGGTTGACCATGCAAGAATTAGAACAGAATTCTGTGAAGAAAGGTATTAATATAAAATACAAGTAGTCAAGGCAAAAGGAGATGCATTGCCTTGCTGAAGGGGTATTGACAAGGGATAAATTTTAGTCTAATGACACTGGGCCCTAAGGGGCCCAGTACACTCAGTGCACAGAAATTGGCTACATATGTAGATTATTTGGAACAGTTAAATTATTCTTTGATATCTATCCTCCTGAAACATCTCCACCTGTTGCATTCATTCCATCCTGCCTCATTATGGCTTCCTTATTCTGTGCCTGGGAACGATCCATGGCATTTCTCAGGCTGAGATGATCTGCTTTGTGCAGAGTGAGCACAGCCCAGGCCATGAGGAGCTCAGCAGATGAAGGGAAATAGAGAAATGGAGACACATTACGAGTAACCCATAGAGTCCCTTTTCTGCAGTGAAGGAGCTGTGAGGGAAGGGAAAGGTGGATTTCCCTGTTCACACATCTAATTAACAAGGCAGCGGAATTGTGGAAAGAACTTAGGGTCTGTTTGCGCTTTGCAGTCCGGTAATGCTGAAAGACAGCCAAGTTAGTCATGGAGCTAAAAGCAGGAGTAAAAGCAGAGTTGTGCTGTGCCCAGAATAAATTGAACTGTGAAGACAATAACGAGCCCTGGTGGAACTTGACGGTAATGTAGCTACGGTACCCCCAGGCCAGAGCTAGTATTTCACTGAACATACACCTACTAATCTCTAGGAGATCCTTAAATGTGGACTTTGCTCAATGAACTGGAATAATTAGGAGAACAGATAACAAGAAAATTAATCTTTTTTTGGTGTACAAAACAGAATGTATGTCTGGCAGGTGCTGCAGTTAAGTCCACCTTAAAACTTTTCATGTGTGCCCAACTCTAGCCAGCCATGCAGCAGATCCTGGCCTGATATCTCCATACCAGTCCTCCTTCTGATGTGGTTCCCAAATTCATATCTCTTTTCAGTAGTCTGATTAAATCCCTTGGGATCACTGTTATGGGAGAGCATCCAGTATCATTTAGGTGAGGTGAGCTAAATAGTGTTAAATGGAGGACCTTAAGTGGAATAAATTCGAGGTAGAGAAAGGGTATTTAAAACCAGCCTGGTGCATAAGTTGCAAAACAATTGTGTGAATAGTGGGATGGGTAATTAGAAGCATTGAAATAGTAGGATATTAGGAGACTGCAGAATGCTGAATAATTCTGTTCAGATTTTATCTTGGTTTAAATTTCACTAGTATAATTATAGGCAAAATCAGGCTTTTGCATCAGGATGTTGAGTTGGAATCTATGATACTGATGGGTCCTTTCCAGCTTAGCCTGTTCTATGGTTCTAAGAAAATGGGTAACCCTGCAATGAAGGTTTACTTTATAATTTGGGACATATTATATTTGTATGTATTCATATTATTCATATATATATTTAGTTCAATATATATATTGAATTATATATATTTTTGAAGTATTCAATTCATATATATATGGAGTTATAATTTATATTAGGATTTTCTATCTCTGCAGAATGTGTCACCCTTGTAATTGTTTGTCTACTTCAAAGCCTCATTAAATAAACAGTTTTTGTGATTTATTGCCTGTGTAATAAACAGTGCTGGAAATCTAAAGGAAATTAGTTTGGAAACCTAGACAAACTGAAAGTAATCAAATTATCCAAAACGATGTTTTATAATTAGAAGCCAATTGCTCCCCGATAAGGAGAATTCCTCCTCCACCTGTTACCAACATAAGAAACACACAGAGTAACTCTTTTGCTGAAAGACTTGGAGAGTTGGTAAGACTGTTTCTCCCTCTAAAGGGAAGGGTCAGAGAGCTGCTTGACTTGCCCGAGAGGAAGCGAAGTGCTTTTAAAAAACTTGATATGCAAAAATCTTTCCTCTCTTGCAAGCAGATCAAGTCTGGAGTCTACTATATGGCTGTGTGGCAACATTTGTGAAATGTTTTCTAGGGTCAGAGGGATCTCATGTTTACACATTTGAGGAGTGTGTGATGCACTATCTGTGACGACATAGTTGTCAGGGAAAGCCCAGAACATGGCAAAAGAAATTGTTGAGGCACACTGGTCATCCACAACATGAGTGGCATAATTCTGTTTTGTGCATCTGCCAGCTGTGTATCTCAGCTGTAACATTCTGCCCACAGAAAAGTCTGAGCTGTTCTGGTGGAATTAAGTGGTCCCCCAATATCTAAAACACCTTGAGAACTCAGGAGTCAAGTCTTCAGCTGCTGTAATGAAGGATTGCTCCACTGCTGTGTCTGGAGCTCTTGCTTCCCAAGGTTCATGTTCCCCAAGAGAGCTTTGTTTTCTCTGATAGCAATGGAAAGAATTTTATTTTTTTAAATTGGTGGCTACTCTGTGTAAACTCTGAATTTTATTTGTAAGTTTTAGTATGGCTCACCTCTAAAATCACCTCTGGAGTGTATAATTTGAGTTCCTTCTGCTGAAGAATTTGGTTTAGCTATATTTTCTCCTGCTGCTCAGCTTAGTGATGTATTTCACTGTGAAAATCTTGTAGTCACTTATTCCCTTCTCAGGTGGCCATCCTTACTGGGAAAACAACCTATGCAGCACACAGGAACACTCAGAACTGATTTGAAGCCTTCACTAGAGACTGTACACATCAAGTTAACATTCAAAGGACACACATATTTTATGAGACAGGCTTTTGCATAAGCAGAATGAATGAGATTTTTTCAGAAGCAATGAACATCTGGTGCCAGATGAAAATCCTGTGGTTTTAAATTTTGTTAAACTGTGATGTCTGAACAAAATATACAGTAGTTATCAAAAAGTGATCTGGAAACTGTTTAACCACAAAGTGGCATGGGATCCCAGTTTTTCATTCTAGATGTTTAGTCACTAGAATTTTTCAGCAAGTTTTGTTTATTATATTCCATTATTCTCTAGGACAATGTACAGTTTCTTCTTTTTCTTCTCCCCAGCTAATATCTATAGCATCTTGATTTATATCAGGCTTATATAGTAACTATGTAGCAGACACCTCAAGAGCAAGAGATCAGGGGTACTTTGATTCAATATCATCTGCAGTGGGGAATAAAGAATTAATTTGGCATAGAAGAGAGAAGCACATACAAAATAAAGTGACATTCTTATACAATTTTCTAGTTCATTTCTAGAAAAATGGAAATAAAATTGGGAGGTGTTTTTCATACTCCTAATATGCTTTGGAACATCTCTAGAGTTCTGCCAAAGGGTAGGAAAATGCTGAAATTTTCTGTTCTGATTAATGATAATTTCTTCCATGTCCCTCTCTGACTCCAACAGCTCTCCATATGGATAAGACTATTAAAAAGAAATTAGGATTTCAGTTTATGGGGTTTTCTGTTTGACTGCTGATCAGAATGTGAAAGGAGGAATAGAAAAAAGGAATGAGTTGAAGCAAGATTTGAGGTGATACCTCAAATGTAGCTCTGGTGTGTGTCCATTGTATGTTATTACTGGTGAACAAAACAGTTTCATCAGCTGGAAGGACAGCTTGGAGGTATGACCAGGATCTTCATGTCCAGCTGGAACTAGCTTGGAAACAATAAGGTACTGTTTTTACTTTTCTATGATAGCTGGGAATAAACATAAACCCAAAATATTCAATATAGTCAAGTAGGCTTTGACTGTCACTCATGTCAAATATAATGTGATACCAGCAGCAGAAAGACACATGAAAAACACATTCTTCTGTTTCCTTCAGCTATAGCTTGATAAAGGACTGTAGGTTCTCCCAGGGTTTTTTTCATTCATTGGAAGCAATCAAAATCATCAAAACTGAAGACAGAGGAATTGAAAAGTGATAAGAGACATTTTCTGAAGTAAGATGCCTCTCAATGAGATTCATTGCTAAATAAGTTCATTGCTAAATGAAGTTCATGGCTAAATTCTTTTGGAAAGAAATGTTCTCCTTCTGGTTAGATAGAAAGAAGTTGTTTGTCAGCACTTTGGATTAACAATTCCATTTATAATTATTATTATTATTATTATTATTATTATTATTATTAATAATAATAATAATAATAATAATAATAATAATAATAATAATAATAATAATTTTAAACCATAAAGATTAAGTCTTCAAACTCCTAGCCTTTAACAACATTATTAAAGTTCCAAAATATGCAGGCAAAGTGTTTAGCTTTTTTACAACAATACTATTTATTATCCCTAAGATTTCGTTTCTCTTCTCTGTTTATTCCCTCAACATAAGAAATTTTAACGATGCTTCTACCCATACTGCTTTATGATTATTCCCTCTTCAGTTTGGCACATATGGTATTTCACTTCTCTGTTTGGCTTTGTTTACACTCCTGTGTTTTCTCCACTTTTTGGATTAAACTCCCCAATTCTTTCAATTTGATTTAACTAAGACTTCTCCTGGCTTTCAGAAGAGAGGCATCTCCTTCCTCAGATCTACATTAGGAACCATGAGTGATGTGGATTTCCACTGCCTGCAGCTTAATCCTCTATCTTCTTCAGTGTAATAGCAATAGATTATTTTTTTATCAATGTTTTTTTAGTCAAATCTTAAGTTCTCTTTACTGTTACAAAGTCTTTGAGAAGGATTTTCATGTAGGTTTATAACTGAAATACAAGCAGATCAACCTCAAATCTTGATGTTAATCAGGTGCCTCACTCCTTTGCATTGGAAATCCATTATTCAGTAGACATTACTATTTAAAAAGTCTCTTTTTTTCAGAAGCAATTATGACTTTTAGGGCATGTGTCTTGTTGACCTTCAAGGTGCCACAAGAAAGACTAGTTTTCACTGTTTCTGCACTCTGGGAAAAGAATTTCTGTATTCCCACAGTAAATTGGGAGCTACAATAAGCAGTTAGTATTTAGTGTCTAATTCACTTTAGAAATGTTGTCTTAGTGGCTCTGTCAGCTGTCTGCAGTTTATTCAGAAGCTAACTCAGCCTCAATCTTCTAAAACTCAGAGCTTTTTAAAAAAGAAGCAAAAATTCTTCAGTAACATTATTTATTAAGTCACTTTTTAATATGGCACTAGAGGAAGGTGGCTAAAATATGCAGATCTTTTCCAGACAATGCATTGTAACTCAGTGAGATGCTTGGGACAGAAATTTTTGTTTGAAATCCTGTGGTCTGTATAGAGCAGGAAGTCAGACTGCTTGTTCACTAAGAACTTTTGGGATTTCTTATTGTATGAACAATGCAATATTCATGGGCCCAAATATCAGCAGTAAGAGTGATCTCATTATACCTAGAAAACAAAAGGCTGTGTTATTTTATTTTGTCATAGTTGTTAATTCTACATGAACCTTATGCAAAATAAATAAAATGTTTTATTATGAGAATTCTACTTTTGATCCTTTTTTCAGGCAACTTTATGTGCTGTGCAAACATCAGCTAAACCTACCAATGCAAGAGAGGACAAAAACTGCATAGGAACAATGTTGACTTTGCCATAAGAATTTTAATCTTAGTACGATATAAAGATCCTCTCCACTTTATTCTTCCATCTTGCACGGGTAATGTCATACACCATAAATCAGACTTACTGGTTTATGATTTAGCAGATCTGCAAGCATACCCTGACAGGAGAATTAAATGGTCCAGAGAAAATTGTTTTCAGCCCTACACTAACAGAGAAGGAGAAGAACACGAAGAATTCGGTGAAGAACTTTTGGTGGACTCAAAGCACCTTATATCAGTACCTAGTGTTATGTCTGTATCCAGTGAGGTAGACTATCACTTTTTGCTTTTAGAAATATGAATCTTGTTTTACATGCCCTGATTTTGTGATGTTAGTCACACTGGAGGCTCAGAACCAGGACACAGAACTGCCATATCTGAAGTGAGACAGCTCTCATGTCAGGTTTCAACCTAGTTATGTATGCCACATTTGTACTTTCTGGATTTTTCCTGTGGTTACTAATAAGTAGAATCACTGATCTAGGCAGTACCCTTTACCCTCAATTTCCCTTTCCACTAAGCATCTCTTTCCAGGATTTTGCTTTTGCCATTATTGCTCACATTTTGAATAGTATTATGGTGACAGAAGCAATCAAAGCCATGGAGAGAGCTAAGAAAGTTATTTAAATCATGTTTGACTTAACGGGTTTCAACAAAGATCCTGCTGAAACTGGGCTGTGAATAACTACAGTACTAGGAAATGTGAAAGGCTTTAAAATGCCATGATATGTTATGTAAAACAAACTGGTTACTGACTCCCCCTCATAACTGTGTCACCCAAAACATGGATGAGGCCCTAATCATGCGTGGCAATCCCATGTTGAAAAATACAAAAAAAAAAAGCAAAAAAAAAAAGCAAAAAAAAGGAAGCATTAATAAAATATAAATATTTAAAGTCAGCAGCATAAAATGATGGAAAGGGCAAAATGGGAGCCACACCACTGCCTTACAGTGTCTTACAGCTGCACTGACTATGCCTTTATAGAATCATAGAGTGGTTCAGGTAAGGAGACCTTTAAGATCATTTAGTTCCAACCCTCCTGCTATTGACAGGGACACCTTCCACTGGACCAGGTTGCTCAAAGACCCATCCAGCTTGGCTTTGGACAATTCCAGGGATTGAGCATCCACAACTTCTCTGGGCAACCTGTTCCTTTGCCTCACCACTGTCACAGTGAAGTATTTCTTCCTAATATCCAATCTACTACTCTCTTTCAGTTTGAAGCCATTACCCCTTGTCCTATCACTGCATGATATTGTAAAAAGTTCCTCTCCAGCCCTCTCATAACTCCCCTTTAGGTGCTGGAAGGTGCAGCAATTGCTTGTATGTGGATGCCTCAGTTGACCTCTCCAGACATCTCTATTGATCTTTATTGACATCAGCCACTGAGGAAACCCTGTGGCTATTTATCTATTTAAATTTAAATTTATCTATTTAAATTTAAGTAAGATGCAAATGATCATCAATGAATGTTTTTCAAAATTTCCAGTGTTCCTATTTTTCAAAATCTCTAAGTAGCTACTCCCACTAAAAGTCAAAGTTGTTCTGATTAATAGTTTCACTTAATTGTTTAGCCATTTCACTGGTTAAAATAACTTTCTAAGCATTTTGAGGCTTCTATTCAGAGCAAAGCTCCCTGGTAATTAAATCCTCACTAAAGCACATTAATTTATGTACCTGTACTTCCCTTAAGCTGTTTGTGTCCCTGCTGCTTCTGCTCTGGTCTCCACCAGTTGCCCCTCTCTGCCTCAGGGCACACACAGGGTTTGTCCCAGCAGCTCCCTGATAAAAACACAGGCTCCTTTGCCACTCAGTGCCACAAAGAGGCGAGGAGGAAGGTCTTTTGGGACAGTCTGCCTTTTTGTCTATCCTCCCCACCCCGCCACCATTCCACCATTAGACCTACTAAACTGCTGGAAATGGTCACCCACCAGCTGAGTGATCCTAAAAGAATTCCTGTCCAGTTGCAATTACAAAGATGGACATTTAAGTCCACTACCTTTTGTATTTTATGAGAAAGAAAGGAAGATCTATTTCCCCACCAAACTTGATCTCTGACTGGAAAAGAAATTGAAAAAATATTACAGATCTGCAATGTCACTTCATAAGTCAGACAAAAAAGTGGTATAATAAATACCTGCTCTCATCTTCCTTCACTGAAGCTGTTTTTCATTTTGATTGGTGATTTTAAAAAGCTCATTTCTTAGTTTTCTATTTTACCTCTAGGAAGGTTTTCCATTATGCAGTTCCTATAAATATACGAAAACAGAGATCACAATAAACCAATATATTTACTGAGATTAGAACATTCTTTCTTCTCAAATGAAATGATGCTGGTGCTATAAACACATGAAGATATTTTACCGAGGTATCAACAGCCTCAGGATCTGTATTAATAACAGGCTTGTTAGAGTGTGAAATGTCTTGTGGCTTTTCTCCAGGGTGTTTAAACAAATATACTGCTAACAATAAGGGAATTATTTTACTTTTACTCTCACTTTGAGACTTTCAAGTTTTCATTGACTTTACAGATATCTGTGCTGCTTTGCAGTCATGTAAGAGAAATAAGCATCAATCCAGAGTCCACACATAGGAGCAGGTCTGAAAAATGAACTGGAAGTAGTGTTACTGAAATGAGGATTGACCAATTTAATACACAATGACAAAAACTGCATCCTAATTATAAGACTTCTCCCTTCTTTTTTTTTGGCACCCATGTAAATTTAGTTCCTCATCCTGAAATTTAACAATTCTTAATAAATTAAAATAAACAAAAAGCAAAACAGAAGAAAACAAACAAGTCACAAAAATTATCTAGATCTTTCTTTGTGTTCTGAGCTTGGTATCAACCATCGATGTATTGCTCCAAAAGCAGATTGGTTTTGTGGGTTGTTTTAATTCAGGGTGGGGAAATCTGCCCTATTATCTTTTTTATATTGTATACAAATTAGAGGGTATAAGATAATCAGACAGCTTTGAAAAGGATTGTGTGGTTCAAAAGATTGAAAGAAGTTAAAGGGAATAAATTGCTTAAACCATGAAATATTATAAAATATGTCCATCAAAAGTTCAGATAAGGTCCGCAAAAGCGACTCTCAAAATCTAATCCAGAATCTTTGTTGGAAGCCTTGACTATTTATTTAGGTGTAAGTGTGACTGTGCCTCTGAGGTGACCAGAGATTGCTGTACAGCCAAGTAAAAGCAGGGCTGCTGGGCACACAATGCCTTTGGGAACTGCAGTTACCTAGCTGCCAAAATACAGAAACATAAAATAAGTAGTAATGAAAATAACTTTGTCGTCTAGTTTAACCCCTGGCTCAGACTGGGGAGAAGTTCCCAGTTCAGGACTCAGTTTTCTTCCACTTTTTCAAACAAATTGGCTCAGCATTTTGGGACTGGCTTTGCAACGTATTTGTTGTCTTCCATTTCTGTCCAGTCACTGTAAACCAATTAGTGCATTTGTGAAAAGGATGACAGCTGTATCTGTGAGAGTAATTCATTCACCTGGAAGTAGTTTTGGAATTGGAACTTGCTGGTGTCCATGCCTGCAGAAGGAAGCTGTGTAGAGATGTCTATTGACAGATAACAGATGGGAAAGACTGCAGAAGAAGGATCCTGCGTTTTGTGAAATTCAGGACTGAGCGGGGAATCGGCATCCTGCCCTGTAACATCCCAACCAAGATAATTCTCTCAGGACTAACACTGCCCTCAGCAGCAGTGCACTGCAAATGCTGCCAAGTTCTGTGAGCCAAAACCAACATCACAGAAAAAGAAGGAGTCATAACTGCTCTTCCCTGCAAGAACTGAAAATGCATTGGAAGACTAAAAAGGATGAAGGAGGAACAGTATCACTGAACACTTGAAAAAACTTGACAATAGTGAGAAAACACTGGAAATTAATACTGCTGGTATATCAAACCTATCAAGCTTTCAGCTTCACTTGGCATTTTCAATGACATTTCCTCAGCTAGAAGGTGAACTGTATTGTAAATACTCTGGAGTCACAGATCATTTGAGCAGCTTCAGTCTGGGCAATGTTTGTTTGTGATTAGTTTTACAAGAGTACATGGAATAACTTAAAATTGAGTACATGAAGCATACTGTTGATAATCATATGTTCTCTCTAGTCATGCTTGAATTTATATTCCCAATTATCTTTATCAACAAACATTTCCAGATTGCTTCTGACTTATCTATTAAAATATACTTGGTGCTAATCAAAACAGTGCATAACCTACTAATCATGCTGTCAGCTGCTACTAGCTCCACAAAGATGGCAAGATTATGGAAAAAAATCAAATTTGAATTGCATGGTTATTTAACCTGGTATTTGTTCATGGGCATATCACCCTGGAAGTGTTGAAAAGGCATGTAGATGTGACACCTGGGGACATAGTTCAATGGTAAATGTGGGGGGGCAGGGTTAGTGGCTGGCCTCAATGATCTTAGAGGCCACTTCCAACCTTCATGATTCCGTGACTTAATTGTGTTTCCATGCTTGTTCTAAAGAGCAAGGCAAAAGGATTCACTTAGGAAGCTTGGACAGAGGTAACCAGATGCTCCAAAACTGTGATCAGGTTTCTAAATATTTGCACATGAAAAAGTGTAGACAAAGGCTCTTGCAAGACACGTTCCTGTGTGCTTTTTGTGAGTAGGACTTAAACAATTAATTTCAATTTGCTCTCAGTAAACAATTCTATGTCAATCAGAAGGCACCAAATGCAGGACTGTTTTGTAGTGTAATAAGTAAAAAAAAAAATCACAAACTTCTTTCACTTGAGAAAATTTCCTACTATTATGAACTTGCTATTTTGTCTAACTGAATTATTTAATTGTTATTGACTTCCATGCTGGTACTCAATAACCAGATGCAAGCTCCAAGATGCTTGGAGACATCTCAAGCAGTGATTGAATACATGATCATGCACACTCTCCAAAACATAATCTTACCTGAAATGTTCCACTGTCAATTATCAAGGCAAGAAATACCTTTATCATTTTTACTACTCAGAAGAGAAATTAAGATTTGGAAAGATCAGGGCTGTTACAAGTCCTGCAATTGACCATGAGCAAGCAGGCAGAGATTTTCTGTTTTCAGAGGGGTTTATGTGAACACAGCACAGGCCTGCAGGGAGCAGGGCTGCAAGGCCAGGCACCAGTTTATCACTTAATGGCATCTGAGACTTAGCTCTGTGCACACAGGGTGAGTCCAGTAATACGAGCTGATTAAAGGGACTGGCAAAGACATTCATAACAGAATCAGACAATCATAAAATAAGCTGAGTTGGAAGGGACCCTCAAGAATAGTCTTGTCCAACTCCTGACCCTGTGTATAGCACCCCAAGAGTCACATCATGTGCTTAGAGCATTGCCCAAACGCTTGGATTCTGTCAGGCTTGGTACTGTGACCACTTCCCTGGGGAGCCTGTTCCAGTGTCCAACCATCCTTGGGGTGAAGAACATTTTTCTAGCATCCAGGCTAACCCTCCCCTGACACAACTTCAGGCCATTCCCTTGGGTCCTGTCACTCATCACCGGGGAGAAGAGATCAGTGCCTGCCCTTCCTCTTTGCCTCACAAGGAAGTTGGAGACTGCGATGAGCTCTCCCCTCAGTCTCCTCCAGGCTGAACTGAACAACTGACCTCAGCCACAAAGCTTCTCCTCAAGCCACTAACCACTTCTGTGGCCCTCCTTTGCATGTTTCCCAATATCTTAATGTTATTTTAATATTGTGGTGCCCAAACCTGCACACAAGACTCAATTTTTCAGTGTTGTATTTGGGTTGCTTTGTTGTTTTTTTTTGTTAGTTAGCTTGTTTTTTTTTATCTTGTTATTCATATCTCACTAATTAAAATACTAAACTTCTGCAATAGTTGCGTAGGATTTGTCGAAGACACGATATATTGGGAAAGGGATAGCTTTCAAAAAGTATTCATCAGTCAGCAGGGAAACAGCAGGGTGAAGAAGCATAATAGAATTTATCCAAAAATCCTCATGCTTAGGTACAGCTTGTGTTGGAGTCAAAGATCAACTTTTCTTATGATAAACTTTTCTTATTAAACTTTTTCTTATGATAATCAACTGCAGTGGAAGCACAGAACAGAGGAATCTGCTCCTTAGATCCATGTTTCTAGAAGCTCCTAGGCTGTTCCACAATCTCTGCTGATCATTGGTGCACTCAAACTCTGGTTTCAGTTCCCTATGGACAGCCACTGTTCATAGAGAGAATGGGAAATACGTTGAGGTAAGAACCTCCTTCAAACCTATTTATTGCCTCATTAAAGGGTGAGAAGGTAGGCTTCAACCAAGGGATAAAAATCCTAACCCTCAGGTATTAGCTGTAGCCATATAAGAAATTATTCTTAAGACTATAGTCATATAAAAAATTAATCTCTCTATTCTTGCCCCATAGTAAATGAAGAGGGAGAACTTAAAATATCAGGTACCTCCCTGAAAAGTATCTCACTTCCCCACACATACAGGGAAACATCTCCATAGCTCTTGTGGATACATCTCTATGTGTTGTTAAGAAAACAGGGTTAGAAATACCAGATTTCTAGTTAGATCTATTTGTTTGCAACTATTTTGTTCAAGACGCTAAAGTTTTGTAGAAGTGAGAAGAAGAGAAGAAGAAGAAGGCTACAACAAGAAGATGTGAGGCTACAACATTCACTTATTTGCAACAAGTATAAAGTTCAGCATAGTGTATACAGCTATTTCTAGGAAACAGATACATCAAATTGGGGTTTTTTTTCACAGAAAGGGCTGAAAATTCATGTCATATTCCTGGAAAAAAAAAATCAGAAGAGAGATACAATCTTAGTGTGGATGGTGGTGACTAAGGGTAGAAAATACACATATCCAGTTTCCAGAAGTGCAATGCCATGCCCACAGTTGGTCATGGTAAGACAGCTGCACTAAAAACGTTCCATTAGGTGCATGGTGAATGTACATTAATGATATTGGCAGAAGATCTGAAAAGCCCTTACAACTCTGAAGCTGACTAGAAGTGTGATACTTTAAAACCAATGAAAGTCGTATTCTGTCTTCAAAGTATGGATAGGAACCTCAGCAGGATGATTCTGTCAGGCTTAAATTAAACCTAATCATAACACATGCAAATTGGGAAGAGGTACTGGAGGAAGGGCAGCAATGGTGATAAATTATTAAAAAATATATAGGTACACACATATTAAGGATTAACATTACTTCTACCATCTTTCATATATTAAATGCAAATAAATGCAAACACAGAGGTACCAATGGTATTTGCCATTCTACAAAGCTATTTTACAGAAATCTTTAATATAGAGTCTGAATTATATGAGAAGAGCAGAATAAATGATGTGTGCAGTGGCTTAGGATGAGCTTAAGAAAGTTAAAAAGTCTCCAAGCCATCGCGAAGGTATCTTACAGTACAGGAAAAAAAAGAGGAATAAGAATAGCAAATTAGGAGATTTGTTTAAAAGCAGGGGAAAGAAGACCAGTGATATCCTGGCTGGTATCAAGAGTCATGTGGCCAACAGGACCAGGGAAGAGATTGTCTCCCTGTACTCAGCACTGGTGAGGCCAAGCCTTGAGTTCTGTGTCAAATTTTGGGCCCCTGCACTGCAAGAAAGGCATTGAGGTGCTGGAGCAGGTCCAGAGAAGGGCAACAGAGCTGGGGGAGACTGAGGACAAGTCTTGTGAGGGGTGGCTGTGGGAACTGGAGTTGTTTAGCCTGGACAAAAGGAGGCACAGGGGTGACCTTATCACTCTCTGCATCTACCCAAAAGGAGACTGTAGCCAGGTGGGGATGAGTTTCTCCTCACAGGCGACCAGCAACAGGACAAGAGGACATTCCTGCCTTCTGGAAGGCCCCTTTATCCAACCAACCTCCTGCTATTAAATAAGTTTTCAATACTCCTCCAATTGTATTCAATTAGGGCTCTTCTGTCCATTAATAGCCTGGACTTAGCCCATTTTCCTGCCTGTTTATTTTTCCCTACTTCCTTGTGATCTCTCCCTGCTCCTGGCAGAAGGATCTTCTTGCTGTCTCAAGGGTTTCCCCTACACTGAACCATTCCTCTGCTGATTCATTATTTCTGCTGCTTTGTCCCTAGATATTCCAACTTTTTACCCTCCTATTATTGGTCTGTTCCCAGTTTTGCTCAGTACTCAGGTCTTCAAGCCTGCCACTCACATTCATGTTTCTGTCTGAGCCTCATTCCTTTGTACCCTATCTGCTCCTGCCACAATTCCAGCTGCATTTGGAAAAAAACGAGTCCCTGACAGGAGTGGCTGATTGCTATTGTACAGATAGCTTCATCATATAATCTGCAAAACACTGGAGGGACAGCGGTTTTAGCAATGCTAGTAGGCAATCCCAGAGATTGCATAAGGTCCCAAAAATCTTTAAGAAACCTTGGGAAGAATTTCTAAAAAGTCCAGTCCCTCAATTTCATTGGTGTGTTCTCTGTGTAAGGTCCTCTTTCTGTGCTTACATTCTGTTAATGTATTACTAACTGGAAAAAGGAGTGTGGTTTTCTTGATAAGGGGAGATGGGACAGCAACTAGACTGCTCTTTGAATCTTTTTGAGGTGCTATGTTCTCATGTGACTCTGTGTAAATAATGGTGTTTCTCTGTACTTCCATTCAGTATAAAATTAATGAGGTGGATTTTTTTCCTTGCAGAATTGTTGTAAGGATGAATACATTACAGGTTTTAAAGGGCTCTGTCACTACGTCAGGGTGGCACTAAGAAACAAACACAATTTATTACTCTTATCCCCAGAGCCTAACACTTTCCTGGTAGCACTAAGCAGAAATGTTTTCAATAGCTTTGTTTAGCATATATTCCCTTTTCTTTCATACAGTAGCTGCATTTACATATTCCTCATGCTTAATTACAGAAATATGCTACAATATCTGATGGGATGGAGAAGACCCAGGTTCCTGCCGCTCAGGAAAGGTCATTAGAGTGATTTAGGTTTCCTTTGGCATTAAATAAGGCTGTTTATTCTGTTAGTAAGAAGAACATTTTGTAAACATCATTCATATTCTGAATGAGTATATATGTCACACATTAGAGTCTCCTGATTTTCTTTCCTCTCAAAAAAACCATGAAGAGTGTGAAATCCAGAAAAATATCATGGGCATCACTCCAAGTCCATGTATACTTCGTATGAATACTAATTTTTGCAATTGATGTTGGGACTTCATATTGGTAAAGGGGCTTCAGGATATTGATGGAGGTCACATTTTGGTGACAGCTTCTTGTAAATGTTACTTAGAGGCTACTGGCCTTAGTCCAATACTTTAAGAGATTTCTCGTTTGAATTCACATTTTTATGAGAGATAAACTAGTCTCACAGAAGCAGATCAATTTATGAACAGCCAGGTTTCTCCTTGCTTCACTCCTGAAGGCTTAAAACCAGACACATAATGTTTAAATCCTTGTTTAACCTGCAGTAACCATGTATGTTTCCCCTAAGGGAAAAAACTGAAGTATTCCAGCTTTTCTCTAAGTGCAGTTAATGAAAAGTTTTATCATGATTTAGTTCACTGTGGGAGATTGCTATAAATTGCTACAGATGTGACTGCTCAAGGTGCCAGGCACTCTTCTGATTACAGAAGTTTTCAGATGTAGCGAGTGGTCAGAACCACTAACTATTTGCATAGGGTATCTGACAAAAAAACTGCACAAGTGTGAACAAAGGACCCTCACATATCCACTTCTCTAAGTGTAGACATGTTGATAAGTGCAGCTGAATTATTTTTTAAAGCTAAGAAAAATGAAAGAGCACAAGGTCGATACTTTCTCTGAACATTTTTCTCTAATGAACATGTGGAAGGCTACTAATAAACTAAAACTTTTTCTTAAAAGTTACTTTTTCATCACACAAACATTGCTTGTTTTTCAGATGGACTCAGGAAATAAAAAATAATTGATTGTTCACGATAAAAGCAATCAGTATAGCATGTGCAAGGACTTTGAAGTGCAGTCCACACAGAAAATACGTCATACTTTGAATCTGCCAACCTTGAGAATATGTCCTTAATTTCTAGCCAGACATTTTAACACAGTGGATAAAAATAGGTGTTTAGGTAACCTGGAAAATTAGCTTTGTAGAGAGCAACTCTAAGCCGTTTGTAATTACAGGAAATAAAGACAGCAACAAAGACTTAGTAAATATTGCAGACACGTCGTATTTTGTGCATTATTTTCCATTTTCCATTATTTTCCATTTTCCATTATTTTCCATTGCAAATCCCTTGTAACTTTTTAGGAAGCTTTCCCTACCACCTCCCACCTGTCTCACAGCATTAGAAGAGGCCACGATGTCTGTGGTGGGGTGTCAGTCAGGGCTGCTGCTGAGGAAAGGAAATCCTTTGGAGCACCCATGGAGTCTGAAGCTGGAGAACTTTGGCTGGTGGGGTTGCCCCTGGACATGCAATTTAGTATTTCAATCTGTTGAAAACTCATAATAAGAAGGTTTAATTGAATCATTTGGAAGTACTCTTTATGAAGACACGTCTTCATAACAGCTTAGCTCAGAGATGTCCTGCTCATAAAGATCTGAGTATCTAAGTTCCACGGTATAAATGACATTGAAAAATTGGGGAGGGATATCTTTCTGACTTTCTCACCTACTATTTCTTTAATTTGAAGTTAAGTCTAGGGACAGGAATGTTATGCTTCAGGCTTTATGTCCTTTAATTTTTGCCCAGCTCCTGGCAGAAACTGCTACATCTGGACACCCTTCTGCTGTCCCCCCTTCTGCCCTTTGCTGCCTTTGGTGGGACACAGGCACCCAGTCAGGGCAACAGCTGAAAGATGGGCAAGACAGGTAAAAAGGACAGGTTTAACAAAGACTTGGCTGGGGGGGAAAGCAAATCTCCTGGTTTCCACTGCCTGAAAAGCCTGTGCTGCTACCTCAGCACTCCTGGGTGTGCCAGCACCACAGAACAGAGTACATCAGGGTTACAGCATGCTCTTCTCTTGCCCTGCTGCCCAACAGCCATGCAAAAGCACAGCACTCCTGGATACCCTGCTACTACCACAATTGAATTCAGACACCCCTCATGCATACCTCTCCAACCCCCCTACCCACAAACTAACCCCAGCAGCCCTGGCCTCCCTCTCTGAAGTACTCAGAACAGGCAAAGTTTGTGTTTATCTGTGTCTTTCCATAATGCTGTTTGTGGAAGGGCAGATTAACCATAAACTGAAATTAATTGGCATGCAAAATTATTTGAAAAATGCAAATTAGTCCATCAAATCATTTGAAATGTCATGCATGGTGCAGCACAAAATTTGGCAGGGAGAAGGAGTGATTATCACAGGTAGACAAGCCAGCAGATGGCTGAGTGCTCTGGAAGAGTGGCTGTGAGAAAAGGATGTTGTTCATAGCTCCTGGACTGCCTCTTTCCATGTTAATAAACAACTATGAATACAGCAATGAAAATGCCAGTCAGCTTTTTGTTGTACTGGGGCATTAACATAACACTGATATCTGCATAACCACAATACTAGCATGTACTTACCTCTGCAGGGTCAACTTAAACTTTAATATTTCCAAAGCTGTAAATGGGAGCTGCTAAAGGGAGGTGAGGTTTTAGTGGGAGAGTAATGGTGCCCATTATTTTCTACATTTGTTATTCCTTGGTGATTCAGTGAATTAAAAAACATTTTAACTGTAAATAATATTACTCTTCCTAAGGGAATGGATGGTGCCTACGTAGAAATGTGCAGAGTGTCTGGTTAGAGAGTTGTGGTGTTCCTACAGTGCAGGAAAAAGAGCTAAAACCAGATGGGATCAACCTCAGAAAAGAAACTGGGGCATGAAGCAGGTGGTGGATGAAAACGTCTGTGTAAGAAAGTCCAGATGGTCAGAGCTGCAAATATGCTGTGCTGGGGAGGCTGGACCTTCATGCCAGGACCCTTGGCACCTGCATTTCATCTTACAGTCTGCCTGAATGCAGCCTGGGCTCAGATTGCCCACAAAACCCTCTGGTCCCCTTCTGTCCCTCCCACAGCCTGCACCAGGAGGTTGGGGAGATCTTCAAAGAACAGTCATGGATCCTTGTGACTGCTTGAAGTAACCTCAAAAAGGGGAGAAAAAGCCTTCTCAGGAGTAGAAAAAGGAAGGAAGAAAGGTTGCTGCAGTGCTGGGCCTCATGACACCCTCCCTGCCAGGAATGCAGACAGCCAGCAGTCTCAGATTTGAAGGTGTCCCATGGATCAGGCCACACGCAGAGCAGAGCAGACACCACATAGAGAAACTTTCTGGAGTCATGCCTGACTGATAGAAACTGCAGGAGCCCTGAAGGAAAAAAAACACTTGTGCTTGAAGGCAGGAGTGTCCCATATGAGGCTTTTGTTTGAAAGGGACAGTGTTTGCATTTCCTCTGATCCATAAAGCACACATCCCACAAGTCAGACTCCCGATGTGATGGTTGCCACCGTACTTGGAGTAACCTTCCCTGGAGAATGTGCAAAATATAAAGTATTTTTAGGCATTCATATCCATTGATATGAGTGGAGATACTCAAAACCTCACTGGACATGGTCTTGGGAAACCTGTCCTTGGTGACTCTGAACAGGGGGGATTAAATTAGAAAATATCTAGAGGGCCCCCTCCAATCTCAACCTTTCTAACTCTTAGTTTAGAGGTTGACATGAGGTATAGTGTTAAAAAACACCTACAAGTGGTTTGGAAAATGCATTGAAAAATGGAGTAGATGAAGTGCCACCTGGTCAGCGTGATATTCCCACAGCCTAGATTTATGGTATCATATTTTTTAAATCAGACTTCTCTATGTCTGCCTAACCGAAAAGAACAGTTCTGTCACATAGAGCTCCACAAAAAGACAAATTACTTTCTATGGCTGAGAACACATAATCTTCAAGTTCATTTCTAAACCTGGAATCTTATACCAAAGAATATAAACCTCATGACTTCATCTCTTCACATTCTGAACAGAGGAATATTTTCTAACACCCTAGCATGTGAAAACTTTGGGAAATCAGGATGGCACTAATCAGTATCTCTTTAAGCAAAAAATGTGTGGTCAAAAGAGTAGTAGATTATGGAGCTGACAGAAAATTTATCAATATACAATTCATGCTCAATATTATTTATACCCATACTTGGGATTTGTACTTTCACTGTGGAACATGCAATTAATATTTCTCTTTCTCCCAGTAACTTGCTGCGTGATATCCACGTAATAACTTCACTGAGATGAAAGCAACCTAAGAGACCCTGTTCATATTTCATGTCAGTTTACGGATTGCTTTGCTATTATCTTTTTACTGATGTCTAACTTGGAGGTTTCTTTAACTTCATAGGCCTTCTGGTGTGCTTAGTTTTAATTATCAGAGCAAACAAAAGGTGGCATTGGAGTCCTGGTTTGGGTTTTCTGTAGTAATATTCATAACAAAAATGTGAAAAATAAGAAGGTCAATCTGACCTGGCAACTGACTGTTTCTAGGTTTTTTTTTCAAGAAGCTTCCTTTAAAATCTTTGCAACCTATCTGCCTGCTATAAACTTCTTAATATTATCTAGCTCTTTTTAAAAGACTTCCTGCAGATCCATTAAAAGACTGTTTTTCAAATAATCAGTTTTCTCTCCCTGTGACCATTTCCCTTGAAACCTCAAAAAAAAAAAAAGATAGATAAGCAGTAAATATAAATGAAAGAGACAAGAATCTGAGGTAGCTATAAGATCCTATGGCATAACAGGTTCCTTTCTTACCAGTGACAGCATTCATTATCACAACTGCTTAACCCTGAGACTCAATTAAGGCTTTCAAAGTGCTTTTAAATTATTGATTGAAAGGCAACAAGGAGCAACCAATGGTTGAATATGACTTTGCACTGCAAAAGTAACAGTAATTTAAACTGCAACCCACAAATGAGTGTTTAAAAAGGGGTATTTAATGGAGTCAGGGCTTGCCAAATAGGGAGACAACCCTCAGCCTCACAAATTATTGATTTCTCTCTCATTTTAAATGCTTTTTATCCCCATTGCTCAGAATAACACACACAATCATTGCTGTCAGGTAGTAATGAAGTTTCTGTTGAACACTCTCTTTGACATGAAAAAGTCAATGCAACAGCATTTGTCAGAGGAAATGAGATGCTACTAAATCCTTTGAGGCAGAATTTGTCCCCTTCCCTACACAAAGAAAGTGAACAAAGGAAGCTGATCTAAAGAAATTGGAGAAGGGGATGGTGTTGGCAAGGTCTAATGTACATACATTAAAAAGACCCAAACTTCTTACTTTGGGTGTGATTGCAGTTAGCATTACTTTGGGATTAAGGTTGGGAAATTCAAATTATTGGGTGTTCTGTTTATTTCTGAATTCCATAACACCTCAGAAGATTTTAAGAAGGTTTGTGCATATCTGGGATGTTCAATTATATTCTCTTTTAGAACATGATTTCCCTTGTTTGATTCTCCATTAAACAAAAGAAGCGTTTCTGATTTGTAACCAATGTCTGCTGTAAATTCTTGGGTCAATGGATAGTTAAAATCAGGACTATAGCTTGAAGCCTTATGTTCTATTTTATCATCAAAACAGATGCATTGTCTATAACTAAGTTTAGGTTTATGGGTTTCAGTTAAGAAATATAAAGTCTAAAAGTCTTCTCTTATTATTGAATTGTTCCCAGCATACAGAGTAAGGACAAGTGCTTACTGATAAAAACCCTTACTGTGTTTGCATTTTAGTGATCCTCTGGCAAGGATAGGGTAAGGATTATGGGTGGGAATATAGTTAATATTGGAAAAATCTAAATACACAAAAGGCTATTATGCTATAAGATTTTTTTATATTTTGCAGAGATAAATAGAGGAATTCTTAATTACTGCAATCTTCTAGTAGAAGATTTTTACCCAAGGTTATGTTCAGGATTGTGGTTATATTACAGAAATTCAAGAATCCCATAAAGGTCCAAAAATCAGGAAAAGGACAAATTGGGACTAAGCATTATATTCTGTTTTACAGTAGGATGATAATGATACATGGAGAATAACAACATTAGTTCCAAGGTTTCAGTTCGGGTTGGGGGTTATAAAATAGAAAACAAGAGCCGTGCATTCTGCCCATTTTGAAAAGATAGAAAGAAAATAGATTCAAGATTAAGGCCAAGCCCTTAATCTTATGCATTTACATGGAGTGTCTATAGTTTAAATTTTGAGCTAGTGTCAGGGTTCATGCTTTGGAGCATGTAGTATAAAAAGCTGTACTGTTGCTGGGTTAGTTAAAGCCCCTGGCATGGGAAAAAAAACTCAAAAATACCAATAATATTTTTATACTATTGCATTATTTGATTTGCTACGTATATTGACTGACTACTAAATTAAAGATGACAAGTGAGTTAACTCAAGGATTGGCCCCTAAAGCTTACCAGCAACTTATTAAATCTTTCCTCATCTGTTACAAATAAAAGTCTTCAAGACGATTTCATAGGTGATTCTAGAGATAGATTACTCCTTGGGGATTTTCCCAAAGGGCAGGATAGGCAGGAATGCAGAAGACAGTAAGTCTGTTTCTTTCTGCTCCAAACCATCTCCTTAGCCTGTACACCTGTTTTCTCCTGCTTTCATTCCTGTGTACACAAAACATGACTTGCATTGCTGTTATGAAAATGCCAGCTCTAAATATTTCTGTCTCTAATCTTAAAGAGTTCTCAAATGAAACACACATAGCTCCATGAAATTTAATATGATGAAACTTTGCCACTGAAGTTATGTCTCCTAGTTTAAATCTCATCTGAGTCATGGGAAGCATAGAACATTTTGAAGAATCTTGAGGGAAAGTTCCTGAGAAGTCCATCAATTTAATATAATGGTGAAAGTTTTGTGAAGATATGATAACTTAAGGTAATTCGGTTGAAAGCATGTCCTTAGAACAAGAATGAGGCTGCTAACTTGCTCTTTTGGTCTTACAGCAGAGCACCTCAGAAATGCCCAAATGTTCAAATGCCCAAAACTCAGTTTCAGCAAAATCCTTCCTTGACCCAACAAGTTTGAGATGTCCTGAAGGGCTGAAGTAGAGGGCTCTGCACTGAACAAATTTAAAGGGAAAAAGAATAAAACCTGGACTCAAAACTCCAATGATTTAAATGAAACACCCTGTGGTTACTTAGAAAAAGCCTAACCCAAAAAAGTGACCTTCATACGTGCCCTAAAGGAAAAAAAATCTGGTATTTGCAATACCAAGGTCATTAAAAAAATAGAGAAATTCATATAGATGCCTAAGGTATTTTTCAGTATGTGATCCTCTTTCTGCTTTTCATAACTGAATGAGATGCTAAAATCACATGGATACAGCTGCAACAAAGCTGCTCCAGCAGCACTAGTGACAAAAACACCACCATTTATAAATGCATTACACCTGTTATTGAAATCCTACATATTTAAAGCAAAATCTATTTTTTTCAGAATAACTACTCCATGAAATCTATCTTCAAATTCTGTTCCACTTGACTATAAATTTTCTTTATGCTGTACTTGGAAACTGAGCAGAGTCTTTCTGTATTCTTGAATTGAAAAGAGTCAGAGAGTCTTTTTCAGACAGCCACCCATTTTATCACTGCACTACACTTCCTTATGGTGAAAACTCTCTGAGCCACAAGTAGGGGTTATGTATTTAATATTATACACCAAGACAGTCTAGAGTGGGAGAAACCTCTAAATTTGCTGTGACACCAGACACCACCTCTAACACAATTTAATGGTGACAGTAGTGGTTACTCAGGGGATTGATAAAGGGAGTGTATTTTTCAACCTCTTGGAAGTTAGTCTCAAAACATGTGATGGAAAATTTTTATCATCAGAGGATGGTAGGCTGTTGGTACCATACATGACAAAGGCTGATTTTAATTAGTTTCTGTCACACTGAGTCCTCTGCTGTGGTTAACACAGCAGAAGAAATTCCAGGAGACCAAAGAGTTACTGAGAAGTACCCACATGTGTAGAACCCATGTTGTAGCTCATCAGGATCAAAGCTGAGCTTCTTCCAGGGACCAAAATGAAGTCTTCCATTATCAGGTCCCACAGGACAGAGGTTCTGTGACTCACCAGAGTGTTATGATGACATGAGGCACTGATTTGAGCTCCTTGTGCATGGATTTTACAATGTATTTGCAGGCCTCCACGTTCACAGATATGAATAGTTTTCCTAGCTCTCTGAATATGCTACCAGAGCTGTATCCTTTAAGCCTTCAACCCCCATCTGTGTGGATAGATGGCTACCTAGCCTTGTGGATAAGCTAGAAGGAAAAAAAATCCGTGTGAACGTACTCCATACCAAGCAAGCAAAATAAGCACATTTTTATGATTTAGTAATAGGCTGAGCAGTCAGTTTTGCACTCATCTGAAACCTTCAGAAATGCTGAGCTAGGTGTCTTGCTCTCTAGACCATTTCATGCATTACGGAAACAGCGAAACACCCACCTGCTTGCAGCTGTCTCCAAGTCAGTGTGGAAAGTTCACTTCTGCTGTAGAATCAATAAAGGCTTCAAATACCTGACTCAGGGTTTTTGAGATGCACTGAGAAGGTTAAATAAGCAAAATACATTTTTACTCCTTTTTTCTAAACTGAGGAAATATTTTTCTGCCTTCATTACTACAGCTGCACTATCACCCACCTATGGGGGCTGTAGGCACCCAGTGGAGGATTCTCCAGAGAGGCATGTATTGTATTTATTTCAAATCAATGTGAAAATATATCCATAATCATAGAGCAGGAAGCTCACTACTCAGAGGAAACTGGAGTTTTGGTGAGCATCACTCACACTGGTTTTCAGCACGTGTGTTGGTGGTGTGCAAACATCTGAACACCCAGCTTTTGCAACTGCAGGTTTGTGACAACAGTGTTGAATTATCTGTACATATTTTATTCAATTAATTGTGCTCATAGGGGAAAACTGTCTCCCAAAACTGCTTTCCATGCATGTGCCATTACTAAGCTCTGTCTGGAAGTGCATTTTTAGGTTCCATACCATGCAGTCATTCTAAGAAATGCTCTAAAATCATGCTGGTGCTAGTGACTAGATCTTTAATGCTCAATTACATCACAGCCTTGGCTGAAGTAACTGGACAGTGCTGTGGACAAAGTCTTGACTCAGTCATGTGAGGTTAATTGCAAAGGACTATAAAAGATGTGAGTCTAAAAAAGAATTGTAGTTTAAATGCGTAGTTGCTTTTTTTTCCCCCAAGTGGCAGTTCAACAAGGTTGACTGCAATAAATTCTTTTTCCTCTTTATTGGGAAGGAAAAGAGTCAGGAGACCCAGGCACTGGACCAGTTGGGTATCAGGCTACCTGGATCCTGCCTCAAAAGCATTTGACCACAGAAAGCAAACATAAGGTGCCAGAGGCAAATTTAACAATTTATGAAACTCACTGCACAGAAGCAGGTGATGCACTGTCACATGAGCACTTGGTGTCCCCCTCAGGAGCCCAGCATCCCCTGCCAGCTGCATGGGCTGGGAGGGCTCCTGCCTACAAGAGCTCTTTGCAGGGACCTGTTTCTGTGAGATTTGTTACAGCATAGGTAAAGAAGACATTTAGGTTATATGCATGGTTGGAGTACAGGGAGCTATTCCCTTAGGAGTCTTGATTTGTCTGTGTTTATAAAGAATCCAGAAATCTTCAGAGAAAAATTGTAAGAAGAAGTGCAAAGTAAGTCTTGTAAGCATCAGTGGAAGAAGAGGAGTCACGTTGCCCTGGCTTCTGTAAGTTCACACATCAGAATATTGTGATTATTCACACTTAGTTCTGAGTTGCATTGTAAAAGCATAACACTTGGAATATTTAATCTTTTTTTCCCCCTGAGTGTCCACCTAGACACATTTTAGCAGACTTAAATTCAATGTGTAGTTGTCTGTCTCTGAAATGAAATATTGCTGTATTTTTAACACATTAACTTCATTAACCCAGTTATGTCTAAGAAAGTATTCCAAGAACAGAGAGGTGTTAGATCTATCAATGCAGGAGGAATTTGATTCAAAGACCCCTTTTTAAAAATAAAATTATATTAAAAGTATGGAATAAATCATCTAGTGGAGCAGGTATCTTATTCTGGGAGAGGCTAAATAGGATGTTGGTAGGTAGTGATAAATTGGAACTTGATTTTGTGCCTGTATTACCTACAGAAAAACATCAGCACTTCTGAGTCTTATTGCACTCATTCACTAATCCTGAATCCCTGTTTACCTGCAGCAAGAAGTATAAGCCTTGGGGGACAGGATCTGATCATAGTTTAAGTGCATTTCAATATATTCACTGCCTCTAGGAAAGGCAGAAGTGATATAGCCACCCCAAAATGTGCTATTGCTTCTGCAATACCATAATCACTAAGTGTAATTTAATTCTGCTTCCAATCTGTTTTTCTCTGCCATCCAATTCAGATGATATTTCCTGAGAAAAAAACCATGGCTTCCCTGGCATATCAATTAAAATGGGACAGCATGAGAGACAGCTTCTTCCTCTCTGGATGACCAGAACCTAGCTTTTCTCTGGAGCCACAGAACATATTTTTGCTCCCCTCCTACCCCTCAAGAAATAGGACAATACTTGGAAAAAACAAAGAAAAAAATAAAAAAATAATGTCACATTATTGATTGAAATCAAGTGTGTTTTAGAGAATTATACAGAATGTGTATCTTTGACCTACACATCTAAAATTAGGTTTAACAAGAAAGAAGCAAACTCAAAACCAGCAGGACACAAAGAAACCATGAAGGAAAGAGGGGCCCTTCCTTCACTTATGTTTCTGAAGTACAAACAGATAAATTTTTTCGTGATTGAAAACAGGAGAAAATACTTTTTTCTCTTTATGCAGTTAAAATTATCAAATTGTAAACAAACCAATATTACTGCTAAACCACTGGAGACCAATATATTATATTTTAAAAGTCTAGTCAATCTGTATGATTAATATTTCTCCAGAATAACTATATCACATGGTTACCAGCAGTGGAAGGATGTCTTTGTAGGGAGCCTAAAATTATTGTTTCTCAGTAATTATTTTCTTCAAGTAATCTTGTACAAATTTTTTGTACTCCAAATGAAAAACTTTATTCTTCAGGATTTATCAATGAGTTTAGAGAGAAAAGCAGACTGTAATTAAAAATAATTTAAAAAAAAAATTAAAAAGTACTGTACACAGAAGGAGAGTCAGCTCAGAAAAGAAAAAAAAAATCACCTTTAATTTGACTGTAGAATTTTGACAGGAAGTTCCTGAGAGCTGCCAAGAATGTAATTCAATTGAATTCAACCAGAAAGCAACATTTTATTTTTTTTTTTTGCTTTGCTAGCAAAATACTTGTGAATGGTTCAGCTGAAATGACACATTCATATGAAAAATTTCAGGGTTGTAGGAACTACAGTTTCTGCCCCCTCTAAAACAAAAAAGTGACAGTGCTTGGGCTTTGGTCCAAAAGTGTATCAGGTGACATTGTAACAATATTATGGTATGGATGGCTGAATTACAGCCTCTAGGAGTCTTCCTTTTTCAATTACTGGTATAGATACAGACAAAATGTCCAAGGGTTGTTCCCATCTAAGGCCAATGTTCTGCATAGGCTACAGCTATGATAAGGCTGAATTCCTCTGCTAGCATATTACAGGGAAATAATTCATTTGAGTTAACACATTCCTGTTTCAGTTGGTAGTCAGTCTCAGTGAACTATTAAATGCTGTATAATCCCACTCATGGCAAAAATGCTCAAAATTTAAGACTTACTCCCTTTCAGAGATACATATGTAGTTCTAAAAAGTCTCTTTTTTTTTTTTTCCCCAATCCTCTTTTACTGAGATGAGATCTGCTCTGGGTGATTTTTTCAGAGTAACAGAGTCTGACATTCTAATATCCCAAAACTAAAATATTGCATGCTAACATTCATCTGAGTCTTGCTGAATTTAATCTCATTTATTTCAGACAGGCGCTGTTTCAATCACTCTTCCTGAGATATGGTATTTATAATCTTCAAAAATTTGGTATTTATTTCTTCTTGTAACTGAATTTTTGGTGTGTGCTTATGTAAAAGCACACACCAAATTGTGTCACTATAAAAGAATTATTTTGTTGCTTCTTTCCAAAATTGAAATGCCTCCAACTTATTTAAGTATTTCTGGTGTTTTCTTAATTAATATTGTTCTTTAGGTGGTGACTAGAGTTAGATATGTGAAACAAAAAAATAATAAATTTTCATGGGTAATGGAAAAATATTTCTGGGAAAGTCATCCGTTTCTCTTTGGCTGCAATTCTGCTATATTATTTGATATCTTTCCTGGATCACTAAAGATGCCAAATATCTGCATTCTTCAGAATCTGAAGTTTTCATAGTGTCTTATAGTATTCAGCAAAGGTGTTTTTCTAATTCTGTTGCAGTTTTATTAGACAAAAAAGTGTGACTTCTTATCTGAGATCAATAGTGTAAAGCTTCCACATGTTCCTTGGAAGACACTATTTTAGAATAAGGCAATGTATACATAGGCAGCATACAATTACACAACTGCAGTTTAGATAATTTTTTTCATAACTAGGTTTGCTTTTTCCTCCATTCTCTTACACAAATCTGCTTTTAGACACAAACACAACCATCTGTAAAAGACTAAAAAAGAGGTAAACACACCCTCTCAGAATAACTTCTTTTCTTTCTTCTTCTTCTCTGTGTGTGGGGGGTTTTAGTGACAGATACTTTTTACATTCCTGACTATGTCACAAGAAGGAATGGTGAAGTAATTCTACAGAACTTGACTTTGAGACTTTCACATCTCATCTGATCTCTAACAGGTGATTTCTATCTAAGATTGCAACTCAGTCTTCTTTACTCACAGTACCCAGTGAGTTTTAGCCCACAGCAGTCAGAAGGAGCACTGATGGTCAATGGGAAGGTCCAGCCATCCCATCATGTCAGTGAATCACAGGATTACAGAATACACTGAATTGGAAGGGACCCTCAAGGAACATCGAGTCCAACCCCCAGCTCTGCACAGCACCATCCTCAAGAGTCACACCATGTCCTGAGAGAATTGTCCAAACACTTCTTGAGCTCCTGTCAGCCTTGGTGCTGTGAGCTCTTCCCTGAGGAGCCTGTTCCCGTGCCCAGACACCCCCTGGGTGAAGAACCTTCCCCCGATATCCAGCCTAACCCTCCCCTGACACAACTTCAGGCCATTCCCTCGGGTCTTATCACTAAACTCAACTCAGTTGTACAATTAGACTAAAAGCCTGCTGTGAAGGACAGGCAGAACAAACAGCAAAAAAAGCTTGTGCCATTCCCCCTGGTTGCAATTCCCCCACCCTTTCTAAATTTCTCAGGGTGTTCTGAAGAAGCAACCAAGGGGTAGCTGGCAACCCAGATGCAAAAAAACTGGGAATGAAAAGACAGAAGAAATGTCAGATATGCAAACAGAGTGTTTATGTTTCTAGAGATGTAAATATCATTTATAAAACTTTCCCAGAAGTTCAAAATCAAGCAAAGGACAGTAATGAACATCTTCAATACTGAGCCACTAAATTAAATATGACATTAATGGGAACCATTTAATGTATTTCAGATCTGCTTTGATGACCATTTTAATTAGATTGTTGATCTGCTGCTGACAGCATCAGAAAACCAAGGCTTGAAATACAGGACCTCGTCAGATGTTGCTGGATCTCAATTTCCATGTATAATTAATAAGATAAGTCTCTCTCTGGACGCTGCTTGTAGGAGGTAATTTGATTCACATGTCAGGCACATGGGTATTCACTGGCAACTCTCCAGACTGTGACCTGAGCCCAGCAGTGGGCTGCTGTGAACGTCTCTCCCTGATTACAGGGCTAACACGCAACTGGTCTGATTTAAAACTCTTGCTTGTCACTGCATGTAAAGACAAGAAGGTTAAATGAATCCTAATGGCAAGAAGGGTAAAGGTTACCAATACCTCTCATACACAATCAAAATTCCAGCAGAACTAAAACTTAATACGAGAAATAGTACCCTACACGTTTTGATTCCGTGTGTAGGATCCCATCCTTCTTCTATCTTTCTACAGACCTGAATGACTTTGAAATGGTAAGACAAATAAACCTTAAAAGCCATAACACCACGAAAGGGAAACCACACCATAACCTCATCATTTCAAGTACACGGCTAGTCACTAACCCTTTAGAAATGCACACACATATTTCAATTTATAATGTAACATTTGACTGCTAGAAAGTTTTAAAGTCAGCCTGTCTGTGAAAGTTGAGGCATTGAGCAGATAGAATTTGTGCCCTTGTCCTCTGTTACCTAGAAAATTCTGGCAGTCCAGTGGCTTTTACTGTAAAGCTCCACTACTGCAATAGGCATGATTTAAGGAACTCTATCTTCCCTTGCTAGGAGAGCAAAGATCAGCTCAGTAATAAATAAGAATGAGACCGAAAACAAAGTGAGTAATTTCAAAGGGTCATTTATACCTCCAGTGCTGTACCTTGTACTTGTCATCCAGCCTCAATAAAGGTTCAGTAGGAATTATGAACAGAGACTTTTGGAGAATAAAGCTTTCCATGTTGTGGAGGTATTAAAAAATGTCCTAAATTCTATTTCATTAAAAAGATCAATGAAAATATGGCACAATCCATTTATTCAAATGAGAACCAAGTTCATAGCAAATCTATTATAAATATTAAGCGCTTCAAACTTCCCTTCATTATTGTCTTACAGAACATCCTGGATGAAATGTTCAAAATCAGTAGCAACATAGAGAAATTAATCTGGAAATCTCCATTAAAGATGTCTCATAAAACAGAAACAAGGGTTTATGAAATTGGAAAGCTGGAAATGAGACACAATGCAAAAAAGGTTGTTGACTTGCTTTTTAAATACAGTTCTTAAGCTGTGAAATTTCTTTGTCATAATATACAAAGAACTAGTTAGGATTCAGATAAGTAAACTGGGCTTTTGTAGTTAGCTAAGGCCTTTAAGTTCCATGACATAAATCAGAATATCATGCCATATATAAGAAAAAGGGAAAAAGCAGAATATATGTAAAATCAATGGTCTGTACAATTTAGAAGTGAGTGACTCCATTGCTCCTTGCTCTTCAGTAAATTTCACTGCTTGTAATAGTCTCTTCCTTCTGCAAACCCTAATTAAGTGTTATTATGTTGTTTGGTGGTTTTTTTCAGGCCTGGAGTGCAATTCTGAAGCAAATGTCCCCATCATCTCCAGAACCCCCCCTACACACTTCCTTCTGTGGCACTTCTGACACCAAGACCCTTCCTGTTTTTATGGAGTGCACTTGACAGCACCTGGCTGTGGCTATTATCCCAAGTTCCACTATCATGTGAGCAGACTTCAGAGGAAGGGAAAAGAGATGATGAGGGAGGGTCTTCAGAGCAGATGGGTCCAGTGAGATGAAGTGCTTGGCCATTGCAAGCAGCAGGCTAAAAACATCCATATTAAGTTGAGAAAAATAGCAATTCTTGGGAGATGTACTGGGGCAGGAGCTCCAGCTTTTTCAAATCCCACATCAAAGATCCTATATACGAAAGGCAACACTGTCCTCTTGTTAGCAACTTGCCAGGTACCACAAGTCTGGCTATTTAGTCTATTCACTGCTTTCATCTACTCTTTCTTCTCTTTCCCCATTCATTGCCTTTCTTCTTGCTCATTTGCAAGTCCCTCTGCCAGAAGAGTCCCTCTTTCTGATTTTCTTGCCCCTTTTCCACTCACTGTGCTTCTGCAGAGGATGCAGAGATGAAGGAAATATGTGATGTACACATGTCACTGTAGTGTGAACCTCAGAAAGAAAGGGAAGGAAGTAATTGTTCCCTTTAAGAAATGAGCAGTATTTATTATGCTGTGAGTAAAAATTAAATAATGGCTTGAATTGACTTGTAATCTTTAAGATTAAAGACTTTGTGCTCAGCAATTGATGTTTTCTTCAGATAAAACCCTAGGTCCTACATTTATATGTTTTTGCTTTATCTCTTCATCTTAAAAAACCTCTCCCATTTGAATTTTACTGACTTCAGGAGAGCTGGATAATTAAAACACCTTCATGAAGTGCATTATTAACCCAACCAAATATCACCTGAACTACTGAAAAAAGTAAGTCATGTGTGATCATCAGACAGCAGCTGAAATCACTATTCAGTTAACAGCTATGTACACTATTTTATTGACGTAATTTATTTGAACAAAGATTCACATTCCAACCTGCATCTCAACCTGGATGAGGGATGGCTGAAACAGACAGAGCAGCTTAGGAGTATACTGCATAAATACTTATATTTTTGCAATAAAATACTTTAGATCTGAAATATTCGGTCAAGCATATTTTTTAAAAGCAGCAGAAATTAAACATCAGGCTGCCACAGGTTTTCTCAGCTCTTAACTTGACTCTCTAAACTAAAACTTAACTATTTTCATTGAAAACACTTTCAGATTTTCTTTGTTTGATTGAAATGACAGTCTTTGCCTGTAAGGGGTGGCCTATATCAGTGTTTCAGGAGATTTTGCACCTCTTGCAGCTCCTTTTTCCGGGAAAGATTTCCCTCTGTAGGCTGGCTTGGGTGTATAACTGAATTAACCTTATCAACAACTGAAGGAGCAGGTGGCAACAAGGCAAAGGATGGAGCAGTTATCAGTGCTGAAGAAGGTTGGACAGTATTAATCCCAGGAAGTGAATGACAGCCTGGGGGACTGGCGCAGGAATGTTAATCCCAAAGAAAACAATTCACAACCCTGTATGAGCATGTAATTATAAAACAGGGATAAAGGCAGCTTCTGTGTCTGGAGGAGAATGGAGGCTGGCAATGTGAAACTGGAAGAGGTTTTTACAGGCTGCAGATGTAGAATGAGGATTTCAGAGGAAGCAGGATGTACAACAGAGCAGTTGTGATCTTCACAATGCCCCTGCAGAAAGCTCAGCAGTCATCCCTGTCTGTGGCACTCCTTTTTGCAGGCAGACACTTCAGGAAAGAGGACTGAAAATTCATCTAGATCAGAAGACTTCCAGCTCTCAGATACCTGTCCTAACAAGTTCTGACATGATGTAAACTATGCTTCAGTAATGTTTTGTGAAGGAGAACAACAGTAGGTGGCAATAATTTCTGGGTTTTGCACTTTTGGTTTAGCTGGGCCTATTTTGGAGTGTTTGCAATAAAAAAGGAAAAAAAGAAAAAGTATCTACATTTGGCACCTAACATAGCATCTAATCATATAACCACAAACTTCTGCCAGGAGATGAATACCTGTTGATCAATATATACATATTCTATATTTCTCAAAACATGTTTTAGTTAGCTGTTTTATTACATTGACCTAATTAGAGGAATCTATAAAAGCCTTGAGCTAGGAAATGGCTATCTTCTGTACATGATGCACACCTGTGAAAAATTCAAGAAAATCATAGACTTCCCATTTAATTATGGTGAGTTACCAGCATCTCACATCTGGAAAATTCTCTTCAAGCTAAAGTGTTATATAACAATTTCCCATCCAAATACCTATTTCTTCTGACCCAGTGTTAAGATATTGATAAATTTAATGCACATTATTGCAAGAAACAGAGAACCATAAACACAGATGCCAACTATGTATGTGATCCTGAATAAGCCTTTTTTTGGGTAGCAGTATTACCATATGAAGTTTATCAATAAATAAATATATATTTTCAGTGCATGTTCAACAGCAGCACCTATGGATGGTCACCTTAAAAAAGCTTGAAAAACGCCTGTTGGCCACCCCACTGGCCTAGGTAGTGACTGGTTCATTATAATGCACTCAAAGCATAAAATATCCATCAGCTGGATGAATTTCTTCTGCTTCTTCTCCTCTCCTTTACCTTGCACTCACAGTGGGATCCCATCCACAGTGAGGGCATCCTGGTCTGAAGTTTCTGTTTCCTCGTACTGCTGTCCTGTATAAAACCAGTGAGAGAGAAGACAAATCTCTATCTTGGGTTGATGGCAGCTCAGCAAACAACCAGAAAACCTCAGCTTTGGCAAAGAGAGCAGCCCAGTGGTGCCCCGAGAGTCAGAGTCTGAGCATGCTTTCTTCACTGTTTGCATTTGCTTACAAAAAACAAATGAACGGGAAAAATTGTGCAGAGATTTTCTCTACTCGTGCATGCATCTGGCAGTAGGCAGATGACAGTAAATGAAACAAATATATAGCTTATGATCTCTACTCCCTGCCTCAAGATAAGCCTTCCAGAAGGTTTTGGTTGATGGGGTATATGTACACTGGTATGAACTGTCCATTTTGATGACAAATTTCCTTTGGGCATCTCTGAGGAATCTACAGATATTGATTAAACATCATAATGCCCTAAAGTATCTCAGATTTCTGTTCCTGAAAAACAGACGAGTAGCCTGAGGGGCAGAGAGAAGTTTTGCCCAAGGTCATAAAATGAGATATTGACAGGATTAGAAATAGGTCTCAGGGATCGTGGCATGAGTCTTGCTTAAATACAGCGCCTTTCAAGAACAAGAGGACATATACTGCAATCATGGTTTACATTTCCCAAGGCTTTCCTGTATAAAACTTAGAGAATAACATAACAACTTAGAGAATGGAGAAGAAAATGTGCAGTATCATGCAGAGGTATTTTATGAGATTGTGAAAGGGTTTCCAGCCCAGTTCTTTTTATTCCTTTTAAATAAGGGAGAAAGATCAGAAAAGAAAAAGGAAAAAAAAAACTATCAAGCAATTCTCCTTCAGCTAATACACTACAGCAAGAATTGTGAAAGGATATGTCACTTTAATCTGCCACAACTTTTCTTTTTATTTGCCAAACATCACACTTAGGGAAGATGAGGATATCTGTCTTCTGTTTGTGACAGAATTACCTTAGGCAATTTTTACCTAAACTTCTAGAGCTGGTTGAAATATTTTCCATAACAGAATTGAAAATACTTGCAGATTATTTTTATACCTGAATGGAGAATTAAAGTGGATGCACTCTTTTTCTCTTTGCCCCTTAAACTTTTTCCTGCTCCTCTCACTCTTTTCTGCTTGCAAGCTGGACAAGATAAAACAGATGAAGAAACTGAGGAAGAAGAAAATTAACAAGATTTGGATTAAAAAAAAGAAAAGGACATGGATTTTGAACATTATACCAAACAGTCAGGAAAAAAAACCCTCCAGAAATTAAATATTGCAGGAATTAATGTCTTGAAATAATGTTTTTTATTGCAATAACACTTAAAAATGGCAAAAAAATGTCAGGCTATATGAATCTCAAGATGAAAATATAAATCAGTAATGTTACGAGTTTGCATTATCTTGATATACAATGTTTCCAGAAAATTATTGTTTTGTTATTACACCCTTAATGATGATTATTGGGTGTTATTCTCTTTTTAAATTTAAAAGTAAAATCCTATCCTAACATATATCTTAAAGTTTATGAATTGAGACAAGTTCTACCAATGCTTGTAAGTTTTTGAAAATGACAAATGTGATTCATCACCCTATTAAACCTCTATAACAAAGTGATGAATCAGACCTGGTCTTTTAAATAAGGCACCATTTCTGGAAACAGCAAGCAACTTGTGCAGCTCTGCTAAGAGGAGTAAGTGATTTCCATTAGTCATAGGACATCTCAGCCCTAGGACATGCAGTCTCCTGAGAGGCTGGATGGTGTCTTTTTGAGGGAGTGGATCCCACTGGGCTCATCTTGCCATATCTCTCACTGAGCTGGAGTCAGTGCTCTACTTCCTCCACTGCTATGTTTAGGGTACTGAAAAATGCAAGGTGCAATGGATCTACAGTGCCACATTATGTTTATGGCTCCTCAGTAATAGTGCAGGCATGGGGACTTAAAGGCTAGTGGGACACAGTGAAAACCCTGCTCCTTCCTTTTGTTTTCATGCCCAGTTCCAGTATCTGTTATTTTCTACTCAAATTTACATGAAAACACTGCAAAAAACCATTACTGCTATATCTTACTCCAACTGGAATGCAAAACCAATTTGATTTGTGTTACTTATTGTATCACATGTGATAAATGTTGTGATGATCATTTACCTACTGTATCACTTGTGGTAAGTGTTGTGAGGATGACAGAGAGCAGAGATTGGAGCACATGATGTAGGATTACAGACTGGGACAGCTGGGTTTGCTTCCTCTGGAGAAGACAAAGGGAGATTTAATTGCTATCCTCCCCTCCCCAGAGGGGAGAATGTGAAAATTTAGACTCTTCACAGAGGGGTGTGATGGAGAGAAGTGGTGGCAGTCACAAGTTGCAAGGAAATTTCAACTGGATAGAAAAAATTCACCATGAGGGGGATTCAATGCAAGAACAGATTGCCCAGAGAATCTGGGTATCTCTATTCTTCGAGTTTTTCAAATTTCAGCTGCTAATACCTCTGTACAACCTGCTCTGCCATTGAAGCTGGCTGTACTTTGAGCAGGGGCTGGACAAAAAAACCTTCAAAGAATTCTTTTAATGTATATTCTGATTATATTTTGGGAATGCACCTGAACATCTTTCTGAAGATGAAAATAAGTAAAGGGAAATACTCTTTCAAAGTATGTTTTTCACTTATACCACGAATATAATTTGTTGCAAAGATCACAATAGTAAGATGAGCTATTTTTTTTTAAGTGTTGGAAGGAGCAATTAAGGTTTTATAGCTTCTGCATTTGCTAAGCCCAACCACTGCCTACATGGCTTTCAAAGCAGAGATTCACAAAGCAAACAGTCAAGATTCCCTAGACTACCATCACCTTTTGTTTCTAATCAACCTAAGAAGCTTATCAAAATTTATCAATAAAACAGGGGATGAATCCCCATGCAAAGTATAATGAAAGCAGGGGTTAGTTAGAAAAGGGAAAGGTGAAGTCCCAAAGCTGTCCTTATGTAAATCCAGATCCCTGACTCTGCAAATCTGGGTGAGGGCTTTGGAAGCTTCACCTGCAGTTTTGGCTATCAGCTAAGCTGTACACTGTTTTTCAATTATTGCAAAGCCCAGTCCAAAAGGTTTGGAAGGCAGTGCTCAGCAAGACTTTCTGAAGAAAGATTATTTTGCAGTCCTGCAGGATAGGATGAAAATTTGGATTTGGATAACTAAGCAACCATCTGAGCCAAAATGTTAAATAAAAAACACACTGAGGAACATCCACCACAGCTTTTATCTGGATGTTAGTCCAAGTGCTCATAGTGAAGCATTTATTCTACTGAATAATTTTTATTCTCATTGCTGGTATCATTCCTGTAGCTAAGAGGAGTCTGAAGATATAACACATTGACAGGGAAAAACTGGAATATGAGGAAACTCAGGAAAACATGACATAAACCGCAAGTGGGTAGTGAGAATGAGATAAATCAAAATCTTTGGCAGGGAACTCTGTCAGACTTATTACCTTCTATTGCTCCTAATCGTACATAACTTTCAAATGACAGCCACTTTAGTACAAACCATCCTCCCCTCATGAGACAAACTCCTAGACACTAAATGTGTGAGAAAGTAAGATTCAGTGAGGCATTTTCTAGCTCTAACTGGAGGATTCAGACACTCCTTTCCTTCATTAGACATTAAGCTCCTCTGCTGTACTTGCTTGAACATAAACAAGAACGTCAAGCCTAGCTCAGAGTTTTATGTAAAATGATTTATAGGATGGAATTGGTTGGGACTATTATCAGAAGAAATCCCAGAGACCTTCTCAGGGCTGATAGAAATACATAAAATTGGGTAGCCCCAAGGGTATACATAACCTTAAGTGACCTAGTGCCTCTGCTGCTTCTCACTGACATTATCCCACATTAATGCAAATTTGTAAATGTGGATTCATGATGTGAATTCATTGGTTACATTACTGCTGGTTTATTGCTGTTTATAAAAAGAGGACAGTCCCCAGCTAGTCCCTAAATGGCTTCTAGGAGCTCCTTATCGTGTCCTTAGCTACAGGGCAAGCAAGGTGAGGCTTCACATCACCCTTGGGGTCAGTGAATTTTGGGGGAATATATGAACTCCCCTTGTTGTGACAAAAACACAACGAAGTTTCTGGGTTGACAAAAAACTATGCTCAGTAACTCTTTTAATCCCCTCTTAAGTTGGTTAGGGCTTTCCATATTCATTAAAGCTGGAGGCAAGGTTTCAACATGGGAAACATTTCAGTGGGATATTTCCTTACTTGCAGCAGCACATAAAAATTGAAATTTAACTGTGAGCCTTTCCAGCAATTCTATATATTTAGGTGTATTATCAATGTTTATTGTTGGCCTCCTTCCACACACAGCACACCAATGAGATGGGCTGCTGGCAAAACAAAAAAGTAGAAAAATGACAGTTTGAGAAAGACCTCTGTCTTAGAGGTATAACAATCTAAGGAATTATGATTGAAAATTAGTATTCTTATGCCATATAAATGGTTCTATAGCAAATGCTTACATAAAAGCACATGAATATGCAGACATAATGCTTTTTCATTAAAACCACCCTCATTTTAAAGTCCTAAATCCCTGTAAACCCCTGCCTCTATGCAGCTTTACTCTTTTTCCATTCCCCCAGGGGAGCAAATAAATGGGATTTTTCTAGGGTGATGTATGTAGCTTCTCAATCACCTGTGCACAACCAGTTGTCTCCATTTCATGGGAGATAAATAAAAGACTTTAGATGTGCCTTAAGAATCATCAGTCACAGGTCTATTTGATTCAATGCTTTTCACATCACAGCTCTCACTTTTCCTGCCCTGGACTGCAAAGTGTTTCCTTCCCAAGAGGAAGCCAATGGTGCCTCTGTCACAGGAAAAAGATTTTGCAGAGACCCTACACCTTTCAGATAACTTTTCTGAATGGATTTAATCTCCTTTCATGTACTTCAGACTGTCTTTTTCTGCAGAAAAGAGCTGCTCAGTTTAAAAATTTCTCATTGCTTTTTAGATTTTAGGCAATTTCAAAGTGAAGGTGTCTTTGTAAGCCTTTGTGAGCCTGTGTACTCAATGCACATAGCTACTACCTGTGTTTAAAATATTACACCTGCTATTTGAAACCACCACTCAATCACTGTCAGTATAAAGTGACAACAACTCTGCAGACTTTTATCATTCCTATTACTTACTGCTCAGTAGTACATTATTCTCTGCTCAGTGCTTTAGCACAAAGGAAAAAAAATCACTGTATTGTGTGTCATTCCTTGGGAACTTTAATACTATTATTGGTGGCTTATTATTAAAATGTGTTAATGGTTTTTCTTTTTTCATACAAGTCTTGATGCTGAATACATATTTATAATGAATACATATATATAATGAGGATTTTGGAAATCACATAGAGAGTGTGAGACAGAAATATGAGTAACATTTCTGCTAGCACTTTCTATCATAGTGTTATAATAAAACCATGAGATTCCTTAGACTTTCTGAGCTAAACTTACAGCATCTATTCTGATACTGACTTTGTCCAACTTGCAGGCTGATTGTAATACGCCGTGGAACCATTCAGTTCTGGTGTCTGCAGAACAATCTCATAGTTTTACTAATCTCATAGTTTTTGAGGATAGAAGAAAGGCCTCTCACCCAAAAAAAGGACTTGCACTTAAATATGGACACATTAAAAAAAAATTATGAATAGAAGAAAAAAAAAAAGATAGTTTAAAAACTGGGCTTGAACATATAAATCATTGTGTCTAGATGGAGACGTTTCTTCAAACCCTTCAAACCCTTGGTCTCTGCAGGATGAAGACCTTCCAGAGCAGACTGTGCTTCTTTCTTTATTGAGGGCACTTAAGGGGGTGATGAAATGCCTTTAATAACCATTTAAAAGGTTATGTAGAGTATGATTCTGCAGTGCATCCAGCGATACCAAGACAAAAAGGGTTTTGCTTCCTTAAGTCTTCCCTGCTCCAAGGGCCTTTGTATGACATTTGCAGCACTTCCTTGGACTTTCATTTTAATAACTATCAACAAAATTTGTTACAAAGAAAACTCACATTAGGTTAGTTTTTTTTTTTTTCTATTTAGTACCTCATATTTTAAATATTTAAATATTTAAAATCTTATCACAATCATTTTTGGATCATTATGGATGGAAGGCCTTCTGGCTTACCTCAGGGAAAACAGGATCTACTGGCTGTTTGGAGAGGAATCTCATATAATCCTCTATTAATATTCCAGGAAAGGTTTTGACTGTCAATGTATTCTCATCAGTCTAAAGGTCTCCTTTTTTTCTCCTTTTGAATTGACATAACTAATGACAAGTAGCAGTGAAGCTTTGAAGACAAAAGCCACTTCAGTCCTTTACAGTTGGCAATTCCTCCACCTTCATATACTTAGGCATGAAGTTAAAAAACTCAGAGCACAAAGAAAAGTCAGCGTCCAGGAGGTGTGATTTACCTGCTTCTGGCTCCTGCACTCATCTGCTGTCAGGCTCAGAAGATGTTTGTAGCTGGAACTCTCAAGACACAAATCAGCTGCAAGGTCTTTACTAAAGACTCCCAGCTGAGAGGCTGGAGAGGTGGAGGGGCTGGGCAGGGGACATGGAGCAGAGGATCTGGAGAGGCAGGGGAAACCCAGCAAGAGACTAGTGTCTTTTAAATATCACAGCTGGTTGGGGGAAATTGTAGGTAACAAAACACTTCTAGATAATTCCACTGTTCTCTCCAAGAAGCTATTGCTACAAATTTCTCATCATTTGAAAGGGATGAAAAAAGTCTGAACTCTTCAGAGTTGTGCCAGATAGTCCCAGCAGGATATGTTTCTTAGTGCCTGGCTTGCAGTAAACACGAGCTATTGACACAAAATATATCCAATATGGAAAGAAATGCATAAATTATCCCTTACAAAAAAAAAAAATAAAAAAAAAAAAAGGAACCTCAACTAAGAAATTCATAGAAATTGTCTGGGGAAGGATTCTGTAAGAGAACAAATGCCTAGGTGCTGTGGCTGCACCTTCTTTTGCCAAGGTCTCTGGTAAGCTGGGAACACTAGGCAAACTTCTGGGACTGACTGCAGAAATGGGCTCTGTCACAGTTCTCCCTGGGACCATTGGGGTCAGAAACCATCACACATCAGCACAGAGCAGAGCCTGAGGAGGCAATGGCTAAACAAAACTGCTCTGGCACCAGAGTGTGTTTACCAGTATTTCTCACTGCCCTCAAACATCCACCCCAAGAAGGGCCCTTGTGCTTCTTGTCCATATCAGCTGTTTATATATTACAAAATGCATGTATACACAAGAAAAATAAATTATTTTATATTTTTTTTAATCTCCTTTGTCCTTGCCCAACTCATTTTTCTCTTACTTACATTTCAATTCTTCCTTTAGCTCTGATTACTTACCCCAAAATTCTCAACAAGTATTCAGCATGTGGCAAATCCTACCCTCAAAATCCCAAACGCTCAGACACCAGCAGCCAGTTGAAATTAAAGCAGGCAGGGAAGAAAAGTTATGAAAGTTCTAAACAGGGAATGCCTCTGGAGATGTTGCAGATATTTGGATACATCCAGACTGAAGAAAGGATAAAACACAGTTTACAAACAAGTAAAGGAAGTAAAATCTATAAAACTGTCAAACCTGCAGGCTTGAAGTTGCAACCTACATCAAGGAAATGGCTGCCAATATTTTCTCAAAAGGAAAAAAACTACTAAAGAAAATCATATTCAGAGTTAATCACTTGTCAGAAGCTTCCTCATGAGCTCCTATTAAGGCAGCAATAGATGAAAATCTAAAGTGGACCGAGTACACGTGTGTATCTCAGATTGGCAGTTTCTGGTGATGAGGTAGGAAAGCCTTTTCTGCAGCAGGTGGAGACATCAGTTTTTTAGAATCACTTTGAACATTTCCACTTAAAACATTTACTTGCTACTAAAGTGAGCTAGAATGTTGTCAACTCACCCTTGAACTACCCTGCTCTTTTCTTTTGTGACATAAAATCTTTTCATGGCTGAATTGAGGTTTATAATAGAGTGCAAAAAGTACTGTCTGGCTGCATTCCTGAGAGTAAGGACTCAGTACTCTGCAGGTTTAGCTGGACTAAGCAGCTACTGACTCATTTGAAGCTGTGAGGGACAGGACTGGATAATCCTTACTGTCTGAAATCCAGAGCAGAGAATCCTGTTTTGGTTTGGGAATTGCATTTTCACCATCCTTTCTAAGGCTCCTAAATATACCAGCACTGAATATATCAACATTTTATTGAGTTTGTAAAGAGGGTGCCTCACTAGAGAGGAAACAAAGACAAAGAACTAAAGGAGTACATAACTGTAAGTGGTTACAGGTTTTGGATGGAAGTCAGAGTTGGGATCTGCTGTATTCCCATGGATTACCTCACAGGCACACTGGGAAGTACAGAACTGGAAGCTGCAGCTTGTGGCATCATTAAATATCTGTGTTTGCCTTCACAAGCTGCTCTGAGGAAGCAAAGCTTCTAAAAGGTTTGCAGAAAGCATTCGCAGCAATTCCAGTCTCTGACAAACAGCTCACAGAAGCTTTTACTGTGAGCAGTATGCCACACTTAGACAGGCAAGGCAGACTTGCTGCTGTCTGGAAGCTACCACGTAAACACTTGGGTCCCTACATATTTTAATTTATGAAAATGGATATAATCCCCAAGAATGACTGGTAATGAAACATTTTGTGCTTGCTACACCACTATTGAGAAGGAGAATCCTAGGGCTACATCTCAACACATCAAGGATGAAACACTAACTTCTTTCTATTATAACACTATAGTTTTGGATCATCTGTGTAATAATTATACAGAGCATAAAAGCATAAAGGATTCACAATATACAGTGAATAAACATAAGAATAAGAATAAGAATAAGAATAAGAATAAATATAAATATAAATATAAATATAAATATAAATATAAATATAAATATAAATATAAATATAAATATAAATATAAATATAAATATAAATATAAATATAAATATAAATATAAATATAAATATGTTCCCTCTAGTTTTCTTTAGGCTTCTTTCCATGCATGATTGAAATCTGAAGTGGGCCACTAGGGGAAGATGTGCTTTCATTGGCAGATAGGAAAATAGCTCAGGGACTGCCTTAATATTAGCCCATATGCAGCCTCAGTTATTTTTCTTTGGATGCTTTCCATTTTTTCCCAAGCTGTATGAAGAACTAATTTGATTTATCTTTCATTGTTCTGGCACAGACACTTAGGCTTCTGCAAATCATCTAATTACATAAAGCACTTCCTTTTAAATTCTACCAGTTTCGAATCACCATGGATATATGGGGACAAAGGACAAGAGGCACAGAAGAACTGGCACACTGTACACTGTGAAACATATTATTAAGCAGTATCAACCCAAGGAAAGTACCATTTTGTTCCACAGAGACACTTTTTAAAAAATTAATTCTCTCTCTTTCTCTCTCTTTTTAACAAGCTTCATTTACAGTGTGCTACTTTGTTTCAAATTCGTTCTTTCTCTTTTCTTTTCCATAACTCTAACACGGCTGTTGCTTTCTTCATAAAACTTTTTTTTTTTTTCCATTGGATTAATTAATCCCCTTTCTTGTTTTCCAGAATTCATTGTATCAGGTGATTGAAATATTTAATCTACTAAAAAATTGACTGTACAGACAGACCTGACCTGTGCTAACCCTTTTACTGCAAAAATTCTTTGGTCCTGGTCTGAGAGGAAAGTTGTCATGGGCTGGCAAAATTTTCCCAATGTAGCCCTGGAAACTTATAATGAGCTAACATCATTACTAAATTTCTGAAGGTCCCCTCTCTGCACCGTTATCATGTAATATGGCAGTTGAAAGAAGAAGAGAAAAATAAACAGAAGGAAAAGGGAAAAGGAAGAAGGAAAAGGAAAATGAAAAGGACAAAAAGGAAAAGGTGGGGGTTTTGTGTCTAGAACAAGCATCTGCATAATTAGGTCTTCTTGAGACTACACCATGAAAATGAGTCAAGCAAGACTGTGACCACTCACTGTCCCATCCCACAGAACCAAAACTAGGGTTTGGGAATCCAAACACTGCTTTCTCTGTCCCTGTTACATAGACTTGTACCAACAGTTCATCCAGGAATATTACATAGATAAATGAGCCACTAAACTCTGGCGTGGAACTTTGGGGTGCATCAAGGATGAGTGGGTGAACCTGGAACACAGAAATGTGGTGGAATTTCTGTACAGGGAAGAAAAGTTTAGGACCATCTACATATGTGCACTTTGTGTTTCAGGAGAGAAGGTTTGTGTTCTTTTACCACTCATATTTTTAAATCTTGATAAAGAAAGATTGAGAAGATTACATTAAGCCTGAAAAGGAAAGAATCTCTTACTGAGTAGCTGATCAGAGGTGCTAAGAAGGCATGGTTCTCAGTTTTGAGGATTGAGGAACACAGCAGTGCACTGAATGCAGCAGCTCCACTACAGGGAAATACTGGCCATAGAGAAAAAATGGAAGGGACTGCCTAAGAGTTGGTAGAAGACATTTAAAGGCTTCTACAGATCATTTCATTCAGGAAAATAAAATTAAAACTTAGAGGTTTTCTGAAAGTTCCAGAAGTAAAAAAGTGTTTGACTTATTTTTATAATGATGGTACTGAAACTCATCTTAATCTCTTAAGAAAAATCAACTCTCAGGGATCCAGGAAAGAATTAGTATAAATATCTAAAAGTATGCATGTGTGTGAAAGCAAAAAAATGAGAGAGGAAGACATTATTTTAAAGATTTATATTAAGGTATTGTCAAAGCAGCTCTAGTTTTATTAAAGGAAACTTCTCCCAATTGACCTGACATTTCAGCTTGCAGGTCTGACATCTCTTGACAAGAGGCAGGTCTGGGCTGGGGGAGGTAGACAAAGTACCCAGCACAGAAGAGAAAGAAACCTCTAAAGTTAATAGTAGGCACACACAATGTTGAAGGAGAAAAATTAAAGTCAGGGAATGAAAAGAAGTGTTTCTTGTGTAAGAAAGCACAATTTCCTAATTTTCCTAATGGGAATTTCCCCTCTGTTTCCATACTAGAGGGATGGCTGTTAATTTGTTCCACCTGTTCTGGCACTTTGCTCTGGGCTCAGGCAAGGTTCTCAGCCCTGTGCAGCCAATGGCTAATTCAAGCTGCATTTCAAGTGCTCACCTGTGACACAGCCCGGGACCTGCGGTGGCCCTGGTGTCACTGGGGAGGGCAGGAGGCAGAAGGAGGGACAGTGTAGCTGCAGGGGCGTGTTTGCCAGCTCTGCATCACCAGGATCCCTGCAGAGCAGCAGCAGACAGCCCTGCAGAAGGCACAGCAGCCTCCTTGGGCCCGCTGATACACATGGTGCTTGATGGTTTTGTGGCTTCCTCTCAGATGTGTGCCTGAGTGGCAGCTGCACCAGCAGCAGCCCCAGGACCCCATGAGGGACATGGCAGGCAGGGGTGAGGCATCTCAGTGCCTCACAGCATTGTCTTTCTGCTCTTTGGTGGCATAGCTGCTCTCCTGCTTGACTCCTAATGAGTTCCCATGAGCAAGAGCATGTGATAAAGGACAAAGACTTCCAGCAACCCTAAGCCCTCACGCTTAAAGTATGCTAGCTTGGAGGTCTCAGCAGAGCGGTCCTCTGAGGTAACGTGTCTTGAAAAAGAGCTTGGGAAAGATCTCCCACTTGCAGGAGATTGGCTTTAATTCTGCACTACAGCTGCAATTATTTAGTGTGCAAGGATGCATACCCAGGGTGTGAGGGAGCCCCCAAGTGCTGCTCTTAAGGGGAGAACAGCAGGACTGGAGCAGGGAGGGCTGAAGCCAAGAGGCAGGAGCTGGGAAGATGCACCACGATGAGGACTTTGGCAAGAGCATGCTTGGCACCACAAACAAGGAATTATAGAATTTGGCATAAAAGGAAAAGAAGAGAGCATGGGCACAGGCTGTGAGGTCTGAGGGGCCAACTCTGCCCAGGGGCAGGGGGACACCAAACAGGATGTCCAGTCCTGGGTGCATCCAGCACCCTGCTGCTCCTGGGGATGCAGCCAGCAACCACGGGCAGGCTGCATTCCCTCCATATAGCACTGCTGGGCAGAAAGGGCAAAAGGGCTCGAGGTACTGACAGAAGGGCAGGAACTGTCATCTGAATTTTATCGTGTTGTCTTTAGAAAGCCTCTCCACCCCTCAGAGTCCTGACCTGTGGACCTGCAATGATGCTGCTTTCCTTCCTCACTGGAGCGCAGCAAATCTCGCCTCATTAGTGTTTGTAGCCGGTTTTAGAACCCTTAACTGAGATATGCTAAAGAAGCGAAACACATTAGGTACAAAGCATGTGGATAATACTGATGCTCATACAAAATATGCTTCAATAAAAGCTTAATAACTTACCAAGAGGCAATAAACACATGTATTACCTCAAATGCATTATGCATACCTAATTTAAATTCTTGGTATGTTTCTACCTTGGAGAGACAATCAGTACACACTATTTCAGAAAAGGCCTTCATAGATTAGCCAAATAAATATAATAGTCTCCTTGGCTGGCAAAAATCAGCATCACTCCTGCCACCGCTGAGTCAGTTTGCACCAGCTGCAGCGCTGGGGCCATTTTACTTGGAATGACCAAAATGACCAATTTTCCTCACCTGCTGGGACATTTGGGCACTGGGGCTCAGAGATGGAGCTGCTGAAGGACTGAGGTTCCCCAGACAAATTTACATACTCAATTTCAGTCAAAAATATTATGTCACTTTTGTAATCTATTTCTGAGTTAAAAGAAATTCTTGGAATGGCCCTTGGGAATTGAGGGCACAGTGGTATTGTGGTCGTTTGGAAATCTGCCATAATTACTTTTTCTATAAAAAGAATATCCATCCCATACATTGTGGAGGACAGAATTTTTAAAGAGATGAGGCAAACTGACCTGAGTGGATTAAATCTGAGGCACAGATTTTTGATGGAATGGGGTACTATTGGATAAAATGGTTTTACTCTTGTTGCACTGAAATCATCATTGTAGGCAGCCCTTGTTCATGCAGTGAACAAGGTCCTAATTGTAGAGGCAGTTCCTTGGTCTCTAACTGCCTCTTAATGTGAAAAAATGATGGAAATAAATTTTGTCATGTTCTTGCATGCTGAGAGGTCATAAATAACTAGAAGCATATTTTGTGAATTATGCTCAACTTAGCAGCAGGAAACTCAGCCCTGTGCTGAGAAGACATCCTGGAAGTTTTTTAGACTACTTGAGTTAAAAAACCAACCAACCAACCAAAAACAAACCAGGGCAAATTGTGTCAATTGTCTCTAAAGATTTGTTATTTTCTTATATTCTCAGAGGAAATACAGAAAATTGTATTTTCCTCCATTTTTTTTTCTTTTTCACTTTAAACTACAATTGAAATAGAGTTAAGCAAGAATATTTCAAACATTGTTCCTACACAGAATTCCATGTATGTTCTTAAATTTCTGTGCTCTGAGCAAGACTCATGACCTGGCAGAAACTTAAGCTCATAGGTGTGCCAAGATTAAGAACTCTCATCCCCTTTGTCTTTCTTTCTTTTGAATGGCTGCTTTTCTATACACAAGGATCCCCAGATTCCACTTACCACGTGGGCTGGCTTCAATGTACTTGCTTTTTTCGCATCCTGCTCACTTCCCATTCCCAGCAGCTCTTCCTCATGCCCAGACTATTCAACCCTTGCAGCAATTTTCAGTCTAGCTGTGAAGTTGCTCAGAAAACTAACATGGCCAGGAGCAAGCCATTTCTCAAGTAATTTTTCAGCCACTTCAGGGCCATAGGTAGTTCACTGAGTGATGGCACAAATTATTTGCCAGCCCCAGAGGGAGGAGACTGATTGGTACACTCTCTTTGGAAGCAGCACTGAATTATGCCATCCTGAGGTGGCTTTCCAGATCTGTGTGATACCAGGATCAGGCTATTATCATCCTGCCAGAGTGCCAGATTTTCAAGAAAGAAGAAATGCTCTTACCCAAATGTTTGTTTCTATTGCTCCTGCTGCTGAACAGCTCAGCCCTGGCACGTGCAGTGGCGGCAGGGGAAAGGGGCTCTCACCACACCTCCATACTGGGGCTGTTGTCCTGTTCCAAACTTTATAACAGATCAAGCAAAATGATACGCCAGCTGATGTGACAGAGATTTAATTTTCAGGTAAACAAGCAAACTATGTACGCTGTGCATTTTAACTGAGCAAAGCTCAAAAATTAAAGTACTGGGCTCACACTACACAAGGAAGTCCACGGAAGTCACCTTGGCACCAACTCAGTTCACAAGCTGAGCTGCATCAGTGCTATACCTCAAGAATATCCAAATGCTGTATATTCTCCAGATTCTTCAGCTGAGCAGTTCATGCTATTTTCCAGAAAACTGCATTTTAATCACCATAATTGATAAAATGCAGGTACCCACTATGGAAAGGAAGAAAGCCATCCTCTGAGTGTCATGGCACAGCAGGGAAATGAGCAGGATTGCATTTAAACTGTGAAGTAATGTGCACACCTACAGTACAAATGCTCTTTATTAAGCAACATTCCATCATGAAGAGGATGGCAGGAAAAATATGGTATATAATCTCTTGCAAGAAGATGAGACACAAACCCCAACATAAGGAAGCAAAAAGGGCTGATTTTCTGCTCTTTCCCAAATGGCAGAAGAGAGAGGGAAGAAATGTTCATGCAAAGGTTAAAGAAAATTTGTGGAAAATTAGAATTTTTAGTATCACCAGATTAAATAACCAACTAAACTAAGTGTCCTAGAGAATTAAAAGATACAAATACCATCAGCAGATGCTGGAAAGCAGTAGCAAACAGTTGTGTGACAAGGTGTGTCTATTACAAAATAGACAAGGAAAAATAATGGCTTTATCTTTACTTTTCAATTGTTAGAATTATATTCAGGTCACTTATGTTGACTCGTAGTCAAGAGGGACCATAGGTAATATGACTGGTGACATTATTCAACATATTCCAGGTAATGAGAACTTTCTCCTCCTCCTCCTCCTCCTCCTCCTCCTCCTCCTCCTCCTCCTCCTTCTTTCTTCTTTCTTCTTTCTCCTTGTAGATGTACCAGAAAACAAGAGCAGTAATTGTTGGTACGTCTATGACTGACAGTCCTCGTAAAATTAAAATCTTGCTGTATTTTGTGTCATTTAGTAACACCAGTGACTTTGTATACAGTAACTAAGCATGTAAAAAAGATATAAAACAAGAATAAAACATTATTTTATGTGTTTTGTAGCCATTATAAGAGTGACTCAGAAGTCAGCAAATCAAAACAAAATCATCCTTCAAATTCATCGCAGTATGAAGTTCCCTGTGACATTGGTGAGCAAGGTCAATACAATAATTTGCTTAAGGAACTCAGTCACAGATGGAGACTACACTGGAGACTATTCAGAAGCAATTTTTTCTCAAAAAGTAACTGTGTCAGGCATTTGGGGACTAAACCTCACACGATAACCCAGTTTGACAGGGCGCAGAACTGATTGCACTACCCGTGCCTCATACAAGTGTTTGTCAAAGCAAAGGGAGCAGAGAGGGGAAACAGTGAGTGATTTGTATCTGAGAAGGAACTGCTTCTTAATTCCTGCTGGTTTCATTCTCAGTGTGGGGAAGGAAACCAATCACTGCTCAGGCAGTGGCCTAAACAGTGAGACAAAAAGCAGTAAATAGGCTGGGCTACAGTCCTTTTCTCTCAATAATCTAATTTTTTCTCTATATGCTCTTTTCAAAACAGACTTGTGAGGAGATGCCCACACTGAGATGCCATCTCTCTGCCAGGCACTTTCCACAGGGGCTCTGCTTCCCACAGTATCCCAGCACAGCCAGCATGCTGCTTGTAGTGGTATGGACTTTTCCTAGGCTCTTGGCTCTAATTCAGATTTAAGATCACCTGCAATCTGAGGCATCCCATCACAGGGTGGAAAAGCAGATGTCCTGGAGGGAGGAAGAATTGTGTGATCACTCCCTTTGATGGCTTGGCTGCATGAGGAGCAGGGATGGAAACAAGGCTGTGTTTCCTGCGGGAGCTGGCCCCTCCAGGGACAGGTTTTCAGCCACCCCCTGAGTTGGATACTCACGGGAATCCTGTGTCCATCCATGCTCCATGCCCTGTGCCCTGTGCCATCTCTGGCTGCACAGAGGATCTGGCAGAAGCCAGCCCAGCACCTTGCAGTCCCAGTGTAGAGCTGCTGCCATGCTGAGAACAGGTTTTAATGAGCTTAGTCACAAACTTGGATCTAAACAGGCATCTCATTTTGGGCTCCTTTGCCTGATACACTGTTTTGAGCCCAGATTTTCTGACTCCTAGTCAGCTGTCCCTTTCAATAATTTTTAAACAAACATTTTTATTTTTTGTTGTAATTAGCTATAAGGTTCCATTTTTTCCTCACTATTCTCCCAGAGACTTTCACATCACTCAATCTTTGAACTCTTTTTGGCAGAGAAATGGAGAAATGGCTCCAATCCTTCATACAAGATGAGGGTTTGGGTTAAGGAACACTCCACTGAACCCACAGATGCCCCAGTAAAATTCCTTTTTCTGTGATTTTGCTGCAGGGAAATAATTTTCTCCCATGAAGAATACATATATGATAAATGAACAGGTTATTTTTATTTTAAATTGTATTTTATATGAAACAGCCATCAGAAAATTGAAGATCCAAGAGGTTCCATGTCTAAAGCCAGGAGTCATTAGATCATCCAGTCAGGCTTCTGAAATACCATAGGCCATTAAATTTCATGATGGTATCTTATATTAAATCCAAAGGCTTCAGAAAAACTAAAGATTTTCAGGCACTCACATCTTTTGAGGAGATTAAACTGCATGTTGCAGGCAGAATACCAGAGAGACCTAGCTGGTGCTGGAGTAGTGGTGAACGGCAAAGAATTGATTAGGTGCAGGATGTTCCTGGAAAATAGTGCCCTCATCACTGGGGAAAGTTAAAAAAAAGCAACCTTCCCTGGGATGCAAGCCACATTTCTGACCCCCAGGCTGAACATGTCATGGACAAAGTAAGCAGCCTGTATCCGCAAAGCAAGGGATCACAGGCAATCTGGTCCTACTGACTTGAGAAACAAGGAAGACCCCCTCGGTTGATCTAACTGCACTGCAGAGTCTGTAGCATTTTGTTAAGACAAAGCATTAAATCCTCTTTTCTAAGAAAGGATTTTAGATGATCCTTTTCTGTTCCTCTGACGGGAAATCAAATCAGCAGAAAGAAAGCTGACTGAAAGATTCAGCTGCACTTCCTCAGCGGCACTGGGATGGACCAGCTACAGAGTTGATTGAGGTCCTCACCCAGAACCCACCAGTCTTGCTGGGTCCTCCTCCAGCTACAGCTCTCTAAGAGTAGTAAACTTGGAGTTAAGATCATGACTGAAAGGAATATTGTTTAAGTTCACAGCTTTTATAATATCTGGACTTCTTAAAATTTAAGAAAACTGACTATATTTAACATTAACTATTTAATGTTATGTATATAACATTTATATAATTAAACTACATTTAAATTATATTTAACTATATAATTTTACTATTATTTAGCAAACGTGAGATTTGGAATAGAATAAGTGAGTGGGAAAACATAAGGAAGAACTATTTTCTAGGGAAAGTGGCAGAAGAATGAGCATCTTGTTGAAGTACCAAGAACTGTTAACAATTGGGGTATATATTTATCAAGTATTCACAGACTCCATCCTGCTGTAGGCTTCAAACATTTAGCATGAAACTGCTGCTTACCTTTTAGTGGTTCTGAAGAGGCTGAAAGACCCCCAAAGTCCAGAAGACCAGATGGATGCAGGCAAACCTTCATTAAAATCATCTCACAGCGAGGTACCTGCATTCAAAGTGAATTGCTCAAGGGAAAATATCTGAAGAGGTGCTTTGTCATCTCACTGCATCAAGATACATTTTCTTTGATTACAACTAAAATCTAAGTACTCATCTGATTCAGGAACTCTCCATGCATTTCTTAAGTGTTCCTTTTTTATTATTGAACAAGGATAAAGTAAACAGTGAATGTCACTGTAGTACCAAAGACAGGATTATAGGTGAACAGGAGTCACTAAAGTCTGGCAGGCACCCGTGGGCTGCTTAGAATGGAATATTCAATATTCTGTGAATATCCTCTTGCCTTCAAGGGGTCCTCATGCAGATTTGTGATGTGTTGTTGGCCACTTTGCTTGCTGTCTTGAAGTAGAGTGGTAACCCATACAAAAGCAAACTGCAGCAGTATTTAAATTCCTAAAAAGGACAGAGGAGCACATCTTCTGCCTGGTACATTGAACATCCTGAGACTTTACACAATTAATTTCTCAGAGCTGGCAGGGCATCCTTTCTCCTATGCTAGGAGAAAGTGATCTTAACACCTCTTATCCATATCTCTACAAAGATCAGCTCTTGACTGGTACCTTTGGCTCATGTGTCAGCTTGGTGCATGTCAGAGGAAATGACTCCGGGCAGCTACAGAGGTGGGCTGGATACAGGGGTATCGTGTGAATTCAGTCTCCAAGCTCCTTGAGCAACATGGTGCACTGAAACAAGGATGTGAGGGGCATTTAGTTCAGCCTGTAAATGAATAAAAGCAAAGTGTCATCCTGCACTTCAGAATGAAAGAAAAATAATTCCTTTAGACAGACTGATCTAGTTTTATCAGCATTGACTTAAGTGGCAGGCTGGGGTGAAAGTCTTTTGAAATTCCTGTGTTGGAGCAGGAGAGGTTTGCCAGTCAACACAGAATAAACTCTACCCAAGATTTATCTTCTCTGACAGATTATTAGACAGTGGAATCCACAAGTGAAATTTCATGGCTTGTTTTATTTCAGGAGGTCAGACTTGATGATGAAAATGGTCTGTAAATATCCATGGCTGTTTTTACAGAAAGCATTATATTTTCAAAATTATTTAAAAATTGGTGAATTGAGTGGAAGAATGAAAGTTGCAGTAAGAGGAGAAGAGATAATTCAATCTTTGTTAGTATTTCTTGGCTGTTGCCAAATTTTTTTTTCTCTTTGCAAGACAAGAAAAGCTTGCAGTCCTTTCCATTCTCTCACATTTGTTCTGTTTCAACATGAAGCAAAGAGTGACCTCAGCTCTTCTTCAGAGATGAAGCCAAGGACTGGTTTATCAGGTTTTTGACCTATAATAGTAAAGGTATTATAGCCATAAATTATACTAAAAATTAATAAACACATAAGAACAAATTTGAATAACAGTTTTCACTGTAAAACTTCTGCAAGCTTGTTCTATTTTCTCCCAGAGTTGTTCTTCCATACCCTTCCCCTACCTTCCAAAGCCAAGTTCCACACTGCAGATCTGGCTTGTCATGCATGAAACTCTCCATCCTCCCTTACTGGCACCAGCCACCCTTGAATACAACTGGGGATCCCCTTAGCCTGGAGCATTCACAAGCAGACTGTTGTGTTAATAACACAGCTGGTGTAAATTAGAGTTTTATGCAAGTAAATTATTTTCATGCAACTTTTTCAGAATTTCCATGTCATTGGCAAGCAACCTGTAACTTGAAAACTAGCACTTTTTTGTGTCAAGAAAAAAGTTATTTTCAGTGATCCATCCTTTGTGTTCCCATGTGGCAGTAAAAGACAGGGCTATAGCAGTGTAACTTGACTCAGAGACTACCTCCTATCCTACAGATGATGAGTGAAAAAAAGGTTATTAAAATAGCAAGTGTAAGGCCATAGTGTATTTTCAATGTGTCCAAAGGGAGGCATTAAGAACGTAAGACCAACTCTTTGCCATTCCAGGCAAGCACACAAAAGAGTTCCAGCTTACCATGGTTCACAGTATCGCTCTCCTACATTTATCACCCTGGGCACCTCCAAAAATCTCAACAAGCTCTGGAATTGCAAGGAGAGATCAGAAGCTATCAGGAGAGTGGGTCATAGGAAATCAAACCACCTTCTCCATTTTCATCTGCAAAAACAAGCTATGCATCAAAGCACTCTGCCTCCCTCCGTCCGTCCGTCCGTCTGTTTGTCCAGGTGAGCAGCACAAGCCTTGAAGCAATGCGGATGCATGACAGACAGACACTGCAGAGCAGGCGCTGATCCAGCCAGAGACTGAGCAACTCAGAGCCAGCTCTGTGAGCACAGCTCAGAAATGCTCTCAGAGAACTTAATGAGAGGCTTTTCTTGATGAAAATTGGCAGCTGGTGACAGTTCAGTGGCTTTGAAGGGATGTATTGTGAGGGAATATGCAGACAGCATTTACAAGAGCCTACTTCTTTTTTGTCTCGGTCTACAAAACAACCCTGATTAGGGAAAGATAATAGCAGCTGTTTAGCTTTGAAGGTACACATCTCAGCTGTGAGTTTTGCATCTTTGCAACAGCACATAATAATTTCTTATAAGAAGGTTAAGTGTCAGCGCTTTTATTTAAAGGCACTATGATATAGCACTGATACTAAAACCTTAGGCTCCCACTCATTTCAAAGGATCCGTTGACTTCATAAACTCAGAGACAAAAGTATCTTAATACACTTTATTTTAGCTAAAGTGAAAAAAAAAAACCAGCTAAAAAGAGTGACAAATATTATGTTCCTAAATAGGAAATTGAGTCATTTGGACAAACTGTGACACTCTTGTCTCTCTTCCTGGCAATCAGAAGACAAAATGTCAGCTATTTTCTCTAAAAAAAGAAACAACAGGCTAGATGTTAATTCTTGACCTCTATGACTCACCAGGGATTGTCTTACTGCACATCACTCACATGACAGACAATTTTTATCAGTGCTGACTCTAAGTTGTCTTTCAGCAGCGTATTGTCAAGGACCATGATCAAAATCACACCCTTACTTCTTTTTTTTTCTCCCAAAGTTATTATGTACTCTCAGTGTCCTTGGATTATCCTGCCCATACTCCATAGCAAGGCTTTGAAAACACCCAGACAGAGATCTGATAGTCCAGTGTTATTTCACTAAGCACAGTGAACAATGAGCTTGTTGCTCTCCTCTTCTAGTGCAAAATTAACAATAAAGATTGAATAGATCTGGTTATGATGTGCCATTTTTTTCCCGGTGAACAGAACTCTCTCTGGTTTCCTAGTTCTGCATCTGGAGAAATAAGAAATAAAACATAAGTAACTTAATTTGAGAACAAACCCATGTGCTGCTTTATTGCTTTTTCTCCCCTTTCTGTTAGTAATTTCACACTAATGCTGTCAGTGTAAACAACTAGCCTATTTTATGTGCTTTATTTTGTGCAGCTAAAATAAGATTAAGTGCATTCCACCTAGTATTGTTCCTGCTTCACACTAAATGCCGTGTCAACAATGTCATAAACCCTTGTGAAAGCACCAGTCTGGGACCTTCCAAATTGTTGAGGCGATCAGGAGCGTGTGCTCTGCTGGCTGTTATGGTTACACTTCCAGATCACTGGATACTTGTGAAATTCCCAGGCAGTTTCAAGCCTATGCCCAGACTAGACTGATTTTGACAATTTTAAAACATTTTCCAATTGTTAAGAAAAACCCTTCCAATTACTATGCTGGTGAGAAAGACTGAAAATTTCAGGTTCAGTGTTGATGCTGATTCCATCTGTGTAGCCCAGTGGATTTGCACTTTGGGTGAGATCAGCATCTTCACTTTATCAAAGATAAAACCCTGTTTGCCACTAATTCTCATAACGACCTCAGCATTTTTTCCTTCACATGGTTATTTAGAATGTCTCACATACTAGAAAGAGAAGGTATTCCACACTGCCCATAAAAATGTGCTACATTTTTTCTGATATATTTTACATGTGAGCAGCCTGGAGGCAGAAAAACCTTGATCAGCCTCTTTCGTCTCAGTTTAAACATCATATGTTCAGTTATCATAATGAGGAAAAAAGCACTTATAGAAACATTTCTATTTAATTGCATTCCATAGCTTCTCTAATTTCTTGATTATTAATCTTCAGACATTATTGAAAACCCAGATTTAGTGTTGTGGCAAAAGTATGACATAAGCTCCACAGAAAGTCTAGACTGCAGAAAGCTAGAGGAAGAATTTTTGGCCTCTTTTATCTTTGGAGAAGTAACACTTCAGGCAATTTTATATTTGGCTCTTTCACCTAATACCTTTGAATGCCTTCACTCATTCTCTGCTCCTGAACCACGAAGATCCCAACTCTCCAACCAGAAGTGTCTTGGTCAATATGTCCCTACAGCCCTCCTGTGCTAAGCAGCTTCAATTGGAAATTCTCTTTTACATTCCCATTTTTCTTCTATGGAATCATTATCTGGTATGATATTTGTCTAAATTTAAAATATTTGAAACTACAAGGTAAGACTTGTTTTGGGATGTAAAATTGCTCCCCACAAAAATCAGAAGATTCAAAATGGGAAGGTATGGGAACAGCACAATAGATCCATAGCTAAAAAAGTTCCCCTGCAAGTTTCTTCTCCAGTGAACATGGATGCTCACACAGAAAGGACAAAACAAGGCACTGGTTTGGACACAAGCATCCTGTCCACACCACCAGTCATTGCTGCTCTGGTTAGTGGTGCTCTGCTGGTTGTATGACTGTGATGGCAAAGGGGAAGAAGGATGCCTGTGAAGGCTCAGGCAAAGCTTGATATCAGTCTATGTGAATATTCAATTTACAGTGTTAATGCAGAAGCAAATGAGGTACCCATTATGTAAACAATAAGTGACACATTCAACCATTCTATGACCTAATGAAAGCTATAACTTCTTTTTAATGTTATAAGCCAACTGGAAAATGCTGATGAGAGAGAAGTCCTTTCTCTGCTATTGCAGCAATTTGCAGGATAGGTTTTAATTAGTCTCTTCCCTCCATTGCCCCTGTCTTTCATTGCAGAACTGACTTGTTTTCTCATTTGAAAAAATCCAGCCCTGTAGCAGCTCACTGGTCTTTGGAAAAAGGATTAACCCATTTGAAGTCATCACTAGGGGCTTCAAGCAGGTGTCCAGAAGAGCAGATGTGAACTGCTCTCAGTAATTACTTTTAGCTCTCAATTACATGCTAGTCACTAACTATTAGAAATTTAACCTTAAAGAAGTCAAATGGCACTTACTCCTCATCATCTTCAAAGCATGTAAAACTCAAAGCAAGAAAAGTTACAACACAGGAACTTCTCCAGCTCTTCTTGACATGACAGACCTTGTAGATGCTTCTGAAATGTAGGAGATGAGGAGAGGTGGAGGTTTTGCCTGAGATGTCAGAGTACTCTTGAGGGAGGCTGTGGCACAATGCAGGAGGCTGTGCTTGACCAGAATTTTTGAACAGGCCAGCTAGCATCACCTGGCCACAATAAGATCCAGATGATGATTTTCAGGCAGTCAATCCATATTTCCTGTCTCTCTAGTGGGAATACATCTGACGTTACTGTATTTTAACAATAAGAATTCTAATTGACAGTTGCTTTTCAACAGACTGTAGTCTCAGGCACATTTTCTTACTTTGGCAAATACATTCTCACAGTAAAAATTACAAGGGAAAGAAAGAAATTTCATCTCTGAGCAAAGAGATTACAGCAAAGATAGATAGGGATTAGACCATCCAAAGAATACAATTTAAGCTTTAATGATCACAGGCTATATGCTGCAAAACGCCTGTGACAGATCATGTTAACTACCATGTGGCTGCCTGCAAAGAGCATGGCTGGCTCATCCTCCTGGCCACAGTGGGGTTCTAATCTTTTTCCCCCCACTGAAAACACCCTGGAAACTGTAAAATTATTTCTTGGTTTGGGTTTGTCTATCTGATACTTTTTGAAAGCATTTTCATTAAAGAAAATTATCAGGTTCTCTCTGGGGCCACAGTTCTGGAGTTTTACTGGGTTTCCATCATTCTGTTCTGAAGTTTTGCAGTTTATGTCATATTTCCTACCTTAAAAGACATGAAATCTGTTTAAAAATCTATTTTTCGCATAGAAAAATCAGGCAGCCCTCATAAGCCGTAACACACTTGACCAGGCTTTGTAATGTAAATGATCCTAATTTGTCATCACATGAACTCTGAATTTTATGCTTAAAGGGTTTCTCAAAATTCCTTGTTTCCTTACAACTGTGTACAATCTGTAAAAATATCCAGTTAGAATTGTCTTAAATCCAGATGCATCAGACTTTGAAGTAATCTTTTTCTCTGCCCACTCTTTATAGTTATGTTTTCTAAACACTGATCCAATCGACTAAAAATCGTTTCCTGAGCAGTCCATCATGTGTTGTTCTGCTCTACCTTAAGCTGAAAATACAACCTCCAGTTCCACAATCAAATACCCTTGGGGAAGATAAACCAAGGAGGGCACGAGCAGTGCCTGATTTTATTGTGAGGTGACACATATCCATGGCAATCTTTTACCACTGATGACCACAGCCACGGCTCAGCTGTGGGCTCTCCCAAAAGACCCTCTGTAAAGCTTCAGTGTCTCCCTCTCTCCACAGGTTTTTGAGGAAGAAGAATTTTATAGTTTTAATAACAAGAGGGGTGAAGTTGTGCAACATTTGGTACTGCTGAGTGACACACAGGTAAGGTGAAGGGAAGTGGGACAGGAATTTCTGGGGATGTAGTGCTTCAAAAGTCAGGGCCAGATGCTTGGTGGGTTTGGATGAATATTCAGAAAAGTGGAGAGGTTGCACTTTCAGACTGGCATGATTGTGACAGAGAGGCCTGATTCCATTTCAGAGGGAAATACTGCAGGCTCTTGTTGCATTATGGGAAGGCTGAATTTCCTAAAAACTGGCTAAAAAATGAGCACTGTCAATACCAGTACAAGGCATTCATGGATATATTACCCAGCACATTTCTTCACCACAGCTACAAGCAGTCAACGAGATGTAACACTGTGGTATTTCAGCAAGTGCAAAGGACATTAAAAGAGACTAGTGGATAGAATAATAGAAAGTAGCTGCAGAATGATAAAAAAATTGATTCAGTTTATATTCAAAATCAAAGAACAAATAGGCGTAGATCTTAACTAAAGATTTGGACTTCAGAAAAGCAAATTTAGACAAGCTAAGGAAACTGATGAGCAAAATCTGTTGGACTGAGATGATATAGCAGCTTGACTGTGGAAGGAGAAAAAAATTTATTGCTGTCTGAAGAACTCTGGAAGTAACAGAAATTTTTAACCTCAGCCAGAAATAAAACTTATAGAAATGGATTCAACACTTATGCAAATAAATATCCACCTTTAAAAGGATATTTAAAAATACATTATACTACCCTTTAAAAGGATATAAGCAAAAAGCTTATAAGACCTAGAAGGGCAAAAAGACAGATACATAGGCAAAGCTAAATTTTGCAGATTAAAACATACAAGGGTGAAAGACAGTAACTCAAAAAAAGCAACCTGAGCTGGATCCTGCAAGGGGTGAAAATCTGAACCAAAAAAAAAAGCTGTTTGGAAACCTATAACAGAAGAAAACAAGGAAAATCAATTTTCCTGCTAGTCCTGATGATCGGGTAACCTGTAGATTATAGATCAGTTAGGTATGATCCCAAAAATAAATGAACAATTTACCAGCTTTTCAATAACCAAGGATGCACAGACAGCAAAGGCGATATATAGACTGGGAATGGCAATAGAAATTAAACTTAGTTCCCTGGTGAAGAGAAAATTTAAGGAGGATCACAAATGAGTGTAGGAGAGGAAGAAGTGTGAGTAGTCTCCACACCACTAATAAGGTCTCATACACTATGTAGGTGTGTTTGTGAGCTGTTTTTAGGAAACACTCCAAACCCTCAAATCTGGTACTTTCTAAATTGAATCTACTTACAAGAAGAAGGGAAGTGGCACATAAGGCGAGAAGACTTCTCCACAGCAATTATCTTTCTTAATCTTAATCATCTTTCTTTGACTTCAGTAATATGGATTTACAACACTTTTGAAAGAAAAGCAGAACACAGACATATAGATAAGCACAAAGTGTCTTGACAGTACCCTAATCTCAACAGGCACTATCTGTTACACGTGAGTTTCTCCCACTGGTCTTCTTGCTGCTCCTGGCTCTGCTAGAGTCAAACTAACTCAGTGAAAAATCCAAAAACAAGGAGACCACAGGAAGCTAAAGCATTTAATCACATAAAATACACATTCTCTATTTGAATTTGTACCATAAAAACACACACCACAATCAGCCTTTTTGTCTCTATTTCATGAATCATTTTCTGTTCTCCTACAGAGTACCTTGTTCTCTGACTATCTGGCCAGAATTTTTTAACTTCTTTATCTTCTGGGTTCAGTTCACTTTTCTTAAATGGATGACAGAACTCTCAACTGCTGTATTTCAGAGGAGGGCTTGTCAGGACATTGCCCAGTGATATTTAGGCTTCTTGAACTGGGAAATACCTTTCCCAAAGACTTCTAGGGGTGTGTCTGTCTTTCTTATATGTGACAAGTGGTAAAGCCACCTGTCATTGACAAGCACATTCAAATCTACCTTAGTCACTTCTCCCTGATCAGGTTACAGTGGAAGTTGATAAAAAAGACTTTCTTGTCCTAAAGGTCTCTTTTAATGTCCTGTACTCAAATATCTTTCAGCCACATCCACCATCCTTCTCCTGTCCTGGTATTCTCATACTGTTCTGCAGGATGATGCTTCTCAAATCTGTCAGTGCTGCACTTACCCTGTTTGTGTGCAGGTCATTAATGGAAACATTGATGGAAACAGGATCAAATCTTCTAGGAACATCCTGCTGCCTCATCCTTAAAGCTGACTATTTCCTGTGGAGCGAGTTCTTGGGTGTGCTCTAGTTCCCTACGGAAATTTCCATATCTGAAGTAGACTGTGGTACTCAAATCTAAAGTGAATGGCAATCAAAAGAGATATGGAGAATCTAAGCTCCTTTGAAACTATCAGCCAAATTGTAGCCTTTATCAGGATTTGTCTCTTTGTCTGTTTCCAGCCCACATGAAGCATCTATCATATCATCACCAGAAACGGAATAAGAAAGATGTTTAAAGCAGAGATACCTGGCTCTTTTTGTAAAGGAAATCTTCTACCTAGGGAGCAGTACACCTTAGTAAAGGTTGCAGAAATAGAACATATGCAGGCAAACATGTAAAGAATAGGAAAAAATTCAGGACTTTTCCCTATTTTTCTGTTGCTTTTTATGTCCCAGTTTCATGAAAATATTACTGCTTTCAGAAAAATAAAAACCATGAGTGCCTGGAGAAGAGTTATGTGGCAAGAGTCTCTCTGGCAATATGCTTGGACAGAGGCCAGAGCATCCTGGTCTGACCTTGGCTGACCCTGCTTTAAGCATGTGTACCCTCTGATGCCTCCTCCAGTCTGACTGATCCGATGGTCCAGTGGGGCTAAGTTGCCTCTCTGCAGCCCTGTAGCACAAGCAGAAAGGCTGAGCTTGCACAGCAGGGGTGTGCTGGCTGCTCAAGGGCACAAAGTGTCTCAGACATTCCTGCCTACTTTCCAGCTCTCCAGGGAAGGATGCCTGCCAGGTTTCTAAGGGACTCTCTCACAGCTCTGGAAGACCCAACCATAATGCTCTGTGAGGGCTCTGACTTACACAAGGAGAGCAGCAAGAACCATGACACCAAACAAAGCCAACATCTGTCAGACGCCTGCTCTTTGAGTAGAGCACAGTGCCCCCAGGAAAAGCAATCCTCAGGCTATTCTGACTGCTGTGCAGGCCGAAAAATAGACATGTAAAAGTCACTTGCAGTCATTCTTCTCACTGCAGGTGTATGCTCCCACCCTAGCACAGAAAGGATGATGAAGAACAGTACTGCCTGTCTCCTGCCTGGGCCCTGCTTTTGTAAATTCAGAAATTTAGAAACAAATTAAATTTGATTTGTTTAGAAATCAAATGAAATAAACCACAGATGACAATCTTACTGACCCCTGGGGGATAATGTGCTACAACCAAACAAACCTGCAAGGACTGCAGCCATCCTTGCCTGCTGCTTCTCCAGGCTGGCTGGAAGTGACCTCATGAGACAATGAAAAGAGAAAACATCACTTGGGTCTGTGCAACTCCCCTCCAGTGAGTAACCCTATGTCTGAAGCATCCTCTAACAATTCACAAAACTACATCTCTTAGACAGATGCTGAAACAAAGCTGAAGAAATACTACAATACACTCAAAAGTTTTTTAAAAAAACCCGTATGCTGAAAGAGACAGTAAATTCTGCCTCATTCCTTAGAAAACCTTCAGTGCATGCATTCAATGAGAGCTCTCTTGGCTCTGTTTCCAAGAGCTGGGTGATGCCCAAGATTTAAAAAGTCCCAAGGCCATGTCCAAGTAAATGGGAAGAAAACAAAGGCTAAGATCTTTCTGATAAAGACAAAGAAGTCCCCAACTATGTGTTATGGAATCTGAGTCGTGGCACAGCAAGGGTTTGTTTGCCTCTTGAGGGTGGGCTGAAGTGTGAGTGAGACTTTGTTCTCCTGGAGCACGACAAAGAAAAGGGTAACATGCTTCTTAACTGAACAGGACAAAAGTATTCAAGCCCGTTGCTTTTCCAATGACACCTGGCTTTCACAGAGTCAAAAACTTCCTTTCTTTTTAAATTAGAAATAAAAATAGTATATTTTATTCCTCCTCTACCAGATGATCCAAACTAAATAATTTGTGTGCATGGCTTCAACATTAATTTCTGTTTGGTTTTTTCCAGCTGTTCTGTGATTTGGGGCTGCTATTGTCATCTACTTGATGTTCCTATGGTCTCTGGACATACTGCCTAAACTATACATCTGATGACACATCTGATAGCACTCATTGCTCCAAAATTGTTCAGGTAATTTAATTTCATATCACCTTTGTGATAAAAGTTCCTCTTTCCCTTTTTAATATTCCCAAAGGTAAAAACCAAACACCAAAATACTGGAAATTCCTTCCAGGTAAAAAATCCATTTTCTCATCGTCTCTATTTTTAGTTGGATAAACAGAAAATGAAAATGAAAACTTCTCTTGCTTTGGCACGAAGGCAGGGTTGAAGGCATGTTGAAGGCATGTTGAAGATGTTCATTTTTATTTTATTTTATTTTATTCTTCGGTGTGAGACACTGTGAAACAACACAAGACACTTCAGGTTCCTGTACTCAGTGGGGCTTCTCATTGACCCAGTCAAGGAACACCTACAGTCATTAGGACAGCAGGGCTAGCCATGACTGGTGGCAGCTGTTGGGAAGTCTGAAAGCAAACAAGCTGTTTAACACAGAAATATCAGGTAAAAAAAACAAACAAAAAAAATTAAAAAGAAATAGCTTGGGACCATGCCAGCAGCCCAGAGCTCATCCTTACCCTCTTTAATCATACTGTCAGAATATATTCTTTGTGGTGTACCAATACCATAGTGTTTGTCTAGGGCTCAGTAGCACTGGGAGGAAAGGATTTAGCTGTCTGCAAAACAAACACAGAAACAAAATCACAAAGCTAGAGCAGGTGAGAGCAAAGGCACAAAAGTCTCTTTTTCAATCAATAGCTCTGCAGTGCTCACAGACCTGTGCCAGGAGCCAGGCTATAAGACAGATGCCCGTGTTACCAACAACACCTTGGCTAAGAGAATTATTCCCCTCTTGACAACAAAAGGGTAAATCAAGCCCACTGATTTCCACAGAGGGTTATTCTTATTTATGCCACTATTTGTCAGGAGATAGTATCTTGATGTGCCCTAGACATCCTCTGTTAGCCTGTCCTTCTCCCTAAGTGTACCGTGGCTGTTCTCACAGACAGGAGAGGGTTTTTGGTGAAAGATAACAAGAAACTGAGGTACCCAGCTTCTACCCTTGGCATACTCCCACACTGTTCCCAGCCAGCAGGCTCCCTGATCTTGAGGCTGGCACTGGAAGGCGCAGCAGTGCTGAGGTCAATCTCGCTATATCACACAGCCATGGGGCCAGGGAAAGTGACTGAAATTGTAGGTCAGGCTGGAGCAGCTGAAGTAGAGCCCAGGCAGAACACAAAGGCTAAAACTAAGCCAGTAGGAAATGTCATCAGACCTGGGAAGTTGGGCATCACCTTTGTTGTTCTGAAAAGCAGATGACAGGAAATGGTTGATATACCTCTGTGCAGGATTCAGTTGAATTCACAATAAATTTTAAAACACTGTCATCTGCTCACTATCATTACCCTCCTAGAGCCTCTAATTGTGTCAAGTTATGAGATTTAGAGAGGGCATTGGGCAATTATATTCTGAATTCAAACCTTATTTCTTTTTAAAATTTACAAGCTTGCCCTAAGATAAAAATATTCCCTTTAGGGTTTCTTGGCAAAATTAGAAACATTAAAAATTATTTCATAGCTGCAGGAAGGCATGCTTTCTGTGATAATACTGGTTTATGTAAAGAGATTATTCAAATACAGTGGCAGACTCCTTCAAAATACGGGAAGGTTACATTCGGGAAAGATCCTAAGATTGATGAACATGAATTTTGGCAGAGTCATGCAGTAAAGATTGTGGCAAGCGGTGATTCTGATTAGGAAGAAATTTAGCTCAGAGGATAAAACTGTGGATGGGAGAAACTCACAAAAGAAATCTGTGGATGGGATAAAACCCACTGAAACACTTGGAGAAAAAGAGCCTGAGGTGGTTGTCATGGAACCAGAGTTAACCTGGGAAGGCTATACTACATTAGTGTCAAACTGGTACAGCACACCATGAGCAGGATTTCAATTTGTAAAGCTCTTCACCAGGCCCACTCTCCTTACTCCACTTAGCAGAGCAGATCTGGGTGTTTTTCAGATTCTTCTATTACTTACAACAAAAAAGTAATGGGTCCATTTTCCCAAAGTGCTTGTTCTGTTGTTGGGAAACTACAGCATTTAAGGCAATGCCATGAAGTCTTATTTAGTAGAAAAGTAGAAAAAGTACAGATTTCCCTCAGTCATGTCCTGAAAAGCTACCTTTTGTTTAAACAGAAGGGACAGTGCTTCAAGGGATGAAAGCTCACTAAATAATGCGTGTGTTACGGCCTGCTCTGCCAATGACTTTCTCAGCGACATCTCTGAACTGGTCCGCAGATTTCCTCACCTGCTGACCTGCCATGCATTCAAGCAGATTGGTCTTCCCACTCCTGGTTTTGATGTGCACTGTCCTTAAACTAAAGGAAGCCTCAGTTTGCAGGTCAGCTGTAATTTTGTAGATGTCTGTGGATTAACTGGTAAAGGACGTGGATGAAATGATAGAAGGTGTTGCTTTACATCTGGGAGAGAATCATAATGGAAAGCACCAAGATACACTACACTAGGCACACCAACCTCGTTTTCCTTCTGCAGCACCACAGTTTGTCTCTACATGAACAAGTTTCTTTAGAGCATATACCCAGAAATATTAGTTTCTGCATCCCTGTTTTAAAAAAACTCTTACCCTTCTGCAGTTAGCAGCCTCCTGTCCTGATGCTTACAGCAAAATATGCTTTTCCTGAGCTTTTTGAAATGGCTTTACAGCACAATCCAGAGTGAGCAAGAATAATGCTGACAGTATATGCACAAACCAGAATGGAACAGCAGCAAACAGGCTCGTTATCATCCTTCAGCCCTTTGCTTCCTTTTGCTTAAGTGATGCCTTGTACACATTAAGTATGGAAATGAAGGATTGCAGGTAGTCTGATTCAATTTTATTAAGTATTAAGTACATATTTAAGGCAAGCCCTTGGGAAGTTAAAACATCTTTAGACAGAGATCCTCTAAGAACTGAGAACAGATTGAACAAGTCACTAAATGACTGAACTAAGAATTGTATGATTAAAAGAAAAAAGACATATACTTATGTCTCATTTTAATGAAATCATAGTACTTCTCATGGTTGTCTCTATGCAAACTTTTTTCTTCCTGACCATGTTGTTTCACCACTGAAATGTGACCCCCTACTTTGTGTGTATGGGCTTTCATGCATGGACTTCTTCAGCAGCCTTATTGGTATTCACTGTTGTCATTTATTCTAAACTAAGCTTGTGCAATTCAGGACATGAAGTGTTTTTGTGGTGGAACAGGATTTTTAAATAATTGATGCAGTGTTTAAAAAACATACTTAGCTACACTGTCCAAAATATTTATTACATATTTGTCATTACCTTTAACAGATGTTGAGGTGACTTTGTATTAATATCTGGGGGTTTTAGAATTATGAGAATAGCATATTTAAATTATAAATAGTTGTGTCAGTTTATCTAGTACCTACATTTGCAATCTAAGCTTTCTTCCTGAGGGAATGAGAGGAATACAAATATTTTTGGTATGAATATCCTTTATCATTTTTTCTTTTACTTCTAGACCTTCCTGTTGCTATAATCACCTTCACATATAAATAGATGCATCAGTTAATATATCTGGAAGTAAGCAATTAACCTAAGGTGTTTTTTCTTAATTAGAGTTGTAAAGATAATATGTTTTAAAGTTGGACGTTAGTCATCCATGTGACCTTAGAAAAGCAGATAAATACCAGTCTAATTTCTGTGAAGTCTCTCAGGAAAATGAATTTCATGATGGAGTGCCAAGATCAAAGCTTCTCTGAAAGCATCTGAGATTACAAAGATGCCAAGTTCATCCACTTCTTCCTTAAAGCAGTTTCTACCAAGTATCTGGCCTAGCATTCCCCTTTCATGAAAGTATAGCCAAATGCTTAATTCCTGGAGTGAAAAATCTTTCTATATATTTAAACACTATCAAGAGGTATGACTATCTTGCTGCCAGCTCTTTAACAGGACAGTTTAACAACCCTGTTAATGAGGCACTACTGTATGACAGAGGCTGGTGTTGACTTTGGATGGATAGATAATCTTGGTCTGCAAAGGGAAGTGCAAGATATGTATGTATCTATGTATGTATGTATGCATCTTGGCATACAGAAGAAAGATGCTGAACTTGGAAAGACAACACCAAGGCTTCCATGTGGGAGTCAAATACATCCCAAGGAAGCAAAGGGAGGTGAATAACCTGGAAATAGTCAGGGGTGCAGTTTCATTATAAACTGCTAAACACTATAGAGCTCAACAACAACCCTGCTTTATGTTGCCTTCTGGCCTTGATAAAATAACTTTTCCTGCTCATCCCTCTTCTCATTTCCTCTTGCCAATCACATTATTTTACTTGGCAGCAGTAGATTCTCTTTTCTGAATTGAATGTTGAGCCGTTTACCTGCCTACATTTGTTTTTGAAAAAGGAGAGTCACTATGTTTGAATGGAGTGTAAATTCCCAGGCTATATGTACGTGTTGTATGTAATCCCATTGATTACATACAGTGTTCTTTATATAGGAAGTAAGAAATGCAAGCAGCAGGTCTTTCTGGAGTTGCAAGTCTGGAAAGAAAGTGCTAGGATGCCTGATAAAAATTCTCAAAATGAAGCCAAATCACATTTTTTATAGGGCTGCCTGATGGGGCAGCAACACCACCAAAGCATTTTCAGCATTTTCAGTGTTGAGATATCCAAGTGTCTGTTACTGAACAGTTCAGAAGGAGAGGTTTCCCTTTTCTGTACTGGAGAACATTGGAATAGATGGATACTCAATATATAAGTTTGCCTAGAGCACTGAGGTCATTAACCAAAATTGTTTATGAAAAATATGTGTCCATGGGACAGATACTTCCTATTAAATTTTAACTCAGTCATGCAAGACTGAAGGGAAACAAAATCCCTTCTGATGATTCAGGATACTGTGTCATACAGTTCTGCCCCTATCTTTTCGCACTTCCTGACAGAAGTAGGGGATCTAAACTGGGAATTGAATAGGTTTGGTAAATTATTAAAAAACTTTGGCTATTAACTAAGGGATATGGAAATTTTTGCTTTAATATTTTTAATGTAACTATCAAAAAATTGAAGTGGCTTTTGAGTTTAGGTTGGATTAAAAAGTAGGCACTGCCTTTCTTTAAGCACAGTATAAAATGCAGAGTTCACTTCGTGCACTATCCCAGCTCCTGCACTGAAAGGGCAAATATGGAAAGAACCTTCCCCTTGCAGCTCTTCCAGACCTCTCTTGTGGAGTTTGTATCCAGGCCTTCATTTGGGATACAGCTGCTCAAACAAGATACCAAAGTTTTGCTGCTCTTGAGGTGTCACACCCACACAGTAGCCCAACCCAGCTTTGGAAGATTCTTCTTTGCAACTCAACGCTGTTCATTATTCCCTTACTGTGTGCCCAGCTCAGCATACAGAAACCACAAATAAATAATGAGACAAAAAGATGAATTCTGGGACCAAGAAATTTTTATTTTCCCAGAACTTGCGGATTTAATCCAACAGCAAGCTCTGAGGCTGCATGATCACTGTTCCCTTGAAACAGCAGCACACAGTTCTTCACTCCTTGCCCGATTTATTTCCCACAAATATGAGCCTGTGTGCAGGTCTTGTCATCTGATAGACTTGTTTTAGTAGTCCATATAATATGATTTGACTACCAGAAAATGCATATTTGTTTCACAGCCAAGATGAAATACAAAATATATTTCCAACTCCACCATTCCCCCCCACCTTTTTATTAATATATGAAACCAAATGCTATTACTCTTACCGAAGTCAGTGGGATTAGTTGGGCTAAGGAATGCTTTCATTTATATGAGGTTATCAATGTGCATTTTTGTGACCAGACTAAATTTAGGAGAGAGATTTTAGCAGCAGACAGAGAGCAAAGCGAGAGATGAAAGATGACAGGAGACAGTGATGCTGCTGGGTGGCACAGCAGCAGCTGGGGCAAAAAGCATGGGAGAGCTAAAGACCCTTGAAATCTAGCCTTCAGGTGTCTCCCTAGGCTCCTCATCATTCAGGCTTTAATGATCACTAGTTATTCTGGTCACTTCAACTACCTCTTCTTCAGTATCCTGGTTGTAAATCATGCATGACAACAGCAGTCCATTTTACCAGGTTGTCATGACATCAAATGAATGATACATTCAAATAATAAGATGAGCAACTCAAGAAGTCCAAGAAGAAAACATTTCTGCGTTTAAGCCAGCACTTATATTTTTCTTCTGTTGCACTTAAAAGAAGCAGCAGAAGAAAAATACTAATATCTTTCTCTTGAAAAATGGAGCCAGAGGCAGGGATTCAGGAGAGTGTTGCATATTGTCTCAAGGGAAACTGATCTTCACAGGAGCTGTCAGAAAACATCTAAAAGTATCAACCAAGGACTGCTCAGAGCTAAGGAACTAGGCTGGCCTAGAAGTAATCTGGTCAGAGAACTGAACCTCACTCAATCACCCCAAGAGAGATTACACTTGGAGTTACAATTTATTGAAGAGATTACAACAAATACAATGTTACAGAGAAAAGTGGTTTTAACCCCCAGCATCAGAGTACAGCCTGGCACCTGTTGGTCAGAGACATTGTACGGTCCTGGGGAAGTTCTGATCCTCCTCTGGATCCATCAAATGGTGGTGTTCCTATGCCCCAAGGCAAAGATTTATACATGCTAAGGTTCAGGTGGGAATGCTCAGTACCTCCCCCAGGTAGGGGAGCTTCACAATGGACCATGTAACACTGAATCCTGAGGTATTTTGGGAATCCTTGATGGTCTAAGTCATTGCAGCTGCCTGCTCTGCTGGAGCCATTGAGCCCACCAGGGCCCATGAGCAGAGATGAGCCCTCAGGCTGGGTGTAAGTGTTCTGGTGCTTCCCCAGAGGGGAGCTATCACAGCTGAGCTATTGGCCAAGAAACATTAGCCTGCCTTGCAGGGTGTGCCTCTTTATCTCCTTCATTTATGATCCAGCTTGTAGCCTGAGGTGCCGGCTGCACTGGGCAGCTCCTGCAAGTGGCCCAGCATTTACGGTACATTATTTCATCAGAAATGGTGCAGAGGGGAGTGAAATACACAGTTTGGTTACCCCCACACAGTGCTGAACTGGCACTTGCCCCTATTGCCAGGACAGGAACAGCCTGTCACCCTTTTCTCACAGGGTGTCAGCATAGTCCATCGAGTCAACAGTGCCAAGTGCACATTTAAATCATGCAGAAATTAGACAGACAATGAGGGCAAGATGGTTTTAACACAGGAAATCGATGGTGCTTGGATTAGACATGAGCTCTTCATGGTGAACAGTAACTAGTGAAAGATGAACTGATTGCCATTGCAGTTGTTGAGAGTATTAATGCTAAAGAGATATTTGTTTCAAAAACTTCGACATGCAAAAAAAGCAAGAGAAAAAAAAACAAACCACCAAATCACCTGCTGCTCAGTTCTCCTGAAGTTAAAAGCCAGTAGCTAAAATTTTTAAATCTTTTGCACCAACATTTCATTAGCAAATGTCTCTGAGCCATTGATAAGACTAACAATTTTAACTTCAAATACCACACTACTTTTCTACTGATTGATTTCTGGATAATGTAAAAGCCTGACAGAGAGAGAGTGCCAGGTAAAATAGCTGAGCCAAGGTGCTGCTACAGCTCTGAGAACCTGAGGCTGAGATTAAGAAAAGAAAAAGTGCACATGAAAGTGAGAACACATAGGAAAATTAGAAATGCAGCTTTCAGTTTTAAAGAACACAAGCCTTGTTTCTGGCCCCAGCATTTTTGCTTTCTTTCCTGGGACACCCAGAGGTAGCCCTGACACAGCCAAATTTCTTTTAATTCTAGAAGGCGCCTTGTAAACATTAAAATTTGAAGAGGTTTAAAACTTTAAAAACTATTTGTGTGAAGTTTGTTCTCTGTTGGGATCTCGCTGGGGAAAAGATCTGCTTAATAAATTAGAAAGGATCTGTTCCAAGATACGTTTAAAGACATTGTTGGGTTGGGTTTTTTTGTGGGTTTTTTGTTTGTTTGTTTATTTGTTGTTTGTTTGTTTTTAAATACCATATATCATTGACAAAAGAGTAAATAGCAGTAGGAGGCTTCTCCTTGATTTTAGTCTTCTCAGATTTCCCTGTTTTAGGAGAGCAGAGGAACCATTTATCTCCAGGAGCCCTGTGCCCTGGCACCTATGGTTCTATGAGTGTAGTTTATTAACCTAGAGATGCAGGACAAGTTATTGTGCTGGTTGAACAAATGAATATAGAAAAACCCTAAAGTGGTTGTAAAGTACTACAAAGAGAATCATTGCATAGACTAAGGAATTACATCATCCACTAGCAATAGGTAACAAATTGGATGTAAATACATAGGAAATGTGGTTTTGAATATAAATACATATTTATATTTAACAAGGAAACTGTTATATACATAGCAGAGAAATTACTATTTTTCTAATAAGAGAACCAAGCTCAGAGCCTACAGGAAGTTTATTTTGTGTAGAGTTTTCATACTGTTAAATATACTGTGAGAGTAGAAGAACAATCACATTTCACAGGAGGGGTCCAAGCCAGCAGGTTGGTTCTGTGCTCACACTGCCTAAGTGTCTATAGTTGGGGCATGCAAATGCTATAAAAATTTGTTAGAGTTTTAAAAGGCTTGATGAATGAAAATGAAAAAAGCTACAGAAAATCAAACTCAACCTGCATATGTTTCCCATAAACTTGTTGATAAAAGCCATTTCTGGCAAAGCTGAAGAAAAATGTTTCTGCCTGGTTCAGGCAATCCGTGGAGAATTCAACACTGAAACTGAACTCCAGATATTTAATTGGGGTCCTAAATTAGCACAGAAGCAGCAAGAGAAAATATTTGAATTTCATATCATGTTTGAAGCACCTAAATTGTTGTTTTGATACCTGGGTGACGGACACAGCTGTCACTCTGGTGAGCTGGGAGTGATGAAGGACCACATCTTTCTCTGTCACTGCACTGGCAAGAGCCAGGGTGATCATTTGTAGAACAAGTACAGGGAGCCAGGGAGCTTGGACAATTAGTTTTCCTTCTCATGGGTCCTGGCATCATCCCTCAATGCACCCACAAAACAATCTGACTGCAAGAATGCCCAAACTATTAACATTCAGGTAGTTTTTAAAATCTCAGGTTAACCATCATCCCCTCTTGCATTTTATTTGTATTGAATTTAAGTGGAGTTTTCTGTCTTTCTTAGCCTTTTCCTTTTGTGTTTTCCTTTTTTCTATTTCAAACTTAACAAAGACAGGCCAGTTATTCATGGCATCTGATTAATACAAGTGTTTACAGGGACAGACCCTGCTGCAGCTTGTAGAGAATGTGTGATGAATAAAGAGCCTATCTTTAAAACTTGAATGAATCTGAAACTAAAAAGAAAACTTTTTCCAAAGAAATTTTACTTTTTAAACTTGTCTATTTAACTTTCACCAGAACTTATATAGGTCTCTGGCAACAGAGGAGGGTGGAAGGTGGTTGATGTCGCTGTGACAGGTTGTCCAGATCCACGAGAACCTTTGGATCTGATCTTGCATTGCTCAAATTGATTCCCTCTTGAGGTAAGGGGACAGGATTTTATTTTGTGTTCTATTTTCTTTTTTTCAGTTTCCTTATTTTCTGGTACAAAGAATATGATCTAATCTTTTCACATTTCTGAGAAGTTTCCTTTTTTCTAGGTGTTCCTATCTGCTCCAGCATTATGTACTTATGCCAGCTCGAAACATTACTATGTAAACTTGCAATACCATTTTAAACTGTGGTTTCAGTTCTATGAAACACTCAAGTGTTGAAATGCTTTCCCACACAGCAATACCTTAACGTGCTAATAGCCAACCACTCGTGTTAGAACTTCCTTCACTGAACACTAGTTGCCAAACCAACCAACCCAGAAAAGTAATTTTTGCTAAGGCAATAAATTGCTTTTCACCTTGCTCTTATAATACATCTAAAAAGCAGAGGTAAAGAATGGCAATAAAATGACATTTTCCACAGTATTTCATGAAATTTATGCTGATAAATTTTAACTCTGAAATTTCAAGATGTCTGAAATTTTTCATTAAATTAAACTGACAGTACTGTATGTTCACTTGGAGTGGCCAAAATCAGAAAGTGTTTCTGAAAGGTACTATTTAATTTATTTTCTTCTATTCTAAAATTCCAATTTCTCTTTATGGAACGGACTTCAATTAAAAGTCTATCTCCTTTCCTAATAATAATAAAAAAAACCAACCCATCAAGTGCACTGAAAAATGCAGCCCCGAACCTTCTTGCTCAGTGATGAGATACATGATTTTTATTTGCCTAACATTCTCAGCAGGAATGGCTGGAGTCATTTAAAGATGGTGATCAATAAAATTCTGCTATCCACTTGGTTGTGAGGTGTCCCCCACCCAGGGAGGCAAAGATTTAGTTTCAGATAAGCATTGTTAAAGTGAAAGGCGTGGCTTTAAGCCCGGGAAATGCAAATTCTAAACCTCTGTCTCAGGGGCTGGTCCCTGTGAGCCCTGGAAGAGTTGCCCCACCCCAGACCCTGGTGTGGTGCCAGCCCCAGAGTTCTGATTGGGGTTGAGCTCCTGGGGTTTCTCCCTTGCTGTGTTCCTAGTGGCCCCTGACCCTGAACTCCATCCTGGTTCTGTCCCTCAAAACCTCTCACCCTGCCTCTGTTCGGGGCTTTCTGTCTCTGGATCAGAGTTTGTTCCTGTGCTGAATAAATGGTTTCAGGAGCAGAAGCCCGTCTCGTTGGTGTCTTGTGCCTGTCACTGCTAACTGTAGCTTCTCTGGACATGATCCTGCAGCTGCTGAATGCAACATATGGTGCTGGAAGGAATTAGGATGTGGAAATTAGAATTTTCCAGAAATTAGAATTTACCAGAAATTAGAATTTACCAGAAATTTAGAATGAGAACAAAAATGAAACCATAAAAACGCCAAGTTTTGTATCTCAAACTCACAAGCCCAGAGAGAAAGAAAAGCATTCACAAGGAAATCACCATGCAAAGTCCCCTTGTCTCAGATTTACTTTGTGACACTGAAAAGATCAATTACTCTCTATCTCCAGCACACTTTGTCTCTTTCTACATTGTCCCTTCTTCAGTCAGTATCTCCTACCAGGTGCCACTCAAATAACGTTCTCCATCTTCTTTGGCAACTTCCTTCAGGAAATAGAAGTAGCTCACAGTAAAATACTAAGTCAAATAGTGCTTAAAGGATTTTGAGCCACAAAGGACATGAAACAACTGTCATCTCACTTGTGTGAGTCATGCTTAGGAAATCAATAGCACTCCACCAGAACAAAATAGATGCCACTGAAGAAGACACTTAGTGGTCCCCCTTTATCCTGCTCTTGCTGCTCATCAGTTAGTGATACAACCCCTGGCCCCACTTCTTTGTGCCCTTTTCAAGAGGGACACAAATCTAAAGACACTTTTGAGAGGCGTTGCTAGCTCTGCTTCAAAAAAAATCCAGGAAATTAATGTTTAGGGTAGATCTTGTTCGATTTATTAAATAGTTTCATTTTCTCCTCACACTGAATTTTTTAGAAGGGTGCAAAAGCATATGCTTTTGTTTGCTCCCTTTTCCAAGCAGAGCAGCTGAGTTCATTCACAGTCCACTCACTTGAAGCAAAAAGCCTGCTTCTTTTCATAGCTCTTTGTCTTGTTTTAAAGCCAATTGTTTGCTTCTGCCAACTTTTAATTGCACAGAAAACTTGACGTCTGTGACTGTGAAAGGAGGTTTTCTATCATTATGTCTGATGGCTGTTCTGCTCTGCTGGTGATTATTCATTCACCTCTGATGTTTGCGGCTCTTGGCGGCCGCTGCTACAAAACTTGCAGCAGTTCGGTGTTACCTCCTATTTGTCATTCACAGAATCATTTGTTTTCTGTTCTAGGAAAACATCAACATCTTAATGCAATTTATTCTTCTGATTAATGAGACAAGTAAACCCATACGTTTTTCTAGTTTACACCCATTTTATTCAATAAGCTTCAGTTGTAGGTATTCAAGAATATTTGAATTGATAGTACACCGTGAAATTTTATTCCTCATGTGGAAAAGAAAACATTTTAGCTGATTAGTCTCACTTTTTTCTATCATCTGCTACAGGAAGCAGAGATATTAGGGAAACAAATTTTGCAATAATCAAGTAAGCTTGGGAAAGCAGTATTTTGTTTTCCCATGTGTTCACTGTGACCCATGAGGAGGCAGCTGGTTTTTATCTGCCATGAGCAGTAGGTCTATCATTGGGGAATATAAATCCTGATGTCCTCTTTGTGAATCCCAAGACTATGCCCAAAACAGAGACTAAAATTCACATTTCCTAACTAGTCCATTTTGAAAGTCCATTTAGACAATTTAGTATTTTTCTATAAAGGCTTTGGAATTAAATTGTGTGAAGCAGGTCAGAATCAGTCCTGGTATTCACTGAGGCAGTGCCATGAACATCAGTGGATAGATATGTATTTCCAGATAGTGTATATACATTTGATCCACTCAGTACTGGTGAAAGGTATGAAACTGCATTTTAACTGGGATCCTGACTCTCTATGAGCTTGGATGATGGTTTGAAGCTGCAAGAGGCACCCATCACCCCACCTTCGGTTTTAGCAGACAGATTTTCACTTAAAAGGAAGATAATTTCTTTAAGCCTTAAAGACAGTGCTTTTTGCTTGAATTTTTAGCAGGAAGAACTTAACTGGCTCTTACTGAATAAGTAATGATTCAATACATCTTAATCAGAGTATACGTCCTTCAGAGACTGAAGGTCCTGGGAAATTTCACCGGCAGCCCACTTGTAACACCAGTTTGACAAAGTTCAGCACTTGTTTGGTGCTATAAAAACGTACATGCATTTCATCATCATCTCCCTTATGCTTTCTCTGAGGGACATAAAGTTACCAGCCCAGACCTTTCTGGTAAAAATAGGTATCAAATGTATAATTTCTCGCCGCAGTTATTCTTTACCACTTCTCTTCTTGCGTGGTCTGATATGGCTTGGGAATGGTTTATTCTGTGTCTCTACACAACTTACATAGACCTTGCCATTTTTCCATGACAATGGAAATACCCATTCAAGTGCAAACTCTATTGCAAAGCTTTTAGAATTAGTGGTTGAAAGGTAACTCAGTTTTCAATCATTTGTTTCTTTTGCTGTGAGTGGCAGAAGATGTCAGGGTACCATGGTCACCATCAACTTGAGTCCAAAGTGCTGCAATAGAATCTGAGAGCTTAGCAGCCCAAAACTTTCTCTGAAGAATATCCAGTTCCCTATAGTGAACAAAAAGCCTTGAGCTTCAGCTGGGGAGAGTAATAGATGTGATTCTGGGTGAAAATTTTCATCCTGTGAAATGTCCCTCAGGACTAATTCTGTGGGTACGAATAAGAGCCTTAAAAATACATTTTTTGCCGTGCAAGTGAATAATCTGTCACTGGCCTTCCATCAGCTTTACTGCTCTTAGTGGGCCTCATATGGGTCTTGCTGATATGCAGTGTAAGGTTCCGGTAACTTTGAGCGTAGTTTCCTAAAAGGCTGGATAATTTTGTGCAATCATTAACCACCTCTTGCTGCTTGGCACTCTAAAATAATAAGGGTAATTGAATATCACGCTTCTGGGTGTATGCTAATTGCCTGCAGGGCTCTGGAAGGATGTTTCATCCCTGTACACCACACAGCATAATTGGATAGGTAATAGGCATTATGGGAGCCTTCCACCTTCCTCAAGAATATCATTGCAGAAGGCAAAATGTCAAGTTAGATGAACAAATGATTTAATACAGTCTGGCAAGCCCTCTGCTCCTACGGTGCCGTGGTGAGCAACTGATTGCAGGATATGCACCTGCCATTGTGTAATGAGGTCCTGAGCATCCCAGGTCACTATTTTTAACCTGAAACACCAGCAAAAGCCCCAAACTTCTCAGCATGCTAATTTTTTTGGCAAACTCAATTTAAAGTAATGTTCAGTTGTGAATTAAAATGTATTTATGCTTAAATAAGAATCAGGAGTGACTATTCCTGGTTTTATAAACACACCATCCCCTGAATCCCTTTAAATCTTCTCTGTGTGCTGCTGAATGTCAGGTAATGAAGAGGCACAGTGTGAGTTCAATTAGTTTAAAATCTTATCATTGTAACTGGGCAGGACGAGCTGTATTATCTTGCCAAATAGGATTCAACACTTTGAGGTTATTTACTAATTTTTTATATTCTTCCAAATGCAATTAACTGCATAACGGTTAGAAGTTAATATTAACTAATTAACAGGGTTCCTATATAATTGTATGTGATAGCCCAAAAGAGTCCTTTGAGATTACTGGAAGGTAGGGAGGGGGATTGCTGCCATGAATACCAAATCTCCTTGGCAGACTGACTCACCTATAAATGATGCTCAGGTACAATTAGGAAAATGGCCCATGCTAAAGATAACTCTAGAGTACTGCCACACACGTGGCCTCAGCTTAGAGATGCAGAGTATCATTAAATCAGAATAACCTTGGTGAAATCAGGACTCTTGAAAAGCTGTCTGCAAGAATGACCTCACTACTTTCATCTGCCTTAAACAGCATTTCACTGACTTCAACAAATTTCTGTCTTCAAATTCTTTTTTTTTACTAGCAAAACATCCTTCCCTACAATTTCAGCTAACTGGGGCTGAAAACCTTTCATGTAACAAGGCATTTCCTCTAGGGCTGTTTACCAAGGACCCCTGCCCGTGTTTGCCAGCACACTGCTGCTTTGCTTTCTTCCCGTCACCTTTTCTTTCCCTTCAATATAGCTTCTTCCCAACAAAAGTAGGGACATTGAAGTGGTGCCCCTGGGCTGCTGCTCTGGCTTAAACAGCATTTCACTGACTTCAACAAATTTCTGTCTTCAAATTCTTTTTTTTTACTAGCAAAACATCCTTCCCTACAATTTCAGCTAACTGGGGCTGAAAACCTTTCATGTAACAAGGCATTTCCTCTAGGGCTGTTTACCAAGGACCCCTGCCCGTGTTTGCCAGCACACTGCTGCTTTGCTTTCTTCCCGTCACCTTTTCTTTCCCTTCAATATAGCTTCTTCCCAACAAAAGTAGGGACATTGAAGTGGTGCCCCTGGGCTGCTGCTCTGGCTGTTCTGTTTTCTTGCAGACAACAATGTGGAAGCCACATAAAATTGTATCACTGACCATCCAGTTGCTGAATTCAAGTCCCAGAGCACTGTTGCTATTCTGCCATTAGAAGTGCCACTGTTTATAGCAGCTGTAAACCCTGAATGCCTGTGCTTATCTCAGGTGCTGAGCTGCCTGATTAGCTAGAAGAGGCTGTTATGATCCTGACCAAATTTCTGACTTTGTGTTCATTGTGCATTAGCAGAGTACTGCTGTTATGATCAAACTTTGCTGGAGCAGGAATTCATTCAACGTTCCTGACTTTGGCTGTCTAGGGGGCCTGTGTTTCAGCAGGATGAGGATGAGGCTACATCAACAGACACTGATTTTTTGCAAGGACATTGAGCACCTCTGAGAGTCAGAAAGCATGTACTACCTAAATAAATTCAGAATAAACTAGAAATTAATGGGTTTTGATCAAAAAATTAGCTATAGGGTATGACAGGCAGATCAGATACCTTCCACATGATACCTGTAATACAAACAGGTTTGAACCAGGTGAGGGATGAGATGAAGCGAAATTTATTGTCAGAAAATTATTTCAGTTAAATATTCACTTTTCAGATACACTTTTATGTGAAGGTCCCCTGCTGTTTCTGCTGAATTCTGCTCTGCTTCTGTCCTTCACTATGGGACAGGGTTGTTATACACAATTAAACACATATCCAATCTGTGCACCAGAGACTGTGGCAGCTGTACCTCAACAGAGGGTGAAGAAAGAGCAGATGGATAGAAGGTGAAGTGCTGTCAGTCCATCGGGATTGAAGATGCCACAAAAATGCAAACAGGACCTATAGTTTATAAGAGAAAATCATGTCCTGACAGCCTGATGAAAGACTAATTCAGAAACCCTCATTCCCCCAAAACTTAAGATCAGCTAAGATTGATATGGCTGCACTGTCAAGTGCTTCAACTTTTTTGTCCTTTTTTATATATTTTTTTTTTAAATGAGAAACCAGACCAATCTAATCTGAATGAGGAAAGTCACCTTCCCTGGTGCTCCATTTCATTTTCCTCAAGCAATAGAAATGAAAATGATCAAAATGTTCAAAAACATGAGAAGAGGAATATTTTCATGAAGGTAGAAAAAAGCTTCAACAGTCCCATAAGAAAAACTTTAAAACTGTCACTCACATGCCTAAAAAATGAAGCCCTACAAAACAGGACGTTCAAACCCATGTGTGGGTGCTGCATTTTTTTCCCTCAAAGACCAAGAGGAACCGCAGTGACTTAAAAATTCATTTAATGCATAGCAAGGGAACACTTGAGAAGGGAAAGAGAGAGGGAAGACAGAGATGATGACAGGAGAGTCAAGTTAATTTGGAAGATATTTTCAGAAAAGAATATGAACATTACTCTGGAACTCCCAGCTCTGCACATTACTCAGTAACATAAGGTGCAGATGCACAGATCAACATTTAAACCCTTGTAATATTTTTGATAAAGTGTTGGTTTTAGCTTTATTCTGTACTTACTGTTTTTCACACTGTATCTGTTTCACATGCACTGGTCCCTATTTCTTACAGACCAGATGTTGCATATCTGAAGCAGTGCCAAGTCCCACGAGATCAATGAAACTTTTAACCTCAACCAGAAAGCAGGATATCAGTATGTTTTCATGTGTTAATCTTTGTGATCCCAAGCAAAGCAAACACCTGTGGCAGGGTATGAATTTCCCAATCCCAGTGGAAGTAACTCTTCACCTCATCTGTTCTAGCCCAGCCAGAAGCAATGAATTGTGTATCTGCTCCCCTCAGTTTACTGATCTGCCCTTTGTGTGTATATTACAGCAAAGATTTCCAGTCAGCCAGCTTGACATATTTCCATGAATCAACTATGAAATGATACAGCTAAAGGGCAGTATGCCAAGGAATGACCAATTCGAGCATGGCAAATATTCAGTGAAACAGAATATTTCAGAGTATGAGGGGCTCCCTTGGATTTTTCCATAAGCACTTCAGACATACTCAGCATTTGCATTCTCAAGATTTCCACCTGCTTTACAGCCATGCCTCCACAGCCAGCAGCAGGAGGAGCTCATCACACTGCCTGCTCTGTAGATAACTGAATAAATGGAACCTGCCCAAAAGTGTTAAAAAAAAAAATAAATTGTTTCTATGGATACATGTTTTTACACAGTTACAGAAAAGTAAAAGAAACAATGGAAATAAATCCTGCATTGCTGAGGTCAGTGACCTGAAATCTCCTGGAAGATGAGCAAGGATGGAGGAAGCTGGCTCTCACACCATGAGGTGCTTTGGGGACATGGAGCACTGGCACAGTCTAATGCACTGTCAAGTGAGATCAAGACAAAGGGTCTTCCAGGTGAATCTCTCAGGATCTTGCATCTTCCACAGCAAAGTGTTTTCCCTGCAAAGTGTTGGAGCTGCCTGAGGTGTCTTGTCAAGGATGTCCCCATTTGAGGGTTAACCACAGAAATGATGGGATATATGAGGCAAACTGTAGGGGAGGTTTGTCATTACGCAGAAACTTACAGATGTTATTATGGTAAATACTAGGATAAGAGAATGCAATTTTCTCTTGAAATACCTTGTGGGGAAGTAGAAGAAAATGCAGTTTAAGAAAATACGCCTGTTACAATATGGCTACGTGCAGGGTAAATGTCTGCTTTTTACCAAGTGCAAAAGCATTATGATACAGGATAGAAGGACAGGCCCATGGCAAAGACAAATTAATCAAATTACTTCCAGAGACAGTAGTGTTAGAGGAACTTCTGTGGATTCCCATATTTCCATACATATTTCATGTATGTCTTTCAGGCAGCAAGACACAGAACAAAATAAAACCACAAGAAATAGCCCATGTGTTTGGGCCCATGTGTGGACAGGAGATTTTGATGAGTATTTGGGGGACTTTTTATTAGGATTCTATAAACATCAGGGGCTGTAAATCTAGACCCCTTTTTTCTCCTACTTTCTTGGAGATGATAGGAATATTTTGACTAAACCACACCCAGACACACCTGGGTCTTCTCTCATAGCTTCTTCTCCTGGTGCATTTTGCCTCGCTTTTCCTGTCTCTCATTTCCTTTCCAGCCTGGTTTCTCCAGCCACCCTGTTTTTATATGTCTAAGGAGCAGTTTATCTTTGTGTTTTGCTCTGCCTGCCTGCCAGACAGGCGGTGGGGCAGTGTGGCAGCCAGGCAGGTGGCCTGGGCTCTCCGCTGCCCTCTGAAACACGCTGGCAGGCGGCTCAGCAGGATTTCGGCACAATGCCCCAAACACATTTTGTGATGACTCTCAAAACCTTGCTCATATAAGGAAGCTATTGTGTGGGGTTTTTTAAGCATCAGTCTGTCTCTGATTTTGTGCCCAGCTGCAAGAGGTGACACTGCTACAAACTCTGCTGAAGACTAATCCCCACAAGCCACGCTGTGCTCCCTACCATGGCTTTGCTCTGCTTTCCTCCCTTCCACTCCCCCTGAGGAGCCCCAGGCCAGGAGTCTGGGCTGTCAGAGTTCACACCACCACTGTGATGGGCCAGCCTGGGCCAAAAGTCCCGAAAAATTGTCCATAGTTCAGAGAGGCCAGTCTCTGCTGTAAGGCTGCCCTCAAACCTGATCCTTTGGCACATGGGCACTTCCCCACAGGAGGGCACGACCTGTCTGTGCACAGCAGAGCTCTCCCACATTGCCCTGAACTCCCACAGCAACCAAAAAGTCATCCCTCACCTTGACACCCACCTTCAGGTCACGACTTTGTATGTCCCATTTTTCACAAATGTATTTCCTGAGGGAATTCAGCCTAGTTCAGAATTCCCCCACCGTTGCACAAGCTGTTTGAGAGTGGCAGGTGAAGGCTGCTGGAATGGCTGCAAAGGCACATGTCCTTTCTCTTTCTTTTCCCCCCATACAGGTACCCTTGGTAGAAAACCAGCAGAAAACTGGTGTTTTCTACAACTGCTCTCCAACTTAGCAGATAGTTTTTCCCTTCAAATTATTATTTAAATGATTTTGCCATTTGGGGAAGAGAAGAAAAAAGGCAACAGGAAAATCAAATTCTTTTCATTATAAACCTATAGTATTTCTCCATTTCAAGTACACCTTTTGCTGGTGTCTTATATGGCCTGAGAATGGGAAGAAAGTCAACATTTCTCCTTTGGTGAAGCAGCACACAAACTTTCCTCTCCTTATTTTACTAGAAAACATTGTAAGTTGTTAAATAAAACAACAATTACACACACTTTTTTTTTTTTGCTTACAATGAATGACAGCTGAAGAAAGAGCTGACATCCAAAATCCCCCTTAGATTCTGGGGTGATGATGGTGGTGCCAGCATGGAGCATTTCCAAACCTTGTATACATCAGCTACCAGTCTGGGATTTACAACATTGTAGATTCCTTAGTGAGCTGAGGTTTCAGAGCACAAATATCACTTACTGGATGTCGGTCTCTTGATGCTGATGTGACATTTGCTCCCACTTCTCTCATTTCTTCTGAAACACCTGAGATTATGCTGGTATTTTTGGCATAATAGGTTTCTTCTAAGAATACTTGCTTTGGAAGCGAGCATAAAATCTGCAAGTTCCTTTACCAATATGTTCCAGGCCAGGCTGCAGCATGGTGGGATCAGGTCACCCAATTCCCCCCAGAATCAGAATGCAGAACAGAATTCAAGTTTCATTGGGCCAGAGAGGGAAAGCAGAGATGCTGATGATGGGATCTGGAGACCAGCATGCTCATGGTTGACAATGAGCCCAGCAGTGTCCTTCCTGCTCTCCAGGATGTTTTTGGCTTCTTACAGCTCTTCAACATAAATTTCTTTCACATGCTATATAGCTCTACATCTAGGGCCACATCCTGGGAGATGCAGCTGTGAAACATTTTGGGCAGAAAGGTGAATTAAGCCTACAGTCCCATTTTCTAGGCAAGTATTTGAAGCCATGAATAATTGCAGTGAGCACTATGGCTATCACCCTAAAAAACAAGCAGGAGTCAGCAAATTCATTACAAATAAGAGGTGTCTCCTCCAGGGATGATGCCACATACCCCAGGAATCTTGAGGTGTTTATCAGAAGTTCTCCCAAGCTAGGGACAGGCATCAGATTTGCCTCTGACCTCTGATTTTCTATTCAGTATCTCCAGGTGACTCCTCTGCCAGCATGCAGGTGCCATATAGGGGCTGTGACACCAAGCAATAGAGCTTCATCTGGTCCATAAAAGCCCTAAACCTTTTGTGGTTTGACAAAGTTTTTAGCTGGTAATTAAAAAAACCCAAAACATTAAGAATCTTCTTGGTGTCTGCTCTGTTGCTGGGCTATTACAACTGCAGGTCACAGGCTCAGAAATAAATGTTTGGGGAAAGAGATGGGGAAAAGGACTTTATGAGGCATTAGTTATAAACATGAGGACCCTTTCTCCTTTAAGTTATCCTCCATTACTTCTAGGTCTTTTATCTGTGCATTTTATATAAGCATCAGGATTTTTACAAATAAATCACCAGAATTACATTAGCACAAGCACCAGCAGAGCCACACAAGCAATGCTAATGTGATGACTGCTTCCACTTGGTTGTTTAAGTACCTAGAAGCAGCATTTGGTGCTCACAGGAGTTTTACATCTTCAGGCTCTGTGAGATGGACAGATGAGTGTAGGGGGCTCGTTTCCTTCTTTGTGCTGGTGGCCTCTGACCACAGCAGAGAACAAATGGAAATCAAAGCTAAGGAAGAGTTAAGAGAATGAAAATTATGTGGGAATGGCATGCACACTTCATTTAATAACTTAATAAACCAGAGGGTTTTTGAGGCAGCAGATAGCAAATAGGGATGGGGGTGGAAAGTTTGTCTCAAGGAAAGCAGGGGTTTAGAAGTGACATTTTAAACCTCTACACCTAAATGAAGGTTTGGAGCAGGGAGCTCTACTTTAAAGCAGAACAGAACTAGTGTAGCTCAGCTCCACGGCAATCCTGTTGGAGCTCCCAAGCTCTGCAAAGCATTTGCAGGTAAGACAGTGTTTAGGTTTGGGCTAAGGTTTTGTAAATTCCCAGTGGAGTTCATCAAGTGCTTAATAATTCTGTTATGTGTGTGCTTAATGGAGCACATGTTCTCAGATGGAAAAGGTGGAGAACAGATTAATTATGCTCTGACTCTTCCAGTATGAAAACTTGAGGATATGAAATGCACTGCAAAACAAACAAAATAATGTGGTTATTACTCCAGCATATAGCAGACTCGTGGAATTTCTTGCCAGAGGCTGCTGTGAACACTTGAAGCTTACACACATTGAAGGCAGCACAAGCATTGAACAGAGATATATTCTAGATTACTGAACAGAGAAATTACATCAGCTCTGGATATATCCTGAGATATAAATGCTCAGAGCCTGGGGGCAGCAAAGTACCTTTGATGTTTGTTTGCCCTGGTCTCATCCTGCCCTTGGCTTCTGCTTTCATCCATCTTTTGAGTGGGATGTGGGGCTGGGGGAACCCTCAGTGCAACCTCATGTCACTGCTCTGTGCAGCTGTGGCCTGTGGGAAAACAACTTTATTAGCCTCACTTTAGAAGGACTGATGGAAAAATCCTACTCAGGTGTAGGATCCAGATTCTTCAGTAGGGAGATTTCCATCTAATTGCTATATTTCTGCACATCTCTTGCAGGTGATTCAGAGCCATGCAGAATCCTCACATAATTTTGTGTTTCTCTCCCACTGAATAAAAGCACTATGAAGAAACACAGGTGAAAAGAAGCAGCTGTGGCACAAAAGTATGCATAGCATTGCTCTGTTTCTTGGCAAGTCTGGAATGAACAGTTACCAAGATAGTGTACAGAAGCCCATGGAGAAAAATATTCCACAAGTCAAAGAATTTTCCTCAAAATTTCTGTAGTATGAATTGTTTCAAATGGGAGGAGTAGCAGGGGCAGAAAGTAAGTCAAAAAGTACAGGAGTAAATGTGTAGACTAGAGAAAAATTATGTTCATGCAAAATTCAACAGCAATATTGCTGAAAAGTACAGACTCTCACCAAGAGACTGCAGAACTTAGCTGCATTTCCAGCCACTATGTATCTGACATGTACACCTCCATCATTTTAATTTGCAGTCTTGAAAACCCTGATCTTGGGTAGGCTTGCTCTTCGTTTTATTTGTGTTCCAGGGAGGCATGCGGCACATGAACACAGATGCTCAGAAAATTCTGTTGGTGTACACAACAGATGTTATCAGATATTGTTTGCATAAAGAAGTTCCAACACTTATTACCATCCAATATCTTGAAAAATGAAGTGATTTCAGTTTTTCCACCTCACACAGTTTGTTTGAGTCACAGAGTCATGTTAGGAAAGTGTCCTCAGCCTCAAACTCACAGCATTTTCTGGAGACACTTTAGTTGCAGCAATGAACCAATTTTTAATTTGTTTCATCAAATCTCACAGTGGAGAATGCAACTAAAAGCCCTTGGGCATCAAGTGTAAAGTATTCAACTTGAAATCCTCATGGCTGTTCTGGTACTTAAATTTCCACAAGCTGTGTGTATTTTGTTAGATCAATTTGTATCTCAAGGATGTGTGACCAGAGTGGAGCCTTCCAGAGCACAGGAGGTGAATCAGCCGATCACCTGCCCAAGGCCACTGCTGAAAAAAGGGAGGAAAGGTACATTGATGTGTATAGGTATGTTTTCTCTTTGACAAATTTTTCTAAATCATTTTCTCTCCTGCCTTGCCAAATGAAAAGCAGGTTCAGCAGGGTAACAGCAGATTCTGGTAATTACTGTATTTCTCATCAATGTTTGTTTTATAGATGTGGGGGTTTTAACAAAAATATTACCACAGTGAACCTTGGATCTTCATAACAACACAAAAACATAAGTTTCAAACATAGTTTTATATTATCTGCGCTATCCAAGAATATAGTTTAATCACAAATATAAGACAGTTATAAGTATATAATATAGACAGTTGAGTAAAAAGAAGATAACTGTTCTATGTTTAGTAATACCCCAATAAACCAGACTTAAAAGGACAGAAATTACGCTATTAATATAATTTCCATCAATTTCTGATACAATTCTTTGGGGTGGGTTCTTTTAAAGTCAGAGGGGCACTGAAGGATACCTTGAAATTACAGCTATTCAGGAAAGCAAAATAAAACCGTGTTTACAGCTAAAATTAAGTTACTGATTTTAGCTCCATAAGCAGGAATACACAAATGGCAGAGCTCAGCATTTTCTAAAGTGTACTCAAGTCATGTTCCCAGCAATCAAGAGAGATCTAATCAGATTTTTTTCCTCTCAAAAATAATGTCCTGGCAGATTTTGTTAAATAGCTTGCCAGGCTTTGCTGTTCCCAAGGGTGTTGCGTGCTTATGGTGATTGCTGGGTGCCGAGATGTGTTTGTGCCTCCCTGCTGCATTTCCTGGGTCCCCTGCATCCTGTGTCTGCTGACAGCAGACTGCTCATTTCTTCAGTTCACACATTTTCCTACTCCTGTTTCTCCATCTTCCTCTGCTGGGCTAGTATATCTAGTTATTGCCTTACAAGACATTTTATGGTCCTATGCATGAAAATTGCTGCAAAACAAGGAATTTATTTTACCATATAGGAAGAATGGAAGACTTCAGAAATTAAGAGCAGCACTTTCTGCTTTAGTTGCCCATAGCTGAATAGATAAATTAAGCTTAATTAAAAAAACAAAAACCAAACAAACTGAAACCACCCCACAAACGAGATTTTCAGTGGTTCTGAGAACACCCTGTTATGATTACTTACATTATTCTTTGAAGAAGGCACTTGGATGGAAAGTGCCACAAGGCACAAAAAAAACCTGCACTGAGTCTGGCTAAAGATGACAGCATCTGTTCATGCATCCTTGTTCCAGGTGAGCAAGACATCTCAGGTGGGAAGGAGGCATGATCAGGCTCCGGGTTCTTATTGCTAGACCCTGAGCTGCCTGTGAGTGCCAACAAACTGCAATGTGGCAGGAAAGTATGTGGGAGCCATGGACAAGTAAGTGAAATTTAAGGTGGTCATTTAGACTGTATTAACCTGGAGTTCCAAAGTACCTGAAATACTGTCTGATCAAGTGCTCACAGCACCCCCACAGCCACTGTGAGTGGAGGCACTGGGAACAGCAGTTCTCCCAATTAGCTACTGGCAGGGGACTGAGGTTAAGCATCCTTTGTGTCATGTTAAGAAACAGAATAACTCAAGTAGAGAGATTAAATAATCCATTTCACCTGTAGAGTCTGGCTGGTGTCAGGGCCACTGTTACCATGTGAGGATTTCCCTTTCTGGCTCTGGCTGTAAGCACAGGTGTTGCAGGATAGGAGACTTCTGAGAGGCTTGCCTGTTTCAGCAAGACACATGGGAAGAGAAAGACTCCATCAAGATGTGGTTTTGTTTAGACTTCCATCTGGAGCTATAATTTAAGCATGTTTTAAGTGGTGCCCTTCCCATTAGCTCTTCCAAAGCATAGCCTCATTGATCCTATTTCCGAGCCACACATCTCTACACGAAGGATTTATGTGACTGGCAAACCACAGGGCACCAGCAACCACTTCTGTGCTCATGAAGCTTCACCAGCCTGAGTGCACTGCATGAGTTAATTGCCCACGAGAAGGTATCCAACTGTTCTGTGTTCTTGAAAGCATACCCTTCCACATTTCTTTTTTTATTAAGCTAAACATTGCAAACTGCATTTTAAGCCTAAACACAGCCTTTCATTCTTAACCTCTGTGTTTATGCATTTTATTGAATTTTTGAAGATTGGATTAATTTTCAGCATTTGATTTGCTGCAGTGACTTTGGGCTTTCTGCCCAACTTAACCATGGCTGCTACTCTTGGATGATGGCCTGACCATTAATTATTTCCCTGCTGAAACTGCATTACCACAAAATAAATTTTGTTATAATGACATTACGTAAAGGCCACAAAAACCTGTCCAGCATTAGAAATTTCTTCTTGGAAGCTTTTCTTTTATGTTTTTTCCTCACATTATCTAAATCAAGAATGAGGTATCATTTAATATTTTACCAACTTATGAATAAACAGGCCTTCTATTTACCTTGATGTAAATATTACAACATCAGCATTGAAGTAATTATCAAATCACAGACATTATCCTGCAATCTTTATAAATTCAATCTCCCCAGTCAGACAACACATTTAAGCACAAAAAGATTGAATCATGTCAGATTGAGTTAGTTACCATCTTTAGTTTACAGGGTATAACAGTTCTTACTCCATAAGACACGTCTCAGTATGTAAAAAGGGTTTGATAAAATACTCATTACTCATTCTTACAAATATGGATATTTTTAAGCCACCAAATTACAAAGTAAACCATCTAGGACTCTAATGAAAGACCTTGAGGTGAAAGGAAGAGCAAGAGGAAAATATGTATAATTAAGAATGAGCACCCCATAGATTCACTGTTAGCACAACTGAAGTGCCAACAACATGTATTTTGGTTACTTGTAGCAAAATCCTGCAATTATGCTGATATATGATAATGTCATTGCCCTTGAAAATACTGCTTTCCTCTAATAATTTAGGAAGGAGATCAATGATGAAGTCATGTGGTTTGGTCTTGCTGTTGGTGATATCACTCTGTTGCTGAAAAATATAAAAATTATTAATTCCTTTCCACTTCTACCATCTGAGCAGTCCATTTCCCTCTCTCTTATATTCATGTGGAAAATAAACCACAATTTTTTTCCAGTAGAATACTTTTTAAAAAACATCTGCAGAGGTGATTTACCACTGAGAATGTAAACAGAGTTGGAGACACTCAGCTATCCTTTGCTGCATTAATCCAATTCCATTTTACTTAACAGCAGCCTGATGTTCATTATCTTTCCAGAAGGTAACTCTTGCTTGCCAAAGATATGCTTTTCCAGTAGTTATTATTCTTCTAAGTATTTTCTCATTATTTTCTGCTGCACGGTGTGTTTTTTTAAAGAATAATTTTTTTGTAACTTCATCATTTGTTTGAAGCATCTCACTGCAACTTAATTATGAAGAATAAAAGAAGCAACAGATGTAATACAGCAAATGTCTTTGGCTACTTTAGATTTTTTTCCCCTCAATTACAGACCAGTAAATTCAGTGGGTTTTATAGATTAGAGCTTAAAAAGCCCATCATGATAGGTAATGGAATATCTGACTTTTTGCATTCTTGTTTCAAATAGGGATTTTTATCACCTGCTCCTAGACAATCTACAGACTTTTTTCTTTACCATTGCCCAAGTGGGCTTGACTGATAGCCTCAAACTTTAATTTCATTCCAGAGCAGAGAGACTGTTTTGCACATGATTTTGTGCAGCACATACAACTCAGCTGCCAGGTTTGAGACTTTTCAACCATGGAGAACAGCCTGATATCAAACCTGCAGCCAGAGCTTCGTTGTGCTTGATGCTGTACTGAGGAAAGATCATACATTTTCAACATAAGCAAAGGGACCAAAGTTCAAAGTGTAAAATAGCAAGTAAGGAGTAAGGGAGAAAGGAAGGCATTTGACAGCCACACCAGTTTCCTTTCATCAGCTTGCAGAAGATTGTCACTAGTACTTTTGAGATGTCCAGAGGAAAAATATTCACAAAATTATACCCCTCAAAGCTCAACCCATCCCTCAAGGGGCTGTGTTGGTTATAAAGTCACTTGTAAGAGAATTGCTTAGCTCCTTCAGGTAATAGCCCTGGAAAAGAATATATACTATTGTTTGGCCTTATAATGACATTGAGACATTATAACTACCTGGAGTTGTAAATCAAGCAGCAAATTCTACTTTATTCTTTAATTTAATGGAGGTGAAAACATGGCTCTAACAGGGCAGAGAAAACTGATTCTCACAGCATCACAGCAGTTTTCCCCAACTGATGCTCTTCTGTGATGAGTTATCAAAATATTTTTACCTGGTTTCCATTATTATGGGCTTCTTGGGCCCCCTCCAAAATAACCATTACTGTCTATCTGATTCTAATTCTTTTTAGAGGAGCTGTTTTTCTCTAAATTTTGTAGTGCTTTAGGACTAAAGTAGCAAGGAAATATAGAAGTACATAAACAAGAGCCTGTCTTGATCCTTTCATCCAAATTACATCAAGAGGCTAGCCTGTGGAAAGAGCTAATGATCCAATCAGTGTAAGAAACACATTACAAATTTGAATTCTAATACATGATGTCTAGATGCAGATTTATCAAATGTAATTATACATTTGAAGAAATTATATATTTTATATGATTTGTTTTTCTGTTGCTGTAGTCTCTCGCAATGATCCCTTTAGCATTTAAGTTCCTAGCTGAATTCCACAGAAAAGGTTTTGAATGAATGTTGCTTGACAGAGTGTCCATCACTGACAAAGGCAGGAAGGCAGCAGTGAGGGCAAAAAAGGATTCTACAAATAGGTACAAATGTACTCAAGCCCCTGGGATCCTCCTGGGATCTCTTTGCATTCTTTGTTAACATGATGTTGGCAAGTTCCTTTCATGCAGTTCATGAGCTAATGCAACCTCTATGATATGTGCTCCCAAGCAGTTCAGCAGAGAAGCAAACCGAAGTGGCAGTAAGCAATGAACAACAACCCCTTGCTGAAATGACAGTAAATAATGAATTAACAGCCTGCTAGGGCATCCTTGAATCTGTGACTCCTGTGTCTTATGAATTCCTGCCCTACAAATGAAACATCAGTCTGCCTCTGTTGCCAATAGAATTAGGAAGCAGCCAATACAGACTGGTTACCTGTGGAACAAGACTCAAATCTACAAGTATTTGTCCCAGCATTTATTACAGTTTGCATCTGGAGGAAAGGGCTGTCTGTCAGGGATGCTTGAAAACACATTTTAAGCTTGTGGTTTCAAATAAACCTCAGCAGAAATTTAAAATTTAGGTGAATTGTACTCCCTGCCTCTTACGCCATTCTCCTCTCAGTTCTTGATTTTGAGGAGAACATGGTAGCAAAAGCTCACCAATTTTACTTTAAACTCAGTCAAAATGAGGTAACTCCTGAGCAGGCAGCTGTAGCTCTGCACATCTACATGTGAGCCCAACAGCCAGACAGGAGCACTCACACACTCCCTCTGCTTTCTGCACTGGGCTAGGAGAAGAAACACCTGTTTTTTTCTTTGAACATACCAGAGGTGCCATATGATCCACGCACCTTTGCTGTGCTGTTTTTTGAGATTTCCTATCAAACTGACACAGCACACCAGACAAGACATGGGCTGTTGCCATTAAAGTGGCTGGTTCCACTTCTATATAGAAATATTGGTCATGACCCTTTTTTCTATTTGTGAAATTGGGAAACAAAGACACATGACAAAATGGGCTGCTGGAATAGTAATCTTGTCTTTATTTAAAGGAGAACTTTTCTCATCCATTTTCTAAACAGGCAGTGTTATTTGAAAAAGTCAGAAATGAAGTCATGATCAAAACCACACATAGAATAACTTAAACATTTTTCTTTTCAAGATGATTGAAGTACAGGATAAATAAAATATATTATTTTGGACATTCTCCATAAACATTTCATAGCTAACAGTTTCTGCATTAAGTATTCAGAAAATCAGTATTTCATACTTAAACTGACTGCATCTTTAGAGGAATAAGTTGGCTGGAAAAAAAAAAAAAAGAGATTTCACTGAAGAACAAACCTATAGAAACTATGTTTCTTAATGTTTATGCATCCTTAATCCTCTCTTGAACTGAACCTACAGCAAATTGTTTTCATCTGAGTGGGACTGGAAGCTGTTGATGCCACTGCTTAGTTTAGCTGAGTTTAACTGAGGGACCAAGCAACAATGGAAAACATTAGGGATCATCCACAAAGCTAATGCTGAGTCTAAGCTCCTGAGAAACCATCCTCTGCAGAGTTGCTCTCTGCTCCTATAGAGGAATGTACCCATTCAGCTCAGAGATAGCCCAGCATTAGATTCAATCAGCTAAACCTAACACACACCCACTGCTTGCACAAGGACAGGCTTTTGCTGTACTGGAGATATTAGTCTATCTAGAGATAGAGCCCAGAGGCTGTGGTGCCAGTTGTGCACATTGCTTACCACACAATTCCTACAGGTCCTGTCTTAACCCAGTGGTTACTGCTCAGATTGACTCAGCACCTAAAGGAGCCCCTGTACAGCACTGCATGGACCAGAGGAGCAAAACTCACAGCCTAGGATAATATAACAAACAGTGCTCCTGCCCCCACAACAAAGAAAGGCTGCTACAGTTGGAGCTGTGTCCCTCTTCATGCCACACCCCAGCATAACCCCAGTGTCATAAAAGAATATAGCCGAAGCTCATAATATTTAACATTAACTAGATGGACAAAGAGCAAATCTTAGCTCATTGCATTAGACTTTAGCATTTTGTTTTTAAACACTGAGCTGAAGAACTAATTTCCTTTTGGTCTTTCTCATTAATATCACTTGTCTACTAATTTATTACAAAACACTGCAACAATCTAATGTCCATTTAAAACAACTGAGCAGCTTTGATGATGATCTCCATCCTAACCTGAACCTTAGTCCAGTCAATCTTCGTATTTTTTTCTCTATTTCACCTCACATCTTATTTAGTGTCTACCCTAAAACCTCAGTTCCTACAGGCAAGTAGTTAAAAGAAAATCTTGCTTCACTTTGCAGAGTTTCTAGGTCTCATAATTGCACCAAAAGGCTTGAAAACAGGAATCATGTCAGCTTAAAGAAAGCAAATAAAAAACACTCTAAGGCACTTTTTAAACAAAATTCTCATCACTTTTACAAGAAATTTATCATCTGAAGATAAGAGGTGGTTGCCTGAGTCACAGAAATTTCTAAGTCCTTGGGCTTCAAATGTGAGGATTCCTCTTCAGCTCCCTTTTCCTCTTGTACTTTTCTACTCTTGTATTTGGTATGAGGAACGAAGATGCCCAAATTTCTGGTAGAAATCATCTTCAGCACGATTCAGAGCTTCCTCATCTATGTAGACAGCTGGTCTCCGGGCAGCCAAGAAGTACTGCACTTTCCGCAGGCTCCATCCCGCCACGTACTTCAGCCAGCCACTGACAGCGGCTGTGGACCTGCCAACACCAGCATTGCAATGAACATAGACAGTGTGTCCGTTCTGCAGCAGCCCGTGCAGGAGGCAGACAGCTTGTGGCAACATCTGTATTCTTCCTAAGGTCAAAAACAAGGCACGTTCATTTGCACTGGACAGCCAGTTCATGGCTGAGATTCTGCCTGTACAGCCTGATGAACCATGAAATATAATGGCAAACCTGACATATTCCACTTTTTGCTTTCTTTTCTCAAATGACCTTCTAGGCTAACCTGTTTGGTTTTTTCCTTGCAATATAGAATCAGATCACACAAAACTGTAAAATGCTCCAAGTCTCTAAATATACATTCTGATAACATCAGATGTGTGTGGCATATTCATTTTCAAAGGAACTGAGACAAGGCAGCACATTACAGAGAACAGCATAACTTACATAGAGTTAGAGTTAGCAAGCCAAAAATTAAATTATAATTTAATTTAAATTTTAATTAAAAATTAATTTATTTTTTTTTTTAATGAGGTTTATGAAGGTACCCACATACTGCTGTTTTCCAAAACATTGTAATGAAGGTCATCAATTCAATAAGTGAACGGAGAGCAGAAGATCATTTTATTGTACAACTTAAAATTTCGTTGTGTACTCAGCATACAGTTAAACAACACAGAATAGCCTTTCTCACTCCTAAAGGGATGAATATACCATATTTTCTGGTACTTTTCTTCTGGCTATCCTAGGAACCAGAGCTGCAAACAACAGAGCCCAGCTTTTCCTCATGACACATATGAGCACTGACATTAAGCCCTTTCAAATCCCTGTTTTAAGGTCTACTGTCCTCCCTCATGTCCTATTACTGATACAACAGTTACCTACTTGTGGTATTTCACTGTGCTGAAAGCACTCTCTTCTGCTGGCAGGCTGCTCACTTCAAAACACACTCACTTTCTAACCTTCTGGTTGGAAACAAGTCTTTGAACTGAGCATTCCAACCAAGGACTTAAAAGTATGAGTAATTGATGTTATAGCTCAGGTGCTATGAGTATTTTCAATTAATTGCAAACTATTATATAAATGTCTCTATGGAGTTTCATCAGACTGAGATACTACAGTTCAGAAAAAAATGTTTGTTGGGAAGGGAACAGCAGACACACAGCACTGTCTCTCCATTTTTAATCAGCAAAGGCGGTAAGCTACCCTACTCTGCAAACTTACAGTCTTCCACCTACACAGAATATTTTCATTATATAGGCTGAACTCGAGCTGAAAGCAAAAACAGTGAAGCAGTTATTGATGTCAGATGACTTTAAACTCAAATACACATAATATTGCCAGACACAAAGTACTTCAGATGGCCTCTCTGCCATCTGAAATGAATAATTTGTTAAAGACAGCACACAAAGAAACTATACTTTTTGTGACTGCTATATTTTCATGCAAAATGTACACAGAACTCCTGCCCCCCAACTGTCAAGAAAGTGGCAGATTAGTAACTCAGTGTTTGTTGCTGTTAATTTACTGCAAGAGTGACATGAGCATTACCTTCAGTGCTCATGTCTGCAGTTGGCAGCCAGACATAGGCAAGACCTTCTTCCTTATACAGTTTCATGAGGATTTCGGGGCTCATGGGTTCTGGGTAGCGGTTGCAGCCCCAGGAATTTTGAACAATGTCAGATTCAGTCTGGAAGTTCATCACAGCTGTAATACCCAGCTCATGTTTCAGCTTGATGGTCACGTGCTCCAGCTGCCGAGGGCAACTTCCCAGCCAGATGTTGGGCAGAATCCTAGCGTTGAGAAAACATTGCAGTGGCATTGATTACAGTATCTTAAGGAAACTGCCAAGTTCGGCAGTGTTCCAGTTCCAAACCTGCTTGACATCAACACACAAACACTGTTAAGCACAGACTTTTCATGTCAGGCAGTAAGAAACTTCCTGTTTCATTACAACTGATTTTGTTACGGTTGAACTGGCGATGTCTGATGCTGGGAATCAAGCTCCTAGACTACCACAAAGAGCCAGATGAACTGGAAAAATTTCAGAGCATAATTATAGCACAGGTCTCCAAGTTCATTCATCACTAAGCTTGCAGTAGAAGTTTACTAATATCAGGGATTAGAATAAGAAAACTCAGAAGATTCATGCAATTTGCACACACACACACAAACAAACAACACCAAACCAAAACAAACCCCTAAAGAATTCACATAATCCAGATCTGCATTACTTTTGTAATAAGTCAAACATCAAGAAGTCTTCCAGCTCTTCAGCTACCACTATAATGAGGGAAGTAGGGAAAAAAGCATTTTGAACTACCCTTCTGTAATGAAACTTAAAAATCAGTAATTTTCTTCTAATTTTTCTCTGATCTCTTGGAATCTAGTGGGAATCAAATACAGAATTACAATACATGTATAGTTTCCCTCAAGGCTTGAAGGACCAGAAATTTTTCAGGAAAACAAGAGGTTTATGTAGGATGGGAAAGTATCAGAAACATGGTTGTATATCTCAATCAAACTTCAAGACTTCTACGGTTTTCCTATTGCTAATTATCATAAAACCGTTGTATACTTCAACAGATGTTGACATTATAAACTGAATATTAAGAAACTTGTTTTCAAATGAGGGGTTTCAATGTGCACATGCAATTAAATTGATGGTATCTACAATGGATTATTCAGATGCTCAAATTATTAGTGATCTACTTTAATTTCTTTATGCTTCCATTAACTTCAATTTTGAATGTGCAATCCACAAACTAAACAAATTATATTAAGGTTTAAAAAAAACTTTGCTAACCTTATTAACTGCAACAAATCTGCAACACTATTAACTGCAAAAAGTTAGCAAACACTATTAAATGCAAATCTACAACAAAAGCAAGATCCTCAAAAATAAAACGTCTGCCATGCATATCTTATGATCTTTCCTAACTTTAACCTCAGCAACAAATAAGGAAAGTTTTATGCTTTTTCAGGAGCTTATAAACCAATCTTAAATCATCAGGAAGCTATTTCCATTTTACTATCACAGTAATAAGTACCAGCACTTAATTAAGTCCTGTAGTTGACTGTAATTATTAAATCCTGCTGTATTAGTACTGCAATATTATCAAGAAGAAAAATTCAGATCCAGGAAGCAGTTATTATTATTGTTTCCAGTTTGTAAGCTGCATCCAAGCTGAGTTGCATACTAGCCACGTAAACACAGCCTATGGCCTTAACAGCCCCAGTTTCAATGGGACAAAACACTTGATCTCAATATATGGTAACCGAGACCAATGTAAACAAATATACTGCATAGCAAATAAACCTTTCAATCATGTGCCAACAGTGAGAGCACTTGAAAAGATTTGACTTAGTTGTTGTTTCACATACATGTTCAAGAATTGCCCCAAATCCAACCTAACCAGCTCCAGCATTCTCACTGATCAGAGGGATGGGCACACAACTGCTTCTCTGCCCCCCTTCCCATGTGCCAGCCCCACAGTAACTCCCATCCTAACCTGAGCGAGTGACCGCTGCCAGGATTCTGCCACAGGAACCTGCCGAGATGATGAGAGTATTTCAAGGTGGTGAATATGATCTACAGTGCCCTAACAGATGCTGACAAATGGCTGGAGATGAGCAATGCCCAGGAAACTCTATTCCCGGGACAGAGAAATTACAGTATCACTAACACCTTGTGACAATATGAGGATATTATTTCAAGAGCAAGAACATTAGTACCCTTCCTTCAAAGGCTTTCCTAGAGACTCATACATAAGTAATTGATGCTTTGTGAAACATCTAATGCACTAAATTACACCAATGGGAGAAAAAAACCCCTGTGTTTTCTAGGATTTGATTGAATAAAAAGTGACGAAAGCATTCCTGAGATAAATAAAATTCTCTTTATAAACTCTTGCTTACTGATAAACCAATGCTTTATTATTTTTTCCCCAATGATTTTTTAATGGGTGAACATCACAGCTCTGCTGTCTGCAAGACTCCTGGGATACAGACCATTTATTTTGTTCTTGCAGCCTAACAGGTCCTGTACATGATGAGACCTCCTGTATCAATACTAATTGAATTTACTGAACAATTGGAAGAGTTTACCAAATCTTTGTCACTGTCTTTCCCCAAAATTAACTGCCCTAATGGAGGCATTCAGAGAATGACCTAAAAGATGTATTTAGGACAGGCAATTCTTGTGAATTAATTTTATGATCAGGTCCTAAAGTTTAGCCTTTGAGAGGATCAAGATGTAGCCTTGACCTTGATCTACAAGCCCCTTATCTATCCAACTACAAATAATTGTAATTCTTGGTTTTTCTGGCCAGGGGTTAACCACCCTTTTACCCTGCAGAAAACAGTACTGCAGAGCTGTCCTATCAGCCAATTTATGTAAAAAGTTCTAGGATAATCCTACTGCATAGTACCTATATTTCTGTTTGGTTCTAGTTCAAACCTTACCTTTTTCTGACATCAGAAGGAAGGAATAAAAGGGGTATTTGTAGATGCGAGTACAGAGACTAATAGAGAGTTTAGCAGCTAGATTTTAAATATTGATATTTTTGATAACCCTACTGAGGGCTTCATTTTGCTGAGGATCAGGAAACATATCTATTGGACCAATTTAATTTTTACATCTCTTTCCTTAATGATATAAGTTTGAGTTTTCCTTTCAATGTGGCCCTTCTTTAAGTTGCCAAGGAACTCCAGTAGGTAGCTAGATTTTAGCCACAAGACTATTTAGGATCAGAAAGAGAGCTCTTTTATGTTCTCCTCTAAACTGTCAAGTTATAATGCTCTGAGCTCTCTGACAGCCACTGCTTTCCAGCTCACATGTGGGTGTATTCCAGCAGCAGATTATGTGATCCCTAAGCACATCAAAAAATATTAGGAAATTAATAGTGATCAATAGATCTTCAATCCTTTCAGCTGAACCCTTTTGACATGCCAAAAATACCAAAACAAGATGGTGTTTTATCAAAATTCTACTTGAAATTTTATTTTAATATAAAAATGGTACTTTGTCATTGTACATCTTTACTCTCTGCATCAAGGAAAATAAACCATGTTTGGCTCCAGAAAACAATTTAGTCAGACAGTTTATCAATGAAGAAATCACCTAGAGTGATTTAAACATCAACTATATTTAGCAATCTTCTGAGATTAAGACTTGTGAGTTGTCTAGAAGCCCTTTCTTTATAGGTACTTTCTGTCAGCTACTTTCAACCTGCCCTACACTTCAGTTCTCCACCAGTAGTATAGATAAAATATTTACCTGCTTTAAGAGGACTTTTAGGGGTCAAACAGATGAATTCATGTGAGAAACTTGAGGTTGTGGTAACAAGGACTAAATGGTAAGCAAATGTTATTTGTTTTATTTTTACAGAACCCACACTGAGGACTGATGTATTCAAAATATGCTTTTTGACTTTATAAACTGAGAAAGCCAACGATTATTTATCATTACCACAGAGTAAATATGGAATACCCTGCAAACACTTGTACACTTCTTTTCCAGCACACTTAGATTATTTCTAATGATCTAGACATATATTGTGTTGGTTGGCTTCCCCCCAGGACCCTGCACAGTCTAGATTAAAATATAACAATTCAGAGTGAACGCATCTAAAATAGCAAATGCATTCCATTTAATCAATGTGTATGCAAATGGTCTTCCCATCCCTAAGGAGAAAATGTGTCTGAGGCAATGAAAAATTAGCATTGTGAAACTTTTTTTTGATGGTGTGGACTAATTTTCAGGCACAAAGCATGACACACCATACCTCTCAATCTCAGTACAGTACAAAACCAGCCCAGCAACTGTAACTGTAGGGATTTGATTCCCAGAGAAGGTGACCTGACATAGGGGAAGACACCACATTACTGCATCAGGCAGTCAGCTCCTCCTCCTTGACACCAGTGTCTACTCTGCCTCTTCAGCAGCTCCTGTTTTACTTTTGCTAATAATCCTTCAGGACAAACAGACCCTAAATTGAAATTTCCTTAAAATGCTGAGTTGCAAGCTAGGATGACTCAGGTACTGCTTCCAGATCTGAGCAATCATCAGTGTCATAGGAGGAGGCATCTTAGAATCTACCCTAAAATTAATCAACCTTCTAAGAGTCACAGTTCTTATAGAAAAAGATTGGATTTGACACTTTAGAAACACATTTCCTCAGAGTATCTATCAGGTAGTGACAGATGTCCATTTATACTGATAGTTGCCAGCTTTAATCAAAAGAGAGGACTTTGCCAAACTAAGGAAAAATAGCAAGGTATTTGTCATTGGTTATTGGCAACAGTGATCCATCAATGATGCCATTTGTTTATACCAGTGATATTTTTGACCAAGGTCCAGTCTATTATTTTAAATGAAAAGTGATGGATTGAATCATCCCTCAGTGTTATGTCAAGGTGTAGCCTGGGTTAAAGCTTACACTCCACTAGACTTGTCTACACCAGGCTTCCTTTGATCCTGTTAAGCATATGATGATATAATACATATACTAATATATACATATAACAAAACAGAGCAATTTAGCTTCAACAACAAGCAAAATAATGATTACATTGATTGTCCTCCCTCAAGACTCTTATTTCCTAAAGGTATAGCATGCAACCACAGCTACATGGAACTTGAATCAAAACTTACTCTGCATTCTCAGAAGAGCAACATATATAATTCAGTCAATTTACCCCCAGAATTTTGTGTTGCTTCTAGGCATGCAGAGTGGTTTTTTTGCACTAATGTAGTGCTATTACCCTGGTACCACTACAAGTAGGCAGCCCAAAGGGAATATAGGCCTCAAGTAAAACTCAGTCACAGATGATTTTTGCAGCACTTGAACTACTAGAGACTGATTCAAATTACACTGCATTCCTATTTCCTCCCCTGATGGCACTGAAGTAGGAACTCATTCAGAATTCTTTTATAAGGTGGATTTTTAATGGAAAATTATGATCTGTCTGAACCAAAAGCTTCATAATTTTCAACTTTCAGCCAAATTTAAACTAGTTCAGAGACCAGATGTCTGTTCCTTGTCTCATTTGACACCAAAAAGAGATTTCCAGAAGTATTGCTTTGGGCATATTCAAAATGAGAATATAGGAAATCCTACCAGCTATAGCTGAGATGCTCTTTCATCTTTCCTGTATTTTCTGCCTTGTGACAAGGCACATCACTTTAAATGGCAATACCACTGGATTATGATGACCCAGAACTATCATCCTGCATGTGCTCCTTCTTTTGCCCGTGGCATCCTTCTAACAACATATAGCAGCTTATTCATAGGTCTGTGCGTGCCTTCCCTGAAGTACCAAATTAGACATCTCTCTGCCAGGCCTTCCTTGGTCTTTTCTCTGGACCTGTGACAGTGAGCACTTCCTAGAAATGAGATGAGGTTCCTGTACTTTCATCAGAGCAACGACAAAACATTATTGAGATTGTTATCTAATGCCCTGAAATGCATTCACAAACTGAGAAGTGTGTTCAAACAAGAACATTCAAATGACCAAATTCTGTTTTCCAGTGGAAGATGCGAGCATCTTTATTCTTTGATATGTAGAAAACACACTGATTACTATCCTCCCCTCAGAAAGAAATTTCTTTTGTCCAATATGAATAGTGCAGTCACAGGTCATAGAGACACATTTTAGTCTCCACAATGGACACAAAGAACAGATTATTTCCTTCCACTCTGTAAAATCCTTTTACTTATCTCTAAGTTACTAACACACTCCAACACAGCTTTGCATTCCTCACACATACACACACACACACACTCTTGTCATATATTCAAAGCATCTGATCACTCTTGTTTGCGTTTGGACTCTCTCTTTTTGAATATGTTATGCTCAGTACTGAAAAGAGTACATTTCTGAGAAGAACCAAAGATTACTTACTTCTTGTGCTTCAAAGGCTTTATCCCTCTTTATAGTTCCCTGGCAGTTCTTCTACAGCATGTCATTGCTGACCTATATTCAACACGGGATTCCTTTTTCAAGTTAAGATCTCTCCAAACAGATGAACCTACTCAAGGAGAGACCAAAGTTTGCCCAAACCATTATTAGTTTCAATTGCCAGTGGTGTCAAATTAAATTAAATGAATATGCAGCAAAGGAGCAGATGAGATTCGCAGTTGATTAATGCATCTCAGCAATATTTCTTGGAATAAATAATCTCACATGCACATCACTTGTTTTAAGATAACTATAATCAAATAGAAAGGGAAACGCTGCCTGCTTGTAGTGACACTTGGTGAAAGCATTGCTTTATAAAGAGGTCAAAGTGGAAACATGAACCTGTACCAAGAAGTGAACTGGAAATAACAGAAAATTTATAGTAATGGTCTAAAAATCACCGATCCTATTCCATGCACTCAAACTTTGAACTTTTTACTAATATTTTATTGTATCAAGAAAGATACAGAAAAATGAAAATATTCAAAATACAGTAGATTCCAGCTATTTCTTGTGAAAATACTTGCAAATGAGGGCAGACTAAGGATATACCATTCTTAAAATGGAATTTAAAAACTGTGTAAAGATAATATATATGAGAAGGGCAAACCAACTGGCTATAAAGAAAAGACATAAAGAATATCAAATTTCATATAGCTTCACTTATAAAGTAACTACCAAGAGATGAGAAAAATGGCAACATTTTTTAAATCTTTTTTTTTAATCTTGTGTCTTCCTCCACAATACGCAGATATCAGAACAGAAGAGTCCCTTTTTTGGTCTTGTACTGGAATTCTGGTTTCACCATAGTCTGTATAAACAAAGGACAGAAAGGTCTCTCAGCAAAATGCCTCCTTCCCAAAGAAAAAATAATGTAGAACTGAGGGGTTCTGACACTGACATTTCATTGCATATTGAATAGGGCACAAGGGTAAATGGCTGTGGTCCTAATTCCTTCTCCTGTTGATTTACTGATAAAGTCTCCTTGCAGAAGACAAACTAATGGACTTTTCATGGTGAGAGGCCTGACTTAAGCAGGATTCACTGGGAACAGTCGGATGCACTTGATTTCCCAGCACAGAGTCAAGCAGTGGTGGCCAGAGCAGGAGAGCAAGGTTTGATGATGCTATGGTCTAACTCCAAGATAGAATAAAAAGGCTTAATAAGATTACTCTTATCAAGAAAGATGGAATAAATGGCCATAACCTTAGCAGAAGCCATCAGAGAAAAGCACTGATTAATGATAAAACTATATCCTACCGAAACGACACAGCAGCAGACCTTGTAGGAACTACTTATATTCTTGAACAAAAAATTGCTCTTACCTAAATGTCAAATGTAGAAGGAGCAAAAGTCATTGCTTATAAATTTGTTCTGCCTTGCCACTGAAAGAGTGCAGTTTATTGTGAAGTTAAGAATTCTACCTCAGGGCTTTAAATGAGGAGAATTATACAGGCTACAATGTAGTTCCAAGGTGGTTTTTTTAACTTCTCCTTCTTCATTTGGAACTCTGATGAAAAGCAATTAAGGTCTGGCAGATTTTCTTCTTTGATGTAATTTGAACCACTTATCCAGACTCTCACATGGGAGCAGACTTAGAATGTAGAAAGAAACACCTGCTATTATCACTTTATAACAACACTTTGTCAGCTTAGCAATATGCTAAGTTTCTCAAGCCCTTGAATTCTGAGCCTTATGCTTAATAGTATCTTTTTTTTATTCCATGTTCACAAACCTGTGGCATAAAACTACCTCATTTACTGATATGCCAAGAAAATAAGACATTAAGGTTTGACCTCAAGCTTACAATGTGCTAAAAGTAAAGCAGGTAAGGATAATATCAAACCAGTAACTGAAATACAGCATAACCCAGACATTCAGCTACAAAGTGGTTCCAGTGTTACACTGCCCCCAGGTTCTGCTGTCTCAGGAAAAGATTTCCATAGCATCATCTTGATGGTACAAAAGGGTTTGACTGTCCTTACCTTATCCATCAAACTCCTCTTACAACAGGTGCCACAGTGCATTCTTCAGGTTATGAGACACTGAGCAACCCTGGCCATGCCAAAGCACAGCACAGCTCTTCTAATTCACAGCCTTCCAGTGTGCTTTGTAGGCTGTGTGTGCTCCAGGATTGTCCAGGCTTTGAATTCACCAGGGATTCAGGATAAAAAGGTCCACATGAGAAGAATTCAAGTCACATAAGACTTTAGTCGAGACAGATCCACAAAATTTTCTCTTTATGGCCCATTTTCCCCTTCCACAGCAATCCCAAGCATTCCCTTACAAGGAGCATAAGGGTTTTATTAGAAGAAACTCACAAAAAACATCTCATAAGGACAGATGCAGAGATTGAGGACATTCCTAACATCCTATACCCTGCCACAGCAGGGAACTTACTTAATGAAAACACATAGACAGCTGGGAAGTAAACCACATCCCACACTGCAAAAATAACAATAATATTTAGATAAGAACTATTGTAGCACTATGCTTGAAAGTCACAAAATAATCCTTCTGTTGCACTCAGTACTGGTAGACCATCATCAGGAAAAATGGGACGAAGGAAGAGAAACATCTGGAGAGCCCAGCAGAGAATGCTAGAACAATCAGAGTTCTAGAAGATAAGTTTTCAGAGAAAAGACTGAAAAATCCAAGGACTAATATCAGAATGAACATAGTGAGATATTCCAAAGTCAACCACTCTGATTCTGGGGAAAAAAAAAAAGGTGTTTCCAAGCATATATTAAAGGGTTATTGAGGGGCAGGATACTAATTTGTTCTCCAAGACTTCTGTGGAGAGAACAAGAAGAAATTAACTTAAATTGCACTAGGAAGACTTAAATTGAGATTAGTAAAGCTTTTTAATGGTTGGAATAGTGAGGTAATTGAATGGGAGAGTAACAGGCCTATAGAGTCTCGTCACTAAGATGAGATCATATTTTAGATCAGGCTGGATAAACCTGAAATGATTTAAATGTAATTGAGATTAAGCTGGGGCAAGGAAATGGACTGGATACTTTCTGAGGTCTCTTTGAGCCTATGATCTATGATACTATAATAATAAACTTTAATTTCCATTTCTGGAATCACTACCTATATTCATTTATCAAGCTCCATCTTGAAATAATTTAGGTTCCTTGTCCTTCCTGCCCTGTTTGAAAGGTCATGCCAGAATTCAGACATCACTCCTTTGATGACAGAAACCTTGTTCTAATTTACACTCTAAATTCATTCAGAAGCAATTAATATCCATTTGATCTTAAGGAAGGTTCAATTTCAATAATTCTTCTTCCCACTTTGTAGTAATTCCTGAATGTCTTTTACAAATAGTAATAGATCCTCTTTCTTAGTCTTCATTAAACTATGCTGTCTATCCCAGGCAGCAGAGGTAGTCAAACTATGGTAGCACAGAGTTCCTTTCAAGCCAATCTATTTTGCTTCAACTCCAGTGGCATAAAAGCTACACATCCTGTGGAAAATACTCTCATTCATTACATATTTGTTCTCCAGACACAATAATGGATCAGATATATCTAATTTTGTCTCTAAACTAAGCTCACATACTCCAGTATGTTCATTGGAATTGCTGTTATCAACATTGCAGTACATTCAAATCTATAGATTAAAAAGACCCACAACATAAACTCTTCTCCCTTCTTCTTCACTTCATTCCATTGAGAAGCTTAAAGCAAATTAATTTATCTCCTATACATTTTTATCATCTATTTTGTTTCTAGTCTAGATATGATCTAAAGTAATGTGGTCACACAAGACTTTATGTATGTAGCCAAAGGTGAAATGTGGAAGATTAAATGTTATTCTCCCGGTATTCAAAGTCAAATATTTTATGTCACATTTTTCTATCTATTTCTACTGTGAATGATTAATGATAAGTAATGATTCACAAGCATGCCAATGCCTTGTAGGATGGGGTGTCCAGATCTAGCCTTACAGGACTTTATTTATCAGGCCTGAATTTATTTTCGAACATACACACAAAATTTCAACTGATGCCTAAGGAGCACGCTGTATGCAGCAGAAAGCAAGATTTGCCTTTGTAAGGAATGACTCTTCTTGTACTTTCATTTTATAAACATTCTCTGAAAGCAGACAGTGTGCCAATTACAAAAATACAGCCCAAGAAGAGAATCAGATTCCAAGGCTTGTACTGAACAACCTGGAAAGGACTCCTCCATTGGCTTGTGAGCATTAATGCTTAAATACTCCAATTATAGAATCTTGTCTCCTGCAACCATGGTTGCCAATGGTTACTTCCTACATATGTCTCCGCTAGATTGCCAACATTCCCATTTGTTTTGAATGAGAACAAATACCCGGAAACACAAGAACAACAGGCTGCTAAACTCAGCCAGACTGCAATAAGCCATGAATCTCTTGGCATTAGCAATGAGAATTTCTAACACTAATGCTTAGCAATGGGAATGATGCCACTGCTGCACCTCTAAGTTAAATCACCTCAACAAAATTGACTTAAACTGCTACAAATGAACTTTAAGTTAGTGCCCAAGAAGATTCGGGAATCACTGGTAAAAATATATTTTGTTTTCTTTCAGAGTCTACCTATGAGCAGCTGCTTAGGAATCTAGACTGGAAAAATAATAAAAGATAAATCCACTTTTCAAAATGTAGCATTTCAGATCCAATGGAAATACATTCCAATGCTTCAGAAACAAGTATATATTCATGAAAACTGCATAATTGCAAAGCACACGTTATTGCTAGGTGGCCTTGTGATCCACATGGCACCATATGCACATGTACAAAATAATGGAATCTCTCAGAACTCCAACACTCAGAGAAAGATCCACATTCATCCCTTGTGGTACCATCTGAAAACAGCCTTGATGGGCTCTGTATCCGCTTTCATTCCAATTTATCCAGAATCTCTAAACCCACATCAGTTCATTTATTTGAATTTTACAGAGGGACAGATACATACTAGAACAGCACAGGCTGGAGGACAACATCATAGAAATATGGATAAAAACTGAATTAATGCCTCACCACAGTCAACTACATAAACATCTAAAACAAGGAGTTCTCACAGCAAAGTCAAATGAAAGGAACAACATGTGTATAGTGCATACAAACAACATAACAAAACTGCCAGAAAATATTTTAGCTTGTGTACCTGGTTACTAGATTCTAAACATAAGATTAATAACCCTGATGGATGAGTAGCCAACATCAAAGGTTGAGGCTGGGTTGGCAGTGGAGCTACTGAGAGTTACTGTATCTTTTTAACACAAAACTACAAAGTATAGTGGAATTTCTTGAAGAAGTCTTGGATGAAAAAATGGGAAAAAATCATGTAAGTTAAATTTATGAACAATCAATGCTACAGTTTTTATTGGAGGTCAAAGATTGCCCTGAATTACCAGGAGTTCTCTATTTCTTAAAAATGTCTTTTTTTTTTTTTTTTTTCTTTCTTTCAGATTTCTTTCTTTCTTTTCCTAGCAGTATCATTGTACCTGCTTGGAAATTGAAATTTCAAGCACTTGAACAAATATAACAAGTGATGTACTGTTACTGAAGTTTTTTTAAATGTGTTTACATTATCAGCTGAAGCTTGACTTTGTAAATTTGTTAAACATGCCGAATAACCTTATTATCAAAACTACAGATATATTTGAGAAGTGTTTTCCTTCTTTTATCTCACCAGATTGAAGCAACTCATTATTACAAGGAAGCTGAGAAATTCAATCTTCTTTCACTGCAGTGCAAGCAGTATTTAACATTCTTTAGGACTGGTCTGCACATACATGGCCAACCCTTCAAGCTGGCAGCTGGACCACAGAAAGAAGGAAAATCAGAGAAATTATTTTTTAGGGAGGCTGCATATCCTCCTTATCAGATCATCACCTTGGGAAAATGAAGGCACTGGATATAACTGTTCCGAAGAGCTTTTAAAAGGCAGTCCTGGAGAAGTTAGTAAAACTGAAAAATTATAATTAAAAAAGAAAAAGCTCTAGAAGCCTACCAACATCCAACCCCATTTACTAGTGCCCAGCATCCAGCCCCTGAACTGAATGTCATAGAGAGTCTCGTTGCTGACCCACAGCTGATGGATGGGAGGGAAGAAAAGAGAAGTAAAGGGAAGAAAGGGAGAAAGGGAGAAAGCAAGCAAGCACCTATTTAATTATTAATTTTATATATATTCTACATTTTCTTGTGTCTGCTTTAAAACTAAAATGTATATTTTGTCTTTATCCTCTTCTTGATGCTTAAAATCATACATTCTATTACTAGGCTTTTCACATCAAAGAAAAAAGATATTTCATTTAAACTTATAAACCATGCTGTCTACTGAACCAATAAGGAAGAAATCCATATTTCTTAAAGCTTGGCAATGTCTATGACATTTGACTCAATTTTTATCACAGTTCATGGGAGGACACACATTAAACTTCTGAACAACAGCAGGGATTATGTACCTGACTCCCTGAAATTAAATTTCCCAAAGTACAAGCATTAAAGGAGGGAATGAGATTTTCAGTTCAGCCTCTTAATATGTTCCCTGGGAAGACAAATGTAGTTCATTTCTTTGTTGGTTTGGTTGTTTTTTTTTTTCCTTACAGAGAGAAAATTATATATGGGAAAATACAGCAACAATTTGATAATCTCTATTTACTCTTGGGAAATAAAATACTTATGTTTCTGAGACACACTTCAAAGGAACTAGAGCTATATTCCAGTTTCCTTTCTAATAAAAAAAAAAATTATCCTTTAAGTAGGACTCTCCATATTTTCATATGGAGGTGGATTTTTAAAATTATCTTCTAAATATCTAGAGCATTTAAGCATGAAGACTTGCAATCTCTCAGCATTTACAAAAATTATTGAAGATGGAGGTAGAATTCATAACTTAATAGCTATGGCTTGCTACTGTTTCAAATGAAGTATTTTTAATGTTTTCCATATTTCATTTAAAATAACTATGCAGTTGTTTATTTCAGATTTTTTTGACTTTCAGATCACCTCTTTCAGAAATATAGTATATACTGAGCAAGTAAGTAAACACCAAACAGCTGGTGCTAATAAAACACCTGGTGACATCACTTTTCATATTTGGGAACTAAAAACTCTCTTGCTCTGAGACTTTTCTTCTGTAAGAGTCAGCCTCAGGCTGGCTGGGCCAATCTGCCCTAGGAGCTGTGCCTGTAAAAAAGTCACAGGAAGGTGAGGTAGATTTGGTTTATTCTGCAAACACGCATCCCTGGTTCAACAGGTTCACCAGGTGTAACTTAAGGAGTTGTGTTAGAGAAGTTTTTCCAACAACCTCCAGAAATCTGAATTCACTCCCTCCTGGTAAGCTAAATAGCAATAAGAATGTGTACACAATCTCTGCTTTTCAGACAGAGTTCTGCTATCTTTAGATAAACTGTATTAAGAGATGCCAGCAATTACCTGGCACCTAATAAATGCATGTAAAAGCTAGAAGCAAATAAATATCTGCAAGACAACTGGAACATCATCTTCAGTGAGAGAGTGATGCTGCCCCTTCATTGTCATCCCAGCTGTGAGCTAAATTGCCCAGGATTTCACAATCTCAGTCAATTTCATTCACAGCCAGCAACACCAGTAAATTGCTTTCCAATGGAGACAGAACTTTACTCCCTTGCTGACAGCTTGAATGTTAAAGAGTAAAGAAGCAGGAAAAAGGACTGAAAAGCTCCAGAAGAAATATGGCCAAGCGGCAGGGAGATGCAATAAAACATACAGAGAAATTAGAAGCAACAATAGTTTCTGCTCCCTAACAGTGATACCCCACATAAAATTCCTACTTACTGGACTATCAACATTTTTTTGTTATATCCCACTGAGAAAAACAGAACAATGTTACTCCTCCAGGTTTTTCCATGGAGGATTCCCAATCTTCCTTCTGGTTTTTTCTCTCAGAATGACAGAATTGTAAATTCTTAAGAAGTAAGGAAATCATTTTGTGCAGAGGCATACCTACAAAAAGATCCATTTTAAAGAGCAACAGTGGTTTTAAGCAAGTATTACCCATTACCAGCCAATTGATTAAAGGCCTCACCTTCTCATCAACAGCCAGTCTCTGCTTGCTGCCATTTTATTAATGAAATACTCATTCCAGAAGAGTCAGCCCTCTAAATAAAAAATCCTCAAACACCTATTGCCAAAACCACATACAAATAGCAGACTGGTAAAGAAAACTACAGAAAAAAAACTCCAGAAAAAATTCACAGGACTAACCAGACACCATGCTAGCATCTCCTTTAGCTTATTCACACAGTAACATACTGTTCATCAGACATTACTTCAACCTCATCTCGAAATCTAGCCAAAATCTGGCTCAGCCACTGCAGGGGGCAACAAAGGCAACAAAGCCATTCATCAGGTTTAACAGATCCGTCATTATAGGTAGAATTAATACTGGAAATTCAAATGCTGATGACTGCCATGTAAAAATCTTTAATCTAGAAGCTCTGTGACTTTTTTTCTTCTGGCAAAATCACCTTTTCCAAAGGTAGATTTGGCTTGCTACTATGGCACTCACAAGAAATGCAATTAGAAATGAGTGGCATCCAGGAGTTTCCATGTCAAGTTCCTTTTGGAACTGGTGCTCAGGCAGTAGGTCACAGCAAGAGAACCAGACAGCAACAGCCCTTTGCTAATATTCAAAAAATCAAAATAACTGAAAAGTGAGTTCCTGCCATCTAGTTCACCCACAGCATTTGACTTCATGGCATGTGACTGCACTTCTGGCATAACCTAACTCTATTTCTGTTCACAGTTCACAAGATTTGTGGCTATCTCAACAATAGTCTGGCTTGGGCTATCCCAGCCGAATGCCATCCTGCCGAAACAAGATCACAGAACTTGGAAAAATAGAAAAATTGTTCCTGTATTTAGCCATTATTATGTAGGGCACAGTTTGGGGAGTTCACAAAAGCAGAAGCTTTTTTGTTTGGATGGACAAAAAATGTGGAAGAAAAATGCATTTGCTACCCAATATAGAGATCACCCGAAATAAATACATGAAAACAAATAAGGACTAAAACCAGACAAAATTCTAGCTTCGTAATTTGTCTTCTCACTCTTGCTCCTATTGCCTTACACTCCCTCTTTACTTTCAAGATTTCAAATAAAAAATTGCTTAAGTGTCACTTGTTACACTGATTTAAAACCCATTTTCTTCACAACAGAGGACAGTAAAAGCATTTCCCAGCTCCAGTTGGGGGTGATGTAGAAAAAAAATGAAGACACACAAAGGACAAAAATTATAATGAACCTTTAAACATTCTATAAAAGTTGTTTCCCATTGGTAAGTAAACAATGGTTCCAATTTAGATTTGTTTCAGACTATAGCTCAGTACAATAAACCAATATTCAAAGGAGTGGTGAGATATCCTATTTAAGGGATAAACATATCAAAAAATGTGTCTTAGAATATTTTCATTATTTAATGTATAAGATGACCAGATAACTTTACAGTTAGATCCCCAAGTACTGAAATCAAAGGATAAACTCTTATGGATGTTAAGTCCTTTTGATCAGAACTATTTTACTAGAACACAATCAATGAATTTTGTTCCAGAGCTCATTATTTCTTATTCTTTTCTCTAATATCACAAGCATTCTTTAGGCACAGGGGAGAGTTAGCTCTCAGCTTTTAATGATATGTTAATTATGGCAATCTCTGTAGACATCATCACCTCTTCTCTTAATTCATAATGGAAGCATAAAATATCAGTGCAGCTTTCTATTGCAGTAGCATAGGTCACTGTACTCTAGTGGGTTTTTGTGACAGCTTACTCTTTAAAGCCTTTTTTATAAATCAGTAATAAAAAAGTAGCTAAGCATTATATTTAAAACAGAAAGGTATTTTATTTTGTGAATGAATTACAACTAGTAAAAAGAGAAACTGAAGACTAAAAAAAAAAGTGCTCTCTCTTGTATTTTTTTCAAAGGTAATTCTAATTTCATACTGAACCAAATATACTCAACCAAGTTCTTGTTTACCACCTAATTAGAGATGCATATCAATCAAGTAAATGCTCATTTTTCCCACAGAAAGAAATTCTGTGCTCCATCAGCAAAATACTGCTCTAGTGCCTCCAAAAGGTTAAAAAGAAGCATCTCCATTCTGCCCTGGATCATTCTTCATTCACTCACCTATCTACATTAACATTTTCTACAAAGCAGGAACACACATCTTATGTGACTCTCCTGATCATTCCCACTCAATACCTAACTTAGGTTACAACCTAAATTACTGGCAGTGTTATAGAAAACTGTCTTACCAACAAGCCACAAAGCATTTGTAAATACTAGATCATAAATTGTGTTTCTTTTGCAACCATTGAGAAACAAAAATACTATTTTCAAGCATGGGAGTCAATTTTCTTTTATCATTACCTTAATTTTGTCTTAGGGAAAAAAAACCACTGATGATAGCAACACACTTGTCAACTTCCCAATCACTCCATAAACATGAACATGAAATATTAGTATTTAAAGGCATATATATAATTCCCCCATCAAGCATCATTGTCTTCAACATATTATTTAATTTTGTAATCTCAGATGTCACTCCCTCTCTTGCTTTTATTGTAATGCCTTTCTTCTGAGAAATGCAGATGTTTTTATATAAATAATAATGTATACTACATCTACAAATTAAGAACTTCCACCTTTCACAGACGGAACTGAAACAGAGATAATATGGCCCAGATTCACAAATTCTCTGAAGTCATCTTCTCCCAGAAAAGATTACAATAACTAATTTACTTTTGAAAATTACTGCATTCTAAGTGAACTCTCCTGCAATTTGAAGCCATCTTATTGCAGTAATATCTAGTACAAAAGAGAAACAGATTGTTTGGGGGTTTTTCCTGAATCAGACTTCGGTTAAAGGTGTCATTACATCTCCAAACCAAGTGAATATTAATGCCATGGAGGTGTCAGTCATGACTCTTAGCTGTGGGAAAGCTCCATTTCACATTTACAAGAAATTAGTTCAAATCCTGCTGTGCTCAAAAACCACATTATATACTCTCCTGACTGAATGACCAACACAAAATGAGTTCTCTAAAATGTAAGTTCACTAAGTTATGAGTTATGTATCTACATCGAATAAGAAAAATCTGATTTCTCAGAGCATTGTTGTCAGCCTTAGCATAATGCAAAATTGCTTTTGGCTCCAGCCAGAAGCAGGCCCTTCTCATCTTGCTGCAGCCTAGTTAAAGCAGAAGCTCGTGTTTTATGAAGAAGCAAGATGGCAGCAAAGCTCAAAGCAGCTGTTTCTAATTCTGATTTAACAGAGGACAAATGACATCAGTCCCAGGGCTCATATGGGAAGCCCCTTTGACAGAGGAAAACCTTCCTTTCTCATTAATTCACACATGGCAGCCCTATTAAGCGGAGCAAGAGAGAGGACAGGCTCACATCAAGTTTTCATTGATAAATCACTTCTTTCCAGTCTCCACCACTCTGTAAAGATCCTACAAGTGGTGACAGAATTCAGAATTTGTGGTCATAATGCTCCCTGCAGCACTGCTGCCTTCACTACAGCATGGAAAAAAGTAATCTTAGCTGGAAAACCATGATGTGATCATACTCTGAGATTTAACTGTACAGGCAGAGGGACTGGCTTTTTGCTTCTGTTTGGGTTTGTTGGGGTTTTTTTTTGCTTTGGGGAAGATGGGGGGTATTGCTTCACAGTACTCCTCTGAATCAATAAATCCATTGCAGGATAAAGGCATTTTCATCAGCTCACTTCAGCTGCTCTGCCAACAGCAACAACAAAAAAATCTAAAATAGCTAGTATTTTTGGACTGCTTTATTATAACCAGCAGAATGGTGAATCTGCCCCCAACTGTTAATAATTAAAAAAAAAAAAAAAACATTTAAGGCTGCATATCTTCAAAGTATTAGAAATAGTTATGTGACAGGACTGTTACAGAGTATGCTTACTTAATATAGCTCAACGAAATGAGATAAGAATTACTAAGACGTACATATAAGGTTGCCTTTCAATGAAGGTACGTGTGTGTGAGAAGAGAATGAAGAAGATCCTCATCTGCAAAAGACTACACAGCTCAGAAAATTTTCTTCAAATATTCTCTAGCAGAATCTGCAGCTTTTTACCTAATCTTTGAAACACATAGTCATGCAGATAAGGCAGCATTAAATGGATCACTGCTGCCTCTGGAAAGGAAGATAAGTTAGCCTCTGGTACTTAGATATTCACTTTCTGGCAGCTGCTCTTCTTCCTCAAAAAATTTCTCTGCCAAGCAAAGATTATTTGGGATTGACAAGTCTGTGCTTTGGAATAAACAAGATCTTTACTCTGATAGGATGTTGGAAACAGATGTTTAAGATCCGCGTAACACAACAGTCTATCAGGCGTACTACGTAACTTGAGGGGCTCTTAGGGAAAAGGTCCCACAAATACCTACATGACAGTGTTTATGAATCCATGCTATTCCAAAATATACCAAGGGGAAGAAATCTTTCCCTCACACACTCCAAGTCTAATGAGGAAAAGAGAATTCTCCCTTCTACCCTGTGAGAGGGTGGAGATAAAGAGCACAAAGAGGAGGCAAGATGGTGAGGTTGGTGTAGCTGATAAAGTGGTCTGGAGAAATTCACACAAAACAATGCTAAGGCCTAATGAATGTACAAGGTGATTTGATTTCTCAAAAACACACATATCCCTTTGGGATAACTAACTGCTCTGTAATGCATGTGGCATATCAGGACTGCCAGTATTCAGACACAACTGTTATCAATCCACAAACTTCCTGCTGTATCAATTGACTGGAAATGAAGAAAAAAGCTACACAGGGTCCCAAATTCCTCAGTGCCACTTTGTTAACCACCAGTGCTCAGCCCATTGCTCAAAATACAGTCTGTGCTTCATCTGCAGCCCTGAAGAGTGGGTGCTCTCCTTGACCTTTACTGTCTCCTAATTCAAGCCAGGATGCTTCACTGGTGGGACAGTAGACTCAAGGAAACACTATGGAATATAAACTTTTTAAGGCTTGTCTAAGCTTTAGTATTTTATTAAACATATGCCCAGAAGCAGAAGTCATCAAAAGCAGCTGTCACCAATTGCAGTGGCTGCCACATTAGTGACAATATGTCACCAGTAAGTGCTAGAGCTGGATTATATTATTTTTGTTTCCCAGGACATGTTCTTCAGTAAAATCATCCCAAACTAAACACATACCATACATGCAATTTTACACGTGTATATGGACAAGCATTTGAAAATGGCTATCCAAAACTGCCATCAAACTTTTTCAGATGTGATGCAACATAACAGACACGTACAGGGTACAGGTGGATCTGATAAAGTAACATTTAATTGCAAAGAGGTGCTGAATCTTTGTTAAGGTTTACTGTTACAAACATGCAAACATTCACTATTTCAAATGCAGTTTTCAGATACGCCAGTTCAGATTTTCTGCTTGTAACATTTGGCACCAGCCAAGATCTGAACATTTCTTTTACCTGGAGTAATGGATAGCTTGATGTCCTGCGATATTAAAATAAAAATCGGTTGTGTGTTTCATCTCATCAGTATGTCCAGAGACTTCAATCCAGTGTGCTATTGGAAGGCAGTAAACTCCATCTACTATGTTGCTCTGGTTGTAAACACAACTTCGATCATGATGGGGCCCACTACCTAGAACAGAAGAAAGGACAGTGGCAGGCTGTGTACCTGGATAACCTTAAAAAAAAATTGTGGGGAGATTTGAACTGAGCATTCAAGGTCAGGAGTGCTGCTTCCTGCTTCTTCAAACTGCATTATCAACATCTGAAATAGTGGCAGCAGAAGCACTGCCACAAAGCAAATGCTCAGCATTAAAATAAAATTTTGTAGATTATTTTTTAAAATATATTTTAATTATGTATTTTAACCCCCCCACAATATTAAAAACCCTAATTCACTTAAAATTTAAGGAATAATTAATGCAATTTAAGTTCCTCATTTTATGTCTCACAGTATGTGACCTCAGTGCTCAATATTCTTGCTCAGTGATCCCTCTCTAGGGTATCAATCTTGCTGTGTCTCAGACATGCCATGGCAGCCTGACCTTGGTTCAGGCTGACTTCTAAGGAAGTTGCCAAGATATGGGAAAGACCCCAGAGAAAGTTCAAAGGACAGCCATGCATGCTCAGAAAGGTAAAACCACAAAAAAAGGTAGGACTGGTGAGATAGGATATGCTACCAGCTAAAGGATTCAAGAGGATTCAAGAGGAAAAACACCAACGTGGAATGGCATCAAAGCCCAAAGAAGGGGGCAAGACAGCAACTAGAAACAAGGCAGACTTGTTTAAAGGAGCAAAGAAGGGTGACTCTCTTCCACCTCATTCACAGCTACCCACCCAGCAAAGACTCTTCAGATTCCTGTTGTAATCTAGCCAAGGAGCTCATTAAACCCTGTTCTTTTATGTTTGCTGACTAATAAACACTCAGTTTGCTGTCTTCAAATGCATGTCTCACTTTGTGTTCATACACAATAGAAGTAGCCCAAAGTGACCCACAGAGAGACGGTCACAATTGTAATGGTGAATGACTGCAACTACCTTAAACAGCCTAGTTTAAAGTAAGATTCTTTTTCTTACAATTTTCCACTAATATTCATTATCCCTTCTTCTTCTGTTACAGCAATAACATGAGCTTTAGTCAGAAAACCAGTTTTTAATACCATGTCAGAGTAAGCAACAGGAAATGGAATGGGTTGTGCCATCAGTCAAAAGGTTATCCAGCCTCCAAAAATACAGTACATCTACATTCTCCATTCCCCACTTCCCACCACCATTTTTACATACTTACTGTAATACTAATTGCCATGTAGGAATAATTATGGTGCAGATCAGAAGTGACCTAGTCTATGGCTTGCTTAAGCCTGTTACACTTACACATTATTAATGATGTTAAAATATTTCTGAGAAATATTATGCCCAAGGGAGTATCTTCAATTTCACATTGCATGTAAATGCATGACCAGTTTTCAAGCACCACAATTAGGGAAATTTGCTAGAGCAAGAGCATTTTGGGACATGTATTAGATTAGATTAGATTAGATGATTAGAGAGTAAGAATAACATTTAAGAGGAAAGTTCAAACCATCTCCTTATTTCCAGATAACATGCAAGCCATTTTTCTCATAATTGTGAAATATTATTATTTACCAAAATGAAAAATGAAATATGAGGCAGAAAACTATTTTCTCTTTCGTACTGCTGAGAAATTATGCATCACATAGTTTTTGATTATTTTTATTATAAATAAAGTAAGCAAGATCAGTGCAATTTCAGAAGCTACAAATCTTACCACTATATTTTTATCTCACATTTCTAATTGTTTACATATTCTTACCACTTTTAAATAATACAAGAAGACAACAGCATACATCAACAAATACAACAATGTAACCAAACCTATGGATGTTTATGACATTTAATTAATGGCTTCATGCATTCAGCAAAATAGAGCCACAAACACCACATCTCGCCTTCCCCATTCTCCTCTCCAACAACTGTTTGCAGTGATGCACATGGCCACGTCCTGCCATGTCCTGCCATCACGAAGCTGTGTCTGATCCTGACCCCACATGCCCACGGGCCCATGTCCTGTCCCAGCCTCAGCCTGTCCCCAGGGAGATGCCCGATGCTCATGGCTGGGGCTGTGCTCGTGCCCCTGGCTGCCTGCTCCTGACTGCCAGTCCCATGGGGTGTCTCTGTGGTCCCCAGGGAGTTTCCAGCCCTCATTGCACCCTGGCAGTTTTGAACCATGTTCTCAGGATCTCTGGTTTTTTTGCTACTCCCTGCCCCGTGTCTCCATGTACGCAGGTACCCACCATGTGCTGCCCCATTCCCAGCTGCTGCTGCCTGAGGTGTGTGCACTTCTGCCAGTTTTACAGTTCATCAGCCTTCTCCTTCTCCAGCTTTAATTTTTGTCCCTTTTTTGCCTGCCTTCCTTCTCTATGACCTTCCTCCTTCTCTCTGCCTTCCTAAGTGATGCAACCTCCTTGCCTTGTAAGCCTTATCACCTTCACCATCATTAATTCCCTTAAATAGCCCGCAACCATATATGGAAATGGGACCAAGAAAAACTTGCCAGGAGATGTTTATTTTATTTGTTCCCTTGAACAGGTTTGGTCCAATCTCACTCTGAAACACTTTCTTCTGTAATCAATATTTATTGCTGTTAATTTTTCTGCACTGCTCAGACTCAGCCTTCCCACTGTGGCCTACAGTCAAACCTGAATCTCAAAAGGTATGGTTCTGGTTTGCCTTTAATAATCAGGTAAACAGCAGCTTGCATTTGTATCATATTTCAAGAGAATTGCCTAGCTCTTTACTACTCCTTATGTTATATACTGACCTATGCATTAAACAACTTTCCTACTGAAATTAGACATCTGTGACACAATGTACATCAACATATTTTCAACATACACATATATATTCACATGTGATATAGCTTTATACAGGAAGGAAAGAGTGCTACCATCTTCAATAAATACTAATTTAGGGAACAGTATGATCAAAGTGGATTGTGTTCAGAAAGTTGAATTCACTGTACTTCTTAAGGGAATTATGAAAATCTGCAGTTACCAAAAAAGATCAGGTTTCACTACCCAGGTAATATCCACATGACTACACAAGTGCTTCTCACCACAGTTTGCTTCACGATATGCATTTAACAAGTAAGTTTCAAAATGAGAAAAAATTTATGTAACATCCACATCAAGCTTCTGCTAACACAATTTGTCACAGGAAATCCACCATATTTTGGATTCCATAAGACAACAATTCAATTTTTATAGGATTTCACATTTCTGTTCCTAGAGACAATAGTAAAGCCAAGAACATCAAATGTTTCATTCACACGCTCATCTTTGAAAAAAAGGAAAACAAACACAAATGCCCTTTGAGAAAGGGCTCACACAACAGCAAATAGATGGTTTTACAGCTAAACCCATTTCTCTATCAGTATTTTTCTTCATCTTGTTTTTATTCATATTCCAAGTGGCAAAACAAGTTTAATTATTTATCACTGGGAAGCAACTACACAATCATCTGAAAACATGTAAAATTCAGTCATAAAAGGGTTAAGTATTTGAATAGTACTGATCTTCACGTTAATTGATCATGTTGATTTTCCTAATTAAAGAAGAAAAGCATTTTGAAAGAGTTTATTAGAATATACAAGTCCTAGTTTCACTTCTAGGATAGCATTTGTCTTCCTTTAATAAGGTCCATATTTATTTTTATTTAAAACCCATCTTTGTGATTCTTCACAGCAAAAATTCTTATCTGAAAGAGAAAGATTAAAATAAGTTTCTAGGCTTTAAATTATAAAGTTTTTCATTGCTTTTGCACTTTATGCTCTGTACTGCAGATGGTTTTGCATAAAATCCACTGACATAGGGAACTGCTGGAGAGCAAAGCAACCAAGTAGCCTCACCTACAGCTCAAGTCTCACAGGGGCTTCTTCCAAAATGTGCATGACTGCAGTTCATGGCTCCTTGTTTAATGCTATTTAATGTTTAATAATATGAAAGATGATCAAAGGAGCATAAGAAGTGGCTGTACAAATAACTAAACAAAAGAATAACACCAAAGACCTCTATATAACTGGTAAATGGCACTGGTAAAAGGAGAAGACCAGAATGAAGCAAAGGAAAACTTTGGTTTTGATCTTCCTAGAGCAGGAAAGTTGGACCAGATGACCCACTGTGGTCCCTTGCAACCTGATTAATTCTGTGATTCTCTGAAAGCCAGATGAATATATAGGAAGTAATATAAGATGTGCAAAGATCTAGGACTGGAAGAAGGTAAGCAGAAACTAGAAGAGGATGTTTGGAAATTCAATCTAATCAGGCACAACCACAAAACACAAAGAAAAACCTGCAATTACTATTTTATTACAGCTCTACTGCAAGGATGAAAGAAGGAAAATCCAACAGTCTGCCAACAGCACAGACTCATCTTGACATAGAAGAGAACTGCCCTCAGATTTCATAAAAGAGTCAGAGTGGAGAAATTACCAGCTTGGTCTTAAAAGATAATAAATGAAATATGGGTCAATGAAATTTTTTATCACCATTAAGAATGGTGAACAAAAACCACATGAATAAATAAAAAAAAAAATTATTGCCTCTCCCACTGTCTCTGCAGAGCTCTTTGCAACAAACTGCTCAGCCACTGCTCTCCCAGTTACCAGCTTGTTGCACAACTTGCTCAAAGTTTTAATTTTTTCTGGTTTGTGTTGTGTAAGGGAAGGTATGCAGGAACTGTAGGGCACAGCAGCACCATAAAGGCACTGGCTATCTCATCCCTACCTTAGCATGACCCCAAAACAAAAATATGCAACTTCCAAACCTCCAAACCCCAGTAAGGTGAGAGTGTTTCTCAGTTCACTGCTACCTCTTTAAAAAACATAGGGCTACTTTAAACACATTAACTAGAAACACATTAACTAACTAACCCAAACCACAAGCAGCCAATTTTCAGATCACCTACTCACAAATCAGTCAGAGCACAGACTAACTCATATAATCTTTGTCATAATTTTTGCATGAACCAGCACACTTTAACAGTCAATTCAAAATTTTAACTATGTCTAAATATTTTAAGTAATTCCATTTGCTGTATCAAATAAGGTCCTTCAACAAGGTAAATGAGTATCTTAAGGTCATGCTTAGAAACTTCCCTGGAAGAGTTTAATATTATAAGCACTCTGGGGGAAGATAAACAGTCAAGGAATAAAAGACTGTTTTTAAAAAAATAGTAGTGGGACAGGAAGTAAAGAAAACATACCAAAAAGAATCTCCAAAATAAAGCATTTACAAGAGTAAGGTTTTGCTAGCTTCCTTACCTTTTATACCAAAATTACAGTGAAGAAAAGTCTCAAGTCCTATTTTGGATACAATTCTCAGTTATCTGAATGTGCTACTGCACAGTCTTGTCATCACACATCACTAACTGAACTTCCTTCAGTACACTCACAATATTCAAATTTACTTACCCTTCACACCAGATTCTGTCACAAAAGTCTCCTTGCTGCCTGTGAACAAAATTCAATCTCTGATGTTTTGAAATAGGATCTGTCTCAATCTTGCCAAGACTGAATTGCTATTGATCGCGAAAAAAACAGAGGTAGGGGAGGCTGAATTCCCCTCACTGGAACTGAGAGAGATTTTAAGAGTTTGAGTCTGCCACAGGCTCTGGAGTCCCACCTTCCTCAAGTCTCAGCAAAGCCCTCAGTAGCAGCTCTTTGTTTCCACAGCTCTGACAAATAGCTCCAATTCTATATGCCATGTACGAAGCCTTACTCTTATGCCTAAGAAAAGCATGTTTTGATTTTTAATGCCATTTTTTTTCTGCTGTCAGTAAACCTCCTTCCCCTTATATTCTGTAAGTGGTAGATGAATTTATAGCATTACTTAAATACCTAGTATTAATGTAAGACAAAATTGTTAATTTTCCACACCTAGTTCAGTAGCTCCTTCTTAACTGGTTTGATTTTCAGAAATGTTTCCTTGCATTTGCAAGCCAAGAAGAGGTACCCAAAAAGAAGAAAACCATTTGCATCATACACCACGTGTTTATATTCCACCAGACTTAAAGCAGACTGTTTCAACTTCCCTTTTGGTAGAGCTGCTACATAGAACCATGGAAACAAGTTTTAATTCTATTAAAATCCAGACTGAATTTGAGACTTTTTATAGTCTGTTTATATATCCTAAGAAAATTTTTGATGGAATTATATTTTGAGATTATGCCAGAATTAAAACAAAAGTTTACAAGAAAGACGTTCTCAACACTTAATGCTGTTAATCACCATGGGTTTTATTTTTTTTTTCTTTTTCTTTTAAATCAGATATAAGAAAATCAGAATTTTCAAAGGCAACTCTCAAAAACATGTTTTATTTCTCTCTCTAGGTTTGCTCAGGCCCAGGTGTTTTTCAGTGGGAACTTCTACCGTACTAAGAGATTTTAACCAAATTCCTGGTTTAATGATGGAGATGAAGCCAGAGAAAAGGAACTAGAAGGAAATTTTCCTCATGTAAAAGACAGTTTCTTTTCTGACAGATGGTAGAAATAAGGCTAAAGGAAATACAGATGAGATAATAATGTCTGATAGTAATAAAATGTATAATCTAATACCACCTTCCCATTTGCTTTGACACTCTACTGTACTGTCTACTACTGATTGCTACTTTCTATCATACCAGAAGAATAGGCTGGAAATGGGCTACATCAAAATTGCAACCATGGCAATACCTTAACCAAAGTATCATCCCAGTTACCCACCACTTCTCAGTGTTTCTTGCCGTGGAAAGTAAGTTGTTGAGCCCTACTGCATGCTATGACCACTTGGAAGCAAGGGACAGGAAAAATGGTAAACACAGGATTTGCATAAACAATGCATTTATTGTAAATTTGCTACTATAACCACAAAGGCTTTAATTAGACACTCACAGAAATCAGAACTGGCCTCTGATTATCTCTGTGGGTAGAAAAAGATGCATGCCTACCAAACCCAGAGAAATGCAAGTGTATTATTTTTATTCTTGTAATTTTGCAGTTTCACATAGGCCACTCTACATTGTTTTACTGATGTCTGGATGCCTGCTCAGTATAAGCTGGTTAATGATGATAAGCAGACAGGAACTAATGAGAATCTTGCTGCATTTAATTGCACCAAAATGCAAGCATGTACATGTCTTGAGGGGGTTGAAGAACAAAACACCAGGAGCTATCACACTTCAAAAGTTTATTTCCATTTCTTAAGTTAGTATTGGGTCGAAGAATTTAAAGTTATCCACTCCTACTCGTTAAGTTTTGTCACATCTGAAAGGTGTTAAGGTATCTAGCCCTGTCCAGAAAGCAGCAGCTTTGCAGGAAGAAGATGCCAGTGATGTATAATTACTCAACTATCACATAACTTGTGCTTTATGTTAATTTCTAGTCACCACCTACCTCAGAACAAGACTGGGAGTAGGAAAGTAAGTAAAACTCTGGATTATTTTCAAAAGCAGAACAGATTATACTAAATACTAATGAAACATGCAAGGCATTAGGCAGCCACTAGCTATACACAGGGAATATGGCACCACCCAGTGGGGACAGCACTACATGAAATATCTGCATTAAGAAAACCATGAAGAAATGAAACTCCCCAGTTTGCTGGGGTTTTTGTTTGGCTATGGTTTATTTGTTTGTTTGTTTGTTTGTTTTAATAACAGAACTGCTACCTATTTTAGGGATCTGCAGATTAGCTTTGGAGAAAAGGAAAAAATGGATCTGTTACAGAAATGAATATTGTATCCAACGGTACTTCTCAGAATAGCCTCAAAAGAATTTTTACTTTGCATATCTTGCTAAGGCCTAGCCCCAAGTAATTTCTGCTCTGTTATAATCTTTCCATTGCAAATGGCAACTATACCTTACCTTCCCATTCAGCCTTGCAAGAATCTACTCTTTTAAATTAAGAAATTATACCTGTTTTGTTCAAAGAGCTGAGGCCAAAAGATTGCTTTAACACTTTAAAAATGAAATTTTAATGTGCTTAATTATCACTGATGTGCTCAACCAACTGGGCGCTAAACCCTTGAAACTTATTATCAGAATTTATTTCTGATTGTATTACAATGATGTGAATACCTTTATTACTCCATAAATGTACCAATCTTTTGGTTTACACAAACAGGCTCACAGGAGTGTGAACTGGAAACGTTGGAAAGCCAACATACCACAGGATGAATAACATAATAATTTCTAAATTGCACTGTATTGTCTTGCAAACAATACACCTCCTTTTCTCTCCTCCCTCCCCAAAATCAGAACTAGAGATGGGAGTTTTTTGGAAGGATGAAGGATCTGCTCACCTGAACAAATTACTAGAACATCATCTCATCCTGCTTTTGAGCTTTCACTGGTGAGACTGCATCTGTCAAGCTTCAAGCAAGCTCCATCTACACCAAATTAAGAGCTACATGAAAATCACAGAACAACAAACTGGTTTGGGTTGGAAGCCTTAAAGATCATCCAGTTCCAAGCCTCCCACCTCTTCCCCGGGCAGGGACATTTTCAGTAGACCAAGTTGCTCAGAGCCCCATCCAACCTGGCCTTCAATACTTCAAGGAAGGGGCATCCACAATTTATCTGGGGAACAAAAGATCAACATTTTACAATACAAGCTTATGTATGTACTACAAGCTTAAGTAGGTTTTTATTTAATTTATTTTTCCCCTTCCCAAAAATATAGTGTAAGCAGATTGTATTCTACCATCTCAAAATAAAGTTTGGGGGAAACTTCTAGTAAATTCCCTGCCCTTTAATACAACACGTTTCTTGATTAGTACCTGCAGTTTATTTAGATGAAAGTAAGGGGAAAAAGGCACAGATGAGTGTTCCATCATAAACTCACAAAAACAAATTCAAATGTAAGTTTCATTTTATATTTATTTAGTTTTGACAGTAGGCACAAAATACTTTTAGTTTCCAAGCTGAGAGATGCCAAGTCCAGTTTTGAAGAATCAACATCAAAAACAAAGTACACAGACACACAGGTGCAGCTGGGGGGAAAATACGTACATACACGAATTTAGTTTCTTCCTAAACCTATTCCCAGATTCTCAGTTGGTTATGTTGAGCCAGAAATGCTCAATGGCTTTAAGTGACAGGTCCTGGGTGCACACCAGCAACGTCTCCCTGGGACAGTAGGGGCAAGAATCTGATCCCTCAGGAGTACAGGGGAGTCTCAGCTCCCACCTCCTTCTCCTAGGGAGGGGAACTTGTTCCATCCAGGCACAAGTAACAACCCGGGGAATCTTGTACAGGCCAAGCCTTGCCTGAAAGCTTCCTACCAAAAGCCATACAACATTGGCCTGTGACTTTGACTCTTCTAGCCCACATAAATAACTACCCCCACTTTTATCTTTCAGTCTCCCCACTGCACTGGAATGGCTGCAATTTGTACTCAAAATATTTGATACGGTATTGTACTATCATAAAAACAATATGCACTGGCAGTGGAATTCTCATACATATACATGTTGTAATAAAAAAACTGAAGTAATTTTCTTAAATACAGCACATGATTTCAACATCCAATATATGTAAACATCTGACATCCATAAGTGGGCTAGTTTCTCTGGTTACAGATGAATGCCTCAACACATAAACAAGTATCATTCTGCACTTTCCTCTATCCCTCATAAACATGTCTTCAAAACTGCAGATGTTCTGCAAGTGCTGAGTGTTTCCCAAAGCACATTTTAATTCTAAACATGCAGGATACTAAAGAGACAATGCACAGCATTTGTTTAGCACTAAAAAAATTGTTCTTTTATTTAAGAAGGAAATTGTCTTTTCAAGTTGTGATTTTTATAAGAATAAGCAGATGACAGCCAAAACTTTCATTGATCAAGAATTAAAAAAACCCAAAAAAATCAAAAAACGTTAAACCAAATTAGATTATGAAGAACTGCAAGATTCCTGCTATTGGACAGGAAAACATCCTTAGGCTGCCTTCATGTAATACATGAAGATAATAAATTTCAAGGTTTAAGCAAATTTGTGCTTTCCTGTAAATATCAATTGAAGAAAAATTATTGATAAGAATGACTAATTAAAAAATTCTTCTGCATTTGGATGATATGCCCACTTGCTTTCTATCATTCCAGCTAAGCACTGAGCTCAAACTCCTGAGCATTCACAATGACAAGAACAAAATGACACCCAGGTTAATCCTAAAACCACAAATCTGCCAAAACACAGTATTACTCTGACTGCATTTCCTAAATGTGCTCCCTGGAACAGACAATAATTTGAGCTACCACTATTTCCAAACCAGACAGTAACCATCAACCTAAAAATTGCCGATTCTCTGTCGTTATTCTCTATTATTTCTATAGAATTCTAATTATTTCTACTATTATTTATACATTCTGTGTGGTGAGGACTGCTTTATATACTAGTATCATTGTCATATTATGTACAACTTGGCACCTTCAAATTCTGCTTCCTTGGACAGATGTAAAGATTTTTATTCCATAAATTCACTTTTCCTGCAATTCTGGAAAAGAAAAACATGGTTAAAACAGGAAGAATATGCTATTTGTTTTACCTGCTAAATAAAACAATTACTATTGTATGATGTATATAGTCCTTCATGATGTGAACTTCTGTGAATGTAGCATTAACACAAAGTCATTTATTAGCATGAAGAAGAACAAACAAATGCAACAGTTATGACAACATGCATGTTTTAGTCTACATGACAGAAAGGCACTTCAGAAGCGTGGTATGTATTCTTAAAATGGGTGAAAACCAACTGCTCTACAATGTGTTATTTTGGTACATGGATTACTATGCTGTGAGTTAAAAAAATACCATCACAAATTACCAAGTGATCTGTCTTCCTTTCACGTGGTCAGATCCATTCCTTAGTAACAGGAGGTATATTTAGAGGTTTATTTGACTTAGCAGACAATCTGAGTGTTCTCTTGTACTTGAAATACTTAAATATACTAAATCAGCACATGGAAACTGACTAGAGTTATTCAACATTTGAAAACACATAGCAGGAGGAAAACAAGGTGGAAGTACTACTGAACCAGCAAGAAGTCTGGAAAAGCTGTAACTGAACTTCTCCCTGTTTTTCTTTAAGAAATCACAACAGCAAAATTTGTTTTGCTAGGCTCGTCCTAGCCTGAAAATGCCTTCATGACTCTTCACCTTAGCGAAATAAAATAACAACCCACACCACAGTGCGCACTAGGACATCCTGAATTCTTTACTTACGGGGAAAGAAAGAAAACAAAACGAAACATGGCAATGGATGCCTAAAAGGGGGGGAAAAAACGAAGCCGTCTCAAATAACCTTTACCAACCTAGAAAGGCCGCCTCCTTCGGCATTCACCCGCCTCCATCACTCGGTTAAAAAATATTTTTGTTTGCGAGAACCCAGGTCTCGCTGCCACGGCAGCCTGGGCGGCTCTACCTGCAAGGAGTGCTCAGGCCACCGCCGGGCCGGCTGTCGGCAGCTGCGAGCTCGGGCTCGGCCCCCGGCCCAGCGGGGCACCCTCCGGGCCGAGCGGGGCACCCTCCGGGCCGAGCGGGGCACCCTCCCGGCCGAGCGGGGCACCCTCCCGGCCGAGCGGGGCACCCTCCGGGCCGAGCGGGGCACCCTCCGGGCCGAGCGGGACACCCTCCCGGCCGAGCGGGACACCCTCCCGGCAGCGGCAGGCACCAGCCGGGCCGGACGGCAGCCAGAGCCTGCCCTCAGGGCGAGACGCTCGCACCGCCCCTCCCGGCAAGGCCGGCGCGTCCTTGCGGCCGGGCAGCGCCGGGGCCGCGCGGGACGGCGAGGGCTCCCCTCCGTTACCTTCCCAGAGGAAGTGGCCGCCCTCCCGCCGCAGGAACTTGTACCAGAAGGGGCTGGCGGCGTCCTCGTCCGGCAGCGCCACCTCCGCCAGCCACAGCGCCGGCTCCTGGGCGGGCAGCGGGGCGCTGGGCCGCGCCCGCCTCATGGGCACGGCGCGCCGCGGGTCCCACTCGCCCAGCTCCGGCCGCGAGCCGGCCACCAGCAGCTCCGCGCCGCCCTCCGTCACCCGGGCGGGCAGCACCACGCCGAAGCGGAACAGCATTTCACTGCCGCACAAAGAACGTGGTTTAACACGAGCTCTGCCGCTGCTGCAGCAAGGCCGGCAGCAAGGCCGCCGCTGGGACGCCGCCCGGGCCCGCCCTTCCGCCGGGGGCCGGACACCGCCGGGGTCCGGGCATTGCCCAGGGCGCTGCCCCTGCCCCGGACAGCGGCCCGGACAGCGCTGCTGCCCCTGGGCTCGGCGGAGCCCCAGCGGTGGCTCCTTCGCTCGGGGCCGTTCCGGTGCGCTGCTTTCGCTGCTTTCGGGGCTTGGCTGCCGCACGCACTTAGCCGAGGGAACTTTCCCTCCGACAGCACCGACCCCCGATCGCCTCCTAAAATGGGGATGGAAAATCCTCTCCGCAGCTAAACGCTGGCTCTCGTGGTTGCCAAAGGCTACGCGTCACGTATGCTGACTTTAACAATGATTATTGCTGCATTAAAGGAAGCCACTGCCATTACTCCCAAGAGCCCAGGCTTAATTTAGCGCAGCAAACGCATCATTAAAAATTGCCATACAAAATTGCAACTACAAACCAGGACTGGCTGCAAATAACGCTTTAGTGTTCATGATGTTTGTGTCTTCCCCGCTGACAGCCAGCCAGCCGTGGTGAGAAATGTGAAATGCTGAGGGAGGTTAGAAAGCTTTTAAAAGAAATCTGGAGTTCATTGCACGCTTTCTGTTTACAGCCAGAAGAGGAAAATTTGGCAACTCCTACGTGTAGCAATATTCAGGGCTTAAGACTGAGGAAGAGGATGTAATCCAGCCGTTTATAGGGCGGTCCCTGCTTTGAATACACCCATTTCAGAAACTTTTAAGGACAGAAATAGAGGAGTGGTAACTTTATTTAGGTCAAGTTCTGGGAACAGGATGAAGGCCTTTCAATGAGTCAAAAGAAATCCTGCCTTAAAAGATGGCTGTTTGTTTCCTTTATTCAGGGGTGGCGACACTGAAGTGTGTGTGCTGCCAAATTTATTTTTAAGTGTGCTTTAGCCAGTTTTCACTGACACTCATTGAACTTGTGTAAGTCATATTCCACTTTTCCAGACGTAACCAAAGCAAATGGAATTCTTGCTGTCCTCCATTTCTGCTGGCTTCACTGTAGCACTGCTGCCTTTTCGGAACAGTGCCGTACATTTTAATCTGTTTTTGGTAGTTGAGCTACCCATACCCTATCTCATAATTGTCTTTCAGATGTCTCTCTTTTCCATGCACCTTCATTTTAGCAGCATGGACAAGACAGAATGTAACAACTTTGTGGTTTTATCCTAAAGCTGAAGCATGACAGGAAATCCTAAAATCAACCCAGCATATTGTGTCTCCATAAAACCATATGCTTCTGTTCATTCCAGTCACAGTCTCAGCTAAGAAACTGCAGGATCCAATCTGATTGACAGTTCAGTTCCTGGCTGTTGTCTAAGCCCCAGTGTAAAGAGAGACCAGCAACATCCTTCTTTGGAAAAATCTGAACTGCTTTAGGCCTGTAAATATTGAGTCTTCATCTTAGACCTGTAAGCCTTGTGGAACAATAAAAGATTGTTCTGTAGACGCTGATGTGTCAAGCAGTATCTTTAAAAATAATTCAGTCCATTTCTTCTCCAGGATCTGTCTTAGTCCATTTTGTGCCACTCAATATTGTGTGTTAGATTAAGGTTAAAGATGACAGAAAGTGGCCAGCTTGATTTCCTGCGTTTTCCTCAAAAGCCCTAGTGCAGATTAAGGTTACATTGAGAGATCAACAGGAAGGACTGAAAAACTGGATCTACTGATGGATCCTGCAAGACTGAGATAAAAGAAATATAAATTGGCTTGGGATGTCCCATGGCTGGGGATAGTGGGAACAAAAGAGTAGTTTATATTAGTGAAATTGCAGGCTGAGTGGGGGCTGTAGACAGGATAAGATCTACCATTAGATCTGAGACTGAGGAGCTGTAAGGTTTGTTTTAAAGGTCAAGAAGCAAAGGCAAATGTATGGGTTTTCCTCCCCCTGTTAGATTTGCATGGTCTATGATTCATCATCTTCTAAACTGGAATTTCAGCTGGACTAAAGGAAGGGGAAGTGGGGAGTAGTTCCATTTACTGTTAGTATTTGGGACTGAAGGAGTTCATGAGGTACTTCTACAGCTGAGCCATTGCCATAACCCTAAATTTAGTTTTAACTGTCACCCTAATCCTCTTAAGGAATTAACAATAGTTTCCTTTGCCAAAATGACCTATTATTCTAGTATTGCCTGGCCAGTGCTCTTCACCTACAGTCCTCAACAGTATTCTGAAACCTAAAAGCTTTCCCTCTAATCCAGTCATCTTTTACAAATCAAACCCACAAATCAAATATAACTTTCCTTTCTGGGTATTTTGTCCCCACTATAGTAAGTCCTCATTCCAACTTGGCAAGCCTTACAGTTCCCATCACAAAGCTTTGGCACAAAGGGGCAAAACCCTAATAATCAAGCTGCTTTTAACTATCACAAAAAATAGTTTCAGTTGTTGATTCCTGTGGAAACAAACTACCATCTTAGCAGTTTGTCTGTATTGTAATAATAAACACTGTGCATTTGTGCCCCTCACAGCTGTTTAGGATCTCTCAGTATCCTTAACTTAGAGCAGGCACTTGCTGAGTGGAAGCCTGGATTGACCTCAAATCGAACAGTGAACTAGCAACACAGTGAGACTTAGTGCCAAGTTTATTTTAAAGCCTTCAGTTTATATGGTTGCTGCTACCATCCCAGGCATTTGCTAAAGCTGTTTCTAACTGGCAAAAAGGGAAGAATTGTATGAAAAAAAAAAGACAGCTTATTTTTACACAGCATTAGCGTGCAAGAAGGGACTCGAGAGATCACAGTTTCTGCAAGAATCAACTGTTTTGTGGATTTCACCTAAATTGTACCAACACATTGTAGCCTTATTTAATTTCCAACTAATCAGCTGGTTTATTATCCAAAATTTGTGCAGGTGGTAGGGATCTCACAGGAGGACTCACCGAGGCTGTGTACCAACTTAACATCAACCAACCATTAATTATGCCTTCAGGTTTCTGCCTAATGGCTGCATCTGAAAGGATTCTAGGGAAGTCTGAATGTCCAGAAATTGGAGCTGTGACTTCATTTGCAAACATGTGTAATGTATTTAAAGGCATTTTCACTTGCTGTGCACTAAACTTTTACAGAATCACAGTTCTAACCTTCTGCAGAAGTCTAATTTCTTATAGTGTCTTTTCAGGGATAAAATTGTGGTATTTTTGTGAAGCCAAGAGTTTTAAATCATTTGTTACAATCAGAAAACATGGGCAAAGTATTGCTGGTTGAAATTTTAGTAAAGATAGTAGTTTAGAAGTCTGACAGTGTACAGCAGTTCAAAATTCAGCCTTCCAAGTGGAAAGTCGTATTTTTCTTCACAAGTTTTTTACCTGAAAAGTGCCTATTTGGTATAGAGACAGCACACAGTTATCTGATCAGTGTGAACACTACTAAAATGACAGATAAATTTAGTAGTTCCACGTTGGGGTAGCCTGTGTCTGCAGTGTACGTGTTCTTTACTGATTCCAAACTTGTACCCCATAGCCCAGTTTGCAGCTTGGAACAGCTTTATTTGTTATTGCTGTACAGTGATCTCAGATGATAATATTTCCAAGTAGGGAAATCTGTAGTGAAGAGAGAGAGTTTGAATAACAAAAACAAAACACAAATACAGAAAGATCTGGTTGGAGAAGGGAGGGGGTGTTCCTGATTGCAAGTTGTGGGTGATGTTTAGATTAGCAGTGCTCCTTCCTAGACTTGCCTTTCTTCCCTTTTTAGGTCATTTTCTTTCTTGTAAAGATACAGAGAAAGTGTTATTGCAATTTCCAAATGTTTCTGCTAATTATAGAAAAGAGAAAGGCAGCACATGGTACGCAGTCTTGCTTGTAAAAAAGGCAAACATTTATATTATGTGATAAGCTGATTTAGATGTATTAGTGATTTGGGTAAAATGTTCATTGCTGAAAAATTTAGAAAGCCTGTACTTCTTCAAAGAGATTGAGCTAAATATGAAAGAAACCCTATTCTAGTGCAAATAATTTAAGACCACTGGTTTAAGTGAAAGTTAATTGTGTTGATTAATCTAATCAATCTATGAACCCAGACCTTCTAATTGAATTCTAACTGTCCCTCTTGTATCAATTCTGATAGAACTATGAACTAATGTTCTCACCAATACTTCTAATTTGACAATACAGTAGCTAAGGAATACCTTTATAGACTGAAGACTGAAAGAAGACTAAGAATTAAAGAACTTGTTAACAGATAAGCACTGCTATCCATAATTTTTAGTTTTAAGTTGAGCTGGGTCACAGCAGTGACAACTGTGTGAGCCATTCTAGCTGCTTATGTTAGGAACAACCCTTTTTGCAGGCTAAGCTACTGAAGTTCTGTCAGGACTGAGCACTTTAGGAATTACATTGAAAAATTACTCTGCAGTAACAGGTAGGACACTATGGGAGATGGTTTTCATTTTTGCATGGGAGTTTGTGTAGCATATTTTTTAAAAAGTTTGTTGTTTTTACACGTAACTTGGCAGTATAAATACACAATAACATTACAGTAAACATGATAGAAATACATACAGGAATAACTGATCTGGTAGGTTTCTTTTTTCAACGTCCAATAAAGCCATCTGAATCCTCCCCAGCCTCATATGCCTTGGGAGCTGGAAAAAGTCCCAACATATTTCAGCATGGGGCCCTTTCAGATGTCCCATCAGGCTCATCAGTGTCCAGAAATCAACGAATAGTGCAGACTAGTCCAGCACATGGCTCCTTTCCTGCCCAGAGTGAGCCACACAGTTTTTGGAGGGATGCTCCAGGTTATCTGTGGTGCATTTGCAGTGGGATGCTGTGACCCAAGCCAACCCAGAGTTCTGGTAGCCCTAGCAGGAACACAGCTCTTCTGCTGGGCACAAAGGGACAAGAGAGGCCAAATGCTTACTTGGAGATCAAATCACCTGGAGATTCTTGAGTGAAAAACAGTATGTAGCAGTAATCATTACAATATTAACTCATTGTAAGCTTTATTTTTGAAACCAGCCTGTTACCACCAATGTTATATCAAGTTTCTAATTAAAATATCTATGTAAGGGAAAAGAGAAGTGTTTTGGCTCTTTAGAAACAAGACTGTAAAAACAAATACTCAACTGTACGGAATAGCAAAACTTTATTTCATTAGTTAAGAGAATGCAATCTGACCCAAAACTTATGTGCAACATGACAGAATAATTTTTAAGTAGAACAATGTGCCTGTCTTTTTTCTGGGGAGACTTAAATAATCCTTCCACTTTCAAAAGCCGATGCTCACAGATCCTAATAACTGTGCTCCAGTCTAATGTACCCTCTGTACCTGTGCAGGGTTTCAGTGTGTTCTTGGGATCCCCAGAAAATTACTGACTGATAGAAAGTTCCTGCATATTATAGTCTGGGGCCATTTTAAGAAAAAAATAATTCCTTACTTTTCATTATGCAGACTTTTTAATTGAAATTGTTTTCTGCATGACCAGCATTACTTCAGGAAGTCACATACAGCATTAGATGTTGAATAAAAGGTGGGAAAAGAAACCATGGGAAAGGAAGTTTTACAAGAAAACTTCGTTCTCAATATGTGCTTAAGCAGGAAGTTTCTAGCTCCAAAACTGACAGAAATTTAATATACTCCATTAATTTAATTTTAACTCCAAATTTAATAAGCTCCAAAACTGTCAGGAATTTAATAAACAGCCTAAAAAAATTGAAGTCTTGCTGAAAAGTTCAACTAGATTTTAGGTAAGTTAGAAATAGAGCCATCTTATTATTAAGATTATTAAGATCTTATTTAGGTAAGTTAGAAATAGAGCCATCTTATTAATGATCAAACAGCTTTGGAACTGTAACAGTAAAGGGAAACCTTTAAAGTTTTTTTAAAAATTAAGCAAACACAAACAAAAGGATTTTTCTCAGTGTAAACAGATTTAATGCTCAAGTGTATGTAACAGCATACAGAGCATCTACTCTCTTATCTTCTTTCCATATATGAATCTGTTGCTGTATCACTGCATCAATACAACACATTGCTGCTGCTTATCTTCCTGGTTTCATGTATTTACCAAATTTTCCACTGCACATCTCTTTATTTTAAAGAAACTTTATATTTGCTGACTTGACAAGCTTCTCTAAATTCACTTACCTGTCACACAAATAATCATTGCTAAGAAACACTACTTTCATCCAGATATAAAGAAACCCTTGGAAATAGGAATTGCAGTCTAGAATGAGAGTGTAAACATCCTGCAACTTAGCAACCTTCCACAGGCCATGGCAACAGCTTGCAGCCAAGAACCAGGAGATGTGTATGACATACTTTGCAGACTAGATCATAGACAGGGGACTCCTGCTACTTAATTTGGTGTGTGTATGTTGCTGTGTATCATAGTAACCTGTTTCCACTTGAGCTCAAGTTCTCACACAGATGCCTCCCCATTAGCACAGCCATCCCTCAAGGTAATGCCACAGAAACCACAGCTCAGTTGTACCTGGCCCCTAAGTCAGCAGCTGATCACTTGGTTTTTCTTCACCTGTTTGAAAGAATAATGGATTTTGAAGATCAACCCACAACCAGATCAGTCATGTTTAAACAGTATTACAGCAGCCTCTGAAGTACAGTACACAACATCAAATATTCTCTGTGTAGAGTTCCACTTCAATCACACATACATTGTCTTGAACAGCTATAAGAACACATTTTCAAATTACGTTCTTTCTCCGTGTTTACTTTTTATTCCTTACTGCATAATTATGCAAGCTGTCTGAAATGTCTTACAACTGCACCCTCTAAAATGGTTTTAATTTTGCTGAAAAATAGCACTGAGATCTAATTTTTAGAGATTCCTTTTTGGTTTACTTTTATACATCAACTAATCTGCACTCTTCCATAAGCACGAATTCTCAGGCTAAGATCATTAAGGCTTAGTGCTATATAAAATGTTGTCACCAAATGCCTTTCCCATTCTGAGATAAATCTAAATAGAAAAGGTAACAGATTCATATATTAATAACAGGAATTGATTTGGCCAAAATTGCATATTTATCAAGTATTGCACTCATGACCTCAAATTCCAGGTCAGTGGAATTATTTTCTTAAATTAACAGAATTAGTTTTTGCTTGATAGCAAATTACTTGTCTGTGGAACTTGTAGAATAAATCCTGATCTGATCTCTCACTTTTTAGATTCCTGCCCATAAAACAATGAAATGGGAGTTTTAAAAAATGTATTTATATAGGGATTGTTGGAACTATTTCCATGCAAACTTCAAGCACTTTTGAGTTCCTCTCAGCCAACTAACAACCCTTTTTAGCATGTAGTAGAATATCATGTTACAACTTCTCAAGAACTTAATCTTATTTAAAGAACAGGTTTTATACACTGCACACATTTATGAGTAGTTTTAATTTATTATCAAATACAGCTATAGCAGTGGCTAAAATATTTCTAAGGAGGAAATGGCAAAGGTAATAGAGCTGTTAGACTGGCATGATGGCTTGACAGGGGCAACACAGTGAAGCACTCAATGCGCCACTATTAGATTTCTTTTGGAAGCATCCACATTTTAAGTGATTTAAACTGAAAGCAACAATTAAGCTCTGCATTTTCACTTTGCAAGTATGAATATACAAATAAAATAACTTCTTTCACCTTTATGATCAATGATGTTAGTGTTCACTATCCTGAACTGCATTATCTGACATATAAACTATCCTTCAGCATTTTTGCAAAGACTCTGGTGTGATAACTCAATCTGTTGCTTTCATAATCAGAAATTCTGAGAATATCACTTCTGGCTTGGTGAATTTGACTGGTGTTATGGCACAGCTCCTCCTCACCAGAACACAAGTGCATTATGTGAGGTACTGACTGTGGGTTCCAAGTATAACAGAGCACTTGTTTACCTCTGCTTTCTGAACTACCTCGCTTTCAGCTGCACAGAAGTTGCTTTCAAACTACATAAATTCTATCAAGATAAAATAATAAGCTAAACTAATTGCCAGGGTTTCCTTCAACGCTACTTCTAAAGAATGATTATGCACACAAAAGACAATTTAGTATTTGCATGTTGCTCTCCATGCTCCTTTAGTCACTGCAGATACTTGTCTGTCTCTATCAGCCATCTTCCTGTGGGTTGGAAGTAAACAGTCTGGCAAGTGACCAGCGTCAATCCAAAAAAAACCCAAAAAAAACCAACTCAAGCCTGTTGCCATGCGTGACCAGTGGAACAATCCATGCTACAGCATGCTCAAAGCCAAGTGCTGCAGGAGAGGTGGCAACCACAGACCTAAAACAACCATCTGCAGCACAGCAACATCAGTGTTTGAGTCCAGAAAGATCCTATGCCAGACAAGCTCGAGACTTAAGACTTTTTTAGATCTAGCACTGCAAGAGCTGAGCCCATCATTATTTGCCTCCAAAAGTAACTGAGCCAAGGTGCCTTGTATTGTGTTGTAACAGCTCAATTATGCCTACCTTCTAATGCTTTTCCTTTTAATATTTTTAAGGAGAGAGACAAACCAGTATTTGTATCACTCTGGTCTCCATGCATTTGTAGGGGAAAGTTAAACCTATCTTACTCAAATGAGGTTCTCTAACCATGTTAAACATTAAACCTCAGAAGGTAAGGTTTTCTTTCTTCGTATTTTAAAAAGCACAAAATAAAAAGCACTGACTGTCAGTGTCTTCATTTGCTAGTAGAAAGATTCAAAGTGACTCTAGCAAAACCATTCTTTTTTAGAAGTCAAAAGTTAAGACTTTACAAAGATAACAGATAAATCCATATCCTCCTTTGACTTTATTACTGCCTGAAAGTTTATGTACCTCTGGAAACACGTATTTAATGTTCTGTGCTTTCAGACCATCTATTTTAAGCCATGAGTATTTAACAGAGGTGCAAGTTTTAACTTAAGACTTAATGAAAATAAAATTGCTGCTTATACAGCTATGTAAAATGGTATTTTACATACTTAATTTACACTAGTATGACTGCAGATTAAAAGTCTCAGTGGGAACAGCCATTGGGATATTATTTTTTGAACAATGCAAAAAAATTTACAGAAATTAAGGAAAAAGGAGATATTAAAAAGAAACTCTTCTCTGTTTGAAATACACAGACACCAAGAGATACTGATCCTTTTTCTACTGTTTCCCTCAGACGTGTTTTTTGCAAAGCTCTGTAGATTTCATTAAACCTCACAAACAATCAGCTCAAAATGTAAAGGGGACTATTAAACTTCAGCAACTGATTTGGGTACTATATACTTTTTTTTTTTTTCTAATTGCAGTTCTCTGCCATTCAGAAATGCTTGCAAATACAGCAGTTTCTTCTTTAGGGACAGGTCATTGACTAGAGACCTCTAAAATTGAAAGCTACGGAATTGTTTCATGGCAATGGAGTAGAGTGATGGATGAATGGCACATTATTACCTAGAAGGGCTTATTTCAGACTTGGAGGTTTAGAACTGCAGCCCATGTGACCTGGATTAGAACAGCCTGAAAATTGCATGGAAGTCAAATGAATCCACTCATTTCCCCCCAAACACCCCTTCATGTAAATTTAGTAATAGTGTTGTCATATGACAGAATGTGAACATGTACAAATGTCTATGCCATGAATATGTATAACACATTTACTAACAAGCTTCAGATTGTTCTACTGAGACCAAAAACACTCAAAAATGTGTGAAAAGTTGTTATTTACATAATAAATCCATCTGGTAGTTACTGGTAGTCTTTCCTAAATTCGGCTAAGGTTTATGTTCCTATCACAAGAGAATGAGTCATTTTATTTTACATTTATTATTCTGTATTTATTAATATTTGCTTTGCTGTAGCAAATCTTTGTTCAAACATTACTACCTGCATAAATTCAAGGAGACAGAAACCAATTCATTTGATACATTGATCCAACTAAGCATAACATTTCGAAGAATTACTATAGTAATAGCTCTAGCATCTCACTTCATTTAAATGTATCTACATGATCCATACTGCAATAAATAGTGATTTTTTTTCCTTCCACAAGTTGCATTATGGGTAAGTTCATAAGCACAGTAGCAATTACAATGTGCCTGGGGGCTGCTTACCCTTACTATGGGTGAGTCCCCAGATAATGAGCCTCATGATAGTTTCATACTGAGCACAACTCTAAAACTTTACCACCATGGATGCAAGTAGTCACCCTAATCTGGTCAAAACACGCTCATATGACCTTCATGCAACCATCAGGTATGATGCTCAAGATCTGAAGTTGCATGGCATGCATCAGTTGGCCACTTGCTAACCTTTCCCCACACTCTGCTAGGTCACCACATCTGCCAGGTAATACTCATTCACTTTGTGTGTTGTTCTCACTCAGTACCATAGTTACCAGTAAGTTGTTCAATTGCTGTCAACCAAGAGTGGCTTAAAGTTCAAACAGAATATTCCCAAGGCAGGCTGTGCCCTGTCTTTAGAATAGTGGCTTTTAAACCCATTTTTGCTGAGCGCATATGTGTGGTCAGAGCAAAATTAGAGACCAGGTATGATTTACCTTAACTGTCAAAAACATGAATGATTCCATATTCTCCCCCTATTTTAATGATTTCTTACATTTTATTTCATCTGCAGATGTTCTGCAGATGAACCTTCTTTACCATGCCTTTACACAAGGTAACTAATTCATACAGGTTTCTGTTATTCTGTCTTTCTGGGACTAGCTATTTTGTTATTGTGTTATTCTGGGACTAGTTAATATAGCAGAAATGTAGTAGCAACAAAACCTACTCCTGCATAGACTCCCTTCCATGGGTGGAATCTCCTGTCAGAAGCCTGCTCCTGTGGGGGCTATCCACAGACCAGATTCCTTCAAGGTAGATCCACCTGCACCCCAGCCAAGGGGTCCTTCAGTGGCTGCAGAGCTGATACCTGCTCCCCTGTAGTCCTCCATGGCTTCAGCAATGACCTGAGTTACCATGGTCTTTTCCACATGGAATCTCTTCCCACATCAGGGACCTCCTTCTCCTGACCCTTTGTGTCTGCAGCGATGTTTCTCTCAGATTTTTGTCACTCTTCTCTCACAGCTGCTACATAGTGTTTTTCATACTCTCTTAAATGTCCAGTCTCTTCTCACAGAGATTCTTCCTTCTGGATGGTAAAATTAGCAAATCTGGGATCGCTAAAGTTTCACTGGAACATCAAAAGGACAGTAGAAAGTGATACTGCCAATCATACAGCTTATGTAAACATGTTTTGTTTTGGCTTTGGTTTTCATTAAAAAGATGCACTTGCTAATCTATATGCAGGAGACTTAATTGGAACAAAATATAGAAACTGAGTTTTCTATTTACTTCCAAGGCTCTTCTAACAACCATTAATCATCGCTGTTTATACATTAAAAAAATGTATCACTGAGAATTTTTCAGGTTGTTGGTTTATTTTTGGTGTGGGTTTCTTTTCTTGGTTGGTTTGGTTCTAACCTTTAATATAAAGGCTTCTGTGTGTATCCAAAATGGCATCAGCTGAAAAATATGATTACAAGTTACAACTGCATTTAACTGATGTCAAAGATGCAGGTCGCTTGGACAAAGTCTGTTTTATCACACAATATGGAAGCAATTTTTGTTGTATGCAATCCCATCTACTCAGTAGTCTTACTGCATTGTTAATTCAAGAATATCCTACCCATCTGTATATTAAAAAACACATGCCCAGTACTGTACCTTATAAAAATCTTGCTTGTAAGTAAAGCCACCTTGCTTAGGCAACACAGTGTCCAGTCATCCCTTCCTCTTCAAATACACAATGACGTGAAACTCCAGACAGCTGATGCTCATAAACAGCTGTCACAGTTCATAGCACTAACATTTTACCTTAACCAAGGTTCAGATATCTTTATTCAGCATACTATTTCCTGTTTGCTGCAAAAGGCCTCCGGAATCACATGTGGAACACAACTATGTAATTAAAATACTAAAGAGAACACAATATTCAGAAGATTACACAACACATAACAATCAAACATTAACACTTCTGAACAAAGTCCAACTTAGGTTCATGCCAGGTCGTTGATTGTTCATTTGCTAACCAGTCACATAATCAGATTAGTTTTGTCCTGCAGCCTGCCCCTGTGCTATGAATACTAATGCAGCCCAACTTTCATTTTACTAGCAGAATTGCCACCATTTAAATCACAATAAAGTCGAAGGTAGCTCTGCTGTTACATACTTGAAAACATGTATTAGGGGGGAAAAAGGGCAAATGTTAAATGAAAAGCATCTATCAATCTCCTTCTGCTCCTCTCTTTAACACCTTGTAAAATTCTCACTTCAATACATTATGATACTATGAAACTGAAACAATTTTGTGAGGTCATTTCATTTTTTCCTACTACTGTTTTCCTGCAGCTCCTTCATTTTATAATTTAGATAAATATATAAATGTCAGCCCAGTTTAGGACAAAACTAAGAACCAGAAATATCCTCAAGGCAGGAATCACATTTTCCTGATTCATTGTACAAATCTAGCCCCGACAAAATTCTAACTTTCCTATGTTTCTAAACATATAATTATATTTTTATATTATGTTTCTAAATTCTAACTTTTCTTTGCAGTTAAACTCTGTACAGATTTTTTTTTCTACCTGAGGCTGTAAGGAGCCTATATACCTACTGCTGCATGTGCCCCAGAATTTAGTCTGTCAAAACAGCAGAGGTGTGGACTTTTACCATCATACTACATCGAATGATGATTAATAATGTTTTCTTGACAACCAGATGATCAGCCATCTATACTGAATGCTATCAGTCTTGCTCCTTGCATTCCCTAACACATTTTTGGTCTCTTTTTCTGGCAAATATCAATAAAAACAAGCAGATGGATGGGCCTCTGAAGGACCTTACTTTTCTATTATTCTGATCAAATACTGCTTCTGATACAACCAGCATGTAGAATCTACATCAAATACATACCTTGCATTCAGCAGAGAACTGTGTTCAACTTAACGAGCATTTGACTCAGGAATGCAAGCAGTGCTTGGAGACAGTTTACAACTAAAGCACATTAAAGCACAAGCAGCAGCAGGAAAACTCCTGCTATTATGGAAAAACAGATGAATTGCTACTGAAACACAGCTGCAGCATGTACAGGTAAAACTCCCAGCATTCTCACAGTCTCTCAGAAGAGTCTGTATATGCTGGGACTTGATGCCTGAGTTATTCTATATCTTCATTCAATTTCTCTCTCCAGGTTGTTTTTTTATTATTATTATTGCCTGAATATTTACCACATGCCAGAAAGTCACAGTATGAGACTCTCATTCTTCAAACTCCACTTTAAATGTCATAAGTTTTTAGAAATCCTATCTGCATACTACCCTTTTTCCTCAGTGCTTTAAACAACTGCTAGGTTCTGCTCATCTGAAGATGATCAAAGCTGCCTGAACAGACATTCTGACTGAAGGAATTTAATGCCTGCTGATATTACAAGCAGGCATTGAACTGTTCACTGAACTTAAATCTCATTTTAGAAAATTATATGCAACACAGAGGAAGTTTCAGCACTAGTAATCTCAGAAAAACAACCTAAAACATACAGGCAAATCCCCTTCAATACTTTGAGCATCAAGAAAGCTAAAGAAAGTATTTCCTGACACAGGAGAATATTTAATGCAGTAATGGAGAGAGAAAACCAAAATGTGGTCTGTCTAAAAAGTGAAATATTCACAAGTTTTTAGGGTTGAACTTAGTGTAGTATGGGTACCATTTTTATTTATAAAGACTATTAGTATGCCAGTATTAGCAAATGTCAGAGCAAAAAGTCAGTTTCTGAGCAGTCTTCTATTTTAATGATGTTTCCTATTTTGCCATTCCATAAGCAGTCTGAAATACAACCATTATCTAAATACCCTAAAGTTTTGTTTCTGTGCTATTCTACCCAACAACTTTCTACAGAAAGCTTTACGCATGAAACAGCATACTAAATATGTTCTTTGCAAACCATCAGCATATCACATTGATCAGATAATTTTTCCAATTTATTGTTCAGAAAAATCAATTAGAGGAAACCTACAAGCTACAATGTGTCTTCAATGTTATGTACTCAAACCTTTAATTGTGAAAGGGAATCTATGCTGCATAATAGACCAACGCGATAGAAATGGGTAGATAATCTGAAAATTAATGACCAGTCTTCATTCTGAAATGTGGATAAATATTAATCACTCCCAAATTATGCAGTGTTTGAATGTCTGTAAATAGTTCCCCATATGTAACTTTATTTTTGGAGTACTTAATGGAATCCGATAGGCAGACACTGAGCACCATGCTTGAACACCCAAAGGCTGGGGATAAGCTTTAAAGAAAATGCAATCATACTAAAAGAGAAACTCCAAAAGTTTTATTAGGATTTCAACAGACATTGAAAAAAAAAAATTGCATAATGATTGAAAACATATTTTAAACAAAGTAGCAATGTGGTATCAAGTAAAAGAAAGACTGGAACAAATGTCTATATATGCTGTACGGAACATGTACCAGGAAAGGGATATGACATATTTAAAATTCAAGGGCAAATGTGAACAGGTCACATTTGGATTGACTGACTATACACCAAAGATGTTTTACAAACTGCATAGCAGTGTAAAAAAAAAATTTATCCTAAGCATACTGTATTCCTGCATTTGGAGCAGTTTACAAGGCAGAGATGTTGTTTACAACATTGATATTTTAATAGCTCTGGATTCTCATAAAAAATAAACTAATTTAACAAAAAAGCCTGTATCTATATTTGAAAATAAAAGTGCATGTATTGAGAAATAGTGTTGTTTCTTAAGAAGAGTACTTTAAAAGTTCATTTTAATAGATCAACAACTGATGATACTTTAGATGCAGTTCTGCACTGTGCTACAAGCGAGGTTTTAACACCAGTTCCTCTAACTGAACATCCTCTTTTCCATAAGCACCAAGACATGTGCCTGCCTACTGTACTTATCAGGGTTCTGGGGAGTTAGAAAGAATGCAGAGTACCAAAACCACCACATTATTCACTAAAAAATACCAGTAACCCGAGACAGATGTTTTAAAGTAGATTTATCCATAAATGCGAGCATTATCTCCTCAATTTTCAGGATCCTCCCAGTCACACAACTACTTTTAAACACTGGAGAGCAGCAGCAAGGAGCCATTAGAGCTAAAAGACAAGAACTGATAAAAGTCTATCTCCTGCCTTGTACTGAAGAATTTGTGGGTAATGAGCATTCAAATGCATTCAAAGAACTGGGCTGGGGGTGTAAGATTCCTACCCAAAAGCCAGTTGGTATAGTCAGATCTGTACTTGAATCTAGATTCTCCTTTCCAGATAACCTAACAGCTGAGAATTTCTGCAAATGTTGCTAACTTCTGCAGAGGGTTTACTCCTTTCTTCTCTTCATACAACAAAGAAGAGACATGAAAAGAGAACATGAAGTTTGAAGATCCAGGCAAAGCTTCTATTTGAGTTCATATAATTTCAACTCATGGCACTGAATAACTAGGTTGGTTTTTTTGTTTTGTTTTTTTTCTGAGCACCTATAGCACTCCGAATAGAAAAAAGGCAGTGAATGTTTAGCTGGACTGAATCCAGAATGGGAAATGCACAGATACCAAAGCTATGAACTGCAGCCAGAATAGCCATAAACAAGTGTCCGGTACAGAAATTACAAGTAATAAATGTAGCCATCTTTGTAAACATCTACTCCTTATTAATCTCTTTTTTTTTTTCCTATAATGGAAATACACACTGTATTTCACTGTTCCAAGCTCTGGTCTGTTTCTGTTTTAGCTTTGTGGCACAGTTGCTAAGTGCAACAGGCTAGAGACACCGACAGTAATACAAACAAGCTGGGAAGTCAGTTCAAGTTAAAGTTTTGCTATACCAGGCCATTTTTGATGGCATGTATTCTCTGTTCACAAATGCTTTGTAAGATCTTTTCGTATGGAACACTGGAAACAAATGGGAGTTATTGGTTTAACAAATGTAGTTTAAAATAACATTTCTGATATGCCTTATGCAATTAACAAATCATGTCTCATCTTATGAAGATGATACATTTGCTATACAGACTAGTAATTTAAAATGCTTCTTAAAAAAGCAGCGTTTTTATAGACAAATTAACAGAAAAGGAGACAACACATCTCACAATACCACAGAACAAGTAAAGCCCTTTCATTAGCTGCACTATAAATTCATAACTGTTCATCACATACTTTGAACTTCTGACTGCTCAAGCAATTTAACCCTCAGCCAAATGCAGGACAAGGAAAAATTTTCTGGACATTTGACATTGATATCATTGTAGGTGTAAGAGTAAAAACTAGTATTCCATGGTTTTAGCTCTAAAAGTTTTGCTCCCAGAAGTAAAACAATTGTTAAGAGTTCAGAAGAAAAACAGCAATTGTTGACATGTCAAAACGAAGTTGTACTAAAAATTAAGCTGCTGTAAATCTGAGTTCACTTAGATCATTCCTAAAAAACCTTTTTTTTAAAAAAAGCTGATCCTAGATCACCTGTTTACTAGGAAGAGCAGTAGAACACTGATTTAATGAGAAAAGATGTGCTTAAAAGCTGTGTTTGAGACATCTATTATAAAGTTTTGAATTATTCTTTATCTTTCAAATATTTGGATTATAATTTGTTTACCAAAAAAAAGGACCAGATACAGAAGGTACAGGATTTGGACAGGACCTTCCTCTCACTACAGTTCAGTGGCTCCTATCCAAATGTGGATACTATTTAGAGGCCATTTTTGAGATGTTATCAGTCAACAGCTACATGGGCACCAGTGAATCAGAAAACACACCTTAAGATTTTGTTCTTAAATTATATAAGTTAGATAAAACTACCCTGTCCAGCAAGTTCCGAATTTTTCAAACGTTAAGGCAACTTTCATTACTTTCCAGCTAAACAGTATTATAAAAAATAAATGTCACTTCAAACCTTATATACACAGTGACAGAGTAGATTTAGCTAGAAAGTATCTTTAGTACATTAATAAAGTGTCTCATAATATTACCGAGGTTATATCAGGTGCTTGAGTGTATGTGCAATTGGAGTGGCTGCAATACTTAAAGTACTGGTTTCAAAACGGAGCGCAGTGACCGTCCCTCCTTGGTGAGCTCTCGTGTCACACACATACATGGCAGCGGCACAGCCTCCTCTCTTCTCTCCACTGCGTTGTAGCTGCACTTCTTCAAGTGGTCAGCCATGCTCACAATGTCAGCAAACTTCCACTCGTTCACGGTACAAAAGGCTGTACTGAAGCGCCAAACCTAGAAAATAAGCTGCACTTAGGCTCACAGTGTTTTAAGATACCTCAACTCCGAGCGGGAAATTACATGCTTGTGCTACAAAACTTTCAGGTAATGCTGTCAATAACTCTCACTAAAAATCAACATAAGAAAAAAAACACTACACAGAATTTAGTATTGTTAGTCCCAGGCTGATTCAGACCCCAAGACAACTCTGAACACTGGGAAGAAACAAAGGCAATATTTTTTGTGTCCACAAAAGAGGTACAATCAGAAATTAAATGACAAGGTATTTTAAGACCAGCCACAACAGTTTGTTTCTTATCAACTTCTGCAGCTCCAAATGAGTGCTGCAAGTACTCTGCAGTTTGGGGTGGGGTGAATGACAACAACTGTATTACACAAAGGTCATCCAAAGGTTTTAAATTATTTCAATATTTAAAGCATTCAGCACCAAGGCAATAGATATGATCTCAACAGGTTTGAAATAAAAATTGCTGTCAACACTACACAGGCAAGGAAAGTAAACTTTGTAGGCAGCCTTCTCACTTCTATGGAATATTGATCTTAAAGCAAATCATGAAAAGTAATCTTTTAACATTTTAAAATGCTTGAAAAATCAGAAGTTTATTTACTTACATTCATCAAAAACTAGACTCTACTTCTACTTCTCCAAGTGTGGAGAAGACTGAGACAACCTGCAGCAATTTTCACTTTTTCTATACAATAGTCTCTTTTTTGGAAGGTTATTATACCAAAATCCAGTAGTAACAGACATAATATTAAGAGACAAAGCAGAAACACGACCAATGATATACTTTCCCTTTCAACTTCAAAATAAAAAAAAGTAGTTAACTTACCTTTTCTTTTACCTGCCAAGAACTTCCTTCCGGGCACTTTCTCTTCTCCCAAAGCAGTATCACCATTCCACGTGCTTGAAGCAAGCTTCCACACACATCTCTCATTAAGCGTGACACTCTTGAAAGCTGACATAAACTAAAGCCATCTAGAAAACTAGCAATGTGCTGCAGCACCTCAAAAGGTAGACTACTCAGATGGTCATTATGTAGTCCAATTAAGCAGCTTTTTGCTGGTTCTACTAATACTGTGGATATACAAGGCTGAACTCCAAATGACCGTAAGTGGCGGTCATGAATAATTTTTGCCCCTTGTGTTGAAGGGCAAAACCTTCGTTGAGAATACGTACACCCATAATATGCCAAAGGACACCTCTGCTCCATCCAGCCATTAAGGCCAGCATGAATGTCTCCATGCACATTCTTAAAATGCGACGAAAATTCATTCCTTCTAAACAACTGTCCACAAACAAATGTAAACATTGAACGCTGTTTTGTTTGGTATCTAGCCACATATTCCAATACCAAATCCAATCCAAGGGTCTGGAACGGACTTGGATTTGAGAGCTGTGGGTTGGCATGATCACATGCAGAAGCTGAAGCTATTTCCCCCACCATTGTATTTGTGGCCAGTATAGCAGATGGGAGAGAAAATGTTTGGGTCCCAAAGTCAACGTGATACACATCGACAGCGCGACTTTCTGATATCCCCCTACCTCCGGGAGAATCTCCTAGGCAAAACAACAGAGCTGCAGTGATTAGATCAATTCCCTGAAGACCCATAGGATCTTCTGTTATCTCCAAATCTGATGTATCAACAGCTTTGTCTTCTTTTGGTGTTGACCAATAATGGTTAACAAGGAATCTGTATGATCGATGCCGTAAAAGTGAAAATGCATCTATGTTTCTCAACCTTTCTTGCTCCACTTGTCTCTCTAACATTTCTTCTTCATTAGCATTATGGGGAAGTAGTACATGATTAGAATTGCCATTAACTAAGTGGTCAGCTGGTATTACTTCAACTTGTGCTGTTACGGGGCAGGAGCTGCAAGACTGTAATGCTTCATCATCATGAGATGCAGTACATTCACCATTTGCTACACTGGACGGTTTTGAATTAGATACACCAAGATCTTCAGTGTGGTCCAACACCTTTGAACATTCATTTTCTACATGAAAGCCATTACACAAAAGTGAGGAGTTACTGAGGTTTAGATTTAAGTCATGGTTTTGCACTACATCGTAACAAATATCACAAGAACCATTTTGCTCCATTTGTGAATTTTGACTCAGGCTATCAAAGTTAATTCCCCCAACTGCTCCTACATTATCTTCATCTGGATTTTCAGAGTCAGACTTTTTATCCTGAATAATGCCACTAGAAGTTTGTTCTTTAATCTTGGAATCTTCTTTCATTTCATGTGGTGAAATGCAGAGGTTTGAACTTAACATACCAATGTCCCTTGTAGCTGTGTTCAGGATATCCAGAGCAGCAGCTAAACTCCTCGTTGTTTCTACAGTAGCTTGATAAAGTGCACCATAGGACTCTTCATCTACAGGCATCAAACCATTGGTGTGCACTGTATCAGGGGCACTTGATTTGACAGAGGTTTGCTCTCTGGATTCTGGTATTTGATCACCTGCTTTTGACATCATTGTTGCTACTTTAAGTGATTCTAATAACATGCGCTGGTCTTGAAGAGCTAAAGCCATATCTAGCTGTTCCACTTCATCAACATCTTTACTCAGATTTTCGTAAGATTTTCGGTCAGCATAGCTGACTGGCCATCTATTCCACTCCATGGTACAACATACCACACTTGCAGGACAAACTTCTAGGTGATCAGCAATTTTATTTCGGGCTACTATGAAGGGACATCCAAAGCCACTATTCAAACAAGGCACTCTTTCAAGTGGACATAACATACGATGTTCCTCAGCTTTACATGAGTGAAAAACTGCTCCACAAACCAAGGGGCAGCCAATCAAATCACAGGAAATGCCCGGCTCTGGTCTGGTCATACAACGACGGCTGACACAGTTCACACAGTGCAGGTGTTGCTGATGTTCCTCCATGACTGTAAATCCAATTCTGAGTAAAGAGAAAGGAGAAAACAGCATAGAATATTAACTCAATATTGTTAATATTTACTAGCTAGTATTTGCAGCTTTTGCATGCTTGATCAACAGACATTTTAAGAAAAAAAGTATGTAACATCTTATTTCAAAGAAATGGTGCCTTTCAGCTGAAAATGAGAAATACACATTTGTATCAGAGCCCAGAACATAGTCTATAAATTTATTTACTATATGCAGCTTAAGCAAAAATGTTGTATAATCCTTCATTGTAGAACAGCCCTTTTTCCCTGCCCATTGCAAATAGATAATTCCATGAAAAAAAAAGCATGGCCTTTGACTACATATCCAACTACCTAAAATTATAAATGATGCAATTGCACAGATTACAGAGACAAAATAAAGAAAATTAGATTGATCCTCATGTCCAATTCTCTAAATTAAGCAGTGGCAACCTGTTCCCCAGGCTGCCTGCTACACCTAAGCTGCTGACACCCTCTTCTTGCAGTTCATTTTAAGGTAATCTGCAGCCTTCAGTGAGCATGTCAATTCCATACCACGTCCCATTCTCTCCTCAGTCCCTGCATCTGACAGACTGCAGTCCTTTACAACATCTCTTCACTCTTTTTCTTCATCTATAGCCTATAGCTCCGCCCTTTATTTTCTACAGGAGTTGTTGTACAAGGGTAGCAGTAATGCTAAATAAGTCCTTTTCACTGAAAACATTTACATAAAACTTCAGTTGCCAACATGGTCCTATATATATGTCCACCTCAACCCACAAAATGTAATTTTTAAGTGCATCCCATGGCCACCCTGATCATGATACCAGCAATTTGAAATGTAAGGATATGAACAACTCTGCATAACAAGACGAAACAGCAATAAAAATCAAAATACATGTACATCCACAGTGCAATCTATTACAACATGTTGACAACAACAAAAAATTCAATTATTTTCTGTGGTATGGAAAAATAAAGAAAAAACAAACAAAAAAAAGCCAAAAAAAACCCAAAAACAAAACAAAACAAAAGAGTAAACTTTGTGTCTTTGTATCACTTACTGAAAAAGTCTAGAACTGCTCTCTAGCTGGAGTGCAGGCCCACACAAATTACAAAGCTCTCCCCTATACTCTTACAAATTCCCTCTCAGAAGTGATACCAGTAGGGATTAAAGTTCAGAGGTATCAGTAAATGACTTGCACAGAGCTAAATCTCAAAAATACTTTTTCAAAAATGCATTGCTCAGTTCCATCTTTTCCTTACTCCTCCCTCTCTAGCAATTTTCCTGAGAAATAAAATGCTCAGAGAATTTAAGATTAATAAAGATAGTTTCTTACTCTGCTAACAAGTGCTCTCACACATTGTCTTTAGACTAAACACTTCAGGTTTAATGCCTTAAACCTTCTTAAATTAAAATGACTCTAAACTATAAAAAGAAAACTGCTTCTCTTCAAACTGAAGGTAGAAGGAAACAAAAGTGCCGTTAAGACACTCCAAATAATTTAAAGCATTTAAATAGAAATCTATGTGACACTTCACTCACTTGTATTATTTTAAAATGCTTTGAAATTCATACCAACTTTAAGCAGCAATCAGTCCTCATACCCCCATGTGTCGTAATTTGGATAACTTAAATATTTTAGCCACCCACTCTCTGGAACACTTTTAACAAAAAAGCATATGTGCTACACTTAGCAGGCAAAACACAGCTGAATTTCCCCCACCATACCTTAGCATTTATATACTGAGTAACAGTAAGTTTCAAATAAACTGTCATGTGTATCTGTCACTGGACTCAGTGAATGACTTGTTCAACCTTTTTGCAAATCTCTCTGGCACACAACCTGCTTTTGACTTGCAAATTAAGTCAGATAGCATCTACTACAAAGCGACTAAACATGTTCAGTAAAGAATGAAAAAATTATTTGACTTCTCTGATGATAGTTTTAGTACTACCAGCAAAGCCCTCTCTGAGTAATTCTTGCCAAATACTGTGGCCTGTTGCTAGACCAAAGAAAATCTCAGAAATTTCCATCAATACTGAAAGAGAACTACTTCTCCTCAAGTCAACAGGTGAACAGAGACCAAAAAGCAGCTCTCAGGTTATGTGTATATTCTGAAGTGCATAAGACAAAATGGAAATAGCACTGAAAAAGACAATTGCTAGTTTATAATGCCAGGGCCTTTAGAGAGCCCAGCCCCTGCTTCATCTATCTAAACAGAGCCCTGCTCCAATAAAGCAACAGCCTGCTCACTTCAAGCTGGCCAGAAGTGAGCCACCTGGAGAGCAGCATGCAGGTGTGGTCAGGCAGGAGTAGCCATGACTCTCTTAAGATGGGACAGTGTGTTGCTAAAGTGGGCTCAGTTGCACAGGTCCCACCTGCCTGTGAGTGTACCTGAGATGACCTCTGCCTCACTGAGGGGGTTATGGATACTCTCACCCTGTTGAGCGGCTTCACCATCCAGTTGACAGTGCCCCAGGTGAAAAGAGGGCACCTACATCATGAGCTGCCCTTTCCCACGGGGTGGAAAAGCTGGGAACAGTCTGGCAGCAGCCCAGGGGATAGTGCTGTCAAGACTCACAGGATGTTCCTCCACAGCAGCGAGGGGCAGGCCTGGGCTGCCCTGGGTGCTGCTGCTGCACAACTCCGCGCTGGGTGCACAGAGCGGGTGCAGACACACATCCATTCCAAACTCTCATGGGCTCTGTAGCCCATTCCATATCAACTGTAGCACTTAGACTTCTGTGGGAATTTCACATCAACATCAGATCACGTCAAGATGTGTCATGTGACAGTAATTTGGGCCAAAATTGTATTGATTTTGGGCAAGGCAGACGAGCCACCTTCACTTAACCCAGATAGGGGATACATGTCAATTATGCTGGATAAATAGCACACACACCTAAGCCAGCACTATTCTACTGCTTCTAGGCCAAAGCTGGCCCACATGCAGCAGCTCAGAACACAGTCAAACTGAGCTCGTGTTTGCCTGCACCATTTCTGGAGACATACCCTAAATTAGTCAACCATCATTAAATACTATCTTTAAATAGCCTGAGCTTACACAGAACATTCTATTAAGACAGTAAAACATCCTCCTCCCCAGCACACTATCTTGGTCTTTACAAGTAAGATTGTGAAACCTGAGTTGCACAATGATACTGGCTTTTCTCAGGCTCCTGAACTCCTTTCACTCATAAGCCAATATTCATCAAAACTTAATTATTTCATATAAGCAAATGGCCTTTCAAAGTAAGGAGACAAAACCTGGTGAAAACATCAAATATCACTACGAGACTGTGTGTGAAAGCCAAAGATGACTCTAAAATCCCAAGTCATATCAATAGCTAGATGCTAATTTATTCTATTACAGATGCTTCAGGTTGGTTTTATCAAGAAACAGACAAGCACAAAATCAATTAAACAGGTAAAGTAACTTATTCTCTCAGTTTCTATATATATAAGAATTTTACTGGTCACCAAGAAGCTTGATATTAGTTGCCATTTATCATACAATTAAAATCATTTGGCTCATTTTCTAAATATATATTTTAAAATATCTTCAGACATCAGTAAAACAGCAGCAGAAAATTCACTAAAATTCTGCATTCTGCTTACAAGCCTTAATTCCTCAGCACCTGCTGTAAAACTTCAATTTAGTCAAAATGTTGCATTTTATTTATAAGTTACTACAAAGTCCTTTAAATTTATTAAATGTTCTTTTATGCACCTTTAATTTTAATACTTGAGCTTCAAACTCAAAAGCTGTTTTGGGCAGCCAAGAGTTCCTGGACTGTTTGAACTATAGGTTTCTGATATAATTCAATTCTTAAACTCAAATTAAGTCCAAAGGAAAAAAAAAAAAACTACCCTATCAAACTGGTAAAATAAATAGGTAAGACCTCAAAAATTAGCACACTGATTGATCAGCAAATGGCCATGACTCACTCTATTTTGTTAGCTAACTTTGTAAACCGCAGAACTTAGCACCTCTTTCATTCATAGATTAAGAGCATTCGCATATGAATAATTTCCCATTAAAGAACCACAACCAATATATCATTAGCACTACACCGAGAACAAGAACCACCCTCTTCCCAAATATTGCTTTGTAAAGAAAAAAAAAACCTGTTGGGTAAAGGGGAGATAAAGAAAATTCTCGAGGTAACAAGTCCTTTAATTTCCTACAATACAGCAAATTGAAAGGGCTAACAAACTATGTCATTGCTGACTTTAAGGAAAATACCTGTTGTTAAAACACATGCCAATAATATTTACAGTGCTTATTATCCCACTGTGCTCCTTGTCACAATGTGGTCAGAAAACAGTGTTGGAACAATGACTACAGCAAGAACGAACAGCTGTCCTTTCCTGATAGTGGAGTGTCAGCAACCAGCTTCAGTTCCTTCAGTTCAGAGTGCCCAAGTACATACACTTGACTGTTACTAGCAGAGAAACCTAAAAATACATCCCGTTCCAGTGAGGTGACCACTGCTCTCAGAATTTGTGCCATCACTTGATGTTATTGTACATACTATACAGTCAGCTGACTAAATCAGCCAGAACATGCTTTGAAAATCTGTCATAATTAAAAGGATTAAAATTCCAGCTGCTACAGCCACGTGATTTCCAGTTGCTGTTGTAACACAAACATTAAAATAGCATAATAAGGGTTTCAGACACACACAATACTTCAGTTGCAAGTGCGAGCTCTTACTTTCTTCTATACCCCAAAAACTGTACTCAGTACTACCAAAACCAAAGCCTGCTTGCTCACTCTCTCCTATATGGATTCTTTGGGGCCAGTGAGACAGGACATCACAGCAACCATTACTGCTATTGGAGCCCTCCATTACACAACCCCCTTTTATTCATCAAATCTGTAAAGCTCAACTACCTTTGAGACTCTTCTATCAAATTCAACTGAATAGACCAACAGGTTCTTAAATTACTGCTTCAAGGAAGTGGAAGGCTAGAGACACACAAGCTGCACTACAGGTTTAAACTCCCAGAAGCATCCAAATCCACCCATAAGCAAATACATGCAAACCGTACTAAAAAATTCCCTTTTGTTTTGGACACTGCAGAAGTGATGCCTTGAGTTTTAGCTTTTATATTTTTCAGATCCTGTACCGGATTAGTGTGTAACCCTGAATTTCATATAGGGTGTTAGTAAGCTCTCATCACAGTTTGGTCAGACAAAACAATCCTTCCAGACCTGAGAACCAAGATTATCATCACAGCCTCAGGCCCCGAAAAGTATAAACAAAAGTAAATTGGGGGGGGGAGCAAAACGGGGAAACGTGACTTCATTACCTGCAGCTGCAATTGGAATATTAACCTCTGATATGCAAACAGACCAAACATATGAAAAACTTGTGACCATCGTCCATCTTGGGTGTAGCCTCTGCAAGGCTCCTGCAGTGCCCCAGGTGTATCTGTTAAAGATCTTTAATAAATACTCACTTTATTCTCTAACTGTGTCTAGTCTGTTCTACGTAGCCAGTCCAAGGCATCAGAAGAGACAGCTGTATTTCTCAATCTTCCCTCTTTTACCCACGTTTCTCTCAGGAGCTTATCCTTTGATGCCAAATTTAAATTCTCAACTTTACACGACACTAATTACCATCCCCCACCTCTAAGTTCATCAGGACAACCCTGATTTCTAACAAGGTAGACCAGGGAAGCTAAAACTATATTCAAAATAGTTGGATGGATGACTGTTCACTGCATTCTCAAACAAAAATTAATCCACAACTAAGATGAGAGCATCCTCCCTGGCTGGTAGTGACTGCACATACTGAACATACTAGAAAAAATCTACATTAATTTATTGTTAATCACTGAAAACATGAAAAGAGCTCCAATTACTAAAGTCCAAACTACTATGTAGCAGGACGCTACTTCAACCATTACTATCATAGTTTACAGCTATTATTATGTATTACATAAAAGAGGCAGAAAAAGGTTACACTAAAATGGCTTTTTACTGCAAGAACAAAAAAACCCTCAGGGGGACACATACTTCTGGAAAGATTATAGTTTTATCAGTTGTCTAGCATTAAAGGAATATATACTAGCTGCTTTTTTAAGCATAAATCAAAGTTACTTATCCACCTCACAAACAAACCAGACCAAAGAAAGAGAAATCTCTAACTACAGCAGAAATAATGAACACTAGAATATAGAGAATTGCAGCCTTTTTTATGCCAACCTTATTTATAAGACTTCTCCATGTCTGCCCCTGCCCCAAATATCCATTTTTCCCAGTGGAAAACTATCTTCCTAGCATTCAGAGAATACAGTGAAATTATTTCCTTATAAATCATTGCAGCCAAAAAAAAATAAAAAAAAAAATAAAATAAAAAAAGAATTCAAGGGGAAAAGAACCAAAGTAAAACACTGCTTTGACTGAAATGGACCCTCCACTGATGCCCTACCTGTCTGGCTTTGTTACATTTTAGAATAGGAGCTCTGATGAAATGACAGAACACTTTCCTCTATCCCTGTTAAACTCAGTTAAAAGAGTGCTAAAAATCAAAAGCAAAACTACTAGGCTTTTCTTTAGAGTACTTTTGTGACAGATCTGCCATGCATTCTTGCTTCCCTGACAGATTCCCCAGAGAAGGAGCCCAAAGACCTCAAAGTGCCTTTGGCCACACACGGACACAGGACAACCACACGAGGAACAGCTACACTCACTGCATGGCTCAGGCACAAAAGCACTCTACCTGTTGAAACGGTGACAGGGCAGAATCAGCTAGAGAGCCAGTAGATTTCATGTGTAAAGCACTTCTGAACTTGAACACAGTGTGACTCCTCGACTGCTGCAGATTCTGCAAGAAATGAGATCAGAAGTAAGGTTTCATTTCAGGTGTAGACATTACTTTCTGTATGCACAATCTCCTGCAAAAGTCATGCGCTTACACTGTCTGGGGCTACAAACACTGAAATTTTTTGTAGATTTTATGGGAATATAAACAAGCTTTTAATAGACTTCCCAAGCACAACTTGAGTTCTGTCATTTTAGCTTATTGCTAGCTGTAAGTCACACTGGATGGTAACCTAATTACATTTAAGGCTGTAAGAGATTATTAAGAGTTATTATTCTGACCTACTAGACTTAATTCACTGCTCTGACCACTTCAGGAAGAAAAAAAACCAAACTCATATGAAAGATTGCAACAGCTGGAGAACTGAAAGAAATAAATCAAGTTTGATTCTTTTACAAACTGCATTTTAGTCTAGTTAAAGTTTGTCCATCTTCAGTCTTCATACATGGGAACTTATTAAGCAGTTGCTTACTATTAAAAAGCTTTTTACTGTAACAAGATGCTTCTTCCATTCTTTCATGCCCAAGGATTACCACTAAAATTTAAGAGAGGTGAAACTAAGGTGATATGCCCAAAGGAACAATGATATTCTTATCCAAATACCAACTCACAAATCCTCCAGAAAAGCAGGAAAGAAAATAAGCCATTTCTCAATAACCAGAGACAGAACTAATGGGGAAAAAAAAGAAAACATTCTGTATTACAGTAGGTTGTTTTAACCACCCAAAAGAAGCCAGAAATAAATCCTTCTTATGTAATATTTTAATTCATGCATGGTGCTGCCCAAGAATTCCTGACCTCTGTATACTTACAGAAATCAGGCCAAACATCTCATTAATATACTCTTTCAGGTCTTACTACACAAGTTTAACCAGGTCCCATAGCAAAATGAGAAAACAACTTTAAAGTAAATAGACTATGAAAGCAACTTCTCTCCAACATCCTATACTGAAGTGCAGTGTCATGTATTCTGTCCATATGAAGTTATTTTTTCAGTTAACAATATACGCTTATATTAGACAATGGTCTAAACATGCAGCAAAATAGATGGTGCACAAAAAAAATTTAACAGACATACCCACAAGGATACCTTATCAGATTATACTCAAGTAGAAATGATGGGAGGTTGTCTCAAAATATTTTGAAAAAATTGCAGTAAAACAAAAAATAAATTGATATTATAGGACAGTTTTAACAACTTTATTCTACTCTATTTTCAGGTATTTCCCTTTTCTATCAAATGAAAGACACTTCTCACAGCAACTGTCAGGCTTTTCCCCCTTCCAAGCTGCTTGGTTTTAAAACCAACAAAACAGTGAAAAAAAAAAAAAAAGACAGTTATAAATAAAACTATTGTCTAAACAAAACTTCATCTATCTCCAACAGTTGATGACAGAAAGCTGGGAATGTATCTCATAGTGAGCATGATATACCAGCTCTTTCAGTGTGTTTCTAACACGACTGAAGAACTGGAAAACACAAACATCTTCACTACAAGTTTGTACAGGGTTTTAGGACATAGGATTATTCATCGATTTGTTACCTCTAATATCATTTAGACTGCCTTTTCCAAATGTCAACAGGCTTGATGTTATTTCTTTTTGCCCAAGGACTCCAGCTGAACGATCCTATCCAAACACATTCCTTATCTGGTGACAACAGTGACTCAGACAAAACAAGGTTTTGTAAGAGCATTTAAGCTTTGCCAGTAAAGCACACTCCTATAAAGATCCTATTTGCAATGAATCTATCACACCAACAAATTTCTCTGTCAAACAGTACTTTTGGAAAACTACAGTTTGTACAAGAGATGTTTCTAAGTAGACAAATAAAAGCCTGAACTTCAACAAAACACCACCCACCTTCCAGCACCTCTGTAGCAAAGTCTGAACCAGGTATGACAATCAGCCTGAACCACTACCTAAAGTTTCACATGAACAGCTGTAACTACATCACTCAGAAACTTACCTCACCATGCCTCTCATTCTCAAGCTTTGAGACCTATCATTTTTTCATCATGATTTCACATTAAGAGCTTAGATCAATGTTGGACATTTGCTAAGAAACAGCACAATCTACTCAGCTGGAGGTTCTACTACTGACTTTTATAACATGACACTAAATGTTGCATTAGAAACTATTAAAAACAGTAGCTTGCAAAGTAAGTCAGAATCTAGAGCTCCCCTGCAATTTTAACTCTCTTGGCCTGTTTCAGAGCAGTTCATATTACAAGACTTTTCAGCCTTTTTCCTTTATTCAATATTGAGACTAGACAGTGTCCTGACATTAAGGACAGCTTACACAGATTTCTCTGTAACCATCAATAATGTAAATATTCCTCTTTGCGGTCTGTTCAGGAATACTTATCACGCCTTATACAATCTAAGCATCTTACTAATAGATATGCTATCTTTATTCTTATTATGCAGATAAGGAATCTGAAGGGAAATTGTCACCACTACAGTGATGACTATACGTGATTCCCTGCTCCCATCTTTATTCCACTGGATCTCATTGCCAGAGGCAAACAGCATTTGCCTCCTTTTAGATAGAGCCCACCAAAGAAATAGGTCTATCGATGTGAGGGAAATTTTGTTCCTTTTAGTTCAATTGGACTGAAGACAAAATAGGGGTTTCTTATATAGCTCAAATCTGCAGCAGCCACAGGAACTCATTTGAAGACTAATAATCATATGCTTTCTTCTTCAGAAGGTTGTAGACTACACCCTCTGTTGTAGACACTCTTTACGACCTACGAACCTGGCTGTCCAAAAACATGCAGAAATCTTGTCCAGAAACTTTCCAACCAGACACTGCTTGTTAAATACAGCAGTTATTCTGCCCATTAGACATCGAAGTAGGAGGCAAGGGAAATATAACCCGAACTTAAGAAGTTGAGTAAATGCAGAATTTAGTGCAAAAGAAAGAATGTTCAGGCAGCAGACTAAAAACACTGCTTTTGCATAGCTTTTTCCTATTCTGCTGGGATTCTCCTGTTCCTTTTAACTTTGGAAGCAAATGAGAGAAGAGACCCCACAAAAAGACTCAGCCTGCAATACAATCCCAATTCACTCTCTCTAATCTGTTTCTTCTCTCAATGAAACTTGACCATTATGGAGAAATTCCACATAGAAATTTACACGCATACAAAGTGGAAGACAGAGTAAAGCTGGCTGTGCATTTTTCAGTATTCCAGGTACTCAACTTGCTTATCAACAAAGTTCTTCTACTATTTTTTGTACTTCTGGGAGAGGGGTGCAGAGAGGAAGGTCATAAATAATTGACATCCTCCTCAAATGGGATGCATGAACCTTAACCTCCCTAATCACAGCACAAGTTAAGGAGTATCACATCAACGTGAAGCAAAAAGCAGCAGGTGTCCAGGTAAGGACTTAAGCTCCACACCAATTCTAGGAGGAAGCAAAGGAGGTATCTTGCCTAAGTGCTAGCGCAAGCAAGGTGAGGCTGTTACTTCGGGGCCCTGGGTTTGGACTAGCATGCTAACAGTTATCTGGCATATTAACAACATAATCAGCAAAAGGGAAACAAGTATTATGAAAAGCTTCTCAGCCAAATCCGAATAAAGCATTACTGAACAAAAGAAAGCCACCTCTCCAGCCCACGGGTTACTTCCTTCAAGAATTTTGAAGACCTACTACGAACAACAGCGACGCTAACAACTTTTGGAAGTGAGGCCACACAACTGTTCCAACACGCCAGCCGTTCAACAAGCTGCTGTCATCTCCCTGTATGCTTCTGATTGCCGACCCGCGGGGTTACAGGAGTACAACCACACAACCCTCGCTACCTTCCTAAAAGAGGGAAACAAAGGCTCCACTGCACGTCAAAAAACTGCCATTAAAAAAAAGGGACTGAGCGAAGACACCACCTCTTGAAGGTCTGAGCACATCTACTAGAAATAACACAAACACGGCGGATTAGAGAAGGATTTCAGCAATACTTCTGGATTATTTGCTCTCTTCCTCGTCCTTTCACGCAAAAAGCCCACTCCCCGACTCTGGTCTCCACAGCAGCAGGCAGACCCCGGCCCTACGCCCTTCCCACGTGCTATCGCGACACCCCGACAGCGCTGGCACCACGGCGGGCTCAGAGGAAGCGGCCGCGGCACAGCTCAGTCCGCCGCCACCCGTGGGCCCGGCGGCAGCGGCCACCCTAAATGGCCCGGCGCTCCGGGCCCCGCGGGACACGGGGGGCGGCCGAAGAGGAGGCGATGCCGGCGGAGCCGCAGATCGAGCCCCCCCGGCCTCTCCCAGCCGCGACCTGTCAGGGGCGGCGGCGGAGAGGCGCCCCCGGGCGCTCGGGCCCCCGCCGGGCCGCCATTTGTTTATCGCCCGGCTGCCGGGCAGCGGGCGCGGCCGCAGGCGGGACGCAGGGCCCGGCTCTCCCCGCCAGTCGCGGAGAGCAGCGGCGGCTCACCCGTCCCCGTCGCTCCGCGGGCAGGCGCGGGAGCCTGCGCTGCGCTTCGCGCTTTCCCCCCGCCGAGCTCCGGCCGCCGCCGCCGCCGCCGCGCTCGGTCCGCTTCTCTTCCCTTCGCTTCTCTTCGCTCCGCCTCTCCCGGCCCGGCCTCGCCGCCCGCGGGGCTCCCGGCGCGGCCCCGCTCCGGCCGCGCCCCCGCCGGCCGCGCGCGCGCGTGCCAGGGACAAGGCTAGGGCCAGCGAGCGCGCGGGGCGGGGCGGGGCGGGGCGGGGCGTCCGGGGGGTGGGGCCGAGGCCCGGGAGCGCGCGCGCGGCGGCGCGGCCCCGTTCGCTCTCGGCGGAGGGGGCGGGGTGCCCGGATGTCGCGTGCGCGCTCCCCCCCGCCCCGGCGCGCGTGCGCGGCGCGGCCGGAGCTGGGGCCGGCGTGTGGCGCTGGGAATGCGCCGCGGCCTCGGCCCTGCCCAGCCGGGAGCCCAGCCCAGCTCAGCCCGGAGCCAAGTCCAGCCCAGCCCAGCCCTGCTCAGCCGGGAGCCCGGCTCCTGGCCTGGGGTCACTGGTCCGACAGCTCTCCCGAGCCCTCCTGTGCTGGAGGTAGCGCGGGCGGAGGCGCGGCGAGCACGGCTGCTGCCTTGGGTCCTGTAAGCCCCGCTCCGCTCGCCAGGGACAGAATCTCCAGCCTTGGTTCCTCCACCATAATCCATCCCGTAACCAAAGTCAGCTTTCCGGGCCTCTACAGGCGCTGGGCTTTGCTAAAGCCGTCGCCTCAACAAAACCTTTCCTGCCAGCCATCACAGTAGGCCTTTTGGTGTCACGGGCAATGCTTCTCTAACACCGTTCTTGTAGTATGTTAGACTTATGGTCCAGAACTTTATTCCAGAAACCTGGCCATATGCCCACAGGCGCTGGTTGCTGAGCCTTCCTGCAAAGGTTCTACCCTTTGGCCAGTTTAAGAGGCTGTAGGAGTTACGCAGGGTGTTACCCCTGTAAGGGTTTTTACTCCTCATATGCCTTCCATGTTTTAAGGGGCTACAGTATATCTTGAGTCCTGAGGAAAAAAAACCAGCTGAACCTGGACTATGCCATTGTTTCAGAGGGAAAATATTAAACATCTGAATATGTTGTGGCCACAGAAGATTGAGTGAAGAGATTAGTTAATTGACGAGAAAAAATATTTTTTCTTTAAACTTCCAGGAAAACCTTGTTAGTGTGCACCCAGGTTCTGAAGACCTTGTTTCCCTGCCATTTGTGTAGATTTCTGTTGGAGAGAGGTTGCACGTGTTTAAGAGCTAGCCAAATAGCTCTGAATCTCTCAGCACCTAACACAGGCGTGGGGAGTAAGTAAAAATGTGACTTTCAAGTTTGGCATTTATCACCTTAGAAGACTCTTTCTTACTCTATGAAAGCATGAAGGAAAGGCATTAGTCATCATTTCCATGTTAGCTATGTAAGACAAAATGCATGACCTTAATATTGAGGCATCATTGCCAGCACTTCCTATAATAAGCACTCTCAGGTTTGCCCCACCCTTCTATGACAGGCTTGATCTTCCTTGATCCTGAGGACAGGTCCTTTTTCTCCTCATAGGTTTGATTATAGGATCAGTATATAATAATCTAGCCAAGTGAGCTCCAGAAGATGGTAGGGATTGGCACCATGACTCAGAGAAGCCAAGCGGAATCGTTTCATCTGCTCATCTGGCAATTATATAAATTGCTGGGCAGAATGCATGCAGACAGTCACTGGTTTTCACAACTGCCTCTTGCTGGCAATGCCTTCCTTGGGACAGGTGAGGTTACTGTGCTGCTTACTCTCACCACAGTGAGGGGTGCTCACTGGCTGGCGGAGGTGTTCATTACATGGGCTGTTGCAGTGCTTCGGTGGCTGGCTGGCTCTGTGCCGGAGCTGAGCTTCTACGACACAATCAGGACTTCTTATTTTAATTGCTTCTTTTGAGTGAGGAGAATGAATTTCTGTGGCTTGGGCTTCCTTTCTCATACCTCAGCCGAGACTTGTCTGGTCATTCAGTCATTCAGGGAACAATGTGCTTCTTCTCTAATGCTTTGGTGCATATATTTGCTCATGGTCCCAGAGCTATCCCATGGTTCCCCACCTGACAATCATCATCATTCTCATGAACTGCTGTTTAAGGTAAACAGGCAGGTTTTAGTCATACAATTTGGCTTGTTCCACTGACCTACAAACCAGGAGATCTTTGAGGATTTACTGGGTGAACCACTGGAGGGGTTGTTTTCTACTGGCTTAAATCCAAAATGACTGAAACTTCATTCTGGTTACTCATAAAAAGAAAACAAATATCCGTGTCTGGTCCACTATTGTTCTGCACATGACAGTGTCACTGAAGCCAACAGGAGAAGGAAGTGTAAATTAATTGTTGAGGCAGTGTGATTTGTGTCTTTCCCTCTCATCTTAAGTAAGGTCTGCATCAAATGCCAAAGCAGTTGCTGAGGTGTGCAAACAATCTCCTGTAAGCGAGTGGCTGTATGTGAAATAAACCACATTTATTCCTAAGGTTGTGAGTAGTGCAATTTGTTTGCTGTCACTTTCTACGAAATGTGAATTATTTAAGCACTTTCTAATTTCAAATTCGAACTATCACAGTCACTTTTCACTGATGGGTATGTATGGCTGGAAATTCTTTCAACATGGAGATACAGAGAGGGAAAACAAACTTCAAGTGTTTCCGAAATGCATTTGCAAGTAGATTTACTAATGCGTGAGCGTATTCGTATTCGTATTTAGCAGTGTGTAAAAATAAACAGCTGAGATCTGCCCACAAAGCCACATATGCAATTTCCACTGCACAGCTTTGACAGCAGAATGTTTCCAACCAACAGAGACCTCAAAAGAAGTTTTATGCAGTTCTTGAGCTTGTGTTTTCAACCTAGGCCCATCAAGAGGTCTGATACTTACTTTAATGTCTTTATGGTTGTACCTTCTCAAGCAAAGCCTCTCCTCTTGAACAAAGTACTTTGTCATTAAAAAAAGAGGCTATTAAGTAGCCTGGAGACTTGAAGTAGCATAGTAATCATAGTAATACCTACTCTAAATCTTTCTGAGCTGATATTTTAGAACATCTGGAAAATTGATTAAAATTGAAGCTGCTTGATAATCTAATGAATTTGGGGATTTTTTTTGTTGTTGTTGGTTTTTTTGGTTTTTTTTTTGTTTCATCCTGTTCTTTCTTTAGCATAAGAAGGGTTTTTTGGTAGGCAAATCTGCCCTGTGGGGTCAGATGTTTCAGTGTCAGCATAACTGCCCACCTACCTAGTTACAACCATTAAAGCTGCAGTGGGTGGTTGCTCCAGTTGTTTTGTGGGATTTCTTGGTCCCCTGGCTCAGGTGCTGGGATATAAATACCATCAGAATCACAGAATGGTTTGGGTTGGAAGGGTTCTCTGGAAGCCATCTAGTTCAGCCCCCTGCTTAAGCAGATTCACCCCAGAGCAGGTTATAGCGGATTGCATCCAAGCAAGTTGTGGGTATTTCCAGAGAAGGAGATTCCACAACCTAAAAAAGTCAATGAAATTTTAATCCTGCCAAATTGGACTCCCTTGGTTGATTTTAGACCTAGGAGGAAGAGTGGGATTGCTAGAGGAACAATCCATGTGATGCAATTAGTTAAGCATCACAGTGGTGGTCTTCTAAACAAAAGAAACTCAGAATGATTCAGTGCCATACACATGTGCACGATAAGATTTTCTGGGACATGATATTGCTTCTTCAACTCAGGAGCTGCTTTCATGGAGAAGAGCTGTTTTCAGCCATGTGGGTCACTCCTGCAGTTTCACAGGGGCTTCATCCTCTATGATCCATATGATCCATATGATCAGTATCCAGTCTGAAAACTGTCCACAATATGGAGTTGCATCTTCCATTATGGATGGAACCTAGGCTAGACGGGACTTTAGGACTGAATTGTTCCTAAAGTTGTCTGTGTACAGCATAGGTATAGGGAACCTGATGGAGCTGTGTCCGATTTGGAATAGTGGAAGAGTAGGGGCCTCTGACATCGCATGTGAGAGGAGCTGTGTGAATGGCTGAGTTTTCCGTAGCAGCATCAGGAGACCTCTCTGAGCTCATGGCAGGTTGGACTTGAAAGTTGCAGTGCTCAAGAGGATCATTGCATCTCCTGGGCTTCTTTGCCCAAAACTGGGTTTTAGCAGAGGTAGAGTGCCCCATTAAACAAATAACAGTGACATACATAACACCTTCACTGGATGTAATTCTCTTTGGCACTAATAAGTTCTTTGTATAGTTACATTGCAGCAATTTTCATCTGTTACTATTTTTATTTTTTCACTATGTTTGGGAATGTTCTTTCTAGACAACCTTGCCATACTGTGTGACCTCTGGTTTTAGCAATTCCAAGCTACATCATTTGTTTTAGAAGTAAAACCAAAAAGCTAGCTAGCATTGACATGGGTGATTAATTCAGAAGACTTAGAAAGATTCAGTCACCCACTAGTGCTTTTCATTTCTTTTCATTTTTCCCCTTACAAAACTGAACTGATGGTGTGACAAATGTCACTTCAGTATTTTATTTGAGGGGGAAAGGAGCTGGAGGTCAAGTCATGGAACTACTGAAATGTCTGAACTTGTCATGCAGGGCTGCAAGGGGAGGAAGGGTGAAAATATCTTACACATATGGCTTCTGCCTGCTGCACAACACCATAGCTTGTTTCTGGCTTTGGCAGTATCATGATGGGTGAGCAGAAGAGTCATGACTAACAGGAGTGCACTTAGAGCTCATTCATCAACCAGTGACCTGTAAACTATTTGTGCCTCAAAATGTCTGGCTTTAGTTTTTACCAAAGCTTACTGAGAGGGAGGCGTGGTATCTCCCAGCCCTTCGGACTGACCAGGAAGCAGCGTGTTCGTTAGTCGTACAGGAACATCTGGTTGGGCTGTGCACATGTGTGCTAATCCAAAAGAGTACAAGTGGCAAGGAGGGCAAACCACATCATGACGTTATTCATTAAATGAATACATTTAAGTTTTTTTGGATTACAGGAGACTTTAACTATAATCTCAAAACAGTGATAAGAATTCGACTTCAACCAATGTCACATTTTTTTATTTGATGGTGATTTTCAGTAGGCTACACAGAACCTCTTTCTAGTGCACCACTTATGTGGAGTTGCTTCCCTGTTGGCTGTTAGCTTCTGCATAATAGGACCATAAGAGACAGTGTGAGTGGGAAATAAAGTTGAATTTATTATTTCTGGTCGTTCTGCCATAATTAGTACAATTCTGATTAAAAAGTGGCAAATTATAAGGCATGTATATGCTTCTCTAAAATGAAAAGTCAATTAATGCACAAAACTGCATGCTCAGGAATGAAAGCTGAACAAGAAGAGGAAGGAACAGCTTGACCAGCTCTATGAGGCCATGTAGGAGCTATCTCCTTTCAAGAGAGGGCTCTGACATGTAAATGTACAAACCAATATATCATGTATTCCAGAGGCACAGGACAGCTTGTCCTGCAGGACTATCTGCTACTTAGAGGACTTGTCATGGAACACTAACTTTTTTTTTTGCAGACAGGCTCATTTGAAGTCATTTGAGGTCAACAGTGGCTTGAACCTGCACACAAAGACATGGGGCTACAGCTGGCCCAGGGCAGCTTGCACAAGTGTAGCTATACTGGACCTCATTTTCCATCACCGCAAATCAATGCACTTCTTGCAAAATCTTTGGGTTTTTTTTGCAGAAGCATTGTTCAGAAAGAGGTTCTATCAGTCTCTGAGAATTAGTTCCTAATCAAATATGGTTTTAGTCATACAAGGGATACACCCAGCAACAAGAACAATGGAAGTAAGTTAATAGGGCTTTATTGACTTTCCCAGTTGTACTTATGGTTCAGAACTCTTATCAGAAACACTGGTCACATCCAAACTGGGGAAATTTATTTGTATGTATTAGTGTGAATTACTAGAATGGTAAAGAACATACTAGAACATGTTAGGATTTGAGCTCAGGTTTGAAAGATGTATTTTTACTTATTGAGTTTGAAAGATTTCTGTTTCTTTGTCCCTAGTATTTGCACATTTGACAAGAAGAAATGTCATATTTCCCTGTATTTCTGTCTATAATATATAAAATAATATGCTTTAACATAGAAAACCTTTAAATATTATATTTTTATATTGTGAAAAATTATATGTAATTTCTATATATTATATGAAAATAAAATTATTTTCTTTCCAGATCTTACTCTTACATGGAACAAACTTCCATGTACATCAGAAAGTCTAAGTTTTGGTGACCAGATGCAAAGGCAAATAACCACTGTGGCTGTTTGAAAGAATGGCTAATGCACTGTTACCTCTTCATGACAAAACTGACAGATGTGTCACAAGGAAATAAATCAGAGGCAGTTTTGGCATGACAGTGAAATACAGGGGGCTGTCAATGTGATCCTAAGGGAAGAATTCTAGTAGGATTTAACCAAGAGAGCAATATTACAATGAATGCTCATAGTTAGTGGTATATGGGGAAAATGACGTACAGTAACAGTTTATTTTAAAGCTATTTGTACAATTTGCCTTTTACAGTAATGTCCTTGATTCCATTTTTTTTTTCTAAGCAGGCTTAGCAGGATTCAGCTGAGACTCTGCATAGAGAAGATAGGTTGTTCCTTCATGTCAATTGCTTGTGCCTGCAATGACAGGTTAAATCTGGCATCCTGCACACTCCCTTTTTCCAAGGACAAAGCCTTCCCTCTCCCAGGCCCTATATATATAGAGATCAAGTTCTAGCGAACGATGCTGGGGAACTCCAGTGAGCAATGCTAGTGAATCTCTCAGCATCTTGGTTGGAATGGGGAAGGGAATCCCCCCAATCCTCTGGGGAAAGATCATGATATGCATGTCATTGTCTTGATTCAGTTCTGCAAAAATAGTCAGTTTCAAAAACAAGACTGTGAATTAAGGAAGAACTTTCACCATCCATAATAAAACAGATCAGGATTCAGAAATTCTACCCCTTTCACACCCTTGCAACATACCCAGAACTGAACATCCAGGTCAGCTGCACAGACGAAAATAAAAACTTGCTTCACTGATTGGGCTCTCAGCCCATAACTCCCTCCCATCACAGCTGTGCATAGAAGTTTACTGGGGCTGTAGCTCTCTCTCCTGCTTCATAAACACACGTTCTGGAGTCTTGGGAATGTCCCAGTTAAAGATATTTTGCAATACCAAAGAAAGAGGTCTGCAAAAGGATTAATTAGGCAGAACTTCAATTTCTTGTCTGGAAGCAGGAGACTGAATCTTGTCAGATTTATGGACCTTAGACCTCATAAGTGCTAACAACTGCAAAAGGCTGAGGAAGGCCACTTGCTGTATGATAGGCTAAGAAATCACTGTCACTTTGTTCTAAAACCCCCAAAAATTGCATGGCGAGAGTCTACCCTATTCCACAAAGAAAAGATGAAGTCTGCTACAGCAAATAGATGCTGGTGTTATAAGGCTGCACATTTTGAAGAAGATAAAAACTCAGCAATGCATTTCTAAGGGTTTCTTATCTTCCCCTATCAGTTTTTTTTTTTAATATGGATGAGTATATGTAAAACAGCTGTAGTTTATAGTAATAGACACAGAAGGAAATTCAGGACCCTTTAAGACAGCCACTACTGGATAACCCCCTGTGATGAAATCAAGACCCGCTCTGCAGATACATTTTGAGGAGTCTGTTTCTCACATGAACAACAATCAATATGGAATATGCCCCTTATGATACCATGATCTCCTTTTCTATCATAATTAGATGAGGACCTCAGATCTCGATTAGGTTCTCCTAGAAAAAATAAAATAAATCAGACACAATGGTAAATGGCTTATTTATGCCCTTCAAAAGTACTTTATGATAGTGTTTGACAAGGTTTTGGATCACAAGGTGAACTAAGCACTGGTTTAATAGGATCACATGTTCCTAAAGTTTTAGGGTTTTTGCCTTTTTAAGGGACATCATGCTGTTGTAACATAACAAGGTCTGAAGCAATAACTGACATTTATATCTGGAAGCAGAAGCAAACTCTAGTACTGTTTTTCTCAGACTTTGTTTGTTGATTGCATGTACAGTCTTGTGACTTTCAGACTTAGCATCTGTTTTGGAATCCATTTCCAAAATGTCACAGTGTCTTCTGCTTTGATTTCTTCCTGTGCTTAATGTCACTGTGGTGACTTTCAGATATATCTTTAAAGAGATAAACTAGTTCATAAAACCTTGTTTCCGTGAGGCAGCTGCCATTAATAACTAAACCTTACCACCTGAAACTTCTCAAGTAGATATTGTGTTTTGTGTCATGGTATCTCATAAGCACTAGGAATATGATATATTTTCTCCTCTGATCTGAAAAGTATTCTCCCTCTGGGCTTTGAATAATAAATCTTCTTGCTATTATCATCGCTGTAGGATGCCCCAGCATAAAACAATCTGTTCTTCTGGGATATTATAGTGCTCTCATTAGAGAACTCCTGTTTCAGGATCCCGTAATTCATTAGCTGAATGCATGTAAATGTCACCTAGTTATAACTCCTGTAGGAGCAAGTACAGTCACGTGCTTTCTGGCACTACATACCTTGTCTGAGCAGACAGAGACAGATTCTTTGCTGCTTGTTTTCCTTCAGGACTACATGTGTGTCATTTAAGCTGTAAACTACCATCACTACAGAACTTTGCTTTTTCTGTGCACATCACTGGACAGGCTGCTGTAGAAATAAATAAAGTGTCAATCCAAATAATGTAGACAGAGCACAAATTGATTTTAATGGGATTTTTGTCTCTTTAATCATGGTTAAATAGTTTGCTCTCTAGCTGCAAAGTAAAGTGAAAGTAAAAATGTGTACTCATTGCTCCTTAGTTCCATTTCTGCCAAGTCATTGCACAGGCTTGCTGCAAGAATTATTATCCTTGTAAAGGGGAGGCTAAAACCCTGTGGTTGAACACTATGCTCTGGGACTAAGTATCAGCTAAATGATGGCAACTGGGATTCAGAAACTGCCACTAAGAAACCTGCTCTCTTGGCCCAGCGGTAATGTCACTTCATCTTTATCCTCACATCACACATGCAAAACTTACAGGCTTGCAAGCAGCTGTTGTGACACATCTGAATTCTGCAATGGGGAAAATGTAAGAGACACCAACAGATCTGAGCATGTGGATTGTAAACACTCCATTCATCAGTATAGAAAGGGTTTCATCCTTGGCAACTTTAGGGCAACTACAGAAAATAAAAGCTATGATGCCGTTAGATCCACTAAAGTCTTAGACTGTGGAACTGGTTTTATCAGATATATATATATATGTGTGTGTGTGTGTGTGTGTGTGTGTGTGTATGTATGTATGTATATATTATATATGTATTTGTGATTTTTATAGATTTTTTATTTATATATAGAAGTATATGTATTAGTAGCTTATATATATATATATATATGTATGTATAGTGATTTAACTTAACAGCAGAATCCAGTGACTAGATTTGATATACATGAATCCCACGAAATAACCTATGAAGTCCCAATTTCCACTTCATTTTCAAATAATAATTTTAAATTTTCTTGCTACTTTTTAAACATTTTTAATTTTTCCAGATTTGCCAGATGATAGAAAAAGTGAAGGACTGCAAGGAAAAAAAAATTCTCTTGTTCTTTTGTCTACACTTTCTTGTGTGAGAGTTTGAATAAAATTAAAAACCAAAAGCAAGAAATTCCTGGGCTGGAGTTACAAAATCTTTTTCTAAGAACAAGGAGGTGTCTACACAACACTGTTGGCTGCTGTGTTGGATGTCATACAACCTCTTGTCTCAGGTGTGTTTTTACAACATTTCTTGTCTCCCCCTGCCCATGTGTGGTGTGTTGTTTGCCTGGTGCTCAGAGATCCCTCCCAGGGGCTGGAGCAGGGAACCTCTCTGCTGCCATTCCTGAGATGGATGTGGTTTAATCCTAGGAGTGAACAAAGACCTCAAATGTATTTTAATGCTTGTTCAAAAAGCTGTTACAGTGAAATGCTGAGTTTGTTTCATCTGCAGTCAGTCTTTGTGTGTCAAACATTTGACTGTAGAGCAAGGCACCTTTTACACCGTAGCGTATTTTTATTGTATTTTAGAGAAGAATCCAATATTGTAAGTCCTTAATATCAATGAAAAAAGGAGATTTTTCTTGTTGGGTCAATTTCATGATCACAAAAGAAAAAGGATTCCTAATGGGAGGTATAGATCCAGCACCCTGTAGTCTGGATATTCTGGAGATATTACAGATTTTAGAATAATCTTCCATATTAAAATGAAATGAAATGAAATGAAATGAAATGAAATAAAATAAAATAAAATAAAATAAAATAAAATAAAATAAAATAAAATAAAATAAAATAAAATAAAATAAATCTTAGCCAGAAAAACGTTTCTGTAGAGGAGAATTGGATCACAAAATAAGTGAACTCTGACTCCAGGGAACATGGTACCATCCTGAATCAACATTGTTTGGATCTGAGTTTTTAATGAAATATGCAAACAGGTAGTATACAGGTAATACAGGAGTAGGACAGGGAAGAATGACTCTCCTAATTGTAAATAAATTTGCCTCAATTAAGTTTTTCACTGTCTGAAATGACACTTACTTCTTTTTATTTATTTCAAGCCTTTACACGTGTTAGTTTATCTGCACACTCTAAAATTTAAAATTGTCCCTTAGAGTGAAAGGTGTGATGATCATTTTATTGAAAGATTTAACTTGAAATTGCAATTGACTTCCCTAAAATTACTGGCATGCCTGTTTTTGGATTCATTCCAGAAGTATTTGAGTGCTCCCACCTAAAAGTTACGTGCACCCAGCTGCAGGCCCTGAGGAAAAGGGCATGCATTATAAAGAATCCTGCTGGGGGGCAGCTCCTGCTAACTTGCCCATTTGGCTCATAGTCAGTAACCTGCCTCTGCACAGTGGTCCAAATTAAAACCTGAAGCTACAAGAAATACTTGCTTCCCTAGCTAAGCCAGAGCTCTTGGCTGAGCTGTTAAACCAGCAGAGATGAGGATTTAGAGAGGAAGATGTGATGGGCAGCTGGGAGGCAGCAGTTTAGTGATACCTTAACCTGGATGAAGAACAGCAGAGGGTTTGTCAGGCCAAAGCCATGTACCTGTCCCTGCAGTCTGCAGCACCAGCTAATGCTCATCCCTGGCTTGTCATTCCATTTATTACTGGCAGAGGAACACATTAGCTTGGTGTTTCTGCTCAGGTTATCATCAGCAAAAAGGTAATATATTTAAATTATTGTCAGTCTTCATTTTAGTAATGCACAGAGATGAACAGCAAACACCTCACAGACGGATGTGTTTCGTGAAGGTTTACAGAGGTATCACAGTGCAAATCTACATTTACTTAACAAGTTTTCTTTCCCACCTGCATTAGCTAGTGACTGTTTTAATGCTTTCTTAAATTCTAGATTAAAATTATATGGGAACTTATACAAATGTGAAAACAGATATGACTTTATGGTCAGACTGTTCATGTTGCTCAGCTAATGATACAATGATACTGCAATAGAATTGGTCAATATAGAGAATTTCTCCTCTGTGATAGATTTCTGCTTTGACTTTTCCTTTTGGCCTGAATTGAAAGGATAGCTTTTTTTTTTTTTTCTCCATGAAGTATGAAATTATTATTTTAAAATTTCAAGCAGTTTTTTTTCAAGTATTTAATCTCATAAAGTGAAGATTTTTGTTTGGAGTAGCTTCAACCTCATTAATAACCCACTAAGTCCAAATGAACCACACTGATTTTCTTGAAAGTATTGATTCTTTCCATTATTTTTTTATAAAACTCAATATATTCCTATGGAAATTATTCAATTTCACTGCATATTTTCTCCAATAAAAATACACAGTTCAGAAAAAAATCAGTCAACCCTAGATTCAGATTAATGTTTAATTGTTGTATTGGAATATGAGCCTTTCTTGTATAAAGGAGTACTGAACAGCATGGGAAGGTTCTTTTGTTTCTGTAGACCAACAGTTTTCAATGGGAATTATTAAATATCCTGGAACCTGAAGAAGACATATCCAATTTTGTGATGATTATAAATCCTTAGCTTCAAAGCTACTGTTTGTGCCTATATCTGTTTGGTGCTTGTGACAAACTCAGATGTGAGAAGTTATTGTTGGCTGAAAATTTTTGTAGTATTAACTGAATCAGACTTTCATTTGAGTTTATATCTTCTTAAATATGACAGTTCTTTATAATAAATTCCCTTCAAATTCACTGTGGAAGGACACTTAACACATTTCAGTTAAGCAACCGGTTTTGTCTAAAAGGGAGAAGGGACTTCACTGAAATATTTCTTCAACATTTTTACCAACACAAAAGGTTCCCAACTCTCAGCTTTAAAATACTTCTTGTAGAAATCTAAATTTCACTGAAAGTTAGAATGATTTAATAACCTGCAGCTAACTAAAATGTTTTCACTTAAAGCAGATTTTTTTGGGGGGGTTTTTTGTTTTTGTTTTGTTTTTGTTTTTTCCCAGTAGTTTCATCTTACTATGAGAAAAAGAAATCCACTGAAATGGATCAGCTTTTGAAAGCTGGAAGCCCCACGTATTATGTCTGGGGACAGAAGAGCTGTGGGAGCACAGGGGCAGTGTTGGCAGTCCATATCCAGGGAGGGTGCATGAGTGGACCAGAGTAAATACACATGAGACAGTACCAGGTATGGACACAGGAGAGCAAAGCTGAGGTCTTCTGTGCAATCTCCTTCTCAGAAGTAGGAGAGCCAGGCAGAGAGCTCCAGAGACAAGAGAAAAGACAACCCAGGGGGAAATGCACCACAAAAGTACTGAAGAGGCTGTTTGGCCTGACTGCTCCTGACTCACAGCAGCAAGGATGCTTGTTCCTTTGGTCAGCTACAGCAGGTGTGTCAGGTGAGGCTTTGTGCTTCTCAAGCCTCCCATTCTCTGTGATCTCCTCTCTTGACCAAAAGCCACACATTACGTACCAGCTGGGTGAGGATACAACCTTTCTGGCAGCATCCTTTATGTGTAATACCCATGAAATGCATTTTTCTTGTGAGTTGTTTACTTTCCATCCCCATCTGACTGCCTCTGTCATTATGGGGAAACAACAAAGGGAGCCTTTCCACCAAGTCAGGAAAGTCAAAGGTTCAAAGCCCGATGCAAGCCACATCACTCCACCACTCATTATGCTAATCTAAAGCATGATCTAACTGTGTAATGGAACTTTCCTATGAAAAGAAAAAAACTTTAGGAACCAGAATGAAGCATGAATAGAGCAGCATAAGCAGGAGTCAAGAGAAGGCCCTGGGCTTACATCTTGGGGTAGTCATAGCGGTGGTTGTCACTATGACAGAAATGGCACAGAACCCCAAGGCAGAGCTTTGTGAGTCATAGTCTTCTCTGCCATCTATTGCCATTTCAGCACTCTGGCCTCAGAAGAAATATGGTAGTCATTGTCCTTCAAAAGTTTTTTTGTTTTGTTTTTTTTTTTTTTATTTAATTCACTCTTAATGAGAATATTTATATTAAAACCCTCTGTGCTTAACAACTGAAATTATTCCTTTGTTACATCATTAAGCCTCTTCCCTGGATTAAATGTTGATGTTTATGAAGTATCAATGAGAGCTCTCTTCTGTTCACAGTTGGACTTGATGATCTTAAAGGACTTTTCCAACTCAAATGATTCTGTGATTCTGTGATTGTGAAGCACAGTAGCGGTAGCAGCTTTTTGGCATCAGTCTGTCTTCCAGCCTTCACCTCATAAGTATTTAGAAAAAAAGAAACCACTTTGATGGATTGACCCTGGCTGACACCAGGCATCTAGTAAAACCCTTCTATCACTCCTCTACTCAGATGGACAGGGAGAGAAAATGGAACACAAGGCTCGTGGGTTGAAATAAGGACAGGCAGGACTCACTCACCTGTTACCATCACAAGTAAAACAGACTCAGTTTGGGGGAAATTAATTGAATTTATTACCAATCAAAATCAGATTATAAAAGTGATAAATAAACTAAATTCTTAAAATCACCTTTCCCCTGCCCCTCCCTTCTTTCCATGTTCAGCTTCACTTCTGATTTCCCTACCTCCTCCCCTGAGCTGAAGAGGGAAAAGTGGAGTGGGGGCTTGCAGTCAGTTCATCACAAATTGTCTCTGCCTCTCCTTTTCACTCAGGGGAAGGACTCCTCCCACTCTTCTCCAGCTTCAGTGTGAGGTCACCCCCATGAGACCATGAGGTCACTTCCATGGACTTCTACAACCTGAGTCCTTCCCATGGACTGCAGTTCTTCAGAAACTGTTCCAGCATAGGTTCCTCTCTCTTTCTCTGCACGTAGCCACAGGTCTTGCCAAAATCCTGTTCCAGCATGGGCTTCCCACAGCATCACAGCCTCCTTTAGGCATCCACCTGCTCTGGCATGGGGCTGCTCCATGGGTTGCAGATGGATCTCTGTTCCACCATGCACCTCCATGGGCTTCATTCAGGGGCACAGCTGCTTCACCATGGTCTGTACCACAGGCTGCTGGGCAATCTCAGCTCTGGTGCCTGGAGCATCTCCTCCTCCTTCTGCACTGACTTTGCTGCCTGCAGAGCTGCTCCTCTCCTTTTGCACACCTCTCTCCAGGTGTTGCTGTGCAGCAGGGCTTCTTACCCCTTCTTAAACACATGATCCCAGAGGCACAGGCACGATGGGCTTGGTCTTGGCTGCTGGTGGGTCTGTCCTGCAGCCAGCTGGCATTGGCTCTGTCAGACACAGAGGAAGCTTCTGGCATCTTCTCACAGAAGCCTCCTCTGTAGCCCCCCACACAACCAAAAGCTAATCACACAACCAAAATATAAGCATATACCTTACCAAACTGATTTTAACAAAAATGCTGTCCTTCACAGTTAAAAATGCTGTAATTGTTCATATATCCTCTAATTTGCATCTGTAGAGGAATTCTGTATTTGGTGGAATTGTTCTATGAACTATTCAGATCAATCACATTGTTACAGTGAAACTCTCCATGAGCAGTTCATAAAAAGCTGAATGGAAAAATCATTCTTTGCATGCTTTACAGATATCCATATTTTGGTGCTTTTAGTTCTTATTTACCTTCTTGTATATTTGAATAGCCTCTTATCTGAAGAAACAAAATTACTGCTTTTAAAATAACATAAACCAGTATATTTTCCAAATTTTGGTGGTGCCAGACACACTGTGCTTCTGATGCCATTCTTAGCCAGATGATAAATGAAACTGAGTTCAGCAAAGCCAGAAATTAAAGCTCAAATGCTACTCAAGTCACTAGGGGACAGGCACAGTAAGTGCAGCGTGAACTCAGAGCTCTGCTGAATTGGGATCCATGGTGTGAAAGGCTGCGCTGAACTTCCCACAGGAATGCTGAAGCTGCCTCAGAGCTGCCCAGTGTCAGATCAACCCTTGGTCCTGCAGGTTTATGTCCTCTCCATGCTGATGGTGCAGGGTGGTTCTGACATTAGTCCAGTGTGTGACTCAAATTCCCCTCTCAAAACCACAGGGCACTAGATTCCCACAAAAAGGAGAAGTGGCCAGTCATGTGAATCTTCTCCCCATGGAGGAGAAGCTGTTTGTAGGAGTTGGTCACAATCCCTGTGGAAAATGAAGGCATTAGCTCAAGAGCTTTCTGACACTGAGACTTTTATCTGTGGGATCCCAGGAAGTGTACTGAAAAATTGTGGGGCTTTGTGGCCAGTTAGTCATTGTATGTATGTAAGTTAATCATGAAGATACTACAGTTTGGAGCAGACCAGAGCCCATTCTGCCAGCCACATCCTTTATTCCAGAGGCCATGTGAAAAGACACTTTTTTAAGGTGAGGAACATCCCTAGACTTTAATTTTTCTCTTACTGGATCATTAAACAGAACAGTTTAGTAGATCCAGTTAAAGGGAAAAATAGAATTACCTGATGTCAACAGCAATTTTATTCTACCTGTCAGGCCATTGTGGCATGTAACTAATATGGGTGTTGGCAAGTAAAATACTGATAAAGGTTCTTGCAATTATACTGGAGAAGTTGTTCTGTATTGTGTTCATGAAGACAGTATGTGTACCAGCAGAAGTCTGAAGGTTAATGAAGAAATATTAGGAGACAAGAAGACTTGTCAGCAGCTGCTGTTTATACAAACCTTCATAAATGGAACATTTCCATCTTTATGCACACACTGCTCCATTAAAAGCAATCATCGTTAAAGCAATTATGTTCATTCTGTTAGCACTGAGGCGTGAGACTGCTCTGCTCCCGAGTCTGGCTTTTGGAATGGAGTGCTTTGAGGGGAGCCTTAGGCACATGCTCCAGGCTTGCTTTTTCTCTCCCCCTAATATCCCCCTAATATCACCCTGATATCACCCTGATATCACACCTGAAGTGCCTCTGAGGGAGCACTCAGTACCTTGCAGTGAGGCACCCGGAGATGCTCCCTGAAGCACCAGCACCATCCTGGCAGCTTCCGAGCCCACAGTCAACCATGTCTGACAGAGGTGTAGCTGCCAGGGACAGTAAGGTTCCACATGTGTCACGTGTAAAGGAATGCCCAGATAGGAAGGGAAGCTTTGTCAGTGCCGAGGGGAAGATGGCCACATCTGTCCCTTCCCTTTCCTGAGAAGTGAGCTGCTGGCAGCCCCGTTGACACGTTGGCTCAATGAACATGTTGCTCACTAGCCCCAGGCTGCCTTCCACCCAGCCACAGACCATTGTGGGTTGGTGGCGAGTGCTTGGAGGTGCTGGTGAAGGACCAAAAGGGAGGGGAAAGAGAGCTAGAGGCATTACTGTGCAAATGTCTAGGGGAAGGAACACTCCAGGCCCTGGATGAACACCAGCTTTCAGCAGAAGCTGGGACCACATGGTCACCAGGTCCCTTCCAGCCCAAACGCTCTGGAACAGATTCTTTGAATGCTTGGCAGAAGGTAGATGCTGTAGAAAACCTGAAAGGAAAGAGAACTTTGCAGTGGAGGGGTTGACAGAGGCTGGTGGGGTTGACAGAGGCTGGTGCTGTGGCAGCATGGTGGAGGTGGGAGGTGACATGCAAATTCACAAGGATATAGGCTTTGCTAGCTCTCAGAGCAGAGCAGCTTAAGAGGAGAAAATGAACATTCATTAGTGTAATTTCAAAGTAACAGCTGGTGCCAGACATGATTAAACTCACACTGTGTAAGGCAGTGAAGCCAAAAGTACACATCACCTTTTCTGCAATAGGTGCTCAAAACCCAGAATTCAGGCAGTCTCACTCACATGTCCCCTCCTCCAACACACAGAGTACCCTGGCTTCTGGGAAGCTGTTGCTGTTCTCAGTTCCCCAAAGTACACATCTGTTTGTCATGATTTTTTTCACATTTTAATAATTCACATTGTGAATTGTAATTATGGCTATTCAAGGAACGTGGATGTAGACAGCTGCTGTGCCTTGCTGGACTTTTTCCTCTCAAATTATGCCTGTAGTAAATCTTCTGAATCTGACCTTTCTTTATAGTTGTGAGTTTCCTTCTATAATGTATGTTCTGAAACTGTACACATAGCAAGTTTTTGCTCTTGTCTGTGCAAACATCTATTCCCATGGACTTTGAGCAACATCAGCTTCTTGCTTAGTGTCTGCCAGCCTCTTAAAGAAAATTTACAGTTTTGTAGAATAGGCACACATGCTCTCATTGCCTAATGCCAGTAATATCTTACTACTGATATTAGTTATTCAAATGGAGCATAAAATTTACACAAATTCTTCACGGTCATAAAATTTCCATAAAATCAGGAGGCCTCACAGATGTTCAAATGAATGAAAAGAAACTAGGACAGGTCAACAGTGTGAAGAAAAGACAGAGAAGGCACAGAACCGTGTGCCTAATCCTCAGATGTGTTATTCCTCATTCTGCAGCTTAAGCCATCCCATCTGCAGCACCAGAAGAAATAAACACAGTATTTAGGGAAAAATAGGTTTCTTTTTGAGAGCAGGCCGTGGCACATATTGCCACTCTTCTTCCTCATTTGGTCAAATCGTTCTTAATGCTGAACACAAACATTTCCCTTTTCAAAACCATGGCATTTGAGATCATTCAGGTGTAATCTGAATCTGGAATGAAATAATAACTTTCAGCATCTTGTTATGTGTTAACATCAGGTCATTTTGTAGCTAGATTATCTACATGTATTCTAGGCTCTGAAAGAGAAACATTTAATTTCTAAAGTGTAAGATAAACAAGGAGCTATTAATTATAGCTGTTCTCTAGAGCAAAAAAGGTTCAAAATATTGAAATAGGGGCTTGGGTATTTTCTTATAATCAAGCTCTCAGCCATGGCGTGGGGAACTCTGAACCACACACCCACAGGATGCACAGTAGATATCTGGAGCTGCACTGATGGAGGATGCTGAGATGCAGGAGATTTATATCCTCATTTACCCCGAACTTCTTCGGTAGCTGAGCTCCCATTTTTGCTCCATAGACAGCCTTGAAATAATGCAGGCAGAAGCACTGGGTTTTTTCTTGCAGAGTTTTGTTGTTGAACTGGAAGGGGCCAATCTCCTGTGTCTGATCATCTGCCTGGATCATCTGAATCAGAAGGCAGCTGTAATAAAATCCTCTGAGCTTGATTTACGGAGCTCCAGTATAAGACTTGTTCCACTTTTACTGTTTGATTTTTGCTGCAAAACATTTTCTTACTGTGCTGGTTTTGGCCTGGATAGAATTAATTTTCTTCACAGTAGCTGGTGCAGGGCTGTGGTTTGGATTTTTGCTGTAAATGGTGTTGATAACTCAGAGATGTTTTCGTTACTGCTGAGCAGCGCTTACACAGAGCCAAAGCCTTTTCTGCCTCTCACCCCACTCCACCAGCAAGGGGGCTGGGGGTGCACATGGAGTGAGGAGGGGACACAGCTGGGACAGCCCACCCCAACTGACCACAGGGATATTCCAAACCTGTTGGGATGAAGAACGATGAGATGGGACCACCTTGCTTTGAGATGATTTTTTGCTCAACTAGCCAGATAAGGTATCAGTCTCAAGAAGATTTAGAGGAGCAACAAGTCAGCCATAGCTCACGGAAGACATGAGTTTCTTCTTTGCACAGCAATATATAACATTTTCGCCCAGTAGGCAGTTGACACAAAGCTTGTTTTCACTTATTAACCTATCACCTTTGCTTAATTTTGCTGCACTGTGTCTCTCTTAGCCAACAAGCTGACAGGTCATGTACTCACATACCCCTCTACTACAGTTTCCAGATCTCTAACCTACACTATAACTCACACTATTACAGCTTAAACCTCAAACTATTTTACCTAATATAATTTCTTACCTACTACTCTAGGCATAGTCTTACTTACAATTATAGGAACACAAGTTTATAATTTCTCTACCCAATGTCTGTGTGCCTCATCACTACATCAATCCGAGCTCTTTCCAAGGCTGCAGATCCAACCCTTCAGCATTTGCAGAAGTTTCTATTTTTCAGTTTCCAGCACAAACCATTATGGGATCATGCTCAGCACATAGAGATGGAGATAGAAGGAACAAGGAGGGGACATCTGAAGTGATGGTGTTTGTCTTCTGAAGTTATCTACAACATGATGGAGCCCTGCTCTCTTGGGGATGGCTGAACACCTGCCTGCCCATGGGAGGCAATGGAAGAATTCCTTGTTTTGCTTTGCTTGTGCACAGAGCTTCTGTTTTCCCCTTCATCTGTGTGTATCTCAAGCCATGAGTTTTGTGACTGTTCCAGTTCTCGCCCCTGTCCCACTGGTGGGGGGGATGTGAATGTCTGTGTGGGGCTTTGTCGGCAGCTGGGGTTAAACCACACACTTACATAACAGCTGACATTTCCCATGGCTTAAATCTTAGCACCTTTAGACAATTAAACACGTCTTTTGAATCAATTGTCAAACTTAAGAAAGAAAACAACAACAAAAAATTGTCTGATTGGAGATTGAATGGATGTTTATCTCTGATAAAACAAGCAGACCAACAAACAGGAACATTTTGAACCAATTCAAATGTTCAGCTTTTCCCATAGGTTAACTGCAAAATGAGAAATATATTTTTAAAGCCATGTAAATATATCTCTTTCTGGAGGCATTGAAATAATTTATTTACTTTTCCAATCTGAAACAATTAATTAAAATATCAACTATTTCAGTATTTTTATAATTCTGTCCTCTTTGGTTTATCTGGACCATATTGCCAAATTCAACTTTGAATTCTATGTTTCTGCCCCCAACCTCCCCTTCTTACCACACAAAAATTAATTTTTCAACTAGGTTTGATTAATGGTCTGAGAGAATAATAAATTGCTCAGCATTATGTAAGAAGTCAAAGCACAACAGTAAACACCATGTAGGTGCTTCCTAGCCAGTTCCAGTAGATGCATGCAAAGAACAGCTGGATATTCTTGTATTCATGTTATTTTCCACATGATCTGTTCTTGCGCCCTGAAATGCAAATCACCGTGCACCACTGACTGTAGGCAGGCAACAAATAGGAATGCAAGTCTCTCACAAAAGCTTCTCAGCAAAATACATGGTGAGAAAATGGAAGATTTTTAACCACCATCACATTTTCATTTGACTCAAATAGACAGGACAGAAAAAGGATTTTCACATGGCAAACTGAGCCAAATGTAATTTTGTGTCACTTGTGATTCAGGATGTAAAGATTGTTATCTGTTCATGTGAAAGTAAGAGAAAAGAGACAGATAAAATATTCCAGGGTGGGAATTACAAAGCAAACCTTTAATCTTGTAGAAATATTAACAGAACTGTGGTAAGACCAAGGTTTCATTGCAAGCTCTCTTGTATTTAAAGACTCCTGATAATTTTTTAACATGCTATCCATCAAAGTTCACAGGAGGGGACAGTGACAGAGGCCTCATGATTCCTTGTCAGTACTTCAGAAACCCATGGCTGAGTGACAGGAATAACCTCTCTTCAATTCAGGAAAGAGCCTTTAGGAAAGATCTTCCTCATCTGACTTCTCTGTGCCTCTGCTGACACTTATGCCAGATGGGAAACAGCTCTTGTGTCATGTAAAGTCCTTGCAGTGATCAGAAGTTTGTCACTTTTCCCCTAATGTTCTGGTCTTTCACCTCATTGATGGCCTGCAGTTGTCTCCTTGAGCTACCGCCGCTATTTCTATTTACCAAAAAGTATTTTCTTTGCTAATGAAAGAATTATAAAGAAATAAAGAGAAAATGGTTTATCGTTCCTGCTCTTTCCTCTGACACAAGGATGTCTAGTGAGTCATCTAAATTCAGATTAAAGTCTAGAGAGCCCACTGTACTGGAGGAGATGTTTCTCCGTGGTATTCACAGTCTAACATTATCTGTCTGTCCAAATTTGGTAAGTTTTACATTATTCAGTGAGTCTGACTACAGGAATATGTAATTGTCACTGAGATCAAATGAAATGATACAGATTACAAGGGAAAAAAGCCCATCAGACGAAGGCATAAAAATACCCTATTTGTTTCATATGGAAGAATACTTCCTAGAATTCAAGGATTCTTTTCAAAAGAAAGGTACTTGGAATCTCCACTTCAGTCAGGTCCTTGGCACAGGCAAGGGTTTCATTGATTTCTGCATAAACATTAAAATTAAACATTTGAGTTCATACAGCTGAGGCCAGTTTGATTCTTCATCCTATTAATCCTAAATCAGATTTACCATTACCTTCTTACCTGAAGATCTACAAAAGATTGCTGGATTGAAATTTATGCAGAAATATAGCTGTTCTGAGGCTCAGTCACAAAAAGTACAATGAAATAATTACAGCAAAAGCTGAAAAATCAGAATATATATTTCTTATAATTTCCTAATATTTTGAGTATTATGTATGTCCTGAATAGAAAATACCTTCTCCATAAAACAGATTTTTGAAAATGCCAATTCAAAAATGTGAAACAAATTAAATATTTTGTCACTTAAGAATGAATAGTTCATGTTTTAAGTTGATAGGACATAAAATTATGAAATTCTTGCTCAAACCCTTCGTGCTTCCACTCCATCCTGTAGGCTGTTTTCTCCCCTGTGACACACTTCTTGCCACTCACTGCAGCTTTCCCATAAATTCCATAGCACACCTTGGCCCCTGGGATACGTGAGCCATTTAGACTAGCAGTCTCAAAGGAAAATGACTCAGGGAAAACTTTTAGAGGAGCTGAATATTGTATTGAAGGTGTATTTTGCCTAGAAATCCCAGGCTGGCAGAGTAACCTGAGCAGAGCAACACCTCTGCGCTCTACCTGGCATTGCCTTGTGAGCCCCTGATTACGTGTGATGCGTTCTGTAGTACAGAACTCAGCTCATGTACAGGTTTAATTTTTAGGAAAACATTTCTTCCCTTTGCCTCATGTTCAGATCAGCCTTTTACCCCAAGCATGGGCTTTAATGAAGAGCTCTGCATTGTTCTGCAGAGGTAAAAGGTAAAGTCTGCCTGGCTCTCAGCAATAGTGCAAGATGCAGCCCTGGAGGAGAGCAGCTGTTCTTAGGGACGATCCCTTGGGTCTCTTGGGCTGACTGCTTGGCAGCTCTTTCTTTAGCAAACTAATGCAGTGGGGATGGACATCTCGGGATATAAAACTCATCCCTGGTTGCTTGAGGGGGTGACTCAGAGCCCCTTCATGAAATCTTATCATGCTCTTATCTAATTTAGCTGCTGCCTGACTCACAGATTGCTGGAACAATATGTCAGAAAAACAGTAATTACTGCCCCACACCTTGTCACACAGGGTGGTTAATGATCACTGAAATTAGGCACCAGCCCAGCACCTTTTAGCAACAGAGACTCAATAAATCTTTCATGTATGATAGCAAACAACCTCCATCATTAGAACAATTCTGTTACTCTTTTTTCTTTTTCATAGGCCAATCTTTCAGTTGTGAAATATACTGCAGTCTTGAAAAACTTCCTTTGGAAAATAATTTAAGCAGCTATTTGGGCCTGGCACCTTATTTTTTCTTACACAAGCCACCCACCCACAATTAGCTTAATAAAGGACATCACATTAATTCATAGAAATGAAAACTTTTCCTATGCCAATGTCTTTTTAACAAGAGCAACAAAAGTCTTCTGAGTAGAAACTGAACAAGAAGCCAAGCCTACGCTATGCTCCAGTATTAGTAATACCACAGGTTCCTCTTTCTGAGCTTTACCAAGGGATCTTACAGCCACAGCACAGAGTTAAGCCTGAGACCAGCAGCTGGTTAAGGCTTGGCTCAGGTGTCATGTGGCTCTGGAATTCAAATGAGGGAACCAGTACAGCAACCTGGAGAATGGTTAAGGGGTTAAGGAAAAAAAAAATTAAAAACCCAATCTGTTAAATGCAATCCAAAGTGTTTATTTTATTTTCACTAGTGCTGCTAAACATAGATTCTGGAGAACTGGAGATTGGCTGGTGGAGATCCAAACTATTTATGTATTGTGTGCAAGAGCTGAAGCACCTCTTCCCTCACATCTGTGCCTAGCACACAAAGTCTCCAGAAAAAAAGACAGGAATGGAAAAGAACATCCTTTATTTTTCCTGTACGTTTCCTTGCAATCAGTGCAAGGAACAAATCCTGACGTGGAGTTTGTATTAGGGCACGTGTAGCTTGTTTTTCAGGTTCTTGTTTGCAGTGACCCTCTTGGTGCTGAAGGCAGCGTGTGCCGCTTACACAGACACTTCCAAAGGCTGACTTGGTACAGGCATAGAAACTGAGAGACTGGGATGTACTGACACCTTTGGGTGGGGCAGGGAAGAGTGGAATGTTTATCACAGACTGTGTACCAAAGGGGGCTTTCCTGCCCCTCAGCGTGGAAAGAGAATTTTCATGAACTGCCCAGATCGGCTGATGCAACCAGAAGGCTTTGGAGGTGTCTACTCTGACACCCAATGATGGCTTGACAGGACTCCACACAGTGTCCAACAGCCCTGAAAGTTCCCTTTTCCCATGCACAGCTCACTCTGATTTACAGCTGCACTGTCAGCAGAGCAACTCACAGCTGAGTACCAGAGGATGATCTGCAGCAACAGAGCAGTGACCTACAGACACTTCCACAGAAGACTGTAGTAATCTCCTCCTGTTGGCAGTGGAAAGAGCAGCCCTGAAGCTGAAAAATGATCTGATAGAGGAAGGTTCAAGTGTCTTCCCCTTCCTTTAGTGTATATATGAACTCTCGGGGACAAGTAACAAGGAAATACTGAGTATTGCATCAGTAGTAGACAAGTAATACTCAGCTTCGCTTTGCTGTAACAGCAAATCCAGTTGGTGATGTGGAAGAGATGATCTCCTGCCACACAAGATGTTAACTTGAATGTGGCATCCCCTGGGGCTCAGTTCCTGACCAAGTGAAGCCATGCTGGTAGAGCTGCTGCAAACAGAACCAGCAAGAACTTCCTCCTCTGGTAAACAAGGCACAGAACTCCAGCAACATGTCTGGTTCAAGGCTGCAGCTAAGGTCCCAAGAAGGTGATCATGCTAGGGAGCATTTTAATTATATTGGCCAGGGTGAAAAAAATGTGGTGTTTTCTATCCAAAATTTGCAATTATTTATACAATCTCTGGTATTTTGCAAAATGAAGGGAAGATTATTTCTTGTATCTGCAGGGTTTGCACACAGAGAGCTCTAGCCCTCTGTTTACCACTGAGTCACCAGCTTAACATCAATTTGACCAATCCACATTAATCTGCAGCCAGTTACTTCCAACTCAGCAGTGGCAGCAATTCCCTCTCACTGCCAGCTAACCCCTGGCACAGAGCTCTGCAAATGCTCTTCCCACACTGCAGACAGAAAGTTCCTGCTGGTTTAGGACCAGTTCTTGCTGTAACTGAAGCAGCTTACGATGGTTTTTATGTACAAATTATCATCCAAATTGTCTCGGTGGCTATTCATTTTAACTTTACATGCTGGAGTGGCTTGTGATCTGCAGGATGTAGAAAAATAGGCTAAATCCATTTATCCTTTGGCTGATTTGTATTTAAGGGGTTCAAGTGAGAAACACAAATGCAACCATATGGTGTATCTAACTCAGAAAGTCTCAAAAATTTAGGTCCAGGTACAAGGGAAATGCATTTAAAATACAGCTTTCCCTTTCTAAGTATTCATCATCTTCATCTTCAATTTTCATAGTAGTTCACTTACTGTTCTCTTGGAACAGAGGCTGAGCCTGTAATTATCAAATGATGCACGCCCTGGCTTAGGGTAGACTGAAGCTGGAACTCCCAAGGGATGGGAGACAATTGCTCAGCACCCATTACACTTAGTGTTTCACTGACACTTAGGACAATTAGTGCAATTAGAAATTGCAAGACACAGGAAATTCTCCAGCTGACTCCAGGAATCCATGGAGGCTAATTTTAATCTTCCTGAATGTAGGTTTTCCTGCAGAACAGAAATCTGGGAGCAGATGCTGCCCTAGAGAGCTCATATTTTTCTTGGAAGAAACCCTATGCTCCTGTGAAATAGCAGGGGTCTGATCCGTCTCTCCTTTCTGTAAACATCCTAGTGTTTACAGCAACATCACAATGTTAAGTATCACTGTACAAAATCCAGATGTCCAAACTCATGAAAAACCTCTATGAAGGCAACAGGAATTCTTCTGTGGATAAGGCAAGCTGCAGCTTGCTCTAGATGGATGTAACCAGAGCCACAGTTTACTCTCAGTTGCACTGGCACGAGCATAACAAAGCTCCATAAAGCTTCAGATGTACAGTGGACTGACAGCAAAACATGTCCCTAGATACTGAAACATACCCAAAGGAACCAACTTGTTTGAAGACCTCATTGGAAATGGCCAGTAGCACACCTTACCTTTTGATCTTTCACTCCAGCTGTGACTTCTATTTAGCTTTTAACTGTTGGAAGTCCAGATTTTCCCTGTCCCTTTGCCATATGAATGCCTAACACTTTTTGTTCTATTAACATGCCATCTTCGTTATTCAGGATACCATGGATAGCTAAGCAAAGGAAAACTAGATGTAGCAATAACTTCATATTGTGTGTGCTTGGAGGAAAAAGTTTCTCCCTCCAGGCATTACCCATGCACTCCCACTTTGCTCACTGCAGTTCTACTTCACAATCCCTGGTTCCCATCCTCCCAGGATGAGGATTACAGGTCCCAGTCATGCACCCACAGTTCTTCAAGCCAGGGGCTCACTGCAGGGGCATGTAGAATTGACACAGGGACCATCCTGTGCAGTATCAGCCAGGAGGGAGTCAGGAGCCAGACTGGGACTCAGCCTTCAGTCACATGCCATGGGTAACACATCCTCACCTGCCCAAAGCCAGAGGGGCTTTCTGACTCTGTCCCAGTCAAATCTCAATATGAAATGGATGTTTTCAGGGTGGTTCCATTGAAATCCTGCCTTTCCCTTCTGACCCTGTACATCTTATTACACCATTTGGAGCAGAAGGGATATTTCTCTCTCCAGCACTTCATCAGGGCGAGTGCTGGTACAGGGGATGGCATAAGGTAATGTAACACGTTGCAGTGAAAGCCTGCATCTCACTCAATCAACAAGACCCCACTGTGGACTTTCTGTGCAATCATCTTTTAAAAACTGCACCCCAAACAGCCTTGGTACCTTCCTCTTACATACTTAACACTTTGCTTTCTGTTTGTTCCAAAGTGTAACAGATGTATAAAAGCCTTGATCGGTGGGTGCAGTGTTTTTGACTGGTGTACTGCCTTTTTGATAGGAAAACTTTATCTCCTGCCTATTTACACCGTAAGTACTTCAGCATACCAGGCCATAACATGCTCTGGTCTGTTAATAGATGTGGTGTTTTTCCCAAGGTCACACTTTTTCCACATTATTGCTAGATCTGACACCTCTTGAGGAAGACTGCATGGCTGCTCAGTGCAGGACGGCTGTCGAAAGCTGTCAGCCGAGTGTGGGGGACATGGAAGACAATCCTGCTCTGCCTGCACACAACATTCAGTAGCAGAGAGCGCTACAAGGAGCCCAGCAAGTCACAAGAGCCTTTGTGGAGCTGCATCAATGTACAATAAATAGCACAGTAAGAGCAGGAACAGGACCCCGTTGTGTGCCAGCAGGCACCGTGCACGACAGCTTGTGCTGAATGGCTCCAGCAGCAGCGTGCCAGCAGCTCTGGGCAGGCAGGCAGCCCAGCAGCAGCACCGTGCCAGTGCTGGCTGCCCCTGGCCCAGGTGGGCCTGCCTGCTCCCCCCACAGAACGGGGGAAGCTGCAGCTCCACCTCCACTCCGCTGCCATCTGGCTTTGGGCAAGTCCCTTCACCACCCTCACGTCCTTTGCAGCCTCTGTGCAGTGTGGTGGCAGGTTATCCCTCCCTGTATAGCTGCTCCACAGAAAATATCCTGCTTTGGATTTCTGCTTTGGATTACATCCCACTTGTACAGTGCCAGGAAAAATAAGGCCCTGCTGCAGTGCAGTCTTAAAACTCAGACAAGATACCTTTTTTTAATATAATTTCTTATGTTTGGTCAAGAAGTTTGGTTTTATAAAATGAATCAGCTATTTTCTTTATTCTTTAGGTTCTATCTAGGTCTAACTAAGTGCACATTTTTTAATATTTTATTAAATTTTGAAAATCTTAAAATTATATTATAATTTTAGAATGATAAACACTAACACATGAACTGCAATACACCAAAGGGCCAAAGAGGTCTCCTAATTATACCACTCTCTTAAAAATAGTTTGTATATATTGGGATTGACCAGGACTGATTTACAGTTCTAGGAAGGAAAATATGATACAACTGATCCAACAGATAACTTCATCGAGGAGATGCCACAGGCCTGGTCTCCATGGAGCAGGAGACTGTAATGAAGAATTGCTGTAGGGAAGAGTGAGCTGTCTCCAGAAGTCAGCAGCTTTGGAGCTGGCTTCAACCAATTACATTGGAAAGAATAATTATGGACCCCTGTGCTTCTACACACATTGTAATTGCAGTTTTGAGTAACAATTCTTTACACATGCAGAGCATTCCTATCAACTGATACTATTGAACAGGTAACATCCACCAGACAATTCAGTTACACACTGAGGAATACCAACACAAATGATTAAGCACTGTCTCTCAGAAGGGGCACCAGCTATTTTTCCACAAACAAGAAGATGGAAAGAAAAGGTAATGTTACATCAGTCAGTATTATTTCAGTAGCAGGGTAATTTAGGACAAAAATTTATGTTCAGGCTTTGAAATAGCTGCAAAGCTCAAGAAACACTATGATGTAATTTTGAGAGCAAACTCTGAGTGCAAAAGAAAGGCTATTGATGGGAATGTTAAGTTACTCAGAGACCAAGAGAACATAAGATTGTACATTTATCCATACCTGATAATCTTCAAAGAAAAATTTAGCTTTGCTACTTTCTAAATAAAATATTTAATTGAAATTACAATAGCTATATGAGGCAAGGAAATACAGAGGTAATCAAAATATTATTTTCTTGGCTTATTATCCAGAAATTTCAGTTTTGGAACATAATTGAACACTGCTTTTTCTCTCCTGTGGGCTGGTTTCTACAAGTCACTAACTTGCTGCTGCAAAAGCTGATTAGTTTCAGTGTGCTGTTACTCGAACAATTAAATTACAGGATATGAAATAGCTTGCAAATTTCTGGCAAAGTATCTGTTAATATGAATCATATGAAAGAAAACATTTTCTATCAAAATGTGTGTAATTACAGATTTAAGTCCAGGGTTGTGGCTTTGGACTTTAAAACCTCTCCATAGACTCAAGGGCCCCCAAAAATGGCAAAACAGTGTCCTGTGCCCAAAAGTAGGATTCCTAAAGTGCAGAGTGAGTGGAAACTTTTAACACTGCTCAGAACACCTTTCCTCTCTATTTTAGAATCAAATCCCTCAGGACAGGGCTGGACACCCCTCTCTACTGTTCCCCCAGTCTCACATTTGACTCCTGTGTTACAGCAGCAGCATCTGTAAGTAAGCAGAAGTAAAACCTCCCTCACATCATTCACTTTTTCTACCCCTTTTGTGTTTCATGTCTATTCCAGAGGCTTTTAATGAGAGCTGTAAATGATTCAGGATCACTCACCTTTGTTAAGAACAAGTCACAGAAAATAAATACATGCTCCACAAGGAAAAAAGAAAAGTCCTACTGAACAGTGGTAGCTTGTTGATGAAGGAAACATATGTAAAGAATTGTAGATGCTTTACAGAAAATCTATGCATACAAGATGTCTGAAGATTGCAGTACACAAAAAGAGGGATTCACCCAAAATATCCATGGCATATCACATGACATGACTGGCTCAAACCTTTGGCAAGATTCTCAGCACTCGTTTCCCTGCACAAGAGGACCGGGCTGGGCTCTCTGCCTTTCATCCCCACTGCAGATGTTCACAAGGTGCAGAATTTCCCAAGTGACAATTACAAAGTCCACCGTCTTGCCCCTTTAGAGACGCTTGTTAATTTACAGCAGAAGTGATTAATTACCTTGCCTCTACTAAGAAAAACTTGCCTGTTTGGTTCAGGGAAGTTGATCTATAAAAGTCTGTATTACAAGTTTGAACTATTATCTTTCACAAATCCACAGCACACCTTTGACTAGGGAATCCTATGGCTTAGGATCCCAGGGGCTAAAACTTTTCAATATTCCCATTTGTTCAACCACTGCAAAGCCATGTGTGTTCACAGCCCAAGAACTTTCGGTAAGAAATTGACTAATATCTCAAATCTGGAACACAAAAATGTGCCAGTGCATTTAGATGAACATTTAGCTCCAATGAATAGGCTATACTTGCAATCTTTCACCCTTTGTTTATTCATTGCTTGTATCAGTGACTCATTCCTCCCACAGAAAAATCAGCAGAAGGGCACTCAGAGGAACATTTTACAACTATCCCTCATTTTTCCCCCTCAACTTCCTCCCATCTCCTCTAACTCCATCTAGTACAGATTCCACCTCTCCTGCAGCACGTACAACAGCAGTAGATATGAATGGATCACCTCGTCTCAGAGATATCCCCTCCATCTCTTTTCTGGCTGGTGGTGAAGTGCTCTGGGCTTTCTACCTCTGTGACAGGAATTGTAGGATAGACTGTATTTTAACCAGATCTGCTTACATGCTGACAAGATCTAACAATGGGGGCAGCATTTCCCTGGTATAATCATGTCCACAACTCTTACATTGCTGCATTAAGATTTTGTACAAGAGAAACAACGCATTTCAATAATACTTGGTATATTATATATAATAAATATAATTGAGGTTACACTAGAAGTCTTCCCTCTTGTCCTTCTTGTAAACTGGAATAATATTAGATAGCTTATAATCAGCAGGGACCTTCCCAGCCCTTTGGTAGATGATCAAGAGGGGTTTTCCATGCCATACACCAGGTCCTTCACAATGCTGGGCTGAATCCCATCAGACCCCACAGACTTGTGAGCATTCAGCCAGTACAGCTAGCCCCTTACAATTTCAGCATTCACAAATGGAAAGTCACTGTTCTCACACTTGTGAACCTCCATCTCAGGAGACTCCAGGAGTGACAAGGCAAAATTCCATCAAGGTAATAAGAAAGGCAGCCTAGATTTTCTTCTTAAACAAATGACATCTCTTTCAAGAGAAAGTCTGATAAATGAAGATCATCTGTTAAGCATAAAGAAGTGACAATTCATACCAACATAGTATGAATCCCATTAGCTCACTTGCTCCCACAGGACATTAGGAAAAGCACCACAGAACTCCCCACAACTACCTAAGCCAACCCACACCAACAATTTACATTTTGAGACACCCTATAAGCAGTTAAACCTTACACTTGGTAGAATTTGGAAAGGTAGTTTCTACCCAATGTGAAGGTTGCTATCAAACCAAGAGATGTTATATCATGGAAACAATGACACCTGTTCCTCAACTGCTAAAATTTGGTTTGTGTCCAGTTCAATGAATGGGGCTGGGCACTTGATTGTGTAAGCTCTATAAATACACAGAACAAAGGAACTTGGAAGTTAGCCTGGGAAGGCTGATATCTTGTACATAGAAGAAAACTAAAGCAGAGGTTTACAGGTATCTCACTATCCCAATTGTCTGAGATTTAGTCTAGTACTTAGAAACCTTATGTCATCTATGCAAGGTGACTTAATTCCTTAACAACATTTGAAAGCTACACTTTCAAGTACCTCTTTACACAGTGTATGACTGTAGAATACAGGGGACCTACCTGGGACTTGAATCCAGTACTGCCATGTAGTTACCTATTCCTTCCTCCTTCTCTAAAGAAGAGAAGTCAGTGGGTACACTGTGATTTGTGACAGTGGTTCAGGTGCACTTTATGAATTCCAAAACCATAGACAAGCAAAAACTTGTAAGCCCCACTGCTTACTCTGTAAGTAGATTTCTGGGGTCCTTTCCCTGTGTCAGCTGTACTATATAAAAACAGATATATGAAAGTTAACAGACTGAAATTCAGTATCTGATTCTACAGTGGTAAACAAAAACATTATCAGTACAAAAAAGAATTTATAGCAGGCTAAAATTCTCTTTATCTCAGATACTTTCCCTGTGAAACAGTAAGGTAGTTTTACTGTAGCCATTTTATGGATTATAACTCTTTTACTCTACTTCCACTGACTAAACACAAGCATTCTTTGTAACAAACTGAGCAAGCTGGGGGTGGGTGGAGGGTGGGATGAGATGACCGACACAGAAAAACAGAAAAACACAAGCAGAGAGATAGATGTCTTGCACCTTATTTTTTTCTCCATTATGAAATCCATTTAATCTACATTTATAGCTTATAATCTTGTAAGGATCTCACTTGTTTCAGGCAGTGAAAAAAGGAAGAAAAAAAGCACAAGCGTAGTAGCTTTTAACTCGCTTTTCAGTCTAGAGAATAGCATACCATACAGATTTTAAGCAGTAAGTCTTTAGATTAAGCTTCAGAAAGAGGCTTTATTTACAGCTAGACAAACCCCTAGATTTCTAGGTTTTCCTTAGAAACTCATCTTATTGCTTACCTTGGGAGAGCAATAAATGTCAAGGTTAATTTCTTCTTACACTGGTCAATGCAAGATTGACCAATGCAGACCCTTTCCCCTCCAAATTAACTGAAGCACAGTTTAAACTGAACAGATAATTCTGTGACACCTGAAAGAGGTAATGTAGTCACAAAAATGGATGCAAAAATGGATGGAAAGAGGACAGCACTGTTTGTGTCAGAAGAGAAAGTTGGAGAGAGCTGTTTGCTGGTCCCCACCTACTAGTCCAGACAGAATTTTACAGGAGGATTTATGTCTAATTATGGGTTTAACCAGACAAAAATATTTTTATCTCTGTAGGATCCTTCTCACAGATAACTCTAATACATCTGCACACATTGGAGACGTGTGGTTTGGAAGGCCTATCTCACAAAAAGCATCATCAACTCTGTCCAGTCCTTAATATAAAATCTGAATATGCAAGAGAGGACTGAGGTGAATATTCTCCTGTCATACCTGACCTGCATGAAAACTGTAGTATATCCTGGAATTTCATTAGTATGTTAAAAAATAACTTAACAGGTTTAGATGTAGATGATTTAGATAGCAAGGGGGAATCTGAAGTTACAAATTCTCTTAAACATCCATAGTGACATTCACAGAGCTCAATTTAACACCCGAAGCTAACACCTCAGTTTCCAAGATGATCATATTGTGTGGTTCAAGGAAGTTCACTATTTACATCAAGCTTTTACAGACACCAAAATGACAGCTCTGCTCTACAAGGCACTAAACTTTATATACAGTGAGAAAACCTGTCCAAAAATCCTCACCAACTACAATAAAAAAAGACAAAACTCTTTAAATTATTTGTCATGGAAATGAAAGATTAAAAGTCAGCACTGAGGTCTTTGGAAACAGCTGAAGCCTCATTTTTCAAGAGACTGACTTCACTGGATAAGTAATACTGTTAACTTGGATCACATTTACATGTTTTAGCAGAACACACAAGAATTTGGTACATGACTCTGGTATGTTCACACAGATGTTATGCAAACACGGCAGTGTGTATTTATAGGTTTCTTTCTTCTGTGGAAAATCCCATTTCTATGAGTACACTGCAAGTCTCGGGATACAGCAGACTCTGTTCTCAGCTAAGATACTGTCTTTCAAAAGTGTTTTCATAGAGAGTAAAACCATGACAGCACCATGAAAACAAGCTTATTGTGCTTTGATAAAAGAAAAGCACTGCAGATGTATAAGCTACACTCTTAGCAGGAAAAAAAAGAAAAAAATTAATTTTATGAGAAGTGTCTTAAGATGTCTGAAAGAAAAAACCTTTATCAAAGATACTAAATATTGCAAAGAATGGAAAAAAGCATTAAATTTGGTCTCTGTATTTGGTATTATGTAAAACTTGAAGAATTCATTTTACTACTGACATTGGCTATATACTCCAGTGGTTCAACGCTCCAATTTCAAGAGGTGCTTTAATACAACTCATGTACACATTTTAAGGTAATACCTCCAGAGCTCTAAGTGCTGATGCTCCAGGGCAGGCAGGAGAGCAGCTAGAAACAGATTTTCTGGCACTCCATGCTGTTATATGAGTATAAAACAAGGTAAGCTAGGACTAAAGACTCATGCAGTGCTTGGAAAGAAGTTATGCTTTTGGTTAGGAATCCAAAAGCCACATATTTATAAAAAAACAATGAAACCATCATGTTTATATAAATAAGCTTGATGCCTTAAGATTTTAGCCTTTGTATTTTTCAAATCCTGTAGTGCATTAGTGCATAACTCTAAACTCCACATAAAGTGTTAATTACTGTCTTCACATTTTGGTCAGACAAAACAATTCCGCTAGTCCTAAAACTCAAGGACACTCTACAGCCTCAGACCCTGAAAAGTATAAAGAAAAGTGAACTGGTGGGGAATGAACTGGGGGAATATGACTTCATTACCTGAAGCTGTAATTGGAGGATTAATCCCTGAGTTGGAAATAGACCAAACTTGTATCTGTCTGGAAAACTTGTGACCATCATCCATTTTGGTTGTAGCCCCTTGGGGAGGCTTTATCTGCCCTTAATGTACCTGACGCCCCTTCATTAAATATATCTGCTTTTATCCTTTTAACTTTGTCTGGCCTCTGTTTCTAGGCAAGCCCGAAAAAGGCATCAAGCCAAAAACATGAAGAGGTTGGGAAATCTCTCATAGCTGACATTTTTCAGTTTGCCTTTCTGTCTTCACATTCATTGACAACTATTCTTCCCACGTCTAGCTAATTAAAATGGGAGCTATGAATGTAAACACTATGTGCTTCCACAGTTCTTTGCACAGATACATCATTTCTCAGAGTGAATAGCAGCACTTGTGCAGTCACATTGTGCCATACAATATCAAAATTATCTGAAGCTGATGAGGAAATTGGAATGTTGCTGCCCTCAGAGTTCCTAGAGTGTCTGTACAGCATGATCTCCAGTACACTGTAAAATAATTTCGGCTGGAAGGGATCCATGGAGGTCATCTGGTCCAAAACACCACACACAGCAGGACCAACTTCGAAGGTGGATCAGGTTGCTTAGGGTTATTTGAGTTCCCAGTATGTTCCAGGATGGAGATGTCACAGCTCCTGTGTAAACTGCTTGATCAACCTAATCTAAAGAAGAGTCTATCATCTATTCCATCTCTCTTGCTGCAAACTGAGGGAAGTAGCCTGTTACTTATGCACACACATTTTCCCACCTGCTAAACACAAAATTGTGTTTAACACCAATTGCACACCTGAGCTTGCTTCTGTAATACCTTTGGAAATTAACGTTATATAAATGCACATCCATACCCAATGCCAAAAGGCTTAAAATTTATTGTGCTTACCTTCAGAAGTCTGAAAGTTAGCCTAGATTTCTTTTGCAAACTACTGTCAACAAAGATGGGGTAGAGTGTTCTTGCATATCTAAAGATGAAGCTTCACAAAAGTTCCATTTCTCTCCACACTTTCTCTATCTTAGATCAGGCACTTAGTAACTAGACTGCCTACCATAATTTCATGCATTTTTGTATATTTAGATTGCTGCATCTTTAAGGGGAAGAACTAGACAAAAAGATCAGGGTGAGACAATGCACAGAAACACCAAATAATTATGAAGTGATCAGCAGTGTAACAAATTAATTTTTGAAAACTCTGTAGCAAATGCTTTTCTTGTTTTTTCAAACAGAGCACTAACTTAGTCACAGCTTCAAGTGAAAACATGTACAGCAAGTTAAGTCTTTAACTGATCACCAGACCAACACACATACAAAAAGCATAATTTAATTATCATCTTTTTGCCGTGAGTAAGCATTAACAATGAAATATTTAACTGTCAAAAGTCTTAATGAATATCTAAAAGCCTAATACAAATATCCAAACTATTAGTAAACATTTGTAATTTGAAGTGTTAACAATAAGACATTTAATAACTCTGCATTAAATCTAACAAGCCCTTTCTAGAAGAATATTAATTTACAGTCATTCTTTCTAACAACTCTTTGTACAATAAAAAAAATTAGATTTGTATTTTTCTGCTTCCCTTTCCCACCCAACCACCCACATAGTTTTGCTCTCAGACTGAGCTACTGGCCGATCAAGCCTGATGGTAAAAATCCTCTCAACCAAGGGTCCAAGATCTCAGTTTTAGCATCCAGCTCAAATGCTCTTTGGGAAAAAAAAAAATCCATGTTTTTGTACAATGTGCAAAGTGCAACTTTTATCCAGTGCCATTAGAAGTGTGTGCTGCTATGAACGTCACCAAAGAATAAATCAGTAAAAATTGAGACTTCTCAATTTCCGATTCCTCTCTTACGGACAAATGTTAGATGATGTCTACAGGAACGACAGATCAAGCGGATTTTATCCTGGTGCTTACTGGGTCAGGTATGTTCCAATTTCATTAGGTCAAACCAATGTTTTTACTCAAGTTCTTCAGTTTCCTCTGTAAAAAGGTCAGCCAAATCTGCCACTGTCAACACTGAGGCTTCTGACTGTTTCATGGAAGAGCTCGTGTGGCTGTGGGAAAAAATTGCATGCGGGTATCAAAGAAAGAATCAGTGTAAGTAATGAGCTGTGTGCACTGAAGACAGAGCACAGAGTTCAGAGGCAATACCTGCTCAGCTTTGAAGCTCAGCAGGAAAACACTTCTGTCTGGGAAAACACATACACTCATCAGCTACTGCTCCTGCACATTCTGAGTAAGATAAAAAGCCCCCACTACTGTCCCCAGCTGTGGTCAACACCTAACACCACAAAGGCAGCAGAACATGGGATAATCTGCTGTGACCTCCTAACATTTAAGGGATCTGCTTCAGCTTCCAAGCATGAGGTTTAATATTACTTTCAAAACATTAACCCTCATGGGATCATTTTACCACTGTACATTTATCCAAATTTTACGTGCAAAAGTAGTGCTACTTCACAGAGAAGGAGAGTAAATCACTCTTCAAGAGCTAAAACTGAAATCTTTCATAACTACAGCCAAAGATGTACATGTAATTTTTAGTTTCATGTTCTGTAACAGGCAAAATTTCCTTAAACTAGGGCCTCCTCCTAGATTTGTCATGTGTAATACCATCTAGTTAAAAGGTACAAACCTCTTACACTGTCTGCATAAGGAATGTAAATGCATTTTTGGTCCCGCTCCAATTCATCACTGCTTATAGATTTTGGAAGGATAAACCACAGTGAGAACTGCTTTCTGCGTCTGCACACCAGCCTGATGTATCACTTAGCATCTGGGCAATGCTTGCATACACTGTGAAACCAAGGAGTGTGACACAGCACCATCGGACGAGGTTTGCAGGATTAAAAAATAACAAAAGAAAAAATCCATGTCCTGTGTTAGAGTTTTTAACAGATGCTGTTGCTCTAGTGGCAGGCTTAGTACTATTCCATTAACTGCAATGTTATTATACCAATGGAAAGAGGGAAACTGAAAATATACATCATAATAAATAATTTACTTAGGCTTTTATGAAATAAAATACACAAAACATAACCAAAATATTTTCCAGAGAACTAAAATACCTTAAGCTGCAAGTTACTGGAACCAGGTCAAAACTTCAGAAGTCTTAAAACTGTTTTTCCAGTCAACACAGTTTGAAGAACAGTTGAAGTTTATATATAAGACATATATTCCTAACCATAATAGAAGTGTGGTGGAGAACCACCTTTCCATTTTCAGTGCAGTAATGACATTTAGAAAAATTCAACACATACCTTCTATCTACAGTTTTCAGCATAGTCTGCATTCTCTCTTCTATTGTTGCTTTTATCAGGAACCTATGAACAATCGTAGATCTGAATGTGTTTAAAAAAAAGAAAACGCCACCATAAATGAGCAGAATTTGTACTGTTACTGCCAAAGTTTATAACCATATTTCTATCTCATACTAATTCTATTAAAGGTGTTGAAAATATACCTCTGGGTTTTAAAAAATAAATGTTACAAGTGATTAGCAACTTCCATTGACATTTCAGAGTGCTTAGTGCTTCCCTGTAAACACACTTTCACTGCACTGATCACACACTAAACGAATGTAAGCTGTATTAGCTACAATCCTAATGCAGGTACTGGACAAAGTCCTGCTTTCTGTGTCCTTACTAGAAACATTCCTCCAGAGCCTAAAGAAGAAAAAGTTTTGCCCACTGGTAATAGACAATGTTCATATTTCATTGTCACAAATTATTCCAAGAGACAAGAGTTCAATATGATGGGTAATTAAACCTAATACCCAGAGTTTTAATAACATTATTTTTGATGACAGCAAAGTATTAGATTTTTTTTTTTTAAATGAAGTCAGTAACTGTAGTCAGTAAACCCTGGTAAAATAGAAAATGCAAAATGTCAATAAACATAACACAAAGTGAAAATTCCATTTATGAAATAAAATTTAAAAAAAAAAAAGCAGTAATTTAGAAAAGTGCCAGGCACCAGAAAGTGAAATGGAAGGAAGTCAGATTCCAAGATAAAAATGAAAAATCACCCCATGCTCCCCAGTATAAACATTTTTCAAGGTAAGAACCCTTGAAAATGCTTAGATGGTTTTCAGATCTTAGGCTGAAACTTTTAACATTTCACAGAAGAATGCAGGGGGAATACTTTTGGATTCACAGGCAAAGGTCTACCCCCAGAAATGAAGTAACTGAAATGGTAATAGTTGTACCAGTGGCACTAAACAGAGTATTCCCTAATGCTCAGTGTACTTGGAACACAGCTCTCTTTAAAAATTAGCCTTGCTGAAGTCTTAATTCTTAAAAAGTACAATGTATTCTTGGTGGTTTTATTGCAAGGTTTTTGCCACACCTTTTGTGCCAGCATCATATAGAATTGCAGTGTGGGCTGTTCCAAGCGATCTTTCCTATGCCCTCACAGTTAATTCAAAATCTTTACCAACACACACAAATACCCACCTGTTCATAAATGTTCTTTCACACACATGCTCCTTCATGTCCTCCTTTCTGCTTTCATTTCCAGAACACAACACCCACTATTATTCTACAGTATTTTTATTGACTGCAGCTATTTCTCTTCTTCATGTACATGGCTTTAGTATTTTTTTTTAAAGCCACAAGACATTAGGAAAAACACATACATCTCATATGTTAAGGACAAACTTTCTAAAACCTTTTCTAAGTGTTCAGCACTACCTATGTCAGAGCAACAAAACTGAAACAAACAAGAGACATGCAAACTCATATGTCTTTAAGAAGACGAGGTGAGAGCAGAACTGTGATTTAAAAACTTAAAAGTTTTACTGAGAGTGCACTGTAACTTTCTTTTTGGAAAAAAACCCCAACCAAAAAAAGCCCCAGAAGAAGGAAACAAAAAAAAAAAAATCCAACAATTTACACAGCTCCTAATCTGGAGCTGAGAATGACCAGTTAAAAAGAGCCTCTCAAGGAAACTCAGAAAGGTCATGCCTGAACTTAGCCATAAACGACAAAAACAATGAGTTGCTCGGACCTCCAAAGCTAAGACACTCCTGGACGTTTTTGCAAGCAGAACTCCAAAGTTAAAAACTAAGGCATCAATGGCATACATAGAATAGGGCAAGGTTTTTTCAGATATATTCTGGACCATATCTAAACCATTGAACCCAACTGTAACTCTTACTTTGTTTGGCCAATACGATGCACCCTGCCAATAGCCTGTAGCTCATGTGCTGGATTCAGAATGGGCTCCACGAGCAGAACGTGAGTTGCTTCGATGATGTTCAATCCATTGGAACCAGTGTGAAGAGGCAGCAGCAAAATATTGATATTGGGATCATATTTAAATGCAGACAGGTTTTCCTAAAAGGCAAGCATCACAGCAGCGTGACAAAAGTTCCTCAGTGAAGAGTATGAAGGACAGGACTATCTTTTCAGCAAATTATAGCAGCTAATACAGGCTCCAGAGTGACAATTTTGCAGGTCTGTCATCCCAGAACAGATACATAACAGCCTCAGGAAGGCATTAACTTCTTGCAACACCGATCAGTGTGTCTCATCCTCAACTTCCATGCCAATGTATCTTTCTCAAAAGTGAATGTCCTGTTTATCCCCAAATGCTTTAAACTAGGACTTTTTGAGATTGTAATTTTTAGAATGAATAAGTTAGAGATGAAAGTTTCTGCCATATAAATTTGCTGCTCTTCGTTTCATTTCATTTTATGAAGTAATGAAGTAAAAAGGATCAGATTAACTTCTATGAACTATGATTTTCCCACTGAAAAAAATTTAAGAAAAATATCCTTTATGTACCTGAAATTTACTAATTCCATTGATCTGAGAAAAAACCATGTTGTTGTCATACAAAGCTTTTGAAATTATATCCAACACATCTTGCCACTGTAAAAAAACAAAACAAAACCACACAACACAATAAAAGTAACTCAACATTACAAACAGCAATGAAAACTAAAAAATAATTAACTTCCCTAACAAAGAGTAGATTAAAAAGCTTTTCAAAATGCTATGATTTGATTTTTTTTTTTTAAAAAAAGTTTGCTAGAAACCAAATCTTTCATCAAACTAAGACAGATAATTAGAAAGATCAACTTGAATAAAAGAAATTGGTAGCCATTGCAAAACCAATTTTACAATGTATTAAAAACACCTGGACATCACTCTTAAAAATATCTAGAATTTCTACAGCTTCCATTCAAATCTAAGTGTTTGCCCTTTAAAGAAATAAGCTTTCACATCTACTGACTATGATCATTATTCTTGTTCCAGTTACAGGACTTGCCCTACAAATCCTCAAAACAATCAAGTTGTTGTACAGAGTGATTCAACATTTTGGTAGCTAAACTAGTTCCTGAAAATATTATGAACGCTTTAAACTCAAAACACACATGCAAAGACAAGACAGAAAATGGTGATTAATACCGTTGAGAAAACTAAGGACTTAGCCCCTGGATCTTTAAATTGAATTCTCTTCAGTGTTCGGACCACAGCTTCCACTTTGGTGGAGTGACTTCCCTTTGAAAAGTCAAAGAAGCACATTAGTAGAGCAGGATAGTAAAGAACTCCTTCCACATTCATTGCTCTATTAAATGAAGCTATATTAGGTCTCTTACATGAAGTTAAAAATGATCAGCCTTGAGGAAGGGGAGGTTAAGTAGCACTGAACTACTTTTACCTCTCCCTTATAATGCACTGCATTAGGATCAGCAGTGTGTAACAGCATGTGTAGCACATGGAAGAACGAAGGGCTATGCAGACACACCCTCTAGTTCTGCATGAGGCCAAGCAGACAGCCCAAGCAGTGCAGTGGCACCAAACGTGCCCAGCAGGCCTCCTGCAGTTCAACTTTGTGGCACAGTCTTTAGAGAACCTTTCGAATGCACATTAATATTTCCCTACCTTCACGCCTCTTGAAAATGGACCAAGAAAAAAAAACCTACCTGAAATGTTATTTATGCTGCTTCTGTTTCTCCTTCTGGCAACATCAAACTTACATTCAGTACCATGAAGCTTGTTAATTATATTTAAATCAGTAAGAAAATTGTAAATATAATTAATTTTTGAATGATGGTGAGCTGGAATGAAAACCTCTTTCTGTTCTGCATTCAGAAGTATTCCAGTGCTTAATGAATCCAATACTTTATTCTACTTCTTGTCCATTTTGATTTATGTACTTTTCCTTTTCCCCTTGGTCAGCAAGAGGATACAATGAGATGGTATTCTTTTTCCATTTCCTTCAGTATGTACTTTGTATTACAGCAATTTTACCTAATGTATTTTTTAAAGAAGCCTTTACTTTCTTTCTAGTTCCTACACACATAGTAATTTCAAGCTGTGCTAGATTCAGCAGGACAAATACTATTTTATTTCTGTCTGCACCTGTCTTTTGAACATTGAATTAACTATGTTGGCTCACTACAATGACAGATCAAATTTACTGAAGTCATGCTGCTTGCAGAATTGGCTGGGAAGGATGTCAACAGTCTCAGCACAATCTGGGAAACAATGCTGGGCTGCTTGACCACTCACAATTAGGCAGCTAACATGTAAAAGACTTTGTGCAGACTGTTTTACCACAGACTGCAGTAAGCAGTGCCATTTTATTACCCACGGTCCTCCGCAGTGATTCCAACTCTGCAATGTCACAGACAGAAATCAACCAGCTTTCTTCCACGTCATTTCTGTTGCACCTGGACATCGACTGCCCATCTGACTGTTTGCAAAGTCAGATGGACAATTAGAAATGCTTATGTTGGCAGGTGTTTTGATCTGAAAGGATGACACATTTGCAGCCCTATGGCTGCTGCCTGCCAATCATAAGCACCTACAGTTAGGAGATCCAAGACTAGCTTTTTAGGACATCCTACATAATTCCAGGGTCATTTATGTGCTTTTCCAATACCTTTAATCTCCGATTCAGTGATGACAATCCTGGATAATCTGTTCTAATTGTCTTTTCCTCAGAAACTGTTTTTAGACCTTATCATAGGTTTTATTTTTCCCGGCTATGACAGATAGCAGCTTTAGCCACTGTTGTTGATTCTTCCACCCTTCAGGTTCCTGTGACTCAGGTGTTACAAAGGTGATTTCATACAAGATCAGTAAGGGGAACTATGGTGCAGAAAAGAACAGCACAATGCTCTCAATGGTCAGTCTTTTTGCACTATTTTTTAAACAAGATAACTGTGTGAAGTTCTTAATCCCTTTGTCTACATCATGTTAAACTATATTAGACTTATTGAATTCACAAGTGACTAAAACTTTTTGGCCCACAGCACATAAAAATATTTCAATTTTGCTCTCTGTGGAGAAATGAAACTAACAATAACCTTTTTTTTCAGTCTGTCTCATTACCCCTACACTGTGAGTCTATCATTTTTTTGAAAATTCAGATGACTATTTATAAAGAAATTGGCTTGTTCAAATGAATTATGGAACAGTTGACATTAGAAACAAAACTATCCTCTAACAAACAATTTCTGTCTCAGATGACAGGCTGGCAACACCCACTGTAATACTGACCAGACACAGGAAGCTTTTACAAAACCAAAACATGCAGGGATGCCAGTAATGTCTCTCTCAGTATAAAATGCTTCCATTTACAGTAGTCCTTTTGCATCTAAGGCATACCTTAAGATGGTTAGTGTTGGTACAATAAAGAGTAAGATAGAAAGAGAGGTAGTGAATACTTTTAGAGACTGGAGGGATTGGGAAAGATCAGATTAAAATATAAACACTGAATAAATCACACAATATTCATACCTATCCTGAAAAATACTGATGATAACCTCAGTATTCTACAGAAACCATAGTAAGTTTGTTAGTCTTTGTTAACTGTCCTTTAAAGGAATATGAGGTAGAAGTTTTTATTCTTAACAGTGTTGGTTGTTTAGATAGTAAATACAGTGAAGTTACAGTGTAAATTTTTAATTTTTCATGAACAAAGAATGAGATTTGCTCAAGCAAATTCACACAGAATTCATACTTTTGATTTATTTTTGTTTTGTTCAAAGTTTTTGATGCAGAAATACTTCAAGAAAACACTACAACTCTTTATATAGGAAGCAGATGACATGTTCTCTCATGGTCTTATATATGAAATGTGGTTATTCTAGTAATTTTTTAATGTAATTAATGAAACATTTGAAATTTTGTTAGAAACAGGGTGACATCTCTAAACTGTATATGGAATTAATATATAAAAAGCCCTGCATTAAATGATGTTCTAAGAAGTAGCACTTGAAAAATACAGCCTATTTACTCCCCCTGGTGCCACATACTGTCAACTACTTTAATAATTCGAGTTAGGAATCATCTATTCATTAAATGGAATTCTATTTGTCCAGGGAGATTAAGGTAACTAGTGTGAGTGTGGCAGCATTGTCGTCAATACAGGGCAGCGACCCTAGAAATTGTGCAAGGCTCAAGGAGACTTGTACAGGTATCATGTAAGTCTGTCAGCACAACTAGTTATTATTTTTAACTATACTAATCAGATTAAAATTCTGACAATGTATGTCCAGCTATATTATGAAAGACAGCAGTATCATCTAAACCAAAGTATTATCAATTAATGTATTTTACCTTTGCATTTTAGCCCAGAATCCTCTACTTTTTCCAAAACTGCAGTAAACACAGGTTTTTGTTTCTACAATGTTCTACAAGACATTCATGCAGAGCAAACATGTACCTATGTAGTACTATGCACTACATATATGTCAGTATTACATATATGTCAGAGTATAAAGACTCATGGAGATGCTGTTTCTTCAACCCATTGAAAACCCTCCATTAGTGAAAAAAGCAGATACAACAATCAGGACTGAATTCCTACACATTTGTGTCCAGAGGTTTTGTCATCAGGATAAACTATTAATAAAACTATATAGCACACTTGTCTGCCTAAATGCAGCATGTTACAAAACAACAAATATGCACTACTGAAAGTCTGGGCCACAGAGCTCCTGCAAACAGCTCACCTTCACAGGAATATCATCCTCCTGATTTGCAGCTTCTGCAGTGAAGACATAAGATATTTCTTTATGAGATGTTGTCTGCCTGCAAATGGCACATTTAATTGAGCTCCGGCGGGTGCCAACGCTGTACTGCTGGATGATGATTGCTATGCACTCATTACAAAAACAGTGTCCACACGTCAGCACCGCCCACTAGACAGGAAACAAAAAAACCCAAACACAACACAGTTTCAGTTTTGGACTAGTGCAAAAGAAAAATAGTGTACTAATCTATGATAAATTACATTTTCATAGAGAAATTATGTTCTTTTCATGATAGTCATCAAATTAAAGAAGAATTTTGCAATTGTTGCACTCCAGCTGCTAAAAATCCTGAATTTCCAAGTTTTCCAGCACAGAGACATTCAAGATTTAAAGGAAGTCTCTGCATTTACTGTTCATTGTTTACATTGTCTTGGTTTTGAACTTCAGGAAAGACATTACAATCTTTCATTTCTATGAAAGATGATTCTTAATGCCTTATATGTAAACATTGGTTAAGCATTTACATCATTTTTTTAAAACAAAAAATGTTCTTATTTGTCTTCTATAAAATTCTTTATCCGTGCATTCATACTAGGTTGGTCTTATCTAATAAGTGATAGAAAAAATGCTTTAATTTTTCCCTACTGGTAAGTCCTAGACAGTATCTTTGGACTTAAGAAGAGAGATTTTGTACAAAGTGTCTTGATCTCTTTTTGACAGAATGTATATGAAACAGAAGATTGCATAGCAGATGATCTGCCCTTGTGAGCCTAGAGCATCTACATGTCAGCCAAAATCTTCCATAATAGAGAAGCAATTTGTAGACCAGTAGTTTTGAAAATCAAAATAATATCTTTTGCTGTACTAGTCTGTTCTTTAGGCCATTCCACGAGGAAAATCTAGAAGTTTTCATGGGACCAAGTAGCAAAGGAATCGACTAAACCACTGATTATCAAGCAGAAGGTCTTTTAGGCTGTGTAAGGCTTTCTCAATTGTGCAGAAACAGGATGTACAGTATTTTAAAGTTCTTTGCAATATGAAAGTTGCTATCACCTAAAGCAGCAGCAGTCTTGCTGTTAGGAAAAGATAAAGAAAGCTAAGAGATTATTTTCCTTTTCAGTGAGCTCCTCCAGCTCTGAGATAAAGAACAATGGCAGTTAACAGGACTAACAGCTGTTCTCTGTAAAAACCTGTATTACCCTTGGAAGAAGAGCACTGAGGGGATTTTGCAAACATGGCAGGAGAGCAGTTCATGCTTACATGTCTGTAATGCAAAGAGAAGCCAAACCTCCTTCAAACAGCTACTCTAAAAGAAAGAGACAATTTAGTTTGACCATATAGGAGTCCTTTCATGTTTTTCCCTAAAGTATGGTAAGTCAAGTTTAAACTATGGCTTTGTACTCTATGATATAGATGGAGTCTCACTTGAATTTCAGCTCCTGCAGTTCATCCAGAAAGTGGTGGGGAAAGAAATCTACATTGCCAAAATTTATTCTACTGGATTTTGCTACTGTTTGCATAATATCCTTATATCCTTTCCATTATATAAAGTAATACCATTTTCTTTAGAAGAAAAAAATACTATCAATAAGAACAATTACAGTAAAATATAATAGTATACAAGAGAACTTTACATTCTTTCTGTTTGCTTATAAATCGGAAATAAATCTTTCTGCCAAAAGTATAGCTTCAGAGTTATAAAACAATCATGAACACACATTTTTGGAACACTTAAGCACCGATGTCAAAAGGTAAAAGAAGTAGAGGTGCTTGCATCTGAGAAAGATGTTATTTCAGGGGAGAGGCTGGTTGGTACATTACAGAAAACAGCTCGTTTTCCCTGTTTCATGACAACATTCATTTATAAATAGATCTTGACAATTTGACACACAAGTGGCTCAGTTCAAGCTAAAGATGCTCTAAAACTAAAACCTGCTCAATAAGTATCTTACCTGTCTTCCCAGCTGACGTGCACAGATTGGACACGGTTCTGGGTTAACTCCTCCGGTAGTTTTATCCTGAGACTATATAAATTAGAAAAAAAAAGTATAAGCTTTGTATTTTGTTATTCTATATTTAAAACAAGCTCCTAGAAAAAAATGAATAATGAAGCCCTTAAAAGAAACCAAATCAAACCAAAACAGTATGTGAGAAAATTAAAAACATATTAATGTACTCAAGTCCATCTTGAGGAGTTAAAAAATATGGAACTTATGGTAAGCAATAGGAATGCTTTTCATTCTGCAGTCCCTCAGATGCCATCTGCAGCTCTATGACAGCTCTGAAAAATCCTGGTAAAATACAAGCTTCAACAAGAAACTCCACATATTTTCTATCAGCTTCACATTGTTGCAAAACCACTTAAATTTTGCTTAACTATGCTTACTTTAACATAAATGCACTTGCTCAAATGCTATGATTAAAATAACATATAATGTTATTATAAATGTAAAATAAAATATAATGTAAAAATGTAAAAAACCAAATTATAAATGCAAAATAACATGAAGGTTGTCTGGTTTAGTTTGTTTTTGTTTTTGTTTTTTTTTTAACACTTAAACTCCAGATGTGATTACCCTTTTGTTTCAGGTAAGCTCTTTGTAAAATACCAGAGGTATGTAGAGACACACATAATTTTATAAGGCTTCTACTAAACATGGCCCAGATAGTTTTAATGAAAACTTTTAGCATCTAAAACCAGTTCATAGTTTAATAAGCATGTAATTAAGCAAGTAACTAAAATATATAATGCAATAAATAATTTTATGAGCACACAGTAACACAAAGAACAGCACACCGAATTTCAAAATGTAATGAATCTTCACAGAAAATACAATTTCTTTAAGATGGAAGTTTTAAATAAAAGCAATGGTAGATTTCTTCCCTTCCACAAGCAGAGTACATCGCTTAGGTAAAGACCAAGGAATCATTAATCTTACTTTCTCCAGATTAGTGAGGTACAGAAGTTGTCCTAATTTCTTTTGAAGCTGTGATTTGGCAACTGCCTTGTCATTCAGAAGTTTCACTCGGTTTTGCTCTACCTACAAAAACAACATTAAATATGTGTTAGAAAAGGGAGAAAAAAACTTGTTTTACAATAACGCTTAAATGATTTTTTTTTGTGAAATTCAGGTGAGTAATTTACTGGTGACAGAAAACCAGCTCATGCTGGAAATTTAAGATGTGTTCTCCCCAAGCAGACTTGATTATCTATTCCTTTCATGTATCCAGTATGAACACTGTGAATGGGCTGAGATGCAGAAGGTACACAAAATTGCTTTTTATTGTTTTATTTACATTATTGGTTCTTTACAGAAACAAAATTAAGTTAAAATGACCCGCATTTTTAGAAGTTTATTTTGAACTTCATTCAATTTATTATCTATTTTCTTACGACTGTGTATATATATACTAGAACCAACTGCTGGTTCCAAAAACAATGTGTAAGAGACAATTATTTTCTTTATATTTCTCAGAAATTTCCACTTTTTATTTAACCAATATAAAGACAGAAACATCAAGCTGACTTTTTTTATATTAATTACAGCTGATAGTGGAGAAGGGTGATACTGTAGAAGAGGGAGGCACTTGAAGGATGAAGGTCAAAGTAATGGGCATTTCTTTTATGGCTGCATATATATACATGCATCAATCTTACAACTTTATTAGGCATTTGTTAAGCAAAGTGCTCCTTTTTAAAAACTGTTTTAATACAGAAAAAAAATTTATTTCCTTATAAAAAGAAGCACTTTTATTTTACTCAATCTCACAGAGAAAAGCACAAAATGTGTCTATAAAAAACATACTTCTATTGGTGCAAAAAAAAATGAAGGGGTTAAATCAACCCAGCATTTTCTCTGTCATCATAAACAGAGTCAGGGGTAGCTCAGAAATTTCAAAATACTGAAAAAAATATTTTTCTTTGAGGTGCTCACTTCTGTTTTATACAGGTATTTGTGGAAAGTATCAATATGGATAAGGAATCAGGTCAACTTAATTTTCCACCAGGTTGGAAAACGGCAACCATAGGGAAAGTTGCTGCTGCTGAAAGGACAGCAGTATTTTAGAAACATGCCACTCTGTCAGAAGGCTAACAAAAATATATCAAAATAACAATTACAAGCTCAAAATGGTCCATGTACTTAATGTAGAAATAGGTAAGAATCCTATACTCCACCAAGACTGTCTGAAATGAAAACAGAGTCACACTACAGACATTATACACAGATCCAGATTTTATCTTTGCAGGAGGTGGGTTCCTTCAAAAAGAAACCATTCTTTCCTGCCCAGTACTCTACCTCATGTGGTTCTATAATGTGGAGCACTGGTGGATTTGGTTTTGGCTCATCAGGGTGACGCACTCGCAGTCGTTCTGTCGCCATTGCCAGCTCATCAATAGCAGACACGTGATCCCTAAGGACCATCCAATACTCATGAAGTAACTGTAAGAAAACCCCACACACATGAACAGCTGAACTGAATTAACACTTACATGACTCTGTGAGAATCTTTTTGGAGGAGGAGATAATATTTCTTTACAGCATTCAGTCACAACAACAACTAATTATAAAGGAAAACAAGCGGTATAGACATAATTTTGCCAGCTCTCTTTTCTGGACTCTGTATAAGCAACCATAAATAGCTGTCTCTCATTTCTTCTACAACTACTAGTATTACAGTAATTAATGCAACTAAAAATTCAGAAGCAAAAAGCCTTGCAAAGAAAAAAAAAAAAACCCTGCTGAATCAAAAAGAGTTATTTCACAGGATATTATCTCCGTAATTCAGTGTATATTAGAGTAGTACAGTCCACTGAATCAGTATTTCCAAATCATATTTCAAGACAGAATCATAACACTGTCTTCATTCTCACTGGCATATTAGCCCCATCTTTAGCTTCCTAACCAAAAGGCACATGGAAAAACTGTGCTCCTTCTTCACAAGACTGAAGGTAAACTGAATTACAGAATGGACAAGTGTTGGATTTCCTGAGTCTTGCTACATTCTGATTTAAGTAAACAAATGAACACAATTAAATTTTCATACTGCCTTAATAGATGCAGCTACATTTCTTAGCAATTTGATTAGTAGCCAGTATGGCTTTTAGAAACTCTTAAATCATATATAAATCATTTAAAATCAAATCCTTTAATAAGCACTATGGAAAAGGTTGGTGTAGGCAAAGCCTAATTTCAGGAATATGACTTAGATGTGCTAATATTCAGCTGCAATTTGTTTATAACAAATTAAATGGAGCACACAGCTGTTTGATCACCATGTAATTTACTGTACCTTATATTCCTTTTTCCATGCTTCAAAGAGTTCCAGGAATACACTCCCTTCTTCAGTTAGCCTAGCATCCATTCGGTGAGCTTTGGCAAAGGAGAGAAGAGCTTTCAAGGCACGCTCAGTTTCACTGGTTGCCCAGAGCCCTCTGCTTGTGGTGGGCAAGCGGTCATCGACAAGCCCTTCTTGGTCTTCTATCATCTCCTCAAATATTGCCATTTGGCCTTTAACACTTCAAAACAAACCAAACACAGCACTTAGCACTGATTTTGTACTTCCACATCCATCTGTACTTACTCATCATCTATTTCAGCCTTCTTATATATGATCAAAGAACAATGCAAACCAAGCAAATATGAAAAGCTGTTTTATTACCTAATCAAAAGCTTGCTTTGAACACAGTGACCTTGGTACCAATCCTCAGGCCATTTTGTCAGCTCAAAATCATCAATAGCTTTTGTAAAGGCTTACACATCTAAATCATCTTTCAGTTGTTATTAATGTCACGTTCATTAAAAAAAATTAAATTCAGACTTTTTATATAAGCAAGAATTACAGTTAAACTCTGATGCAAAATTTGCTGTGTATTGCACTGTGAAAGAACAGCACAGCTTCCCATTTCTCTCCTTGACAAATAATGCTAATTTAGAAATACATCAATTCTTTCTGATTCAAGCAGTCATGAAGCAACAGAACTCCCACTGGTAAAGACTTCTCAAAATGTTTTCTCAGTAACCTCAAGACTTTTCAATCCAATTTTGACACTGTGAGGGATATGAGAGAAGTCCAAGAGAAAGCATGCAGAGAGCTGTAATCTATGTCTCTCAGTACTGCCTGCTAGTCATTCTTCTCTGACACCCCGTGCTGGTGTCACCCTTCTATCAGCTTCATCATGTGTGAGATGTCTTCTCTCTTCATCACATTGAATGAGGGTGGTATTATACCACTTGCAGCTGGACTGCAAATAAATATTGGCACAAATAGGAGTATGTGTTAAATTAGCACCCTTCTAGTTATACACATGCTTTCTGAACATGCCACCACTTCATTTCAAATGCATGGTCATATCATAGTGGCTTGAGAGAAAGTGGCCATGTATTTATTCCTTGGACACCATTTCTTCAGATGAAAAATACATAGAAAATTAAACCAAATATAACTGCTATCAAAGCCATTAGCAAGAAGTCACTATCATTTCATCATAAACTTGTTTCAGAAAACATAAACCAATCCAACTTTCACTTTTTCTAACAGTGAGAAATTCATAAAGCTATGAACTTACCTATGCATAAAGAGCTTTGACTCATATTCTGTGAATAATTCGTCAGCCTTACAAAAGACACAGCTGCAATACAGAAAATTGGAAATAGATGCACTCAGAATTTAATCAGAAACCAAATTATCATAAGACCTTATTCCAGCATATGAAACAACACAAAACTCTTAAAAAAGAACAAAGTAACAGCCATATGTACATTAATATAGCTGACACTAGAAGATTTTATAAAAATAAAACCAAGAGCATGATTCTAACAAATGGATCTGTGATATCTGTGTGCATATAACTCCTGAGTATATAATAAAGACTTTAGTATGTTATTTCAAATAAAGGAAAATTTGGTTTCACACATCTAAGGTTTATTTTCTGCTTTCAACACCTACTTGTTAAGTGGCAGTCTAACAGGTCGCAAATGGCAGATAGTGGCAGCCTCTATAACCTGCTTAGAAGGAGGCCCTTCTAAGTTTTTCACTGCTTCTCTTACAATCTTCTGGAACTTCTTCACTTCATCCAGCTGGGTTGTGAGTAGGTATTGAAGGCCTCTGCAGTCACGGAATCTGATTTAAAGAAAAAGGGAAATTACTGTGCACCAAGACATCAAATCCAAACTTGATTCAGTATTTTAAAGTAGAAGAGAAGTAGCTTGTGGATGCTAGCTTTGGAGCAGGCTGCAGGCCCCATGGCCTCTCAGTCCTGCCTGAGAGCTAGCCTGGGAAATTCATAGGAGGATTTCAAAACAATCCTCAGAGACAGAAAACAACTGCCAGGTGCTGTTTGTCTGTCCTCTTGTTTTCCTTGCAGGAGAAAGTCAGGGGGGTGGTGAGCCCCACTGACCAATGATGGTGATGTAGCACTTTACTAACCAATAAGAGTTTCCTTTCTGTACTTTCCACGTATCTGTCTATAAAACAGGCCTGGAGCAATAAACTAGAAGATTCTCCTGTTCTGACTCCCTTGAGAGTCCGTGTCGTTCTTTCCGCCGTTCCCAATTAGAACGACAGTAGCTAATGTAGGATAACGTACAAAGTTAGTATCACAAGGAAGTGCTTATTCCTGCTATGTGCAGAGCTGTCAGAAATCACTCCAGTGTATCCCAGGGGCTGATGCCTGGTATTTTTAAAACAGAAAGACTATTTTCAAGACATGAGAGTGTGGCCAAATACTAGTAGTGAACACCAACCTGCAATATTCTGGTCCACAATGCAGATCTACTAAAGGTAACCCACGGCACATACTTAAAGTCTTTCTTGTGTCTGCTGGCCAAGAAAATGATTTTCAAGGAACCTGTGCAATTCACAGCAGACATATGCACCCATCACAAAAATACACTTCATTCAGGAAGTCAGGTTTCAAAGTTAAATTAATTAAATGGACATAACATTAAACTAGTTTCCTAAAACCTAGGTGTCTCTTGTGATAGGAGGAGTGTTGAGGTAACAAACACAAACATGAACAGAAGTTAAGCACTTCCCACATTGTGTTATTCCTGAGAGCAGAAGTCTCGCTGAAAGAAAGCGCATCATTCCTACAAGGTCTGACATTGATGTACAAGACTGTGGTTCCACACCCTATGGAAAGTTTGATCCAAAAAAACCATTTTGGACAGTGCAGAAAGCAAAATACAGGTTTAACACTATTAAAGCTTGGCATTCAATATGACCTACTTCAGTAACGTGCATTTTAAAATAATGTACACAAAGTTTGCCTGACCAGGTAGTCTGAAAATAAATGTAAATTGCAACCACAAGTCTGGTGTTAATATCACCTGCTGCCAAGTAACACCAGCTTTATAAAAATCTCCCTCACTATACTATGGATTAATCATATCCAGTACTCAACTAAGAGTACTTGTTGCTTCCACCACTGACCAGTAACACTTGATAAGACACTGTTTTCTAAGTTTTATCTCATATGCTAAAATGAATTAAAAAGGAAGTAAGTTTTATCCATATGTTATAAAAGAAAGTTTAGTCACAGATAGTTTTTCTGAATCTATACAATCTATAAGCAGCAATTTAAGATGATATTTTCTAAATACCTAATTTCAATTGAGGAAAAAAAAACAAAACAGTTTGACACAAACAAATACAGATGGATGCATAGGCATAAAAGTTTTGCATGAACATGACAACAGTCCTTTACTCATATTTATTTTGACCAGAATGTGATGCTATAATTCTCAAATAGCCATGAAACGTTTATATCCAGACTCACAGACTGGTTGAGGTTAAAAGGGGCCATGGGGTGCTGTCTTGCTCAAATGCTCTCTTCAGGCAGGGTCACCTAGAGCTGGTTGCCCAGGACCATGCCTAGACAACTTCTGAGTATCTCAAGGATGGAGACCCCACAACCATTCTGGGCTACTTGTTCCAGTGCTCAGTCACCCTCACAGTAAAAAAGTGTTCCTTGATGTTCAGAAGGAACATCTTGTGTTTCACTTTGTGCCCATTGCCTCTTGTGCTGAAGAAAAAAAAAAGGTTAAGTTTTTGTATCTTTATTTAGGTTAAGTACTGAAAATAAAACATACATTTACTTCTATTAAGAAGAAATTTCAACCTTTTTGAATCACGATGGCAGAGCAGTCAGAGTGGAGGATACATCTTTACATATGGAATTAAATTATGTGTGTATATTAAGTACTTAAATTTATAGATACATGTTTTATAAACTTGTACACAGATGTATATACATTTATATACATATATTTACATATACCATAAATATAATAAAAAATTATTTGACTAAAACATGATTCAGAAAGTCTGTCTTTAAGAGAATAAATTCATGTGTCTGAGAAAATGGCCTGAAGTTAAACTGTCAAAGCACTGTCCTTCCTATGTCTCCCTTTTCTGTGATGAACTTACAGACCTTCATCCAGAATGTACAAGAGAAGGTCAGGAGAAAAGGGTCTATTCAATCCTGAAATTTAGGGGAGACCTTATTGCTTTCTGTATTTATATAACTGGAAGGTACAGAGAAGACCAAGTCAAACTTTTGTCAAAGGCACTGGACAAAGGAACAAGAGACAATGTACACAAGATGAAATACAGGAAATATATACTAAGTAAAAGAATTTTATTTTATTTTTTTCCACCAAGTGGGCCAAATACTGGAACAGGCTTCACATATAGATTACTGAATCTCCCTCCTTAGAGATCCTTAACAGGTCAAATCCCTGTGCAACTTCACTGGATTGAACAAGCGTGGGTCTGGATCTTAAGATCGGGGTTGATTTAAGTGGTCTCTGAACGTTCCTTCTGAATTCATTACTGTGTAATTGAACCCAAGAACAAGTGGTGTACTGCTGTCTTGAACATGAAACCAACCTCAAATTCTTTGCTCAGAAAAACAGTGATACTTCTTTATCCTATACTTTCCATTTAAGTAAGCCCATTTATTTTATAGGTAATTCAATTTTAATGAACTAAACTTTGAATTTTTTTTACTCAGCAGCTTCATGAGTATAGAGGACTGTAAAACCACAGTAGATAATAGAGAAAAACATTTCAAAGAATGCTTATCTAAGAGAAAACACTAATTTTCCTGCTTTTCTTTCCAAGTCTTCTATCTAGTTGCACTTTTTCAGAGGCTGGTTTTGAAACATAATTGCAGTCCAGATACTCTGAAGCAAAAACATCTGCTATCTAATTGCAACTGCTAGCACAAACTAGGAAGAAGACCTGAATAGGTTTAATGAATAGGTGTGTACAAGTTACTTCAGTTACTCTCTTACTTCTCTGCCATGGAGAGTTTACTGGTCTGCTGTTTGTAGTTGCAGGTTATTTCGTTTTGCACACGCTGAACAAGCTCCTCATCGATGGCATACTGTATTGCTGTCTGGATGACATCCAACCACCAAGGAGAACCTGAATGTATCTGTATGACAAACAATAGATTTATCCTTGAACATTCAACAGAAAACCAATCTACTCACTGCAGCAGAGGCATACACTGCTCTTTAGGCCATGGTCAAACACAGACTGGCTAATTCCATGAAAAGTGGAGGATGAGAGTGTGATTAAAAAATATCCCATCTTGTGTTGATGTGTAAATACATGATTAATAAACTGTTTACATTCTCCACACCTTTATATTCCTTCAGTAGAGTCAGATTCACCAAGGCCATCTACACAAAACAGCCACACAGAGATACTGTGATCTCAAAGTTTCTTCCTTCTCACTCTCTCAAAAGGAGATGAAAAGATCATTTAATCAGAGAAAGCAATGTTCCCTGTGAAATTAACAGAGCAACACTGAAGTGACCTTGTATTTTTAACAGGTGAAAGAAAATAAACAGCTAGAGTTCTGGATAAACAGATGAAAATCCTATTCTTTACAAATGCCCAAAGTCAGAGACAAAACATTTAAGAGGTACCTGCCTTTCTTTGAAGTTCCCGAATGGTCTGAAGAACTGGTTGTAAGGCCTGATGGGCTTCTGCAACTTCTGCGTTGGATTTACTCATATAATGCTGTCGAAGTTGTTCTGCCTGTGTGGAAACAGGAGCTTAGACTATGCACAAATCATATCTGTGAGGAATACTGCAGCTACCACAGTGTTTTTAAATGGCTACCTATCTACGTGCTACCCACCTTCATTTGTAAGCAATATTTAGCAATTTTTTTTCCCTCTAGAATCCAGCATTTACTAGTAAGCCAATAAAAGCATTTGAGAAGACAAATTACTATAAAGATGTTAACAGTACAACTTGGCTTTTGGGTAAGCCCAAACAACAACATGGGAATACAATGCATTACAAAAGGGAACTGGAATATAAGTCAGGATTCTTACTTACCTGTGTTGAATAAGCAAACAATAAAAAAGATCCCAAAACAGTCTAAGAACAGGATAATTGAACTTACCTACATATAAAACTTACTCATAAAATAACAAGAAGGGCTTAAATTTCATTAAATGCATCAGATATAATATTTTTCAGAGAAATTCCAACAGTGAAACCTCTCTTGGCATGCAAGTGCCACCACTATAAAAGCAGTACCAGTTTATTTTATATTTTAAAAACTGATAAACAAAAGTAACATGTATCTTGCACTGTTACATACTGATTTCACCACATACATTTATTCTGTGTACTTTAGTGTATGTTTAAGTCTTTTTTTGTAAACTACTACTAAGATAGTACATTCTTGTTACAGAGCCCATTTTACCTGGAGTGGACAGGAAGGACTCTTGGGTACATAGAAGAGCTACTGGCAAAAGGTAGCTATGAAAAACCACCTCTGCATCACATTTATAAATAAAACAAATTTTCTAATAGCTTTCTTTACAATCATGCCAGGATAATGTAGTATTTAAAAACTACTAGAATTACAGGTCAATAAAAAAAGAGGCAGTACTTCTCCAGAACTTCTATAAGGCAGGTACAAACTTTATATATTTAGGAGAGCAAGGCTCATTAAAACAGAAAAAACTGCTATGCTTACATAGAATTTGCATAAAAACTGTAAGATACCAGAAGATAGCCAAATAGTAAGACAGATACTCATCAAAACATAAAACAAGAGAGGCTGGAAGAACTGGGCCTGTGCAGCATGAAGAAGAGAGGCTTAGAGATTACTAAAGAACAGCTTCCCAGCCGGCAGAAGGCAATCACCAAGATTGGTGATTGATAAAAACCCAGGCATTTTACTGAAGTACAAGGGACAATGGCAATAAATTGAAACAGGAAAAAAAAAAAAAAATCACAGAGAACTTCCCTACTATGAGACAGAAGAAGTACTGGAACAGTTAAGTTGTGAAATCTCTTCCTTTGGAGGTTTTAAAAGGCCGGTTGGATAAAGCCCTGGGATTCCTGGAATCCATGTTGACCGTGCTCTGAGCGGGAAGTTCAACTAGAGACATCTCAAGGTCCCTTTCAGCCAAAATAGTGACACAGTAATTACATTCTTTTGGAAATGTTGTCCTTATGCCCACTGCAAATAACCAATGAGGAAGAGTAATCCCAGCTATTTTGACAGATACTTCCCCAGTCAGGATTAAGGATATAGTTAAGCTTATGCATACAGAAAGTGATATACAGTGATTTGCTTATCTGGCCAAATTAAAATAAACTTTACCTACAGAAAACTCTGACTATTTTAAGTTAAAAAGAAGGAAAGCTAAAGAAAATGTGAGAAAATAAAGGACTCAGAAGAATTCATGATGACACATTCTTTATCAGTAACATCTGTGTAATTTATTTCCACAGAATATGGGGATGGGAAAACAGCATTTTAGAGGTAAAAATTATTAAAATTTCTGTAAAACACACTCACAATATAACAGAGGCCACCAGCATTGAGAACAGCAATATTGTATTGGACATTTCTGCTCTCATCACATAGCAAACAACTCTTGATTTTACTAAGTTTAAGGGAAATGTATGTAGTTAACTAAAAAGCTATTTCTTTTGAAATGAATTGATTCTTTAGTTAGATAATATGCTGAGGAGACAAAAAATAAAAATACACTCTTCAATATTTAGGTAAAAACAAAATATATTTACCTCTTCTGCGAGTCGGCTATCACGCAAAGTTGGGGGAATTCCTGGGTGCTTTGCCAACAATTCCATTAAATTATGTGTAGAATGAAGTCTCTAAATATACACAGAGTGAGGAGTAATCATGAAAAAAAATCCATTGCAACATCCTTGGCAGGAAAAAACCTGAACAGCAATGAAAGCTTACGGCAAGAAATTAGCATGCATTTAAAATCAGTTTTGTCTTTCTCTGCTAATCTGGAAGCATCTTATAAAGAAAAGAAAGATTCCTTTCCACATTTTACTGGGAGAGCAAATGAAATATTCAAAAGACCTTCTTTAACATCTCAAAAGCAAATCAGCAGGCAAGTGTGATAGCAGGTCATCAGATCCTATACCATACTCACCCTCCTAATTAAAACAGCCCTTGACTATTACGAAAAACAAATTATTTATCTCAGAGCACTTTCTTTGGTAAATGTCTTAGAATACTCTGAGGAAAAAATTAATTTAGACTATGTAAAGCAAAATAAAGTGTAAGGAAAATACCAGGTGCCAGGAGCTGTAATAATTTTTCATATTTTTCATTTCTCTGAAATAAAAGATACCAAAAAACGCATGACCTTTTGGTATACTTTTAGGGAAAACAAATTTGATTATTAATATAAGGAAACACTGCTCCTCTTCTCTGGCTTCACCCTTTATTTCTCAAACCAGACCAATAATATTATGCATCCTGCACAGCTCCTAGAAACTCATACAAATAACCACCACTATCATAAATCTGCCTTTCTCACATCCTGGATTCTCTTCACCTCTGCCCTATTACTATCTCAGCCACTTAAGAGGACTGGCCAGCAGTGATTTGCCATTATCACAGAGAGCTAATCCTACACAACTGAGAAGACTTAACAGATGTAAAATTCCATTACATTAAGGCAATATTAGGGAAAAAAAAAAACAACTTTATTGGATTGCACAATCCAGCAGAACAATTTAATTAGCAACCTATGAGCAGCTTAACTAGTTTATGCTAATATGACTATGCCAAGCAAAAAAAGCCACCAGGAAGTCACAAAGGAAAAGAAGAATCAAAGAAGCACAACAGAGACATCAAGCGACCACATGCAACACAAACAATAATTTATTCAGAGAAGCAAGCAAAGAAACAGACAACTGATCTCTTATCTATGTGTCACTAACATTTTAAATCTCTTATTACGCTGAAGAAAATTTTGGTCAATTTAGAACTGATAGTTCTTGAAGAACTATAAATATGTTACTTGAAAGAACCATGATTTTTTTACCAGGAAAACATATTAATATTTTTAAATAGTATTCAAAAGGCATGAAGTCAAATGCCTGAAGAAAAAAGGCACTTCAGGTCTTTTCCACGTTTTGATGCCCTTTTATTTTCTGCAGTGCAAATATTTTATTATTCTCTATCATTTGGCACATTAATATCACTCTCAGTGCAAACCCTGCATTCTGTATTTGCAGGATTTAATATAACACTGGTACTGTGAGCAGTCACAGTCACATGCAGACTAGGAATTCAGCTTGTTAACTGTACTACAGAACAGCAGGTGGAGATCACACACTGCTTCAGGGACATCAAGAAAACTCACAGGAAGGGTTTTAGAAACACAGCAGCTATTTTATTTTTGTCAAAAAAAAAACGCAAAAAAAACCATCAAGGTCACAGGACAGAGGACAGATTCCTATCTAAAGATTGTGATAAAAAGATTGTGATCATTACAGCAGGCTGAAAGAGTAATTCAGCACACCACTGGGAGGAAGAAAAGACTGACCCTGCTAAATTAAATCTAAAGCATTCCAGTTCTTAATTACATCTCTTTACATGTCAATGCTCACTCACTTGCAAGGAGTCTGTTTTAAGCTTTTCTTTGTGCTCTTCAGATGATCTTAGTACTTCTCTGTACAGCTCCGCAGCCAATGCATATTCTCCTGAATTAAAAAAGAGTAACAAAAACACATATTGTGTTGGTTTTTAAATACAGAAGCATGACCTTACAAGTGTTATGTTACTTGTAACATACTAAGATGTTCTCAGAAAGTCTGCATAGTAAGTGCCTGTCTTCAAGCAATTCTTTCCTAGACATTCCATGCCTCCCCCCAGAAAAAACTGGTAAAAGACAGATTATGATATTCTACGAAGACTAATGCAGTTTCCAAATTAAATATCTTTTGTGACTGTAAGACCTGTAAATATCTTAATCTTAAAATATGTATTCATGGTTGCATAAATAAAAAAAAAATCTCATGTTGCACTTCAAAAAATCATCTACAACTCACTGCAGTGATGCATTGTTAAATTTGCACTGCAAATGCATTATTCACTCTCCCAGTGAAAACCATGAGAAGTTGTGTTATACTTCAGAAATGCAGAAATGATTAGGTACATGCAGGGAGCATAACTACTGATGTAAGCTGCCAGCATCACAATCACTTCTCAGGAAAAAACTTATAACAATTAAAAAGAAACACAAAATTTAAGTTGTGTATGGAAAAGCAGTGAAAAAATAAACCCATTTAAATTTTCTTTTCTCAACTGATGGAAATTTACTTAGCCAGTAATACTCTTAGAGACTCATAAAATATGGAGAAGTACAGTGATAAGAAATGCATAAAGACAGATAACAGAGTAAAACAAAAAACATCATCCTATCTATACGGAAATGTAACAATTCTATGTCAACAAGATTTGCTACTTTTTAAATTGAAAGAGTTGCATTTGTAAGGGTGTAGTTCTGCAATATAGGATTGCAGTTACTAGTAACCAGCCCAAAGATAGGTGCTGAATTTGCTACCTTGAAGCTTGTCAGGCCTCCCTTGAATTTTTCTTGACCTGCCTGAACCTTTTCCTTGGCTTAGCTGTGATAGCAATTTCTGTAATTCATAGGTGTCTATGGCTAATTTTTAGAATGTTTTTCAAGTTTTGTTTATCTTTGTGTGGAACAAACACGGCTTTATATAGGCAGCAGTAACAAGCAGTTATTTCATGTAGAATGAGATATTTACAACTACCACAATGATGTAGTGTAGGGAAATACAGGCCTAGTAACAATAGCAGAGGCTATTGACAAGTAAAGATATAGGATGCAGTGTAGAGTACAGCCATGGGATGCTAAGAGATGGTGCACAGGCTTGGCAGTGAATAAGAAAGCCATGGCTATAAACAACTCACCCACAGTCAAAGAAATGCAGACTTAGAGCTGGACAAAACTGGTTTTAGGGGCAACAAAGAGAACAAAGAAAGAGTATGTAACATTCATAAAAGGCATCATGTACACTAAATTTGGCGTTTTCATGGAGCTGCAGACCAATGAAGAAAGATGCAAACATGCTAGCAAACATAAAAATGACCCTCACTGGATTCTTGTGTGAGGAAGAAACCATCAGCATAAACATCTTATTCCTCCTGATGAAGGTAGTGACAACAGGCAATTGCACTGCCACCACATCTATGAAACCACTGACCTCAGGGTCAAGATGGGCCTAAGTAGAAAGGTGAGCATAAAAGCAGGACAAGAACTAGAAACAAGTGTGATTGTTACTCTTTTCTTTTCCTGTAGTAATTAAATTTGGACTAATAATAATTAAACCTGTAAGTTTTCAATTATGCTGCCTGAATTCATGGCCTCAGTTTTATGTCAGGTGTGCTTCCCCCTTCCTGATAAAGAAGACTTGAGTGCAAAGGCAATACTAGGGGAGGAGTTACAGACCAGAACTCTGCTGCTTTTGTCCTGCTTTTGTTTCTCATCAGACAAAATTTTTATCAATCTGGTTTTTGAAATAGGCCAAACATAATTTTTGCTATTAGTGTATTTTAGAAGCATTACATCTGTATGTAACTATTTTTAAGCACTTAACTTTGAGAAATGCTTATCTCCAGCCTGCAGTTCTAAAAAAGTATTTCAAGCCTACTAACTACAGATTAAAGAATCTGAACATAGTCTTTCTGAGAGGCAAGTAAGAGAAAAAGCACTTTGCCTGTTCTCCTTGAAGGAAGACTTTGACATGAGTTGAAAGAATTCAAACAGCATGTCAGCTTTAGAAAAACTTGGAAAAGAGACATTTTTACACATTCATAACTGAGTAATTTTAATTTATTTTTATTTTGTGGCACACTCAAGATTCATGTAATTATTTTTGTTTCTCATTCAAAGCTTTGTTTTCCCTTATAATTCAGACAAGATCAACATTGACAGAGCTGTCTAGCAGGAGCAGCAAAAGGAATCCACAGTCAGCATAGCAGTTTGCATGGCTGGGGGCACAAGGAAAGCCCAGAATGCAGTACTGATAAAACAAAAACAGGTTAAGTACAATTATTCAAGTATGACTTGAATGCTCCCAGTACACAGAGATGGAGCATATTCTTTACTCCTGTACTGAAATGAGTAAAGAATATGCTACAGCCCTTTGATCTTACCTTTAATGATATGGATACCAGCTAAGCCATTAAGAGCACACACCAGCTGTCGGTGAGCTTCTTCACACTCAGTTCGACATTTCTTTTGCAGAGATGCTAAGAGTTCCTCCATGGTCATGGTGCTGAAAAGGAAACCAAATGGCCTGAATTTGAAATGAAATCGCAGTACTAGAAAGGCAAGAGGGTCATGCTGAGCAGCACAGCAGATCATTACATGCATCCAACACTGAAAATGGTTTTTTGAGATTTCTTTACTTAACAAAACACCTCTAGCTGTCAGATTTTCTTCCTGTGAGAACTTTAACCCTGACTTGAGGGTGTCCAGAGGTTGACATCTCCTGGAACACAAAGAAATAAGCAAGAAGAAAATTTGAACTTGGTAAAATAATCCTTCATGGGGCAAAATATTTTTCTCCTTCTGTTAGTGGTGAACTGGAAACAAGTAAAATAGACTCCATTTTGTCAAAAGCTGTTCAGATGAAAACAGCTATGACAGACTACACTTCTACCCTCTGCTACCAATCTTAACACAAAACACACGAAGCGTCAATGTAAAGAAGCAAATGTGTGAAATGAGAACAGAGAAGACTAGCAAAAACTATTCTAAAGTTCCTTTTCTACACTTATCATATCTGCATATAATGAGAGGAATTTCACTAGAAGAGAATTAACATAAAAATACCAGAAATGGAGAGAAAAGAGAGGAACAGAAATTAAGTGGAAGTAGGGAGGAAACTTGAAAGACACCTTGGAGTAAGGCCACAGGTTAAAGAACCAGAGGATTGCTATGAAGGGACGGGAGAGTAAACAACAGCAGCAGCCTACAACAGCTGACCTGAGGCTACTTCTAATAACAACTGCTGCTGTTAGACCAGACACCATCCCCTCTACTGAAACCCTTCTCCTCAGCCTCATTCACTTCAGGAGAAGCATTTACAATTTGGTGTTCAGCACTGTGGAACAGAGTAAGAGGTGACATAATCAATCTTGCACAGACTGCACTCAAATTATGCTGGAAGGATACCCTTGCCTAGGCCTTTTTTTTACCTTCCTGGCAACACTATTCCAGTTTCAGAAACTGATTCTTTGTTTTATAGTATACTGTTACACCAGAGTCAGTTTTAAATCAGTATAATCTCTATTCATAATTACTTAATTCTGCAAACACAATGGTAAATACACATAACACTTGCATATGCTGATACTTCCACCAATGCTACTTACCTTTTATTTTCAAAACCATCAGCAGTTATAAAAAAAATTGTAACAGCAGAAGGATATACTTATAAAATATGCAATTTGATACACAGCCTGAGACTACCAATTACAGCAAAGAGAAGGGGTTTTTACTCAGTTAAACTAGCAGAACCTTAAAAAATCTCTTTTGAAAGCTTTTATTTTTTTTTTTTAGTAGATCTCATTTACTGCCTTCATTACACAGGTGGGGAAAGAAGTCATCTGTTATAGAACAGAATATGCTCCAAACTCAGGTTTTTATTATTTATTCCAGGCCTGTGTTTCTTATCTATATGTTCCAACATCAACTTTCTAACTTCAGTAGATTTCTCTTATTGATCAAAGGTCCAAACAGAGAATTTCTTCATTATTCTCCTACATATAAGCAAATATATATATAACCAAATCTCTCTATTCTAGGAATGTCCACTGCTGCAATTGAGTTTGCTTCACAAAAAAAGGTAAGTAAACAGTGCTGGGAGTTGATTTTTCTTTGTACATGTGATTTTAAGAAAGATTCAATTTTCACTGCTGATTTTCCTATCAGTTACTATGCAGCTGTCACTGTGCACCGTTCCACCAAGATCAACACAGTACAAAGATGTTCCCACCATACTCTGCTCAGTTTACACATATTACATTTATACTACACTGGCTCATTTTAATGGAAATACTCTTGTATGATGGGTGGGAGTACTGATTTCTCCTATGTTTGAGTCCTTGCTTCCACATTAGCAGACTGCTACAGTAAGTGATACAGCACAGTGTCTATTGGTCTGTGCTGGAGGTGCAAAGTCAGCTTCAGCTGCTGAGGCACTGCAGGTGCAGAGCAAGGAGTAGGACACAAAACTTCTTACAAGGACTGAAAGAGACTGAATAGAATGGATAGACTAGGAAACAGTAACAAGAACATTGGCAGTGCTAAAAGTTGAAGTTCTTTCCTACCTGTAGCTTAAAAAAGAAACATAGACAGCACTCCCAGAGTCTGGAATGGAAACAGCCTGTTCTTTCATAACCTCCTACTAACTGACTGAAAAAATAGCAGCTACACTTCACAATAGGGCTGGCAACATGCCTTTTTTCTGGTCTAACAAAAGCTGGGACCAAACTGGTACTTGCAGAGCACTTGTGGGGGAAGATGATCTTGAAAGCATGCAAATAAAAGAGCATTTGAACAGCTTTCAAATTTGGATCTACATTTACAAATTCTTCAGCCTCACATTAACGTTTTCTTTGAACTAAAGAATTATTCCATTCTGTTGATTCAGTCCTTTCATTGTTCCCATTCATAAACATGAGTTTTGTATGAGACAAAAGAAACAAAAAAGCAGTGGGCTTATTTCAAAACAGAAAAAGAATCTGGTTTGTTTCACGCTCAATCTGTTACCTGCAACACCCTAGTCATAGTAAGGTTAGAATGCTACTGGGGAATCAAATGCCTTCAGTACTATGTTCTTTGACACACGAATTACACTAATGACCCCACTGTGGCCTGTTCAGCCTCTGAGGTCAGATTACCTTGGTATGCCATAGTCACAAATTTAACTAAGGAAACTTAAATTAGGCTTATTTGAGGACTGTACAAGAACTTGCACTGCTGGAGACATACAGTTTTGCTTCGGATAAAGTAGGCCATTTGACAAATTACAGAAATTCACCTTTTCTGTAGTGGCAAGAACTCTCCCCGAACAGCTTGTGGGTGACAGCAGGCCTGCCTCAGCCGTAGCAGAGGGTATAGAATAGAAGTCACAGTCCTTCTATCTAGGCTGCTAAGCTTAAGAGTCCAGTCTGAAATCTTCCTGAGTTTTGCCAATGCATCCTGGCAGCACACCTCGTGCTGGCGATGATAGAAGTGTCTCTCCACAGGAGAGAAGTGAAGCCAGTGTATATTTTCTGTCTGAGGGGGGATTTGAATCTGAAATTAAAAAAAGAAAATAAGTAATTCGCAAATAAAACTATTGATATATCATGTTCAGGAATTCTAAAACTCAGAATTTTTATTTACTTGGTCAATCACATCCTTCTTTGCTGATCTCCACATTATCTTCGCAATTAGACTGTAGAGAGGCCGGGGATTTTTCCTACAGTAAGGTCGATACAGTAGTTGGTCCCACCAATGTTTGACCCAGTAAGGATCAACTCCAAGAAAAAGGACTAATCCATATAAATCTGTCAAGAAAAGAAAGCATTTGTGTTTTATCACTTCGCAATATATCTCAAAAAAAAAAAATTAACTGTCATACAAAGGCTATCAGGCATAAATCATCTCCTTTATCCTTTGCACTTGTTTCCCAGTCACTCCCTCAGCAAAATATTTGAGGCAGGAGATTGGGTGGTGGAAGATGGGGGTTCTCTCCTTTAGCATGTTTTTTTTATTTCCACACAACTTGAGACACTATAGCTATTTATGAGACTCCTAATTTCAAGTTTAGCAAAGAAGAGAGCAAATAATTTAAACCAATTCAGAGCAGAAGCAAGAGACAGAAATCACATTATTGCATATGGTTAACTGGGTTTGCCAGGTTTTTCTAAACCAGTATTGCTCAGCATCATTACTTCAGAGCCTGCTGTGCACCAACTGCTGCCCACAATCCTAGAAGGGGCTGCAATTCAGAAGAATTTTCACTTCTCTACTAAAGCAGAAGAAATTAACAGAAGACACTTCAATTGTTTTCTTGCTAATTGAGAGAATACATCTTGCTAATTCTGCCTAATTCAGAAACCTGTCACTCTTTGGAATGAAATTTAAGGACATACTGACTTTAAACTTTTGTCTAAATCTTAATGGAAAAATACAGAAACACACATTTAAATGCTGCACGTGGATACTGCAGAAACAGAGATATGTGATGATAGCTTAAAGTTCTTGAAAGTCTGATGGCTACACCTCTTATTCTGTTAGCTTTATCATAATTCAGTATTCAGCTGAAAGCATTGAGACATTCACCAAATACATCACAAACCAGAGGAAGAAAAATCCTGAGAATCAGTTCAACTGAAGAAGCAATTTTTTACCCAGAGGTCCTATCCCACTGCATTACAGCAGCAGTGGCACAGATTGAAATGAGTCTGCAGTTTTCATCCCTGACGTCATGGGGGCTGCCTTAGTATAGCCTGAGAGTTTGTCAACAACAACTGCATGACATTTCAGATATATATTAAATCAACATTCACACACAGAGCCTTGAAAGAGTTCATCACGACACTAAAATCAATCATTTCTTTCTACAGCTTTGCTTTATTAATGATGTATTCTCAAAACTATTACATGTATTTATAAATTTATTTGACAATTCCATAATGAACTAATCTAAAATATTGATTTTTACAACATAGCATCCAAACAACAATCCATAAATGCTTACATTGATTTATCCACTTCCAAATGCATTGCCCCAATGTGTACCAGATATTCCAAAATCCATCAGAGAACACAGGGAGACAAAGCTCCCTTTTTCTTATTCTGTCTCTTATTAGTCAGCTCCCTTTTTTTGATTCTGTCTCTGAAGCCTGTCTACAGAAACTGAGCACCACACACACACACAAAAAGACAAGATAAATGTCACCTGCTAACATACAGCTACTCCACACATCTCAATTCACTAAGTCCTTACATAAGGACTAGAAACAGTTTCATAAGCTTTAGCACAATTTTTAGAATTTATATCTATGGCACTGGATGCCTATGGTAGTTCATACAGAGCTACGCAAAAGGCAAATACAGCTTTGCTTAATGTCTACCTGCAATAGAGAAGGGTTAATATTTATCCACTACACTAAGTAAGTGAAAACTGAAAACAGACTTGAGTCAGCTATTAGACAGAGCTTCTCTGCTCCCCAAAGTATTTGTCTAACTCAGGGAGACAAAAAAATTTCAGCTCTTCGATTTTTATATTGATTCATGTATAGACGGCTTTATTATCGTGCTTAAAGTTTATGGCTTACAGAGTCAGAGTACCTAATGAATTCAAAACAAAACTAGCAGACATTTTAAATGCTTCAAAGCCCCACCTAATTATCAGAATAAGGAAGTACCACAGATTACACTGCTACATAAAATCTCACCTTCTAATCCTCGTTGCACAGGAGTGCCACTAACACACCAGCGATTGATTCCACTCAAACGGAGTGCCATTTCAGCAGCCTAATGAAAGGACATAAAGCCAATGGTAGGAAAGGAAAAAACAGAGTGGAACAGTCTGACAACATGTGGATCTTATTTTTAAGAAAACTGAACATCTTTTCAGAATGTACCCTTAGACCTAGAAGCAGCATTGGTGCAATATATTATAAGAACATATAAAATTTTTGATCTTTTTAGGTAACTGAAAGCTGATAAAAGCCATGTCCTCTTTCAAGTAATCAAGTGCAATTAAGGGTTCAGAGAGAGCAAACAAATAGCAAAATAAACTGTAATTAAAAAAAAAAAATTGAACATTAAAGCCTGTAAGGCGTTATATAAGTAGTATTTTTGTCTTCCTGTCTTGGGCATGAGGACTGGACAAGCACTAATTAAAATATTCTCCCCGCAGACTGTATCCCTTGAGTTTGCAGACAGACTGCCAACTATTTTAGCTTCTAGACCCAAAGGACATATCTATGCCTCTGAACCACATCACTGAACAAGCTAGTGTCTTGTTTGAAACTATCAAACACCATATACAGTGTGATGACCTAGTTCTTTAAACTGGCAGTATAGATTATGTTAAGTATTTTTTGAGCTAGATACACTTCACAGTCTTCCAAAATTCCAACAGGAGAACCATATAATAATAAGTATCTCCAACAGAAAATTCACTTCTAAAGAACAAGGGACAAGAACAAACTACATGAGTGAACTCTGAACATTAAGAGGGGGAGAGGAAAGACCACTCTATTATTTATTACAAACTTGTCCAAACATTTTCAACTTAAATGAATGCATGACCAGGAATGTCATACCTTTGCAGTAGTGCATTCAACCATTTGTGCCTCATCGAGGCAGATCCTCCACCACTCCACTGCCACCAAGGGGCTGGGGATGGCCATGTAGCGCTTCTGGTTCCTGAAGCGGCGCCCGTCCTCGCTGTTACTGTGGGGAATGTCTACGTAGTTCAGTTCGGTGCGCAGGACGTCGTACGTGGTGATAACCACCTCCTGCTCTGCCAGCATGTGAGGCTGCAGAAAGCCGTGCTTCTTCACACCTTGATACACCTACAGAGATTTACAGTCAACAGCACAACAGCAAAGAAGGGAGGTAAGGGACACTTTGATCAAAATGCCAAAACAGCAGAACAGTTTAATATGTGCAAGCTTTTAGCAGTGTTGCTCATATAAACTGTTTATAAAATACGTATTAATATCACAGTATGGTGGGAAATTCATCTAAGTAACCTAATAATAAATACAATAGAGTCATGGATGCAAAATTTGTATGTATAACTTTTTATGACTTTGCAAAACATATATTTCCTCCTTTGGAGGACACAGGACTTCATTATTTACTACAACAGTTATTTGTGGGAACAGTTATCTGAAGACTAAGTATTCTGTAATGTTGTATAGAACAAGTCACTTTTACATTTTCAGTCTTCTCCTCTCCTTTACTGTAGATGCATTACCTTTCTCCTGAAAACTTTACTCACTAAAATTTAATGGATTATTAGGCAAAGACAGAAATATGCGTCAAAATATATAAAAAAGCAGAAAGAACACCGTGAATCAAGTTTTACCTACAGAGATTTAGGAGATGAAAAGAGAACACCCTAGGTAAAAAATAATCCCTGTGCACTAACAGAAAACTTTCATATTGACATTTGTTCTATTATCAGAAATACTTTTCTTATCTCCCTCATAATGTTAAGCCAAATCCCTTTAGAAACATACAGAAGTTAAAATTAACTGCTCTTTACCCATTGATGATCAGCACATTATTTCACTGTTAATTTCACTCTAAACCCTACTTTTTCACCCAGTAACAATCTGCCTCTACTTTTGTGCATATGGCAACAGTGTTTCTGTCAACTGAAAGAAACACCTGCAGATAATTTTTTTCTGTTCAGCCCCAGAGTGGGACAACAGAGCAACCCAGGTCATTGCACATGAAACAAAAGAGAGAAAGAGAGCTTGGAAGGGGAAGAAAAAAGAAACAAAATAACTAAAAAGACCATGCTTTCTAAAGCAGCCAAGAAGAAATAAACAGCTGCCAAAGTCCAAGGATTTCTTTAAGTATTTATGAATAGATTTTCTGGAGATTTATAACTTGGCCAAGTTTTGGTTGTTTTCAGAGCATCAGGAAAAGACAGTCTGCCACAAAGCAAGACCTGTGATAAATTTTAATTTCTTGTTCTATTACATAAAACCATTAGGATTTCCCATGGGTTGTAAGCAGTTGAAGAGTAAAAAACACACATCACATGCAATACAAAAGCTGTTAACATGGGAAACTGATTCTTTGAAACATCTCCACTACTTTCATTTAACCTTAACAGAAAATAAAACAACAAATTTTCATTTTGAAGCAACACTGAAGACAAGTCTCACAGCTGTCAGTTAAAAGAAAATGAGAACAATCTTGTAGAATGGAAGATGTCATGCAGTTTAAAGTACTGACATTCAGTATCTAAAGTATTTTATTATTACCATGTAAATCTATTTCCAATCATTTTTATCAAAGCTGGTACTAAACTCTGACTGAGCCCTAGGAAAACCTTGCAACTTTTACACATTTGTTAGTTCCTGCATTAAATCTACTTGAGCTGCTCACACAAATAGTACTAGAGGCCTAGAATTCATTTATACATTGGGTAACTATGAGTAATAGCCAAAGGTACCAGATATATCCTTGAATATCAAGTTAAATCAATTTGCTACTACTTTGTTCAAAATACAAGTGACTGACAATTTTCAAAGCTCTTGATCATTGCAAAGGTTCTTGACTGCTAAAAATATGAAGGACAAAACTTGGCTGCATTGGTAATACAAGACTCTTGAATACTGTGATAATTGTATCTTAAAAAAATCTGTATAACCATTTTTAGTCTATGTATAATTAGGTTTATTCTAGCGACAGCGTTATTAGAAATCAAGTAAAGGACAATACATGGTCTCCAAATAAGAAAAATACTAATAAGTTTGGCAGATGTTATAGAGACAATGCCCAAGTTGTAACAGTATTCTTTGCAGTAAACACCAATGCCCAAGACTTCTTTTATAAAGCTTGAGAACCAGAAGTGCAAAACTATAGGCTTTATCTACAGAAGCATTTTTTATTGAGAACAAAAGGAGCAACAGTCAGAGAACTGCTGAAGTCCAAGTGTACAGTGAGACAACACTCAAAACACTCATAGGCCTCTTTAAGTTCCTTGGTAGTCTGTCAAACAGCCTTCCCTCTCAGAAATCACATGTTGCTGCGACTGGTGAAAAATTTGCTTTCAGTTGCTATACAATCTAGACTACTGATTTATCTCCCAGTGACCAACTAAAACAGGAATAAAAATGAAGAACTAATTGCAGACTGTCTTTCTAGGACACCAATGCACCACATAATGCCAAAGCATCGGTCTAGCAGCAAGAAATGTAGAACTCTGACACAGAGGACAAAGACCTCTGAACTTTGAGTGATGCAGAACATCAGGCAGGAAGCCCTGAGCCCAGATAAAATAACACTCCAGAGTATGAAGCTATATAATCTTACCAGAACTCGAAGAGATGATGATCTTACATGCCTGTTGATCTCATCTACCCACTGGTGACAAATAGAACTCGGAGAAATGATAAGAGTTGCTCCTGTGGGAACTGGTTTCATGGCCACAAGGCAGTGGGGACAATAGAAGGGTCTGCTCTTCAGGTTCTCCTCTTTGTAGTTTACACATTCTGCATGTTGCCACAGGTAACATTTCAGGCACTGCACACGAGCCTTGTAGTCAGCCAATCCGAGCTCACCACAGATGCATTCAAAACGATATTCAGAGGTATTAAATGGAAATACAGAACTGGTATGTTGTACGCTACTGCCAGCATGTTCTTGGGGAAGTGAGGACTGGGCCTTTGGGATTTCCTGCTGGACAACAGCTGCAGTCTTAGAAACATCAGCATCAGAATGACTGCTCACGTCACTGGAGACAAGGAGGCTGCCATCAAAATCAGGAGACTTTGAGACCACAGCTTCTTGTTTAACATTTTTGTCTTCTACAGAGTTCTCATGATCTGCTTCAGATTTCCTGTTATTTTTACTGGTTGCACAATAATCATGTTCTTCCATGGTGATATTCTCATGTGAAGCAGTTTTAAAGACATTTTCAGATGTTACGTCACTGTTTCTTGATTCTTTGGTTTGAGTTTTAGCATCAATCAATTGCTTCTTCTGACTGTTTTCTGAAGTCCTTGCTACCTACAAAGTAAAATTAACCAAGAATGTGAGACTTTACGTTCAGACTTGCCCAGTGACATTTAACATCTACCAGTGCTACTTAATATCTTCATTAATGATGCAGCAAATTTGCAGATGACACGAAGCTGAGCTGTCACCTCTGAAGGATGGGATGCCATCCAGAGGGACCTGGACAAACTTCAGAAGTGGGCCCTAGGGAATATCATGCAGTTCAACCAACCAAGTGCAAGGTGCTGCACATGGGTTGGATGAACAGACTGAGAGCAGCCCTGCTGAGAAGGACTCTGAGTAGTGATGGGTGAGAGGCTGGACAGAATCCAGCAATGTGCACTTGCAGCCCAGAAACACAATCTTGTCCTGGGAAGTATCCAAAGCAGCGTGGGCAGCAGGGCCAGGGAGGGGATCCTGCCTATCTATTCACTCTTGTGATAGCCCACCTGGAGTGCTGCAATCCAGCTCTGGAACCCCCAACATAAGGAGGACGTGGACATGTCCAGAGGAGGGTCACAAAGATGATCAGAGGGTTGGAGCACCTCTCCCATGAGGAAAGGCTAAGAGAGTTGGAATTATTCAGCTTGAAGAAGAGAAGGCATCAGACTAAATTATGGCCTTCCAGCACCTGAGGGAAGGCTACAAGAAGCTGTAAAGGGACTATTTACAAGAGCACATAGTGACAGGACAAGGGGGAATAGTTTTTAATGAAAGAGAGTAGATTTAGATAAGATGCTAGGAAGAAATTCTTCACTGTGAGGTGGTGAGACACTGGAACAGGTTGTCCAGAGACAATCATGCCCCAACCCCAGAAGCTTTCAAGACCAGGTTGGATGGGGCTTTGAGCAAATTGGTCTACTGGAAGGTGTCCCCATGGTAGTGGGGTTTGGAATTAGAAGAGTTTTAAAGTCCCTTCCAACCCAAGCAACTTTCTTGTCACCATTTTTTTTAATGAACATATAAACACATCAGTACATAGATATTAAGGGTTTATATCCATTTCCAATTTGAGGATTTGGTTAATGTTTATCAGTGTTTAAAAAACAACTTCACAGTAAGAACAATACAACTCCCAGCAACACTATTTCAAAAGACTTATGACAAGACTTACGATGTAGTTGATATTGCAGCCCCAAATTTTATCTACTTATGACTTCTGCTTCTTTATTTATGAGTGTCAAAGAAATTGCTGCAGTTTTCTTCATTTTTACCACAAAATCAGTGTCACTGAACTAGTGCTCACAAGCTGAGAGTAGCATGCAATTGGCAGAAAAAAGAGCAACATTTGCAACATTCATTGAAGTAGCTACAGCAGCATGTTTTACCTGCTCTTTGGTTCTTTCTCGCTTCTTCTGTTCCTTGTAATTCTTTCCCAGCTTGAAAGACCCAGCCAGACCATGTCCTTTAACTTGTTCTATCACCTGCTCTGCAATTAGCTTTTCTAGAGTTCTTTTGAGAAGCCGTCTATTTCTCTGTGTGTCGTATCTATATATGGAACTGATGTACTTAAATATTGCAATGATGGATGCTCCTTTCTTCACATTCATTTCCTTTACAGCCGCTAATATCATTACTCGTAAGCCTGTATGAAGAATCAAAACCAAACAACTTACAGCTTTAGATAAAATGAAGTTACCTCACAGAATGTGTATTAAGGGAACTCTAAACATAGTGTTCATCTAAAAAATGCAGACAAGCAGCAGTTTTGACAAACTTTTACTTGATGCAGCTCTACAGATTGCTGTTTTGCAGTGATTCTAAAACAATGTTGGATAGCAATGGAAATAAATCACTCAATTTCCTTATTGACCCATAAAAAAGACAACTTATTTCATTTATATGCATGAACTCCTTACAAAGACCACTAGTTACATGGAACTCTGTAGCACAGAGTTCTGAGTTAGTAACTTCACTTTTAACTGTGGATCACTTGTTTGTAGCATATAATCCTACATGACAGTGCTCAGCAAAAGAATCATTTCATTCTGAAGAAGTCAAGAATAGCCTTGAACTCATAGTCAGTGGCTCTATGTCTTACATATGTCTTATATGGCTATAAGACAATGCTAAAAGCAAAATGTATTTTACAAGTCATCAGAAATACTTACTGGGATATTGTATTTTTTCCTTTAATTTAGGCTCCATTTCCTTTGTTTTTTTCTTTTTATTTCCCTCTAAAGGTTGAGGCGGAACAAAGAAGTTCACAAGCTTACCCTAGTGCAGACAACATTAAATAGTTATTAGCTCATGTCTCTTCACAGTCACTCTGACATTCATTAATCTCCTCACATTTGAAAGTTGGCATGAGCTGCTACAAACGTATGTTCTGATCTCACTAATTCGCTCAGATAGCTCATTTTTAATTACAGAGTGGCACATCATTCAGTTCAGTTTCTTGGCAAACAGTGTTCAGCACCCTAACTGAAACACAAAGAGCAGCTCTGAAATCCTCTTGGGTCCTCCACTGCTTTAACATTAAGTTGCAAGAATCTACAGCTGATCTAGGTTCCCGATGGGGGAGGAAAATACATATTTAATATATAGCTAGAAACATAAAAGGAAGTAAGCAATATAGAGGATGAGCTCTAGTCAGCTGTATAAAAAGTATGTTTCTTCTTTTAGGGATTGTCACCCACAGTTTTACTCTATTATTAGAGTAAAATATTACCTAATATGTCTGTCCCAACTACTTACATCATGAAACAGTTTCAGTAACTCCAGCCCTCCAAAATCTTTGGTCTCTAGCTATTGTTGTCAGTCAGTGTCCAGACACTTTAGTGCTTATACTCCTCGCTTTTCACTACTTGGTGTTGACCCTCTTATATATTTAATCATCTTGTTCCTTCTAAGAATTGAGTCCCTTTAACCAATAAAAATTACAAGCAGGCAGATGACTATGGGTAAATGTACAATGCAACTGGCTTCCATGATTTCCAAGGGATGGAGTACCAACATATTAAACTAAATTATGTGTTTATACACTCCTGAAGCCTGTCCAAACTATATCAACAGCACGATTGCCTGATAAAATCATTGAGCAATGGCAAAGGATCAACAGTTTCTCCTGCAAACTACTCCACCATTTATGCTGCCAAGTATCATGTCCTACTAAGTAACAGAACTTTAAATATGGACTTCTATAAACCAGAAAGCAATAAACTCAAGTGCACTTACATTCATTCTGAAAAGCATTTTCTTCATAATAACTCTCAACCTGGTTTCCTTACCTCAGGTAATGTCAGATCATCTTGCTTAATGTCTGGTCCGGTATGATTCAGAATAAGAGCCAGCACCTCTACTGTTTTTCCAAGACCCATCTCATCTGCCAAAATACCTCCAGGCCACTGGGGTCCAGCAGTTGGATACTCACGGATAACACTAAAATTCAAGTACATTCCCAGTGAAAGTCAGTAACTACAGAATGCTGTGACAGAGAAACATGAGTTCAGGCACACACAGCATAGCTTCAGCAAGGCAAAGTTTGTAAGGTGAGCCATTATCTTTTATTAGTTAAGCTGAGATTAACAAAAAATAGCAAGCTTTTTGGGTGTGCGAACCTGACCAAGACAAATACATATGCCAGAATTCTTGGATTTTTTTTACCTTCTAATAGGCCTTGCCCTACTAACCTTAGCATATGATAGCATTATTCCCAAAATATTTGAAATATTTTTATATTTACATGTGAAAAAGATCTGAAAGTTACATAGGGAAAAATAAAAAGCAAACTAGAAATCAAAATGTTCTATTCTGACCAAGTTAATTAGAAAAAAGAAACAGATTTAGTAATGCAATACCTAGCATTAATAAAAAGCATTATACCGCTGCCTTCCTTTGGGCTTTAAAAACATTGGATCAGAAGATCAAAACCTCCAATACAGTAAGTTAAAAAAGTGTTAATATTAAACCACTATATTATTGACTTTTCTTTAAAGAAAAGCTTTAATAATTACATCTTCAACTTGAGATCTACATATTTATCTGTGCATTACATACTCCAGTTTGTGCTTTATTTCAAATTAAAGATATCACTGTTCTAATTCGTTAATTTCTAATTGAAAAACAAGTTATGAAATATCTTACATCCTGCAGGACAAAGCTACCAATATGGTTTTCACAAAGCACAACCTCGAGGTGTCCTCAGAAAGAGTAACTATAAAAACGTACCAGCCGGTAAATGGATTATAGTAGATTTTTACTCCATCCAGAGTGATCACCTCCCGCCATAAGAAGTGCAGCGCGTTTTCTATGGAGAAAGTGTTCAAGTCACAATGATGAAGTTTCTCTATTAACAGCCCACTCCTTAGAATTATTCAGCCTTTTTGTGACAATAAGAGACAAAAAACAAGTCCACCTCCACAGAGCTTCATGACCAACACATCAACTGCTGTTTAGCAAGACCTAGCTTATCATTTAGTGTACTACCCAAACAACAGCTTTTATGAAAACATTAATGAAATAATTCAAAAAAATCTAATCAAACAGCAAGGAAACATTACACTTTCCTCAATTATGCAAGTTTTTCAGATCCATATACTTGCCACTACTTGGAGTACTTGCGTTGTTCTCTCGGTGAAGCATCCAGTTCACAGCCTCACTTTGGTATGGCCTCAGAATGGGAATCAATGCAGGATGCTGCACATCTTTTCTCAGTAATTGTATATCCTGCTGGTGGGTGTGCCTTACGAAGTCATAAAGCTCTTCAATATTTTGTCGCTCTAGTTCCATGTCAGATTCTTCTTCATCTTCCTCCAGCTCATCTGCATACACCAAATAATCAATCAGCTTGAGACAACATTTCAGTAAATTCTGCAGCAACATATTTAATTTACACTTATGAAAACAAGCAAACCAAAGTGTCATTTAAACATATGCTATGACTGCATCTGAGTCAGCTAGCAGCAGTAGCAAACAATGAGCAGTTTAATAACTGAAATAAAGAAAAACATTGAAACAATAACAACAGTAATAATAATAATAGTAATAGAAATGAAAAGGAAAATAAGAGAGATTAAAAGAACCCAAGAAAAAAGAGATGTACAGTACAATTGCTCATCTCTCACTGATCAATTCCCAGCCCATCCCCAAGTGGCAACTGATGGCTTCCAGCCAACTCCCACCAGTTTATAAACTGAGGATGCTGTTCTTTGGTGTAAAATATCCCTTGCCTGTCCTGGCTATGCTCTCCCCCTTCTTGTGCACCTGCAGAGCAAGGACTGAAAAGTCCTTGACTTGGGGCAAGCACCACTCAGCAAGAAGCAATAAATCACTGCATTACAAATATTACTCTCACAGTGAACCCGAACACATGGCACTGATCAGCTACTAACAAGAAAACTAACTCTATCCCAGCTGGAACTAGGACACCTAAAAGCTAATATGCTATGATGATCACAGATGTATACATACATGATCAGCAAAGCTATTTCTTTAGAACTGAAGTACAGAATGCCTAGAACTTTATGAAATTCATTTCATAAAGACCTTCCAATAAAAAATTCCAATTGCCACAGAATCACAAGTGTCTCATGCTTCTGATTTAAATATTAACAAATGACCTTATAGAAAGGAGAAAAGTAAACCTTCATTTAGTCATCTGGTTAGGAAATGGTAGCAGCAGGACAACATGTAATTCTCACCACTTGCATCACTGCAAAAATTCAGACAAGGCATACTTTCAAAATTAAAACCCACCTCAAGAGAAGTAAGCACCTTTTGGGACAGAAGGCCTTCCGTTCTCTTCTACCCTCTAGGAAAGAAGGCCTTATGCTTATGTATTTTTCACATAATTTGGATATATGGGCATATACAGAATTTAAACACCGTAGAACAAAAATTCATTAAAAATTCAAAGGCTGGCATTCTAGAAAATAGATACGAGAGAATGAAAGACTTGGAGGACAAGTTTTAATGGTGTTTTAGGCCTAAAATTAAAACATCAGTATCAAAAAAATACAGACCAGTTCTAACCATAGCTAGCATTGGAGATAAATTCACCCTGCAGAATTTTATATTAAAAAATACCCCCAAAAAACACACCAAAATTGGAAGCAGGTCAAGGCTATAATTTTCAGCATAAAGTGACCTTAAAGTATATTGAACATTCTAATAAAACAGCTAAAATGGCTGGCACACTTAAATCAAATTTAATTCTGATGCCTCGGGATAACAAGGAAGACATGTACCTGGCAAAAACCAGGAAGCTTAATTTTAAAATAAGGTTCAGAAGCTGGTCTTAGGACTCTCTTCTATGAAAAGCAAAAGCTTTCTTCCATTCAAATGGGTGGTGAAGGTGAAGAATGATTTCCAAAACAAAAGGAGGAAATTATACGCCTATATATGGCAGCCATCAGTGCCTTCCCCTAATCCTTTTAAATCAAAGGAACAATTCCAGTGCTTCACAAGAGAAATGAAAATCCTGAAAGACATTAAGTTTCTACATATTCATGAAAACTATATATATGACTTGTAACGTAAAGAAGGCAATCAGACTGCACATGTGGGGTTATTAATGATCCAGCCAAATACAAAGCACCAAGGAAGCACTTAGCTTTATATATTAAAGAAACCATTCAAAGGGATCCTCTAACACATACCCCTCACTTTAGGGAAAGAACAGAAAATTAGAGTGTTTGCAAAGTGTAACTTTGATCCATGAATTTTATATATAATGATACCTATCATTGTACTTGCTAAAATAACAGTCTTCAAATCTCACAGTTTAAGCATAATAAATTGACTTCTACATAAACAAAGTCTATCCAGAATTTTACAGGAGACCAATGACTACAATATAATTTAAAGCAATTTTTTTAATACAATTGGGGTTTTTTTTTGCACATAACTTTCTTGTTTTGTTCATTCAGAGATTTCTTTTTTATGATTAAATGGTTCTACATACCACAGGGATTTTGAAAAGGATGCTAGGGAAGTTTATCTCTCTCTCAGTTACTTATTTAAGAGTGAATATTTAATTATGTTTTCAACCATTTCAAAATGTAATTCAGTTACAGAAGTTGCATCTTAATCTTTTTTACATTTGAGAAACAGATGGCATTGTATTATATAAAAATTCAGTTTCTCTGATGCTTTTCAAGTACTCTATTTAATTCTTTCAATGACTGAACTACAGTTCTGCAACTGCACCTGCAGTAGGTTCTTTCCTTTTCCAGACTGCAGTATAACATCATCTGCATTAATGGAAACAGCCTAGATTAATGGAAAACTTGTTGCCTCACATATGGTAGTAAATAAACAAATACCAAAACATCTTTGTACAAAGAATTTATTCTTCTTAAAAAAACTGAAGGTAAATGGCATATGATAAAAAGGTAAGATGGCAGAGAACATCTGGCTGAACAGGCAGATTTGGCTGAGACTCAGGGAAAACAGAGTTTATGACCTTTTGAAGAAAGGGCTGGCAGTTCTGGAGGACTACAAGGATGCTGTGAGGTTACTGAATTTCAATTTTCGGTCCCTCACTCTGAGAAAGACATGGAAGTGCTGGAGCATATCCAGAGCTGAGCAATGAAGCTGGTAACGGACCTGGAACACAACTCTTAATAAGGAGCACCTGAATGTGTTGGGGATGTTTGGAGAAAAAGTAGATGAAGAGGAACCTTAGTCCTCTCTACAACTTCCAGAAAGGTCTTAGTGAGGTGGGGGTCGGTCTCTTCTCCCAAGTAACTGGACAAGAAGAAATGGCCTCAAGTTGCAAGAGGGGAAGGTTGGACTGGGTAACAGGGAAAAATTGCTTCCCATAAATGGTTGTCATAGAAGCATAAGAACAGGCTGCCCAGGAAAGTGGTTGAGTCACCATTGCAGGAAATATTTAAAAGACATGTAAATGTGGCACTTAGGGTCATGTCTGAGTGATTGACTTGGCAGTGCTGGATTAAAACTTAAATGATTCAATGATTCCATATTAAATATTTTATCACTTTTTTTCAGTAGCTTAATGTATCTATGCTATGATTGCCATAACATAGACGAACTTCCTGACAGAAAGTCTCAAAACCATCTAGAAGGATATCAACAGAATTAACCGAGTACAGTGAGGGAAAATATATTAAAATTAAATGCAGCAGTAGAGAGGTTATATCCCTTATTTGTGTAAATCCTTGTGCACAACCCCAACAGCATGAGAATTTGCTCATCAGTGGGGGGAACAAGAAGCTTCATCTTGGAATGTTATTGTATAGATTTCACTCCAGATGGACATTGATAAGTGTTAAAATATATACTTAGGTGTAATTTTACAAAACCTAAACTAATTCTGTTTAAAAACATGTGGAATTTAAACAGAGACTAAGTTGTTAGAAACGTTTAAGAGGAATGCATTCATCAGCACAAAATCAAGGCTATGTGATTTTATGCTACATCAGTAAATTCATGCTCAAAAACTGTTAAGAAATGAAACTAGTTTCACAGTGCATAATCACTTGGGGTCTTCCCTCACAAATGTTTTTCATTTCTGTGATATGCTTTTTCTGAATTCAGAGCAGAGCATAATGCACACTATGGACTTATACAGTGGTAAAGTGATCATGTTTTGCTCTCTAACACTTTCAGGATAATTCTTTACTTTTGATTTGGCTTCATTAACACTGAACATTAAATTGATGCACTTACTGAGCTATACACCTACCTACTGAACCCACTTGCAACAGTTAGCAAAGAGGCCATAATTTTTTTTCTTCTGCATTGTTTTCTATTCATCTACTGAATTTCTATTGAAACTCCATTGCCTAGTCTGCTTGCAAGCTTTTAGTTGTTCTTCATCTCTGTTATGCTGAATAATACATTTAAACACTGTTGATACTATTTCACCAATCATTCTTTTTCTCAAAGCATTAGTAATATATTAAGCTGCACATGCCTTTGTAGGACTTGACTGGTGATTTACAATCATTTATTTCTGTTCTCTGTGTCAGCTATTTTACTTCGTCATTTACATGGCATTCATTGGCGTGAAATCAAGACTCTATTATTATTTTACAGCACATAAAAATGTACATGCTGAAAAATGTTCAGAATCTTTTACCAGCTGGCAACATAGCTCCTTTACAAACCTGAGCTGCTTGCATGGCTTCTGGAAAGTAAAGGCATGACAATCAAAGTGCTCAGATCCACATTCTCGCCCCAGTGACTTTACAGGGCATGTCTTCCTTCCCTTTCAGAAAGTGCCTCTTCACCTGTAAGCTACACTAAACCATGCAGTCCATATAAACACATCCTTTAGTGTACGGAAGACAAATGCTCCAGTTTCCAGCAGAAAATTACTTTGGATCTTATAAGTCACCAGTCATCTTCCTCACAATCTCTTTCCCCAACTTTTCCACAGTGAGAAGATATGCAGAGAAGAAAACCCTGCTTTCTGCTATAGCATTACTTTTATTTCAGTACTCTATCATATGCCTTAGACATCTCAAGTCTATGAATTCTCTGGCAACTATTCTGCTTCTAATGCATTTATGATAATGTATTTCTCCTAACAGATTTAAACCCACTACTATTCATTTCTAGACCTTAAACTATTTATTCTTCAGACCTCTTCTTGGATCTGATTTATTGTGCTTTGAAACCTAAACTGGCATATTTGTATCAGTCAGACTTCAGCCTGTGGAAGGATGATTTCTTATGTGCAGTATCTTCTACACTTACTGAGCTGTACTGGCCCATCCCTTGGTATATCTTTAGTATTTCCTCACAGTTGCACTTTTAGCTTCTCTTTAGAAAAGCTGACTGATTTTTTATACAACTCTGCCTTTTCTAATTAAATGCAGTCATATTTAGGGTGAGTGCTAGGCTTCTGTCACCTGCATACTCTGTATACACACTCTGTGTATTACAGTCACTGAAACAGTCTTCAGCCAAAATTTTGAATCAACTCTACACTCAGGAACGAGACAAAGGTTGATTGGGTTGTTGGTTTGGTTTTTCCACTAGTTTCCTAAGACATAACGACACAAAGCCATCATCCTTCATCCTATAAATCTGTATTACTAGTAAGTGTAATCTGGCAAACCTACCTTTAATTCTAAAATGAGAGCAAGGCCCATGTTTCTCAATCTGCAGTGGTATATTCTCAAAACTGTTATAAAGCATTTTATAGTATTTTACACTGTAACTGCTTTACAATATAAACCCAAAGGAATCTATTGCTGCAGCTGTGTGTTAGGCCCTAACCTGGGAACAAGTTTTCCAGATTTAATTCCTGATTCTTTTACACTCTTCCTGTATAATTCGGACAAGATACTGTAGATCTGTTCTAACAACCCCCATGAACTGGTGAAAACTGTATTAACTCCCAAAAAAGGTAAGGACTCAAAACATCTCTGTGCTTCAGTACCTGTAGAGAAGAATTATCACCTCTAATTTCAGCATAAATGAATTAGCATATGATTAAAGGCCAGATAATAGTATTGAGTGAATCACCTAATAACACTGCCTGGAAAATAAGAGTTGCTCTAGGTGGCAGGAATAACTATTATTTTCCTTTACATTTACAACTACTACACAAGACAAAACTACTTCTGTTCACCAACAATCAACTTTATTGCATTACCTGGAATTAAAAAACTGTAGAACTTTTCCATGAGCTTTTGAATCATCTGATTAGCTTTTTTGGGTCTTCCACCTCCATCACTGAGAAATTCCGGTTTACTCAGCCCAGATTCAAGGAGGTAAATTCCAACCTGTGAAAAGGTTACACAGTTAACAATTTAATTAACTGCTAAATTGACAAGAATATTATAAAAGAATAGCATAAAAATAATAATAGTGGTTTGAAAATTAGCAGGTCCAGACAGATATAATAAATCTACTGAAAACACCATGTAGAGGAAATACATCTAAAAGCTTCTGTGATTCCTGCAGGTAATACACTGCTAATGGTGAAAAAATAAAAATGTATTTCTAGGGAAAAACACACTGAAAACATTACAAAAGCATATAGAAACTATACATTTTCACCACATTATAAATACAGTATACACATTATAAATACAGCTATACAGTAGCTGCCAGACTGTTTTTCAGATGTTTTTATTTTAAAATAAAAAACCAAAAATAACCAAACCAAACAAAACTTTCAAAATGCAAAGCAAGTATAATGGATGTATACCTTTAAAGCCTGAGTCTCTCCAGGTCTTTGATAAAGTCCAATTATCTTTTTCTTTTGCAACCATCTCAAGCCTTCCAATATTTCACCACTTAAAGTTGTTTCCACCAGAATACGTTGTTCATAAGCGCCCAGGTATTCTTTTGTTTCATTACTGTACTCTTCTTCACTTCTTTCATGAACACAGACCTGCAGCTCATCATCAGAGTCTCCTCTCATTAAAGTAAAGCTCCTGTCACGGAATTCGTCAGTTCGAATTTGCTCAGAAAGCAGACGAAGAGCAAATTCTCCCAACAAAGCCTTCCAGGACCTATCTGCACGGTATGGCAGGACTATAATATTTAGCTGTACAGACACAGGAGTCAAGATGGAATAAGAGTCTTCTTCATCGTTAACTGTCAAAAACTTAACAGATTTTGAGCCACTGCCTTCTTTCTGTACAAGATCTTCATCAGTGCTATCATCGTTTATAACAATGAAGGATGCAGAAGTGCTTGGAACTGGAATATGGTCCTCATTAGTTACTTCATCATCTAACGCCACCATCTCATTTCTCCGGTCTTCATGCATATTCCAGCAGAGCTTTTTCTTCTTCTCCTCATCCACTTTGGACGGAGGTGCACGTTTCCGACGACTACTCATTTTGTCGGTTTCTCAACACTACTTTCAGTGTCTGCAAGGTGATGCAAATTGATCAACAACAGACATTACAAAATCAAATGCTCACACTAGAATTTCATTGTGCAAAACCCTGGAACACAAATATATGCACTATGCGCTCCAGCTGTTCAGAAGTATTAGCTTTGGAGGGCCTCTCCTATTCCTGTGCCATCAAACAAAGCTGGACATGAAGCATTGTCTCGCACTAGATCTTACAATTCTGCCAGACAGATACAGATGAAGATCAACAAGAGTGCTTCATTTCAAAGCTGTTACTGAGAGAAACTTGTGGGACTGATATAATCCAAGAAGCAGTGGAATCCTTCAAAGATGGGGGTGGAGGGAGACAGCAAAAAAATCCAAAACAAACCTCCGCAAACAAAAGTGCAGGAAGTACAGGAGATTTGGGGGTGGGTGTGGGGTAAATACACATAGAATTCCTCTTCCCTTTCAAAGCCTACGCAGAGCTGAAACTTAAAGCAAACTTGACACAGGGCTAGTCTGAAGTTACCACTACATAAAACATGGTTTAGGGCCCAAGCTATCATCTTCTGTCCTTCAAAGGACAATGACCTTGTTACTAGTATGGAACAATTTTCCCAGGAAACTCTGCATCCTGGGCCCTGGATATACAAACTGCTTGCAGAAGAGCAGTTATTGTGCATTTCAAGCAGACCAGTCAGCAAACTAAATGCAAAATCTTACTGATACTGACTAACTGCAAACCTAAGTGAAGATGGACATCCAACTCCTTAACTGAACATGGACACAGAACAGATATTGTGGATAAATGAAATACAAGAAAATAAAGTACTACTGCTAAATGGTATACATGAAGAAGTAAATTATAGAATATTAGACCCATCTGGGAAACTAATAACTACATAGTCAAAACCATATGCTCATAATTAAATACACAAGCAAGTAGGAACTTTTCTTCAAGAAAAGATTTTTTACAAGAAGCCTGAACACAGCAATAGATCTGTGACCTCATATCACACTTTGTCAGTATAGATATTTGTGTCAACTCAGCTTGTGCATACAACTTTTAAAGGAATGTAGGAACATAAAATAAAAATATTCCAATCTACTAAATCCAGTACACCATATCCTAATGTTAAAGGGGCTTATGCTGAAACGCAACAGAATTCCTGTTAATGAATAATTTTAGAAGGGTCTTGGAAAAAACCCAAAAAACAGTAACAAACAAACACTAATTGATAATTCATGAAGCCTGAAGGAAATATTGTGGAATATACAAATCTTGCTGTGTTTGAAATTCAAACACAGAATCACAGATACAATTAGGTTGGAAAAGACCTCTGAGATCATCAAGTCCAACCTGTGACTGAACACCACCATGACAACTAGACCATGGCACTCAATGCCACATCCAATCTCGCTTAAACGCCTTCCAGGATGGTTACGCTACCACCTCCCTGGGTAGCCCATCTCGAAGTCTAATCGCCCTTCCTGTGAAGAAAATCTTCCAAAGGTTCAATCTAAACATTCCCTGGTGCAGCTTAAGGCCATTTCTTCGCATGCCGTCACAGATGTTCGGGAGAAGAGGCCGACCCCACCTGGCTACAGCCTCCTTCCAGGGAGTTGTAGAGAGCAATGGTCTCCCACAATTGCAGAACAAACTTAAGGGAAGGAAGAGCGAATTTTTCAAAACAACGCTCATGGCACACGGAGCGATGCTGACAGCACTGGAAGCGAATCCCGATGGTGATCACACGCTGCACCCAACCCACAGGCACAAGGGTCCCTGCGGCATCCCGGCCTGCACATGCACGGCACTCTAAGGGACAAGCGGGAGGAACCCGCTCTCTGTGAGCGGGGTCTGCCCGCAGCTCCAGCGGCCAGAGACGCCCGTGCCCACCCGGGGAAGCAGCAGCCGCACACGGGGCAGGGGAAGCGGCCGGGGCTGTCTGCAGGGCCGGCACCGCGGCTCCACCGCCGCTCCGAGCGCCCGCCGCCCCAGGGCCAGGGCCGGGGCCTCCCGCACCGCGCTCCGCCGCACGGGCGAGACAGCTCTCGTTGTCTCGAGCGAGGAAAGTGACTGGAAACTCGGGAAGGCGAGCCCAGCAGCGGGATGCGATACCCTCGGCAGCCGGCACTGTACCACCGCGGCACCTGCCACCGGCGGGCCCTGCGCGGCTGCGGTGACCCATCGCCGCCCCCCCGGTCACGGCGCAGTCGGCCCGCGGCATTCACCGCTGCCCGCGGCCACTCGCATAGGCCTCGGGCAGCCCGGCCCCGCCGCCGCCGCCCGCGGCACGGCCGCCGCGCCGCGCAGGACCGGCGAGGCGGGAGGAGCGGCCGCTCACGGCCGTAGCGGAGGGCAGGGTCGGCCCCGGGAGCGCAGGGTGAGGGGAGCGGGGCCGGAACCGCGGACGTACCGGAGCGGTGACGCTGCTGCCCCGGCGGCCGCGGCTCCTCCCGGCTCGGGCGGGGCCCCCCCGCGCGCCCGCGGCGGGGGGGCGGGTCCGGGGGCGCGAGACGGCGCCGCCCCTGGCAGCGCTGGATGAAGCCCCCGGGCAGGGGGGCGGAGGGGGAGGTGGGAACGGGGGCGCGCGCGCTCCCGCGCTGGCCCGAGCGGCAGCCAATGGGCTCCGGGAACCGTGGAGTTTGCCCCGCCCCTCCGTGACGTCAGCGGAACAAAGAGACGGGAAGGCCGGGGAGCGGCGCAGGCGCAGTTGGGTGCGTTGAGGACAAGGGGGTGGGGTTAAAGCTGCGGTGCCCTCAGTGGGGCGCGGCTGAGGGCGGAGCGAGCGCGGGTGTGTGACGTCATGTGTGTGGGCATGTCCGCGCGGCACGCGGGCAGGCTGGCGCTGAGGGGCGGGAGCGTGGTGGGATCCAGGCAATTCACGGGAAGTTCCACCTGAACCTCGGGAAGAGATTCACTGTGCAGGTGGCAATCTGTGCCCTGGAACAGATTGTCCGGAGAGGCTGAGGAGTCTCCCTCGCTGGAGATACTCAAGAACCGTCAGGTCGCGATCCCGTGCCGCGTGCTCTGGGATGGTCCCCCCTGAGCAGGGAGGCTGGACCAGACGGCCCCTGTGGTCCCTTCCATCGCGACCCATTCTGTGATTTTGTGCGCGAAACGTTTGGCAGAAGAGAGAGGACTTCAGGCGTCTGACAAGAGCGATTGAAAGAGCGAAGTTTCTGGGCTGTTAGCTTTGCGAAAAGGCAAAATCAGGCCAGCTAATTCTTAACAGCATTAACCACTTCAGTAAAAACTGCGGAGGGAAGCTGGTGGAGTTGCTGAAGTGTCTGAAGCACAAGTGCTACGAGGAGCGTGTGAGGGAGCTGGGGGTGTGTATCCTGGAGGAGAGGAGGGACCTTACCACTCTACAGCCCTGAGAGGAGGCTGTAGCCAGGTGGGGTTGGCTCTTCTCCCAGGAAACCAGCGGCAGGATGAGAGAACACGGCCTCAGGCTGTGCCAGGGGGGCTTAGATTGAACATTAGCAGGCATTTCTTCGTAGAAAGAGCAATTTAACACTGGAACGGGCTGCCCGGGGAGGTGGTGGAGTCACTGTCCCTGGAGGTGTTCAAGAAAAGACTGGACATGCCACTGAGTGTAATAGTACAGCTGGGAAGGTATTCAGTCCAAGGTTGGACTCGATGATCTCAGAGGTCTTTTTCAACCTAAGTGAAATGCACAGTCTGGCAATTGGAGACAGCTCTAAGTACAGAAATAGAAGGCCCTTTACAGCAAGAAGGTGGGGTTCTCTTTTATAACAATTCTTTCAACCATTTTTAGTATTAGTTTTTATTTTTTATTTTATTATTAGTTTTTGATTTGACTTATATTTTTTAGTATTAGTTTTTACAGTTTTTTATTCCTTACTTCCCTGTGTTGAATTTTTGCCATTTTCATTCTTTCTGAAAGGTTGGGTTCAGAAGAGCTGCTCAAAACCGTGGTGTGCAGTAGCTTTGGAGTGTTGGCCCTTACACCATGATGATTTGGCTGTTCTAATTCACAATGTTTAATTTCCTAGATTAAAATTAGCTTAAAAAGCATCACTTGGTCCTATGTTACAACGGGCAATTGCTGCAGAACAGAGATGACAGGGAAGACACAAGCACATAGAATCATTTAGGTTGACAAAGACCTTCAAGATCAAGTCCAGCCTCTGACTGATCACCTTTTCAACTTGATCATGGCACATAAGTGCCCCATCCAGTGTTTCCTTTAAACATCTCCAGGGACAGTGACTCCACCACCTTCTTGTGAGCAGTCCATTTCAGTGTTTAGTCACCCATTCTGTGAAGAAACTTCTCTTAATGTCCACTCTGAACTTCCCCTGGCATAGCTTGAGGCTATGTCCTCTCATCCTGTTGCTGACCTCTACCTGGCTTCAATCTTTCAGGGAGTTGTAGAGAGCAGTAAGATATTTCCTGAGCCTCCTTTTCTCCAGGCTAAACTCTCCCAGCTCCTCCTCAGATGCTCCTCACAGGACTTGTGCTCTAGACCCTTCCCCAGCTCCATTGCCCTTCTCTGGAAATGCTCCAGCACCTCAATGTCCTTCTTGGGGCCCAAAACTGGACACAGAACTCAAGGTGTGGCCTCTCAAGTACAGGGAGAGAATCACTTCGCTGTTCCTGCTGGTCACACTATTGCTGATACAGGCCAGGATGCCTGTTGGCTCAGTCTGTGAGATGGTGAGCAGCAGAAGTGATGTGCTTTACCAGGAATTTGTGAAGCTACCTTGTTTCACTCCTACTGCTGGTATCATATACCTATGGATAGGTAGGTAGGCACCTACCTTTAAAGGAGCGACATCCAGGTTTGTGTTGCAAAATGTGAATATGAAATTTTCTCATTCTGAGCTGGCTCTCTTGATGGCAGGAGGGGGGGCAGCCAGAGGACAACTTCCATCACATTTAGTGAGGTGAGGGGGCCATGCTGTCAGTGTGTGACAACACAGAGGTTCCCCACATGGGACCTCAAAGGTGTGACTCCTCATGTGAGTGTCCTGCACCTGCTGTTGATGACCTGATGCTGTGAGAATGTCCTACAAGTGACCGCTGATCACCCTTCTCCACTTGATGAAGTTGGACTCCACCAGCAACAGGAAACAGGAAAGAAAACATACACTTCCAGAACTCTTGTAGAAATAGTGGACAACAATTCATGCCTCAGTGAGATCTGTTCACAGTCTCATTTACAGGTTGTTCACAGGATCATGATTCTCTTAGCGCATCTTGCCCTTTAGTTAGCTTTTCTATTTCTATGTTGTCAGTGTCTTCTATTAAAGATTTCCTCTCCTGGGCTGGGATTTTTGCTTTGTTTGGCAGAAATGATGGTCTTTAAAGTCTTATATTATAAATGCATTGTAATATAATTTTGTAATAATTTATAATATAATAATTTTATAATATAAAGCATTTGTGAAACTGACCTTTATTTTCTCATCTGTATGTCATGAAAACTAGTTAGCCAGAGAGGAACATTTCTGCTTTCAGAAGAGGTAGAAAACACCATGGCCCCAAGAGGGTGCCTGCTCTACATGACAATATCTGTCAGAGCCTCTTTTTTTCTCTCACCTTCTTTTGGCAAGAAGTATCTTTCCTAGTTCTCAGAGATAACAACCTTGTCATGATCCTTCTGCCAAGGCAAGGAGGAGATAACTCCAAACAGGGTAACAGTCACAGTCTGGCCTTTCCCAGGGAGCCATTTTCGTGGCAGTGCTCAAACCCCATCTGACCTAAAGCTGAGAAGTCATTTCCCAGCTCTCCCTGCCCACTTACTGGGTCAAGACTCAATACCCCTTAAGACTTTTCAACACAAGAAAGAGAGGAAAGTGACTCAGAGTCGAAAATACCCTTGGGTAGAGGTGCAGTGAAACAACACTAGAGGTCCTTTAACAAATAATGATTTTATTTGAAGAAATACTCACATTTATAATGCAAAGATAAAAGGCATACAGTTAGCAGAAGGCTATATTGGTAAAACTTGCAATATCATGTGAGAAAGAGGAGGGTGGGGAAAAAAGTAAAGAGAGAAGGGAATAGAGAGAGATAATTTGTCCTGCATCTAGCATAGAGCAAGCTAATGGAGATCTTTGGAGTGTCAGGGGCACTAGTTCTGAAGTATACTCTGACAGTCAGAAGCACAAACCTTACCAAAGAGCTGTTCTTTGAGGAAGAAAGAGGAGCAGGCCTGTTGATTTGTCTGTAAGGTGGTTGTACTCTCAGCCTCCGTCATGAAGAATTTCAAACGCCAGGTTTTACTTTTGGGAGAAGTGGAGGTGAGACTGTGCTGCCATCATAAATGGGGGCAGGGCAGCCAATTCATATGTAAAAGTAACAATTTATATATAGAGGAACAAAGAGAGGGATCACAAAGACTGTGGGTCTAGTGAAAGGGCAGAGCAGAGCCATGACACCTTAGCATCACTCCCTCTTCCACCTGACTGCAGGGGTAAGGGTCATCTCCCCCTCAGCACAGCATTCACACATTACATGGAAATCTCTTAGCTACGTATTCCATGGCATGTCTCGTGGAACACTTGACTGTTATCCTGCCTGTTGTGGCTCCACAGGAGTGTTTGAGGCATTCCTTGGAAGGATACAAAGGGGTCTCCACTTGCTGTGTCCATCCTCTGTCTGAAGGAGTTTTGCTTTTCTGTCTAGCCACTTACAAACCTATCTTTTGAAGTAAGGGTTGAGAGCAGGTGGAAAAATCCCCGTTTCTATTCAGCAGTTAATGACTAAGGATCCTAGTGATTAGCACCTGTGATAATCACCTAGTGACTAGTATTTTTTCTCCTGTTCTAAAGAACTTCAGTGCATGAAAAAAGATAATTGCCATTTAATCTAACAAAATAAAAAGGAACAGTATAACAGTATAAAGAGAAGAAGATATAACATAAGACCATGTGATTTTTTTGACCACACTTGAGAACACAGCCTCCCTTGCCTATCAATAAAAATCCCCCTATGCTTTCAGTAGCAGCTCTTAAAGCCCAGAAAGAGTAAGCAAATAAAATCAGGAGATTTGGTACTTTGCAAAAGGTTTATTTTTTTGAGGGGAAAAAACCAGCATGTTAGTTGCTGTGGTATTTTAAAGTCCATTTTTAGTTGCAAAGGCAAGCAGAAATCTTCTAAAGAAAATCAAAATTATATTTGTCTCTAAATTGGTTCTGGCAGGAAATGTGAATGTTTGTAGCAAATGAATAAAACTGAGGGCAGATAGGCTCTATTCCCTGTGCTACAATGACTGTATGTTATGCTGTGCCTCAGCAAACTCATGTGTTACCAGAGTAGTTAACTAGCAGGAAAAATCTATTCAGCTCCTTTGATAAAAATCACCATGTGACAGAAATGGAAAGATGGACCCCAGTGGAGGCATAATATCATTCCAGTCTATTCCAGATTAATAAAATCATGAGCAGTATTCTGTGCCCTGGTAGGAAATTATTTCTGTAGGTTAAGCTCTAGCCAACTTCCACAGTGTTTGGTATATGTAATAGAAAATAATATAACTGTCGTAGTGGGACTTTGAAAGTGTTATCATATAATTGCTACCATCCACAGTGCCTAATGCTGCTTTGGGCAAATGAGCGGAGGATTTAAATATTTTTTGGAGAGCTACAAAGAGCAGAGTGTTATTGTGTGCCAGAAGCAATCATGTAAGCCAGTAAGCTGAGAACCTGGCATGTGAAAAGCACCATGGAGCTATGATGGCAAGCCTCCCCATTTTCACTTCTTCAGGGCTTCCACTCTTTTCTGTCTCCTCCAAACAGAGAAGTTCAACTTATCACTCGTGCCCTTCTGCCTCTTAGCACAGCATCTCCTGGGGGAGCCTACCTGCACCCCACAGAATAACACAGTGCAGGCCATCTGTCTCAGCTCACGTGTATGCACAGTTCTTGTACACCCTTGTCCATCTGCCACTCAGCTGAGCTACGTGCTGGTTTTGTGAAAACCAGGTGATGCACCTGACCTCAGGACTGACAGCAGCAGCTGATCTGTCACTGGTGGCAGTTAAGACCATCTCCCTTTTTCCAAGGGAAAAGGACAGTTAAAAAGACTATCTAAATATAGAGCAGAAAAAAAAAAATAACCATGTCATTGCATCTAGGACATCATCTAGATTTACTATGTAGGATTTGGAATCCAATTCTTGGAGTTATTTAAATATATACCTAAATAAGTTGTTTTCATTACTTTAATATTCATTTTATAAGCTTTTTTTTTTTTAATGTAACAAAAATGCATAAAGGAAAAGTTTGCAGTTCCTGAGAAAAAACAAGCCTTCTAATAAAACTGGAATTAAATAAATAAAATGTTTATAATAAAATCAGTAAAAGCATCTGGAAATTTAGGCTCAAAATATAGATGTTTGTAACATAATACAGAGCACAGTGGTTTGAAAGAGAGCCAAAGGATGTGCACAACAAAGAGATATTTCAGACATTATCTATTAGAGATATATTTCTTGGCAGTGAAAAATGCTGATTTTCACACTCTGGCAAGAGAAGATTTGAATTCATAACTTGCTCTGTAATATAAAAAAACAAGCAAACCAAAGCTGCTTGCAAAATTCTTACCTATGTTTTATACTATGGAAAAAAGGCAAATCAAACCGAATTTGAAACAAAAATGTTCAGTCTTCTGGAGCTATTTTATTTTGGCCTCTTTCCTCATAAAGAAGTGATAAGCAGACTTGGTAGTTTCTGTCAAAGAAAATATGAACTTTATCAGGGTTGTTATTTCTTTGATTCGTCAGCTTAGAAGTATAGAAAGGTCTGCAGTTCTCAAGCCAGAAATCAATGTATTTATTTAACACTGATGAAAATCTGCCTCCACAGATGTTTTCTTTGAGTTTAACAAGGTTTGATCTTAAAACAAGTACATAAAGATCGATGTAGCTTCGTTGCAGAGGTTTAATAATCATCCTCTTCAGAGGAGTATTATATTATATTAAATTATCTGTCCAAAATTCACCTTTGAGCCCGCTTGGGTGACCACCCGAGTCAGAAAAAGCAGCAGGTTTCAGAGGGGCCAGGCTGTGCACCGCCCAGCATCTGCTCTGTCTCTGGGCTGCAGGAGCAGGCAGTGCTGACTCACAGACTGCACAGGGCATGGAAGAGCCAAGGAGATGCCCCAAAGCTGTCAGCAAACGGCCCCGTGTTTCAGAGCAGCTACACCTTACCTGGATGTTGTTAGTGCCAGGCAGCATCTTTGGCGGGAGACAGACGGATATTTCTCTCTGCAGTATCCGAGGGAGGTGGGTATGATGCAGCACTGAGCCACAGGGGAATTACAGTGAGGCAGACCTCAGCTGGACAGCAGAGCTGGCTGCTTTCTGCTGCTGCTGGCACCTGGTCCCTTATAACTATTCCCTGATAGGTGCAGTAAATGTGGAGCAGGAGAGGCCTGAGTGTGATGGTACTCGGTTGATGCTGCTGTTCAGGAAGAAATGTTAAGACAGAAGAAGCCTTTAGACTCCCTATCATGTGGGGCACTGTGGCTCCCTGGAGCAAGTCTGTAGTAGAAATGTGCCTGAATCATCCCTGAACTGAGATTTTACTTTGGCCTGGGGCATTAACTCACTAAGGCAACAACCTTAACTAATGAGAAAAGATGTTTTCTCTGCATATAAATGTCATTGTATTTCTAAATATGCATACTCTTAGGCTTATTAATCAAACTATATTTTTGCCTGTCTTTGGCCTAAAATTTAGAAATGCAATGAGCAGTGAGCAATGAGGAGTTAGTCTGGGGCTCCAAATGTATGTTTTAGTTTGTTTTCGCACGTAGCACCACAGGGAGCCCAACCTAATGGGGACTGATGGAATAGCCCACATAAATGAGCAGCTCTGGTTTGTAATTTATCACCAGCACAAGTGGTGCAAGCAATTTCAGTATTTTGGTGCTTCTGTACATATTTGCCACTTCACATAACAGAAACTTGTAATCAAATTTTAATATTTTTCTTTAATCTCCAGCAACTGTAGATATTTTCTTGTTATTGCTCTCTACTTTGCCTTCCCCCATCCAGCCAAACCCAGATGCATGGATTTTGTTCTAGCTGTAAAACAATAAAAAATAATTCTGTGTCTACTCTGCTCTCACTGGGGTAGGTGCATAACGTGTCATATAGCTCTACAGTTTCAAAGTTTGTACACAAATGTCTATAATAAACCATGCTTCAGTCCAATCTCCTTCCTGTTTTCAGTGCTCTTAAGGGTTTTCTGTTTGACTGGTTTTGTTCCAAGGCATTGTCCTACGTGGTGCCCCATCTGTGTACTGCAGGACTGTTCATGCCTCCTAGCTGGGCTTGGTAGCATCCACATTCTCTGACTGGGGAAATGAGTCAGCAGAAATGACTGTGCATCACTGAGCACAGTCTCAGGGGAAAAAAAAACCCACCTTGTCACACAATGAAACAATGAAATATTACATCTTATGACCCTGCTTGAGTAAAAATAAACCTTTTTAATTGAGGAGGTAATTGGAAGCTATCGAGAGATGAGAGAACAGGCTTTTATTTGAAAAATGATTGTGAAAGTAATGAGGTCAGAACAAAATAAATATTTTCCCTTTTTTTCAACAAAGTATTACTTTTCATTAACTATAGTTTGTTTCTCTAGGCAACAGGAACATAATACAAAAATTTTGCAAAAATATTCTCCTGGGATGCTTATGGACCTGCAGATGTTCCTAGCTGATGAAATCCTGGGTCTGCAGCACAGATGGAAAGTGATAAATGATTAAGATGTTATAGGATATAAATAACAATACTACAATATTGTGTGTAGAGATATCAGCAAAACAAGGAATGCTTATCTGCTGGCTTGGTAAGCATCTTGTTTACAGCTGATCAATTTTGCAACAGTTCTGGCTCCTGCCCAAAGCATAAGTTGGTATGCTGCTGCCAGGGCTCTAGGGCCACCAACAGCCCAGACTGACCCTTCCTGGTCATCCCTGCTGAGCTGCAGATGGGATGGCCCCTGGCTGCCAGGCTCTGCCCTGATGGGCACATGCTGGGGTCTCCCACCACCATCAGCCCCCCAGGAACCTACAATATCTGATCCACAAGGAGAGTGATGAGGATGCCAAGGCCAAAGGTGGTTTTTCCTTTCACCTCTTCTTGGGAACCACATTTGTCAGGAAGCCTTCCAGAGATTAACCTGGTGGGAGATACCCGCTTTATCCAGTTTTAACCCAAGGAATTAGAATATAGCAGTGCCATGTGCTGCTGCCGATGGGATCCTAGACAGGAGAAGAGTCAGGCGAGCTCCCTGCACTTGCTGCTGCCCTGGGGCATGTCCTGCTCTTGGCACAGATCAGGGCATTGTTGAGGAGTGTGATGTCAGAAGACCTGAAGACACATCTCTGGTAGTTTCTCTGGCAGAAAGGTCAGGCTTTTTGCAGAGAACCAGCCATTATTTATTAGTAATCCACCAAAAGTAAACCTGGATGCCAAGTTTTGTTTGGCTTTGCTACTCTGGTACCTCCAGAAGAATTATTGCAGCTGCTGTTCTTGTTTCAAAATTTTTTGGTCCTTGCTCTCAAACCAAAAACCCAGCATCATTTGAGAAGGGAAATAGAGGTAACATGTACACCGACTAAATCATTACAGATTTTTTTGTTTAAGCTTCTTCTGACTTGAGAGCTTGCACAGTTTGGCCTGATTGGAATCAGCCAAAATTTTTCTTTGGGTTTCGTTTGCCTGATGAGAATTTGGTGTGGTTTGACGTTTTGGTGCCACCTTTCCCAGGCAATACGCCCCTTTCACGTCTGCTTCTGCACAGGCAAGGTGGTTTCCTGAGGAGCCAAGCTGTTTGTTCCCCATATATGCCTTGCATTTCTGAGGGGTTCTGGTGAAGTTTATGTTGTTTGGAGCAAGAAAACTTCAATGTGAGTGGTCTTTAAGGTATGTATAAAGTAAGGTAACATGATAACAACCTGCTACCAAGCAGTGTCTATTGTTTGTCCTTCAACTGCAGTTACTTCCCTGTCTCACAGACCTGAAATATTATATGCTAAACAAATAGCTTTCTCCTGAATAGCTGACTTCCAATACACAATTACCATAATTATCATAGGTATTGTATGCTTCTGTCCACAGAGTAAGAACTGCATCTAATCAAAATTATCCCATAAGCTGAGTAAAGATTTGATACTCTTTACCAGCATTGAATGCAGATTGCCTTCAAAGCAAAGGTTTCTGAATACATTATCTTCAGTATGAAATTAAAAATAGCATCCAACTGAATAACATCTTCGTCTCACCCACATTTCATATCATCAACCAAGACAGTTAAATCTGAAAAAGAAATAAAGGAGTTTAATCTCATCATTCTAAAAAGTGCAATTTACAACTATGAAATGTAAAGAGACTTTTTTTAACACTCCTTAGACATTTTTCACACTCTCACATGTACCCTGCAGCCTCAAGGAGCCACTGCGAGCTCTGGTCTTGCAGCATCAGGTCTTCCTTTGACACATAATGGGCCAAGGTTTCTGTCTCATCAGCTGTGAGGGTTTTGAACTGGAAAGTATAAGCAGAAGTGGAAGGCATAGCTGAGATGCAGAGAAAGAAGGTCCTCACTTCATAGAATAATACTTCTCTGAATCTTTACTGGGTAGACTTATTTTTTATTTTTAATTTTTACTATATAGGAATGAATGAAAAAAATTAAAAATGGACTACATAATCAAAGCTGAAGGCAGTCTTCTCACCACATGTCCCTGGATTCCTCTCCTTACCCTCCTCCACAATTTCTAAAAAGTAAAAAGAGGGCACAAACTTAAAAGCTGTGTTAAATGAGAGTGGAGTTAAGCATATGTCCAAATATTCTTTGGGATTAAGTCTTATACGTGTGTCATCAGTCTATTTACATGCAGTCTCAAAATGAAGGCCCACAAAGACTTTTCATGTGGGTTTGGACTGAAGAATCAAATTTTAGAAAATTATTTAGAAAGTGGATTGAAAATGTATCATTTGAGTGGTACATATTACATTGTCTGGTAAAGGAGAGCAAGAAGAAAGAATGATGTACAGAAAGAAGAAAGAATGTTGACAGTGGTTGGGATTTAGAGAAAAATAAAAGCTAGTCAAAGAAAAGATAAACTAAGTGTGGGTACATTTAGAAGTCAGAAATACAATTGGAATTGAGATGCTTATATGCAGCACAAGCAAGTATTAGTTGAATTTACATAAAGACATGGAAATCAATAGCTGTCTATTGCTGTAGTGACAGCAGCTGCCAAAATGGTTGAGCTGGTTTGGGTTAATTTATTGGGGACTTATGGTTTGCAGCTAAATAAAAAGTGCAGTGGTGATGAAAATAGTCTTTTTAGAAGCTGTTGCTAAGAAAAGAGGAAACAAAAACAAGCATATGCTATGAAAACAAGCACATACTATATTTATTGAGAAAACATCCTCTAGAATAAAGAATAAAGACTATGCCATGAAATTAGTATGTGCTTTCACAACTTGTACAGAAAATTTGAAAACTACAAGGACACACTGTTTACATAGAATCATCATGTATATGTGGACTTTCTCTAAACAATGCAACTAACTGCTCTTTAGACATTTTCTCCTTAGTGAATTCTCTTAATTTATTGAAGCAAAGGTTGGTTACCTATGACCATTATTTACAGTATGTCAGTGCAGCATCTCAGCCATATATTCTTTCTGTCCCTTCATCTGTTCATTGCTAAACAAATTTAGCGAATCACCTTGCGAGCTACAGTTAATAATCTACATAATTTACATACATGAGGGGAATAGGGGCTCCATCCTCCACCCCTGAAAGCCATCTCTCATGAGGACTCAGTTGTGCCTGCCCAGGACAGAGACATCCCATTCTGCAGCTGGTCCAGAGCTGGACTGCCTGGGCACCTGGTTGCAGCTGCTGGTTATTTCATAGAATCATGGCATGGTTTGGGTTGAAAGGGACATTAAAGACCATCTAGTTCCAAGCCCCCTGCCCTAGGCCGGGACATCTTCCATTAGACCAGGTTGCTCAAAGCCCTGTTCAACTTAGTCTTACACATTTCCTGGGATGAGGCATCCATAGCTTCTCTGGACAACCTATATCTCTGCCTCACTTCCTTTAGAGTGAAAAATTTTACCTGTCTCTCTCCCAGTGTGGGTACTTATGTTGGTCTACTTCTTCTAGTTGACTACTGACTTTCAAAAAATTGAACAAATGTATTTACCTTTGAGACCTTCCCAAATTTCAGTGAATTTTTTCCCACAATTGCATACTGAATATTTTTGGTATTTTGTCAGGAAGGGCTTTGGAGGCAATAGGCACAGTTAACATGCTGGCTTTATTTCCCTAGACAAGGAGGATAAAACTGTTCTTTAATTGAGTGAGGCTCTTCCCTTTGAGTTTTCTTCACTGCCTTCCTTTTTGATCATTTTCAATTCAGCCCCATGGCTACAAATAGTAAGTAATTTTTTTTTAAGAAACTTTGTGGCATTCTTAATGTCCAAGTCAAAGTATATGAGAGGGTCTGGTATTTCAGAACATTGTTACTTCAATGTTTATAGAAAATCAGAATTTGCTAATGCCTTGTAAGCATGTCATCCTCAGGTAGAACCAAAAAAATTATAATAGTGGTAAAGGAAGATAATCAGGAGAGCAAACATTCAGACATGATGTTTGGAGCTCTGTGATCTAATCCATGAACCAAATGGGAGCCATTAATCATAAGTGGACTAGAAATATAAATGAAATATTGCTTACTTTGAGAAAGGATGACAAAAGGCAGCTAGCTGATGGAAATTTGAGATAAAAGGCATTTGAATTATACTTACTGAGGACAGGCGTTCACAGTCAATAGATTCAAGCTGCTGGATCAGCTGGACTTCAACCATTTTATCACCCATGGTCATGTTACACTTGATTTTTGTATACCTGCCTTAATAAAGGCAATTTTGTGATAAATCCAATGTTAGGTCAAATTGAGTTGCATTGGTGGACAAGACTGAGAACATCTAATTCTGGAGGAACAGGGATTCTGAAATTTGAAGCACCCCAAGGACCAACCAGTTACAGCAACTAGCTGAGGAACCAGGCAACGCAGTGAGGATCAAGGCCTTGACATCCCTGCAGTGGCAGGCGGCCAGTGAGACAGTGCAGCCACTTCACCAGAAGGAAGTCACAGAGAAAAAGCAATTAATGTGTCATCAAAGCCACAGCAGCATACTGTCAGGGAAACAGGGGGAAAGAGAGCTACAACAATGATTTTAATAGATACTGAAGTAATGAAATGCTCCCAGAAATGCATTGCTTGGATGGAAAGTCAAAATGATAAAAGTCTGTGCAATTTCTATTTTCAAGGCAACTCCTTATGATTACTATAAATAAGTATTTAAAGAAACATAAGTCATCTGATACTGTTTTCTTTTCTTATAGCAAAAAAGATGTCAGAAAATGTGTAAGCACTCAGTGAGAACTATTTTTTATAGTGCTGAAAACTATCATTTTGTAGGAACAGTGCTTTTCTGCATCAACTTTTTGAACAAGTGTATCAAGCAGTTTGCAAATAGCTCGAGCGGTGTAGCTTGTACACCATATCCTCATTCTATTTCTGGGTATCAGATTCTTGTTGTATATGTCTTGCTTTAAGTAACAGCTATATATTACAAATAAATACAGTATTACTTGGTATTTTATGAGAAAACTCGTGGGTTAAGATGAAGACAATTTAATAGGGGAAGCAAAAGCCATTCACAGAAGCAAAGCAAAATAAGGAATTCATTCCTTGCTTCCCATGGGCAGGCAGGTGTCCAGCCATCCCTGCAGGGGTCTGTCACGTGTAACAGTCACTTGGGAGAAAAACACCATTGCTCCAAATGTCCCCTCCTTTCTCCTTATTCCTCCAGCTTTATATGCTGGCCATGATGTTGTATGGTTTGAACTATCCCTTTGGTCAGTTTGGGTTGGCTGTCCCACCTGTGTCCCCTCCAAAATCCTCGTGCACCCCCAGTGTACTCCCTGGTGGAGTGGGGTGACAGAAGATGCCTCGGCTCTGTGTAAGCACTGCTCAGCAGTAACAAAAACATCTCTGGTTAGCTCTGTGTTATCTCTGCATTGTTTCCAGCACAAATCCAAACCACAGCCCTGCACCAGCTGCTGTGAAGAAAATTAACTCTATCCCAGCCAAAACAAGCACAGATTTACAATATTTTATAGAGTTACTGCACATAAATGTACTATTCTGTCATACTATCTACATATAGAAAAATAATTAAAATAATTATTGTGAAACTAGAACAATAGGCTGGAAGTTCCCCTAGTTGACATCTCAGAGTTCATTTACAACCAGGTATAGCAAAAAAAATAAAAAAAATTAATAAAGCTGACCAGTCTGCTGGCAGTAATTTTAAGGCATCCTTTCCATCCATCCTGAACAATTGCAAATGCATAAAGGAGGCACATTGTAGAAAATGAGATCATCTCAGTTAAAGGTCACCACAAAATCCTACTAATCTTTTAAGGTATTCCTCCTTATTTTATTTTGTATTGCAGACTTCAAAAATATGTGTTTATGGAAGCTGATAAAGTATCCTGTATGCAGTGTTACATAAACAGCGACAGACTGTAAATGGAAAAATTAAGATTCACAGGTATGAGGTATTCAGCATGTTAATTTGGGCTTTTTTTTTTTTTTTTTTTTTTTTTTTTAAGCAATGGAAAGGTTCTTTAAAGTATGCCAGGTATTTGTCACACATTGTTTAATTGCTAAGCTGATATTTGTAAAACTTCCTCTGATTCTTTAGTCATGTGTAAAAGATTCTAATTTTGAAAAGACTGCTAGCCTTTTCCATCTCTGATATTTGTGATTTTTAATATTTTTTTTCCTTGCTTTTGTTTTACGAAATGTCTGTAAGGGTTCTGTGTGGAGAAATGAAGGACACAAATAACAGCCAGTAAACACAGAGCTGTTTTATTTGCTGTAGTCATGGGAAAATCTCAGAAATTACTAGCTGCGTTCAGTTTCTCTCGGAGAGGTGCAGAGATGTGTTGTTACATTGTACAGTTTGAATAAACTTTTGATCTTCACAAGTTACTGGTTCCTTTTTTAAGTGCAATCTGCAGCATGAGGTCTTTCTTACCCTCGGCTGCAGCCTGAAAGCCGAGATGGCAGGAGAGAGCAGGAACACCTTTCCCTCATCTACACAGCAAGGACTTCCTTTCCATATGTAGGTGTTACCAGTTTTCACTGGTACCAGACTGAATTCCTGCAGATTGCTTTACATGGAGCTGTCCTTGAAAATCACTGGAAAATTTGGCTAGCTGATGCTTCAGATGCCATATTTCCCACAGAGTAACAGATCTGTCTCCATAAGGGATGGTGACTTCTTGTTAAATTCCTTGTCCTGTTAGTTACAATCTAATTAAGTAGACCTGTCTCGTTAATCTGTATTAAATCCCTTATATCCAAGGTACTGTCTCTCCTTTCACACTTATATAAGTCCCTGTCTGGTGAGTTCAGCCAGAATGATTCAGACTGACATTTCCAAATTAAATTAGAAGTCTGTGGATTTTAAATTGAGAGTCTGAAGCTCAGGAACTGTGGACCTTTGACTTTGAAATGCACTTTGTTTTTGGCCTGGTGTAAGCTAGTTGGTATGAAAGTCTCAGCAGAGATTTATCTATTTACTCATGTTGTTTCTCAGGGGATAATTTCAGGGAAATCTGGGGATTTCAGGGCAAGGGAGTTTCATCAAAATTAATTGAACTGGATAGAATTGGTGTAAGTGGATGCTGTAAACATTGTGTAGCATTTTGGCCTAGGGGGCACCCTAAGTACATTTTTCAGTTAGAAAATAAATACAGAAATGATTTAAAACATTATCCAGGACTGAACACTCATGTTGTTTAGCAAAGATGACATTCAGCTGGCTTCTCATTCACTATTTGGGAGCATCCCCATTGCCATGAGACCAAAATTTGTCATTAGGTTTCACGAGAGCGAATGCCCAGGAAACTTTCAAGATTTGGGATGTGTGCCCTGTCTGTAAGGAATGGATACCAGCTGCCTTTGACTATTGCATGCCATTGCTTGGAGGGCACAGGCTTGTGGCAAGGGAGCATTTGTGAAATGAGCTTCTGCTGAGGAGAGATCAGGTCCTTTGTCTTCTGGACCACTTCCTTCCAGTCTCTCTCCTTAGCAATTGGCATGAAGCACTTCTGCTGAAAGTTTTTTGATATTGAGTTATAAAAGCAATCAGCTATTTATTTTTAAATGTAGAAAGAATTACTCTTAGCTTATTAACAGCTTTGCTAGCCAGAGATGAAAACTGCTGAATGTCTGAATAAATCTGCTCTATTTATCACTTTGTGGAGTCTGTAATCCTCAGGCAGTGTAAAAAGTTTAAAAGACATCCCTGAATACTTAATTTTGCATTGATTTGGATCTCACATTTGTTTGAAAGACAACTGAAATCATAACCAGGCAGTCACTTTCCTCCTGAGAAAGCCCCAGAGGAGGAACTTTTTAAAAAGGATGTAAGATCACCTAAATCTGTAAAATATGCTGACAATAGTGTGACTTGAGACAGCGGGTGAGAGGGTGTTGATGACTACCAATGTTAGCTTTCAAATCTCTGTGAATCCTTGGGTTCCAGGGGTGTCTATTCCGGTCAAAAAAAAAAAAAAAAAAAAAAAGGGTAACCCCATATAGTCATAGGTTTGTGTAGAAGCTATTACAAGTTTCTAAGTATCTCAGAAGTGAGTCTTAAATTTCATGGGTTAATCCTATTTAATTTTAATGAATCTACTAGTACAAGGAACAGCTGAGCAATCAGACCATTACAAAGTTCCATATATACAGACATCGATCCATTTATGTTCATTTCTTAACAGTTGCAGCAAATAAGAGAGTAAGCAATCAAAACTTAAAAATGTTGCTGCTTTATTTCTTAAAGATAGGGCAACTTAAAAGCCTAAATACAAGAAAGGAGGTGAAAATGATGCTGTAGCTGGCACATGTTTTAAACAAAAACCTATGAGAAATGTTTACTTTGCTAAGAGAAGAGGAGAAAATATATTGAATATATGTTAGTATGATTAAATCCCTGTTTTATCTGAACAAGCCTGCTAGATGATGTTTCTAAGTCTTTGTTCACAAGCAAACAATTCTCTATCTACAACAGTGGGCTACCTATGCATGTTTTGCATGCACACTGTTTATATATAGCAGGTGATGTTTTTGCATCATGAAAGGAAAGCAGCTGAGTGAGCGGAATAAAAAAGACTGGAGACAATTTATCAGATAGCTGGTATATCTTTCAACTTCAGACAGGAACACATGAGCTTTCTACTTGTGTCCAAGGCAGAATAAAATTGTATTACTTTTGCAGTATTGATCCTTGCAGAATAGTTTTAAATCTCCCCAATAATTTAGTTGGAGAGTCTGTACAGCTAGACAGTCAATCTGACTTGTCTGTCTTGGTAGGAAGTAGAGGAGGGAGTAGCCGTGTTAGGGAAACCAAAAGTGGGATTTTAACAATCCAGACTTCCAGGCTTCAGCCATTTCTACTTGAAACAAATCTCCTTTCAAACCATTTTCTACAATACACTGGCCCTTCTCATAAGAGCTGACAGAACTTTTCCAGTAGAAAATTTTCTGCGAAGAGATAATTCTGATGAAATAGAAGTAGAAAAAAAGATTTTTTTTTTTTGGAAGAAATACTGCAACATCCATTTTAAGTTAATGATTGATTTTATCTGAAGTAAAAACTGTTCTGCATGGTATAAAATGTTTAAAAAGAAAACAGAACAAAACACTTTGGATGCCATCAAAACAGAATATTTCAATCAACCTCCAAGTGATTTTTAAATTGTGTAACATGGGAATATGAAAATTATTCACTTGTCCTTCATTTCACAGAGAAAAAATATTTAACAGCAGGCAATTTCCCTTGGAAAGGAATCACTGCTTATAAGACAGCTCCAGCGTTGCTCTGGTTTTGCCCTGATTCCCTGCTTGATGGCAGCTCATATCTCTGCAAAATATGCAGTCCATGTAGTGCCTCAAGGATGGTTACCAGATGATAAAGGGACCATATGTTAAGAAATTTGTGAAGGTGGTAGGACATGGGCTGCTTTTGAGGGGAGAAATACTAGATCTGTGGGCCACAGCAGGATCAAGATGTGTAGGACTCAGGGACAAAAGGCAGTGGGATGACTCTGGCCCCTTTGTGGGACAGAGTGCTGGGGGTGCTACTTCCCGCTGGGGAAAGCCTTTGCTTCCCCCATGACAGCTGGGGAAGATCAAAGCCACTGCAGTCCCAGTGCTGTCTTTCCCTGTCCTTTCCTAAAGATATTCCAGGTGTCTTCATATAAGCCCCAGAATTCTGACCATTTCCATCTACTCCCACCTGCTACTGCAGAGGTGGGAGAGGAAGCATTTGCAGCCACAGCTGGGCATCAGGACCCAGTGACCTGCTTTCCAGTCTCAGCAAAACTCAGACCAGGACTGAGGGAGAACAGCTCTGCATGACAGCTCTGCATGAGCCTCAGCACAAAGATCTGCTCTCTTTATGAGTGCCAGGTTAGAGGGGATGAAGGCTACAGGGTGCTATATGTTGGGAAGAACCAATGGGAGCATTTGCAAATGTCAGAGCCGGAGAAGCAAACCAAAACTTAACCATTGGAGTAATTTGCTGGCGTGCTGCAGCCAGCTGCAGATTCGTTGAGTCAAGGGCAGAAAGTGAAGCTTAATCATTGAAACATGGGTGAAGGGGAATTTGTTCCCCATTTGTGCACATCTGAATGTCTCTCCAGATCTGGCCCTGGCAGAACTGTCCTAGACTGACCTTAGGGAAACTTCATGCCCACGGGCAGAGGACAGGCAGCACCCCTGACCCTTCTTCCCCCCTTAGGAAACATTACCTGCAGGGAAAGAGGGCACCAGCAACCTCCTGGGCTGGGTCCTCCATAGTAAACACAGCTGATGGATAAACACGGTGCAGACAAATAACAAATAAGCTGTGTCACAATAAAACCGGCTCAGAGATTGACACAAGGAGAAGACACCCCTGAGGCAGCACTCACTGCAAACCCGTCTCTGAATGAGCAATAGTTAAATGTTTGTCCTTGCCTCTTTCTTTCAAAAGTAGGGCAAATATCTATAGAGTTCCCAGTGGGGAGGTAATCTAACTTTAACTTTCATACAGTCAAGTAAAACACTCGAGACCTGTGTTAGGGATGCAAGCAGGTCGTCTGAATTATGATTATTCAATCTGGTATTATTTTAATCTGGCATGCCTCTCACGTGCTTCATTTAGGTTCATCTTGACCTGGAAACTGCAATCTCAATGCCTTTTATGCCTTTATCTTTACAGGTGATTTATCTTATTGCAGTGCATTTTTTCTGGTTTTTTTCCCCCAAATATAAATATTTATTTTAATAGCGAAGCCCTGCCGGTGAGGCAGAGCGGCACATTTCATTGTCTCGGGTCTCCCCAGCGTGGTCTGAGTCCCCTTCCAGCAGCAGCCTCTCGCTTTGACTCCCGCTCTCGCTAATTGAGGCAAGAAGATAATGAATTAGGAGCCACGGCAGGTGGGAGCCAACACCTCCCCTGCAGCCGCAGCGTGCTCCGGGTGATGTTTCTTTACTCGTTTACAAGACAATAGCGGAAAAAAAATTAAGGAGGGGGAGAAAATGACTGATCCTTCTGTATGAGATAATGGATGAGCCCGGGATGACCTGTTTTTTTCCTTGCGGTGGAGCGGTGCTGAAGACAGAGGGCACCCGCGCCCAGCCCACAGCCGTCGCCCCGCCGCCAGCGCGCCAGCTCGGGGCGGCCGGAGAGCCGCCAATGCCCGCTCCCAGCAGGCAGGGAGCCACTGCCTCACCCGGCCAGGTACGTCTCAGGGGTCACCCTCCGGGCTGCCCGCGGGGCTCAGCCGCGGGACAGGCAGGGCAGGCGGATGGCACCGGGGCCGCGGGGCTGCCCGAGCCCGCTTCGGGCGGCTCTGCCCGCCTGCGGCTGCGGACGCGCAGCCAGGACGGCGGCTCCCCTCGGAGCGTCTCCTTCCCGGGACCGTCTGCAGCCGCCCCCGCCGCTCGCTGGGCGGACACGCAGCCCCCCGGCCCCGGCAGCGCTGCCCGCCGGCGGGGAGCCGCGGAGCGGCGGGCAGCCCGGGGCGGTGCGTGCGGCGGCGGGCTCCGGGCGCCGGGAGGGCTGTGCGGGTGTGTGAGTGCGAGTGTGCCAGCGGGGCTGTGCGTGTGAGCCGCGCTGCCTGTGCATCCGGGGACAGGCGGCGGCAGCGCCGGGCGGGGGGCAGAAGTTTTGGGGAAGCGCCCCGCAGTGCTGGCGGGCGGCCGAGCCGGCGGTGCCGGGGCCGGGACGGCGGGACACTGGAACGCCGGGGTGTCGGGACAGCGAGACGGGAGCTGCGGCCGGGGAACGACGGGACCGGGACACGGCGGCCGGGGGTGCAGCGGGACCGGGGCCCGGGGTCCGGCGGCTGCCCCGGCTGCCGGGCGCTGTCTCGGGTGCTGACGGCTCGTGGTGCAACAGGGAGCCGGGGGCATCTCCCCTGGCAGCCGGCGTTCGGAGCCGCCGAGCCCCGCGGCCGGGCTCGCCGCCGCTCCCCGCCGAAGCCTGTCTGCCGGTAAGGCACATCGGGGCTTTGCCCGCGGTTGCCTTAGTAACTAATATGTATTTTCCCCTGCTTTCATGTGTGTGTCCCTGACTGAATTACAGTTTTGCCCCCTACACACGGAAAAGTTAATCTAAACTGGAGAGCGCTTCCTTTCTTCTTCCCTTCGCTGACCTTTAAATGACATTTCCCGTGGCTCGCAGAGCAGACCGCTCTCTTTCTCCTTTTGCTCACATTGTGGATGGAGAAAGGAAATGTCTAAACTGAGAAAGACGCCTTCAGGTAATCAGAACACAAAGGAAGAAGCGCTTGTCTCTCTGCTTTCAGGGCTGGGGCATCTGGGGCCGGGCTAAGGCTCTTCTCCCACCAGCTGCCGACCTCCCGAAACTTTTAGAACTTCCCGGGGGCAGAGGGGGTGTGTGTGCTGGCTGGATGTGCGGGAAGTAGCCTCCTTGGCTTGAAAAGCAGACTCAAAAAGGATTGTAGAAACTCAACATATGTGAGTATGCATGGTTGTATATCAAGGCAAATAAATACGTGATTTAATCCCTCTTGAAACTCCTTGTTGAGAGGCTTATCGAAGCAAATTGCCCTGGGCTTTTGAGAAAGCGGTCATCTAATCGTGCTGGGTTGCTTTATCGAGCTCAGGGTTGACATCAATTTTCTGGTTAGCCCGTTTTATCCCCTCTTTCTATGCCACCAGGTTAAAAGTCACTAGGATGACGGCTGTCTTGGCACCTTCAAAGTGATGCTGTGATGGTATTTGGAGCAACCTGGCCGTCGTCGAGGAGAAGCAGATGCCATTTCCTACATGTCCTTAAACCATGTGCAGGCAAGGGGAGCCCATGAAATTCGTAACCTGGGTCTGGATGACATCGTGCAACAAAATGATTGGTGTGCTGCTGGTCTTTTTCCCCGCTCTGCTCCTGGAGATGGACGTGCTGCCCAGGAGTGGTGGTCGGAAGGTTCTTCTCTCTGCAGCCTCCTCACAGAGGTCGGTGGCTCGGATGGACGGGGATGTCATCATCGGGGCCCTCTTCTCTGTCCATCACCAGCCACCGGCCGAGAAAGTGCCCGAGAGGAAGTGCGGGGAAATCCGGGAGCAATACGGCATCCAGAGAGTCGAAGCCATGTTTCACACTTTGGATAAAATTAACGCAGACCCGGTCCTGCTACCTAACATCACCCTGGGCAGCGAGATCCGAGACTCCTGCTGGCACTCCTCCGTGGCCCTGGAGCAGAGCATCGAGTTCATACGGGACTCTCTCATCTCCATCAGGGACGACAGGGACGGAGGCACCCGCTGCATTTCCGACTCGCAGACCCAGCCCCAGAGCAGAGTGAAAAAGCCCATCGCGGGGGTCATCGGCCCCGGCTCCAGCTCAGTTGCCATCCAAGTGCAAAACCTGCTCCAGCTCTTCGACATCCCCCAGATCGCTTATTCCGCCACCAGCATCGACCTGAGCGACAAAACGCTGTACAAGTACTTCCTCAGGGTGGTCCCCTCCGACACTCTGCAAGCCAGGGCCATGCTTGACATCGTCAAGCGTTACAACTGGACCTACGTCTCCGCCGTGCACACGGAAGGTGGGTACGGGGCAGCGCCCGCCTCCCCGGGCCGGCCCGCAAGGACGCGCCTGGGAGCCGGGCCGGGCCGCGGCTCCTCCCCGGGAGAGCCCCGGGCCTGCACCCGCGGGGACCGTGAGGCGAACGCGGAGAAGCGGGGGGGATGCGGGGGTGCCGTTCCGGCGGAGGGGCCCCCGGCTGCGGGCAGCGGGGCTCGGCGGAGCAGGGATGCCCGCAAGAGATCGGGCGTCTGTCTCCCCGGCAGTCCCGGCCCTGTCCCCATTCCCACGCAGGGCGGCTTTTAATAAAAGTTAAGAGATGTGTGCAGCGGGCTCTGGGGCGGGCGGCCTCTCCCCCCCGGCTGGGCCGGGGCAGGGCCGTGGGGCTGCCGAGTCCGAGAGGCTGAGGCTGATGCGCTCGGTCGCTGCCATAGCGGGGAGTTCGACAAAAAGGAATCAGGGCTCGGCGGGGACTCCGGGATTAGCCTCTGGCTTTGCTGCGTGTGAACTGATTTCCTGCGTCTGCCAACAGAGAGGAAAGACACCTGAAAATCCCTCCCCTGTCCGTGTAGCCCCTGCAAAGCCAGGTGCCGTGGGAAGCTGATCGTGCAGCTTGCGTGCAGTTTGAGCAGTAGTCAAAGCTATCGCTCTGCACAATCTGTTCGTAGTCAACAGGTCTTCTCAATCTTAAACATCAAAAGAAAAATAGCAATACTAAGATTATTTTAAAGAGGAGACATTGTTTATAGCCAGGCTAGGTGGACCAACATAAAATGCAGCAGTAATTGCATTGGATAGAAAATAAACTCTTGTGATATATTATTGTGATATTTCCATAGTCCAGTTGTGGTTCCCAAAATGGGATTTCTAAGTACAAAATTGCAAATCTGACCACATTATTGCTACAACTTTGCGACTTCTGTTTATCTGAGTGTATCTCTTGTATTTACTTGATTTATGATTCTCTGTGCTTACTCAGCTGACTGCACACCTTTCATTCTCACAGAGATGACTAAGTAAAATGAGGTAAGAACATACATTGTAAAAAAAAAAAAATTAAGCTAATCTCCAGGAAGAGTTCCATATTTACAACATTTAGAAGGGAACTGGGTTGATCTGGACACCAAAACCAGAAAGTACTGCAATTTGGGGGGGCTGGGGGACAAGTGAGAGCATGAAGCAAGGATCTGATATTTGCAGTTCATTTATGCCCTGTTCAGATGAGAAAATGAGCTGCAAGCGAGACTCCAACATGAGCTATTAAGAGTCTCTGTTGTTGATAGATATGATTAGATCCTGTGGAAGGCCAGGATGACAAATAAACATGAAAGGGGTAAATTCTTTGTTGATCTAAATAGCCATCTCTCCCTTGAAGGCACTCTGGGGTACTCTGCTAACACACTGGGCCTGAGGAATTGCCTCAAGGGACTGGCTGCCTCTCTGTCCCACCCCTGTTAACACTAGTGGACCTTACCTCTTTTGGAAAAGTCAACACCCTCTAAAGGTTCATTTAAAAAAAAAGATCATTGTAAGCAGCAACTTCAGTCATTGCTTGTGAGAAATTTTAATTAGATAACTATTTTTTTAAGAATGTTACTGTGTGATGAAAAATAATTGTTGCAAGATATTTTTAGACTTCTGAAGTGATACTTCTGAAAATAGGGGTAGCCCACAGGGCAACACTCCTCTTAGGAAAGGTCACAACAATTTTACACATCATGCAGCTTGAGATTCAGATTTGCTTTCTTATTATTAATCTGTGTCTGCCATTCATTTATTTTTAATTTCAAGCCAAAAATGTTACTGAAATTATGTAACAAGCTTCAACTTTTGCATTTCTTTCCAGAAAGACAAGTTATTGACCCCCACCCAATTGCTATTGGGTAGATTCCAAAGACTTTTTTTTCCTTCTATTTAAAGTGAAATTAGTATTCATGAAAATCAGTGTAAATGGTTGCATTTCTGTTGTTTCAAATCCCATGCATTCACTATATTGTTAAAGGTGAAATCATCTTCGCAGACAACACAAAACCACTCTGAATAGTAGTCCGTGTGAGCAGAGCTGCTCCATCCATGCTGTGTTTGGAAATATGGGCATAAAGCGTAGTCAGAAACATTCCTCCTCCACAGTTACTCATAGGCCCCTACACTGTCTTCATGGTGGGCTGCAAAATGTGCTGGAAGGAATTCTAGGGTGCCACTGGTTGGAGAAGCTCTTCAGCAGGGACTGTGAGGAAGGGGCACGTTTCTAGGAAATGCACAGTTGACACTGTGAAGAAGTTAATTCCTTCCTCTTCCAGGTATTCCAGATCCAGTTTGGCCCCATTTCCAGAGCAGAAAAGCTGCTTATTTCCCACCTGACCTCGGGTTCTCATGGGGATGGACAATGCTCAGCTCTTGTAGGTGCCCAGCCACAAGGGGATGCAGTGAGACCACTGAGCTGACTGACCGCCTGTGTCAGCCAGCCACACTCAGTCCCCACTGACCCAGGGCAGGGGTCCTGGAAGCTGACCAGAGAAATGAGCCCTTGCCCAGCCTGGACCATCCAACTTCTCTGCTTACCCTTTCTCTGCTCCTGCAGCCTAGCTGAAGTTGGCTGAATGCCCAAACTAATATCTGGGTACACAGTTATGGCTTTAATGATAACCACAAAGAAATACCACACCATTTGTTGCCCAAGTTTCTTAACATGAAGCCCACATGTGCCATGAGAATGAACATAAAGAAGTCATCCATATAGGATGATTCTTTAAGTAGTTTGCATTTGACATGGAAATTTATCCTTCATGTGTCAATATGATAACTAATTAGTGATGATGACGTTTAACTACACTCAGTCTCTACCCATGAAGCTGCATGGAGATGTGCCAGACCTGTTGTAGTTTTTTTACATAGTGGTTTATTAAGATGTATAAACATCACCTGGGTAAAAACTTCCCAGTTAGTCAATAAAATCTGTTTTCGAAGGTCCATATAGCACGTTGCTCCTTTTAGATTAAAATTTACATATAAAGCTCCACATTAAAGAAGAAAGAGAGGAGTCACGGTGTTTGGTTATTTTATATGTATCTCAGTGGAGCATAGCTGCCCGTCATAAGAGTTGATTTTTTCCCAGAGGGGGCAACAGTCATTAAATGCTGTAACAAATCTGTGCATCTGTAATTTTGAGGCTTTATGACCATATAATAGTTGCAAAGCATTTTCAAGGCTATTATTTTTTTAAGTTTTCTCCAAAGATAATTCAGTTTTGGAGTTCTTGGCACGTCTACATCTCAGATTTTAGGCTTGAAAATCATTCTTATCTTGAAATGCACATAAGTGAATGCTTAACTTTGAGCCAAAGCTTCCTATGGAAATCAAAGGCATCAAAAAAGCACATGGGTTAAATTGGGCACAATCCTTAGCGTGATAAGGGCAGAAGGAGCTGTCCTTGCTAAGGGTAGCTTTCCAAGTGAGATATTCTGGTATTTAGCCAGATAACCTCAGAGTCAGCTATTCTCTACTTAGACCAGAGAGCCACTGGTGATTTGGTAACACTGTGAAGAATTACAGGGGACACTTCCTTTCCTGGGGAAGAGGCCCCAGGCTACCTCCAGAACAAGGCCAGAGATAGCGAGCACCACTGCTGCGCTGCTTTCATGCTGAAGACAGAGAAATCTGGGGGTTGCCACCAGAAAATGCAGAATGGTTATGAGATTGCTGTAGGTTACGCTGACTTTCAAAACCCACAAGACACCTGCACCCTGGCTAGTGATCAGCATGAAGTCTAGACCAAATCCCTCACTTTTAGCTGTTCTTCTTGCACATGGGGCAGGGGAGATGATGGTGTAAGTAGTCCTTTTATCACCTCATCCTCTAAGTACCCCACTTCTGAATAAGCAAATAGAAATACTTAGCACTGGTACCTGGATTTCATTTCAATCACTGACTACCTGTCAGCCTCATAAAATGTATGTGAACATTCATTTGAATGCTTACACTTTATTGTTCAAATACCCCTTTATAAACAAGGTTTCCATCCCAACAGATTAACGTGCAGACTTTGCAGAAGCAACTTTAGAAATGGAATGATTAAGATAATTGCACCAAATTTGGATTGTTTAGAAATTAATTTTAGAGAACAGTGAGATGTTTCTGGTCTTGATTAAATTTCATCAGATCTGTATTGCCAGTCTGTTCCTTTTTCTTGAGTATAAGGCTTAAAATGAACTATGATGAAGCAGATGGCACAACTGTAAAGACTTTCAGTTCAAAGTAGATGGTGAGTATATTATCTTCACAATGATTTCTGATAACCTGAGTGCTTCACACTGTCCATTGGACAGGAATCTCATAAACATGGTTATATATGTTGGAAAGAGGATGGAAAACAGCAAATCCTGCACTTTATTGCAAATTCCATGAGAAACAAATTCATTCAGTAGAACCCACTAAAGTAGCTTTAAATATGCTGGAAGACAATTCTTCTGTTTAAAGATAAGTGGGGCTATATTGATCAAATAGCTCAAAGGAATGATTTTCCTAAAATTGTGTTTAAGTTCTCAAAGGTGTTTCTAACAATGTTCTATTATTAATTCTATGGTGTCACTCAACAATTAGTATGTTTTGATAAAATTATTGTGAGGCAACAGATGAAGGAATTCCAGTTCAATTGTTTGAAATTTTAGAGTGTAAAAATGTTTCTATAGATACAAACAATTAAATAAGTGCTCTTAAAGGTTAAGCTAACATAGTGGTATGAATTGTGCTGAGATGTGTGTTCATAAATGCGTATTTCAATCTATTTTTTTCTGTGTTTAACTTTCTTCACTAACCGTCTTCAGAGGCTTTATGACATGAAAAAAAAGAAAGACATATATCCCAAAGAAAATGGAAATTTGTTTCAAAACAAATATCCCTACACTGGATGGATCCCATTAATTGTATTCATTAAAAGATGCTGGGAGAATAATTAACTTTGGAAAAATTATGGTTGGTGACAAACACTGTAGAGATCAAGAGAAATTCCATCTTGAAAATATATTGCTTTGCATTACTCCTAAATTCACAAATAGTATAGCTCTTCAACTTCACAACTGGCAGCTGCATGAGTTATGTCAGCTCAAAAGGTACATCGAACTCCTGTGCCTGCCTTCTCAGCAATACTGCTAGAGTTCATATTTATCAGTCAGCACAATGCATTCATTTGTGCTTTATCTTTTTTCTACATTATGTCCTTGCTATCAGATTTTTATGTCCTACAATCCTTATTAACTCCTGCAGGTTTCTTGTCTCACTGAAGACTTTTAAAAATGTTAAATGACCTTAACTTTCTCAAAAATCTATGTGAAAATGCCTCTAAAATATACATTTGAACCTAAGGTTTATAACATGGAGGTGCTTGCACTGAGGTTTCTTAGACAGAAAATCATGTGGAGTAAAACCATATAACTGCAGCAGTGTCACCCACTGAAAAAGATGCTTTAGGGCCCTGATACATCAGTGAGCTGGTAACTATAGTGTGACACCAGAGGCATTGCACCTGCCACATGCAGCCCAGAAAAATGCTGATCAAAGTCATTGCTAACTGGGGCTCCCTGGCCCACGTGAAACAATGCAGAGGTTTCAGTTTATCTTCTGGGTGGCAGGAGAACTTGCTGAATAAGCCACTGTCACAGATGGCAGTAATTAATATGTGTGCCTCCAGTCTGAACTGGAGGGCCAGGAATTGACTGGACATAAGTGCACCTAAAGAAACTGTCCTTTCACCTGTGTGTATCTAAGGAATGCTAAGGATTATCACCAGTGATGGTTGTAGAGAGACCTGAAAGTGACAAATGCCATCCAGTGTGTAACCAGCTCAGGTCTGCAGTCAAATTTCTCAATAGTGTTCCCTCAAACAAACTATTATTACTATTAATGTACATCTTAAGGAACAATTTCTAAATCTGGTTTGCCAGCAGAAAGTTGGCTGAATATGAAAAGAAACAAGAGAAGGAGAGAGCACATCTCCACAGTTCCAGCCTGTAGCAAGTTCCCAAGTCTTAGGGCTACCAGACACCAACAAATGTTTCCTTCAGGAGTCTGTCCAATCCCATTTTGTATCCTTTATAAATCTCTAGAGTATTACAGAATCACAGAATAGTTAAGGTTGGAACAGACCACTGGAGGTCATCTAATCCAGCCTCCCTGCCCAAGCAGGGTCCACTAAAGCATGTTACTCAGGATTTTGTCCAGATGGCTTTTGTGTATCTCCTGGGAAGGAGATTCCACAATCTTTCTGGTCAGCCTGTTCCAGTGCTCAGTAATGCTCACAATAAAGAAGTTTTCCCTCAATCTTATAAATTAATTGTATCTTGTGTGAAGGAATGTTTCCTTAAAACTATTCTTTGATAAGTGCATTGCCTTCAGAAGTTCATACAAAATTATTCACCGTTTTTTAATCCTGATCATTATTCTGTACTTCTAATTCCAACATGAAATGTGGGCAAGCAGAGCTACATTCAGTATTCAGGGTGGGGGTACACCATGGTTAAACTCCCTTGTGAGGTAACAATTTCAGTATTGCTCTCAGATCTTTCCTGACAAACTTCCAGTCATCCATTAGTTTTTTAATTGCCACCGTGTACTGAGTGGATGTTGTCAGAAAAATACCTTAAAATTGCCACAAATTCTTCTTAAATGGTAAGGCTTACTTCAGAGGCAATTACACACAGGGTTATCCTTGTGTGTTACCCTTACTTTATTAACACAAGTTTTATTTGCTACAGTTTGGTTCCTATCTGTTAGCCAATTATTAATCCAGGACCTTCTGTTGTGTCCTGTATTACCTCTATTTCTGTCAGAGACTTTAATAAGAGACATCATCAAAAGCTTTTTTGAATCCTAAGTACTCTATAGTGATTGTATTATTCATATGGTTATCTCCTCAAAAAAAGTAGTCTAATTAGCTTCTGAGATACGTGTTGGGTTTTTTTTTTTTTCCTGAAAAGTTATGTTGGTTTTTCCCTGATATGGCCATATTTATTTATTTGTACCTTAATACTGTTTTGTTGTTGCTCCTACTAATTAGATTTGTGAAGAAATACCTAAAGTCTGCAGAAATATCATGTCTGTTGTTCACTGGATTACCCTCTATGCCTCTCTACTCTCCATAAACTCAGTTAAAAATGAAAACTGATACGTGAAAATGTAAAATTGCTTTTTCTACTTTACTGCTTGTTTTTGTGCTAAGGCCCCTGTAACTGGTGTTAACATGCCACAATAGAAATGTAGCTGGTATTGGAAATTTTTTGAAGTCCACCTTATGAATTTGGATTTGTTCTAAAATACATTCTATTGACACTCAGAGACAATGGTTCATTTCTATTCTGCATAAGGAATGACCAGTGTGAGAACTGTCCTATCCGCCTTCACTGGCAGTGCAGACTGAGAGAATTAATTTAACTTTTCTGTTGTGGTTTTATCTTCCCTGAGTGCTCTCTGTATATAATTGGCTATCATTGAATATCAGGCTAGTTTCCCATTTCTTGAATATTTGAATAGTGGGTTATTAGATTCTATGCCTTTATGTCTCAGAATTACTTCATCTTGTTTTTTTGTGGTTTTATATTTCAATTGTCAAGGTATACCCTGTTTTCTTCACCTCATTAGGGCACAAGTTAGACTTTTCAAAGTATTTGTTTTATTTTTATAAATTTTGTTTTGTTTATTTTAATAGCATTTTGAATTTTCCTTTTTTGCTTTATCATGACAGCTTTTTTGATCCTTTTGAATCTTAGGCACTCAGCCTCTCATATATTCCTGACCAGTCTTTATGGGGTTTGTTCATATTTCACTCTTTTGGATACTCCTTTTAATATCCTTGAAATCAGCTTTTTCATTTTGATATAATTTATTTTGCTTTGAATTAAATAATACTTTCACTGATTTTTTATTTCACATGCAGCTTTTTTCCATCCAAATATCACTAAAGTATAGTCACAATTGGAGACTACTTTTTGGATAGTTAGGTCATAACCATTTGTATATGGCTTAAGACTAAATCAAGAGTTGCTTCTTCCTTTGTGAGTTCAATGAGAAAAATGAGTAAGACAAGAAACACATGAAAAAGAAATCCATACACAGTAGGTAAGATTTGCCTTCATTACCCATTATCTAACCTACAGTCTGGTGGTGCTACCCACAGAGCCAGTGTCTTAACAGCATTTTGTGACATGGGCATTGTACATCACAAACTGTTTCCTCTTCTGCTGAGCCACTGCCTAAGTGGCTAGTGTCTATCAAAAACCAATGTGATATTTCATTTTACTGACAAGTCATATTGCTTGTTCTGTAGTATCGTGGCCCTCTGTTCAAACAATTTTCATTCATAATCTCTTTTGGATATTTTTATAAACAAATGAATTTCTAAAAGGATATTTGAATTATGCTAACAGCCATCAATGATTTATAAGTCTCTTGAAAATTTGACAGTAATATTTTTAGCATGGACATTTGGCAGTTCTGGTAGACAAAGCAGAGAAGGTCATTTCCTGGGCTGGTGCAGAGAGCAAGTGTAGCAGCAAGGCTCCTATCAAATGCTCATTGAAGTTAATTGGTGGCCCTCTGTTGAGTCCAGTGGATCCTCAATGAAGCTCAGCATGGCCATCAGATGTTGTCTTCTCAGCTTATTGAGCTGAAAAAAGCCATGAAAATCCACAGGGGTTGTGAATCCCACATCCAGGTGTATGCCATAGTTAATTTGAAGTAGTGTAAAATTGTGCAAAAACAAAACTGTGTTTCTTGGATTTGCATAGCTATTAGAGGACATTCAGATACAAAATTTATTCCTTCTAACTAGAAGGAGGCTGAATCTAGTTTTCCCATTCAAATTCCCCAGTGAATTTAACACTTTCTTCTCTTTGCAAAATATTTGAGGAACAAACCATCATTTTCTTAAATGCAGTTGTTTCACTAGCAGCATTCATCCTTATTCATCTGCGGATACAGATGGGTTTGTACAAGCTAGTAATTTCCCAGACATTTATTCAAACAAAACTCATCCTGAAAAACAGTAATAAGAGCTAGATGTGAATATTGCTGAAATAACAACTACTGGAAATCTGAATAAGTGTTCATAAATATGCTCTTAAAATGTTTGGCCAGGCTCCATTGAACATTGAATATATTTTCCTAGGTGGAGTAGAACATAAAAGATAAAATTGCAATTAATTGTCAGGAAGTGAGAAAACCTTTGAAGCTTGTAAATAAGCATTTCTTACCCATGTGGGGTTGTGGAAAGGCTTCAGCAAATGGAAATCTGACATGTAGAAGTTCGTGCTGGATATTGAAATTGGTGATCCTCCTAATGAGAATGTATTTCCCTAAGTGCAAGCTCCACATGAGTAGATCTCAGTCTCGTGCCAAAACAGCAAGTGTGTGAAACAGAATATTGGTAGTACTGTTAAGAAATGCTGTGTTATAAGCCCTGGAAAACAGTAGGATTATTTGAGAGACTGGAAAGTAAAAATCCACTCCTATTAAACTACAGTTTACAGTAGCAGGCTGACAGCATTCTTTTGGAGACTGCCCTTATTTTCCAGGCATATTTCCTGGGAGGATAAACCCATTCAGTACTGGATTAAAAACTCTACAGCTATCAGCTATATGAAGCAAAGTGCTGAGCTGGGACAGCTGCTCCACTGGAACAAAAGTGTTGAAGATTTTGAGAAGAGGGAATGAACCAGACAGCAGCCCTGACAGCAGCCTGGCAGACTGGGTGTCACTCAGTCCTTTCTTGTTCCCTTCCACCCTCAAGGCACTACAATTGTGGCTCTCAGGTGTCACTGCATTTCCTGTTAAATAGGCTTAATCTTCCTCTTCCAGGTGGATACCTGCACAACTCAAATAATTTTTTGTCCTCTGTCAAGTTAGACCAGAATACCAACACCTGACAGCTCAGTCTGGGCATACTAAGTGACATGGAGCCAGTGTGTGTCACCTAGAGGCAGAATTCCTTCCCTTCCTACATAGTGCCAACCTGGAAATGACATAACGACAGGAAGGTTCTCCAGGAGTTCCTTATGGATTTGTCACCAAACTCAGAAAGAGACAAACAATAACAAACAATACTCCATTAAACATATGCCCCTAACCATGCCCCAGTCGTGTCCTTCAGTGTTGGCATCCTGAAAAAGGGTAGTATAAGGATGTTATAAAAGTGGCATTGAGACATTAATGTACAAAACTGATGCTGTGAAGTTGAATGAGTCAACAAATATTAATTTCAATATATTATTGAAGAGCCAAAAATGGACGGTATTGAGTTATGCCAAAGATGGAAAAACAAAAGACAAATGAGCGATGTCAGACTGCTCTGGCTACAAAGAGAGCAATCCCCAGAATTATAGGAATACAGTGATGCAGACTTCAGCTGACAAAAAATTGTAATTCAATTAAAACCAATCAGTGTGATGCTATGAAGAATAGCTCTTCTCAAACAAACCTGATTTTATTCCCTGATGAAAATGCAAACTTGGCAGTTACAGATTGAAAGTGCAGATCAAGTATCTTAGATTTCTTTTCAGGCACTGAATCAGTATTACAGATTATTTTCATTAAAAAAGCACCCTGCAATGTCAGAAAAACAGATGTGCCATAAATTTAAACTCAGCAAGTAAAGGGTGACCATCAAGTGTAGCTGACTTTGGAGAATTAAAATAGTGTCCTCAAAAGAAGTCCCAATACACTTTATGATTATAGAGGAACTATATATGAAAAAATTCCCAACCCAAAAGTTAACATCATCCTTGAGAAACTGGGAACTTCACCTCAAGCTAAGGATTATTACTTTTAATTTTGGTATTTGTTCAGTTCTGTTGTCAACTTTTAAAAAATCAATATGAAAATATTGAAAAGAGATAGGGATGAAACTCTGAATAATTTAAGGGCTGGAAAAAAGTGCTTAATAGCAGGAATCCAAACTAGCTAAATCTGTCTGGTTTTTCAAAAGGAAATACAGTTTTATGTGTCAAAAATGTTTCATTTACTCCAAGCAAACAAAGCCACTGGGAGCTACAGGGCTCTACATCCTAATGGTTAAATACAAAACAAGCACTGATTGCTGGTAAGGCTACAAATTCCAAATAGAAAAAAGACCAATGTTTTTGCTTGTGCTGATGATTAATCACTGAGATAAATGACTGAGGAAAGTTCAAAGTTTTGATGTTGTCTAGTCAAAATTAGCTGCATATATTCCATAACTGTTTTATTTGAACTGCATCTCACTGGACACAGCACAGCTGGATCTGTGCAAATCTATGAGCTGGAATTTGATAGGTAGTAGTGGTCAGATAATAAGAGCATTAAATCTTGTTTATTTGTGAATAGTTTTAATTATCTAAGGAGGCAAAAAAATGTTTTATGTAAAGAACAGCTTAATATTTTGTTTATTCAGCTGCCTAGGAACTTCCAAAATATCTTGTGCTGTGGGTACTGATGGTAGAGGAAGAGAAACTCAGGATGAAATGATCCCATCAGTCAAATTCAACCCACTGTTTCAGTTAACATACAGTATTTTAAGTCAGTATTTGTCCACTCCTCAGCACTTGGTGCTTGTAATGCATTTTGCCCTTAGACTACAGAGTCCCAGTTCCTACTGGTTTTGTTTGCTTGGGGGAAATATCCATTTTCATGTGGAATTTATACTTCACTTATTCTCATACATGTGACATAGATGTCAGCCCCTGTGACTGAAGAAAACAGCAAGTTTTTGAAAAAGATGGCATTTTCCGGTAGTCTAATTAGAATACTGCTTTGTACCTAAAATTATTTAATTCATGTGACACCCCATGCAAAGTAAATGAATTAAAAAACACTATGAAAGAAAGCAAGAACTTGATAGCTAGGTTGATTAACATTCTTACCCAGCAGTTTTTCTAGAATTTAATTCAGTGCTGAATTTCTGATTATCTGTTTTAACAGATATAGTATGGACATCAATATTTTCCAGTTGATTCAGATCCCAACCAACATGTTATAACACAATCCCTTCATGCAATGAACATCTCAATGTCCTTTCACAAAGTAACTTAGAGTATAGCCATTTTTGTCCTTGTCCCAGCTACTTCTGACTTTTTTACTGAGTCCAAATATGTGTGAAATAATGCATTCCACCTTTGTCATAGATGTATTGTTTGTGAAGTGAGAAACAGGAATGCACTGGTACCATGAATATCCAGAGTCACATAACTGCTTTTTATAGTTCACATCCTGAGGACATATGAATAATAAAATTGTCTTCAAAGTTCTGGTAAAACATCTGTATTCAGAAATATGGTTTGGCTTTAATGAAGTCAGTAGGAGCCATTGACTGAAATTTAGCCATGATGATGCTATGTGATGATCCTGTAAGGTGCAGAACGCTCTTGCTTGATCCCAAATGGCAAATGAATGATATCTTGACTTTAAGCACTTGGATTATGCAGGGCAAGAACTAACCACACACTTAAACAATAGTTTCTGGGGGTAGATGGCATCACAAAAGTGCCCAGTGCCTTACAAGATGAGGCTGGGTGTGCTTATCTCACATTAAAGACAGGCTTTCTACGGATAAAGCAGACATTTATAAGCCTTGTAAGGGACTCCATAGTGGGTTAGTCTAGGGGGAAACCAAAGAGCCTTAGAACTGTGCATATCAAGGGATCGTGAAAATTGATGAGTGGGTTAAATAAAGACAGGCTGCAATCCACTGGAGAAAAAGGGCAGGATTTTGGATGTGCTGTTTTGAAGTGACAGGAAAAGTTAGTTGCTTCTGTCTTCCTTTAAAGTGGAGCGCTGAAGTAACAGATTAGATTTGCTTTCTAATTATTTTCTAATTTTATGAATAGAAGATCATGGTAAGTAGGAAGCCAACTGAACATTGAAACTTAATTGTATTCACCCATGTAAAAACAATGATTTATTTTAAAGTATTTTGTTTGTTTTGCTCTAATTACTCATTTGTTATACTGGTTTACACTATGGTAAATGTCACCTGGATTTTTTCCTCTCGCTGTTATAATGAATAATCTTAGGGTGCTAATTTGTATGTGCTTAAATTCTTGAGCTTAGGCAGCTCTTTTATCATAATACATGCAGGAAAATAACACACAAAGCAGAAAAAGAAAGAAACTACTGCTGTGTTCTCTGCCACATTAAGAGAGGCACTCATGTAAGAGGCTATCGGCTTTATTGGTGTTGTCCGGCTTCTTATGCTTCTACAAACTTTAACTCTGAAGGATGATATCCTAAATTGTCTAACCTCTAACAAATACTGATTTAAAATTTGGAACACACAATGTCTTGTGAAACAGAAATTAAAAAAAAAAAGATATAGAGCTTATTTAGAATAAGCACTATCTGTGCTTCATTTCTTAGTAGGCAGGTTTTGTTTTCTAACAGCAGCATGCAGGAGGTGAATGGAAGCTACCATGAAAGGGCACTGGGCTGCCTTGTTTCGGGGGGAAATTTGTTGAGATGATAGGATTTTTGTTGAATCATTTGCTTTTGCTGATTCAGCACCTTAGAAAAAGGGAAATATCCTGTAGGAATCTTCTACCTGTCTTTGCCTCTGACTCCAGGTCTCATCATCCCATCCCATAATAATCACAGCCTGTACCTTTCTGTATGTTGCCTCCTAGTCTTTCCTACAACTCCGTCTCCCAGGCCTGTATCTCAGAATCTATATTGATACTTAGAACAGTCTCTAAAATGCTCAGTTGACTTTTCATCATTTTCAGAACGTAGTGCCTTCTGGAAAAGCATACAAGTACTGCAAAATCACTCATCTTCAGTGCTGTTCTTTTCATGTTTTTAACATCATGCACCAGATTTTTGTAGTTTGGAAAACCAGGCATAAGGATCTCTGAACCACACAGATTGTATGATCATGCCCTCAGTCAATAGCAAGTGCATTTTCTTTAGACTGAAAAAAGCTAGGTGCCTGAGCTGACTAAGCTGAAAACTTAGTTTTCAGATAGGCAAAGAATTTTAAAAAAGCTTTGTAGTCATTACAATTAGATCGTACTTGGCTTTTTCCCTCTAGATTATTTTAATATAGGAATAAGATTAACTTTCAATTTGATTTCATTGATGTCCATTAAAGATTTGCCACTGATTTCTGTAGGAAGAAGTTTGGTTTTAATTATTATACAATTTCAAGGCAAATATACATGCATATAAGCAAAATATTCATGCATATGAAGAAAGAGGGTTATAAAACACAGAACCTGAGGGAAAGCCCGTACATCTTACAAATGGAAAAAAATATTTCTTCAGTTTGCCTTATTTTGTGTACAAAGATTTCAGGAATACATTCTAAAAGTGTGAATCTCTATAAAGAATTGCTCCATGGCAATGCATATTTGAATTTCAGTCTCACGGAAACTTTATGCTGCTGCTAATGATCTTTGTGGTGACAAAGTCCATTGTTAATTAGAATAAAAGGAAAAGAGTGTTCTCTATACCTTAGTCAGGAGCACCAATAGGCAAAAGCATACATTTTAATAAAAAGAGGGAAGGGGTGGAGCACACCTGCAAACACAGATGCTTTACCTTTAATTTCTGCAACTTTGATTTTATCCAGAGCATTTAAGTTCTATAAGTAGCAAGAAGTTCTGCTTCACTGCTAATTAGGAGTAGACCCAATAGAAAAGAGGGATCTAAATATGTGTCAAGGTTAAATGAAGAGAACAAAACAAAACAAGAAATGTTTTACCTTAAGCCTAATGCACCTTGAAATGGTGATTGACTGCACCTTGGCTATAGACATAAGTGATTAATTCATGTATTAATTATGGAAAAGTGCTTTGGACAACTGGAATTATTTCAACATCAAGAAAATGTTTTATCCTGGGCAACTCTTAAGAGCCAAAGAAGGACACATGAGAGAGGTTCTTATTATAAATGTTATCTCACTGATCACACTAACTGAAGAGGTTCTGGATCAACTCTTCCCTGAGAAGCTGAGAATATAATTTTTTGAAGCATTACTGTCAAATGTGACACTGCTGAATTTTGCAATAACTACTTATGTATTCATTTTTCCAAGTGGAGGATTGATTCTGACCAGTGGTCAACCACCCACACAGCCACTTGCACACTCCTCCCCACTCTGTACCAAGGGGACAAGGAGTGAAAATGGGTAGAGCAAAAGTGAATCCAAATAGCTGCAAATCCAAAACACAGCCCCATACAGGCTGGTATGAAAAGTTCACCCCATTGCAGACAGAGCCAGTAGAGTCCAGCTCAAGAAACACCTCCTTCAGTGATTAAGCCACTCTTCTATGTGAAAGATGTATTTTCTTTCTCTCTCATGTTGAAATTGAAGCTATATCGCCCGCTTCTCTGATGAGTGCTCTAAATGCTGAAGTGCTTGATTTGAACTTTTATGTCTGCAGAGGCCTCATTGAGTTTGTAGCATCACACTAAAACTTTCTCAACTAATGCCTTAGAGATAAAGGCATTAGCATTTCAAACCCTAGCCACTCAAGGACTTAGAACTGTAAAATTATTTAATCTTGATTTACAGTCTAGAGCGCTCTTACGGACAATTCCTATATTGCACGCTTTGTGCTTAAATAGCCTGGATACCTGTGTGACCAACTCTACTGATGAGATATAGAAATAAGTTTCACCATTTTTTAAAGATGCTTCCAAGTATTGTAGAAATTGTGGTGCTATGAGAACCTCAACTGTTTTGAAATAGGAGGCATGTTTTAGGAATGCAGAGTAGCAACAGAGGTCTAGACTTAACGCTAATTGAGCAGAAGTTTCCCAAGACAAAGTTCAACTTAAAAATTATACAGCTCTCCAAATATTTTCTTCAAGGTCTCCTTACATTGTATAATTGTACGTGAGCACTTAACCCACTTTGAAATCCAACCTGGTAAGTTCCTTAATAGCAATAGTTCTCTTGAAATGTTGTTCTAGAATTTAATTCCTTCTACAATTAAAAGCTGCTTAATGCTTTACCTTTGGATGGTGCTTTGGAGTTTGTTTATTTGTTTTTGGTCTGAGAAGGAGGCTTTGCCCTTGTATAGCTCACTTAAAGTCACATCTTCTTCTTTCATGATCTTGATGGCTACTCTTTGAGATTGCATCATTTTTCCATCATCTTGTAATGCTGGATATCTGTGCAGAGGCAGCCTTGATACTCTGAAATAGAGCTAAGTGGTACTATTGCTACAGTACCACATTCATATAGCTAAACTCCAATTCTGTTGGTTTTTTTTAGCCACAGCATTACCTTTAGTGCTTATCTATTATAATTATCATAATTGCATCCCATGATGGACTCCAATATCCCATATATGCAGCATATTTAGCTCCCAAAAATTTAAATTTTTGTGTGTATTTAACTGTATATTTCTTTGTCTCTGTCCAGTTTACTGATTAACCTAGATCAGGCTGCATTGGTAACTTGTCTCCCAATCTTTCTGTCATTTGTAAATGTTATTGGTAATGCTTTTGTATTTTTGTTTTTCCAGGTCACTGATTAATGTTAACTTGTAAAATCTAAGGACAGATCCTTATGGGACACAATAAAGAGACACCCAGTCAATTAGTGTTCTTTTACTGCAAGTGTATGTTGAAACCAACCAGCCAGATCTATTTTATGTCTGCAGTACTGATTCTTATCATTCCTGCTTCATAGCCAAAATCTCATGCAAAATGAAGGTAGATGTCCTGTGGAAACAGACTAGTATTGCATTGACTATATTACTTTTGATAACCAAGATTATAAATTCAATTATAAGAGATGATTTGGATAACTGAAATGGAAACACCTAGTTTCCACAAACACATAATGATTGGTAACCCTTACATTGCCCCATTCCCTTAATTGTTTTTGTATACAAATTCCATGTCAGCTGACAAAATAACCTATTATTTTGTCCAAAATGAATGTCAGGCTGACAGACCTGTAATTGCTCAGGTTAACTCATGCTTTTAAATATTGTACAGCACTGCCTTTGTTGCAGACCTCTGGCACTTCACAACTTCCATCAGCTATTGAAAATAGTTTCTGGTAGTTCAGAGGTTTGTCAGCAGCTTCTGTCAGAAGTTATCTGAACACATCCATTTAAAATTGCCTGCCTTTTGGAGCTGCCACTTGATTTCCTCCTGAGTTGGGAAGGGACATTACCATTCATCATCACCATCAACACCGTCACCATCTTCTGGTATGTATACATTATATGTCTCTTTCCCAAAATACAGAAAATAAAAACTTATTAAAAGATTCTTTCTGTTCTGCAGAATCCCTTCTACCACTGATCCATCATCATTGTCCCTTTTTTTCTTTCTTTTCTGAAGTTCCCAGCTTCCCATATAAGTAAAATATAAGTATTCCTTAGCTTTTGGACTGAAATATCACCTACCAAATGGCATAATTTCATTTTTTCCATAAGAGGAAGGCCAGCTCAGATCTAAGCAAAGAAAGTTGCTGGGAGAGATTAGTGGGAGAGGCAGAGGAAGGCCCAGCTCTGCTGCCGAGTTTTAGGATCCACATTTTAGGATCTGCCAGGAGCAACCAACCTGCTGCCCCAAAGCTTTCACCTGTCCCTAAATCCCAGGGCCCCTCCTGCCATCTGCCAATGCTTTTGACTAAGCTTCAGTCAGCTCCAGTTATAGAGCTCCCATGTAGCAGATGGCTGGTGGTGCTGTGTGTTCAGAAGATGGAAAATCTCTATTGGTGTTGCTCAGAAAGATTTCCTAGTCAACATTTGGCCACTTGAGTCATTGTTGTGCATTCAGTTGTGCCTGCACTTGGGTTTTGCATTGAAGAAGCAATGGCATTTTGTTTCTTGAGGATGGTAAACACAGCAGCTGTCTCAGGGGAAGTGTCCATTCCAAGTGTAGTGTTCTGACAAAACTATGAGAAAAGAAAGAAAATGGTCATTTGTGGTTAAAGAAACAAACTTCATAGCACCCCATAGGTAAGAGACAAAACCAGCTCATCTCTCTCTTGCTCTGTATACATATATGAACATACAGAAGTTCTTCAGATGTTTTCCATTGACATTTTGTTTTATGTTCATCAACCTCTGTTAATATGAATACCCAGTCAGAATAAAACATTGCTTAGGAGGCGAGAATAAGCCCCTACTAATCCACTCAAATTAAGTTGTCATGAAAAAAATAGTTTGCAGAGATCTCAAGAAATGTAAAGAAAACCAGAAATCTTTCTGCCTTTGCATCTTCTTCAGATTTGTTAAATTAAGATTGAAAGCATCATGTCATATGAGCAGCAGTGCTTGTGAGAGTGCATTTATCAAGTGCTAACAAGAGGATGATGGAAAATTGAAATGCCATTAAGATCTTATTCTTCATTAAAAGTGAAGTACTAAATTTTGCACTAATTCATTCTGACAGATGATATTCTGACAGAACTGAAATCTATAACAAAATGTGACTAAAGTGGATGCAATTCAGGAAGTGATGTTTCATTTTTTTCCCCCTAGCACTATGATATCAATGTAATAGATAATTCAGATTTGGATTTTTTTTTGTCTTCAATCCATTTATCTTTGATTATCAATACTTTTTTTTATAGACAGACATGTACTTACAAAAACAGCAAAATCATTAGCTTCTTAGATCGTAAGAAAAATTAAGTAATTAGTCTGATTAATATTGCAAAGGAAAACTGTCCCATCTAACCTCTATTCCCAGACAATGTATGTGATAACATTTTGAAATATGATGTTGTTAACAGCCTTTTCTGTCTCAGGCTGGATTTTTTTATTGGAAATGCAAACATTATTATAACTGCTGATGAGATTAAACAGAAGATCAAGTTCTGTGGAACTCTTGCAAGTCACTTTTCTATAAAACTTCAGTTACAGCTCTCTTTGGGGTATTGGGTGGAAAGCAAGGCTGGTAGTGAGTGCTCCATCAAGATATTGCAGAGATTTTTCAGATATAATTTTTACTCATGATTGTTTGCTGGTTATTGAGATAAATGCTAATCTTTGGCTGAGAAGTGCCAAACAAAACTCATCACACCAGGGTTTTAGTTCAGATAAAGGCCCTGCTGTTCCTGAGCTTCTCTTTAGATGTGACAGTGAGGCTCTTCTAATGCTCACTGAGTGAAAGTGGTTACAAGGAAAGCATCAACCACAACTATTTTAGCAAACAGTGCAGGGCACAGAGCTGCCAGACCACTGCACTGCTTCAGAGGTTGATTAGGGCTTACATGAAGAGAGGTGATTCTCCCTGAGCAGGTGTACTTGGAGTGTGCCACCAAACTTGGTCCCAGCACCACTGGAACCTAGCTGCTACTCTGAGAGTGTTTGCTTTTCCCTCCCTGGAGAATAATGAAAAAATCCTGGTGAAAAGAGAGGACAAAAGAGAAAAATCAGATACAATGCAGATTCCTTTGGCTGCAAAGTGCTATGCAATAGATTCCTGTATGTTAACTCGGTAAATTAAATTTGCCTGTTTTTCCTTTTATTTAATAATTGCAGTAAAGTGTCAGATGATGCATTCAAAGTGGTACCTTTAAATATCAAGTTAAACTTACCCCTAGCAGAGTCTGGTGATTTACATTTTTTATCAAATCCTAATTTGTTTCCTCTCTAATATCTTCATTTTGTTTTTAGCATGTCTTATAAGTTTGATATGCCCACTTCATTAGCTGAGGATGATGCAACAAGACAGTTTGGAAATTCTATACTGTGAGAATTCTTAGAGTCATTGTATAAGCCTGAAACCCTCATTTCTTTTCAGCAGTCATTTGCTAGAGCCTCTGTTTTTGAAAAATAAAATCAATAGATATTCAATCCAGATAAATTTAGACTTTTTTAAAAAGGGCATCATGGAAATGTTTGTTTTCAATTTAGTAAGAGCTTGAAATTTCTCAGAAAGCACTAAGCTAAAATTAAGGCAGACAAACTATTTAAGTAAAAATGGAAATACTTATGCAAAAATACTATGCCAATAGTCATCAGCCTTTATTATTGCTATATAGTAAAGCATTTTTAAAGAATCACAGAATATTCACAGATTTGGAAGGCACCCACAAGGAAGGAGTCCAGCTATTAAGAGAATGGCCCATAAAGGGGTCTGAAAAATGAATATGTTTCATTTTTAGATATATCTTGATGAAGTGAAACATAGATCTTTCACTTCAGCTGACCTTTAGCTGACTTCAAAAGCTTTTTGTAGGGCCGTTTGTCTTTTCTGATTCTTTGGTAATCATGCCTTGGCTCTTACAATCATAAATAAAATGTATTTGATGATTTTCCAGAGTTTGGTAACAATTTCTGGTATTTTCTTACACTGTTCTTAGATTTTTACACTCTGTACACTGAGGATTGTTTTAATAAATCTCATAAGATAATTGGTTTATCTCTTAGATTCTGAAAAGCCTATGAGAGGATTTTGTCAACCATGCCTTTGTGCTTTTAAACATGGCCCTTCTGTACTGCTGTATCTGCTGGAAACACAGTCCCCTTGCATCTGTACAGGCCACAGGCGCCCAAGGAATAGAAAGAGGAATGATGGAACCAAGAGAGGCAAAAGTGTTGAGATACAACTGTTGAGAGACGAGTGTGGCTGATATTTATTAAAATCTCCAAACGTACACAACCTTCATCCTTTGACCTTCCTCTGCATCAAGTGGCAACAGCCTTTCTAAAATTGCCAGAAATATAAGCTGCAACTCCTTCCTCTGTTTTTGCACTTGTATATGCATGTAACCCCAGATTCAATAAGTTAAATCTGCATCCTCAAAACAGTAGGTTTTTTGTCCTCACTCTGTCATTTAGCATGCTTTCCAACAGCTTATAGATAGTCAAGTTACCAAAGCTGAAAAATTGAGGTCTGCGTAATGCATCTCCTTCTCATAGTATGTTAATATGCATAACCATATGCTTTTCTGATTATATTAAAACCTGGACAGATGTATGGAATAAGATTGTAGTTCATTTGGAAATACCATAGCAATGTGAGATATGTTTTTCAGGAAAAGCTAATCTTAGACATAAGATCTTGTACACATAAAATATGAAACCCAATTGTTGTTATGTAGGAGGGAGGACTATAGAAAAGTCTAGCAAATGTAGTTCAAGTTAATATAAATTCTGTCCATTATTTTGAGGTTTGTTGTTGCCAGTCATTTTGCAGGGAAGGGCTTGCTCATTGTTGTGCCAGTAATTCCTGTCGTCAGGCTGACATTTCAAGAGCAGCCTGCTGCATTTGTACTCACCCTCCTGGATGCATCAAAACCACATTCACACCCTCCCCTCAGCCCTGTGCCTGGGAAGGGGCCTCAGTGACAGTGAGAGAGAGGCCATGGAGTTACCCAAGCACTCAGCCCAGACTGTCTTTGGTGGGCATCTTTCGCTCTCCATAAGGGAGAGCAACAGCCTCGACTGAGTTGCAGTGCACTGCTCATGGAATTGCTGCATATTGCACACATGAGGGAGTTTCTTATCTCCTTCTTCCTCTGGGTAAGCATCCTAGAGGAGTTTAAACTGAACCCATGAAGGAAATATGCTAAAATCTGTGACAATAATTTGTGTATGGTTTTAGACTGACAGTCTTTTCTCCCTCTCTTCCCCTTTGATGTTTTACCTGTGCAATCAGGAAGTCTCAAGATGGATCCTGATGATACCAAAGGAAATGAACAGTGGCTAATTTCAATATTACCTTCTGAGGCTTGAACAGTCTCAAAAGAGATAGAGAAAAATTTGCATTCAGATCATATTTTAAACAGAAAGACTGTTCACTATTTTTCGAGCACATAGATGGTGAAAAATATGCCCGCATTTTAGAAACAAGGAAACACTGCTGATAAGGAAACAGCTTAATGCACTCTGCACCTTCTAGGGGTATCCCTATCATATAAGTGGGATCTACCCAGTCCTTGAGCATCTCTGCTCTCATATAATGCAGACTCACAGATGCCCAAAATTCCCTATTCCAAGCAGCTGTGGGTTCATTTCTTTATACAATTAGTTACAAAAGCATCACTCTTTTAGTCCAATTTAATCATAGAGTCTAACAGGAGAGTGCTCTTCAAAAATAGGGCAAGGCAAAATTTCATTAAAGGTGTTCTGTAAGATCACAGTATTGTGATCAGCTTGTCAAAAGACAAGTGCATGCAAACCATACAAACAAACTACTCAATTGCATTAAACGACAAATTCATTAAAAAGAACAAAACCAACCCATTTACAATTGATAAAAGGGACATATAAGTGCCATCCAAAGCAGCATGTGAATTGCATATCTCTTAGTTATATCTTAAGAAGAATCATTATTTTCTTTCCACAATAACGGGGGAAATACCAGTATTTTCTATGCTATTTTGATGAAATTTTGATTCCACACTAACAATCATCAAATCTACCAAATATTGTGGAGAAGAAGAGGTTATGTAAGACTTCTACAAAGGACTAATAGATATTATTTTAAATTCCAGAAATGCTTTGTTGGACAGAGAAAGTGTATGAAACCTCAGTGGTATACAGAATTTGCTACAGCCTTTTCACTGCTGACTTTTTTTTTCCTCTAAGAAGATCAATTTTTCTCTCCATCTATTTAACATTTTTATGAACCTTTTAAGAACTTGCTGTCTCAAAGACCGTCTCTGTTCTTTTGGTTTTCTTTTCTTTCAACACTTGGCCAACTTAACACCTCTACTTAATACCAATTTGTATTATTGAAGGTTAATGGTAATTTGAGGAGATACTAATTTGAGGAGAAAGTGATTCGTTTTTCTGAAGAAAAAAAGAAAAGAAAGGAACAAAGAAAGAAATTATAAAGTGTCCAGTACAATAGAAACTGAAATATTGCTTTTTGATCTCATATGTGTTTTGCTGTCAGCACCAACTCACTAATTTATATTTGGATTAGAAACAAGAAGTTGATGATATTTGTCCTGAAAACATTCTATACATCTGAAAGATTCAGTATCTTCTCACTCATTGTTGCTTACATCTTGTCACAAAACATTACGTTATTTCATACCAGATGCATGTTAGTAATGTCAAAATGGAATTTGTAGTGTCTTGTGCTTTTGAATCAGAGAGAGAGAGAAAGAAATAGGAAAAGGAGAAGGAAGGTGGAGGAGAGAAAGAAATAAAGAAAGAGACAGAGAGAAGATTAAGTGGAAAGTTATTCACCACCCTCGTGGATCCAGCAGAGTCCCTTTTGTCCACTTCTTCTGGTCCTCTTGGTGGTGGGTGTACCACATTCAGGCATTCATGGGAACATGCCAAGCACCTCCTCTGCACTGGGGAGTTTTACACTGTCTTTTGCAACATACTCTGGATCTGTGGAAGGCCTTAGGGATGAGCCTGGGGAGAGCTTCTGGGGTCTTTGATAGTTTATGACCTTGTTTTAAACATAGCCCTGCTGTACTGCTGTATCTGTCAGGTGTCTTGTTTTTTAAAACAAGACACCTGCCTCTCATGTGAATGTTCTATGTGAATGTGGCATTCCCAGCTGTTGGAGGAGTTTTACAACTGAGCCAGTTTGTATGAGGGAAGACTGTAGGATTTACTTCTAATCTGGTTTGTAGCCTCTGGTGACAGGTGTTCAAACCCTCTGTACCAGAGGTTTGGCCATCATACACACAAAAACCTTCTCCTTCCCCTTGGCTGGCGGGGAGAGTGTGCAAACCTGGCCTTAGAAAATGAGTCTGGACTATGGCCTCCCTGCCCCAAACCCAGTCAGAGCTGCTGAGTTTGGCTTTCCTTATGGATACATTCTTCTCCTTCAGCCTTGTTTACTTCTCCTTAGACCAGAGATAATTGAATAATAGTGCCGCCTCTATTTTATCTCGAGTTCCCATCAGGTGAGCTCACAGTCCAAATTCCCCAAATCCAGGAGGCATATTTGTGGTGGGATGGTGGTGAGAGGGTGGACTTTGAAGGTAGCAGCCTCTTAATACAGTTTGCCCAAAGTCCTTTGGTGATCTTAATAGTGTTTAAGGCAGTTATGATTTTTAAATCTCTTATATACTCCCATGTTGCCCAATCAGAGCTTTAGGGATGGATTTTATGACACTCCCAGTGGTAGAAGTACATCTGTTGAACTGCTATATTCTTCTTTGTCAAAAATGGATTTGTTGCTGGAGAGAAATATATGGAATATTTTAATGTGCAGATCAGACCTACCACACATGTTGCCATAAGATCAAGAGGCATCTGTGTCAATCATTTATTGATTCAGTCACGGCAGAAATATTGAACACACTGAAAATCATTCCTTGATGAATACTTTCATCAAAACTCCTGGCACACAGGGGTCTTTGCTGTTTCCCAGTGCTGGAGCAGCTACATAGAAGGGCTGAGGAGTCCCCTGTAATGTTTTTGCCAAGATCACACCTGCACAGCTGCAGATGTATTTTTCCTGGCTCTGAGATGTGAGATCAGAGCCAGCCATGTCAATGCTGCCCTTTGGCCATTGTCAAGGCCAAAAGATTTGCTTCTTCACTGTCAGCAGGATGCCAAAGCTGAGGTCAGCAGGCCACCCAAATCTGCCTCACACTCTGCCACATCTCAGCCTGCTTTGGCAGTAGCTGATCCGGTGTTCCTGGAGAGCTTGTACACATCCAGCTGTGCGAGCACGGCTGCCTTGTCCTCAGTAGCTGCTGCTTTTGGATGTGCTTAATGCAGGCCACAGCCTTGGCCTCTCTCCTCCACATCACAAGCCACTGCTCCACCTGTGCTCACCTGTGCCTCCCCTGGCTCTCCTTCTCCTTCTCATGCTGGGTTTCCCTCCCAATCCCCGGGACACAGAGTGTCAGAGGAGCCTCCCCTGGGAGCCAGGGAGGCTCGGCCCAGGCTGCCGGCAGCCCCACCCAGGGCCAGCATGGCTGCCCTGCCGGCTCTGCCTTGTTCCAGTGTGTGGCACCGATGCCATCTCTCCTTGGGCACTTTGCTGGTGCCCAGTTTCTCTGAGGGCTTCGGCCCTCAGAGGGACAATTTGGGAAAAAACAAGGTGGTGGGAGCAAGCAGGGCTTGTCCAGCTTCCCTGGTACACGCAGGGGCCTACAGGTATTTTGTGGGCCTTTGACAGAGGGCCACTCCTTGCCCTCAGTGCATTTCACCAGGAACATTTATTTGAGGAGAGAGCAGCTGAAGCCATGATGGAAGGACATGCTTGGGTTCAGGGTGTTTTGAGCTGGGAATAGAAGGCTGCTGGGACCTTCTGGATGGCAGTGCAACTTGTGAGCACCCAGAAACCATTCCTCAGGATCTGTCTGGAAGAGAGGAGATCTGTCTGACTGTAGAGGAGGCAAAACTTCAATGCCTGCAATGTCTGGGAGAAAAACCCAATATTTTCATCTTTCTCCATGATTTGTCTTTTTTTTTCTATTTCTGAGCCCAGCAAAAGGTCCTTCTGTTTTCCCTTGAGTGATTTTACAGGCCTGTGTAGCAGCACTGCCCTCATCTCCTCAAGGATGCACAATGCTTTAAGAATCACATCAGGATTGCTGCAAGGGCCTCCCACCAACCCTAAGGCCTCCCCCATTAGGTCCAGGAGCACAGGAGGTGACCTGGGGGCACTTCTGCATATGGACATGGGTGGGGGTATGGGGGGACTCAAGCTGTCCAAGGTGTCATCCCTGGGGTGCAGCCTCACAAAGCTGCACAATATCTCACTGTCTCACGTGTTCAGGCTTGTCACTTTCTCCTACTTGTATTAGGCCACTTTTTTTCTAGCTCTCAAGACTGCCCTTCCAGAGCTTATTCTTCTATATTACTTCTATGGGAGCTGTGTTAAACTAAACTGATAAAGCTGTATAAAGAACTAATCTGTTCTTTACTTGTGGTCATTCAGCTTTTGCATTTATTTCTGGTACTACCTCTGCTGTATTCCCAACATTAAATCACCTTTTCATATGCAGATACTACAGTAGCCTTTGGGAAAATGTATTTCAAATATTTCACCATTTGGCAGCAGACATGACATTTAACACTGTAACTCAAACATTTATATTGTGTCAATCCTTGCAGTTATCAGCTCAGTTGGAAATGCTGGTATGAGTAGCTCTCCTCAACTTTATTACCGAGAGAACCTTTCAAACTCAGGATTTGAATTTGTTTTTTGTTTTGAATTTATTTCACATAATATTATAAAACAATATTAATTTTCATCAAAACCTTTAATGGACATGTAAACCAAGGCAGTCACTGTTTTTCTTAAACATATTTAAATTAAACCAGAATTATTTCTAAAATGACATAATATTCTTCTGAAAAATAAATCCTTAGACTAACTAGATTAATTTTAATATTTTCTGAAGAAAACTGGAAGCCCCTTGCTGATCAGTCATGAACAGAAAGATGAAGCTCAGCAAGCAAATTTCTTACAAGTACTGTGTGTCAGCTAGGTTTGGAGATGAAATAGCTTCATTAGAATATAAACCACTCAAACTCCTCAACAGATACATAATAAATAATAACTGGGTGTATGCTTTGAATACAGTTAGGGGAAAAAAATGGCACCATACCACATTTTGGCATTTGTCTTATTAGGGAAGTATCACTTAGCATTAGTAGTCTCATTACTTCAGACTGACTTCACCTGTGGCTGTATTTCTGACAAGAATATCAATTAGTTGTTCAAAGTACTGCATCTAATGCTTTCAGGATGAAGGCTTAAATATAACCACTTTACTGAGTAGCAGAATTTTACCTTTTCCCGTGTCTTCTCTACCCAGGTAACATATCACTATGGTGAGCTAGTGGCAAAATCTACTTTGTAATTAATGACAAGAACTAACCTAGCATTTCATAAAATTATGTGAGTTTTCTTATTTGAAATGCAATCTCATTCCTATAATTGTTAGGCACAGGGTATTGTTTAATGGATGATATAATCTAATTCAGCATTTCAGATTTAAAAAAAAATAATTCCCCTATACTCAATTTTGATTAACACTAAATAATGAAAAAAGACTAGTCTGGCCTTAACAGCTCACTTCTGCATTTCTAGAAGGGCCTGAAGAAAACAGGCTGTAAGCACAGATGGGTGAGATCTGTAGTGCACTAAAGATGACTCAGTTCATTCATTTAACATATCCTCCTGGCCTTTGTAAGGCTAGAGTGCAGTTGCTTGGAAATCTCTGATGAATCCAGAGAATTTTCCTAAGCTTAAATCAAGATGGAATGCTTACAGTGTTGTTTCAATTTCTAAAAATGAGTTTTATTTTTCAGAGCTAAAGGATGGTAAGGTCTCCAATCCAATCCAAAGTCCTTTTGACAATGTCGAAGATAAACAGCTAGGGAAATGTAAGAGAAACGCTGACTTCCAGAGAGCTGTAAGTTGGTCTGGAAGGCAAGGTGATGGTGGTAAGGAGGACTTGGATGCCAATGCATGATAGCAGACTAAAAGCAACTTTAGAACTGAGGAGATTGGTAGCTGGACCCAATTGAAGCAGTAGGAAGAGAAGAGGGGAAAACATCTGGTGAGTAATAATGATGTTAAACCTGTCCTTAAGGACCAAGGTTGGCAGGACTTTTTTCTCTCTTCAAAGCCTTACATAGAGAAATTGAAATAGCTACTTCAGCAATCTTTTTAAAGCAACTTTTGGATTCTTCCTTCCTCTGTAAACCACTTAGAATAAAATACTTAATGAAATTAAATAAGTGGTAGAGGTTTTCCTGTCAAACTTTGCAATTTGACTGAGATTTTAGGTCGCGTGAAGTTTTTAATTTTGATGTTTTCTCTGCTATTTTGTTCTGATTGGTAACAGAGCCCACATCCACTCAGAATTCTACTTATTGTAAAGCAGCCAGTACTTTAGGGCTTATGCTCTCATAGTCTAACTTACCTGTTTTGAAGTTGTCCCATAAAAACACCTGAGGTGAGATTTACTAAGCAAAAGAAGCCTTCTCAATGTAATTTTCTACCTGAACTCTGAAAAGAAATGGTGTGGTAAAGGGCTTTAGGTAGCAAAATTAACATTAGGTGTAGAGAGTTCACTGAGAAAGAAAAAAAAACAAATCCTATTTGGAATAACTTATAATTGGTAAAATGTAGCCCCTCCTGACCTCAGTGGTAGGAAAAGCCTTGAAAAATATATTCTGGAGAAACGTGGAAGTGTTGGATCCTTGCCTTTTTCCCAGTGACAAAGAAGTCTGTCAGAGGCTACATGGTGTCAATTTGATGGCCCTGGAAGCTGTGTGCCAGCAGGGTTGCTTTCCATGAACACAGCATTTATATTTGGGGTAGACCACAATAAAGTACACTGGCAGATCCATTTCTAGAACTTTTCTGGGTTTTTGTCAGTCTAGTACCTTCAGGGAATAAATACAGACTTTGATTTTATTTGTAACTCTCCCAATCAAAGGTGTGAACAAATTGATGTGAGTGGCTGAATTATTGCAGCTTAGAAAGTGTTTGCTTATCATTTCAGATTTGTTAGCATGTTTTGTATGTGCTCCTAACTTGTTACTAATATACTAGCTTAAATTTGATGGCTGAAATTTTTTAGTTTGTAATCAACTAAGAGTATACACATGATCATTTAATCTGGTACTCATAACAAACACATTAAAAGTAGAGGGAGAATTCAATTTTTTCTTGTTTACTGACCCTCCTCTAAGATGCTCCTGTAGTGTAGGGAAGCATACCTTATTATAGAAGAGAAAGCTGATGCTCTTTCTGCCTTTTTTTTTCTGTTCAGCAGTCCCAAACTTTCCTGACTTCTCAGACTTGTGTTTGACAACTGTACAGTTTCTGTCTTATTTAATATTATCGCTAGCTTTTACTTATTGTAATATATCAGGAACTAACTTGACAACCAGATAATGTCCTTGCTCTGCTTTTCCCAAATAATTTGCCTGTGCAGTAGCAAAGATTTAAAAAAGTTATTACTTGCTGGTATGTCATGCAGCCCTCTTGTTCTTACCTTATTTCTCTGCCAAAAAGTGGTTAATTAGCTGGATAAAACAGAGGCCTTGCAGTGAATCAATACTGAACAAGGAAACAGACTGCATACCTCCAGCAGTGTATTTACAAGCTTGGGAGAAGTGAAAAAACAGATCATAACGTTGGGAGAGGAGAGGACAAGAATAGTTTCTCACTTGTTAATTTGAAAAGGGGAACTTTCTTGCCTCTGTAGTACCCTGCAATGAAACTGGAGTTTGTGGTTGCCTTATTTGCTGCATTACCTTTGTTATGTTCTTGCAGGGTATATGGGAGGTTTTGTGAGTTCACTTTTGATCCAAGTTGTGGTTGCCGTGATTTAGAGGAATAAATGCAGCAAATAAACCCCTAGTGGTGAGCAACAGGTGACCTCACCTGAAGAGATCACCCATGGCTCAGATGGCTGAAGTAACTCTTGCTCCCTTCCTTTTGTCATTTTAAGTGCGTTGGAACATTCTTCCAGGCAGAGTTCTCTGCTGTGGGTTTTGTAGGTGTTTCTCTAAATGGGTCTTAAAAAAGTAGTTGGTATCTCCTATTGATGCTGAAAGCAGAGCAAGAAAGAACAGTCTCAGTCTTTCTCTTCAGCATAATGGTCTTTATGGGTATATTTTAAAAACAGTGATTAGCCTATATTTCAAGGAAATATTCTGTTCAGCTCAAATATGAATGATTCATATTTCCTTATGTTATTGAACAAATAAATCAATGGCTGATTTCATTCAAAGATAGAGATTATGTGGGACAGATTGTTTTGTTTTTAAGCCCCCTCAAAACACAACACACTGTTATATGGCTTGGGAAGATCCACACAGACATTCTACGTATCCCTTAAGAAAACTATCTCCAGGATTCTCATAACTGCCTCACTGCTGAGCTGTTTCTGCTCCATTTCATAAATGAAAAACAAATGGTTCTCTTGATAAAGGGAATGGGGACAAATTTGCCAAACAGCTGTAATAAAAAAAAAGAACATAAACCTTTTAGATAGAGCTCAAGGGTTCTGCTCCCCACGCTACTAAAGTGTTAATATAACCAAACAGTGCTAGTTTCAATGTAGCTGTGGCACAAATGTAATACTTGCTGGCTCACAGGAGCAATTTATGAGGCTGAATTTTTGTTAGTTTCTTCTTTGGTATGTCTTCTGTTCATCAAGATAAGATCTCTGATTTTTAACACAGCATCTTAATGTTTTTGTTAAGCTATTTAATGCATGGAATGCAATGAGTGAGAATAATTACCACTATATGTAACTCAGCAGCATCTTTAGATATGCAGATCCCTCTCAGAAATGGCCTTATCTAGAATTTTCTCCATGGTGAAGCAAAGCTTCCTTTGACACAGAGAAAAGTGTTATGAAAATGCTCTTGGTAAAATTGCAGTCATGATAGGTTTGGAGTTTACCTTTATATTGCTGTACAGACATTCATTCATTCATTCAGATGAAGCATATAAGGAAAATACATGGTTCTTTGAATAGGGTACAAGTTGAACAGACCTTAAAAAAAAGTTGAAAATCGGCAAGGTATTGTGTGTGGGGCTCAAAGCATGTTACTGGCTCACCTAGTTATGGGTAGAGGTCAGAAAGAAAATCACAATAATAATTACTTTGCCTTTCACAGCTGATCCTGGTAGGAAAAGGCAGTTTCAGATAAGATTAGATCTTTTATTCAATGGCTCCTTCAAAGGAAAAAAGGTCTTAGCCTGGGGCCTTGATGTAACTCTTCAGTGACTACAATCACAGAGATTTCTTTCATTACATGTCTCCCCTCTCAGCTGTTGTCTGAGTGTGGCTTGAAATGGATGTACCCACCAAGCTGGTACAGATGGCTGTGTTCTTGGCTATTGCACAGAATTAATTGTTGTTTTCTATTCCATATATGCCCTTACATTATCCATACCTTGGTAGCTGAGTGCACTGAGCAACCTATGTAACGTATCTCACATGTTCTTTTTCTCCCTGATCCTTTTCCCTGGAGGGGAAAGATGTGCAGCGTGTTGTCTTGCTCTGGGAGCATTGCAAACAGATTTTATGGGAACCTCCTGGCTCACCAAGCCTCATCTCTGCCTGTTGCAGAAACCTACTTTACATAATGCTCTTGTGAGCTGAGCAAGCTCCAGTCAAACATCAGAAATCTTTGTGCTGCTACTGGACAGCTGTTATGCTACTTTCATATAAGTACTGAAAATCTTTCATTTTGAGCTGCAGATTTTCTGCCTTGTTTTTTTGCCAATTCCATCTTGTGTTCATGTTGTTCATGATCTTAATTAGCTTTTTTTCCTTCTAGACTCTCTGTCACACTGAATTTACAGACACCAATCTTTCTCTTAGCATATGTTTTGGTAGGCTGTTGCACTGTTAGTACGGGTTTGACTATGTTTGAGATAATAGTTACTTATCAAAATTAAAGCAGAGAAAAATCATTCCAAATGGACTTAGTTTTTCATTTCTTGCAATCATTAACTTGAACTACAGCAGAATTAGTCCTGTACCGATGTATGACAAAACCCTTCCTTAAATTTTGGGTAAGAAACCTATATATATATTTTTAATATGCATTGCCTAAACATCTAATATGATTCAGTTTAGTGTCCTGCCTCTCCTTAGGTAAGACTTTAAGAATAATCCTACCAGTTTCAAAGGAGTCTCTGTTGAACAAAGTTCCACATGAAATTAAAGGAAACATAACCTTCTGAATCATAAAGTTCTTGCTAATGGCAAGTCAGGAGTGAGGTTGTCCTACCTCAGTCTGAGACCTGAGGCAAGTCATCAAAGCAGTACAGCTCAAACTGTACTGCCTTGGAACAAGTCCCTTGTCGACTGCAGGTCCTGGCCTATAAATACCTGGAAATACCTCCACCTGTGTCATTCTCAGTGTATGGCAAGGCCACAGTGTTTACCCAAGTACAGGGCTGTGGGATGGGGCTGCAGTGCTGAGCCTACAGAGTGGGCTGCTTGGTGGCGAGCTCCCACCAGGCACAGATATTCCTCTCCTCCCCACGGCCATGAAGAACTGCTGCCCTGGAGCACATCTGGCTCATAGAAAGAAAAAAAGCAGAATTGACCTGATTGCTGAATATGATGTTGAGTCACAGACTAGAAAAGAGGCCATTCTGCTGCGCCTCAAATTTATGAGAAACTAGGGCAGTTCAGTGCAAAGGGCTGGGGAACTTCAGCTTTGTGTTTGACACTAGACCTGTCAGGCTTTTCTGCAACTTAGTGTGACAATGACTGCATAGTGTTGATCTGCGGCAAATGATAGATGTTTTTGGAAAAAATGCACTTATTTCATCTGGGTTTATACAGAGTGCCAGAACTGTTTCTTGTTGCATTTTATTTCTTATGGCTATACTTTTGAGGAGCTTTAATTTTTTTTTTTTTTTTGTTAAGAAATTTAGGCTGATTTGGAAATCTTTGTCTTTGCAATTTTCTGCTTCAAGCAGTTGTTGGAAATAGGGAAGTGGGACCTCTTCAAACACTCCTTTGCTTGAAGAAGTCTGGGTCTAGAAGTGATCAACATATCTGATTTTACTCCCTCACTGAATTAAGGAAACATTGTGGATATGGATAACATCAAATTAATGATTGTCTTTTTGGGCCATGTCTTGTTTACTGTTAATAGATATGGGTTTTTTTAATCCATCTGTTTCTCTTACATGATGGATGTTCATCATAAGTCCTTTACTCATGTCAGGCATAAAATACTCAAAGAAAACTTGGAGTCTCACCTGTTTTCATAGTAGAAGGCTGTCTGAGTTTTGTAAAACGGTTGTTTTGACTTGCTGAATGCATAAATATAAGTGAATTTGAGAATCAGTTTTTATGCATAGTTTGGACCATGCAATTCAAATATTTGTCTTGGAAAGGGTTATTTCTGAAGTTCTTTCAGTTAGAAAGTCTCCTATTCTAAGAGAGACATCATCAAGCTTAAATTTTAGCTGCCATGAGCACTGCTCGATCAAATTAGTGTGACTTTGAAAATGATACAAGATCAGAGTGTTTTAAAGTTGCATCCATTTTTCATTCACTTTTGTGAACATGGATTGACTGTGATACTGATAGCTTGGAAGTAAATCAATTTTTTCTCTTTCTGTTCCTAAACTAGCTCAGCTGTGGGTTTTGCCATAGAAATGTTAATAAAACTTCACTCTTACTGTCTGATCTGTCTCCTTTTCTGCCTATCCATTCCTTGTTTAATATCCCCTTTACATTGTTAACTCAATGTAAGAAAAGAAACTTGTAGTCTCCAGTTCTGTTAAGACCTACTGATTCATGGATATCCTGTTGTTCCACTGAACCCTGAGATGTTCACTTTGATGGATCTCTTTTTTTTTCTTACTTCTACTAATGCTGCTTGATTTTAGTGGGGAGGGAAATTATCATGTTCCCAACACAGTTCAATTGGTTAAATACATGATATATATATATATATATATTTTTTTTTAAAACAGGAAATTACGGGGAAAGTGGAATGGAAGCCTTCAAAGAGTTGGCTGCCCAAGAGGGTCTCTGCATTGCTCACTCTGACAAGATCTACAGCAATGCTGGTGAAAAGAGCTTTGATCGCCTGCTCCGCAAGCTGCGAGAGAGGCTACCCAAGGCCAGAGTGGTGGTTTGCTTCTGCGAGGGAATGACAGTCAGGGGGATCCTCATTGCCATGCGGCGCCTGGGAGTGCTTGGGGAGTTCCTGTTAATTGGAAGGTAAGGATCTGAGTGTGCTTTCTCTGCCCTTCCTCTCCCTCTCATCCTGTAGGCAGGCCTTTGATTTCAGAACTGTAGCTTAGGCTACCAAATTAAATAATTTCCATATTTAATTGTCTAGGGAATGGAAAGAAGTGGCAAGATGGTAGAGCAGATTCTCTGGAAGGAGATATGAAGACGTTTGCCAGCTTGATTAGTAGTGATAGCTTTTACTGAACGAAATGTTAATTACTGACTCTTTTATAAGGATATATGATATTACTGTTTTTGTGCTTTTGCACATTCTAGAGGAATGTTTCATGGACAGATTTTTAGATCTGAAGTAGGGAGTGAAGAATTCTGGTTCCAGCATGTGATCTGTGACATGTGACAAAATTTTATGTCACTAAGGCCGACCCCTCATAATTTGAAGCTCCAATCACCAAGTATTTTTGATTACTGAAAGTTTTTTCCAGTCTTATGATTACAGCTTTGCATTCTCAGTTGTACACTTTACTGCGATCTTCACTGTTGAAAGCTGGGGCACTGATATTATACAGGCTGGTTTGGTTTTTAAAACATCAAACTTGCTGATGGTTAAATTAGTATGTATGTGTGTTTTTTATCACCAGAATAACAGTGCAGATGTGTGTTGGACAGAAAAAGGCTGTTTTTATCAAAAAGAGAATGTTTGCTTTGCTCTACTAGAATTTATCTTCGTAGGTATTCACTGAGATGTGAATTTCAGTTCTATCACATACTTTATCCACAATTTCATTTTTGTGATATTTCTTATTTTAAGACTTCTTTGACTTTCACCTTGATTTCTGCAATGTCTTTGTCCATTTTTCTGTCTTGATGAATATTGCTCAAATGATGAGGATGAATATTTTCTGTCTTCTGTGTTAGACTGATAATATTTGCTTTAATCCTTCTATTTCCTCTCTGTTTCTTTATTGATAATTTTAACATTCCTTGAAGGAATGTTTAAATTAATTCCTTCAAGGCCTTTGTCAGTTGTTTCCATGCCTACTTGGCTTCCTTGTCATCTGATCTTATCAGACTTCTTTTTTGTCCCATTCTTTCCCTAAAGTCTTTGCCTCTGTGGTTGTTTTGACTAGGATCCTCTCCTTTTGCTCCATGCTATGGTATTGTCTTCCCCTGACTGTATTGCTCCTCAAAACCACAGTTCTGATGCCTACAAGTCAGATACCTACTCTGGCCCAAGGAATAGACTGAAAGCATTAAGTCACTCTCATCAACTTTTTGTTGCAGTTTTTACTCCCTATCTATTTGAAGCTGAGGTTCTAGAGTATCTCTAGAAGGTTGTGAATATAAGATATAGCACATTTGGAGAGTTGTAGGCGCTAAGATGAAACAAAGGGTAAGGCTGTAGTGAAAATGTTGTGCTCCAGATTGTGCACGGGTTCAAGCGCATCACTTAGTCTGCATCAATTGAAATGAGTAATGGAAGGCTTTGGGAGTGACGTGTTTTACATATGGTTTTTCAGTGAATGGAAGAAACTGAATATAATAAAATTAGCCTCTGTGACAGCATCCCTGATCAAATTTTAGTAAATGCCCTGAAGCTTTGGGTAGTGCTGTGCTTCCTTAGTGTATTGTCACTGTAGCAGTGTCTCATTGTTCACTGATTTTGGTGCACCCTCTTGATGCTGATCATACAGAGAACCAAATAAATTAAACGTCCTACGTTAAGCCACAAACCTTGGTTTCCTGTTAGACCACTTGATCCCCTACTCCTTGGATATGTGGAATGTTTAAGCTTTAAATTTTGACCTTCCAAACATAACACTGGTCCATAAATTTCAGTTGTTTTAGAATTTGTCCAACATTGTAGTTCTGAGCTTTTTGTCAGAAATTCTTACCTATTCAATGGAATAATGGAATTTCTTTGGAAATCACTATGTATTTTTCAGGTGGATTTTCACATACCCTTCCTTCATGCTGTTAATTGAGTATGGGAGACTCCTTTTTAGGGCTGAGTGGGTTCTGTAAAACAGGCTGGTTATTGCTTTGCATAGTCTGGATTGTGCACAACAGCTGGTTGAAATAAAAAGTATTATAGGGCTTGCACATGTTCTTATGTGCTTGCAGAACTAAAAGAAAAGAAGTTTTCTTTGAATTGTCCTAATTAAGTGATTTTAAAAAATGGCAAATTAGCAAACTGGTGAATAAGTAAGTTGCAGTGGAACTGCAGTGCTATGAATTTGGTCATCTATATACAAACAGGAACCAAGGCACACATTAACATTACTTTGATGTGCTATTTAGTCTTTTTTATTCAAGTACCCAGCTAAGCAGAAAACTAAGAGCCTTTTAAGAACATTCTTTTAATTGAGGGAAGTGGGAGTGAATGTGAAATCAAGATTTTTCTTTTTTTTTTTTTTTTTTCTATAATGAGATAAACAAAGCCTTTAGTTTACCCACAGGTTTATTATCAGCCACATTTTATCAACCCCATACTCTGCTCTGACTCATTGCTCATTGTAAAGAGGAAGCCTTTGCAAAGGAACACCTGGCTAAATAGTTCTCTTCCTGCTACATCTTCAATATTGCTGTTTATCAAAGTAGACAGAAGCAGCTTAGCTTAACTAAATTCATGCCATCAGGAAGAGAGCTGGGAACTAAATTTCATTTCTGTTTAATCTGAAGTTGAGTCTCCTTTACTACTGGAAGTGGGAGTCTGTTATTTTAGTGAGAAGAGAATTCCTCTCTCTGAATCTGGAGGGAAGCTGGAATTAAGGCAGTACAATAGATGAAGCTACAATCCTGCCTGAGGCAGAATGGCAGATATTCTGAAATCAATAGTGTTGGAATGTAGCAAAGAATTAGTGAGAAAATTTATTAAACTATGAAATGATGATGATAAATTTTAAAAGGGACTGATAATGAAAGGGAAAGAAGGCAAAGCTTGGTCATGGCTTTTTGTAAAAAAAAAAAAAGAAATATTAGAATAGAATTGGCATAAGCAAAGGCAAAAATTATGTTAAAATTTAACTGTACTCTTAAAGGAATTCAGGTGATAGCTCTTTTAGCTGAAATTAGTTTTGATGTGAAGAAATTAAGTAGGAAGATGCTCAGCCTCATGTGTCTATTCATGTTTATGCAGGGCACTGGGTTTTATATTACTTAATAAGCATCAATTAGATTTTATGAGAATCTTGCAAGATTGACGAATGTCCTATATATCCCCTGAGATAATACATCAAAAAAAGGCATGTAAATGACTATTCAGCATCTGCATGGGTAATGCAAAGCAGATGAAAAACAAATGAAATAACCACTTTTAAGAGATGCTCTGAGGCCATTGGAGAAATTTTTAGATAAATAGTTGAAAATTAAAATGCTCTTTCACGATCTGTTCTCAAACTCCTACACTCAATGGTTTGTGTAAAAGTATGAGGAACCTCACAAAGGAAGGGTTATATTAGTGCACATGCTGTTTCTCAGTACAGTCCTTTGTAAAGGACTAGGTACTGCTTTACTTCTGTAGGCTTTCTGATGCTTTACAGCCTCCATTAATGTTGCTATCTGGGCTGTTGCAGAACTATAAATTTGAAGTGTCAGTAGAATGATCTCTCCTGAAAGTTTGAATGCTTAGCAGCGAAGGTATGGTTGGATTCTCTGCTGTCAATCCATTATGAAGGGCAAGTCTGTTCTTTCTGTGTCTAATAAAAGTAATTTAGCATAGGATGACAGAGCTTTCAGAATACATACTACAGTGAATTTTTTTCTGTCTCCCCCCCCCCTTCAAAAACCAATATTAATAATGGTTTTGGCATTTAAATTCACACTTTCTAAAATATTGACAGTGCATTATCACTGTAAGCTATTTGGTCCTATTATCTGACATTGCTGGATAGGTGGAACTCAATTGCATCCAAGTGCAAGAGTAAACAATTTATTGTCAGGTTGACAGAGAAATGTGACCTGATGTGGTCAGTCCCTGGGCAGCAGGGTGCGTGGGAGGATTTTGGCAGATGCCTAGGGCAGTTATCACCTTCCAAGGCCTGGGATTTTATGGCAGAACACACATGCAATCCCACTGAATTGGTACAGCATTTGATAGAGGCATGCTTTGCCTACCCCAATCAGATCCATCTGTTCCTTAGCACTGAGACTGCTGAGCCTTTTTCAGCTCCATCACAGCAGAGGAAGGAGGGCCTCTGCACTTGAGGATGCCATGGCTAAGGCAGTGACCCAAACCCTTTTACAATAATCACCCTGGTTGTCAAAAAGTGGTAGCACAAATTGACAGGTTCATAACATCATTTTGTGAGGGAGAAAGAAGAATCTGGTCAGGAAGCTGGTCTTTCAGCAAGGAAGCAAGAGAGTGAAGGGACAGAAGTTTCTCACTGTTTGCATCTATTTTAATTGGTAAGAATTATTTTGATTTGTCCCAAGTAGAGTCTCTTGCCTATAATGGTATCTTTTAAGCAACCTCTCTTTTGGTATTTTAACCTGTGAGATTTTTTTCTCCCTGTTTTCTAGCTTTGTTCTGTTCAGTAGGGTGTCTGGCAAGTGGCTGGGTGAGCATTGGGCTGCTGACCAAGCATGGTTATGTTACCTGTGTTACAGATGACAGAGTTTGCACTGCCAAAAGCATGATGTTATGTATTTCCTTTTCATTCAGTTCTGACATCACAAATAACGTAAGAGTATCACAAATACCACCTCACATGTGTGGCTAAGCAGACTGCCTGTCTCTTGCTCCCTGATGAGTCCCTGGTGCTAAAGGCTCATGCATTACTTATAAAATGACTGAGAATATTTTACTGTTGATGGAATATTCTTCATAAAGAAGATGACTATCAGAAGATATGACTATTCTTTTGACTAGCTGAAAGAAAGATGCTGTACTCCACTCTCCAATGCATTGTCTTCATTTGTCATGTGAGCTGCCCCATATTTATGAAAAATCAATGACAAATGCCCACATTCTCCCAAAGCAGCTGAAATGTTTTGCAGGGCCAATGTGTTTAACTCCATTAAGAAAAAATCTGCTGTATTTAGGTATTTAAGAGATTACAAAGAAATCAGTAAGAACTAACAATGTATTGTTTGTGGGGGAAAAAACCCTGCCCTGTGCTAGCACAGACTATCTAGGATAGTTTTGGGCTTTATAAAACATACAAAAATAGTAGATATGGTAGAGTGTTGCTCATGATGCTGTTTTATGCCAACTTGCTATGAATGGGAATGTGTTAAGAAAACTGGTAATAATCCAGCACTGCCAATTGTATATGATTGAACCCAAACCATTCATATTCCATGTGCTGTTTTGGAGAGGGCAGTCTGGATGGTAAAACTCGGTGGTTTGAAAGTCCAAAGTAAAGATGACAACACAACTGGCATGCTGAAAATAAAAAGGAAAATGAAAGTTATAATAAAGTCTTATTAAAAATTTAAGACCCAAATGTTTACTTTCCATGCATTTTGCTGCAGAAGGAGGACTGTTTTTTTCTTCCTGGTACTTCTATGACCAAAGTTGTTTAGAATTACTACTTTTAATATTTCTGTTGTCGTTGACACTCCAAGGTAATGGAAGATTGTGCTTGAAAAAGTGTTTTGATATAATCAGAGGTTTAGCTGGATTTGGATTCAAATTCCTGGATTAAAATTGAGGTAGTCTGTGAAATGCTGAAAAAAGTCATTATAATTTTTCAAATACTTTCAGAATCTAACTGAAGGAATTTAAGCAAAGTATTGTCAATTAAATAGTCCCACCTGGCAACATCAGACCATTTCTTGAACATTATAAAGGTTTGTAATGGGATCCACTGCTATCTTTTAAATCTGAAACCTCAGAACATGTCCCTAGAAAATTTTATACCTTATTAATGGTTCATTTAGTAGTTGCGGCCTATCACCTATTTACCAGGATAAGAATTTATAATCTGTGTGGATGACAACAGAATTACATAATGCAAGAAGACTGAGCAAGCATAATTTTGATTACCCTCTAACATACAATAATATCAATCCATGTTAAAATGTGATTGCATATTAAATGCTAATTAAATAGCAGTATATTTGAGCAGAACTGCATTTTGAGTCTTGATTAAAAAAAGCAATGCTCCCTTTTACAGAGACAAGAAAATACAAGAGAGATATGTACTTATTATGGCAAATGGGATTTATGTATTGCAGTAGGCAATTTTTTAAATATAGGGGTGTTCTTTTGTCTTTTCACTTCTTGCTTCTTATGAGATGTGAGTTAAACAAGGTTTAGTATGAAGTTAAATCTCTTTCATATGGACATCCAGAATTATTTTTAAAGACAGCTATTAACTCTTAGCTATTTCTGTGTATGCACTCAGTGCTTTAAATGAGGATGAAATGTATAGACGAAAGTGAGATACTGGTGGTTTTGTAAATATGACTCAGTTTTACTAAAAGCTGCCCTTTTTTTTGTAGTTTTTTGGTTTGCTTTTTTTTTTTTTTTATTTGTGGCTCAAAATGAGAATTTCTGCTTTATGCAATAAAAAATAGGCACAGAAGAGTAAATTCCAGCCCAGGTGTCTATGTTATTCCTGGTTCTTCACAGAAGAGACTAACACACAATTTTCAGTGTGGTGCTTACTGAAGTCAATCTCCTTTAGAGCAAACAGATCACCAACACGTGTGAGACTCTTCTAGCAGTCTATGTAAATTCCTGCCCACCCTTCCAGGAAACCTCCCATACTGACAGACATGAAATACTAGGCATCCAATAACTTGAAGACATAGGAAAAAGCTAAAACCATTCATCACAGTCTTCTGGGTGTTTTTTTCCTTATGATCTTTACAGTCTTCTGTCTTCACATGCCAATGTATCCAAAGACTTTTTGAAAGAATCATTTTTATAGGGATTTAAGGTTGTAGGCCATGCAGATGTGAAATGGTATGTTTAAACTGTACTTGAGTCTGCTTGCAGATGATCTGTGGTAAGAAATAATTAATAGAATATAATGTTTAGATTAAAAGCAGATTTTTGGGTATCTTTTGCTCTTGGACAACAGTAATATGTCAATCTGGTGTCTATACAGATGCTCGAAAGAAAAAAAAATATCCAGGCTGTTGTTCAGAAGAATAGATGTCATGGATTACAAAAAATAAATATGAGACTTTAACAAAACCAGAATACATATATAAGACTAAAGTAGAAGCAGTGTTGATTATTCAAATACTGATTTATAAGTTGATTTAATGAAGTAAATATTTAGTTTTCTGAAGTGATATGAAAGCTTGTTGGCTTCACAAACAGGACACAAAAACATGTTTTAAAGCAATATACACTGTTTAATGGTAGCCATTAATGTACATTTTTCATAAATGAGAGAAAGTAAAGGACTAGTGTTTTTTTGTTTCTGAAGATGTCATGCAATTGATTATCAAAGCAAAGGAATGCTGCTGTTTACTTGCTTAAGTCACTGGAATAGGATAGGAAACAAAAGCATACAACTAAGTGTCTTAAAATCATTACCAAATGTGATGCTTGAACTTTATGATGGTAAAACTTACGGGGGAAAAACCCCTCACATTTCTAGATTTCTTTAAAACTTCTGGGATTCTATGGCAATTTATGCTTCTTACTTAGCAAAGAAAAGCTAAGACTTGGTTCAGTGTTTTCAAATTTTCTTGGCATGGGTTCTGCAGGAAGAGTTAGCTAAGCTAGTAATGTTCAAGTGAATGCAAGAAAGGACCAACCTTGACAGAAATAATTTACCTTTAAGCTTTCTGCAAAGTTTTCCAACCCTGAAAATGTACAAAAGATTGAGATCTGCTTGTTGGCTATGAACTAATATAGATGTTAGATATTTGAATTATTAAGTAGGGCTGTGTGTGAATGGATTATTTATTAGGCAGTATATGTTTTATCATGCCTCTGCAGAAACCAGGAGCGGGATGGCTGCTGCTCACCTGGAAGATGATGTTGTACTTTTATATGAATGAATCCTATTGAATGATTTTATTTCAAGGGTCTTTGCATAATTTATGTAGGGCCAGACTTTTTCAGGCATGTCTCTGTGAGGCTGAGGTTCTTTATAAATGGCCAAGAATCAAAGCAAAGTTTGTTTTTCTCACAACAGTTCAAATAAGACCCTAATACTGTAACCTTTCAAATTTCTACAGTTTACTTCCAGTTCATTTTAGTGCTCAAATAGAAACAAAAATTAAAGAAGTTCTGGTAAGAACATGAACAAAAGTCACTCAAAATATAAAATCCCATAATTTTTTGTAAGGTTTATTTTTTTAATTTTAAGCAGCAAATGAATCACCTTTTTTTAAAGAGGAAAAACAGAAATAGAAGAATAATCTTACCTAGAATAATTATTATTTATAATATGACATATTATAATATATATTATATCCAATATACTATATTTTTATAATATATATAATTATTATTTAAGAATAATTATTTTCATGTTTCCTGACATGTCTTGGCACAAAGATAGATTTTCCTCTTGCAATATTGGAATATATATCATCAACCGTTAGTAACAGTTTCTGTCTTTGGATCACATTTGGAAAAATATTGATAATAGGGTTAAATTAAGGACTGAATATAATGAAAATTGTCTGAGCTGTGCCCATACAAACAACACTTATTTTGATTGGCACAAGCACACCAAGGGGAAAATAAATTATGTTGCAATTTAAACACCTTTCTCCTGCATCCTGGAAAGGAGGGAGTAAAAAGCTTTAGAGCTCCTGTGAATAATCAGTTGGCTGCACTTTCAATACAGAAACTTAGTGCTTGTTTAAACCTTTGGCTCATTGAGCAGAGAGGGTAAAATAAAAAGCAGGGTATGATGCTGTGGAGAAAGGCCATGTATTTTTATATACTGCCTGTTTTTCATTAATTTTTTTCTTCCTTTTACAAATGCCCTTAACCTAATGGCCTTTGCTGGAGAACCCTGGTACATATCCAAGGCTGGAAAATGTGCACAATGTTCAGCAGTCTGAGGAGCTGAACTCATCTGAAGGGAGGCTAGCCCTGAAGCATCTGTATGAACATGCACTGTGAAAATTTTAGGTGGTTCAAATGTGGTAATCTGGCAGCCAAATACATAATGTCTCAAAAGCAGAAATTAAAGTGGACTAAAGGCAATTGGCCCATGTTGATAGATTCTTAGTCTGTTGGTTTTCTGATGAATTTTTCAGCCAAGAAAAATCCTTTCAGTTTCTGAGGCATAGTAGTGCTTTAGGACCCAATGATATCAAGAACTTGTTTCACAAAGTAAAAGCTGACTCTTTCATGTTTCACTACTGCCTTTTCAGCACCACCAGTCTGTTCTGCTATCAGACTAAAGGACTATGGTCTAAAAGACTGGCCAGCTCTTGACCACATTTCACTCCAGTCTTTACTTACCTGCATCTTAGTTTAGTTATTTGTGTCTCAGAGAGGGAGAATCAAAAGAAGAATTTTGTTTCAAAGCCTTGCAAATTCACTGCTGCCTGATAAGTGACCTGGCACTTATTTTAACTGACTTTAAACCATATGCATTATTCACTATGAGCTATTTGTGGGTAAGCCTTGATACCTAGGGCTCATACAGTTATTTTCCATGCTGGTGATTTGGTTGTATTTATTCCTTCTGTGGGGAGTCAGTTTTAAGGTGTTTTTTTTCTCCTGGCCCTCTTTGAGGATAATACTGGAAGGACATAATGCAAATCAGAGCTAGAAGGAAAAATACATCACTGTTGTTTCGCTTAATAGAAATGGAGTGAACTATTTTTTTCTGCTTTGTAGAGTAAAACTTAATTCCTTAGTTTCGTTGCTAAGATGAGGCTTAAAGTCATCTCTTGCATGTCAACACGAGGATCAGGAAAGCTGCACAATAGGTCAGATTTATGCAATTCTGTATGCAGAAATAAGAATGTGAATGTGACTCCAGTTGTGATTTCTGCTTATTTCTCACAGCAAGGTAAATCATTATGAGTTGCCATTTATAATCTATACATTTTCTCTACTCTTCCTTTAGTGTATCTGAATATTCACTTTTAGCTGCTTCCTTATTGTTATCTATTACCTGCATTCTTCAATTCCTTGCATACTACATTTTGCTCCTTTCATCTTCATCCATCCTTTCTAGGTCTTTCTGCCCCATTTACCTGAGTCTGGACTTTCTTGAACCCTTCAGCACCTGCTATTCTGTGTAGTAAAAAGTCTCCAGTGCTGGTATAATTTCCTTTCTGTCAAGCCATGAAGAATTTTAGCATTTCCTTAATCAGAAATGGAGATAAGCAAAACTTGCTCTTGAAAAGCTTACTCATATAAAGGAGATTCTTGAGGAACAGGTTAATTTCATGGCTCTTCTGCATCATCTGTTTGTTTCTTTTGTATTAGGCAGATGAGCACCCTACACCTAAAGCCATAATTAAATAAACCTGCCAATTCAGGAACGATGTGTCCTCTTTTTGTTTGTGGATGTGCAACAAGCAGTCAAAGAAAAGAGGCCCTCCCCCTCAAAAGTAGCTATGTAGTTGTGTAAGACTGGTCCTTTTGTTGTTTTCAACTGTTCTTGATGTGGCTGTGCATTATTATTGCCATTAAAAAAATACAAGGTGCAGTATTTGTTATCATATCAACCATCGTTGCCTTTACAGAAATAATGTAGTTAACTTGAGTGTCATCTCATGTGCTATCCCTGGTGTTTTAAAACTAAGTTCTGAGGAGAGGCAACGGTATAAGGGAGAGTAACTAGGCCAGTGTTCTGACTTTGGAGATTGACAGTTGATCATTCTCAGATTTGCAAACTGAGTGCATGTGAAGACTCACTAGGAGGTAGCATAATGTAAGCAAACAAACCAAATGTTGAAGTCTATTGAAAGCCCCACTGCTAAGGCCAGTGCTCAGACTGGTTTCCAGTGGAACACCCAGAGTACAAAACTAGAGGTGTTAATCTGCCTGCATCTCAAAGGAATTTGAGAAATCTCAGAAGGGTTATTGCAAACCTTGAATGGCAGGTGGGGAGTCTGCAGCATTTACAAGACACTCTCCATTGTCTCTAAGTTTAATAAAAATAGAAGATGGTAGAGCACAATGTTTCTCGAGAGGTCTATGTCCAAGTATGACTGATTTCTTTTATCTGTTTGCCATTATGTTTATGGGAAAACTTCTTAGATGGGGAGACTTAATTCAAGTAATTGTGCAACCAGCTATTCCAGCAGGGTAACAATTGCAGTTGTAGAGAGATGTAGGCAGAATTAAGAAGGAGGAAAGATAAAAGGCTAAGAAAGGAGAAGAGGTAGCACTAAAATGCAAGAAAGAAAAGCATCCATTATAAGATGGCAAATAGAATGTGGAAGTGGGGGAGGATGAGTTATAAAAGTCTGTACCTAAGACAGAGATGAAAAGTGATAGAGTTTTGGTTACAGGCAATGATTATTTTTTTCTGATCTTGACTGAAATATGTTAAGATATATGAAAAAGCAGAATTGTGACTCCAGACTACAAAAGTGGTGGACCGCTAGCTCATCAGGCTTCCATACAAGAATGCTTTTGTTGGACTGAACCTCTCCAGTAAGATATCAGGGGCTGAATTCTGTTTTCATGCTGCTGTAAATCATGAATGACACTTTGGACTCTTAATGGAAGTGTGAAATATTCTTATATGAATACTGATTATTCTGATATGAAGATGTTACCTGTAAAAAGAGAAATATCATCTGCTCTAGGATTGTGTTTGTTGGTGATGAGCATCCAGTGCCTGTGATTCAAATTAGGATCTTCCACTTTTTCTTCTCTCCTCTGTGAAGCAATATATCCTAGAATGTTGTCTGGCTATTTTGTTTTCAAGGCAGGTGACCGACCTTTCTTGTAATTTTCATCCTGGGTATAGAAATTCCAGAAGCTGTTCTTGTTTAGATCTTCCTAAGCTATTGACTTTGAGAAAAACTGAGTGGTATCTGTGAGTTCCCAAAGTTAGTCTGGATATAAGAAAATGTCTTCTTTGTACTTTATATTTGTTGGCTTTTAATTGAATCAAGTCCTTCTAATGGAACAGGGAATATGAGTCCACCTGGATTAATTTTCGTCATTTATATTAGATATAGCATCATGTTTGTCATGTCATTTTCTAACTAAACACACTGTTTTTAAAATCCTGCATGCTACAAATGCTTTTGGGAAAGAACAGTATTTTAGGTCAGTGAAGTACCATACAAAGAGGAGTGACCTTGGCTCATAACTGACTTTTCTGATCACTACTGCAACTAGTGCAAATTATAATATTTAAAACTGAATAAAAATATTTTAGGAAAGAATGCACAGGAAAGACCAAACACCAAGCAGAAGAGGGAGATAAATTATGTGCTTACAAAAATGTTATTTTGATGTTGCATGAAGGTCATAAGCCCCACTGCTTCAGTGGAGGTGTTCATCATCAGCAGGAGCAGCTGTTCCTCAAGTCATGGAAAGAGATTGACAGGGAGCCTGGAGAAGAAAGTGTTTATTAGAGAGCTGTGGTTCTTTCAGACTGTATAGGCACACTGATAAAAGCTTCCGTTTCTCTGGCAGCTCCAGAAACAGATTCTGCAAGGTGATGGAGACCTATCTAAATTCTCCTTCCCCTAGCTTGAGGCAATGAAAGTGCTATCAAATCTAGTTCTTCATCTTTTAAAAATTGAAGCTTTCCTTAAGCCAGAGTCATTAGATTAGAGAAAACTGGATTTGTGATCCCCTTGTAATATTCAGAGTCCCTTGTAATCAATGATTTTGAGATTGCAGTTTCCACTGAAATGTGGCTGTTTCTTTTGCAAGTTGTTCTACCAGATTAAAATTTACTTTTCCTGTTAACCTCAAATCAATTTGAGTCCCTAGGCAAACAGACCTTCAATACCTGCTCCTTACCTCTCCAAATTCTCCAACTCTGCTCCTGGCAGCCTCTAAAATAAACTTCATGCATTGTTAATGTCTAAATCTGCAGCACAGTGAAAGCTGAAATAGTGGAGACAATCCAAGCATAAATTGAATTTAACATAAAAATAAGACATCAGCTGTTGTATTTTCTGTGTTATTACATGTTGTATGTAACTTAATATGAAGCTCTGTGATCCATTTAAATGAAACTGCCGGAAATTTTCATACTGAGAAGCAGAAGGAGCCTTACTGTGTAACTGAAGTCTCCCCTTGAGGTAGGGAGTGATTTGCATCCCTCTTGGAGTCAGGTCTACTGATCATTATGGAGTATATGGAGAGCTATATGATAGGGGCAGATGTACAGACAGAATAACAGCTGTGCAGTGCTCCAGATTATATGTATCTGTTTTCTTGGGTTTATTACATTCAAAGTCAATTTATGCTGCAGTGGATGGTAGCCAAGGAAAAGCAAACCTCAGGACTTTGGTCTTTGAAAGGTATGCATCTCCAGATGCTTTTCTCACTGATTTTCTTTCAAAGATCTGTACAAATTATCAATTTTATTATATTTTTGAAAGTTTAGTGCCTGAACTAAACATTCTGAAGGCAATGCTTATAATAACAGGAAAAAACTTTTAATGACTCTAATAGTTTATTTTCTTTTTTCAGCAGGAAGAATTTTATTCTTTGCCAACCCAAATATTTTTCTTAAATCCAGAGCAATCTTGTGTCAATTTCAAAACAAATATGGTATTTCAAAATAGAAAGTCAGAATAGTCAGCTCCTATTTTGAAAATGTAGAAACTAATTCTTCTAGAAAATGTCAAAATAAATTGTCATAGCATTTAACCCTCCATCATTTCCAAATTGGTGAATAATTTTGATCTCCCCACAAGTGTAATTTACAGCAGATGTATTATTCATCCATTTTTTTTTTAAGTTTCACTTATGCTTTTTAAATCCTGGCTGATAGTGACTCCACAGATCAAAACCTACCACTGTTTTCACTAGTCTGAGACTCCATCCTATTCTTATGGGTAATGATAATAATACAAGCCTCCAATTTTTTTCTCTGTGACCTATACAAATGCAGTGTAAGTTATGTATACCCAAGTCCTTAGGAGAGAGGGACAGTGCTACCTGCCTTCTTAGCATCATGGAATATGCTGCTCCTGATAACCATCATCTGGTTTTTTGCCTCCCCATAGAATGACTTAGCTTCAAAATCCTTATGTAATGTCAGCTTTCCTTTTACTGTTAAGGAAAGTATTGATATTTGGCAAAGCTATCTAGAGATGTCTTTGTCCAAAATACCAAAAGGGAGTGTTCTGTAATAGCATGAAGCAGTGCTGTGAAAATACAAATCTTTTGTCTGAGACTGGCCTTAGGAGATAGAGAATAAAGTATGCAGCTTAGCCACTGGCTTCTCTTATCAACACTCATAAAAATACAAGCATGAGAGTACAAAATGAACACTCCCATAATAGATCCCTAGAAAATAGCTGCAAACATGCATTGCAGCACAGAAACTCCATGATGTATGCAATGCTCTACCAGCAAAAGGGGGAGAGACCCAAAAGTGGAGCTTTTCCACTTTTTTTTCTTCTTCACGGTTCTCCTTTTAAAGGTTAGGATCTTCCTGCAGTACCAGAGCAAGGAGAGCAGTCATGCTGAGCTCTCTACACATGGCCAAGTTACCTCTAAAGGCACCTCTCTGTCCATCCATCCCCATCTCCCTGCTGCCTCACTCCATTGGCCACAGGGATAAGATAAATGCAAAGTCATGCAAGAGAAGTCCAGGAATTCCAGCATCACGTAAGGAGGTTAGAAAGCATGTATACAGAAAGAAACAGGTTTTTCATTAAATACTTCTGCTTTTCACGACAGAAAGCAATCCTGTGCTGGAACCATCCCCTTGGTCACTGAGATAGGAGGGAATTTTGTCAGTAAAGAGATAATAATCTCATTTCTCTTACCCTGGTTAGTAGAGAAAACTTACTGTTAAAAGTAAATGAGGGCTGTGGATCACCTACTGGTGTAGGGTTTTTTGTATCTGGGATCACTTAAGTCCTCTGGGATATGTAGTGGTCCCTCCCATGTAGGCTTCCCACTTTTTTCCTCACATTTTTTACTGAGATTGTATGGACAAGGGTAGGGATAACATTCTTGTTCTGCATAGATTTGCTTAAAAAAGGCAGCAAATATGAATTAGGCTCTGGTTTTAAATTACTATTCCAACAGTATGCACTTATAATTCAACATTTTATTCAGGACTATTAAATAGCAATTTACTAGTATAAAATGTAAGCAGTAAGATTCTATTACAGTTTAAGAAGTGGCACAGAATAACATATAGTAGGGTAGCAAAGAACGAGCAAAGCTTTTGTCAATAAATCTCTAGCTTGACTCTAATCATGCTAATTAAGATGACTTCAACACAGAAGGGAAGAAGATTCAGAAACAAGCTGAGACTTGCAGTCATAAAGGTCAAAGAAGCAGCTTGATTAAAAAGCCAATAGATGAATTTATATGCATTGTATAGAATAAAATGGTGTTAGATGTAATCATGGAGGAGAGCAATAGAATTTTGTAGCAGTGTTGAAGACACTGAAAACCAGCATTTTTTGTGCTTCTTTTACCTGCATTTGTGCCTTGCTCCTTGTCCAGGGAGTAATTTTGTTTCTGAATTCAGTGTAATTGAGACAAGTTTGTTCTAATAAATAGACCATCTATTTGTGATTTTTCAAGATAGAATATGTTTTTGGTTTAATCTTTATCTTTTGTCTTTATTTCATACAGCTGACAGATGTTATTTCCTTGTTGAAAGAGTCTGTTGTATCTTATTATTTATTTACTCATTTACTCACACTATGCTAAATTTAATGTTTTCTTTAAATTATTTCTTTTTTTTTTTTCTTTTTGTCTTATGCTCAAATAAATAATATTTAATTGAACCTCCACACTTTCTCTTATAATTTCTGGCACATACATGGTAGCCAAAAAAGTTCATGATGTTTTGAGGTGACAAAGACATGTTTGTATACCAAAATATTTGTTAACCAGCAGATAAATTTGTATCAATGGAATACCCAAAGTGAGAAAGAGCCATTTAGTAGGTGCTTCCTTGCCATTTCTCGAGACATATACTTCCTATTGTCTAGCCTTTCATGTCCCTTCACAAAATGAATTTAAGGTTGGTAAATATGTGTTTATATAATTTACATGCATTTCTTTGCTAGAAGTAGCATCCAGACTCTTTACTCATATGTAAAAAGAAGGTAGATTTGTGATGTTGAGGCATTTTTGTTCTGGGTAAGTTTCCATTCAGCTGTGAGACAGGACTTGTCTCTAGGGGCTAGAGTCACTAGGACGTGGAGCTATACTTGACAATCCCTGAAAGACAAGTTGAAGATGAGGTCCTTCAACTAAACTTGAAGAGTCTTTGTGGCTTCTCTTTTTAGGGAGAGAAAGGCCTGAAGTTGTCTCTGGTCTTTTTTGGTACTGTTGGTGTGCGGACTACTTGACCTCAGGGTGATGATTCAGCTATGGTTCACAGCTGGGGCCAGCAGTGCTGGAGGCTCTTTTGTTGTCACAGAATCCTAAGAGGGGAAATCTCTTGAGAGCTTGGTCTGTCTCTGGGTCCTTGGGCAACTGCTTTGATACATTTGGACTCCTTTTTGGTTTGTGGTTTCTGCTGAGTGGCACAAAACCTCTGATTTCTCTTATGTTGCAAACTAGATTTCTCCTGAAGCTTGACAGCCTCTAGAGATAGAACCTGTCACTGATGCAGTGTATTTTCTTCAATTAAAAATTTTGTACTTTTAAGTGTTAGGTATTTTATACTAAAAATTAAGAAATTTTCTCCTAAAAATTTGTTTTTAATGTTTCTCAAAGGGAATGAATGTCAGAAGGAATTTTTGGGCTATTTTAGAGAGAAAAAAGAACCCAGGTTTATGATTGGGTTTTTATCTATATTGAAGTTAAGGACTGTATCATATTTGCAATAATAGAACAGCAATTTGGCTTTACATCCACAATCAGTTTGGTATAAATACATATATCAAATTAAGCAGAAAAGAGTCCTAATTTTCAATTTAAAATAAGACTAATTTCCTGAATCTATTATTTGTATTGCAAAATTAGATTATGTACTTTTAATTTATACCAATGCTCAGACTAGGCATACTTAATGCAATTGATACAGCTGGTTGAAAGGAGGATATATTTTAAACCAAAGACAGATGTGAATCAGTGATTTTCTTTCATAGGAGTATGTAATTAAGTAATCTTCCACTCTGACATACAGGAGAAAGGGAACCTTGGCTGCAACATGTAAATAGCAGCCCTGTGTTTTGAGGAAGAAAGGGTGATATTTTCAACAAAGACAGCATGTTATCATTGTCATCATCTCTCTGCAGCTAACAGCACCTGTTTCTGAAGGGTCCCTCAGTGGTACAAATTTTGCCATTTCACTGAATTTTCTTTTGTTTTCCTTTTTTAATAGAAAAATTCTCTTAATGGTCAATTGTATATTCCAGGCTGACATTTGTATTAAATCTGCTAATGCCATTTTAAGCATCAGTGGCTGAGGTGTCAGGTAGTGTCTTTCCAGGTTCCACGTCTCACAAGCAAGTTCTCCTGTCGCTGTTTTGGGTTTCTCTGCAGGATACAATGCACGGTCCCCTTTGCACTGCTAGAGCCAAAAGATATATTTGGTGGGTACATATGGCTGGCTTACAAATACTTCTGAATAATTCTCTTCTACCTTGAGAAGAGAAGCCAGCACTTCTCCTTCCTTCTTTTGCCATTAATCAGTGTCACACTGCTCTGGATCTTAGTGGTGCAGGAGAGCTTTCTGAACTACTCAGCATCCCTAGGGACAAATCTTTTCTCTAGGTTCTCATCTCAGGACTTCTCATCTACTAAATTTCCTTTCTTCCATCTTCTTCCTTCTTGACCTCTCACCAGACACCTTCTGTATTTTTTGTAATTTAAAGTGAACAAGAAAATCTTGCTAAGCACTTTCTTGATTACCAAATGATATGCTCCACAGTTATATCAAAATTAAAAACTCTCTTCATCAACACATTACAATTGATATTTGATACAAGATCCTTATTAGTTGATTAGTTAATATTGCTATGAGGCTAGACTTAGGTTCATGTATTATGAAGTTATTCAATCCAAAAATATTCAAGCAATGCCTTCCTTTCCCACTGGGTACATGTTAATTTATAAGGTGAATTAACACTTATTTTCTTGTTCTTTTTCCTATGTGCCAAGAAGAGGAGCAGAGAGAAAATCAGAGAGCATATGCTAATTAACATGTTCTAATAACAGAGTGAGCCTATCAGAGCCTCAAACACTGAGGTTTGCATAACTATTAGTTTCTTTTGCATCTGCAATTATTCTGCATCAGTTGTTCTCTAGCTCTCCGTTTTCACCAGACCATCAGGAAGAAGCAGGACCTGATGCAAGGCTTGCTGAGCCTAGAGAATCTGTTTGGAGTCTCAGTGTATGCAGTGAGTGTGGGATTGCAATGCTGTGCTGGAGATACAAACACAGATTCATCATAGTAGGTTATGATGAAGTAATGATTACTTACCATACTTTGCTGACCAAATTTCAGGAACAGCTGGTGGCAATGATCAGACCTGGCTAAATGCACGTTAGATTCATAAAGAAAATATATTTATGCCTTGCAGTCTGGCTAGTATTTTGTTTATGGCAGGGTGGAGCATTTAGATAGAGGACAGCACATGCAATCAAATGACTTTTGATTAACCTTTTAATATATCAGAATACATATTCTTTAGAGACTGTTTTCTGAGTTATGTTCACACTCTGTGGCTTTTACTTGCTTAAAAGTTTAAAAGTCTGTGGCAACCATGGTTTCTCTTTTTCCAGATCAGACTGAGAACTGAGCCAAACTATCTGAATCCTGAATTTTGAGTTTGTGGTCAGCTGCTGCTGAATTAATACTGAGTGTTTTTGAATTGCTGCTTGACATTTCTAATACAGCTGACTTTTGGAAGATCTAGAGTCAAATAAGACTGGTCACCAAAATCCATTAAGTAGGAGTTACTAAGAGAACAGAAACAAGTGTTATATTTCATCCTTATTCCCATTAGCACAAATATCTGTTCTTTGCTTTTTCCAGCATGCTTTGAAACAAAAATGTTCAATGACTCTAGTTGTATCAGGCCATGGGCTACATTATTGGCCTATTTTCAACTCAGAGTTGTACAGACTGTGTTGCTACTTCTCTTTGACTAATTTTTCTGAGTGCAAACTGGGGAGTGTATGTTGTTTTCAGCTTGAAGAACGGAAATCGCAATCTTTATCTGAAGCTTGATAGCAGGAAAATGCTGGTTTATCACTATTATTTCTACTTTGTTGCCCTGAACAGATGACCCCTGCAAATATCTGGTCTTTTTCTAGTCTGTGAAATGGGCATTGCAATGCTTTCTTGTCTGTTTCTCCGCAGGATGGTTTTGAGAATTAATGTGTTGATGCTCTGCTGTTGTTCTACAGATAAGACCTATGTATCCAGGTATTATCTAGGAATACTGATTGTGACTGTATATTTCCCTCAGTTGTCCTGAGGTAAAAATATGCTCCAAGTCAAATGGTACTCTGGTTACATAAGGAAGATCGCAAGGGACGAATGTGTGCTATCTAACTGGAATATATTGCTACTTTTAAAAATTATTTTTCGGGGAAAAAAGGGACTTTATTTTCCATATAACATACTAGAGGGAAAACAGCAGAAATCTACAACCTTTACAGGCTGAACAGATCTAGTGCAACACCCAAAAATACAACACTCCAAATGAACAAGGACAACTGTCTTTGTCTCCTGAACAGTGGTACCAAACGATATGCCAGCTAGATTTGTATTCCAATGGCACTGCTTTTTTAATGAGAAACTGGATTCTCATCTGTAAACAATAACAGGCACTCATTGGTATGATGTAATTTTTAAGTTGTATGGCTGGACCTAAATACTGGTAGAAGTCTTCACATCTCATTACTTGTTCTATAAACGATCCAGTTCTTCTGGATATTGATTTTTTTAAAAAGAAGTTATTTAAAAACACTGAGACGACTGTCTCTAACATAAATATTTAAGTGTCTCTCAGCCCTTATATGGGCTTTTTGGTTAGTTTGTTTTAATTAAAAACTCCCTCTCCTCAAAGGAAAAACGTGTGGCTTTGAAGAAATAAGTATAGATGTAGAACTTGGTTCTGAATTGAAGCATCTGGTATTGGCAAGAATTGAACCATCGGTCAATAATAAGAAATACCATGTAAAAAAATTCTAATAAAGGCTTCAGTTCTGGGTAATGGTGAGAGATGCAAAAAGAAAATATGTCTATCATCCAGTCGTCTTTAAATATTACTACTACTAATAATGTTAATAGGAGTTGGCTGTGTCCTGGGGTAGCTTAGGAATCTGGGCCATTTCATTAGCAAGAATGATTTAATTTCTAAGCTTGCTGAAGTTCTTATTTCACAGTCTCGCTGGAATGCTTTTAAACTTAACACAGAATTCCCTTGCAGAAGGGAAAAAAATGAGGGGGGGGAAAAGAAAAACTTCTGAGTGCACTCTTGAATTATGTAATATAACTTTTACTTTATGGACAATCACACTTTCTACTGGCAAGGCTAAATCTGGAAGAGCTGAACATCTGAATTCATGGTTATTAAAATTTTAGTTCTGAAAATGAATATGAAAGGGAAGGAACCTGGTCAAAATTCACTTTCCCTTACCCTGGCCTCTACATGGAAACAAAAGTATAAAAAAGAATAGGTATTAAGACTCTTGGCCAATTTCAAGCAGATTTGGCAGACAAGTGAAATTCTTCAGAACTAAAGTTTGTATCAGTCTTACCACAAATGACACTTGTGCAGAGGAGAAACCTGCCCAAGCAGTGTTCTTTGGCTTCACAAGAGCTAAAGTTACTTCTTCTGCTTCTTGGCCAGGCAGTAAGCACGGATGGGGCCAGAGGGACTCCTGCTGAGTCTGAGGTCAAAGAAAGGAAGCATCAAGTTGAGGGTCTGTGGTTATTCACTGGGGGTCTGTGTAGAAATGCAGAACCAACTAGATTGTGAATCAGTGCTTTGTTAGTTGTGGTGCTTCTGGAATTCATTTGTTACTGAAACAAATTGGTATAAATGACTTTGTGCTGAATATCCATTAGGAAAAATATTCATTACAGTGATCTGAAAAATATAGTGAGTTCTGGTGCAAGGAGGATGTAAGAAAAGATAAAAGTGATATTGTCCTTTAATGTTAGACAAGTAGCATTTCACATGGAATTTACTATTCCTTCAGCTTTTCAGCTTTGTATTTGCACTCAAACAAATAAACACCGTTGAAAACACTTTTAACTCACATAAAAAGTTAGCTATTTCTTTCTTTTTTACAGTTACTATTTAAAGACCTTAGTAAGACCTCTGAAATCTGAAGAAGATTGGTTATACAGACTAGATATACAGACTGATACAAGGTGAAGTCAAATACAGTAATTATCTTGGCCAAAGTAAATTTGGTTCAAAATAAAAAAAAATATGACCTTTGTTGGCTGCTCAGAAATTGTATCCACATGCTATGGTATATAAAAAAATTAAAACGTGATTTAAGAAACGAGGTCTTGTATCAGAGAATTTTAGTTAAGCTTTTGGGATGAATTGCAGAGTTTAGTGCCAAGTGAATCTACCAGAAATCTGGTGGAACACATACATGCATGCACACATTCTGCTATACTGAGCCTCTACAGGAATTGAAATTAAATTCCTTTGAGCTAATGAATTCTGAAAGTGATGAAATGGCTGTTGTTGATTTGTTTGTTTTCTCTGAAGATGCACTGCCTTCACACACTGTGTTATCTTGCCAACAAAATACATATTTTGCCAGTTTTCTTGGAGTGTTTCCATTAGCAGAGTAACCTATGAAGCAAATTCATATTGCCTGTTTGATCTAATATGCTTTGGTAACTTGTCTGCGAAGACATCTTCACATTGCACGAGTACAAGCTGGAGAGGGCATAGTGTGATGTGTGATTAGCATGAAGTTAATTTTTATGGCCCTAATAATACAAATGTAAAAAGTAAAAGTAGTTTCCAGTAAAATAACCCAATGCATGGGTGTTTAGCTGCTTCAGTAAATGGTGTAGTTGACAATTCTGTGATTCTTTTTAACCAGAAGACATGATAGAAGCACCTCACAGATTTAAGTGTCTAGCCATTCTATCGGCAGAGCTCAGACGCTGTATTTGGTATTTTATATTTCCAATTGTTCTCATGTATCAACAAGAAAAGATAGGGACTTGTGTAGTACCAGCCTTTTGGAAAATTCTTAAAAATGGGACAGTACAGTTCCAGCCAAGCAGGGTGATGGATGTCCTCTGCTCAGGACTGATGGGTGCTGTGGGCTAAGACCAACATGTAGAGCACATCGGAGATGTGCCTTTTAATTTTGTGTGGTGAAAATGAGCCCAACTTCCTAGCATCTGTCAGCATGTGCTCTTGGTACAGCTATAAGCAATAAAATGCTCAATGCTCTTCAATGTCAGAGGCCTAAACGATGCCTTGATGACATTTTTGACATCTTGTTGTTCAGCATGTTTAAGACAGAATGACTAAGCCAGATAGATGAATGGAGCCTGCAGATTACTGCCCTATGTATAATTTATCTCAGAACATCTAGATGAGCCTCTTGCTTTATTATATAGAAAGGATTTTGCATGTCAGGCTATAACAGATACTATTTTAGGTAAGGCTGATTTTCATTAATACCATTCTTGTTTGATACTTGAAATTATATATTTGCACTTATAAGGTATCAGTGTTTTTGTTGTATCTGATATGTTGTTACTTTAATGTCAGAATCCCCCGCAGTGAAATTTCAGAAACTGTGCCAGACAGAGGAGCTGAAAAAGATATAAATTCTGATCACAAATATGAGCAACTTAAATTATGTGGGACAGAAAACTGCCTTACTGCTTTTAAGGGAGTGGTGTTTATTTATAATAATTTTTGGAAGAATTTTTGCAAATCTACTTGACTTAGTAAATATATACCAAAGCGAATCTGAGAATCTGCCTTTAAAACTAGTCAAATAACAGAGGCTTCAAAATGTATTTTTCAACGGGAATATACAATATATCCCACACTATCAATTCTGTCTTTGAACTATGAATGTCTTGTTGCCATACCAACAGTTTGGTTGGAAGCTGAAACCTGCTAGACGTGTCTGTCTTGGATGTGAAGGTCTTTTCTTTTCAATAATTTTGGCTTCCTATTCACTTTTAATAAGATCAACTCTTGTGAAATCCTGTATTATGAAGGGCAACACCACAATGTGAAAATGAACTGATTCTTTCATGTGATGTGAATAAAGTAATGAACAACATAATATCATGAGTTAGGGGTTTTGAAGTGGACACTTCCTATTCTTTTTTATTTTTTTTTAACACTGACCTCCCCTGTTTTCAAACAGAAAGCTTTCATGAAAGTTATTTTATGTTATTCTTTCCTGATGACCTGTGGGTTTCCTTTCTATGAGGACTGCATCTTCCCTAAATCTCCTGCAGTAATTCAGTCTGAAAAGGGAAAGATGCTTCTTTGCTTAGCAACCTGGTGGATATACAAATCTCAGCTTCCTTTTTTGGTTCCCATGACACCTATGCAACATCCATAAATATTTTAATCACAGACCTAGCATAGTGTGGGCTTGCTTTAAAATTTTATAAGTAAACAATGAAAATAGATATGGATGTAGATGGGAGGTAGTTAAAACAGCAGGAAGGAAGTACTCATATATGGAAGAAATCACAAGATGGTGTCGATGTGTAGCGATCAAGATAAGAAAAACTTTGCATGAAAAATGTTGCCTGTCACACTATAGAATCACAAAATCACAGACTCAGCTGAGTCAGAAGGGACCCACAAGGATCACTGAGTCCAATTTCTGGGCCTGCACAGCACCATCCCAATGAAATCTTATACATCATTCAAGTGGCAGTGAAATGAGCTGGTCTGCACTTGTCACGACTCTATGGGACCAAATAGAAGACTAGAAGTGCAAGTTGTCTATGAGACTTCTGAAGCCAAGGTTTAAAATCCTTTTTCAGGTTTTTCCTTTGGGATTTGGTCTGTTGTATTTTTCAGCTAAGCAAGTGAGTCAAAGGACTAGGGAAACACTGGGATCTGCTTGAAAAACATGTGCATCTTGTTACTCTGAAGTATGATATAGTTAACTAGACATACAAATACATCCCTGTGTGTATCAGTATGTAGGCGACTTACATAATTTCCTGGATCTTACATGGATGCATAATTCAGCCACAATAAACTTAACTTCAAGCATGTTACTGTCAGCTTTATCTTACATATGGTGCTCAGAGGTAGATTCCAGATGCACTTTTGCTGTAGAAATCTGTCACTGATTTTTTTTTCTGTCCTAGAAACCACCAGCTAAGTTTATTTTTGTCTCTTCAAACGACATATGTAACCTTGTAGCCCAGTAAATTTGAGGACATTTTTGCTGGTAATAGGCCACAGATTTTCCCTTAGGCTCTATTTTGGTCTTCCTGGAGATTTGTTTTAGCTTGCAGCACTACTTATCTAATGACCAGGTGACTATCACCTACTTTTTTTTAGTGTTTGTTTAGCTTGCTACAATTGTGTGGTTGTGATGATTGATTATAACACAATAAATAGTGTTAATTGTGTGTGGAATGAATTACCTGTAAGGCTACAATGAACTGCAGTGCAGAGAAGTGAAGGCACAGGGTGACAGACACAGATCTTAAATGTACAGGCATAGACTTATACTGCAGACTCTGGGCTGTAAGCAGCTCTCCAGTGACCAGCAAAGTTTGTCATACCAGAAACAGATCTACCAAAAGTAGTTAGAATAAAAAACAAACAAACGAGGAAAAAAAAAGGCAAATTGACTTGTTCTGTGGTGTAGATGAACAATGAAGAAAAAACAGTCTGTAGAATATGTTATCAAACCTAAAAATTACTCTAAGTGAGGAGGAGGGAGCCATCCATATTGCTATCCTCTTGGAAAAAATTCTCTGGATACAGCAGGTTCCTCTTCATTTCTCCTCTCCCCTGCACCCCTTCATTTCCCTCCCTCTGCCCCCCACCAAGCTTTTGACCTAAAGAAGGCCAACAAAACATCAAAAACATGAAAGTTTGGATATATAAAATTTGAACTGTGTATATAATTATATGTATGCAATACATCATACTACATTTTATACCATATTATATGTGTAATAAAATTTTAGTACTTTTGCAACTTGGTTAAAAAAAAAAAAAGGATCAGGTTGTTAAGACTAATTAAGCTCCCAATAAATTCTTGGGTTTGCATATAAGGTGTGTTCCTTTTGCCCATAACAAAATTTTTAGTGTAAGTGGTGAGAATTACCATGTGTAACTTGCAAACAGCAAATGGGCAACACCCATATAGAGAACATGGTATAACTGATGGCATCTTCTGTACTGGAACCCTCTCAACCCTTTATAAAAAGGAAAATCTAAGTGACTCAAAGGCTGATTGCATTTGGATGGGATCTGAATCACTGTGGTTGAGTTCTCTATGGACACAGGTGATCTCATGCACAATTCACTGCTAGTTAAGTAACCTCTGTTATAAATAAATCACCTGCACAACCCAGTATAAATAAAAGATTTCAGCATTAAATAAATAATGTGAACAAATAAAAAATAAAGACTGACATTTATATGACTTTAATTAAACTGGAGTGGAAATAGGTTTTTCAAGAGATTTTTTAAAGGAGAATGAATTATTTTTCACTGTGAACTATAAACCATTCAGTGCTATTCATTTTGGGAGATAGCATTGCTTAAATGCCATAATAAATGCATGGTTGCACAGAGATGGTACCACTGCAATTACGTGTGAGTTGGCATTTTCTCTAAATTCTCCTTTGGTAGTCACTATGGATTTAAAAAAATGTTTTCATTTGACAAAATTTATCACTTTCGGTGTCTAACAAAAACTGCTTATATTGTTAATTTTCATCATAAGAGTGCTTGTTAGACTATTAGCCAACAGGTTTTACTTGTATTAATGTAAAAAAGAAAGGAAAATTAAATTACAGAGTCTGTCTCTTACTCATCTAGCTGAACTCTCATTGCTGAAGTTGGCAGGATGACTTCAGTGAAAACATTCATGTAATTGCTCACCAGTGCAAGAACATATCATTAACAGAATATAGGACAATTTTATTTGCATTTATTTGAATAAAAATTCATAAATACTTCTTAACATTGGAAATAATTACCTGATTCACTTTGCAGAATGGTTTAAAACTTAATGATTTATTAAGGACTAGTACACACGCATGCAAATAATACAATATTTTTGTTTGTTTGTTTGGAAATGAAGATAAGTTTCTTTCTAGTAACTCAGTGGTTAAAAATATGCAATGCTGTTTGTTCAGTCTCAAAGTGGAGTGGCTAAACCTGGTACTACAAAAGGAAATGTAGTCTTTCAACACTGTTGAACTAAAAACAGACAGTGCAGATGTGCTAGATTGGTTATTTGTAATTAATGAATATTTCCTGTGGGTTTTGGATCCATTTCTGATAAAAAGACATAAAAGCACAGATGAAAATCAGTGTCTGCTTTGGAACTCTGTTTCTTCTTCAAAAACGAAAAATTCACTTGGAAAATCTGCTTAGTATTTGTTCTAGGAAAAAGTGAATTTGAATATTGTTATGGTAAAGTTTAAAATTCATTGTGCTTGGTTTTCCACTGTTGCTTCTTTTTAAACTGAATTAAGCTGTGGAAGCACATGAAATTTAACAAGGGCAAGTCCCTGATTCTTCACCTGGGATGGGGCAGCCCTGGCTGTGTGTATACACCAGGGAATGAGAGGCTGGAGAGCAGCACCTCAGAAGGGATCCTGGGGCTCCTGGTCTATGGCAAGTTGAATATGGGGCAGCTCTGCCCTGGCAGCCAGGAGGGCCAAACTTGTCCTGGGGGCATCAGGCACAGCATGGCCAGCTGGGCAAGGGAGGGGATTGTCCTGATCTGCACTTGGAGTGGCCTCACCTTGAGTGCTGGGGGCAGTTTTGGGTGTCACAACATAAAACAGACATTAAGCTATTAGAAAGTGTCCAAAGGAGGGCAGGGAGGATGGTGAAGGTTTGGAGATGAAGCCATATGAGGAGCTGCTGAGGTACTTGGTCTGTTCAGCCTGGAGGATACTGAGGGGAGAGCTCAGTGCAGTTACAGCTTCCTTGTGAGGGGAAGAGGAGGGGCAGACACTGATCTCTGGTTAGATCACAAAAGGTGAACCTTTTGTGCCAAGGAAATGGCCTGAAGCTGTCAGGGGAGGTTTAGGTTGGATATCAGGAAAAGGATTTTAACCCAGTGGGCTCTTGGGCTCTGGAACAGGCTCTCCAGGGAAGTGGTCACAACACCAAGCCTGACAGAGTTCAAGAAGCATTTGGACAGCGTACTTCAATACAGGCTGTGATTCTTGAGGTGTCTTGTATAGGACCAGGAGTTGGACTTGATGATCCTGATGGGTCCCTTACACCTCACCATATTCTATGATCCTATGGTCCTATGAATATGCTGGACATTGAACTAAGCTGGTCAGTGCTGTTAGAGAGGGGTGTAAGGATGGGAAGTCTCTCCAGTAATTCATTTATCACATTACAAAAGTTTCGTTAATAGCATAGCTGAGTTAGATACTTTGCTAAGTAAAGCCACCCCTGAGAAAAGGTTCATGCCTTTGTAGGAGACCATAACAGCATCCTTTTATCTTCTTTTCTGCATGAGCCTGGAGCTTCATATACTCAAAGTCAGGTTTTGGGTTTCCAGATGAAAGCATAGTGCATTATATGGAAGAGAGGAATAGCACAGAAACACAGCACCCGTTTTTGCTCCTACTGCCTTTACAACTGTCGCCTTTACTGTGTTTTTCTAATACGTAATGATTATACTCTGTTTTTCAGATACATGCTTGAGATTTATCAACAAATTAAGACATGTAAACTGAAATGTCTCAGGTGTCCAAGTGTATCATATGAGTGAGATCTCACTACAGTTATTGCAGAGCAAGTCAAGACAGCCCTCAAACCAGTCCAGTCCCCTAAAACAGACACATGCTACCTGAAGCACCATCTAGTCTCTGTTGCTTGTATTTGATAAATTTTCTTTAAAATTGCAACTTTGGCACCTAACTCGCTTATAGGCTTGTAAGTAAACATGCCTCCATGTCCACACACAAATTAAGGTTTCATGCTGTGAGACTGAATCACAACCAGCGTATCTCTTTTCTGACGGTGTAGCATCTTGTACAATGAGTGAAATATAGGCTGCATTGATTTGAGTAAAGTGTTTCTGGAAGATTTTTTTGAGACTCACAGTGGTGAAAGGACACTTTTAGACCTTCTATGAAAGCATGGAGTCTTAGTTTCTCCTTTCAAAACAACTTTAAAATAACCATTTCCTATGAAATACCAAACCAAAAACCATACAAATAATTTTGTACAGCATAATTTTCCTTGAAAGATAACTTTTGTGATTCTAAATTTCAAACCTATTTAGTCAAAACCAAATTCTGAAATCTGTATGATTGCCTTCTTTCACAACTGTGATGAAAATTTCTACACCAAACCATGAAAATATAAAATGTGATTTCACTTATGATCATATTTTGGAAGGGGTTGACTCAGGTCTTGTAGTATCTTTGAGTCTTCTCTCCCGAACTGCAAATACCAAATGTTGCACACTCAGAAAATGTGTCATGCTTAGATTTAACCCCAGAGTTTAACCCCAGAGAATATGTTATGTGAGTTTCACAGAAATGCAGGGTCTAGTGCCAACTGAACTCCACAAAGATCTCTTAAGTATTTTCACTTTCATGTGAGATTCAATCAGGAGTTTATCTGCTCGCTTGGGCTTTTGTAAGCAAAAAAGTATGGAAAGTACTTTTGGAAAGTTTGCATGTAGCTGATAGCATCTAAAGGTACCTGTGATAGAGAGGTATAAACACCACAACTTGCATGTGCTTTTTTAATCAGGATGTGAGGATACCCACGCAGTCTACTTCAGAGTATGTCCTTCCCTAGCTGCCATCATGATCTGTTTAATATGGGTTGAACTGCAGGAAAAATTGATCATTTAGTAGTGATGTTACTAAATTCACTCTTAGGACATAGATGACCTTTGATACTTCTGTTTTCCATTAGGTACATGGTGATAAGATCTTATACTTTGGCTGACAAGTCATATATCAAAACTAGAAACAGCAAATCTCTACAGCTTTTCTGTTGCCTGGCCTGTAGAAAGCCCAGTTGTGTTTCTATAGCAACTGCAATGGGACAGCAATGATGTCATCACCCAGCAAACAGTTACAATGCACATTACCTTATTGTAAATACTGGGTAAAGATAAACATTGAGTCTTCTAATTGCTAGTATGAATAATTTTGCCACCTTCTTTAACAATTTGCTAAAAAGAAGAAAAGAACTCCTACCTGGCTGATCAAAACAGGAACCATACTTAATAATTTGAAAGAGAGGGAAGGAATAAAGAAAAGTCTTTGTTGCCAAACTCTGTTCTTTCCAAGCATGTAAAATGTAGAAAATGACTGAAAATATTTTTTTTTGTGTTTGTAGTCAACTTTTAAAACTTTGTGATATTAGATGTGAACTTTGGGAAATACTGGCATGTCTTTTGCTGAAAATAATTAATCAAACTGAGTCATTGGCATACCTGTATCTGTCTGACACTGTAGCATGGAACTCCTGAATGATATACAAGCCAAACACAGTAAAGTAAATTAACAATAGTTACTTTGCTGGCTGGGCTTGAAAGAAAGCACTTGGTGCATCTCTAAATTTTGGAAGGAACTATAATTTTAATCCAAAAGTCAATGGACAAGTAAAATGAGTCAATCAAAATGTCAATCAAAGTTTATGACGCTTTATTAATTTATCATTAAGTTGATTGACTATTTTGCTGCTGAATTTGTATAGAAGAGCTGAGTAATACTTCTGGTAGAAATTCTACCTTCTCTCCTAAAGTCATGGGTTTCACTGTTTTAGCTTGCTGTCTGATATGGCTTCCACTGGACTGGATATCTGCAGGCTTTCATTTTCAAGCAGAGACTAAGACAAACTTTCATTCCTTCTGGTAAGAGTTGCTCACTGCTGTATGCCTACACTTCTGGATCTGAAAAATTAGTATCTTTTTCTCAGATCTTTCCATAAATCTATTATGAAAAATCTTGGTGTTTACAATCAAAGTCTGTTTGACCCTTCCAGATCCACCCTTTATTTGTACATTCATATCTAGAAAATTAAGTTGCTAATTAATCAGTGATACTCTTAGCTTTCTTGGTAATTGTAAGTGTTGTTTGGCCCCTATTTGGACAGATTTTCTGTCCCTGTTGTTCAAAAAATTCTGTTTTCCTTCATGGTGGGAAGAGGTATGAGTTCTTCAGTGGTGTTTTTGTATTTCTGTTGAGTCTCCCAAAGAAGGAGATTTGAACACCTCTGATGCCAGGTGGTACACAGACATTCTTCAGTATATCTGCCCTCCTTCCTTGCTTCCATTTTTGGCCTTGACTTCCTGATACTGCCTTTTCTGCCTTTGGTCTCTGCTTTGCACTTGCTTCATTTCCACTCGTCTTTTCTTCTGTTCTAATCCTGGGTCTAAATCAGCAGTTTCCTCCAGCCTGGCTTTTCAGTATCCTTCTCTAGTCTTGCCTTGGTTCTCCAGCTGCCTCGTCTAGTTCTGCCTTGGTTTATTTCTCTTAATACTGAATGCAGGAGCTAATGCCCTCTATACCTTGCCATTATGATTTAGAACTTTTTTATTATTATCTCAGCATTCCCATTACTGCATAAGTCTGAGGGAAAAGATACAAGCAGGAATGGAAAAGTGCAAATATAATGAGATATATAAAGGACATATTTTAAAAAACCCAGCCATTATGTAACAGTTACCTAGACGAAAGGGGATGACACACAGAGAAGATGTTCTGTAAAATTACAGAGATATCTGCAAAATCAGTTTGTTTATCTAACTCACAGCATAAGGGAGAGAGATGCCTTATTTTCTGTATCCCGAGAATGCTGTGATTTGACCTGTGCAATTGCCAAGCCAAGGGCTTTTGTGAAAACAGAACTGCATGAAAAAGTTAAGCAGTGGGTGGATCAAGACTTCAGCTTTGTGAGCAGATGTGAAGTGAATCCTTAGGAATGGTGTGTGAGTAGAAAAATAAAGGTGAGGGTTGAAAATAAACATAGACTGGGACTAGGGCAGCAAAGAAATGTTGAAATTCTAAGCACCTTTTGTTATGAAAATCTAAATTATAACATCATTTTGAACTCTCAAAGTCCCAAGAACTGCTGCAATACAGCATGCCCCTGACCAAACCACAGAATAAAATGTAATCATAGAATCATAAAATGGTTTGGGCTGGAAGGGAACACTAAAGATTAGCTCATCCAGTCTCTCCTGCTACCTCCTCCCAATACCTTCCACTAGACCAGGCTGCTTAAATGCCATTTCATCCCTTACAAAACATTTAATGCCTTCTACTTTCTTCCACATAGTTTTTGTTTGAAACTGGGTGTTTTCCCCTGATAAAATGCAGTGCAGCTGCTCTTATCTTAAGAAAAAAATAGGTAAGAGGATATATTATTCCTAGTATTGATATATTAATTTGGTCCTCATAACTTCTTCAGCAAGCTAAATAAACATTTCCCTGCCTAAGCACCAGATATAGCTGTCAGGAGAGCTTTGAGGATAGAGCTAAATGTCTTCAATATTAGATAGCCAAAGCATGAATCAGCTGTATTATTTTCACAGTTTCAGCTAAAGGATATTGCCTATCCTTTAGCAGATGCTTTGTGCATTTGTCTCCACGAGATACAAGGGGAGATACTGATATATGCTGTCCTTCACTGTAGACATCTCTTAGGATGCTGAACCTTTGTCTTCCTTCAAGTGGCATGTTATACTAGAAATCCCAGTTCAAAAGTTTTATGAATCAGAGCACAAATTCAAATTACATAAGTTTTCTGTACTTGGAAATGTTCATTGACGCATTAATATCTCACAAGTCTGCCCTGCTCTGATGAAAAATGGATAATCTAGTGATTGGACTTGTTGCCTGTGCCAGAATTTTCTCTGTGCAGTCAGATATATCAGTGTTTTTCTAACCTGGAGCAGAGTTAACCCAGTTGGTAAATTGAAAATGATTCTACCAATGTTAATTGCTTCAGCTTATGAGAGTTTCAGTATTTTGAGTTAAAACACATACAGCAATATTGATACATTATTTTATTCTTATGGTCTGTATTGTGTGAAGATTTTGGTTTTTTCAGGCAAACTTTCTTGTTCTGCTCTCTTGTAATGATCTAAAGTAATGAAAAACCATGCACATCAAATGTCGATAATATGTGACATTTCCCATAAGTTCCTAAATGAAAAAAAGCTGAGAATTATGCATCTGGTGCTTAACAACCACCAGCAAGATTCTGTGACTCCTACCTTTTCCAGAAATTCTCTTGACTTAACAAAGTTTAATGACATAAAGTGAAAGGTCTCTGTTTACAACATCCAGATCAGTTTAAAGTGGAAACACAGTTTTCATCAGAAATTAGAGAGAGAGGTGTGAAGAGGCAATATGTATCTACAGTGTTTGCAACTGGACAAGAGAAATAAGTATGAAGAACATTTAAAAAAAATACCAAACCCAGTTTGTGGGTTTTCCTCTATATCTCCAATTCTCCCAATTGTCCTCCAAGTACTTTGGTCTTTCATGGGGTATTCAAGACAACCCTTAATAGTGCAGGGACTGCTTCCATCCATTTGTTAGTACTAAAGAGGAATTTCATCACACTGGTAAAAGGGATACCCATAGTTTATCCTACAACTCCAGAAGTTTCTCTCCTTTTCTTTTTGCCTTTTGTTAAAAAAATGTAGTCAGCACTGATTAATCCTTTACTGAAGGAAGAGGCCAGAAAAGTATTAGGTGCCACATCATTTATTTGTTCTCTTTTACTGTTTAAATAATGGTCTTAATCTTCATTCAAAAGGGCCTGTATAACCTTTATGATTCATTATCCTTTATTTTTTTAAAAAATTTCTTTTCTATCCCTTCATATCTGTACTCTTCTTTATATTTCCATATTTGACACCTGCCATTTGTCTGGTTTTTAGCAGTTTCCACAGTGCCAGAAGGTTGTGCCATTCTGTGTTTGATGCTGTCTCTCTCAGTAAACGGCACTTTTCACACACATCTGTGCATCACATCCCCTTACTGACATACCCACCTGTTCCCTGAATTGACTCAGGCTTGTTTGATGAGACAGGCAGCTCTCATTCCTTCTTTGTGTTATTAGAGTGCTCTGTATCAGTTCATGAATGCTTGGTCCCAAATTTATATCCCTGCATTCTCAAAAGAATTCTTCATTTTTAGCTGGAAACAACTTTAAAATGTCATTTCCTGTATGACTACATCCATTTTCCCAAGAAAAAGTAGGTACCTACTGGTACCTGTGCCTTCACCCTCCAAGAGCACCTCAGCCACTCTATTTGGGTCAAATGGTTTGTGGTCAGTAGGCTGTTTCTGTATTGTTCCAGTTCCTTTTACATCTATGCAAGATATTGGACAAGCCTTTCTCTCACTGCCTCCTGAATTTTACATACAGCCTGAAATAGGGATTTTTTGTTGCTGTGAGACGTTCAGATCATTGCTGTAACAGGTTTTGAGATTCAGCCATGCTACATTTTGACTATAAATAGTTTTAAAAAAAAAAAAATTGAGATTTTTATTGGCTTTTGATTCATTATTTTTGACTTACATCATAATGTCTGTATGCATAGGTGTATTTGTTTACACAATGTAATAACACAGAATGGGAAATAACTCCCTCATCACTGGAATGCATTTTTCAGCCTAATCTCAAACTTGTCTCCATAAGAAATGTGAGATGTTGCAAAACTAATCAGGTATCACATGTCACAGTAATTTAAACAAATTGTAGTTTCCCTTTCTCTACACAAAAAACCCAAACCAAACTCCCTAATTTTGAACAGACTGTTATGCTATCTTTAATTAATTTTAAGTAAATATTCAGATTTAATAATGTAGAAGCTTTAGTGAGCATGCTATGTTCTTTGTATGCCAATGACATTTATTCTAAACTAACATAATTTCATAGTTTTATGAGCTTCAACACAGTGTCACTCAGTGCTTGTTCTGTATTTTCATGTAAATGTTCCTGTCATCAGGAGAAATCCTTGGAAAGAGAAACAGAATTAGAATGCTTTCTAATGAAATCAAGTAATTTCATCCTGAAAAGGCAAAAAGTACAGTAAAGAAAAATTAGTATGGTCCTGTTGCTGTGTCATCCAACAGTATTTCAAGCAAGTACCTTTACAGTGGGGGCCTGAAACAGGAGAAATTCTGTTTCTCTGAGCACTTCAGCAACTACCTTTTCCAGGCAGGGATAGAAAAATGGCAGTAACTCTTTTCTGTGGAGGATGCTTCAGGCTGATCAAAGGCTTATACTTTGCCAAGTTTCTAATTTTGATTTAAATTTCTTTAAATATACTTTCTAAACCTAGGTGCTTTTACTCAATCACACTGTTGTCCACTTTAACAAAAGAAGGCTGGAGACCGTTCATACAGCTTATTTCATGTTAGAATACTGGTGGAAGTTTCTGATATAGAAAGGAGGACTGCAGAAAAGAAAAAAAAAAACATTCATGAAAGAGATAGGGAGAAGGAAAGTTTCCCCTAGGGGCATTGCCCAGTCTGGTCCAGCACTTAGAAGTCCTATCTGTTGTGGAGGCAGTGTTGCTATGCCAGCATCCTTCTGTGGTCTGATGAAACACTAGCCTGGAAGGCTGGAAACAGCTTATTTTGTCTTTTATTCTCAAGACAAACAGAGCTGACACATTTCAATGGGTCAGATCAACTCAAGTCTCTCCCTCCCCACTGTATTACTCATTCATTGTGTTGACTCAAGCATCTTCTCTCAGCACATATATTTTTTTTCATTATCAACAGATAATGCTAATTCCTACCTTTTAGTTTGTACTGAAGTATAAACCTGTGTTCAGTATAGGCTGTTACTGAAAGATAAATTTAACTGCCAGCTTACAGGCCAGGATGGCACTTCACTAAAAAATCTCATATAAAGTCTGAATGTTATCCAAATATCAAAAGAGTATCAAAACACAAGCTCTTTATTTACACCTCAGATGGAATTGCTGAGGTAATGCAGAGTATGTTTGCTAATAGGTGTGCCTCTGATTATAAGAAGGCTAAGTTAAATGAAAGTAATATTTTTACATAAATGTTAATGTAGTGCATATTGATGTCATATTATAATGTAAAAAATGATATTTTGTAATTTTCTTGCTACAATTTAGCTGCAATTCTTAGAATGATGGAAACCTCAAATGTTGATTGGTGATGCTATTTGAGAGGCAATTGTAGTTTTTTTTGAGCAGACAAAAACACTCCCTCAATGAGAATGCAAAAAGCCTCAAACCAGAGTTCACATCTATGTTATGGAAAATCAAGTGACCAGCGTTCTGTCATTTTTTTGGTCAAAGTTCTGAGAAGAAAAAAATAATCTTACATCCAGATGTATCTTCTACCTCCTAAAACGGTGTCTCGTGGTACAGAGTGTTCATAATTTTCCTGATTTTCTTGTTCCACTTCAGTGAATATACAATTTGAAAGTACCGTGCTCATTAGTTCCAACTAAGAATTTCCTGTTTTCTTTGTTTGGGAAAAAAAAACCAAAAAACCCCACATAGAAAAAGAAGGAAAAGAGTCTTGCAAATGTGTAAACTATCCAGGAAACAGTGAGTGAAAGCTACAATCTTCCCCCTGGCCTTGTAGCCTGCTTCCAGACTGCAGAAATGGACTCCACTGCATGCTCTTATTTTTAGCTGCTTTTCTACACTTGAGCCTAACTGGGGCTACAAAAATTAAGAGTGCCCTTTAGATTTCCCAATGCCTTGAGACACCTGAGAAGGAATATGGGCCTTCAAACTGCTCATACAAAGAATATGAACCCAAGTTTCTGGCTGTGTTTAACAGCTTTAGGCTGTAAGTTAACTTGCAAAGTGAGCCCTGCTTAATCAGGTTCTGCCAGCCAAGTGCTCACTGCCTGCTTGAGGGGCCTAAAGGAGGTGCCCTCTGAGAAGACCGGATTGTCCATTCCTGGTCTAATGGCCTGGGAACCCAGGACCTTCTACAGCCCCATAGAGATGGTTACACCACAGGTGACGATGCTCAGGTGCTAACTTTAGAACTCAGAATTAGTCTGTTGATGGTTTTCCTTCCTTTTATCTTTTCTTCTGCAGTACAGAATTTGAATGACCACTATCATTGCTCTGAAGCTGGCACTTTTTACATTGCACATGGGCTATAAAGGGCTGAGAAGTCTAAAGAGATGCACATTTATCTAATTCCAGCTCTGGGAAACTTTAACTTGTTTGAGCTGACTCTGGCAATAATTGCAGCCTGAAATAAGTCAATAGATTGCTTTCTGAAAAAGTAACCACAGCACATATTACATGCTTCTTAATGGTACTGACAGTTTTACAGGGAAAATGCATGTCTGGGGACTAAGGTGCCTGGCACCCGACTGACTGATGCTAGCACCACACTGGAGAAACATTGTGGGCTTTATTGGACTCAATTATGACTTCCACAGAAGCAAAACAAGCTCATTACTTCTCACCATATTCCCCTGTATACTGCTTTAGAGTAAAAGAAAATTGAATTGAGACATAGCTACAACTTTTACATTGCTGCATTGAGAGGCCTGGCAGGGCCCAGCTCCTCAGTTGCCCATCTAAAATGATCTGGCTCCCCATTTTCCTAATGCTGCAATCATTAAGGTCTTGCACAACACCCCAACAAATTAAAAGTGGCTGAGATGATTACAGGTTCTGCACTATTAACAGTGTCCATGGAAAGAGTTTTGTAGTGGTTTTTGGACTGCTGGTTCTACTGTCAGGGCAATGACAAAATTGTAAAGGATCACAGCTGTATAACTCCATTTACCTTCCTTGTTCCCTCTTGTAGTGACATGAGACATTTGTCTATAGAGTGAGCTACAGAAAGTAATTTCTGAACGACAAGCAAAGCAAAAAATAATTTCCGCCCTTTTGGAATAAAATTGCATGCTTTACATGTGTTTCTTTTTGGTAGTGCTGTTAGGCATTATTTATATTTTTCCAACAAAATGTAGAGACAGATTCCTAGGGCCATTCATTTAAGGGTTTTTACATTTTTTTTACTGTTTTTAATGTATATCAGAAAAGATGTTTCTTCTTTTAATATTGGAACCACACTAGGAAAGGAATTTCACTTAATCCATTTTCTGAGGTGAGTGTATCTTAGTTCTCCTTTGCAGAAGCAAATTTTATCCTAAAATGTCATCTAAAAATGAGAATATAAGATGCTGAAATCAGGCTCTGTTTTGGTGACCATCAAAGAAACTGCAAAATGCTTAAGCAATTATAGCTAGAATTGCATTCTTACACAGGAAAATTACTTTTAAAATAGATAAGAAAAGTTAAATCCACATGCAGTCAAAATGTCTTGTGCTGTTGTCAGGTCTGGACTTGAAAGAGATATAGGCCCATCACTTAAATAACTTTTTTTCTGGTGCAACACAGTTGGTATACTTGATGGTGTTAAACTATTCAGGCCAAATTGGTGAATTGTGGCCTTTTTTAAATTTTTTTTAATACCAGTGGGTATTAAAATTCACTGGGCATAAAGCTTTCCAGGATAGATTAAATGAAACCTGCTAACTCTAGTCATGCAATGGTTTCCGGAGAATTTATCTTTCTGAAGTCTAGCTAGTTGTTGTGTTTTGACTTGGGAACTTTCAGCATCTGCAAGGTATTCTTGACAGAAACCAGATAATTATTAACCTCTGTTCATCTGTCAGTATTACAAGAATATTAAACTGCTGCACATTCCATCTTCTTGGTAGTATATTTGATTTGTGGCCTAAAATTTACAAGTTTTTTAATATATTTATTCAGATTAATTTTTATTACCAATTCTTCTCCTTTCTACTTGCTCTGCAGACGTTCATGTAGTTGACTTTTACCTCTAAGATAGTTGACTTACTTGCTTAGAGTGGATAATATATATATATATATATTTATATGTACATATATATATATTCCTTGAGCTAAAGGACTGTTGAGGACATATGTGTACCTTAAATGCTTTCTTTTGAAATGCTTAGCCTCTGTATTCTGAATTGGATCTCTGCCCTGCATAAATTTCCCTCCAAGTGAAGTAAGTATGCTTGTTTTATAAACCACACATTCTGTCATGTGAAATTGCAACCCTAACAGCACATACCAAATAAATTTGAATCACTTTCTGGATCCTTCAGTGTGCCTGATTTTTGTAAGCTGTCTTTTTGGAGCTAAATAATAGCAGATATTAATGATGCAGCATAATGCTCATTGTCTTCACAAAACCAAAACACGCAAAATTCAGCAAAAGCAGTTTTAAGGTGTTGCATACTGAATAAGGAAGAAAAAAGAGGCAGATGGAAGTGGTGGAATTTATGGACCCATTGGATTTTTATGTTGAGCAGCCATTGTTAGTTGGTTTCTCTGGGCTTCAATTCTTGAAAAGGTGTGAAAGCTTTCCAGATGGAGGGTGTCCTCCTCTGGGAGCCCAGTGATCCTGTCTCTTGCAGCTGGGTCTCCCTAATTCTGCTCTGTGAGCTCCGTGGGCTTAGTGTTGCTGAGCCTCTGCCCCTTCACAGCCTCTTCTAACCAGAGTATTAAACAGCTGGGTGGGGGGAATGTTCAGAGAGGTCATTACAGTTTTTCCCCAAGAGGCTGCTAGCAAGAACTTCTAAAACAGAAAATTTTGACCTACTTTGACCTTGGTCTCTAATAGCTTTTTTCCCCACATGAGATGCATTGTCTTGCATATAATTTATTTTTCTGAGTTGGTATGAGATGTCAGTTCCACTTGGCTGCACTTCTTGTAGAAAACCACTTCTTTGCTACAGGTTCTCTGTTGGAAATCATGTGGTGGGGAGGATGAAGACCTTGCATGTCACAACTGTATGCATATGAAGGATCCATTTACATTAATAGCTGGTGAAATAATAACATTTTTTCTTATTTTTCTTTTTGTTCCATTTTTTCTTCTTTTATGTTTTTGTTTTAAAAGGCAAGAAATAACAGCTTGTCTTTTTGAGAGCAAATAACACTCTTTTAAAGCAGTTGCCAAGCAACATACATCTACAGTTTTGCACTAAACTCTGAGCAGCAAAGAACCCTCCTCTTCCAGCCCCCAAAATAAAATAAAATTGAAATAACAGACAGAATACAGAATAATACAGAAGACCCACTATGCTACTGCTCAACATGTTTTTGGTACCATAAAGTGTCTTTTTTACAATGATATTCAGAGTGGAGCAACCTGCTAGTGTTGTGGAACAACACATTCACGTCAATGAAGGAGGATTATTTTTTCCTTCCGAAATGCACTTGTTTACCACAAGTTTGAGAGGGAAAGTAGAAAAACTGTTGATAATTTTCCAATCAAATGCTCAGAAAGAAATTTCTCCCCAAACCCATGGAATGCTGTGAATCATGACTGTTTCTATAGGATACAGGTGCACACATTTTTCCCCAAGAGGTAATCTGAACACCTTTCATGTTCTAGGCTGCTACCAGGAAGATGGCTGGGAGCAACCTGTGGTAGGGAACTGCTTCTCCTACTGTTTCACATGTTTTTTGGCATGTGAAATTTTTCTGTGAAGTTTTAGATGGAAATACAAACAGATATGTGAATAATGTGAGAAGACTGTCAGACTGGAATTGCCAATGAACCCATGTGCTCTAACACAGAAATTGTCAAGCTAGAGATATGTGTGTACCCAAAATTCCTGTATCCAGTCTTGTAATTCTAGTGATTCAAGTCTGTGCATCACTGAGACAGCACAATATGAGCAACAGATGTTAATGTGTAGGACTTTGATTTGCCAAGAGGCGGATCAGAAGGACTAAGGAGAGTTGTTAAGGTCGATTCTAGGCATTGTCTCCACTGCAGAGTCAGCCACAAGGAGAACATTCACCTTAGCCCTGAAATTTGAAGATGTTTCAGGATTTTGGAGCTCAGGAACAGCTTTAAGACTCATAGATTTATGACCCGATCTATCATTTCTCTGCTATTCCATGCCAAGTGGAATAAGCCTGTTCAGAGCCCATAAACCTTTCTTTGAACCTCTGTGTGAACCACAACATTTATGTAGCCTTGTCATATCCCTTTGGAATTGTGTCATTAATTGTAAGTTTCCTTCTTCGTTTTCTCTTTCAAACTGCTGTATAGTGCTTCTGTGTACAAAACTGTCTGTTGCATTCTAGAGGTACATTTCAGTGGGAGGGAGTTTATTACAGCTCCTGACAGATTCTAATTCATTCTGGGCTGACTGAGAACTGAGCACTCCAAAGATAATGGCTTTGAATGCCTTGAGTCTTCGTACTACCAGGAAAAAGTTAAATACAAAGATTGCAGGGGACTTTGGCTGCGAAGTGCCAATCTCTTAATATCATTTTGTTATCAATTTTCTTTGCTCCCTTTTCCACAAGAGAAAGGCACACAGACAGATTTTAGCGCTCTGTTGGATCACTTTTGCCATGTGGCTCAGCATTGAAGCTGAGAGGCTCATGGCCTCCATTTGGCATATTTTAAGATTAACAGTACCTTGGGCAAGAGGACCAGATGGACATAGTTCATTGAACATTTTTTTTGAGACAAGTTTTTCTCTGTAAAACACAACAAAAGCACATTTCTGTATTGATGTCTCCTTGTGTTTCTGTCAGCAGCCATGAAGATTGTTACTTTTGCAGTCACTTCAAGTTGAACTGCATTTTGCACAAAGCTTTAAAGCTTGTCATTGATGCCTTCCCCAAATGACTTTTTCTATGCACAGCAAATAGCAATGGGATGGATCAAGACATGGGCCTGATAAAATATTTGAGCTTACCTGGCAATCTGTCAGTGAGCTCCCTTCAAGCACCTGAAAGAGCTGTGCTGGCTTGCCTCCCGGTGTCAGCAGCACAAAAGCCATTTAGGAGTTCAAGTGTCCCACATTCTTTGTGGTATCTGTAGCCTTAGGTTGCCTTCTGCTCAGGGGAAGAAGGAGGACATAAAGTAGCAACCAAAGAGAGAATTTTTGTTTCACGACTAGGGGTTTGTCCAAGAATTTCTCAGGAAAGTTTACTGGAATATTTGTAGTTAAGGAAGAGAGTAGGAAAGACAATAAATTCAGAGTTAGCAAAGTGCCTGAGACTGAAGTGACCCCTGGAGATCATTTGGCCCAAATCCTTTACTCAAGCAGGGCCACCGAAGGTTGATTGCCCAGGACCATCCATACAGCTTTTGGGTACCTGTAAAGATGGGAATTTCAGAACATTCCCAGGCAACCTGTGCTAGTGCTGGTTGAACCCAGTGGTGAAGAGGACAACTCAGTCATTAAAAACTTTTGAATGGCTTTTATACAGCCTTGCTTATGCAAAGACTTGGAATTCAGGATAGTCCCTCAGAATTTATTTTATCAAATGCTTCTTTTCTTTCTATATATTGTAACAATACAAAAAATTTAAGAAGTGTCTTCTGGCAAGTTACATGACATAGTTAAGACAAATAAATTAGTATTAATTTTATAAAAATATATTTCTTCTGTTCCTGTAACATTACTTTCTCTGTAATGATGCATTCATAGAAAGTTAAAAATAAATTTAAGTAGTGTTTTGTTTTTTTTTTTTAAAAAGGCTTCCGATGTTGCCAATTCTACATTAAAAATAATTTGATGATAAGGAGTCTTTTGAAGACAGGGTCTGACTTTGAGCATTAAACCAAGTGTTATAATCAAATTACTCAACCACGGAGACAATTTTTAGTTGTGATTAGGTTTTCTATAGTTCTGGTAAGGCTGCCTTTAGCGCTGGAGTATTCCTGTTAGCCTTGGTGGTGCTCATAGACACCTGCTTACTGCTTCAGAGAACAGAGCCTAAATTTCAAACTGCTTTTGCTATTAACATTAGTTAAGGTAAACTTAGGTTTTCTGCTCTTCTGTGAGCACAATATTGGCTCTAGTATCAGGTTTCTTTATGCATTTTCAACTATACTTGCAGACTGCTAAGCTGCTTATTAACTCCATTGTGAGGGAGTAAAGTCCACTTGCAGAGGTAAGAAGCTAATCATAGGGATTTTATCCTTTGCAGTCTGCATAATGCTTCTTGTTCTGAAAACACTGTGTGAAGTCTGCTGCCCTTATGTATAAATACAACCTACTAACCTAAAAATAAATGGAAAAGGTTTTTGCCAACACCACAATATTTTGTAAACATTTCACCCAAAGTTACGCTTCTGTTCTGCAGAATGTGAAACAGCAATTGCAGATACCCACAGAGCAACATACAACGAGATGCTGGTGGTGTTTTCTTCTGGCTGCTAAATGTCTTCAGTACAGACCCCGTGTGTCTCACTCAGATGTGACTGTCACACCAGTTTGTTACACCACTAGCAGTAGACACAGGAGTAGAACAGCTTCAACCTATTTTAACTAGTTATGAGCCTTAGTTATTTCAAAATGCTTTTCTTCCTAGCTATTTCAACTCTCGCAGATATTTGTGTTAGGGTGTTGTAACAGTATCAGGCAACTTGTAGTTCTATGTATAATTTACTGCTGCAAATACTACTGCAGCTGACAGACTGTCAAAACACAATTCAAACACTAACAATTTTGAATGTACAGAATTTAAAAGAGACATTGAAAGGCTGAATTGGACTTTAGGAATGATAACTCTTTCACTGGGAAGGTTTTAGAGCTAAGAGAGATAAAACTGCCCTTTGGTTTGGGCTGTGGCTGACACAACTAATTTTTCTAGAGACTTCAGCTGTCTGATTGCATACAAGAGAATAACTACTTTTGACATTTATTATGCACAAAGGATGGTTATTTTACTTTCCTCAACAGTTGGTTTTAATTTATAGCATAATTATATTATCTTTCATTTTTAGTGATTTGTGGATTATTTGCTTTGAAAATTTTGCAGTATGTTATGTGTCTTCCACTTCCCTTACAAATGGAAATAATTCAGTCTTCTTTCAACCTCCAGATTTGGAGGCACAAAGCTTATTTTAAAGACAATTTGTGGGTAAATTTTTATCAATCAATCTGTTCAAAAGGGGTCATGTGAAAAATGAAAATGAAATATTTCACCCTTTTAAAATTCAGTAACTATCAAGACATAGGAAACACTTTCAGGCTAACAATCCTAGCTATACTTTATTTACAGGCCCAGGTATTCTGCAGTTTTCAGAACAATTACTCTAGTTTGAATAAGTGCAAATTACTATTAAATAAGCTTAAAACTTCCTGGTTTCTATTAATTTTTAATTAATTATTATTTCCATGTATATTTAGGAATTTAATTATATATTCCATGTCTCAAAAGTTTTTCAGAGCTGGTATTCATTTTGAAGTGGGCAGTGAAAATAGGTGGGTAATCTTTCCATCTGTTTCTATCAAATTTGTCTAACACAGCAATGCAATAATAAACTTTCATACTTGAGTCCACTGAAAAATGCCACAGAAATGCTGTATAAGACTTACCTTTCCAACAAACTTTTTTTAAAGATAAAAATAGATATCTGTTAGGCCAAATGCAATGTGACAATTTTTTAACCACATCCAGCAATTTAATAGTAGTGTAAGTCACAATAAATATTCCATGTTCCTTGCTAGAGAAGAGAAATGAGGTGAATATGTGCTGGCATACCCAGCCAGTGTCCCAGCTGATATATTTACTCAGGGTCAGTAAAATATTAAAGTCATATTGATACTGGAGGGGTTTGAGTGTATGCTTATGGTTGAGTGCTCTGATGAGTAAGTATGGATTTAAGTGTGCCCTTAAATATTCTGCTGAGCACAGACCTGGACTTGTAATGTAATAGTGATCTATTGAATAGGTAGCAGAGAAACCACTGAAATCAGCAAGTTTCTGAAGGGCCATAAAAGTAGTCAGTCAGTCTGGAGGTTATTTGCAGGATTAGACCAATACCAGGAGTAACAAGTATTCATCCTCTAATTAATTTCAAAGATGTTTTAATACTCATAGTTTGAGATGTGTTTAAAATTTCTTGTAATGATAATAAACTATACTTGGACAAAATTCTGCAACTGGACTCCTTAGAAATATACACATATTCTAATTTTTTAACTCTTTTTTTTTCTGACATAGAGTAGGATTCCAGTTGCAGCTGTGGCACATGATCATTCAGAAGGTCTTTTCTTGGGTTTAGTATTCAGCTTCCATTTTTTGCACTCAACAGTTCTTAAAAGACAGAACGTGACATAAATGCATCTTCTTTTTAGTTACAGTTTTGGTAGGTTGTTATATTTTTACCCTAATTTCCAACTTCCCTTGGTTTTGTTTTCTTTTACTTCATTCCATGCACTTTAGCAGTAGCTATGTAATCTGAATATAATTTTCTATTCATTAGTTCTAGGTTGCTTCTCAGGTTGATCCAAACCTTTCTCAAGTGAATTGGAAAAGTCATGTGAAATTTGAATCCTATCCAACACCACCATACTCTTTAACATTTGCTCCTGATTAGATGCTACTGTCCAGTTCAGATTTCTTGTACTGTGGGTTATTGCTAATCAATTTTTAAGAATCTTGACTTGTATAAAGCAGGGGAGAACATCTGTCCAAAAAAAGAGATCTAATTCTCTGTCCATGAGGTTTGTCTAGAAACTGGCTATTTAAGACAAATATTTCATAAATCATAACATTTTTATGATGAATGTTTTAAAACAACTCAGAGATTAAGTTCTTTGTGCTGCAGGTAGGTTGGGCATAATAATTCTCTATAATATATTGCAGGACTGCACCCAGATGAATGATTTATTTTTTGGCATACGGCATTTTCAAACCTTGTGTAAGATGTATTTTGTACCTGCTCTAGAGTTTCATTATTGCTCACTATTTTTTATTCCTTTTGCATTATAGTGCTTGCCAGCATATACAGTGGGAATATTCCAAGGGAGGAGCAATATCCCTACAGCTGTAGGACCAGATCAGTTTTCAACATGTCCAAATTCAAGCAGAAGCAGATGCTTCAGGCTTCTCTCCTACACAAAAAAAAGTGATCTCCAGTTTTTCATGTAACAATACAAAGCTAAGTCCTCCCTGGAAATCACTCTGTAAACGTTCCTGGGACTTTAGTTTATTCTTTTCCCAGATAAAGAAAAGAATAGCTAGCAATAAATTCCTCTGTATTGATACTACCCAGAAATAGTTTTCATCTGCTAGACAATTCTGTATTTTTATCCCATTTGATAAATTGATTCTGGCTCACAAAGGCCACTGCAGAGACCACAATAGTGTTACATGATTTAGTCACTTGATTGCCGAGTGGCAAGGGCAGTTCACAGAGGAAAGAGTTCATATATTGGGGGTCATCCTGAGAAAAAAATTGTGTGATTGCTATTACACTATCTTAACTCTAATTTTCCCCATTCAAATTTAGTGTTGTGAGAACTCATGCTGTCTAAACAACCTTGAAATACAGATCCTTTGCCAGACAGCAGTGCTGCCCAGTCAACTGGTGCTCCTCTCAACATTTTTAAAGCTGTGCCCAAGGTATTAGCTCCTTGACTCCTGCTGATTTTAATTGAAGCATAATTGCTTAACTTTGCTTTACTTTATATGTGTTTTTTTTGAAAATTTGTCCCTGTAGACTGAATGGTAAATATAGGATGAACCCTATTTCCTAGACAATAGGCTATTCAAAGTACTGAATATTGTTACTCTTGTTAGCAGGAGTGGGTTTGTGGTCATTACCATGTGAAAAAGAGAAAGTCACTGTGAAAGAACAAAAAAAACTGTTCTGAGCAGAACATAAGCATTTTAGCCTGATAATCATATCCTTCCCTGACTTTTATCCACTTCAAATGTTTCCTAAACATATATAAAAAATATATGAATAATGTCAATGTTAGGAATTGAATGTACTGTTGAATAGTGCCAACATTTTTGCTTAGGGAAAAAAGTTCTGAAGTTGAATATCATGCCTGGAAACTGATATAGTTACCATATAACTTGCAGAAAGTCCTTGGAATTTTTTTTTTTTTTTTGACTAATAACAGAAAAAAATGTGCAATAAATTCTGTGGGTTTTTAATGATTTCACTTACACATTTCACCTAAGAATCTGTTTCTTTATCACAGCCATAAGCAAGTCTGAGGTGTGTATTTCTCAGTTGTAATTTCCTGTTAGATCCTTTCCCTAAATATTCCCCTATTGAGGAAAGCAGCTGTGGAATTTGATATTCTTTTCACAATATGACTGTGTCAAGCCTAGCAGCTTTAAATTTGTGCTGAGGAGGTGGAAGTACATAGCAACAATGTCATGCAAACAGCCTGTAGCAGTCAATACAAGAAACAGTATATTGTTTCTGGACATTACTAATTATTAATTACTTGGTATGTGTTTTCCAAATTATCAGAAATTTAATCAGAAATTAAATTCAGAAATTTATCAGCCTAGGCATGATATCAATTTGGCAGTCATTTACTAAAGTAAATAATTTACTCATTCATAGAAAAAAATTACACAATAAGGACAAATAAAGCAGCAGAAAATAGGGGTAGGGTGCCAGCAGACGCTGTACAGAAAAATCGGAAAGCAAACTTCCTAATCTCATGGACTATTCCAATAGAGATGTCTTACTAAAAAAAAAGAATCTGTTCATTAGCATCTGCAGTAGTCAGATTTGATCTGACTGAGATAGGTCCCAATTGCATTGTCAGCTCTAAGGTGATTGAAAAACCCCTCTAAGCTACACAAAGAATTAAAATCGTGTTTTCTTTTTGATCCCTTACTGCATTTTGAATAAAATGTTTACTTATTTTTTTAAATAATAATAAAATTTCAACAATGAAAAGGAAGTCAAAAGAAAAAAAAAAAACAAAACCAAAAAATCTTTTTGTAATTGCTCTAGCCTAAGCAATAGTTTCTTTACAGTGTATTTCTCACATGGATAGTAAGAACCATTATTTTCCTAAACTAGGTAAATTTTCAGAAAAAAAAAAGCTTCCTTGAGAATTTTGATGTCTAACTCAGAACATGAAAGTAAATCTCCTGAGCTTAAGACCTGCATTTTGGTTTTGTACAGCACTATTCTCCCATTTGATTTCACTTCTATCTTGCAAGCTTATTCTTGTCAACTGTGGCAGTCAGCACTGAACTTTTCTTCCACACTGTGGTGTCAAAAGCTTTGAAAGTGTCTCATGTATAGGCAAAGAATTAAAAAAAAAGATGAATAGGGCTGAAAATAACAGATGCCCTTCAGTGAGGTGAAACACTGAAGAGGGCACTAAGAGAACCTGAATTTAGGTAGGACCCCTCTTCCTGCTGAGATGTGTAGGCAGGCTGTGTATTCAAGGTTGGAAAGAGCCCTTATGAGGCAATATATGACTACATGTTACATAAGACTGAATCAATGCACTTCTATGTAAGAATACTTAGTTCATAATGCTAGCATGGAGTGATCTGTCTGCTCAATAAATACCAAAATAAAGTGAAACCAAACCCAAGACCCCTTGCTAGCCAATGGGCAGATGATATCTGTCAAGGGCAAGGATTAGCTATGCCCTACACCTTTCCCCAAGCATTTCAGATGTTGTTGGCATATCAGAAATACCTGTTAGCATTTCTGGAGACATTTCATTCATGCAAAAACTTGAGCAAAGAACAGATATCATTATTATTTTGTCCTGACAGACATTTTAGTTGTACATAGGTTTTCCATTTCAATTCTCTGGACTCTCAAAACTCATGTTGTTCACCAAATTATTATATGTACAAATAAAATGCTTTCACCATGAAATATGGGACAAAATCTACATAATTTTGTATACTTATTTATGCTGGCCTGCGTATACTTGGCCTGATTTCTTGGTATGAGAGCCTGTACTTATTGGTGTAAAACCCAAGATAACATGAAAAGGATCTGGAATGTAACTGTGTAGGAAAAGATGCATCAATCGTCAAACCTGTGTTCAGATCCTTAATTTGTTTCTTGCCTGAAATAATTTCACAAAAGTAGATAACATACAGCTTATATTCTACTGCAAGAAGTTTCTGGGAAAATATGTTCTTAAAAAGAGAAGAGATAGTTGGAGGAAGAGGATGTTTGAGATGCTGGCATGCAGACACACACAGAGAACTACCTCTTGACTTTATTCCTAAAGTTATGAAGTAAATCACTTGGCATTTAGAATGCCATGAAGCACCACTTAATTAATTAACTGCAAGATTCCTTCTCCATAAGACACTGCTTTATTCAGTCCATGCTGCACATCTCCTCTGGGTACAGGCAAGGCTGTGTCAGAAGGCAAATGTTGTTTGGAATAACTCTGCCTCAGGGAATACTGAAATATCACACATATAATAAACAAATCAGAGGGCAAGAGGACAAAGAGGATCAAGCTGGAGGACCATAACTGCAAGAATGATCAACTTGGTCAACTGACCCTGAATTTGGGATCTGCTGCTCCAGCTGGATCCCTACAAATCTATGGGGCCTAATAAGATTCATCAGACAGTACTCAAGCACCTAGCTAATGCCATTGCAAAGCCTCTCTCAATGATTTTTGAGTGGTCTTGGGAACCCAGAGAGGTTGTAGGTGACTGGAAGCATGTGAAAGTTGTCCCAGTTTTCAAGAAGGATAAGAAGGAAGACCTCAGAAACTACAGGCCTGTCAGTCTCACATCAGTGGCTGTCAAAATCATGGAAAGGATTATTGTGGGAAGTACTGAAAAACAGCTGGAGGATGGGGACCTGGCACTCCTGATCTATGGCAAGTTGAATATCGGGAAGCTCTGCCCTGGCAGCCAGGAGGGCCAAACTTGTCCTGGGGGGAAGCAGGCACAGCATGGCCAGCTGGGCAAGGGAGGGGATTGTCCTGATCTGCTCTGAGCTGGGGTGGCCTCACCTTGAGTGCTGGGGACAGTTTTGGGTGTCACAACATAAAACAGACATTAAGCTCTTAGAAAGTGTCCAAAGGAGGGCAGGGAGGATGGTGAAGGGTTGGAGGTGAAGCCATAAGAGGAGCTGCTGAGGTACTTGGTCTGTTCAGCCTGGAGGAGAGGAGACTTGGGGGAGAGCTCATTGTAGTCTGCAGTCTCTTCATGAGGGGAAGAGGAGGGGCAGACACTGGTCTCTCTGTTGACCAGTGACCTGAGGGAATGGCCTGAAGCTGTGTCAGGGGGAGGAGGTTTAAGTTGAATATCAGGAAAATTTCTTCACCCAGAAGGTGGTTATGCACTGAAACAGGCTCTCCAGGGAAATGGTCACAGCACCAGCCTGTCCTGAGTTCTTGAACCTGAGTTCAAGAAGTGTTTGGACAATGTTCTCTGAGAAGTGATGTCACTCTTGGGGATGGTGCTGCATGGAGCCATGAGTTGGACTCAGTAATCTTGATGGGTCCCTTCCTGAGGAGAAAGTGTTTGTTAATAAAACAGCTCAACATCACCATTTATGATATTTTTAAAAAAACCCGTCTCCACCACAACACCCTGCTTACATCACATTTTTGTAATAGTGACAGTCATGTAGCACAAAGTTTTAGTGGGTGGCCAGGCTTTGAAGCTGAGGCATGATTTGCAAGACTGCTGAGTGCATTAATCTATCATAAAAATTAATGTAAAATACATACACAATATATAAAATAAAATATTTCTGAAGTAGTCTGAAATACTGGTTAGTAGGTATCCTTATTGGATTTCCAGATTAGTTTGTACTTACTGGTTTTCTCTCAGATCTCAGTTCATCTTCTATGAAGAAGAAATAACTAACCCTCTTCTCCTATTTTGCAAGCATGTTCTGAAGTTAAGTTCATTAAGTTAAGAAATTAATATTCTGAAGCTATGCAAGAAAATACATGAGTGGTGGTAAAACTTTTTTCTAATTTTTTTTGTAATGTAGCTGGCATTTTGAAGGAACCAAAAATATATATAAATTTGTGAGCGTGAACTCTATTAGATAATGTTTGTTTTGAGGACATAAAAGTAATTACTTTTTTTACTTTTCTAGCTGAAATATTTTATCTATGAAATACTGAATTATTTTAATAATTCAGATTCTTGTAGATTAAATTTCTGTCTGAGAGGAATTTGCATTTAGAAAATGAACCACATTAGAAAGGAAAAAAAATGAAAATGTTAACCAATACTGAAACAAATTATTTAAATTTTAACAGTATTTTAAGTTGACTTCACTTAAGAATTTTGCTTTTTGTCAGCCTAAAAAATCTGAGATCTGAGAAGGGAGGATGACATAGTTTTAACTTTTAGACACAAAGGAAAAATGAATATTGTTGCCTACGCCAAACCATTGGAAAAGTCACCGTTCTGTCTTTAGATGCCTTGATTTTCCTGTTCTTCTTTTTCTGTTTCGCTTGTAGTAATTATTTTCCAGGGAAAATGAAGTGTAGATCTTAGGTATCTATATATAAGTGTAGGTCTTTGGCAATCTCTGGAAGAAACAATACCATCTAGGTAAAAAACAGTGACGCTTTTGGAAGCGACTGTTGGGGTGAAGGAGAGCTTTAAGCTGCCACAGGAGTTTCCTGTTTGATCTGTTTGATCTCCTTGCTCTGACCCTGATTCCAACTCTTTTTACCATGATCTGACCTCAGAGCTGATCCTCTTTTGAGCAGGAGGTTGGTCAAGAGCTCTTCTCTGGGCCCTGAACACTTAAGAGAGGGATGAGCATTGACTAAACACATGTTTTCAAAAGATAGTCTAATAAAAATTCTATATGCCCTCACAAATTTCAAGATGGAGTTTGCAAGAACTTTTCAAAAGAAGGTCACAAGAGAATTTTTACAAAGGCAAATCAATCTTTTGCTGCAGCTGTGATAGTGGAAATTACAAAATTGTTCTGGATATTTTAAAAAGAGATCAATAAAAAAGAGAGCCTGAGGTAAGCAGTAGGCAAAAAGACAGGTATTTTTCCAATACAAATTACTCTAAACAAAATCTTACCCTAGGAAGTCACAGGCAATTTTAGTAATAGACAGCAATATCAGCCCAGGTTTTAGTAAATGTTTGGGATGTGCCAGCTAGGCAAAAATGTTCACTGGAAGCTGCTACCAGTAGTTTTCAAAAGTGTGAGGTAATTCAAACAATCTGTATTCTTCAGTAGTGACCAATTCAGTAGGGTTTTCTTGTGTTAAGCCTAGTCTCTTACGTTTGGTTTATTTACTCATTTTTATTCAATATACCTATCTATACAATTTGCCATATTCTTGATTTAAGCCCACTCAAAATGAGACCTTGATGACTGGGGAGATTTCTGGTGACTGATTCAGAGAGAAAGCAAATTTGGTCTTTAAGTGCCAGAAACCAGAAGCTGAATAAAAAGCAAAGGGTTAAATAAAGTGTGGTTCCTAGCACTAATGCACATGTGACCTGGTGAATTTTTAGGAGGTGCAGTCAGGAAGCCATTTGAAATGTGTAATCACAGGAACTTTGCAGTGATTACAGCTTGATAAATTCAGTAAATGCCTTTATAAATGTTTTTATATAGTGTTTCGCTCATTAACTATCTTCATACATAGTGGCTACTGCATATCTGTGCACGCACCAGAGTGCATGAAATCCCCAGGCACTCATACCCAGGCAAGCATGGTGAACAGGGAAACATTTTTTTATAAAGAGCCATCAAAGACAAACAAATGTTTGAAAGTATAAAGGATGATGGGATTTTTCTGTAAATTGAAAATGTATTTTTATGATCTGGAAAGGACAATATTGTTTTTCTTTGGATTCTTCTTTCCTTTAAGACTTAATGTGATGGAAAATTGCTTAAATTACTTGTTTTCCACTGTTCACAGGTTCTATCTTTTTGATATGTCTATAGACCATTATTTTTATAATCCATTATTATCATGGTTTATTTGCATCTTTTGTGTTTCGTGTACTTGAAATAGGTTGGATGAGTCTCTATTTTGCAGCTTGCCAAGAACACTGTATTGTGTTATGTCCCTCTCCTTTGCTTCTTGATGATGCTATCAGGTTCAGCTATGCAGCATTGAAAAATAGCATTAATGTCACAATTTCTCTACCTCTGTCACATCATGTGCTTGTTACAATGGATTCAGATGGCAAGATTTCATTGTGTTAAGCTGTGGCTGTCCAATTGTTTTATAACATTAAAACAGAGATAACCAAACTCATCCCTAAATATATGTGAGGCTTTTCCTCCAGCATCTGTCTCTATGCAAGATTTCTTTTTCCCACGTTACTAGTCTAATCATTTTTGGTAACCTTGAATTTACCAGTCCTGTTTTATTCATCTTTGTGATATGTGGAGTTGAAAAGGAAGATTCCTGGTGGTTCAAATGACACTGTGAGTCACTTAACACCACTGTTTTTTTCAAGGGAAGATACAGGCATTTTTGTCTTTATGTGGTCTTTGTGATTATTTTGTTTATAAAACCCACTTTATACAAAATGGCAATATCTGAAAAATCTCAGTGACATTTGACTTGTCTCAGCATATTAGCACAGCTTTAAAATCTTTACCTTGGCTTGATATGAACCTCATATTCACTTTAAAAACTTACTAGAAACAGGCCTTGCATAGTAGTGCTCCAAGTTGATGACTGACCTTCATCAACTTAGACCAGCATATGTTTTCTCTGCTCTTTGTTTTTGCAAAATAACAGTTTCTCAGCCATGTTGTGTTACCATCTTAGACACAGAGGGTTTTTTTTTTCCTACACGAGCAGTTTAAAGATGCATTCACAGTTGATTTTTGAGCAGTAGCTGGTAAAGTAGTTCAGTTTAAATGACTGTTACATATTTTCATCATTCTCAAATTGGAAGTGGTTAATAAGTTTAACTGAAGTATTATTTGCATGTCTCTGCAAATCTGATTATAATCTGAACATGTCAGAAGAGAGCACTCCTTTTGCTATATTTGCAGTCAAGTGAATAGAGTCTGGAAAATTCCTTTTCCTTCAGTAGGGCTTTGATAGTAATAACATTTACATTGTTAATCCAAGGAAATACTGTAAAACTGTAGCCTCAAACTCTGCTCCTAGCATCTTTTAAAAATCTGCTGGCTTTTTTTCATAGAGCTAACAGAGATTTTAGTGAACTGCCATGTATATCAGCTATTTGCTGCTCAGTCCTTGATGTGTCAGACACGGCTTTAGCCTTGACTGTAAATTAGGGCAGTCCTGAAACTCACAGTGGTTCCCTGCACCGCCCAGCACAGTGATTACTACAGCTATTCAGAAGAGGGTTCAGTGTGAGATTGTATCCAGAAATAAATGAAGGAAGGGGATAGAAGGAACTCTAAAGCTGTCTCTAGCAAGACCTCACACTTTTGCTTTCTGGGAAGTTAGTTCCATTTAAAGATGAGTAACTGAATAATCATATGGTGCCCTAGCATCTTGGATAAACTTGTGTGGGTGATCTATGTGTTTTGAATTCATTTCACTAAGCATATGTAACTGCTAACATGCACACATTCCGTACTTACTCCAGAATGTTTTAATGCTTCTTTCAGGAATCTCTTCATCTCAAACATGTTTTCTCTTTGATTTCACATTTCATTGACTAGATTTAGGTACCCATGCAGTACCTTATAATCTAAGGTAATGCTTCCTAGGGCAGAGCACATTAGATCCTTACACATTGTAATTTTTTCGCTTCTCAGAGGGCATTTTTTCCTCCTGCCCCTACAATTCCCACAGAGAAAACATAAATAAACCAAGGTTTAAATTCCTTAATTCTGGATTTAGTCTCTGTAATTTGTGTTCTTTATATTAAAATCACAAGTCTTTGCCTCCTTAACACAATAATTAGAAGTTTTGTTAGTCTTTTCCAACTCCTGACAGCTTGCAGGAAAAAATTTGGTTTTCTTATAGGACCATAGACACCTCTGAGACAGTGAAGTCAACACCATCAGCAGCAGAAGTAAATTAGGCAGGCTCTTTCATGTATAAATAAGCTTTTAAAGATTCAGCTGAAAGAGAGAATGGAAATTATTAAGTTGTCTCCCTCTGGAGGAATATAAAAACCTAGGATTTGAACAAAAATATACATCTCTGAAAGATATGGAAGTACAACTATGGAATGGCTCAAATGATGAATTCATGAAATGAAGTTAATTTGGTTTTGATCCACAACTTCACTTGTCTTTTTTTTTTAGTTTACTTCCTTTTTTATGCTTCATTAAACCTTCACTGGATATCTTTAAGTGTCACAAACTGCCTTTGAATTTTATTTCCTAAGGGAAAAAAAAATGCTGGAAGACAGTTACTTTCTCTTAATTTGCTGTATATGTCATCTATCTTTAAATATAGCATCACTTTTTGGATATTCTACCTGTTACTGCTGTCCCTTCACATCTAAAGCTTTTTAAAATGGATTAGGGCTTATTCTGTGAGTTTCCTCAGTCACGTATTTTAAAGTTATTAGTCCAGTAGATACTCACTTATAAATATATGCTGTCTTTCTAATCTTCAGTTACCTATGCTAAGTTTTTAGTAATTTATCCTATAGGTCACATTCATAAAAGTGGGGCACTTATTCCTATAAGGTTATTCTGCTATTTTCAACTTTTATGGGATGGTATTTTTATCACTGTTATTTTATGAAGACTGTGTGGTTTTTTTGGTATTTAATCGTCCTGATACTGCCCAATAAACCTTTATTGCCCTCTTTCCCTTTTGGTGTGTCTGTGGTTGCTATTTTTCATGATGCTGCAAGTAACACTGACCTAGATTTTTCTCCTGTTTTTTTGAGACAACACATTCTTCTAAATTCTGTGTTCTTGCAGTTTTTATCACCTCAATTTTATTCTTTTCTAGTTCAAGAGTTGATGTAGCTTTAGGATGGGGATAGACATTTTCTCAAGATAATATCATTGTATCTCTCTTCTTCTACACATATTTGCATCAGCACAGTATCCCCTAAGCTAAGGTAAGCTAAGCACATACTCTCCACAAAAGAAATTTTATGCATATGGGAAAGAAAGGAGTTTTAAACACTTGATAGGGCCCAAAGAGCAGACTATCAGTAACCCTCATAATCTGGCCCTGTGTCTCTTTAGTGCCTTCAAATACCAATTTTCTGCATTGTGCTACCCCTCGGCTCTGGGTTATCCTGAGTAGAGACAGACTAGACAGCAGGTTTATGCTGAATGCAGCTGTGTGCTAGGAGCTAATACCATCCTGGTGTATTGTTTCATCTTCATGTCAAGAAGATTTTGGAACTCTAAAGTTAAAACAAAGCCAATTTTGTACATAGGTATAAGTCCTGGTACAATTTTTTCTAGTACATGCTACTATAACTCTATTAGTTTCAGCTGCTTCTGATTGACTCTAGTCTCAGCAAGGTGAGAAATCAGTTCACATGTTGGATACAAAGTTAAAATGGTTGCACAGATCATGGGATTGCTGATGTGGTGGCAGCTGTTTTACCTGCTGGGAATAAGGCATCTGCCTCCAACCAAGGTCCAAGTGTCTCTTCAGCTATAGCTATAAGCAAAATTATATGTTTATATTACATATTCAGCCCATGCTTGCAAGCCTCTTCCCTGTTGGCGTTTGGATGTGCCATATTAATATGGGCACTAGATAAGTGTATTAGCAGGCAAGCACTGACATCATTGGGAAGCAGCAGAAACAGGTTCCTAGACCATCCCTCCCATTTTCAGTGTTGCTGAACACAGCTCATTTGCTTCATCCCAAAGATTGGGGGTGCTTGCACTTTGTGCTGGACTCTGAAGAAATCAGGCTCAACTGGCATTTGGCAACTAAAAGCCAGAAGGTAATTGATGAAACTTGTCCTTGCCACCTCTTCATTATCAGAGTTATTCTTTCCTATGAAATTTCACTGTATAAAGAGTATAAAAAGAGAGTGATCCAGATTTGCCCTCTTCTGACATTAACATGCTTTCTGCTCAGAACTCATGGTTTCAATTTAATGGTCTGAGGTGATACACTTTGTTCTTTGTTATTATTTACTTCATAGGGCCAGTACATAAATTCCTTGGTTTTCCTCTTCTTTCAGAAACAGAAGCTGATCTCACCCTAAATATTCTTTTACAGGGGTCATAAAAAAAACCCTATTAAATAATTTTAATAGTGCTCTACGTATTCTCATTGGTCTTCTAAGAGCACTGAATTTGACTCATTTTCCACCACTCCATGATGTTCTAGATCCTTGTACAGTTCTGCTTCCAATTTACTTTCAGGGAAGAGGAGTTTCTCTCTGCTCTTCTCTCCTCCCTTGTCACAGAACATGCTGAGTTGTAAGGGGCCCACAAGGCTCATCACATCCAAGTCCTGGCCCTGTACAGGACCATCCCCAAGTCACACCATGTACCTGAGGGCATTGCCCAAACACTTCTTGAGCTCTGGCAGGCTGGTGCTGTGACTACTTCTCTGAGGAGCCTGTTGCAGTGTGCAACTGCTCTCTGGGTGAAGAATGTTTTCCATTTCCATTCCATATCCAGCCTAGTGTCCTCCCCTGACACAACTTCAGGTCATTCTCTCAGCTTCTGTCACTGTCACCATAGAGCAGAGATCAGTGCCTGCCCCTCCTCTTCCCCTCACAAGGAAGCTGTAATTGCAATGAGCTCTTCTCTCAGTCTCCTCCAGGCTGAACCTACCAAGTGACCTCAGCCACTTCCCATACGCCTTCACCTCCAAACCCTTCAACATCCTTGTGGCCCTTTTTTGGGCACTCTCTAATAGCTCTATGTCTTTCTTATATTTTGTTTCCAAAAGTGCCCCTAGGACTCTAGGTGAGGCTACACAAATCCAGAGTAGAGTGGGACAATCACCTCTCGACTGACCGGCAATGTTTTGACTGTTGCAATTTTTTTAATCAGAAAAACATTGTTATGGCTTCGAGCTTCCCATAAAATATGTTTCCAAGTTTGTATAAGATGAACACAGCATAGTTCCACAAGTCATTGTCCCCTTTCATGAATTAAATGCCATAATGCACACAGTCTGTAATTCCAGGCTTCCAAAACTTTAGTATTCTAGTACTCCATTCATACTATCATTGTATTGTTTTATATTCAGAAACAGTTTTGTCTTTGATTTTCCTCCTAGTTGAGGAGGTCTGATCTTGATTTTTGTGTTAAACTAAATTTCAGTTAGTGGTAGACCATTCTAGAAATGGTGCTCACACATTTCATCAGAAGTAAGAACGCGTCTCTTCAAGACTTGCTTGTGAATAATGTTTTATCTGTCTAATAGCATTTTCCACCAGCCCATTCAGTTAAGGATGTCTGGAATTTTACATGTTGAAAACCATAATCCAATTTTACCTATCAGGTGGTAGACCAGGAAAAGATCTAGCAGTTTCTAGGACATGTCTGGCAAATGCAGATTTAATTCTTCCCATGAAAAAATTGGAACAAATTTCCCCATGTTGCCTTTTAGTAACACAAATAATAGTCCAGCAATATAGCTTCTGAGTCAGATTTTTTATTACTATTCCCATGTGCCCATATACCTTTATTTGTGAGAATTCATCTTGTCTCCACCATGTTTCCACGTTCATTATATATTTTCAATTATATATTTGCAATTGGTAAAAGCCCACCCTATTTTGCAGTTATATTTAACCTTTGCTGAGCACAAAGGTTCTGTGACTGTTCTTGCTATTGCCAACTTTCTGTAAGTGAATATGTAAAGCTTCTTTCACCTATCCTCTTCCTCTGCTAAAGCATAGGGAAATTCTGATATCGTAAGTGCCCTGTATTCATCCTATTCTGTAAGCATCCTATCCTTCAGCAATTTTCCAAAACATCTGAAAATGCCTAGGTCTGTGTACTCTTATCAAAATACTTAAGAATAGCAACTTTATTAACCCTATAACTTTGGAAGTCTCTGTCCAAGCTTGAATGCCATTGTGTGCTCTTCTTTCTGAGTGCTTGACAGCTACTAATAAAGACTGTCAAGCTTGGCATGAATTTTCCTGCAGGTTTTACCATCCCTCCCACCTTGCACACTCATTTGTCTTCTTGTCTTTGAAGTCGAGAATGCCTAGGAATTGACTGCCTTCTTTAGGCCTTCTTTCAAATATTTCTGGAGCCTGAAGTTTTACATTTGTTGTATAATTTGGGTCCTATTTCACAGACCTGTCAAATGCACTTTTTAGTCTTTTGTGATGCTCCGTTGCTGCACTCTCAAAAGTCAGAACATGATCTCTGTGCATTTCAATAGATTCAGTTCCTTCAAGAAATATGTAACACTTAGTGGAAGTTCTTGGGAATATCTTTTAAGCCAGGGGAATCCTGTGAAACTATTACCTCCTGTACAGTGCCCCGAATGTGGCTTGCCTTGAACTCCTCTTATCGGGAGAGATCTGTAAAAGCAAAGCAGGTGTACATTTAAGTTAGTGAAAGAATAAATGCCTCACTGCATGGAATTTTTTTTCAATCTATTTCATTCCTTAGATCTTGATGCAAACAGATAATGCAGATTTTATTTCCATGTTAGTGCTACCTATTGAGAGGCTGTTTCTAATATCTCTCGTCATGTGTTAACTAAATGGTTGAGTTTCTGTTTCCAGATTAGAGATCTGTATACCAACAGTATTTATGGGCTGTATACACATACCATTAAGGACAGCTGGTCTCCTGCATTACCCTGTCTGAGTCTTTCATGACATACAACCTCTGCTTCTCATGCTGACTGCAGCACGTTTTAAACTGAGTTTGGGACAAAATATTTGCTCCCACTGATTTTAATTGAATTGTTTTAATTTTTATTTTCAATTGAAGTCTTCTACTTTACCTCCACATTACAATATATATATATATATATACAGTTGATATACATATCATAATATATGTTATATATACACAATTGATAGATATATATCAATTGTACTGAACTTCAAACTACGTATTTTTGTTTCTGATTCAGTTGTTTGGAGTGCCCCTCATATTCTGCTGTTACAAACTGACCCAAAGTTTCTGTCCCATTACAAAGTCTGTACAAGCACCTTCAAAGTTACCTACCCAGACCTCGGGAACAAGTGCACATTTGGAAAGCAGCAGGACTTGGGGTGCCACAGGCAAGGCTTGGAAACACTCATATAAGAATAACCCAGACCAAAGCCATGTCAGATAACCAACACATGTTCCAAAAGACACACTGACGACGCTGTAAATTACTCCTATAATTATATTGGAGCTCCACTGATTTAACCTCGTGCTACGCACATCTAACTAGCAGCCAGCCTCATCAGAGCTGGAGATGCCAGTGCTCAGTCACAGGAGGCCAGTGTAACCAATTCCCTGTACTTCCACATCCTGATAACATCTCGGTAGCTACCACACATGGCTGCTGCTTACTTGGTCTGACAAGCCTTGCCAGCCTCACAACAGAAGCCAGAACAGCTGGATGTACTACATTTGTGTTGTCTTTTATAAAGGGACTGTGCTGTCCACAGCCAGGCATGCACAAGGGCACAAACTCTCTGTTAGAGATAAGGTAAACAAGAATGGATTTTATTTGGATAATCACTTTGCCCAAGATTGTCTCCCTTGCCACTACCTTCTGACCTGTCAGTTTCTCTTAATCTCTGAGTTGCATTGCCTAAGTGCTGTGAAAATTCCAGGTGGCCAACAACTCCACCAAACCCCACAGCTTGTTTACTGTCTCTCTCAGGAAATAGAAATGGACTGTGGGTGAGAGGGTGTGAACTTCCTCCTGAGCACAGCACTATCCTCATGGGTTCTTTTCATCAAAGTTCTGAAGTGGAAATATTCCAAATCAGTTTTTGAGGCCATTAATGCTAGCAAAGACCTGGATTCACAAACCCCAGGCACATAAAGTAGTGATCTCCTAGTTCCCACATGGAATAACTCTTCAACCAGGTATGTAAAAGTTCTAAGATGAAAATGTTCAGATCTGTTTTATCTTTCCCTACCCATTCCCCTATGAACCCAGACCTTTCTGTATTCAGAGTGAGAGTATAATGAATATTTTGAGTTGACAGAGATGGGAATTGAGCTGAGTTGAAGTCTGCAGCTTTGGCTGTGGCATGTTGTGTGTTTGAGATGCACTGCCAGAAGTAATGTCCTGTAGTTCCTCTTTCCCTCTCCCATATGACAGAAAATCCATTTTAACATGGGAGAGGCATGGCAGCATGTGTGCTGGCACTTGTTGGGGAGTAGTGATTTTCCTGCCAATTCCAAGACGGGTGCTGGGAAAGCTAAAAGGAGCAGAGCTGAGCTGAGAAGTGAGATCTCTGTGTAGCTGGGCAACAGAGGGTCTGTAAAAAAAAGAAATTACTACAGTACACAGGTAACCAGTTTTTAATATTTTTTCATTAAGTTCAGGTGCATAGGAATATATGTTCAAACACACACATAACTATGTAGAGAAATAGCAATATGAAAATTGTTAGATTCTCTAAAGGCTAGAAGGCATTTACAAAATTGCTCAATGAAAGCAAGCAATGCTTCTACAGCTGTTGTATGCTCAGGATTCTTTTCCCCTCAAGTAGTAAACAATATACATATGCCTGAAGATTAAGTCAGATATGCATTAGAAGCACTGCTTCTGATTCGCATTATTTTGAATTATATACTGAAATTCCAAAGACAGACCTTTTTTTCTTTTTCTTCTAGGAACTTGCAGCATAAATTACCAGAACATCTATTTCAAAATGTATATAAGAAACGTATATCAATAAGGTGCTGTGCAGAAAGAAGAATATGATTTTTTCAGCCTGGCTATTTGAGCATTCATGTTTTCTGCCAAGTGGAAGGATATAATAGTAAGCCAAACAAGAACCATGTGTGAAGAAAAGAAATTACAACATATGTAAAAGGAGATAGATGATTTGTTAAGAAAAATAAGGGAGGTTATACAATTACAATGAGAAAAAATAAGGATCAAGAGGGAAGTAAACTCATGAATAAAAGTAGGAAACAATGAACTTAAAATTACTAAAATACTGTTGCTTAAATTTTTCTCAAGACAAATGAAGATGAGGCACACAGGCAAAAGTAGTGAAGGACACTGGACATATAGCTGCTGATATAAGAGAAAGAAATCAAATATAGGAATTAACAAAGAGGCAAATAATGCCAAGTATGTAAACAGGAAGAAGAAAGATTCAAATTTATGTTTCTCATGTAAAGAATCTAGTGTAAAAGCATACTGAAGAAGACTCTTATATGTATAAAAATCTGACAAGTATATGTCAAAGGAGAGGATGAAAAAAATTCTGGGTGTATTTCTATGTTGATGTGAAGTTTGAAACTCGAAGCAATTTTTCAGCATAAAATTTCCACCATGCAGCAATGAGCAAGTCAGTGTAGTCTGAAGCAGAAGCCAAATCACTAATAGTATTTCCATCTCCTTTTATTTTCTTCCATCTTGTTTTAGATATCAGATCTCAGGTGCACTCTTGGTTCCAAAGACTTTTTGAATCAAGAGAAAATAAACACTTTGTTTTCTTTTTAACTTGGGAAAATAAACAATTTTACTCTTTAGTCTTTTTTAACTCAAACATTATACCCATAATTATCCCAGACATTCTCAGGACGTTGTAAGCTGTTTTCTTTCTTTAATGCCAGGATAGCAGTGGCTGTTTCAGATCCATGCCCCAAAAGACCTGACATTAAAAAGTTGAATAATTAGGGATTTAGTATCACACTAAGGAGTAGCTGGTGTCTGTCTTTTTGGGCTACAAAACTGTCATGAGCCTGTAGGACCAATCTGAGATCTCAAGGAGCTGTGTACTATAAAGGTGCAAAGTTAGGACGTATTTTGAATGACTTGATATTGTCAGTGCAATACTCTGCAGCAGGTATATCTTGCATGAATATTTTCTACTATTTGTGAATAGATTTTCTGGCAAGTTAATTTGAGAAAACTGTGGAATGAAACACCGTGCTTTCTCCTAGCCCCAGTGTTATGTGTGCACTTAACTTACTAAATAAGCTTCACTGTCCTTGGAGGAGTGAGACAGAGCAGCTTGCTTTTTTATTGTTAATTTTTTAATTGTTTTGTATTACTGTTTTATTTTAGTTACTGAAGGCATGCATCAACATAAGAATCTTCGTTTTCATTTAATATAAAGCAGTTGCTTAACTATAACGATTTCAAGGAAAGCCTCAATTAATGAAATATGTAAGTAACTAAAGATCTAAAAAGTCTCTAAAAATACTGTGTATTGTAATATATCTTAATTTTTACACATCTGCCAATTGTGTAGGCTGTGTTCATCATGTGTTTGGTTTATTATAAAAATCACAGGGACAACCTACTTGAAGAAGATGTGAACAGTCAATAATAAATGCTACAACACTGCAACAATTCTGAGGATGAAGTATCTTGGTTTTGGGTACTCTGTTTTATTTGGGACACAGAATAAATTACTGTTGTATGATGGGCAGTTTTCCTCACCTCTTTTTCTGAGGCAGTAAAAAGAGGTAATTTTTCCTGGTATTGTTTTTCTGTTTGTAAATGAGAAAACAGAAAGTTCTTTGCAAAGCAGCTAATGAGCAGTGTGGGCTAATGTTGGTTTATGGTGATGAGATGGTATGTGGTAAAGGTGGTGTCAGAGAGGAGAATGGAGCAGCAGTATCTATTTCCATTATTGCTGAATGGGCTCATTGGCTTTAAGTGAGCTTCTGTTTCAATAGAACAAAAAACACCAGGCATGGTAAATTAGACTTGTGATTTCATGAAAAAAAATAAAAAAATAAAAAAGGAAATAGAATCTGTCCTTACCGAGCTTCATTTCTTTTATTTTTATTTTCTTTAAAGAGAAAAATATTTTTTACAGAGAGGGCTGTCAAATAAATAGTGGCATGAGCTTCTCTAAGGATTTCCTGAATATAGCATTTTAAAGGTTGTCTTATTAAACCAGTTCCCATCACACAATTCTGTGTCAAATCTGCCCTGAAAAATAATCCTTGCTATTTCTGGACATTGATTTGACAGACACATAACAGTCACTCCTCTACTCTCTTTGGATATTAGACAACATAGTCCTAAGCTGGATTTCATTGGTGTCCACAGCTTTTGAGTCCTAAGGTAGAGACTTCCCCAACAAGATAAAAAAACAACTATCCTAGTAAATACTACTTTTATTAATTATTATTAATTCCATTATTTTGCTCATCAGAATTGTTTATTACCTTCCTGTTTTCTTGGCTGGCAGAATTATATAGTACACATACATAACATATATAACGTGTATATATATATATATATATATATATATATATATATATATATATGACTAGAATATGACAGAATGGTATCTTTTTTGGGGAGTGATATTTTACTTCTATCATCAAGATATAGTTTCTCTTTTCCTTCTGTTTTCTGTGCACAAATATAGTTTCCAAGTCATAATTGAATTCACAGTAAGAGTGTTATTGTGTTCTACCACTTACATTTTAGACAGTTCAAACAGCTCTGTGAAAAATACTGGCTCAAGCTCTAATTTTGTTAAACAGATGTATTTATTTTTTAAAAATTGTTATTCAGAATGCAAACATGTATTTATATTTTATTGGTGTTTATGTGTCTTTTAGCACAGTTAAACTTGACGCCGATGGAAATAAATAACATTTTTGTAGTCATTTCATTTTTTATACTGAGTCAGGCTTCCAGGGATAGTTCTGATCTTCCACTGCCAAAACTGTGTAGTTCCCACTAATACAATGCCAGTCTTTCACAGCTAATTCTTTTGAACTGATGCAGCATCCTTCTACTTAATGGTATTTCAGTAGGGATTAAAATGCAATTTTGAGTGTGCAATCGCTGGCTGTCCATGCAGAGATACTGGCTCTCACACACAAAATAGTGGCTGACAAGTTTAATGTTCCTCCATCACTTAAATCATGGCAATATCTAGAGGCTTTCATGGAATGAAGTCCCATTATCTAGACAGTGTGAAAGGGTGAAGGTTGTGTAGTGTAGAAAGGAAGAATAACTGGGGAAATAACAGACAAGCAGATGAGAAAGAGATAAGGGTGGGGTGACAAAGGATTGCTTGGCTGTAGTGGGGGTCACTGTCCAGGACAGAGTACATGGCCCCATATCACAACAAAGAAGACTTAGGGGACAGGTGAAAACTGATTGGCACATAGAGTTCATTCCCATTCATGTAAATTCCCTTTTAGCTTTTATCTGTGGTTGCTGTATAGATGATACATAGGTTTCACATCTGCACAGCTCTCCCATCTCCTTCCCCCAAAAACAACTGCAGAGAGAAGTTCACTGCAAAAATTTTTAAAAATGTGACTCTAATTAATTAGTAAACAATTTTTTATTTTAAATAATAATAACTTGGTGAATATTTATATTTTTGTTCCTTCTTAAGTTAAAACATAATGCTATTTCAAAAAGATACTATATCAATTTTCTTTCCTCTTCTTTTCATTGGTATTGTTTCCTATATAGTATCATATGGAGCATTAGGTTAAATACTCTTCCTTTCCAACAATTAGAAATACAATTAATATGAATTGACTTGATTTTGAAGTAACTTTTCCCTTCCCTCTCTCCCTTCTCTCTTAGTTTTAATTCACCCAGATTATTATTTTCTTGCCAATGGTTTTATATATCCATATTTATACACACTTCTGTAAAACCCTTAAAATACCGACAGTTTGGCATTCTTTCCCAACCATTGTATCCTCTGCCTGCCATGGGCTTTCTGAAAAGCACCATGATTGAGGTGACCTTGATACTACCCTCATATTCCTTCATTTCTCTGACTGACTGAAGCTTACTAATCCTGAGAAATCTCATTTATTTCCTTTCTTATCCCTCGGATAAGTAGGTGTTTCTAGACCACAGTGAGAGGATCCAGAATCGACCCCATTGTATTCACGAGGGAAAAGTAATTTGCTCCATGTAGAATTGCTGGTCCCTCAAAACTCAGGCTTCTATAAGACTGTCCTTATGTCCATTCCACCTGACTGGGCACTTTAAAATTCCCCATGCTTTAGTTCTCACTGGGATGGGAAAGAAGGAGTTTTTAACCAGAAATCAAGTAGAGAGGAAGGTATGTGACTAAGCACAGGTGACCACCAGTAGAAGGTTAAAGGGGACTTGTAAAGCTCAAACATTTGTCCTTTCTAAGACAGCAGGAAGCAGATGAAAGCACTCTGCCTACTTGGCTTTTAATCACATCCCAGGTTTCTCCTGAGGTAGTACCAACTGTGCACTCTGTACTTCCTTTACTTACAGCTCACAGGACATAATGTGGAATACCTACAGTTCTTTACAGTTCTTTGTCTATTTTCCATCATTTTTTCTTTCTTTATCCCTTATACCTTTTTGTCAGCAACAGTTCTTGTTCAAAGTTTCAGACTGCTGTTCTTACATTTGTCCCACAGGAATATTTTTATTGAAAATTCTATTTTCATTTTTCCCCTCACATTGTTCTGTTTGGGGTTTTGTTTTTCTTGTTATTGTTGTTCTGCTTTGGCTTTTTTTGGTTTCTTTTCTTTTAAATTGTGTGTGACTTAACTTTAAATTCTGTAGCTTTTGTTGGTATTTCAACGGATGAATATAAGCAAGTTTGGTTGGTTTTTTTTTTATAATTCCCTAGAATTAACTGTTTTTTCTCTGATTTTCATGTATAAACATGAATTTAAAAATTTGCTTTCAGACCTTGTTGATAGAGGCAGATTTCTGTGAATGGTTTCTTTGAGACTGGTTCCAAACCTTTTGCATGTCATTCATCCATAGAGTAAAAGGAGATGGCAATGGTCCATTTGTTGTCACGAGGGTCATCCTCTCTTCTGCCTGGACATGTTGCATGTTTGTGACAACTATAGCAGTTGTACTTGTGGGACAGAAACATTAAGAAGGCAATGTTTCCCGTCTCCATTTTTCCCATCTCTATTTAAGAGGTTTTAAAAATCATTCAAAAAGCTGAAAACAGAATGGATGCTGAACCTGGCCATGGAACCTGGATGTCCCTGGCTCTCCTGGCCTGGGAACAACTGGACTGAGCCCCGACTGGCAAGGCCATCCTGCTCTGCCTGGGGTTCCCCCTCATTTCCTGGCTCCCCAGCCCTCAAGGAGTAGCTGGCCAATGCAGCATCCTGACAACAGGCTTTAGCTGATTCCATTTGGCTTTTACTCTTACACCTTTCCTTGTCCATAATTGCAGCACTTTTACTCAAGACAAGTTTCTGCACATTGCCTTTCAGATTTTCCTTGCATATTCCAATACTGCATGAAGCAATTGACCAATATGCATTTTCTGTTGGTCCATGCACATTCTTCTTCTCTGGCTAGATTCATGAAAGGTAAAGGAAGTAGTTCTTTCTCACTATATCTTGTAGGAGGAAAGTCACAGTTAATCTTTCACAGTTGTGCCTTTGTTCAAAAGCCAGACAAAATCAGGTCCTATTTTTAAAAAGCTTGCTTCAGTTTTCCATTAGTAAGTTGTAATATCATCACTAAATAATAGAATTTGATCCTAGTAACACTTTGACTACTCTGGGGTCAAGAGATTAATGAAATATAAAATAAGTTTCACTTTCCTAAATAAGAGTGTTACTTAATTTACAGTAGCAGGTTTGTTGTCTCCCAAGTTACATGACTCTAATGATCCAAAGAAAATGACAGGAATGACACAAATTACTTAAAGGGAGATTGCATGGACCATATATCTTCCTAAGCTATAGGATCTCCAGGGATCAATTCCAACCCAAATTATTCCTTGACTGCATAAACAAAGTGTACAAATGCAGCTTCTGTGTCAGAAGAAAAGCCTCCATCTTTTTTTGAGACAGATGGTCATGAAGACAAGCTTCCATCAGAAAAATATCCAATATCATAAAAGATATCCAAATATATTGCCTGGAAGAAATCTTGCAATTCACTTACTTGGGATTCTTGTGAATTAGAAGGAAAAAAGATGCCTTCTCAATTTCTAGTACAGAACTAACAAGGAAAAATATTTGTTTTGTCCATTTTGAAATTAATCTGATTATATTGGGCATTAATTTGGTGATTTGGTAAATTGAGCACTTTTTTTTAAGAATGGAGGCCTTCTCAGTTGTGAATTTGATGCATTTTTGTATTTTATTTATTCTAATGAAATATCAGTAGTTTAATCAATGTACTTAATCAATTTACTTAATTTCAGTTTGGCTTGACCATATAAAAAGTATATGAAACTTTTTTACTCCTGCAATTTTAAACATGTTTCAAGTACCTATAAGAATACATCTAGTGTGAGCAAGATTTTGGCAAATCATCCTACTCTTTCTAAATGTATATCTGTTCACAATTTTTATTAATGTTTATAACCAATAAACCAAAATATCTTTTTTTTTCATAAAATCTTCAATATGCATTTCTGACTTGCATAACTTAAAATGACTTATCACTTTTAGTAAATCTTCACTTACTTTTACACTTGAGTAAGTCTGCATATTAATCATTTTTTAAAAAAATATAAAGGTTTTAATAGCTGCTGTTTTTGTTCCTTAGATAATTAGGAGGGTAGGCAGGTATTGCTGCATGCAAACTCAGCATTTAAGTATGCACTTCATTATGGGTATTCCATGACCCACATGCTACAAAATGAGGCTGTCTGGGATACAATACTATAAAATTGTTCTGCATGCTATCAGGAGCCTGTATGAACCTTTTCCTTATGTCAGTGGGTATTCCTCATCCCAGCTTTCTCAGGGACGCCAGCATGACACCTGGAAGGAATAATGCTTGAACAATCTGAATGATAAACTCATGACCTAGTCTTTAACAAGTACATTTAAACAAGATGACACATTTCAGTGGTTCCTCTGAGAAAGTTATCTGATAATTTTCAGTTATATTCAGGACCTTTTTGGTTTTAATATGGACTGTATACCTGAGACCTAAATGCCTAAAATGCTGCTACTGTCCTACTCTAGCTCTGCTTGCTGCAACAGGAACTCTAAGATGTAGAGGTTAGCCAGGTGGTGTTGAACTAAATTTGGTTTAGACAAACACAGGACTGTGCCTAAATTTCTCATTTCATAAGTGTATAGCTACAGGAATAGACACAACTTTAAGGCATCAGTAATTACAGAAGGATAAATCAGTAATAATACTTTTATACATTTTAAAATGCTCTCTAGCATTTGATTCAGGTCAAGTATAATAGAATTGTCTGAACAAAGTGGATTATAAAATATTCAAGGTATTACACCTGTTTAATGTTCAGCAATTGTTCATTAAAAGATTGGCTAATTTTCAGGTGAATTCATTATTCAAATTATTCATTGGTTTCTTGGTTTCCTAACAGTTTATGATCTTTTCTTTACTGACATAAAGTAAAGTACTGACATAATACAATTCTATGCTAGTAGGTTATTGAAGTTTCATAATTTTATTTATTCTGTGTTTATTTATTCAAGCCTTAAAGTATTACTTGATTCTCTCACTGGAATGGTTTAGGTGCTTAGGAGACTCACTAGCATAATATGAATTTGATATTTCCCATGTCAATATGTTATTTCAAATGAATTACTTATAAATATTTGAGTGGAATTTATATTATTCATAAACATTCATAGTAATCTGGATGTTCAATTATGCATAGAATATGAAAACAAGAGAATGGCAGATAAGGACAAATTTAAAATAGTTCTGGTAGAAACAGTCGTTTGGGGAGATATTCTAATATATAATAACTTTCATTAATATCTTAATGAGTTTTGTGATTTTATCATGGGTTCAATCATACTTCTTCTTTTGTTCTTCATTTTATTCAATCTGATTTTCAAAACTCATTTTAGTATGTGTTTGTATGGAATGGATAACCTACAGCTGACAGTTCCTCGGCAGCCACAGCTTCATTAAAGTGCTAGCAAAGCAAAAACCAGTTCCTAAACAGATATGAGTGTGGAAAAGGAATTCCAGAAACCTTGTGCAGGTATGAAAAATATGCAATCCAGTAATGGCAAGCTACTGCAAGATATTGGATATCCTCTTTGGTCTTCGTATTTGAAATTTGATTTATATTGAGAAAAGGCCTATAAATTCTGTGTATTTCTCTTAACTCTTGTAAAATGAGATGGTTACAGTAAGTGATGGCTAGAGGGGATCAGCTAAAAATATAAACCGTAAAGGAAAGCTTTGGATTACCCTGTGAAAGCAAGCAAACATCATAGAGAAATCTAAAGGCTGCAGCTCATGCTATTTTTGAAAGTATGGTTTGTATGGAAATGGAAATGGGATTCTAAGATGTTTCTCTACACCTCAGGCTGAAGTCGTGTTCCTTGTCAGGACCTCAAAAAGCAAAGCGAGGCAGGAAGAAAGGAACCATGCTTCCACCTTTTCTGCTTGTGGTTAGGGAAGACATCTACCATTTATTCTTTTCATAAGTGCAAAAAGTTAATATCCAAGCATCCAGCAAGATCTGCTGGAGTGACATGGCACAAAGAGCGACTTGTGTTTACCTGATCTTTTCCCTTTATTTATATATATATACCTTTCCATGTTTTTCCAGACTGTTTTCTCTTCTCTCTTTCCAGTCTTTCAGATCCAGTCCCAAGATTGTAGTTGGCCAAAGCAGAGGTAGAAATGATCCTATTCCCCTAGATGCCTTTACATGACTGCACAGAAAAGACCTGTCTCTAACTTTCAGACAGGTTGCAAGAACCAGCAGGAATGTTTCTTCCTAATTATCCTTCTGGAAAATGGATTACAGTTCATTATAGCAGGAATGACCATATCATTACTATCCATATTCATTTTTTGGTGGAGTCTTCTTGCACATACATCAAAGCAAAACAGCAGCAAGGGGATACAAAAAATCCCCAGGAACTGGTACAGAAATTCAAGGCTAAACCTCTCTGCTTTCAGATTTATGTGTATTAATAAGATGGTAAAAATCTTGGATTTGACTGCATGTGGCTGAAGTTGTGTCAGAGGAGGTTTAGGCTGGATATCAGGAAAAGGTTCTTCACTTCTTCACCCAGAGGGTGGTTGGGCACTGGAACAGGTTTCCCAGGGAAGTGGTCACTGCTCCAAGCCTGTCTGAGTTCAAGAAGCATTCGGACAATGCTCTCAGGCACATAGTGTGGCTCATGAGGTGTCCTGTGCAGTGCCAGGTGTTGGATTTCAATGACCCTTGTGGCTCTCTTCCAATTCAGCTTATTATGTGATTCTGTATTTCTGTGATATTGGAGCCTAGGAGCACCTTAGATGAGGCATAATGCTAAGATTAAAGTTTCCTATTTGTGTGTGTTTGTTTAAAATGAGATTTCTCTACACACATGCTTCCATTTGGAAAAGATACTGTGCTTTGGTGATGCCTCGTGTTATGAATTTCAAACATGCAGAGCAAGGATTTAATCCACTTGTCAGTCTGTGGTGAAAGCATGTGTATCCCTTTTGAAAAATCAGTCATTGCCTTAGAAAATACATGTATGGTTGCTGATTTTCCAAGATATGTAGCATTGTGCACCCTTGAGAACAGTAAAACTTTTCCTGCATAAAGCAGCAACTACATTAAAAATGCCAAACGTATCAAGAATCTTCACAGTAAATCTTCTACTGCCTGCATGATAGGCAGTGAAATTACATTATGCAAATTGCATGCAAATATATGCACTGCATATGATAATTAAAACCTTTGTAAATACATATTTGCAAAATACAATCCATCATGGTCCACAAGGTTATAATCTACATTTTTAAATGAACAGTGCAAAAACTTTTAACATTCACACAGAAGTGAATGATGATAATTTGAAACATAGTGAACTATCAGTTACCAACTTTAGGTTCTTTACAGAGTGTCGTTAATTAAAAAAAAAAAAATCCCTGATTGACTAAATAAAAGTTTCAAGACTTACCAACATTTTTTGTTTGTGTGAAATATAATAACTAATGTGCTACTGTAACTGTGAGTCTTCAGTAATCATGAATGGGAAACAAAACGTGTTGCATGCAATGTCATGAAGCAGAACCTGACAAGAGTAGAAATTTTACCAGGAAATGTGACAAATCACTTGCAGGAAGTGGCCTTGGAATTATTTTTAAACTTTTTAAACTTCATATCTCACTTTCTCTCAGGAAATAGCAACTCCTGTAGGACGTGAAGGCTGAAACCATAATGGGTACACAGAGCTGTCTCAAATGGAGCAGGGCTAACTAATAAATCGTACCAGTCTCTTCCTCAGCCACTCTGCTCCTCTCAAGAGATAACCAGCCCCAGGTTTGACATGCTCTTCAGTCTATAGTCCATGAGACGTTTACAGCCCACAGTGCCATATTAGTGCTGTGTGAGCTCTCAGTCTAAAATCTGCACAGTCTGGCACCAAATGCTCCTCTTGTACCTTCTCTTGTGTGTGCGTGGTGTTGTCAAGGCAGCAGTCTTCTCTGCTTTCTAAAGCTTTCCCAGAAAGAGCTTCAGTGGTTTTCTTCTCATGTTCCCAATGTGCAGAACTGATATTCCCATGCTTTTGGCTCATTTTAGTCAAGACTGACCTATGGAGGTGAGCAAGCTGGAGAAATCTAAAAGCTAGAATTCAGGATACATTTGACCTCAGGACAGTTTGTGGGAAAAGGAAACAGATATCCCAAAAATAATAATCCCAAAGTATCTTGTGGTACTGGTTGAAAAAGACAGGGAGCTTGGGAAGGTGGTGACTCCTACCTATCTCCATCCACACATGCAGGAACCAAACTACTGGCCTGTACTGAGGCATATATCAGAGAAAGTGATTTTCCAGCTTTCTGCTTCTGAGACCCCACCCGGAATACTGTGTCCAACTCTGGGGACCCAGAAGGTTTTGGACCTGTTGGGGCAAGTTCAGAAGACGCCACCAAGACAACCAGAGGGATGGAGCACCTCTCCTGTGAAGACAGGGTGAGAGTTATTAAACCTGGAGAAGACTTCAGAGAATATTGCACCTTTCAACACCTAAAAGAGAGCCTACAAGAAAGTGTAGAGAAAGTTTTTTTTACAAGAGCTTGTAGTGATAAGACAGGAAGGAATGGTTTTAAACTGAAAAAGGCTGGGTTTAGTTATGATATTAGGAAGAAGTTATTTATTGTAAGAGTGATGAGACACTGAAACAGGTTTCCCATAGAACCTGAGGATGCCCCATCCCTGGAAGTATTTCAGACCAGGCTGGATGTGCCTTTGAGTAACCTAGTCTAGTGAAAGGTGTCCCTGCAAATGACAAGAGGGCTGGAACTAGATGACTTTTAAGGTCCCTTACAACTCAAGCCATTCTATGATTGTATGTTATCACCTGTTTGTTTTCCTGTCAGCTGAGAAAATTCAATGAACTTGATTCTTCTGGTGTTGAGGAGGTCAGTCAGTTGTCAGCAGGCCTCAGGTGACAGACTGACAGTACACAGCCTTTCAGCCTGCTCTTGCCAACAGTGACATACAGGCTTATCTGTAGCCGTGGGATTATTTTCCTAATATTGCTAAGACTTATAACACAGGTAAAAGTAAAACTATGCTTTTTAAAAATTCTTGGTTGGCAACCAAAGAGAGATCTCCCACCCTTCAATTGTGTGTAATTCTAGTGAATTAGCTAAATGAGTAAGTGCAAAAACAGCCTTTTGTTCCCCATGTTTGAAACAATATTCATTAGCAATAATGATCAGCACCCTTTAGCTGACATTGCTGACTGCTGGGATTGACAATGCATACGCCTAGTTGGAAAGTCACTTTGTGAGCTGCTGACTTGTGAGTATTGGATAGTCTCAATTTTCTTCACATGGCATCTTCTGTTTAAGACATGTATTACATAGACACTGAATATCTTTGGCAGGGTTCTTTATTGCCAGAGAATAGACCCATCCTCCTTCACAATAAGGAAATTGTTTTTCCTTCACATCAGGCTGGTGAAATAAAGAATTCTTTAAAATCTACTCCCAGAAGAAGGCAGCTGAGCAGTCAGCTACAGAGCTGTTCATGAGTAACTCTGGGCCTGATTCTGCCACCTGTGATCATAGCAAGTGGCAACACTGATTTTTTTTTTTTCCTTTGAAATTATTCCACTTGCCACACTGCTACTTTTTGAGTTAGCCTTATCCTGAGCTGAGTTTTCATCCATTCTGCCAGTAAAAAGAGGAGCTGTACAACTTTTGCATGCAGACAGGAGAATGTGTGCAGGCTTTTCCAGTGGGATGCTGTCAGAAAAGACTTCTATAAAATGAGAGAGTGAAATTTGCAGGCTTCCATGTCTGACCAGCTCTGGAAATTGAGAGCACAGGCATTTTCCAGAGTCAAATAATTTAAATTATTTAATTATTTATATGCTACTTATCACTATTTGGGGTTTTGTAGCATTTTGGAATACCTCTGCAGAAGCAGTGTCTGAGCCTCTAAAAAAATCAGTGTCTGACTACTACACAGAAAAGAGTTTTGCAAAAAGCACTTTCCAATTAAAATGTCCAGCCTTTTAAAAATACATATTTTTATAATCCAGCATATAATAATTGTTTTTAAAAATACAGATATTAGCACATTAACAAAATGTCATGTCACTTTATTGAATGTTGAATTCTCTGAGTGGTGCTGTGCTCATACTTAAATGCACTGGAAGTTTGACAAAGCAGCAGGCCAGCTGGCAGCCTTGGGAGTGTGACAAGAAGGCACTCAACACTGGGCTCTGCAGGGATCAACATGTGTATCAACATGACAGGAGAGGTGTACTGACATGGACTTCAGTTTTGTGGAAGGGAGGCAAGGCAAGAATGTAGATTCTGAGCTTTTTGTGCGACAGTTACGGTCACTTAGTTCCCTGCTACCCTATTTGAATGGGATATCTGCAGGGAGCCACTGTGAAGGTAGAACACTTGAAACTAAAGAGATAAAAATGTTAATATGATTGATTTATTTGGTTTTATAATGACAAGAATATCTGCTGTAGGCAGGAGGATTATTGCAGAAATAATTCATTTAGCATTTTAAAGAGCTTCTTGCTCTTAATTTCTTTTCTTTTATAACTTGTCCAGAGAAAAAGAAAATATCTCATAATGAATAAAGTCTTCTTAAGAAAATATAATCTGAGCTAATGCAAAGGGAGTTTCAGCTCTCCAGACAGAGGAATGTAAATCAATTGCCCTCTACAGCTTTGGTTAGTCAGATCAAACCATCCAAAGGTGCAGGGATCAAATTGCCAGTCAGTAGCCATGACTAATAAATGTGCTTTATTTTCTTTACCTGTGAAAGGATGCTAACTCAACAATAACCACAGAGAAAGCAGTCCTCATAAACAATAGCATGATTATTTCTGTGGGTTTGCCTGTTTGGAAAAAGCATCTGGATAAGTAACTCTCTGATCACTGTGCTGAGAAACAGAGCAGAGCTGCTGCTGCTGCATCATTTAAGAGTTAAGCCCTGTAGAGATGAAAATAGAAAGGCTGATTGCCGGTTGTCTCATCAGCCCGTGTGAAAAGCAGCTGACAGTATTCATGTTTGGAAGAGGAGAGGAAATTGGAAATCCATTCCATTTCTCCCAGTGTTTCAGTCACAAGAGTATATGTTACTGCAGGACAAAAAAATATAGGGAGGTTAAGATACTTAAGCCACAATTCAGTGGTGTCCATTGTCACATATTAACAGAACAGTAAATGGATTGAAAAAAAATAGCTTTGTTTCTTCAAACTCCATCTGTGATAGTGGGAACTAGGACTTCTGATCCTCTGGGATAGCTTTGAGCTTTTTCCCTTTCCACCTGATTATTGTTTGTGAGTGAACATTGAAATTTGGATTTGGCATCATTAATGTCAGCCACCAGACTCAGATTTAGACCAAGAGCAGCTTGCAGAGTATCAGTGACCATTTTGACTGTGACAAACCCCACAAAACCATAACAAAAGCTGCTCTTTCTCTCCTAAGAGCAAAAAGAGTGGTTGCTAGTTTGACACCCACATGCTTTTCCCTCCCTCACTGTTTCTGTCATCGCACTTTAAACTCCCTCACAGAGCTTCAGATCAACAGTTGCACGAGATATCCAGCGCGTTTCAAGGCTAGATTGTCACGCTCATGGACACTTACCAGGGATGGCACTTTGGGTAATAGATATTGAGCCACCTCCTGAAATCTGTAATAAGGGTACACAGAAAGATGGGCTAGAGCTATGTGTAGTGCTACTTGCTATTCAGCAGGATGAAAGAAGGATTGTAGGTGGAATGTACTTGTTCTGACAACAGAGGAATAGTATGTGCTTCCTTTTAAAAATGAAATTTCATTTTTATGTTGACTCACCCATTGGTCTTGTGACTCTGTCACTGACATTTACACTGTTATCTGACCCTCAGTATCATGCTGTTGCCCAGCAATAAAAATGTCTTTTTTTTCCCCACCGTCTTCTGGACCACAATCCATTTATTCATATCACACCAGGGCTGCAGTGCTTCCAGACAATCTTTATTTAACATGTATATAAACAGCAAAAAGGAATCCAGGAAGATATTATAACAGGATCTTGGGTCTCTAATAATCCTCCCACAGCTGCTGGTAGGGCTGCACATCCCACTCAGGGCAAATTTCAGCTCAACTTGCAGCTGCCAGCATGGCATGGATCCCATAAGAAACGAGAGGACTCCTCTTTGCTTCCTTGACTTCACTGAAAGTAGAGCAAAGCTCCCATATGAGTTTCAACACCTATGAACTTTTTTTTCTCTGATTGCAGTGCTTCTTCTTCATATTTTGCTGAAGATAAAACTTATCTGGAAGATTTAACAGGATGAGGAAGTTGAAGAGAGAATAAAAAATATTTGGGGCCAGAAAGAGACAAAGAAACATTAGGTGACAATCTGTGTTCCAGTTTAGGGGAACTTTTCAATGAGCTGCCCTCAGAGAACTCAAAATACACTTTCTCTTGTTTTGAAGATTTGCTCCATTTTGCCCTCAGAGCTGATGTGGCCATTTTCCAAGCTAAACATATTGGGAAAGGGGAAAGAAAAAAATAAATAACTAATTTTTGGCTGGTAGGAATCCAAGCAGTAGTGAAACTACCTCGTTTCAACAAGGTCATGTAAAAAATAGCTCAATTTACTTAATTTTTGTGACTCCTAATGTTTCTGCTTGAGTCTACCATTTGAAAGCCAAAAACATTGTGACAAATAATGAGGTAATTATGCAATTAGGACTTAATTACTCATGCTGTAAGAGTGATCTCTTCTGTAGTTTTCCCCCACATAAGAAAAGAAATAAATATTGTGTCTTTTTCTCCTCTCTAGTGAAAATTTCCATCTTGAATTATGTGAAATCCTGAAAGTTAATTTTCATGGTTTTACCTTTGTAAGGTTATTTAGCCCAGGATTATCTAGACCACAGCCTGTCATGAAGTAGTCATGGGTGCACGGTACATTTTATTATTTGTGCTCAGCATATGGACAAGTGAAGAGTGGGGGGATGCAGAGATGTTGAGCTGTGGCTTCTTTCCCTCTCCAGAATTTCAGGCAGTCTGCTGTTGCAGGGGACAGGGATGTACAAATTGTAGGTTTTTAACTCTGTGCACCCCTGTGGCAATTCGAGTGCAGCTGTCAGGCCAAGGCTGAGCCAGGGGGGTGTCGCTTGGGCTGTATCGGTACGAAACACTGTGCAACCTGCACCCCAGGCTGTGGGAAGAAGTGACCAGCAGCTTCTGCCAGGCTCAGCTTGACAGAGAAAGTCCCTTTGGGACACTTCTAAAATCGCTGTCTCCCTCCTGTGACCCACACCCTGCATCTCCCCCAGCTCTTTGCTTTTATACTGCAGTTGAAATGCAACACGCACACACATGCATCTCATGCTGGATGAAAATATTTGTCAACAGAAATTTTGGGTGTTTCTACTGCAAGGCCTTGGCAAAGGAGGAAACAAAGAAATCCTGCCTCAAAGTTGCCATGTAGTGCCATCTTAAAATACAGATTTGTGAGTTCCTGAGACTAGGTTGAAAGGAATGTATTGATTACTCTGCACTGCCAGATGCCTCATGTCTCAAATAACTTCCCTAACAGAGGTTTGCATTGTGTTCCTGATGTGGAAATAATTTAGTACATGGGTTTTCCTGTCTTTTCATGGAGAGCTGATGTTTTATTTCTGGGTGCTTAGAGCAGAGATGCAGCAGTTAGTGTGAATGCCAGCTAAACCATGCAGCTGGTTATTCTGCTGGTTGAGGACCAAAAGCTCACACATGTCCAGTACATAGTCATTGTACAGCTGTTTTACCAGGACTGTGGCAGAGCTTGCTACTTGAAATCATCTATATTTTCTTCTGTGGAGATCCAGTCACACCTGTGCTGAGTGTCTCATAAATGCCCTCAGCTGGCAATGGTCTGCACCACAACACTCAAGGCTGTGTGTAAAAGGCTTCTAACAAGGACCTTCCTTCAGTCTGTCTGGAATTCAGGACACAACCCTCTTTTGGGTGAATCTGAGAGTTCTCTTAGTGGTGAATTCCATTTTTCCTCTTGAGCTCTTTGCTGCTCAAAGTGCTTCATCTGTCCTCTATTCACAGAAGCAGTGCAGCTGATTTGATTTTGAGTGCAATAGACCTAGATCTGAGGTGCCAGAATAATCTATTTCTCTCATTACATGCCCAGCATTTTAAGATTAAGCAATGGCTGACTTATATTTGCACTTAAATTAGACTGTAAAAGCACTGTTCTTAGGGGATGCTAATAAGAACTGGAGAATGACACTAAATCAATGAACTCCTAAAGAAGGCGAAAAAGAGCAAAACTAAAGCTCACATGCTAAGCCCAATGGACTTTGTTCAAACCTGTTAAGATAGACTTTGCATGAAATAATGTTGTCAAGAAAGAGTTTTATCTTCAGGTTTTCAAAAGCATCTCATATATGAACAATCAGGGAATAAAGTAGAAAGCTGCTGTTTCTTAATTAAAAAAAAAAAAAGATAAAAGAAATAAAAAGAAGAAGGAGGAGGCGGGGGGAAAAGCATGTTATCACAAATCCCATGCAGTGTGAGAATAACATGTGGTTTTCTTTTTAGCTTGGTTAAGTAGTCTTACTCCATTTTCTCCCAACAGAATACAATTCTCACTTCATGTTTGATTTGAATTGCTCTTCCAGCTGTACGATCCATGCATGCTGAAGTCTATTTTGAAAAACATCCAGGATCCTGGCTCATTTTCCTTTTCATCAACAATAATTTTCTCAGTTTCCACCTCTTACAGGACAGCAGAAATTAGGCGAAATCTCTTCAGTCAAGGAGACATCACAGCTCCAGCTATGCCTAAATAACCTTTTCAGAAGGACAAGGATAAAAACTCATTATTCTGGCTGAGTTAATGAGGACTCTTCACGAAATCAGTCAGACTGCTCATTACAAGTCGCTATCACTCTGCTTTCTCTGCCTGAACTTTACATCTTTAGATTCCCCATTAATCACTTTCTTCCAGGGGTGCTGGCCTGCCTTTGGCTGGTTGCTTTTCCAAAACAAGCTTTCCATCTTTGTGTAATAAGTGTTTTTTTTGCCTCTTTTCAGTGACGGTTGGGCAGACAGAGATGAAGTCATTGAAGGTTATGAACCCGAAGCAAATGGAGGCATTACTATCAAACTGCAGAGTCCTGAGGTGCTGGCCTTTGATGACTACTACCTGAAGCTGCGTCTCGACACCAACACCCGCAACCCCTGGTTTCCCGAGTTCTGGCAGCACCGATTTCAGTGCCGCATTCCAGGGCACCCACTAGAGAATCCCAACTTCCAGAAGAATTGCACTGGTAACTTGTCAAACATTTTAAATATTTTTTTCCAATTTTTCAATCTGCGCTCTGGCAGAATGTTTTCCTTGGTTCTGGTTTGGGTTATCTTTGTTGTTGTTTTACTGGCTTTTTGTTTGGTGGTTTTTTTGTTTGGGTTTTCTTGTTTGTTTGTTTTTAATTAAATCTTTGTTGTTATTTATTTTTGTTTATTTTATGTAAAGACAGATAGCGACCTCAAATTGTACAGATAATAATTCCAGCTTTGGCAGGAGTATATCTGGTGCTGGTTGCACAGCCTCCTCTCAGTTTAGTTCTGCCCTGTTACAGAGTGATTTGCTCTCTTTTTATGTTTTAGGGCTACGCTAAGGCGGAGTGCCCATGTTCGCAATATGGCTTGTAAAAAATAAAGAGACGTGAAATTTTAAGAAAAACAAATTTATATTTTTTTTTCCTCAAAATCTCAGCTTTTCTGATCAACTGAGGAATCAGGAAATTCACAGACAATATTAGAGCAGAAATCCAATCTTAAGGAAAATTGATGAGGCTTAAACTTGGCCAGTCATCTGCTTTACCTTTTTTTTTTTTCCTTAACCCATTAAAACATATACATTTTGTTTCTACTATGTAGCATTCACATAAAAAGCACATCTTACACGGGGTAAGTCTTACCTCATATCAATGGAAGTGTACCTGTGTATACGCAGTTTTTCTCTTCCATTCAGAATCTGAGAAAACTAAAATATTTCAATAAGATTAAATTTATTAGTAAATTAAGTGAGAGATGATTACATTTCTGTGAAATACTTGCAGGATGATTTTTGCAAATATTTTGTTTGTAGTTTGTAATACTTAACTTGTAGTCAAAAAGGTGTATTTGATAGTAAGGTATCAAAGGTATCAAAGTAAGATAGTTATTCCATTAGAAACAAAACTTACAAAGCCTTACCATTGATTTCTGTCATATTATTTACATTTTGACCTCCTGTATCCCCTAGCAGTAATCTCAGTTGGTCTTCTCATGCTCCCTGATCTGCATTCCCATAGTTTTGAGCTCTTCCCTTTTCCGTAAGTGATACTTCCTAATAAGAACTTCCACAGTACCTTTTGTTTCAGTCTAGTTCTCCTATCCACCATTGAGGCACATCACCAAATACTGACTTAGAACTGGCCTGATGTGCTGACTGGCAGCCAGGCTGGCCTGTCTGGGTGCTGAGGGACTAATAGCAGGCCAGACAAGCTTAATCCATATTGAATTTATACTGATAATTTTTCCTCAAAGGAGTTATTAACTTTGGTTTTTACCAAAATGTTGACTTTTTTGTGTAAATATTTAATTTGTTCTAGAAATGCTCCAACTCAGATAAAGTTGATATTGGCCAACAGGGGCAAAAATTGCTAAGGAGAGTTTATTGATTTATGCACAGTGCAAATGCACAGCCTTCTTTTGTAAGAAAAGAAACTTAAAATTGCATGGTTTTGTTCATTCCATTTACACAAATAAATTTCATGCTGATGAAAAAAGGTTCCATTTTGAGACATCCCAGCAGCTGTTATAAACATGGGTGGTTTGTTATCCAACCTCTCTTTGGTTATGAAACTAAAAACTCGAGTCAGAACCATCACAGTCACCCTTCATCTGGTGGAACAAAGGCAAGGGAAGTCCTCACATGGTGACTTCAAAATGGCCAACACAGGGTACTTCTGCATAGAACACGTAGGTGAGTTTTCAGACAGTGATTGATGTAGGCTCTAAAATTGTACTTCAGCCAAAAAAAAAATAAAAAATTAAGAAAATCATGGAAGAAAAACAGTGGGGGTTATTTTATTAAAAAAATATCTTACCCAGACTTTTCAGGATATCCCAGGTTTGAAGTCACTGGACATTGGAGAAGTTCAGAAGAGGTACCATCACATGCCTGCCCAGTGTTCTGGGCTTCTCAAGGTGTCAGTGGCCACTAAATTCTGATAGTACTAGTGAAACACATTTGTCTACATTGGTAGACTCTGATAGCTAGTAGTGTTAAGTCAGGCATCCAGACATCTTTCCCTCCTCTAGAAGGCTGCAAATTTTTGCATGAAACCTCAAAATATGCGATACCTTTTAGACTTTAGTTCTTAAATTTGTTGGTGTATCACTGATAACCCTCAGGCTTATCACACACAACTAAAAAAAATCCATAAATGTCTCAAGTCACCAAAGGGAAGCATCACAAGGTATCTTTCCCAATAATGACATACCTACAGAATCAAGAGATCTCCGTGTCCCCAGCAAAACTGTGGGCAATACAATACTTATTTTTATTTAACTGCACAGATCTGACTGCTGACTGTCTGGCACCACCTAATCTTTCTGTACACATGTCTGTGTCTGACATTTCTGGAAGGTTAAGAATGTCAATTTAAATACTAGCAACTTCAAAGCTGTTTGGGGAAGACTTTCTCTCCAAGGAGAGAAAGTGCCAAGAAACCGCCTTCTTTAACTCTCACAGATTTGGAGGCAGGCTTTTTCAAAAACTCTGTTAAAAAAAGGAGTCTCTTGCCTCTCCCCTCCTTCACAAACTATCTTCATACACAAATTTGAAGGAGAAAATCCATGATGATCAATAAGCACTAATGATTGAAACCCATTAGAAGTGCCAATAGATGATCTGACTTTTTGTGGTACTACAAATTGAAGTACTGCTGCCACTCCTACATCACCCTAGGAAAATAATCAGTAACCAGTACTGGTATCAAGCACCTTATCTCTGGTATATCTAAGAGCTTTTACTCCTACTTCAATATTCCTATGAAAAGGCATGCAGGGCCATGTATCATGGAAAAAGCAGAGTCCCCTGTGGTCCCAGGAGTCCATGCACATTATTAACAGGCGTTGTGACTATCGCTGGGTCATGACCTCTTTCCTATTACAGAAGTGTGCTGCTAGTCCTTACTGAGAACAAAACACACCCTTACTTTCACACAGACAGCAATGTAATTGTATTTACACAGCAAAGGGTTTCCTAGGAGCAGCCATAAGCAAAAAAATAAAAAGGAAAAGACAGTGTTGTTCTTTGAAAACCTTATTAAAACATATTCACAATATTGGAACCTATCTATGTTTAGAAAAGGAGATTAATAGCAAATTATCTGTTAAGGATCTTCAGTTACTGCCGGTCCATTATAATTTACTCATATACAATCTAATCAGTTTACTGAGTGATTTATTCAGAATTGCCACTGGCATTTGAGGTTTATCATTTATCATTCATGGATAGGCAAGGACTTCTCCTCAAGCAATTACAGCTGCTGCATCTGCAGTTTCTCACACTCTGTTACTGTTGAGTCAGCATTAGCTCGGGATTGCATACTCTCTACAAAGAAAGGGGAAGCTAGTTCCTAGAAATCTCCCTTCTCTGATGACAGGAATTGCTGTTGGAATTCCCTCATTCAGTCTCTGAGAAGACTCATGTTGTCCTTCAGAAATTCTCATATTACACTGAACCCTGAATGCCCATATTACACTGAATGCACATGCATATTTTTGGGGGGGCCAGGGGGCGGGGAAGAAAGAGCACTATTGGAAGGAAGCAAGTCAGAGTGTGCTCAACTCCATGAAGGCTGTAGGATGCCTAACAGTTTGCCACATTTTCAGAATAGCTTGTCTGTATTACAAGAACTAGCAGCAACAAATTCTTGGGAAGAGAAGAAATCCATCAAGACTGTTGCAGTTACTGCTCATTTGGATCATTCCTTCTTGCAAAAATTAAACAACTTACTTTTCCCACTTGGGAGGCAGCCAAATGAGTGGGAGCTATTTTTGACTCATTTGCAATGTTTTAGCCAAGTGCCTCTTGTAATGAAATGCGTTTCCCTATCCCTCTCTCCTTCCCTCTTGCTCCAGCTGCTATAGGAGATATTCTTCCTCAACAGGATTAAAGTATAAAAATGATATTAAATGTAGATATATTGGATCTGGCTGAGATGGGCTTAACTTTCCCCACAACAGCCTCATAGTGCTGTACTTTGTGTTGGTAGCTAGAAAAGTGCTGGTAACACACCAGTTTTTTAGGGCACCGGTTTTTTGGGGCTCTGCTGAGCAGCATTCACACAGCATTGAAGCTCTCTCCCACCCCATGTCCCCACCCTCAAAGGCTGGTAGTCTGGGAGTGAACAAGGCACCAGGAGGGGGCATAACCAGGAAAGTTGACCCAAATTGACTACAGTTTCCACACCATATGATGTCATGGTCAGCAATAAAGGATGAGAGAAAGGATGAGAAGGTGAGAGAGCCTTTATTATTAAGGCATTTGTCTTGCAAGGTAACATTATGAGGCCCTATTTCCCAGGAAGAAACTGGACATCATCTGCTGACAGAGTTAGAGAATTTCTTCCATATGTGGTCTTTATTTTTAATCAAACTACCTTTATCTTGACCCACGGGTTTTTAATTTTTGTTTTACATAAGGAGAGAGTGGCTTGGTGGGCATCTGCCAGCCACTTGAAGTCAATGTACTACAGTAAAAAACACACATTTGTATATGGATATCCTCCTAGAGTTTCCTGGATGTCTAGCAGGCCACTTCCAGTACAGAGTTGTTCTTAAATTGTCTGTGCTACTGAAGTACTTGTATCCCATGCAGCTGCTACAGTCTGTAAGAAACAAAGCACATCCTACAACTCTGCATGGGCCCCTGACACATAGTGGAATTCAGAAATTCACACCATTCTTCGTGCCCATTGTATAAAAAGTCAGAACAGAACAGAAAAAAGGCTGTTTCTGAATTTGAGGTACTAAGACAGTATCTGACTCAGGATGGACCTGACAGAAAGTTACCTTAGCAAACAGCCTCAAGCACTGCCCCAAGGAACAATCCCTGCTTGTATTAGTTCATTAGAAAACTCAGCTTTTTCTGCATTTTACAGATTGTACCCTGACAGCAAGGTTAGATGTTAGACTGTGTACATCAGGCAACAGAGTTCAGATATTTTTCTAACAGACTTCTTAGAAGAAGAATGATGTTTTTTCCTCCCCAGTCAGACAGCCCAAATGGAAGTGTGGTTTTTTCACACAAAAATACACTGGTTAATCTTCCTCTGTTGCATGTGGTGAGCTCACATAAGCCAAAATTAAGTGCAAGTCATACTCACACAGAAATGGTGTCAAACTCAGTACAGGGCAAGCACTTGTAGGGACATCTAAATGCTCCTTTACAGAATGCCTTATTCTCCTCCTGGCAGATAATACAATGGCTGGAGTTTATGTAAACCAGGTGGGCTGAGTCCTCCTCTGCACCACAAGAGACGGTCACAAAATTGGTAATGGAACTGATGCAAATAACAGATTATGCTCACAGCAGTTCATCTGCTGGGACAACAAAATACATTGGCAGGCAATCAGCACAAACATTTTTCAATAGAGCAAAGTGGAACAAAGTGGGCAATTCATGATTCATTCATCGATTCAATTGATCTCTGTGAAGAAGGATTATTTGTCAGTAAATGTATTTGTTGCAGATAAGAACAAGAAATGCAGATTTTTTTGTTCCAAAGGAGGTCGTAGTCCAAGTTCCCTTTAGGATGCTTACTCATACTGTGGTCATACCATAAGGATTGCTTTATCTGCTAATTCCTGTCTTGGCCCAAGAGAACTGCCAGCAATCAGTCTGAGTGCATGCAGAGTCACAAGGATCACAGGATCACTCAGTCTAGAAGGTAGCTCAGGAAGACTGTAGTCCAGCTCCCTGTCAAAGCACCGTAAGTCATCAGTTCAGACTAGGCTGATCAGGCCTTGATCAAGGCCAAACCTCAAAGGTGGCACAGTGTGTCTGGGCAACCTGTTCCACTACTTGAATGTGGAAAAGTTTGGCCTCATATGTAACGAGAGTCTAAACCTCTCTTGTTTCAAATATGCCCATCATGTCTTATTCTTCCACCAGGCTTAATTATGAAAAACCTGTCCCTCTCTTCTTCATAACCACCCCATAGGTATGAGGGGCTGTTTTAAGGTTCCCCTGCAGCCATCTCTTCTTCAGGCTGAACAAACCCAGGCCTTTCAGTCTGACCTCAAAGGCAAGGATTGCAGCTCCAGATCATCTTGATGGCCCTCTGCTGCAGCTGCTCCAGGTTATCAGTGTCTTTCTGTACTAGGGATTTACAAACCATATGCAGTGTTCTAGGTGCAGCCTGATGAGTGCCAAGTAAAGGATGGTGGTGGTGCTTAGACAATCACTCAGTCACTGGTTGTGCAGTCGTTCCCATCCTGCTGACAGGATGTTGCTTTCCATCATTCCTACCAAGGATCTGTATGTTCACCCTATTCTTGTGTCACATTTGGTCTTAAGAAGGTGTATCTTTTCCCATCTCCTTTCTGCAGCTGACATAAACTTTCACCACGCCTGGCCAGTTCTGAAAGACCACCATAAATTGTCATAACACATTAAATCATGAGCAGAGCATAATGATAGCAGAAGAAGCTTGGGAAGAAGGCTAAATATTTCAGAAGAGGTATTTATGCTTTGGTATGAATAATGCAGAGTCATACTTCTTGGGACGAAAATGTCAGGGAATATAGATTATTTAGTGACTGTAAAGACTTTGGACTATGTTTGATATGGTCATAATCTGAAAGAGATGTGGAGCACAGTGCAGAGGTGGTTTAGATATTAGAGACCCACACAGCAATACAAAAAGCAGTGCAGTGTTACATGAACATACCAGTTCAAATAGTATATTCATATGTGTGGAATATTATCCAATCATTTCAACAACTGGTTCTGAAGTCAGGTGGAGTTGTTAGACTCTAGTTAAGATTTCTCTTAGCATCCCTAAGTGTTTGCCACCATTATCACCGACTCATTAAAAAGTAACAAGTTTTATCCTATCCAGACACACAGTTATAATTTTAGTGAAAAGATTTGGGCTTTTTCTGGCATAGGATATCTGTGGTTTAGAAAAGGTACTCCCCAATTCAGTTCCCCCACCAAGACTCTCCCAAAGCAGATGTCACTTTCTTACTCACCCCCTTCCCCTTCCTGGTCCAGGAATGGAGTCGAGAATTAGGGGCACAAAAGGTGAAAGCCATGGGTTAAGATAGGAAAAATTTACTGGAAACAAAAATGGAATAAGAAAGTGAACAACAGCAGAACAATAATAACAATGGAAAGTATAAGACAAAGAAACAAAGAGATGATTTACATGGAAAACTGCCACAAATACCAACTCCTCCTCACCACACCACCTTTTCTCCCACAGGAGGGGAATGCAAGAGAAAGTCCTGTTCCCTCACATTGGCAATGATGTACCAGGATATCAAAGAACATTATAGTCTTGGCTACAGCCCCTCCCAATGATTTTGGCTGAAACAAGGACAAGGATAATAACATCTTTTTTAGAAGATCTACAGGGCCTCTACTCATGCCTGCCATGATGTTTGCCTTTCTGGTTTTGTTTGTGAAGTTCTCCTTGACTGCATTTATTGCACCAGATGGGAGGACAGAAGACTGCTGGCTGCCTGTTCCCACCCTGAAGCACAGTTGTACTTGGCCAATGCACCTTTCAGATTACATTCAGGCCACCAGTAAGGTAGTTCAGAGCTTCTCTTAATCAAGAACCCACCCTATTTTAATAAATCTATATGAGATGACATGGAGTTCTTCTTTTCTCATCTCAGTGGAGAATGCACTCCAGGATGTCTCCTTGATTTTTCTACACTTTTCTGAAGGAGTGAATGCATTTCCACTGAGAACTGATCTGAGTTGTTTCCAGAGTTGGATAAATTAGATCCAGCAGACATTATTAGGGCTCATCCTGCTGTGTCAGACAAGCTTGTAGGTGTTTCCCTGAGAACATTCTTTTGATCTCAGCATCTGCTGGGCTTACCCATGGAGCACCTGTCCTGTGAGATTTTTCATCAGCAGAAGCACCTACAGTAGGAATTATTGCTACTACAATAGTTCAGAAAAAGTAATTATAAGACAACAGCCTGATATGCACTCTGCCAAGAGAGCCACTGCTGGTAAATCACCTTTGTGGTGTATAGGAGACATATTTTTAAGCTTTTGAAGAAGAAATTAAGCTATTGACATGCCATAATTTTTTCAAAATATATTTTGCATTTGGTATCCTGTGATTTGTCCATGCTCAACTCTGCTTTGAATTCTCATTACTTATTTAGGTCTTGTATCACACTCTTTTTCCTCAGTATGAGGCAGAAGATCCTAGTTTTTCCACCAGTGTTCAAAACTGATTGCAATTTCATTGGCACCTAGAACGAAGCCTACTGGGGACAACTTGTCTGAAAATATTCTAGTTGTTACCTTTCTTTTTTACAGCAGATAAGACAGGAGAGTTGTAGTTTAATTTTATTTGCCAGACAATGTTACAGGCAGCTTTTAAGGCTTAAAGATGAGAAGGAGTAATAATGTGGTTATCTGTGATAGTTCATGTGAATTATTCGGGAAGATGTAATGGCCAGGTTTATGTTCATTTGGTTCTAGCTTTTTGTGTCCATGTTTGGAAAAAAGCAGTTACATCTATCTTATAATTTGTATTTCCAAAAGTACTTTTAAACCAGACTACCAATATACAACAAAGATAAATACCTTTCTTCTTTTGGGATCCATAACAAAAAAATGACATCATCATGAAATAAAGGAGAGGAGAAATGTACATGTGCCTTTGTAAACAGCATAGAAGACAGTTTGCAGAACCACTCATATTACAGCAGCATATGACAAAAGTTTTCTGCATCTGCACCTACATTTTTCATTTTGGATTTTAACAGTAAAAGCTTGCACTTCTGGGATTAAAAATTCCTCAGGCAGGCTTGTGATATTCACCCTTCTCCATTACATGGATGAACTGGTGGTGCTACTAAGTAAGAGGACACCTGAATCACGCTCCCTTGTGCTTCCTTCAGGCTCCTGTCTCCTGTGCCTAGAGAGAGACAGGGCCACTCCTGACTGTTCAGATTGCTACAGATGATTTAAACTTTTATCGGGAGCATGGTGAGGACAAAAGCACATAATTAAAATTAAAATTGACTTGATCCAAAAATCAATTTTTCGTGCAGGTTGTGCATCAGAACAATTAGCAAAGATAGAATCATTTAACCAAACCAGGAAATCAGTCAGATGAAATAACACAAGTAACTGATCTGAACACATGGCAAACCTCTTTCTGTCAGCACCCCCATGTCTTTTATTAGATGATATCTTCCACTTCCTCATTTACCTGTAGGTGGAAAGTTTTAAACTCAGCTTGCAATTTTACAGGTTGTTATTACTGGCAGCATTACCCCATAAATGCAGGTGAAAGGAGAAGCAGTGGAGGCTAACACATGTAGGCACAGTCCCACATACTCACACATGTCTAGCTGCAGACTAGAGGTACTCTGTACACAAGGATATTTTCTGAAAAATAGCCAGTAGTGTTCTTAAAATAAATGGGTCCTTAAAATATTGTGGGAAAGCAATGGCATAAAGAACAATAAAATATAAGCCTGAGTGGTAAAGCCTAAACCATGAAAACCACAATATTTCCTATCCAGAATATGCTGTATTGGTATCCATAGGGAGAATAATTTGATGGAAGGTGTGTGCTCTGAAGAGTAGTGCTGCTAGGATAAATCTCTGTTTTCCCATTCATACCAGGATGTCTGGGGGAGTGCTGAGGTCTGCTTGTGTGGAGAGAGTTAGGGAAAAATGATAAGACACTGCATCTATACTGTGTTGCTGACTGAGCCAGAAATCCACTGCAGCACAGAAAGATGATTTAAAAATCTTTCTTTCATCTGAGATTTTTGAGATCTATACAGTAGGAAGTAGCTTTGGAGGAACCCACAAGTTCAAAGCTTCAATATAGCCCTGGATTCAGGCTCAGCTCTATAGGAATGAAAAAGCAGTAGCACTGTACACATCATGCTAAGCAGTGAACTGTCTACTTTCTGCTGGGGCCAGCTTACTCTGCTGCTTTTTCTATGCTTATTTTGTCTGAAAATTCATACCACCGGGGTCCGTTTTCTTGTGAGATCTGAAGTAGTCATGTGTTTTCTGTATTGTCACATTTGGCTGCACCCAAGAAAACAAGAGGAGGGCCAAAACAGATGCTTTTAAAATTCTTTCAGATCAGAAAGAATTCTGCTTCTGTTTTTCTGTTGAATTTGACATGTGAATACAGATTAGGGCCTCTTACTTTGTCTTCTGATTTGCTTAGCTCTAGTTTGCTGCTAATCAGTGTTGCATTGTTCTTGTGCAGAGGTTGTTCAGAAACTCCTAATCTTAGCTTAGCTTTAAGAAGGATCATTTCTGTGATACTGAATACAGCTTTGGGCAGACGTCCAGGTAAGGGGAAAATAAAGTGTGTCTTTGTGATCTGTGTATTTGTGATTAAATTATTGAATATTGCAAGGGTTAAAGGGAACACATGGGTGCTCCTCATAATCAACTGAAAATCATGCTTAATTTCACCAAAAGCTGTGAATGTACTCTGCTAATTTACAACATGGCCAAGCTGGTTAGGGTGGCCAAGACCACTTTGCTTCTCAGCTCCAGAGCAGCTGCAGCATCTGGCTTTGGTCCTGGAATGCCAGTTTTTTTCTGGAAGAAACTGCATGTTGCAGGACTACTGTGTAGCCAGTCTGCTGTGCACATTGGATATCCATGTGGCCTTGTACATTGGATATCCACGTGCCTCCAGGAAGCCAGCCCTTCAGACAGAGGCTGTCTTATGTGAGGATATGGACTATAAAAACAAAATAAAAGCCAAAGCCAACAACGAACTTGGCAAAGGAGAAATTTGGAATAAGCTATATTTCTGCAGAAGTAAGGCACATTGATGTTCATATTGATTTGTATTCTGACAGCTAATGCTGGTGGTTTTAATATCACCTTAGCATTAAGAACAGATGTGAGGAAGAGGATTTGTTCTCTTAGAATAATAAAAAAACATTAAAAGAAAGAAAAAAACCCAGTAGTACTGGCAGATGGGTAGTAGTACACTGTCAGACAAGAATTCTGAATCCCCTCTAAAATCAGTAGTGATTTAAAGCATAATAAATAGTGGATATTTTTCTTGGCTGTTCTTTGTACTAATGCAGAACCACTAGAATTTGAGATGGGAAAAGACCAGTTATGCCAGCTAGTTTTTGTCCTACCATGAGGGGAATACGTGATCTGTTAACACGAGATTTTGACTCACAGCTTTGAAGTCCTCAGAATCTCACGTCCCTGCTTTGACAATGACTGCCACTACTTAGACATTTACAAATCTAGATCAGTGGAGGGGAAAAGAGTTTGTGATTTGTTCCATTTCCTGTCTCCATGCCAGATAGGAGCACAGATGAGTATGTGTATTTTATTACCATCATCATATTTTTCCACTCTAATCTAAAGACCCTGACTTTTGGTTTGGGTTTTGTGCTGGTGGCGTATGTTTAACATATACTGAGAACAGATCTCTTGTTAATTCCTTTGCCCCCTTTGGTGGTAATATATTCTATGGTTAATATGAAAGTTGCTTATTTTCAACTCTAAGCCAGCATTTTCTGATGAAGATGCTCAAAATTAGGCCCCTCAAGTGCATGCTCTGAGACCTAGATAAATTGGCCTGATTTTTAAGGGTACTGATCTCCCATAATTTCCATGAAAGTCAACAGCAGCTAGAGAAGTTCAGGCATTAATCAAGTCAATTAATTAGGTGCCTGAATATGTATTCAGGTTCCTAATTTAAGTATTGTGTGCTGGATAATGTTCTGAAAGCTGCAGCACAATTATTGAGTTCCATCTCCTTCTTTCAGATAAGGTCTCAGGCTTCATATGAAAAGCATAACACCTGAAATATAATCAGTCCTACTTCCTGAACTTTCCATTTTTCTATTGTAATGTGTTACAATGGAACATCTACAAGGGTATCGCACTCAACTTTTTTCTTTTTATTAAGAGTGAAACCTTGATTAAAACTAGCCAAATATTGTAAAAATCTGTGTGCATTTCTTTACATTTGTAAATTAATTTGATTTTAAGTGTGTTCATTCCTGTCTCATGTAAGAGATTGCAGCAACTTATTATCTGCTAGACTTGTTCCAAATAACTGATCTGTTAAGAATAGTGGTTCTAAATGTGTCTTTAATTGAGTGTGCAAGTAAGGCAGCAAGGTTACATACCTACCTGAGGGAGAGGGGAAGACTGAAGATTGGGGTTTCTTTATTTTTAATTGTTTCTCTCCAGGAGTTCAGGTCATGTAGCAAATGGTCTCTGTGGGATCCTGTTCTTAGAGAATCTTGGTCAGGAACCATATGGTGCTGGGAGAAGGCTGTGAAGAAATCAAGAGATGAACACAGATCCAAGGTCTCTGTGATAATAACTACATTAAATAATATTAGGATTAAATTGGTACCTGAGGCCTTGGGAGCATGGACACCTGTGGGACCCTGCAGAGTCAGAGAGAGGCTCAGAGATAGTTTATTGCTGAACTCTAACTGACAGAGGTAGCTGTGTGTGACACAGTAATAGTAACAAATTAAATTCTCTGCTTTTATATTCCCAAGAAAGGGACAGAAGAAGAGAAAAAAATGATAACGATAATAATGATGATAATGATGATGATGATGATGATGATGATGATGATGATGATGATAATAATAATAATAATAATAATAATAATAATAGTAATACCACCAAAATAAGCCCCAAAAAACCCCCATGATACCAGAAGAGAATATGGACTCTGAACAGGCTGAGATAAATCAAAAGCCATTCCACTTCATTCCATTCCATTCCATTCCATTCCATTCCATTCCATTCCATTCCATTCCATTCCATTCCCATTGTTTGTGACTCCTCTATTAAAGTAACTGTTGCTGCCCATGTCCTTTAAATGCAAAGGCTGAGCCTGACCTTTTGCAAATGTCTTTGTCGGCATTAAATTTTAGGCAGTTAATGAAATAATAAGATGAATTTCAAATGCTATATTAGGATTTGAAATCAGTGTCTTTGTTGATTACATATACAAACCATTCAATCAAAGAAAAAGATCATCTGGCATATTTTATTTCTGATTATAGGATGAAATATTAATTTCTAATTAAAATAGGAGCTGGGAAATATGTTGCTGAAGAAGATAAATAGTAATTTCAAATAAGTAAAAGAACTTATTGTGGTCATTTTGCAGGTGGACTGTACACTGTCCAGCATTTAAGGAAAACAAATTAATCATAATAATTATTTTTCAAGCTTTCATAATAATTGCACTCTGTTTAAAAAAAAAATGACACTGGAATCACTTCACATTCTCTTCTATGTTGTTTTTTCCTAGAATAAATATGTAATTTCATGTTATGTCCTAACTGTCTGAATTAGTGTAGATTTCTTTTAAGCCTAAACTGCTTCTGACTTGATGGATTCCCAAGTTCAGAATCAATATCAGAGTTTTATTGATTTCCAGTTTAAAGCCTTGCGTATCATGTTTGAGCATTTGGCTATAATGAGCCACTCTATGTCCATGCGATTTCCTGGTCAGTTCCATGAGGCTTCCAATATGTGATCACAGTATTTTAATCAGGGATGAACTACCATAAGCTAGAATGACCGAATATTGAATATTTTTATGATCTGAAAGTAGTTGAAATATATTTACAGCTTACTTGCTTCACGATGGAGTTAATTCCAAACATTTGCATTAAAGTGTGCATAAAAATGAATGTCCATAATTTCCTTGCATTATGGCATTAAGTATACTTCTGGTTTGGCACATGACTGCAGCCATGAAAATGATGGCAAATACAAAGTCATATTTCTTTTAAAATCATTTGAACTGGTGCTTACTTGGGAGTATAAGGTAGTGATTTATTTCAGATAGGGGCAGTTTTGTTCTTCTGTTGTTTCCCAATCTATTAATTCCAAAGAACAGGAATTAAGATAATAGCCAAAATGAGGCAATCAATAACCTAAAAATTTAGCATTTTTGGCAGGTTTTTGTTATCTTGCTTCACTGTTGAACATTCTGTGAATTTTACTTTTTATGCTGATTTCTTTGAATTACACACACAAATATCACGGGTATGAATCCTTTTTTTTATGCTTTGAAATGGGCTGAGTTTTTTCACCTTACACTAAGCTATACTTTGTAGATCCTTCCATTTCTATTTCATTAAACACCAATCTTCACTGAAGAGCTTTTTCATCAAAATCATTCCACTAACAGTTAGGAACAAGGGGAAGCAATGCTGAAATGTCCTGCCAAGCCTTTAACAGTTCATAGCAATGGATGTGTACAGAAGGGGTTTAAAACACCAGCTTGCAGGGTTGTTTAGAGAGGAAGGAATCTCAGCATATCATCCTCATAGGGCCATAAATCCTGTATTGTTTTGTAAGTAAAATTTCTTGAGGGGAATTTTAGCCTAGGGGGGAGAGACACAGAGGCTTCAGGCCATGTCATCCCCTTCAGAAGCTTTATTGGGCTGATAAGCTTCTGTCAAGCCATCTGCTCTAAGTGGGTTTCTTCAGACCTGTACTTAGCAGCATGTCCTCCTGTACATGAACTTGTGGAATTTTTCTGCTTGTTACGTAGTTTATTGCTCCTTTTCCTCTTGCTATACATCATTTTGTGGATTTATATACTTGCAACTTCTCACCTCTATGCTCAGGTTCTTCAGCTCTCAGTGATAGGAGTTATAAGTGAATGGGAAGAATTTGTGTAGATTGCAAAACCTGTGGTGTTGGAGGGCTGCACCTTGCCAGGGGCAGCCTAATGAAGGAAGAGATAGCACTCTTCTGGGGCTCCTGGCATGTAGACAGCAGTGCTGTTAGCATGGCCCTCAGGTAGGACATTATATTTCCCTTCAAGTCCTTCCTTCCTTTCCCTTCCTTCCTGCTAAACAACACAGGGGACAGAGCAGGAAATGCAGGTTTAAGAAGGGTGAAAGGAACTTTTTCTCCAACACAGGCCTATTTTGCCCTTTCCTGCCTCCCACTGCAGCGGTGCAGTTCTGACAAAGCCATGCTGGCAATTGCTGCAAAGGCCTCCAGCCTTCCTCTAGCCTCTTCTGAAGGCAGACAGGGGCTGCAGTATTGCACATCAGCTGGAAGTGCTTGTGAATATGTATTATCTCACCCAGACATGCCCTGTCTGCTCTCCCCTGCATTGTCCTGTGGCATCAGGCATGTCCAGCCTTCACATTCACTTGAGGTGGCAGCCAGCCCTAGGAAGATGACAGTCATCGCCTGCTTAGCTTCCCTGGGCCACAGAAAGGAAACTGTCTACTCTCTTGGACAAAGACATGGTAGAACACATCTTTATCATCTCCCTCAGTATAAGCATGAGTTATGTGCATTGTCACTTGTTGCTCCTCCTGGAGTTATATAGTTGTGTGAGTCTGGATGTCCACGGGAAGAGGCAGAAAGAGCAGAGGGGAGAGCAGGCTTCAGACTCTTGTATCTGTTCAGCAAAGTCTGCAGGCTGGGAAATGAAGGGGGAGTTAGATCAGTTTCCCTCTGTTTTGCTCCCAAGTGATGTGGTGGGTGGGTTGAACCCGTGAATTGAGACTTGGCATAGGGCTGGCAGCACTGCTGGGTCCCCTTTCTCCTGCCCTGTGCTTAGAGACTCTGACACTCCTCTACGTCTGATTAATGAGTGAGTCAGCGACTTGTACAGTCATTTCTCCTCACAATGTTTCAGCTTCCCTGTGGCACTCTTGTATTTGTGTATGCCACAAATTGTTCCAGAGTCTTTGACACTAAGCTCTTAAAGCCCTAACGTGCTTACATAACATGATATGGAAAACAAGAAAGTAAATTTAATTAAATCTTTCCCCACTTCTTCTGACACACAGGGAGAGACAAAAGGAAGGCAATTCTTTGTGAACACTGTGGGATAATGTGGCATACTCACAAAAGCAGCAAGGAAACCGAAGACAGTGGTGGTTTATAGTATATATGAAATGGGTATTAATCTTCTAAGATTTAGGTGTTAGACATCTGAAATGAGGGAGAACTTGTACCTTGATGGCTAAATTCAAATTCTGGTTTCTTTTAGCCATGGAGTTGACATCTGTAAAAGATATGCTGGTAAAAATAAATTTAAAACCCCAAATCCTTTTAAATTCAATATCAACTTTGTTTCAGGAGAATAAATTTCATCAGTGATGCGACTAACTTTGCTACTGATAAAAAATAACCTCTTGCATAAAAGTATTGCTGCAATTACCATCCTGTTAGTGCCTTAGAGAATTCTAGTGCAAATTTTTGAGGAATTTTTGCTGAACACCCAGCTTTCAAATGGGTGTTTCTATTCTCTTCTCTCTAGCTTTATGCAAGAATAGAAATACACTAATCCCAATTAAAAAACAACATTCACCACATGTAACAAAGCAGTAGTATCTGAGAGTCTCATAGATTTTACCACGCTCAGAAAGAAAATAGCAGGGTATCACAATTGGTAACTGTAATTGTATCCTAGCTTTTCAGGGAAAAATACACCAAATGTAATTGCATGAATTGAATCTCTTTGCTTGGGGAAATAAAAACCATTTGAAGAATGGTAGCAAAACCTTTCTGATTCAATGACATCCTGAAAACAAAGTCTGAAACCCCATGAACTTCATTTATTGCTTTATGAGTACTGTAAGATGTTGAATGTTTATCAGCATGTTTTAAAATCTGGTGTAGAACCCAGATATTGTAAGATATTTCTTCCTTTCAGCTTTTCCTGTGAAAGCTCTGCTTCCTCTCTTGCCAAAAGGTGGAGAAACTTACAGTTCTAGATAGAGAAATGCATTTTTACCTATAGAGTGGTGACATGATGCTCAGGGAGAAGTTAAGGAAAGATCTTTCCTTTTATAACCTTTTATAGGTAATAAATCCTTCCTCAGCCTTTCCTTACAAATAGAGGAACTCTGTCCAGTCCAACAAATAGTTCACGTACAATAGCTCTATCCTCTGTGTATGAGATCCCTGTAAGGTATCTTTCCTCCCTTTGTCTGTATTCAGCTGCCTCTTGGACTTGCCTCCCTGCTGCAAAGATACAGGCATCAAAGTGAGAAGTGAAGTGGTAACCATTGCACATATCCTGTTCTGTTTGAAAACAGTCTAGTAACTGGTTTTCTGGGAACAGAAACAATAAAAGAAACAAGAATTTACCATGATGGGATCATTTGTTGTAGGTTGAATGAAACATTTATTATGGTTTGTGAGAAATTTTTCAGCCTATCAATTCTCTCTCATGAAAATTACAAATCTTTTTTTAACTGAAAATGAAGTATGGCCTTGCTTTTTCTGAGCATCTTTCAGCTTAGAAAATATTCTTCCCCCTAGATAATTTTTCCACAAATTGTTAGTGGTCATATTAGCTTGCACATAGAGACAGCAAAGTCATTGAGATGGGTCACAACAAGTGGAACCTCTGGCCCTGATCCACAACATTTCGTTCTAGTCACCAAGTAGTATTTCCTGCCTTTTTCTCATAGGCAGTCAGATACAGCTAGAAATACCTTGGAAAGCAAGCAGTTACATAGTAAAATAAGACTTTGGGAATTCTTGTTACTGTATATTTGATTGTGGGCTGGAAGAGGGTTTTGGATGTTTTAATATAGAATAAATGATGTATTGCCTGTGACTTGTTTTTAGACACAGTGAGTACAGTAGCATGAACAAAAGTTCACTTTTTACTCTTAAGATGTGCAGATTTCATTCAGTCATACAATATTAATGAACAGAATGTATTTGTTATAAGAAAGGTGAGGTGAAGAGAAAAAAACAAAATATGCACAGGTTTTAAGCACACCATCAATGTACTTATCACATCTAGAGACATTACAACCTCTGTTATTCATTTTGCAGTGCCTTGAAGTGAAATTTGTTAAATAATTTTGTTGTTGTTATCTTTGAAGTTAGATAATGTAAATATATATTAAAAATAGAATATAAGAGAGAGTGAACTGGTAATGTTTCTAAAATATCAGAATCAATAATGAAAAATGAGTTAAAACAAATGAAACCCTTTGCAAAAATTATTTTATGCAATTATAGTTTGGCATTGTTAGAGGATTAGCCATTATTGAATGTTCCCATGTGTGGGAAGGTAAGCCAGGAAAGAAGACTGACCTGTCTGAACAGAGACCTTTGGCTGGAACTCAGGTTAAAAAAGGAGAGTTTGTGACATTGGAGTGAAGGGGCAACCAGCTCAGGAGGGCTACCAGGATTTCATGAGAAATTCTCTCATGTAGAGAGAAAATTAGAAGGGTCAAAACCCAACTAGAATACAATCTGGTTACTGTCATAAAGATACTAAAGGGTTTTGTGGTGGAATTGACAGTGTCAGGTTAAAGGTGGACTCAATGATCTTAAAATTCTTTTTGAACCTACATTATTCTATAGTTCTAAATAAAATTTAAATTTAATTTTTTTTTAAAGGAATTGGCGACAAAAGAGAAATGCAGAATTGGTTACATTTTCTCTCCTATGTGTACAAAGATAAAACCATAATTAAATATTTAAGCATCTAACTAAAACTGTTCCAACTTTTCTTAGTAGCCAAATATCCTGAAATGCTAGAAAAATCACCATTAACTAAGTTTGTTCATCACCATTAGTGTGCCCTTTAGTTTCCATAATAACCTTTAATTCTTTCCTTTAGGGGCCCAGATTTAAAATGACTGGTCAGTTCAAAATGCTGACCTTCTGCCTTGCTGCTTGCACACACAAAGTTGTGCCAAAATGCTAACACAAAGTTGTGGTCAAAGTTTTTCAGGTCTTTAGCATGAGACAGCGTAAGATATGTGACTTCCAGTGTTTTCCAAGGACATGCCATGACACTAGCGCCTCTCTACACAAACCTGCACAGAGGAAGATGAGCAAATTTTCTCAGAGCCACTAGGGGTTCTTTTGTTTCATTGGAGTTTTTTCATTTCAGTTCTGGTGGGCCTGACCAGAGTTAAAGTCAACTGTTAAGGGCATTGCTCAAATGGCTTCAACTGCTGACAGGCTTGAAGCATTGGCCACCTCTGTAGGAAACCTCTTCCAGTGTTTGGCCACCCTGTGGTAAAGGCAGTGTATGTTGGGACTGAAGGGGAGCATAAGGAGCCTGCCTCCACAATTTGTCCAACGCATATGGACATTTGTTATGAGCCTGGGTACTGCTCTACCTGCTCGTACCTGGCGTTTTTTGGGGGGAGCCCTCTTTACTCCTTGGCACATGCAACCCAAGTATGGGAGATTTATTTTATTTCATTTCACTTTCTCAATGAGATTTTGCCCCGTTTGTCCTTCCAGATTTTTTTTTTTTTTTTGCATAAATTAGCACTCATATTGAATGCAACCATCACCCATGTTGTAACTTACAACAAAGCTAAAATCTAATTTGGCTTTCCCATGACACATAGCAGTCCTGGAAAGGACTGCTGCAAATTGAGAAAGCAGTACATACAATTTTTAATGCCTTCATACCTCTGTCAGTACCACCAGAAATAAAGATAGTTTTTATGATGGCTGGTAACTTCTTATTTCACCCAAAATATTCAACAGATGACCATAGCGAATAATGAAACTGTCTGCCTATTCCAGATGAAATATTATCTGTTATAACAATTTTGATGAACAGATTTTGTCTTTTTAAGCTAATCAAGAGTCATCTATGAACAGACTGTGTTCTTCATCAAATATGTGTATTTGCTCAAAATTTGCCAACTGGCTAGGTATTCATCAGATTCCCCAACCAAAATGTTTCTACATTTATTTCCATTATAAATTCTCTCCTGCCCTAACCTTTCTGAGGACTGCAAACAAGTAATACTTGGTGCTGAGTTTTATATTGAATATGAAGATACATCTCCTGTCTTTACTTTCACATGACAGTTAACTCATGCCTTGCCATAATTCTGATAACATATTTTTTTTTTATTTCTGTTTCTCAAGTGGGATTTACAAAATAATGCTCTCTGTTCTCAAGAGCACTGCTAGCTCCACACTGACTTCACAGCAAAAGCACTCAACTAAATTCATGGCTGCCTCACAGTCACACCCTTCTAAGGACTTAGCTGAAACTAGTATTAGTTAGCTGTGAAGTGCATTATAGTAAATTGAAAGATTAACAGTGAGTTTCATGAACATTGGGACCATTTTCTCTCCCTCCCTCCCTCCCTGTTCCTCCCTCCCTGTTCCTCCCTCCCTTTCTAAAATTGGGAGCATTTTTCAGTTGTGTGCAGGCAGGATGTGTTTGTTTGGTTTTTGGTTTTGGTGTTTGGTTTTTTTGTTGGGTTTTGTTTGTCGTTTTTTATTTATTTTCCTTTCTGATTAGTAGCGTATGTGTGTACCTGTCCTTGTCCTCCAAGATCTACTGACAGAAACAGAGACTAAATTCAAAACTGTGATAAAAAAAATGACCCAGACTACTGAGAAGCTCTTAAATTATTAAAGGAAGATTTGCATCACATCCAATAGAAAATTAAGTAAGTATGATATTTAGGACACCTGAATTCTTCAAGGTCATCCAAAAATTAATGGTCTAATTTGAGTTTCTTCAATTAATCCAGTATTCACATGACTTATGACTTACAGTTTTTCTTTGCTCAGTGAAAGCTATGGTCTCTAAAGTTGTTTTTTTTTAAAAAAAAGGAAGAAAGCTAACAAAATATTTTTCTATTAGTCTTTGTGGGTCAATGTTATTTTCTTCCAAGGGCTGAAAAACAAAGAAAGAAATAAAAGTTTCACTGTTCAGAATTCTGCTTTGCTCTTTGTTACATATCAAATACTTACTGAGGAAAAGTACAACTTTATAGAGATAGCTCATGATGAATTAGTAGTATGTTAACATTTATTAAAAACTTGCCCTATGAAAACTTAATTGAACATTGTTTTGTCTCTGGCTGAACACAATTACATGATTTCTTTTGTTTTAAAACTCCACGCATTCTTACTGATTATCTTAAGTGAATTTTACAAATTCAAATGTGTCAGTGTATCTATAACTTATAATGATTAAAACAGAGTGGATTTTGACTCTGGGAAATTAAGTTTAGGGAAAGCATAACTTCTCATTCTGGATTTACTGGAAAATATATTATTTACATATAAGAATTTTTTATATTACTGATCTGGAGACAATTCATGTGTTACTTTTCACTACAATACAATTATTTCTATAGATGACATTAAGGCAGTCACCTCTACAGTGTGGGACTATGTGCTTGCAACCTTAATTTAGGTGTTCATTCCAAAATGATCAAAAGCAAATCCTTCAACTATCAAATATTTATTCTCATTGCAGCTATGCATATTATGTTGAAATACGACAATTGAAAGCATGTTTTGCTGAGTGAATACATACTTAAAGGAAATTGCACATTTTTAAATGTTGGCAAGTCCTGTTCCATTTTGTTTTCTACCTCCATCACCCACATGCCTCAGGAAACACATGGATGCTATCCTTATCTTCTGCAAGCATTACTGATGTTCGCACTCCTTTTCTTTAACTAATTAAAAAATTAAGGAAGATCTGAGATAAACTTTCATGTAGAAAAGGGTAGCTAGTGAGGGCTGTGCACTACCTGTTTTTTGTGATCTCTTCCACAACCTGCTGTTTAGAGGCTTCAAGAGAGGACAGCTGTGCCAAGCCCAGGTTCTCTCCATCTCATTCACTTAGGGACTGAGAACAATTTCATTTTCTAGCTACAAGAAAGAAGAATCAGTGATAAATTTGCAGTGTGCTAATCCTATGGAACTAATCAGCTGATGAAACACACTGGCAGATATTTTATTGAGACTATAAATTAGCATATACAAGCATACAGATGTCGAGGCTATGCTGTACATAAGTGAGGCTGCACATGCACTGCCATGCTCTCTGCTTCCCTGGGTGAATGTTCTGTCACCTAGCATACGAGGTTTTTATTCTTTCTCTGTTTCTCAGCATGAATGGTGTTCATTTCACATGATTTGAATGGGAGCTGTGAACCTTCTCTCACAAAGAAAGTGGCAGATACACTGCCTCTGGAAAGAATTTCTTTCTGCTTTCTTTCAAGCTGCTCCTTGTTTGGCGGTGCTGGTGGTGAATGTATGGTAGTGAGGAGCACATGAACTCATTCAGTCAAATTGTGCTATGTTCAGAAAGCTTTTTAAATTCACCATCACATCTGTTTGCTATGTTAAGCTCATCTGGAAAATAGTTACTGAGGCAAAATTTTCTTGCCCAGCTGCAATGCAGCCCAGGAAAAGCAAGATAGGCATCCCTGCATTTGGGATCTCTGTTGTCCTAATGAATTCCCAACTGAAATTTCTGAGTTTTAGGGCAAACAAGCTGAGAAGACCTACCAAATCAGAGCCTGTTACAATGATAAATATAAGAACAGTCTTCATGGTTTGATTTGAAAGCCATATCATAGCTACATTAGGGTAAGAAACTATTTTTTATCTTGAAAGTTTTGGTGAACTTGCAGATTTTTACCTCCTTTTATCATATTAAAATGACAAATATCTTCTCAACCTGGATTGGAGAAGTGTCAGTTAACACCTAGTCTCTAACACATCCTACTTCCCTGGTGTACACAAGGTGTTACAGAGACAAAATAACAGAGACTGGATTGCAATTGCCTGTTAAACACTGAGTAACGTGGGAGGCCTGCAGCTAAAAGCAACTTGTAGTTTGGAGCGTATTGTGATTGGATGACTCAAGGGGAACGGAACAAACCAAGGAGGTTTCTTACTTCCAGCTGCCTGGGGAGCCCGCAGCACAGGTCTGCAGTGCCTGGGGGTCGGTGCTGGGTGTTCTGCAGTGCTTCAGCTGGCAGAAGGCAAGCGGGGAGCAGCCCAGGAGCAGGGTCTGATGTGAAGTGCAGCCGAAAAACAGCAGCCTCTGACAGTGCCAGCCCAGCTGCAGGTCAGAGGGAAAACCTACGTGTGGAGAAAACCTGTGGAGGCATGTTGTTCATGGTCAGAAGAAGGAGACTTCTTTGTGTGCTCAGGCTGCAGTTACACCAAAACTCAGTGCTACAAACATTGGCTGACTTTCAGTAGCAATCCCATACTGGTATATCTATGGCCATTTTTAACTAAAATGACTGTTTCTGATAACTCAAGAGGTGATGCTGATTTATGTTCTGTTTTTAACACTGAAAGAAAGGGACATTGCTATCTTGACCCTCAAAAACATGAGATTAAAAAAGAAAAAAATCTTCAAATGTAGCAAAAAGTCAATCTGTCAAGGAAATTATTTAAAAAAATTGTTCGAGTGGAAGCCTATCCTCTTGAATAACCTTCCCTAAAATAAGTAACATTGTGGAATGACAAGGAAAAATTCATAAAACAACAAACAAAAGATGACAACTTGATTTAACAGGTGTTTTCTCACGAAGAATTTCACTTTTAATGAATTCAAGATTTCTGGGGCGGTGGTGGGCAAGTGTTAAATTTATTTATTTATTTATTTATTTATTTATTTATTATTTATTTTAAATCCCTGACTGATACCTTGTTTATGCCTCTAAAGCTTTATACAGGAAAGAAGCAAATCCCTTTTTATATATCATTTCTTTTTCATATTTTCATGTCATTTCATCTTTTTTTATAATAACACTTTTTTCTTACTGTTGTAGGCAATGAGAGCTTAGAAGAAAACTATGTGCAGGACAGTAAAATGGGATTTGTCATCAATGCAATATATGCTATGGCTTATGGGCTGCAAAATATGCATCACTCCCTTTGCCCCGGACATGTTGGACTTTGTGATGCTATGAAGCCAATTGATGGCAGCAAGCTCTTGGAGTTCCTCCTCAAATCCTCATTCATTGGTGTGTCTGGAGAAGAAGTTTGGTTCGATGAAAAGGGAGATGCCCCTGGAAGGTAAAGAGGCTTCATCTCAACTAATTAAACCAGAGGGTGGGGAGTGGGAATGTTACTCTGTTTGGTGATGTAGATTTCTTTGGCTTTTTTTCTGGAACATGAAGCATGGAACAGCCTTTCCAACAGCCAGGAATAACACTGGTAATACCATAAGATACCATAAGATAATGGTATCTTATATTGGGAGAGGAAGTACAGTATAGCCTAAAAATTTCTAGTGCTTCAGGAGATGACAAACCTTGTTACTCACAGACTTCAGGTGTGAAAGGTACTATTGGGTCTCAGCACCAGGGTTTTAGTATGTATAAAGCCTAATGGCAATTATTGGAATTTAATGAAGCGTTTACTTGACGTGGTTTTGAATAGAGGGCTGTAGAGAACATCCTTCTCCAGCTGCTGAAACCTTGCCAGGGTGTTGATTGGTAAGCTCCTTTATGATCTCCTTAATTTGTTTCACTCCAAATAGAATTAGATCAGTCCCAGAATTTAAAGGTAGGTCTGTGTAGAGTAGGAAAAATAATAGGGTTTTTTTTGTCAGAAGTCTCTGTGTTTCACTCATTTGGGCTCTGTCCCCAGGCATGGCAGCTGCTATAGTTTACCCCCCACAGCAGACATGTACAGGTACAGGATGTCCCCAAGCAGTGGGAAAAACAGCACCTTTGTGGACTTGGATATCACCTTTGTTTCTCTTATGGGAACACACTGACAGAGATCTTCATTTAGTTTTGTGGGTTCTATTTTAACCCATGGATTTTTTTTTGTTTGTTTGCTTTCTTTTTTATAAATACATTTAATTCAGCTGCTGAAGTACAAAATCCATTATTAATTGAAACCTACCCAGGGATTGCTTCACTGAAGTTTGTTTTCCTACTGTTGTTAAAGTGTTATAAAAGGCTCTCTCACTCCATCTTTGGGCTTATTGCATAAGTGCATCTGAGTGCCAACACCACAAAAAGGGAGGGCTCTGAAGCAAAAAAGAATTTTTATGTCTTCTCATGCCTCCAAAGAGTATTCATAAGACACAGTGGTCTTGAAGCACCTCTTATCTCCAGTACTAGGTTTTATTATCAAGATGGCCAATGTTTTACCATTTCCTATATTGTTATGGTTTTTTTCTATTGTCATATGTCAGCAGTATATACATTTAAACAGTTTGTTACATTTAATTCACAAAAAAAAGCTAGTTAGTTAGTTTGGTCTTGTTGAATGTTGACTTCAGAATTTTTTTAGACAAAGATACAGATCAGTTAGGTCAGGCTTTGAAAGCAGGAGCAAGCAATTCCCTTACATTTGAACACATACTTATCGACACAAATGCATAAATCAAGTCTTTGCACATATAATTTAGATAATACAGAGAAATTACTGCTTAGTATAGCTTTATGCTTTTTGCACACTATTTGTGTCCATAAAAGCATTACTCCAGCTTTGCATATGCTGCATTTTCTGTCTCTTAGCTATTTGGTTTGATGTTTAGATGTAATTTTCCAATTTTAGCCTAATTCTTACTTATTATTTTGTCACCCAAGAGCATTTCCACAACTCTCATCAGTACCAAGCATAGAATTAGATTGAACAGTTGCTGAATTCAAAACATAAGAGAGTTTATATCAGAATATTTCTCTGAGTATGCCAGAGTGATAGAATTTATTCCATCCATCATTTTGGTCTATAGCAAGGTTTATATTTATTGATTTCCTGGCCTACTTTACTTAGAATTTGATAGGTTATTTTAGGTAGGGAGGGTTTTTTTTTATGGTTCCTCATTTATATTTTCACAGTTGGAGCTAGCAAATTTGGGCAAGGAAATTCAATTAACCTTTTTGTTATTCATTCTGTGACCCTTGGATCAATCTGTGGCATTTATGACATAAATATATATGGGCAGTATATACGGGCAACGTCGTATCAGAGAATGGCTATGTGCATATGAACTGTGATCTGCACAGTCAGATCTGTCTGATCCTTGTGTCTTGATCCTTGTCTGGTCTGTTATCTGTCAGATCCCTGTATGGCAGCATTCAGTAGTTTAACAGAATCATCTGTAGCTTCAGACTGGCTGTTTGTGTTCCCACAGCTTCGTGTGGAAAGTCTCTTTGTGGATCAGTGAAAAGACCATAGCACTGTGTCAATACCCAAAAGGGCTTTTGTACCTCAGCAAAATGGAAAGATAAACACCACATACAACACCTAAATATAGCAAAGTCTGCCTGCTATGAAATTCTCTAATTTTTTGCTCTTCTATGCAAGTGCAAGAATGTCATACAAATGTGTAAAATTTTTTAGGTATCCTGTCCTCAAATCACGTGGACAAATCAACTTCACAAGGTGGAATAATATTCATTCTTAGAAGGTAGCAACCTTTCTCATAATTTTCAAAATCTGTGAGGTTCTTTGAGCAATTAACTCCCACAAACTTCTATTTGTCATCATCATGAGTAGTGCAGATACAGTTGCCTGTAGTTATGTTTGTCTGGCCCTCCCATAATCTCCTGTTTTGAAACCTGTACAGCTTCATGAAACCTTAACCTATTGTTTAGAGACAATTGTTTCTCTATCTCAGGCTCAATTAATGTTTTCAAGGTTTTATCAAAATGAGAGTGGAAAACACAAATCATGTAGCCAAATGTATATTTCTTCTGTGAAGAATCTTTTCTTTGAATATCCCTTATGCAGAAATATGAAGCAAGTTTTTATTGGAAGGGCAAAAATGCAGTCATTTAGCTGGCTGCAGTGCCTCTGGGAAAAAATGGCATGGTTGTAAGTCTGAAAATTCAGCTGTATGTGTTCACTACACTGTCATTAAGAACATGCTGGTAAATTTGCTGCACTTTTAGTTTCATTGAGTAGCTCACATTTCCTTTCCCTGTAGCAATCATATCACTCAAATTTCCAGAAATGGCTGGAGAAAGTGTGAAGGATGCAATAGTCAACACAATATCCTTCTCTGTCATACAGAGATATCTTTTTTAGATCTGGTCTATTCTAGTCAATTGCCTCCTTTTACCTTGTGGTTGGTATGAAGAACCTTACCTCTCTAGAACAAGTGAATTGCATAGACCTCTGATCATAAAATGCTTTGTGACAACAGACAAGAGAACTTTCAGACCCTACAATGAACCTTTGATATGTGCACAAATTCTGAGGTTCACAAACTAAGAGAAAAATTTCACCTATCATTTCATCTTAACTAGACTTGGACTTAGAATCATGTTAGCCTATTTAGTTCAAAATTTCTAATAGTTCAGATTTCAGTCATGGTAACACTACTGACTGCAGTGCTCTGAGTAAATAGTCAAATTTTGCCTTATGCAAAGCTTTCAAACTTGAATGCAAACTTTTTCTTTTTTTTTTTCAAATATGCATTTTTGGTTTGGAATTCATGGGTGGTTATTTCATCCATTTTCATCCCAGCATTGCTCAGAATTGCTCTTTTCCGTCCTGTCTTCCAGGATAGCAAACACCAGTACCAGTCTGGTATTATGGCTATGGTAAAAGGTAACTTCAGCTATCTCAGATTAATTAAAGTAGGAGTGTGCCTGTGACCATCTGATTTATATTCTGGCTTGCCTTACAAGTAACTTGTTCATATGACACCACCTATTGGGCCATACAATTTCCCAAAATACCAGAGAGCTTGTTCTTATATTGAAAGAAGGATTAATTTTCTTATGCCCTGAATGTTTTCATGGCTTCTTTAAATGCTGCTGTGTGTGTGAAATACAACTGCTTCCAAGAAGTCTAACTCTCTGAGAGCTTCACAACTCTTGGCAAACCCACTTCTTTTGGGGTCATAACTTTTAGCATGGAAAAAGCCCAAAATTGTTAGTTATCCATACGTGAGCGAGGGGATGGGAGGACGTATTCCAGGACTGAATTTGTCTTTGCCCAAAGCACAGACTTTTCATTTAGAAAAAATCAGGAAAGGATAAAGAACTTAAGCACATCTCCATATACAAAGTGTATTTGCTAGACCACATATTTCCTATTAAAATTCAAGCTGCATATCAAAGCTGAAAACATTGTACTACAATTTTTCATAATGCATGACTGTGTAAGAGCTTTTAATCTACATACTTTATTCTTTGACAGGTAACCTATAGGAAGGGGAATTGTATTACAGGAACACAAGAAAAACTCTTAATTGATGTTGCATTCATGTCACTCTGTGCTTTGTGATGTGTTTTTGTTAAAATGAAAAAATGTGTGTGGGCTCAAAAATTCCATTAGGGGAATGTGAGGTTTTAATAATTTTTTATTCCCCTTCCTGAATTAATTTTCCAGCCCAGAGTAACTGATTTTGTATCAGTCTAATATAAGGTCAAACTAAAATCCAAGTACATTTTCCTTGCTAGGAAGAGGCAGGCACATTTCTGCTGAGCTTTAGTCCTGTCTGTTGAGTATCAATTATGAAATGCTTGACTCTCACTGATTCTTGTTATCCTGATTCTTCACAAGCCTGGAAACAGCATTTCTTTTTTTAGGTACTTCCTTTAGAAGAACTGGAATATGAGAAGCAATTGTTCGTTAATGAACTTGAAATTTACCCCTTTCCTAAGCAATGCCTTGATTAGGGGCCAATTCCCAACCAGTGGAGCTGCCTCCTGCCTGGAGCTCCATTGAACTCAGTGGCAGGGGTCCCTTTTCACACTTGATTCAGCGGAGCTCTGCAGTGGCACTGGCATTATCTGAGAATGCATATTTGCGAAACCGAGGTCTAATTACAGCTGTAAATATGCATTTCTTTAAATCATCTTTAACTAGAGAAACTTAAAAGAGACTTAGAAAAGAAAAGGCTTAGTTAATAAAATTACTCTGCTCCACTCTAGAGAATAATTCTAGCATCTCTTCCCTCTGTGAAGTGCAGAGATTTGAAATTTTGCATATTTGAACATCAAAATGGAAAAATAAAAATGGATGTGTCTCTGCTCACAACCAAACATCCCAATTTTATTTATGGCTCATAGTTTGCTTAGCTTACCTTTCATTCTTAAAGCACATGCAGATTAACAGCACCCATCATAAACAAAAGGTTTTTTCTCTAGAGACTGAGACAATCCAGTACAGAAAAGGAAGGCAGTAAATCCCAGGCTTGAAAAATATAAGATCCTTTGTTATTTTCAGCTCTAATGCTTATTCCTTGTTCTCAATGCTCTTTTTCTTTTCATTTATTAAACAAAGTCCTCCCCCTTCTCATCTTAAGAGATGAGGCTGTGGGTTTAGCCTCTTTTGTGGTTCTTCCTCTCTTTACACACTCCAAAATTCATTCTCTCATTCCTGATTATTTCCTACTGAGAATCAAGCTACATTCTGTGGGTAGAAGAATTAATAATAATAATTATCAATAAGGGATGTACACACATCAGGTCCAACACATTGAAAGCAATGGGGTAGGCTGGATGTTTATTGTAGCAGTTTTTTATGCTTCCCTAACCTTAGTCTTGGGAAGTGCTCTCCTGCTTGCCTTGGGTGAGGAAGTAATTGTTGTGACTGAGGTGCTAACTTTTCCTGACAGAATCGCTGGGCTGCACAATATGAATGGTCGAACTTGGAGCTTACAGCTAACTTACAGCAAACCAGTTAGGTTGGTTTGAGCATTTCTGCTCAGGAGTTCCCAGCAAGGGCTGTATTACAACCTGCCTGCATGGAGACACCAAGTGAAGGTTAAAGAAGATTTGACAAATGATTTGAAAACACAGCATCCAGACATTGCCTACATGTGCATCTTCAGCAGAGTTTACTGTCTTTGGTGTGTAGTTCCTCCTGGACACACAACCTTTTACCCATGGTTTTATGCAAGCAAGGCAGGCAATCAGCAATTGTGTGTCAATCAGAGCTGACACTTCCTGTGATTCTGCTGCAAATCCTAAAGGATTTGGGGTTTTTGTGAAAGCCAAGTCCCTGGTATTAAGGGATAACATGACTATTAAGAGGAAGAAGAAGAAGACCAAGGTAAATTTTTTGTCCTTTATGTTGCAGGACAGTGACTCATTGTTTTTTCCTTGCAGATATGACATCATGAACCTACAGTACATAGAGCCCAACCGGTATGACTACGTCCTCATCGGGACCTGGCACGAGGGTGTGCTCAACATTGACGACTACAGGATTCAGATGAATAAGAGCGGAATGGTCCGATCTGTGTGCAGCGAGCCTTGCCTGAAGGGCCAGATTAAGGTGTGCCTCAGACACTTTGTGCTATAGAAATATGAATATCCAATCAGTGTTTTTTTCCTAAACCCAAGAAAGCCCCTTTCAAGCCAATGGGTGGGACTTCCTTTCCTTCAGGAAAGCCAAAATTATGGCAAGACTCATTGATTGATATCTTTAACACTATATGAAGGCCCATGTTCTCTAAAATCACCCTTTGTAGGGATGCAGAATCTTCCAATGTGACAGAATTTGAATTTTACCTTATGTGAGAAAGATTTTCATGTAGTCATTGCCTACAACATTCAGTGGCTGTGATTCACTTGGGGGCTGATCTTGAAACCTTGGGAATCCAGTATTTTGTTCCAGCAATTACACCTGCAAAAAAAGTTGAGAAAAAAAACAACTGAACAACAAACCCTGCACCTATTTTTATCTCATGTTCACAACAGGACTAATGGAAACACTAATGAAATCACTCTGTGTTCACCAAACAGTAGCACCTGCATCAGGCTACAAATAATTTGCTACCAGTCATGTCTGGATGACAAAAAGGCTTTTCACCACTGTCAAAATCGATGCATTAAGTTTAAAAGAGAAAGATGCCAATTCAGCAAAATCTCCTTAGAGCAGACGTTCCTTTCTATTTTCATTTAATAAACACATTTGCAGCTTTTTTATTTCTATATTGCTACTCTAAGCAATAAGCGACTGATGATTTGGCAAAGGCATAGTGACATACTCCAACATCTTGGAGGAGAAACATTATTGGTATTTACCACCCTCCAAAACATCTTTTCCCTGTTTTTGAGATTGTGCAGTTTGTGTATGTGTGTATATGTAAACACCATGCATACAAAATGCCAGCTTCAGCTCTCATTGAAGTCTATTGGACTCTCTCCACAGACTGCATGAGGAAATGTTAACAACGAGAAAAAGCCCACAAAGCCAGTATTCAATAAAATAAACATTTTGTATTTCACTACTTACTTGTCTCTGCATATAGATGGAGAGGAAGATCTGGAAGAAAAGGCTGGATTCCTCCTTCCTGGCAAACAAGGCCAGAGTCTTTGCGAAAGCCCTAGGAGCCAGAGATATCCTTAATCTTTCTTTTAGCCTCAGGGTAATGAAACTAGGAATCAAGACAAGGAAATAATCTTTTCAGCATTGGATCATTACATTTAGCAGCTCTCACAGCAAATAAAGAAAGTTTTCAGGAACATTTGTCACTAAAAGAGGTGTTCCAAAGCATGAGGTTGGTCATTGCTTATTTTTTTTTCTGCTAGAACCCAATAGAACCTTTAAGCAAGATGTTTTGTAATTCATTCTTATTTTAATTTCTATTTACACTTGTGTAGTGAGCCCCAGAGAGACTTCCACATAAATTGGAATGTATGTGTATGTGAATGTGCTTGTGTGTACATGTATATATATTTATGTGCATTAATTACTCTGTGTTATAAGCTTTGACTTTGTTTACTGCTTTTTACTATGCAGTAGATATTAAGCGTGGGCTGAGCTGCTTGTCCTGCCCTCTGCCATGCCACAGATTAAGTCTCAAGTTTGATTAAAAATATGGCATTCACCATGCCTCTGTACCAGAGTGAAAATGGTTTTAACTCAGAACAGCTCTCCCCAAAACAAAATAAAATTGTCCCGAGAGGTTATCCTTGAACTCCTAAGCACAAATTTTAGTACAAGGATTGATACAAGATCATGATTCACGTTTTCTAGCTGTTTGAAATGTGCCAAACACAGGAATCCTGCAATGTTTTAAACAGTTTATTGTGTTAGGTGTTTGTTGGGGGGTGGTGGTGGTGTGTCCCTCCTTGTTGTCTGATAGAGGATGAGAACCAAGGATATATTTTGTATTGCAGGTGATCAGGAAAGGAGAAGTGAGCTGCTGCTGGATTTGCACTGCTTGCAAGGAGAATGAATTTGTTCAGGATGAATTCACGTGTAAAGCCTGTGAGCTCGGCTGGTGGCCAAATGCTGACCTGACAGGTAAGGATGTGTCCCTCCAAACATTGTTTTTCTACAGGGCACAAGGAGAATGCTGTGTGCTGGACAGTGAGATGGCAGCATGCAGAGATTTGAAAGGTTCATATTTGGACACCCATTCCAGTGCAGTTTAGGGTGACTCTTTCAGCTAGTGCAGCTGCAGAGACAATAAAGACGGCAAAATTTCCACCAAGGAGAAATATTATAGTCTGTTCCTTTCCTTCATTTAGCACAAGTACTAACAAAGCTGTTAAGACTGTTAATGAACTCAGCAGCATTTGCTGCAATTTAGCAGTGACTATCACAAGAGTTCAGTGCATTCTTTTCATATGGACTTGATACTCTTTTCTGATAATTTTTACCATGCAATTAGTAGCACTTTATCTGGGATTTCAGGACCTTCAGTAACTGATTACCGGACTCTGGTACAAAGATCATTCTCACTGCACCCACCAGCAAGAGGAATTTCAACAAAATCCTAAGAAAGGGTGTGTGGGAAGAGTTAGAGTTGGTCTCCCTTGTGTATATGCTTTGGATGAGTTGCATGCTTTGGCATCCTTCTGTTTATTTTTTACCTATCAAGGTCAAGCTGCACATCTGCTCTGAGCTTGGCAGCAACCATCACCCCAAAGAAATAACTGCAACACATTGAGAAGCATCACCCTGACCTTAACATTTGCTTTGTACCACTGTGAAAGACTAGAGGCACCTCTGTCCCATGTCACTTCTGCAAATCTTGGATGCCAGCATTCAGCAGGGCATCATTCCTAGTCAGAGAAACAATCTGATCACCTAGCCAAAGATCAAATGTGTAACTGAACACATCTTTGTCCTTTACTGGCTGACAGATAGATGTTTCTGCAACATTTCGCACATAGACAAAACCCTCAAACTTCAATTCCATGAGATACTTCGAGCTAGTAACTGAAGCCAAATGAGGTCTCAGAGCACGTATTTTGAAAGGGAAAGATAGTCACTTCTCTGGGTAAAAATACGCTATTAATCACAAGAGACTGGGAAAAGTGACCTATTGTCTGTCTTGGTTTTCTGTGGAAAATAAGTTATGGTCACATCCCAGATGTGTGTCTATATTCCAAACCTCCCACTCCTACTCCCACCACCCTGCCCTGCCCCTGCTCTGGTTTGCAGGTAAGCTGACAAACAGATTTGTCAAGATACAGAAATCTCAGTGATCATTCAGACCCTTCAAGTTTCATGTCAGTGGGTTGCCAGGAGAGAAGTTAATGAAAAATACATTCTGTAAGGGCCCAAATAATGGAAACACATGTGGTATTAATAGAAACCAAAAAGTCCACAGAAACTTTCAGAAGTGTCCTGACCATTTGAAATGCTCGTATTTAATTCCTGTCCCTAGGACAGCAGCATCTGCTAATTTTAAAGCAGTTATCCATACACAGACAGGTTTTGCTGGTCTTGGAGGTTCACAGAATTGTTTGTATCCACTCTTCAGGGAAGAAAAAGGGATTTATTGATTAAAAAGAAGCCAGAGTAAAAACCTGGTGAGAGATCAATAAGTACTTGAGGGAATATGGTTCAGTGCTACCAGCTGCTCAGAGTAGCTCAAAAGGGGTCATGTCAAAATGACAGGCACTGCTGAAAAGAGTTGCGGAAAGAATCAGTGCTGGAAAAAATCTCTGGGGCATGTTGCAATCTATTAACTTTTAATGAAATCAGTAGATGACCTGCTGATTTGTGTTTCTTCTCAGCAAGGAGACTGGACTGCTGCTGTTCTAAAATCACAGTAATGTCAGCCAAATGACAGCATAGCCATCAACTTATTTCCTAGAGAACATTGAAATGGCAGTCTGCTCCTGCACAGCTTCTTCAGTCTGTCTTATTGAAGAAAAACCTTCTTTTTTTAACCCCCTAAAATTGATTTACTTGAACTATACTACAAAGTACAAAGCTGTGAAAGGAAGCTGATGCCATCCTCATCTTTAAAAGAAGGTGATTTATCTAGATGAACTCTGTCTCTTGAACTTTGTGGGAGTCACCATTGGTATGATTTAATTTGGAATTCTCTTTTCTTGCCAGGACTCCCATCAAACATGTTTTTATAGCTTGATTTTATGTGTTGTATTCATGCCCTGACAGTCACCATAGCATCTAGACACAGACAGTAATATCTCACAGTGCAGATTGTTTTTCCCTTTGCCTTAAATCTTAAATGCTAAACATATATGTGGTTTTAGATTCATTTTCCATCACAGATGGAGGCTCTAAAATCCTTAATCCTTTTAAGAAACATGAAGCACATACTAACCTATTTCATAAGACATGCTTTTCAAGGTGCTCATTTTCTCCATTTGAAATCAGTCTGTCTTGCTCAGTCATAATTTCCTGGTATTTCAATTTTATTTTTAAATGTACACAATTTTTTTTTTTTGATTGCTTTCCTTAAATATTAATTCAGTGAAGTGGACTCAGGAGGCACAAAGGATTTCTCACCACAGATGATGAGAACCTGAGCTGAGAAATAGCCACTAATGCCGGTACCTTAGACCTTGTGCCAAGAGAAATCTTTTATAGTACCAGAATATAGTATAAGAAGGATGAAAGTCAAGCTAGTAAACTCAGTTTACATAAATCATCTTAAATAAGCAATAAAACAAGATTTTATAGGAAGTTTTATAGTCTTATTAAAAGAATCATAAGGTTTTGGGGCCATCAGTTACTTGGGATGTGTTAATGACCTCAGAAAACATCATAGATTATTTTATTGTCCTTGCACTATGAATATAGTAATTAAAAAAAAAATTGATTAACCTTCTGATCTTGGAAATTATTCACAGTTAAAATGCAGGGGAAATAGTACATGAAAACTATCAGACAGTTTTTACCAGAAAATTGTAACTGTGAAGCATTTGCTCTGATTTTTTTGAGGTTTGAGTTAGTTGCTGAGGGGGCTTTTTTTTATTTGTTAGTTGGTTTGAGGTTTTTGTTTGTTTGGGGATTTTTGTTTATTTTTGTTTGGTTGGTTTTTGTTTTGTTTTGTTTTATACATGCATGCACAGTTTCCTGGGTATCATCTCCCAGTCTCAGTGGGGTTCCAGAGGCCACTTTCTCCTAGCTGGGAAATGACCCACCTTCACATGTGCTGACAACCAGCAACTGTTAGCTGATAATGAGCAGTGTAGGGAACCTTTTGCAGTTTGTACAATATGTGGTTCTTGGGCTTGCTGGTGCATATGAATTACACTGGTTTAATGAAACATTTCTAAGCAAATCTTACACAGGATAAGCTTAAAGAAAATGATAGGCTTAACTATCATGTTGGATCTGGATTAAGCCCCTGAAGTTTAAAATGGAATAATGTATGTCTTGATGTTGTTAAGCTTGAAGTCCATATTGAAACTTAACCCTTCCAAAAACCACTGACCAGATTCTTGTATGAGAAGAGCTTCACATGTATTAATCAATGAGCAGTAGTTTCTCATCTTTAGTCTTTTATTAAATCATAAAGGAACCAGCTTCCAGTCAGGGCTGCTGGGGCCAACAGCCAAAGGCTCACACTTCTAATAAAGAGGTTTTCTTTCATATTTCATCACAAAAGTACTGGTTAGAAGTACAGGTTTCCTATCTGAGTCTTGAACTGACCATATTGAGCAAAATAATTTTCTTTATAAAATTTTCTCTTTATTTTATAATATTTTCTTTATAAAATAAGAGCTCTGGTAGCCACTGCTATAATTTTTATTATTTTTGATGCTACAGGTGTTTCTAACAACACCACCTGTAGTTAAGTTGCCTTGGACACAAAGCCTACAGAATTTAAAACCTTCTTCCAGTTCCTATGACATTGGGAGACATTAAAAGTTCAAGGAGAAATTTTCCATGTCAAGACTTTGCCTTGGGCTGATTTCTTTTTTTTTTTTTTAATTTAAAAAAAACCCACATTATTTCTTCTGTTTCTCAAAATGAGGTTACAGTAAAACTGTTCAACCCTGATTTAGATCTTGTCTTACTTCAAAATTATTTGGAAGTAAGGACTTCACATAACAGTACAGATATCTGCATTACAGTAGAGGTATCTGATGGTAGTTTTGTGTCATCATATGGAAGATGCATATAAATTAGGCAAAACTGTGGGACTCAGAAGCTTTTAGTTCACAGATGGTTTCTGCAAATACACTCCACACTGAGGAGGAAGGGACTGAGCACGACTTTTGCCATCGCAACATCAGGGCCCTTGTTAAGGTCTAGCAGCAAAAAATGAGAGGAAAAAATGCCTCTTTCACAAGCTTTTCCCTGTTCTTTTCAGCCATTCCAAGAACTCAGATAGACAGAGTTCATGAGCAGCCAGTCCAGGATGAGAAAAGCTGGACCAGAAGTTTATATTGAAAACACCTGGGTGGAGAGGTGGCTAGAAAAACTGAACTGTAAAGTGAACTGAGACAGGGATGGTGAGGGACTGGGAGGAAAGATACTTGAGAGGGGGGGAAAGGCAGAAAAGGTGAGCTGTGTCTAAGGGAAACTGGAGGAGGACAGAGACAAGAAGCGGAAGAGGCCATGGATACTTCCTCTGGGACAAAGAAAGGTGTTAAAAGCATTTTGGAACTATTAAGTCAAGAACAGAAATTAGAAAATGCCATAATGAAAGTTGTCCATAACAGCTTCACAACCATAACATCTTATCAACACATAGGATTTTATTTTCTCTGTAGTGTTTATTGCTGCTATTACTTCTTCAGCACAGTGAGGAAGATACCCAGAGCTTCCTTTAATTTGAGTGTGGGAGAGAGCAGTTAAGTACCATCTCAACAGACACCTATGTTTGTACATCTGTACTAGTCAGAAAGGAAACTCTTTCCCATTTTTATCTCAAGGCATGCATATTCTGTGGGTTTGACTTTTCCAAGAGAATTAAATTATATTATTTAGTGGGAAAACAACAAGCAGAGGGTTTGACAAAATAAGAGTAAGATAGTGTGGAGAGAAATAAAACAGAAATGTACTAAGAAGGTATAGTATCTATGATACAGTTCCATTAAAATTTTGGGTTTATTACCATTTTTCTGTCCATAGACCTTTGATTAATTTATATTATTTATAAAATCAATCTCAAAAAAAATATGTAGTAGATCTAACTATGGTGATTGTGGTAATGATTAAATAAATTCATCTGAGGAGGTAAAAAACCTACCCATTTGTAACAATGCTTTCCCTGCTGAAATGAAGAGATGATGGTGAGTTTGTCTGGCTTCTGTTCCCAGCTGTGCCTTTGGTGTGTGGGGCTTGTTATCAGGTATCTCTGAAAGCAGATATTTCCAAATCTAATTTCCTGTTTCAGCATCATGAGAAAATGTTTGGGACACCCAAAAGAAAAATGTTTTTTGAACATACTTAATCCAAACTTTTCCATGATGCAGTTCACTCCTTTGTAAAATGGTTTTAATAAGCCATGTCGCACAGACATATGCTAACATTTGGCTTATACTGAGATCCAGCAAAAAGAGTTCTTCCAGAGCTGCCTTTCTAACACTCTGTTTCTCTTCTGTACACTGCAGGCTGCGAACCCATCCCTGTAAAGTATCTCCAGTGGAGCAATATAGAGTCTATTGTGGCTGTGGTCTTTTCCTGCCTGGGGATCCTGGTCACCATGTTTGTCACCCTTATCTTTGTGCTCTACAGAGACACCCCTGTTGTCAAGTCCTCCAGCCGTGAGCTCTGCTATATAATCCTAGCTGGCATCTTTCTGGGTTACGTCTGCCCTTTCACCCTTATAGCTAAACCCACCACGACATCCTGCTACCTCCAGCGCCTTCTGGTGGGCCTCTCCTCCGCCATGTGCTATTCCGCCCTCGTGACCAAAACCAACCGCATCGCGCGCATCCTGGCGGGCAGCAAGAAGAAGATCTGCACCCGCAAGCCCCGCTTCATGAGCGCCTGGGCCCAGGTGGTCATCGCCTCCATTCTCATCAGCGTGCAGCTGACACTGGTGATCACTCTGATCATCCTGGAGCCCCCCATGCCCATCCTCTCCTACCCCAGCATTAAGGAAGTTTACCTTATCTGCAACACCAGCAACCTGGGCGTCGTGGCTCCCGTGGGCTACAATGGACTCCTCATCATGAGCTGCACGTACTATGCCTTCAAGACTCGCAATGTGCCTGCCAATTTCAACGAGGCCAAGTACATTGCATTCACCATGTACACCACTTGTATCATCTGGCTGGCCTTCGTGCCCATCTATTTCGGGAGCAACTACAAGATCATCACCACCTGTTTCGCGGTGAGCCTGAGCGTGACGGTGGCTCTGGGGTGCATGTTCACTCCTAAGATGTACATCATTATAGCCAAGCCTGAGAGGAACGTCCGCAGTGCCTTCACCACCTCAGATGTGGTGCGTATGCATGTCGGGGATGGCAAGGCACCTTGCAAGTCCAACACTTTCCTCAACATATTCCGGAGAAAGAAGCCAGGGGCTGGAAATCCAAAGTAAGTGGATTGACTGCAGGTACACATCTATCTGTATATGTCCTCTCTTTGCCATCCTCTCTTGGTTGACTGTAGTCTGCTGAATAGTAAGGTATGTAACAGTTTTTCATCTCATGTGTAGCAGAGAAGGTGGAAATGACCCTTTAGCCCTAAGCCTCAGATGGATATTGACGTGTTGCTTATTATCATCTCTCCTGCTCTGAAGGCAACCCTGTGCACAACTCCCTCTGCCACTGGGGCAGGTCAGGCGGTGGCAGAGTAACCGAGCTCCATTTGCAGCTTCTTGCATCTCCCTGTCACATGTGCGTGTGACAGGGATCTCACACCCTGACATGCAGCTGTTCTGCATTATGTTCAAACTGAAGTGCTACTGCAGCCTTTTAGAAAAGAAATCTCTGTCTGAATGATTGCAAATCACATGTACTTGCCTAAGGCCACTGGAATGTGTGTGAAAGCTGAGGACTGAACGCTAGCTTTTAAGGTAGTGTATTGTGACAGTCCTCATGACAGTGATTCAAAAGCACCATGCTATCCCTGTGCTCTCTTTAGTACTTAGCATTATGAGCAATACTCTTACTCATCATTCCTGTGAATCTCTTCATGTTCTCAAACCCAGCGTTGGTGTGAAAGTTGCAGAAGTCAACCGATGGTGAAAATGAACTTGCATTCACATCTTCAGAACTCGTTATTTTCCTTGATAATAATTAAAAGCAACCCAGATGCAGCAGAGCGGGAGAGAGAACTGCTACTTCAAGCAGCATCTCCCTGTGAGAAGCTGTCTTAAAATTTACATTCTTTATTATTTTCTTGGTTTTTAATCTTTAAAAGATATGAGCTTAGATGATTTTTGTCCCAATTAAAAAAACAAAAATAAAAAAGTATCAGTGAAACTTACATTTTTTGAGCTTTCCAGTAGAATTGAAATTCAGTTAATTTCCAGTTTTTTGGGATCTGTAGATTCCTTTGAGTCGCTCAGGTTGGTTTTGATTCAGTTTGCATAAGAACCATCATCCGTCCTGGTGATGGAGGTAGATGATAATGTAGGAAACTCATGCTGTGATCAATTTTGTCTTAATGCTACTTCAGTACATTTTATTTTTTTGCTATACAGGGGGTCAGAAGGGAAGGGAATGGAGACATAAGTGACCCAAATACACAGCCCAGTGTGCCACAGAGGCCAAATCAAGGCTGCTGACTCCTGAGCTAGACAGAGAGAGATCAGGGGGTAGGGAGCAGCCCTAGCAGCCACCACTTGCAGGGAGATGGCCAAAACTCTCTGTAGCCCAAGAGCTTGAATTTAATGCAAATACAAAGATGGAGCATGGTCCACCTTCCTCTGACTCTGTGGTAGTTAGAGGGGGGCTCAGACGTCTGTAACAAACTAGTGTGGTGTCCTTGCAGTGTGGTTTCTGGCCAACAGTTTCTTTAAGTTGATGTCTGTCCAAAAAAAAAAGGGCTTTTGAATATTATAGGTCATCAGAAATCTAATAACTAATTCTCTGTTCTGCTTATTCTTCTTCTACCTTTATTAAAAAAAAAAAAAAACAAAAATCAAAAAGTAATTTAAAATATCCAAATGTGATATACTTAGAATACAGTTCTTAATATGAGAGAATATTACATCCTGTTCAAAAGTTGAGCTTTTCCCTCATCACTGTCACCTTTAAAACTCAACAGGGCTTACCTGAGCTTTTTAGCAATTTGTTTGTTACATAAGTTTAGTGAGATATTCTTGACCTCTCTGTTAAGCCTGTGTGTTACAAAGCAAAAAAGCTCTACAGAGTTTTAAGTTGCTTTTCTAAACTAAAAGCTCAATACCTAGTTAATATGCCTTTTTTTTCCTCAGGTTAAGCATCCATGTCTTGTATACAGCCAAATTTCCAGCTCTGCCCTAAACCTCTTGTGCAGTTACTGCATGTTCTTCACCCAAACTAACACAGGTGCAGGGGCACCCTGGGATTGTTGATGGAAAACAACAGCATATCTCTCTATTCATGGGCATGAAGAACTGAAAGAAGTTCAATAGACAAACACAAAGCTTTGGAAATAAAGTCACAAGGCAAAACAAAAAGTAATTTCAGGCCTTTGGAGGGGTTTTTTAGCTCCTTAGCCATTGCAAAGTTTCTGAGGACATTGTGACAACACAGATAAAAAAGCGAGTCACTGTGGAAATAAAGAAGGAAAAAGTAGAAATTGCTGCAGCCTTTGAAGCACCTGGATAACTTAAATGTGTAATCAAGTCCTTCCTGAATCAGGACTTAAAGCTACTGGTACATGCTCAATGCCCACAGGAATGACCTCCAGACTGATTTTCAAATGTTTTGTTTGTGGTTTTTTGTTTTGCTTTTTGATTGTTTTATTTTGGTTTGATTTTGGGTGGGGTTTTTTTTAATTTGGTTTGGTTGGTTTATTTGTTTGTTTTAATTCCTTATCAAAATCTGGGATTTATTTGCCATGTTTTCAGTAATTCTAATCCCTGTAAGTATGTTTCTCTCTTTCTAGATTCTCCAATAGTCTCTCCCTGTGGCCACATTTTTCTGTCTGTAAATGGCCAGCAGTTCTGCACTCAGAAGATTTCCCTTCTAGGTGTATTCAACTATCTTGTTATGCCTTCTCTCTCTTCCTAGTTTGCTTTTTTTTCCTGCTTTTCAGTTTTCATCTCTTTTTCTCTCTATATCAAATCTCTGCTTAATCCATTGAATTCCAACTCCTAAACAGAAAAGGGTTATCCATCTAAATTAAACTAGTGTGGAGATATAGGGTTAAATTGAATTAGTTTTAAAAATGGAAAGTAGTTTACATTTACAAGGACAAATCAAACTTACATAAGCCTTCATAAAGCATTTTCATGCAATGTTGTGCTGTTAGTTTAACTAGTATAGCTTGGGGAACAGAGCAAGCCAAGACATTCCTCCTTTCTCCTTCCTAAAGTAGAGCAAATAATTAACCAGGAAAGTCTATTAACATAGGATCAATTAGTCAATTCAAAACCTTCAGCTGAAAACCTCTGGTGCTGATCTAGAGGTCAGAAAAGTCATCTTGAAAAATGTCTGTCCCAGCTGCATTGCCAACAGAGTTTCAGTGAAAATAAATTTCTTAGTAACACTTGTCTTCACATAAATAATAAAGCACACGGCCTTTTCTGATCTGTTGCACTCTCAAGATGGTTCAAGCAGTCTTGAGGATTTGAATTCGCTCTTACTTTGATTGAGTGAAGCTACGAGCAATTACAACCAGCATTGTTTTCCATACAGCTGGTTGGGAATTTTCCAGTGGAATATATATGTTTTCCATCAGAAAATTATGGCCTTTCAAAATGTTTCATTGAATTAGGCTTTGCTGGTAAATATTTTCCCTCAGCCAGGGGGACATTCTTTTTTCCCATGGAAAAGAGAGGAAGACATTTGGAAGTCATGAGGGAATCTTACCCCAACAGTTAAAGCCTCACTTAGGCTAAGAGCATCTCCTTCATTTCCCAGGTGGATGCTCTATAACTGGATTATGTGCTGTCCAGCCTCCTTTCTGTATGTTCTTGTCCAGCAGTATTTTGGAACAGAGAAAAGAACATTATAATGCAAACCCTAGGGAAATACTTTCTATTATTCTGTGAGAGAGCTTGAATCTGGGTCTGAGGGTTCCCTTGTGGTCTTCACTACCAAGTAACTGTCATTCTTTCCCTCTTGTCAAATGAATACTTAAATATGTATAAAAAATGGAGCAGCTCCATCAGGAGAGATGAAGAGAGAGTGATATCTGCTGCTTGTGTTGAAGCTTTTTGGGGACATTTATTGTTCACTTTCTGCTTGATAGTATTACAAGATCCTGGCTGTTATAGGATGATGGCATAGCAGCATTTGTTAGGAGAGCCTTTTGCATCTATTTTTTATTTTTTCCAGATGTGAGATGGAAACTTTTGTGTATCTTGCTGTGATCTTTAGCCTTCTTGGCCACAAAAGTTATTTTGGTCTATGAGCTCAAAGAGAAGGATGTTTTTACTGTGCCTGTACGATCCCTTCCCTGAGGAAGCAGTGCTCCCTCCTGTACTACATGGAGAAAAAAGTAGCCAGTGACACTTCAGATGTCGATTCTGACGAGGGTTCAGGAAGTGCTTTCTCCAGACACTGCTTCCAATGGACCCTACACAATGTGCAGGAGACTGAAGTCAGGCCTGCAGCCTGCAGGTCTCTTGTGTTGCTTTTCTGTAGTACACACACAATTCAAATAGAGTTGAGCCACACAGCAAGGCCCGCCTCTTCTCTCATGCTTTTTGTGGGTTGCAGTAGCATGAGAAGAATCAGTGCTGCAGGAGTCACCACAGAAAGAAAGGTTTTTTCTGCCATTTTGTGTCTTTGGGTAACAAGCTCCAGGTCTGGCATTGATGCTTATCTGCTCCCTCCATCTTCACATATTAATTATTTTAAATTTATGGTTGAGACGGCAGGTTTGGACAACATTTTACTGCATTTTGAATCAGAGTAAGTGAGGATTTAATTGTCAATATACATTAAATAGCAAGATCTGAGTTAATAGGAAGCCAATTAGCAAGACTCACTGAATGGCCAGGATTCCACATTAATGCACAGGCTATCTGCTTTCCCTTTGCAGTTTTTGTATATTTACATTCAATTATTTTTCATCCAGCTGTCTGCCCTTAGAAATGAATAGCTGATTTAATGTACTTCCAAACATTTGATTTGTGATTTATCTTTTACACACATTTCAGCAGTCCATGCATCTAGACTGCTGTCACAGGTATCCAGTCTAAGCAGTATCCAGGCAGTCATCTGGCTCATGGATTTCTCAAATTTGATTAACTTTATTCCAATAAAAAATTGCAGACAACTCAACATTCCCTAGTAGCTTCTTCCTGCTTCCCTTTGTCCTTTCTCCTTCTGTGTTGGCTGCCTCCTCACCATTTTTTAACTGAGAATCAAGGTTCTCAGTAACCTTTGGTAACTCATCTGTTCCCTTAGCATGGATTAGGGAACTGCCTGCTTTTTTGTCTTGCCAGTTATAAAATTATCTCTCTCCAGTTATTTGTAAGTTAATGATTCTCTTTAAACTGACTTGCTGAGTTGCCATTTCATCTTGGGCAAACTGTACTGACAAGTTGTGCTTTACTGGACTCGTTTCCCTTGGCCATTCACAGTCCACAAAGGCTTTAGGGCTCCTCACCTGCTTCATTTTCAAAGCCTCCCACAGACACATGGTGAGGAGAATTTTAGCACAAGTAAGTCCAGAAAATTTTTTTTCACTGGTTTTCATCGTGGTGGGAGGAGGCAAATGCACAACGCAGCATGGCAAGACTTGGAGCTTCCAGATGCAGAGAGTAAATGCTCAGAATACCCTGCTGTTGTTACTGAAATGTAGGTATTTTACAGCCTGTCACTTAATCCAGCCTAACAACCCTGTCACAGGAATAGGAGCTCAGGAGTACTCCATCTTCTCACTATTTTGTTATTATTCTGTGAAGTTGGTATTTTATCTTTAAGCAGGGTTTATAGAGGCAAGGAGGGAGAGAGAAAAGTGTGAATGGAAGACGTGAAAGCACTTTTGATGTAAGTAAAACAATGCCTTTTGTCCTGATTTCTGCAGTCTAAAGTAGGTAAAATCGAAACAAACCTATGTATGTCAACCTGGCACAGCCACAGGGGGAATATTTCCCTCTGGATGAAATATATCAAAACTTCTGAAACAAGTAGATTTAGTGGAAAGTGAAAGCAGGATTAATAGTAACTGGTCACCATTGTACCTTCTCTTATAAAAGAGATATATGAAATCCTGTGCTTCAGGACACAAGCCCAACGTGAGAAGTATTTTCTTTGGTCCTGAAGTGTGTCATCTAGCCTGCAGCACATAAGAATTATCTTTAAATGCCTCTTACACAGATTAGCATTTTGTGTAGTTTTACTTCCTATAGCAGTGCCAAACCAGTATAGAGATGATTGCTGAATCTAATAGGAGGTGGTAGACTTCCTTGCTTTGCAATTTAGAAAACAGATGCAGTGGGTAAACTTCTCGCGTCCTGCCCCACTGCTGCAGACACAGTAAGACAGACCCTGATTTTTACCACTACAGACCTTGGAAAATACCACATTCCAAGGGACTTTCAAGAAGACCCTTAAACCTCCTTTGCCTGCACAGCCATCCTACTGAAGCTCACCCCAGAGGGAAATGGTGTATTATGAAAGAGAATTTTAGAACAGCAGTTCTGCCAGTGGGAAATTATAGAGAAATTGAAAAAAACCACCAACAACAACAACAAAGGCAAAATCGTACAGGACAGATTAGGTTGTTTATTTAAGCATTTCGATTTTGTTGCTGTATATCTGATCTCCCCATTAACCTCCAATAAAATACTGATACCCACACCCTGTTTTTGTGGCTGACTCTGTAGGCAGTGGCACCATGGGACACAAGGTGCTGTGCTGGTCCGTGGTTTTGAGGCTCCCAGATCCCCACCAGGGCATGGGGCTCCAAAACCACTGGACATTTGGTTCACCCTTGCATCACACCAAGGGTATATCATGGAGGAGTCTGCTTCCTTCACGGGTTGTTGCAGTTCTAGAATGGCTCCTGGTGACACAGTTGCCACAGGGAAGGCAGGTAGCCCCCTGGCCTGGTCTGATCCATCTTCCTATTGCAGCCCTCCTTGACATTTTCCCAGATCTTATATTCAGTGTAGTCCTCCACCCTTTTCTGATGTTGCAGTGCCTTTTTGGGAAAGCCTCTTGCATGCTCACAAAGGATAGCTGAAGGTGTTAATGCCAAACATCTCTCTCTCAGCAGCTGTTATGTTTGTTGGCTTTGCTGGGCTGTTTACTGGTCTTAAACCATGAATGATTTTGCAGACACACAGCACTGTGACATGTAACAGCACTTAGCCAGTTCTCTTGTGGACGTGATGTGAATTTCATGTAAGAAAATACAACAAACCCAGTCAAGCTGTTCTGTCCTTGTCAGTATATTGATTTAAGTGAATATTTAAAACTCCCAGAAGACAGTTACACGGTTCCAAAGAGACTCTTAGAACCAATGTTAAAGAACTGGGAAGAAACACAAAATAACAGGGGAGTGTGAAACTTAACATTGCAATAGCAATCTCTTCTAGCCCTGCTGCAGGGTTGTCCGTTTAATTTAATCTATGTAATTATATCTAATATTGTCCTCCACAGTCTTGAATTTGCATTTGATTATCATGCATATAAATTGTAGTTCTGGGCCCGTAGACCAAAAATAAAATGCAGAACAAGGGATAAAAGTTTCTCAGATATCACTTCCATACTTACATTCTTTCTCATTTAAATGACTACTAAACCCCACATTTATTTACAAACCAGGCATGACATGTGCATATATCAAATTATTTGCCAAATTGTCTATCTGTCTGTATATGTGCAAAATAACCAGTCTGGTGATATTGGTTTTTTTTAATCCTTCTAATGAGAAATAAGTGGCATATCTTCATAAAGCACCATAAGTTTTCCTTGGAAATTATACCAGCTAAAGGGAGTCCCAGCTCAGGCATAGCTGATCACATGCCATTCCTACTGCAAGATGAGGAGAAGTGGGTTAAAATATGTGCTATGACTGGGATGTTTGTGATCAAGCAAAAACTGGCAGTTCAATCTCAGTCCTCTGGGTTTGCTTCCATGGCCAAACAGAGGCTGCCTGAGACTACATCGGGGAGAAATAACTTGGAAAAGCTATGAGGCTCTGCAGTGGCCTCTCAGTAAGAGCAGGGGGATAAACCCCCCTCAGACAAAACCCAGATTATATTGAATAAGCTTATAGGATACCTCGCCTGCACCCTGTGCTCCCATCCAGACTTCTGCTTCTTTATCGTCAGCCAGAGCCACATTTTATGTGCATGGTCCCTTTAGATGAGAGGGCTGCTGTGTAAGGTTCTATGCAATTTCCTCCCTCTCTCACAAGTTCCCAGGCTATGGCAGTTTTGCCACTGTTTTTTCAGGGGTGGTCACAGCTTTTGTTCTCCCAGGAGATTTTGACAGGACATTTATCTAAGACACAGTCTCCGAGTCCAGCCTGATTCTTACCAAAGGACTGCTGGAGAACTTCACTTTACTACTCCTTCTTTTGTTTTGCAGCTCTCAAGATGCTGAATCACAAAATGTTTTTCTGCTTAGGGGCACTGCTGTAGCACCAGGCAGCTTTGTTTAATGAATCTCAATAGTCAAGCACAGTGACAAAAAGATACACAGTCACATCAGAGGGGAGCTTTACAGTTATGTACCATAATCTCTGCCCCCTGACTGAGGGGAAGCAAAGGCAGTGCTACAGAAATCCTGGGGAAAGTGAGTATCTTTCTTGGCATAAACCACAGGAATAAGGACACCGCTTGTAATTTAATTTCTTGCTCGACTGGATCACTTATTACATTTCCTTGTATTTTGGTATTTGTATACATTATTCATATCCAGTTAGGATGCTGCAGAAGTGCACCAACTCAATAGTGAGTGTTACAAACAATTGTGTTCTCATTTGGGGATAAGCAAGTGTTGTTTATCTGCTTAGCTCCACACTCTCACATTGTTTTGGTTACAACTGTCTCTGTGAAAAAAATAAGGAAGAAAACTTCACCTTTAAAGAAGTGTCAGATACATAAATAGGTGTCGAAGATTACATCCACTTAATCACCTGAAACCATGGATATTTCTCTATATTACATATAGAAATCAGGTCCCAACTCTCATAAGCAAACCCTTAGGAATAAAAACAATCCCCAAATCCATGTGGTGTGAGAGTGGTGCTCTGAAATATAAAATGGAAATGGAATAAAGACCTAAAATACAAGTCTTTTAGAGGTCATTTTAACATTTTTTAAGTCAAGAATGCAGTTTACCTCCTTTCTATTCTCAAAGTGTGATGTTTCAGCTGATACCACTGTTGCTCACCTCAGCTCAGCAGAAACATTGAGAGCTGTGACATTTCACAAATACGTGATAAATTCATGTACAAATACTTGCTAGAATAAACATGCAGGGTGTTCTGCAAGCATTTATTCTGCAGGGGTCTCTGAGCCACCTTGTGATTTCATACATCTTTGAGCTGATTTAGGGGTGAAAAAACTTGGGTACTGAAGGATATCATGTGGATCTCTGATATTCTTTATGTAAGAACAAGACTATAAAACAGCACAAGTATTATACACATCTATATACAGTTAATACCAGAGTTTGTTTCTGCTCTTAAATTAAGACATCTGAAAAATACCTTTGATTCATCCCAACAATTCAGTACAAAGTTACTAATGTGAAATGCAGAAATACTGCTTATTTATTTAATCCTTTTACCTGCACATAAGGGAAACATAAGAGGCACATGAGAGGGGGACAACACTTGCATGTCTTCTCTTTCACTGATGAGAAAGGCATTTTGCATTCTGGCTTGTCCAAGTTTATCCCTTCTTGTGATGAGCTCTCCCCTTTGTTCAGGGATGCCTCACAAAACAAAACACCTCAAGACAAACTGCAGATATTATGATCATATGCTGACAAAGCAAATGATTTTTTTGCCAGACTCTGTAATTCACAAATGAATCCTGTCCCCAGAGAGAGAAGAGGGTCTGTCTCTGTTAAGGCAATGTAGGTGGGCATCACTCTACACCCTCTTAGAAATTAAATCTGCAGATTCAGACATGTTCATTTACAAATACCTGTCTATGGATGTGATGGATATGGCAAAGCAAAGACTAACTTCTGGTGCACTACTCAGTCCAAAGTCTGGGTGTAGTCTTGCTAAATGTCTGTCCCTCAGACACGAGTAATGGAGCAACTTGCTTTCCTATATTTTTGTTCTTGGGGATTTAAGAGTTTGTAAAGGGAAGAGTGATGATTTTTTTTTTCTTTTCTTTTTTAGCTAGTATGGAGTGATGCTTTTTTCACTTGTCTTCTGATTCTGTGTTCCCTCTGTCCCAAACACATGGAAAACTATTCACAACCAGAGCAGAGATCTGACCATATTCCCTTCTGTTCTCTGTGTTCTTACCTCTGTGCCTCAAGGACTCAGAATGGGAAAATTCTTCATTGTCATATCTTTTTTTAGGGTTTTCAGACCAAGGTTTGTCTGTAGAACAGACTCCACCACACCGAGGACATACACTCTCAAAGGGTCACTAATAAACATGGCCAGCATGAGAAGCTAGGTACTCTGCTGTGCCAAAGGACTCTAAGAAACCTCTTTAAGTGTGGGTTGAAAGTATATTGCATCAATATAACATCTGCCTCCACATTAAAGTTGTTAGAGACTATTTAATTTTGAAATAACAAGTCAACTAATTCTTCAGAACATATATGTGCTCTGGCATTCAGCCTCCCACACCTGACAAACATAGGTTAAAAGTCATTATCACTGTAAACAGCAAACAATTGTGCAGGCTGAAAGTAATCACACAATTTTTCACTTTAAAGCCCACTTGACAACTGAAACTCCAGGTTTCTTGTTAGTTCTTTATAGATAATTTGCCATTTCTAGCTAACTGCTTCAGTTTATCTCTTCTTAAGCTGTTTCCCCTTCTCTGCTCTCTGTGGTTCTTTTTCCTGTGGTGTGCAGAATGTGGCTTTCTTCCACCATATAAAATTAACCTTAGAAAGAGGAAAAAAGAAAAGAAAATTAATTACTGTCTGTTGAATTCCTTGAGCCAGATTTCAAGGTCAGATAAGCACTAATGTCAGCACCATATAAACTGTCCCTGATGCCCATGGTTTGGGGAACAGGGGTGAGAGTTGTCCCTTTCAGCAGCAAATTATTAGTTTAGCACAGCTGTGCTGCAGCACCACAGCCAGAGATGTCAAAGCTGATCATAAACTCTATCAAAACAAGTGTCCCTTGATCTGATTATAGCAACTCCTCACTAGTAGATTGTTTGCTGGTGTTTGCAACTTCAGACTGATCAGCCCCAGAGAATCTCAGGTTCAGTTTAAATAATCATCTACAAGCCACCTTCTAGTTAGTACATCCTCCTTCTCTTTACCCAACACTATTAATCTTTCCTCGTCCTTGGTGTATTAAAGCCAAGAATGTTCACACTTTCTTACTTGGTGTTCTTGTTAGTCTTCCCCTCTACTTGAATGGATTTATTTTTTTTTTCTATGTTATCTTCTAGCCATTTTTTTTCCTGGCACAACCCAAATCTTCAGGTAGTTCCATTCAGCCTGTTCTGGCTGGCTTGCAAGCCTTGCATTCGCAGAGAAAGGATTGTCTGGAAATTGAGACTTATTTCACATTATTCATTTTTTTGCAACTCAAAGTCTCCCAGACAAGTTAACCAGATAGCAAACACACCCAGGAAACAACCAACCAAACCAAAGAAAGCAAATCCCACAGGCTGTGGAGACCCCTGTTAGAGGGGTTATGCACCTCGAGCAGACTGACAAGGACTGACAGGGGGGTACTCCTGGAAGCGCGGCCACAGCGGCGCAAACGCCGCAGGACGTGCCCAGTGAGCAGACGAGGTGTGTGGGTGGCATTAGCCCCGCTGAGCCTTGAGCTCTCGTGCCCAGCTGGCATGTTCATTCGTGGGCTGGAGGGAGGGATTGCATGGGTGTTCAGTCAGAGCTCCTGCACCAGGCCCAGTACAGGCTCTGGTGTGTCCTCAGGCATCTCTGTGCCCCCCAGGCACTGAGCAGTCCTTCCTCCTGCGCTTTCCCATAGCCTCTGAAACAAAAGCCTATATACATTTCTTAATCCTTAGTGTTATATAAGATATCTCAAAAATCTCTCATGCCACCATCCCAAACAGCCAAGAGATTTTCCTGCAGCTGCTTTGGGCTATCATAGCCTGTAAATCCACAAATGCTTTAAGCTGCCATAAGCCAGAACTGACACTCAAAGCCTTCCTTTATCCCATGCCATCACTTCATCTATGCAGGGACAAGAATCTGGACAGCCATGCTATAAACTCAAATTGGGAAATTAGAAGGGTTTTCTTTCTCCTTTCTTTTTCTGGCATAGTTGTGACCCAGATTAGTTGTCCCTGTCATTCCCTGCCAGATGACTGAATAATTGCACCAAGGGTTGTGCTGACACAGAGGGGAAGGTGGAGTAGCAGAAGGGAGCAACTGGGGAGGGCCAGAGCTCTCCCCCAGCACACAGCTGGCTTCTGCTGCCTTAGGGTGACCTGAAGGACACACGGCCTTCTCTCCATCTTCACTATCCAGCTCAGTGCCAGGTCTTTCTGGGCATCCTTCTGGGATTATGTTTTCCTTGGTGACCTTGACCCTTCTGTCCTCTTCAGCAGATGCTCACACCTCGACAGAAAGGGTATGCCATGAAATCCCTCCAGCTTTTCAGTCCTCTGTGGGTGATAATTATCCACATGCCTCACTCTTCTGGGTGAGGGTGAATAACCCTATAGATTCCTTTCTATTGTCATGGGGTAGTTCGACACTTATACACGGCTCTTCTCTCCCAAACTTGTTGCTGTGCCATTGATTAGCATAATTAATTTAAAACCCAAAGCAATTATTTACAGACATCTAGACTGGAATTCAGGACTTATGTTTTAAAAATTAATTTGTACAAAGAATCTGCCCATCTTTCCAACTTCATTGTTTGGCTTAGAAATCTTCTATCAGGTTCTACCTCATACAAAAGGCATTGAAAATTCAACTCATCATCCTACAGCAAAAGCACATGGCCTTCCTTCTTTTTATGTAGATATCTTTTGATCCAGCCATGACAGCTGTACATAAAACCTGACCTTTCAAGGACACAAACATCTGAAGAGGAACATTCTTCTTCCTAGGAAGATACTGGAACTGGAGAGGCATGAGGATTTGGGATGAGAGTTTGGTTGAACACTTAGTAGTCTGGTTCTGACATGAGGTTTGCTTGCCTACCCAGTCACCTTGCAGACTGCTAGAGCTCTGAGGAGGTGAAATGCAGACCAGAAAGTTTGTGGTGCTGCTGAGATAGTCTTTGGGAGTGCAGAGGACAGCCAATCTGAGTGCTAGAGCAGGAGCTGCTCTTGAATGTGAGGCAGTGTGCCAAGGGCACACAGTGCAAGGCTTCTTCCTTCTCCTTTCCTGCACTACAGCTAGGAGTTATATATAAGTTCTTAAAATGAGGAATTTATTCAGGGCTATCAGTTAAATTCCCTTGACTATCCTCCCCACTTTACTTTCTTCCTAATGTTATTAATGGCCAGTTGTTTCAAACGAGATATAACAAATGCTGGTGATATGCTATTCTGTACTTTTTTCATGTGGGGAACGTGAAAGATTTTTTTACAGCTAGTGAGGAGGATCTCTGACCATGACTTCCAAAGATAAGTAGCACAGTGTACTGCATCTCAGTTTTCTTGGGCACCACATAGATTCATTCAATTTGTGCCTGTTGGGGAGTCTGATTGAGCAGAGAGAGTAATTCCAGAGCAGAAGGTGAATGTTTCTAGTTTAACAGCTGCTCAGATGTAAAACATTGCAGATAGCAATTTACACTTCCTATAATCCTGACGCAGCTGTTTGCCTCGTGGGATGATTCATTTACACTTAAGAGGAAAAATGGTGGCAAGAGTGACTCTTCCCTCAGATCCTTTATATTCCTCACTGCAAATTTCAACAGGCTTGTTACCTACCCTGTTCTGAATGACTAGCCAGAAGCATTTTTCTGCTTCAAAGAACATAAAGTAAAGCAATTAAGCCACTTCTTTCAGGAGCCCTCTGCACTGCCACCCTGCTTCCTCTGCCAGACTCCCTGTTATTGCACCCAGGGGCTCCTTATAAAGCAACTCAGACACTTTCATGATGGTATGCCAGCTCCTTGTTCAAATGCACAGAAGATCCATCCTGCCTCTAGGCTCAGGATACAAATAACTACTCGGCAGGAATTACCCTTGAGAAGACTGCCCTCAAAATGACTCATTAATCCTCATATTGTAAAGATGGGCAGAGTATCTAATGTTTTATAACCAGAGAAATGTATGTGAACTGCCATTATTGCCTGCAAGGCTAGGAGAAAGAAGCAGGGATACATTGTCATCATTAAAAATAAAGGAAAAAAAAAAAGAAAGGTATAGAGATCTGGGCATTAATTCTGCATCACAGCTCCACAGTATAAGCACACACTACTAAGGAGATAAAAGAAAACCTACAAGGATATTTCATATTCAGTGCATCAAAAGGTATTATTTTTACAGTTGGCATCGTTTTGATAATTGGAAAATAATTCACTGAAATACAATCAACACATGCACTACATTTCCCATACTATAAATCTAAATTTCACTATAAATTCAAATTCTACTAAAGCATGAACTCTGAGATTTAGGTGATTTCTGTTGGGTGTATGCTGTGCATCACCATGTAGGGATCACCCCTGACCTTGATCAAAAGGCAGAGCACTGCTTTGATGGAGTTTGACAGCATTTTAACAATAGCAACAACCTCCTCCAGAATGCAAACCTGGCCAGGCATTTGGGGTTTGCATTCTCTATTAGCTGTAACCTCTGTGTCTGATTTTGGCTGAGGAGCACAGCTGCAGTCAAAGTAAGAGAGGAGCTTGCTTTATTTTGAACATGTTTTGAGGCATTTTGAACTGCCTGAGGAAGCAGGCTTCTTTCTTCCTTTCACTTACAAGGATTTCATAACAAGACCTACAAATGCCCAAAGCTTGGAGAACCAAATGCTCTGAACTCACTACAGGGATATATTTGAATAAGAAAAAACACAAAGGGGGTGCAGCTAAGTAAGCCATAAATGACAGCAAATGGCAGCAGTTGAGGAATGACGGCTGCCAAAGCCTGTTGACTCAGAAAGATCCAAGTTCCAGGCAGTGCTCTGAAACAAAAGCCTTCCACATTTTCCATGGTCCTAAGCACGGCTGTGTGTGCTGTGTGCCCTCTGTTGAGCATATAGCACTGCAGGTGTGTGAAATACATTTAGATCTGGGCTTTACTCTCAGATAATCAACTGCAGGTTGCTACCTGTTTTGTAAAATTAGCTCCCGGGACTGAACAAAAAGCATGGGAAGTAGAAAGCTCTTAATCTCTCAGTTGATTAAGAAAATTGGAAGACTATAGAGGTGGTGAATATTCTGTCTAATCAGAAGCCTAATAATCCCTGTAACTTTAATAAGGCAGAGGAGAGAGCATGGTAGCTAAGTTCCTAATCATGATCACTTTTAAATTTTCAAATCTTAGTGATCTCATTACACCTGGCAAGAAATTTAATTTTTCTAGAGGCTTCAAAGTAATCAGGCTGGCAAAATTGCTCAGCAGAATGTCTTATTTGTGTTTTATTCATAATAGTTCAGAAGTCATCTCGAGGCATCTACCTCTCCCAAATGGGAATGCATGTGTTCTGTGTACATCATGCTGTGCTCCTGTGCTTTAGAACATGGTGAGAAGGATGGCTTGTTCAGCTCATGTACTGAGTATGTAGTACATGCACACACCATCCATGAATCTGTCATTTTGAGGTACATGGAAGTCTGGCAAGCATGCACTATGACTGTTTGATGGGGAGACGTGCTGAATTTCGATTTGCATTTTATTTGCAATACAACGATGATTTTATTTTATTTTATTTTATTTTATTTTATTTTATTTTATTTTATTTTATTTTATTTTATTTTATTTTATTTTATTTTATTTTATTTTATTTTATTTTATTTTATTTTATTTTATTATTTTTTTTCAGAAATTCAGTGATACATTCCATGTGCAAAAATACCTGAGATTTTTGTCGAAGCACGTGCGTGTGTGTATACTATTTTTATTGATACTGGGGAACACAAAGGAGAATTTGCATCTGCTTGACAGGACAAGAAAGAAAAGAAAAATGAAGTGGAAATCATCCTATATTAACAGCCCAAACTGCAATCTGCAATTCTGTATTGAATTACCATTGCAGATAAAGTGTTTAGGAGACTATTCATTTTGTGTCTACCTCAATAAACCAAATGCTTCCTTTAAAAAAAAAAGAAGCACAGCAGTGAAATCACATACAATGAAAGTCAGTGACTATTCAGCCAATGCTCTGAAAGTAAAAGAAACATTTAGAAAAACAGATTAGAGGAAGAGAGACAAAGGAAAAGGCAGAAGCTGAGTATATATTAAAAACCCCACCAGCAAAAGCTTTTGGTGATGCTTTTGTAAATATGATGTGAAGGGCAGGTGCTCCTTTTTTCATCATTTCATCCTATATTGAGAATACCAGGGGTGAAGTTCCTCTGACAGCTAGATGCACAGCAGCCCTGCCATCTGGTATGTAAAGTGCATCGAGGCTCAGCACAGGAAGCAGAGTGAGCATCATGAAAATCTATTTTAAACAGTATTGTGCTGGAGCCAAGGAGAAATCTATGTGGAAGCTGAGGTGACAAGAGGATACAAGATGGGAAAGCCCACAGCCATAGGTCAGGGAGGCACCTATTGAGTGGTATAGCCACCATGTGTGCACATGTGTATAGCCACTCACTGGGTGTCTTTTTCTTTTTAATCTTCAGGAAGAGGCAGCCAGAGTTCTCGCCCACCAGCCAGTGTCCGTCGGCACATGTGCAGCTTTGAAAAATCCCTGCAGTGAATGTGTAAGAGAAGCTGCATGACAAAGAGTGGTTTTACCCCTTGCTTTCTTTTTCTCATTGGTTTACTATGTCTAATGATGGGACAAATGTGGTGCATGCCGTTAAAGATGGGAAATTTGCTTATGTCCCCTTGTTTCACACAGTACTTCAAACATTGTCCAGATTTGATGAAGAGGACACTGAACAATTTTTTTTCAGCTTTTATTTTTTATTTCTAAATGCTTACAACTTTGCAAATATGTCCTCTTTTTTTGTACTAATTTAATTTTCTTTTTCCATTTAGCCAACATTTTTCTCCTTTTCATAGTTTGCATAGAGATGACACTATCCTGTGTGCTTTACATGGCGAGACACCTTTGCCGTGCACAGCTCTTGCTAACCTGTGCTTGTTAGCTAACCATGGCTGCAGACCCAGCTGAGGGAACGCAGAAAGCACTTGTTTGGTGGGATTTGCAGAAAACAGGGAAATCACAAGAAGGCACATGTAAATAAAACCAGCAGGACTTGGCATAGGAACAAACAGCATCTCAAAATAATAGCAATGAATCATTTTTTCTGTTGTAATTTCTGAAAGATGTTCAGATTCTGCATAGTTCTGCATTCAGCAAACAATAATAGAGAAGTTCAGCTCTTCAGAAGCAAGAAGAGCAAATACTGCCCTCTCTGAGCAAACACAAACACTGTGGAGAAAACAAGCAAGCAGTTGCAAAAACAGAAGGGCTTCACCTCATTTCTTCTAGATCTGTGCTCATTTCTATCTGATAAGCAGCAGATGTGAAACAGTCCTGCTCCCTGCCCCAGGGAAGATTGTGCAGTGACTCGGTGGAAAGATGCTTGTGATCCACTGACACAGCATTTTGGGCAGTGCTGCTCGCTGCAACCAGAGATGCTGTTGCACTGCTCTGGGCAGTGCAAAGCATCCTAGCTCTGTGTATGTCTGTGAGAGTCTATGCAATTTGTGGGCATGCAGCAGCAATATTAACTCAATCCAACCTGCCCCTCTGATTTGCAGATCAGAAGAAATCCACAAAACTCATCGTACATTTGGAGCAGTCGTGATGGCTTTACAGGGCTTGTGCAGCAACTAGATTTGGCACCCTGAAAGGCAAACTGTAAATAGGCAGTGTAAGGAGCAGTACAAACTATTTGTTACTATCTTCTAGTCAGAACAATATGCCCCTCTTTTCTGAACTGTAACAAGTGCTGCAGGGTCTCAGGGTACAGATCACCAATTGTCTGTCTGGAAATTCAAATAGGAGTCCAACACAGGCATACTATTAGGAGGAGAAAGCAAATGCAACAAGAGATTCTATTCAAGAAAGCATGGGCACAAGCTGTGAAACTCCTGAACACAGGGAAAACTGAACCTCTTGTTTTTTGCATGACCATGCTTGGGATATTTTTTTTCAGTTTGGAAAAAAAAAAGAATCCTTATCCTCCTGAGCTCCTGAGAAACACCTCTGATGGGACTTCAACCTGTCAATGGGTCTGCAAATGCTTGTGGTAGCTGCTTCAAGAAACAGGGGAGCTTTTCAGATCTGCTGAGCATGAAGCTTCCTATTTTATCTTCTCTGCCCTTCCCTGCCCCTCAGGCTTCTCTCTCCCTCCAGCCAGGGCCGATGTGTTCAGAGGCCTGGCACTGTGGCTCAGGGAAGGGCACGTCCTCCACCAGCAACCTGGGCTCCCTGTGGCCACACAGCCCAGTTGGAGCAGCAAATTGTCCATCATATCACCAGCTGTCCATCATCACCACCTGCTCTCCAGCCTCAGTCTCATTCAGCAGAACTCCAGCAGCTTGTAAGAACAGATTTTCCTTAGGAGGCCCTGCTTCGTCATCCCAACATGCTAGAAATCACCATGCGTGCTGTGGCTTCCCTCAGCTCCCACCTACAAGGAAGGAGATGCAGACTCTTGAAACTGTCTTGTGTTTTGATGCATATGGTACTTAACATCATTTTTTTCACTAATGTTCATTTCCATTCTCCGTACAGTGCTGGAGATGGTTAGAAATGCAGAATCATCAAAATACAGAATCGTAAAATTTTATTATGGTATTAAGAAAACCCAGAAGCATCAGCTCGGAGTTTCAGGGCTCTTTTCTTCAGAAGCTGCACATTTGTTACCATGGAAACCTTCAGATACACCCAAAAAACCCACAGGCTTCACAGGCTGCTCCATCTACTGCAGCCTATTAGGCAGAGCTGTACATTACAAACAAGAGGCCTCACGACTAAGCTTCCTGTGGCAACTTGGCTAAGTTTGCCACAGGGTTAAGCACTCAAAATTCTGGCAGGTTAAGGCAACTCTGATGGCCCTTTAAGCCCCGTTTAAACTGTTGGGTATTTATTTTATTCTCAAGTATTCCAGAGAATCTGTCGAGTTATTGTGGAAGAAGGACCTCATTGACCACTACCTCTGCAAGAGTTACACAATTTTTGGCAGGAAATATCCAGGACAACAGGCTTTTCTGTTCATCAGGAATTATTCCTTCTCTGATACAGCTATTGACTAGGAAATATTCTGGGTGTGCAGTATAATTTGGCCCTTTTGTAGCTTCATTTAGGGGTCTCAGTTGGGCACCTCTATACCATGTGAAATACCTTTCAGCCTTGGTGCTAATGCCTTTCAGATGCTTGAAAAAAACCAGAATATATTCAGTTATTTTAGTTTTATCTCACGCACCCTATCCTATGTCCCCAGTGGTTTTTTTTTTAATTGCTGTTCACTATACAGCCTTCAGCTTGTCAATATCTTTTTGGTAAAATCATGGTGACCCAAATAATTTTCCATCAGAACCACAGAGGATTACAGAAAGCAAGGGAAAACCTCCAACTGTCTTAATTACTATTAAACTGCATTCATAGGAAAGACCTCCTGATCTCTGCACCATGGTGTGGTGCTTTTGAATGCTTTTGAATGAATTCTGTATTCCCCATTTTGTTGAGTGAGGAATACAGAATTCATGGGCAATTTTCGTGGTTTTATTCTATTCAAAGCTCATTAATTAGTGTTTCTTATTCAACAGCAGCTCCATGGCATTTCTTTTGATGAAATGTTTTTTAAAGGTTCTTGATCTTCACAGTCCTACAAAACTATTTTGCCTTAGTTGCACCCACCTACACTTTTTGTAAATGAATTTAATTCTAGCATTTTCTTCGAATGTTCCTAAGCTTTCCAGGTTCCTTTGCTCAAAACATTGTACTTTTCAGTTTTCAGGTTCTATCAACTGAGCTCTCTTCTGAGCCTGTCAGAATAAATTCTTCAGCTCAGGCATTGGCATTGGCTGCACTGTCATAAACATTTATTTGAATTTGAAGCAGGAAACACACCTTCAGATAACACAAAATGTGCTTCTTCGTTGATAACAGAGGACTTATGATGATTTATACTATTATTTCATTAACTTTATTATCCTTAATAAAATACAAAAATAATTCAGTAGGATGAATTCATTCTGAATATGAGGTGGGGTTTACTTATTAATAAAAATAAAATAAACAGATTCAAAATCTATTCACTACTAAGAACACTTTAATTTCACTTTGATTTTCAGGTTTCTCATCTTCATTTCTTGAACACTGGATGAATTTTCTTGCTGTTTCTGACAAATTGTTTATTATCCTGAACTTAGTATTATCTATTAGATTGTTTTCTCAAAGCAACACTTCAGTAGTTATTTGATATTTTCAAATTAGGTTTTTCAAAATACCTAATGAACACACAGGTGTAGCAAGTTTTTTTCACTAATATTGGATGACTGAAATGTGACACAGCTTCTGTATTTCAAATGAGACTACAAATTTCTAGTAGTAACTATAATTATCAGTCAGACCTTCATATACATGATCAATGTAATATTCTCACATCTCTGTTGAGCAAGGTAGATCTGTGATACATGCTGAAGTTGTGAGACTTCAAATACACTGAAGCAATGCACTGCCCATTTCACTCCTCCCAACCCCCAAATTCAAAGCTGTACAAAAGCACCTCTGTACATAAAAATTATTGTTAAGTCTCAAAGTGAATAAATCTACTTATTTTGGGACACTTGGCTATATCTGAGCTGTTGGATTTGGATGTAATTCCCTACCCCTAGGGCCAGGTATGAGCCTAGCAGCAATACACTTCTATGGTAGCACAAACATAAAGTGAGTGATCCAGTGACTCCTGGATCCAGCTTTCCCCATCTGGGTGACCAGAGCAGAGAGGTGAGGGGGGCTGCCAGCCTCTGATCCTGCCCAAGGGCCTGATCCCAGCCTGGAGCCCCTCTGGCTGGAAACCAGGATCTCATCACAGGATACTCAGCCTCAGCACAGCTACTGCATCCACATTACAGACTTTATAATGTTAAAATTTCAATTTAAAAAAGAGAAAAATACCCCAATTATCAATAGGGTCAATACACATTAGAAAGCCTAAGTGTAACTCAGACAAAGCAATACTTAACTTCTGCATCAGAGTAACTTATGAAGGAAATTAATATGTTACATTTATTTTACATAAACCAGTGGCTAGACAGAGAGTTGGAAAGGCAGCTCTGGACTTGAGCTCACTCACAGCACCTCTAAATATCATCAAATTGTACCCTGGCAAGACAGTGTGACAGCATTATGTTTTCCTATATTTTGTGTAGCAGTGTAAGCATACATGTAAGCATACATTTAAAGCAGTGCTCTAATTTACATAGAATATTTTGACCAATATGTCCAAGGCAATTGTGTCCAAACAAAAAAAAAAAAAAAAAAAAGCAGGGGAGTGTTGGGGGGAGAGGAACAACAAGAAAAAGTTAGTTAAGTAGTTTAAATTTCCAGAAACACAAGTGGGAGGTTAAACGTTGCTCTAATTATACATCACTAACAAAAGCATTGGAGCCATGCTGTGAGAACAGTTTTAAATTCCTCTTGCCACAAGATAGAGATTATAGTGTAAACGAGCTAAGGCTGAAATTGGTTTGTGATTCTTTTTTCATTTAGGTGATTATAGGAGGCAAAAATCCTGAGCATGCACAAGATGTGATTGATGATGGCTCCCTCACTCATGAGAGAGTACAGAGAAGTTTTACCAACCCAGGTTTCAGAGATGTGTCCTTAGAACCAGTATTTAGAAGTTAGGCTTGTAGGAACACGCAGACCAGCATGGCTTGCTTTGCTAATGAGCATCAGAGCTGGCTGTGGCAGCTCTGAGAGGAGCAGCTGCTCAGTGCAGGGACATATCACTACCCTGGATTAAAATCTGCTCACTCCCTTAATCAAATTTCATGCCCCAGCGGCATTACTGAAATGGAGACAATAATGGAAGACACCTTGGGGATACCAACAAAGCACCTGCAGTGTGCTGCAGTGCAGGTATTAGTCTTAAATTTTAGGCTTGTTAGCTTAGGCCCTGGGAACAGTGAGGCAGCAATGGGACAGAGATTTAGTCAGGCTCATTGCCACTTACGTGACTGCAGAGGTGGAGAAAGTTTGTAGTTTACTCACTGCCTTTGTGGCAGAGCAGAAACTCCTCCACTGGCTCCCCTACGACGACATCCATCAGCAAGTGTTGTGTGGGGATGAGAAAGGTTTTTATCCAATGCACAGCTTTTGAACAGGGCATTTCTTCTTGCTCTGCGTCCCACTCCTCCAAAGGCTGCTCACCTCTGTGTCAGTGCCCAGAGACAGCTGTGCATGTGCTGCGCTCCAGAGCCAGCTGTCAGCGGCTGTAACGGGGCTCTCTGAAGGGAGAAGCGGCTTTTGGTGACTGGGCTGTACCTGACACTGACCTCCTCTGGTTGCTAGTAAGACAGTTCAGGGTTTGTTTCAGAGTTAAGTTTTCCTTACAAAGTTGGTAGGCTTCTCAGTTTGCATTTTATATTAACTCCTAAAATTTCATCGTGATAGAAGGGACTGCCAGGTTCTCCCAGTGCTTCCTACTGGCTGTGGCATTTCAGTTACTACGGTGACTACAAAGAGGTAGGTTGGGCCAAAGCATTAGGCTGGCAATGAAAGACAGGTAATATTTATTATTTCTTCTATGATCTCTTCCTCTGGTTAATTGCCATTGTTGCTTAAAAAAAATCCCAGAAAACAGCCTTATATAATAAATCTGCTCTCTCTTGTCTAACACCACCAAGCTGACTCAAATAACTGTATCATTCATCTCAGCAAGCTTAAAATTCTTCCTCAGGTCATGGCCACTTGGAGAAGATTGCAGACCACCACTTCTGAAAGGACCAAACAGGGGATGAACTCTTAACATGTCAAGGAATGTTCCTTCCTGTTTAACAGAAAGGGCTCTTTCTCAAGCATTTTGACTGACAGCATCTGAAGCCATTTTCCTGCCTGTGGGTTCTTGGAGTTAACCTCATCAGAATATATGCTCTGCTTAACTATTTAATGTGTTATCAATTAGGGATTATTATGCATTAAATGTCCGAGAGGAAAAAAAATAATGGGAAAAAAACAAAACAAAAAGACAAAATTTCAGGCACTCAACTCAGGATTCAAAGGTGATTTAATTCTCTGTGCCCTGGATCTCTAACTTATCTTAGACTAATGGGTCAATAATTTTTCACCTCAGAAGCACTCAGCCTCTGAGATGTAAGAAACCTTTTCTATCCAACATCTAAAGTAAGGCATCTTCAGAATCCTGCAGTATGGAGAGGAGCCAACTGTTGTGGAGTACACAGACTTGACACTGCTCCAAGGAAGCCAGAAAGGTCAGATCCTCCAGGAACTGGCAAGAGCAGGACTCTGTTCTTGACCTGAAACTGTACTTGGGTCTGGGGAGCTCCTGGTCACAAGGAGGGGCCAGATTTTGGGCATCTGGAGATGCTTAACAGTGAACAGTGAGCTGTCTAACAAGTTATAGGCATGTGCTACTGTTGGGCAGGCATTCTGAACCATTTTGAACTGAGTATTTTGAAACATAGTCTCAGACTTGGGTGCATTAGTTCTTTTAAAGAATGTAAAGAAAGCAAGTAACTATCAGGATCTGAAGTCGTTTTCCATCCTGTTTATTGTCTATAATAAAGAAAGAAAGCTGAAAGTGCCCCAGAGTCATGCAGAGAGTATGTTAAAGAGATCTGTGTATGTATTAGAAGCAAAATTTTTAATTATCAAAAATAGCAATTGCTCTGCCCATGAAACTAATAAAAACTCACACAAAAATATATTTACTTCTATTTCCCCCAAAATAAAAAACACATAGGTAAAGCTGAAAGGTGAAAATTGAGAAAAAGCATCTAAATTGTTCTTGCCTATAAGCAAAAGCAAACTCACCCAATGTGCTGAAAGGATATTCAGGAATCTGTCTGAACTTGTAGACTGGATGGGAGGATTTGAAGAAATAGTACTTGGAGCGTTACACTGGCTATAAGCAAGTACAAACCTTAAGATCCCTTGAGACTCCAAGAAGTTCACTTCTATGCAGAAAGTGTGAAGTCTAAATCCCATGACAAATTGACAGGAGAAAGGACAGAGTTAGGAAAGATGAATAAATACATGGTGGACATGAACTGGGTAATCATCCTATCGATAAAATGAAGAAACCACCGCTTGGTGCCATCTTGTCACTGCAAAATTGAACATCGGGTTTCCTATACTCCAGCTGTGTGTGCTCTCTTGTGGTACTCTCTGTTGCCTTTGTGTGGAAAACTATCCCTTCTTCCATTATCCCAGGCAGATTATTTTGATCTTGACCTTCTCCAGTGGATGTTTCCTTCAAAAGAGGCAATCCCTTAGCAAATGGTGACCATGCAGTCAGGATTGTCATCATTTCTTTGCACAAGTGAGACAACTCTTTCTCTCACTGACACTCAGTTCAGGTCTGAACTTTTGCAGACCCATCTTTGCTTTTTTTTTTTTTTTGTTTGTTTTTTGTCTAAATGTCAATTAATGATATTCAAGATGGCTGCTTTTTTTCCAGCATAACAAGTCCTTTTCTTGCATGTTAACAATGAATTCTGCCTGAATGTGTCAAACTCAGTGTGAACCCCTGCCAACCATCCAACAAGACAGAGCTCAGATATTTCTATGACAGGCTTGGGACTCCATCTCAAAGTGGAGTCATCCACCTCATTAACAGGCTAGCAGTGCTTGGACATAGCAAGAAGAGCAAGTGGAGAGAAAGAACTGGAACAATAATCTGAGGCAAATAATCTATGGATCTTGTCAAATGGATCCCAGAGTGCCACTGCAGCCCTAAAGCTCTTTGTCATGAGGCCATTGGAGCCATGAGCAGTAAGGTCTGGCAAGCAGAGGCAAGGTGTGTCAGCAGCACCAGCTCTTCCCAAGGAGCAAGTTGCTACCAGACAAATCCTGATGAAATTATTTTCTCACATTTGGACATTGCAGTCCCAGCACAGTTTAAGCATGGCCATTGACTTGAGACTCTGGAGTGTTACAGAAGAAAGAAGTAAGAGCAGAATTTGAGAGTGAGGGAGAGGGAAATGAACTAAATAGGAGCAAGACTTGAAGACAGAGGTAGTGATTTCCTTAAAATAGCTGTGCTTGCCTTTGATGTAAAATAAAAAATCTTGGAAATAAAATGAGATAGAGAAAAAACAGATGGTGTGAGGAGGGATTCAAAAGTAAGGCGATGCACCAAAACTAGATATGAAGTAACAAATGATGCAGAAGTGGACTTAGCATAAAAGGAAACAGATAATTATCATAATTTTTTAGAAAAGCCCATTGCAGTATTTGTAAGCCACAGCATCAGCAAAATACAAGAGCACTTGACTTATTTTCCTCTCTACAAGAAGAGACTTGTTTTGAAGTTAAAGTAGACCAAATGTGTTTCTGTGTGAAGAGTTTGCTGTTCTTGGCATGTTAAACATTACTTTAAAAATCTTTCACACCCAAGAGATACACTCATTTGCTTATCTTTATAGCACTTCAAAAAAAAAAAAAAAAAAAAAAAAAGTCGTACCATAGCTCATTTGATCAAAACAGGAATGCTTCTAAACTTTCATTCTTATCTTTTCATTGATCACTATAATATAGAGGTTTCCTTCTTCAGCTGGGAATGTGGCTGTCTTATTTCTTAGGTTAAAGCTCTAAATCAAAACAGCTTCAGGTCTTACCAACTACATGCTTTGGGGAGTTATGAATTTTTTAGAATGGTCCTTTCCTGTGCCCCATTTCCCACAGAGGTGGTGAGTCACAGGTCCAGCATTTGGAGTCTGGAGTTGGAGATGAGCTTCCCAGCTTGGATCCACCTAAAATCCACTTTTTTTTTCTCCAGGAGTACTTAGTGCTCGACAGAAAAATGACACATTGTCATGTATATTTCTTTTCTGTGTTGACAGATTTACAACACTATATGTGTTGCACCAGTCTCTTCCAGCTATGACAAAATCAGTCAATATGGGGTTTTTTTATAAAATTCAAGTGGCAATTATTTACTCCTTAAAAAAGAGAACCACAAGACTCTGAGCAAGGAAAGCAAACTGCTTAGAGCAATACTGCAGTGCTTTAGGGGAAACGATCTCCTCTGGTGTGTGCAATAGCAGGAGGTGAGGCTGCAGTGCCAGCCCCCCACTCACTTTGTCTCCCATCTGCACAGCAGTCTCAGGGTCTGAAATGTAACCCTTTGTTTGCATCTGGGCCCTGAGGGATGAGATCCCTGAGATAAGGGTGCTTTGAATAAATCATCTCAATAGAAGTAAATTCTCTCTGTCTCTGGTTTCCACCCAGACAATGTATTTTATAATTTGTGAACCGTCTCTACTGCCTGACTTCCAATTAAACAGTTCCTCGGTCCCCTAAAGCACTGCTCAGCTCCCCGTCCCACCAGCTGCTCACAAGCTGCCACTCAGCTTTGAGTGCTGTTCCCTTCAAGGGTACAGGGACACACAAAAACCTGCAGAACCTCAGGGCTGACTCTCAGATCCTCACCTGGCCAAAGTGCCCAGTGTTTTGATGGGACCCAGCCTGTATGAGGAGTCAGAGGGTTTGACTCACCATGGTCATGCTGCTGCTTGTTCCTCTTCCCACACAAAACAACAGTTTTCGGTCCCCAAATTTTAGTTTGTAAATAAAAGTCACCTGGGAAGAAGTGCATTTACCTCCTACCTGACAGAGGCCCTGGGAGTCCTTCAGTTCTCTATTAGCTAATCTGTTTCTGAGGGGGAGAGGGAACAAAAGGGAAAGGAAGAGTTAGCAACAATTTATCTCTCTACCCAGTTTGCCAAAGGCTATGACTGTGGGTTGTTTTTCTTCCAACAGCTTGAAAATATTTCCTATAAGCTGCAAATCAGGTTTAATTAAAGCTTTTCCAGTGATTTTTTTTTCCCGTGTTTTTTCTTCCCCACTGCAAAATGATGAGCAAACCTAGATACCAAACGACAGCTCAAGTCCTCAAACCACAGATGGCTCTCCCAGAGCCCTTCCCGCTGGCTAGCCTTTCCAGGTTGGCTGTAGGATGGATAACCAGCATCACTTTTGGATGAAAATCATAGTGTTGTTTTCTCATGTGGTGTTTCTGGGAGGACATGAAAAACTGGAGGGGGGAGGCTTACTCATGAGGCAAAGCAATCAGTATTTTTGTAGGCTTGTTTGTTATACTGCCTGTGTCTTCGTAATGTAAATGCAAATAAACCATCTTTATTTTATTCATAGTTCTAATGGAAAGTCTGTGTCATGGTCTGAACCAGGTGGAAGACAAGATCCAAAGGGGGAACATACGTGGCACAGACTCTCAGTGCATGTGAAGAACCAGGAGACAGGGTGCAATCAGACAGCGGTGATCAAACCCCTCACTAAAGACTACCACGGCCAAAGTCTGACTTTTACCGACATCAGCAGTAAGAATCTGTACAATGTGGTGGAGGAAGAAGATAGAGAGCCCGTTCACCTCAACCAGTCCAGCAGTCCTTCCATGGTGGTGCACAGGCGGGTGGCAACGACCCCCCCGCTGCAGGCCACGGCGGAGGAAACCCAACTCTTCTTGCCTGAGCAGTCCCCCAAGACCCTGCCCCTGCAGCCACAGTCTCTCATGGACCAGCTGCAAGGAGTGGTCAACAAGTTTTCCACCGGCATCCCCGACTTCAACGCTGTCCTCCCCGCTCCTGGCTCAGGGAATGGCGTGCGGCCCGCCTGCCCACCCCCGCCACCCCTGCAGCCTTTCCAGGTGGCTGCCTTCAGCGAGGAGCCCCTGTCTCCCCCGGCTGAGGAAGCTGAGAGTGAGAAGGTGAAGCTCATTCAGGGATATGTGTATGAAAAGAACACAGAGGAGGAGGAGGAGGAGGATGAGGAGCCAGCAACCAGCAAACTGACTCTCGAAGACTCTCCGGCGCTGACACCCCCGTCCCCTTTCCGGGATTCGGTGGCTTCGGGCAGCTCCGTGCCCAGCTCCCCTGTGTCGGAGTCGGTGCTCTGCACACCCCCAGATGTGACCTATGCCTCTGTCATCCTGAGGGATTATAAGCAAAGCTCGTCCACCCTGTAGATGCTGCAAGAGACAAGATGGGAAGGACTTCGGCAGCTGCCCCCTGGGAGAACTTGCGGAGACGAGTCTCCCAGGGCTGTGGGAGAGAGAGAGCAGAGAACAAAGTGACAAATGACAGGGCAAAAAATTAATCCTGCACTTAAATAACTAAAATTAAACAAAAAGAAAATTAAAAAATCCATTCTGAGGGCTCAAGATTCTCTATCTGTGAAAAATAAAAATATTGTACTTTGGGAAAATGTTAGGAAAACATAACAAAGCACAAATTAAAGGAACAACTTCTATAGCAAAAAAAAACCACAAAAAAATGGATAAACATGCAGGAAAATAAATATAATCACACCTAGTCACACCCTCTTTTGGCAGTGCTTGAAAAGGACTCTGGGAAGTGTGACCTGGAGAAGTCATTAGCACACCTCATGACTGCTGTCTATCTGCTATGGGAATAACACACCCAGGAGCTGGAAGGGCAGAGTGTGGTGCAGGGGAGCAAAGCTACTTGTATATGAGATATATATGCATAAATATTTTCTTCCTGGTTTCTACAGGTGGCATAACTGTGGAACTTTATTTTGGGGAGAGGAGATGAGATAATGTGAAAGCACATGGCTCTTACTGACTCCTATCTGAATGATTTGTTCTTCATACTAGGCTGCTTTTTGGGGGATTTGGGCTTCTTTTAATGTTGATTGTGAACAGAGCAAGAAATACGACTTGTTAAGACTCAAGAGGTTTCTGACAAAAGCCTTGCCATAGTATTTGTAATGTGATAAGGACTTGGAAAAACTGCCCTTTTGTATAAGGTTGCAAACCATGTGGCGAAACTGTTACACAACATTTCCTGTAGCAGAACAGTATTTATTGACTATCTTTTCATACAACAACGTATTTTGCCATGCCATTGCATCATTCCTTTGTGTTACTTTGGAATCAAATGCATTGAGAAATAGCTGTTTACTTAGAGCAACAATTGTTAGTCTGGGAGAAAAGGCAATTACACTCTGGGGGTTACGGAGCCCCCAGGCAAGAGAGTGAGCGTACGTTTGTGTATCTGTATGCGTGGGTACGGTATGTGTGAAGAGTAATGTCCAATAACTACCACTGGAAGATTGTCTTATATACTCTGAATATTTTTATGTTTAAATCATGTTTTTATATCGCGTTGTTACAAATATTCGATAGATCTTTGAAGGTTTGTACGCTGTGCTAACACATCCTTTTTTTCATATACAAGCTGAGACTGTCGTTACCCTTATAATAGGGTGCTTTGTTTGGCAGATATTTTATGAAGTAGACATATGATATTAATAATCAGTGCATTGAGAACTTGTTATTTTACATGTTTTGCAGCAAGTGTGGCTAACAAAAAAAAAAAAAAAGGTGTGTTTTAGAAATCTTGCAGGTGAGAGACAGGAAAAGTGATTCAACTATTTCACTGCTTCAGATAATTTAAAACAAAATCATGTCAGGATAGCAAATTTCATCAGTGCTTAATGTGTGCATAAATTCCCAGGTTTTGCTGTTGACAGTTTTTTTAAACCCTTTATGGTGTTTAGTTGCATGTTCTTTCCTTATGCTTTCACTTCTTGTATTTAATATACAATACAGCATCTTAAAGCTCACTTCCAGGCAGTTGTAGTTCTGTCATCTATCCTCCTCCTCCTCTATCTTTCATGTGTTTCCTAGAGATGGGCCTAATCCAAAGCTCCCTAATGACTGGCATGATAAAAGTCCAGGTCTAATTGCTGTGGCCTGAATTTAATTACAGTGATGATAACTCTATTTATAAATGTGCTTATTATGCATCACAGGTCAGGATTTTAGCTGCTATGGTCTTTGCTTCTGCTGCTGAATTCAACTGAGGATGTGAATCTGTCCCACAGTTCCACACTTTATTTCAAAAAATATTTTAAAGGAATCTCTTCCTGTTAATATAGTTGTAAACCCTGATTTTAAACATGCTTCTTTTGAATATTCTATCAGAGTTTTTCTGAATTAATCATAATTCTACTATTTTTCTTTCTTTTCACTTGAATTTTAAGAAGTCCTGCTTGTTATCAATTCTCCTCTGATGATCCAAATCTCATTGTTTTTCCCTAATTATGCAGTATTGGTATTGGAAGGTTTGGCTTATACTGAAAACCAGTATTTCTCATCCTCTTTTCACAATGTTAGCTCCTTTCAATATTACTTGTGGCCAACTGCTATCATCATCCTGATGTCAAAAGCATGAAATGACTTTGCCCAAAGACATGTTTTTGTCACTATATTGATATCTCTATAATGAATTGGAGACACCCGAGGGTTTGTTGGTTGATTTTTTGTTCTGCTTTGGGCCTTTAGGGCTAATATTTTTTGTTGCTTTTTCTTTTGTTTAAAATGCTGATTACTCCTTAAAGCAGGGAGAAAAATGCCATATCTTCTTTGCTGATCACAGCCCTGGCAATGAATTCTATCTTCTAATAATTGTAGTATAAGATCTGCTGTGCTGTTTCCAAAAACATGCTGTCAGTAACACAGAGCTGATACTTAGAAGCCAGTCTTTGAAGGTCTGAGAGAGATAAGAAAAATAAATAAAACAGATTTGTATAGACGAGGAGATGGCAATGTGGCGAGGTACTATACTGTTTTCATATCTGTCTGTTTTGAACATATTAAGCACTGATTTTATTATTGCAATGTAATTATATCATGAGTAGGAGTTTTCTTGAAATTCAGTATATTAGCTTTTAGTTTGTAATTGTTAAAACTGGAAACATACACATACGTAAATATAACTACAGAGCAAGAACTCACCTTGTATATGCAGCTGTATGAGCTATGAAGCTTTCTGTAGAAGTTCTTTCTTTTGGTCTGTCAAATGCTTGATGAAAACTGCCTTTTTGTCAAAATGATCTTGAAAATGCTGTAAAATAAATATTTTCTATTTATTATTTAAAAATAGAATGCCAAAATTTTTAATTTTTTTTTCTTCAATACAGTCATGTATATTAATTCATTGTTCCAGGGGTTTCAGCATCATGAATAAGAGATGGTGGGATATTTAAATGGAGGTAGGTATTGATTAAATTGTGTCATGAAGTTGAGATGGTGGAGGGATGGAGGATTTTTGCTTAGATAAAAAAAAACCCAGCTTTTTGGCTTCCTAATAAAATTCAGAAGCACTGTAACTATGCATTCAGGCAGAAAAGTAGAAGAGAATTCAATGGGAAATGACAGGAAATTTTGCTTCCCAATGACATGGGAAAACACCAGCCCTTCTCTGAAAATTGTCTTTGAGATGTCTGGCTCTCCCATCAGGGAAGCTGCAACATGCTTTCTTGACAGCTGTAAATGATAGGCATTGATCCACCCCGGCGTTTTGTGTCCGACCTTTACTGCTTCTGTATACAGCCAAGTACAGGGACTCCTCCTGACTCCTGCTCTGCAGCTCACAAACACTGTGGCTTTTTGGTGACCCCTGAACTGCTCTGTGCCCCAGCAAGGTGCTTTTTTGGGGTGCTGCTGGGATTTTCAGAAACAAGCAGCACTAAACATAGAAAATCTAGTTATTTTTATCTTTACACTTGTGAATAGGCTTGTGGCTCCTTTGTTTGGATCTGGCCTTGCAAGAGCCCATGTCTGAGGAGTCAGTCCACCTACAACTGCTGCAATGCAGGAGTACAGACAGTGGCATTGCATTCAGTGGTAAGTGCCAAAAGCTTGGTCTCTGTTCATAGAGGTTTTCCTTTTTTCTTATCCCATTTTATTTTTGATTTTGAAATCTGTTCTGTCTATGTCTTAGTAAAAGTTGTGCTGACCAAGTGTATTCAATTACAAAAACATTCCTAGAGAAACACAGTACTTACTCCCCTCCTGAGCACCCAGTGCAATGCTGCACAAGCTGCTGAAAAAAATATCTAAAGCAATTTTTCACATAAATGAATGACTGGACCAGAACCACTGAGCAGCAAAGCACACTTGAGATTTAGTCTCCATTCTTCTGTCAAGGACAGAGTGTTGGCAGCTCCACCAGCCCAGCCCATTCCTCTCCACCTAAGCTCTGCTCAGTAACTTGGGTCTCCAGACTAGTGTCAGGTGCACTTTGCATGGAGTAAGTGGCTACCAAAATAAAAAAGGCAGTGGAAATTTGGCCCCTGGGCTTGTACTCATCACTCTTTAGACAAAAACACGGGAGCAGATTGCTAATATCTGTTCTGCACAAGGTCTGAGTGACTGTCAAAAATGCCTCTTATATGGGAGTGGGAAAAGTGTGGGTTTTCAGATTACATTGTTGTGGTCGTTTTTTTTTCCCAAATAAATGAGTCACTAGACACTTGGCAGCTCTGTCTGAAAACCATTGGGAAGGAGAAGCAGACACTGTAGCCTATTTTTATCTGTGTAAGATTCCCAACAGGGATATTAGCAAAAAAGAAGATAGGGAATGCCACTCAGCCAAGTGTGTGGTACTACCACAGGCCCCATATCTGTTCCTGGACTCAAATTTTGGCAAACCCTACAAGCTCCCAGGCAGAGATGGTAAAGGAGAGCAGGAGTGACTGGTTGCCATTTCCAGTGCTACAGGTAAATTGTATCCTACTAGAAAAACAGGCAAGCTATTCTTTGCCTTTGCTAATTCAACTTCCAGTTCTCAGTAAATCACACAAAACAGCATTGCTCCCCTGAGAGAGCAGGTCACTCTTTGCTACCAAGTAAGAGCATTTGTTTTTTACTTGGTTTCACGGTGGGCGTAAGCAATGTATCTCTACAGAAGTAAAATATCGTTGTGAGTTGTGGGTTTCCATAACCAAAAGGCCTCTAGGTAGGTGGAGAAGCAGCTGGCACAGATACCAGTGCAGACAGATAAGAGTTTAGGAGTGGTATGTATCTATGACATTTAATCCACCCACTTTATTTATTGCGCACGGTGCAATGTGTAGGTGGTATGAGATCCATTCCCCCACCTACCCCACGGGATGGTGTGTGGGACTCCTACCTCCCCGTGCTGCGCTGAGGCTGAACCTGGAACAGATCTGCAAGACCTCCCTCCTGGAATGATGGTGTGCCTGGAGGACTGGCTCAGGGCAGGCGCGTCTCTGGTCCCTGTTTTCCTGACACGAGGTGTCTGCAATGCACCAAGAGTGTATTTCCTTTGCAAGCATCACCTAGAGACAGAGCATTTCAGTGCTGTGGAATGCCTCAAAATAACTCCATAGTTTAAAAGGAGCTGTTTCCCCAGCTGCCCCACAACAGCCCATGGTGAGGTGTCCCCCACTACAGCTAAACAGGCCTGTCAGTCCTACAGCCAATATCCAGGTTAATGGATTAAGCCTGGATTGCTTTCCAAATTGCCCAGCAATGCCCAGCATGCTGCCAAATGTTGGTGGTGCATATACAGCCCCGAGCAGGTGCTGGGTGGGAACTTCACCCCACTGCTCCCTGAGCTGCTGGCACCCACAGATCCGAGAGGCACTGAGGGCTTGTTGTGGCCTTCACTGCTCTCAGTGACACAGGGAAGGAGAAGGAGCAAAAGAAAGACAACACCTTGCGTTTTTCTCTCCTGCAAAAAAGGCAGGCAGAACTGTGCTGTGGAGCCATCCTTATGGCTTTGGATGAAGTCCTGACAGCTCCTGTGATTTGCATCTCAACAGACATAACGAGTTGGCCCTTCATTCTTTAGCTACTCTTGTTAGGTAGCACCAAAATTGGAAAACTGCAAAATTATCAGGGCAAAATGCTTAGATACCACCACCGGGAGTGATATCTCTCATAGAAGCTGAATCTGAGCAATGTTTTCAAAAATTTATGGCACAGGAGTTTTTTAATATGACTTGAAAATGCATTGATAAATCAATCTCTTTTTAATTGGGGAAGAAAGCAAGAATGAGTGTGTTTTCCTGGGATGTGTTATATGTGTTTTGTTTGAACACTTACACAGATTTAAATTACAATTTACAATTAAATAAATACAAATGAAACCGTATTTTAATTTGGCAGGCACCTTGGTAATTATTCAGATTTCTTTGCTGGGTTTTTTTTGTGCTTTTTGTTTGTTTGGTTGGTTTTTGACTTTTTTTTTTGTTTGTTTTTGGGGTTTTTTTTTTGTGGGGGAGTTGGATTGATTTTCTTTTTTTCTGCTTAAAAATAATGCCTAGAATACTTAGCAAGGTTATTAACTGTGCCAGGATTTTCATGTGCATCTGTGTGATGCTAATTTAGAAACTGAAGCTTGTAACTGCTGAGATCCTCAACGTGTGTGAATCAGTGTTAAGTCCTGAATTATGTCATTTTCCTTGAGAAGCTGGCTGAGTACCTGTGCTGTTAACGTTTGAGTGTCCTAAAGGTTCATCTCCCACCTCAAGCTTCATTTCACAGTTCTGAGGATGTTGTTCTTATCTCTGTTTTTGACACTGCTGTTGCTCATTGTTGTTATTTGATGTGAGGCCTTTGCACTAGCCTTGGCACAATTGCAGGGGGAAGTTCCTGTAAGGCTGCAGCTCCCCAACAGTGCCAAGACATTTTCCTTGAGTTCCATTTCCCTTTTTGAGAGGTGGTTATGCTGCATTCCCTGCCCTCCAATGCGCTGTTTGGGTAATGTGGTTGTTGACTTTAAAAACAACAAAATGAGAAAGTTTTGCCCTCCTGCTGTCCTTGTCATCAGGATTTATCCAGAGGTGTGTATCCAGTACTCATCTGGGGCAGTCTGGCACAAGTCATGCTGTTGGGCATGAACTTGGTGTATTACAGCCTGGCCCTCAGCTCTGTCCCCAGTTCAGCTCTTGATTCTTTTAATGACTTCAGGATGTTCATCTACCCAAGGATATTTCATAGCTGCGTAAGGGAACTGGGTTCCAATTTACAATGGACACAAGTGAAAACTGGGCATGGAAATCCTTCACATACATTTAAAAACTCAGCTGGTCTTTCCTTCACACTCAGGTCTGGACACAAGAGAGGGTCTATAAATAAAAGAAGATTTTCACAGTCTTTTTATTCTCTTTCTCACTTTGATCTCAATGCCAGTTCACTCCTGCTCACTCTTACCCAGCCTCTTTTTATAGCATACATAGCATAGCTGTGGAAGTGGCACCATAGAGTTCAATAATTTTGCCATGGATCCCTCATTTCCCTTATTTCCAGTTACATCATGATCAATGTTGAAGGAAGATTTAGGATGTCTGTGAAAGTTTGTGGAATAAAAAGATCACACAATGAGAAGGCACAACTGTCACATCAGCTGGGGCAAGCTTAGATGCTGCTGCCATAAAAATCATCAAATAAGACTACAGTCCACAACACAGTTAACCCTCAGGAGGACAGAAATGCTGGCAGGTCTAAGGAGAACTAATTTTCCCAGCAAGATCCAGGCTTTGAGTCTAAGCTCCAGAATACAATGTCTTGTCAGATTCTAATATCACCATTTGCAAAACACTCGGAGCCTTTTCCTTCTTAGTGCTGGGTTGTTTGTCTGCTTAAGATAGGTTTTATCATCTTCAGTGGCTGCTGTACACAGACCTTTCCCCACCACTGACAAAACATTCCAATCCTTTCTCTCCTTAATGCTGGTTTTTAGCATAGGTGTCATCAGCTTCTATGTGAGGCACACCTTGCCCATGGCAGACTGGGAATGGGGCAGTGCTGAAACAGGATCAGGACTCAGGTAGCAAAAGCTTTCTTGCACAGTGTACTGCTTTTAGACATTTGTGTTGTTTGTGTTTTCCTTCTGCATTTAGAGTTCTCTGAGCCTCAGCACCTCTGTTCATAGGGGCATGAGCAACACACAGCTGGCAAAAACACCACAGCAAGCAGCATTTACTTGTTCATTTGCTAGGACTTTCCCTTACCTATGTGCTCCATATTCCTGTCACAAACAGCTTGTCACCTGTGACACAAAGGAGCAAGCCTGAATGAAGTAAGAGGACAAACACTTTTCTGTGCCAAGGCCTCTTGGGGCTAAAGGCAGGAAGCCCTGGGAACACTTATTTACAGAGGCCAGGCATTTCCCACAGGAGAGTGCCCCCCGTACACAGGAGACAAGGCACCCACACTGTCACACTGGCTGAGGATGTCAAGGCAGATGGAGCCCTCTGAGGCTCTTTGAGACCACAGGGAACTTCACAGGTGCTGTTCACCAAGGAAATCAAGTCTATGTGTGACCAGTTTGGGACAAAGAGCTCTGAAGCTCCCCCTTGATATCCTCCTCCAAGGGATTCAGGTCACAGGGTCTGTCTGATCATAGGACTTGCTGCTGTGTCTGGGACAGCCTGCAGCCCACCAAGCCTCAGCCTCCTTTCACCTGCAGACCTTCCTGAGCCCCAGCCCTGGCTCTTCACACTCGTTTCTCTCCTTCCACAGGGGAAGATGCCTGCAGGGAGTTGCAGGACTCTGGCTGGCTTTTTCACTTGCTCCAGAGGTCTCTGCCGATGCATTTTCCTCTGGCTCCGAAGCTGAGATGGGAACCGGTGTTTGTCCCTGTGGGCACAAGAGCCAGGGGATGGTCTGCTGTCCCTGTCCTGGCTGGGAAGGGAGAGCAGTGGTCACCATACCCAACCATGTGGATACTGCACACACAGAGCACAGTCATAGAAACAAAGGGAGAGAAGCTGCATGAAAGGCCTCTATTGTGAGTTGTTTCCCTCTGATGTCTATGAAATCCTGGCTAAACCATGAAAATCCAGAGTTCTGACTGGGCTGGATAAGTGGCACATGCTGTCCATTACATCTTTCAGGCCAAGCTCAGACATCCCTGTCAGCTGGGGTATTCTCTCTGGGTTTGTACTCACTGCCACAGTGGCAAAGACAACAGAAGAAAAACACACAAGAGAAGGAACTTCATTAGGCAACAACTGCATCTGTCCACAAGAAGAGCTAATTCTTAAAAGAAGCACCTGGACCTAACAGCTGAGGTGTGACAAGTTATTCTTCTACTGCATTAAGCTCAGTCCAGCCAAAGGCTAGGAGTAATTCTTAGCAGAGTTCCTGTTGTAGTAACACCATGACAAGAATTTCTACATCTTCTGCTTTTCTGAGAAAATCTGAACCCTTCAAAAATTTTTTAAGTGGTAGTCTAATGCCCAAGTTTCACAAGGATGGTTAAAGTCAAATGACCAGGACAAAGGAATAAGGATCCAGCTTCTAATAAAAACATTACAGGATATCGTGGTAAAAAGTATATTTCTTTAATCCATATTTGAAAGTATAACTGCATCTGTAGAATATTTCAAGGGAAACTTCTATAATTTCCTACCAGGAAAGGTTCATTCAAGCGATGAAATATTTATTTTATTATTTAGTTTATCATAGTGTAAAAAATAAGCTTCCTGCAAACCATCAGGTGTAGAAAGAAATTGTATCACATCAGCTGGTGGGTACATTATGACCTACCTGATCTAAAGGAAAAAAGGGAGAGGATTCTCCAATGATGAGTATTTTTCCTAAGGCACTTGGTCATGTTTTCTCCTCTACAAAAGCAGCTACATATAGAGATTCAGTATGCAGGCCTTCCATGTTTCCTAACACATGATGTGTTCAGATAAAGCCTGATGCTAGTCATCCAGTCAGGCCAGTTTTGATAACTTTTCCAAAACCTCTCTCTCTTGCAGGGAATTCATACCTGCCATAGGTGGTTAACATGCAGTTATCAAGGTTAAGACAAAGAGTCCTCAACAGAAGGCTGGGCTAGGTTTACTTCCTTTATTTTAAGAGGAAAGTGCTGCATAAAAACATAAGGAAATTATACTTTGCACCACACCTTTGCAAAAAGATTGAATTATATTCGAATTCATCCTTGACAATCACATCAGGCCATGATGAAAAGGTACTTACTAGTTTTAATCCAATAATTAAGAGACATGAGTACACCTTTCAATTGTCAATAAACAAAACTTTAATTGGAAAGCAGGGACTAAACAAATTTACTTCCTTATGCCTACTGACACACTGAAGTTAGTCAAGATTTAAGCCTCATGAACATCTGCATTTTCTGTAACAAGTACCTCTGAGATTTTTTAAATTGATGGCATGGCATCTTACAGAATGTGCTTACACTTGAGCATCTTAGCCCCAAGTCCTTTCTGCCTCTGATATTCATGTCGTTATTCATCTCTGTACAAGACACTCCAGCTCTTCAAAGGCTTCTGGAAGGCTATGAGCACTCCTTTCCTAGAGCTTTACAGAGCATAAATAGTTATGGATTCAGTCTGTCTGTAATGCAGCTTGTTTGTGTGGGATGTAGCACTGTCCTCCCTGTTTGGCAGGTGAGGAGGCTGACACATCGTATACTAACAGCAACATTTGCAAATATTTTCCTAAAGCTAAGCACTAAGTTCTTCATTTGACATTTAAAGGAAAAAAAAAAATAGCCCGTTTTAGTTCTCATCTTTTGAAATTAACGGCAGCTACAGATATAAAGCACACATATATAAAATGTGAGCTGTTGAATTCATTTCTAATGGTACTCTTCTGTAAAAATGTTTCAAGCTATTGCTCCGAGGCAAGGATCCTGTAGCACACATGAGGACTGGTGGCACTGAGCAAAAAAAGAAATTCTTTTTCTATCCTATGACTATTTATCAATACTCATCTAGAACAAGAAAACCTACATTAATGTTCCTTTGTATGATCTAGCCCCAGACCTTTCTGGAACATGGCATGCCAAAGTACGACTGATTATTCATCTGTAGTTCAGATTCCTTTTTTGACATTCCTTAGGTCAAAGACTTCAATTATATCACCACATAACCATAATCTGCCAATTACAGGAGCTCTCTCTCTCCTCCAGTGCGAGGAATGTGCTCAGATAGTGAGCAGCTTCCCAATGCTTAGTTGGTTTCCACTGATAAGAAGATGAACAAGCTTTCTTTATTCAAATTCTTTCAAATTAATCAAACTAATTTTATGCTAGAACTCACCTGTGAGCCATGGGGCTTTGTCACAAAAAGATGTATGTGAAACTGAGACAGAGAGAGAAGGGTCACACCATTAACAGTGGGTTCTCACTTTGGCCAAGCCTCTTCAATTTACATAATATTAAAATATTACATAGAGGTCATAAATAAGATCACAGCTTTGCTACTTTGTTACCACATATGGATGCCCAGAGCTGGAAATAAAGCCTAATGTTTTTACTTGATGAAAGACAGTTGTCTGATGTCTTTCAACTCCCCTCTTCATTTACTACAGGATTTCCAATTACCACATAATTTTCATTTATTACATGAACCTGATTCATTCCTAAAACAAGTTCATCCTGTTACTGAATAGAAAAATAGCCTGTAGGAAAATGGTGTTTGCTCCCATCTTTAAAAGCTGTCTGCACTTGTCTATACAAAAGGAGCAAAACAAGGTTATGCTCTTTAAGTGTGTTAGTATTGCTCATATGGGGAGAATGGACCCTCTTTTTCAAGCTGTGACACTGCCTGGGTTTGCACTCAGCAGCAGAGCAGCATCAGCCTTGTGCCTGCTGCTCGTGGTTTGGGCTGTGTTGATGGCTCAGTCCTTGCAGTGGTGACAAGGGATCCTCAGCCCAGCATTACAGGATGGTGGGGTGCTTTTGCCAGGGAGTTCACAGCAAGTGTTGGGATCTCTGGCTCACCCTGGCAGAAGTGATCTTTGTGTCAGATGTGTCTGCTTCCCCACTGATCTCCTAGAACTTCTCTGCTGATTCAGGGAGAGGGTCCCAGTCCCCTTGGCAAGTACCTCATACCCCTCTGGCAGACACAGCACAGGCCTAATCCCCACAGTAAATTCAGACTGAACTTCAGTGCTTGTTAAAGAAAACATTGGATGCGCTTTTTTATTTTTTTTTTATGTGACAAAAGGAAGCTTTTTATTTGAACATTTAAAAATTGAGATTGGTTGAACTGTTGGAAAATCACAGCCCAAATAATTTAACAGTGTTTCAAGCAGCTTCAAGCAAAATCTTACAGCAGGCCATGCCCTAAAGCTTTAAGATGAAGTAGTATTCCTCAGCAACACATGTTGAAGTAGACCATCAGCCAAATTCAAAAGTAAAGGAAAGCACCTTTGCTGCTGTAATGCCTGTTCAGTGGCATATTTTTTGCAATCCCAAACTGTCAAGCAGTCTTTCTGGTTGAAAATCTAGATGCATCCATTATCCCCTGACATTTATTGTGACAGTGTGCTATTAAGATGAAAGAAAAGTTATTCATTTGGGAATCACTTGACAATATAAATGGTGCTATTTTGAGCTCTTGTTGCCGCTACAATTAATCAAGTGAGAGGCAATCGGTTTGGTGGTTTGGTTTTTTTCTTTTTTTCCTTATTCTATAGTTCATTTAAGAAACTTGGCAACTTCCTTTCCTAGGTAGTGCTACTTTTTCTATTCAATTCCATTACAAAGCCAGTTTTTATCAATTTAGCAAGAAGAATTCTGCAGTAGCTTTTAATAGTGTCACATTCTCAGACCTAATGGGCAAGATACAAAATGAAGGATGTAAAAAATGCTGCAAAGACTGATACAGCTCCTTTTTTCCCCCAGCTAGTTACATGAGCAGACACCTGACAGCATTCCCACCCATTTCCCTTTGGTTTAGTAACGTGTGTGCAGTGGGGCCCTGGTATTTCATCAGACACTTTTGGTGGAAGGGAGCAGGAGCTGCTGGGAAATGATGTAAGAAGCCACAGAGGAGCCATCAGGTCTCTGGAGTCTCTTTTTTGGTGAAATAAATGACAGATATAAGAGAACATCAAAAAGTTCTCTTTTTACATTTTACTTCATTTTACTCTTTTTATATTTTACTTCATAATCCACATTATTGGTGAGAATGCTACTTACCTAGTGCAGATGTAACATGATATAAAAGTCTCTAATGGATCATTTGCAAATGACAAATAATTGGTATTGCCAACTTCTTCTTTTCCCACATCTGAAATAAAGGTCAGTGAACTTCTCTCTGGCAAGGAAAAATCTTCCAATCTGTAACCTGAAAAGAAAGAAAAATCAAATAGTACCATGGTTCCAAAATGGAATGAAAGACATCCTATGTTCATTAAGAGAGATAAGTATCTCAGTGAAGAAAAACAGTGAGGAAAAAAAAAAGGAGAAAATGCTGTAAACTCTGGTTACTTAGGCAATTTCCTCATAGCTTTAGCAACATATAAGAAGTAAGAGACAAAAAGCCTGGGATTTTTAAAATTTTAATTAAACATTTTATCAGCTTAAAAAGAATCCATCTCTTTCCCCCTTCGTCCACTAGAACTTAAAAGAAATGTACATATCAGCCAATAGGAAAGTAATAAATAAATAGATAAATGAATAAAATGGCATTTTATGTAATTTCCAAGTACAAAGCTAAGTGGTACTGGGGTAATCAGGAAGAAACATTACATGTGGTTTTATCTTTTTACTTGGATGCTCCTTCCCCTTTCTCTTATTTTTTGATTCTCTCTGAATTGCAAATTTTATCCTATAGACAGGGAACCAGGCACATTTTTGGATTCCATGAATGAAGGGCTCATTATTCCTGAATAAATAAGTAAGGTTTCTGTTATTGGAAGGCAGAAAACCAGAGTCTTTTGTATGAATCCATTCTGACTGGTGTATCTCACCTACAGGGTCAGTGGGATATACAGGTAAGTTGCTCATAGTCTGTGGAATTTGTAAAAAGGTCATTGATCAGACACTGTGGTCTCATAACATCACAAAGAAGGCAGTTTTTTATTATTCCACAGTGATGCACTGACACTCCAGACATCCACAGGCAGTCTTTGAGCACATTCTCTCCATAGGATATGGAGAGAATGTACATGTAGTTGAATGCCAGACCTGTTTTCATCTGGGGTTATTCACAAAGCATGATTGGTGATACATAATGCAAGGCTGACAAAGCTGGCAGTATCCTCCTAAAAAAAAAAAAAAAAAAAGAAAAAAAAAACTGAGGTGAAAAAAAATAAAGTGAAGCATTTTCACGGTTCAAAAAAAAAACTTCAAAAAGATTTCAGAAAGTATTATCTTGGCTGTGCTCCCAAGCACTTGAGAGCTGACTGCCAAAGTATTAAGTCTCCAGTAAGATAAAAATATCTGTTCATACACACACACACACACACACCCCCCACACACACATACACACACACACATTCAATATGCATCTAAAGACCTATTCAAATAATATTAAATGATTCAAACTGGCACAAGCATGAAGCCTGCAGAGAATATGGCAATCCCATCAGTAACTGCTGCCTTGTCCACAGAAACTTTGCCAGAGTGGAATTCTATAAAAATCCAAGCTCCAAGCACATCTCCTGCCTTGCTGCCACAGCACAGGAGGCATCTCTTCCAACAAGACTCACAGCTTCTTTCCAAATTTAGGGCACAATGTACCCTGCAACACATTACCTCCCACACTAATAGTGAGACTGCAAACACAGGTGATCATGTTTTTCAGCTGCTGGTTTTTAATAATTCTGGAAACTTGCTGTGAGTTCATTTATTAATTAATATTTATTTACTAAGTTTGTCCTGAAGGCAACTATTGCTTTTACCGCTGCCCTGTTTCCAGTACCTTTTCACTATGACACCACTGAAAAATCCTCTTTTCCAAAAAGGGAATGAATACCATGAACTTCTGGCAAAGGTATACTGTCAAAAGGCACAGTCCTAAAGTCCTAAAGACACCATCAAGCACGTGGTTCTGATGTTTCTTCTCTTGGCAAACAAGAAGCTAAATAGCAAGTGTGACTGTGAATGTGGGAGCTAATAAAAATCAGTCTTTGGCCACAACATTCACCGAGCCCAGAAGCTATCCAAGTGGCCACATGGTCATGACCATAAACTTCACCCCTCCTTAGTGCTTATTAAATGTCTCTCTTCTAAACCTAGGAGAGAGAACAGGGGTTTAATGAAGGCAGGTGGGACCTAGAACTAACAAAGAAATATGTTTTCCTCCTGAATAAATATTTCATTAAAAGCTCTATGCCAGTCAGCCACTTGTAAGTCAGGGTGAGATAGGGAGGAAGTCTGTATTAAGTAGTCAAGTGTCTTGGATAAAGACATCTGCATCACCACTTTTTTATATCACAAGACACATCATAACTTGAAAAATTACATGAGAGGATAACTATGCAAGAGAATTCTCCATGCCTCCAGGCCAACTAGAGCATTGGTTTCTCCATTAAAATGTCTAATTGTGAAGGTTCACACATTTATCCAGAATCTGAATGTGCATAGGCTTGTTTCTCCAGGTAAAACCGCTCAAACTGTGCATCTTGCTTAATCTGAGGAAGATGAATATTCAGCACATTTAAAATTGTCCACATGGAATATTCCTCAGTATTGAGGAGCTGCCATCATTTTGCAAGAAGAAACTACAGGAGCATTTTATTTTAGTTGTTTGGTTGCTAATCTGCATCTGCCTGTGCCTGTTGAAAGCTGTAGTTTGAAAGCTTTGAGTTTCCTTCATCATCTGTAGGCAAAGCCTTGTACCAAGCCCTGTATCGCCCCTCTATGCCACGGTTTCTTTTCTCCACATTTTCAGTCAGAGCAAAGGCATCACCTGATGTGCCTCTCTCACCATCTGCAGCAGCAGTTTGCTATTTATACATTTATGATTGCACTGCTGGTCCTGAGGTCAGGGTGCCTGCATGGATTTTGCAGAAGAAAACATTCCGATAAAAACTATGAGACATAAGAAACTGTAAAAATGCTTACAAGCTTTGTGTAAACATTTGGATATTGGGATTTAAAATTACACAATTGACAGGATATTAGCTAAAACACCTGTTGAGAACAATACAAATGGCCAGTCTAGTCTGAAGAGAGGGGTATTGCAAAAATGAGGGGTGATGTTATTGCTTTTAGAGATTAGCTTAGAACTGTTGAAACACCCAGCTACTGTTCACTGTATTTACAAATTGCTATGTGAATCTGATGGTGAGATACTGAGTCTACAGGTTGCATAACAGTAGAAAGAAATATGTTTTTCATTCTCTTTTTACTGTAAAAGTGAACTTTAAAATTCATGTTGATGTTCATTTGGATAAAATAATTCAAAAGTTCTTCCAGTAAAAGAAAAAAGTTATTACCATTAAATATTTTAATGCTAGAACAAATGAAAGCAAGTGTGCTTTAATTATGTTCTGTAATTTGGACCACAATTAAGTCATTCAGTTTTTAATTCAGTCACTCCACTATTTTGGTGTTTAGATTAAAACAAACAAACAAACAAAAAAAACCAGAAGAACAACCAAAAATAAAACGAGCAAAAAAGAAGTCAGAAATAAGCTTCTGTTAGACAATATTTCACAGGAGGACTGACAAAGGCAAAGATCTCACTGGGTTGTTTATAAAGCACACTATCATTTGAATCTAAGCTCAGCAAAATCATCTGTCAAAAGCTTTTGTCCTGATGTCAGCTCAACAGACTACAACATTAATATGCAAAGGTCACAGATCAAAGTATACAATTAATGATGACATTTGAACTGCCATTTTTATTAATGACATCAGCATTCTTTGAAAGGCAATTCCAGACACATGCACAGGAATAACTTTAGATGTGATTTTAAAAGCACAGGGTGGTAAACCACGATTTTATATATTTTTTTTAAATAGCGAGAAGGCCATTAGCTTTTGCACACAACCTACTTTGATAGATTGCTTGGAGGAATCCATAGTCTGAGTTTATCCATGCTAATGTTCTTAAAGATGTTTCTTCCATCTATGTTACCCCAAAGGACAATTTCTTCTTGAGTTTGGAAGCTGGCTTTTCAGAATCACACCAACATTCCAGGAAGGATAAAGGCTTTGCAGGTGAGAAGGAAGCTCAGCATTACAGAGCTCTCCCTGCATATGAGCCTCTCTGATGGGAGGTGAGGATGACGTTGCTGTGGGTTTGATCTTGCTTCTTCCCCAGTGCACAAAGTTTACCAATACCAGGGTACCTGGTACTGTATAACCTTTCAAATTCACTTTCTTGGAGCAGGTCAGAGGTGTTCTGAGCACGGAGGCTGTGATCGGGCTGATGGCAGAATGCAGCAAATGTGACAATTGTCAGGTCCAAGTGTCAGGCAGCAGCAGGAAGGGGTGAGTCTTCAGCAGCTCCAGCTCAACGTGTGTGCTGCTGTATGCAGAAGCCCCAGTGGCTACAGGGATGTTAAAGAGAATAAATCAGATCTAATACCTGATCCAGAAAGAGCACAGCTCAAACATCTGCAGTTAAAATTCCTTATTCTCCAACACAGGCTTGTCATACTTGGATTATATTTGGGGATGGCTCCTGTCCCATGTTGGAGTTTGACCAACACCAAGGAACTGCTTGGTTCAGGCATGTGTCAAAAAACCAAGATGGCTTCTTCCTTATTTTTGCCTTTATAGGAAAAAATATGAACAGATCAGCTCATAGACTTTCTTAGTCCTTGAAATTGGTTGGTTTGAGATTGACAAACTTAAGAAATGCAAAACTTATATATTAGAGAAACACAGAACTGCACTTGAGTGATGGTGGCAGCATAATTCTCTTCAATTTTCTGTGTATTTTAGTTCCATGCAGAAAACAAAACTTTATTCTGCTCAGTCACTGTCATTTTTTAGAGAATACATGACAATAGGTATCAGCTGCAGTGAAAAATTCAATGAAAGCTTGCTGGAAGCCACAGCAGATAAAACCACCAATCCATAGATTAGCATTTCAGTGTTATTATTCTTCAGGCAGTGCAGATGGTGGTTTGTCTAATGCCTGCTCTTTTCAGGCAGTGGCCCTAGTTTCAGGCACTATCCATGCCTTATCTCATTTGTATCATTTTAATTCAAAACAATAATCTTTAACTTTCGCAATATTTTCAAGCACAAATGTGCCAGAATGACCTGGATAGTGGCAGACACCTAGAGAAAAACACAGACAGAACCTGGAAGTTCTATAGATTACATTTACTCCAGCTTCAAGATTTCCACTCATCTCTGGTTTAAAACTCTCTTCTCTCTCCAGAGGAGGTATGTATTTCAGGGCACTTCCATGCTTTTGAAACCACTGATGCCAAGAGCAAAGACATTTACTTTCCCAATCAGGAGGAACTGGGTTACTGATCTCAGTACTCAGTGGGTGCTGTGACCTGCAATACATAGGTCCAGTCTTGTTCATCAGATATACCCACACTGAGAGTCTGAAAGTATTTTCATTTATGAAGCCTATTATGTTTTATTTTTGTTGACACTACAGGATTTCAAAATCTGCCAAGAGGCTGAAGTCCTGGAAATTGTGGCCAGATTGATACAAAGCTCCTGGACTCAAGAGACATTGGATATTAAAGAGGGAGGCAGGTGCAGGAAACAAAGCTTGGCATGACAGATTATCCATCACATGTGGCAGGGACAGGAAATAGCAGTGCCAAGACAGCAGCAGCTGTGGATGGGCTGTGCAGAAGCCAGCCTGCATCAACCTGCTGTCAAGGAAAAACAGCTCCTAGAAACTGCTGATTTCCCTTGTGCTTGGATGAAATGCTCACCACAGCCCTCCTTGGAGTTAGTGCAGAAAACAAGTCTCTGCCTGTTCCTCCCTTGCCCTTTAACTCCACAGAACTCTTGTCAGCATGATATAGTTTTCAGTCTGAACATGAAACCACAGCCAGCCTCTGTGCTGAGTGGTGGGACTTTGGCCCATGCCTGATTTGCACTTGGAGGCAGCTACACTACAGCTTTATCTAGAAGTGGCTGGAATGGAATGTGTTCTGCCCTGCTGGGGAGCACAGCCATCCACACCCTGCCCTGTTCCTGTGAGCATCCCAGCAGGTGAGGCTAGAGGGAAGACTGGAGAATTTTATACCCCTCTGCTTAAGAAGCTGTGAATTTTCAGCGAGAAGAAGCACTGCCTGTGGTATTTTTAGTTTCTACAAAGTAACTACTAGTACTACTTTCCACAGTGTTCTGTTACTTTTCCAAAAGGTGAAGACGGAAGACAAACTGACACTGCAGTGTGTTCAAGGGTTCCTCTTCAGTGGGTGTTAGGAGCTGCTCACAGAAAGCATAGACAGAGATGTTTTCATGTAGAAGGAACACCACGAGGTATAGGGGTGAAAGACACAGCATATAGGAGGTATCATGCTGAAATCCACTGCATAACTCTGGCCACCTCCTTCCTTCTGAGCCATATGATGCACCAGGGTATGTGACTCGGTGCAGAACGACTTCAAGACATACAAGACCAATAACAATAGGCAGACAAATCTCTCTACTTCTTAACTCTAGTCACTTAGCAAGTGAACATTTGATTTTTTTTTTTTTTAATATGAAATTTCAGTGTCCTGATGAGTCCATGGCTGTGACCCACCTTGTAATACAGAATTATGCAAAAAACCTTTTAAGATCCTGTTCTGAATCAAGAGGTTCTCCATTCTATTATGTTGCCTATACTTGTATTGCCTGACAATAAGTATTATTGTGATATTATACTGATTATGAACAGAAAAACCAATGTAGGTGCAATGTAGGGGAAAGTTCCATCAAAACAGAAATATTGATATCTTAGAGTTTTAACTCCTTAGTTTCCAACCAAAACTAATTTCTTAAATACCTTCTCAGTCATTCCTATCTAAAAATTAATATTATCAAGTTTCAGGTAATGAAAGTATAAGCCTTCCAATTTGCAGGAAAACCAGGGTTGTAAGTCAGCCTTGGAGCCCAGGGTGAGTATGGCACTGGTGCCCCATTTAGCTCCTAGCTCTGAAGTTTACATTCTCTTCACAAATAAGCATACCTCTTCTTCAAACATATTTTATTTGTGTTCATATCCATGTTATAAACACATACAGATTAAATAATTTTGCTTTTTCTAGAGAAAAGCAAGCAGAAATAATTAGTGGGAAAAAAGCCAAACAAACCCAACCCCAAAGCATTTTGTATAATCTTTTTCAGGAAACTCCTAATCCTCTAAGTGCTAGTACTTTTTTAAACATTCTGATGGTTAAATGTTTTGACTTTCTGATGTAAAGGTCTTTTAACTAAATTTCCTTCTACTTAATTTTCTAAGTATTCAGAACCCTTAAAATGGGATTTTAAAAATATTTTTTATATTAATATTTTTCTGGAAAAAAAAATCCAATTTATCCAACCTGAAATGAATTGAAAATCCAGTTTAGTACTGTTTGCTCTGTTGATAACTGACTTTGTGCAAGTAACATCACCTGGTGTTCAGTTTATCTTCTATCAGATGAGAACAATCCTTCATAATCCTGTTTCTCTTTCTGTCTCTAGAGTGGACAGACTGCCCTTCACTGTGCTCAGGGATCCTACAGAATTCCCATCCTTCAAGTGCTGTTTGACTTAATATAATAATAAATATAAAATAACTGAAGTGGAACCAGTCTTTCTCTTGCCTAATATTCACATGCATGATCAAGTATTTTCAGAGCATTTCTCAGTATGTTTAAAGCTGAGTCTAGCTTTCATTTTGGTTTTACGAGGCAGCCATTCCAGATTTAAACTACTTTATTTTGACCTTATTTTCATAATTACATTAAGGTTTTGTCATATTCACTTTCATTAAACTGAATTAAGTCTTCACTTTATTAAACTGTGATTCCCTTAGGTTAGGAGAGGGGAATGATAATGGCATATGAATTTTTCCATATTGAACTGCCTCCTTTTTGCTTAGAGCTTTATTATTTAATATTTTTAAGATTCTTTCCAGTGATAAAAAAAAATAAACTCAATTTTCTTAGTATCATTCATGCTGATAAGATTTAGCAGTAAGCTTCTTAAAAATAAAAGCAGCAACATTACAAAAGCACCAGAATGCATTTATATATGGTACTCACCTGAAGATACATGAGGGCTCCCTAGCCTTGAACATTGTGATCATCCCATGGCTACAACACATGGCTGTGTCCTGCTCCTAAATTTTCTTCAGACTGCAAACTTTTTTGCATCACTGTAGCTTTTTGAAAACTCATCTAATCATACGTGAAAGGACCAGACTGATAACATCTCAGTTGTAAGTACTGTATTTGTAGCCTATTCCTGAGTTCCAGCTCTTCAAGGTGTTCATTACAATTTCCTCATCATTTTTAGACTAAAATGCATTTTGTGAGCTCTCAGTAAGATATGCACAGTATGTTGCAAAATAAACTCCAAAAATGGAAGGGATGTTGCTGGGTGACCTTAATCACTAAGTGGATCAAAATGCCTGTGGAAAAATTTTTGATGAGGGTTACTTGGTACACAATTTGTCTCTTTGGTCATGATCCAAAGCTTATTTAGCTCAGTGTTCAGTGCAAAGACAGCCTACATAGGATTTAGATTATAGTCTGCATCTCCATTAAATCCTATCAGCCACTCCCCTCTTTTAGACAATCTCAGCTTCATTTATTTGATACTTGTTTCTTAGCTTCCCTTTTGCTTTGAAGTGCCTGTGGCTCGTTGTCTCCTTATCCTCTTAATAAAATATTTTTCTTGTGTTTTCTGAGTCCAGGAGATATTTTAAAATAAGAAAAAGGCCCAAATATTTATTCTCACTGTAAGTGGTATGCAATTTTATTCAAAAAGTTTAAGTAATCCTAGACCCTAAACCAAAGGCAATGAATGACCTGATATAGCAGCCCCACTGGAGAAATCCCTTCCTGAAGTTCAAAGCTCTTCTCTTCACTGACTCCAGCTCCTGTCTCATTCCTACTGGGGCAGCTGCTTCGCTTCCTCAGAGCTCCCCTCCAGATGTGCAGGGCAGAGGCAGCTGAACTGGCCTTGCACACTCCTTATCCCCTGGGAGTGGCATGGCAAAGATTTCAGGCTTGCACTACAGAGACTCTACTTCTGTAACTAATTTACATTGTAGATGTCAGCAGGCTAGGGAGAACTGGGGTAATATTATAAATAAGAATGATCACAATGCTTTGCTCTGAATTGACAAATAGGTGGGAAAGAGTTTAACAGAACAGATGGCTTGATGCATACAAAAAATACTTTGTGACTATGTATTTGGACATGACAGTCCTTATTGTTTCACACACCCAGATTTTGATGGCAGAGGAGATACCAAAATTTTTTAATTGTGAACAAGGCTTTTTCTGCAAAGTTCCTGACTGGAGACTTAGCATATATGAATAGCTTCCCTGTGAATCTAGTTGCATCAGTCACACAGATAACATAAGTGGAGCTGACAAAAGTTGCCTTCCTTCTATACACTTATATCTGCCAAGGAGGCGTGGTTTCCTGGTGTTACCCGGTAAGGTGACACAGCTCTGCAGCACCAGCTGAAACTGCTACCCTGCACAGCTCACACTACTCCTACCTCCCAAAGAAGCAGTGTTCAGTCTGGACACATCCTCAGGATTCAGATCCAGCTTTAACCTTAGTAGTGCACTATAAAAGTTAAGTCAGCCTGTGAAAACAGCAAACACAGTTTATCAGTCATTCTCAATAATTGTGAAGTATTTGTCCTGACAGCTATGAAACTAGACTTTATCCCTTAAGAAGGCAAATGATTTGTTCAAATGCTCTGCTCAGGCACTTCTACCTGAGAACTGTTTAGCCCAGCAATGGCTGACCTTGCCCCAACAGAAGATCCTAGTCCCATTTTAGTCAATGACAAGAATGTCAGGGAAGCAAAATAGTGGTAAAGATCTCCATTCATCAAATAGAAGTGTTGGTGTCTCTCCTTTCTCAGAAAAACTGCCATGCAAATAGAGTCAAAATAGTGATAGGAAGAAAACACAGGACAAGGAACACTTTTTGTCTGATGTGTACAATAGGAAGTTAGAGATATGCTGGTTTTGCTAATGATTTGGTTTTGCTACAGCTGATCATAAAAGCAGAATCTTCCTCCTCTCTGGAGATCTTGTGTCTTTTTTTTTAGAGTGGGTGGGGATGTCTCTTTGTCTAAATTGTCAGTAAGTAGAAAAAAGTATCTGAACTTTGTACTTAAAATATCTCAAAACTGTCTAAAAAAGATAAAAGCTGTCATAATACTTTCAGGAGAAAGGATAGAAAAGATGGGAGACAACTGGAGTGTGGTTACAATTACAATTGCTTTGTGTGTGAACATCATTTTGCTCTTGGGGGAAAAAAAAATCACAGGAATGAGAGGTTTATAAAATACTATCTAATTTCCTATATTTCATGGTTATTAGGCACAAGTTTGCTTTCACCTCTTTCAGAATTTCGAAAAATTATCACTGCCTGACAGTTCTAACGTTAAAACTAATTAGCAATATTATGTCTCTCCTTGTCTGTCTCCTGACTGCAGTTCAACAGCTGGACACGTGCACATAAACTTTGAACACAAGTAACAAAGTCACAATGTGCTGTGATAATGTATATGATAATTAGATATGTCATTGGTGTTTCAGTCTTCTGTAAGTTGGGTCATAGTGAGAAGATGTCAAATTACTGTAAAGAAATGTGACATTGTGAATGAAAACTTATCATAACCCAGCCTTACAGTGAACTTCAAAAAGGCTGAAAAAACCCCCTCTGAGAACAGGGGCCTTGAGCCGTAAAAGTAATGATTTATGCCTCTGCAATTAGACATGGTGTCCTTATGTCTGGCAAAAATTGTAACATAAGCAGTTTTCAATTGAGAACAAGGATTATCACTCTTTGAATTTAAGGGAGTAATTGATTCATTCAAATAACTACACATTATAACAAGTTAAATGAGGAAATGTGATTAGTTTACAGAGAAGAACTGGAATGTGAGAAAAATTTACACTTCTATATACTTCTTGTGCCTTATAAGACTCATCTTATTGGGATCATAATTAAATATAAGTAGGTCCCTGCAGGCCTGTTTTTAATTTAAGGGTGTCAAAGCTAAGGAATGTGGTGTACAAGCAAAAGCTTGCAGAGTAGAAATGAATGATTACATAATGAAACCAGATCCACTGGTGTGAAGTTTCTTATTTGCACAGTCTGCTCATTACATTTCACAGCAACCCTACAATTCAAGAAACTCATTGTCAAGCAACTAAGAACACTTTAAGCAATGTTTTCATCTCAACAAGAGAAGTCATTCCTAGTCATGCTTGTCCTTCCTAGCAGAAAGGGGAACAAAAAAAGAAAGGACAGCCACGTCCTGTTCATTATCTGTAGAATGGATTTGTTTCACTGCAAATAGGGAGAGTTGTCCTGGAACAACCTTAGGAGCATGTCATGCTGAGTGGAAATGTTCTCAAATGCTTCCATGTCTATTGCATGATTTTTCTTGAAACAATATGCTCCTTAAATTATTTGGGAACATTTTGTCTTCTCCGTTGTTAATACATCCATGAGCCCAATTCACTCAGTGAAGTGAGGTTTTATTCATTTGTGAAATACAAACCAAAACAAAACAGATTAATAGACAATGTTCTTCAGGTTAGAATAATTATAAAATTCTTCTCAACTTGCCCATTATTCTTGTTTAGGTTGTGAAGTTCACAGCGTAGGAGAATTGCCTTCCTTGATGTCTTCTCTATGTGCAAGCAGGCTGCAAGTTCTTGGGGTTTACAATGACAGTAATTTCCCCTTGTAACTTCAAATATTTCCACTTCTGAGAGGTGCTTCTCCACTCTGTGAACACTGTGGGTGTCATTAAAGAGGTTTAATTATATGCCACATATATGCTACCATCTCTGCTTTCGGTCTTTATACTTGGGCTGCATGAACCTAAAACCCAGTAATTTAGGTACTTAATTTTGGAACTCTTTAAAATATTGTACCATTTATCAGAAGCTCCCAGATGATTGTTCTCACAGCTGTTCAGAATTCTCATGGAGTGAGGATGCAAAATGGAAACCCCTGGTGTAATAGAGTGATAACTTAGGGTAGGCAGAGAAGGTGAGTTGTGATCCAAACTTTGAGCAGTCTATAATGGCAAAAGAAACACTGAATTCTCTTGATAATTTGGTGGTGTGTTTTTATCATCATGAACCATTTGAAGTGACTATAGCATGAGGCAGACAGCAGATTCACATGCTAGTCAGTGCTGAAGTGGGAGGAGGTCCACCAGACTCCACTGCATGTGTTTCACAAAGACTTGTTCTGGTGTTTGCCACCTTCCACTAAAGGCCAGAGTTTCTTTGCAGGCAACCAAGTTATCTAAATTGCCAATGGATCAAAGCACCTAGGATCTAGTTTTAAAACTCATCTGAAAATTCTATGTGGCATATACCACATCAAATTCAATTAACCGCTTCCAAAACTATGAAGGTTTGGCTAATTAGCTATAAATGCACATTCTAGATGGTCCCAGGAAATGGGTCTATTTTCTCAAACTCCTTTGAAAAATATGCCCTCCACAACATTCTGAGGTGGTCATTTTAGCAAAAGAATGGACAATCAACATGCATTCATCATACTGCAATTATCATAGAATATACTACCTTTATTCTTTAATAAGTTTAACTGAGATAAATTATATTAACCAAGAGGCATGTTTTGTCAGAAAATCTAAATAAATTGCATGACCTCAGGCACTGGTATGAAAGTGCACAGCTTTTAGTTTCCAGATTTTTCAGACAAATTTATGTACTTTTTTGTGTCTGAAATACATTAGAATACTATTGTCTAGTTTAAGAACGTGACAATTGAAAGAAAATTATTTTGATTTACCTATCTAAACATTTTCTACTGCTATTAACCCTGCAAATATCTGAGGAGCCTTCATCTGAAAGAGACTGAAAGAGCAAAACCTCGTATTTATCTGTAAGTATTTTTGTCTTCTCAGAACTAGAAACACTTCTCTTGTTGAATATTGGTTTTTTTTTTTGTAGGAAATAGAAATTGCTCATGGTTTTCCACAGAAAGATAGTCTATGTGTTTACAAGGACTGCATGTTCATTTGCCCACCCACCCATCAAATACCAGGCATTGAACAAGTTCATTCATTTCAGTCAGCTGTAGGCTTCCAGCCTTAATTAAGTCCTAATAACTTTCAGAGAAGTAAGGAACTGGATTTATGCTATGTGCCCAAATCCCACCAGAGGAAAGCAGATGGAACAGTCCATCCCACTTTCAGCTGGGCAGCGGTGCTCTGGTTCATGAGTGGTCACACTGGTTCTAGCCTGACGTCCCCAGTGTAGCTCTGTGCCATCCCTAGAATGAACAGCATCTTCCACAGTGGGTACACTGAAGAAGCCACAAGGAAGAAATGTGGGTTTCAAAGTGAGAAGGAGGAAGCGTTAGGACAATGAAAATACGCAATTTCATTCAGTTTCACCATTCCATTGAAAAGCCTGTTTAAAGCAGGCATTTGCTTTTGTGGCTTCAGGTGTAGAACCACTGTAGGTGTTTGGGTTTTTATCTTCTGGTTGAGCTTTTTAAGATTACCAGTGCTGTGATGGAGAACAGGCATGATGAATGCTCAAAACTGCAAAGTCAATGAGAGCCAAGGCTGGTTTCATCCAGGAGAATGAGCTCTGGATTGGGTCCCAAATTACAGTTCTGTCATCAGCTCCCTGCATGGCATCCAGAGAGGATTTTGTTCCACTTTCACAGACATCAAATGGAGATAATGATGCATTTCATCTCATAGCAGCCATATGATCATTAAAGTTCATGATTCATTTGGACACTGCTGCACTCTAGTCTGCTCTGGAAAGGATCATGAGGAAAGAAATAATTCTGCACTCATTCCATAGTGTAGCCACTATTAAGCAACAAGGATAAAAATAGTGAACAGATGTTGGATTCTCTAAGTATACTGCACTACAATGAATGGAGCTGGGAACACTGAAAGAGTATAGTTGTGCCATTAAGGACTGGCACATATACGGTGCCAAATTAAAGTTGGATGGACAGCCTCATTTCTGGCATTTCATAATTTTGAATGCTTGGTTTTCAAGTAGAGCCTTATTTCCTAGCATGGTTTCAGTCACCTGTACTGTGCAAAAAAGTCCAGTGAAAAATACCAACCAAAGTGACAGCACATGGTTGGAATTCAAGCTGTCTGGAACGGGCAGCAGTTCCTGGCATAGTAAACAAAGAGTTTAAGAGGCCACTGGCTGATGTGTGCTGGATGAATCCAGCAAATCCGGGGCATGGAAGAAACTCCCACTGCTGGATGTGCCAAATCTGTGCAGGTAACCTGTATTCTTTGCTCTCTCAGCAGTCATTTGATAGAGCACTGTAACATGTTAGCTCTGAGGCGTGAATCTCAGCTGTCCTACACTAACTCATATATTTGACACTAAGCATATCTTAAGTACTGTGTTGGATTGAGACTATTTTCGTCAGCCTTGTAGTTTTCCAAAACTACTGAATTTTCTGCAGGCCTTACCCCTTTACAGATATACTATAATATACCTGTGCATTGATGTATTCACAGTAAACGAGAGATATGAACAAAAAAATCACTGCAAATGAAATAAGGACCCTTGAAACACATTATTGGTTTAAAAAAAAATCAAATTTCCTTTTTTGTGCGCTCCTCAAATTTCAAACATCTTGACTAATTTTTCTGAGAAGCAGAATAGTAGGTCATCTGGGGGAAAAAAAAAGGACTTGAGACTTCTTTGAAGCAGTTTATAGGAGGCTGCCAGAAGAAATTTTTTCATTTAGGAGAAAAAGAACAAAAAGTAAAAGAACTTGGTTGGTATCCATACCATGTGACAAGCTGCTTTTTGAAAAGACTGGTTATGGTTGTTAAAAAAACTTCATAGGCATCTGAGAACCAATTTTGATAAAAAAGCTCTCTGATCTCTAGCACACACACAATCTCATGTAAGACAGAAAGTGTTTCCTAGGCCCAGCAAAAGTTAGTAATGTCAACTGTAGCTTTGGGACATTTTAAATAAACACCTTCAGTTCTAAATTGAACTTCTATGTATGCAATCTGTTAATTCTCTGTTCTGTAAGTGATTTTCCTTCTGCCAAGAACTGGATTCTTTGGTGTTTTGCATCTATGACAGCAAGAAATTGCATAAGTAGCTCAGAAGAAATGAGTCCTGAGCTCTGTGACCAGCTAGCTTGTTGTTAGGAAGAAAATGTCCTTCATCTGGAAGTTATGTGTGAAGAACTTAGTATGTCTGTCACAGAGACAACTGTGCTCTGAGCTCTCACTGACTCAGAGCTCCAACAGCTTGGAAAAGGAGTGGCTTTGCATTTCGTGGCCCACAATACTTTAACACACTGAATTTGCTGTGAGGATGCTTGAGGCAGGCTTAATATCTGAGAACTAACACTATGACAAAAGCAAATAGACACCTTTTAAATTGCTGAGATCAACACCACTAGTTACAGCATTAGATTGAAAAGCCAAGGGAACAAACTGCAGACTACATAATTTCAGAAGTAGTCAGGTACTTTTTGTTTCTATAAATTAAATGACAGACTAACAAATAGTGTCTGGTGTTCAGCTTAACTGGATATCTTAAAAGGATGTTTAGAGAAGTCAAACTTCTTTAGTATAATGTCTTGCCAGGAGAAAATAGCAGAAAAATAATAAAAAGAGACATTGAAGAAACAAAAATAGGTACTAATAGAAAATCAGCACTTCATTTTAGGCTATAACAATTTTCATCATGACTGGACTGCGAGATGTCTGTTCTGAATTAGTTGCTTGTGAATGATACAAACTGTATAGACTGAAAATATTATCTCCAACATAAACAGACTGTTCACAAAATAAGGTACTTGGAAGTAGAAAGATTTGGTACATAACTCGTGTTACCATGGTGAGATGGAAGGCGAGATAAAGATTGTAACTGCACTCCAAGTACTCCAGTTGGAAGAACAACACTGAACCTAAATATGCAACTCTGTGGCAGCTTTGTGTACTCTCTTAGCAGTACTTTGAAAACTACAAAATAATATCAATAGCAGATAACAAACCAGATGCCCATTTTCTTTCTCATTGTTACTTACAGAATTAGAAACATTTACATTCTAATTTTCAGCTTGATCGTTATTCAACTTGCAAAAAATTTCCAAATACATTGATCTGCTATGGGTATGGCTCATTATTTTCTTTAATTAGTTCACCTCTCTAACTAACTATGGAGCCGAATGGATTAAAAAAAAACAAGCTAAAACCAGTGAACATGGGCTTTTGAAACATCACATACAGACAAGTACAAAATTATTTACTGACAAAACCACCTGCAGCTACCTTATAGAAGGCTATATCAAAAGCACTAAACACAGATGTTCAGTTGCTGGGATTTATGCCTAGAGTGAGGTCTTTATTTCCTTTTATGTTCAGACAGTTTAGAGGTGTGTAGGCAATGAGATCTCCATAGAATAGGGGCTGATGGAATAAAACTGCAGCTTTACAAGATCCAACTGACAGTAGCTTATGACTATTGCTAACAATGCAGAAATCAGGCAGCAGTGGCTTAGATGGCCACCACAAATACAAGTAAAATTATGCAAAAATGATAAATAACTGTAGCAAAAAGAAGCTGTGTATACGTAGAACAGCAGTTCAGTGACAAAAACTGGCACTGAGCTAGCTGTCATGCCAATCTGAAGGACAAGAATGTCTTGGGAGCTGACCAGAGCAAGCATAGATAAGCTATTGTCTTTGTCCCTCAGCTGATCAGCCAGCTGGCAAAAGTGCTCAGAGCCCACTCCCTGGCTGCCAGGTCTTTACGGACTGAGCAGTGCTGCTCCTCAGGAAGGATCGGGCAAAAAAGGCACATGCAGCCAGGGGCAGGTTAGGAACTGGAACACCGTGACGGAATACACACTCAAGAAAGAAAATGACTTCAAGGGCACTCTAATCCTGCTTAAAAAACAATTAAAAATAAAAAATAAAAGTAAAAAACCAAAAAACACTGTTTTTCTCAGTGAATGATGAACATAAAAACCCTTTTGTCTGCAAACAAAGGTAAAGTGATCGGGCATTAAACACAGTATCATTCTCACAGAGTCATAGTAGTCACACACTGTCTTCTAAATATGTTATTCCATAATTTTATTTAAGAAATGATGACTGAACAAAACCACTGTTTTATTTAGCAAAATACATTCTCATTTATTATTTATCAAATAAATTTGATACAGATTGAGCCTGACAGGTTGTTGTTGTTGTTGTTGTTGTTGTTGTTGTTGTTGTTTTGTTTTGTGGATTTGTTTGTTTGTTGTGTCTTGTTTGGGTTTTTTTTGTTTTTGTTTGGTTTCGGTTTGAGTTATTTTGTTGGGGTTTTTTTATTTGGTTTGTTTTGTTTGCGTTTTTTAATGGTTGAGAGCAGGGCTATAAAGCCATTTCCAAATACCTACAGAAGAGAGGAGCAACGAGGACAAGCAATACAGTATTGCAGCAGGAACTACTAGCTTTCCCAGTAATGAAGACTGAGGATCTCCGATATTGTTCTTTAACCTGCTTGAAACCTAAGCAAACCTTATCCATTCCAGGTGTCTGCCTCAGGCTGAAAAGCTCTAAAACCTGTCAACAAGACCTGTTCAACCATTTCTCAATAATAAACTAGTGTGTGTGGGGCAGAGGGGGGAAATAACTGTCCCAAGTCAAAGACCAAAAGCCTTTAGACTGGAAAGATTTGAAATCCTGTCCTTGGCAGCAGGATCTTGAAAACTGACATAGGGTAGCATGCAGCAAACTTCATGTATCCATAAAAAAAAACCCCTTCAAACTGGTCAGGTTTTGGACACCTCAGTTAAAATATTAATGTTAGGAACTTGCAGTTAAAATCAGTTGTAAGAAAGACATTCAGTTGCAACATAAATTCCAACACAATCTCCACATAAATGATACTGAAACCATAATATACTTTGATCATAATACAGCTTGCTCCATTACATGGCCTCATGTTTAAGCCACACAACAGCACTGAGGTCGACAAAAAATGCATAGGTATGGTTAGTTTATTTTGTTAGAGAAGTTTGCCCTTTTGAATGTGAAGGGAGAGAGGAAAGGGCATGTCCATGTCTTCTGTCATTGCTGTGAAATTGTGCAGCAAAGAATGCAGTGTAAAACATCTATATCTTCAGCTAAATGTGTAATGAGTGAATTAGCATGATGTATATTTAAGTCTAATGCGTAACAGCTGTATTTCCAGGTCTGCTGTAGTAGTTATCTTTTCCATTCTGTGTCCAACCACAAAAAAGAAGCTGGCTGCATGTGAGGAAGCTCATGCACAGGAGTGAACTCTAGAAGGTGCAAAGGATGGGATGAGTCATGATGACTGAATTTCTCTTGCTTAAGTGTGTAAGCAGAATGGGGACTTACTAGAACAGTTTTCAAAACATCACAATGCTTTTTGTTTCAGCTTTCCTACTTTTCTCCACATGAAAGATGCAACAAATGCTTCTGCTTTAAAGGGTTGTTACAAAATAAATACATTATAAATTATTTAAATTAAATGTGTCAATCAAAATGGATTGATTGATTGATTTATTATTTTGTAGTGTCTGGTTGTCACTCATCACTCTAAGCATCTATGTAATTTGGTATCTATGTTTCCAAGTCATAGCCTCAGTAACATTTCTGCAGCTGCAGATATTATTTAGTGTGGTACAGGAAAACTACATTTTTTAACCAAGATAAACTAAGAATGATAAGGATTTTTAGTTAAGAGTGACACAAAACAATATGCTGAGTTACCAACATAAACATAATTAGGAATTTCTAGTGCCTTTCAGTACTTCAGTTTTAGAGCCATTTAAAACACACAAAAATGCCCTCCTATGGCAGCTTATGTCTGGGTGGTGCCTACTGCAGAGTCCACCCATGCCCAGCTAGAGATGCTACAGTTTGCTGCTGATTGAGTAAATCCTCTCACCTCTCGCCACCTTCAGATGCTCATGGCCTCTGTGTTCAGCTGTAGATGCTTAGAGTTAATCATCACCACACAGATCATTGCCTTGCCTTCTATGCTGATGAGAGACCAAAATGATCCTGACTTTATGGAAGAGATCATGTGGAGTCACTGTGAATGGAAAGTAAGGGCCTTACACAATTCAAAAGCTGTTTCCCTCAGTCTGTTGTCTATGCAGATGGAGATTTACTAGAAGTCAGGGAAGAAATCAGCAGATCTATAGCACTTTCACTGCTCCTTGCTCCTGCTTTATGTGTTGCAGTTACTTAGTGCCTCAGCATTACATTATCCATTTACCTCCTGATACCTCCAAAGGCACAAAAGACTTTTCAAAAGAACAGAAGTAACAATAAAACTAACATAGCTCAGAATGTGGCTAAGAGGAAGCCCATAACTGGGGAATAAGTAAGCTTGATAGCCATGTATTAGCTTGGTATTCCAAGTCCATCATTTACTTGCATAGATTACAGGTGAGAAAGACTATCCCATCCTCTGTGCAAGGCCGTCAGGCCTCGTTAAGGAGACTTCTGCCTGTGATCATCAGGGGTCTCTCTAGGAGTTTGCCAGCAAATGTCACTGTTTGACATGACCTCTTCATGGCTGGTTTCTCTTACCCTTCTGGACAGATGGATCCTTCTATTACTTCACTTTTTGCACCATCATTTTACACTTATATGAATTTTACATTTCTTTTAAATAAAAATTAGTATTTATTTTTCTGGGTTTTTCAGTATATATTTATGGTTGTCTAATAATAGTTTTGCATGCATGCATATTTTACAACTGACACAGAAACAGTACCTGTATTTCTCCAGCTACATTGTTTGAGTACAAGTAGAACTCTCCTGTGTCCTCAGAATGTATTACAGGTTCAAGCCTGCATCACTCAGTTAAATTGTGGCTGGGAGACAAGAGTGAGTCACAGTGCCTGGCAGGAAGCGAAGCCCCAGGCAGGCTTAATGCTATCACATAATCTTAGCTTTCTGTTCATGGGTACTCTCATACAGCTGATGGCATACAGTGGGCAAAAAACTAGGCATGCATTTGTAGACTAAATTCAGATCTAACTTTCAATTAATATTAATTCAGTCCTCTTCTGAATATGCTTTGTTGTCCAGTGTTTTACTTGACCACTGAAGCCTTTTTTCCAAAATATCCACAGCCTTCCATTCCAGCCTTGGTCTCCACTGTTTGTATGTTACTATCACTAAAAGCAGTACTTTGGGACATTTCCCTCAAAACCCACTGTTAAATGAAAGCATTCAGTCACCTGTGCTGCTCCAGGAGAACACCCTGTCTGTGATCATGGTATTTGTGTACAATGCAGATTTATTTTGCCCTTGACTTTTGGGAAACACTGCGTGGAGCAGAGAAGCACTCTGTGCATCCCCCACCAAATCAAGGAAGCATGTAGGTAACACAGCATGCAAACCTGCTCAGTCATAGCGTCCAAAAGCTCTGCATCCTCATATTCACAGGGCAATTGTCCATGGGTAGTACCTCCACCTTTTCTGCCACTCTCACCATCCCTTCAGCTACAAATTTGGCTTCTAATACAGCTGCAGACTAAGTTAAATGCATCCCTCTGCTTCGGGCAAGAATGTGCCTCCTGCAGCTTTCCTGGTCTGACTGGCTGAACCTGCTGCTGGTCCCTTTCTCACCACTGGCTGACAAGTAGAAACATGAAAAATCTCTCATTCACTTTGGAGTGGAAAAAGCTCAGAAAAACAGGAAAATGAGCATGAAGGAAAAAATCGGGGAAAAAAAGGTAAAAAATGAAAGGCCTAAATTGAGGTCAGGAAAAAAAGAACATTAATGGCAAAAGAAAATAAAAATAAGGGGGGGGGGGGGGGGGGGGAGAAATACCACAAAAAAAACACCAAAACCAAAAAAACAAAGAAAAAGTTATTAAAGAATTACAAGACTTACAGTTGGTATGATGAAAATAGAAGGGAGATAAGAGAAAATGGTGTTGTAGAGGAAGTGGAGGAGAGACTAACACAAGAAAGATTAGAAGAAGTAGTCTTGAAGCAGTCTTGAAGGAAGAAAGATACAGAAGACATTATGGATCAGAAAGAAAGGAAGCTACATGGCTGTCTTACAAGCTATACTATTTCACCAGTTCATTGTGTAATGATCATGAGGCTATTAAAATTTCTGTGGCATTTCCAGTGGCCAGCCAGTTCCTTAAACCCAGTTGCTGTTGGAAGCTAGTGTTCTGACACACGGATAAAAATAATTTAGCAAAGGAACCCAGTGGCTGGACAGGCTAATGCCAACAAACAGCAATGGTAAAAAAAAATTCAGATCAAACTTTAACCTTTAGGATGAGAGGCTACCAAAAGCCTGTTTTGTAAGACATACACTGCTCTTCCTCATTTCTGAGACCTCCAGTGCAGAGAAAGAGGGAAGGGAAGGGAAGGGAAGGGAAGGGAAGGGAAGGGAAGGGAAGGGAAGGGAAGGGAAGGGAAGGGAAGGGAAGGGAAGGGAAGGGAAGGGAAGGGAAGGGAAGGGAAGGGAAGGGAAGGGAAGGGAAGGGAAGGGAAGGGAAGGGAAGGGAAGGGAAGGGAAGGGAAGGGAAGGGAAGGGAAGGGAAGGGAAGGGAAGGGAAGGGAAGGGAAGGGAAGGGAAGGGAAGGGAAGGGAAGGGAAGGGAAGGGAAGGGAAGGGAAGGGAAGGGAAGGGAAGGGAAGGGAAGGGAAGGGAAGGGAAGGGAAGGACAACCCATCAAAACCAAATAGCTTTTATTTCGTATTTGAAATATGAAACACATCTTATTTAAAGGCAACCAACCAGGTAAGTTAGGTAATATGGCCAAAAATAACTCTTTTCTGGTCTCCCAGTACAGCAACCGAAGGTAAAATATAATGTTGTTATCCCAATTACTGTACCATAATTTCAGCAGCCCTTGTTCAATAGAGAGTTTTTGTTGACATTCAAATGACAAAGGGAAGTCAGTTAAAAAGCAGAATTACATAAAAAGACCAAGTGACACAGAAATCTAGCTCACAATATGAAGATTAGGTAGGTGTTGATTATATTTTATTCTATAACCTCATGCATGATTGATTGCACTGCCCCAGAAACACAGGACTACAAATGACGAAATTTTTCCAAGCTGTTTCACACAGGTATCAGCCAGCTTGATGAAAATGAATATTAATGAAATTATGGCAAAATATTAGTTCAGGCAAGATCTACTGCTATATGTTTGGCATTATGTAATGTAATTAGTACTGATTAAACTATTAATCATGGCAAATTATCAGTCACATTTTGCCCTTGCTATTTTATACTGACTCCTCTGTGAACAGATGATGACTTTTATTGACTTCTTTGCTTTTAATATTGGTTCTAATCACTCCAAATCAGTGTATGAGAAAAAAAAAATTAAATTACAGGCCTCTTCTGCACTGTTGATATAAAATGTAAGTATCCTGAAGTATTTGTATTCAGTTGACTACTACTAGTACAGTTAGTAATAGCTCACTTAGTTGATACGACAACTCTATCTCAGCCAAAACCAGAATATCTGTTTTGCCTTGCTTGAAAAAAAAAGAAAAACAACAACAACAACAACAAAAGTAATGGGAGGAATGAATTTCTATGACATGGAAAACAGAAAGGGTACTAGGCAGGTCTGGCAAATGGTAGGAAATCCATACATTTTTGCTCCCATCTATGCAAGGAAAAACATAACATTCTTCTAATTTTATGAGAGGCCTGCAGTCAACATGCAAGAATTCCACACCCTGGTATATGATTCCATAATGTACCTAGTAATCAATTAATACAACTCTCCCTGAAGGTACGAAAGTAATGTAATTACTGTCTCACAGGTAAGGAATAAAGGCTCAAAGACTCCATCTAAGCCTGTGGAACAAAGCTTTTGCATCCATCCTAAACCCCAGCCACCCTTACATGAGCACGTGACAATTTATTTCCATCCCACTCTGGTTTTTGCAAGAAAAAGGAAAACTCAGACAACTATCTGGGGAGACATTTCAGTGCATGCCAACCAAATTCCCTGCCTGAATTGACCACTGTGTTGAAGCAGACCTCAGTCTAGATATAGCTAGAGAGGTTTACCAGAACCCATAGTGGTTAAAGTACCTGTACCTGAAATAACATTGTCTCACATCTGCCTTCAGCCTCCTGGATAATTACAGTGCTACTTGCTTGTCTCATCTCTTGCCAGGAACCCAGGCTGCCCTGTGCCTCCCTCCACCACCAACAAGAAAATCTAAGTTATGGACTTCCCTCAGTTTATATTCTGGTATCATTACAGCTGGGCAAGTAAATACTAATTACAATTGTCATGGAGTTAATATAGCATGACAAATCAACAAATTTACCAAAATAAAATCTCCAAACACAATTTTTCTGCAAGAATGCTGTCTTTTCTTGCCTTATTTTGCCAAACAGCTCCTCTTTTCACCTACTTCCATCTACACAGCATGCACCATCTTTGTGTGATGTGGAAATACACATTCTCCAAAAGCCACCCGAGGACATCTGGATCATCTTACCGAAGCCACTAATTTAAAGCATTGCAAAGAAATTAGTATGTGCAAAAAAATGTTATAGTTTCAGGAACAACTTATGATTGTTTGACAGATGTTACCATATATTTTAACTGCTACTTTCTTTCCCACTGGGGGCATCCCTTCTGCTACTCAGATCTTTACTTGTGTTACCTGCCTCTGCATGCACATGCTGTCCATACAACCACTTAACATTTCCATTTTGGGGTCGTTGCCATTGTTCTCCAGCACAAAATAGTTCTGTTTAGGTATTTACATGATAAACAAACATTACAGCATGGAGACACTACCACACAACTCCATCCTCTTGTTACTGGCACAGACACCTGGGATTGTGCGTTTCATTTGGAGACTGTGTTAGCAAAGACTTTTTATTTTTCTTTCCCCAGCACCTGTAGTCAGCACACATGGTACTATATGGTCCTAAGGTCAGGAAACTTGTCTGATGTTGGCTTCTAACAACCTGCGTTTCAGAGAGGCTGTGGCTGCCCCATCCTTGGACATGCTCTAGGCATGGCTGGATGGGGCTTCAGCAGTCTGGTCTAGTGGGAGGTGTCCTTGCCCATGGCAGGGGAGCAGGGACTGGATGATCTGTAAGGCTCCTTACAACCCAAACCATTCCATGATTCTGTGATTGCCTAGGGTAATTTTTAAAACAACCAGACAACAACAAAAATATTTATTAGATCAATTTAGCAACAGGAGAGAACTTAATTTAGCTGTAGGCGTTTGATGGGAATCCTGCAGATGAGGGGGCGATTTCTTCCCTGCTCACCTGAGCCTTTTCCTTAGAGCAGCCATCGCTGCGTCACTGCCGCCGCCTGGGAATGGGCCCATTTGCCCGGGCGGGCCCTGCACGGCCCGGCCCGCACTGCCGGCTTTGTTTGCCCGGGCGGGCTTGGCACGGCCCGGCCCGCACTGCCGGCCCTGTTTGCCCGGTCGGACCCAGCACTGCCGAGCCCGCAGCCATCCCTAGGCCGCAGTGCAGGGCCTCCGAGGACGGGGAGGTGGCCGGGGCGCAGCACCCTGCGCCTATAGCTGCCCAAGCTGGCTCCTGGGAATGGAGACTAGGAGCGAGCACGGGCCCCCTGTCGCCACGCATCCCGATAAGGCCCTCTGTCCCACGGACCTCTCTGCAATAAAACACTCTTTGCCGGACGGTGGAGAGAAAACCCGGGTGCTTTCAGAGACTTCACCGGGAGAAAACTTACGCGGCCACCACCACTAGAAGCAAAGTACCAAAGAATGGTACCACCAGAGAGCTGTCACTTCCCCAACCCCAGCCCTCTTCTGAGGATCAGCCCCCGCCACGGCCCTGCCGCTCCCAGCCCGGCCCGGCCCGGCCGAAGGAGCTGCAGGGAAACTCCCGCCCCGGCCCAGGCCCGTTCCCAGCCGGTGTCCCGGAGCCGAGGGGCGGGGCAGGCCGATCCCTCCCCCGGGCCTCCCGCCGCCCTCCCCCGGGTCGCTATAAGCCCGCGGAGTTTCCGTGTCCTGTGACTGCAGTCAGGTGGTGGCTGAGGTTCCCCGCTCCCTCCCGCCCTCTGTCCCGCTTCGTCTTCCCCCGCCCGGCGAGGGCCGGCCCAGCGGGGAGCCGGCTGGGGAAAGTTGCTGGCTGGGAAAGTTTAGAAGCGGGAGAGCCGCGGCCCCGGCAGCCCGGCCTGTCCCCGCACTCCACGGGAGGGATGGCCGGCGGGGAAGGAGCGGGCAGCGGCGTGCCGGAGTGCCGGGAGCACCTCTTCAAGGTGCTGGTGATCGGGGAGCTGGGTGTGGGCAAAACCAGCATTATCAAGCGCTACGTGCACCAGCTCTTCTCCCAGCACTACCGGGCCACCATCGGTGTGGATTTTGCGCTCAAAGTCATCAACTGGGACAGCAAGACCCTGGTGCGGCTGCAGCTCTGGGATATCGCAGGTACGGGACGGGCGGGCTGCTCCCTGCAGCGTGAGCCCCGAGGGCGCTGTGAACCCACCCGGCTGTCTGGGACCCGGCGCACGGCCGCTTTGGAGGAAAGCGTGTTTTGGCTGGGAAGTCTCTCTTCTTGATTTTCGTCTTACCCCTGTTTTAGGCAGCCTCTCGTTCTTGCCTTCGAGGTGTGAGTAACGGGAGGTCTTGATGTGGGAGTGAAGTTTTTTCACTTTTTACAGGCTTTCCCCTCTCCGTTAGCAGATTTCGTGGGCCTCTTGGCTTGGCCCAGGGTTTTGTAGCAGTCCTTGAACAGCTGCTTTACTCTTACTGCTGGATTCAGGGCTCCCGGAGTGTTCCTGCTCATACTGCTCCTCCTGACCTGCTTGTCTGAGTACTGGTGGCCTTGGTTATGGCTGCTACTGAAATTAATTCAGGGTTATGGCTTTGTAATGCATTTAATGCACCATGCTTTACAGATTAAAGTTAACTCCAACAATGAAAATTGGCCTCAAAAGAAGAATGCTTAAACTTTGCATGCCACCATGTCACTTGGCTAGTGTAAAAGTAGCTTTTATCACTGCTGCATCAAGTGAGGGAATGGAACTTCTGTAATGCTTAGTTCTATATTAAAATCACAAATTTGTGTATTAGAAACATACTTTGAGCACATGGAAGCAGAAAAGTCCTGCCCACTTTTCCAAACCATTCATTATTCCTTTCCTATATATGATTCAAACCTGTTCTTCAGCATCTCTGTTTCCAAGACTCCAACTAGATATCTAGCGCGATTAACTTTGCTTATGCTGTGATGATAAATGCCACAGAACAATCTCTGTTTTGCTGTGGTCTCATAAGAAGGCTGTCCCTCAGCTCCATAATCACCTTGGTTGGTATTGCATTTCTAGTTTTGTGTGCAACCCAGGTATTAGCTTGCAGCTCTCCTCATCCCTGTCTACCACCCTCAGAATATCTCCTTGGATATGAAAAAGCAGACTTTATTTCAAATGCTGATGCTTAAACTTGCACTACTGGAAGATACAAGGGAAAAAACACAGTAGTTACTGTTTCCATGAACTTTATGCTTATCAGTGGAAGCTGAGAAATGAGGAAGTGTGACATGTGGCTGCTGTAACCCTGTGACAGACCAGCTGTACCTCAGCTTCTGGTCTTTTTGCTCTAAAACGCTTCAACTATGACTCCTCAAACCAAAAAGCCTTCTTACTGCCATGTGCTGAAGTACACCATGGATCTTTCTGTTGCTGGCCTGCAGGGCCAATGAAAATATTTTGTAATTGCTGTTTTGAAGAGCAAGTAAAATGTTGGCAAGCTTTCGATTCTGATGTGTTCCTTTTTTGTGAATCAGCTTTAACTTTCTGTGAGTCAATTAACAGTATCAGTACAAACTGCTGCAATCATCTGGGTATATTTAGCGAGCCTGGGGTTCCAAAGATTGAAGAAGGGAGGCTGTTAGCATCCTGGGGTTTGGCAGGCTGCCATACTCGTGTTTGACTTCTCAGCCCTTCATTGCTCAGACTTGGGTAGTCTGTATGCTTTGCCAAAGCAATCTGTTTCAACAGGATAAGCAGAAACTTAGCTTTAACTTGTCACAAAGTTTGGACAGAACCTATTTACAGCTTGGGAAGTTCTGTCAATACATCCATACGTTAATGTCATGATCCAGAAGACAGTATGTTTCATTCTTGGTTATTAACCTTGGTGTATTTTTGACACTGCTAGGTGAAGACTAAGTTAAAAGCTGCTGATTAATCCCTGGAGGCTTGCGGCAAATTGGTTGAAGAATTAAATTGATTGAAGAATTTAAATTTTTCCTGTCACTGAAATATTTTTCCTATCTTATAAGATTTTTGTATGAAACTCCTGACTAGATTTTCCCTAGCAGAAATTTAAAAGGAAGAAAAAACTGTTTTTCACTCCACACTCTTAGTCTAATCTGCTAGTTTAGGGTATTCTGTTTCCAAAAGGGCTGGGGGGGATCTTGCCCAATTAAAAAACCCAAGACAAAGATGAGAATTAATCTTGATGATTTTGGGTTAGCTTAGCCAGTGTGGCAACAATAGTTTGGACTCCTATAGTACTTCACATCTGAGAGTTAATTAGTAAAATAGAGATTAATTTAGTGTCCATAAGGGTATTTGATAGTCTTAAGGTGCTGAAGTCCTCAACCTGGGAGTGTGTTCTGGAGTTGTTTATGTAAACAGGAATATTTCTAAATACCTGAGGATGTTAACAGATTTATGTTGAAGCTATTAGTTAAAGAACCAGGTTGAAGATGGCTTCTATAATCATAGACTATATTCTCTAAAGCTCTTTATTGAAGTGTAGCACGGTGTCTGAGCATGTGATAGTCATTCCTTTTTAACTCATCAGCCCAGCTGTCTTCTGGCTTTCAACAGCTCGTAGATAATTTTGCCTGCTGGTGTGTGCAGACAAACAGCTTTAGATCTCTTGATGAGATCTGAATCTTATGGTAAGTAATGTTACATGTGACTACCCTGCAAGCAATATGGTACTGGCATTCTGAATTGATTTTGATGCATTTAAAAAGGCTGTTGAATTAAAGTAACCCTTAAGCATAGAAAGGGGTGTTATTTTCACTAGATCAAAGCTTGTACGTAACTGTTCATCATAAGAAGCTTTCCTTAAAGAGCTGGGTGATGCAAGCTAAGGTTTTGTGCCTCAGTCAATGATAAGAACTGATGCTATAGTTGATGCATCTGCTAAAGTTCATAATGCAGATACTATGCTGGCTTCTGATGTGATTGTTGGAAAAGTGATGAATGTAGTGCTGTTTATTGTAATACTGCAGGTTACTGGATGATTTCAATTTCTCATGCTAGCTGAGGTTGTTTTGGTATGGGTTTGTTGCTTTTTTTTTGTGATTAGATAATTCTGTCAAATAGAGCATGACAGTGTTACACTGCTCATGCTTTTTCTTTTTTCTGCTGAAAATAGCCCTCTTGTTGTAGTACCCCTTGTTGTAAGGTACAGAGTAATGCAAATTCTTGTAACAGCATCAAAGGGGAGGTGATGTAAAATGATGGGGAGAGGAAGATTACTGTTGTCCTACATGTTTGTGTTTCAGAGATAGTCTAGTGTTTTAGTTTTTAGGCACAGATTGTAACTTTTTGAATAAAGGTGATGAAAAAGCTTGAGAATAAGACTGAGCAGATACTGTCAAATTATTTTGGTTACAGCATAAAGAAAGAAGCATTCTGAAAAGCTGAACAGATTATATGCATGTTCATGCAGGAACTTTAGCTGCCTTTAGGCATTATCGTTGGGTTTTTTGTTTGGTTGGCTTTTGTATTTTGTGGGTTTTTTTGGTTTTTTTTAAATTTTGATGCATGAAGTAATGTAAAGTATATCTTTCTGGAGAAATTCTGAAAGTGTTAAAACCTTGATCAAAGGGCATAAATGATTGACAAAATAAATAGGATGCTGGGATGAGTCATTGTGGTAAAGAGATGCAAAACAAAGAAATCTTAATGATAGGGGAGTGTTTTTAGAGTCTATTTCAAGGAAGTAGAGCTTCCTACTTGACAAGAGTGCTGTTTTAGTGAGCACTGCACTGACCACAGCATGCTCAGGAGATGTATGCAACATGTTGAGGAAGCTGTCAGGTGATATTGAAAGAATGCTTAAAGGACTTTCAATATCACAGAAACTTCGGAGCTGATCTAGTAAAAGCCAGCAACTGTGTTAGCTGCTGCTTTTGTGTTTGCATTGACTATCACTGTCACTCCCATCAGCCTGTATGAAGTGCAGTTTCCTGGAGGGCAGGAGTGGTAAAGATCATAGATGGTGGCTTCATTTTGGCGTCTCATGAAGGATGTCACTAATGGCAACTGGTTGAGAAATTTGATTTTAAAGGGTTTTTTTTTTTTTTGAGGAATTCTGAGTTAACTTTGGTGTAATATCATTCTTCCAGGATTTTGTTAGACTTTCTTTGTATAAATATCTATTAAAACTGAAGTAATGCTTTAACTGGCAGAGCATGACTATGAAGCTGGCCAAACAAAAGAGAAATCACTGTACTTTGGTATTGTAAACATGCTCTACAGGCTTTCAAGAACTGAATGATAAGCAGCATGTAGCATGTAAATTCGTTACTAAATTCTTGTGTGTCTCCTTGAGAGGAACTGAACTGTAACTTGTTACAGGCATATACGTGTCCCCAAGAGGATGGAGAAATCAGATGAAGTATTTTGGTTAAATACTAAGTTGAAGAAGAGCTGGAATAACTCATCTTTTGTATGAAGACAAATGAGTGTTAAGATACGTGAACTGATGTTAAGAGCAAGTTAACTTTTTTTATAACTCTTAGGCTTATCTATAGGAAGCCATGAGAAATGGGACAGAGTACAGGAAACCATGCATATGGTTGACTTTCAAAGGCATTCAGGCAGTTACAGTATGTGAGATGTTTATTTCCATGTGAAAACTCCAGTTTCAAGCAGCTCTGTATTCCAGTTACTTTGGAATACACTTGTGCCACTGGCATGTCATAGAGGCTGCCAAGCTGCTTTTGTACTGTGGCATTAGCTTGTTTCTTGAATTATGGACTGATTTTATTTTTTTAAAATTAGGTCTAAAGCAAGTGTTAAGTGATGTTAATGCATCCCTGAAAGTCTAAAAGGAAACCAGAAAACTTCTGCTGTTCTGTACCCATACCTGGCTCTGTGCCAGATCATGTAGGCTTCAGTTGCTTTGTGGAGAAGTGTCTCGTAAGTGTAGAGAATTTGGAGGCAGAAGGCTCGAAGAGTAGTCAAGGTATTCTTGTAACAACTTGTCCTCAGCCACAATGCACGTTAAAGGGATTAAAATGGCAACTGTTGCAAAGAAACCATGGAAAAATTGCTTGGCTGTGTGCGTTGGACAAGTGGCACAGACAAGGAGGCAAGACAATCCAGGCATAACCTGCCCTCAAATGTGGGGATTTTTTTCTCACCACTAGAAATATTTTTAATGAGTGAACGATGTGCACATAAATAACTGCATTAGAAATGGATGCAGAACTTGGATCTCAGAGCTTTTTCAGAAACTTGTACATTTTCTGAAGTTGTTTCCTAATTTATATGGTGGTGGAGGTTCCAGGGGCAGCCTTCAGGTAAAGATAAGGAGTGCTATCATTTTGTTTACAGCTGAGGCAGGTCAGGAAGCTCCCAGCTGGGTTTGGGGGATCTTCTGTGTGATTATGTCTGCAGACTCATGGAGATATCAAAGACTTAATTTCTGACTGCTTCCTGCTCACATATGTTTAAATATACATCTCATGAGAGAAAGTTTTTCTTAAGGATTGTGCTTACTGGAAGCATTCAAGACTAACAGATAAAGTAGAAGGCTTGCACACATAGATTTTGAGCACAGAGGCAAGAAACAGAATTGAAGGTGTACTTTGTTTCCTTCTAGAAACCGCCCCTCTGTGGGAAATATTGTGTAGGTGTCCTTTCTTATGACTTTTCTGGAATAGCTGGATTGGGTTATGAGCTTTCACCTCAGAATGACTTGTTGTGCTTGGAGCTCTACAGCTACATATCCAAATAAGTGCTGAATGTGTTAAGCTTGGGTTTTTGGTGTTTTTCCAATTTTCAGACATCTCTGAATACAAACAGATTCTGGATGTTTTCTTTTTTGAGAGTCCTCTTTAAATATACTTTTAATGAAATGTGATCAAGTGTGATATGATGATCTAATGAAGGAATTCTTATCAGTGGGGTACCAAACAATTAATAATGGCAAAGGTTCTTTTGCTTAATACTATGTCATGTAGCCACTCAAAGTACTGTATCTGTTATCTTGGACTAAGCTTATAACCACTGTGCTGATTGAATTCTGTAAGCAAATGAGAAATGCTACTGTCTGGATGTTGTTGGTGTAAGGTAGTCTAGTATGGTAACTTTGACTAAGCAGGGCAGGACTGTTCAGTTAAATGGGAGAATTGAAACAGATGTTCTTTGAATGTTTTGGAAATAAGCTTAGAATTTCCTCCTTTCAAGGCATTTCAAGGTGAGATGAAAAATGGGGTTAAAAAATGTGATGCTAAATGACCATTGGATCTAGTACAGGGTTAAAATAAAGTTCAGTGTATTTATTTTACAGGTACTTTCAATTTCTGTCAGCAATGGAAATGCGCTTAATGCTTGAGCTTCTATGCACTATGGAATAGATGGTGTTTCAGCCTTATTTTCAATAAGATGTCACATTGTAATTGTTCAGAAGTTTTGTGCTTCCTACAAGATCACAATGAAAACTTTTTCCTAGTACTCTGATACAGAGAGTAAGGGATGGCTGGATGGGTATACATCAAATAGACAGGGGAAATCTACCTTAAATGTAAACAGTACCTAAATTCTTACATTCAGTATAGTAGACAGGAGGAAAATAATGTATAGAGCTCAACATAACTAATTTTTGGATTAGTTTATGAAACAAACTAGAATACTTTGCAAAAATAATAAACTTACATTGATCACCCACTTTTCTGAAGGCAAGTATTAAATTCTTGCCCTTCATGTAATACTGACTCAAGTAGTCAGATATTAAGCTGGTTTGACAAGTCAAGCACATTGCCCTTCAGAGGCAAGCTGGCACAGACAATATTGAATATACACTTTTCTCCTAATGTATGGCATTCACATGAATGTAAATTAAGCTTTATCAACTCTCCTTGTATCTTCAGAAGCTGCAGCTTCAGAGTCTTGGTGATTAACCTTACTTACATCTCCACTTTGCCTCTTACCAGTTTGGTTTTCTTTAGGTGCACATTAGGACAGGGTGTTACCAAAGTGCATATCCACAAGTGCAATTTGAGTGGGCAAGTGCTAAAAAGGGGTAATTCTCTACTTGTGACATAAAGCAAAGAAAATAATCTTAGTTGATTGGTTCCAGAAAAGGTATTAGCATGCTGTAAGAAAAAGGATTCTTCCCCTTAGTAGTGAGTCCACTGGACTCAGTCTCACAGCTGTCAGAGATACTCTCCATGAATTCCAGTGGTAACCATTGCTTTGCTTTAGTAGTCTTCTGTAAATGGTTCCCTCCAAATACTTGCTTCAGAGGTTCAGAAGTGTGATTTGCCATATTAGAAAGAAGTGATTTGCAGAAAGGGAATGTCTGTTTATATTTTTGCATGAAAATATAGGAATACCTCTTGTGAAATTCCTGCAGATGTTAAAGCTGGCGGTAAGCAGTGACTACAAAGCACAGCGTGCTTCTCAAGCTACTGTGGTACAATGTTCAATATTCAAAGAATTCTTCTGGCTATGGAGACACAAGAAGAAGATAAACAGAGTGAGTTTATGCTTTGAGAAATGGTGGGATTTCAGGGCTTTCTAGATCTTGCTTAGAAATAAGTATCTTAACTGTCTAGAGAAGGCTGGCAAACTCTCAGTAGCAGTGGCTTCTACATTAGCCAGTAATGAAAATATTCCTTATTGTATGGATTTTAGCAGCTTTTCAAATAATAGGTTGAGGAGAGCTTCTGAATGTCACTGCAAACAGCTCACGGGAACTTGTTCTTTAAATGCTCCCAGGCTAAGAGTGCTGGGTAGGGCAAAGTGGCAGCAATTTGATACAAAATTCCAATCACACACAATGTGCCATGACACATTGACCATTTTAGAGATTAACATTTTTTCAGTCTCATGATAAAGTTGTTCTGGAGACAAACTGACTTTAGAATTTTTCTCCTGTGTGTTGTGAAATGCTGTAGTGACATGTAGCATCACTGTGGAGTACAGAGTGCATCTCTGGCTGCAGGGCAGCACACCAAAGGATATGGATCAGAGGGAGTCAGGCATGAAATAGCTTAACTCTGGCAGATTCCTTGTTTGGGTCCGTCTTGTTAAAGCAGGGTAGGAAGTACCAATTCATGCTGTTGCTGGCACTAATTAGACTATGTCAACTCTTTTGAATATTAATGCAGAGGAATTGTTCCATACATGCTGCATGTGACAGCTAGTTAGAAATTGTTTAGCTTGGTTACACTCTGATTTTCTTGGATTTGAAATCTAGTGCTTAAACAGGGAATTTCTCTCACTTGCTGTTTAGCAAAGATGCAAAAAAAAATAGGTGTATTCTTATACAAACATGACTGTCATACTGCTGCATAAATACATGTGAGGTTGGACAAAGCCCATTGAACTCTAAGTGCAGGGTGTTGCCTCTCAGCTTCTTAACGACAGAACAGTAAGCTGTTGAAGTCAGTTTGGACAATTAAAGCATCTGATTAGCCCGACTATGGCAGCAATGAAAAGTTTCAGTCTTGCTGTAAAATACCCAGTGTGGGCTGTGCAATTTTTTGAGGGAAAATTTTCTGTCTTTGTGGGAGAGCATGGCATGCCTTTTCTATTAGGTTGATAAACGTAATCATAGCTCCTGGTGGAAGTCTGGTGTCTAGCTTCCAGCACTTGCCATCTCTGTGCTCTTGCTGTTTCGTGGGTAGTGAGCAGGACTTTCCTGTGTTAAAGTATAGCGATAGCAAACAGTGAATAGAAGGACTAGCTGATTTTGAAGTTTCATGTAGTTAACAAGTTGTTAGGTTAGAAACCAGCTGTGTTGGGAAATGGAACTTTGAAGCAAACTGCTTCCTAACATTTCAGAATGAAATAGTGACTTCTGTGAACATGTAATTATTTGATCAAAATAATCAAAGTAATATCACTGCATTTAAACTCATATTTGTCAGTCATATCTAAACCACTACAGTCAGTAACTTTCAATTTCTAGAGTCCCTCATACATACAGTGCCTATATGGTATATTGTCAGTGTCATGCCTCTGACACTGCATTGTTCAGCAGAATTGCTTCAACAAGCTGCACCCCACAGCTTTCTAATGTAGACATAACCAGAGGATCAAAGGTTGTCACTTAACATGAAGTGCGAGTCAGTTGAACAGGGATTAACTGGCTTTTACCCTGAAGACTGTTCTGAAGCATTTGGGAAAGGCTTAGTGATAGGACAAGGTCCATCCAGTGGTCAGTAACTTACCCATTCCACCCTTAGTAAGAAAGGATAGTAGCGGCTGTAATTGTCTGTTAGAAACTAAGTACTGCAGCCAGTGAAGCTATTTCTAGTCTCATACAGGAAAACATAATATTCTAGTAATTCTCACTTTTTAGCCTCTGTGTTTGTCACCAGAACCACAAATACCACTTTATCACAGTGGTAGAAAGTAGAAGTCAAGCTACTTCTTGGATGTTCCTTAACACAGGTTTCTAACATCTGCTAGAGCTGCTAATGTCATAGAGGCACAGAATGGCTTGGGCTACAAGGAACCTTAAAGATCATCTAGTTCCAGCTCTGCTGCCATGGGACTAGACCATAGGTTGCTCAGAGCCCCATCCAACCTGGCTTTCAAACATTTCCAGGAATGGGGCATCCACAGCTTCTCTGGGCAACCTGCTCTGGTGCCTCACCACCATCACAGTGAAACTTACTCTCAGTTTAAAACCATTTCCCCTTGTCCTGTCAGTGCATGTTCTTGTAAAGAGCTCTTCTCTGTCTTTCTTGTAGGGTTCCCTTTAGGTACTGGAAGGCCTCAGGTCTCCCTGAAGCCTTTTCTTCTTCAGGCTGAACAATCCCAGCTCTCTCAGCCTGCCTTCACAGGGGAGGTGCTCCAGCCTGCTGATAATCTTCATGGCCTGCTTCTGGACTCACTCCAACAGTTCCATGTTCTTCTTATGCTGGGGATCCCAGAGTTGGGTACCACACTTCAGCTGGGGTCTCACAAAGGCAGAGCAGAGGGGCAGAATCAACCTCCCTTGCCTTGCTGGCCACGCTTTGGATGTTGCCCAGGATACAAGTGATTTTTCTGGACTGCAAGTGCACATTGCTGGGTCATGTCCAGCCTCTCATCCAGCAGCACCCATAAGTCCTTCTTGGCCCAGCTGCTCTCAATCTGTTCATTCCCCAGCCTGTGTTGGGACCCCAGCCCAGTTGCAGCACCTTGTACTTGGTCTTGTTAAACCGCATGAGATTCCCATGGGCCCACTTCCCAAGTTTGTCCAGGTCCCTCTGGATGGCATCCCATGCCATACCTTGGCAGATATGTCAGCTGCACTACTCGACTTGGTGTCATCTGCAGATTTGTCATTAAATAAATGCATAGTTCAGCACCTCCATGGTTTTAACATGTACCAACTTTACACTTACCACTTAAATGGATAAGACTGAGGAGGGGGGAGCCAACTGGTGTTAACAATCTTGGTGTCTGTCTACTCTTAATCTATGTCTGCTACCTGGGGGAAAAAGTAGGTAGGCACACTTGAACGTGAGCTGTAATATTGATAGTAGTTTGGTTAACCTACTTTTTGCAGAATAACAGATCCAAGCTAATCAGGTAGGACAGTTCTGAGACAAGATGTGCTGGTTTGGGGAGATGGGGGATAGCTGTCAGCAGTGGTAACTTGGCAGTAACATGTTTATATACCTCTCTAAAAAAAGAACTTAAATCGACTCACACCTGACCCTGGTAATGCTAAAATGTACATTAGATGTCTGGAGAACTGGGAGATTCATCCTCAGGGCAATTCTGGATATTTGCTGTATAGTGCCAAACATCCAGATGGCATCCAAAATGTGGTCTTTTCCTGCCTGAGGCTCTTGAAAAGCCTAGGTGAGTTTTTAAAGTGACAGTAGTTCTAACCCAATCAGAGGATTGAACTATGTTCCCAGCCATTCTGGATAGTGATTTAGCTTAAATCTATCACACTGAAGGACAGTAACTTTACTGAGAGATGGAATTGTCACTCTGGTGTTCCTGGGGAAAGAAAAAAATCTTTCCCTTACTGTTCAATTGGTCCTTTTTGCCATCTACGTTAAATAAAAGCACAAATGTCTCATGGTCCTGGGAATGGATTGAATCAATTTGGTTGTGGAGTTTGGCACTGAAGTTGAAATGCTGGAACTGTGCCTGCACATTGGTCAATAAAGTCAGAGTAGTTGATAGCAAGAACCTAAGAGCCAGAGTGTTGGCAGTCAATCTTCCTGTCCTTGAATTTTGGTATGAGTGACTATTAGTGGTCTTGGTAAATAGTTGATCTGAGAATGCTTCTCACAATGCGCGGAGACTTTTAAAGTATTTCCAGACTAAAAAATGGTTTGTTACAATCAGTCACTATAGCTTACTAAGCATTCCATGATGCCTGTGATCACTGCAGTATATAGATAGAAAAGCAGAATGAATGAAATGCACTAGTAGGAAGCTACTTCTATGCATTTTGAGCTAACTAAATTTGCTTCAATAGGTCTGTTGGTCATTTTGTTTACTACTGCAGTTATTGCTGGATAGTTTTTTGCATTGGTTTTATAGGTTAAATGTTTCCTGTGTGGCTTATTCCTTCTTTCTGTTGAGTTCTAACTGTCTTTTCAACTATTCTCATCTTCAGTGTTTTGAAGGACAAAACTGATGAGAGATCCTTAACTCTATTCATAAACTGGGCTTTTTGATATTTTTCAGACTTTTGGCAACTCTATTGTTTGGTCCAGGAAAAAATTTGCCTAGTTTCATTGCCGTGGTCTTCTTGTTAATAGTAAACAGCTCAGGAGTAAAACTCTTCACCTAGTTGTACACTGACTTTTGGGTGACTGCAGTCTAGACTATATAGTTTAAGGTTTTTGATGTAGAACTGCCAAACTTGTTAAAATCATATTTTGAGTTCTGGCTACCCATTAAGCTGATTATCCCGTTAAAGATGGCTTGAGCTAACATTGCTTTAATGAAAGAAACTACTTGTTCATCTTTGCAATTGTCAGACAAGTATTATAACCCTTGGTCATCTATCTCTTCCTCATTAATGACACAGCTTCTGGAGGATTCCAGAACTGTTAATCTCATATGAAAGAGAAAAACTTGGAAGAACTTTGTTCAGATGTCTATCAGTGTTCCAGATGAGATATTAAGGTTTTAAATGCAACCGACACAATTCTCTCTTGAGTTATGTGGCTTCAGATGATGTAAAGTTTGGATTTTAGCAAGATAGGGGAACTTTTGCTATACTGTTGGTATTGATGGGGTAACCTTGATTGCAAAAAAGAATAGCTGGGGAAATACCTTCTAGATGGGCCCTTTTACTCTCTGAGGTTTTTTTAGTGGTTATAAACTGCCTACTAACTTATGAATATAATAAGTAGTCTGGGGGAAGGAAGCCTCCCGCACTCATTGTGCATATCCAGCAGTCATTTGTACATTTAAATTTCTTTTTCTAGCCCCAATTCCTAATGTAGGAGGAGTTACAAGTTGAAATAATGAGTGTAGGGTATCTTTTGCTAAATATATGCAAGAACTGCTACAATGATAAGTAATAAACACTGCTGTAATAAACAGAACACTAGTGTTTCTCCCTTACACTGGGAAAGACTGCTCCAGAAACTCTTTAAAATGTACTTCAAGGCAAGGTTACAACAATAACTTACCTTTTGCAGTAAAGGATAAATGTTAGGCCTCTAATGTCAAACCTGGCTATAATTTTTTTCATGTAGTTTTTAACTTATAGCTCACCCACATTACAATATAAACTGGGAAGTGAGAATAGCTCCCAAGTTCTAACGCAGTTTTAAACTCAACTTTATTCCTGTGGTGCTGCTGCAGAGAACTGTATTATTTCCTGATGCATGTCATTGTGCAAATATTTCACTTAAGGTTGTTGCAATTACTGGAAAATATAGTGACAATGTGTGCTGAGTCATTTCAGTATGAAAACTGTGGTTAGAGAATGCAGAACTTTGCATCACATGAAGTCACTTCCAAACCCCCAAATTAAGCTTCTGATCCCTGTGACTGTCCTGTATCTTGTCTCCTCATTTACACCTGAACTACTACATAAACAAACTACTACACTACTAAACACAAACTATACTTTAGTGGTACTGTCAGATTTATGCCTAGTCACTGGAGCTACCAGAATGGTTAATCTTGTGATGTCCTTTGTATACCGCTGTACTAAGCAATTAGTTATCTTCCTGCTCTCTTTTTTCCTAAGATTATACACACTGGAGGTTTTAAGTCTAGTTTAATCTGATCACTTTTAGCCTTTTTCTCCTCTGGGGGTATGATCCACTTTCTGTACTGCTCAACACTATTCTCACATATGGAGAAATGACTGCAGCAAATATCTTGCTGAACAGAAGGGGCATGACAAATGTCTGAAGTGTGCATTTTGTTTTAAGAATAAAGAGAATGATGTTCTGCCTTGAGAATTTGAAGGATTAATGTTTTCTAGTTTGATTTTTCTGTATGAGAGTTTGTTTTATGGTTTTTATGCAAGCTGAAAAGTGCTTGCAAAAGCTCTGCCTGAAAGTGCTGTTAAATTTTCAGAAGGTTGTCTAGAATGCTCTGCATCCTATACAAGAAGGTCAGCATGTGCTTTGTCAGTAATGTCAGGATTGTAACGAAAGTCCATTCAGTTTAAACTGAATTCTTTTCCTGCTTAATGCCATATACCTTTTGCCCTCCTGGGCAGGCTATGTTTTATTGCTTCTGTCTTTGTATGAAATACAGTATATCCATCTTCATTAGGCCTCCAGACAGGATGAAAGAGCAGTTGTAAAGTAGTATTCGGGTCAGGTTTATTGTTAGTGGATGTGAATTCTAGAGGTGAAAACAGCTCTGTAAACCAAACCCTGGTTTGGGTTACTCTAGAAAAGGAGGCATTCATATTGGGCTGTATTTGACCTATTAAAAGGTCTTAATCTCTAAGAATACAATGCTGTTGAGCTTGAGTGTATTTAAGGGTAAGAGATAGCAAATCTTCCCAATATAAAGCTTAAATCTAGTAAGTAAAGATAGAAGCTTTCATGCTGATAGGCACATCAGTTTTCTGCTTTCACCCAAATTAAAACTAGAAGAATATATGTTGATGTTTTTCTAAATCTAAAACTCATACTGCAAGAAAGACAAGGGTTGCTGGAAATAAGTGTTAAATGACTGTTGGAGACAGCCAAACCTCATGGTTTATACTGTGGCTGCTATAGAGTACCAAGCAACATACAGTTCCATGCTGACTTCCATTCCTAGCAGAACTGCTGTCCTCTTACACTGTGAGAAGTCACTGTACAAGTATAACCTTGGCTGTGTCCTCAGGTTTGGTTCTGAGCTGTTTGTAACTTTCTTTGGAAGTTATATGTAACACTTCACTAATTTCACCTTTGTGTACATCTTAAATGTGCTCTTGTGTGTGTTTCAGCAATGGTTATTGCTATAGGAGACTAGTATGCCTACCTTGCCAACTGTTTTTGTCTTTAAAGTTTTTTTTGGATGGGAAAGCAATAGGCAGGAAGGGATTCAGTCAATGGTAATGGCCTTCACTGTGCTCAGTGACTGCAGCCTTGTTAATGTACAGCATGCACAGCTATCTGAGAAATGGTAATGACTGATAACCTTTTTTGCAATTCCTAAATAACTTCATTTTCATAGGTAATGATCATGTTCTGTCTACTCCTTCTGGAAACAATCTAGCAACCCTTCCTTCAACTAATCAATACAGCTTAATTTTCTTATGTAAATGTTCACCAAATGTTTGGAAAAAAGGCCTTAAGTAAAGCCTGGAAGCCTCCCAGCTTTCCTGCAACTGAATAGGGAGGACTAATGGGACCATTTCCTTTGCTGCTTCATATTCAGTCTCATGTAAATAACAGCAAGTGGTGTTCAATTCTGGACAATTTCAGGGCTCAATTTAAGGTCTCTTTCTGTAGAAGACTGAGCTTGGTACAGGGAATTGTAGACCTTGAGATTATGTTGTTTGTTTTGTGGGGCTGTTTTTATGGTGTGAAGGGCTATCTCCCTGCACTGGATACTAGAGTTGGTGCTTTAGTGTAGTCCAAGGTGTTCCCATGCAGTGGGAATTGGTGGTGAAACTGACAGCTAAACAAATGGGGAAGCTGAGAAGGAGCTCCTCAAAATTTGTGTGGTGCCCTGTGCAGTGACTGGCTTAATGTAGCTCAATTTGACTATGTGGAACTCCATTTAAAAAAGCCAACCAGAACTCCCCAAACCAAAATCCATACATTCTAAGAGTAAAGCCTCTTCAAATGTGACATCATTGACATGCAGAAGTAGTTAAAGCCTTCCTATCTAACTCTTTCCTAATGGTACTTGATTAGTGGAAACAGTGGTCAGTATCATGGTCCGTAGTAAGGCTGTTCTAAAAAGCTCTTTTAGGCATAAGAGTCCAGCCTAGGGAGACAATGTGAATTACTTGTGTACTCTGTTTAAGAGAATTGTATTAGCAGTGTGGCTTTTCTAGAGGCATAGCCACAAAGATGCAGGCTTGGTGCTTGACTTGTTGCATGGCCCTAAAGTATATGGCATAAATGCTTCAAAACTTGAGTTTTGAGAATGGACATAAGAGCTTTCTTCTTGGATCCTGCTTGTTCTTATACAAGATAATGAGCCAGTTACGAAAAAGGTTGCATAATCTCCATTCTAAAGAATATGCTGGGTAGTGATGCTGTTTTCTGCAGCATCATAGTTGGGAGTGAACAGACAGAAATAAAGTCAGCTTCTTTATAGTTCTCTGGAACTTTACTGTGGCTGCTGCTTCAGGCCATTCTAATAGGCAACCTTTTCTGAAAATGTCTGTGGAGAATGAACTAATCATACTGTGAAGTACTGGCATTAAAATTAAGCAAGTGAGCTGGAAAAGCAGACTGCTGAACAGGATTGCTTGTCAACTTCCTTCGTCTATTGAATTTCTGTCTCTTTATGAGGAGGTGATAATACAGCCAATTCTCCTTGTATCTGTTTGTCCTTGCTGATCAAAGGTGGACTTCAATGTTTATAAACAGAGGACAACTATGTTTTCAAATACAGCTCTTCTTTTATGTGTTCTTAAATCTCAAATGCACAAAATGATAAAAGCTCAAGTGATGATACACTGGAAAACTAAAACATAGAGCTCAGGGACTGCTTTTCCCAGTGAAGACTTCCAAACAAAGCAGGAAGCTATTTCAGTAGCCCAGAGTTCCCAAACAATGTTCTAGGACTTGATACTGCTAGACAGACTCAAATGTGAACACATTCTGATAGTCTGACCTTTCAAATAGAAGAATAAGTGAGCTGCCATGCTCTAGTCCTACATTTCAGGTATTCTGGCTAAAGTAGTTGTACTTAATAAGAAAAGGGGTTTTTTTAGTTTTCTCTGCTTATGGGCAATTATTTTTTTTCTGGATTTTTATTGTGAATAATTGTACTTTAACTGTTCTTGTTTTAAATCCTGGGATTGCTGTAGAAATTCTATAGTTGACAATTAATCCAGAGTAAATCTTAGACTTGAAAAAATGAACTCAAATTTAACAGGTTTAGCCAGAACTGTTAAGCTAGCAGCTCCATTTGAACTTGTCTCTAAGGAAAAATCTATAATACACTTCTTCAGAAGTATTATTCAGAAGAGACTTCTTCAGAAGATGCTTTGAAGGCTGTTAGGCTTGAAGCTTGCAAAACCCCTTGTTGGTCACCATTCAGCAAAAGGCTGACTTTTCTTAAGACTTTAGCTGAAGCAACTAGATTTAGGTATAAGCCTTAATATTCTTTGATGAAGTAATGATCTGTGTATAGCTGTGCTGGTACTTTTTAGGCATTACTTCTCAAAGAACTCTACTCAACAAATAAGTTTAAGAAAAATTCCAAGTGGTAGTTAGGACTGCAAACTACTTTAAGCATGTGACTTGTCATGTATAGTATATATAATAGCTGTTAAAATGAACTTACATGAGATAAAGGAGGCAATGTTTTATGCTCTAGGTGACTAGACCCAAATGCCAAACTTCTATGATTTAAGCTGCTACAGTAGTCCATTTAAACTGAATTCAGTTCATGCTGCAATATAAATATTCTGTGACTATCCTCTCTTTCAGGCCAGGAGCGCTTTGGAAATATGACCAGAGTATACTACAAAGAGGCAGTTGGTGCTTTTGTGGTCTTTGATGTCACAAGAGGCTCCACTTTCGAGGCTGTTTCAAAATGGAAGCATGATTTGGACAGTAAAGTACTACTTCCCAATGGCAGCCCCATCCCTGCTGTTCTCCTTGCAAACAAGTGTGACCAGAAGAAAGATGGCAGCCAGAATCCCTCTCAAATGGACCAGTTCTGCAGAGAAGGTGGCTTTGTTGGATGGTTTGAAACATCTGCCAAGGTGAGCTTAATAGAAAAATAATTTTAATCCCTTTAATATTGGCATTAGAAGGATGAATATAATAATATAGGAAATAAAGTTATCAAGTATAGGAAATGGCAGTCAAATTCAGCAAAATTTGAAGTGATGTGCAGGCTAGCTTTATTCCTGAAGAAGATGAGGAATATTTGGTTTAGATTAAAAGTTATCATAAATTTGGAGCACCTTGAAGCTATCTGAAAACCTTGATTATCTGAGTTTGAGTTTTTTTATCTTGCATGAATGAGGATCACTCATTCTTTAGATGTTAATACTACTAAATGCTGGTCAAGCTCCCCAGAGGATACCCTTAGAAGATTACCCTAAAAGGTAATCTTTAGGTGCAGGTTTCTAAATTGCATTTTCTGTTGTAACTGTTTTATGTAGGAAACAGCAAGATTTGAAGTGAACAAGCTATTTGCTTACTCATTACTACCTACCCACAGTGTTGCTAAAGCACTTTTCCATTTTATCAGGCAATGTCAAGACTGAACTGGAGAAAAACAAATTGTTCTGTATAGTAATTTAAGTTAAGAAAGACAGCTGCTTTATTCCGTTAACTTTGAGTAATTTTATGTACTGTACAGTTTTAGTCTGCAGACTATTTGTCAGTGCACAGATTAAACTGGCAGCAGCTTAGCTAGGAGTGAAACCCAGTATTTCCTTGAAGCTCAACTGATTCTTAAAATGAAGGACTCTTTTAGATGAGGACAGTGTACTCTAGGCTGACAGACTAGATTAGTGGTCTGGCTGATAAATCCTTCGTAAAGTAAGATAAGCCTCAAGGTTCCACTTTTCCCTTGGCGTGCCTACTTCCTTTAACTACTGCTGCTGCTGAAGTGTCACACAATGTTTAGACAACTCTTAAAAAGCTAAGGGTCTCCAAGAAGAGTATAAGAAACAAGTTCCCCTTTGGTTACTTTAAGAGAAGGATACACAGTTAAAAGAATTAGTTAAATTAGCTAGCAATTTGTTTGTATTTGAAAAGATATTTCCAAACTCACCCATCTGTTACTAAGAACTCTATTTTTTTTAAGGCTCTTTATAGTCAAAAAGAACACCAAGATTCTGCTTTGGTGAAAGTCTTCCGTGAAGCTTTGCCTGCTGTAATACTGCTATGTATAAACTGTATTATGGCTTAAATGCAAGTAACACTGGGAAAAAATCTAATGTGATATTCTAGTAACAACTTGCATTTTAGGTGGCATTTAAGACAGGAAAATGTAAAACAAGGTTCTTGGTGCTGTGAAAAATCCAGACAATAAGTTCTAGCTTGGGTATTAATTGACTTGTTTAGAACTCTGAAGAGCTGTAGTTGAAATAGCAAAAATTTAGGATGACTGTCTTGTTTTCTAAGCATACCAAAACAGTTTATGGTTTTAAGTCCTGCCCACTTGAATATCCTAATAATTTGCTTTTGTCTTTCTGTTGGAACTGATAATTGGATCTTAAGTCCTGTCATCAATAGTATACTGGGCTGGTATTTCCTTCAGAACCAAAGATGAACAATTCCAAACATAGCAGCCCTGTGCTACCAGATGGCCCAGCCAGGTCAAAACTGTGGCCAGAGACTCCTTGGCACTAAGCCAGCTTGGGCCCTCAGAAACTTGGATGTTCTGGCAAGGTACATCTCTAAGTATCCTGCACACATACATTCTCTAGGGTGTATGGGGAGCAGGGCTTTTCAAAGTATGCACAGGAATATGCAGAGTGGCTAGATGAGGCGCTTGGAAATAGTTGCAATTTTGAGGCTCATGGAAAAGATCCTCTTACATAAATAAGTGCATCCAAATTCCAGGAAAAACAGAGGAAGTCTGCAAAAGATAGGATGATACTAAGATGATGCAGTTGCCTAGGATATTTCCTGATGCAGAAATGCACTTTGCCATTTGGGAGTCTTCCAAATGCAGGTGATGCTCATTCCCCTGACCGCCTACTAGATTAGAATCAGGATTCAACTTGTAATATGGATGAAAAATTTTATATCTGCCATTTCTGCTAACTTTTTCAGGAAAAAAGTGTTAGCAATGACTTCTTGCATTTAAACAGTTTGTGTTCTGCTGCTGAGACTGAAGAATTATTTTCTTTTTGGATAGCTTTTTAATAGGAAAGTGTGAATGTTAATAGGAATGTGTGACTGTTTCAAAAAGATCACTGACTTCCTTGCTTTCAACATTTTTAGGACAACATCAACATAGACGAAGCTGCTCGATTCTTGGTGGAAAACATCCTTGCCAATTACAAAACCTTTCCTAATGAAGAAAATGATGTGGGGAAACCAAAACTGGACCTAGACCCATTGAAAGCAGAGAGTAAATCACAGTGCTGCTGATGCTACCACTGTTCAGTAAACGTGATGGGATGAGCAGCAGGACTTTGCCTCAAGTCAAAATGCTGCTATGGTGCTGCGGTGTGACAATCCATATGGGGTGTCTGGTACTATCTGAATTGGTGACTCATTTGGGTGTTTACATATTCTTGTTTAGCATGAAACTGAGTATCTTGTGAGTTATCATTCCACTTGCTTGAGTGTCTGCATCTAAGTCTGATTAGTGTCTTCTTACTTGAGAACATAAGGTAGTGTTTACACTCCTGAAAGGAACAAAGACAACTTTCAGTGTCTAGTTTTTTTCTAGGACATATGCTACATTCCAAATAGGACTCACTTTTAGCTGAATAGACTCTTGCACCTTTAAAGTAAACTTTTCCTTTGTCACCATTTATGTCCCACTTGAGCCTTCTCACCAGCACAATTGTCCCTATTTATTATCCCCACCATGAGGATCTGTCTCATTGCTGGTTCTCCTGGATCGAGACATCCCAGAAATCTTGATGTGTGGTCACTAAGAATTCCTAGTGTGGTCACTAAGAATGAGTGGAGTAGATGGTTTTTACAACTCAGTAAAAACAAGATGGTCAAATTCTTGTGTTTAACAAGGGAAAGACATGATTATAGAGATACTAATAAAAATGCATCTCCAGCAATTTAAGGCTGAATATTTTCAGCTAATACTTGACATATAAAACACATTAATGAATACATTTGTACTGCTGGCACGTAGTTATGGTAACCTCACCCCTATGCACATTCAGAAATAAACATCCAGTAACTTTTTCATGCACTAACACTGAAAACTTTACCAAGAATATAAAAAGTAAATACCTTACTGTCCTGTGATGATGAGCTTGCTTCTTTTTTCTTCTGTCTAGAGATGGTTCTGAATACCATGAGCAAGGAGAGAGGTCTTGAGGGAAATAGCTTAATCGGTTCATGCTAGTCTGTCAACCTTTCTGCCCCAAGCTCTGTCATTGTCAGTTTTAGAACTCTTTTGACTGCTTTGAACTAATCAACTGGCTTACCAGTTTGTAACTGTATACTGAGATGCTTATGTTTCTTTATTATAACACTCGTGTATTTTTGGCAGCAAATGAAGTTCAGAAGAACTAGAGGTATTTCATGGTTCTTGAATGCATTCTGGAATTCCGACTCTGCTTGGCTCAAAGGCTTTGAAGCTCTTCCTTATTTTAAGGGTTTCTTCTGTCCTGGTACCTCATTGCTACTGACTTCAGAAGTCTTACCTTGCTGGGTTTGATGGTGCTGATGTTTAGGTAAACATCAGAATTTAGGTATATGCAGGATTTGATATACTTTAATCTGTATTGAGATTTCTTAGGCTGTCTTTTTTTCTGAAGAGTAACATACTTTTTAAGAATTAAATAAATATATTTGGGCATCTTTTATGTGTTGGTGTATGCTTTTGAGAACATGAATCCTCACATATGTTCCACCCTATATGCAAATGCTTTCACTGACACTTGAAAACAACTTTATCATCTAGTATGTGCTAGTTAAAAATTATTTAAAATTACTACAGTAAGGCTTGGCATAAAGTAAAGATGGGTTTAATAAGCTTAGGATCTTAGGGTAATTCAGATGAAAGAGATATTAGGATGTCTTCTAAGCCAATGTCTTTCTCCAAGCAAGGTCATAACATAGTGCTTAGGTGTTCATGTGGTCTGGTCTTAACCTCAAACAGTGGAGACTGTATGGCCCTGGGAAAGTTGTTTCAGTGCCTGACTTTCCTTGAGACTTGAAACTCTATCACTACCTTCCTATTCAATCACTTGAACAACTCCATTTAGACTGTAAACTCATTTTTTTGTTTAATCTTTCCTGTACTGTCTTTTTTTCAACTTTAATTAATGCTGCACAAATGTAAATACCTACTTTACCTCCACAGGCAGTTTCCCCAGCTGTGGACTGTGATTTTTTTTTTTTTTTTTGCTTTAGTGTTTAGATTTGACAGCAAAATGGAGACCAAACTCAAGCTTTGTTGCTCTGCCTAAATGCATGAATCTCATCTGGATCCTGTCACTGATAATATAATCCTATGCAGGTTATTTTCAAGAACATCTGAATTTTTGCTTGAAGAGTTACTGCTGCTATATTTAAGAACTTTCCTTGTTTTGTACATAGCTTCTTCTACACTTCTGCATGAATGTAGAAAGGACGTGTCTCTAAAACTGATGGAATGTCCTGGTTTTGATACAGGTTGTCATTACTGAGGCCAGTAGTATAAAACTACCTGCAGAATGGAGCCTTTCTCTCTCTCTTTTTTTTTTTTTTTTTTCAAATTTTCTCACTTGTCTGAAGAAAAGGATTTAAGCTTTAATAGAAGGCTATTCTTGCTTTGTGCTACAAAGTGCATTTTCACTACCCCTCTGTGGAGAGGAAGCATTTTGATATTTGAGACTGAGCAGGTGGATCAGGAAAGCTGCTCCAGTCAGAACAAGAAAACTGTAAGAAGAGATTGGCCTGAGGAAAGTAAATGGTAGCATTTCCCTAGTAGAGGGAAATGGGACTGCAGTTCATAGAGAAGTGTGTGGATTAGTTAAGCTAGTCATGAAGCCCTGTCCTAATGAACCCAAAAACTTTGATTTGGAAAAATATTTGGAAGACAGACACAAACAGTGATTTTTCAGTTTAGCATTTTCTGATGTATCTTAACTGCAGTGCTAGAAAAATATGAACTATTCCAAGTTCCAGAGTTTTGTTTAAACTGTGTCAGGACTGGTGAGTTGTATCAGCTCCTTAGATTGAACAAATCTTTGTTCCTCTATAATAATTAATCTGTGGGGAATAGTTTAAGTCATTCCTAAAGACCCAGTACTTGATGTCACCACAGAACAGGTGGGTGCTGAAAAGATGCTGTGGAAAGCCCATGCTGGAGCAGGCTCCTGGCAGAAGCTGTGCCCTCATGGAAGGGCCCATGTTGAAGCAGGTTTTCCTGACAGGCCCTGGGACCCTGGGGGGAATTCATGCTGGAGCAGTCTCTTTTGAAGGACTGCGCCCCATGGAAGGAACTGACACTGGAGCAGTTAATGGAGCTCAGGGGAAGAACTCATATTGGAGAAGATTCTGGAGGATTGTCTCCCATGGGAAGGGCCCTATGCTGGTGCAGGAGAAATGTGAGGTGCCCTCCCCTGAGAGGAAAGGAGCAGCAGAGACAATGTGCGATGAACTGGCTGCAAACCCCCATTTCCTATCCCCCTGCACCACTGGGTAGAGGAGGTAGAGAAAATTGTGAGTAAAGTTAAGCTCAGGAAGAAGAGAGATGTTGGAAAAGGTGTTTTTAGCATTTAGTTTTTTATTTCTCATTATCCTACTCCAATTTGTTTGGTAGTACAATTTACCTCAGTCAAGTCTGTTTACCCGAGAGCAACTCGTGAGTGATCGCTGCCTGTTCTTACCTCAACCTGTGAGCCTTTTGTTTTATTTCCTCTCCTCCATCCAGCTGTGGCTGGATACAGTGGCTTTGCTTGGCACCTGCCTGTTTGCTTGGCAAACTACTTTGAGACTTAAATTGCTGGTTTTGATGGCACTTTGCCACAAGATCCACAACATCACTGCCCTCTTGTACTTAATATTTTAAGGAGCAAGAACTTTGTCAGACTGTCCACCAGGATGCCATTTTGTTTCATTGAGTTATTACTTAAACACAATTAGATGAAATGTCTTATAGCTCAAATGGTTATGGTGGCACTTGGCATATTAAGCATGACAATAATTTATATAATTTTTTATTAGTTTCAGAAGTTAGAGAATGTAAACTGCTGTAGTTATTTTTTTTTATTTAGAAAAGACAATATATTTTCATTTGGTTAAAACAAGTTAGAAGATATCTTACATCAGTTTATGGTCTTGCTTCTAACTTTTCATGAGGAATGCTAATCACATTTCTATTAAAACATTTGTCCAACAATCTTACATTTTGTATTTTTCAAATAGCAGAGCTTTTTGCTTTCAGCCTGCATATACAACTGCAGCCACACTTAAAACACACTAAAGTTAATCTCTGTTAAAAAGGATTTGCTATGATCTGCAATATGCTTTTACTTAGAACAAGAGTTAACTTTTTAAATCTCCTGCAAAAAGTTTTCCTTCTTAATTGTAAAAAAAAACTGTGAAAACCAAAATACTAAAACAGTGTACTAAGATTTAATAGGTTCTGCAGTTGGGTCGTTTATACTACATTAGGACTTAGTATTCTTAATTTAAAAACAAATACCCTTCCCTCAGGCTGCTGCCACAATTTGATTGTATCTTTTACCCAAAGAGACAGAATTTTTCAAGAGGTAATACTACTTCCTCTGTCCAAATCCCAATTTTTTAACAGTTCCAGTAGTTAGAGAATTATAGTTGTCTTATTTAACTCCAGATTTCAGATAGGGTTTTCACACTATATCAAACACAGAAAGCCTTTCCTTTTGACATGGAAAGATATTCCTGTATCATTGAATGTAAATTTACAAAAGAAAGGCAATGGTTCTTCATGGTTCTCTAAGCTACTTTGATTTTCCACTGCTGCCTGCTCTTGGGGCATACACTCTTTTTATCCCTGTATTTGAGTGGAGAGATGATCAAAGTTGTGATGGTTCCCAGTTCATGATTTTAACTAAATAAGTGCCCTGAGCAGTCCCATGGGATTTGATGGTATTGCTGTATTTAGATTGGACTTGAACAGCTGCTTGATATTTAACAGAATGTTTTGGGTCTGTGTTTCTCCAAAATGAGATTATAGCATGAGAATGTGATAAAACAGTGCTCTAGCAAATAAAGACTTTGAAAATAAAAAAGTGGAAATCAAAACACAGGACTTTGATGAACCACACCTTTCTTGCATGGTGTCAAATTCAAGAGAGGCTGGAATGCTGGAAAAGCCATGTCCCTGACAAAATCGGATGAGACATGGTACCCTAAGATATTTTTGAAATGGCAGTGAAGCCCTGTCCTTAATCAAAGACTATTTTCTATTATGCAGTTTGCTGTGATTTTTTTTCCCCCCAGCCTTGTCTTACTCTACCAGTTTACCCAAGAAAACTCTCATAATCCTCTTTACTCCCTAGCCTTATGTTAAGAGGTAACAGAATAGAGCTGCCTGTGCATAGTTTCAGTCCATCTGTTTGAGGACGGTTTTGCTCAAATTCAGCTCCCTGGCCTATGTCACCTCAGCGGCTGACTGTTCCTGACTCAGTGCACAGACTGCTCCTCCCAGGCTTTATCACATACTGCACTGTTATCATTTTCTCAGGCATTACCATTCACCACTCTCAATTGCTCTTTTTTTGATCATCCTTCACTCTTTTCCTGATCCTTTACTACATGCTCTTAATGAAATGCCAGTGCACTGCTGTCTTCCTCTGTTCACAATTTCCCACTGACCTGTACTTTCCTTACATCTTTTCCACCTACTCTTCCACTTAGCAAACAGATAAAAGAGAATATTGGAAGTTAAGGGCAATGGGGTTTTTATCTGTTGAGTGCATTAATTTCAGAACCTAGATTTTCCTATCATTTGATAAGAAGACCTGGGGAAAAAAAAATGTCATAAAAATACAACACCAAAATCCTTTAATCTCATGACTGTTGCAACCTCATGCTTGAAAATGAAGCATCTTGTCTTACAGAAGCTTCCAGCTGATTTTGACCTTAACCCATTTTTTCATGGAAAACTTCCTAGAACCACAGAATGGGTAAAGTTGGAAGTGGCCTTGGAAGATTGTGTAGTCCTACACCTCTGCTCAGACCTTGAGCAGGTTGGTCATGGCATACTCAGTTTGATAAAAAATTCCACACTCTTGTTGGAAAACACGTTCCAGTATTTGACCACCTTCACTGTAATTAAAAATAAAGTTAAATTTTATTTTAAAGAGGAATTCCTTGTCTTTGCATTCTCACATTGGTTCCTAATCCTGTTACTTGGCATCTCTGAGAAGAATGAGTGTCTTTAGCCTACTCATCAGTCATTCTAGACATTCTGCTTTGACCCCCCTCCCCTTTGACTCCTTCTCTTAAGGCAAAAACTTTTACTCTCTTGTTCTGGAGTCCTTGTGCCCTCTGTAAAATCAGAGGAGACTTAAGTCTGAGCTCCAAGACCCCTGAGGGGTTTTGGTAGCGCTGCTGTTCATAGTTACCCTTTTTCTATTCTCTTCAAACTACTATGTGTTGCTATAAAAAGTGCAAAGTACTTAAGATTAAAAGGTTGCTTTCCTGCAAGGGGCTTGCATGTGCTGTAGCTGTTAATGTGATGCTTTCAGGGAAAAACAAAGAAGCTGGTGTTTTGAATGGTATCTTAGAAGACGGATGACCAGAAGGTCATCCATCCATTGCTAATCAGTACATGCTACCTTAGTATTTGTTTAGTGACATCTTAATGGGTTCCTAACACTTGTTTTGTTGTCTCTTGCATTTATTCCACATTTTCTGTCAGGCTGTCTCTACCCTAACAATTTCTTTTCTTCAGGGAGTGTCTGTCAGATATACTTCATGGCTTGAGACATTAGGGCAGTGAAACAGCTGATGTGACTTTACAGATTCTTTGCCTGTTAGAAAACTAGCTTGTTTGAAATTCAGATTAATTTCTCTTTCCAAACAAGCTGTCCTTGTCATTGCTGTTAGGTTATTGAATTCTAAATTAACTTCTTGCATAGATAGAAAGATATAACTTGATGGATGTTAAACTTGAGATTTTTTTTTTCCTTCACAAATCACCTGGGTTTTGATGCTATCACTCTTAGCAAACAAACTTATTGTAGGATTTTATGGCAAAAGGTCAGGTCCATTCTGACCTTCCTATGTAGTAACTATCATTTAACAGGACAAAGAATTAAAAGCTCTGTACTTAAATATGCTTTTCTGATTTCTGTTCTTCCTCCTCTACCACCTAAAAATGTATACAGACACAGGCACTCAAATTTCAGTTACTGTTATGTTGTCTTTCACATTATGAAAGCTTTAGTTACTGGGAAAAACTGCAAACCTCACTGGTCATCTGCAATGGGATCAAGAAGGAAGTTTTCCTGCTATGAAAACTTTCACAAGTGCCTCTTACATTAATACGTATGTTTCATAGATTCTTTTCCATAGTATTTTCTTTGTCCATTAATTATAGGAAAGGAAAGGGGATTCAGAAGAGAAAGTCTGTAATTTCCATGGTGTTTTTATCTGCATTCTGGGTCACAAATTGGATCCTGTCCCTCATCTACAAGTTGGCATCAGTTTCCAGCAAGGTGTGGAGGTAAACAGCCCTGTGCTAGTACTGAAGAGGTGTAGCCAGATGCTTGAACTCACCTCTGTCTCTGCTATTTTTTATCTGTTTGCCCTAATCAATATTTGATAGCATAATTGTATGAACAGAAGACCAGCTGTTCAGTGTGAAAAGAAACAAAATTGAAATGTTTTCTTGGCTCTCAAGTGCGAAGTGTCCCAAAGTACCTTATTTAAAATGGATGCTGTTGGACATAACACTGAAGGAAATGCCAAGCTGTGGAAGAATTTTGCACTGTGAAATTTATGAGTGTATATCTGGCTGCCTGTCATTTTGATATAAATCAAGATCTGACATTTGTCTAAAATAAGCCTCTAGATGTAGCAACAAATGCTTAATTTTCCTCCTATTTTTCATCTACTTATGCCCTCTGCAATTTGACAAATAGATTTTCATTGATTTTTATATTTGAAAAAGACTTAGCTTGAATAAGAATAATAAAAAAAGTATATTCTGATTTATCAAGGATTTTTCATCATTCACTACAGACTGGGAAACAGTAAACATGATGTTAGAAATAGGTGCTGTTAGAAATAATGCAGTCTCTGGAATGTATCTGAAAAAGTCTGCTTATAAACTAAGTTGAAGGTAACTATCTGCTGAATTCAAAACCAGCGGATTAATGCTAATTTTATCGGACCTTGGTGAAACGGCATTCACTTCAGTAATCATGGGCTTCATAGCAGGAATTAATTGCCTCAATCTGAAATTAAAAAGAAAATAAAGACTTGCACAGTCTAGCTCTAAAATTTGTCTAGGCTGCCAGGGCAGAGCTGACTCATATTCAAGTTACCATCGCCCAAAGCCCCCTGGTCCCTTCCTGCAGTGCTGCTGTCCAGCCCCTGTTTCCCAGTCTGTCCGCACAGCCAGGGTTGCTCCGTCCCAGGGCAGAATCCAGCACTGATCTTGGGCAAACTTCACACAAGTGATGAGCGCCCAGTCCCCTCACTTGCCCAGGTCTCTGCAGGGCCTCGCTGTTTTCGACGGAGTCGGCAGCTTCTCACAGCTGGTTATCACCGGCAAGTAGACAAACTACCTTCTTCGGACAGGTTCCTGAAGCTGCCGCAGAAAGCGGTTCCTGTTCCCTCGAAGCCAAACCTTTGCCCGCAAAGGCATTTCACGCCGTTCCTTTGGTTCCTCGAGCACGAAGCGGGCGGCGGGGCCGGGCCGGGCCCCTCGGGCCTGAGCCTCCCTCGCGGCCCCTCCCGAGGCCCGCGGGGTCGCCCGGCAACGCGGCGGGCGCGGCGGCACCGACCCGCGGCCATGGCCTCCAAGGTGAGCAAGAAGAAGGAGCTCTCCCGCCGCACCAGCACCTCCTCCAAAACGTGAGAGCCCCGGGAGAGAGGGAGGGTGGGCGCGGGAGGATGGCAGCCCCCACGCCGGCCGGCCCGACAAGGGCGGCTCGCCTGGAGACGCCGCCGCGCCCGGCCTGGGCTACTGCGGCCGCCTCCGGGGCCGGCTGGGAACTTGCCCCGAGGCTTCCCTGCCTCGGCCCGGGCGGCCGCCGAGGGCGGCGGGCACCTGTGCGAGGCGGCCCTGTCGCCGTGGCACCGACCGGACACGGGTGTGTGAGGGCAAACAACTTGTGCTAAGAAAGTTCACTCGCTCGTGTGGGTGCTTCGTTAAAAGCGGTTTCTGAAGCCGAGGTGGGGGTTGGCTGTTCTTGGGGTTTAGTTTGTTTGTTTGTTCAAACTGGAAGCCCAGCTCGCGTGGAAGTTGTCCTCCCTCCCTCCCTTGCTGAGGACCTTGTGGGGCTCTCCTGTCTATTTTCATCGGGTAGAGGAACCAAACTAGCTGCGGTTTTGGGGGCGAACTGATTAATAACTGTTACAGCACATCAATTTCACTTACAGACGGGAAAGACAATTCCCAGTGTCTGGAAGGTTTGCTTTATGTTTTAAAGAATCTGAGGAATGCAAGTATGTTAAAAAAAAAGAATTCTTCGTATTAATTTCTTAAATATTTCTGTGTAAGTAGCATCTCGAGTTATTTTTAAATGACTTGCTATTTGCTGGGTGTTTAGTGTGAATTTTATATTTCTGTGTAAATGTCTATTTCTTCCTGAAAAGACAAATAAATTGAGAACAGTGACATCCACTGTCATTGTTTTGACTTGTGAGTCCTGTTTCTATGGTGTTAGCAGCTTTCTCATCCTGATGTAAGCCTGAATGCATGGCGCTGTCAGGATTTAAATGAAAAAGATATCTCTTGTATGTGCTTATGGCCTCTGCTCCTTTTTTTTCTGCTATAAATGAAGGTTTAAGTTGTATCACTTATTTCTCTCCTGAAATCAATCTCAAATACCCCTTTGTGCTTATTTCATAGCTAGTTACACAGCCTTTACTACACGGTTGTTTCTTATTTCATATTTTCATGTTTCTATTTTATATTTCACACCTTGATTCCCATTTTGCTAACTTCTCTGTTGTAGCCTGCCAGTATCTAGCTCCTTCTCCCCACTACACCCTTTGCTTCGTAACTCTGTTGTTGTTGTTGTTTTGGCCCCAGCCATGCTGTCCTTCATATTTATTGCTTCAAGCAGTTTATCAGTTTTTTTTCTGATGATATCAGAAAGCTATCAGGGAGATTTTTGGTTTTTAGCTGTTGGAGAAAAAAAAGGAAAGTTATTTTACATAAGGTGGAGTAGCTTGAAGATATCCTAGTGGTGGCACAGTGATTTTGTTTCTTCTGTAGTCTAGTAATATGTTACAGTAACTTAATTGCAATGCAGAGCCGTAACAATAACAATATAGAAATAGTTTGTTTCATTTTTTCATAAAGCCTATAACTTTTGTTTTAGCTGTAACATTTCTTTTGGATTTATCCTGTGTTAAACTATTGTGATGCAGAGGGCTCCTGTTGTAAACATTTATTGGTCATTCTGAAGTTTTACTAAGGCCTTTTGGATGAATGGATGAAAAAATGTAGATTTAGGTCAATGCATGTCTTTCCAAGCTCAGCAAATGACCTGATAAGCCTTGACTAAACTGTCAGGAAAGATTTTTCCTTTGACATTTGTTGAGCTGTAGAAATTAATTTAAATCAAGAAAGGCTATTGACAGTTGATTAAATTTTTGTATACATAACTTTTTGTCATGAAAAAAAAATACTGAAGAAGTAGACCCATTTTCTCATGAAGCTGTAGAGAATAGTGCTATAAAATAACTGAAAAATTTATTTCAGCCCTTGCTGTTTTCAGTCATATTGTTTTGCTCCATCAGTTTTAAGTGAGTTGATCAAATGTATTCTACTATAGAATTTAGTCTCAGTAAGATCTTCATCCTGCTGAAAACCCTCATGCATCTTAGTGCCCACTCCTCAAAAGTCTGTATGAAAACCTGATGTTTTACAACTCAGTGGAAATTGTTGGTAATTGGGAACTGAATATAGTGGGACTAAAATTTCCCCTTGGAAACACTTTTAACATCTTGAATAGCCTTTCTTCTCTCTAGCCCTTGTTTCCCAGGTGGATTGGAATTTATATGCCAAACTCAGTATCAGAAGATATTTATGCATTCTTAGTCCCTCTGAAAGGATTGAAGCATTGAAACGGTTCCTCCTTTTCTTTAGTTGTGCTGTATGCCAAAGGTCTCCAAACCTTTTTTTACTGCACAACCCAATTAGTCAAAAGTTTTTGAGTGCACCCTTCCTATATATGTGTGTTTATCCCTTTATCAGTTATATGCACACACTACTCAAGCTCTAATGTTTTTTTTCTTGTGTGCATTGCCTGCTTTGGAGACCACTGCTATAAACTACAGAATTTCTATGGGTGACAACAAGCAGCTAGGCAGTTCAAATTCTGATCTACAGCTAGTAACATTTATAGGGAGATTTTTCTTTGGATTAAGCTTATTGGTCAAAAGTTAGAGCCACATACTGTGGTGATTTATACAAAATGGAAGCTATATATAATTTTTCAATTTTCCACAATGTTTCCACTTCTTTCCTTTGTCATAGGATTTTGATGTCATAATGGTGGGAATGCAATTGATAGCAGACAGATGGATGTGTTATTTCTTTATTTGGAAATGGAAGGATGCTGTATAATGAGAAATATCTGTATTACAGTAAGGATCTAATACAGATGTAATCTCAGTCTACAAGAACAAGATACAAACATCATTCATTTCCTAGAAAGTACAGTTTTAGGCCCAAATTCAGAGAAGATTTTCTGATATTCTGTGTCATTGTCAAGAACAATCAGAAGAGTACTGAGCTGGATCTGCAGGATAAAATGCTCTGCTCAGGCATAAAATGAATAGTATTGATGCTCTTTATAATTGCTGTTTATAATTGTTGAGAAAAACTGCTGGACATGGTGATAAATAAACTGTACTGTGATTAATTCCTCATTTTATTTGGTAAATCCTGTGTTGAACAGGGTGCTCTATGTTTCCTTAGGTAATGATTTTCTCCTAATACTAGGCAAGTGTTGGTAATGATTATGAATGTTTTATCAAAGGCAATTTACCAAGCCTTTTTTTGAATGGGTTGTGGAAATTAGAACTAAATCTTATACACGCACAGTAAGATTGCAGCTGTGTTCATTGGAGATGTAATAATTACTTCTTAGAGATTTGGATTTCAATAAAGCTGATACTATCTCTCACAGTATCCTTCTGGACAAAATGTCTCACACACAGCTGGATAAACATATCATGGGTGGGTGAACAACTGGCTCATGGGTAGGGCATGAAGGGTGATAGTGAATGGGGTGACATCAGACTGGCCAGCTGTTACTAGTTGGGCTCCACAGGGCTCCATCACACTGGCCCTGTGCTCTTCATTGTCTTTATAAATGACTTGGACTCAGGACTGGAAGGGACACTAAGCAAGTTCAGAGATGATGTAAAATTGTGAGAAGCTGTTGACTCCCTAAAAGACAGAGAGACCCTGAAGAGAGACCTCAGTTTCTTCCCTCTCAAGAAATTAGAGAGATGGGCAATCACCAACCACATGTCTTAACAAAGACCCGTGCCAGATTCTGCACCAGGGATAGGGCAACTGGGGATATATGGACAGACTGGGGAAAGAGAGGCTGGAGAGCAACACCTCAGAAAGGGACCTGGGAGTCCTGGTCAACGGCAAGTTGAATATGAATACAACACTGTGGAGGGCCAGCTGTGAGGAAAAGCTGTATGAGGAGTGGCTGAGATCACTTGGTCTGTTCAGCGTGGAGGAGACTGAGAAGAAACATCATTGCAGTCTTCAGCTTCCTCTCAAGGGGAAGAGGAAGGGCAGGCACTGGTTTCCTGCCTGGTGACCCATGACAGGACCTGAGGTAATGGCATGAAGTTGTGTCAGGAGAGGTTTACACTGGATATCAGGAAAAGGTTCTTCACCAGAGAGTGTTTGGACACTGGAACAGGCTCCCCAGGGAAGTGGTCACAGTACCAAGCCTGAGAAGTTCAAGAAACATTTGGACATCATTCCTGGGCACATGGAGTGACTCTTGGTCCTGTGTCCTGTGCAGGGCCAGGAGCTGGACTTTGATGATCCTGGCAGAATCCAACTCAGAATATTCTCTGATTCTCTTTGATATCTGTGTTCATTCTGTTACCTAGCTTGTTCAGGATGTTCGAGACAGAGACAATTACTGTAAAAATTTTGTGTAAATCTATGAAAACCAAAATGATGCAGTTACGTTCCTGTATTTGAAAGCGAAATGGACATTTGCAGCCTGCATGAGAAAATGTTGCCTTGTAAGTTTAGTATTCTGTTGTAATTGCAGGATAGATTTTCTGTTTTATTTTAGAACAAAACTTGCAGTTGCAAGGACAAAAATGTTAAAAATACTTAGTCTTTTGACTAATACTGTCTTTTTGATAGTAAACATGACTTGTTTTTATATGTCTGTAATGATCAAAATACTAAATGGAAATATAAGTAATATAAAAAAGAAGACTAATTTTTCTTTAAACAATTTGTAAAAAAATCCTGAAAGCTGTCAGGATTAGCTTACCAAAAAGAACTAGTGTTGCAATTTCATTTGTTGTGGATAAAATTAGTGCAGAAATCCTCTGAGAGTAATGTGTACAAACATCTGTGCAATATACTTTGATCACCTTAAAATCACTTTTCTTAATTTCTAGTGAGATCAGGCTTCTTTTTTTTTTTTTCCCCCACAGGTGTTTAGAACAGTCAGGACAGTATATCTGCACTGTGGAAAATCAATCAGGATTATGGGTGGATATATTGCATTGTTGGAGTGGGACTTTAGAAGCATATGGAGAAGGCAGGAAAATTCCTCTGGACTTGCTAGCCAGACTTCCCTTGGGTCTCTGCAAGATACTCCACTGGGTCTCTCTTCATTATTGCTTTATAATTAGATAGCAATTCCCTCAGGAGCTAGGCAGCTGCTGGAGATGATGGGCTGAGGAGCTCAAAAGAAGTGCTGCCCTTATAGCTTTTCTTAATTGCACCATTAGAGGCTACTGAGAATCTGATCTTTTCCAGGTTTCAACAGCTATGGTGAATAGGAATTGATGTCTTTGGTGGCAGTGAAAGAGATTCTGCATAGTAAGAGCGGATAATGAATTAAAATGCTTTTAAATTAATTTGATGAAGCTCTATGCCATCAAGCCCAATCTTCTGAATTAAACTTAAGCCATCAGCATCTATCTTAATTAGGGCTTGGGCTATTAGGGACAAAAGTGAAGAGTTAGTGGTTGGTGCCAAGAGACACAGTGATTTAGGAGTAATTGTGGCACGTCACCAATGTATATAGGGGGAAGTCAGAGCAGTGCTGAAGTTCTTTTTAAAGAGTTCAGTAACTAATATTTGCTGCTGATGTATCCGTAAGGACCAGAAGAGACAGACTGAAACCTGCAGTGGCTGGAAGAAATTATTTTTTAGCTGTGTGCCTGGTTGATTGCAGCAAGTAGCAGGTTGCTGCACTGATGCCTAGGATTACCTAATGTTTGTTATCAAGATTAAAGGATGGGACAATAAGAGCAAAAAAAAACCCAGTGAATTAAAATTGAGAGGCATTGCTAGTTCATTCTTCAGTTCCCGAATACCTAGGATAAGGTTTCAGCCATGGCTTGTGATTGAGGTTTTATCCATTGCCAGAATGTGTTCTTTAGGTTTGGTAGTTCAGAGAATATAGACTGACCAGATTAATTCTTTTATGGTTTGGGTTTGTTAGGTAGGCTGAAGGTTGAGAATGGTAAGAACTAATGACTCACGGATAAGAGCATGGTAATTGAACTTGAAGTTTTTAGTGTTGTGCTGGACCTCTCATGTTGATTAATATGTTTTAATGGACACTAAATACTTGTGTGGAATCAGTGAAGAAGCCCGCAGAAAGGGAACCCACTGAAGATTATATAAATGTATAGCAACTACACAAGCTTGGAAAGTGCTTGAGCTCTATTCTTAAAAATACTTAGAGACTGTGAAAGTATTTGAAAAATACTATATGCCTTCATGGTCTATGCAGGTTTTCAGTTGCAGTATTGTTTGAGACAAGGTATTGGGCTACAGTTCACCCATTCTCTCATTCAATACTCCTGTCCTCTTGTTTGTGGTCCAAGGGGGTAGCCCAGTGGTATATCTTTGACTTGCAGCATGTGTTACAACGTGTTTTATTTGAGAGAAGAGGTTCTGTATTATCAAAAAGCTGATTATATTTATATGTAGGTGCTTTTGCTTATTTTTGACTGTGCATGAGCTACAGTTGGAATTGAGTGTGATTTCTGCTAGAGACTTGAAACAGAATGAACGTTTTGGACAAAAGACATTGAGGATACTAGCCCTGATTTTGCATTTTTTTAATATGTGTACCCATTTTATGGTTAATTCTGCCCAATTTATTGGAAACTGGGCTGTCATTAAAAATCTAATTAGTTTCAAGTGTTGGTTTAACCCCATCTGGCAGTTCTGACCCACGCAGCTTGCTAGCTCCTCTCTAACAGGATGAGGGCAGGAATCTGGGTAAAAATACAAAAACTTTAAGGTTGAGATGAGGACAGCTTAATAGGTAAACAGCAAAGCAAGAAAAGGAATTTATTCACTGCTTCCCATGGACAGGCAGGTGTGCCACCATCCCCACGAAAGCAGGGCTTTGTCATGTGTAATGGTGACTTGGGAAGACAAATGTCATCACTCCAAACATCTTTCACTTCCTTCTTCTTCCCCCAGCTTTTAGTGCTCAGCATGACAATGGTAAGGAAGGTCTCTTTGGTCAGTTGGGGTCAGGTGTCTGGGCTGAGTCCCTTCTGGTCCCTTCTTGTGTACCCCCAGCCTACGTGCTGGCAGAGCCGTGTGAGAAGCAGAAAAGACCTTGACTCTGTGTAGTCACTGCTCAGCAATAACTGAAATGTCGCTGTGTTATCGACACTGTTTCAGTCACAAAACTAAAACATAGCCCCCCTACAGGCTGCTCTGAAGAAATTGACTTCAATCCTAGCCAAACCCCATACAGCTACTCACTGGACTTTGCAAGGAAAAGATTTATATGAAAAATGTTAAAGTTTCACTGCATTCCTAAGCTGCTTTACAGTTGTAACTGGTAACATATTACAAGATTTCATACTCTTATTACAAAGCTGATTTTTGATAACTCAGGAGTCTCTTCTGCCTTAAACAGCTTGGTCCAGATTCTTTCTAACCAAAGCTAGTTAAGGCTTCACAAGACTGTGATGGTATTCTCTTGAGCTACAGCTGTTATTAATCCCCTGTTTGCAGCTACTGTCCTGACAAAACTGATGATGTTTTGAGATCATGGTCTCCTTTAGCATGCTGTTGATTGCAATCCAAAGATAAACAATTGTTTTAGTTTGAATGGCTGTCTGCATCCTTTTGGAAGGCATTTCCTGATCTGTCAAATAATTTAGGCACAACATAAATCTGTAATGGCCCAGGATTCCAGGACATCCAGCTTCATAACTGAAGGGAGAAGTATCTATGTACCTTAAAATTTAACCATCTGAAACACTGAGCAAGTACTACCATCCTGCACATATGTACTTTCCCCAGACACAGCAGTGTTAGTGAATAAATGTTTTGTGATCTTAGGTTCATGATTGTTCTTCAGAAGTTATTTATTGCATCATTGACCATCTGCAAGCTCTACTACTACACTATTGAATTAATGCCTAAATATTAACCTGACTAAAGCTAGAGATGATCCTGACTTTGATCCTTTGTATTGACTTTTTTAAGCATGAAAGAACCACTTTTCATTAATTGGTTTTTATTGTCTATTTATTTTGTAAGTAACTCGTATTTCTGAGCAGAGTAATTTTTTTCATCTCAGAAAAGAAATTTCTAAATTGCACCGAGAATTTCTGACCAGAAAAATGAAACACCTGTGCTTCATTAACTGAAATTTTTCAGTGTGTAAATGCAGTACAATTTTACATAATCAATTTGTTGGTACTTTTTATTCCCTTCTACTTTTAACTTTCTTTTTAGTTTCCTGCTTTGTGGTGAGATAATGTTTTTTTTTTCCCCCAGGTAAATATGATAAGTGTACTAGAATAACAAGCTGACCAATAGTTTTAATTTTTTGTTAACAGATTACATGTTAATTAGAAAATTATGTATTCAAATTAATTTTCCTAGTTAATTCTAATTAAAGCAAAGAACCCCTGAGAGCTCAGCCTATTTGATCTGTAGATTTCAAATTTCATGGACTCATGGGCATGAAAATATTAAGTAATTTACTAGTGGCGGTATCACACTAAATACTGTATTCCCTACTGATCTTAGTTTTAGGGTTTTCTTTCCATGAAACTCCAAGCATTGTCAGAGAATCGTACAGGCAAACACTGCATGAGCCCCTGTTTGGAGACTACAATCAGACTGTGCAAGAGGAGCTTTGACATTGTGATGAACAGTGTGATGGAGAAGCTTTCAGCAGAACTGCATAGCAGAAAATGTACTGTCAAAAGAAAAATACTGATAATTGTGCTTTGAAGCTGGAAAATATTCTTGAAGTATCATGGTAGAGACTCTGTTTGCCAGGGATTATTCATCTACTTAAGCAGAATGGTCTTTATCTTCTGTGAACTCCCTGGAACCACCATGGAAGAGAAGGGATTTCCTGGTTTTCTTAACAATGCGTGCAAAGTGCTTTTTAAACAAGTTGGCCTAAATCCACAGAAGTGCTGCATGCTCTGCCATGCAGAGACTTTCAGCTCTTGGTTAATTGTTCAGGTGCCATATAGAAAGCACGAAAGGTTTTTACAGAAGCCAAAAAAGAAGCGGTGCCATGCAGTTCAAATTCTTCTACTTGATACTTGAGTATCAAACTTTAGTGTCAAAATCAACCTTCTTAGGATTCTTACAGCTGGAACTGAGGTCAGCTTATAGCCTTATAACGCCTATTCATTTGCTGCTAGTCAGTAGAAGACAATCACAGACACACTGACTGGACAGAAATTTGATCTGTAGATTGGATGTAGATACTACTTGCTTTCAAATCTCTGACTTGTTGGAAAACTGCAAGATGCAGTTTTCAAACCCCTTGTTGTCCTGTGGCAGTCTGTTCACTTGGCCTGTCACCACCATCTTTTGAAACCAGTTAACCTCAAAGGATTTGGACCAGCTCACAATCCCACCTGGAGCTGGGATTGACTCTGACCTACAAGTCAGAGTCAATCATAACCATCTTGGAAGAATCAGTCAGAGATCACTTGTTTTGGCTGAGATTGGCACCTGAGAATGGCCAGAAAAGACATTTATTTTTCCAGGCTCTTGCTATGAAATTATCTAGGTATTGATATATTTTCACCTGGATAGAAAGCCCACCTCTGCAGACTGTTTTTATTTCTGTACGTTACAAGTGCTCATTTAAGAGCGAGATAAAATAGTGTTTCTGCCTTGGCAGGCATCTCTCGGAATTGATTTTCAATGTTTTACTCTTGGGAATGTAATTTAAAAAAAAAATAAATTTGAAGGATGCATTTTAAAGGTTTAAGTGACCTCCAGTGTTGTAGAACATGCAAGGCTGTCAAAAGAATGACCTCCAGGCAATCTGATACCTTCCATTGGTAAGAATGTTTTGCAAATAAGTAAAAGGTATTTTTTCTCCATTCTATATATTCAAAGCTTTTTATAGCAGATTTGGCTCCATAGAATCAGGAGCAGAGAATTTTCCCTACAACTGTCTCTCAGCACAGAAAATGGCAAGCTGAGTTTTCTGGCATTGCTCTCACAGGCTACAGAGTCTTGGGCTGTCATTTGAAAGCAGCAAGTATGTGATATTATTTCTCAAGTATATAATGTCACTTGATTTTACTTCTTTCTTTGAGCAGTTCATAAATGATAGTTTGTGCTATAGAAACTATTCGTCCTGGAATGCAAAAATTGAAGGATCAGGATCCAAAATTCTACCATTGTATATAAGCTTGTTATGAGCATGAAGGTTGAATATTTACAGGAATTCCTCAAAAAAGATAAAAAAAATATTTAAAAAAATTTGCTTTACATAGATTTTGTCACACAAGATAAAAAAAAATCTATTGTGAACTACATTAAGTATTCAGTTGCTTATCAGTCTATTTGTCACCAGTTTTTTTAAAGCATCTTCAGTTTTTTCCCCTAACACATGGCAAAAGTCAATTACTCAATTCTGTGTTTTATATTTAATTTCTAAAATCAAGGTTTTATATAGAAAAGAGGTTTAGTTGGGATAAATGGATCAAAACAGCAAAAGAAACTCAATTTTAGCTGGCATTCTAAAATTACAAGGATAAGAATTCAGACAATATTTATAGGGCAACAAATCAGGCTGAAAACAAGAACAAACAAAAATAAAAGTTTTAAAACCTACAATGCTTCTAAACCACTATTTTCTATTATTTTTTCTTTCAAGTAATATCCAAGGCACGCTACTGTGTGAAATTTGCACAAGGGATTTGGCATATAGGGTTTTTCTTCCCCCTGCTAGAATCTGGAAAGCAAACCAAGAAGGAATCTTGGTTTCCATTAATAAGAAGGCAAATAAAAATGCGAAAACATGTGGAGTTCTAGCTGACAAAGCTCAATCTGAGGCTAAGTAACCATCTCTCTTAGCAAATATGTGTTTGCCTTCAAAAGAGGCTCATTCTTGCAAGTTACTGAGGTCTATTAGTAGTTTGTCTGACACCTACAAGGACATCAGCTATGTTTAGAAATGAGAACATCACACTTGGAAGCGGTGATCTAAATTACAGACCCCTTTAAAAATGATATGTCTACAAAGAATAATCAGTCGGTGTTAATCTTTTCTTTCTATTATCACTCTAGTTTTCCCGTTTGAACTTGTTTCACACAGAAAACACTCTGCTTTTTGAGGAAGAAATCCTACCTCAGTACACAAAAAGTGATATGACAATAAAACTTCCTGTTATATGCTTTTGCAAGCAATGGTGATTGCAACATAGATGGTTTTTAATTATTTGTTCTGCCCATCATTCCTGTACTGCATCCATGGCTTGAATCTCTCCAAATGTGAGAGCTCTGAGCACGTAGGCTAGAGTACTTGCTTCTGCAGAGAATCCTATAAGTTTTGGCTCCAATATCCAAGGTAAGACTAATGACAAGGTATTGTAAACAACTCATTCATATTTTGGTTTTATTTTGTAATTTCTACTGACTATTCTAATAATAAGGAAAAAACTTTATTGCTTTTATTAGCTGCTTATGAAATCGTCTGATTGTGACTCATTCTGTTCGTTCCTCTTCTGAAGAATGGCGCTAGGTAAGAAGAAAAAGAGCAAATTATTTTGCCACAGAGTTGCTGATACTTGGCCAAACTTTCTTTTATCCTTTAGAGACTCTTATGAACTTTAGTTTTACCCTGGTTTCTTCTCTGGGTTTCCAAGATATTCAGATCCTACTTTTTAAAAATCATTTTAGTGATTATAGTTTAAAAGAACTTTCTGCTATAAGTAAGGTCTTCAAAGGAGCCTTTTGTCTTTGAAGTTTGAAGAGATTAGAGAAAAACTTAAGTAGCTTCCCTGCAGGGCAGATTTGGAGAAAAAGTTGAAGCATCTGTTTGTTCTTTGCCCTTCTTTTTCCTAATATAAAAGCTTTACTGAGGACAGAAGTTGTTTTTTTCTGACTGTTCAAACAATCCACAGATAGGGACACTTTTTTTTACTGTCTCTTGGTTTCTTACTAACTTCTAAAAAAACCTGCATGGTGTCATGAAATTATTGTTATCTGATGATCCAGAACATCCTGAGTATTGGGAGAGGAAGGCTGGAGTATCTGTGCTGTTCTGAAACTACCTACAAATACTTCTAGTATTTCTCAAATAATTCTTGAGAACTGCCATCAGTGTTGCTGGATTCCCCACGTAAGGAATGGTCATAGATAATTTACAAGCAGATTTATCTATTTTAGGAAGAAAACATTTGCTTCCTAGCTTCCTAGACTCCTTTAACCAAGCTGACAAGATCCTGCTTGCAGAATGTGGTAGTGTGTATGTCTACAGACAAATGACTGTATTACTTGAGAGCACATTTCCAGTGAGCTTGCTTCCTGTCTCTCTATGAAATCAGAAGTCTCTGAAAAACTTAGGTTGCAGTCTGTTTGCATTTTGCCTGTTGTGCTTGTCTTTCCTGCCACCGCCTTTTTCCTCTGTTGGCACTATATCAATTTTACCAGTATTCCTGGAGAAACTGCTTAAAGGGTCAGAGGTGAATTAGTGCCAACTTCATGATATTTCATTTGGCAATTTATTTTTCCTTTTTCTCCTTTTGGGTTTAGCACAGGATTAAAAGGAAGTCTGCCAGTAAATTGGTTTTTAAAATACTGTTGCACAATGAACCCATCCAGCCTGAGCATAAAATACCAGTAATTTGCATTGTCTTTATATCTTACAGTTAATTTCAAAAAATTCTCACATTAAATTACTCAATCTTGTAATAGAGGAACTTCTTAATAGCATTGCTGAAATGCAGTATCTTAATAAATTCAGCTGTCTTTTTAAATTTATTACTGTTTATTAATTATATTTTGAAACCAATTTAATTTCAGTTATTTGTGAATTTTCCAGGTCTTATTGAATTATCCTTTTTGAGATGCAGTAGCATTAGATTTCCACAACTTAGTTTAGGCATCTCAATCATAGATAGCTTTGTGTCCATATCTTCCACATTGTTAATGCTGAGAGTGTTCTGTCATGTCAAAGTGTGGTGGAAAGTAATTTTGTGTCTTAGTGTGATAGTAAGCTAAGTAGGTCCTCCATATCTCATAGCTGCATTTTAAAATGATGGTTTTTTATTATTCCATTATTATCCCAAAGCACTCAGAAATCTTATAGCAACAAATGAGGAAAGGGTCTGAGTAACATGGTCTAGTGGAAGGTGTCCCTACTCATGGCAGGAGGGGAAGAACTAGAAGATGGCAGAACTCTCTGAGGTCCCTTCCAACCCAAACCATTCTATGGTTCTATGAATTATTGAAATTATCATTAATTTTATTTGTGAATGGTGTCAGAATACCTTTATTATTGTTATCAGTAAGTGAAATTTCCATGCTTCTATATAAATATGTAAAAGAGCAAGTGTATATTTAGAAGTAGATAAAAGATAAAAAAAAAATTGGTAGTCCTTACATATTTTAATTGCTATGTATGCCATTCATATTTCATCTGAAGTAAGAAAAAAGTACAAAAAATGAGAATTTTAACTTATATTTTTTTACTATGTGCAAGAAACTGCCAGGAGTCATATTTAAATCAGTGTTAGAAGTGTTCAGGTTTCAAAATATCACAAATGTTGAATCTGTTGCTACAGCCAGCACTTATTTTTCATTGTTCTTCATGTATGTGGTTAGCACAGATGCAACAGATTCTTTGAAACAACGGGAAATGATACAGAGAAAATGATAAACACCTCAGGGTTTTTCAATTGCTTGTTAAATATTATTGAATACAGAATGAAGCATCATTTGAGTATTCAAGAAAACGCTGGAGAAAATATTATACCATTAATGTAAGATCAAACATAATAGAGTCAATTTACAGATGACTGATGTGACAAAGATGAAAAAACAAAGCTAAGCATCACTCTTCAGAATACATCTTCCCTCCACTTTGAGAACTAGAAGCTATGTTTGGATGGTTTTTACACAGCAGAAGGCACAGATGGTATTGAATTTTAACAGCTGTCTTCCATTAAGAGTTACTGGTAGTGTGGATGAATGGAGTTAATGTCTAGACAGGGAGAAATCTTTATTTTTACCCATGTCTTTGTCCTTACTATTGCTAACAACTAAAGTATTGTGGAATTATAGAAAAATATTGATTGAACAGTGCATCTGGGAGCCATTTAGTCAATCTTCTACTCAAGAAGGACCAGTTTACATCAGGTTGCTTAGATCCATGTCTATTTGATTTTTAAATGTCTCCAAGCGCTGTAGTTACCAGGACCCAAGTCAGACTCCAGTCAACTCCCTCAGTACCTTTGCTCACATTGCAGCTAGTCCCATGGAGCTGTGTGTGCCCAGTTGGTTTAAGTGCTGCCCATCTCCTTCCTCTGCTGTGGGTAATGCTTCACTCTCACAGACTCTGTAAATAAACTCTTGGACTGGGGAGAGCCAAATTTGCCGACAAAACCCAAGGCACAAAATGACATTGAGTATCTTGGCCTTTCCCATGTCCTTTGTCACTAAGCTGTTCTCCACCCCACTGAGCAGCAGACATGTGCTTCCTTGTTTGTCCTTTGCTGCCAATGTACTTATGGGAGCTGTTTCCCTTGTACCTAACCTTAATAATCCTTTGATTATTTCTACTCCAGCTGAGCTTCTGCTTTTGTAGTTTCACCACTCTGCACTTGAGCAATGCTTCTGTTCCCTCAAGTGACTTGTCCCTGCTTCCACCATCTGGGTGATGCAGCTTCATAGTATTTTCAGGTGTCATTTGCTACACAAATTTTTTCCTTAGTCAGACTACTCATTTAAGTAGTCTGTGTTTGACTTTAGAATGTAGTTACACATTTTGTTGCACTTATATAGGAAAAATGCATGAATATTGTAGCTAATACAGTTTTTCAGCCCTTTGTACATACTGGAAAGATGAAGGTGTACTAGTGCTACTTCATGGCAATGAACACATTGTATATTAGTCTTGTGAAAATCCTTTCAGCCTCAGCAAAATTATTGCCAGGATTGTGAAACCCAAGAAGAAAGTAGTGAGAGTGCTGGTAGCACAAGAGACCCTGAGAGTGAAACTACCTGAAGACAGCACTGGCTGATCTAACAGCTCACAGATGCCCGCAAGTGGGAGTCCTTTTCCCCAGGACAACTTTTATCCATGGCAAGCTCCTTCGAGCTTTCTAAAGAAAATAAGTCAGAAAAGACCAAAGCCTTCAGATGGATGAGTGAGTTGAGCTGAGTGATGAATGCTAGGACTGGCACAGGAGAGAAAGGAGAGCCATGTGCCTTGAAGCAGGGGAAAAGAAGAGGGAAGAAGCTGTTCTCAAATTGTGTTTTTGTGCTTCAGCAACCCAATTTAATTCAGTAGAATTCCTTGTATAAATGCATTTAAATATTTTGTTGGCTTATATCTAATAACAACATCAAGCCCTTCTATAGGTTTCCTTATCTTAGTGACAAAAAAGTTAACATAGTTTAAAATACTAAAATTTCTATTACAGTAAAAAAGAAGAATATAAGATAAAAGTCATCTTACTACTCTTGTCTAATAACAATGTTCATTTTTATTTATGCTACTGTGTGTTTCCTAGGTCACCTATGCTTTCCAAGATATCTGCTTCCAATGAGAAGTGGAGATTTCCTATTTGGCCAGAATGGAATGATGCAGATATCAATGCAGAAAAATGGGATGCTGGAAAAGCTGGAAAAGAAAAACCTGGAAAAGGTCAAATTTCAGTAAGTTGTGTGACACATATTACTTCCACTTAAATTTTTGTATGTGTATTTAATAGAGTATTTGTCACAGCTTCAAAATAAAATGTTACTGCTAAATATATTAATTTTCAATCATATATTTTCAATATGTTGAAGTGGTTCCCTACTAAACTACAGTAATAAACCAGAAATATTGTACATTGTTTAATTGCTGCCTTTCAAATGAACTGTTAACATACCTGTGTGCATTAATGTGTGTACATTAATGGTTTTAAAAAGATACAACCCCCAAATCTATTTCATAGCACAACTAAAACTGGGGATGTGGGAACAGCTGAACTCTTGTAGTATGTCAGGGCACTGCAGTTTCTCTGGGCTCAAAATGTTTGATGCGTTCATCTTCGTTATGGCAAAAAAGGATGTTGAAACAGTCTTTTGTACTGCACTGCACTTTCTGGACATGTGAAACACTGTCTGCAGTTCTAGAATGTAGAGAATGATTTGAGGGAGTATTGTCATTTTGCAGAAAGTAAGCACCTGCCAGATGCAGAAAAATTCCAGTTTTCCAACTTTAAAATTAACTAAGTCTCATGGATTTTTACTCCTTCGAACTGGTTATCATTGCAGAATGTATGGATCTTTTATAGAGAGTAGTAGTAAACGTATTTCTTAAAGAATTTCTTAAACTCAGCATTTTAAATTGAAATTTAAAATGCATTACATACCACACATTTTAAATTGAAATTTAAAATGCATTACATACCATGCTTTATAATATATCTTATATGCAAATTCTGCATTTTTCACGTGTTTCTTCTGAATATGTCCTTGTGTGCTATGTTTATGTTTCCATATATAGTTCTAGATTATTTTTTTCTTATCCCAAGGTTGACTATATTATACTCCTATGGGGCCAAAGTATTATTTTGAGAGAAGGTATACATTCTGTACCAAATACTACCATTAACTTGTCAAATAAATAATTTTCCTTCTCCTTTTCCATTACCACATTTGGTGTCTTTGGGCTGTACTCAGCATTTATCTCGCGCTAATTTGTTAATTCTACCAGACATTATTATCATATATAAACTTCAAAATAACTATATCTGAAAACCTTTCTTCTATTTTAGCACAAGAGGTGTTCTGAGTTGTTTACTGGACTCTTCTGTTCTTCAGCTACAAGCTGTATGAAACATTGCTGCTTTTACTGTTTAAAGGAATTATATGTCAGTCACAGCAGATGAATTTACAGAACTAAAGAATTTTGTGATGTGACCTCTTTTGATCCAAGCAGAATTCAACACTGAATAGGTTATTTCAGCTGGAAACAAAATCAGTAATGTCATCCAGGACCTTTGAGTACACTTGGAAAACAAATATAAACAGTCCTTTTTTCCTATGTGGGTAAAGAAATCAATCTGAAGCGGTCTCTTTCCTTGTAACACTGAAGGTCTGTTACCAAGCATCCGTACACAATGCCCTCTCTTAGAGAACTGTGTTGTTGAGACTGGACATTTGGCCTTGTCTTTGTCTCTTGTGCCTATTTCTTTCATGTCCTTCCTGTAGTGGTTGAGACTCCTGTCCTTAGAGCTTGAACCCCAAGACTTAGCACTTGCCATCTTATAGCCACCTTAGATAAAAGATAAGTTAAAACTTGATTTTTTTTCAGACAAGTTTAGCTAGACCTACAATATTCTAAAAACGTTCTTCTTCAAAATGTTTTTTGCACTAGCACTCTAAAGAAACGTTGTATCTTTCTAGGTGTGGTTTGTTGGGGTTTTTTTAACCTTTTCATAGTGTCCTGTCATTCCCATTTACCTTCCTTTCTATGGTTTATCAAAAAGTTATCTAAACTTTTAGATATTAGACTTCTTAAACTTATTTAAAGTTTAAGAGCAAAACTTTCCTGTTATGCCATGAAGTCAGGGTTGGATGTGTCTGAACGCAGAATATAAACTCTATTCATACAGTTTAATATGGTGCAGGCTCCAAGGCACTCTTTAAGCTTTCAGGAAAAAAAAAAAAAAAGTATTCCTAAAACATTCCTTCCCTCCCCTCCCCCCCAGTTTATCTTTTTTTTCCTTCAGGTACTGAAATAGCTTGCTACAGATTTTTATGTTGAAGGAATTTACACAATGAAACAATTAAAAAATATGGGGAAAAGATTATTTGGGAGTCTTTGGTTTGTGCTTGGTTTTTATGCTTTTGTGATGTACTTTGTTTTGCCTTGCTTTAACCATTAAGGACTCAAAGTATCATAGATTTTTGTTCTTGGCAACTCTTTCTCTGGTCTGTAGAAGATAGAGTGCATTGTAGAATTATACAAATGTATAATATGACTAAAAGCTGTTTAAAATCCAGGCAAAAATAAAAGGCATTAACCATGTAACTGATTAGCTTCTCAGTCACCACACCCTCTATCAGAGGCATGTCCTCATCCTACACTGTGCCAGTAAGTAAACAGATATCATATATCCTGACACCTTCTGTGCACATGTAGGATAAGCACCACCTCAAAAATCCAAGTTTGAAAACTCTATGAGCCTCTATTTTTAGTGGGCTAATTCATGCTGTATAATTATAGTTCTCTTTAGTTTATACAGCAGTGCTAAATGCATGGAACATGCTTTGTTTGTGTCTTAAAAATTGCTTCAGATATTTCAGTCTTCAACTTAAAAAGCTGTAGAAATAAGTGAGTTAGAAAAAGTAATTAGGAATAACTTTGTAGAAGAGTAACTGACGTAAAAATTTAAGCTTTTTTTTGAGACTTTTCTGAAAGGGGAAAAGAAAGAGATTCATTTCATACAGACCTCTTAGAAAGTGCAGACCACATAAACTTCACACTGTAGATGGCTTTTGTTCTGCATCTTCATATTGGGCTTTGGGCTCTTTTTGTTCAGTTGTAGATACTAATAGTTCTTTTTTTATGCTATTTTGCTCCTTAAGTGAATTATCCTCTGAACAATTTATTGTTTTAAATCTCACAGAAGATACAATACTGTAATTATTAAAAGTGGTACATTTTTGTTCATGCATATTTTATGTAGCCTGGATTTGATGACCCTGAAGGGAAAATAAGGTTGCCAGCATCTTTAAAAGTGCATTCATGGAAACGTCCACAAGAGTTTTTAACAAAAGAGGTAAGAAACAAGAAAGGTCCTGATGAAAAAAATGCTAATTATCTAACTTGTGAAAAGTAGAGTGAAATTAGCAGATATCAACAGGTAAAAGCTACTTGACCACACAGTCAGTCTTTTCCTGGAGACTGGTGTAGATGAGGTGTGTGCTCACACACGGCTGGCTGGGCTAGAATCCCTGGGCACAGGATGAGCTCACACAGCCGACGCTAATGGCAGAGCCTGCAGGCAGCTCCTGATCCCTACTGGCAATTACATCACCTCCATCTCCTTGGCTTTATGTAACCACAGCAGCAAGTTCCTCAATATCCTTTCATTTTACAGCAGAAATTGTGAGCAGAGTTGTTTTCTTGTAAGAATATCCTTTCATAGCTCAAATTGTGTCATAGGTCAGTAAAACCAAAATGGACGGAAACTGCAGAGAATGCTGCATAAATGAATCAGAGGCCTGCTTGATGGCACACAGCATGGGTTTCCCAGCGTCTGAAAGGACATAAGATTACCTATACTAACTCCATTCCTCACAGTTAGCTGTAATAACAGCATTCTCAATGATACTATACAGAATCTGAGAGCCATTATTAATGGGATAAGACCACCATTGACCAGCACTTCCTGGTGCAAAACATCATGGTAGTGTCATCCTCCCACATCTACTTCATCTCTTGACTCCCGTGTTCATCTGGAAGACAACTGGATGGAGAGATGCCTTTTCATTTTAATTTGTATTCTTTCTTTCTGATTTAAGAATTACTGTCATGGCAGAAAAATTTCTGTATGTTCCAAATGAGGCTTCTCTCGATCAGGTGTCTGAAGTATTCATATTTGTCATGAAACCATGAACTAACTTTACCAGAACTAATGTACTTTTTTACACTTCAACTATCATACTTTTCTGGGCTGCACAGAGTACATGTCCATGTCTTTGACAGCACTTGTCTGCAAGGTGACCATAACATTTTAAAATTATGCATAGCAGTTATTCAGTTTAATTTTAAAATTTATTGCAGAGAAAATAAACAGCCTCCCATTTCAATGGTTAGTGTTCTCCAATACTGTTACTAATCTAAGAGTTTATGTGATTTACTTCAGATGAATTATTGAAGTTTTAAAACACTTGGACCACCCTTCCAACTTTTTCAGGCTTGTCAGATTTCCTTTTGTCAGCTTGTCAATTCCATTTTTTATTAACTAGACACTAAACAGATCTAAGTTTAATTTTTAATGGAGGAAGAAGGGCAGGTCAGAGGAGTAATAGACGAGACCAAAAGATTGGATAGGATATGCTGCCAAAATGCATAAACTGGGTGGAGGTATCTGAAATATGACAGCAAGAGAGCTGGCAGTCATGGAAAAATGTATCTGAATTAAAAATAGCTTTTAAAATCTATCTCCAGAGTACTATAAAGAAAATGTTTGTTTTCTTTAGGACCTGATTAAAACTTTGATGCTTCTTCTGGTCCAATATATTTTGAATCAACAAGCAATGATTACCAGAGATTTTATATTAAAAAAAATACAAATATCAAGTCATGAAAGGCTACTAATAATTAATTGTTACCTGATATATTTTAACTATAAAAGAAAGCATAAACATGCCTATTTAGTGTGGTAAGCAAAGAATCAAGAATGAACACCAATATGTGATGAGAGGCACAGATACATTTAGTTCAATAAACTGCAATCCCAGTCTGTTATTACTAAACTGCTTAAAAAAAGGAAATGGGCTGTACAAGAGGGAAATAGTCATGAACACTACGTAATGCAGCCAAAGGTTTGATAAAGTCACTGCTCAGACAATAGCACTGTCTAACTGAACCCTGTGAACCCTGGTGGGTGGCTAAGGGAATGTCAAAATATGAGACAGTGTTATGATCATGATTTAAATGCAGATCTGCTAACATCTTAAGAAATTAAGAGCATCTCAGTTTACTTATGTGATTATTAAATTTGATATTCTTTAAATCTTCTGGTAAAAATAATAATATTTTTTTAAGAATTCTGGACTTATATTTTAAGGAAGTTTCATTAATAAATACCAAAACATCTACATGATCACTTCTAGTTTTCAAATGTGTAATGAATGTTTGCCAGATGTCCAACATTTGCATGTTCACTGCAGTTAAATGCTAATGTTAATTTCATTTTTTCCAGATAATTTAGCTGTGGACCTAACTAATTTACTTTCTACTAGGTTCCTGTGGTAGTCCAAAATGAAACCTCATTTGACCTTGTTTCAGCAAATGAGCACATATTTTGTTGTGAGGTAGGTGGAAATAAATTAATGTCCCTTTAAAAAAAATATTTCCTTTTTCTTATATCTCTTTAACTTTTTGAATTTCACTCCAAATTCCTACAAAGAAGAAATTAATTGTGAGATATTTTTAAAGTACAAAAAGAATGTAGGGGATAAGGTGAGGAAATGACCTAGATTATTATAATTAGAATTCACCTTTTTTAGAATTTGAAAAATCAGTGATAGTAAGAGGTTTTCCAAACTTTTTTAAAAACGTACATATGCAGTCTATGAACTAGGGTAATTACTACTGGATAATATTGTCTAACAAAAAGAGTAAATAAAGGCTATGTTAGAAAGGATTCATATTTTTTATTCAAACTTTCTGGAAGTCCTAGTGGGTCTGCATGTGTGTGCAAATATCTGTGACCCAGACAGTCTTTTCCATCTCTCCAGAATTTATTGCTTTAAAATGAATGTTTACTGAATTTCTGCAGGTCTTGGAAAAATATAAACCAGGTGGAACCATGGCATCTGAGTGCCTTACTGAATATAATTACTTAGTAATTTCTATTTCATTCAGTATGTCAAAGCATATTCAAAATTCAGCACCAAAGATATAAGGGAGGAAACACCAGAAGACAGGCCATGTAAATTTTGAAGTCTACAAAACCACTAATTTATTTTAGGACAAGTTTCTTGGAGCATCCATAGAACTACTAATTAATTTTAGGGCAATTTCTTGTAGTAAAAGTTTTTTTTCATTCCAGTTTGTATAAATCATTGTAACAGTTCAGTAATACTTATGAAAATATGGCATGCATCAGAAATCTGCATGTTATAAAGCACATGTGTAAAGCATGATTAGTTAAAGCTGTTATTTTGAGTCTTAAAAATTACTAAGTACATTTAATAATTTATGATTTCTTTAACTGAGTACAAATAATGACTATTAAAGGCAAGATTAATTTTTAGCAGCTGGCTTTTAATAAGCAATTAAACAAGTGACAACTTGCAAGTTCTGTAACATAATTTATTTTAAGATCATATTTCTTCATTTGTCTTTGTTAAATGATGAATACCTTTATTAATACTGTGTCTTCACTTAGTTTCATGAAGTCTTGTGCTATTGTAGATAGGTATTGTAATGATTTTAGGGGAAGTTGTAACAGAAAAATTAATTTTTCCATTAAACCATAGCTATATTTTTATGTCACTTTTTTATTTACAACAGAATCTGTTTTATTCTTTGATCATTATAATATAACTTGACTTTTTTTCAAAAATATATTATTTGAAAAGAATTTTTTTTTTTATTTTTCTCTTGTTTTAGCTGATGAGATGGATTGTAAGTGAAATCTATGCTGTCTGGAGGATATATAATGAAAATTCCTTAAATAGGGAAACACTTGTTTGGAAACCTTGGGAACACATTTATGCCTTATGTAAAGCTACCAAGGAAAACATACCACTGTACAATAAATTTGGAAAATATGTATTGAAACTTTATTGGATGGTGAGTTGCTTCCTCCAACAATGTAAAATATGATGCAGCTAGCATAGCAAATTTTAATGGTTAGTGGACATATATTTTATTATTGAAAATACATAGATTTTTAGGAGTAGAAAAACTGAAAAATTGTTGATGCTTGTTAATTAAAATGCCTCTTACAGTTCATGTGATTTTTGTACAATTTGTGGCTTGATGAAAGTGTTATTACTTGAAAAGGCAATATTTCATTTTTGTAGTTTTGTAGGTTTGATGGAAATGCTTGGTAGAGTGAGACGTGTGACCCATACCTCTGGTGTACTAGGCTATAATTTTTTTTGGTTTTTTTATATTTGAGTAATTCAGTTGACTGACCTTACAGAGATACTTGTATCTAAGTGTATTTAAAGATGGATACTTCCAGTGTGAGAGCCATTTTCTGGTTAAACTAGAACATCCCAAGGACTTCTAAAGTTAACAGAGAATAACTTCTTAACAGATTTGCAATTGACAGGAAATACTTAATTGCATATGGAACCTCATTTTAATAAAGAAATAATGACATATAAAAGAACTGACATCTAAAAGTTATCTATGTTGTTGGAGTTATTTCAATTACATTTGTCTTTTGGAAACAGAAATATCACTGCATGCTAAGACCTATAACTACCCCTATTAAACTTGCAGTTTCAAAGTTGAAAATATTTTTGAGACTACCAGTTGAAACAACAACTTGAAAGTGACCTTCTCTGCAAGGGGAACACTTAACAGATTTACAAGTGTGTGCTTTCCTCATTCCTTACTGCTGCCTCTACATGTGGAATAACTTATATTCATATAGAAATGGGTTGCATGAGTTTGAGAAGGCATAAATTGTGTTGTCCAATTTCCTCAGCAGAGGACATTATTCTGTGTGTGAATTTAATGCTGCAGATATTATGTAGTCATGTGGTAAAAGACTACATTTTAAAGCATATCCAGGAGTCACCAGTGTGCTTCATTTTCTTTGTCACTTTTGTCACTTTTTGTCAAGTTTCTCTTTTTTTTTTTTTTTTTTTTTTTTTTGTTTGGGCCTGAATACAAAGAATTGTATTCAGTTTTTTTTCCCTCTGGGTATACAGCTGTATTTTACAAAAGAGAAAGGAGAAAGTAGAAAAGTAAATGAAAAACAGAGAAAAAAGTGGAGGAATAATGAACTGATATCACTAATATTCTGCATTGAGTCCTGAAGGTATTGTTGTGTATGACATCAAACCTGTGGATAATATTTTTTTCACATAATTGGCACAATATATAAATTATACCCCACATTCTACTTTCACTTTGCATTCCTGAGGCTTATTGAATTGTGAATTTTTTTCTCACTTTTTTCCATCTGTAGACCTGTCCCACTTTTTTTATTAAATTTCTTTACTCTCTTTTCCTTTACTTATTAACTTGTACTGTTCTCCCCACGTAGTAAGCTTCAGCAATTATTAGAAGAGGAGGTATGTGATCATATCACTGACTAGGTCCTTTTCAAACTAGGGAAATTTAAATATTTTGTTTTGGTTGCCACAAAATTGTTCTTATCACAAATAGCTTATTTTATGCTTTTTTAATTTCTTTGCCCTCTGGCCTAAATTTGTTTTCTCCTTAGGCCTATAGAATTCATAGCAGTAATCAGCTGTCATTTCAGCTTGAATCCATAGTTTCAAGCAAGAAGACAACAGTAATTTTGCACTCTCCAGTAGCACATGGGGGACACTTCAGTGTTTTGGTCATTCTTCATCATTTTGTGGGTGAATTAACAGAAGTACTTGCTATTGGCCCACCTATTTTCTATTATATCTTCATCACTAGGACAGACTTTTATTTTGAGTACTGTTGACAAGATTATTTTGTGGAATACTAGCTCAATTTACTAATGAAGTATCTGGTATTGGAGATATCTGTACTTCATCTTACCTGTTTGTTTCTTATCCGGGAAATAGAGGTATTTTTTTTTATTGTAGTGCTTAACAGGAGACTAACTGCAGTCAACATCCCCAGGTAGTTTTTAGGAAAGAAAAAGGACTGCTTGTATCACTAGTATTTTCCAGACTGAGACCTAAAGAGGCACTTAAAAAGCTGCTATCTTGGTTAAGCGTTTTTTTAATCATCAATGTTTCTCAGACATCTGTCATGGCAGCTGAAGAAACAACAATGAATGCATGCACATGCTGTATGTACTACATATATGAGATGAAATACATTTGGAAATAGCAGCAATTAGATTAATCTCTGAAACAAATAACTCAGATCAGTAATAAGGTGCTATGAATGCTGTTTCCATACTTCTCATTTATTATGTAAGAACTTCCTTTAAAGCCATCTGTGATATAAAGCAAGTACAGTAGAATTGGGTTCTTGGAAATGCATTAAAAGTTCTCTTACATACTCTTCACTTGTCAGCTCACAAACTAATTTTTTTCCTTCTGCTTTTTTCCCCTTTCCCTGTCACAGGGTTGTTGGAGGAAGATCACTGTGGACGACACTATGCCTTTCGATGAAGAGGAGAATTTGTTATTACCAGCTACAACCTGCCAAAATGAACTTTGGCCAATGTTGCTGTCCAAAGGTATAATTAAGTTAGCAAATACGAGGTATGTTTTGTCATCTCACTTTTGGTTAGTATTGTGAAGTCACATGGTAATAGCAAAAGGTTGATTTAGTATACATAGGAAATATTTTATAATGACAATTATATACTTCCAAAAGCTGGCACTGTAAATCACTAAAACAAAATCCTCTATAGCTACAGATTGTGCAGGGTTTCCTTTCTAGATGTGTTTGTAAATTTATTCACAGAAAACTTACAAAGAATCTAGAGTACTCTCATGATTTTCTTCATTTGTTTGACATTATTCCTGAAAACTTCACATATGACTTCTACCAAACAGAAGTACCTGTGAAATTGTCAGCCTTGACTAGTATTGACTCCGCCAATACTGAAAGTAGAGTTTTGTGAGCTGCTTTTGATAACTTTGCTACAGTTGTTCTATTGTGTACAATAATCACTTCCCTAGAACTGACCCGAAAAGTAGAAGGTAGCCTATAATGCAGTGATTGAAAGTTATGGCTACAGGCTCCTATGAAATGAGCAATAAACACCAAGAGTTTAAATGAATAAACTTGAGAAAATAATTCAAAACACTCATCTGGGTAGTGAAGCTTCCCTGTTCTCTTCATGCCAAGTTACGTTTGTTGGAAGAGTCATCTAAAGTATGCTTACTCAGGCGAAGGAGTTGCCTAGAGCTGCCTGTTAAGAAACTTGTTTGCAGAAATGTGATTAAAATACTGTATTTCTCCGGAGCACAAGGGTTAACCATGCAAATGCTGGCATCTCTGGCCTTGGTCCTCTCATGAAATCTCTTCAGAGAGTAGCCGAGTGTCAGTTTGAAAGAGTGAACTTTGCTAGAGTGGAAGTAGAACCAGCTTATTTACAATAATCTGGGGGTGAGAGAAGCTGCTTAGGAAATGCAAGCTGTAGAATCATATCCCTGTTTCAGTGCAAGGGATTTCAAACCCACATCTCCAGCCCTGCAGCTGTGTGCAAGTCTACATAGTATGCTTGCTAACAAAGTTGAAAAAAATGCCATTGTACCAGAGGGAAAATGAATACTGAAATAATGGACCTGATGCAAAGGCATTGACTTTGTAGGGGAGTAGTCAGCAGTGATTTGGAAAATTCCTAAAATTGTATGTAATGACTTGTTTTTCATCAAACTATTCTGTGTATGGTCTTAATCCTACAGAAAGCAATGTAGACTACAGGGTTTAATGTAATTGGTTACATTATAATTGTAAAATGTCTGCTTTTGTCTTATAGTATACATGAAAATGGAAAAAGAGAGATGGAGGAATTTACAGTTATACAAACACTGACTGGATGGATACCGGAAGTTATTCCTCTCCAGTAAGTTATTTTATTAAGCAATTTATGTGTTAGTTGTTTAATATTTAATTCTATAAGGCATTATGAAAATAAAGCTGAGCCCTGAAAGTCCTTCACCATCAGTTTTGGAAAGTGAATGGTTTATAATTCAGGCACTTGAGAAATGTACCTTTGAGAAATGCAATTTTATTGTGTTTTTCTTTGTAAGTCATACAGTTTCTTGTAAAGCTATTTATCATGCTGATGCCTAATCTTCATAGAATTAATTTAACTAATATTAAACAGTGTGATGATAAAAAGGTTAGAGAAACCTATGTTTAATTTAGTATGCAGTTGCAAAATGTCTGCTGATAATAATAATTTTATATCTGTATATACCATAGAAAATGTATGTCATGAATTTGGAAGTAATCAATGTTAGCTAGTATGGTTTCTGTGTCACACTATATTAGAAACAATGAGAAGACTCTCTTGTGGGTTGTACAAGACAGCAAAGTTTATTATCTCTGATCTTCATTTATAGACAGGTCCAAGAAGGTCTGAGAGATAAAACACATTGGTCATTAAACCAACACATCACTATCATTGGTCAAGTGGAACACCACTCCTTGACTGTTTCTTGCAAGTAAACAACAAGGATCTAAACAACACCTGCAAAAGGGTGTTGTCCTTCTTCAAGGACTGTTTAGATTCCTCCTTATGCTTTCTCAGGCCAGAGTGAGAACCTTGTGTGACAGTTCCACACAGACACTGCGTTCCCTGCCTGCTTTTTGCATTTAGCATCCACATTCCCGCCCTTTAAATTGTAACAGTTGGCAGACTTTTAGTTTTGAAAAATAGTGTTTCCTTCCTATAATAACATTTTTCTTGTTTCCTGTGTGTTTTATGTTCATTTTGTATTTTTAAAGAAAAACATTCTGACTTTTCAGCTTGGCATTCTTTTTACTAAATGAATCACCCCAATACCAACACTAAATATTTAGACATTTTCCTTTGAGTTATACCTTTTTGCCTTTTGATATCTACATTCGAATGAATATATAGATAACAAATACTTATGGTTTATATACAATTTATTTAGATATAATTGTTTATTTATAACCATATTGCACTATTAAATAATTTAAGTCAAAGAATATTTTATTCTATTTTTCAGTAATTTTTATGTTTTAAGCTATACTTGCAGTTTGGGTCTTTGATATATTTGTGTTCTACAGTATTAGTTCATAAACTTAAAAATCTAAGTAGCCTAAATTGTATTTCTTTCTGTAGTTAATTTTACAACTTCAACAAAACTAGTATTCACTTACTACAAAGATATTATATCATGGAATATGAAAAAGTGGATATTACAGAGTCTTCGGGATAGATAGTATAAGATGACTTTAGCTGATTTTACAATCACTTATTTTATCTAAAAACAAGTTGAATGCATTTAGCTTGCATGAAACTCATTCATGACCCTGTTTGAGATTATTTCTGGAATCGCTGAGTTTCTGTGGAAAAAAACCATGACTACAACTGTTATGTCATGTCAAAAACTTTCCAGTTTAGAAGTACCTTTGAGAAGCTTTTTAATATACAGAGCTAGAATCACAGTACTATACGGTGTAGTTGTAAAGGGGTCTGCAAGTTCCTCTGCCACAACTTGTATCTGCTAAAAATCTTGAGAAAGGATGCTTGATTTGCATGCATCTCTAATCACCATCTCATTTTTTTATGGGTCTTTCCATAAGCTGTCTCAAGAAATATTTCTGATACAGAGTGTGTTTTATCTACTAAAATAACCCAGTAGCATTTTTTGGAGTTGGACTGTCAGTTGTGGTATAGTGCTGTCTAAATGAAAATCACACTTTCTTCTCTTATTGGAAATGTCCCTACCATTGACATTTACATTTGTATTTTCTCTTAAAGGCCTGAATACTTGGACAAAGTTTGGGACTTTTTGAAAGAGATTGTGCCAGAATTCAAGTTGCCAGAGAAGGCTCCAGAACTTTACACTATTCAGGATGACACAAAAACAGAAGAGACCAGAGATTCAGAGTTAAAAAGTGAAGTTTCATCTAGGAATAAGCTGACAGATACAACTGAGAAAACAGAGACAACCAATAACATTACCAAAGGTTTGTAATTTTACATAGCCTAATCTCTGTAGGCCAAGCATAAATAAGGTTAACATCATCTCTGTTTCAAATAAGTATGTTTTGCATATATTGCCACATACAACTCTGTGAGTTTGTTGTTTCACTGAACATGTTGCAGTGATATAGATTCAAAATACTTTTTGTTTAGCTATAGAACTCATTAAAAGCAGTACTTTTATTTTATAAAAATAGCTTCACTTTCTGGTGGAGATTTTTTCAGCTCCATGTCACAGCCATTTCTCTAGAGTCTGGATCCTCGCAGAAAGATATCAATCAGAGAGATCAGAGTTTCTCCAAAGGCAACACTTCTCTAGCCATCAATTAATTATACATTTCATAATGGCTGTTGTAAATTGTGATTACCTACAGAGTTATGACAAATATATTCTAATGTCTACCTGCATTTTTATTTATTGCAACTTTTCTTTTATGCTACTGGGTATAGGCAATCATTTCCTTCAAGAGCTGCTAATCCTATTTACATTTAAATGAAAAAACCATAGATTTAGAAACTTGTTTGTTCCAGTATATTATTCTTCATTGTTTTTATTTGAGACAGAGTTTTCTTAGTAGTTGTTTTTAACTTGAAGGCATGGGTACAATTTCACAACACTTCTCATGCCTTTGGAGAGTACAAATCATATGCTAAAATTTCTATTTCTTCCTAGATTTTTGGAAAAATCTCTGACTTCCTCGCTTTGAATCCCCAATAATATGTCCCAATGTCAAAAATGTTATAAAAGTCTTAGAAGATACCTGGCTGAGGTAGTATTCTCTCTTCTTAGGAAATCCTGCTATAATTTCGACCCAGTCATCAGTGCGGTTGATATTTCAGAGTTTGAAATAGACATGCCACTGGGAACAGTTCTGTCATTCATCCAACAGGGTGTTGTTATTTTTTTCCCAGAAAACTAAGTAAATTTAATCTTGCCTAAGACTTAAAAATTCTATTAGTAGCAGAAATAGTTAAGAATCAGGGAACCATTGTGTCACAATACAGCTCTGTAATCTCCAACTCTGAGGCTGAAAGCTTTGTTCAGCCGAAAGCTTTGTTGACATTTGGGATTAATGTTTGGATGACACAAAGCCATCCCCATGTCACCATGAGAGATAAGGACCTGGGGGTCCTGGTGGACAACAAGCTGTCCCTGAGTCAACAGAGTGTGCTGGGGGTCCAAGGATGTCCTGGGATACATTAAGATATGCATTGCCATCAGGTCGAGGGAGCTGTTCCTGTCCTTTTATTCAGTCTGCATTTGGAATGCTGTGTCCAGTCCTGGGCTCTTCAGCATATTAGAGACATGGAGCTCCTGAAGGAGTCCAGCAGAGAGGGCAGTGAAGATGTTTGGGAGACTGGAGCATCTCTTATGAGAAAAGGCGGAGGAAGCTGAGTCTGTTCAGCTTTGAGAAGAGACAGCTGAGAGGGGGCCTCATCAATGTGTTTAAGTATCTAAAAGGTGGGTTCCAAGAAGATGAAGCCAGGCTCTGCTCCATGGTCCTGAGCAATAGGAAAAGAGGCAATGGGCAGAAACTGGTACACAGTAAGCTCCATCTGATCATGAGGAAGAACTTCTTTACCGTGTGAGTGACCAAGCAGTGGAACATGTTGCCCAGAGAGGTTGCAGATTCTCCCTCACTGGGAATGGCTTTAAACTGGAGATATTCAAGAACTGTCTGGATACAATCCTGTGCTCTAGTATGGCCCTGGTAAAGCAGGGATGTTGGACCAGATGACCCACTGTGGTCCCTTTCAAATTCAACCATTCTGTGATTCTGTGAGGCTGTGAAGCTTTGTTGTGCAGTTGACCCAAAGGAGCAAAAGAATGCCATCCAAAAAGACTTGGACAAACTTGAGAATTGGACCCATGAGAATCTAATGAGGTTCAGAAAGTCCAAGTGCAAGGTGCTGCATCTGGATTGAGACAATCTGAGGCATGAGTACCGACTGGAAGAAGAACTGAGAGCAGCCCTGTGGAGAAGGACAGGGAGGATCTGGTGGATGAGAGCCAGTACATGAGCCAACAGTGTGTGCTTACAGCCCAGAAAGGCAATTGTATCCTAGGCTCCATCCAAAGCAGTGTGGCCAGCAGCATGAGGAAGGTGAGTCTCCCTCTCTACTCTGCTCTCGTGAGATCCCAACCTGGAGTGCAGCATCCAGCTCTGGGGTCCCAGGACAAGAAAGACATGGATCTGTTGGAACGAGTCCAGAGGAGGGCCACTAAGATGATCAGAGGGCTGGAGAACATTTCCTGTGAAGGCAGTCAGAGAGCTGGGATTGTTTGGTTCAGTCTGGAGAAGAGAAGACTTCAGGGAGTCCTTAGATCACCTTCCAGTGCCTAAAGGGGGCCTACCAGAGAGCTGGAGAGGGACTTTTTACAAGGGCATGTAGCGATAGATCAAGAGTGAATGGCTTTAAACTCACAGAGGGCAGGTTTAGATTCAATACTGTGAGGTGCTCCCACCCAGGGAGGCAAAGATTTAGTTTCAGATAAGCATTGTTAAAGTGAGAGGCATGGCTTTAAACCTGGGAAATGTGAATTCTAAACCTCTGTCTCAGGGGCTGGTACCTGTGAGCCCTGGAAGAGTTGCCCCACCCCAGACCCTGGTGTGGTGCCAGCCCCAGAGTTCTGATTGGGGTTGAGCTCCTGGGGTTTCTCCCTTGCTGTGTTCCTAGTGGCCCCTGACCCTGAACTCCATCCTGGTTCTGTCCCTCAAAACCTCTCACCCTGCCTCTGTTCGGGGCTCTCTGTCTCTGGATCTGAGTTTGTTCCTGTGCTGAATAAATGGTTTCAGGAGCAGAAGCCCGTCTCATTGGTGTCTTGTGCCTGTCGCTGGTAACTGTAGCTTCTCTGGACATGATCCTGCAGCTGCTGAATGCAACAGAATACTAGAAGGAAATTCTTTCTGAGGATAGTGAGCTCCTGAAACAGGTTCCCCAAAGAAAGCCTGGTTGTCCAAACCCTGGAAGTGGTCAAGGCCAGGATGGGATTTTGAGCAACCTGCTCTAATGGAAGGTGTCCCTGCCCAGAGCAGGGTGGGGTGGAACCAGGTGATCTTTAAGGTCGTTTCTAACCCAAGCCATTCCATGATTCTATTATTTTTTATTTTTTATTTTTTTATATTTTTTTTTATTTTTTTTGCATTAAAATAGCCTTTTCCTGTAGTCTAAGTCTTCAAAGAATGTTTGGACTGTGGGAGACCTTCTCCTTCCATGTCCATTAGGGATCTATGCATTGTCTATGTGAATTTTTTTTGTAATTACTGATGCATGAGAACAAGGACATGAAGAACATATTTGGCACAGTGCCAGAAGCACAATGACTTCTTACATTGCAATAAAGACATAAAAGTTGTGCAATAACTAAAAGGTGGGACCACAGCCTTCCTGGCTCCTCCTCAGTAAATCTTCATTTACATCCTAAGGACTACTTTTTATTTTTATTTATTTTAATTAAATTACATTAGCTTCTTATTGTATCTCATCTCTTGACTTCAAAGAGTTTGTGGTTGATTGTTTTTAAAATTTATCTAAAATCTTATTAGAGCATTTACACTGACATGATATTTGACGACCGCAAGTTTTTATCTGAGAAAGAAAAATATTTAATCTTTATTTTGCTTAATAGAAAAAACAGAGCAGAAAATAGTAGGAAAGAAAAAAAAAGGAGGAGAGAAAGAAAAAAGCAAGGTAGCTCCTCAGTCTTCAGAAAAAGTCCAAGGCCTTCAGGACTTAAATGAAAGTAAGTCCTATTATTTTGAAGCTAAAAATACAAACAGGAGTTTTATGTAAAGCAAAAGGCTTTGCTTTAATTTGGTTTTGAACTTAACTGGGCAGAGGTTATATTTACTTTTTTTATTTTGTTTTAATTGTAGTTATTTATAGCTAACATTAGATACTGAAGTCATTCTAACCTAATCTGCAACATAGATTAAGAATTGTATATTGCAGTACTTTGTTTTAATGGCAAACTGTCTTACAGTTGTTCTGTGTTTAAAAAACAATTCTTCCTCTTTCATCATTTATTTGTTGAACATCCGCTTTATACACAAAATTGCAACTTGAAAAAGCAGGAATGCTTCTTTGTCAAAGGGCAAGGGAGCTGGAGGTGGGGCAGAATTACCTGTTAGAACTTTCTTCATGATATAAATCTTAATTTTTTTTTTAAATCTTCATCCAGGAAATACATAGTGATGAATTTAATTCCTATATAGATATATTAATAAGAATATAAAAATTAAGCAAATTCTTGTTTGTGCATTTATATTTAATGTTGAAAAAAAAAAAACCCAAGAAAATGCATTTTAAACCACAGTTAAATACTAATCAGCTAAACAATCAACTAAGATATTTCAAATTTACTAGCATAAACTATAGAAGATCTTCACAAATGTATAATAAGCTCATATGCTCTTGGCATTGCTTATGTTTGGATACAAGTGGCATTTCCATGTGACTAGCAGCAAAAACCAGTTATTAACTGGAATAATTTGCTGTTGCAAATCAGTAGGTGGGAATAGGTAGAACATCTTCCTAAGGGAAATAACTTAAAAGTAAAAATGAAATTTACTACATAAATGGTATTCCTGCTTGATTTGAATCCTGATTAAAATTAGTGGTTTCAATAATTTTAAACTACAGCAAGCTAAGATTGTAGTTTTTCATCAGCAAATATATTTATTGAAATTCCTACCTTACATACCACTAAATGAGTTAAACAGCAGTAAATTTTAAAATATATTGCAGGAATGTAGTTTGGTTTACTGTAGGTGTGGAATAGGAAATGAGATGTTTCATGTGATTAATTAGTACTCAAGCACGTGATGGAGAAAAAGAAAGCAAAAGGGAAGCAAAAGGATCCAAGATATGTATTCTAGAAATCGTGCAAAATGAGCGAAAGAGCATTAAAAAAGAGGCAGTGCTTCCATGTAAAAAAATGAAATTATATTTAGATCTTTATTCTGCCACTTAAAGCACAGTTTATGTTTTTTTTTCTGAAAGACAATTAGTGTGCTGTGAAGAGGTCATTTAGAAAGATTCAGGCCTCAAGTACATTGATCAGAGAACTCTTTATCTTAAGTTTGAACCAAAAAAGACTTTAGGAGAAGATTAAGAGGTAGGTATCTCTATAGTGAGAAAATTTAACATTATTAGACTGCAAGGGAAAAAAAAAGGAATTGCAGTTTGAAATAATACTGAATTACGATGCATTGTTGTTGTGAGACTGTAAACAAAAAAGGGAAATCTTGCAGGCTTCATGAGATAAGTGGTCTGCACCATGGCCCAGGACAGTAGAATCATTGTTGTGGATAAAGTAACATCTGAAACTAGGTTGTGATTCAAAGTTAGACTTAGTTGCAAAAAGTTCCTGAATTGTACTGGTCAAATTTTGTAACAATGACTTTATTTAATGCAGCAACTTTTTTTTTCGGGGGCTTTTTTGTGGTATTTTTTGGGGTGTTTTTTGTTGTTGTTGTTTTGGTTTTCTTTTTAATTTTATTTTATTTTAAATTATTTGAAAAGTGTTTCATTCCCAGCATGATAAAAGTGCTTATTTCCCTTCTGCAAGCTTTCAGTCTACCTGTTAACTGTTGACTTCAAGGAAATTTTTCTTCTTTGTGATAAACATGGACTATTTCTAAAGAGATATTTAACTACTCTAGATACTATTTATATTTGACTTTTAAAATGGCAAAACCTTCTCTATTCATTGCATTGTATATTCATGACCTTGTTATTCATGACACATTGAAGTACCAGTTACTTCTAAATACTTGGAGATTTCTTTTACAAGCTTTTGATTTTGTGTGGGCTATAATGTTGTGATGAGTTGGTGCTGTCTGGCACCTAAGCCACCACCCATCCACCTGCTCACTCCTCACAGTGGGATGGGGCAGAGAATGAGGAATGAACCCTTCTCCCACCCCCAGTGTTCTTGGTGGGGTAGTGGTGTGAGCAACAGAAGATTTATTGGTGTGTGAGCTTGGCTCAGCAGGCACTGATGAACTGGTGTGTTACCCATGGTGTTTTGGTCATGTATCTAAAACAGAACCACAAGAGCTGCCCTGATGAAAGTTGAATCCTAGACAGATCCAATACCAACATATACAGTTCTGAACCACTTGCACAGTCCAACCAATGCCTGCTGCACTCCACAAATGCAGTATGAGTTGCAGGATCATTGAAGCACTGAACCTGTTTCTCTGTTCATCCAGTTGTGTGGATCCAGCTGAATAACCAGCCCTTGGTGTAGTCAGTCCAGACTCTTCCTGAGAGCAACCAACTCTTTGGTCCTTCAGCATATCAGTCAGCCAGTCTTTGGGAAATTTTCATATTGGGAAGATTTCATATTCGTATGTTCCTACTGACCCATTTTAGCATACAAATCTGTACATTTCCACTCAGCAGCTTTTTCTTCTGGTAAATGCTTTTCATACTTTGGGTATCCCCTTGTTTTATGAGCAGTTTTTACAAAGAAATTATATGATATGAGATGAGGTACTGTGAGGTGAAGGTCCAGAATATTGCAGGGATCCCAGAGAGGTGCAAAGGAGAGCTGCTTTATTGTAAAAAACAGGCCTTTTTAAGCAGTTAACCCATTATCAGTTCCATCCTTTTAAATCATAACAAACATAATTCAACCAACACTATACACCACAATGTGAACACACCGTGGTTACATCACTTGTTTTTCTGCCTCTAATTCAGCTGAGTCACTTTCTCACAGTCCTTTTCTGCTTAGCTTAAGTATCAGGCCTGAGCAATGGTTTTACAAGGCCTTCCCTTTGTAAGGTTTCACCTATATGAAACAAGGTGCTCAGTTGCCTTGTTCCTATAAAGAATCACCACTTTGCTTTTATTTAGGTTTCCAAACTACTGAGTTTCATAATAATTTCTGAGCTGCTGGAAAGGGAATACTATTCCATTTGAAAGGGCACTAGCTAGGAATTTGGGAGTTTGTTCTACGAATCAGCCATGTATTTTGCTAATCTCATTGTGCCTTGATACAAATTCTGTAATTAAAGATAATATTTTCTATGTCACAGAAGTGTGGAGATAATTATTATTATACTTAAAAGTTTTTGAAATCAAACAAGTAGATCTGTAATCATCAGAGTCAATGAGATAAACATCACATAACTATAACATACTTGTAATTTTTCTTTTACCTATTGAGGAGTTTCCATTTACAAGATGGATTGAAGCCTAATGTTTTGGTTTTTCAAGTGCACGTCATCATTCTGAGGTATTTTTGTCAATTCTGAAGAGCATACAGTTTATTTTTCTGAAAACTAAAAAATACCTTCCAATACGCAAAGCTAATGCATGCCTATCACAACAGCAGAAATTAACATCTGAGCTGCACATCTGATGATCAAGATATTGAAATCCAACTGATGTGTTTTCATAGAATGGTTTGGGTTGGAAGTTCATTTACTTCCAATCATCTGCCATGGGCAGGGACATCTTCCACTAGGCCAGATTTCTCACAGACCCATCCTGTGCAACCTGGCCTGGAACACATCCAGGGATAGGGCATCCAAAGCTTCTCTAAGCACCCTATTCTGATGCTTCAACATCCTCATAGTAAAGAATTTTCTTTTACATCTAAGCCAGCCCTCTTTCAGAGGGGTCAGTTAAAACAATTGCCCCCTTTTCTATCACTCCATGGCTTGAAGAATCTCTTCAGCTTTCTTGTAAGGCTACTCTAAGATCTCCCTGGAACCTTCTCTAATCCAGGCTGAACAACACAAACTTTTTCAGCTCTTATTTATAGGAGAGGTTCTCTGGCCCTTAGATCACTTTTGTGGTCCTCATCTGGCATCATTAGTCCTTGGAAAGTTAAACTACACTATTAGCTCTTGTTTGATAGATAAATATTTAAAAGAAGCATTGAGTGAGAAAATTCTTTTCAAGTTGTATGCAAAGCATATAATAAACAAATAAAAATGGTTAAGATCTATTAAAATCAATCAATTTTTAATTCCTGGCATTTCTTTATAAGTGTTTGAACATGTATTTTACACAGGTCAATTCAAGTCTTACTTTTCATTCTCAGAGACTGAAGCATTTGTTTAGGTTGTTTAGTACTCATTATCTGTAAGTGAATTTGTAAAGCTGCAAGTGTGAAACATAAGTAGCTACATAGATACAGAATTTTTTAACAAAACACTGCAGAATTTTTATATATACACTGATAGATAAAGATAATAAGCTTTGCTGAATCTACTCTGTTCCACTTTATACACTTTATATAGCTTTGTTGTACTGTATATTATAACATTTTTCATTTAGTAATGCAATTTTATCAAGTTTTATCAGTTTTAACCACTTTCCCCAAATGCTGAATCCACACAAATCATCATTACACTTGGTGCTAAATAATTTGCATACATCAACCTAATTTTTTGCACAGTGAAAAAAGATCAAATAATATGTAATTTTTAAAGCTACTGGCATAATGTGCTAGTATTGTATGTATATTTTTAAAGTGGATATGATGTTCCTGGTTAATCATTTGCATGCTCTAATAATTTGTTCATTGCTGTTTATTGTCTGCCCTGCAGATATTTTATTTCACAACCATCTGGACTGAGTAGGACAGCTTTACATTCCACCTGGTATTTGATTAAATGCTTTTATTTGAGAAATACTACTCACATGCAATGAAATTGTTATGCCTTGTGGCACATACTGTTCTGTAATGTGCAGGACATTGTAGCTAATATTGCCATGTTTGTAATAGATCAGATATGTTGGTAAGGACTGAAATTAAAGTTAATTATAGCTTTGATTTTGAATACATTGAAACCCACAACTAACACAAGAGCTGTGGTTAACACAGGAATCACAAATATGCAGTGAGAAAAATTAAGAATCCATTGGAAAGTAACTCTTACCTGCTTATAGCTTATATTTAATTGGGTAACTGAATTCCTGGAAGAATATTTAAGATGCAGACACATTGTACTTAGAGAATAAAAGGTTGTATACCATATGAATAAATAGATTTTAGGGATGATAAGTCACATTTTCCAGACAGCTGCCTGCTTATGTGCAGATAGCTTTGTTTTATTTCATTTCACAGAAAATACCTATTCTTAGTGCAACTTCCAGTTGAATATTTACTAAACATAGGAAGCAATTATCCTATATTTGAGGAGAAGATGAGGGGAACAATGACAGACACAGATAGTTTTACTGGAGTGTTAGATAGGATAGAATCATAGAATCTTTTAGGTTCAAAAAGACCTCTAAGTTCATTGAATCCAGCTGTTAACGTGCACAAGCTGCCAAGCCCACCACTAAATCATGTTCCTAAGTGCCACATCTACACATCTTTTAAATACCTCCTGGAATGATAGCTCAACCACTTCCTTGGGAAGCCTGTTCCAATGACACAACTCTTCCTGTGAAGAGATTTTTCCTGAAAAAACTTTCTGATGAAAAACAGGTGTCTCAACCTGTGTACTGAAATCTTGTCTCCAAGTTTTCTGAGATGACTAAGGAAAAATAGACATATATATATATATATATTTTATTTTTTTTTTGAGATGTCTTTTTGGTAAAACCAGAGACGTGTGTTTCAAGTATGATGTTTTAGACTTTTAATTTCCCTTCAGCATGAATGAACTGACTGTCAGATATTCTTGGCTTCTCTTCATCATTCAAGGATTAGCAACGCCTTCTTTCACAGATAGGAGTAAGAGATGATTGTATGGAACAGCTTTCTGGAGTTAACAAAGTGAATGTGCCCCTATTTCTATCCCTTGCCTATAGCAGAATTAGAGGCAAACAAGATTCTATAAGGTATGTGGGATAAGAGCTTCATACTTTCTGAATCTGCCATCATTACCTCCATTGTTTCAACTGCTTGACAGGAGAGCAGTAACCCTGGCTTACAGGCACTATGTTTCTCAAATTACTTCCCTCAATCTCCATGTCCCTTGGCAGCAGTGGCCTGAGCTCTGGCTTTGGATCCTTTTGTTGGCAAGATCAAATTTTGCCTTCACTGATGAGAAGCATTTAACTAGCAGTTACCAATCAGGATGTTTTTACTTCATCTGCACAGATTATGCATATTGTTTTATTTATGATAGTATCTATTGTTTTTAAAATTTGAAGTAAAACCGAAAAACAATGTTGAAAGTTCCACCTGACCTGTCATATTTTTAAACTGTATTTTCTGTTACTCATTTATGCAAAATAAGTAAAATATGCAAATGCTGTTGATGATTTAAATGAGGTGGTTTTTTTCCATCCATGGATTCTTTTCATTGTACACTACAGTGATCTCTTCTTTCAAATGAAATAACAGTCAGACAAAGAAAACAGTAACAAAAATAAGACAGAGAAAGCACAATAATTTGGTGTGAGGCACAGCGACAGTTTTTTGCGGTTTACCTTGTTCTAAAGCATTTTGATGTTTTCTGTGTAGAATCACCCGTACGAAGCCAGCCAGAGATGGTCGTGTGCGCTGGCTGTATACCGCTGCATTTGTTTGAAGAGGATATTTTTTTATTAACACGAATGGTAAGATTCTGGGCTCTCAGGACAGGAAAGCATTACTTATTTTGTTATCAGAGTGCTTCATTTTGTTGCAACAATATTGTAACAAAAAGAATACAATTAACACAGTGAAACAGTCACTAGATGATGGCTATCAGTTAAATTTATATTTTGGTACTTCTGTATTCTGAACATGCATTTTCCTGCCAAAGCCTACTGATTTTACTCAGTTTTCCTCCACTTTCCTCAGAATCCCAGAGGCTGAAGTCTCCTGAGAGAGACTAAATGTGGACTAGAAAATGTATCTTGATGAGATACTTCTGAATGGAAAGTCTAATTATTTTTTAAGGGCTACTTGAAAAAAAATGAATTTTAATTTTTTGAAGACTACAGTTAAGACTCCCTGATATACATTTTCCAGTATGTTGTTTGTTGTTATATAAGGAATATCATGTTTATATCAATTTCTATCATTAGCGTTGTAGCTGGTGAAAGCAGCTGGAAAAGTGTAGCACTTAATGCAGCTGGGGTAATGACAACACTTAAATTTCCACTTAGTCACTTACACTCCTCAGAAAGCTTTTTATAGTGCCAAAGCAGGCTTTCTTGAGTTGATTATTAATTAAGTTTCCCTTTTTTGTTGTTAATTTAAATTATATCTATCATCATTAGATCATTACATTTCAAGCTGCCTTTTCAGGAAACTGGTAAGCTTCATAAAGAAATTTCCAGAAATGGTTTGCAGGTGTTATGCTTTAGTGCACTTAATTCTTGCACTTAATTCTTTTTAAAAATTATGTTGTGTATTTTATGCAGTTTTGAAGATTAACTTATCTGTGCTATTGTTTTAATTTATTTTAATTTAAGGTCTCAGTCAATTATTGTCAATAAAAAGCACTGCTAGTCATCAAAAGGCAAAGTGGAAGAGGGGAAATGGGCTTATATCTCTCCTACCACCTAACACTCTGAGTCTCAAACTTGACTATTGTCTGTTGGGATATAGAGATTACTGAAAAAGAGGTATGGCCAACCAAATAGGATGAGACAGATGAATCTATATGTCTAAAATAGTATTTTAGTAAAGACTTGATAGAAAGATGGAAGTTGACAGAAGTTAAATATAGAAGTATAGAGAATTTCTTATGGATAAAACCCCCACCATTTTCAAGCTATATTCAAGGACTGAGACTAATTACACTAATTGAAGTAAAGTTTAGAAAATGGATTCACTAGGATAAGAGTTGCTCCCTAAACTTGGAGAAAATTTTGTCATTGACTGCAGTTGTGCCAGAATTTCCCTCCCAGACTTTTTCAGTATCCCTCTGAGCTTTGCTTTCTAGTATGGATTTCCTTGTATGGTTGTGGCTTGAATTTGTCTTAGTTTGCTCAAATAAGATGAAAAAAAAAAAATCAGTAATTGAGTCATACAAGTGTGTAGTGTACTCAACAGCTAAATTCTCCTTTATGACACCTAACTGGTTATCTTCAAAATCCTTTCTAATCTTGGATGTTTAAATTGGTATTTTAAATTTAATGCATTGCCCATTCTTCAAATAACTGACAACCACAACATTCTTCTCTACAGAGTTCATAAATACAGAACCTAAGGAACATTTTAAAATTAGTAGAAGCAATCAGATGCTACTTGCTGATGAGTATATTAAAGAAATAAGTTATTGGTGATTTATTTAGCATGTAAAAGAAAGTGTGGATTTAAAATTAAAAGTATGTACAAATCTTGTAACAGAACTTTCAGTTGTGATGTTAAGTATTGGGCCATTATTATTTTAGTGGGAAGAGCACCACTCAATGTCCACATCTAAAATTGTTCTTAAGTCTGCTCCTAAGGGCTCTGGCATACAGATCAACTGAAGTGTCTTTAATGTGTTTTATAAATAAGCTGTCAAATAAAAAGCTTAGCTTTAATGATGCATTGGTTCAAAGCAATACACTATTAAGTTTTTACAAGTTATCTAAAAGACCAATTGATTTTAGAATTCTGCCACTTTGTAAATTCAGCATGAAGTAAGGACTTTTTCCCTCAGCAAGTACTTTTAAGTATGTTTATTTAAAAGAAAATGTTGTGCCTATTGCTTTCTCTACATATTCATTCTTTTTACTAGTATGTTATGGTCATATAAATAAGTTAAAAGAAGTGATTTATCTATTATGAAAAGTAAAATACATATAAACACTTCTAAGTATACTTTTTGTGTTGAATGTCAAATTCAGCATGTTTTTGTATAGTCTTGTCAGGTGGACTACATTAATTTAATTTATTGTACAAGCTGTTAGATTCCTTTCTGTGTAGACTGTTCTTGTTTGTTAGACAGGTGTAAGGAGAAAGAAGATATGACCCAATCAGGTTTTCCTTTCATGTTCCATAGGCTGACTCTTCAGAGAAGATGAGGCAATATGGGCTTTCCCATATACACAGCCATCCTGTCCTGATCACTAGAACTAGGTCCTGTCCTCTGGTAGCACTGCCAGAACCACCACCACTTCCTTCTTGGAAGCTTTTCCGTCAGAAAAAGCAAGTTGTTGTGACATCTGAACCCCAAGGTTTGTCTACTAAAAGCTCAAAAATAAATTTGTAATCACATTTTAATTATTACAGGACCATCTGTTATCTTAATTTCAATTAAACTCCATTTTGTATTACTTCCTCTTAGCCATATTTCCTGCATACTTTGAGAAGTGTCTTAATTTATACTGAAAAAAGCAGTCTAGTGGAGCAAATGAAGAGGGGACGTTATCAAAGTAACTCAGAAGCTCTCTGATGCAGAACCATGAAAGCTTCTGAGCACCTTTTAAAAATTTAAAATATGTGACTAGTCCTGCTGTCTCAACTCATGGTTTCAGAGTAATTTTTTTCCTAGGGTTTGTATTATTATTTGTATTATGTACTGCATAATGGAGTTAGGTGCATGATATGAGACAGCTTGAGCATGAAAGTGCTACAGGCAGGCTAGCAAAGTATACTGGGATAAGAAATGGATGAAATTGGCAAAGGTAAAAAGTGCTGCCATAGTTGCTTTGAGCTACCCTGGACAATGTTTCATATAAGCTAGGCACAATTTAATACTTCTCAGGCTGAAGATCAGAGTGTAAAGCATTTATTTTTTCATGATATGTCACCTAGATCCACCCCTGTTTTTTTCTGTTCAATTCAAATGCATGGGATGATACTTGGAAAATTATTTAGGGGTGACGAATCCCAATTGGAAACTATTTCTCAACATTAATAGTATTAAATACTTTCATGAATGTATCTATTTAACAAGTTGCTTTTTTTCCCAGAGCCTGTGGTAGAGAAACCTGAAAAACACGTTGAGATTGCTAGCCTATTTTTTAAATACAAATTGGATATTATCACAATACCAACAGACACGTAAGTATATAATATATTTTCAGCATTAGCATCGTGAAAGTGCACTGTGAAAAGTGCCATGGCTTATCTTTACTTGTGTCACAGGGAAAGACTGCTCAGATCATGTCTGAAGCATGTCTGGACAAAGTGCTCTGTTGATGTATTGGTGTCACGTAATTAAGCAGCTATCAGTGATCTGTACATTTAGGATCCATATTGGCAATACAACAGCTAAATTTGTATACTAGACACAAAATATTTATAAACACCTAAAAACTTCTGAACACCTTCCTGTAGCTAATCCCAAGAAGATCTAATCAGGCACACAGATGCATAGATATGTAATTATGCTGACCCTCCTGTCTCTGAGGCTTTCAAACACCTCCTGTTTTGGGAGTGCAGCACACACTTCCTGTTGGAGATGTGAGTCTCTGGGCTTAGCTGTTTCTCCCTATAATCTGCTCATGTCTGCACTGCTGAGAAAGTTTCCCAGGGGGTCCATCTGGGTCCCCATTTGTAACACCCAGTATAGACAGTCCCCTAGGCAGATGCACACTTCTTAGGGCTTCTGACATTGGAGGATAGGGAGTGTCATCAGGCAAAGACGCATTGGGATTCTCTTCCCAGTGGGCCCAAAGATGTAGAATTTTTGATAGATGACTTCTGCCAGAAACACAAATATTCTTTGGTGTATTTCAAATTTTTCCTCAAACTATTGGTCTTTTTAAATTCTAACACATAACAAGGAAATAATTGACTGGCCAGTCAGTATTTTCATGGGCATCACTAGTTTCATAAGGAGCACTTAATGTTTATTAATAAAAGACTCTGTTCTCTGGTCATGATAGTTGTTGCAACAAGCCTGAATGTGCAGGTGAAGAAGCTCATGGTCAAAACACAGCTTTGTATAAATGCCTTGTGTTAAAGACTGTTTGGAAGTCCTATAAATCCTTGAAAACCAAAGTCTTTATATAGGGTATCTTAGAGAAGCTTCAGAAACTGTTGTAGTCATGATTTCTAGCCAATATTCCATGCTCAGCATAATACTTGTTCCCTGACAAGAAAGGAAAAGTTACCATAAAGTGTATGAACCGAGGTTTTTTTCCTAGGACACACTGCATAATGTACTTCTGTCAGGCTTCAGCTTATGATTTGAACATTGAGACAAGTTCTAGAATTATTAATCCTGTATCTTTTATTCTGACTGAGTTTCTGTCACAAAACTTAGAATGTAGCATATACCCAGTGTAGACCAAAAGGTTTATGTCATTTTGGAGGTTAGGTCTTTTCTTGAGTCTGAGTCCAACAACAGGTTGTAAATTGTTGAAGATCTGTACACTTTCTTAGGGTGTGTGCACCTTTTGTTGAGACATCTCTAAATAAACTGACTAAATTACATATGTGACAGGTTCTACATTTTGATCAAAATAATTGAATAAACCAGTAAGCTATTTTTAAAATTTTTTGAGCAGTAGCATTTGCCCATGGAAGACGTGACCATGGAATATTCTGGGGATGTAATTGTTTTGCTAATACAGTTGCATTTTGTTAGTTAAAAGTAGTTAAATTGCTGCTTGTTTTCATACAGTAGGAGTAGAAATACATTATAATGCTCTAAACAATTAACAGACTATCAAAATAAGGAGGGATTGATAATGAAGATGCTGAAGTATTTGCATTTTAACAGATTTGATATTATTTTTCATACTTGATAGATTGCTTTATGGTCAACATACCCCATTGGGGAAGGATAGTTTATTTAATGTGCTAAGTTTCCATGACAATTAGCTAATTTAATCTTTGTGATTTAATTAACAGGTAATAGCCAAAAATATACAGCAAGTATTAACATTTTGTTAAAGTGATATAAATAAGATAAGGGACTTAGATACACAGTTGGGACTGAAAGTTTTTAATCTCTTCCTTTTCATCTAATGAATTATTTTGAAACACCAAAAGGCAAGGTATTTGTGACTATTACTGCAAAAGATCTTGATCTTTCATTATCTCAGTCCTTAAAGAGGGGGATAATTAACACAGATTTTAGTTTGTTCTTTATAGCTCTAATAGCACAATTACACACTTAAGTCTAATTAGCATGTATGCAAAATTGTTTAGGTCTTGTTCTTCTAGTTCTTCACTTAACAAGTAGAGACTTACTTATATTTCCTTCAGTTTTTACTCCTGCCTCCAGTGAAGTCAGCAACGGAGCTTTCTTTTGCTAGTACCAGAATAGGCCTGCACAGGTTTCCGTGGTTATCCTGTGTTTTAGTGGTCTGGTAGCTATGGAGACCCAGTTTGAGGGAAAACACAAAAAGTATTCTGACACAAAACATTTTAATTTTTTATCTTACCTCCATTTAATTACTACTTTTTTTCTTGTCTAGAGGCCATAGTAATTTATTCACTTCTGACATTCTCATCTAGTTTTCTGTCTTGGGCTTTGCTTTTTTGAGGGTTAGTTAAGAGGTCTCTCTATCATAGGTTTGTGTGTAGCATCAAGCCAGTAATGACAAGAAATATATGAAGATATGGATTCTGTGCTGCCCTAGGAATCTCAAAATAAAGGAGACACACATTATTTTGACAAAATTTCTGTTAAGAATAATTGTGGAAACCGCATTTTGAAATAAAATGTATGGATTAAAGTGTTTGCATTTTCTTTTATTATTTAGCCACTTTCCACAGACTACCCTCAAAAAAGGATTTCGTTCTATATCCCATCTCACTTCTGTTAGTGAAATTGATGAAAATGAAAGTGACAGTAATGGGGATATGAGTCAAAATGGGAGACTCTCAAATGCAGAAGATTATTCTCAGGTAATATTTCTATTTTTTTAACTTGACCTAGTTTTGTATTACAAAGGACAATGAAAGACAAAATGGAAACTATTTAATACTGAAGTATGTATTTTCAAAGACATTTCAGAAAGCTTTTTCCCTTGCTATATAAGTAACTTCCAACTCTTTCCACTTTGTAGTTATATTGATGTGTATTCAGTGGGAAATTTTAATTAATACCTTTATTTTTCATGATTTTCCCTCAGATTATAAAAGTTCTGTTGCTAACACTGTCTTAGTTTTGTTCTTTAAAATCCTTTTGATGGAAGAATCTTAAGAAGATAGTCTGCAGTGTTTTAAATAATCTTAGTTTATGTTATGATCAGTTTATTTTGGCTACAGTGCAAGATGTACCTCGGCATGTGCCTAGAAAAAATGTAAGCTTTATTTACACATGCCTTAAAATGGCATCTTCACTTGGGACAGAATGGAAAGACTTCTGGCTAGATCTGGAAAAAGAGGTAAGGCTTCTCTGCTGAGTTGGCCTGCTCTTAAATTTCAGAAGCTCAGCATTCTAAAGGAATCCTCAGCTGTGATTTAGACCCTGAGGCTTCCTGCGCAACTCTGTGAGGGAATGCCATTCCTCCAAACAGGTTCACTAAGTGCAGCACTGACTGCAAGCTGGCTCAGATCACCCAAGCCAATGATACTTACTAGGTAGGAGTCTCCACTGCAATTTTTCTACATAGGTAAATTAATCTTACCTAAGTTTAATCAAATATTGTTAGGATTTTTGGAATTACAACTTTGGGAAGTTGTAATTACTGATTTTTATATTACTTTTTTTATTTTCTTGTTTCTGTTTTTAATTTGGAATGTGTATATGCTACCAAAGTCTGTTTTTAGATAAATCTTTAACAAAATGCTCCTTCTAATTCTAAATTAAATCTTGCATGCTTAACAGAGAAAAGATGATACTTTCAAAGAGTTTATGAGCAATATGTCATGAAATATATTTCATATAGGGAAATAATTGACAACATAGAGAAATAAAGACTTAAATACTCACTTAAAAACAAACAGGGCTCCACTGAAGTTTTTCATTTGCTACAAAGAAATTCAATGTGGCAATGCTAGCATCTCTTGAATTTCATTCTGACTGCAGCAAATACTACTCAGAAGACCATTTGATAGCATTTCTCTTTGCACTTTAAATTTTTAAATGAATGGAAAGTAATTTTCTATGTAATTTGTGAAGTGTTGGTTTATATTTTCTCTGCAGAGTACACTCATACCATTTTTATATTTCAGATCTATATGTATACTGTGTGTTTAGATAATGTACATGTGTGGATATCGTTAGTGAATTTAATGATTTTCAAATAAAGCAGTTCTGCAGTGAAGAAGAATATTTTACAATAGAATATATATATGACCTGTGATTATGTGATATATTTAGCTATTTGATAATTTGTGTACATTTTATAAACAATAGCCTAATTAGTACTTCAGTAGTACTTTAGTAGAAATACTAAAAGTATTTTTAATGATGGCATCATACAAAAATCGTTACAAAAAGCAGGGTAAAAAAGATCTGTATATTGGTTTGGTTCGGGACAAGTTTGAAAGGAAATTTCTGAATGGGGTCTTTCTAGAAAGCAAATTCAAGCGGCCCTTCCTTCCTACCAGTTCAGGAAAGATTTCCTTGGAAAAAAGTAGAGAAAGCTGTTTATTTAACAAGAAAAATATTCAAAAACATGAAAAAATGAATACTATTAAACAACAGAACCTCTTGTTGTTCTGAAGAAACAGCAAATTCAAGAAGTCTTTTTTGTGGAGTACAGCTTGACTCAATCTCTTATAAATCCCTTCTGTGCTATAAAATTCTGTGCCCCAAGCCCTGATAGGCCCCAAGTGTGAGCTTCTGATAATTTTTCTAAATTTTCAGTCCAAAACAAGTTTGAACAGTTCCAAAAAAGCTCCAAAACTACAATCCAAAAAAATTCTCTGCTTCAGCTGGATAAAAAGCTACCTAAAAGCAAAAGAAAGCTCTGTCTGACTGCCTGAGCTGCAAACAATACACACAGAAAGAAAAAGAGAAAGAACAAGTGCAATTTCTGAAACAAACTACGTGCTTATTTCCCCCCCCTTCACTCTTGGAACCATTATTAAAAGTGCAAAACTTAGTATCCAACATGAACAGAGCAGATGATTAGAAATACAAGCATCATAAAATCATCCTAAAACAAAGTAGCATCTTATAGCATATAATTGTTTTCAATATAATTTCATATAATATTGTTTTCATTACTTCAGTCTCTAGGTATACAAATACAGATTTGGTTCGTTGCAAATTAATAGAAGTGTATGTGCTGGAAGCACCAAAGGAGTGTGAAATGTCCCTTAGATTTTATCCCCTAGTCCAAGAGTGATTTAGAAGGCTGATCTATTACAGTAGGACATGAAGTCAAGAAGAGATAAGGGCAAGTATGAAAATACATGAGAGAGATGCTGATAAAACTGGAATGGTTGGAAGAAGACATGAATACGATGCAGGCTGAGGGCAATCTGATTCAGACATGAAATGTAAGAAGTTATGAGCAGCTAATTGACTTGTACATGACCTTTGCTTTTGCCTCAAATTAAACCTCAGCTGAAAAATGCTGTGCCTGTTAATAGCTAAAGTATGCAAGTAGAGCTTCATTTTTGCAGTTTGGTTTTTTACTTGGAGAACAATCTTCTTTTTTTTACATATTAAATGTTTTCATCAACAAAATTATGTGGATACATCTAGCAAATTCATAAAGGAGGAGTTTGCTTTCTGTAGTTTTAAAACTTGACATAAAATATACTTTTTAAAAACAAGTTAATTAGTGATAATAAAAGCAAACACTGAAAGAGAAAATTTGATGTCTAAAATTCACTATATTATTGCTAATTTTTAGAATTTCGTATTGCAATATACTGAATGTGAATAACTGTGTCTCCATTTTAAACTATGTAATTACTAAGTCAAGAGACATCTGCTCTAAAACCTTTGATACAGATTCGGTAAATCTTTGGGATACAGCAGTTTTATGCTTTAAGCTGACTGAAATTCAGTCAGCTGCTGCACCAGATGCTCAACAACTTTAAATTGGCATATTTCAATTCACTCTAATGTAAACTGCATGAAGTAACATTGCTGAATATCTGATTCACTGTTCCTAAGGTCTGTTGTCACAGAAACAGACACTAGTGATACATGAAAGACAAAATTCTAGGAGCTGGATGTACCTTCTTTGAAAAATATGAAGTTGAAAGGCATGTCTCATGTCCTCAAAATATTCATATCAAAAAATAGAAATGCCTCATTATTGAATATTTTCAAACCTTTTTTTGGTTGGTTTTTTTTTTGTGTTTTTTTGTTTGGTTGGTTGGGTGTTTTTTTTTCTTTGATTTTCCTGTTCACTGATTTTATGGTCCTGGAAGCATTTAGATTTGTATTAGGGAAAAAAAATTAAATATCTAATTTTGGTAGTTATATTGATCTTGATTCTCTGGTCTTAAGAAAATGCATTTTGTTATTTTTTTGTTAAAAAACTCCATAACGTAGGGCCAAATTCTTAAATGGTGAGGCTCTCTTTTATTCTTGTTCCATAGGAAGTTAAGGTATTTATAAGTGTAGGACACACTGAAAGATAAATGTGAAAGTATTTCTTGGCCAGGAAAAAAACAAAACCATCAGCATATGTAAACTGTACAGTCCTGCAGATTTATGCAGCAGTAATTTTGTCAAATGCTTCTGAGAAAAAGATTATCCTGGAGTAGTGTTTCCTTGTAGATCTGCCATTCAAAGCCTACTTGAATATTCTTCATTGGGATGAATTTTTTGATAGAATTTTTCTATGTGTTCTGTTTGAGGAAATGCAAAGCAAGAAAATCAGAATATCATTACCTTCAGTATGTGCAATGGCTACTAGATATTTTAATATACTGACCTGATTGCTATGTTCATGCATCTTAAGTAGAACACTCGTATTTCTCTTTGTGGCTCCTTCAGTGTCATGCTCCCTGGCAATGCTAATTTCTAGAGCAAAAGTGTTAGAGTCTTCATTCTCCCCCAGTGACACAAATACAAAAAACTTGTTCTTTAATGTTCATGTTTCTTTCATGTTTCTTACCTTGGTCTATGCATTATATATTCAAACCCAGTCCTATCTTCTCATGTGCAGCTGATACCAGTTTAATTAATATGCATGTTCTTTTGTGTGCTCTTTTCATGCTCCCCATAAACATTACTGACTGTTGTGTCATAACAAGCTTTTTCTTCTTTTCACTCCAATCCTTCTGATGTTGCATTTCGTAACTGCTGTGAATTGGTATTGAGTCACCAGGAGAGCTAGGTAGTAAACAAAAAAAAAAAAAAAATAAACCTATTTTCTTCAAAAATTTTATCATTTTGAGAATTACTTCACCCTGCATAAAGTGGAACTTCCCTGCTTATTATTTTCAGGGAAAAATTACATATGACAATGAGGCACATGAATTAGAGGAGGGACTTGAGAAGAGGCATTTAGACATTTGTGGTATAGACACACTTTGATGGGCCCACAATTATCTACTTGCAAATATATATTGGGCAGCTTCAGCATTAGAGACTGAATAAAAGAGATTCCAAATAGGTAATCCAGTATTTTTAAGCTATTTCTATATCTCAGTTTGTGCACAGCTTTGTAGATGTTTGTTCTTTTGTAACATTGCCTTTTTTTAAAACCCACCTCTGTTAACCTACTCTCACATCGCAGCTAAAATGAGAACTGATATTCCATTTAGTGATACAGTGACTGAGGAATAAACAAAAGTCTGTCCAAATGACTGTAGATGTAAAACCCTTTGATGATATAACTCCCAGATCAGCATCAAACTTCAAAATTTTATACAGTTTTAGAACATAAGAAATATTTTGGTCACCTTTGTAATTTTGAAGGAATTGAAACAGATTTTTTATCTTAAAAATAGAGTACCTGAAACTTTATTCCTTCGCCTGCAGTTATATTCAGAGAGCTTAATTTTTGAAGAACGCTTCTGTTTTTCACAGAAAAACTGGTGTGTTAAATTTTGCCATGCATAATTTCTACAATAGATTTGTGCTGTGCAAAAAGGGAACTTCCAAATTCCCATAATGGACAATATTACAGTTAAATTATGTGTATTAAATTATTTGCTATTTCCAGTTTTGGGATAGAGACTCTTAAATCTGTAATTTGTTTGCTCAGCTCTTTCCTTTGTTAATTCAGAGAATATCAAACACCTAAAATTTTGTGAGAGGTGAGATTTCTGAGCCTGTTCCCATGTCCCGAGCCCATAGAGATTCTGTAAAATGCTGCAGGAAGATTTTTACTTGATCTAGAAATTAAAGTAGGAAGCCATAAGGTTTTCCTCTAAGGAAGCATTTACAGGTCCCTTCACATAGTGTATGCAGGGTAGTCTGTAATAAGAGGGTTGAGGCAGACCTGGATTTCCAGCACAATGACCTTGTGCAAGATTTAGGTACTGTTGTGACCTGCCATCCAGTCTAACTCAGACTGTCTAAATTACGTCAGTCAAAATATATTTCTTGATTGTACTGAGAAAGCACAAAAGCTCCAAGTCAGCACAGGCCCCACAGCTTCTCTTTGAAATGCAGAACAGAAAATCGCTCTGTGTCCAGCTGCTGGCCAGGTCAATGCTACCAGCTTCAGCATCAGCACCTTTGTCACATGTCAAGATATGTGAGGGTTTATATGAGGAGTTTGGGTGGGGAGAAGGGTGACAAATCTAGGTAAAGGGAGACCTGGGGTGAAAGGAAGCTTGCAAATTTGTTTGTAATAGCATTTTTAGTCTTGAATATTTGTCTTTGCAAAGGCAAAGCTAGTCCAGCTAAACCATTAATAGTACAACATTCAAATAGGAAGTAAACTGGAAACTGTGCAATTTCTTTCTCCTGACCAACTTCACGAAAGGAAAAAAAAAAGAGGTGGAAGTGACTCTTTCAGTGTTTGTCATATTGCAGATGAGAGGGCAGTCAGAAGGAAGGATGATCAGGCACATATTTTTAAACCAGAGATTTTAATCTCTCAAAGACAAGGACCTTGTCTTCGTAAATTTAATGAATGGAGTTGCTGAAAGGCTGGATAACTTCATTTGAACTTCAAGTACAAGCAGCTACATTTCATTCATATCAGTTCAGAAATTCTAGCTTGGAGCTGGGTTGACCAGGATAAAGTTGTTTGCCAAAAACATAAAAAAAGAGGCAACTTTTTATACAGTGATAGGAAACAAAAGATGCTATTGTAATCAAGGATGCTGATGCTAATGACAGTTGTGTACTGTCACTTGCACAGCAAGAAATGTTTGTTGGAAAAGGAGTACTCTATATATTTTTCAGGAATACTAACAGAAAAAAAAAATGGAATTTGTTGCAGAATAGGAATATTAGTTCTTAGAATACAACTTACTTTATTGTTTAAAAGCAGTAATATCAAAGAACATTTCAATAGTGAAGTGGTAGGTATATGAAACAGCTTTTATCTCACATTGCAGATGACATGTACTTCTCTAGAAAAGTATCAGTCTATTAGTGATGTGCATGTAGGTATTATGATGAAATTTGCCACTTTCATTTTTCATTTAAAAACACAGCCCAAACCCATGATGATAACTTACCAGATAGTATCTCTGTCTCTGGAACAACTGCCCCCAAATCAGGTATTTTCTCTTACAAAATAATGCAAGATTATAGTCACCATCATTGCTTTTTCTTGTTTTGTTTTTTCACTGTATAGGAGACCACTTCCTTGTCACAACAAAAGGCAGAGGTACTCAGTAAAGGTAAGTGTGTGTAAAGTTTATAATCAGAGTTCTGCCATTCCTGTGTTGTTTGGCAGCAGTGTTAACCCTCATATTCATATATTAGCAGTCTTACTTATTTATGGGTGTTGGTTTTACAGGAAAAGATTTCAAAGAACTGGTAATAGCATGTACAATTACATAGAGTAAAATCTTCAGTTTGGTGTTCAAAAAAATTTAAACACTTCTTATTAGTTACTCTCCAGAAAAATATAGTGGATTTTTCACACAGAGCTCTTTTTAAGAAAGGTGAATTGCAGTATTTTTTTTTTCTGAAAAATGGAAAAAAAAAGGAAATAAAAACAAACAAGAAAAAACCAACAAAAAGCAGCTTTCATTTCAATTAATGTTCTTCTGAAATGTGTTTTACAGCACTATTTGAAGATTATTAAAATTTTTTTCAAAACTAATACCTCATTTTTTAAATTACTCTGAATGCTTGAAGGACTTGGTCAGAAAAACAAGAGGCTCTTAAAAATAATAGCACTGTAGTTGTTTTACTGGAAGCCTAACACTCATGTTAACTTAAATTGAAGAGAAAGTCTAGGTTTTTCAGCTTTCAGGTGCTTTTTACATAGTTGAAGGAAAAGAAAAAGGCCTTTTGTGCCTTTCCTTATATTGCATTTCCTTCAGTTCTTGAAAACTAGTTGCAAACTAATTTAGCGCAACACATTAGCTCTGTGTGTATTGGTGATAATGAAATATTACAAAGCACATTTAAATATAAATGATGCAGATTTCTAATAGCTTTCTCTTTTGTTACATCTTATGGTTGAATATTACCTCATCTTTTTCCTCAGCAAGCATTCTGAATTAATAGCTGTTCAGTTCTTCTATTCTCAGTTGTTGAGCTATTCTCAAAACTTCTTTTTGGGCCAGGTCAAACATTTTCAGTAACTATTTATGTGAATCTCAGAGAATAAATGCAGACAAAGTTACATTACAACACAAAAATGTTATTGAGTGATTGCAAAATCTGTCTAAATATGTTTGTGTTTATATTTTGGTATGAATCTGACCTTAATTCTGATTTTCATACAAGAAAATTAATGTAATCTAGTTAAAATCTGTTTCTGTTTAGAAGCAGTTAGACTGATTTGTGTGAGTAGCATCATAGCAGATACTAAGTACCAGACACAAAGCTAGGTCTTTGTGTCCTCTACATTTCTTTGTATTTTTTTCTGTGGGTTGTAGAATACTGCTTCATTAGCCTTTTATTGAACTGAGCTTTGGACAAGGGGATGTACTTTTATCTATACAGATAAATTTAGGTTTGCAAAAATCATATGTATGTGTACCTATCACATTGATATTGAAGATTCTAGGGCACAGTTCAATATGTGGTAGTTTATTGAGGTGGACTACTTAAGCAGATGCAGATTCAAACCCTAAATTTCCATATAGAGTTGCTTCAGTCACCATTTCAGCTCTCTAGGTTGGTGGGATAGCTTTTAGTTTTTAACTGTGTGCATAATAACTGATGTATAGATAATTTCCTTGTAATTTTAGGATAATTTTTAAGAATGATACTACTTTAACTTTGGTATTGTCACTGTGTTGGCTCTATGTGTCTTTTTATCTTTGCAGATGAACGTGACAATATCAGTTTAGATACCAAAAAAACATCAGAAACAGCTGATACCAATACGAAGAGCCTGACAGGGACTAAATCAAAGGACGGAACAGCATCAGAAAAGATTTCAGTTTCCAGGGAAACCTGGATTACCTTTGAAGACTTCTGTGTTTGTTTCCAGTAAGGAATAGAGGGTTTGAGTTTTATTCCACACAATATACTGTACAATAACGGTAAAATTCAAAACATGGCTATATAAAAATCGTATCTTCTTAACAGATTTTCTTTGTATAGCTATCCTGTCTTTCAGGGTGGCTTCAAGGCAACTCTTCAGACCAGACTGTTCTTCAGACCAGATGTACTGTCCCTTTTGACAGCGCATCTGTAGATGCAGCCCTGCTCTGTGCCTTGGTTGTGTCCTCCAGAATACAGTGGAGAACACAACCACCAGCTCCATAAAACAGCTGTCAGACTGCAGCTGGGGTGGAAGATTGTATGTCATGGAGTGTTGTGGCCATTAAGTGCTTTTGTAACCCATGAGGCACTGTGCAGACACAGTCTGCATCCAGACAGCACAATTCTAAAGAAAAATATAGTTGTCGAAATCTGTAGCCATCAGCATAGCTTTGCTTGATAAACTAGATGTTTTATCTCACTCCCTTTTGAATATAATTCCAAGGCATTTATGTCTCTGAAAACATAAAATAAAAACAACTTGTAGCATCATATCTTTGGCTTCTGTCTTTAAGATGTAAGGAGCTTGGTGCAATACATACCCTTTAGAGAATCTAAGATTGCTGAGGGAAGTAATTTTATCAGAGAAAATTCACTCAATTCTTTTCTTGTTTGAATGTGTAACTGAAATTTCTTTGTGAAGATTTTATTTTCATAAATAAGTGTATAAACTCTATTCATTCTGTAAAGGAGAATGTATAACTTTTATAGAAGCCAGCAGCACAGGAACTTCAGGAATAAAAAGTCATGGGTCACTTTAGGCCTTGTTAAGATTTCCATGCTGCTTTTAGGTAGTCCTAGGAAAATAGGACATTCAGAAAAAAAAGCATCACAAGCAGTTTCATTTCCTTTAAAAATCTCACATACAGAGAATGTGAAATATGATCTTTCTACTTTATTACCCAAATGTTAAAGTGCTGTTGACTTTTTTAGACCAATATTAATAATAATTAAGGCAAAAATCATTTGTCAGTTTCTTAGCTCTAAATGAATGAGAGTTTGTTTTCACAGTCAACTGATAAAATATTGGTTAACAGAACATCTTGATTGACCTTTGAAGGATTTATCCCTCAGAAGAAATTAAGCATCTCGGATTTTCAATTTACCCCTCTGCTCAGTTGAAAACTTTTCCTTCTCTGTCATGGCTCCTTCTCAGATACAGTGAAAATTAGAATGTTCATAGTTCCTATCAACTTTGAGAAGTGAGGAATATTTTAGTCATTGTAGGAATTGATATGTCAGCAGTAAATCAGGATCCCTGTGGAGTTTCTGGGTAATCACAACATTGGTTCAGATCTGATTCCATCCTCAATTAAAACTTAAGCCATTTATGTCTTCCTTGGTGAAATTAAAACCAGAAAAAAATGTTTCCAGGAACTATATAGCTTTCTGAAGGTCTGAAAACAGCTGAGAACTGAAAAAAAATTAATGAAATATATAAACTAGTCCAACTTTCAGTTATACTTTGTATAAAACTTCATTACAGTAATTTTCATGTTGGTATGGATGTTTTAGAGTAATATTAGCAAGTTACCATTTATAGATTGAAAATAAGCAAATTAGTGGTCTGACCTCCAATGGAAAAGTGTAGAAATGCTGTAAATACATTAATTAATTTCAAATGCTTTCTCTAGAGATGAATTTTATTCATCTTTTTATAGCTAAAAATGTTGAATCATTTTTGATAAATAGCTGTGAGTCTGACTTGTGAAATTAGAATCTTGTGCTATGAAATAGACATTTACCTAAACTAAGTAATTTATACTGATTATTTTCTTACAGTCATGTATATCTAATATTTCAATTTTATATTCTTCTTAGGAACCTGTATGTTTTCCACAAGCCACATACATATGCTTATAATTATCAGAAGACATGTTTTAAGGTAAATGACTGTATTGTGCTTTTCTTTTCCCCCAGTTTTACATAATTAGATAATACATATATCCTAAAAGATATTGATAGAACAGATATAACTGCTACCACTGAAAAGTAATAATGCATTAAGATTACTGTAGTCAATACAAATGTATGTTTGCAAGCAAATATTCAGCATTATATATATATGTGTTTAAGTAAAGGAAAAATGCTGTGGAATGCTACTGCACAATAAAAAAAAATGGCTTATGTAAAGAAAAATGATAGTGAATCAGATCTCCAACCATTATTCATTTTGATTAAAAACTACCTCATAACAATTTGGTGTCAAAATTGAATTTAATGATGATTCAGCTAAAGAATCTGCTCTTCAATTCTCCTTCATCTTCCCCTGTCACCTAAAACCCAAATTGTGAGTCTGTTTAGCATAACACTCTGTTTTCTCTTTAAATGCTAAGTCCTTTTGCTATTTACAGCATCCTGTTGCAGGGCTTTAGAAACACTCTTTAGTTACATTCAAATAATGGAATTTCTCTAAACCTGCCATTAGTTCATATTATCAAAAGGTTATTTGACATGCTTTGAATATCCTGTTCCAGCTCTTATTTTATAGCTTATCTGAGGTGTAATTGTAGAGTGCTGAAATGTAAACTCCAGGCATGAAGTTCATGTAAAATCCTGTACTGAGAAGGTTAATTACATGGATTATGCTCCATAATTATAGTACACCTGCAATTTCCCACCTCTCTGTAATCACATCACAAGAAATTTTCCTAATGACTGCGTGATATACTTTTGTAAGCCATAATCAGCATTAAGACTATGTAAGCCTGTGTGTTCTTGTGCCAAAAAAACCCCTAACCCTTTGCTGTAAAACCATTCTTATTTTTAACATTGAAAGAGATGATATGTTTACAGTATTAGGTAAATTTTTTATCGTGCTTATAAAAGAACATTTTCATATTATGATAGAAGGACAAAAATACAAAAAAATATAACTCCAGAATATTCAGGAAGACCTGTACTGTAACAGTTCTGAAGAAAGCAGCTCGTTCACTATTAGATTTTAAAGAATTACTAGGAACAATAGAATAATTCTATAGTTTCTAACATTGGCATAGGGATAATGTATTAAAGTTCAGAGTGAAAGATGTTGCCAGCATAGAGTTTTGTAGGAGAAAATTCCATTTATAAGGGAATATCATTCATATCTACAAATTCAAAAAGTATTTATTTATTTCAAGGTTTCAATTTGAATCAGAAAGATGCAGCAAAAACTAAAATTTTTGGTCTTCTGTTGTCTGGCAAGTAAAAATCCTGCATTTAGATATATATGATCAGTATAATATAAAAGTAGGTATATTCTCATACAAAAAGAGTTCTGTTTCCTTTAATCTCTTAACTGAACAGCATTATACATGCAGCACAAGGCTCTGGGCTAAATGGCATGTTTGAAATTTGGAAGAAGTTGTCACAATCAATTGCTTACTTCCCATACCATAGCTAAGGTCACCATATGCAAAATCTTAATCCTACATTGTGTAAGGCCAGTTGGACAGGATTCAGTGCAAATGAATGAACAAACCTCCATTTTTCTGTACAGTCTTCTGATGAGGAAGTCTTCTATTATTTACTTGTGGACAGTCTGATGCCCATTGAAATCCTGGTTAGCTTTTCTGCATTAGTACACTGGTATGTTACTGAAGGTAAGGCAAACACACAAAAGTACGTCAGTGTTGCATTTTCCCGTTCTTTAATATGTTTGTGCCATTGTGTTTGTCTCTTGTGTACTTGGGCACAGTTTGAGAGTTTAGCAATACTTTGAAGAAGTCAAATTGGTTTTAAGAAATACACTAACATTCAAGCAATACTTTGTCATTATTTCATATTGATGATGAACATTTTAATGAAAGAATCCCTCCTTGTCTGTTTATTATGATTTGCTGGAAGCTTTTCATCTGTATATTTCTGGAATGGATTTTGTGTTTCTTGGGGTTTCTTTCCTACAGATTCCATTCATGCAAGCTACTTTATGCCTTAGCTGATCTTAATGCAGCAAAAACCACAATATAACCAAAGAATATTTCTGAAATTATTTTTAAACTGGTGCACAATAAGCTCTCAAATATGTTTAAGTTGGCTTTTTCAAGACCTAACAACTTGAATGACTTAAATATTAATCCCTTGTATTTAATGAAAAACACAGAATGGAATTCAGGAGAGTTAAGGCATTTTATTATGGTAGTTGGCTTAGGTTAATCAGATATTTAAATACTTGACATGGATGTAATTTAATGCATCTAGAATGGAATAGAGAGAACCAAAACAAAGCTTAAAAAACCAAACCAACCATTCTGTTAAAATAAACTATAAGCTATAAATGTCAATAAATGTATTTTTTTACGGCTATTTGCTTTCTTTGCATGTGGAAAGAAAGGAATTTTTTTTGAGTTTTATAGGAGCCTTAAGTAGCTTGGAAGATGTCTGATGCCTTAAGTTTTTTAAAAATACCTACTTTAATCCTTTAACGCTGTCTAGCCTCTGTTCTAGGTAGTGTCTCAAGGCATCAGATATATACATCTTAGTAACACATTTTATAACCATTATTTTCTAGCAAATAGTACAAATAAGCCATGTTTTGTACCACCAATGCATTTTAAGTGACTGTTTTTTTCTGTGTTAGCAAAACCTAAATGAAGATTTAATGACTGTGAAGTAGCCACAGATTCTGCTTAGTTGTGTCTGAATGTTATTGTTGTTCACCCTCCCCATATTGTGTGGGTTGTATTTTGTTTTGGTTTGTTTTGTTTGGTTTTCTTAACCTAGGTACTAAACAAGAATGTTCAACGGGCGTGCTGAGGGTTGAATATTTCTCTTGGAAATCTGTGATTCCTGGAGAACTCGTATTAAAGATGCATACATCTGCAACCAAAGCTACTGTGGTAAATCTTCCTGTTGGGTATGTATGAATGTATGTATGTATGTATGTATGGGTATGTGATTTTTCTTGTTAAATGCTCATAAGTAGGAGTAAAGAACTCAGACTCTTTATAAAAAGTGTTGGTAAATTCACAGTAATTTGTCAGTCTTAACAAATTCTACCTATCAAGCAGTCTGATAATCCAAAAACTTACATTTTAAGGTATAAAATCTTGTAGGGAAACTGGGAAAACAACATTTTCACGTCTTGTCATAAGCATAATATTCCTGACTAAATCACTGAGGCCTTCTACTTTCCCAAAAAGAGAAAATCATCAGTTTTATCTCAAAGAGATGAAACAAAATGTAGTTTTAAAAAATTAAGTAAGATGTCAAATTAATAAGCATAGAAAGAGAATACCACAACACTAGCACACTGAAATTAAATCAAAGACTTTTAATAGTGCTTTTTATTTGTATTCATTTAGACTAAACCTGGGACAGTTGTTGGGTTTATAGACAACATTCACATCTAGTTCTGCATTCACATGAGGGTTTTTTAGTGTAGTTTCTAAAAGTTGTATTTCTCTGTACTGTAGGGAGGCCAAAAATGTGTATCTTTTAGCACCTGTAAATTTCAAAGCTAACAGATACCATCAGCTCAAATTTATAAGCTTCCCACCTTTGATTCTCTTTACTCCAGAGACAGGAGGATTTCAGTCAAATTTAATTTACAAAAGGTGTCAGAGACAAATGGGTTTCCCCATTTCATTCCAAAAGAGAAGTCACTTGGTAATCATGGAAGGCATTCTCTTCCCACTGTCTTTTAGTGGCTAAGAGGCATTTAAATATCAGTCAAAAGAAGATGTAATTAAAAACTACCTGTGTGTCTGGTAAGCATCATCTTTCCTTTCTTACTCTCACTGCTGGATCTCTGGTTAACATTTTGAAGCTGTGGCCTGGATAAGCTTCTTCACCTAAATACAATTCTGACAATGATATTACCTAATGTGTGAAAGAAAAAGCTTAAGAATTGCTGCAATTAAAAAAAAAAAAATTGGTTGGATTTTTCTTGATTGTAGGCGACATATCCTGCTCTTCACAGTAACTTGTCCCATAGGGCACCACATTGAGCTGTGTACCATGGTGCCATGTGTCTTTGGAGAAGAGGATGCTGTGATGCCAGCTCTTCAGAAGGTGTGCATAATGACTAATCAGACATTGTGAAAATAGTTTTTCTGACTACTAATTAAAGTGAAGTAGTATTGGACTTCTGTTTAGAGCTGTTATATTCAATGGTATTGTATTAGTTTTAATATGAAATTGGCAAGGGCATTAAAGGTAACGGGCTTTACAGCACAACAGGTACTGGATGCATATTGCAAAAGTTGTCTTATGTAAACATGTAAGTTAAAGTTGGGTAGTACTGTGGTTTACATAGAAGTGCAGCATACAATGTGAAAAATGCTCTTCTTGAAATACATATGTCAGGGTAGTGTATAACTCACTTTTTGAGGCATGTCATAAAATACATGTAGAAATATTAATTAATATTTAAAAATACCTGTGTATTTAAATAAAATCTCACATCAGTGAAATATGTTTGGTCCCATGGGATTGCATATTACACACCAGATCCCAGAGTAGCTTTTATATGTAAAAAGAGCAATTTAATCAAACAACTTTTCATAGCTGAGATAAGAGGCTCAAGAGAGAAATTATTACAGCTTTTGTTCTTCATTGTTTGTAATCCAGACAGACACCACTGTCATCCATATTTTCAAGGTTTTTTTATCAAGCAGTAGGCCCAAATATTTATTGAAGTCCCTGAGGGGAGGGAATATATTTTCTAGAGAACATTTGTGCAAAAATATTTAAAAGGTGAGATTAACAGAAAATTTACATAGCAGTGTAGATTCAGGGTCCTAATAATAGAGCACTAAAACATCTTGTGCAAATTTATCACATTTACTGTGATAAAAAAGTAGAAATATAAGAAGCTGGGTCATTAAAAAAATCTTGTGGCTGTACTATCTCCTTGCCTTCAATTTTTGGATGAAAAGCTATTTCCTATCAAGGAAATAAAGCAGACTTTTATCCTTGGGTTTTCCATGCAGTTCTTTTTGAAGCAACTTCTCTGCAGGCTATTATTTGCAGGAAAGTGTGCACATTCTTGCAAAGAAATCCTGATGAAGATTATTGATGCTTAAGACATCATGTATTTGATCATTGTTTTCAGCAGGATATTAATACTAATTTGTCCTTCCGTAACAGAAGATGCTAAGCACTTCAGCTGACAGTTATTATCACTGCAGTAGAAAGACTCTATATGGATCTTATTTTTGATTGAATTTCCTATGACTAATAATTTAGAGGGAAAAAGCAATGAATATCTTATGGTGTCTGTTATTTATTTTACTGGCAAAAATCAGTGAGAATTTTATATGCTTTTGAATATCAGAGACATAATTGATTTTACAGTTTATAATATGAAGAGCAACTGCATGAATTCAGGAAGTTTTGTACTTCATCATAATAAAAAAGCTTGTATTCTGTCATGGCCCAGGAAGAAAACCAAAGAAAATCCAAAAGCAATCTTTCTAAGAATAGTTGTTTTATTCTCTTTCCCCAGGAGAGCTCTCGATTTATAGAACAGGCTACAGCTATCCTGAAAGCTGTTGGAAATGTGATAAATAATTTCAGCAATAAGGATGAGCTTCCTAAAGCCTTGAAGGAATTGGAAGTAGCTCATTGTCCTCCTGGCCTTCATAATACTAAAATAGCTAAAGAAAACGTCAAGGTGAGGAAATAGTCTAATGAACGCACATCTAAAAGCTACAGAACTGGATAACTGCTCAACATTGTCATTATCCTCTTCAAAACAATGCCTGTGAACTTAACAAAGACCACCTGCATGCTCTGAATGTGGCATTCATTATAAAGTGTAAGCCCAAATGACATAACTTGTAACTTGTATGGTAATTATCTTTTAAGAAGAAAAATTTCAATGTGCACAGAGTAGCACATTCTAAATTTAGTCTATTTTTGTCAATCTAGTTTAGCATACTTTGGGGCAGAAAACGTGAGCTGTTTTTTATATTACAACTTCATTTTGAATTTGCAAGATACATCCTGAAATGCAGAAAAGTCTAATGATTGCTTTCTCTGCCTAATGTTTATGGAACAGAAAAACATTATTACAGCTTATATTTCTGAAGGCATTAATGAGTTCTTTCATTCATAGCATTTCAAGTTGATTTTCTTTGTTTCTTGATACTACAGCATTCTTATTTAACTTTTCTGCTCTGTATTTATGATAAATTAAAGGTATATGATAAAAACATTAAATTTTTCTGTAGATCTCTATGCAATAGCTTTCCAATATTATAAAAAGGTTACAACAAAAAATTTTATAGAGGATACACTAATTTTAATGTGTATGCAAATGCTGATCATATTGCTATAACTTGGTTTTTCTAAAGTTAGTATTTTATATATTCCAGATTCATTTTTTTTCATCAAAGTACTAGGAAGCTCATGCAGTTTAGATGGTGTAGTTTAGATTGAATAGAACAAAGGTTTTAATATTTTTGTAATCAGTGATATTAAAAATCAGAACACCTAAGCTATCAATTTTATACGTGGGCTTGGCACCAGGATCAAATTCAAGAAAATAACAGAATTCATAAAGAATTATTACAGGTGCTCCACTCATGAAAGAGGTAATTTACATTCCAAATCCACCAGGGAAAAAAAATTGGTTTGAACTCAGGAACAGAATATACAAATTTTAAATGCATATGCTCATGTGAAATATGTGTAAAATTTAGAGAGCTTAAGAAAAATTCAGTAGTCTTAAACACAGATATCCCTTAATTTCTCCTCCACTAAGAAGACAAATTTATATCAGTAAAAGAATAAAAAGACAGAAATTAGATAAATGAAAGGCACTGAGCTGACAGTGATTCAAGGATGAAAATATGGAAATTATCTGTCTTTAATACAAACGGTGAAAAATTGTTCTGAATACAAGAAAGGATCTACTATATTCTTTCTTCCCTAGTTTTACAAATTTAAAAATCAAGGACATGTTTGTTAGTATTAAAATACATAAAATGTTTCCAGAAAGAGGAAAAATCTGAAACTAAGGTCAATGAAAGAGAAAAATCTTGTTTTTTCCAGTAAGTTGCTACTATGTTCTTCAACTCAGATTATGAAACAAGTTCTGTAAAACACACTCTAAAATTCCCATCTACTTAGAGTGGGGGAGGAAAAGACTGGATTTCTGCTCTTTAAAGAGCATCAATATGTCAAAGCATAAAAATAGAGCCAAATCTTCCCATGCTGTAGCACCTCCTAATCTCAAAAGCATTCCCATTCCGTTATCAGCCTCTGTTCTGAAACCTCGAGTTTGGAACTCCCATTGTCATGATAGCAATTATAATATGTTCTTCTGTCCTCTGGTATGAGGCCATCAACCCCCTACACATAAACTATGAGGATGTTTCTGGGTGATAAACACACTGTAGAATAAGTCAAATTTTCTTATTTTAATAAGCCAGGCATGAAACAGGTTTCATCTCTATTGTTGTCCTGAAGCATTGTAGTCCAACAGTTTGGATTAATTTTCAGGTACAGTATTTGTTAAAGGAAGTTAAATACTTCATGTATATGTGGTAGGAGAAGAGGGAAACAGTTTCTAAAACAATAATAAGAAGAATATAAATCAGTCTTTATAAATGAATTATTCTTTAAATGCTTTTCCTCTTTCTGATTGTAGGTTTTCAATAATGCATTTTGGTACTTGATCAAATATGTATTAGACAAGAAGGATCTTTACAGATATAAATTTGCCTTCAGGTGCTTTACTTTGGATTTTAAAGACACTGATTTTTCTGGTGATGACACTGATATTTCAGGTAATATGTTGTTATTGCTAATCACTTCAAATATATCTGAAAATTCTTATTTTCAGGGAAGCCAACTCTTCTCTCTTCTTGTTTTTTTCTTGCTTCAGTAGACACAGTTGATTTTTAAGCCTAAGACTTTTACTGTTGACAGGACATCTGAGGTTCATCTCAGAATAGAAATGATCCTCTTCTTTGTCCCAGGAAGTCTGATTACTCTTTTTTAATTTATAAAACTGCCCTTGGTCTTCTTTGCATTTCATTTGTCAGCGTTAACAAACAATAACAAACATCTACATTTTTTTACCTGCTGTACTTCACCTCATCACTATTGTTCAAAGCATCATCTGAGAAACCCTTAAATGCCTATATTGTTCACAAACTGAGAGCGAAGGAAGACTCAATTTAGTACCTTCATTGAAAGTTCAGCTATTTCTTAGTGATGGTTGAGAGGTTTTTGCTTGTTTTTAGGGGGAGAGTTATTTGAAGTTTTGTTATCTTGCTTATTTTCTTGCTTGTTTTTTAAGTTTGTTTTTTGGGAAATTAGTGTGTTGCCTGGCTAATTGGCTGGCTAGTAATACCCATGTAGTGTGGGACTGGCTACAGCACCATCTGCCTCCTCCAGCTTGCGGTCAGGGTGTGCTGTGTACCTGAACATACTCTGAGAGGAGCCATTGGAAGGCCAATGTATTTCCTACAAGCAGGGATAATTCTCTTCCCACTGTTTCTTTGCTTCATTTTTTATGCAGGCTGCAATTTTATGCCATTAGAATTAAGTTTGCATGGCAACCAAATATATTGCTCTTTTCCATTTTAGGACTTATCTTTCAGTCTCTGTAACTTTTTAATCTATTAATGCTAGCATTTATTTTACTACCATAAGCCTTGTGTATGTGGTTTCATATCACAACAGAAAAATAATTTATCTGATTGGTGGGAAGAGACATGATCACCATTTGAACACCTTTTATGGGGACTTAGCTTTTCCTTTGTCTATTGTGAACTTACAGAATAAAGTGTCAAACAAAACAATACTAACTTCCTTTTGATTAGTCAGTTTATTCTGGAAAAATAATATTAAAAGCTAAATTAAAATGTATGCAAATACCTTTCCTGACACAACGGTGTAGTACGTTTGTCCTTTTAAGAAAGCATTTATAAGCATGTCTCTATTTACTGGGAACTTTCTTCTGAATCTCCTCTCTTCTGAAATTTATTGTTCCTTTGAGACATTAGGTATTTTTCAGAGAATTTCATCCCATGACAAGAGTATGTTACAAGGGTCAGCATATTGACATTTATCACACCACTTGAAGTAAACAACATCTGTCACATTTTTTTAAAGATGTCTGTGGTACTGATTTCTGTATCCCAAAAAACCCTTAAACACTTGTCAGCATTAGAAGACATTTTTTAAATAGATTTGAATAATTAGCACAGTTGACAGGTTGTAGCAAAGATCTCTTATAAATTACTAAATTATGAAATCTACCGTGACAGAATATTTTTAAGAGTTGGGCAGTGAATCAAAACAGTGGAATAAATATATGGAAGAAAGTTCTGTTTCAGTTTTGTTTCCTCCAGTGTCCTATACATCCTTTTAAATTATTTTCTTTTCTAAAATTAAATTACAAGAGATCCCTATTGGACTGGAAAGGTAATTGTTTCCCTTTGGTTTTATTGAGAGTTTTTTTACATTTATTGATGTTTTGCCCTGCTTAAAAAAGGTTGCTTTGGAGTAAATGCATGCTTTTGTTCAGGTTCCATCCAGAACCCTAAAGAAATAAAGCATAGACCAAGTGAAATGTCAAAGAAAAAAAGGTAGCTAGCAGGAAAAAACAGCTGAAAACTTCATTGTAGAAAGATCTAGAAGGACTGGCATGATTGCCCTGGCCCACATTAGCACTGCTGCATTGTCAGGTTAGTTGCTCAAATCTTGTCAAGACATGAGGTTGTAACCTTCTGGAACCTAACAGACATCAGTGTAATCTACCATAGCAGATAAATGAAATGTTATTTTCATCTGTGTCTGCAAGTATATTAAGTCAAATCTGAGGTTTTTTTGGAAAAGCACCTCCATTTTATAAATGACATATTTATTTTGCACTGTGTGCTGAATTAATGTCAAGGTTTACCAAGGGCAAGGATATTATGATTTACTGCAGGTAGTGGTCATGCCTGCTAAGATCTCTGAGAAGACATCCTGAAAATGATCTAGTCAAATTTATTTGACTGCCAAGTATCATCCATCCCCACAGAGCAATTAGCAGAAAAGCCACAAGAAACAAGAGGAAGACCGTGCCATGTGAACATACATAGGAATGTGATGTTTCCTGGGAAAGGAAGCATATCAGGATGATGTTGCACAAGAGGCAGTGTTGACAGCTCAACACTGCCTGCCTGCTCTCTGTAGCACACATTCTTTGTTTACCTTATCCTGGTTTCATTGGGCCTAATAGTGAGCCAGTGGAGCCAGGGGAGGTCTGTGGCACTTATTTTCAAGAGTCTCAAACTCTTGACAGTTGTTTAGGCACATTTCAAGAGCTACATTTCTTTCTCATGGATAAATTCCAACTTTGAAGTTGGAAGTGGAGTGCCCTTTGTGTACAGTTCTCTTAAAACCTTTTGGTCTGAAATTTTACATAGCAGTTGAGCTGTTCTCTATAAGCTTATCTTAACTGTAAAACTGTATTTGGGAAGTCCTGCTCAGCTCTTTTTCAGAATAAGCTTCTCTCTCCTCCAGAGACTTAGCATAGGTTAAGTCTACCTTAACATAGGTTAAGATGATTGATTGTACAGTTGTGTTGTGTTGTGTTGTGTTGTGTTGTGTTGTGTTGTGTTGTGTGACTGAAAAGAGAATTCTGAACATTTGTTTCTTCTTGCACTTTGGATATGAAATAGAGTTCCAGTAAGGGGTGAGGGACAGTTTGGCATTATTTGATTGAATATGTAAAGTGTCTCTTGAGTATATGCAAAATACTCCTTTTTCAAAAAAAAAACATTCCTACATTGCCTCCAGGAAAACTGTAGTGATTTTATGGTGAAAAGTGTCTTGCTAGGCTTAAAAGCTCCAGTTTTATTATTAGCATGGTGTCTTCTGATTAACAGCTAAGGCATGTCAGAGATTTTTGACAAATCTGTTTTCAATCATAATGTCAAATTTGAAACATCCATTAGTTCAATATTGATGGATTTAAAACATTCACTAGTTCAAGATTGATTGATTCAAAGCATTTCACAGAATACATTTCTCTGCTTCTAAGAAAAAATATTAAAAAATGTTAAGTTTTAAAAAAAGCCTTAAAAGATCAGAATATTTAATTTAGACCTCATTATTTTGCCTTAAATGTTGCAAAGAAAAATATTTTTTTTCTTATGACATTGTATAAAAAATTAGAACAAAAAAGAACCTCCTTAGGAATATATACATTAGGAATATATACTGACAATTTTTGGGTTTTGGCCTGATCTGTGGTAGCTTTTGACATTTTCAATAAATAGAATTGATTTCTGTGTGACAGAAATTTTTTTTTTTCTGTCACATTTTCATACAAATTTTTTATTTTTGTGTTTTCAGAAACAGTTTAACATTTAACTAACTTACTGTACATCCATATATTCTTTATCCTGACAAATGAAATGTTTTATTTCTAGAGGTACAGGTATTTTTTCTAGTTATGGAGTCCACTTAGCATCCTCAGTGGATGAAGTTTTCAGCTGGTTCACAAGGCAACACCACACCAATACTTTTTGTATTTACTTTTCTATATTATTGGTTCCTGCTCCATGTTAGGATATTCTTACCTGTTAGGTCAATCGGTGTATTTGTGTGTTCATATATACACAACAATATATTATTTTATATATATATTATATATACAGTAATACATTATTTTGCTTTATATGAGGAATGTAGGCTCTGCAGCAGAATTAATTTTTCTGCAGCCAAAGCACAAACTGAAAATTGAAGTCTATTTCCATTTCATGAAGACAATGATTAGTGGGGTCAAAAGTCATCTTGCCACTGGGTTCTTTAATTGTAAAATAGACAAGTTTGTAGACTGAAAAATTCATTCTGGAATGTATTCCAGTGATGAATGAATGGGAGAGCCAAAACCTTTCCAGAGGTGCACAGACAGAAAACATCTTAGAACATGTTAAATTCCAACTGGATGTTAGGAAAAAAAAAAAAATCACCATGAAGCTAGTCAAAAATTGGAAAAGAATGCCCAGTTAAATTATGGAGTCTCCATGGTTATGGAAATATGAAAAAATGGACTGGACATTTCTTCAAGAATAGGAGCCACCTGTTCTGAATTCATCCAGTTTTGGATGTGGGATTGGACCAGATGACCTTCAGTGGTCCATTTGAGTCTGTATTATTCTGTGATTCATATATGCTCCTGTTTTATAACATGTTGTTGTGCCATTCATATTGTTGAGTTCTAATCTGGTTACTATTGAAGAGGGTTTGTGTAATCTTCCAGTCCTCAAGTATTAAAGAAGCTTTCTGGGGTTTGGAAATGCAATACTTATGAGAAATGATGGTTTGAGAACACAGCCAGATTTAGCAATATTGAGTAAAAGTGATTAGATTGAAATGTGTGATCTGGTTGATGAAAGCAATATCTTAAGATAGTTTGTTTGCCTGCAATGTTGTCTATATTTTTCAAGCAGATTCCTCTCCTCCTTTTTGTTTTTTGGTACTTCCTTTTGCAGCAGTGTTTCCTTCCTATTGCACTGTCTTGCTTCCTTTGTTCCATATGTGTGCAGTTCCAAATTAACCTCCCTGGCACTGGCCCCTTGGAGTGTTGTTCCCCACGTCCTTTCCTAAGTCCTGGTGCTGATGGCTCCCAGGATGTTAATTTCCAGGCAAGAATGCCTTCAAGGAGCTCATTGCTAAACTGTCAGAACCCATTAATTTCTGTTCCATTTTAGAACATAAAGTCAGTCAGATAAATTAACTCTCCCTTTATCATAGATCTTACTCTTATTCTGTGTCTACTTTGTGGAAGTTAACAAAATGTTTTGAACAACATTGGTGTTAAAATTATTACTACAATATTACCAGATTGAGAGACAGAAGTACTTGAAGTCTTGTGAAGCTCTTTTAAGCTGTGTACAGAGTCAGGCTTTAGTGTATCAAATCCTCTTGGTTCATGTTTGGAAGAACATTTTGAAATCACAGTAGGAGGCATGATTTTAAAAAATGTCCTGCAATAGCTGTCCATGAAGAGAAAAAAAATAAATTATTTGATGTTTGTAATTAGCAAAGTAGCTGACATTTTGTCTTTGTGTAATTATACAGTATATTTTCTCCAACTTACAATAAAAACAAAATTTCAAGAGTGATATTTTCATCATAAAAATTTTATGCTTGAAATCACTCTCTTGATGTTTTGTGGGGGTTTTTTTCTTCTTTTTAAATTCATTACAGGCAGCTACAGGACTTCCAGCTTTGATGTTACTCATTCTTCCATTCCTTCAGAGAGCAGTGAGGAGAAATCCCTCAGTAGTTGGGAGAATCAAACTCCCACACCTGAAGAAGAAGCAGCAGCTCTCACAATTCAAGCCATCTGGAGAGGGACCTATATTAGGAAAATACTGAAGAGCAGAGTACCAGGTGTGTCATTTAAAAATGCCTTTCAAAAATGCTTCATACTTCATCTTATTCAAATCTTCACTGTAAAGAGTTTTTTACTAATTAATGTCTAGGTAAAATTAACTGAAACTAATGTAATAGAACTTACAGTTCTATTAAGGTCTCCTAACCACTCAGCTAGCACATATGGTACTAAAAAGTATCTGAAATATACACCCCCTAGATTTGCATAGATACTAAACCATAATTTACATTAATGTAAAGATGTAGATTTAGGTCAGAGCTGGGATAAATGTTAGGGATTTTTTCTGGAAATGTAAGGGAAATCATACAAGAACCTGAGCTTCATAATGAGTAGTCAGTGGAACACACACAAAGCCTGATGCTGTCCTCCAAAGATACTGTACTGATACTATCCTTCATTCCTGTGCATACAGATAGAGGAATCTTGCATAGCAGTTCAGGACTTGTAGCACATTTCCTATTCAACTGTTCTATTATCTCAGCTGGAATACTGTGTCCAAGTGCAATGTCCACAGTCCAGGAAGAAAGAAAGATAACAACCACAAAATTCTGAGTAGATTTATAAGGATTTGGATTAAATATAGGCCTAGTACATACATACAGGTTGTTAGTTTGCAATTTCAGAAAGATCAGATAAGAAAAATCTTTGCTATAATCATTAAGCAAGATTAACCCACATGAGGAAAGGAATCTGAAAGTAACAGTATCTTTAGGCTGATATCCAAAGGGTTAACAAGAAGATCTTTAGTCTGAGATTCAAAGCTTGTGGCTTGAATCTGGACATATTCAAGTTAGAAAAAGTGACATTTATTAAAAATTACTTTATTAGAAAGATAAGGCATTTATTGGAATAAACCAAGATTTGTAGTGTACTACTGAAAACTCAAAAACCAGTCAGGTCTTTATCTGTATTCCATGCATAGAAGCAAACACCTTGAGATGACAACACAGCCTGTTATGTGAGTTATCCAGCGTGGGTGGGATGAATTACCCATTGGAGCTGCCCAGCTCTTTTCCTGTTAGCTACACAGATAGTTTAGGTACATCCCTACTCCTTCCTGCTATCTGCAGATAGAAGTTGCTGGGAATTATATATTGTCTGAGGACAGAGACTGCCATATATCACTACATTTTACAGTGAAAAAATTGTAAACTGGAGAAAATATTGATCACATAATTTTTGCAATTGTTGGAGTGCTGAAAAGTACAAAGATGATGAATGGAATATACTCTGTCAAACAAAAAACAGTTTTCAGCTCAGCAAGACTTCTGTAAAACTCCACATAAATAAGGCAATTTACTTGTGCAAGTGGCATTTTTCAAAAGTATTTGGCAGGTGTAACTTTAGAACAATAGCAAAATTGGATGTTATATTTTCTAACTTATTTTATTAACTCTAGGTACTAAAGAAAATGCTGATGTTGAAGAAACTTTGAAAAACCTGTGGGCTATGATTGAGTTAAATTTTGAACAGTGCGCTATAACATTGTTAAGGTAATCATGCAATAAATCAAACTATTTTATTGCAGACAGTTGTCATACACTGCTATTCCACAAAATAAACAAGGTAAGAACATTATGAGTGTCAAAATTACAGCACCCTGATGGAAGGGGTGAAATTTTTTACTAAATATATGCCATGCTTTATTCTTTGTACCCTACATGAATAAAATCTTATTTTTGGATATGTTACAGATTTTTTCCCTCAGCTTGAGCTAAGATATTACCTTTTGCATGTATTTAAATTTTTAGTATTTGGTATGGTACTCCATAAGTACAGATCTGATACTGATTCCTTAGTTAAGCAGTTAACCAGTTGGTTTAAAGAAACTTTTTGATTTGTGCTATCTGTTAAGCAATCAGGGTTGACAGTAGAAAGGAAATAGCTTTGCTATTTGTACCATTTATTATCTCAGTCGGGGACTCTTTTGCTGCACTTGCTTGAAGGAAAATAGATTTATGTCTAGGTAGTAGAAATGTAATAGGTGTATTTCTATGCTTTCCCTGATATTTTATTACACCTTTTGGAAAGAAGGCTATTCTAACTTCAACAGTATTCATTAAGTCATTTGCAAGCCTAATGCTCTTTGGGGATCACATATTTCCATTAAGTCCTCCAAAAATCTCTCTGCAAGTGTTCACACAACTGATCTAGCAGTAAATCAGTTCTTCCAGGGGTGAGGAGTGAAAACTGGCAGTAATTACTGCCTGTGGATATAAATCCTCACTCCTTGTAACCAGCAATTTGAGCAACACTCACACCAGGTATAATTTTATTTCACCTTTTAGTGTTGCTAATCCTGTAAAACCTGTGTACGTTGATGGGATCAGGAGTTTGCAACCACAGTCTTGTTCCAAATATTAGCCATCCATTTTAGATTTGCAGCATTTCTACATCAGCAAAGATGAGATGAAGTTTTCAGTCTGCCTTCAGACTTATAAAACTTATGGGGTTTATAAGCACTGTCCTGAGGGATACATTTGAGTCTTAAAATCATGATAATGTGTTTGTGCTTTTGTTTTTTTGTTTAACAGCTGACAGATCTCCATTTAACATAACAATCTAGCACCTTGGACAAAAAGTTCTTCTTTTGTTCCTTCATTATTCCAAAAAGTTTTAAAACTAAATAAAGGTATTTTAATCTCCTAATGATTCCACAGCTTAAAGATGACAACGCAAGAAAAATGAAGTTATGCTAACTGATACTTACTAAAAAAGAGAAAGAAAGAAAAAGAAAGAGGTAGAATTTTGTAGAAGCCATGACATCTTGGGATATTAGAAGCAGCTGTAGTTGCAGATAGACTGATGGATAAAAATATAAGTATATATTTGCCATGAGATCTGAAAGAACTAATGCCTCCATGAATTTATTTAAGTTGAACAACTGCTAGAGAAACATTAGTAACACAATGTATCTTGTTTTACATTCATGCACAAAATAGTGTTCTTTATGATCAGCATAAGTAAAAGTCAGTATATATATATATATATGCCATCCTGATTAGATTGAAGTCGTTATCTTTTCTGCTTTCCAGAGAGATGTTTAAAAGGAACTCTAATTCAGCTGAAAAGTTTCCTTGTTATGAAGATGAATGGTGTAAGATGTATTTCACTGACTATGCAGTAACCTATGCTGATCAACCACCAAACGCATGGTTTCTGGTTTTCAGGTGAGTTTCACAGAGCCCTATACAGCTCTTACAGGGAAGTAGCATTTATACACTGTGTCCTTTCACTAACCTGCTTAAAAACTTCTTATCCACCTGCTTTCCTCAAATTCTGACATGCACTTGTTCTGGTTATTGCTGGAACAGAGTTCATTTTCTTCTTCATTTCTTCTTAATTTTCTTCCTAGAAGCTGGTAGAGTGCTGTGTATTTGGATTTAGTGTGAGAATAGTATTGATAACACACACTTATTTTGGTTGTTGAGTGTTTACCCCAAATCAAGGACTTTTCAGTGTCTCATGCTCTGCCACTGAGGAGGTGCACAAAAATCTGGGAGGAAGCACAGTCAGGACAGCTGCCCTGAAGTGGCTAAAGGGATGTTCCATACCAGGGAATGTCATGTTCAGTACATAAATTGAGGGAGGATTACCTGGACAGGGGCTGATCACTGTTCAGGAACAGGCTGGGCATCGGTCAGTAGGTGGCAACCAATTGTATTGAGCATTATTTGTTTCTCTTGGGTTCTGTTTCTCTCCCTCCCTCTCCTAATCATTAAAAATATTAATATTATTAGAATTTTTATTAGTATATTTTGTTTCTATTGTTAAGCTGTTCTTAACACACGAGATTTGTATTTTCTTTCTGATTCTTTATCTTAGGTGGGTTGGGTGTGGGAAGTGAGTGAGCAGCTGCATTGTAGTTAATTGCTGGCTGGGATTAAGCCATGGCAATATTTTTTGCTTTGTGTTGCACATATCCTCTTATTTGGGAAAATAATTTTGATATAATTTAATTTTTCTTTTTTAGAGAAATATTTACTGTCCCAGAAGACATGCTTATATTGACAAAGGTGTTTACCACTATCCCTTCCTGTAGACTTCATGTCCTTGATAATGACACACAGGAGGAAATGCCGCATGCCTTTTTCAAAGTGGCACCTCATGTTTATCCCAAAAATAAGGTAAATGCAAAAAGGTGTTGTGAAAAGTATAATTTTAAAAATAATAACAAATGCCCAAATTCTGTGAAGAATATAGTGGAGCTCTGTCATAGTGTTTTACTTCAAAGCACACCCTTGTTTATTAGCAAGTTTGAACAGAGACCATCACTGATCTGCTTCTGTGCTGAACATTTATTAGTGAAATTTTGATTATGATCTCCTCTGTACTCTTTCCAGCTGCTGTTGTTTTGGGGTTTATTATGCATAACACTGAGCACAGTAAACTTTGTACCAGAGTTTAACTTGTGGCCATAAAAAGTTTGAGTAAGGAACAATAAGCACCTTTTCTTTCCATGGGTACAGCACAGGACCTTCAGTGATTCTGTCAATTACTAATGAAAATGGCCCTTTCTATTGGATTCCTGCTCCTCCCCATTGAAGAAGTACCCTCTTAAAGCCACATTTTTGTTATTCTTTGCTAAACTTATGGTCTATATTTTGTAATATTAAATGTGGTTAATAGCAGTGAAGGGTGATTTTTAAAGTATTAAAAGAGAATTGTGCAGGCATGCTGTATTTTCCTACTTGTTCTTACTGCATTTTTCAATCACTGAGCTCTTGAGTTCCTCAGTAAGAATATAACCTTCTACTCTACAATTTAGCTTGCTTCTTCCTAGTTCCAAATAGTTGATTATTGTTTCTGTAGACAAGCTTTTGAAAGCTCTATTGATACTTTGACAAGACACTTTGCAATTAGTAAACACAGAATACAATGGTATTATTTTAATCTGTTACCTTTTTTTTTACCAGTATTTTGTAAAAAATAGTCAACAATGTAGTACATCAAGCAAGAAATTATACGGTATGCTTGAATTCTTAAATGTCAGTATTATTACATAAAAAGTCATTAAAAGAAAATACACCTACCAGCTCTGCTTTCAAACTATGACTCAGCAATTTACAACAGAGATAAAAAGGAATCCTGTCAACAGATACTGACTTTGCTGCAGAAACACTTCTGGAACACATTAAAGTTCATTTCAGAATGATTGACAATAAAGATAAAATCTACACACTAGCAATAAAGTCTGTCTTCTTTTTGCAGACAGTACAGCCTAGATAGAAACTGGCTACTTGCTTAGCATTATTTGGATTTTTGGGGGTTGCATTAAATTATCTTATTTTTCGGTGTTTTTTTCTCCTTCTGGATACAGTTGAATTTGTTTTAGTTCTTGGTGTTTTTTTTTTTAAATTCTACTCTCTTTATTATTCACAAGTCTTTTGAACAGATTGTAGAAAAGGATAGAGATAAGCACTCAAGCTTCAGCTGACCTACATAGATAAGAGTTTAAGAAATCATCACTACCACCATATTTAGTCTAAAAAATAGAAGTCTGTTTGAGCAAGGATACTGCTCAGTTATTTCTCTTGACTAGTCATAGAAAGATGTAAGGGATTCATCTAACTTTGCCATGAAGTTAATTTGGGTGGTATATTAGGAAACAATCCTTTCTGATTCCAGAGACAGTGAATTGTAAAAAGGTATCTAAGATATCTAGTAGTGAAATCTCTTGAAGGTTTTTAAGAAAGAGACACAAATTTAATGGGGTTGTTAAGTTCAATTTTCTTATTTCTCAGTAGTGACTTTAAATTCCTACCAGACACAAAATTTATTGTGATTTCTAATTGCTCATAGCATTCAGAAAGTGCTCACTCAAACAAACTTTTGGTCCTAAGTCCAAATTTTCTGAATATTTTTAGTGAACATTAAGATTGCATAATATTCTAGATAGGTATACAAGATAAATTGTCCTGCTCTTGCATCCCTTGCTGTCAGAAAGCAGTTGAATATCTTCCCAAATCCTTCTCCATTTCCAGGTGTACTTGATAAGAACAGAGGGGCCTGTGACTCTGTGCTTAACTGCGCTGAGTTCTCCTGAATGGTTACTCTGAGTGGTTGCTATTACCTTGTGGTAATTAAAGGTTGTAAAGCACCTTACTGCTACAATTGCACAAATTGGAATCATGAATAATTTATTTTACTTTCATTCTAAATATTCAGTATTCCTGGAGCCACAGTCCTGAATTATTGGATAGTCCTGAAATCACAACCCTATTTATTATAAGCATTTTTCAACAAAGCTGTTTTTGCCGTTAAATGCTGATTTATTTAAACAGAATTAGAAGAGGACTGAAAGAAATAAAGCCTTTCAAAGAATATTAATTTGGACTATTTCTTAGGTGGAATGTGAAATTTTAATATTTGAAATAGGGAAATAGTAGGGCTAGTTAGACTCCTTGAAGAAGGGGTTTAATTCTGAGTTCCCCTGCAACATTACAAGTGGCCATTTCGTTCCTTATATCCCTTTTTCCTGCCCCTGCCTTTTAAGTAATCACATTCATATTGCCTTCATTTTCACAAATGCAAATTAATCAAAGTTTGAAAATTTTTATGTTATATCCTGGCTCCTCATATTCCTATCCTCAGGATTCATAAAGGGCACCTAAATCTGCATCAGCCTTATTGTGTATTGCATTTTTTATTATTTTTTACTTAAAATTTCTCATACTAGAAATATGTTTTCATAAATCAATATTTTCATAAACATGAGATTAATATCTTGTAATTTCATGCTGTATCTGCAGTGGCAATATTAAACGGGGGTAAATGTTAATTTAACCTCAGATTTGAAGACTGAAGTAATCTCATCTCTAAATTTCCGTGCAGCAAACTCATCCACCCCTACTTTCACACTGCCTAAGCATGAAGGAGAATTTTAAATAATCAAATACTTTGGTTAGAAAGTGACTTCAGGACTTTGGTTGTATCTGCCCCTAAGACCACCTGCCAGCTTTCCAGTTAGATGAAGCTGGATTTAACTTGCCATGCAACTTTTTGCCAAATATAAATTGCTAAAATAAGAGATGCTCCGTAAGTTAGAATAAAATGGAGTTAAAAAAATTATTGCTGATGAAGGATAACTTATTATATTAAGTGTAATGGACAAGAAGCATGTTGCATGTAGTCAGAGAGTTCCTTTTGAGTAGCGTTATTGCCATGTGAAAACGACTTGTTTCCCCTTTCAGAAAGGATACACTTTTGTGGCTGAAGCGCACACTGGTGACCAACCTGTGGCAGGTGGAAAATGGACACTCCGCTTCATCAGCTCCCACAGTGCCCTTCCATTTCTCTCTCGTGAAGCTGTAAATAATATCTATTCTACTCAACAATTTAAGGAGTATTACATACCCAACAAAGAGTTCCTACTGCTTAGGTAAATATTGAGAGAAGAATTAATAACTACTGGTTTTTATATTGATCATCCCTACTAGAAAGGTGTGTTCTTTCCTCTTTCTTTGAAGCAGAGAATATTGATGCAAATATCTGAATTTTATGGGCTATCAAATCAACATTTGATATACTGAAAGTGTTATTTGTGAAATATTGCCACTACTTAATGAAGAACAGGTGTGAAGAACACAGACTATAACTTTAAAATCCAAATTCAGTATTTTGCATTTCTGTAACCTCAGTCTTATCCACATGCCAATTACCGAAATTCCATTGTACTTTTGGGGAATAAACATGCATTAAAATCAAGATTTTGGAGGGGGGAGGAGATTTTTTTTTTCAGCTATTGGGCTAAAGCTTTAATTAATACAGGAATAAAACACCTTTTTTTTCCCAATATATCAGACCATCTTCCAGTATTGGCAGAAAAATTTATATATGTTTTATTTTAGCATGCTGATTCTTTTAGGAGAATATATTTAGTAAATATGAGATTTCATATTTATTAATTCTTTCTTAATTGATTAAAGTTCATTAAAATCCCTTCTGAGTTCAAAACTGACCATTACTAAATTATTATACTGAAGCTTTTACACAAAGAACTATACATTACACTATAACAGGCCTTGTGCTTAGAGCTGATTAAATGTGTATATTTTGAAGGTTAATTCTAAAACATTTTATCCTGGTTCCTCAAGACTTTTTCAATATTTCAAACCAATAGATTTTTCTTGGGATAGAGGTCTCTTTAAGAGAAGGAATCTGTTTCAATAAAAATGAAAAATGCATGCAACAGAAACAAAACAAATGCACTAAAATTTTGTAAGCACTCTCTTGATGATTTTCATTCTTTTCCCCCTTCTGATGTTACCAATCTTAAATACAATTATGTATTTTTAGCTCCAAAGGTGCTGAAGTCAGGGTAATGGATTTTTTGTGTGTTGTTGTTTCTTTGCTTGTTTAGTGAGATTAGATACAACAATTTGAATTTATGGACAAAAAGCATATAATACATAAAGCAATGGGTTACAACATAACAACTATTTGAACAATATAACAATTATTTGAATTTTGTCCGCAGACTCTAATTAAACAGGCTTTTAATGCCACAGTCTTTTAAGCTGACCAAAGTAACTACTAATATCAAAGGAGATGTCCCTACCCTTTTGAAAGCAAATACTTTTTCCCCTCAGGTACTTTTGACACAGTTCACTAATCTGGCTAATGATAGTCAACAAATAAAAGTACAGTAGGCAGTCAAATGTCTTTTTGGACATTTGATAAGTCAGTGAAAAAACAAAGAAATAGTTAGACCAACCCATTTTTCAAAAGCAAAGAAGCTTAGCCCATTAGACTCCAGGAAGATATTTGATTTGATTTAGTAACTCAGTTTTAGGTGTTTGCTTACAGTTCAGCACAACATTTAGGTACTTTCCTAAAAAAGAATGATCAGGTATAGTTCATTATATTGCTATAATTTTTTCTTCCTCTTCAGGTATTTTGTAAAAGTCACAGCACCACATACTGCTACATTGCAGGTACAAACCTCTAATTCAGATGTGTTCATTAAATTACAAGTCCTAGAAAATGAGAAGGAAATTACAAGTGTCATTGGAAAGGGCAATGCAGTCATCCCAGTTGTTAATTTCTGGAGTAATCAATCACTTCTGAGCTCCCAGTGTAAGTATCGTAAACCATATTTGATAATTTTATTCACTGCAGGGTGTATGTTCTTACAGTTACTGTAGATAATCACAGAAAATACTATTTTTCCCTGCTCTTTTCATTAATCTTTAATTTTACTGTTCAAAACCAATAAGTACAATTGAATGAGGTACATAATTCTTAGACATATTTTTAACAATGGACCCTGTAGTGCTCAGGTAATTTAAACAAAACATTAAGTACCATCTGTCTGCCTCCACTATACTTCCTATACACTATAGATTTTAGAGGCTACTGCCATGCCATCTTCTTTGGTAATCTATATTTTTTTTCCTGTTTTCTATACACCTCACTTCTAAACCAAATTATTTCCATTTTATTTGTGTACTATTTTGAATTATTCATTGCAGTTGTGTTTCAATTTTAAAATTAGTTCTTCATAAGAATTAAAAGTTTGCTTAAATAAAACAGATGTTTATAAACCAAGTGTGCTACTGTACTCTCCATGAACACTACTATACATGAGGTATGTAAGATATGAAAGTCTTCAGTCCTTCTATGAAGGCTTCTAAACAATAAATATTCTGTAAATCTGAGTTTGTCTATTTGAGCATATTGAGAACTTGAGGCAAAGACAAATTGTTCAAATACTGTCTTATTGCTTTGCTAAAGCCCAGAATAGCATATTTCATCTGCTCACCGCCACTATTTTGAACTGTGGAGTTTTCAAACATGATCCTTTAGCATGATGTGTAATATGAAATTCCAACGCTTTATGGGAAAAAATAATTTAATCATATTTATGAAACATCTTGATTTCTGTCTCAACTGCACCTTGTTATTAACAGAAATGTAAAATCTAATCCTATGTTGACTATGCTCTTAAAACATAATTCATCAGATGAAAACATTAGGGTTTTAAAGGAAGTCATAGAGAATCTGTCATTATTCTCTCTGAGTTATCAAGATAATCAGTAGCTATTTTTGGTTACTGTTTTTGGAATGTGGAAGTGGAATAGTAAACTTAATAGTAGACTGGTGGAAATAGAAACAGGAAAGTATAAAATAGCTCAGCTTAGGATCAGCATCACAATAGGGGCAATAAGTGAGTTACTCTCAGTAAAGTGAAGGAGAAACCTTGTTTTGGGAGACTGCCTCATTGCAAAGATGATAGTCTGAAGACTGAAATAAGTTAAAAGGCACAATCAAGTGATAGAGAAGAGAAATGGGTTTCACCAGATGCTGAAAGGATAAGGGTGGGGCAAAATAACTAGAAGTGGCATTTTGCTTTTGCCAGTCTACCAGGACATGTATATGGGAATTTTCAAATTATCCTCAGAAATCAGACACACACATTCTAGCTCTAATGTGCTACAATAGAAATAAATTCTTCTAATTTAAAATTATTTTAATCCACTGTGAATTATTCAGTAAAATACCTGCTACATTAACCTGATTGAATATAGGAAGGTTTTTGTATCAGGGCCTATTTAGCAATGGTGGCCATAAAATCGTGTTACGATTTTAGGCAATATTTGAAATTGAAATGAATATTCTGATGCTCTTTAAATGTGTGTGAGCATATAGAGAGTTGACATTTGGAATGAATGACTGTGAAACTGTCACCGCTTGTTTTTTTTACTATTACTTATATTTTTACAATACTAGAACAATTTGCCTTAACACTGAAGTTCTTTTCCTATTAATTTATATCCTGTATATCACAAGGAAGATACTTTGTGTAGAATCTTTCATAGCATCCAAATTAAATGAAAATATTGTGAAATGTACTCAGTATAACCAATATGACAGTATTGTATTAGCCAATCTACTGAATACCTCTAGGTTCAGTAGTGGTTCAATTTATGGCATTGTAAAATTATGTTTCTTTGCTATTGTCAAAAGTGTTTTTATGGCCTGTACAATAACAATATAGAAATACCCAGAAATACTGATGCCAAGTTCAGGTGAAGATTCATACAACAGACACTCAATACAACAAGATTCCTTCTGTCAGTATTTCTTTGTTCTCTAAAAAAGTGTGCTTTCTCAGAATAGGAATAATCAGAAAACACTGCTATACCACTGGCACCAATCTTGTTAGTTAAACCACATATAATCCCAAAATTTGACACTTATTCACTGCCACACATGTTCTGCCTCTCACAGGATGATCACTGTGTTGCCAGAAGTTCTCCTAAGTGACATTATTGTGCAAGCATCACCAATAAAACATTATCTCCCTTGCCTACCCACAGCCTGTTAATTCATCTCTGTCACAGATGTTCTATTAATGTCTTTTACAGCTCAAAATCTACATTAAACCAACTGATTTTGAATATATTTGCCTCTTCTGAGACTAGCAGGTGACTTGGACCTTAAATATTTGCTTGACAATAAAGGACTTACATATTGACACACCCATTACAGCCACAATTTGTTTTGTTGATACAAGCACAGCAGTTGCATAAGCACAGATGGTCAAGAGAATGCTCACAATCTTTTTATTTTCCACAGTAACAGTCTGATCCAATACTGTTAAAAAGTATAAAAATATCTTTCAGAAATGTGTTTTACTCTGGAAGCGAGGTAGGTAGAAGTTTCTTCTAGCCAGAACTTAGGAAAACCAAGAGCGACATACGCATATTTTTGTATGCAGTAAGAAAAATAATTTGATGTTAAAGTGCCGCCTGGTGACCACTGGGAGAATTACTGACTGTGTATTTTGGGGAGCTTTTCCAAGTGATCGTTCCTGCAAAGGAAACAGGTCGATTCTTATGGGTGATTCCAGCATTCTGAGATGAATTATCTTCATGTCAGGATCTTCCTCTGGAAAAATCTTTATAGAGTTGTTTAATACTCAATCTCTTCAGGTTTTGGGGAGAGAGAAGAGGAGAATAGCAAGGCATTAATGAAAACCAGTTGTAGGCTAAGGAATACAACTTCCCTTGAACTCCACCTATCTTGCTCGGTAGAGGTAAGCTCCTGCAGAGGGCAGTGCACATCTCCTACTCCTGAAGCCCCAACACAACACATCCTGGAGTGGAGCTTACCTCTCTGTTGACTCTGAGGAATTCATCTTGGTGGTCTCACCACTTTAAACTTATACTTTTGTAAATTACGTCCATTGGCCCTTGCTATCAGTGCTCAGACACTGAATATCATTCCTAACTAGAAACCTTTATGCAAATATTGCAAACAGTAACCAAAGGCAATTTACACAAATAGAAAATGTCTTTATGTAGTTATTTTTCCATCTGGAATACAAATTGTTTCTTTGCAGCAGGTTTTCCTGCAGATGTAGAATATTCAAGATTTGGGTCTTTGAATATTGTTTCTTATTCATCCAAATGCACTTCTATTGAGTGAAAGCCTCATGATTTTGGCTCCCTCTGGTGAAAGTCCAAAAAATCTAACCTTTGTGAATTATGTCTACTCTCACCTTCACAGCATGGGGAGTTAACTGATACCTAAAAAGCTCAGCAGTAGCTGAGTGAGAAACTATTCCACAGTTACAGGCTTGCTTAGGCATACCTTTTACAAAACAACAGCCATGGAGTTGCAGCACCTTAAAAAATGGTTGAGAAGAAACCAAGTATTGTCTCCCTCCACATTTCTTTCACGGGTCTCCTTGCCACAGGGACAGCAAGAGGGATGTCTCTGGTGCTAAAGATTCTAAATGCAATGCAGAAGGGCAACTCAAAACTTGTGATTAGGAGTTTGAGATCTCTTTAAGAGACCATCTCTGCAAGGTCTTATTTTGATTTCCTGACTTCTGCTGCTTTTCTTAGGAACAAGGAAGCACTGGCTTATGCAGAGGAAAGATGCAATAGGAAGTAATCCAGGACATTTGGCTTTCATAAAAAACAGTATTTCCTAGCTCCATTTGAGTTTCTAGGGGCACACTTAACCTCCAATTGAGCATTTATACTTTGTCACACCACCAGTAAATTGTGTTGAATCTGCTCTAATAGTCCTGCCGCCTCCTGTGAATTTCCCTGGATGTTTCATTAACACACATGAAAGTGTGCATTTTTCTTTCAAAGTGGTGCAGTATCATCCTTTGTTTATACAATAAACTCTGGGAGGAGTAAAGCCTCTTGTCCTCAGTGAAGTCAAAATGATGTGTCTTTCCCTGATGATGGTCCAGCTGTTGTTAGTGCAACACAGGTGAAGCTGCTTCCCCAGAGATGTTATTCTTTGTCCTTATTCAATTTTCTGTGAGATGTTCACTTTTAGAATTTTCTTTACTTTTTCTGTAGACATGCAGGCAAAAGAATATCATACATTTCAATGCATTAGAAATGAAAACAAATTTATGTTTTCTGAGTTAATATTTCTGTACCAGTCCTTCTTTAGAACATTCCACTTTTCACAGTTTTCCCACATTAACATCTTCCTTAGGTGACAATTATATACATTGATAAAGGATAGATCACAAATAGTTTTATATCTCTTTTCAAGACTGACTTTTTTTTTTTTTTTTAGCTCAGGTTAGCTCTAGTCTTTGTTTTAGGTTGACACAAAGAGATTAGATAAGTGACTTCTATAAGGGTATGCATTGCCACAACTGAGGCCAATGCATACCCTTCATCCAGTTTTACACAATTTATTAAATTAGCTTAGCCACAACGGGATCCCATCATAGGGAGCACAAGGCATCTATATTTTGTGATGTATAGCATGATGCTGTGGTGGTTAGTGCAGGAAAGAGGGATGGACTTATATGCTTTATAAACCGTAGCAACAGTTATATATACACAGCCTCAAATTTCTCATTATTTACTTTGAAGATATTTGTGATTTGCATGCAAAATGAAATCTGCATATTTTTTGGAATAAGCATAATTTTAATTGGAAGCTTGTAAGTATAATCTAGTATGAGAAAATGGACTATGTTAATTCTTTCTGATATTTTCTGGGGGCATCTGTTTACCTTATGCCAGTAATTCATATATAATTTCTGGATCTTTTTTCGTCATCTTGCAGTAAAAAACCTACAGAATAGTCAAAGTAGTACAAAGAAGGGATCAGAAACTGGACGATTGAAGAAAAAAAGCCGTAATTCATCAAAGGACAGCAAAACTTCTTCCAAGACAGACCTTGTACAGGAATGTTCACTGATATCAATAGATGAATCTTTCTCCTCGGAAAACTTTGAAAATAATGTTGGAAGCCCACAACAAGTAAGAGTTTGTTAATCACTGGGATTTGGGAAGAATGAAAAAAGCAAACAATGAAGGGTTATTGCTAATTCTTTTGGTACATATGGAGATCTTCTATCCTGGAGCAAAATTAAGATTGTTGGTAGCTTTTGAATGAGATGATGAAAAAAGGATAATGTACATGTATGAACGACTAAAGTAGGGGGTTTAATATCAAGGTGATTTACTCTACCTTTAAGTGTTCTTCATTTGGCAAATCCAGTGCAAGTACAGCAAAACTTTCACATAAGGATCAAAAATTGCCAGAAATTAAATTAACATTTTGATGCTTCATTATGAGCTTTCTTTGAAATATGATATTATACAGGCTATCTCTAATAGTTTGCATAGAGAAACACCTATTTCCAGTCAGCTGCAAGCTTTAGTAACAGACACATATTACGTGGTACTTGAGCCAGGTTTGTCAGAGGCTAATGTCAAACATGGGTTTTTCTTGATGTCATTTAGTATTGTTTGTCTATTTTAGAGAAATTAACTATACTTTCTAAAACAGTTCTTGTTTTACAACTCCACATATTTTTCTGCTGTGTTTTTTTCTTGATAGTTGAGTTCAATTGCAAGAAAATAACCTAAGAAAACAAAAATTATTGAAAAATAAATTCCAGAGTTGTCCCTTTGACTCAGAACTGGCATTAGAATTTTGGAAAACAATTTCTAAATATAATAATTTTCAATTCAGTTTAGACAATGCTTAAAACAGCCCATGGACCCTGTCACCTCTATCTCAAAATTAAGGCATTATTGAGTGCTAATACAAGGGCTCAAAGCTCTGTAGTAGGTCTTAAAATCAAAGACAAAAGTCTTTGTTTTAGTACATGGCATACATAGGGAAGTTACATGGAAATCTTACAGGAATGTAGCTCCTTATTGTGTAGCCCAGTTTAGTTTTACTTGATAAACACATGAGTAATTGTTTAATTTCACAGGAATTAAAATAAGACCTGTGGAATTAACATTAATTTTTTAAGCTTCTTGTGAATGGTGTTATGTGCAAGCTTGTAAATTAATTATGTGTTTTATTTGCTGAATTCAATAGCTGGCACTTTACTAACCTGAAGGACTTGAATTCTTGCTGTAATTGTTATGTCTTCAGCATGTTGCATTTTCTTTCAGTCTTACCAGTATTCAATAGAGGCATTGGTGTTGCATGATAGTTGGCCACTTACTGAGAGTGAGTCTTTGCTTGTTCAGAAACTGAAAGAAATGCAGAAAGATGAAATCAAAGGTAGGTTGATCTAAGTACATATTTAGTCAAATGTATATTACTGCTTTTAAAAAAAAAAATTGCTCCAAGCAATATTTTTTCACTTTTTGAGTGAAATAACTAGGCAACAAAACTTTTATATTCTGTAGTTCTTAGAAATGAAGTTTGATTGCATGAATCTACACCTTCACAATATATAAGGAAATCAGAGAATACACTGTAAGACTCACCTTCTTAGGGCTCAGCTTTAGGTAGAGATCTGGAGCAGAAACATGCCTGCTGGTAATTTAAGAAAATACACTGAACAAGAAGGGGTGAAAAGGCCTGGTTTGGGAAATGTATTGTTTCTGTACTGCTAGGAGAATTTAGGAAGAGAAAAAACTGGGAAAGTGCCCAAGTGCAGTCTATATGTCTAAGTCACAAGGGGGACAGAGAAATTACAGAAGGTTTTGGGTTTTTTATAGATTATTGTAGCATTTCTTCTTAAGGGACAGCAAAAACCAATCCCAAGACACTAAAAGCACTTTGAATCCTAGTCAGTGCTCTGTAAATTGGATAAATGTCTTGTATTTGCTTCTTCTTTTATCAGCAAGGTTGACACAAAATTATTTAGATCTTCATTTTGTTAAAGTTTATCACTCTGGACCCAAAAGCCTGAGAGAGGCAAGGCTGCTGCCAGTGCACATGGTGCAATTGTTTGTGAGGCTGAAGATATAATCCCACCAAGCACGTGCATATAGACACACATACACGTGATGTATATGTGTAGGTATGTGTATATATATACATACATACACACACACACATTGCCAGCTACACAGATCTCAGACAGACACCCAGAGCACACAGACACAGGACCAGCTACCTCATCCTGCTTTTCCTTCTCGGGCTGGAAAGAATGGAAGTCCACAAGATAGACTATGTATTTCTAAAAAGGTGGATCCTTCCACCAGCTGCACTCAGGCACCTCTTGTGCCCAGTAGCTCTCCTCTGCGTCCCCTACAAGCTCTGAGGCTGCAGCCCTGCTCCAGCTGCTGGTGCAGAACATCATGCACACATGCAGCTGATTCTCCTGTGTTCTCACCCCTAGGTTCCTGCAGAACCTAAAATATTACTTTCCATCATCATTCAATAAATTTCCCGTATCATGAATATTAAAGTTCTATAACTCAATTTTTAAAAGAAGCGATAGAGGAAATGATTTGCTTCCTCATATACATACACTTGCTAATAGCCAAAAGAAATTATTTAGGATGGTTGGTTTTTATTTACTAGTGGTATGTCTCACTTTTTATGCTATTTATATATTTCTTTTTAAATATCTGGTCAAGTCTCTTTTTGGTAATTTTTACTTCTCTGGACTGAACTTAGATTCAGCAGCAGTAACTGCTGATGGATATTATCTAATTTCTTGGGTTTGGGATGTATGCAATATTTGAGATTTTTTTCAGTATTTCTTAATTATTATTACTCAACTTTAAAACGTTGTATCTTCTTGATTTACTGTAGTCTCTAGTCACTTTTAGTAGCATTTGAGGAGCTATGTTATGTAGGCTTACAGGCTTGTACACAGCTGTTTTAGTGATTTCACTGGCTTGTGTTTGGTTGTGTTCTTCACAATATCATCTTTTCTTCCTAGATGATTCCACTCATTCACTTAATTTTCCCTGTTAGACTGTTTCTTACGATAGACATCCTATTGCATCCTCTAACCCTTCTGAGTCGCCTACATACTGACAGCTTGCACTTGACAATATCCTTTTATACAGCTTCACCACGGTCTGTAAAACTGCAGGTGAAAGGAGGTCACTTAATCTCTTAAATTTCTTCACTACTTCTCAGCTCATGTCACTGAATCTTGTCAATGTCATGAGTGTTCTCAGGGTTGAATTCAAGGCAGCAGCATTCCAGTTCACAGCTCCTCTATGCTAATTGATGCTCTTTTGCAGTCACACATACTTAAGCTACAGTCAGTCATAACAAGCACTTTTTTCTTGGGATTATTTTAAAATTGTGTCAATTTTTGTGCCCTCTCATAAATGCTGTCTTTCAAAGTAACCCAAATCCATTTCACAGTTCTTATTAATTGATTGTTTCTGTGTATACAAGGATACCAACAGATTGCCTAGGCCACCAACAGACTTTAAACACAATTTATATCAAAAAGTTTAAACACCAATACTCATTTAATAGTTAGTGTTTATTTTATGTACCCTTTTAACTACAATATTTATCTGAAGTGCTTACTATAGTCAAGTATTTTGGGGGACAGCCCAAACATTTTTTCCTTTTTCTGATTGTGAACTAGTCTTAAATCAGTTTGAAAATTGACCTTTAAAACTGCTGACACAGGTTGTGAGACACAAAATTCAGATAATAATAATGTTGATGTGTAACCAAAAAGGTGTTCCACCATGTGATTTTTAAGAATACTGCAGTGAGCCAGATGAAAAATTATTGCAAAAAATTTTCCTCTTTTCAAGTATCCCATTTTCATGTAAGCCAACAGTGCCATCTGGAGTTAATTTTGTATTACGTCTAATTTATCATGCCAAAAGCATATTTCAACTTTATATAAAGATCTACTAAAATCTTTTTAAACTAGTCTCTCTTTAAATGAAGACCCATGCTATTATACTATTGATATTCACCAATATTATAAATATTTATTTAGAACTTTTTTGAAGAAAGCAAATTCTCTGGTATACAGATGCTATGATAATTTTGTATTTGCTGATGTTTGTGTTTGTAAAAAGAACTGTGTTAGAGAATGTTACTTTGTGAATAATACTTAGTCATATTTATTATATATGAAATCCAATTAAATGTTTCATTGAAGAGCCCGCTGTGCAAACAAAACATTAAAAAGGCATTAAGGAGGAAAACTTAAGTACACAGAAATTAGGAAGTTCCACATAGTTTATTTATACTGTCTTCATTACTTTCTCTCTTTCTTCCTCTGTTTGTCTTTTTTTTTGTTCATTTGGGGTTTTTTTTGTCTCCTTCTGAGAACTGTTATGGTGCAAGTCTTCAATGGAAAAAGACTTTTAAAAACATAAGCTCAAGATCATAATTCTTTTGTAAAAGGGGAACAATTAGCAATCTTGTATCTCTAGTACCATTTTCAGTTGCTTGACTGTGTGAGCAAAATCATTTTAAGGTTCATTTTTGTATATAGGATTTTCAGCTGTTGTTTTTGGGTTCTTTAGTTTTATTTTTCTTGTAGTAGAATCACAAATTTTATTGTGCAACTGTCACAACCCTGAGCTGAATCATCACTGTGTGATGAATGCTGGCTGCATGTATTTTACATATTGCCTTAAATTAACTCAGAAGCATAAGCTGTTGATGAGAGAGGGCTGTCTATCCAACTGGGAAAGCAGGAGAAGATAGAGTGCCCAGCCAGGTAGTAGAGGTAGGTTTGAAAAGGCAGGACAGGCTTTGGAATATTCCTTTCTATCCTCCACAGTGGTGAAGGTTTCTCCCACAGGTTTTATTTCCCACAGGAGAACTTGCTGGCTCGTGCCAAGGAGAGGATTCCGTGGGATGTTTAACAGGATATTCAGATCTCTCTCTCTTTCTCTTTTCTCTTTCCCAGCTCACCTATCAGTAGTGATTAAACACTTGCTTGGTGTTCAGTGAACAAATAGTTCACAGAGGATATATCATGGTGCTGTAGATCTCTAAGCCACACTCTAACCCCACACTACTACTGCAACCAGATTTTTGGTTTGCTTCTGTCCTGGTCTATTTTTTCTGTGATTTTAGTGTCTGGGTGTGCCCAACTTTGGAAAGATTTTTGACATTGTCATCTGCTAAGAATCCTTCTGAGGGTCCAGTCAAAGACAGGAAAAGCAACATCTGAACTTCTCAATCTTTTCTTAATGAAATCTGAAAGTCCTTTATGGGGCAACTAACAGTTGTTACTACCATCTACTGGGTAATCCCACTAAATGCTCAGAGTCTGTTTCAGATAGCAGGAGCATGATATCTTCTCAAAGAAAGCTTCAAAAGACTCCTCTGTATTATACTTATGAATAAGATAAATTCTCTGTAATTTAAATTTCATAAACCAGGAGTAGTTGTCTATCTTGCCTAAAAAAGAGAATTGATGTATCTCAATCTGAAGCTGAGTTTCAGCTAGGAATTACTTGGTGCAATTGTTTAACTTGTCATAGACAAGCCATCAGACTGGATGATCACTTTGGTCCCATTTGGCATTAGACTAAATTAATTTTTGTTTAAATAATTGAAGAGCAGTAGAGAAACTAATTTTAAAGTTGCTGTCAGCTGTGTGTCATCACTGTCAGCCCATGTGATGCCCAAGCTTTTCTTGGTGCCATAGAAATATAAAACTGCCACTGAGAGTTTGTGATGATTGATGCGTAAGCTGTGAGCTGGAATGGCCTTTTACTTTCTGTATCATCTGCCTGCCTTTCTTATATCCCATACAAAGCATTTGCCTGGCTTTGCCCTTAGAAAAATCCCAAGTTGCTACTTGCATATCCCTTTGAATCAGAGTGGGCAGCCTAACAAAATGCAGGCATTGTCCCCTCCAGGCATTTCTGGAGGTTGATCCCCAAACTGCTTGCTCTGCTGAGAGAGTGGCAAGAGGTGGGGGAAACCTGGACAGTGCAGCACATGGGAGAGCTTGGAGATCTCAACTTAATCTTGCCCTAAGCCTTCAGATCTGGAGTTAAAGTAGGTTACCTCATTCTAGTCCTGTCATTTCTTATGCTTGCTTGTTCTTTATTAACTTCTCAGGGTATGCCCTTAGTTCAGAGTATCAAAATGTTATAATTCAGGGTCACAAAATATTTCCAGAAACCAGACAAAACTTGTAGTATCCCATGACATAGAAAGTCTTTGTCTGGGATAATTTAGCTAACTACACTGAATGTCTTTTGAGTGTTTGTGTAAACAATAAATTTATAATTTATCTCTAAAAATTAATAATTCCTTGAATAATGTATGTGCACGAGCCTGATTTATGGTGCTAGTATGTAATGATAACGTGAAATAAAGGGAAAGACATTTATGTAATCATTTTATAACTTTGAATTATGTCATCACTGTTTTATACTTGCATTTCCTGTGGAGTTGTTTTAGTATATTCAGTATTTGTGGAGATCACTTTAATTTTTGCTTTCATTTGTTAATATATGCCTTAGTAGCACAGAATCAATTTAAGCTTTACACTTTAGTTTCACTTTTTAGTTTTCATTTCTTAAGTAGCATCAGGACAAAAGAATAATACCATTTCTAGAAAAACATATGTAGGATGTATAATGTAATACACTTCTATACCATATATTTGTATGTGGAACCATATGTGAGTTAAAAATATGGTTTTATATATTTAATATTTACAACTTTATATATCTATATAATCTCAGCCATGACACTGCAGATCTCATCCAAAGCTCATTAATTGCACAGTACAATGATTTGTCCTCAGTGGAAAGAAGCTGGAAAAGCACTAAGTGAAAGATGTCTTACCTTAAAAGCATTAAGTGAAAGACATATTATCAGACAGTGAAACAGTCATTCATATCAACTTTTTTCTGACAGATGTCCCTTGTTTTACTGTATTGGCTAAATCTAGGTTTTCAGCACTCATCTCAATGTTGCAGGCAGTAGAAAGGTGGAAGGAAATGAGATTTCAGACTCAGGTTTTTAATCTTTCTCATAGTGCTCATCCCTGATTGCTTCATCTGACACATTCTTTATGCTATTAAAGTTATATGTTACTACATTCTTTATTAACTGATTTAAAAAAGAATATGACATGCAAGAAGTCTTGTTTACAGCTCTCACCAACTAAGACATTGCAAAATAAGTGTTGCAAATGTCAATTCTCAGTATCATTAATTCAAACATACAGTATACATATGTACTGATAATATAATTAATTTTAAATATTCTTAGATAGTTCTGACAATGACAATTTTGCATTTCTTAAATATGCATTGAGTCTCAAGCGTGTTTCTTTGCCTTAACCTCCTTGTATTTTTGTGGGGTGTATCTAAATTCTCTGTTCTAGACAGTCTTAGGATGTGAGATAATGAGAATATTGACTTGACCCGTTTCGAGCTTCTTACTTTCCTAGTGCATAACCAACACTGACAGAGATTGTATGAGACTGTAGAAGGGAAGTGAGAGGCTGTGATTCTGAGCATTGCAGTCTTTACCCTGACCCATACACAAAGCAGCAATGCAGTGATGCTGGCAGGCACCATGGAAAACTTTCAGTTAAGCCCTGGGTAAAGTACTATTTAGGACAGATAAGATTGTCACAATGTGCTCACCTTGTAAGTATGTTTTTAAAAATAGTTTGGTCCTCATATTCTTTCTTGGTAGTACTTGAAAGTGTGAACTAATTAACTGTCTTTCCTTTTTCTCTCTGTATGGCTGTTTTGTGCTGTTATTCCACTCTGGGTTTTATATGAGGAACTATATTTATGGGTAACAATGACATTCTCTAATTCATAATGCATTATAACTACATCTGAGTAATACACAGGAAAGGATGAGGATCACAGTTTTCCCCTAACTCTCACTTCTTTCCAAGTAAAAAAGATTGCAAATATTCCTAAATCAACCAGAAGATCAAAAGATAAAGCATCTGAGAAGACAGAAAAAGAGAAGTTCCAGAAAGTAAGAGCATCACTTGAATCTCAGGTGAGAACAAAGCCAAAGCCTTAATCTGTTGAGTGTGCCCTCCTTGTACTGAATATAGAGATAATCTCAGGTCTGCAGATCAGTACTGATAGGACATCTAATGTCCCTTGTATTTCTCTATAACCTGCTTTGCCACCTTTTTAGCTTAACACCTGAGAAAGATTGAATTAAAAATGTTGAATGTAAAAGATGTGCATCCTGGATTTAGAAATGCAATTTGCTCAATTCTTTGTTTATGTATAAAGGAACGACAGGTTGTTCCTTTTGCTGATGTAGCTTTTGTCTCTGCTGAAGGTTTACTAAATTCCAAGAATTCACCATATTTGTGTCCCATTAATCCCTCACTGTACTGGCTTCCATGGGTTCCTAGGGAGATGAAATAGGTCTTTCCACTGCAGTCGGTTCCTGTCTGACATATCACAATTGTTATTAGCACACAGACATACAGCGGCAGAAAAAAATGGTATGTACTTGCTTACCTGGAAGTTCCTATCCCCTGGGATGGATCATCTTAGTGTTCTGTGGCTGTCTGAAAAGCTATTGCCAGCCTTAATGCCTTAAAAGGAATAACTGACGTTATTGGTTGCAAACAGATTAATGGAAGGCAATGAAGGAACTGACAGCTCCTTGTTTAATGGCATTACTTTTGCTGGGAATTTTGTTGCCTCATAGTGTGTAATTTAAAGAAGGAACCATAGAGGTTTTCATTAAGAGATCTCTGCTGATTTTTTAGTTGATTAATCTTGCTGCACAGCAGACTTCCCTGTGATTCATATCCACACCTAATTATACAGAGTTCTGGAACAATGCCTTACACTAGAGGTGATGATGGTTCTTGGGAGTCCACCACTAAAATAGATATACAAGTTTTGAGATGCAGCCCTTGAAAATAAAGAAGATGCCTTCCTTTAGTCTCAAACAAAGTCCTAGGCTTAAAGCTTCTTCAGATGGTATGTTTTCCAGAAATATATGCAGCACAATATCTCATTTCTTGGTCAGGCAGCAGAATAGTCTCCCAGATGTCAGGCCCTACTTAACCTGTGATTCTAGAGAAGCCATGCCTTAAGCTTTTGGGAAGTGATGGGAAAAAAAAACCTTATAATACAGAGCAAGGCTTATTTCTATACAAAAATCCCATTTGAATATATGGCTTCTAGTAAAGAAGCTTGTGGAAGGGGCCAGGGGCCAGGGGCCAGGGGCCAGGGGCCAGGGGCAGGAAAGGAAAGGAAAGGAAAGGAAAGGAAAGGAAAGGAAAGGAAAGGAAAGGAAAGGAAAGGAAAGGAAAGGAAAGGAAAGGAAAGGAAAGGAAAGGAAAGGAAAGGAAAGGAAAGGAAAGGAAAGGAAAGGAAAGGAAAGGAAAGGAAAGGAAAGGAAAGGAAAGGAAAGGAAAGGAAAGGAAAGGAAAGGAAAGGAAAGGAAAGGAAAGGAAAGGAAAGGAAAGGAAAGGAAAGGAAAGGAAAGGAAAGGAAAGGAAAGGAAAGGAAAGGAAAGGAAAGGAAGAATTGCATGAAAAATCACACAAAACACTCTTGTTCAGACCAACTGTTCAGAAGAAGTAGGAGTGTGGAGGATGCTGCATGAAGGTGGGGGAAAACATGTAAACAGAACACCTCAAAGAGCTTCCAGGCATTGCAAAGTAATCTTTCTTTCCTTTGGCATCCTCTGTATATCAAAGTCTGTCAATGTGTATCAGTCAGAAAAATTACCAGTATACAAAAACATAACTTCATGCTAAAGAGTGGTAATAGATGTATACCCATGACTGCTTTATGTTTATGCACTTTCAGCCAGGAGATTCAAACACACCGTACTGCATTTTACGCATAGTTAGTGAACAGAAAGAGGCAGAGTTTCTGGAGGTGAAGAAAGACACCCGGCGAGTAGATGAGATCAGAGCCATGAAAGAAGCATGGGAGTCTGCAGAGCCAGGGAGAGCTGTCAAGGTAATATCAGAGTGCTATCTCTGCAGTGATGTTTCTTCACAAGTTCCAGGAGTTGCTGTAATGGTAGAGCAGTTGCCACAACAGACACCTGCCTTCATAAGGCTGTCCTCTTCACCCCTCTGGAAGACAGGAAATTTTACATTTTAAGGAATTAAAAGTGATTATGTGCCTGAACTCTGGGTAGGAATCCAAATCATCTACGTCAGGCTTCTGTAGATCACTGAGACTTTAGATTCTACTTCACAGAACATAGAGAAGTTTCTCTTTAGAAAGCCCACTACCTCTACACATTTGCAAAGCTGCTTCTTGTGACAAGTTTAATGTTTAGCATGAACAGATTCTATCAAGAAATACACTGCTATAAATATGACAAAAATTATTTCTCCTGAAAAACTGGCACCTGGTCATATCAGTACCCAAACTGTCCCCTGCAGCCAGGATTCCATATTCAGTCTGTATTGCAGGTTACTCATGAGCCTGTAACATGCTCAGTATGAATTCACTGTTTTGTAGAAGCGATACTGATCTAGTTGCCAGCTGCATCTGGGTGCTTTTGACAAGACATATGCTTGAGATGGAAAAATAATACATGTTCCTTCTAGCAAAGCAAAAAGTGCAGTCCTGATCCAGAACTGGAAGCATTATTACCAAAGAAAAATGAAAGAACCAAGTGCAGTCTTCAAACTCACCTGACAGTCATTTCCTATCCCCACCAATACCATTGCCCATTAAGGGATACTCAGCCAGAATCCCCAGCTTAGAAATTTTAGGTTTTTCATATTACTTTTCATAGTATGTTTTTATAATACTTTTCAGAAGTGAACCTCAGACATGAGTCTTCCCAGTTACACTCTCAGATTTTCTCAGATCTTTCCAGTGTGTTTGAAGCTCAAAACTTTTCCCGACACTACTCTATTAAATTCTGAACTAAGGAGAAATGCCACTCTGCAGCTTTGATTGATTGTGCTGAGACTGAAAATGCAAATACAGCCTCCTAAAGATTACCTAGAAATGAATCCCCTTTGATGTGTAAAGACTTCAGAATCTGGTTCTATCACTGTTACCCTTTTTTACCAGAAAATCAACTGAATTGCAACTACAGGGTTCCATTTTTGAAGCAACTTAGGCTTGTGACTTTTTTTTAAACAGCTGTTGTTAAGAAAATTGCAGCAAAAATAGAGTATGTTAAAACAAGGTCTAAACTGGGTTTAAACTGGGTGTATGCTAGCCAGATTAGGTAGCTTCCCCTCTCTTCTTGACAGTTCTGGCCCATTGATTGTCTATTCCAGGCATCACAGACCCTCTGACTGTGGAAATTGAGTGCCTGACTCCAGGCTGACCAAAAGCCAAAGGGCTTCTCTGTCCATTCTGGCAATGACAGGCCTTAAGAGAATGCCAAGTCAGTCAAAGTTGCCTTCTGAAAAGACAGAAGTGCTGATGCCTGGTTTTGGCATCAAAGGTAATTGAGTCTGAAAGGGTTTGCACCCAAAGGTCTCATTTTTCAAGAGGAAGTCTAAATCATCAGGCTATAGGAGCTCTTAGGACGAAGTGGTAGTTCCCTGATGAGCTGCATTAGCCATATTTTCAGCTGTACAGCTTTTGTTTTATTTTTAATCCCAATGCTATTTTAAACTGCCCCTAGATCAGTGATTTTCCATTATTTCACTGGACAGTGATCTTTAGTGTAAGTGTACAATGTCTCAGGACTGATTCAGTGGGATCCTGGCATCTTTTCTGATTCTAGTACCAGGCAGACTTGCACATTGCACCCTGATGTTAGGTATCATTGAAGACTTACAGAATCTTGCTTTTGCAAAGTCTTTGGGATTTAAAATATGCAGTAGAATTTTTGTTATCTGGATTATAAAACTTTGATCTGTAGGCTTTTCAGGAACGTGTGCGTTTTATTAATAAGTATGCTGTGAGAGATTCAGAGGAACCCATAGCTGGGGTTGAGACGGCTGACTTAACACCTAGTTCAGAAGAAACAGGTAAGGGTTTTTTTTCTGTGTCTTCTGTTCAGCATGTTCCACTCCTTAGGAAAGACTTCTGCATTAAATACTGGTAGTAGATGGATAGACCAGCTCCAGTAAAGGTGTCCAAATGTGCAATGGCAGGCTTGCTCTCTATCCCCTCTTTATTTCAATTGTTTCATTGCTCTATTTCCAGACACAGATACAGCCTCACAGTTCTTAAAGGCTGCCAAGTTACCCTTAAGAAAACTTCAGGTAGCCCTTCTGTACTAGAATTTTAACCCTAAATTAATGTGAAGTTTTTGGAAGTTTAGTGGAAAATACCTTCTCCATCAATTCCAAGTATCAGATTTCATTAGTGTAGAAATGCTAAAGAAGCGTTCAGCAGCTAAAATAGCATGCCAGTAAGAGACTTATACACATAAAGTGCATTCTCTTCATGTTCATGGAAATTGTTCATGGAGAATGGTCTGGAAGCGAGGCGTCAAAAAGTACATACTGAGTAGCATCAGTTTCCTGGAAACTTCCATAAGTGCTATCTGATTTTATTTAGTGATTACAACTTCTACGGATTCTTCATATGTATTGCCTGCCAATTTCTGTATTCTAATGAAGAGTTAAAATGGGTGCAAGATTTCAAGCTGTTTGCTGTTTTGGTTTTTTTTTTAATTCTGTGAATATGCTGAGATCAGGCCATCACAAAAAGGGAAGAATACTTCCCAGCCTGATTGTGACAGTATCTGGTTATGACTCATGTGCATGGAACTACAACCTGTGACCAGTCCATAACTAAAGATTAGTATTTTTCCACCCCAGTAAGTAATCTTCACAGGAAAGGTTCAGAACTTAGAGTAGAATTAATCCTCAGCTAATGCCTTTAACACAGTATTGGTTACTCAAAACAATATTGTTTCCCCTAAGTTACTGGGTAAAAGACTTCAAAATTAATGGTTGTCCACCTAGAACTTTGTTTTAAACTAAGCATTTAGAGTCTAATATAAGGTCTTAGGAAGTAAAATGAGACATCCCAAAGACTTTAAGTTGTTATGGTTCTGTTCCACAGAGTGCAGCATTTGGCAATGATGGGATTGAACATTTCTGTAATATGCAGTATCTTTATAAGGATTTTTATATTCTGAAGACTACTGTTCTAATGGGCAGTGTCTAAGGCACTTCCAAAGATCCAAGCTACCCTTTGAGACCAGCAGAAAGGCTGGTATATTTGTGAATGTATAGACAGTAAATATATAAACATTAATTACTTTAATGCTCAGAAAACTCTTCCTATTTCTCATGAGAAAAGTTCAGTAATATTTTTAACACATTTCAATTGGTTGCTGCTATAGGTAAGGTAATAAAAGGGTTTTTATAAAAGAAAACTAGTGCAGTCATCATTAAATCTCATCAAATTTCACAAGTTTTTTCAACACATCAAGACAAACTGAAAAAAGGAAGCATTGAAATAATGACAAAGCATCTCAACCCAGTGCCATGCTTAATATCAGATGTGTCACTGTATTGCAAGTATGCTACAGTAAAACAGCATGATTTTTATCATGTGATTTAATCATGTGATTAAAAAAAAGGTCTAAGATTTCAGAATACCATTTTTACTATGTTTTCCTTTAAACTGGTATTTCTTAAATTGAATCTTCTTCCTGAAAGGGAATATATTTTTTTAAGAAATACAGCCAGGACTAGAGAATCAGACTTTTACTGATTTTTTAAACAAAAGAATATGATACCAAGAAATTGTTTTTGGTATCTTTTAGGCACTGCAAATTCAATGTTCTTGCTTAGATTTACTAAATTTCTTAAGTAGAGAGGATTTAGCTAAAATGTACATATTTGTTTCATTCTAGTATATGTGTGTTTTTATAGCATCTTTGATTCTATCTTAAGTGTTGGAAATAAAAAGTCAGAAATATTATATCCTCTCCAGCCCATATTCTCATTTAATAATGTATTTTGTTGAGCCAAAGGAAGAAAAATTTGTGTAAGAATTTAGGTGGAGCTCCCTAGCATAACCAAATAACCAGTTTAATCTGTTTTGGTTTATATTTTCTTACCCACAGGAATGCAAGCACCACAAACAGATATTGACTCAAGATTAAAAACAGAGCAAAAAAAATGGGAGCTTATAGACCTTAATCCTTACATAAGGTAAACTACCCTAACACAATAATGTCAAAAGCGTTAAATCACTGCACTGCATGTAACGGGTACCTGACATAAACATTTGAAGAAAATAAGCATTCAGGCAAATATGCTTATTTCAGTGCTCTTGAAAGTAGCACATATATCCATATCAAAGGATATTCTGAGCTGGAAGGGACCCACAAGGATCATCAAGTCCTGCTCTTAAGTGAATGGCCAATACAGGGATTGATCCCACAAGCTTAGCGTTATCAGCACCACACTCCAACCAACTGAGCCAATCCCAGGGTCATATGAAATTTGTCAGGATGTTATGCTGGTTTAAAACAACAAATTTAATAAATGCAGTTCAGTTAATAATAGTTAATAGCTGAAATAATTGTATTAATTATATTTATTATTCAAAAGAACTGAATTATTTATTGAAAGACTTGATATGAACTTATTGAGCTAATATACATGCACCTCCTTACTTGCTGTGCTGCAGCTAGAACTCACTTTATGCTTAAGACCATTTGTATTCAATGTGGCATTTTTGCATTTCACTGATCTTCAAATGACTAAAAAATTTTGAAAAAAATTCTCAAATTTAATTTTAAATTGAGAGGGAAACTGGTATTATATTGAAGTGAATAGCATTATAACAGTAGAAAATATGGCAAAATACCTTCCAAAAGCTTGAATCTTATAAGCATTTAATTTGTCTTTAACTCCTTAACTTTTACACTAATCATTTAGGACAAAATATAAAAGTATATTATCCACTTACCTGCCATCATGCCAAAACCAAAAAAAACCAAACAAAACCAACCAAACAAAAAAACACCTAAAAAGATAAATTGCATTTGTCTCAATGCAGAATTTTAGTATCAAAAGCTTCTGAAAATATGTTTCTTGCAAATTAAAAGTGTCACATGTAGAAGGTTTTCATATGCTCGAAGATGAGCATGATTTTACAAATAGATTTAAAATAGACACTAAAGTACAAGAAGACCTGACCTCAGGAATCTGTTTTCTTATTGGTGTTATATAGAAGCAGAGGAAAAATGACTCCTTAACCATATCTAACTGTATGATGATGATATTGCCAAATATAAGCTAAATACCTCCATATAGATGTTTTATGCAAAATAGAAAATATCCAAAACTGTATTTGATATGAGACAAATATCTGTTTTGTATTTCTTTCAGAAAAACAATGCCTGAATCTGTGCTGAGAAATGAGTCTATCATTCAACAGCAACAGATACATAAAGAAGAAGAAATCAACCATTTTAGGCAACTTCGCACGCTGGCTTTGGAACAAAGACAAAAAGAAGAAAAGGACAGAATTTTATTGAAGCAAAATACGCTTGAAATGTATGAAAACCTGCAGGTATGTTTTCAAGATCACTTTCCAGTTAACTACTGCTGTGATGTCTGCCACTAGTCTGAATATCCTACCATTTTCAACCATCATCAAAACTTTTGTATTAAGTACTAGTGATTAGAAGCAATGAACAAGCTTGAAATTTCACTTGGGCAAAGGTTGAAACTACAAGTTCTAAAAAAATAGTACTGCATGGCATCCTTAATATGATATTCTTAGTACTTTCTTGATAAACTCTCTGCAAAAACACTATTGTATCACCATAAAAGGATGGCTTTAAGTCAGAAAAAACTGACCATTTGACATACAGACCAGATGCTTACAAGTAAAGCATCTCCAGTCTGGCTATGTTTTTGGTTATAGAATTGTATACAACTTTTTGAAAAGTAATAAAAAAAAAAAATCCACAGGAGAATAAATTGGTCTTAATGTGTCTCAGAGAAAAGTCAGAGAACCCAGCTTTCTTGGAATATGCATGATGACAGCAAATGAAGAATTTAGATTATTAAACCTCAAAAAAACATGTCTATAAGTAATAAATGTGGTAGCATTAGGGTAGGATTCATTGTGAGGATTAACTCAGCCAGTGCACTGCATGTGAAATTGGTACAAATATCTTACCAAACTGGCTTAACTGTATCAACAGGTTTGTTACAGTGGTGATACAATAACCACCATCAATCAACCGGTGACTATTCAGAGCTCTTATAACTAGATAAGAAACAGTAAAATTAATTTTACATCAAATCAACCTATTTACAGACATCTTACTTGAAAACTGCTCAATTAGTTCCCAGACAACCTGATTTATATTACCCAACTGTAGGTCAGCAAGGAGCTGCAGTTCTCCAACTGACCCTAATAAAGATGCCAGTACAGGTTTTCAAATGTTGCTATGATTTTGGATGTCTAACATATTAGAACAGCAAATTTTTCACAAGAGTAGACCCTTGATTCTCTCTAGAAAGTATTTCCATTAAAAATGTTTCACAGTATGAATTTAAAACAAGATTTACTTGTGAATATGCACACTGTGCTGATAAGCACCTTTGCAAGTCTTTCATCTGTAGACCACCAAGAATTATATAAAGATTTCCAGGTCTCCCCATTTTTCAGGGTGGAAATAGCAAGGCAAAAATATTCAGAGGTGTCAAAGTCCCACTAGCCCCAAGCCTCATTGAAGGTCATTATCATTCAGGCTCATGTAGCCTCTTAAAAGGCTACAACTCCTATGCCATTCCAGCATTTCTCACACCTAGTTTTTAATAGTTTTTAATTAACTATTTTAATAATAGTTTTTTCTTCTTTAAGACTGCAAAGCAAACAAGTAACTGAAAAGGGACTAGATCCAGGTAGGTAACTACTCTGTTGCCTTACTCTTCTTCCACACAACTAGCTTATTATGCCAGCAGTTTAAAAAGGATTTTCCTGAACTTTCTCTTCTTCATGGTGAAAAATTTACATATAGCTGTTTGTTTTGAGAAGACAATAACCATCCATGTAAAAAGAAAAGGAAAGATGCCATCCTTGTACTTAAGAGTCAAAAAGTGAAACAGAACAGGAAAGATGCAGTTGCTTGTGGCGAAATCAAGACTGATGTGTTGAGCAGGGCAGTATTGCTGTTTGTTTTTGGCTAGGCATCCTTAGATGAAGCACGAGGCAGAGTTTACAGCATTCGGGAAGCATACAGAAATCAGCTGCTGGAGGCTGAACGCAGAAAAGAAGAAGAACTGGCAGCTCAGGAAGCAGCCCTGCAAGCAGAGCGAAAGAAGAAAAATGCAGACAGAAAGAAAAAACGGTAGAGGTTTAGCAAGGAAAGTGTAGTTGCTATCACTTGTGAATTGTATTTACCAGTTTGAAAAAGAAAGTTTATATGTAAAGATGAGAAAAAATGTTTATTATTCTCAACAATATTTGGCAACTATATCACATTTTTTCTCTTTGCCTGTTGCTAGTGAAAAAGTTGATCTAGTGTTCTTTTTAGCAAAATGTTTGGTATTTTGCTTCTCCCTAAGCTACTTGCTACTATTAAAGCTTTTCTGTTTTACTAGACTAACTATTGCAATAAAATTCGTATTCCATTCAGACACTTATCTCAAAATCACAGTGTCTAGTGTCTTTTGCTTTTTTTTTTCTTAATCAAAACAGAACCAGTCAAGAATGAATCAGAGTTGAAACAGTGACTGTAACCTGTCAGTTTTGAAAGTTGTTTGACCTGGCTTCTTAAGTGGATGACAATTGGTGGAGTTTATCATAATTAAATAGTGGCAAATCACACTTTTCCTATGCTGGCATTGGGAGGCTTACAAAAGCCTGACTAAGTAGGCTCACAAGCTTTCTGTGTACTGTAATATTTTTCCCTTTCACCATTTCTCTTAAATTGTTTTGGAATCTCACAGTAACTCTCTGTAGAGACAAACTCATGATATAACCTTCCTAGGCTTGTTAAACACTCTTTAAAACCCTATTATTCTCTTTATCTTTCCTAAGATGTATTTTGCCCTCACTGTCTTTGCTCAAAGTGACTAATTACAATAGACTCTCAGCTGGAATTTTAAAATACTTCTTAAAAGTAAACCAGTGTGTGAATGAAGTGGCAATCACAGGCTTTTTATTCAAAGGGTGAAATATTTCTTCTAAGCTCTTGTTTCCACTATCACAGAATTCCATGGTTGTGTCATCAAACACAAACTAACATCACATGCTGCTGCCCTATCTACCTTTTTTCTCAGAAAAACACAAGTTATCACCCTGTACTCAGACAAAATGATCAAGACTCTTAAAATTGTGAAAACTCACTAGAACAAACAGAGGTGTTTTAAATGGCTTTAAGTATTTTCTATATTTGTAGTCACAAGCAGAAGCTTGGGAAGTTAGACTATGTATTGTACACCTGCAATATGTCCAGGATGTCCAAGAGCATTTCATTATCTAGGCAAGGTAAGAAACTGTGAGACTCACCCATTCTATGTAAATCATAAGAAATTTTATCTTTTGCATTTCTGGCCACTGGTACTGGCTAGCCATTGTCTTTGAAACTAGCCTTTCCTCTGCATCTTAATGACCAGATGTTCAGCTTCTGCTAGTTTTGCTCACCTCTGTTTTATCCATACCTCACTATTTGGCTTGAATTTGACTCACTCTTCTGTCAGTTCTGTGACGTGAGTGATTTGTACTTCATCACACCTACACACCTGCTGTGATGCCAGTGCCTCCTTTCGGCCTCCTTCCTTCCATACATCATAAACTAAACTATCTTGAGGTTTTGTCCTTGAAAAGGAAGAATTGAAACCAGAGGCCTAAAACTGCACTGGTGATTTTTATTTCAAAGAGCAGGGGCTGAGTTTTGCTTTGACCTATACAGGCTGAAAATCACAAGCCCATCAGTCTTTTGCTATAATTGGTCTTTGTCCTCTCTGTTTTGGAATATGGGATATACTGCTTCATAATATTCCATCTTGTTTCCATGGCAATAGCACGTGTTGGTTGTCTTCTTATGTGAATCTCTAATGAGCTTCTGTAGAGGAAGATCAAGTTGAAGTTCTGTTCTTCATGTCACTGCAAGCGTTATAACGACATTCTGCTGTAAAAATCAATCCAGCTCCAAAAGCCAGCATTATCAACATCTAAATGTCAAAAATCCAGCTAATAACCTTCATGATCACAACCCGTCCCCATGTGTAATCAGCTGTCAACTGACTTAAACTCAGGCACAGTGTATTCAGATCTACATTATCAAATTTTGCTCTGATGTTAAACATAATTCTAAGTTTCATAATTTTCTCATTTTGAAGAGTAATGTGGCATCGTTGAAATCTGCTGTGTGGTTTGTGAATGTCTCTGTTGGCTCTTTTATAACTTCAACAACACAGATATGATGAGGGTGTGAATTACTGTCACACTGTTTAATTGCATGTACTTTGGAGTGTGTAATGTTTTAAGAGAAGCACAGTAACAGTTTTACTAAATCGCTGTGCATATTCCAGAAGAACAAAATATTCACTTACCTCAGTGGAGCCTGGAAGAGAAAATGCCTTGTTTGGGTTGTGTCAAAGAATTTACATACATTGGACCAGAAACAGATGACTGATGACATTTCATATGCATCAGTTTTACACCAACAAAACAGCTTTTTACATGGTACACTACATTACAGGCTAAGTTAGTGGGGAAAGATGTACAAAAACTAAAACAAAACTATTTCAAAACAGCCATTTGCAGTAAGTTAAGGAGCCACTGCGTTTAACACTTCCTGTAAGGAAAACAAGAATGGTATGTTGTGCTTTAATTGATAGGCTTTTTGCCTCCAGCTGTAGACCAGGCTGCCCAATAGTCAAATTATGTGTTCACATGGGTAAAACGTGTTTATTCTTTTGCCCTATTTTTCTGTAGGAGTAAGGGTGCTTTTAAGCACCAGAACTTTATAACATTTTCTGTAATAAAAGTACTGGAATTTGGATAGTCATGAGTCCTGCTTATACTTAGCTCAGCCATACTGGGCCAGATTCAGTAGAGGGCATAAGGACAAGCTTGAAATTATGTGTGTTCTCATAGAAGAGCTTCAGCAAAGGACTCACACATGGAGCCAAGCCCTTTACAGAACAGAATAGACAGGGAAAGCTTTTCTGGATCAAGACACAATTGCCTGATCTTTCAAGATGACACTCATTTTGGAGGTGCAATAGCAGAATGGCTGCATCAAAGCAAACGATATCAGATATCTGGTGGCATCACACCACAGAGGAGGTTTGAAGGAGTGGGAGTGGGGACCTTCTAACATTTTTTACAGAAAGTCATCTCTGCAAATGTTGGCACAATTTGTCACTTACACAGCCTCTCATTTTTTGTTCATGGAAGGACTCTGTATGAAAAACAGCACATGTATTTATGTTGATCTCAAAAAATTGCAGTTTAACTGTCATAACTTCTCCCCTGAAATTTCAAGTCTGACTCCTGAAGAAGAGTCTGGCAGCTATTTCTTTACATTGATAAAGAGAATTCACTCAGCACATCAAAAATTCCAATTTGTGTCTGGCAGAAGATTGTGTGCTTCGTAGAGGCGGTCTCCTGTATAATGGTAAGATTTTATTTTTATTTTTTTGTGATTCCCCCACATCTTTAAGTACCTCCAACTCATGAATAAAATACAAAGCTGATTCCACTCTCTGCACCTAAAACACTGTTGAAGAGTCTGTTAGTATCTAAACATCAAGAAGAAGCAATTTCAAGAAGCAGCACAGTAGCATGTGAGAGACAAGCCTGGTTTTCCTCCTGTGAACCAGCTGTGCAGTTGGAAACACCTAGTGAGCTCAGAATTTAGAGCAATACTGGAAATGTTTTACAATTATACTTGGTAATTGGCCGGAATTTTGAACACTGATTTAGAATTTTATTAGAGCAGAGGGCATCTTTCAGCATATCGTTAAGGCTGAGCTACATTTTTTTGGGGATAAAACTAAAAGAAGTTGTTTACTGTACTCTTTCCTGATACTCATTTCTCTTTCAATTGAAGCATAGGCAGTTATACAAAGGAAAAATGCCGCTATTCAGTAGAAATTTGTGAAAGTTTGGATGGAAACTGAAAAGGTCACAGGAGAATGAAATCACATTAGATTATATTGTGAATAATTCCTAAAGAATTTATCAGAGTTTGATTTCTTTACTTCTATATTTTAGGAAAGAAAGGTAGATTCACAGTGTGGTGCAGGTAGCTGAGAAAGAAGATAAGTCTTTGGCCTGATAATTCAGTTTAATGGGGATTAAGTCCATAAAGGCTTATTCACTTGTAATGATTCTTTGTAGGTGTGTTCTGCTAAGCTTCAGCAGTTTTCACTGCTTGATCCTTTTCTTTTGACCAGCTATTCTGAATTAGAAAGAATCTTTTCCATTAAAATATGTATCTACAGTTACTTTTTAATGCAAGTAGCTTCATTAATCTTCATATTACTTGTCCCATCTGCTTTGCTGTAATTTGGCTGGCATTTACACAGTGAGTTACAGACCAAAAAGCAGACCAAGCCTGTTCCATGTTGCCTCGCTACTAAGACAAGCAATGTGCAGGGAAACCAGGCTTGGTTCTGAGCTGCCAGTCTGCTGACCCTAGCAAGGTGCAATTTTCCCACTCTATAAGGTCTCATTTTAATTCAAGGAAGACAGAATTTATGCACATGCACAGCATTTCACCTCCAAAAGGCAAGAAAAGTGTCTATATATTTTGTCTGGCAGAAAACATAAGAGAACAGCTTCGCATAATCACATGGCAGTTTGCAGAATGAAGAAATCTCACTCTCAGAGCCCTTTTTTCCTCTCATTCATTTATTGAATCAGTCCTAATAGAGTCCAAGTCATATTTCAGTGATTTAAATATTTTGTTTGCAGAAAAACAGGATGCTGTTGTCCTCCATCTCCAAAGAGGACAAAGACAGTAGAAAAGTAGAAAGCCAGGAAAAGAGGAAACAATTTGCATTGTATGAAGTGAGACAACAGCACAACAGGAAGGTACAGTGAAAATGTTACTAGCCACAATAGGAAAAAAATATTTGGTGGGAGCAGGGGGTGGGACACTGTTAGATAGGACTCAGGAACTTTGATCTCTGTGGCATCAGGACTGTGGTTAGGGTCAGTGGTTCAGGGACTGGCAGGCTGTTCTGAGAATGAGATAAAGTACAGGCCCAAGTGTAGCCAGGACATGTCACTTTGGATCAGATCGGGGTGAACACTCCTCTCTGAAACCTGAGCTTCCTTGCCCAACACATGGCTTTCCCTCAAAGGGTAAGCACCAAAATGCTCACTCTTCCATAGGTACATGGGAAGTGTTTGCCTTGCACATGGCAGCCCTGTGGGTGCAGCACAATCCATGGAAAATAATACCCAGGTTTGTTTACTCTCAGCTCGAGAAAGCTGGATTCCATGGGTGAGGGCCCACAGACGGGACATCCCAGATATCTTTCCCAGATACCATGGGGGACCCATTCTCACCAGACCCATGCTCACAAGACCAAGCATAGGGCAAGAGAGGTCCTGGTTAGGTGCATAAGCCAGCTCATTGTAAAGCTGGAATATACAAGGAGGAATATAGCAGCTGCATGTTCACGGACTTCTGTAAGGTTTGACTTCCTAACAAGTCATATAAGTGATGTGTCTTGCTAAAAGGAGATTACTGTTTTGCAGCCTGTACTGTACATGATTTCCATTCAATGTCTGGACATTCTACTCATGGCAAGAACCAGTAGATGTCAGCTCCAGACTGGTACAGAGGTGGTCCAAGCACTCAGCAGTGGCATAGCTGGGAGCAACCAGAACTACATCAGACATACAGAAAGCAGAAAGTGCCTAAAGGGGCACAAAGGGGCAGTGGAAAAAACCTGACCTTCCTCTTCTCTACTCCACTCCTTCATCTTTGAGATCACAATTATTATGGGGTTTTATTATTTTATTTTATTTTTTTTTTCACTACACAGAAACCTTGACTTGGCTCCGGAGACTATTGTTGGCAGCAGTTAGAATCACAGACCCAAAAATCCAGGAAAGACCAGAGCTACTCCACCCCTAGTCCACCAGAGTAGACAAAGCAATCAAAGACTTTATACCATAGGACTTTACATACCCCATAAAGATTTTACTCTTGGGAACTGGAGAAACATTAGGGACCAAAAATTAGCCACAACTGCCCAAAGCTATGTTTGTACTCTTCTCTTACACCACAAAAATGTGGCATGACAGAATGTGAGGTTCAGCTAACACAGGAATGAGAAACTTCTTCTTACCTTGTCCTTACTCTTGGTAGAATAACTTTTATAGCATTCACCAAAAACATTAGGAAAATCAAGGGAATGCATTTCTATTGTTTCAGTGCAAAAGGTGAGTTTCCTAAAAGCACATTTCTCAGACTTGCTCAAATGGCTTTCAGCTGAACTATTCAGTGTTATAATTTTAAAAGACTTCATTGGTAAGTTAGGTTTTTCAAGTGGTTTCTTTTTTTTTCCCCATATATATTACTGGCTTAGCACATTGCAGCTGTGATGTAGCAGATGGAAACTGTTTTGATAATTGATGCTCTGAAATACCATATGCATAGGCTGAGATATTTAAGTTCTGTTTAGTGTCTTTGTCTATGTCCATATCTGCTTTCTCTGAAAGACTCTGATTTGTTTACCACAAAACAACAACAAAAAATCTGGAAACATGGCTAAGATGAGAAGAATGTAGATCCCTGTGGTACCGTTTACAAATTGGATACAAAGAAGTCCAGATGAAGTATAATTCTCTTTTCAGTCTTCTCACTGAATTTAGCAGAAGCTGGAGGTCTATTATTGTCCCCCACCTATCTATCAGCACATGTGTGCTGAGTATATCATTGCTGTAATTCAACACACAGCCAGCACTGGTACAACAGAGCTGGCGTGCAGTGCAGAACAATTGCAAATCAAGTGTGAGACATTTTGTCAGATGAACTCCCTGCTCAGTGACATTCAGCTGGAGTTTTGCAAGAGGCCAGGAGTTCACCAGTGAGATGCACAGGACATTGTGAGGCAGCACTCTTGGCAGTCCAGTTAAGTACTCTGCTTTCAGACTCAACAGGATGCGGTCTCCTTGTTCCATACTTTCTAACAAATTCGACTGTATTCATTGCTGCTTTCACATTGTCACCCTGGTAGCAGTGTGACCATACGGGGAATAATATGTAAATTAATTTAAATAGAAGCATACAGAAAAGTTGTGCCACAGTCTTGTTTGGTTTGGGTGTTTTCTTGGGGTTTTTTTTGGTTTTTTTTTTTTTTTTTTTAATTTTAATTTAATCAAAACCAGTGCAAATAGTATAGAGGGGACGCCTACCTCCGCACGTCTAAATCTGGAGGCTGAGTCATTCAGCCACATTTAAAAGTTCATAATCATGATTCTTGCCTGGAGAAATTTTTCAAGCGCCATGTGAATCGTGTCAGAGCGAGCAGCTAATACACACCTTATTGAAAGGATTTGGGATTTTCCGTGCGATGTTCCGGCGCCGCCATTCCCGCCCGGCCGGGCCCGCCAGAGGGCGCTGCCGCCGTGCCTGCTCCCACCGGGATGGCGGCGCCGCTGGGCCCTGCCCTGCGCTCACGGGCCGCTTCCAGCCCGGCCCACACACCACTCCGGGATGGCGGCCGGCCCAGCCCTGCCTCACGGGCCGCTTCCAGCCTTGTCCGCACATCCTGCAGGGATGGCGGCCAGCCCTGCCCTCACGGGCCGCTTCCAGCCCTGCCCTCACGGGCCGCAGGGATGGCGGCCGGCCCTGCCCTCACGCCCCGCCGCCAACCGGGTCGGGACAGGGCCCGGGCAGCCCGCGGGGAGCTCCTGCTCCGAGCTGTACCCTGGGACCAAACACCTCAGCAACTCGCGGGTACAGGACAGAAGTGCTGAATTCTTGCTGACCCGGGCTGCTTTCCGAGAGGCTGAAGGCAAGGATAGCTGTTTTTTTTAGTCTTACATTTCCCCCGTAGCAAAATGTGTACTCAGTTTTGAGACGCGCTATACATAGAGTAAAAAATAGTAACTGGGAGGCACTGTGTCTGCAGAGTAGCAAAGCCCCGTGCTTTCATGTGGGCCCTGCAGAGCTGTGCCCCGTCTGCCCCTAGTCCACTGGAAAGAGAAGGAATCTCTGTGAACTGGGAAGATTTTGAGTACCTTTCAGCCCCTCTGTCCGTTCCAACACCGAGTGTGACCGCCCCACGGCAAGCCCGGCTCCGCTGACCCGCGGCTGAGCCCTGGCTGCGGCCAGCCCCCGGGAATGCAGGCGCTGGCTGTGCCCAGCCTCAGTTGCCTTAAGCCTTAGAACCCTTAAGGCTTTTCTGCTTTTTGTTTTCAAGGTTTGTCTGCGGGCCAGCTGATGGCTTGACTCGGCTGCCCTTCCTCCCCCAGCCAGGCTGACACCGGTGCACGGTATCGATCTCACTGCGGTACGGGAGGTGCAGCCAAAGCACCGAGACGCGCTCGCCTCGTACAGTGTAGCAGAGTGAACTTTCAGAAAGTAAAAGTGCTTGTTCAGGAGGCTGATAGAGTAAGTCATCAAAAATACCCGCTGTCCATTGTACCTCTTGACATTCATTGTGCTGCAGCTGTAACTTACTGACTCTTTATAAGGATATAATGCGTTGGGAAGTTAGAAACTTGCAAAGGGAAGTATCTGCTGTCCCATAAATTGTCCCTCTAATTTTTATAACACATTACATTTAAAGGCAGGTCATAATGTTCCAAAGCAGTTACCAAAAGGTAGGTCTCTAACTAAAAATGACTTGAGTGAGGAGCTGAGGAACCTGCTTCAAACTGGAGCACTGAAAATCAGGCCAGTTTGAATTAACTGCTGCTGGAGCCTAGCTCTGAAAACACGGGCTGCTGTCACCACGTACAGCGTTTGCCTTTTGAAACAGATCCAGGGAATGAACAAGCATAAAAATGTTCCAGACAACTTCAGGGTGCTGTTCAGTGGTACTGACCCTGCCTGCTTCACTAAGGGGCCTGACACAGCACAAGTTTCATCACCACTGGGTATGCATCTGTTTGACAATGGACAGGTTCTTCAGCTGGAACCAAATCCACACTCTGTGTGTTGTACAAGAGGAAAATGGGGGATTGGGATAAGCAAGGCTCGGTTTTTCCCCTCCAAGTGTTCTTGCATGGACTGAGTAGGTAACTGTACTAGCAAGCTGAGTCATAACGGGGGCTGCTTAGATTTTTGAACAGCTGACTGGCCTTTTCCTCACGTATATGTATAGGTATATGTATAGGTATAGGTATAGGTATAGGTATAGGTATAGGTATAGGTATATGTATATGTATATGTATACATATTAGTTTGAAAATTTCTTTCAGAAAATTTTTGAGCTGCAGTTTCGAGAACTGCAGCAAACATCTGTGTTGTTTATTGCTTATTTTTCAAATGTCATCATGCACCAGAGGTCTGCAGGAGCTCATCCCTTCCCAGGGACAAGAAGACTGCAAGAACCTTCTGATGGGGAACAGTCCGTGCAGTCTTCTGCCTACAATAAACTTTTCTTCCCTGTATGTGGGCAAAAAGATAGAATATCACGGAATTTAAAAAACAGATTGAAGCTCTCATTGTGTTTAAGCTGCAGTATATATTAGGATATGGCATTTGTCTAATGATGAGTCTTATGGCTGAGGTGTTAAAAAAGAATTAGTCTAGGCAATTTAGCCACCAGACAGCTATTGATACCACCAGAAGAAGGCTGATTGACTTTGCAAGTCTCCAATTATAACCCGTGCTATAATTATGATTATCTTTCTCCATAGAGCACTACTGAGCCTCCACTTTTGACTCATACCAGATTCCCACTGAAGTCAGCAGGAGCTGTGTATGAGATGGGGCTTTCACAGGCAGCACTGTTTGTCCAAAAGTAAACAAGCTGTTCCTGTAAATTGCTTCCCCAAAATGGACCATTTTCTCCTACATATTGTCATAGCTGTAATCAGGCACACAGCTCCTGCTTTGTTCTGATACAGGAGCAAAGTCAGGTTTAAGGCACAGGTAGGCTGGTGTGTCTTCAGACTTCTCCAGCACTGAAAAAGTCAACTTTTACAAGTCTTAACTTAGAGGCTAGCTCGAGTCTCTAGACAATAATTCAGTATCAAGAATACCCTGCTTGCCTGTAAATCTTATTCTCATTAGGTTTATACGGACAAGAAAAATGTATTTAATTGATTTCATCATCATGATTAGAAGGGGGTAAGTAGATTTATGCAAGAGGAGTAAATTCTTAGATTTACTGTGGAAAGCTTACATAGGAAAAATCTGTCTTCATCTCCTACCTTACTACACACTCAGGAAAACTGCTCACAACTCTGATTGTAGGTGAAGTTGTTAATTACCTGGCCAGCACAAGTGAGGAAAGGTACTTGGGAAGCAGATTTCCATTTTTGCAGAAAAAGAGGAAACAAAGACCAAACTGGAGAAAACATGAAACAAAAGAATTCATAAGACTATAATTGTTCATGTTAAGATGCACAATGTGAGAAGATCTTCTTATTAGGAAGTTTCTATAAAGGCTAACTTGCAGACAAATTGCCCCCATTATCTTGATAATCATTTTCTAAGCCATAAATCGCCCATCTTGCAAGCAGGTATGTGGAAATACAATCCCATGGGATTCTGCACAGCACTACCAGCCTGTTAAAGTTGATCAGAGGGTGGTGTAGGGCTGCCATCTCAGCCTGTCTTTGAATGTTCTGTTGTCTTCTTTCTGGGAGGAATAGAAGCTTCACCCCTTTGATATTTGTCTGGGAATCAAAGACCATGTGTCAGAAGTAGATGGACATTTCTTCATGGAGAGTTTTCAGAAATATGGTTACAGCTGTCCTTAAACATCGTGTTCTGATGTTCTCCGTGTCCTCTCTAGTGCTCTGCTACATGATGGCTGTGTAACCTAAAGCCATACTAGCATTTTAATCTTGGATTTTTTATTGCTAGCTCTTTTAATTGCCGGCTTTCTTTACATTATCCAATACTTATAATCAATTACTGAAGCAGGATGAAGAATATCACTCAAAAAGTTCTCCATCATTGTGGTGGCTACAGCGTGTTAACCTGTGGTATTTGAATACTTGTATGCAGGAATGATTTCTGTCTCCTGAGAGGACTGGGGCACAAGGAGCTGCCCTGGTTTTGCAGTGAGTATAATTTGGGTATTTGCCGTAACACCACATAAGCACTGTGGCTTTCTTTAAGTGGCGTTAGGAGTGAGGCACAGCCTGGCCGTAGTTTCATAGTGAGTTTGGGGTCTTGCAGTATCTGGGCCTTGAGCCCACCAAACTTTTGACAACCAGCTCTATGCCTTCTATTGCTAATCCACAGCCATGCTCCAGAAGTCAGTAGGAGAAGCCCTCTCACTGAGCACTTGTTAGCTTGCTTCTGTTGGAAGTGAAACCAAAATTTCAAAAATCCTAATTTTTTCTCTACTTTACTTTTGCAAAATAATAAGGTGAGGCTTCCTAATGTGCAACCCCTTGCAATTAATCAGGCAGTGACTGTGTCTGAGAGGGGCTCAGGTAGGTTTCACCTGGAGCCAGGTTAATCTTTCAAAACTTCTGTGACCTGCAGCCACAGTGGGGGTGGCAGGAGCCTTTTCAAGAGACATGAGTGTCATCTAGTGGTAAAACAAACCCACTCGATCACACCCCAAGAGCCACCTGGTTCCAGCCAAAAGCCTGCTGGTTTCCATACAGTGCACTGGGTGACACATTTTATTTCTGCCACACTTTAACAGACTAATACAGAATGTATGGAGTAATACTTCTTTTAGCTTTCATCCTTGTGGGATTTCTTTTAAGCAGGCTAATGGAAAATAATATGAGCCCATAGCTAACCAGGCAGCAGACACTAATGGCTCTCCATCTGAGGTTCTTCTGTCCCAGTGATGTGATACAGAAAGGGTCTGTCTCCTTGGGACCAGTGACCACCAGCTCTCTAGGGATTGAGAATTTTATAGGACAAAGGACTGTTTAAAGCTCTATTTACTTATATTGTATGATGTCTCTGTTGGACATTTGTGTTTCAGAGTAAATTTTTACTGAAACTCCTTTGCCTTCTTTCACATGTAAATCCAGATTTATTAGCAAAGCAGAGCATAAACATAGTAATTCTCTTGTAGTTGGTCAAATAAGGAGAAGTCTTCACCAGAAGCATCACTAGCAGAGGAACATGCAGGGACGGTGGCTGATCTGGTAACAAAGTGGAGTGGAGAAATACTGGCTGGTTATGTACAATTTTCCTGATGTGACTTCCTGGAAGTTAATCACAGTAACTGTAATGGAACAAACTCAGCTTAAGGTGTTGTGCAGATATTCTGAGGGAAAACAGACTTTGAATTTAGTCAGCTAGAACTTACCATGTAAAATTACTGCAATTGCTCAGTACACATTTTAAAGTGCTGAACTGGAAGCTCACCTTTTTTTTTTGAGCAAAGAGGAATTTGCCATAGTTACAGCTGATGCCAAGGACTGAGACTTCAGAAAAATCCCAAATTCTTCCCACTTGACTAGGGGCTGGTGGTTGGAGGCTGTGGAGCTACCCAGCCTTGGAGCAGTGGGCAGTGAAAATCCGAGGATCCAATCCCTCCGCATGGGAGACTATCTAAGGGCATGCCTTGTTTTTCAAATGGTGCTTCCTCTCCCACCATTTCCTGCTAGAGCAGGCCTTGGGCAGTCACGCCACACAAGTTTCGTGATCTTAAGGGTGAAGGCACCTTAAAGAAAAAACAAGCAACCGACAAAAAAGCCTAATGAAAAGCACTGAATCCCTTTGCAAAGCTGGCCGTGTAGCACGGCGCTGGGCAGAGCCCGCATCAGCCAGGGAGTCAGGGGCTCTTGGCAAGCCGAGGGCAGCGGAGCATATGGGTCTTTCCCTCGTGTCCTCTGCTCCCTCAGCCACCGGGGGAAGGGCTCAAAGAGCCGCCAGCTTCCACCTCCCGCTTGCCGGGAAAGCGCAGCCGGCGGCGCTCACCCTGGCGCTTTCATTTGTCAGCCCGCCTGCGTCAGCGCTAATACCGAGCTCAGCTGCTCATCATCCCAGCTGATAATGTCGCGGGAGGAATTAGGCAAGGCATGCTGGTAGAAGGGAGAGAGAGGGCTTGAGGGAGAGTAATCACAGGCACAGCGACGGGAAATAAATGAGATAGAAAAAAAAAACAACCCTCAAACAGGCGATTCTCAGGCTAGAAAGCAGTGTATTTTTAGGGGATGGGGCTGTTTCAGTCCCAGCTGTGGGGAGCCACGGGATAGATACCAGCAGGTATCCCTGGGATTTCAGCAGGGTTTGCTTCAAGGCTGAAATGAGGGAGTTGCCACAGGGCGCTTGGCATTCAGCTGAGTTGCAGAAGAGCTAAATGGGTGGGCTGAGACTGGGTTTTCCCCTTGTTCGCAGATGAGACGTGGCAGGAGGCAGGGGAGGGCTCGCAGATATTGCTTCTTTCTTTATGGGCCTGCTGCAGGATTTCCCTCTTCAGAGAAAGGCAGAAAGGTTTTCACTCACACAGCTTCTGCCTGAGATTTGGAGCAGGCCTTCCCCATGAAAACAGTGCTAATAAGAGGCCATGCCATAATCTGATGAAACCCAGGGAGGTCCTGGCCATAGGAGCCATTCTCTGTGCGGCAGCCAGCAGGAGTCCAGTTCCCAATATCTCCCTCGACAGCAGACGGAGCAGAATGCTCTGTTAAAAGAAGACATACATTTAATTAATTCCTGTGGTGCTATAAAACTCAAATTTAATCTGAATTTTTAAACACACCTTGGCATTTTAACCACTGCTAGCAGTAGGGCAGTGTTATAGTCCTGCTTCTGGCTATGTCCCTACAGAATGTATCTCTTTCCACTGAAATTCAGTAAATATTTTGAAAAAGCTGAGTTAAGGTCAAGTATGTTTTGCAAAATCTTTATCTGTGTAACCTAAATAGACCTGGCAACAGAATAGATTGTTCTCGAACTTAGGGAAAAAGGTGAAATAGCTCATCACTATCAGTTCTGCTCTTTGTATGTGGCAGTAAATTCAGGGTGACTGTCCATCTCCAAATGCTGCATGGCATCTAGATTTACATTCCCTGGATTGTCTGGCTTTGTGTACCATGTTGCTGTTTGGTTCTTCCAAAAGCCATGAAACAACTCCTGAAGGAAAATGGTGTATCCAGAGCACCAGTCTGGCCCAACCACAGACCCACAGACCAGAATTCTCAGCTTAGAAAGCTATCTTTCATATGCACCAGAGAAGAAACAAGTATCACAGTGCAGAATGAGCTTTTTTTTCAGAACCAAATACTGTAATAATTTATGCCCATGTGTTGCTCTTTTATTTTGTGCATGTGTTTAATTTTGGACATATATTTTCCATATCTCCAAATGTTCTGCAAAGTTCAGCAGTAAATTATTATTTAACAATCAAAAATTGCTTTCTCACACCTTTTATTTTCCTCTTTTTTCTTGCTAACTGATCTCCAGGAGAAGCACCATTAGAGTGATGCTGGAATCAAAAGCTTTAGCTAATATTTTCAGAATTACTGATGGAAAATTAGAAAGGGAAAGGTGTCTGTATATCTGGCCTCAAAAGGTAAGCCCAAAAATGAGACACCTTGGTGACTGAATTATTGGCCAGTGGTTACATTTGAATATTCAATTGCTGTGGTGGCAAAGGCTCCCTCAAAATGATTCTTTTTGCTTGACACCCAAGTTAAATTGCATTTAATTTCATATTCTTCCACAAAAGTTGTTCCATATTGTGCCTTTCCTTTTGAAACATGGCTAGGCAGGTATTGATTGCTAGCAAGCCCAATAGGAAAAGCCTAGATGACACAGGTTAAATAATATGTGAAGGGCTGATAGTTTTGGCAGAAAGCACTTCATGAGGAAATGAGTGAGGATCATAAGCTTTTACCTTTCAGGTAAAATAAATCACCAGATCAGAGCAAGTCTGTTTATTCCACTTGTAAAAATATTAAAATTCATCACTGTGATTTTCACATTGTTAGTCCTCTGTAATTGATTATGCACTGCAAAACTTTTCACCAAACAGTGTTGCTCTTGGGTTGTCATGTAGGGTTTAGGGAACAAAAACATTGGTGACAAAAATGGAAACACCCTTTGCACTACTGCCAGCCTCAGCTACTGCTTTTAGGCTCCATCTGTCCGGTGTTTCTGCATCCCCTGGGATCTGGGAGCAGGAGACTGTCACCAGGATAACCATTCTCCTTGAACAGCAAAAGTCTCTCAAATTATACAATGAGGTCTACAAATAATCATATCAGCTTAGCACTAACGTGCTTAACACTTAAACTCTGGGTTTGTCCTTATTTCGCTTCAATTTTTTGTTTGGAAAATCAAAAGCCAGTCCCACTATAATCCTTCAGCCAAGCTTCACTTTTTTTACTGCGTTGTGGGGAGTCTTCTGAAATCCCCACCTAGATTTACCTTGTTTCTCTGTTGTGCCCAAAGGAAGAGCTTTTTGCTGCACAGCACATACATGTGCAGCACAGCTTTTGATTCAATTGGAGAGCATCTTCCCTCTCTGCAGGTATTCCCTGCAAAAATTACCAATACTTTTCTTCTTTCATTGGAGATGACTTTTTCCCCCAAGGCTTTGCTCACACAGTTGCAGTGACTGGATGCAAGTGCAGGACCAGGGAGTAAGGCCCTTTGTTTTCAGTCAGACCCCACAGGGTTATCCAGAGACTTAATTCACCATATAACAATCTAATTCCCTTCCATTAATTCAACACATGTGGGTGCTTCTAGAAAAGCTGTAACCAGCAGCTCACAGATGGAGCAGGCTCTGGTCTTGCAGGGGAGGATTTCATGTCAGGCTGGTCCAAATACCAACAGTCAGTTGAGACTTAATGGAGACCTTTAACCCTCCTCAATACAAAGCTGGGGTCCATTTGGTTCAGAAGGGACTCCTGTCTAAATACTTCCTTAGTTCCCTGTTCTGCCTCTGCTCTGCTTCTCATGTGCTGCATCCCTGCTCTGCCTCATGCAGTGATGTGCCAGTCAGGAGGGAGAGAACCCCTCTAGGACCTCTGCCTTCATCTTCCCTCAGAAAAGGCCTTGGACAAGTTAGGGCATTCTATGGAAACTGGGCCTTAGCGGGAGAAAGCTGAATGGAGAAAGTAAGCGAGGCCTGGTGAAGGGAACCCATGAGAATAAGACTTGCCTCAGGCCAGCAGGAAGTACAAAGTGGACCTCAGAGGCTTCTGCCTTGACATCAGGGTATATTTTTAACTGAATAAAAAAATAGCTCTAGGTTAGCTTCTGTGAATAAAGGGATTGAGACTAGAGTTGAATGATGAGAGACTATTGACAAAGGAAGAAAATGACTGGCTACAGGCTGAAAGCCTGAAAAAACCCCACGCTTTTTCAGGATGGATGTGAGATGAGACAAGAAGCAGCTGGTATTGCATCCACAAGGACTGAAGCAAAGCCTACCAAAAGGAATGCAGTGATGATGGGACCACATCCCATTCTCTGTGTCACAGAATGAAGATGTCCAACAGTAACCAGCACAGGGGCTGCTGCACACAAGAAACGGGTTAGGCAGGGTTGTGTTTGGGCTTTCCATCCCAGTGGCTAGGGACTGCTTGTCAGTCTTGTCCCTCTCTAAGGAAACTTCAAATGCTTAAATATCCCAAGGTATAAAACTTCTTGAAGGCTGTGCATTACATCTCTGCTACCATCATGACACATCATGAGAATCAGTGCTTACAGGTCTAACTGGTGTCCATTTTTAGAGCAGTGGGTAAGTTACTGAACTGTCCACCATATTTTCTCCTTACTGAAAGTTATTTATTCTCATTTTATAATACCAGCTAGAGGCCAGGAAAATCAGTCTGTATATTTCTCAGTATATAGCTACATACACACATATAATAAACTATTAAAAATATACAAGGTTGAAGAATAAGGGAGAAAAAGTGTTATCCACGTTTTATAAATGGGGTGCTGAAGTAAGAGGAGATGACATGAGTTTCAGATCATACTCAATATCTGTGATAGATCAGGAAACTCAGGTCTAAGGAGAAGTCCATCCTTCCTTCCTGGAATGGAAAGAAGGGAGCTGATACACACAGGAAAGATGGGATTGTACCTTTTGTAGAGTATTTGTAGTGTTTAAATAACCTTAATTCCCTGCATTCCCAAGACAGTCTCTCTGCTTTTTCTTCATTTTTCATTCAGTAGTCTAAAGCAGGAAATGTGACACTTATTTGATTTTATTTTTTAAAATTTCTTCATTATTGCAGAAAAATCTTCAATAAGTCATGCTTGGAAGCTCTTGGAAGTTTGCAAAACCAAGCCCTGTTCAGCTCCAGGCATTTATACATGACGCATACACTCATCAGTGCTCATTGCTGTTGTTTCTCTGCCAATCACCTTACCCAATGTGAAGATGTGTCACAACACTGAGCAAACATGGAAACAGCCACTTTAATCAACCGTATTTTCCCCATATGGTAACTTTCCTTTACCATGGTAGTCCAGCTTTCACACAGATTTTAAAGAGAGGAAGTTTACAAGCAATAAAAATTAACAGCCAGTATATATGCAACAAACAAATCAACATCCCCCCCCCATAGTGTGTGCCTGAGTGGATCTAATTCAAACTGTGACTAAACTGTGGTTGCATTTCCATGAGATATTTTGCCTAAGGATGTGCAGTGTACACAGTGCATGATTCATTTCAGTGAGAACCAGACCAGGGGTGACAGGAAGAAGTTCTGAGGACAAGCACAGAGAAATAGCCATAACAGAAGAGGAAAGCCACACAATGGTTGTGCTGCCATGCCCTTAGAGCAGTAACAAGGCAGGGCAGTGAGAGCCTTCATTCCCATGTGCTTGTGAAGAACTTTACTGACTCTCTTCATCTTCACCTATTCCTCCCCATAAAGAAAAGAAAGCCCAGATTAAAGTGGTTGGATATGGGGATAATTCATTTTCCAAGCTCTCTCTCTGCCTCAGATTGCCTCACAATTAGAGCTCCCCCTTCTCCACACACACCTAAAGGCCAATTCTGGGAGCACGTCTTTCCCAGAAGTCTCTGTAGGGCTGGGGAGCAGGTGCCTTGCTAGAAGTAATCCTCACAGCTGTCTGGTTCATGTGTTGTTAATACAAGCACATAATTTCCACTGGCGTAGATTAGGAGTATTAATGGCAACAGAACAATGAATGTCTGTGCAATCAGAATTTGACGTCTTGTATTTGTCATGCCACCAAATAGCTTGTTTCCAAATTATAGAACAGTTCTGTGGTGAATGGAATCGGGCTGTGATAATTTGTATGTATGAACGATATTTTAAGACCCACTTGTTTTTACATCTCGTTCAAACACTGCCAGGATGGATGTTGGGTGGATGTTGAGAGCATACATACATTCTGTTTCAGAGACACTTCTCATCCTGCAGTGTGGCTTAGGGATCTGTCTCTCCTCTGGGTATTCATTTTCAGTAAGACTTGGAAAGGAGAAGACAAGCCAAACACAGCACAGCATCTGAGGACATAATGTTTTCAGAGCCGGCTGGCAGTGGTAGTCTGTTGTTCTGTCAAAACAAAGATGACGTGACAACTCTGCCTGTCAGTCTTTGCCCAAATTCATCCCTTCCTTCCTTCCTTCCTTCCTTCCTTCCTTCCTTCCTTCCTTCCTTCCTTCCTTCCTTCCTTCCTTCCTTCCTTCCTTCCTTCCTTCCTTCCTTCCTTCCTTCCTTCCTTCCTTCCTTCCTTCCTTCCTTCCTTCCTTCCTTCCTTCCTTCCTTCCTTCCTTCCTTCCTTCCTTCCTTCCTTCCTTCCTTCCTTCCTTCCTTCCTTCCTTCCTTCCTTCCTTCCTTCCTTCCTTCCTTCCTTCCTTCCTTCCTTCCTTCCTGCCTTCCTTCCTTCCTTCCTTCCTGCCTTCCTTCCTTCCTTCCTTCCTGCCTTCCTTCCTTCCTGCCTTCCTGCCTTCCTGCCTTCCTTCCTTCCTTCCTGCCTTCCTTCCTTCCTGCCTTCCTGCCTTCCTGCCTTCCTTCCTTCCTGCCTTCCTTCCTTCCTGCCTGCCTGCCTTCCTGCCTTCCTGCCTTCCTTCCTGCCTTCCTGCCTTCCTGCCTTCCTGCCTTCCTGCCTTCCTTCCTGCCTGCCTTCCTTCCTTCCTGCCTTCCTTCCTTCCTGCCTTCCTTCCTGCCTTCCTTCCTGCCTTCCTGCCTTCCTGCCTTCCTGCCTTCCTGCCTTCCTGCCTCCCTCCCTCCCTCCCTCTTCAGTCATTTCCTGCTTTTTGTCCAATGATTTTCTGCTCTTTGTGCAATTGTGAGGCCAAACACCGCTGTTGCTGGTGGGATGGGGTGGGACACAGGAAGGGCATGGAGGGATTACAGGGGTGCTGGATGCAGGAGGTAGAGCTCTGCAGCAGGGGTAGAAGTGGAGCTGAGAACTGGAAACACTTCACGTTGGGCTGAGGATATGTACAATATGTGTGAGTACAGCTCCTAAAGCTGGTGAAAAGAAGAGAGAATCCAGAAAATAAAACTTTGCCTATGATGTCTTTTTTTTTCTGTATAGAACTTAGAGTGAATTAAAAGCAGTAAATCTAACTAGATGTTTCTTGATTTATGTTTTACATAAGTAGTTGTTTCTAGTGAATGCAATGGAAATGTATTTTAAGAGAAATGAGGGAGAAGAGGGGAAAATATTTAAGGCTCAAAACCAAGGAAAGATAAGTATCTACATTTAAAATGTTCTCAATTTTCAATTCCTTATTCAACCACTTAACCATTTGCTTTGATAACATACATTTCACTAATTGGCATCATTTTCTTTCTCAGTAAATGTGAAAGGTGGTCTCAGACTAAGTTAAGATATGCTTTGCAGCCTGAGGTGATTCCATGATAAGATGAACTTGCAATAGCTACTGTGTAACTTGTATTTTTGGTTTAGTAGGGATGAGAGAGTACTGTCTCCTCTTAGATGCTTGGGCAATTTCGAGATCTAATGCCAAGTCAGCAGAGAGAAATGTCTTATGGGCAACTGCAAACAATTATCTCCAAGCATGAGAGCAGTGGGAAAATATATATATGACCATAGGAAATATTTATGGTCCATGATCAGAATTACAGAAAGCAAGAATTATTATGGCCAGAGCAGTCAGGGGTTAGCTGACACTAGTCTGTGGGAACCTAAATTTTCCTAGTTCCATACTGGTGGAATTCCTCATTCTAGCAAAGTTTGCTGGCATGGTGACTGCTCCGTTCCATTGTATAGTGACCAGAAGGTATGAAGACAGTAAGAAGTAACTAAGATAAATTCTTAACTGAAGAGTTTTCCTGGTATGCGCTTATATTTTTGTTCATTGTACTGAAATATACAATGTTGTTAAATTCAGAAATAAAATAAATTGACAAATTTGACTTAAATAATTTCATCTCTATTCTTTTCTGAAGACAGTATGCAGTGTATATGTGATCCAATATAAGCTTCATCAATAGAAATTTAGTTGTCAGCATGTTATCATTTGAGACTTTTCTTCATCCTGGAATATTTCTGCATTAATCTTTGCAGCCCAGCTCTGCACAGCCAAGATGCTGGGTGAGGAATGCACTTCAAACAGCTCCTCCAAAAACCATGGAATGTGCCTAGTGATCGTCTCCTGCAACTCCAGCTGTGCACTCAAAATGTCAGGACATTTCAGATCTGCCTTTTCCTGTGTGTCTTTGTTGCTGGTGGTGATGGTGGTGGTTTAGGTGCAGCTGAAAAAGTTGTGCTATATCTGGACAGAGGAAACCACAGCGTTTTTGCAAAGCAAGCATGCGCCAGGAAGTTGTCTTATATTCTGTTTTGACATTAACTTCTGAATTCTCCCATTCACTTCTCTGATATAATTTGTTTTAAAGCAATCTAACAAAAAGCAGGCTTCCTGAAAACAGATAACATTTTCTTACTCTTTTGACAGTAGTGGTGCTGTACTGTTCCACCTCAGCTTATCGGCACAGCTTTCATTAACTGCTAACCTTTACAACAATATCAAGGGGAGGTGGTAGTTTTTCTTTTCCTGATGAAAAAGATTTGTGAGGGCTACCAGAGTGCTGACTTTCTCATTCTCTAAACCCTTTTTTCTGGTGGGTTTTTTTTTTTGTTGTTTGCTTTTTTGTTGTTGTTGGGGTTTTTTTGTTTTGTTTTGTTTTGTTTTTACTTGGTGATTGCTAGCAGGGTTGAGAATAGCTGACATTTTGGGATGACAAGCACCTCACCCAACATGAGTACCCACTACTATCAATTCACACAGTACCTCAGATTATTATAGAGATTAATAACTAAATAGGAGTAGTAGGGGTGATTATCACATAAATAGCTGTCTCTTTCATAGATAAACCATTTATCATAAGATCTGTTAATTAACTTTATCAAGACTGAAAGATGAATAAATGCCTTATTCTCTAAGTGTAAGTAAGATAATAATTTTTGCTCATAATACTACAAATCCTATATGAACCCTATCTCAATTTTTAACCTTAAGAGTTTAGTGTTTCTCTTGTCAATTTGACCTGGTGCCTGACCTTTGAGCAGACACACAACAGTTGATAGGAATTTAGAGCTGCCTGTTTGCAAAGTTCTTTTCTTGTAGGATGTAATTTCAAGTCCACCTAGCTCACAAAACTCCTGAGTCATCCTATGGCTGGGTGTCTGTCTGTCTGCAGTATTCAACCAAAGTGTTGTGATCTCACAAGTCCTCTGACTCAGTTTTGGAGTTTACTCAAATACCTGCACTGGGCAGAGCATTTACTGAGTTTTGTGTGGAGAATAAGGCCTGCAGGTTGGCCATCACTTTTTCAATGTCTGGCCAATTTTGGCCAGATTTGCTGGAAACTTGAAGGTCACAAAATTATCATTGTCCTGTGTTTTCAAGAACTGTCAGTCAGGGAGTCGTTTGAACTACTTAATGAATGTACAACATTCTAGCAAGGAAAGATGGGTTTAGTTTTCTTTTGCATTAACCCATTCTACTCATAAGACAATTAAGAAGGAGGACATTAAGAAACAGAAACTTTTCATCTCCAGTTCTGTTATGTGTTACATCCCCATCCTTCACATGGTTGTTGCTCCAAAGTCAAATCTTACAGCTCTCCCATCTTTCTTTGAAGCACAGGCTGAAAATGAGGCCCTTGCAGAGGTTTCAGAACAAAGGTTTACAGCATTGCCATTATGTATTTCCCTTGGATCCAAGTGGCAAAAAGTGCAGCAGTATAGGGCCTGCTGCCTTTGCTTAACTTTTGTGTTTCCTGAGCCTTTATCAGGACAAGCAGCCATCAGCCTTTCCCCTTTTTCATGAGCTGCTATGAAAATTGGTTCAGAGAGCTGAATGTGCAAGTCTTCCTGTGGTTTTAGAAACAGCAGCAGTGGAGCAACATTTAATTTGCAGCTACTTCTTCTTAACCTCAAGGGGGAAAGGTGGTAACTGTTAATTGCATCACAGCATGCATGTGCTGGAAAGCACAGTTTGCTCTGACTCCAGGTGTCCTGGGACCAGCAAACCTAACCAAACCAGATTCAAAGCACCATGTGTGCAAACTTAAGCCCAAACCACACTGCACAATGTCTGTGTTTATTTTTGCTGTGGATTTGGAAGCAAGAAATAATTAACCATCTCTCAGAGCTCCTGGATAATGCCCACAGATATAAAAGATTGCAGGAGTGCTGACATATATTCACCGGTGAGGGCAATCACATGCCGAAGATGTGTATGTGGCAGTTCTCTCTAAAAAAGCTTGAAGCTTTACAGATCAGCCATGTTCCAAGAAATAGGTTGCAAAATCTGTTTTTGAGGCACCATTCATTTATTCTGAAGTCATGCTGGACCTCAGGGATTTTGGTTTTTTAGAGGTTTGGTCTCTTTTATTATCTAATTCTGGATGCACTGTAGTAGCTAGGTGGTTTCGTGTGAAAGACTGCAGGGGCAAGATTCCAGGATGAATTCTGCAAGATTACAAACTCTTACTGTACTTTCTGCCAGGAGTGGCCATTCTCCTTTCTCCCCTTCCCTCCTCCTTTCTCCTCCCTGCTCATTCCTTGCCAAGACTAAAGCTGTCACTTTATGAGGTAAGAGCTCTATAGGTCTGTGCTGCTTTAGAGCAGCTTGCAGGGAAGCTGTGATGATGGAAGTACAATGAAAATTGGGTATATTCTAATTAACCTTGGGAATACTGCCATCAGGAATGCAGAGTATTCCCCTGGAAAAGTTGCTTTTAAGTGGCTGATTGTGTGTTTGTCCATGAAGCTGTTATCAGACCACATAACAGCTTTGGGGAAAGCTTGAATAGGCTTCCATCAGGAAAGGAGGGGTGGGAAGTCGGCTCGGGTGCTGAGAGGCAGTCTGTTGCATTTAGGAAATACAGCAAACAGCCTTATAGGAGAGCAAAAGAAATGGAAAAAACCCAACAGGGCTCTCTCTTTAATGGCTCAAAAGCTTAGGGGCACCTCACTCAGCAATACCAAGCAATTCCAGACTGATGATTCTTTAATCATCACACACAGATGAAAGCTTTTCTGCACCAGAACAAATATCAAATCCTACTGCCATGCACAGCAACAGAATCTGGTAAACTATTTCAGCCTAGCTACGAAATTAATCTGAAACAGACTGGCAACAGACAATAATATGGTGTAACCCTGGAGCTTTGCTGCTGTTCATTATTTTTTTTAATAGTGAGTTCAGAACCTCTTCTGTGTGATCTGGAAAGATCCATTTCAAACAGCATTGCAGGGTGGTGTGGGGCATTTTTCTGGACTGTCTTGCCTGCCTTATGCCTGAGAGGCTTGTATTTAAAATGAGTCTCTCTCTTCCCCCTCGCCCCTTTTCAAACCTAGAGTTAATTTGTTCCCACACCTCAGTTTGTGTGAACAGATGCCTCCATCTCTGAGCTCACAATTGCTGGCTGGGAAGTGATTCAGCTGCTAAACAGTTGTAAGTGAGCAGGCGAATAATCACTGGGTATTGCTGACATCTGAAAAAATAATCTTGTGTTCATGAGTTTTCTAGCAAATGAAAAGGGACAAAAATAGAGGCCCAAGCTGCCTTGGAGCACGCCTCTATCTGAAGTCACCTGTAGCAAGGAGCTGTTCTTGCCAGTTACCTGCTACAGACAACTTCAGATGCAGCTGTGCTCAAAGGATGAGCCCCTCTGCATGCAGCAGTGGATGTGAACAGCTGGACAACAGCCCCTCATGGAGAATTCTCACTTTCAGAGCAGAAAGATCACTGAAAGAAAAGGGTCACTTCGGACGTTGTTCATGGACGTTGCCTCCATATCTTCCCACCATTGCCTTCTAGCTTGCCTACAGTTCTCAGCTGGGAAGTTTGACTTATAAAGGAGCATTGCTAGCTCCACTGATGGTCACTATAATGGCAAATAGATTGAGCCAAAAGGGATGTGGGGATATGGTACTCCTATACCTGGGGGAGGTGCAAAGCACCAAATGCTGCCTTCAGGGCAGCCAAGCTTTGCTAGAGAAGAAGCTATGAGGAAACAAGAACAAACATAAAACCCCAAACTCGTGGGTTGCAATGAGCCAACATGAACATTGCAAATGTTTCTGACTCACTTTCTTTTTTTTTTTTTTTTTTATAAATCTCCACAATAAGCAGTTTGTTTTTGTAGTCTTGAATAGGTTTTTTTTGCATGCAGTAAATACATTGGATTAATCGTGAATGTTGAATATTAATCATAGCATGTTTTTCCTTTTTGATTAAAATGTGTTCAGTTTCAAAAATTGAAATTTGGAGATTGAACTCACACAGAGGTATTAGCAAAGAATGTCAGTTTGGCAATTTTTTGTGTTGTGTAACCTGAAGTGCAAAAGGATGAATCCAGCAAATGGCCAAAAATAAAACAAAAAACTTGTGCCAGAACAATAGCACCTCTGTAGCATATTGACTGCAGATGTGTCTTTTGTAATCTCTCCACTGTAATATTCTGTTAAAAAATAGACAATTTTTGGGTGCCACAATTTAAGAAGGAAATAAAGCCTTTAAAGATCATCGAGATGAGGGCAAGAAAAATGGTGAAGGGTCGGTAGGGGAAGCCATATGAGGAGCAGCTGAGGTCATTTGTTCTGTTCAGCCTGGACAAGAGGAGACTAAGGGGAGACCTCATTGCAGTTTCCTCATGAGGAGAAGCAGAAGGGCAGACATTGATCTCCTCTCTGTGCTGACCAGTGACAGAACCAGAAGAAATGGCTTGAAGCTGTGGCAGGGGAGTTTTCTAAAAGGTTGTTAGGAAAAGGTTCTTCACGCAGTGGGTGGCTGGGCACTGGAACAGGCTCCGCAGGGAAGCAGTCGCAGCACCAAGCCTGACAGAATTCAAGCAGCATTTAGACAATACTCTTGGGGACATGGTGTGACTTTTTGTGCTGTCCTGTACAAGGCCAGGAGCTAGACTCGAGGACCCTTGTGGGTCCCTCCAACTCAGGATATTATATGATTTTATAATAATTCCAGTTACTAGTTCAGGAATCTGTGGTCCTTTCAGGCTGATAAATCTAAATTTCAGTCAGTCATCAAAATAAAAATAGTGAACAAAGACTGTATATCTAGTCCTAAATTTCTTTATCTATAGATGGGCAAAACTATGATCCAGCATCGAAGTACTAATGTGTGATGGAACTGGAACCCCACATCTAAGTCTCTCCAGACCTCCAGACATTCATGTTCTTATGTTGTGTGTGTGAAGTGACCACAACTTTGGAAGGAAGTTCCAAGACCCTCTCCTGGGTACAGGTGAGGCTTTCCAGGTGAGGATTGTATGCTTAATACTGTTTGTCTGCTTTGAAGATCCAAATCCATAATACAGATATTATGACTTGTTCACTAAGCTCTTTTTTGCCTCCACATGGAAAAATGGATTGGCATAGGTGTTATTCTGCTATGCAGGTTCCACAGAAAAATTCTCACTGTGCAGACACAGTACTGAGTATTGCCACTTTTATTGCAGGTAAGTATCAGCACAAGAGCCTGTTTTGTATGGCATTGTACCACAGCTACATTGATTTCATTCTTCATGAAAAGCAGCCAGTAGCAGTCCTGTCCTCAGGTTAGCAGGAGGTCCACAGGGTTCTATTTCTGGTTAAAAATGGAATATTACTTTTCAAGTGATTATTAGTTTTCATCATAATAAAATCCCATCTACAATTCCTTCAAGGAAAAAAAAAATCAACAAGTAAAAATTATTACTGTCACCTAAAATCCTTGTGACTGCTCACCAGTTTCTTGTTCATATAAATAGTATACAATGATGTCCTGCAAGCCAACTTTGAACCAGGTGAATTTCCAGAAGGAGCCATGAACATCTTACCACTATGAGCAAGTATGTGGACTGCTATTAAAATTGCCATAGAAGGGAGATTTTGCAAGGATTCAAATGTCATGCTTAAGGGAGCATTGGAGCTCCTTGACATAAAAGTACCTCTAGCAGGAAAGAGTTTTCTGTCAGGAATTAAAAGAGGGTAGTTAAATTAACAAGTCTTTAACTCTGTCTTTTATCCTCTCAAAATATAAAAAATAAAATAAGGAATGAGAGGCATCATATGCTTATCACAAAAATGAAGATGTTGAGATAGACTCCATGCCCTGAAAAAGTCCTTGGAAGCCTCTGTGTGTACATGGCCAGCCTCTGGGGCACACACTGAACCTAACATGTACAAATATAGCTGTAAGAGCCACCCCACACCTGGCCCACACACACTCACTCCTACATGGTCCCAGGGTCACTGCTGACTAATAAAGAGCAGAATGATGTATATATGTCTCCTCAATAAGTCTGAACTGAATTTTAGCAAAGTCCTGCATTCCTGGGAGGAACTCCAGAACCGTTCTCCTGGATGTATCACACAGATCAGCTGAGATGCCCTGCCACAGTTCCCAGCATGACCAGTATCTATCATATGGTCGTGTGGGCAGAACTGGATCCTACCCACTACTTCCTGCTGAACAGAACTCATTTCCTGGCCTGGCAGTCCAGCCTGGATCTTTGAAGTGCCAGCACAAAAGACATCTTGAGCAGCATCTTGTCACAGGCAACATAATTGTAACTGTATTAAATTCACAGGTTGCACCAGACTGGAAAGAACTGTGGATATGCTGGATAACACGATTATAAATCAAAATTAATTTGAAAAATGTGGTGAATTGAAGGCCCCATTAAAAATTACATAGAATATGGAAGAGGAAGGTGGATGAATGCAGAAACACAGGAAAGTATATGAATTGCAGCTTTCCAGGGATGAATTCTGCTAGCAGTTTCAGAAGGTAACAAGTCAACTAGGAGTCAGAAGGATCACACTGAAAAGAAAATAGCATTTTACAGGGTGGGGTGTGCACTGGAGCACAGCCTGAAAGGCGCATGAAGTAACTCTTGGCTGGACTGGAAGTGGATGTTCAGGTAAGATTTACTCAACTGGGCCTCTTCAAGCATCAAAACCCTCCTTCCTCTGCTGTTTGAAAGAGCAACACAGATGCAGAGTAAAACTGGTAAATTGGGATGAATTCTGTGAAGAGCAAATAGTAGCAAAAAAGGAACAAAGTGAAGCCAAAAGTTGTGCTATGGACTTGTTTACCACCAAAATTATTATGACAGTTGAATCTACTTCTCAAGTTCACTTTTCCAGTCTGAAAGGAAAAGCAGACAGCCTCCTTTCCTGTTACCAGATGGAAGCAGCAATATACACATATGAATGTTGGCCTGATGTCAGCTTTGCCCTGTGCTGGTTTGAAGAAATTTAGGATTTCTCATTGATTTAAGTGGAGCAGACCCAGAAGAAAACATTATTGCATAAACCCTCTCCAGCATATTTGCAAGATATTGTGCACCGCTACAAAGATGTCTCTTCAATGGGATTGTTAATTTCAGTCTTCTCTTATTTAATTAGTTCATATAAACTCTCTAACAGCATCTCAGTCAGGGCTCCAAAAACCTATGCCAAAGCCTTCAGTGGAATCCTTCATTGGCAGACACAGGTCTCAGAAATCTGCTTTCATTTATCTTCCCACACTCACCTCTAGCATTGCTGTGGTTCTTATAATCACAGAATTTGGCTTATCACACAAAAACAAACACTGTATAAGCCCAAAACTTCTTCATTTTGGTGGTAGACTTTGTGTGCAATTTTTTTGCTTCTTATTTTTTGCATTTTTTTTCTCAGCATTTTAATTTACATATGCTTAACCCATCCAAGCTTTGTCATATTAACACAGAAGAAAAATTACATAAGTAAATCTGCCTTTCTTGCATTTTCTGCCAGTTTTGGTCTAATAAATTATATGATGTTATGATAATATTTAGAATTGTTTATGGCATTATATAGTGATGTCAGCCCCACAGCAAAGGTGTTAGTCATGTGTAAGCTGTAGACTACTCACTCATCTGGGCTGGCAGGAAAGGAGCATCTGGGAAGGAGCAAATCACATCTGCTGTTTTCAACCAGCCCACTTCAGCCTAGCAGTAGCCAGCTGAAACGCAAGTTCTGAACTGCTAAGAAATATGTGAAAAACATCATTTGCAGGAGGTTTTAGGTTGACTCATCTGGTCTTGCAGGTACACTGCTTTACTGTTTCCCCACACCAGAATTTTCCCCACCCCCCTTATCTTGTGTTTTACTTAGATGTTTATTTTTAGCTTCTATGAAAATCACTGTAGTGAAGAGAATGGTGGACAAAAAATTTTCCCTTGGATGGTATGGATGATACAGGTATGGAAGTAATTTTCCTTATTTAGAAATAAATGCTCCATCAAGTGCATTTTGATTGAAAAAAAAAATTGACCACTATCTTAAAAATCATAAATAAAGCACCTAATATGCCTGAATGTGAAGAAGACTATGACCAGGATTTTGGAGACTGGTACCTGAAATGGATCCATCGGCATTAATCATTATTATGTTGGATCCCTTGGAGCCAGTGTTTAGGATTTAGGCCTCTGAAACTGGCAGATTCAGTGTACATAAGAGCTAGGATTTTTTTCTTTTTTCTTTTCTTTTTTTTTTTTTTCTAATTTTCTAAAAATCAACAGCTTCTCTTCCAAATAGCTGGAGCTCAGACGCTGAAGCTTTGAGTTTTTCTGTAACCCTCAAGGGTCCTGCTTCCGTCTGGGAAGTTAGGCTGTCAGTTCACCAGGCCCAGAAAATAACTTAGAGAGGACATAAATCAGAGAGAGCTATGCAAAGCTTTCTGATGCTTTGTGTAATATTATAAAGTAATCCAAATATCCTAAAGACGTCAGAGCAATATTTAATATAACACTGCTGTCTCTCAGGTCCATAGGAAAACAGCTGAGATTCCCTGACTTCAGCAGTCATACTGAAAATTATTCTTACATCAGAATCCTATAAGATGACTTAAAAAAACCCCTAACAACAACTGTTTTCTATGAAAATATATTGGATTTTGGAAAAATTTATTGCTTAATTATCTAATATGGAATCCTCCCAATATGGTTATAGTGGGAGTCAGCAGATGGCACTGTTACTCATAGTGATAAAACTTTTTACAGCTGTGCAAAACTTGCTATGCTATTCAGAAGTTCTGCATTGCTGCTCATTTTCTAATGAAATGTCCTTGGCCAAAAACTAGGCACTGGCTCCCCACCTCACCTTATCAAACCAAAGAAAATACTTGAGATGGGTCTGGCCTTAGAGAAGTGTTCAGATTCCCAAGAAAGGGGGTTGTTTGCATGCTCTCTGAGTACCTTTGCTGAAAATCAAGGATTAAGTAAGAATAGCAATCCTTGTTAGGACTTGGCTGCTGGGAAATTGATGCTTTCAAGGATGGTGGTGCATGAGCCATATAGAATCCTTCTTGGAGGCCATGAGCATTAATGGAGAGGGTGAAGGGGGTGCTTATGGTAGAGCTGAGACATTTTAGAGGACAGCAAGAAGGTCTTGGAAATGAGACTCACCAGCAAGAAAACTGTGGAAGCACTTGAAAACCTGAGGTAGGGAGTGTTGCAGGGGCAGCAAGATTGGAAGTGTGCCCAAAGGCAAGGTCAGGGGGCACTCAGTGATGGTTATTAATTCTCTGGGAAGACTCAGCACTTCTTAAGAGATTGCTGGTCCAGTCTAAACTTATTACCACACTGATCCTAGGGATGGAAAGAAATAGTGCATAACACCCACTAAGTTTCTTGATAATTGCATCTGTCTTCATTAAGGTTATTTTATTCTCCTATAAGTTTTGAAAAACCTCTGTGAATAAATTCCACTTACCAATATTTCACTGGTGTTTCTGGCTTCTGTTATTAAAATTGTGACATCAGTCACTTCAATCTGTCAATGATTAGCAGACACACAGAGACAGACACACAGACACTTTTCATCTCAGAATGACTGTTCCTAAGGTAGAAAGGATTTTACTATTTGACTGGGATGGCATGACGCATAAATCATCAGCAGGGTCTGTACCTGGTGAGGACAAAAGCTGGATTATAGGAATCTCACTGGGATGTTCCCATCTGGCTTCAATTCTTTTTACATGCAAATCCACAGTGATCTCAGAGACCGTTTGAAATTCAGCCACAGTGAGCCAGGTGCAGGGAACTCCATGTGGGGGCAGAAGGAGAGTTAATAGGTCCCCTTCTTCCTCTCCTTTCTCATTTAAAAATATCTGTCTTGCTGTGTTCCTGTTTCTGCCAGTTAATGTCAACATCCTATCTACAAGATACAATACAGAGTCTCTATGCCCTGTGGAAATTTGGAGAATGCATTCTTTCATCAGTCTTCACATAGTGCTTACAACTGGGTAACTTTATAGGCAATTAAGAAACAGAGTATTCTAAAAATAACAGTCTATTTATAGTGTTTTTATAAGCTACTGTGTTTCTACCATAGTGGTCATAGTTTTCTCTAGTTTGCAAGACATGTTATATTTAGTTTTCTCTCTAAAAAAAAAAAAAAATAGTTAATAAGGACTTCTGCAATGGTTGACTGGATTAATGTTATGCTTTAGGCTTTTGGTTTTCTTAGATTCTGCAGCCAAATTGTTTGTCAGTTATAAAATATACTGAATCGAAAAGACTAAAAATTACTTTTAAAACTGCAGGAGGAGCAAAGGCTATATTCTCAATCTGCTTGCAAAAATCTGTTGCTTGCATGTGTCATCTGTCCTAGGTTTGTCTGCTCTAATCAATGTTTGCACCATCATTGATTAGGGCAGCAGTGGACAATAGGAAAAGCTAGTAACATGGACTGAGTTGCAGTACATAAAAGAAAGAAAAACACTAGAGTTTAACAGATTTCTTTTTCTATTCACGGGGTTTTGCCCCCAGACTATTTTCTTATGTTAGCTTCTCTGTAAAGTTTCCTTTAACTACTGGCTGAACTAATAAGTGAAAAATCCATCCAGGTGATGAAGGAGTGGGAATTGGATTCTAGAGAGCTCCCTATTTACAGATTACTAAATTATATGAGGAACACTGCTGAACAACGTGCTGAGCATATGTTCAATAAGAGCTACAAGATTGAAGACCTGCTAAAATCATTTGGAAACAAGTCACTTGCATGGTTTCCTTCATAGGCCTTTAGGCAATTACATATTTAAACTCTCAGCATCTCTGTCTTCTATTTCAATGAACAAAGGGCCACAAAAGAAATCCATTTAAAATCTTATGCAGTCAATGTCCAGCTCAGGGTTTGTATTCCTATCAAATTTTGGTAGGTTCAATAATTTTGGGTGAAAGAAATGCAGTCCTCTGGTGCATAAAAGAGGCTGGAGGAGTAGAGAGAAAACAGAACTTTTTTTAGTGAAGTATTGTTATAGATAATGATTCTTGTGTAATCATTTGGATGAAAATTGCAAGGTAGTAATGCTTAAACCTATCAGTTTATCTTTTGGAACCAGTTAAAAAAAAAAAAAAAAACAACAAAAAAACCATTACCTTAATATCTAGCAGCCATTTGATATCATGTGGAATATTATGAATTTGGAGACCAGTTTTCTTGTTATATTTGTTTCTTGGACTTTATTGTTTGGACTTTATAAGAGTTTCATTGATCTGACCCAGCTCAACTAGTTACTTGGCCTTTTACTACAGCTGCCTTATTACAGGGTGCTGTCTCAGGGAGTATCTGCTTTCAGGACAAGAGGAATGGCTGCATTACTTCAATGAAAAAGTACTCATTTCTGGATTGTTTGCTGGGCAATAAGGAGTTGGGACAAATTATTAGCAAAGCTTAGTCTAGGTGTGTATCAGATTATTTCTGGGTTAATGTGAATTGTTCATGGTCAAAGCCAACTTGCAATTTAAAGGGGAATTCTTAAACCATCTTGCCTTCTCCCTCCCCACATTTAAAGAGGGAATTACAGATTTTTTTGGGTTGGAAAAAGCCTCTAAGTCCAGTCATTAACTCATCATCACCAAGACTACCACTAAGCCATATTCCTAAGCACCACATCCTCTAAACACCTCCAGGGATGTTCACTCAACCACTGCCCTGGGAAGAAGCCTGTTCCAATGCTTTACAACCATTTTGGTGAGGAATTTTTTCATAATATCCATCTAAACTCCCCCTGGCACAACTTGAGGCAATTTACTCTTGTCCTATTGCTTGTTAGCTGGGAGAAGAGACATAATATATATATAAAAATGATTATTTAAGACCTCAAGACAAAGCTTTGTGATGCAAGAAGATACAGATGTGAACCTAGTCCTTCAGCTGCAAGGGTTGCCTCTGCACTGAGCAATAGCTCTTGCGTGAGCAGTCAAAGTTAGGAGGTTGAACAGTGCTGGCAATTTGGAACTTGGTTTTACTGTTCTCCACCAATGTCCCTGGACAGCACACTGCAGCTAGCAGGAGTGGAAGTGTCACAAATTGCCAGGATGGCTGTTGTCTCCTAGCCAGGGAGTAGTTTCTGGCAAGGCTTTGGGACACCACAGAAATGAAGGATGCAGCATGTGAAGTGTGGAGACCTAGGTCTAGGATATGTAAAAGCTGGGGCAAAGTGAGCCCTTTATGGTTCTCCAGAGAGACTATTTTCATCAAAGATGTGCTGATGGAGACATCTGTTTAAGCACTGGTAGCCTTTTTTACAGACATGTGATTTGTCTCCTGTCAACACCTCTGTTTGGGATTTCAAAGATGTCATTATTTGAAACCAAGCAAAGCAGAGGGCTAGCTCATCCAAGGAGATGGCTCAGGAGCAGCCTTTCTTACTAAATCTCACAGAGGCATCCTGTAAATTTAGGATAAAGGCACAGGGCTTCACTTCCGTTTTTGTTGTTTTGTGATACAGCCCCTTCCCTTCCCAGGGGAGGTTTCTTCACAGCCATTCTGTTTGGGACAGCCTTGTATTATCAGAGTCTTGAAAACCTCAGCCTAAAGGCAGGTGGTCCTAAATCACTTATTTTCCACTGAAATATTTAAGGATTATTTTAAAGAAGAGCCTTAGCTTATAGTGTGTTTTATAGGAGAAGCAAGCAGGAGAGCTGTCCCAGGCCATATTTTGCTGCAGTGCTTGCTTGGTTAGTTTGTCTGTGTAATTTCAGAACTGCTGATTCATTTCCAGGCTTTGAAATTAGTGACCCCAAACATGGCCCTTTTCTAACCTGAGGAACATTTTTTTAATGGAATGTAGACAAATGACATGTTAATGTAAATCATCATACTTAAACTAGAGTTAATCTGATTTGCTTCATGGAAGGCAAACAAGCAAATTCCTTCAAGGCTGTTCCTCCAATTCAGTCAGAGCCTCTTTCTGGAGCTGCCAAAATGTGAGCGGTGGTCAGAAAATAATTGTGCTTCAGCACTGGGGAATGTAACAGCTTACAAGAGCAAAGCCTGGCCCACCCCTCCACAGTCTAAACCAGTGCATAAGGGCAGTGCCAGAGTGCTTGCCAGAACTCTCTCCCTCTCCATTAATGCTTTTGAGACGGGGCATGTGCAGAACTCAGCGAGGCAGAAATATTGCCACTTCTTCCTCTCAACACTTTTTCCCTCTGGGGCAGCTTGTTAATGTGGGGGTAGGGAGGGAAGGAGGGAGGGAGGGTGAGAGCAGGGAGGGTCGGGGGGGCTGGAAGTCAAGCCTGTGAGTCATACAGGGGAAGTTCATTAAAGGCCACACAGCTGTATACCCGGGCTGAAAAGGGCTGGTTGCTTGCTGATGAGAGTCTCTCATCGCTGGGGTTAACACACACAGTAACATGGGATTCTGTAGTTGCACATGAGATCATGGTACAGAAGCTGTTTCTGAAATCAGATTAAAAACAGGTGTGGGGTGCAGTAAAAGCATGGGATTGGTAAATTGCCTTAGAGACATGGATATCTGAGCTAGTGCATGTGCACATGCATGTGGGTTGCATGCATTAGGAAAGGTTCAGCTGAGAGTAAAGAAAATCCTTAGATGTGTCCCTTTGGTTTTGTTTGAATTTCACTGCACTCCAGAATAATGCATAGGGACTCAGCTGCTTCCCTCAGGGATGTGAAGGGCACAGTTTACGACTCTGCCTTTAGATGTTTCCAAATACAGAGATCTTGCAGAGTCACTTCTTGGCTTCCTACAGGTGAGCTTCTGGATGGATGCACCAAATTGCTTGGTCTAAACACTTCTAAGTATCTGATTAAAAACTAGATTTTGGAGAAGAGAAAAAACCTCCCAAGTAATTAACATCTAGTAGAGTGCTCTTCTTCCAGTTGCCAGGTGTATATATTAGCTACCAGTGAAGCAAGTACTTGCAGTTAATTGTGATAAATCTGTCTTTGGAAAATAATCAATTAAAGTAATTTAAATTTAAGCAAACTAAGATTGGACCTTGGCTCCAGATATCAAATCCCTTTTCCCTATACTTTTAGGCTGTTGTAATTTAATTCTCCAGATTGTATGTGATTTACCAGGCAAGAACACCACTACCTTTTATTGATATCTGAGCTGTTAATGTAGAGTACAGTTCATACTATTCTGAAAACAAAATGTATGCAGTATATTCATTTCTGAACAGAAAAATACCTTATTCACTCTTCCATAACCATCCATGTTTAAATGGATGGAAAAATAGGAAAAGTAGAGAGGATAAAACTTTGAGGTTACTGTTTAGGAGCAAGTATTCATGCCAGATGACTCAGAATTCAAGCTGCTGCTCACTTTGCAATGCCAAGTGAAAGTCAAGTACCAGCCTCACTGATGTGAAAGAGTAGACTGGACTGGGCTGGACTGAACTGAAATATATTGACAAAAAACTGAGGTGGACTTGTTTAGCTGTACACCACTATCCCATAATCTTTCTGGGCTTTCCTCCAAGAGATGCATACTGAAAAACAAAGGTGGAGCAAGAAAAAAGGCATACAGGGTCACTGCCTACAATTTTTAATAATGAAAAATAGTTTGAATGGTCTACTATCCATCTTCCATAGCCTGCAGTTAACTTAGAGCATTAAGTATTTATCTGTGAACTTAAGAGTTCTGCCTGGACAGCATGATGATGCCCTGAAAGGAAACAGTTCTTCTGACATTACTTCACATGAAATTCTTGTGAGTCAGCTAGGGAAATGTGGTCTTTAAGAAACTAGGATGGATAAAAAATTTATTATATCCAGGTAAGCTGCTCTCTGGATGTGGTTTTTAATGTTACCGCTTCAAAATTGAAGGGGATACAAGTTGGATTATTTGTATGAAAATATTTTTTCTTGTTTTGTTGGTTTGGTTTGCTTTTTACATAGCACAAAGGAATAATGTGATCTCAACACTTCAAAAATAGAGCAAAAACCTCTGAGTTCATGGAGCATTTTTCTCAGTGAGCTTTAATTGCAGCAACAGAGGTAGAGATTGGGTGCTAGGGAAAAAAAAACCTAACTCAAACTAAGCAATATCCTAAAAGTAAAGGTAATGAGATCTATTCTTAGACCTCAGAAGCTGAGGAGGTCTTTAAGAACAGATTGGACAAACATTAATCAGAAATGACAAGACTGAAGCTGAACCTGGGCATACACTCTGCCACTTCATAGAGGTCTTCCTAACCATCCCTTCTATTGTGCTAAAAGTTATGATAAAGCTTACATTTGAAAAGTGCCAACACATATTGCCTCCATGGAAAGGTTAACTTCTAAGTGGCTGAACCAGAAGTGAGGTCTTTTTCTCCTAAGAAATTGAAAAATACTAAATTGATAATGATGTACTGAGTCATTCTTTCCACTGCACCATCAAATTACATGCTTGCATCTGTCAGCCATATGCCATTCCAGTCTTTCCTGTCTTGATTTCATTAATAGCACTGGGCCAAACCAGGCAGAATTCCTGTTTGTGTAGGCAGGTGCCCTCTCTCATTAGTATCTTCTTGCTTTCTGTTTTAGTGAGTATAGCCCCAATAATATGACATTTCGAAATCACATTCCTCATTAATAGATGTACCTTAGAGTTTGTTTCTAGATGGCAGAAATAAAAATGCCCTCTTTATTTTCAGTTCCCTGCTTCTTGCCCCTTACAGGTGCCACACTTTTGCCATGTTCCTCCAGAGTTGCTCGTTCTGTACCTCATCCCATACAGTGGGACTGCTAATCTCAGCTTTGTAATACTGACAATGATTTTGTCAGACATGAATATGAATTGTATGCTTTGTCTGGCAATAATTATGCTACTGAATTGATCCTCTACTGAATGATGGATTGACCTCCCTACACTGAGCTGTTCCCTTAGGAAGCGTTGTGGAACACATGCGGGAGGCTGTTTTTGTAAGGCTGGATGACAGTTCAGAGATATGGGAGTAATTGTTCTCTAGCAAAAAAAAAATCTCAGTAGGACAGATATGCTAACAGACCTTTGCTGCTTTAATTAAAAGGCACCTAAATGTCTGCTGCAGTGCCCAGAAAGTTTTTTGGAAGACAAAGCCCAGGCTCTCTAATACAGATAACCAACTTGGATAGAATTGCAGATATGGGACTGGGGGTAGTTTTGTTTGAATCGGTGAACGTCGTTCTCAATTTTATCACCTTGCTAAGAAGGCGTTGCAATGGGGTTAATTCTTAAACTTCCTCCTAAATGTTTCTCAAGCTTTTCTCTGCGTCCATAATTATCATCTGGAAACCCTCAGAGTGCCTTGTGAAAACCCCTTGTGATTCAGGTGGGTAGTCAGTAATTGCCCCACTGGTGCTGTGAGCTGTGGGGGGTGGACCAGCCACCAGTAGGTTTCTGGTTCTTAAATACTTGGGAAGTGCTGGGAAGAGGTAAGAAGGACAAAAATCTTGACATGTACAAGAATAAAAGTGGTGCACTGCTGCAAAAATTATGATGCAATGAGGAAGCTCGTTATATTTATACTATAGACTTTTTAGAAGTCTAAGTCATGCTACCCTAAGACACTTCCTCCACAGGTGAAAACAAGGGGTTTGGATCTACTGAATGTCGTTCATCTCAGAGGACTCCAAGTTAGTGGGTTTTTTTCCTGTTTATGTTTAAATTGTTTTGTTTACTGAAGGGGCTGCCTTTTCCAAAATTATGATTTCACTGACCTGTCTTAATGTTCAACATAGTTCTGTGGTTTTATAGTCTCTTCACATTAACTTTACAGTAAAGTTAATATGATAGAATGACATTGTGCCAGAATCTCTCAACAGTTTTTTATTTAAAAAAATTTATTCAAACCACAAAACAAACCATATTGCTCTCAAAAGAAAGAGACATTCAATCATTTCAAGACTCATTCAACTGATATGGAGGTGAGTTTTTTTGCTTTAGGAGTATATTTTGAAAAGACCCTGTTCCCACTTAAAGCAATTTTTATATCCTTTTTCAGTCCTCAGTTTCACCTCTGACAGTGCTTTTTCCTGGCATCTCTCTCTGGCTGAGAGATTTACAGTTCTTTCCCGTGACAGAGTAGATATTTGGCTCTCCTATCTAAGTCTTTATTTACATACTGACTACTTCTGATTTGGGAGTCTTTAGGCTCTTTGAAAGGAAATGTTATTATTTTTTTCCATTTATATCTTAATTTTATTTTTATCTCAGGTTTTATTCATCTTTATCCATGGGTGTTTTGCCAGGAAGAAAATGTTGACTTTAAATTTCCGTTTGTTGCAGGAATGCACTTTAAAAATCCCCTTAACAACAAATGTCAGTTCCTTTGAAATTGTATTTCCCAACTGTTGTTTAATTTGCAAAAGAAGTAAAACCTCCAGAGGTACATAAAAAGGTTCTTATTCTTTCAGCAGAGCTAACAGATTTTGAAATCTGACAAAATGTGGTAAATTCTATTTGAATCAGTTCCATTTCAGCATTTCTACTTAATATAACCAAACTGACAGAAAAATTATTTGACACTTGAGATGATTGATACAATCTTTCTTTTTTTTTTCCCCCCACCAAAAAACAAGCATCTACAAAAAGGTCTCCTTTCTATTTGAGAATAGAAGATGCAGATTAGGGTGTAAAGACTGCCCTGAGATTGGCCAGGCTGTCTCTGGAGTGGGGAGACATTGACTGAAGTGTATCCTCCAGGTCTGAAGCAGGAGAGAAAAAATGATTAAACAACATAATCCAAGGTGAATGCTTATATACTGCAAAGCAGTACCTCTGGAAGAAAAGCTATTTCCTTGGATTCCCTGCTCACAAGATTATGAAGAGGCTTTATGGGTCTATCTTGATGTTAGTCCCTGGACTCTGTTTTAGGTATGGAACCCCAGCCTTTGGCAGCTCTTGGTGCTCTTCTGTACCATAGAGAGGAGGGAGAGAATGGATTTGCTCAGAGCAGATTGCTCATGGTGTTGGAACAAGCTGGAGTGAGGTCTTGCCTATGGGTGGGTTTATATGATTTGTATATATTGACATATGTTGGAATAAGATAAACCACTTTTACTTGGACGAGTGTCACTTGTACAAGTACCTATAGTACTACCATTTAGGAATGAGCCAGTAATTCTTACTATTTCTGAGCTACCTCAAAAAGTGTGGATTTTCTGTGACTTAGCTAGAATATTTGTATTCAAGTGCTGTGTAAAAGGGCTTTTCATCACGAACAAGTAAATGCCAGACTAAATCATGTAAGAATTACAGAAAGTTCAACACTCATAATGGCCTCATATGCTCGTAAACTGAGCTATGTTAATTGGATGGAGTTACCTAAGAGGAGAGAACAGGAGAGCTGGAAAGAATCTCAGCTGAGCTAGTATTGAGTCAATGCCCAAGTGGCTTGAATAGGCACCAAGACAACCGTGTTGGAAACAAGGGAAAGATTTCTAGCATCCACTAATGAGATAAGGAAAAATTGTTGCATCTTCACACAGAGTATAAGGTGGTTATTTTTTTTTAAGGAGAAATAAAGTTTTATTGGGATGGTTTTTGTCTCAGTTTGTATCTGGAGACCATATGTACTTCTTTCCTTCAGCTCTTTAGTGGGGGTTTTTTATGTTTAGTGTTGAGTTGGTGGTGTGCAATGTTTTTCCTAATGTTACTTGATTAGCTTGGATTGAACTCATCTTGCTGCCCTTTCTTCTATTTATGGAAGTATCTATGTTATTGTTTCATTGCAAAGTAGCCAACAGAAATATTAATAGCATAAAGACTTCTGTCTCCCTCACAGTCTGGATTTCAGCTGGGTCAAACCTGTTACCAAAACCACTGGAGAATGTACATCAGAGAAACACACCTTCACTCACCCCCAGCTTATTGGACTTGGAGTCACATACTCCATGAATGAGATTTCTAGAGGATTGTAGGGGGTGGCAGGGATACTAGACAGCTCCTTTGAATCATTAGATCCTGTAATGCTCAGCTCTAATGAGAGGAAGTGCACTTCAGAGTGCTGAGACTGGTGATCTCTTGTCTTTTTACTACATACCAGTGACTTACTGTTCACAGCTGTCACCTGAAGGGGGTGAGAGCCAGGCATTCAGCCCCTCCCTGACCACACAAGCTTTGGAAACACAGCATGTGTGTTGTGCAGCACTTAGTCTCACATAGAACTTCTTCCCCTTTGTAAGTTACAGACAAGGGCAAGACAAAAATACACTCATTTGGATAGGGGAGTAGGCTGCATATATCTATATAGGTTACTGTCAAGTTTGATACATGCTACCTCAAGTGCAAGGGGCAGTAGGAAATTGAAAACTTATTTAATTGAATAGATAGCCTAGAAACATGGCTTCCTAGTACTTCATGTCCATAAAGACTGGAATTTTCCTGAAATGGTCCATGTTTTCTAGTATTTGCACAGGTAACACTAATGAAAAAAATTGGTCTTGTTTCATATACCTGTAGCTTCTTCTCCCCTGGGGAGGCTGCAGATGATGAAGTAATGTGGAAAAGAGAAGGCTTTCGAGATGAGCATTACATGTGGGAAGGGCTTCTGCCCTTAAACCAGTTGAAGAGAAAGACCAAAGTGTTTGAGCAACAGGGCTTGCCAGGATAAGGCAGGAAGCTAAGAGAAAAATCTGTGGGATGGAAATTGCAACAGTATAATGAAATTAGAGTACAGATTCATGGCATGAAAGAATATTAACCATCTCCTTCTCACATCCATTTCTTTCTCTTTCTCACATCCATTTCCTTCTTCCTCCCTCCACTCACTTTTCTTTGGTGGAAAAATCCTGTCTTTGATATCTGACTAGCGTGTCCATGTGCAAACTGGCTTGGCAAGGGTCCCTGGAACATCTTTGGTTTAGAATTGTGCTCTGTGAGGTTTTGTATGGTGCTATTTGGTAGGACAGGGTTACAACAGTATAGACCATCACATCCCCATTCCCAGGAACAGTCTCAAGAATTATCTAATTAACAAGGACAGAGAGTCACTGGTATTTACTTTCCAAGATTCTTTGCTGGGTGTTCCTGGGGAGCTGCAGTGAAATGACAGAAGCTCTACTGATATTTAGCAACTGAAAATCTGATTGTCAATTGCCAAGAGGAAACTGCAGTGAAAGAATTACAAGAGATTCCTCTTCTTTTAAAATCTCTTCATCTGTTACATGCCTGGTTTTGTAGAGATGGCATTCAAATTCATGATACTTCCTCCTTGAAAAGCTGTTGGCTGTGGCAAACAGTATTTAGTCTTAAATCCAGATAAGCTGCTATTCTAGATCTGTAGTTCAGATGTATCTGAATCAATTTGGAAGTGAGGTGCCATGCGTCTTAATATGACAATAGAAAAAAGTCTACAAGTCAGACTAGGGGATTGTCTTACTATCCTAGCTGCTATAGTGGCCACAAATGGAGGCATGTGGGAAAGTGAAAAGAGTAGGAACACAGGTAATCCTGAATATTCTCCCAAGTACAGCTATTATTGTTTTAAGGAATGTTGTAAAATGAACCTTTATCCCTTTGTTTGCTTGCAACCTGGCTCCAAATTGCTTTCTTTAATGCTTCCTTTATTTTGTTGGCAGAGAGGGTAAACTAGTGATGCCTTTTTAACCCCTTTATGAACATAGTGATTTTATACACCTCTACCATAACCTGCTTTTTGTCGTCTCTTTTTGTGCCTGAGATGTCCAATCTTCATGTTTGTGATCTTTGTGGCTTTCCACCTCTGAATCTGTTCCAGACTCCCACAAGAGATGCGAAGGTTGCACTCATGATCTTGCAATGCTCACGAGCCAAATGAGCAATGGCATCATGTAGGTTATCTTTTTTCCTTTGTTTATCACCCAATAGTGCCTAAACTAAGTTTTTAAGCACTGCAAAGAATTGAGCTACTGTGTTCATGGAGCTTCCTATTACGTTTATACTGATATATCCTATGTTCCTATTTCTGTAATTGTCTCAAGATACCACTTGTGAGTGGTAATGGTCAGCAACATGGTAAGGAGCATCATTTATATGTGAAGCTGAAACTGTGCTTTGTCTTCTGTGCATCCTTTATGATCACCTACACTGAATTTCCTCTGCTCCTTTATTGTCCACTCAGCTCTGTTTATTTTTCTGTTGGCCCTCATTTTTAACTTAATATTAACAAAAGTTGAAAACATTCTCACTCCATTTTTCACCCTCTCTCAGGTACTTCATCAGGATGAGAATTAGCACAAGTTCAGGTAGAACCATAAGCCAGTAAGCAATGACCATTTACTTACAACTTCAGTTTCTACTTCCAACCGATTATCTGTCTATGTTAGAAGATTCCTCCTTTATCCTATACTTGCTTGTTTTTACCACTGCAGTTAGATATCCTTTTGGAAATCCAAGTAGTTATTTTTGGCTTTATGAGACTTATCTACAGAGTTTTTTACCCCTTCAAAATAGTTTTGCAAGGTATAATTTTTCTTCAAAGCCCTATTGACTCCCGAAGTTGATCATTCAGATATCTATTATTTTTGCAGGTTTGGGTTTTTTTTATTTGAAGTTGCCATTTACTTGCTCACTACAGGTCAAGAGGTCTGAAGTTCTCTTGAAACTGTTTGTTAAAATATGACATCACATTTTTTGTGGTCCTCGGATACTGATGCAATGAGAGGCTGCACAATATCCTTGGTAATTCAGTTATTTCATCCTTGAATTCCTTTAAAGCTCCTGGGTGAATACCATCTGGACTTGGCAATTTGTTAAGTTCATTTTGTGAATTTGTTTCATAACTTATTCTACAGTTACTTCAATTTCAGACAGCTCCTCTGAGTCACTCATTTTAAGAAAAAGAAACAAACTCCCTCAAAAGACCCCCACTATTTTTTCTTTCTTCTGGGAACATGGGAATCTTCCCAGCTTCTCCCAGAGTGAAAAGCTGTCCAACAAATGACATCCTCTCTTTGTACATTTCTGCTCTTACATTATTATCAATTGACTTTGCAATCAATCTATATCTCTGGGGATGTTTTACTTTTATCAATTGTGCTTTGAAGCATTTATGTTTGCTTCACTTTGTGTTTAGTTTTCAGTCTGTAGGAGTGATGTTTTTTATTCTGTTTGTTTGGACACACATCTTCCACTTTCTAAGGGCTGCCTCTGTTGAAGTATCAGGTAGCAATATTGAACTCTTTCTGCTCCCTTTCACAAGGATTTATCGGATGATGTTTATTGCCCATATGCATTCAATACTGTGGCTTTACACAGTTTTGAGTGTGTGGATGTGATTCTGTCTTTATCAAGTTTTTCTTTAATTTTACCAAGAGATCTGGCTTTCTGCAAGTAATTTTTCTGCTGTGAGGAAGAAAAGTGTTTTCATTTTTTCAGCTCTGAGCGATTGGGTCAGGGATTCCTTGTTTATATACCTGGAAGCTTATTCTAGATATCAGCTACAGCTATGCACACACTTAGATCTTCCATGTGCTCACTGAACATTGTAAAAAAAAAAAAGCAACAGAAAAAAACCAACAAACCCACATATATACATATCCATATATGTATACACTTGTATTTTATGTATATATGGAGTATACGTACACAAGAATGAAAGAGAAATTGTGTTGTATTCTAAATCCCTAGCAGCATATGGGATGAACTGGCTAATTCTGGATCATTTTTATGACTTCATGTAGTAGAGTTCCCAATGTGCTTGTTCCATAACCTTTAGATTTCTTTCAGAAAATCTCTCACTGAGTTCCACTGACTGTAGTGAACAGGTCAGATAGCTCATAGTTGCTAAGCACCAAGCAGACCTTAAGTGGAAGGGAAAAGATAACTGTGCAAATTTAAAAATGCACAAGAAATTTTATTGATCCCTAACTACTGCATGATCTGCTTTGAAATGATTTGATTTTGTCACTCTAAAACAGGCAATTAGGAAGAGTAGACATCTAGCCTGTGCTTTGCTTCCTTTGGTTGCATATGGCATGTCTAGGAGCATATCTTTACAGCAATCTTAACATAAAGCTAAGGTGACTCAGAGAGGCTTCCTCCTTATAAATTAACACTTTTATCAGTTACTAAGAAACACAAGCAATATTATCTGCTGGTAGCAGCTCTCTGCAGGTGGGCATCCTGAAATATTGACATCATTTGAACCATAAGGGTTCTGTGCAATTACATTTTTAAGGCAAATTAAAACACTTGCAGAGTGGCATATTAGTTTTAAATGTTATTAATAAAAGCAATTAAAATCCTCTCATTGTATGTCTGTCTTCCTGGTGCCATGAGTCCGATTTATTTGCAGGCACATCCTTGTGTACTATACGTTTATCCTTGTCTTCCTGGGAAAGATGAGAAAAATGCCTAGTAATGAGATGGATAAAGGAAGATAAGCTGCTGACTTCCTAGTGATGACAGGTTTTACATCTAATGCTTTTATCCTACTGGCCCACTGCAGTAAGCTTTGAGGCCTGTCTGTGCACTAAGAGTGGTCAGAATGCATCACAAAACAAATCAAAAAAGGTTCATTTACCAAAACCCACTTTTTTCTTCATTTTTTCCTTTTTTTTTTTTTTCTTAAATTCAGATTCTGTTGAAAGGCTTAATCTGAGGAAGGTCAAAAGACAATCTGGTTGTGATAAGGTTGAGGCATTTTAGCTCAATTTTATCTAGCAATCTCGTCTCTTACACTCAATGTTAAAAGTTCTATTTTAGCGTTTGATCCAGCTTTTAATGCCGTGTTGTGCCGTGACCAGAATAGTAGGCAGGGTGTCACGCAGAGGACACCCGCTGCAGGCACCCCTCTGAGAGCAGTGCCAAACCAAAGCAAATATGCCTGAGTCCCTCCAGCTACTGCTGTCATCCGAGAAGAAGGAATATGATTGTTCCCTGTAAATATGTCTTGACACAATATGACCAGCGCTTCCATGTGCATACACTGTATTATATAATACAGTGTGTAGACATTCATGGAAGACTTTGCAATCATTGTTATATTTTCTTTTCCTTGATCAGATGCTGATTTACAAGGACTTTCTGATCTCTCTCAGTAGTGGTAGAATAATAACGTTTTTTGGGAGGTTCTAATTTTAATACCAACATAAATGCTACTGCAAGTAATAGTTTATTTTTCAGTGAGGTTATTTAATTTTGTGTTGCACACCTTAATGACTTGCAGCTGTTGATAGACCAGTGAGAAACTGCGATAGCATTTTCAGCCTCTCAAGTAAGACTTTTAGTGAGGTTGAATTTCCCTGCTCATTTATAAGAAGCACTACATATGGTGAAATAGGATTTATTTTGCCTGAACCTTGTTCTCTGAAACAAGTCTAGGCAAGTTGGCTTGGACATATGTAGCTGATGCAGAGAGGAAAGTTCTTTCAACTCGTGAGTCCTCCCATGCACTGAGCCTGCCTCCTTTGGATGTGACAAATTGTCCTGTGGAGCAGGACTTGTTTTTTCATTGGCTACATATTCAGCTCATAAATGGCTTTATGATGGGTGCATAAAGCCAGAAGTGTAGTTGAATGTAGTGTGCAGGTAGGTCAAAAGACCTCTACTTCTTTCATTTGCTTGCCAAGCGATACTATTTGCTCAGATGTGGGGTGATGCTGTACCATCTTTTTACCTTAGATCTGTGCAAAAACAGTGTTTCCCACTGCTCTCAATGTATAGTCCACAATAGACTTCCTTATAAACTGCATCTTGTTGTATCAGTCTTATCAACTGGCAAGCAGTTATTATTTTCTGAATATAAGATGTATATAACCTCTTATATTAAACATTAACTCATGTTAATATGCCAGATTTCTTTACACATGTCTGAGCTTTCCTGATGCATGACTGTACCATTTTTCTTTTTCTAAAATGCTAAACTGCTTCTGAAAGAAGGTTCTTCTTGACAAATGAATGGTATTTGAGGCAATCTTACAGCTTGAGTATTTATTTACTTGGATTAGTAAGAAAAACTTTTCCCCCTTAAAAAGGAAAGGATTGGAAGTGTTCAGAGACAAATGGAAAATACGGGAGACACTCCAAACCTTGTATAAACTGAAGCAATCTCTCAAAATGTGAGGGCTGCTTCTTGGGAAAAGAGGTCAAAGACACTTCATATCCTTTTGGAGGCACTCTGGAGATAAAAACTAAAGGTGTCTCAGGGAGTCACAGTCCCACCTTGTCTGCCATAGAAATTTCTCATACGAACACATTCTGGTATTGAATGACAATGCAATGTTAGCACTTGATAGTTTGCTTTAACAATTGTATTTTTGTCTCCTCTCCCTATAGTTCTCAAGTTATTTAATGGTTAAATCATTGCTTTATGACTGTTGTTAAATTGCAGTAAATAAGCTTTGAGGTTAAAAGGGAAAGAGGCAGAATATATCTAACATTTTTTGTCACTTATACCTGTTTATGCAGAAATGTGAAAATATTTTCAGCCTCTTCCCAGCAGGGATTTCAGTACTCAAAGCGATTCCTGCTTCCCTCTTGATTTGGCACTAATATGTCCTTTAGCAAGGCCTGTGAACATCTCAAAGATGAAGGAAGTATTCTCCAGCACCTGCCAGCTTTGGAGTTCATTGATTGCTGGGGTTTGAAGAGGTAACAGAAGAAAGTAATCATTAGCAGAAAATGCTTGCTACTTTGAGTTTGTTGTTTGTTTCCCTCTCCTTCATTTTAATCATCCCAGCTGTGGAACAAATGATCATTTCCAAGTAGTTCTTTTGGGTTAGGGCTGGAATGTCTGAGTGTACTGGCACTGAGGTTAAAAACACTGCCACCAAAACCCAGGACACACTGTCCATGGTCTGCTTTTGTACAAAGCCATCTCAGAAATTAGGTAAATTAAATGGTGAGAAACCTCAAAAGCAGAAAGCTCAGTGTAAAATGGTGTGAGTTAAATTACTGTTCAGCAGATTATACAATTTTGTACACAAGTACAGTCTGCAAGGCATGTCTAGCTAGCAGGATGATTTTTTTTTTAACCAAGTCACTCTTAATCATAAAGAAAATATTGCTGACAAATTATTAATGTAGAGTTTCTGAAAGAGGCGTTTTCAGATGCAAGTGGTAATTATAAAACATAATTCTACTTAATGTAAGCTACATGTAAATTAAATAGTATTTCAGTTGCAGCTCAAGTTGCTCTTTCAAGATTATTACTAAGTGTGAAGAATGAGGCAGATCTGAAAAGAGAATATATGAACCAACAATAAAATTCTGCATTATATTTCAAAATTTCAATTTTAGCTAAATAATTCATGTCACATGTGCAACACAGTTGAGAAGACAGAAGAGGTTTTGTAATAAAGATCTTTAATTTTCCATAAACTTTTTGATATATTAGATAGGAATAAAATCTGGCCCATCTAGAAACTTTTCACAAGTTATTTGGAGGGTCTTCCTTGAAAAGGGTGAGCAAGATTTGGTGGTCTGAGTCAAGATACAGTATAAAGCTAATTAACTTCACAGAACACCCAGCCACAAAATAACTTTCATATCAGCATCTAAAATCACATTGTATGTAATAAGCACAGTGGAAATATGCAATCTCAGGGAAATTAAGAGGCAGGGAAGCAATACACTTTTAGAGTTTTGGGCTCCTTGATCACTCTAATGAAACAAGAAGCAGCCAGTTGTCTGGAGTGAGTCTAATGGGAACATTTCCAGTTTAAGGGTAGAACAAACATATCCCCATCAGCCAGGTACTTTTTTTGTTTCCCCTAGATGTCTTTTAAATGAGTAACTGAAACAGCCTCCTTCCTTCCTTCTTCTGCCTACAGTTGCCTACTGAAACAGCCTGGCACACAAGTGTGTTTCCCATGTTTGCCTCCACAAGGGGATTGCTTGCCACAGACTTAATGTATTACACTGCTGCACTGAAAGCAGGGCTGATCACTCCAGTGATGCATTGTTGGCCCTGTGATGCATGGCAGTGCAGCTGTACCTCTAGTTAAACTGCCTCCGGCCTGTAAAAGCAGCTCCAAAGCCATTCATTCTGAGGCAATGTAGTGGAATTGTACAAAGAATCTTATTGCTACCAGGCTCTGTGCTTACAAGGAAATTTTTTTCTTGGAAAACAAAATCATAAACCAATAAAGGTTGGAAAAGACCTCCAAGATCACCTAGTCTAGTCCTTAACTCAGCGTTGTCAAGTCCATCACTAAACCATGTCCACATCTTTTACCCTTGTACACTGATTTTGTCTTATATATTTCTGTATATATTATATATATATATATTATATATATTTATATATATATTATATATATTTCTGTTTAAATTTGAAAAAAAAAAGTGTGAGACAGAAGAATTACAATCTGTTGAAAGAGTTACTATCCATTTTCTAGATAATATATTCAGGTACTACCAAGGGACTTATCTATGAACTGGCAACCAAAATTTCAATATGGTAGGGTAAAAGAAGGTGGTGGAATCTTTTTTTTAAAAATAACTGCTTTATGTTTGAAATACCCCAAAAAGAGGTTGGATATTACTACTCTGTTACAACAGCAATATCAATGCTGAGGATTCCTGCAAGAAAAGTCCTGTTAGTTGCTGTGCATGTTATACAGCTTTCCTTGTGCGTTAGAACTTCCATAAAGCACAGGTTACTTCCAGTTAAACTGAGGAGTTGTATAGCCCTCCCACCCCCTCCAAGAGTGTGGAGGAGAAGAAATTACTGTTTTCACATTCCACTTAGAAGTTTGAACTAATGTATGTTAATTCTAAAGAATCTGGCTACTTATGCATTGCAAATTTGATTCCTATAGACAGCTTAACAAAGGAATATCCTAAAATGAGACCAATATACAATCATTAACAAATACTGAGGTGGATAGGAAGAGGCAGGCAACTGAGAACACAGCAAGTTGCTAATGGTATCCTTCAAATGAGTTATTTACATGCCAACCCTGTAGTTATAATCTCACTCATACAGTATAGGTCTCTGAGGGGAAAGAACAGAAATAAATTATGTTTTGCATCACTTGGCATCTCAGTATAATCAAAGCCTCAGATCCAGGTGAGTATGCTATTGAATTGTAAAATATTCTTATCCTTTCCTAAAAGCATCCATTCACATGTATCATCTTTGCAGTCCTTGTTCTGCTGCTAAGCTGCAGGGAGAATCAAAAGCTCAGTTCAAACCAGATGTGATCATAAATGGCAGTGATACCAGGATTTTTGTGAAACTTTCAACAATGGGATTAGAAGAAAAGTCTGAATTTGATAAGTGTTGCTGAGAGGCAAACTACTTGAGTTCCAAATGAGAGGCAGGGGTCAAATTTTCAGTCATGATGCATGTAGACTGGAAAGTAGATGATAATCTGTGATTTTCAGATATTTCTGAGAAGCCTGGCTTCCTAAAATTAATTTTTATGCATGTTGACTGTGGTGTTTTGTTCCGCGTGTGTGCTGATGATAATTTATATGTCTGTATATTAGATCAGTACAACTTTTCTGAGTTGTAGGTAGAAAGGAGCTCTTTCAGTATCTGTGAGAGACTGGAGAAAATGATTATTGGCTCAAAACAACTGTGTGTGAGGGGGAGTGGGCCAGAGCTTCTGTGAAGGCAGGATGATGATGCTTCCTCCCCGCCCCACCGGTGATTCTAGTCCAGCCCAGAATAGCTGTCAGTCACTGGCACAGGGACAGCAATGCCCCACAGCCCACTCTGGAACCTCAGCCTAGCTTCAGAGTAGCCAGATGACTGGAAGTCCCACTTGGGGGTCCGATGGCCACAGGAGAGCAGAGCAGATGAAACCCATTGCCCTGAGACACACATGGTCATGCATCCCCGTTGTCTTTGGTTTTTATGGCAGCTGACAGGAAACCGAATCCAAGGCAATAACTGCATCTTTATTCACTCTCTCTTTTTTTCTCTTTTTCTCTTTTTCTTCTCCTAATTTCCTCCTCTTGAAATCTGGGTAATTTAAAGTTGGATGGGTTAGAGTTTGCCAAAGTCAGTGTTTTGTTGAATGCTTAATTTTGATCGAATGTTTGCTTTAAATTTTGCCAAGTTCCTGATCTTCTATTTTGCCAGTAAAGTTTGGTTTTTAACCAAAAAAACCAAAACTCTTGGGAACTTTTGTCAATTATCCTTTGTATCACCTCAGGGAAAAGTAGTACCTTAAACCTCCTTTAAATAAATTCACCAAGTGATGACCAGGGCTTTACAGTATGTTTTCAGTTTCAATGTGCTCCCTGAGATTTAAGCACCAATTTAACTTGCCTTTAATTATGGCTGTTAACATCTTTCTGATTAGAAGTTTGAGCTAGCCCATTTCAGTTTTATTCTGCACTGCCCTTTACTACTGGTAGTTCATATAACTTGTGCTGCCTTGCATCACCATATGCCAGGCCATGAAGCTGAAACTGTTGGTACCAGGACCCAACCTTGACATTAGCTGCTCAGTTTAATGACAACTTTGCAAAGCATACATGACAAATGTATCTATTCAGCAAGTTTACTTTGAAGAGTGTTATAGGCAGAAATTCTGTATTAATCCTTATTTTTGTTCATGCTCAACTCTTACATTTTACCCCTAAAGCATTTTTTCACTGACTTTTTCTTTTGATGACTATGTGTAATGACCAGCAACTCTCTCATAATTTCAGGACTATTGAAATCTTGCAATATTTTTTTTCGATTTTTATAAACCTTAGGACTTCCAGATATCATTTTTCCCCAAGCTTGCAAGTTATGGTATGTGCCATGTAAGTGAATAACCAAGAAGCAGGAGTACCAACTTGGTGTAGACCTTAGACCTTAGAGTGACCTTAGGATTGACTGTATTTTCTTTCTCTATTTAAATTGCCCTCACACATTCAAAATAGTAATACAGTCATGCTCAAATCAGAAGTGGTTCAGAGCCTCGATATACATTATCTGTCACAGGACCGCTGCTAAATAACTTAATTCCTATATGACTGCAACTTTGTGCTATTCCCCATGCTGCTTCTCTACCCTGGGAAGCCTCAGCAGCAGTGACTTGGGCTCCAGAAGAGTCTCTCTGCTTCTGACACTAAGCACTGCCACCAAGCCCAAAAAGGAGAAATTTCCTCACAGGAAACTGAAGTCTTTTCAATTGTCCCCAACCCCTCCAGTCCTTCAAAGAATGCTTTATGTTCTTGGTATTTTGCTGTAAGTCAGGTTCTCATTCTGTATTTAATAGCCAGAAATACAAGGGTTTTTTCCACCCTACAGGGCACTTAAGGGAACTTGCCCTTCCTGCCCTGTAGCCCCACAAAGAGCAGCAATGGTTAGAGCTCTGAAACGTTTTCTGACCCAAAGTTCACTCCCAGGAATACCTGGGATACGCACAATTGACTGTGACATATCCTGCAGCCATTGACTAAGACTCAGTCTCACTCTGCGGGCTCTGCAGAGTTCAGTACAGTTTGGAATTTTAGATGGAGAAGACAAAATTGAATTTTGCTGTCACAAGTATATGGGACAGCGACCACTGCTGCTCCTGTAGGAAGCAAATGGGGAGGCAGGGGCTTAGACAGGAGTAGAATTGGGATGGAGGGGGGCTGTGAGAGGTCCTGGGAAATCTGGTCCTACTTCTTCTTCCAAGGCTGAATGAGGAAAGGGTGTGGGAAGGAGAGTTTACCATTGCTATGGACCCTAGCAACAGCTGTGAGCCTTTCCTTGGCGATGGAGGGGATGCCAGCCCTTCCACCATTGCATTGCAATAACAATGCAAGCAGTCAATGGTAGGCTGCTTTGCCACTCCAACAGCCTGTTTTCTGGAGAGCTGTCCTAATCTGATACTCAGAGATGTGATGTCCCACAGTGGATAGAGCCACCCTGCAGCACACGAAGCAGAGCTCAGCTCCAGCCATGCCTGAACAGCCTGGGATCTTCTCAGATCTGCTAAAGATGCAAAATTTGAACGTGCATCTCAGAAAAGTGTGTCTAGCAGATAAATAGGTTGGTAATTAAACACTCTGGTACTCTCCAGATGTTTCTTTCTTTTTATTTTTTTTTTTAAGAAAGTTTCTTACAAACCAGATTGAACTTTTTGTTGATCAATCAGTTCACCAGATTCTGTCCCTTAGAAGATGTGTTTTGAAATGTGAAGTAATTCATGGGTCATAGGGTGTCCCTGGGCTAGACAGAACTGGAGAACTTTTGCTCCTCCTCTGTGGTGGAAGTATTTCCAATGAGTGGTGTATTTGCCTCCTTGCCAAAGCTTCTCTCTTCTTCTCCCAGACTTGGAGGGGAGCCATACTTGGGGCCAGATGTCTGAGTCTGCAGGCCTTTTTTCAATTTCAACAGCAGTCAGTACTCAGCTTCATCAATAATTCAGGTTTTTTCTTCTCTTAGGAAATCAAGAGCTTTTCCACACTAATCTTTTAAAGATATTTTAGTCAATTTTATCAGTTTTTTCATATTCTTCTAGGTGGCAGTACTGTCTCTGGTTGGGTTCTGAAGGATTTTTACTCTATAGTTTTCACTCTGAGGACCCTTTTAATAATGTATTATGCAATGTGATCATCCCTATTGAGTGTCTGCTTTTTTTCCCCACATCCTCTCTTGAGACACAAATGTGTTTAGGAACCTTCTTATTTCAGAAGGATGGGTCCTGTTCTTCTTTGAAGTAAGGTAAAAAGTTCTTTTATATTTTAGGGATGTATTTTAGATTTACTTGAGTTAATACTTGAATTACCATGTGACTGTGCTCTAGAAGACCAAGTTTGAGATGTAGCTTCTATTTGACTTGGAAAAAAGTTTAGTTTTAGTGGGGTTTTTGTTGTTTGGTTTTTTTTGGGTTTTTGTTTTTTGTTTTGTTCTTTGGGGTTTTGTTGGTTGGTTTAAGTTCATTTCAGAATAAATGTGTTCCCCATTTTCAGATTGGCCCTTCAAAAAGTTTAATGTAACAGCTTTATAAGGTACAAAGACAGAATTTCTGCTGTGACATCGCCAATCTTTAATAATTTATGAAGACTTGTCCTGCACTTTGGCTTTCTTCCACATTCGGTGCTTTCATTTAAGCTAAACTCAAGTTGGGCAAATGAAAAAAATCCTAGGAGCTCAAGAAGAATTAATTCCAAGGTAAGCACACTATCCAGAAGCATAACATGTTTGGATATTATTTCATTGAAGGCTCACATTCAGCTGACCTAACAAAGTATGACATACTGGCACTTCTTTCTCACTGACATCTTCTTCCCAAGAATCTGATTCCTTTCATTTTAAATACTCTCTGACATGGCCACCAAGAGAGCTCTAAAAGCTGAATGTCACTGGTACAATAGTGGCACTGGGGTGCTATGTCCACTGGCATTTTTGGGAGCCTGAGAGAATGGCTTTGCAAAGGATGAGTGCTCCATTCACCACAGTTCCCTGTCACAGTGTTATAAATGCCAGCCTCCTATTGTGCTCCTCATCTGAGTGTATGGATAGGGCCTGGTAGGGAAAATTCTGCCCTTCTGCAAAGATGGCTGATTCTGGCAGCATTACAGGAATGTGTTTCCTGATCATCACAGTGAGAAGTGCCTATTCCACACTTGGAAACAATCAGATCTTTCTCCTCTCCCATCATTTCTAGTTGATATCCATGCCTTAAAGCAGAAGATTTAGCTATCCATCCTGAAAGGAACAAGCTTTCTCTGTGGAATGACATCCACCTGTGCAATTTCTATTACTTCAGACTGCAACGTCATCCATTTCTGCCAATACAAGTGTCTAACCCTATTATATCTCCATAAAGCCTCCAAACTACATAGGATTTCTAATTTCATCAGCATGCTCCAAGCACTAACAAGAACCTTATGTAAGATGAGACCAAAAGACCAACTGCTGACAAGCTGCACACCTTTTATTTCTTCCAGCTTTATATCCTTTTCCAAACTGCTCTCTTTAGCCCACTTCCTGCAGGTTATGATTCTCACAGGTATTCTCTATCTTCTCCAGTCTCATAGCTACCTATGTGATAGCTATTCAAATATTTTCTGATATTAGATCAACCATATCTTTCCCTGTGTGAATACTAATTATGTCAGCAAAGAAAATCAGTCTAATCTGATCTAACACTGGCAAATTCACATTGTGTCCTATCCTACTTTTTATTGCCTAATTCCTTCCATGTTTTTAACAATTCTTTTCTTTAAAATCCACTTCAGTTTTGGTAAAAGCACAGTAGAATTGCTGCCAACATATTTTATGGCACCTATATTAGATTAAAGGCATTGAGTTCGCTGTTCTCCAGTCAGATAACACTGCTGACTCTCACTTCCCATGTAAATGTGGCATACTGCCCATTGCTTTCCCCAAAACTCTGGGATGAGAACTGTTTGTGGCTTCATCTCAAGTGCATCACTTTTTCAAGTATTTTCAAGTACCTGGCCTGAGGGTATTTCATGTGTGTAAACCAAATGTCCTATTCTTGCTTTTTCTTAATGCAAATTTGAAATAGTTCTTAGTGTTTTGGGACCATAGTTGAAATGCCCTCACCCTAAATGTCCTTCTGTGGCAGGATGGACGGGCTCAGGAAAGCAGATCCCCCCTGTAGGCACTGGGTCAGCTGAAGGGAGGAGTCCCAGCTGGTGGTTTTCGATAGTGGATAGAGTGTCTTGGGGAAGTATCCCAGAGGAAACTGAATTCATTGAAAGCCTTTACAGTGGAGAAGGTTCTCATTCTCATCTCCAAGCTGAGTGAAGGCATTGTACCCAAAACTGGGCATCATCAACTTCTGCTCTTACCCAGTTTTAAAGGTGTATCTGTGACAAACATTGGTAGGTAGCAAGAGCCAATGTGCTCACCTTTCCCAGCCTAAAAAATAGGAAAGTGATAAAGAAGAAAAAAGTCAATTTTTTTTTTTAAAAAAAAAAAAAAAAAAAAAAAGCATTTGAGGATAGATAGTGTCTGCTTGGGGATGTGCAACTCTGTGTTTGTGGCAGTCTCAATGAGAGACAGTAGAAGTCATCTGGACCAGTTTTCTTTCCACAATCACATAAACAAAAGCTGAAATATATTTCAGCATATAACCAGCAGAGACTGTATCTTTTCTGGTGGTCTGAAGTCCCACTCATGCAGGCCCAGTTCTGGGCAAATGTCTACAGTGTTTCACATTGAAAAGTCATATATAAATGTAGTAGGGTACCTTGAGAAGATGTAAAACCTACTTCAGATGGAATAATCTGATACCTAAATTGAGCTTTTAGGCTACCGGTGATCCACTTAAAATTATAAATGTAAATTTCTTTCTACAAATAGAAGTTAGGGATTTTTTTGACCAATGTCTTACGGTAGAAGGATGTGGGGTATGGGGAATAAAACAGCGAGTGCAATAGAACTGATAACGGGAGTTAATATCTTAGACCTGATCAGAAGCCATGGGAGAGACAGACACAGATTGCTCCCTGGGCAATAAGTGACCAAGAAATATGTTGTGAAACTCTATGATAAGACAATGTTACCATGTGAAGTGGTGTCATAAAGAATGTGTACTCAATGGGAGATTGTTACCAAGAAACAGAACCCCATATAAGTGCCCTACAAGTAAAACCCTATATAAACACCTCGTATACTCAATAAAATTGGCTTCTGATCTAGACTTTGATGTCCTCATCTCTCAACCACTGGTAGTGGAGAGCAAAAAATCTCTCTGACATCCTCCTGGGGAGGGCAAGGCTGGGCTCCTTTCTAATCAAAATAAGCACCAGCAGTGAGAATTCTTTTTGGTGATACTGCAAGCACAACCAAACATTCTCTAGGCTCCTCCTGCAAATCTCTCCTTTGCAGAAGCAAAAAGGTTCAGTGATATAGTAGCATGATATACAAGACATTAAGCACAGATTGCTCTGTTGATCTGCTGTGTCCCTTGCCTGAGGGGATCATGTTGCAATTGTTTAAGAGCCTAATTGCAGCACTAAAATGTAATTCAAGGTGGGCAGTGAAGACTGACTTTATTATAAAAAAAAGAATTAAAAGCAGTATGGAAAAAAACCCCAGCTATAAACAGTAGCACAAAGTCCAGGAAGTGGACCAAAGTGGTGAAGGGTAGCACCTTACTTCTCTAATAATGTGAGACTGATTTATAAGAGTACAGTTCTGAATAAAATCTGGTTCCCCATGGAGAGCTTTGATTTTCCTTAATAAGAGTTACCCCTTCCATTTTATTTTTATTTTAACCTAGATCTAGGATATGAGAGGAAAAGAAAAGCATATACATTCTTCCACGGGCAGACATCTGAATAGCAACAATTCAGTGTTTTCAGTGCATGTAAAAACTCTCAGCCATCACCCTCAAAATAAATTGTTCCAATTGCTCTCAAAGTAGTTTGGCCACCTTTGGGGCCTGCAGAACACAAAATTACTTATTTTAGTGTTGAATTTAAAAATCAAGATTTAGAATAGATGCTAAATAAAAAAAAATGCTAGCAAAGTGACCTTTTTGTTAGAGTTTATAAGAGCTTATGCTGCTTGACTGAGCAGACTGGACAGCCAGAACCCTCTTTCACTGGAGAAAAGTGGAATGAAAAATCTAATGGAAGTGGCAAAAGACTGCACTCCTGCATGGAATATGCACAGGAGAACAAACTGGCAAAAGAGTGATCAGTGGTGTAAGATGGTTAGAGGCTTTCTGAATTTGGGGGGAAAAAAATTCAGTAGTGTGGTGGTTTAGCATTGGCTAAATCATCAGTGCACTTACTCATTTCTTGCTGTGAGGTATGGATTAGGAGAAGGGCAAAGCAGGCTTAAAACTTAAAAGGCATAAAGAAACTTTATTAACAGGACTACAAGAATAAGTCAACTTGAAATTTCTAGGCCAAACTGAACTCTGGTGTGATAGAGAAACTTTTTTTCTATTCTTCTGCAAGGTTTATTACATCAGTGCTTAACAAGCTAAAAAACCTCACCTACACTTTGACCCTTGAGGTCTTGTATTTGTGACAGTGAAAGGAAAATAATCCACAATAGGTAATACTTTAGGTGTAAATACAAGATTTATGTCACAACAATTATGCACACATAAGTACAGAGCAGGAAGGGTGAGCAGGATGCATACTGACAGTCCAGCTTGTCCAGAGGTAAGTTTTCCTTGATAAGACAGAGCTACTTCACTGTTAGTTTCTGATCATAATATTGCAGTATTCAAAATCTCAAACATCTTGACTTTCTTCTGTCTGATACATTTAGTTATTATTTCTTCTCCTAATGTTCTGTGTGGCTCATTCTTTTTGAGGCCTTCTTTTAACTTGTCATCAGTGTTTCTGCTGAATGGTGATCAAGTAAGGTAGAATGATTTTGTTGAAGATAAATGGAAAATGTTTTTTTTCCACTGTGTGATGAAAGGGGCACTTGGCTCATTCTGGTCCAGAGCACCTCAGAAGGCAACCTGCCAATATTATGTCTCTTTCATGTGCTACAACAAACAGCAGCTCCAGTAGAAATATTGTTATCTCAGTTTTCAAGAAGCACTGAGCTTTTTAGTCTATACTGTTTTTTGTGTATGAAAACTCAAAAACTTTTATCAAAACTCAGCTATTATCAGCAATTCTTCTCAGTCATAAACCACAGTTCTTCCCAGAAACATAATGCAGCAGACTTGGTCAAGCTTCACTGAAATTTAGTCCTGTCTTTTCATCAAGCTGTGGCTCCTGGTGAATCATAGCTGAACTGTGGAGCTGTGCCTGGACTGCCAGGCACAGACAAGACAGCTTTGGACATGCAGTGTTTTATCTGTTACTGAGCATGTGCTGCAACTGACTAAAAATTAATTGAAAACTGTTTTTTTCCAAATAGACTAAAGGAAGGTACATCAACAGTTACTGTGAATAAGATCAGGAGAGATTTATGATAATATTTGTCCCATGCAGCCCCATTTGGAGGCAGATTTGAAAAGGGGTTTTCAAGCCCTGAGCAAGTACAGATGGCAAGGAAGTGTCGTTCATGCTGCTTTCTTGGCTGAGCCCCTCTTTGAGGATTAGTTTGGAAAGGATGTACATGCAGGTGCTTCTTATATCTGCCTTATAAAGACTTTCACAGCTGTGGAGACGTATCTAGTTTGACATTCACAGGAAAATTATGGCTGGATTTGTTTTCTTGACTTGCAGTAACCCAGATCACATGTGCAAGGTGGGTGAGTGTACACAGGGGCAATGTAACACCGTGTGTATAAATGTAGGAGATTTGTTTTCTGAGTATACAAATACAGGGTGCTGATGAGTGCTTCAGGGGGAGGGTACTGTTTGTTATCCACATTTTAACACCTTATTTGTTAGACTTTGTATTTAAAAAAAGGCATGTCATTTTTCTCTAGAGTCTGTGAGTTGCTCAGTGTCATTAGTATGTCTATAACCCTGGCATTAAAATTACATCTCTTTTATCTCTAACTGTTTGATAAAGTGATGCAGTTTCCAAAAGCTGGGGCTGCATTATAAAACATATTCATAAATATTAAGTTTCATAAGATAAAGTATTCTCCTTGACACTATCAGGATTTCAAAAGAGTTTAGCAACTCTCTTTTTTCATTCAGAGCAAAACAGAAGTGCAGCTTTGTTGTTAAAGCCAGATAATAATTGACCTATATTTCACACACCTTCATTTCCAAAAGTTGACAAAGGCAATGTGCTCTTGAAGCTGATAGGAACTTGTACTGGAATTAGGCTTAAACTTTTTGTGGTGGTCTTCTTTCCAGAGGTTTTGAAGATCAAAAAACACTGATAAAAATGCACATTGAGTTAGTGTGATGAGCTGCAGTTTTAAAGAGGAAGAACTCAATTCTGTTATTTATTACTGACAGATTATGAGATGCTGTCCTAGTTAAATGTAATGTCCACATGTAAGCAAACAAGCAAAAGCCTTCACTTTTCCTTAGCTGAGACATGATCTGCCTAAAACAACAGGGAAACTGTAAGATTTCTGAATCTTTGTTGGTAGTAAGAGCAGAGAGAGAAAATCAGAAGTGCACAGTGACCCAAATATGGTGAAATCTTAAGCAGTTTAGCAGTTCAGAAATTAATCTACCTTTCTTCTATGGCCTGTAGAATTCATATTTTTACCTGACCTAAAGATCTTGGATATGTATCCAAGTTCTTCCAAGCTTATCTCAAATATAAATAAGTTTGAGCTCAAGTTTTTCATTTTTACCTTGTTCTTTTGTATCTCTCATTGAATCTTAGGTTTTTCAGAATAGTAATAGCCTTAATCCTTTACAAATATCCTATTTTCTTGGAAATGCCATTGGTTTCAGGTGGTGTTATGATCTTGAGACTGGTGACCTGCATATATAGTTAAACATAATAGAGTAAGGAATATCATCTGCATCCCAAACAAAATCCATGCTCTCCTGATGGTGTGTCTAGCTGCAGAACTGAACTCAGCATATCCGGGGATGGGCTCTCTCCTAAGGTCCATGCTCCCTGACAGCCAGGGGAAAAAAACCTCAATTTCAAAATTATGTCCAGTGAACAGCATAGGCTGTTGATTGCTGTTTCAGCTAGTTGGGAGTAAAAGTCTTCTTTTACAGAGCGGACCCAAACTCCAGTGATTTGCTGGTGAGGTCCCTCTCTCAAGGTGGCACAGCCTGTCCATGGGATCTGAGCTGATTATAAGTGTAAATGAGATATGGCAGTGAAATCTCTAAAGACTCATAAATTGAACCAAGACTTCTACAGCGTTAAAAGCAGTTACAGGTGGGAACTGGAGAAATGTCAAAAATAAGGAATCGTAGAAACAATGTGCTTGCTGGAATCATATTCTACATTTTGGGTTTTTCTATCTGCTGTAATTGCACTATGTCATGAATTTGAGCTTGTGCTGTGAGAAGAAAAATACCTTGGGGTCTGTTGTTAGAGAAAATTTTGCATTTATGTTTAATATATCTGTCTTCAAATGAAGGTTTTATGGAAAGTAAGTCTTGACTTGAAAACTTTTTTCCCTCCAATTTCATTAAAACCCTGCCATCCAATAAAATCAGATTTGTTTGCACTGAGGTTTTTTAGCTGGTTTTAGTAACTAAGTAAAAATTAGACATGTTTAAGTAGCAAAGATTTTTTTTTTCATTTCACCTTTTTAATTAGTCTAGGTTTGTTTTCTAAAGTTCACTTCCCCTTCCTCACCACAACCCACATGGATGCTGTATTCATATATTGCTGCTAGTCACCTAAGGGAGACTAACATTCCATAGAACAATGAAAGGAGAGCCAACTTGATGGTGCTACACGAAGGGAACAACCAGTTTTCCAGAAGGAAAAGGTAATGCTGAAATGAGCAATCTGCAGGTTGTCAGACACCTCTGGCCTCTTCCAGGTGTGTGGAGTCCTGAATTCCTCACACTCAAGTGAAATCTCTTCTAAATGGATATGTTTTTTTCTTTAGCCTTTTTTCAACAGAATCTATTTTCTGTTTTGAGGCTGGTTTGGGTTTTTTTGTTTGGGTTGTTTGTGGGTTTTTTTAAAATAATTTTTTTAAAAATAAATTTAAATAAAATTTAAGTTAAATGTCTGGAAGAATAGGATGCATAAAAGTGCAGGAGAAAGATGCAGACAGATGTTCTTAAGGTGCCATGCTGTATTACAAGATTTGTTGTTTTGATGTGTTAAATTAAGAATAAAATTCTCCTCGCCCTACAAAGTATTCCAGTCTAAGAATAAAACAAAGATCCACTAATTAAGACAACAAATAGGGAAGAACAAGAATAAAAAGGATAATCTAGGAGAGAAATTTGATTTAATTATCAGTTATAGCAGAATATTAAAATAAATGGTATGGGTAAAACCTGCTGGCAAGTTGAGTCTCAGATGCAAATACTTTGGGAGTTTGCTTTGCCAGCCTGTTTTCCCTCATTAGGCACTTCCTGCCTAAAAATGGAGCAATTCCTATTCATCAAAGAGAGTAGGTATATTCTTGCTTAGGAGTACACATTGATTTTGATACCATGATGAGTTGTGGATACTCCAAATCATTTTTTTTTTTTTCTTTAAAAATACATGTTACAAACCTTGGTTTATTACCAGAAAAAAAGGCTTTCAGGTTATTTCTCATTTCAAACAAAAGGGAAATTTTTTGTTATATTCAGAATTGACTGTAACTGACTGTTCTCTAGCGAACTTTATGAGGACATCTGCAGACATTCAGTGTGTTGACATAATAGAAAAAAAAAGGGAAGCTGGGAATTTAAATTAGATCCAATTCAGAGATGCATGTGTGTTTATTCAACAGGTGGAAAATGCTCATATTTTGGTGTGAACAGGTAAATGATTAGTTAATGTTTACTGAAAACATGATCAAGACTAATCCAGAATTACTTAAAAGATCTGTAAGCTGTGGCACAGAGGATCCTTTAGTCATAGATGTAAATCTGTTCTGCATTCAGAGCTCAAGGGGTGACAGATACCTCGTCACTGTGAGCATTGTGTCCTCTGCTCCCTGGCAAGGGCTTCTCCTGCCTCACTCAACACTCCATCATTTAGATGAGGTGGAGGAAAGCAGCTGTTCTTCCAAATCCAGTGCCATATTCCAGGCGTTGTCAAGACAAATCCATTAAAGCATTGCAACTGATAGCAGATCACATCTGCTGAAAAGACTGGATTTCCTGACAAGGATTTTCTTACCCTTGGAAAAAGCGTATTCCATAGGAAAAACATAAGCCTTTTTTTTCAGAAAAATCTCTAATGCTGTTTTTCAATTGTCTTTATCAGTCCAGCAAGATCCCAGCTCTGACTCACATTCAGTTCTGCTTTAATACTTGAAAGAATCTTGATGCTTGGAAGTCTTGAATTCTTGAATGCTTGAAACTCTTTGATCTCCTAGAAGGACAACAACATTGGAATAAACCTGGGAAAATAGGTTGTCGTCAAGCCGTTCTGAGTAACTGTTTTTTCCCAGGTCATTCATAACAGGAGACTGTTTCTGAGGCAGCCTACCAAGGCTGAGGCATCTCTGAGCTTCTACCTCTGCACTCAGCATCTGACACAAATATAAATGAGAGAATGTTTCTTAAGAGCACTTTGGCTGAAATAATCCTCTCCAATCCCATACTGACTCATGCTTTTCATAAGATTAACTCATAGGAAATGAGTTTTACTTCTTCCTCTAGCTTCAGTGGGAAAATTCCACTCATTTTTGGGTTGGCTTAAGTCTACAAGTGCTCACTGAAAAAACCCAAAAACAAACAGAACATGACTTACTAAGATATGAGCTTCTCTTCAAACAGGTGTTGCATCTTTCCTCCTTGGTGATACCTTGAAATCCATGTGTGTATCAGCAAGTGGAAGAGGCCTCCTATTCCTTCAGCATCCTGGTTGTTTGGTGGTAGCTGCACTGCTGCTCTGTGCAAGATCCATGATGGAAGTAAAGGACACTGGTTTCTCTGACACTGAGTTGTAAGGTACAGCAGGAAAAAAAGTTTGTAGGAATAAGAATAGTACAGATTCCTCTTCTGGTCTGTAAACTCTTATGAGGCCATTTATAGCACATCCAAGATCAGGAGCTGGCAGTAACATGGTCCCTGCTGAACCTCCTGAGTCAGCAGGATGTAATCCTCCTCTGGCAGATGATGTCAATGGGATTTGACAGTCCAGAGTAGGATGTCATGCCAGTGCAGCCCTGAGAGTGGGCCTGCTGAGCCAGAGGATGAGCAGAGCCCTTTCCTGCAGTGTGGCCAGGGCTGCCCTGCCTGGGCTGTGCCCATGGGGCGGTGCAGCCAAGCATATACCATAGCTAGGGGTCAGATGTCAATACACCTCCTCAAGAGCTGCTTCCCTAAAGTTAATTTCTGTGTCTGAAGGGAAGAGTTGCTGTGCTGTTAGCTACTCTGGCACCTGCCAGATGGGAATGGTGTCATGAGCTCTGGCTTTTTTAATGCCCTGCCATTGTGGGCCTCCTGCTGCCCCCTGACTGGAACTTGCAGGAGGGTTGGCCAGTGACAAATATCTAGCAAAGGCTTATCAATATTTGTCTCACAGTATTGGCAAGGGGAAAGGCTTTCTGCTGTCTCATGCTCATAGGTCATGCCCTATCTCCAGAAGACTGCCAGGAGGAGAAATTGTGAAGATGTTGAGGAAAGAGGAGAGAATTAATGAGATGTGAATTGGGGATAAATCTCTGGAGAGGTACAAACTTCCTCTAAGTCATTGTCTCTAGGTACTAGGCTGTTCTGTCTTATTTTTGGCATGATCCAGCTTCAAAAGTTTCCAATGGCTTTTAAAATTCTCTTGCAGCAATTGTTTCTAATATTTCTGGACTACTGGCTCCCTGCCCTCTGCTCTGCTGAGTTGACTGCAGAAAAAATTGCTTCTCCAGGCAATGACTGACAGCCCACTGCCCTGGGAGCAGTGGTGTCTCAGAGCTGGTTTATGTCTCTTGGCAGGGAATATCATGCCTTCCAGGTTCTGCTGCTCTTCCACATGTACAGGCAGCATAGCTGAAGAGGAAACCTTCTTCATGTCTCAGTGCGCAGGCAGCACAGGATGCCAAATTATCAAGTCTTAGTGTCAGCATTGGCATTATGCTTATGAAAAGAATAAAGTTTAAACAGGCTGCTGATCCCACGGTTATGAATGGATGTGGGGGTTTAGACAAGTCCTTGCCTTTTGCCCAGGCCTCTGGCAGCAGGCAGTAGCTTTTCTGAGGTGGCCAGCACCCCAAATCCCACTCTCATTCACGAGCTCTTTAATAATGGCTGATTCAGTCTGTTGTGAAGTGAATTTTTTATTTCATAGACAGAAAACTAACAGACACAAGACTTAAAACAAGCTAATACTAAGCAGAAGTAAGGACAAAAAGAGAAACTACTAGTAGGTATGTACAGTGTGGGGTTAAAGGTACCTAGTAATGTTATAGCTAGTGAAGAAATAATATAGCATAGGATTCAATGTATCTTACCATCCGACTGTTGGTGGGGCACACATTGAGATCCTTTCCCTCAATCCACAGGGAAGTAATCACAGATTTGTGTCCAAATTCCTTGAACAAGTCTCGAACACTTTTAGGGTGTGTGGGTGTGTGTGTGTGTAGAAAGCTTCTGCCTCTGTGATAACTTGTATGTCTTTTATAGTTTATAAAACAGTGTCTCTTAGTCAAGTATATTTCTTTTATCGCTTCCCACATCTGCTCTCAAGACTAAGTTGATTCTTGGCTGAGTCCTGAGCCCTTTTGGCACCAGAGATGACCCCTTGCTGAGCCTTTCAGCCTGGGTTATCTATCTCTTTATGCACCATCTATCTGTGGTAGAGAGGAAGGGGGACAATCCTGCCACACCCACAAAGAAAATGACAAAAAGTCTATTTGTGTAACCCTGTTAAACAAGGACATGATGTGTCTTCTGCCCTTTGTCACCTCTTACAGCACAAGCTTTGTCTCTGTAGCTGGGGTGGTGTCTCTATGTCTGGGGGACTGTAGGGCTATAATATTCCAGGTACTCAGGGCCAGCATGTCTAGTGAAACTTCAGCACATTTACAGGGACAGCAAGAGAGAAAGCAATGGCAACGTGGAAAAGGCAGCTGGCTGCTCACTGATGTTGTTGTCAGCCACCTGCAATCACACAAAAGCTTTGCTAGGGTTTAACATAAGAAATTATGCTACACAGCCATATCTGTGTAGGGCAGGATCAGGAAACCAATGCGGAGAAAGAATAATTCACCTTCTTGAAGGTTTTCTTTTCTCCAGCTGGTAGCTCTCCTGCCAAAATCATAGTACACCTGCAATGTCAGAGCTATGTCCTCAGCACTGAACATTGCAGCAGGGTGCTGTTATTGGGAGTGGTCCAAGGAAGATAGGATATGGGCACAAGCAAGGTCTGTACTTCTGTTCCTGCATGCTGTGTGCAGCCACAGCGTTCAGACTGTGCTGTGGACAGCATGGCAGTATGGAAAGACAGGTCCTGCACTGAAGAGCTTAAAATTCCTATAGATGCAGGAAGTGGAAGGAGCAGAGGAAAAATCAAACTTTGTATCAAAAGTTTTCTAAAATGAAAGAGGGGTCTGATACAGAAGTGTAGGAGTGAGATCTTAATGCAAACAAGTTTTAAATATTCAAAATGTATTTAAAGGTTTTCTGGATGCCTGACTTCTTGAGAAGGGGAGAGTATTTACAGTGGGGAAAACCAAGATTCCTTAATGTGACAGGTCATGAATGCAGAAATGTTGGCATCCCAGATAATTGGTTTATTTCACAAATTTTCACTTGTGTACAAAGATGTGTTAGAATACACCCCATTCTTCAAAACATAAACAATGTTTCAAAATGGTTCTCACTCATTTCAGCAAGGGATTGTGGGCTTTTAACCGGAGATAACAAGAAGTCAGTTTATGAACATCAGGGAGGAAAATATTTCAGACTTGACAAACAACAACAAAATGCCTTAAACTTAAACCCACGGGACCTGAACTTGAAACTCAGATCAGACCCAAAGCAGCAAATCCAACATGTGATGTAGGATGTAAGCTGAGCTAGCAGCCTGCTGAGCTGATGCCCTGCCTAGAGGGGAGGCCAGTGGTATTCATGTCATGTATAATACAGGCCAAGTAGGCTGCAGGCTTCAAAATGGGTAGAATGCACTAACCTGGAGGAAATCAGACCACAGCACTTTGCACCAGTTTGAACTGTCAAAGTCTTACTAGAATCTTCCCATGAATATCAGAAGCAGGTTAGCTCGCAGCCACAAATTCAGAGCCTGCTGTGTATGTGGTTTGCATGGTAAAAGGGCTAGTGACTGCTCAGCTGATGGGGAAACAGTAGAGCAGGAAGATTCTTCAATAAAATAGTTTGAAAAGAAAAACCTTCAAGTGTTACAGTTTAAAAAATATATGAAAGTGAAAGAAGTTTGTACACAAAATGCAACCCATTTACAGCTCAGTATAGCTCCATGACTGTTTGTAGAACAGAGCTTTCTCTTCTGCAGCTGCAGGGGAACCAGTTTGCTGCCTCTGCATCAGAGGGCAGCTGGGGAGAAAAAATCACCCTTACTGGTGAGGGTGGGTGCCAGCTTGCATAGGAGCAAGGCCTATGTCTTACAGCAGATTTACATGCCCTCTTCTGGATTTGGTCGTATTTCAGGAGAGTTCAGCCTTGTGCTGGCAGCCACAGCTACAGGGCAGCCCCTATAACCTGCATACCTATGGATCCCCTGTGGGAAGCATGGTCTGCAGGGCTCAGTGTGTGTGTGTGTGTGCAGGGGAGAGACTTTTCCCCAAGTAAAGCACAAGGGTTGTTAGATTGAATTGTGATACAGTTATTTATGTACATGCGAACTGCTCCAGAGAGTTATCACCCCGAGCTGCTCTGAACATTGCTGTGTCACAGCCAATGTTTATTTTACCTGTGCCTCCTACAGGGATCTTCTTTTTCAGAATATCTGTGCCCAGTGCAAATGGCTTTTGAAAGTCTGGATCTTTTTAGCAGTTGTAACTGAGCCCAAAGTAGCTCTCTACAACGACCTGAAAGGAGCTTCTAGTGAGGTGGGAGTCAGTCTCCTGCCAGGTAACAAGAGAGAGGACGAGATGAAATGGCCTCAAGTTGCCCCATGGGAGGTTCAGATTTGATATTAGAAAACATTTCTTCACTTAAAGAATGCTCAGGGAAGTGGTGCAATCACTGTCCCTGGAAGTGTTCAAAGGGTCTGTGGATGTGGCATTCATGGATGTGGTTCAGTGGCGCACTTGGCAGTGCTGGGTATCCAGTTGGACTTGATCTTAGGAGACTTATCCAAGCTTAATGATTTTATCATTCTATAAAATGATATAACATATGCTCAGTCTCAAATAAAAACACTATATAACACTAAATAGAAACAGGTTCTTGGGAAAAATCCTGTCTTAAGCCTACCCTTAGCCTTGTACCTGTTTTTCTCTAAAAACTGTAGCTCTAGTACAGCTTCATTGTTAGAGCCGAAAATAATGGATTCACCTTTAGACTAATGAGAAAACAGAACTCACTGAAAGCAGAAAAACAAATGTAGTTTACAGAAGACCTAGCTAAGCTTTAAAAGTCAGTATTTACCACTTCAGGTAATTGGAGAAATTTGCAGTTTAATTTAGATGGATACATTAGGGCACAACTGCAGCTGCTGAGTGCCTCTTAGGGGAGTGTTTTTCAGGTAACAGCTTCTCTCTTTCCCCTCCTTCACTAAGAGAAACCACATACAAGACAAAAAGAAAATTGTTTGGTATTTTTTTACTAGGTGTTTGATGCTTTAAAAGGTCATGGTAGGGTATTTGTTGTTAGATGTACCAATAACAGCAAATTTTTTAAATTAGCTTACGTTCTCTGCATGATTTTAAAATATCTGCTCAAGTGCTTTTGATGTTTTGCAATATTTCACAGAGTGCAAAACCTGAGAAGGTTAGAATTGACATACTTTCTGGCTTGTGCTTTCTTTCTGCTGCAGAAAGGATGATTTAAGACTCAAAAGATGGTGAAAGGTTTTCATTTGGAAAATACTTGTATAGAAAACAAGTCACAGAAGAGACACTGAACAGAGAGGATTAAAGGACATGCAGGATTGCTCAAAAATGCTATTTAAAAGATAGGGATAACAGACTAATTAAAAGAGCAGCAAAGCCTTAAAGGATTATGTAATCTAAAACTAAAAATTTGTTATTGATTAAAAAAAGAGGAGAAAGAAAAACACATTACTTCTTGTACAGGAAGAGTAGAGTCTTTCAAGTAGTAACCAAATAAAATTGACATTTTGATTTCTATATTTGCCATATGGTAATGCTTGATGACTTCCAAACACACACCACCCACCAAAAAAAAAAACAAACCCAAAAGCATTCCCAGCTTCCCAGCCTGGGTGAGACATTGCTTCTGGTTACTCTTCCTCAAAGTAGTAAGGACCACATGTAGTCCAGACCATCAATCATCTTCCATATCAAATTTTCACTCCTTTCCCACCTGCTATATCTCATGGTGTGTGTACATGTGGCATCTCTAATTCTCACTTAAATGTATTAACCTTAAGTAGTGAGAAAGTAATATTCTCCCAAAAGGTAGAGGAAGATGGACCTTCAGTATTTGTTTCAATTTGTTGTGAAGTCAGAGCAGTACTGTGCTAGCTGGTACTTGAGTTGATGAGATTTTTAATGAACTGATAATGGTGACCTTTCACAAAAGAAGAGCTAGTGTTTTTTCTAAGGTCAAACCAAATCAATGTTTTCTTCTTAACTGTTATCTGTTCAAAAGAGAAAATTACAGATTATGGGGCATTTCGCTGTCTTTACCAGGTTTTCTACCCTTATGTCCCTGGATGACCTTAACTTTTCTAGTGCCTTTCCATTCAAAATTGAGTTATTTCCCTTGCTTCTGGGCTGTGTTTTCCAAGATCCCTACTGTTTCTTCAGCACCATTTCTATTGGTAATCCAGCTTTAAAATCAATCTGTGTTAGAAATACTGAATCTTTACTTGATATTTGCTTTCCTTGAGATATTCATTTATGAAAAATTCTAGCAATGACTTTAGACTTTTAATATTTTTGCTCTTTTTGTCTGGGTCAAAAACATTGCAGAGAAAAATTGCCACTTGAGATGTAAATTCATGAACATTTATCTTGTAAATTAGAAAAGCTCAAAGAAATTGAAAAAATGTCTTTTTTCAAAAAGGAAGAAAAATAATTTATTATTTTTGCTAAAAAATACTACTGTGCAAAATATAAAATCCTGGTTTTTAAAACAGAAGCCAGAGGAATTTGCAGTCCTTTTCTAAATTCCAGTCTAAAAGCAGACTTAATTATATAATTTCTCACAAAGCTGATTCTTTGCATGGATGAATAGCTGGCAGTGTAACCAAGCTTGTTCCTCTGATGCTTCACACCTCAGGGATTGATTTACAAAAAAGCAGACTCTTGTTTAGTCCTTGCAGTAGGTGGCTATAAATGCCAGGTTTTCAACAATAGCAAAAATGCTAGTCTTCCTCACTGGGTTGATTTCAGACAACCTGGGAAGAAGTCAGTGATTATATATGTCTACTTATGTGAAGTGAGAGCACATTGCTCATCTCTGTAGCCAAAAGACATCTGAACTTATGGAACAAGACTCACATTGTCTCCACTCCCAACCAACTACATTCTTCATGACAGCCTTGAAGTATAGAGTGCTGTGGCCACTAGCAGAGGATGAGTACAGCAATTTTTCTGGCAATCTCAGTGTTTCTTTTAGGTCAAGTTCATGATTTTGCAAAAACTGAAGTCTTCACAGTGCTGGTCTGAGGGTTAAAAATAAAGAAAAATCTCAAATAGCCAAAAAAAGTCAATAAATGTGGACATAGGTTTATTGAAAGGGGGATGAAAAACCTGCTAGCTAACATTTTGTGGTTCATGCTATCATGCTGCAAAGGCAGGGGAAAGAGAAGATTCCCATCTTAATCTGAGGTTATGGTGCTGTATCACAGTGGTGCTGCAGACAGCTGATCTCACAGCTGTGTCTCACTGGCTTGTGCAGTGGGGACAGAAACCTTGGAACACAGGAGGGAAGATTCTGTGGCTCCTCTGCATGAGGGCTGTTTGCATTCCTTTCTGACTCACAGAGCCAGTTACCTAGATGTAATTAAGAGATAAAGTACTTTATAATGTCCAGGAAAACCAGGCCCCTGACCTAGAGCTATTCCCTGGATGCAGTTCATAAACAACATAAGGCTTGGTTTTCAGCCATTCAGGTCAGGTCAAGACTTTCCAACGTGTTTGCTCATGTTGGTCTGCCACTGCTGAGCTCAGCACCAGGCTTCAGCTTTGCAAAGTTCAAGAGGAGGTTTAGATCTGACATTTTGGTTTGGATGCACTGTGAAAAGGAAGTCTGATTTTGAATGTTAAGAGTGGTCCAGCAAGCTATGGAAGCACTGACTGTTCAGCTCATAGTACTTGTCATTTCCATATGCTCTGAGCTTCAGCCAAGTACTGAAAAAAAATAAAATATAGCCTTTTGCTATATGCCATACAAATATAGGTTTGGCTACAGATTGGATGCTCATTAAATCTAAACCATTTACCTGGGTTCTTACACCTGTGGTCTTGTGGTAAAAATTAGAGAATGAAGGAAAAATCCCACCGTGTTTCTCCAGGCTCAACTCCTTTCCTTTTATTTTCCATTCAGCAGGGCTTCATGATAGAACTAACGAGGTGACATCACTTTGCTAGATAAATTAATTTTGATTCTCACCAGAAAGCTGGCAGTCAGAACCAAGAAAGAGAAAGACTGCAGGAGGAGGGAGAAGGCCACCATCTGCACAGAGAGGTGGCAATTGCCAACTGGGCCCAGGGCTAAAGGATGGAGAAGAGGAGATGACCAATGTTCTTTGTGCTTGGCTTTTGTTGCTTTCCTAGCTACAGAGGAGACACATACAGCATTTGGAAATTGCTGAAGCTGCTAGGAGAGAATAAAGATGAAGAACCTGAAACTGCAAGCAGGAGACTGGAGTACAGTTGTCTAGAGTACAACTTTTGGTGTCCAAACATGCACAGTGCAATGAATTACAGCAGTTCTGTCCTTCTCACTATGTTTCTTTTAGAGAGTTAGAGGGTTTATGTTGAGAAAATATTGAAGAAAGAGTCACTTCCTCATGCTTAACTTTTATCAATTTGTTATCTGTCACTTTTATCAAAGCAATATTTTCTTAGTCTGGAGAATTCAAGGCTGTGATGATACGTAAGAAACATCAGAATCTTTTCTCTGTATAACCCCATTCAGTCACTAGGAATCTGGCATCAGCTGGAGACTGCTACCGTTGCATCTTCAGTTCAGACACAGGCTGTTGCAGACAAGATGCAGACTGTGTTCTCCCACAGAGTATTTACTTTCAGCTTCTTTTGTTGTTCCTTTTTATGCAAAATAAGTATTTTTTTAATGTAAATACAAGATTAGGGCTTGTATATGGAAAATGTGATTAGTGAGTGTGCGCCTACTAGCATGCATATTATTTTCATTAATCAGTGGTGACAGTCATTTTGTTTTCATGGCTTTTGGCAATCCATTTGCTCTATTCTGAGAGACTCGGTATCTAAGGAGTTTGCTGGAAAACAGCATTTTGTGAGAAGACGCTGGAAAAACACATTCTTTCAACCAACTAAATGCTGTCACAGACAGTTACTCTCACATTATAAGCAAACCATGTGTGAAAGCTCAACACAAGCCCACCCTATCCTCCTGTTTTGTCTGATGAAGGCTCACAGAGGTATATTACATGTATTTATTTCTTAGCCCCCCAAGAATTTTGATGTCCTTTAATGGTAAAAAAAAATAACAACAAAAAAAGCAGTGAGACCAGGTGCTATTATTATCTAACCTATGGCCACTTCTGCTAAGGGTTGTTTCTTAGAAAGGAGACATCCCTGACTGGATGGCTGCATCGTTTGGCTCTTGGCCTAAATAAGCATACATATGACTGATGTGTCAGGGGTCATTTTCTTCTTGATGAAAACCAGGTGTTTGACAGTATTGCCTTAGCATCTCTTAATAATGTTAAACATTAAAAAAATGGAATCTGTCCCTTCCAGATGTAGCCATCCAAAAGTTATTCCAGGTCATTCACCTAGGCTGTTAGCATAAAACATTCAGGTGCTGCTGAAGAGTAATTTGTTCAGCCTTTTTCTCTTCCCCCCAGTTAAGGAGATATGTACATGACAAGATCAGATATCTAACATTAACATGGCTCACCATAAATTAGGTGATTCTTCTTCAGAGTGAGCCGCTTAGTTCATTCTTAAAGTAGTAGTTTCTGTAGCTGGCATGTAGCCTTTAATTCAGTTTCTTACTCAGCTGGGACAGTTGAAAAGTCACATAGAGTTAAATCTGCAAAAGGGCTCACCTTTTGTTTTCCATGACTTTTTGAACTCAAAGTCTTCAACCTGGCGCTTAAACTGCAAAAACCTTGGATCACCTCTCTTCCAAGGGAAAGCTGGCACTCTGGTGGGGTGTTTCCAGTAGCTTCAGCATTGAGCTGTAAATAGGAAATGCTTCAAACAAAAATTTGGATCTTAAATCTTCGCCATGTTCTGAATCACATAGAGCTTCATTTGATAGAGCCCTCCAGGTGTTACTTGGACCACTTGGCCAGGAGATCTGGAGTACCAAATCACTTCCCATAGCTGGGAACCTAAAAGACTCAGGAGGCATAATTCTTTTTCATTTAAAACATCCATCCGTGAGGGAGTCCTACCAGTATGAACTAATTTCCTCCAGGCAGGTATTGTTCATTATTTGATGACAAATAATGAATGAATGGAAAGTATTAACAGGTTGTAGGGGACTTAAGTTGAGTTATTGCTTTGAGACTTTGAAAGCTTAAATGTGTTCTTGCTGCCCAGTGAATTCACATCTGTATGCTGCAGGGCCATGTTTGAAAGTCAGGGTTGAGAGTATTGTGTTAGCTGAGGTCCAGTGGTTGGGAGGTTTTGTGTATCCCAAGGCTAGAGACAGCAACTCCAATCTGGATATCTGAATTTACCAGTAATTGGGACACTCCTTGCTACTGGATGGAATAAATATGTATGTGTCCATATGATGAGAAAGGGATACTCAGTATCATTCTTCCATTTCTCTCTCTGTAACTTTAATTATTTTTAATTTTTAATTTCTTAAAGATCTAAGAAAGAAATTTGAGGAGCACCATCAGGACTGCAGGAGAAGAGAAGTGATTAGCCACTTCTCATGGACTTGCTCAGTTAGTTCTCTAACACCATGCAAGTACTAGGAGAATACATTCTTAAAGTGGTGAGTTTTAGGTTCTGCAGCAGTGGGGGCCCCATAAGCACTCAATAAATAAATAAAAAGAGAAGTCTCAAGCCCTCACTTTACCCGCTCTCGGAACTGTTTTATCGTATTAGGTATATAATTTATTACAGTTTTGAATGACTGTTCTGCTATAAAGGTAGATTTTTTTTTCTAAATCCAAAATGGTTTTTGGCATCACACACATATTGAGGCCTTCTTGCACTTTGGAAGAGGAACAATAAAAGTGGCATGAGGCAGCACAACAAAAAGAAAAAAGTAACCAATTTCTTATTATTTGTTGCTTGAACTAATATTTTGTTCAGATTCTTTACTCATCCTGCTTGTACTATACTTACGAAGTTTAAGACAGAGAAATACTACTATATTGCATTTAACAACATCCTGAGAGGAGTGGGAAATCTATTCCCTTTTCTTGCTGTATATATATTTATTTCATGCCATTCCACCATACCCCAGGAACTGTTATTTCATTGAAGTCATATGTTTCAGTCTCTCTCCCTTTTTATTTTGTGACTTTGTACCAGATGTCAGCAGTTACTGCCAAAGCCAGAATCAGTTTTCTCAACAGTTTTGCTTTAAATCTTTCTTGTCCAAAAATGTATCTATTCTCATGGTTCAGAGACCTTCTTAATGTTTTTTCAGGTATTCTTCAACCTTTTAAAATCACACAAGAGTCCTTTAAAAGACGAAATTGCAAACAGTTTTATTTGGAAAGCATACAATATAGTAATATAAAAGTGTACAAAACCCACTGCATCAGCAGAGTGGTCCACAGTCTGAGTCTTAATACCTGGTTGGCTTATTGAGGGTCAAAACTCCACCCAATAAAACATTCCTCTTGCATCTGCAGCTTTCCTCACGCAATCTGGGAGGCTCAGGCAGGCTGACTGGTTGTTCTCTTTACACAAGGAGTCGTCACTTGAGCGCTCACACCCTCTCCAGTCCAACACAGCCCTGGTGCCCAGAGTCTGCCCAGCCTTCACAAACACCTTGGTCTTGCTGAATATGGCCAGCCTTGCTTAATTTCTCTGTTCTTGCCAAGACTACCAGTATAAGGAAACTGAACAAAAACAACCTTCTCAAACCTCTTGTCTTCCAGAGACAGCCCAGATATTAAGTGGAATTTTTCTACAACGGAACCTACATTTATCCAACTTTTAATTTGAAAACTATTGTTGCTGTAAAATAATTTGAATGAGCATTTCTCACCAGCTATAAAACAGTAAAGTTTTTTAATGAGTTCATGGCAAGTGCTCTGGGCACATAGATAATGACTACATCTCACTGGGTAGCTGCCCTTAGCCTCTGCCTTGTTAATTCCTTCTGTCCTTAATGATTTTCTCTCATGTTCCCAGCCCAGATACAAAGAGAAAAATCCTAAACCCACTAGTATGTTCAGATGCAAGTACTACAGTACTTACTGTGCTTCTGTCCTTCCTCTTCATAGGCAGGACCAAATTCACATTCGGTGCAATTTTATCATTGTCAATGGAGTTCCACACTAAATGATTTTTAGGTAATTCCCAGTGGACAGCTCAGCAGGAACTGCTTACATTGAAGCCAATTCCCAAAGCTGCCTCTGTTACTTGTTAGGAGAAAAACTGGAAAGAGGATTTTTGATTTTTCAGTATGATATTCCCAGAAAGTATTTCCCCTCTGAGTAGAAAATAAAATAACTTTAAAATGTACAAAAAGTGACATAAACTGTATGCAGTCTCTTTTTATTGGGCTGCCATTACTGTTGAGAAGCTGTAAAAGACTGGGGATTTGATTGAGTTGATGTTATTGAGCTTCTCTGACAAGGGTATACCCATCAATAACTTCTGTTATTATATTTTTATGTCCTCCAAAAATAGCTGCTTGTTTGCTGTATGTCTTTTTTTCCCCTCAGAAACAGTTTGTGGAACAGCTCCCTGTAAGGAATAATTAATTTTAGTTTATACATTACAGAATTCCATGAAGTTTGTATGAATAGGTTTAGAAAGCATCATAAGTTGTTCTCTCTCCATTTCCTTTTCTCATAGTCTATTGAACTGTGTATGGAAAAGGAGAAAACTCCCATGCTGGTGTGGAACTGAGACTCAGTAAGGGAATCTGGGATTGGCCCATGAGCCAGGAATTAGCACTAGACACTGCTGTGGAGGAACAGCCTACCCCCACCTGCTGATTTCAGGACTTTTACCAGGTCCTGTGGAGGAGATCTAGGAGCCCTTTGGCAAAGAGAAAGAGATCACCAACAAACTCATAACACATATGAGAACAAACAGGTGTACAGAAAACAAAATACGGCTTCATCTCATTTCAAACAGCAACACCAGCTCCCATCAGGAATGTTCTCTGGAGATTAATATCTGCTAGCATTTAATGAGCCAAAGCACAATGTGGGCTATTAAGTCCTCTCAGCTGCTTATCAGTTCCCTGGGAAATGTTCTACACCTCACTCATAATTGTTCAATTATACCCACATTGCTGGGTTCTGCAGCCTTGCTGTGACATCACATTTCTGACAGCTGTGTCCAGCAGCCACCAACTAAAAGGCTGCATCCCAGTTCGAAGGCCAATGGAGAGAGAAGGACGTGGGGTCTGGTTGATGAGCAGCTGTGGTCAGTCCTGCATGCCCTGGCTTTCCATCAGAGTGGAGAGTACTGACAGATTCAAGTGGAGAGGAAAGAGGCCTCTTAGATTAGTTGGGGACAGGGATCAATCAAGCTCATGGAAATCAGGAGCTTCCTCCAAGCATCTGCGCAGCAGAACATGACAGCTTGAGTCAGTGGTTCCCATGCAGAGGTGCTCAGGAACCTGACTAGCTGCATTGCATAGACAAATCTGAGTTCTTGTTTTGATTTTCAAAGCCTCATCTTTCAAATTTCCTGTGAATAGGATGTAGAAACTGCAGAGTGAGTCTCCTATCAAAAGGGCTGCATTGTGAAACCTTTTTCATAAGGTTAAATCACTAGGTCACTGTAATGTCAGCATACTATGTATCTATATTATGTGTATATAGCAGCTCATTTAGTATTTAAATGCACAGTAAATCAAAGTGATAAAAGTTGAGATGAACTGTTGTCATGGCAGAGGATTAAAATGAAAAGTTTCATTTTTCAAATGGGAGAAGTCCAAATGAATCAATTCTGTCATTCTTTCCTTGAAATGTGTCAATTTTAATAGAACTGTCTCTTTAGTGGAAACATTATTCTGTCAGAAATTTTCCAACCAGTCATATACCCAGCAGCAACTGGTAAAAATGGCAGCACTGGCTTTGAAGGCTGTCCCAGTAGCCCAGGGCAGTGTGGCCAGTGAGCCAGGCAGGAACCTCCTTTGCCTGTGAGGAGCTGCTGCTGCTGATTCCATGTGAGGGTGTGGGCAGGTCCTCCTACCAGCCGTGGTGGTGGGGTCTGCTCCCTCTGCACAGCTGCTTGCAGAGTCCTCAGTTTCCCTCCTTTGCCACCTTGCAGATAAGAAATGCATCATTTCTTGCAGTGTCTCATACCACAATGCAAATACTCCTCTTTCAGTCAGAAGGACAAGCCAGGACATCTCAAGGATTCACATCCTACCCGACTGCTCAGATCTAAAGGGGCAGCTTGATAGGAACATTCCCATCTCTTGGAATTTTGTATTTGCATTTTATGTAAAGGTGATTTTGCAATACTCTCTTAATTCAGTGTATTAAGTGGAACGAGTCAACATTAATAAATTAATACTTAAATGCCTGGGGAAAAATTGCTGAAGTTTTGAGGAGTCACAAGCACATGGGACACTAAAAATTAAGAGTTTGCAAAGCAGATGGCTCTTTGTTGGCTTTTAAGAAACACTCTGAAAAACAAAAATTCTAATAATGCCATGACATTTAAACTAAATTTCATCCACTGAGAGCTACATATGCAAGCACAGCAAATAATATAAAATTCAAATCTCAGTGTCACTTGTTTTCATGGATAACTTTGGATGTCCATGGGGACTCCTGAAATATCTGTAACTATCTAATTCAGGGAACCAGTCTGGAAAGTTTTATCCTGGTTACTGATTGTGAATCAAGGCAGAGTACTGTATCTTTTACACCTATTAAATTCTCATTAGGTAAGCATTTGTATTAGCTAAGTTTAGTCAGAAAAACCGTTCTGCAAGATACCTGATCTACTTTTAAAAATTAAAAACTAAATAAGGATTCTTTTCCTCAGTGTAGATTTGAGGTTGTATGTTCAGCTGGAGTTGTGACTTGAAAGCTCTAGAAACAACGTAGCATGTGCATGAAATTAAAAATAAATTGATTTAATTTAAAAGTATCATGTTAAGAGCAACATCTGTAGACTGAATTCCAGTCTCAAAATAGACTTTTGATCTTCTGTTCCCATCCATTGCAAAGTAAGAGGCTGTTGCTACAGCAGAATGCAAATCAAGAAGGCAATCTATTTTTCTGTACCAAACCTTATAAACCTCAAAGTCCCTGTGTACTCCTAATCCTGTGCTCAGCTCATATAAAACAATCCTTAAGAATTCAGGAAGTTAGTTGAACGGTATGGAGAGCAGTGGTGCTGAGTGGGAGCCCTGCACTGTTAGGAGGCACATGGCTATCCCCCTCCTGGAGCAGCGTCAGGGCTGTGCTCAGGGCTCTCCCTTGCAGGTCTTTGTGGTGGTGGCAATGCAGGCAGTGCTGCCAAGGAGAGGGGCAGCTGGGCTGCATTCAGGCAGCTTTTTCTTTACACATCTCCAAGGTCAAACAGCTCTGCCTTCCCAATAGAAGATGCTGTTTCTGGTAGATCTTTCTGCTTTTTCAATCCAGGCTTTCCCCTGGACTGACCTTGCAGTTTTCTCTGCCTGCTGTTGTCCCTGAGGCCAAGCTGGGCTGCCTAGAAGGGTGGAGTGGATCTCAGAGCAAGCTTCACCGCTGAGGCCTTACCCAGTATATCTGTGTTCTGCTTTTTGCTCATTATTATTGCTAGTGTTTAGTTATTGCAGTTACCTCAGAGAGGGTCTATATGAACTGCAGATGCATCTTCAACAGGAGTAGCTAGGAAATGTCCATTGCCTTTTGAATGTCAGGTGCTTTGTAATCTGCTACCCAGAAAACTAGTCAGGGCTACAGTGGCTCCTTCAGCAGTGATTCCAGGAAAGCTTTCTCCTGCGTACCTGTTCTTCAACATTCCTTCCTGTGAAAGACAACAAGAAGCTTCTGCCATCCTTGGACTTGTAATGCACAAATTGTGCTCCACTGCTATACTTTGCAAGCTCCTGCAGCAAGGTTTCCAGACCATAATCCAAAACAACTCCCTATAAATGCTAATGGTGGTCATGTAGATAAGTCTTTACTTTCTGCACGTTAAACTTACCCTGAAGGACAATTTCCAAGACTCTAAAACATCAGTGAAAAAGGGAAGGAGGACTATTAAGACTCCCATCTAATGTCAGTGCCTTCTGGCCAGTTTTGTTACTTCCATTTTTATTCCTTGCCACTGATCCTTAAATAGAATTTATAGTTGTCCATTTTACACTCACCTTTTCATAGGGTCACAGATGTATCCATGCAGAATGAGTACTCTCATACAGCCAGAGGAAATAAATGCTCTGGGAAATAGAGCTCCAGGTAATAAAAAGAGGATTAAACCTCCTGGAAAAAATCAAGCTTCTCTTATCTGCTGTAGAAAACACCCCAAAGGGATTGAGTAAGTTTTCAGTTTTGCATACATTATGGAGTTAGTTTTGTGGTCAGTACTGCCACATCCAATGTCTTCCTTAGTAAGAACACAGCTTCACAGAAAGAATCCAGAGTTTGTAGAGGAGAAATTATGCTTGCCACTGAGAATATCATCTACCATTTACTTAAAAAGATCACATCTTTTCATGCCATGAGAAAAAATATGCAGTCCCAGGAGTGCCATATATAAAGTGAGCCAACACAACACACACACTGTCCCAGTGTGACATTTGACAGAACTGCAGAAACAGTAATTATACTTCACCCTGTTACTGTGAATCCTTTAAGTGCCACTGCACTGGTGGTGTCATATCAAAGAAGTATGTTATCTCACTGGATTGGGTTTATATGTCAGGTGGGTGAGGTACCATTGTTGATGCACCATTTCAGTGAACTCTTTTTTTTTCTCAGGTCAGAGCTGTTTTCCAGTGTGAAGTGCCCTGAGTGCAATACTGGTCCAGTATGGTGGTGTGTGAAATTCAGCTGTGCTAGGCTGACCCTGGCTAGGTGCCAGCCAAAACCATGATATTGCTCTCCCTCTCTGGCTGGACAGAGGAAAGGAAAAATAGAACAAAACATTCATGGGTTGAGATAAGTGAGAGATCACTCACCAGTTACCATCGCAGGCAAACACTCTTGACTTGGGGAAAAAAGTGATTACCAATTAAATTAGAATAGGATTATGAGAAATAAGATAAAAACATCTTTCTCCCACCCTTTCCTTCTTCCCAGACTCAAATTCGTTCTCAATTCTCTCTACCTCCTCCCTCCACTGCAGCAGAGGGGAGTGGGGAATGGGGTTTACAGTCACTTTATCACACATTGTTTCTGCCACTCTTTTCTCCTCACAGAGAGATCTCCTTAACAATCTTCCCTGCTCCAGTATGGAGTCACTCCCATGGGGCACAGGACACAGTCTTCCATGATCTTTTCCAACATGAGTCCTTACCATAGGCTGCAGTTCTTGGTGAACTGCTCCAGAGTGGGTCCCCTGCAGGGTCACAAGCCCTGTCAGAAAACCTGCTGCAGTCTGGGCTCCTCTCTCCATGGTGCCACATGTCCTGCCAGGAGCAGGTTTCCCAAGGAGCCACAGCCTCCTTTGGGAATCCACCTGCTCTGGCATGGGGTCCTCCAAGGACTTCAGGTGGTTCTCTGTTTCACTGTAAACCTCCATGGGCTGCAGGGTGGCAGCCTGCATGACAATGGTCTGCACCATGGGCTGTAGGGGAATCTCAGCTTCGGTGTCTGGAGCATCTCCTGCCCCTCCTTCTGCACTGACTTGGGTGTCTGCAGAGCTGCTGCTCTCACAGACCTTCACTCCTCTCTTCTCCAGCTGCACTTGCTCTTCACATTGACCTCTTTTTCATTAAATACATTATTCTGGCAGTGCTGCCACCATGGGCTCAGCCTTGGCCACTGACAGGTGTGTCTTGGAACCTGCTGGCTCTGACTTCCCTGGACACAGAGGAAGCTTCTGGCAGCTTCTCACCAAAGTCACTCCTGTATTCCCCCATTACCAAAATCTTTCCATGCAAACCAAATACACCAGCTTGTCACCATCTAACCTGATGAGCCAGGGAAACTTTGCTGACAGGAAGCAGTGCCATGCATGTACTTTCTGTGAAGAGATTATGTAGTCTACAATGCCTTCTGCAAAGAAAAACTTCTACAGACCAACAAAGAAACATAGAAATGTAGAGGTTCTCCCTGATTTCACTGTGTTTCTAAGGATCTGGAAAATAAATTGTTTCATTCAAATTGGCTGAGGGATTTCAAAATTTTTAGAACTTCAGCCTTCAAAATGAAAGATAACACAGTAATTACCCAAGGAAACTAGAGCTGCAAAAATATCTTACTCAATAGAACAGTAGCTCTTATGTGATCTCTGGTACTTTTTTTCATTGCTGTCTTTCTGAGAAACAGAGTTTAGTGTGACACTACCCGTGTTACCTGCTTATCACCACAACACAGTTCAGTGTCAATGGGCAGAAAGTGTAAAGCTTTTGAAGAATTACGTAAAAATATCTAGGTAAACTGATCTTGATTTCAAGAAGTAAAATCAAGGTCTCTGTCATTCCTCCCTTAGCTCCTGCATATCCTTTGGTCAGTCTTGGGATTAGATCTAGAAATGTCAATACAACCATCAAAAAGATGTTAGGCATTCAGGTGCTGTTTCAGCTGGAGCTGAGCACTGAAGTATGAGGAGACCCTTTGAAGATCACAGTTCTGCTACAAGCGAGCCTAAAACATGCTAAGGAATGAAAGAAATAGTGGACATACTTTAAAATATGCCCACTGCACTTCAGTTAAGATTACTAAAGTGAAGCACCCAGTCTCTTAAAAGGAAAAGTACATGAAACCATGCAAACATTTGTCCTAATGAAATTTCAGCTCTTTTTTATTTTTTTTTTAATAGCTCAAAAAATTGTATATCTGAAACAGCCACATGCTGTGGTACTTTAAGTGAGAGAACTGGAACTTGGAATTTTTTCACACTTCTTTCACAATCAGCAGAGGGTTGCAAAAAAAAGGTTGACTTATGGATCACTTCTGCTGAAAAACTTGCTAGATCACAAGCAGCTGCCAATTGGTTTCAAGGACATAGAAACTATTGACTTACAGTAAGAGAACTGCACACAACTTAATAAGTTGCTCCTCTGCAAAAATGTTTGCCTGTTTAAAAGTGGTCTTTTTCACTAACTAGAGAATATACTGAAGAAAAAATGCTTTGTTATGTCTTTTAGAATAATTTATTAGTTAATAGTAAGATATTTTTATAAATTTATTTTTTTATAACATGATAGTTGGATGAAAACCAAGGTGCATAGAAAATTCACAGACAATTCCAAATAAATAAACTTCCAATAAAACCCATAAGATAATTCTCAGACTTCTGAAATTTCTTCTGAAAAGTACCACACTTCCTTCAGTACCTGCTCAGATGGCAGAATTAGTGTGGCATTTGAAGACCTTTATGGCAGCAGCCTCCATGTAAGGTTTGCAGTTTCTCTTTGCTTTGTGTTTGCACTGATCCAGTGTATAGCAGAGTTGTTTATGGTCAAAACACAAACTTGTTTATGGTCCTAAAAGAAATTGCTACTATTTATATGTAATTCCTCCTGAATGAGTCTTCTCCACTGGCATATTTTTTCTGCCTAAAAAGCTCTATTTTAGGATTCTCATTTGTAAAACCAATGCAATAATGGGAAAGCTATCTGAGCTATACCATGATTCACAGATAAGAGTTACACTTCAACTGATGGTCATTATTACTGCAGAGGACACAAATTAGTTTCAACTTGAGCTTAGGCTTGCTGAACCTACAGAACACAGTTAAACAGAAGTCTCTGAAGGGAGAAGATAAAACCTTCACTAATATCTGTAAAAAATTAACTTTCCTGAAATGAAAAAATTTAAGGCATGTGAAAAATTCTGAGTGGAATTCTTGTCTCTGAGAAACAAAATTATTAATGATGGGTTAATCTGCTGCTGCTGCTTATTCCTCGCATACATCTCAGTCTGTAACACTGCAGTCATTTGCTGTGGTGGTGATGGTGCCATGGAGAGCAATGACAGCACTTGACAAATTAGGCATGGAAGAGTCTAACTGAAGCAATATTCTTATTTATATCACTTTGACTCACTTGCAGCCCTGAAACTAGTTAGTGTAATATCTTCTGCTTACCTTGGCTACCTTAAATTGCTCCCTATTTCATCATGTCTTAATGTTGGCTTGAATTTCCAACTCTCCTTATGGATGCCTTGTCACTACAGGCACAAAACAGATCTCCAAATCTTTGCATGACAAGAGTATTTTTTCTTTTGCAGAAACCACTCCATCTTCTTTGTGTTTCCTCTTTACAACAGTTCTATCCTTGATCCTGAAGCTACACCAGAGTTTTCCCCTTATTTCCTCTATAACCTTTCAAAAATTTGCTACCTCTCCACCCTCACAGATAAATTTCTTATTCCCATGCTATGAAGGGAAGGAGGTGCAGAAGGCTACTGCAACAATCCATTTCCTGGCTTGTCAGTACTGTCTTGGGGAAGGCAGAGGGCTTGCATTCACGGGTAGAATGAACTATCCATCTAAAAGGAAATTTTAGCAGCACTACTTGTCACTTCAGGTATAATCCACCACAAACCCTTTCTCTTTCTTTGCTGTGAAGTACCTGCTTAGATTATCCTTCTGTTTCTGTTTTTGACCCCTTCCTCACCTTTTCCAGTAATATCAGAATCAATATTCTTGTGCTCTCATCTCATGTGAGAAGGAGCCTCCAAAAATTCCTCTCCTCTAAAACAATCTCTTGTCCTAAAGAAGACAAAAAATACATGCTTGTTGAAATCCAGATAGCAGACAAGCTGGAGTTGCTTCATTTCAGGCCAAGTAGTATTGAGTCATCCTTATCCCCCTGTTCCACCTCCTCACTCCGCACATTTTTGATTACCAGCACGACACTTAGGTTTAAATTGCTCTGTGAGGTAGGTAGGTAGGCAGGTAAGCAGGTAGGTAGGTAGGTAGGTAGGTAGGTAGGTATTCTGCCTTGCAGGATCAGACCCACAAGCTGGATTAGTTTCTGACAGCTGCCTCAATGCAATATCAGAAATAACATATTACTACTTAAGTTGTGGAAAGTGATACCTGCACTTATAGGCTTGTCAGTCTAATTGGCACCTTCAACAGTTACCATAATTTACATTAAAATAGCTTATCCAGAACAAATTCCTGTTTTGCATTAAAACATCTAGCAAACACAGACATGAGGGCTCAGCCCTACTGGAGACAGGAAAGCTATTGATGAAGCAATGTTTCATGGTGTTCAGCACATAGTGTGAGGAAGCTAGGAGTTTGGGAGCTGCATAGACACTCCTGAGACAGCAGCTCTGCAGTAAGGAGATTTTCTAGTTAGAAAGGCAAAGAGAGAAGAAAATTAACAAACTTTCCATGGAAGATGGTTGCTGTTCAAAAAAATCATGAAAAGGCAGTATTTTCCCCATAGCCTAGTGCAGCTTGTAAGACCAGATGGAAAATCATCAGTCCCTCCCCTACAGGGTGCCGTGAGCTGGCCCAGTACTTTCTGGGGTTGAGGAACTGTTCACACAGGTTTCATGTCAGCAGCATTGCTTGCTCCTGAGTACAAAACCAAGGCTGAGTCTCCTCAGGAACCCTCATTTTCATTTCCCTGTTGTTTAAGAAGAAACAGCTCCATGTCAGAAGCTGCATTTGTTGTTTGAGATGCAGCACTTTGTGATGTGGGCACTGCTTGTCCTGGTGGCTGCTGCTGAGGAATGCTGGTTCACCCCTTTGAAGAGGCAGACTGGTACAAGACACTCAATGTTTTGAACTGGCTGCTTTTCACATTCCCATGAAGTATTGATAGCTTTAGAAATATATTTTTAAAGTAAGCTTTCTATGGCAATGTGTGAACTCAGAACCAGGTGAAAGCTTGCCATTCAAAAGACATTTTGAATGGAGAAAGTATATGCATAGCTATATAAATGTTTTCCATTAAAAAAAAGGTCCATAGAGTAAAGAGGTGATACCATGCAAAATGAGGTCTATAATGTCAGCTTATAAATTCAGTATACTACCTGCATTTGTACATTATTCGTCCTGATCATATTGGGGTTTTGAGTAGTGTGAAAAAACATCTTATTTATGTTCTTCTGATCCAGTGTTACAATCTCCCACACACCCCTTGCAAGTCATATAAAACAACAAAACCAATTCTGTCTCCACAGGCTAATGTGTGTTGGCCTCACTCTTGCCACCTGATACTTAATGTTCTCCCTAAAAATTTGCTGATCCAGCTTGACCTTCATCTCACACATAACATCCCTTCTCACACAACTTTACGGCCACCTCACCAGCAATCTTCAGTTCAGACACAGTTTGGGTCCATGCTCCTCTGCCACACATTCATCTTTGCATGCTTCAGTTCAGATTTTCCATTCCTCCACTTCGGTGGAATTCAGTTATATTTAATTGAGTTACCCCTGACATCCTGCAGTGACAGAGAAGAGACCTGGCCAACCATCTTTGTTTTGTCAACTCTAATTCTCAGTTTTATAACTATCATGTCCAAGTCACTGTCTGTTTGAGGGCAGGGCTGGACAAATCTCAATGTGAATGGCAACTAGTACGCAAATGGCTTATTAGACTAGTCCCTGGAGTCTCTGGCAGAGCACCAGCCCCCATCGAGATGGAAGATGTTCAGGCACCAAAAAGACTCAGCACTGAAGGGCATCCAGTTAAAATAGACAAGAAGGATGGCTGCAGGGAAGTGGTAGTATATCGAGGATGTGGAACTGAGGAAATGATGATTTACCAAACTGATTTAGAAGAAAACATCTATCATTAAGGTTGGACTCTGCCTCTTCTCATAACAGTACTCCTCTTGCCATCCACAAGGTCATTTTAGAAACTCATTTCTTCTCCATTCTCATTTTTTTATTTTTTTTTTCCCAGCTCGGCAGGGTTAGAGTTGAGCCAGTTCATTACCCAGTGCAAGGCTCACTGTCCCTGCTGAAGTCAGCAAGGGCACGCTGGTACACACACCTTCATCATCTTGAGCCTGATGGCTTATATTTCCAAGAAATGCAGGGTTGTAGAAAGGGTAAGGATTTCTCAGGATTTTATGGACACTTGAGATGGCATTTGATGAGTTCTTCTTTTCTGAGAACATTTTAGTGCCGTCAGAGTAACAGCATGGGAAAAACAAAAGCAGACAATCTTTTCTTTGTCTCTTAAAGATTTCAGAACAGAATTATGAAACTGACATAGGAAATATGGATAATATATATCTGTATACATGCTTACCCTAACAAATTAAAATGGCTGGTAAATTTTTTTGAAGACACTATTAGTTCTTCATCACATGACTCAGTACATCAGAAAACTTTTTCAGCATATGTGCATTTTTAAAGACTAGCCAAAGTTCTCACTTCTTAATGCAAGGAAGTATAAACATAGTTTGTATTTTATTGCATTACCATTATTCATTGTGTTTTATTGGTCTGCTATCTTTATTTTATTGGTACTTTATAGTAAAAGCTTTGAGTATGTTATGCTTTTTGAAAGGGAAGAATTAGCTGCCTACTATTCTACAATAAACAGATGTAAAACACAGGGAGCAATAAAAGCACATTGGTCTTTTAGTAAACAGCTGGATGTGATATCAAGAGCAGAGGTTCAAGCTAAATAAATTAGTTTTTTTTAAACAAGAGGTGAAAAATAATCCTTCAGAAAGTAAGACCTAAATTTGATACAATAACTGTCTAAACATATGTCTTTACAACCAAGCCAAGCATTGTAAAGCAAAGGGACTGTATCAAAATTTCTTAAGCCTGCATTTCTCTGGCATGCTCTGAAAGCATGGCAAACAACAAAGCTGATGGAAAACACTACTGAAAATGTCAAAATCCAATTTTCTTGCATTTATGGTATTTTTTTCTAGGGAATGCTGTGATCTCTTTCGCTCCTCTGCTGCTGCTGTTTATGCATATATTTAATGTTGTTCCTGTTAACACTCTCATCAAATCCTCTAAAATTGATCGTAATTTTAGAGTTAAAAGAGTCGAGGAGAGCTTACAAGGTTTGCACTGTACTTTACTCTTCCAGTCCTAAACTACAGCTAAAAATTTTCTACACTTTACCTTGAGTAGTGTTCTTCCAATCCCTTGCAATATTTTGAAACTTTGCAAAACTAAAAAAAAAAAGAATAATTTTCAGCTTTGAGGCTATATTTTCTTAAGCATTTTTGAGCCTTAATTTTATTTAGAATAAAGCATAATCAAAGCTGAAAATTATCCTTCTCATCTAAATTTGCCTCTATGGATTCCTAGACCTCAATATTCCTTGTTAAAAGACAATGTTTACTGTTGCTTCACTTACAAAATATTTGAAAAAACAAAACCTGTCTGATGAAAATTTAGACTGAGATGCTGATATACTTAGTAGACCATTGCTTCTATGGGTACTTTTTATTGTGTTTTGCACCCTTCTGTGTACAAAAATCATGTCATCCTGGCAAATGCTGCCCAAGAAGTCTCCCTGCCCAGACTGATTGTTTTGGATTAGTGTTTTGGTTTGGGTTTTATGATTGGAGGGGTTTTTTTATGTCTTCCATTAATGCTTAAGAGGAAATACTACATATTTAATGTAAAAAATGTTTTTATGCAGAATACTATATATTAAGTACTTTGATTTGTTATTTGACCTTTGAACAGATGGACCTTCCAAGATTTACAAACCTCCCTCTCCCTTTTCTAAATTGATCATGTAACTGAACCTCAGTTTGTTTTTCTTCCTTAAAAAAATTAAGTAAAACAGGGAGAATCACAAAATCTGTCATCACATCAGAGTTTTCTAAATTCACAAGAATGAAAATGGCACCATTTCCAAAAGACTTCTACTGTTTTTTTTAAATAAAACTTTTCCTGATCCTTTTCCTGTATCTGCAGTCTCCAGAATTTTTAATCCATTGAACCATTCATTTGCACAAACTGAAAAATTTAAGGTACACTTTTGTTATAAATCTGGACTCAAAAATTAATATAACCTGATAACTTTAATGACCTAACACTCAACCTGCAATATATAAGATAGTATAGATATGCTCTACATGGTTTCAGTCCCTAACAATTATGTATTTCAGCCTGGATAATATTAAAAATATTAACAGATCTCTAAAAATAGGTAATAGATACATTTCTATTTTCATATCTATTAAAAGCATTACCAAAATGCAGTTGTGTGCTGATATGACATATTTCTAGTTTGGGCAGAGGTACAGATTAATGCTTATTTGCAGGAGGCCAGCTTTTTAGTATAAAACTCTAACAATGAAAAATTACTTGATGGGAAAATAATTAATGAGGCATCACTGGTGTGAAGATCTGTCTAATGTCAGCTATTAGGCATCAAAGCAGTTAAATCTGTGCATAGCTAATAATGACTGGAAAACAACTTCCTAGGAAGTATGTTCCTTGAAGAATAGATTATCCACTCTTTGCCTTCAGCTTGCATTACACTGACATAACTTGCATTATTGGAAATAAAATAAGCCCTAGCAAGCAACAGAGACCCATGTTAATTTAATAGATCATGATATAAAATTGCCACTTCTTATTAAACTTTTTAGTATGGCAAAAACCCTTTTCCCATGTTCTAGACCTTTGAAGAATATGTCATCTTCATCGTTGCCTGTTCTCAAAATTTTCACACATATTTGAACTAAACAAAAAAAATAAAATTGTGTTGCATTTCTAAGTAAACGCATTTCTCATCCTCCTTAAAGTGGGGCCCTTATTTCATATGTCAGCTACTGCAACTTCCTTCTCTATTTCTTTGTAAAATGCAGTCTCAGCCTGCTCCCATGCAACCCACACTGACCACTGAGGTTTCCCTGTGCTCGCCATCCCTGGGCTTCCATTGCCTATCTAATTGAACCACGCTGCTTGTTTTCCTTCTGCAAGACTGCTGATACCCATCCTGGCCACATACACTTATTTCTTATGAAAACACCAGCCTCTGGCCAGCCTACATTTATTTCTCTTGTTACCCTTCAGACACGGAGGCTTTGTTTTTCTGGCACACTTCATACTCTTACAAGAAAGATCCATGATGAGTCACAATGCTACCTCATTATTTTTTTCCCCTATCTTCCCTATAATGTTCCTTTGCTCTGATGTCTATAGAATTTGGACAACAGCTTGCTTAGAGCATATTTTGATCAATAAATACTCTTTCTTGAGACTTTCTTAGCCTTTTCACTTAGCCTAAGCTTTTACAGAGAGAGAATGTCTTGTGGTCCTTACTGTGCCAAGCACAATGGGTCTTTGTCCATGAATTAGGTGTCTAAATGTTATAATATTCTGAATAGTAACTTTTATTCCCTATGAGGAGGTCACTACCCATGAAACAAACATATAAATAGGATTCTAGAAACTTGAATTAGGAAGAAATGTGTTCTAGGTAATTTTCATGTTAAAGCCTCAAGGAAGCAGCATGATTGACTTTTGTACTGGGATTTCCCATTGTACATCTCTATTTTATATGCCCAAAGAAACCTGCACATCAGACTTCAGTTTGTCTTGTTCTTTAAAAACTGCTGACTGCTTCAGGCTCAGATTAGAAAAACTATGTAGAAGAAAATTATGTAAAAAATACTGTAGAAAGTTTGTTTAATCCTATCAATTGATCACTATCTCATATGCTGAAGCACAAATCTTCAAAACTACTATATTTCTCAAACAAAAACAATTATTGTGTGCATGACTATAATTCAGGAGATTTTAGAGGGAGGGAGAAGTAAAACAAAACAAAACAAAATCCCAGAAACATCTTTTTGTCTACATTTCTTTATTTTTTCCCATTTCCTCTCATTAGGAAAAAGCAAAAAACAGAAATAGTCACTGACCTTGGAACAGAGATTAGGAAATAAGAAAGACATTTTTTACCATCAAAGAAGCAGGTGTAATGGCAAAACCCAGTAGTATTAAGCTGGAAAAACCCAGTAAGTTAAAGATAAAATGTATTCATTACATGAATAGTTGTTGCTAGTTTTTGCAGGAAAGAAGAAAAGTACCCAAGGCAACAATGCCTTAGTTACTCTTGAAAAATGAAGATTTTACCTTTTTTTTCTGTAAGTGAATGGAGTGCTACAGGGAGGAACATGATGGAAAAGCCTTAGAGTGTATTTCAATAAAAAGAAATGGCTCTATGAATGAACTCTGTGGCACTAGGAGGCAAATACAGCGATTACTAAGTCTAAGGGATGACAAATACAAAATGTCAGCATATGTTCAGACATTCTTTAAAGAAAAGGTCATGAAAAATGACAAATAAAAGACACGTTTTTGCTGTGAAAAGATATTCTAAGTCAAAGCTAAAAACCTTTAAATAAAAGATGCTTCCACAAGAAGAGTATGGTATCCAGAATATCTAGAGTATATGTCCTAATCCACTCACTGTAGTATCAGTTAATAGAAGCTATGGAGATATAAAATATTAAGTGTAATCTTACATCCTTTTTAAAAAACTCAAGCATGAAGAAACATCTTTGTATAGAATAAAGATTTTATTTGAATGAAAAGAAATAATTAAAAAATAAATCAATAAGGCCACTTTTCTTAACAATACCTTCAGAAGGGCTGTCAACTCTTTAACTTTTTCATGCCAATAATCTTCCTTTCTTTGATTTTGGTTTTGGTTTTCCAAACATGAAGTTTCTTCTCTTGTTTGACTAACACAACCTAACCACATATGGTGTCATTGGAAGCGTTACACCACTAAGATAAGACCAGCTAAGTGACTTCCTGAGCAAAAGATCATATCTTTGACTGTATCATAAAATCTGATAACCCTCTGTGGAGAAGTGGCAATGAAACTCCTTCATACTGCAATAAATTAATGTGGCCAGTGTTATTTGTTTTTCAGGTGCTTGTAATAGCAGCATATTTTGCTTTTGAGATTCCTGGCACTGGAAGGTGGCATTCAGAGGTCTAGCATCTAAAATGCCCTGGGCTTCCTCTCTGGCACTGAACTCACTTCAGCAAAATGCTGTGGCCTTGCTCAGGGAAATATGAGACCTCAGACATTCTGTTTCTTGCATTTTTCATAACAGCAACAATCAAAAAAATAGTCTTAGAGCTCTCATTTAAAGAAACACTACCCAAACAAAGATTATCCCAAGTCCAAGCTCACTGTTGATAGAAAGAAGATAAATTCCCTTATCTTGAAGGTACACGCTTGTCATATTAATATGTTGTACCAGCGTCATTCCTGAGCCCTACTAGGAATAGGTCCCTGAATCTTCTGAGCATATCTTGCAGATATAGAGGGAAAGAATGCACTAAGGATGCCTGGGGCCACCTAAATGCCAGCAACTTGTTCGAATTCATGCACATTGATGTACACTCAGACATTCTCATTACCTGGTGGCAAAATTTCACCCTTTGAACCACTGAGGGGCTGTCATCACCTTCCACCAGCACTAGGAGGTGTTGAACACCTGACTGAAGGACACCATGAGAGCAAGGAAGAAATCATTGTGTAATCAAGGTGCTCCTTGAAAAGAAAGAGTCCTAGTCAAATTTAGTTCCTGACCAAACATTTAAGGAGACTAAATATTTAAAGACAATCTGTTATTAAGAGAAATATTCATACAATTTGTTGTTCTACTCTGCATTCTTGGTAGATATCTTAACAATCAAATATCCAAATGCTGTTCCATTAAGAAAAATGCATGTTTACACTCAACAAATTTGATTTTATAATTTAATGTTAATTTTGTAGCTTATTGACAGTTTAGTTAATGCCTCTTGCATCTTCTCTGCAATTGTTTGACAACATTGCCTTATGACTTCCCTGAGCTGTCAAACACACTGAATCTAGATCTTCACATGAGTACGCATGAATGGTTCAGTAGCTTCTGTGCACAGGAAAGCCAAAATGATGAAACACAGAAACGGAGTTAGAGGCATAGATAACCAAACTCAATTACTCCACATAGTTTTCACTCTGTTGACTCTGGTAATGTTAATTGTTTTCAATCACAAACAAGACAAAGGTCAACATGAACGTGAATCATACTGTGTCATGTGGTTCTTGCAGACTTACAAACAGGTTTGTCAGCATTTCTGGCAAAGAGCAGCTGCAGGATGATACCAAATGTTTTATGTCTAAAGCTCATTAGTTGTTTCTTTGCTTTGCAAAAATAGAAATCTGTGCATGCTTGGAAACAGGAAGCTCTGAACTTAAACTGTACATCACACTCAGCCATCTTCTCTTGAAATGTCTCCTCAGATAAGGTCACTAAGATACTTACACTGATCCATTTAAATTACAGAATGAGGAAGTAGGTTAGTTACAAAGAAAATGGATCTATTCCTCTTAGCAAGAATCAGTCTGCCTGGTGGTTTAGTTGTAAATAAAACGTAGCAATAGGGGATGAGGGCAGACACAGATGTATATAAGTTAGGAACAAATATTTCTTATGCTTTCTATACTATTGCCCTCACTTTCAAAGCACTCTGCCACTTCTAGCTATAATGAAGATTTTATTTTCATAAATCAAATTTTCAAGAAATAATCAAATGAGTGAACGAGATAGATTTTAAAAAAAGAGATCAGATATGCTGTCTAAAATTAAATTCCTGTTAGGAACTGCTTAGAAGCATAATCTCCCTGTTTCTTTAACTTTCTGTGTTTGCTGATTACAGAAATAATTGTTTTAGTTGTTGACACATACAAGGGCTTGTCACACCTTACAATTTATACCCACTAGATTTTTTTCCCTTTGGCATTATTTGTACACAGTGTAGCCAGAATGACTAAAAGCTAATGTATGCTCTTCTGAAAGTTTTATTTGGGTTAAAAATATATCTTAGGCCTGATTTCCTCAAAAGAAGAAATAGATTAATGACACGGGATCCTAAATGATGAAACATCAGAAACTGCCAAGAGGCCACGGGAGTGTTCACTTTCTGGCCTGCTCAGGATAGAAGCAGGATGGTCTGGAGGCAGGGCAATGCAGTAATTAAATGGGCACTGCCCAGCAGGAATGGACACAGCCAAGCCAGCCACTGTATGTCCTTCTAAGATCCTGAAGAAGATTGGAAATAAAAAGACTGGCTGACTCTAAGCTGGTAATGACCCCCTTCTGACTGGCAGACTGGGAAGAGAATTCTTTCCTGTAGCCACACAGGCTTCCAAACCTGGAAAAATGGGGGAAGATTTCCCCTTTCCCCCTGCAACTTCCAAAACATCAAGAATAATGACAATGTACATCAGGGCCCAGGTTTTGCCAAGATACCTTCAATGCTGTGATGAAAATCACAACAAACCACAGAACACAAAAAATCAAATACAAAATTTAAAAAATAACTATTCCTGTGCCAATCTTCGTGGACACCAGGAGGAAACATCAGGAGGTATTAATTTGCCTGTGCAGACTTTAGCAATGATTGTTTTGACACCATCTCAGTGCTGCATCTATGAAAAGTCCCCTCAGGGTATGGGTAGGAAGTGAGTGCAATATACACTGTTACATTTTCAGTGTGTGATATCTGAGCAGTGTCCATCACCTCTGCCTCAGACCCTCATAAGCTTTAATGCAATTGCTCTCTAGTGGTGCTGTGAGGATATGTAATGCTGCAGCTCTTACTTATTAGTGAAGAAAGTGTTGTATTGGAAGGCTAAGGTCTGCGTGTTAAGGTACTTAATTACAATTAGCTCCATTTAAAACAAACCAAATCAGTAGGATACAAGTATCTTTATAGATTCAAAGATTTTGTTGAAACAGTTTATCTACAGGTGCCAAAAGGAGTAATGGGATCCAGAGGACTGAACCCTATTGCATGCCCATTTACAGATCTAGTCTGGTTGGTTATTTCCTGTATCTCAGTATTTAATCTCCCTGTAGAGAAATCTGTATTTAGTGTCAGAAGTGGAGATGAAGTTATTTACTGACTGTAAAGACAGTAATAATAATAAAATAACAGACCTAGTCTGAGAGAATTTATACAAAGTTTATTATTAACCTAGATATGTAACTGCATATTTTTTATTAGTTTCTGACATATGTGTCCTAACATGTGCTTGTGTTACTTTACCTCTCTCCATTTCAAAACCTATGAACTGGAATGAAACTAACTTTGTGTTTGAATGAATCTTTAGTGCAGAAGTGTAGTTCAGTAACACAGAAAATCTTTTTTTTTTTTTTTTCTTTGACATAGGCAAAGCCTGCTGTTAATCTGCTTGTCCTTGTGATACAAGGAACTCCATGAAGGTTTCTTTGCCTGCTGTGAAAAAAATGTTCATACAGATGAATGGAAACACTTCACAGAAAACTGTAGTAGATTTTGGCTACTACAGTTTTGTTTCACCTTCTGAGTTACCTCTGATGTAGATGATATTCTTACTCTTGCTTTCAGTGTTGCTCATGAGACTGTTCAGAGAGAATTACTTTATTATTATTGTAATTGCTTCACATTTGCTCATGATTATATCCAAATTCCTCAAAATCCACCAGTAGTGTTCAATGAACCTTTACCAGCAAGAACTTGGAATGACAACTTCCCTTTTGTTCACAGTGTGTTGTCCTGGGCACACCTGAATTTCTTTCTTCTGCTTTGGCTAACATCTTGATGTGTACTTTAATGTAAGAGCAATTGTCTACTAGTGTACTTTAATGTAAGAGCAATTGTCTACTAGGACAACATCAGCCTTCAGTGTAATGAAAGTTTATTTTTGTATTGGAGAGCAACACCATTTTCTTTTCTCATCCATAAATTCTCAGATTAATTCAGTCTGCATCATGCAGCTCCAGATTACTCTTTAGTTCAGCCCCGAGGCCTTTGCCAGATCATTGAAAAGACAGAAGCCATCTGTAAAATCTGTATCTCTGTGCAAACTTCCTTAAGACTGGAGCCATTCAGATCTGAGGCTTTGATTTGCATGACACACTTCTGAGTATTGACATTTGGCTGAGTCAAAAAACACAAGTTAAGCCAGCCCAGATCTTTCCTCTCCACCTGTTTGTACAGAGCTGCCAAGCAGAAAAATTAAATGCTTATATTATTAAATAAGAAATCCTGTTAAAACTCCTGGGCTGTTGAATTCTGCAGTTAGTTTTCATTTAATTGGTTCTATAAAAATGGTTACTAGAATCTCTTATCAAAGCTGGGTCTCTGTTCAAGGGTATTGAGAAAACACCACCAAATCTGGCTTCTCTTTTGGGATACAGACTCACAGAAGAGCAGAGGCTGGAACACACAGCTGGAGCTCATCTAGTCCTGTCACTGCAGCTCTGTGGTGGGGTCATGTCTTATTTATATAATGTACAGCCCTAACAGAGGTATCACTTGGACCAGGGCTTGGAGACAGGGCTTGGGTACCATCACTGCATAGCCCTTGAAGACAGTTCAGAGCCCACTAAGTTCTGCTGTGTCTGAAACTCTGGGGCAGGCTGTGCCTCTGCTGCTTTTCCAGGCCATTACATCTATTTTACAGCACCAAAAAGAGCAGCACACAGGAGCATAATGAGATAGCAGTTGTGAATATAAGGAAGGAGAAGGAGGGTAGGAGGGTAGGAGGGTAGTGGCTCTGGCTTTGAATAGAGGAAACCAATTACAGCCAGCAGATGGGGAAACATCTGTGTCGATCTCTGGCAGCTTGGGGTGACACTGACCTCCCCCTCCCCCTGCCCTATCACATCAGGGAAAACAAATCTAACAGTTGATGGTTAAGTAGGCAAGAGAAGTGATCAAACACCTCCCATTTGTACCAAACAGTAGGCACAGCTGTATGTGTATCGCTAGACTGCTTTCTCTGCAGAGAAAATCAAATGGCACTTCTTCAGCTCCGACTGGGCTGATATTTCGCATCTCACTTTCAACTCTTTTTGATCTTCAATCTGTTGACTGTATTTCTCTCCAAAATAATGAGGGAACCTGCTGAGGAGCCACAAACACGCGAGAGATGGAGGAGAGAACAGCACAGCCCCAGGCTCACTGCAATGGCAATTTAATGGGACCTCGAGGGACATGTACTTTAAGTGGTTGGGGGACCCCTTAGAATGTAAAGTCTTATTTCCCTTGGAGAAACTGCACTATATATCATTAAGAGAATTACAGGGACTTACTGATATGCTCCCTCAGTCATTATTTCAGATGTTCATGCACCAAGCATCAAATCGTGCAGCAAATCATGGGCTTTGAGACAGAGAAGTAGAATTTGGCACAGTTTGTCATTTGAACAACTCTTTTCTGAAATGCAGAAAGCAAATCCTTGCTACTGCTAATAGGGGGTCCTTTTCCTTCAGTTAGCATGAGTATTTTTTTTTTCAAATACTGCTTCTGTTAAATCATCCCCATTCAAACACCTTTTTCCCTCCTTAGAGGTTAAGCTACATAGACCCTATAACACATTACAGTTTGTCTCAGAAATGTTAAACTCAGTGTCTCAGTTCTCAAGATTGGGTGGCACAAGGCCAGTGTGAATTCATTCCTGCAGTGGATTCCTCTTTGGCTTAAAAAGTAACAAATCCTGCTGAAAAAAAAATATCACAAGAAGTGGTGAAACATTTGGAAGCAGGAGAGCCTGTGAAGAGGCAGCACTGCCCTCTGTATGACATTCATATACCACAGTGGAAATATAGTAGGTATATGCTGAAACTAATTTTCTTTGAGGGATTAGAGAGAAAAAGAAATGGGTGGAGAAGTGGGAAGGAATTAGATTATGTTTTTGTGATAAGAAGAGAATCTTTGAAATAATAGTTCTCTCAGAGACTGAAAGGGAGAATACACAGGGACAAGGATGGGGAGAAAGCTCTTGCAAGGAAACACATCTCAGGAATCACTGGGAGCATTTTGCATGACAGCCTAAAGGGGATGAAAACATTTCCTAGACCTGAAATAAAAAACTTAACTCAGAAAAGAAACCAGCTTTTTCTGGTATTCCCCCATCCTACTCCTCACTGGCACTGGTATCCTGAAAGCTGTCTAGTCCTGCCCTTTTCTGTCAGACATGCAAATCCTGGGGCCAAGCAGAATTTGGGTTTTACTTTTCCACTCCAAGAGCTTGACAGTTATTTTGTTCTTCTCTTCCCATCCACTTTCTAGATATAATTTCAGAGCTATTTATCTATTCAATATTAGCTCTTTGTCTTCTGTCAATAAATCAACACTGATCTCCATCTTCTTATTCTTTCAATTGATTCTTGCTTACTGAGCAGCATATGCAGAGAAGTTTTACCAAAGACTGCTCCTGAATGGCTAATGAAGCTGGGGGGCAGTGGTGGGAAGGGTTGGGAAAAAACCTGGGGGACATTTCCTTCTTTATTCCTTTATTTCATTTTATATGTCCTCTTTGCTATAAAAGAGAGCGTTGAAGACAATCTTTGAGAAAAGGAAAGAAAGAGTCAGAAAAAGACAAATACCATCCCTAACTATCTGAATGGCCACAGCATACACAGAAGAATACATTTATTTTCCCAGGCCAGCTTAGCTACAGGCTGCTTCCAGCAGTCCTTTTTCTTCTGGCTGCACAGCTTTGATGCTGTCTACAAGGAGCGCCTGGAGAAAAAGTTGCTTATGTCAGGTTAGAAGAGAAGGGAAATAAGAGGGAGGGAAGAGAGCCTAGGCTCATCTGCACTCTGCAGCTGCCTCAGTCTCTGCTCTCAACTCACTGGTTCCTGATTTTCTGCCCCTTAAAAGACTTTTTTTCATTTTGGCTTTCACCCGTGCAGGAGCTGTCTTTATATTCCTAGCTGCCATCCATGGCCTCAGCATCCCCCATGACCCTGTTGCCTGCGCATGGTTGCAAACCAGAAAACTCCTCCCAGTGGCTCCTACCTTCCTACTTTCACCCTAAATCTCAAACACCATCAGTGTACCCCAGTCTTCACCCCAGAGACTACTGACAGCCCCAGCTGATGCCCCATCCTTGGCCTGGTGACAGGTCAGTGCTGAATATGGGTGAAAAGTCCAAGTTGCATTACACAGTCTGATACCGGATGCTGAAATACATGAGAAAGGCTAAGTCTCAGCTTAATAAATTCCATTTTAAGGAGACATGTGCTTGTGAAACATGAACTCTGAGTGGGTCCCACCAGAAAAACATCTTTCACTGGGCTGTGTCTCAGAATGCCTGGCCAGGCAGCTGCAAAATCTCACTTTGACATAAAAAGAGGATTTCCTGCTGAGGATCAGTAATAAATGCTGATCTATTAAGTTATTTTGGCCCAGGCTGAGATGTGGAGGAGCAGTGCATGGAGAAATAGGTTTTTTTCTTCTGGCAGAGGAGGAAGGAAATTCTGAGGGCAAAAAAGGGACTTTAGGCTGAGTCTCAGGGTCTTGGGGCATGCCCACCAGAGTCTTGGAAGGTTGTTTGCTAATTAGCATAACAAGACTCAAGGCAATTTACAGAAACTGTGTTTATGTCACAATCTGAGGTGTAGTAAAGCACAATGGGCATAGGTCAGCAGGACACAGCACTCTGGGTATGGGTAACAGCCTGCATTTTAGTACTGTGCCACAAAACTTATTCAACCAGAAATGAAAAATAAAAGCCACAGTTACAGGAAGGATGCAGTGACCCTGAAGAGGACTCAGGGCACTGATGAACTGGACATGTGGGCTCATAATTCTGGTATGGTCACCATAGTCCTGGGAGGAGTAAAAGGGGAATATTAAGCAGCATAACTGACATTATGCTTCCACTGTATTCCTCATCTGCACAGGCACAGCTAGGATGCTTAATACAAATTTGGTGTTACAGATCAAACACTACACAGATAAATTGGAGAGACCAGGGCAATGAGCAATGTGCAGAAGCAGCTTCTTGAGACAAAGAGTGAAGGAACTCAATGTATTTCGCTTACAGAGATAAACAGTGACTTGGTTACAGTCTGTAAGTACAAGAATAAGGAACAGAAATGTGGTAATAAGGTCTCTGAAGTCTAGCAGACCAACGAATAACAAGGTCCTGAGTGGGTAATGAATCCAGATAAGTTCATAAACCTTCAGAAACAAAGTTGAAATTTTAGTACAAAAGATAATTAACAGTCAAACAAAGTTTTGTAGTTTGCAATGGATCCTTTATCATTGGAAAAAGTTTAGTCATTGTCAGACACTTTTCTAATAATGGCTTCAGCGCAAGCAGGAATTAATTCAGCCCCAGCTTCTGTTACAGATGAGGTCATGAAGGGACGTTGATCAATTTTAACACCAGGATTAATGAACATATATTCATCCCATAGTCTCTGGGGTGTACAATTTTAACATTTAGGCTTAAAAGACCAAAATTCTAACCAATTCTACCCTAAAACTCCCCACCAACTCAGGGAGATGTTCTCTAGAGGAGCTTGAGCCATATTATCAGGTGATTTTAGGAAGGATAAAACATTACTCAGAAAACCAAATTTTCCTCAAAACCTCCGGAGGAGAAAAGATGGTGAGAGCTATTTAAGGCTCTTCTGCTGCCACATGTCACACGTTGTGACGCACTCTGTCAGCGTGGTTACACAACACCACCACCTCCTCAGACATAGCCGCCTTTCCATGGAGGGCCTGTGCCCCCCCTGCCACTCCCTGGCCCCCCACCATGCTAAAAGCAAAGGAATAAAACTCTGCTGATATCTGTCAAACCCATCAATTGTGAAGCAGTGATGCATTCTTCCCTCCCTACAGACTTCTTGTCTCTCTTTGGCACATAAAACCATTGCTGTGATCAAAACACAATTGCTATTTTATTTGTGTTAATTATTTACTGACATTTGATTTGGAGTTCTAGAGAAGTACTAGAGGATGATGGCATTGCAGAGAAGAGAATCTATCCAGCAGTTGTTCCACCTCCTGGCACCAGAACATGAAGCTATAGAGAGAAGGCAGATAAACTGCACATCCAGTTTTGCATACAGCCCTTCTGCAGCCTCGCACTTGTGAGCAGCCCAGGTGAATCACTGAGTCTGTTCTTGCAATAGCAGAGCTGGAGAGCTCTGAAATGCTGTTTTGCAGCAGTATTTTGGTCAACACAAAAAAACCATCAAAAAATTAAATGTTGACTATGATAGATAGCAGAAACTAGATAGAAAAACATGTAAGTAATTTAACAGGAGTATTTTTTCTGGTTTTTGACTGAATGAAAAGCACTAAGCTTAAAATATGTACTGCTATGGTTATGATTTCTTTTTTAAAATGTTTCCAGGCTTTAGAGATATGCATGTGTTTACATAATAAGCTATTGGCATGAATATGAATATATATATATATATATTTATATATATACAACAAATAAGGCTGCATAAGGCTACCAAGAATCTCAAGTGGTGGTTGCCCAGTGTTTTCCAGAATAGGACAGTGCTTTGAAGCATTTATGGTTGTGTCACTTTTTTTCCCTTTAAACTATAATCTTACAGTGTGGGTGTCTGATTTTTGAATGAATTTCGAGTGGGAGGGAAAAACAAAGATCAACTATTTCTGACCTTGAGACGAAAGGAAAATATTGTGTTCTACCATTTTAAAAGTATATGTTCAAGCATTTACTTAAGCAACTCAGACAACCCTGTGGTTCTTCGATGAGGGAGCCAGCTCAGGAGGAAAGGAGCTATATCTTGGGTAAACTCTGCCTAAATAGAAATTAAAAGTCTTTCAAAATGTGCATGTTCAACGCACAATGAGGATTCCAGCTAAACACCCCCACCATTCTGTCACACTGTGAATAAACCAGCTTGGGACTCTCAGGCAAAGGGATGTGCCTGCACTTGCTCTGTCTGTCATGCATGGCTCTGGCTGGGCCATGGGAATACAGGACTCATGGGAATACAAGGAACTGAAAGCAGCTGTCTCTGCTTTCATGTCCAGCCACTATAAAGATAAACAACATGATCTGACCCATGTGCATATGAAGGGATCAAATGAACATTAAATCTAAGTTTATAGGCAACTGGATCAAAGGCATCTTGAATTTAGGATGACTTTAACTTTGAGAACTACGTTAAAGTTTCATAAGTGATATTAGTGGTAATGCTGAGTTTGCAAATTTGCCATTCTCTGGAGAAAGAAAAAACACTGAATTTGGAAAGTTTATTTGTAACAGAAGAGTCAGACTCTTTAAAATATCTTATCTTTAATTTTTTATTTAAATTTTTAATATTCTCCCTGCACAAACCAAAGGGAGAGGAATACTCTATAATTATTTTGATAATTCATACCCATGAATGTCTTCCCAGGCAAGCTGTGTTTTCTTTCTAAAACAGCTTCACATAAAAATAACTCTTCCTTCTCCTTTACAAAATACAAGTACAGCAAGCTTTTCCAGAAACAAAGATCAAATGTGGTACTCAGATCTGTGCCCTCTGGGATTAGTCATGTTTTCAGAAGCTGCTAAGAGCTTTCCACCCTTCTAAGCTGGCAGGAACCCAAAGCACACAGGAACCTGCAGCAAGTTCCCAGTTTAAAACTGCACAGGGCTGCTTCTGTTAGGATGTCTGAGAGCAATACACTGATATTTTGCTTCAAATACAACTCTCTAATCTCTTTGCAGAATCACACAATGGTTGAGACTGGAATGGACTTCCAGAGGTCACTTGGTCCAACCCTCTCCTGCTCAAGCAGTGTCGCCTATAGCCAGCAGCCCAGGATCATGTCCAGAGGCTTTTTGGTGTCTCTGGCAGTGGAGACTTCACAACCTTCACTGCTGATTGTGGCAGTGCTCAGGAACCCTCTCAGTGAAAAAATGTTTCCTATATTGTATGGGAACCTCCTGTATTTCAGTTCATGTCCACTGTCTCTAGTACTGTCACTGCTGAAAAGCACCTGGCTCCTCTTTGCATGCTTCCTTCTGGTATTTATGTCCTCTGGAAAGAACTTTCCAATCCTTTTCTTCTTTGGGCTAAATAGTCCCAGATCTCTCAGCTTTTCCTCATATGTGAGATTGCTGAGTCTCTTCATCATCTACATGGCTGTACATTGGACTTTCTCTAGTATGTCCATGTCTGTCTTGTACTGAAGAGCCCAGAACTGGAAAAAGTGCTCCAGGTGTGACCTCACCAGTGCTAAGTAGATGGGAAGTTTATTATTGCCACTTGCTGACAATAATCGAGGACGCTCTTAGACTTCTGTCCTGCAAGGGTGCATTGCTTGCTCATGTTCATCTGGTGTTCACCAGAATTCCTAGGTCATTTCTTCTAAGTTGCTTTCCAGCAGTTTGTCTTCCAGCATGGAGTGGTTCCTCCCCAGGTGCAGGAATTTGCATTTTTCCCTGTTGAACTCAATGAGGTTTCTGTTGGCTCACTTCTCCAGCCTGTCAAGGTTCCTCTGGATGGGACAACCTGCAGGCATATCAGCCACTATGCTCAGTTTTGTGTCATAATCAAACTTTCTGAGGGCAAGCTGTCCCATCATCTAGGTCACTGATGAAGATGTTAAACCTGATTGAAGTTAGTATTGACCCCTGGGGTACATCAATAGTTACTGGCCCGCAGTTATAAATTTGCACTTCCCTCTATGCCTGGTCATTCAGTCAGTTTTCAGCTCACTGCTGTTCATCCAGCCCACACATCAGCATCTTGTCTGTGAGTAGGATCTTATAGGAAACAGGGTCAAATGCCTTATGTGCTTCCAGGCATACAATATCCACTGCATTTCCTTCATCCGCCAGGCCAGCCACTTCTTCATAGAAGTTTATCAGTTTGGTCGAGTGCTTTCCCTTGGTGAAGCCATGCTGACTACTGCTGCTGATTTTTCTGCCCTTAATATGCCCAGAAAAGCTTTCCAAAATTAGCTGCTCTATTCTCTGCCGAGGGACTGAGGTGAAGCTGACTGGTCTGTAGTTCCTTGGCTTCTCCTTCTCTCCCTTTTTGAAGATTGGGATGATATTTTCTTTCCTCCAGTCTTCAGAAATTTCTCCTGGCAGCCATAATTGATTATAGATTACTGCCTTGCAATAATCTTGACAGAGTTTACTCTGGCAGCCCCCTGACTGTTCATGAATTCATCCTATCAGGGCCCATGGATTTATGCATATACAACTTGCTTAAATATTACCTGAACCGATCCTTTTCCACCAAGGGTAGTTAGTGGTGGCCTTACTCCCTGGTTTGTGGGACCTGAGATCCCTGAAGACCAGTCTTGCTAGTAATGACTAAAGCATTCAGTACTTCAGCCTTGTCCTACACCCTGCATAATCAGGTCACCCATCTCATTGAGTAATGGGCCCACATTTTCTCTACTCTTCCTTTTGTCACCTGCTTATGGAAACCCTTTTTTGTTGCCTTTCACATCCCTGGCCATCTTTAATTCCATTTAACTTGCCTAACTGCATCATAAATAACCTTACAGAATGGTGGAAACAGTGGCTTTTTGGCATTCTGGTATGATTCTCAGTAGCACCATGGCCTGGAAACAAGCTTTGTGAAAGCAGTTCTAAATATGAAGGTCCCATTCTCACACAAGAAATGTGAGCTTTGGATAGAAAAGGTCATGTCCATGTATATTGCACAGCATTATTTTAAAACTTTCCATATGGAAATGAATTTTTTAAAATTTCAAAGAACTTCAAACAATAGGTACCTCTCTCACTTTTAGCAACATATCTTATTTAATTTTGGAAGAAATAGTCTTTCCAATAATATTTACATAGTGAAGTGGAGGTGATGAATGGCCATACAAGATAACTCAGCAAGCTGGGCTTTTGCCCTTGTAGGTTTTTTGTTTGTTTGCTTATTTTTTCTTTTTGCAAGAGAAACAAAAGCAAAAATCATGAAAAAGCCCCAAAAATCCTGCTACAAGGATGTGCTGTAAGTTTTGTGTCATTCACACCATTTTGGCCATGGTTTGCACACAGAGGTTAAGGAGGTCCAGGCGAATTGTATTTGCTGACTCACAAATGAATTGCGTTGAGGTTTGTTTTGGCATTGATGATATTTGCAAAAAACCAGTCCAACAGTTTCGTATTTATTGGTGGCTAAAAAAACACCCTTTACATATTATCAGCAGATAAATGGAAAACTGAGCCAACTACTTAAGGTAAGTTAGATTTTGGAGAGCCAAGTCATTTGCCATGTAAAAATTCTACAGCTTTGTCTACCGGAGGCTGTACATCAGCCTGCAGACTGAAGTATTCATAGATACATGTGTTGGACATAGGAGATGCATTCTGACATTGAAAATTATTCAGTTCAGTAAACAGGCTCAGCTCAGCTGAAAAAGAGTCAAATCAAGCAAGATTTCCAAAATATTCTCGGTGTGCTTCTGACCAGCTCTAATACTGCTTGCCTTCCCAGAGAAATTTCTTTCTTTGCTCTTCTCTAAAACAGTGATTTTATTGATTTAGGGATTTGTTCAGCCAGCCTCGTACATGTTATTAGAGTGAGTAAGCGGGCTGGGATCTCTGGGACTCTGGAACCAATAAAAAGAAAGGCTTAGTTGACAAAGGGAAAGAAATTAAGTGTGAGATTCTTGGAGAGCATGTATCAGTGACACACCCCTAGTAACATTAAGCTTTTCCCTGATCATTTTCTTATGTTTTCAGTCCTCAAATCTGTTGAGAAATTTGAATAGGAAGGGAAAGAGGTGGGGATGTGTCTATCTGTGATTGTATTAGTCTTAAAGTGTACACCTCCCTGATTGGATCCTCTTTTCAAGATTTTTGCTTGATGGAAATCTATGAAAGTTCACTTCTGCAGTAAAGCCAGCTGCACTCCGGATAGAAAAATTACTGTGAGGGTAAATTAGAACCCAAGGAGAAGATACTGTAGATTGCCCTTAAGAATGTAACAGCTGGGAATGCTGAGGTCCTGATTGCTGTACTCTGGCATAAGCTAAAATAAATGAAGTGTCCAACCAGTTAAGAAGCAATTAAGAAGCAATGTTTGAATTGCCTGTGGTTAGAAGCACAAGCCAGCAAGGGGAAGTCCTCTACTTTTAAGCAGTTCCTAAATGTTTGGCGCAGTCCTTCTGCCAATTAAAGCAGAAAGAAGCATGCACTTCTATCCTGTAAGAGTAAGGTGTGAGCTGTCCATCTAGTTTAGCACGACTGGGATCTAGGAGGGTCATGGCCACCTTTTCATGTCATGGCCAGAAATGAAGGGAAAGGACTCATAATTGTGTCACTGAGGGTCAGGGAAGACTGGCATCTTGCACTGTATCTTCACAATCATGAAGTAAAATAAGGGAGAGAGCAAAAGCTGGTGTCAGTGCGAGGGCAAGCAGAAGGGTCGAGAGGACTGCTAAATGCAGCAACACATCCTGGCTGAACATCTCATCAAGGGAAAAGGCAGCCTTCAAAACCCTTCCTTAGCGTAGCAAAGGCAGAAAAATACTGCAAATAGCCAAAGTGTAACTACTCTGAGCATCACAGTCTGTCCCCCTTTTTGGGGATATGACATATCCACAGTTTCAGGCACTGCAAACTACAAGAATTCTTGGTGGATTTCTGCAGATATTACACAAATGTAAAAAACCCCTTATTAATCAACCTGGCAGTACAGGACACACACACCAAAACAAACAAACAAAAAATACACTTAAAAAAGCAAACTTGATCTAGAAAAACTCATCAGATTTAAAAATAAAAGTGGCTAACAGACTCACTCAGTGGAAAGGTCTCATTATGTTCACATGAGATTTGCACTACATAAAACTTCCTAAGATTATGTAATTTGACAAAAAGACAAGAGTTAAATTCATTTACTGCTGAGTATTGACCATTTTTTCTGTTTTTTTTAATAGTTTCAATTTTCCTTGAGTGCAGCCATTTTTGCTAGCTGGTGATCCCAGGCAGCTGTGTAAGCAAGAGGGCAGAAAGCCCTGTTCCAGAAGGCATCCCACATGGACACAACTCCTGCTGCAGATTGCCCCATGAAGGAGCTTCTCTCTTCATTAACTCCAAGGAAAGCTGAGAAAGACAGGCTGACTTCTCAGGTGAGTGGTTTCTAATACTGTGGGTAGGGACAAGAATGCAAATGCCAAGAGAATATGGGAGAATAGTTTTCCTCAGAAGGAAGACTAAATGGGAGAGTTTCTTTTGATTTTTTTCCCACTCTCCCACAGGCTGACAAGCAAAATAGGAAATCTTGCAAATGGCAGTGATGCAACAAAGTATAATCTTGAATTTAACTAAAGGACTGTCTACTTTAAAGGAGTGCTTGCATAATTAAGAACATATTTCAGGGTTTGCTGAGTCATTACCTGTGTTAATCATGAACTATGAAACCATCAGAGGGTTATACCTGGAAGTGAGATCTTGATAGAGTTTAGCTCTTCCTGGTCTTATTTCTTCTACAGCACTGCTTTAATACATATAGGGTGTATGACATCTGCATAAGTACCTACAGAGGGGTATGATTATCAAGCTCTCCAGATTCAACAGTTTTCCCACTCAGTATGCAAGTATCTCCTGCTTTTCGTCAAACATATCTGAAGTCACAACTCTTAAGATTTCACTCTTAAGTAATAAGGACAAGGGCTTTATCAGGGTACTCAGAAATTATATTTGTTCTGTGGTGTTAATTCTCCAACTTGTTTGGGAGCTGGGGTTTTTCCCAACCCAGAAAAAAAAATTATTTACTTAAAACCTTAAGCACAGCTGGGTAGGGCTCTTCCTTCAAATTACAGTGATTCACCCTTAGAGAATTTATGTAAATCTTTGGAATTAAATTTCAAAAGTCCAACTTTGGAGATTCCATGTTGTTCTCATAGAACACTCAATTATATTTAAAAAAAACCCAAACCACCTCACCTAATTACTTCTAAAACAATATAAATCAATCCACAATAAAGGAGACAAGTTTATTCCATCCTAAAGGCCAAAATTTGACTTTTGCAAATGGCTATAATATAAAAGCTTTCAGAATGTACCAATTTATCATAATCAGCCAACTGTTTTCAAAATCTGAGTGTCCTGAGCCATACATTTAATTTTAATGTATTTTGAGTAAGTACTTAATTACCACATTTCAAGCCCTAGCTTAGAAGGTTGCTGGAAAACCTGCAAAAAAGGAGTTGCCAATTATTGGGCTAGGTTGGTCAACATTAAATAAATGTAATGTATCATGGGACATTAAGTAAAGCATGCATAAAACCAATGGAACAGGTTTTGTTTTATATAGGAACAAGGGAAATCTGTTCTGGAAATCATGCCATTCAGGAAATACAAATATCTTCACCATTCATCTGCAGTCAATGAATCACTTTCAAATGTCAAAAGCCTTCTATATGGTTTAAGTGTTCTCCTCAGCCTCATTTTTCTCATTATTTTTGTTATTCTCTTTACTATACCTAGATTTTTTTATTTCTAGAAGGATCTCCTTGTGGTTCTTCTCACCTTTCATTGATCTATAAATATAAATTTCATATATAAATATATATTCCTAGAGAACCATACTTCTTTTTTCCTTTTCTCAGTGTTAGTACATTGTGTATGTACAAATGGAGGTGAGGTTTTTATTCTGCCAAAGAATAACTTCTATTCTTAGACACAGCTGATTAATCAATTGGTTTGATCTATTGGTTATGATTATTGGTATCATATTTAATCAAATATAAGCTGATTACCTGCAAGTCCCAGTTTTATTCCTTTCGTAATGAGCTTGCCAGTCCAATCTAATACTTCATGGGGAAAAGCAATTTATTTCTGATTGGCCACCTGGAACATGTGAACAGACCAAGTGTGCTCCTAGACAAAGGAGTTCTCTGTAGTCTGCTTTAAGAGACCAAATCTTTATTTTATCAGCATCTTTATCACTCTCCCCAGAGGAAAATTATCTGAACTGCCTTTCGAGAACCCTTTTTTACAAGTATCAAAGTCATCTCTACCAAAGTCATAACTTCACCTGGGGTTTGCAGGACTGTAAAATCATTAGGGACCCTTCCTCAGTGTAATGCTCCTTCTGTGTTCTGTGGCTTCTGAGTTCATGAAGCAATCAGTCACCTAAAAGATGTTATGGTTGATGAGTTGCGTTCATTAAAATCTCTGTCATTAGGCCCCATCATTTTAGAGGAAATTTTTTTCTCTGGCTTTGCTCAAAAGTGATTGTTTTATAAAATTTGATAAAATTCCACTTGGTCTTTCTAGAATGAGCTCAGAGTATGAAAAATTGTTTGCATTCATTAAATTTTTTATGTGCTTCTTTTTCAGGCAACCAAAAAAACTAACCTCAAAGAAACACAAAATCCATAATCTAAAACAAGCCAGTCCTTACAGATGACTGTTTTAACTTGTTTAAAAAATGCCAAACTTTAAATTGGATTATATCTCTTCTATCAAAAACAAAAAAAAAAAAGGGAAGAAAGAAAATTGTTGAGAGACAGTAAATATGTAACAGCATATTGAAAACAATGCATACCAATAATGAGGATCCATGCCAAAAGATCTAGAACTCTGCTCAATGACACAGCTGTTCATCTGTGTGTAGCGTGTGTTATATACATCCAAATATGAATCCTTGCCACGTTTGACTGGAAAGCACAATCAATTAATCATAAATTATAAACTCATTGCAAAGCCTCTCTTCAGTAGTGTCAGATCCATTTTACAAGAATGAGCCAGCCATAGTAATGTAGTAAGAAAAACTGCTTGGATTTAGGTACTCTCTCATCAGAAAGCTTTTTATATGAAGTTGCTGATGCCTTGGAAAAATCATGGAGAGTGTAAGTAGTGTCAGATTATATATAGCTGCTAAATCATTTTCCAGGCCTTGTGGTTAGGCATCACCAGATCACACTAGCAGGATAATCTGCCAATTATCTGATCCCAAATTTTGATGGGACTCCTAGGTTTACATTAAACCTCATTTTATTTATAGTTTCAAGTGGCTGTATGTGGAGAGTGATGAATGAAAAGGATGGAGAAATGGCTGGCTCGCCATGCCTGATCTCAGTTCTAGGCATTGCATATTCAAAAGAGGGAATACCACTTGTTTCAGCTGGTATATGAATTCAGAATAATAATGGTTTTTTATGTTTGTTTTCAAGAGAAAGATCAATTTCTGTTGATTTTACTTAAAGCCAGGCAATCCTAGTAAAGCCTAGAGAGGCTTGTGGAACTCTCTGATCTCCATTATGTTTGCTCTGCATTTGGTAACTCACAACCCCTCCCTCCTGACCCTGCCCAGTAACTTGCAGGTCACCTGGGCATGCAGGTCCCTCAGTTACCTCCATGCTTGTAGCCACACAGCAATAATGCACCCTCTATTCACAGTGAGAATCCCACACAGATGTAGACATAAACCATGACTTCTCTCACAAACAATGAGAATCAGGGGCAAACAGAAGGACATTTTTAAAGAGGGACTGAGGCCTAGTAGTGTCTCAATATCTATAAGGGTTTGGAGTTTGGTTTTTTTGTTGTTGTTGCTTTTTTGTTTTAATTGTGTAGTGAAGTTTGTACTTTCCTTTCCTTTTTATGTCACTGCAGTGATCATGAACTGCATCATGTTGTAATAACACAGGAGAAATTCTCTACCCAGAGAATCTCCCATTTCCAGAATGAACCAATTAAAGATAAGCTGAATATATTGCAGTAATCTGTTCCTGTTTGTATAGTATTTTGGCTAATGTCAGAGAGTAATAAAGCCTGGAGTAAAAAGGAGAAAATTAAAAATTCATAAAGCAGCTGTGTATTCCTAAAGTAGAGGATGGGATTTTGGAATTTCAATGAATGCTTACATCTAGTGATTTGGGACCTGATTTCACTTCATAACTGTAAATCAATTATGTTAGTGACTCTCCAGCCATAGTTCTTTAAATTATGGCCACATTCTATATTTGATTTGGAATATTAATCTTCAATATGCAATATGGGGTAGTCAAAAGAAGAATACTCACAATCCTCTGATATAAGGGCTTTTTATGATTATACAGAACTTCCATCTGAAACACCAAGCTCAAATAATCATAGCTTTTTGTCGTATCTGTGTGCTGTGAAATTGGTGAATTTGTAGCCTTTTGATTTTCTTGAGAATGCATGGTGAGGAATGGTATGTACGTCTTAAGGCTAAGTTGATTACAATAGACGTGAAAGAGTAATTTTCAAAGCTTGTGTAATTATGAACATTAGAAAACTGGAATAAGCAGCCCAAAATATTGAAATGAGAATGCAATACTTTACAGATTGTCCTGAGATGACCCAAAACACAAGTGAAGCCATTATGTTTTATCCTCTCACATGTAACATTTAGATAAAAAATTTTGACCTTGATTTTCTTCTCTTTTGTGTTTCCCCTTGCACTTGTAGATGAGAGTTGGAAGGTGTTCTTATGTGAGAGCTGCAGTGCTGAACATTAAGTAGTTGTATCTAAAAATATTGTTGAAGAAGTAAAGGTCTTTCAGACAAATTATTAATAGTCTATTTTGGTTAAAACGAAGAAAGTAATCTCACATCTGTCACATAAAAATTCCTTTACTGAAGTAAGAGGTACCATGATTCAGAGAGGCAAAATGATCCATTATTATTAGACAGTCATTTATATTTAAAAGTAAACAAGATATAAATAGCAGCGACAGTAGGTAATGTGCTTGTGTCTGCAAAGAAGCAATTATGTTGCAACAAGTGAATACATTATTATGGAAATATCATGACAGTAAGAAAAGAGTAGATCTGTAAAAACACAGAAATTTTCCAAAGCTCAATCATAAGATTTCTTTTTCTTCGGTATATTTCCAACAAAACATTATTAATCAATGAAAATCTTCATGAATTTAAACAAAAAGAAAATGGCAAAACATACTCAAATTTAAATGGAAAACTATATAAAAGAGATACTAACGACATCCTGCATTTAGACCCATTCCAGATGCAGGACTATTTTTTTGGTTTTTTCCTCATGAAATACAGGAAAAGGAGTTACTCTCCATAGTTTCACAGAGGCCAGAAGCTAGAGGTTGGGGGGAAATAATGCAATGTGTAATGAGTGAAACAAACCAAAATTTTAAAAGCTTTTCAGAATGAGGCCTCTGAGCAGCCTGATCAGCTGAGTATGTCCCTGATCATTGGACTAGAACTCCTGCAAAGGTCCTTTCCAACCCAGACTATTCCATGATTGAACACTATAAAAATTCATGGGAATCCTATTTTTTTTCTGTTAATCAATCTGTGAGTATTTTTCAAATAGTTGCAAGTTTTAAGGCTTACTTCAGAGTGCTTTTGCTAAGTTTAATGTTCTTTTATTGTGAATAACAACACTTATCTCCTGCCAAACTCTCCATAGCAATCTATTGGCATTTTGTTAGATTCTTCTCCATGCAAAACCTTGTTCATTTATTTTATCTGAGTGCAGCCTAACTTCAGTACACATCATGCTGCAGAAAGTTAACTCCTCCAAAAATTGTTATTTTTCTTAAATATGCTTTTTCTGTGTTCTTCCATCTGCTTCCCATATTTATGTCCCATGTACATCTAATCCATATTGCTTACTGCTAGCAATGTCTAAACCTTGGTTATAGAAACTAGTGACTTCAAGTTACAGAAATTGAAGTCAGCACTGCTCAACACATTGTTTTCACATCATTAACACACCTTTACTTTGGAGATGACTATTAAATTTCATTAATTAAATTAAATTACATTTTTGGAGGTGAATTAAAATTTCAGGTAGCAAAACAATTCTGTTACCCAGTTCATAAGGCTTGATCAAAATTTTCATAGCTTTTTCTCTGTTTTCCTGATCAACTCTACCTTCTTTTGAATAAAATTTATTATGTGGAGCTATATGTGTTATACCAGGTTTTTCCCTGTGTACTTTGTTGCAAGGCAAACATAAAAAACATATTGTAGAAATAAGTATGATACAAACTACATCTGATTTTAAAAGCAACGTCCTTGGTCATAACTTGTAGTTACCTGAGTCTGGAGTAATTTTACTGGGATGATGCAGAATTGCCTGTGCTGGTGTCTCTTACACCTTGGTTGTCAGAGGGAAGTGCTGTGTGCAGCACACCTCGGATCTGCTCCCGTATCACTGTGTTCCTAAACAATATCCAGCATTACTAAGCAATTCAACTCTGTACACCTTGGGCAAACAGAAAGAATTGATTTTGGGTAACAATATAACTTCCTCAACTCCTGTAAAAAAAACCTAAAGCCAAAATTAAATCACTTTCTTTTTCTTTCTTTTCTTTTCTTTTTTTTTTAGTTTTCAGAATTATTGCACTTGGATTTGGTTTATTCCAATGAACATGTTCAGTGAAGGGTGAATTTTTTTGGAGGGAGTTATTTTCCATTTTGAAAAGTTTTTTTTGTCAGCTCTATCTGAAAATGCAGAGGAATGCTCCTCCGGTTCCTGGGTTCTTCCATGAAGCATCACAGCATGCAATGTTAGTGAAGAAAAAATTGCTTTGACCTAGTGCAGGGCTCTAACAGCCTGTAACTCAAGCAAATTGAAACTGTTTTTCACTCAATTTCAGCTTCTAACATCTCTCCATTACAGTTCTGCAGGCGTTCAAAATAACATCAGTGCCTTTTTTTTTTTTTTTTTTTAATGAAAAATGTCTGACCGTTTTCCCATGCTTACACTCTGAACTAAATTTCTGATTAAATATGTTAAAAATTCCTTTTGGGTAGAAACCAAGCAAGCAATACTCCAGCCAAAAGTTGATTTTTTGTTTTTCTGAGTTTGAGAATAATTGAATATAAGGAAAATCATTCTATTCCCTCAATCAAAGATTTAGTTTGCAGTATGACCAAATAACAGACTAATGTAATAAAGTGAGATTAGCCCAGTTATGTGCTCACTAAAAAATCAGGTAGAATTAAATGTAAGGTATTATCAAAGTAAAATGGTAACCCAGTGTTAAAAGTTGCTAAATTTCTTTTCAGGGAGTATTACCCATCTTGCAGTTATCTGCACAAAACATTCCAAAAGTTCCAGGACCTGCCTATTCAACACTTATTTGCAAACACTGTGAAGTTCATAAAAGCACAATTCTCCTTTAGTTCTTGTGAAAAGTTTAACAAGGCAAAATTAATTTGGTAAGTACTGCGAAGTATTTTATTTTCAAACACACATTTGTGTTTGAAATTCGCTTTTGGGGGTTAAAGAGGAGGTGAAAGTTGAGAGGTGATAGCTGAAGAATGTACTGACTATAGTGGTGCTAATTAGGAACTTTCGTGCTGGTCTTTCCTTTGGGAAATTCATAAATCACCTGAAACAAAGACTACATCAAAGACTAACAATTTTAAAAAGAATTCAAATTAAAAGAATTCTACATGGATTTCCATCTAGACAGCACAAATGTACCTCTCACGATGTAGGTTGTACATATATAAACAGATGCCCTTAGCAGACCCACACTTATACTGAAGTGTTATGAACTTTATGGCAAAGTAAAGCTGGTGTGCAAGATTTTAAGGAAACAGACTCCAGTGTTAAATAGAAAACCACACTAAATATCCCAGACACCCCCCCCACCCCCCAGTCTTAGTAGATTAGAAGGCTTTCCTCCTTTCAGATAATGATAAAGGATTCTGAATATTTCTAGTCCCACTCATACTACACTTCCAGGTAGAAGAGACTGTATCGTGCCCAAATAGTGACTAATGGAGTATTTCTGCTCCAAATTCAGACTAGGTTAGGGTTGGTACATTGTGAACTTTCTGAATTTAGCTTTTTGTGGCGTCAGAACCTGTGACTGGCTTCACCAGCCTTACTTTGAGTACTTCCCCACTGACTGTGCAGATTCATGTGTAGAAGAACTTCATTTGAATCGGTTAAGGCTGAGTAAGTATGACATCCATGCAGAGAAAACTCCTGAAAGCAAGAAAATGTCAGGTTATGGAACTCCTCCTAAAGGCACCTCAGTGCCTACACAACACATTTCCACTGACATGAGTAGACTTCACACCTCCCCACAGAACTTCCTTCTGCCTCCCAAATATAAGGGATCCCATCCAGCTCATTAATTTCACACTATAGAACCCCCACACCGTAAGCCTGGCTCAACACTGAGTATTTCATAAAGTTAGTAAGGTCAAAATTATGTGAATGTGTGAGATTTTGAAATAAAGAGGAGATGGGGGTGTTCAAATTTTATTTATGCTTCAAATTTGTAGTTCAGAGCTGTCCAACTGACAACAATTTTTTTTATTTTTTTTTTAAATAGAATAACATGCAGTATCTATTTCTAATTCTATATTTTAGACTACCAGCTTGGAGTAAATGTTCTGGATTCATGTAACAGGTGATATAGCAGAACAGCTGGTCCAAAGTTTAAATGAGCATAAGTAGTAACTGAGGAATTATTAGGCTAAGAATATCAATTGAAACATGATGGATAAACACAATGAGTGATTTTTTAAAATGGATAAAGAAAATACTTGGTTTCTGCTGAGTTACTTTTGAAATTATCTTCTGCCTAATGAGAAAAACCATTAAGTGTCATTTGATAAGGCAGCCAATTCCTGTCTTTCATAGACCATTCTGTAGTATTACTTCTTGTTCTTCTTATTGAGGCTACCTAATATCTGAATATCCTGAATATATGAAGCAATACTTTATAAAAGCACCTGGTCACATATATTCTGCCTAGAGTAGGTAGCTCACATTAATTTTGAATGAAAATGAGAAATAAAGTATGTAGTAATGAAATTTTAATCACAATTGCCTGAATGTTTCTGTTGTTTTGTGGGCAAACTGGTTCCTTAGCATATTAGCATAGCTCTTTAGGATCTTCTGCATACAGAGAGTCACCAGGGATAACTACAGATTTACAAAATCACTCAGATGCTTTTGCAAATCACCCTCACTTCAATAGCTTTGAAATTCTGGTTACTTCTTTTTTTTCTGAATTGTGGTGACATCCTTAGTTGATAAAGGCGGAAGGGTCAAAGCTGAAGTCCTAGTTAGGACAGTTTTAAAGGAATTTTTAATTATATATTTTTTTTTAGTTTTAGTTGCTTGCTAAACACTAACAGTTTGGGGAGTAGTTTCCTTATTATGTATCTAATGTCAACATTAGCTGCTATTTGTTAGAGTTCGGGGCCAATCCCTACCAAGCCAGATGTACCTGGTAAGACAGAAGAGTTGTGAAAGCATCATCCAGAAGGTGTCTATAGCAGTTCCATGTGACTTCAGTAATCTTTGGTATTAGGAAAGTTTTGAATTCCTGATAAAATGTGAGTTTTTATTTTTCCTTCAGTGATTGGAGCAATGCAAATGCTACTGACTTTTCTTACCAGAATTAATGTGATCTTTATAAGACTATGGGAGCAATCACTAAGAAAATTAATGTTGATGTCTGATATTAAATCTTCTTCTGAGGAAGTCCTATGCAACATCCATGCTGCTATTAACATAGTTCTTTAAGGTTTGACAAATATGTTGAGTCAAGCTTGTTTGTTCTCCACAGGTACAAATGGCACAATTAAAAGGAGTGCCTGTTTAAACAAGTATACCACACCCTCCATATCAAGGGTAAAGCCCGGCTCCATTGGGGTTAATCCTTCTAATGTTTCAGTGATAATGCTCTTTGTTACAAGGTGCTTAGACTTTTTGTTATACTCAGAAAAATGTATTGGTGTCACAGTAGCTGAAATATTTACTGGACTATGCCATCATCATATCATATAGGCACCCCCATTAACATCAATTCAGACTTCCCTTTGTGTCATACTTCATTGCCAGTTGTCTCATCTCTGAAATTCCCACCTAGACAAAAACTACTCCTGCAGCTACTGCGACTTCTGTTAAAAGAAGTGTACCAAAAATGGACAGACAATCATTATTACCACAAAATTAGTTTGTAGAAAGCCACAGTCGAATTTTGATATTACTAATACAGTGTTAGAGTGCTTAAATCTTAATATTCTACTGGTGGTGTTTACTGATGGTTCTTGCATCTGGTCTGTGATCTTTATAGCCTCAAATGCTAAAGGAGGTGAAAATAGTTATTAATTGGAGAATGCCAATTAATGTACAACGATATCAGAGAAGTTGTACCTTTTGGTATTTGTGCATCAGGTGTACTGTGCTTACCCTGTTTGCACACAGATATGAGCATCCACACAAATGCTTTGTTCCCTTATCTGCAATCTAGCAGTGACTTTCTGTCTCCCTTCTGGAAATCTATAGTTTTACCATGATTCTCATAGTGTCTGGTGTTTGTCTGAAATTTAGTCACTTGGTATTTGGTACCAAATATGTGCAACTCTTATTATAACAAACAAAAGTATACCTGGTCCTTGCATTTGAAAAAAAAAAACAAACAACCCCTAACCAACCAACCACTTCTCTAAGAATGTCAAAAGCATACTTCAAGGTGCAAAACATGGACTGTGAATACAATTTATCCTTGTCCATCTACAAAGGTGTAGGGAAAGCTGATGAGTTAGAGCTCTGTTTATCAGAATACTGAAGCACATGATTAGCATTAGGCACAAGTGACACTTATGCTTGAGCGCTTCATGATTTTTGATTTGATCAATCAACATTAGAGCATTCATTTTGTGAATGGATGCTTACTCTAAAATACAAAGAAAATCAGTGAAGCAAATGATTCCTACAGTATCCCACTTTGAAAGAGAACTAGTTCAGGGGGGTTAGTATCTGTGTTTGAAAAAGCTGGAGTAATGAACACACTGAACAGCTGTTTCTGACAACAGGGAAGCCACTTAGGCAATTTATATTTGCAATGTTGTTTGCATCTGGGAATAGTACTCCAGAGCACAGTATGTGAGCTAAGGAAAGCAAACATACACCCAATTTGTAAACTTCTAATATGCTTGTTTTACTATAAAAATAGACTTGTAATTAGTTCCCAGGAGTTCGGGTACAATAAGATGAAGTCTAATTTCATACAAGAAGAACAGAAGATTGTTGCTTCAGCTAAGGCTTAGGCAAGCATGCCAAGACCAATAAAATGAATGGGAGTCTTCCTACATGTTTGAATGGCTTTACATCAGAAGAAATAAGATGAAATTCAGAGTGACTGACAAGCCTGACACAGATATAGAGCTGTATCACCAGACCAGAGGATTTTTTTGTCCTGTCCTCAGTATCTGAGGTCGCTGTGTTCACATAAGCCTACATGTTTTTACCAGCTAAACAAGACAGGATGATGAACTGTTCAGAGAGAGAGAGAAGCAAAGAAAGATGTCCTACAATATAAGAAAGTTCTAGATCAAGAAATGCACTATGGTATAAAATGTCCTTTGATTTCAGTCTTACTGGATCTAGACTAAGGATACAGTTTTGTAAAAATTTATTCATGACATAATGAATTACAGTCATCCCCACATGACTCCTAATATAAACAAAATACAAAAAAAAAGCAGGCTTGCAAAATTAGTTTCAAATCATATCTCTGCACACGGAAAATACATTTAAATATTTAAAACATTTTTAACAACTCAAAACTGGGTGAAAACCAGAAACTTCAGTCTTCATGATCATATTTGGTATAAGAAAATAAAATGCCAATGTGGAAGAGCTTGGAGCTTTTTCTGCCACAGGCATTAAAGACAGTTACCATTTGGGGTTTTTTTTCATGTTTAATTTAGATGATCAGCACAGATGTTTCAGAGCTAAATTGTCTTTTTTTGTTGGCAATATAGGCATGGTCTCATTACATCCTTTTCCCTCTCATCAACAGCTTTAGAGATTCAGATGCAATTTTGAGTAACTTGAAGAAAAGCATGAAGTTTTTTTTTATATTTTGTGATATTTGTAATGAGCTCCTAGAAGATGCTGCATGCCAAAGACCTCTTCAGCAAGTTCCCTTGGGATAATATTCCAATGTGTCCTTGTATGTATAGTTAACATATTCAAAATATATGAGATATGTATTTCAAAATATACCTGACTCCTATTTCTACAATATCTGATACAAAATCTTTGATGACCTTCTCTACTCCCAAAAAATATCATATAGCTTTTTGCTGTAAATGAGTTACTTTCAGCTTCTCTGTGCAAAGTAATTAAATTATTATCAGCTCTGCAATGAGTCCCTCTCTCCCTACTGCTTTCCTTTTAATGAATTGTTTTGATTTATATTACTGTTCCTTAATGTGGCTTTCAAATTTATGGCATGGATGTAAGCTCTCAAACTAACAAGTCCTGTTTGTTTCTTTACCTCCTCTGGTAATGGACCCTTCCTATAGAGATTACCTAGGGGGACAGGGACTTCCCAAAAGTGACCAGAACACTTTTATAGCAAGGTCTCTAGCCCTATCTTGTCTCTGTAGTTGGTGATGTTTAATTTCAGAATGGATGGGTTCTTTCTTGTTATTTGGTTGGTGAGAAGAGAATGTCTTGTACTAGTCTAATCAAGAAAGATTATTATATAACATCTGTCAGATTGACTTGTACCATATGGGCCCTGGGCCATCTTCTGTAAGAGAACTTACAGAGACATCTCAAAATGTCTGTGAAAATAGAACATATTTTTAGAATTGTAGAATACCTCCTACACTGCCAAATGAACCTGTCAAAAGCGCATCTTGATTTCTTCAGCTCCTACAACTCTTGCTTGTTTGCAGTAATGGTATTTATTGACCAAAAGTGGGTGGAAGGGGTTTTATGTATCTGCTTTTGCAGATGTGAAATTAACAGAATGGAAGGATTTTTAGGGGCTTTTGTTCTTTTGAGGTTTTTTGGGGGGAGGGGGAGTGTGGGGGAGGTTTTCTAAAAGTTCTGAAGCGATCTCTATTTTAGTTTTACATGTGAGGAGGAAAGCTAAAAGAGACCGAGTAATGAGAAGAAAAGAGGAAAACAAAAAGCAACAAAATAAATGAATTTACACAATCCATTGTTGCCAGGATCCAAACACAATGATTACACATATTTGACCCTATTCCTGGCCCAAAGCTGTATTCTCAGTAACAGTAAGAAGTATAATTTTGCAATAGTAATGCTCAGCTCTGGGGTGGAAAAGTGCCATTTTGACACGGAGCTACTAGAGCTGGTTTGAGAAGAGTAAGGGAAATAGGCAGTAGGAGTGCAATTCACCCATCTTGGTGTCTTCAAGGGGGCAGAGAGGACTGGAAGCAGAGTATTTGAGAAATGTGGGAGAGCATCTAATGGCTCAGGATAGGGATTCTGGAGTCTGTATGTTTTGTTTACCTGGCTAGTAGTCTTTGAAGGGTAGTGAACTCCTAGCCTGCTTACTATGATAGGCATAGAATCTCCTATGCTGAAGAGGCAGGTGCTCTATCTAGCTCCTAAGAAGAAAGTAATCAAACAGTTGGCTGCTAAAATCATGGCTGCTAGGATATGGAAGATAATGAAGAAGGTCTAGCATAAATAAGAGCAAACATAAATGAGGTTATAAAGAAAGGGAAAGTGAAGAATTTATTCTAAAAGTGGGTGTTGTCGTAAGACTAACAGTAACGTGGGTCTTTCATTAAGTGATGTGTTGGTGGAAGATCATTTTGTCTTTGGATGTATGCACTCACACCTGTCTATTAAAAGCATCAGTGTGAGCTGGGAAAGCATCATTCACATTTTCTAAAGGAATCACCCTATCAGTGGTTCACAAAAATGTGTCTTGTACTACTCCTGCAGTCATCTGGCTATTATCAGATGTATCTCTCAGTTCTGGAAACCTGCATACATCTAGACTAGATTTCTAAAGGCAGTAAGGGCAGAATTACAGATGTTTACCAGCACCATGCATGTATTGGTGTAAAGGTCAGTCATTAGTTACCCTCCTAGATACCTGGAGTGGAACTACAGTGCACAAGGAGAGGAGAGCACGAGCGTCTGAGCTCTGCCAAATGAGCTGGTATGACAATATGGTGTAGCACATGTGCCAGCATGCTGGTTTAGCCTCAGGAAGCAGCCTGCCTTTGAAGGGAAGCCAATATGCATGAACTAATAAGCTTTACTTCTCAGAAAGTCCAGCAAGTTTGGGGATGACACTGTGCTGAACTGACTATGCTTCTTTTTACACTATGGATCATTTTTCTCCATCCACCAGCATCTGTTTCCACCTAACATCCTAGCTGCTTAGAGCCTGAGTTCAAGGCACTGCTCTGAAGGTGCTAAAGGATTTTAAATTAGTAGAGAGCATCTCATAGCATTTTTCAGGGTACCTGCGTACCTGTGGTAAGTCATATACCCTTGTATTTTGGCACAAAATCTCATCAGGCCTTACAGTAGGCACGAACATGACAGCCCTCCAGTGCCACGTAGCTCTGAATAGGAATATGGAAAATGCCATTTACAAGTGGATGTACCAACACTGACTCCAAGAATGCATGTCTTGATAGATGGACACTGAAGGGTGGGGGGAGGGAGGGAAGTCTGTAATCTTGGTAAATGCAACTGGGAGTTGTTTAGGATTATAATGTTTACTGCCTCTGCTTACTGCTCCTTTCCACGTAGCTGCCCAAGTAATTCAGTCTGTTTGAGGCAAAGTCAGCTTCAGGGACTAGAAATACTTGCATTCATCAGTTCTTATCCAAGTTCTTATCCAAGAACCAGTAACTAATAGTTGAGCAACGTTTTGAATTGTGTCCTAATGCGACAGACCATGTTTGTTTGAGAGCTATGCCCTCAAACATTGGCCTTAGCACTGAAATGCAGTGAGGAAGAAACATTCTCAATTCAGGCAGCACTCTCCCTTGAGAGGCTGCAATAAAAAGCTGAAGGGTGGTCCCTGCAACTTCCAAGAAAGGTCTTTCCCCACCTGTGGGAGTGCTTACTGCCATCTTCTGGAGCAAATATTGAGGAGCCATGTGATTAAGCTCTTGCCATCAGGAAGCAAATTCAGGCAAGAGTTTATGCAGCTGAGGCTACCAGAACACTGTGGGCAGAAGCAGCAGCAGCAGACCATTGATTCAGTGAAAAGAATGGAGGGTTAGTTTAGGATGCTACTGCATCAAAGCTGTAATTGCCTAAAAGCAAAGGTTCACTTAGCCTGTGCTAAATACATGTTTGGCTGCAAACAACACTGGCGTGACCTCTAAATTACTGAGTGAGCTGATAACATTTTAAGATGCTTTTAGAAGTGGTCCTGGTGCAGCTGCCAGAGGGTAGAAGGGCAGCATGGCTCCCATCAAAACATGGCTGAGAGGCACAGTTAGGACAGCACATCTCTGTGAGATGCCACATGTTAGGCAAGAGGAATTCAGCTGCTGGTCACAGGCTACTAAGGGCTCAGAGACACCACCCAAACTTACCCCAGCACAACAGCTTACCCTGCTATAACTGTTCCCACATTTGATCTTCATACACGTACTGTTTGGTTAAAATTCTCATCAACTTTTTTCTTTGAGGCTAAGGGACTTCACCTTTGCTTGTCACTGCTCTGTCTCTGATGTATAACCTACTCCCTGTGAGAAAATGAGATTTGTGAGTTCTGTGTGTGTCCTAGCTTTCAGGAAATTAACATAATGTAGATTTTTAGATTTGAGATCAATGGGGAAGTGCAGATTGATTAATATGTAATACATGTAATGCAGCCATGGCTCCTGGCTTGGCAAATGAGGCAAGTAATCCATCCCATGCACAGCATGGAGCATGCCACTTGCTAAAACCTATCAAGAATCAGGAACCTTAGTGGACAGGTGTTGCGCCACCCAAAAAAGCGATCCTCTATAAAAATCACCTAAAAATCTGATCCCTGCTTCCTGTCATTCAAAGAACATGTGTGGTAGTACAGGCAGACGTTTCTAAGGTGTGCTTTTTAAAAGCACTTTAGACACCCAGAGCTGGCATAACTTGTTGCACGTAGTCAAGAGCTTTACATGCCCAGGCTTTCACTGTAGATGGTCTTGGCCATTTCCCAGTGCGACAGGAGATTACAGATACTGCTGATGGGAAATGTGTTGTAAGTATGGAGCATTTCAGAGGGCCTAATGTCAATTTTGCATTGATTTTCAGAGAAGTAAAAGAGACTGGTAGGGAGTCCTACAGTGCTCAGATGTGGATAAGAAGCAGCATCACAATGCTAACATGTGACATGTGCTCAGGATAACATATGCTGCTTCTTAGCAGAGATTTGTAGCTTGGATACAATGCCATGCTAATATGGCCATGTGATTGCCAGAGAACTTGGAGTACAGGCAAAAGTCATTTGAGTGCATCTATACCTACCACATAGTCACAGAGGCAAGAATGCATCTAAAGTTACTTTATCAATTTTGGTTGCAGATATATGGAATTTTGGTCCATCTGCATTGTTTCATTAAGACAAAGGCAACATCTGCTTTGAACATAGCAGGAAGAAAATATTGCTGGCTACACCAACTCTGAAAACCTGACAGCAGCTTTTGAAGGCTGTTGTTGCCTTTGAGGTAGCATTCCAAAAGGCAGGTTTATTGACTGATAGGCAATTACAAGGTTTTGATTTATTTTCACAAGGAGGATTTGAATACAAATATAAATATTGCCAAAGCAGATTGCATAAATGGCAGACTGCTTATATAACTCTGGTTATGTGTCATAGGCAAGCATTTATAGAAATTCAGCAAGTTTCCTTCATTAAGTACAGATTAATTCTCGCTGATCTCTAGCTTCAGCTGCTTCAGATCCAACTGAAAATGAGTCTGCAAAAGTGCGTTATTTTCTCATGTCAGTTTGAAAGCCTCTGAACCATTGATCAAACAAATTTGGAAGATCTTAAAACACGCAGCAAAGGGAAAACAATCACGTGTATTTCTTGAGCATAAATTGGCAGGAGGGAAAGGTCATTCTATTGACAGGCTGCAAAGAAAGGGCTCTTCTTTTTCTGGCAGCTGCAAACAAAAGTCATCATTCCCTCAGAAGTGTAATATTTGTGAGCTCAAAAATGCACTACAACAGCAGGAAAAAGTCAAGAAATGGCTCAGCCTGTCCAGGACACAGAAGATGTACCCTGTGCCTATTGTCTGCACTTTTCCTGCTTCAACATCTCCCATGAGGAGGTGCTAAGTAAAATTAAGAGAGGAAAAACACCAAATTGAGCAGCCAAATACCTTTAATCTGTTGTCTGTGTAACTTCCTTGGTAACCAGCCGCTTAGGAAAAGAATAGGAGGCCACCAATAAAATGTGGGTACTCTGAAATAATGGTATTTGCAAACAAGACAGCTTTGAGAAATGGAGCTCATAGCACATATTACAGCTATTGTTTTGGCTGAAGTCCTGATGAGCACCAACACTGCATCCATTAGTATTTTGACTATTTTCCTTACAGGCATGTGTGCAAAAAAATTTAAAAAATTATGACTTCCTAAAATTTTCTCAGGACAAACAACTTATTAGTTTTATAGTGATAATGGGTTTGGTGCATAAAATGTGTCTATCAAAGGCATACAATGCTGAATGATGTCTTAGGGAATTTTATTAGGCTTGGCAGTGGCCTGTGGTAAGATTGTGTCTATATTTACTGAGATCATCTTGGCTTTTATGTTGCATAAGTTAAAAAAATATTTGCTATGCAGAAGCATTAAAAAATAATTATTGTGAAAGATTGGCTTTTGCTATTTTAGAGGGTAAATATAAGCATGTTTGCATTCTTTCTCCTAAGTGGAATAGACACTGAAACTTCTTGTTTTTCAACAGCCTAATGTTAACACTTACTTGCTAGGTTCAGGTTTTGGTATCTCTTCTCTATTCTATTATTTATTGTGGGACACAACTTCAGCTGTGTTCTTTGCTTTTAGCCAGCTATGTCACATCAACTTTTTTACAATATACATTTTATTTCTTAGCTTTGTCACAGCTCAGATAAGACAATGAGAAAATGAGCCAGGTTTTACATTGTCAATAATAAAAAAAATAATTCCATTTTCCTTATGTACTGTGTGATTAAAACAGTGTAATTAGAGGCAAACCAACTATTTCTGCTATGCTTAGGGTGCCAAAGGGGTGGTCCATTATCATGATATGTGAGTCAGTGAAACACCAGTCATGGTTTTCACATCTCCAAAGTAGTATTGGCTTTGCTGCCAGTTAGGAAAATCTTTTTTATCTATAAATCTGGCAAATTTTAGTTAAAAAAAAAGCACAGATGGTCAATAGACATGGAATTCTAATTTTCAGAACAGAATCAACAAAGTTGAACACAAGCCTTGCAAATGCAATATTTAAAAAATAGTCATTTATTACATGAATATCAAGAGGCACCAGTTTTGTAAAGTTCACATTATCTTTTTTAAAAGTGCATATTCCTAATTTTTTATGTAAGTAAAGGAAGTTTTCTTAGGCAAAAGCAGTTTCTTTTTTATATTATTCTCAGTTGCAGATAAGTGAAGTAAAATTTCCAGTGCAAAGACTGCAACAACTACCACACTGATCTCTTGGTATATTTGTGAAAGTAAAACAAAGATTTGGGAGGCAGTTCACCCCACAAAATTTACTCATTTCCTTACCAGCTGCAAGATCAAACTGAGGAAACTCTAAAGACTAATGAGAAAGTTGTCTGTAAATTTTGTACCACCCATAAGACTTCTGAGATTCTTTCACTGGGCAGGATATTAAAGACTCAGTCCAAGTTAAAGTTAATGCATCATTTGTCACACAGAGAGATTCTATTAAAAATTTCAGACCTACATCATTATCATCTCACCATCATTAAGTATGTTCTTCATGGCTGACTAAAGTTAGCAAAGACACACTAATAATCAGAGAGATATTACTGCTGAGAATTGTTAATGCCTCCTTTCCTACTGACCATGCTCAAGCATGCAATAGTTATTTCTTCCTCTCAGCTCTCTTTGGGTGCCAACAGGCTCACAAATCATTGTCCTGCCTGGTACCTGTTCCCTTCAGAGAGGTGTCTCAAATGGTGTTAGAAGGCTAAGCACAGACACCTATCAAGACTACATTTTATTTTATCTTAATCAGACTGCACAGACTAACAGAATATTAGGCTTGATGAAAGGTCTTCTCACAGTAAGAATCAGAAGTAATTGTCCTGATTTTTTGGGTCTTCACACCATTGACTGTAATGCATGTCTGGCTTATACAGGTGTATTTCAGGGATTTCACTTTGATAGGGGATTCCAGATGGCTAGAGAATTGATTTGTTCTTTCAACTCTCCCCAGGAGAACTGCCTGTAGTCTCTTTTGACCTGTCTCATTTGATGCGTTACACAAAAAACTCATGGGGATTCCTATTTTCATAGCGAGTTTAAGCTCTCCAGTGCTTTTTCTTTAAACAAAAATTCTCACTTTTTCATTCCTTTGCCAGCTCTGAGAGCAAGGGACAGTTCAGTACTAAAGAGAAGTTTGTGGTAGAAAGGGGGAGTAAATATTTTTTTTGGCCCTGTCCTTTGGCAGCACAATAGCTTTTACCTAAACACTGAGCTTTATTTGCAGGGTAAGGGAGGAGTTGCTTTTAAGATGTTCATTCTGAGTGTGACTGAAGCCCTGGGCAACCTAGAAAAACTCCAGGACAATTGATCAGTGACAGCTGCAGACTTTAGCCAACATATCTATCAAAAACCAAGTTTTCTCTCTCTGATTAGGTATTTCATAGTTTGTGCCACTCTAGTATCTGAAAAATTAAGGATTAACTCCTGCTTTATATCAGTGTTGAATTCAGCCATTTCCAGTGGCAGGAATTTCTTACATGAGTTATTCTACCATTGGGAAGTGCAGCCCTTCAAGGCCTGAGTCTTGTGCCTCCAAGCCTTGATTTTTCATATTAGCATTTGATTCACCCAAAAGAAATGTATGTATAAAAGACTGTGTGTATATATATATATATATATATATATATATATATATATGTATAACACAAAGTATTTGCCTACTTTGATACAAATAGTTCAAGGGTAAATTTCTTTGCAATGTTTTGGTGTGAAAAAAGCATTGTGATAATATGAAAATTTGTAAGCGAAATAACCTCTACGGTGCTCACTCTCAAATCTCAACACAGCTGAAAAACTCACATATGCTGTTAAAATTATGGATCTGAATGTTCATGCTAAGCTTATAATACAGTAAAGGATATTTAAAGAACTACATGTACATTCAGTGGTCTGCAAACAGCTTTTAGAGCTAAAAGTGCACATCCTTCATAACTCCCTTCAATCCTGAAACATTGCAAATATTTCACAGAAGCAGACATTTCTTTGTACACACTGAAAATTTCCTAAAGATATCCAGGCATAAGTTCTGCTTGAATTTTAAGTGTCTTCCAGGATTCTTGTCCAAATATTCGTAAATTTTTAAAGGTCAGATACAGTGCTTACGCAATATATATAATTTTAACATGGTTTCTCAAACACATAAACAATTCAGGGAATTTTTCTAATTTATATTACATAGAAAGTGATGAATTGTCCCATTCATATGTTTAGAGGATGGGAAATGCTTGTTCCAAAATATGAAGGGAAATATAAATCAGGGAATTGCTAACGATAAAGAAATCTAGATACTTATAAATATTCTAAACAGAAAGAAACTCAGCCAAAAGTAAAAAAGCTATGACAAAATAAATAAATGTTGCCTTACTTGGGAGTAGAATAGCAGTTTACCAGTGGAATTAAATCAGTGGTCTATATAATCTCTTTGTCTGGCAGTGGACAATTTTGGGGACAGGAAGTTAGGAAAAAGCTTCCAAAATGAAGAAATGCAGCTCACCCTTCAGCAGAAGCAATCCTTCCCTGCTCCAGAAAAATTCTGATTAATTTGGTCGTGTCTATATGCAGTATTTTTCAAAGTTGTTGGTGAATTATCAGTGGATGTGCTTATTAATCATCTAAATATATTCAAAAATCCTTCACAGCTCTTGGCTGATCAATTTTTTTTTTTCCATTAAATTACACCGCTTCATTTAGTATAGTATAAGAGATATAGCCTGTTGTCAATTTTTAATTTGTTAAATTAATTAATTCAATTATTCAATACTTTCCAATTTTTTATTTTTTCATTTGTATACTGTTTCATTTGTATACTGTATAAGTAGAGACACATCCCTTTCTTACAATGCCTCATAACTTTCTCTTTTTCACTATTATTTGTATGTAATGAATGCCTCCTTTATTCATCTCTTTCCTCAGTGAAGCAGACTGACTCTCCAATATCTTACAACTCTCCTAAACAAGCCAGATTCTCCTTATTTTCATTTCACAATAATGTTTATTAACATTAAGTTCACTCTCAGTCCAAAATGCATTAGTATTTTCTAGAAATTTAGAAATACATTCTATTGATTTGCTATTACCAAACATAGCTTCTCCCTGAGCTTTTTATAGGCATGATGTTGGCAATTTAAAACATGAAAATAAATATATTTTTATTTTAAATTTTCCCACTGTATATGTTAATTTACAAGCATTTTACTTTGCTATTCATATGGGTCTTTTTAGTTTTTTGAAGTTTTCTGACTAGTTCTCTTGCCTAGATGACATAAACTGTCTTTTCAAGATCATTAATTAATATATGTAAATGCACATATTAATCATATGTTGAAATATTTTGTTAAAATTATTATTGTTTTGAAGTTGCTACTTATATCTGAGATTTTTTTTTACTTTCATTTTTTGTCTACAGGTCTACTTTATTACTTTTTTTACATAATAGTGATCAGATGGACATCATTAGAGACTAAATAAAACAAACCAAGTTTTCCTTTATATTTGACAATCTATATTTCACTAAATTATTCCAGACAGTAAAGCTGGGGAGGGTTATTCACTTTATTTTGTCTTTTAAAGATAAATTCTTCACCTTAAGGCTGCTCTCAGTAAGGTCAAGAAAGCAAATATTCTTAGAGTAACCTCAGACATGTAAAATAGTTATGTGTACAAAGATACCTCAGAAAAAAAGAGTGCTCTTTTCTTTCAAAACAATCTCCTGTGCTGTATAAGTTTTCTGTGTATAAGGTTTATCAATTCAGATCCATTATTTTAATTTCTGTTAGGTTTTTTGTTGGGTTTTGGCGGGGGGAGAGTTTGTTTTTTTGCTACAGTGTGTGCTCTGTGTTGGGAAGGAAAAGAAATTCATACACTATGAGAAAAGTGATAGTTATATCTAATAAAAGACACAACTCCCCCCATTTTTCCCCCTTTTAAAGCCTAGCTTAGGTCACATGAAAGGAATAGGACTTCTAGAGCAATAAAACGAAGAGCTGAGGGGTACAAATAAAAGAAGACTAAGTGAAAAATGCATTAAAATATAGGGCAGTGGAGGGTTACACAGTTCTTTGCATAGTTCTCACTCATGGAATAGTGTGCAGCTGAGGTCAGCTGAAGTACTCACAATTCCACACTCAAACAGGAAGGAGCTGAAAGAAGAGACCTCCACCTAAGAATATTCAGTTTTGGGATGTGTTTATCAGTTAATCCACTGGAGCTGGAAGTCACTGCCCTCCAGACCAGACTTTTTTTTTTTTACCCACTTGCGTACTTCGTATTATCCAAGAGAAACATCCATCTTGTTCTGACTGGAGAGAGTGGGGAATCTGAATCCTGTTTAAAGTTGTATGTTTATTACACAGACACTACACAATGCTCTTAATTACTTTAGAAACTAAATATTAGGTAGTGGTAGATTAAGATAATTCTCAAAACATATGAAAAGCAAAGCAGAATCTTGATTTCACCTATTTTTGCTCTTCTTTTAATTTGTTTAATTTTGATATTTTTCAGCATGAAAATGCATGAGCATAATTTGTTTCTATTAAATTTTAGAATGTTTTACTTCTACTGGACATAAATTTCACTACTTGAACTGTCCTATGGGTTTTGGGTAGGAAGAGTTTTATGGGAAAAATCTGTTTAAACATCACTGCTATTTATGTATTTACTTACTCTGTATACACTCACAGAAGAAAAAATTCTCTCTCCTTTCACCTTAATGAAAGCTTTTCCTTTGTTGTTTGCACAAAGTCCTATTTCTTCACTAAATTGAATTTACAGTTTTCATGAAATATGTATTGTCACAAATATCATTTTCTGCTGAAGCATAGGGCATATTTCTTTGATCATACCTTCTCTTGCACAAAAATACAGCAGCAGAGATGTGCAACTGACTCTCCACCTCAAAGAAAACTACCAAAGGGAAGAATTATACTGCTCACATAATTCCCTGTAGACACTGAGAGAAAACAAGCTGCATATGACATATGAGAGTTACAGAGCTGAATGCAGAACTGGATAGAAGTAATAAGAAGCTACAGATCATAATAGGGAGATAAATTTCTTATTTCACTTAATTATTTACTTAGCTCAAAGATACTGTGCTTTCAAAAGGTTCCAAAAGAGGGACAAAGAGGGACAAAGCATTATTGCTCAGCATTATGTGAACAGTTTCATATACAGGGGGGTTTAAGGCAATGTTTGTTAATGCTTGTATGTTCCATTTCAGCAGAGCTGAAGTTATTTTATGATAAAACCCTAATATGCTTTTTTTTCTGGGAGGACACCTTTTCAATACATCTGCCAACACCTGAAACCTCCAAAGTCACCACAATTAAGAATCCATCTGTTAGATGCATATTTCACTAAATTCATGCTTAAACAGGAATAATTATTTGAAAATACTATTCAGTGACCTAAGTTCTTGATTCTAAAATATTGTGTTTACTGTGGGACCAGCAACACAGACAAAAGTATTTCAAAGCACTTACTGAAAGATAGAACAGCCTCACGGATCTTCTAAGGATGTGGTGGCTTCTGGTATGTGGTGGCTCAAGGGGATTCCTGAAATTCAGAGTGTCCAAGAGTGTCTCCATACCTGAATGGTATATCCCGGAGGAAGGCAGAAGACATGAATATATCAGCTGATATATGGAGAATATATCAGCAAAATATAAATACAGAGCAAGAAAATAACTCACTGACACTTAATATAATGGTTTTATGATATAATGGTATTTATGGGATACACTTTTATCTTAAAAAAAAATTTGCTTTTGCTGGTCTTCTAGACAAAAATATTCATGACATAGAAAAGCATTTCCATGGGACATAAGACTGCTCTTCAGATATGAATTGCTACTCTAGATGTAGGCATAAAAATGCCAGAGCCCTGGGGGTACTCCCAGCCCTGACTGTCCCTGCCAGCCCCCAGGGCTCCTCATGACACAGGACCCCATGTCAGCACCTGGAGTCATCAACTCCTGCCCCAGAAATGCTGCAGCAAGGCCATTCTGCAGCTCACCATGACCCTGCCCAGCCACAGGCCGTGTCCCAGCCTCGACACATCCCCATGGAGGTTCCCCATGGGTCCCCAAGTTCTGGGGCTGCCCTGGGGCCTTGTGGCTGCCTGCTCCTGGCTGGTGGGTGTTCCACACCCTGTTTCCAGGCTGTGCCAATGGACTCTCCTAAGCAGCCGCCGATAACCCACAGAGCCACCAGCCCTCACACAGTGCCCTGACTATGTATTAAACCATCTTTCCAATGAAACCTGCATGGCCCAGAGTTAGTGCAGTTCAGTATTTGTTATCACAGAAAAACATTGGGCTGGAAGAGAATTCAAAGGTCATGTAGTTCCAACCACTCTGTCATGGACGGACACCTTCCACTAGACCAGCTTGCTCAAAGTCCTGACCATCCTGGCCTTGGATACTTACAGGGATAGGGAATGGAGAGGGGTGTTAGTTAGGCTGGAGTGTTTTTCAAAAGCTTAGCTGCCATTTTTGCCTTGAAACCTTCAGAATGTAAGGGCCACTCAGGCTTCACGAGGAGCCATGTGCTGAGGAGGACTGAGGGAGTGGGGCTGGCCGTGGAGAGGGAAAACGGATTTCCGCTCCCTAGCTGGGAGGCAGAGCTGTGCGTAACCTCAGGCTGTGCCAGCAGCCCCTGTGATTCCTCCAGACACACCTCAACATTGTTCCAGGGAAGTTACTTGCTCCCTGTGTAAGGGGAGAGATGCAAATCTAATGCAAATTAAACGGCTCCTACTGCAGATGGAAATTTAGGAGCAGCTGCACGCAGCAGTACAGACTGTACCACAGACTTGCACAACTAAACCAGCACCGCTCGCCTTGTGTATGTATCTCAATTTCCAGCTGCTAAAATTAAGGCAATCTCTTTTTTCCCCATTAACCTGTCTGTCTTGCCTAAAGAGGAGGTGCCTCCGTGCCAAGTTTTTCTCCCACTGTTACTCAGGAAATATCTTTTCAAACTGAGCATCTACATGGTAATGGACTATAAAATATAGCCATAATTAATAAATGTTGGCTATTCCTAATTGATGCTGGAACCGGTCTAACTGGAGTGCTACAGCAGAAGGGATGCTGACTCACAGGGAGATTTGAAGGGGCAGATATTAATGACTTCTTACACACCTTGCCTGAAGTAAAGCTGAAAAACATGATATCTATTTGCTGAACCCGGTCTCAGCAGTAGGTCTGAATTTGACAATGTCATGCACTATAGCTCTTGCTGAGCTGATCTAGTTAAATCTCACAATTTCTTCTAGACTTTAATTCAATCACCCACTTCATGTCAAAGTTCAATTGCCTCGATTAGAACTTCAAATTAGACTAAGTCACCAGTTGGATCTAAAATCAACTCAAGAAGCTCACTGATTAGTAGTGTCTTGGGACAGACCCTAAAAAAATATAAAGAATGGGAGAAATGAGAACTGTCAAGATCACTGACTTCAATAAATTGGAATCCATTCTGCATACTCTAGGCTTCTCCTACCCATTTACTTTCTCTGAAACAATTATTTACTTTGTTAATTTCAGATTATTATGTTGTTCCTAAATTGGAGCACACCAGCTTTTTCTTTGAAATGTCTCAGCTGTCCTTGCATTTCACCTCCTGTCTCACCAGCTGGGAGGGAGGGGGGAAGATACAGAAAGAGGCATATGAAGCACATTAAGAGCATGATAGATTGCATGTTAGAATATTCATACTTTTATGGTAAATCTTTTAATTGTCCTGATATCTGAAATTTTCTCACAGGATGGAGTTAATAATAAAATTTAAATATATATCTGGTGTTATTATACTGAAGAAGGGTTCACATTCACAGAAAAATTGTAACATGGATTAAAATAACTGTATTAAAAAAAAGGCTAAAATTAAATGAAACATCGATGCATTTTGGATCTTCTAGCTTCAACATCTTTCAAGGGATTGTCCACTTGCTTGTGTGCTTAGCCTTGCAGTTTATGTAATTCACCACTTTTAATTTAAAGCAAGAAGAAAAAATAGTAGTGAAATAGTAGCCATTTTTAACAAAGGCCTGATGCTCCTGTAGTCTGAGTACTTGTCTATATTGTTAAACTACTGTACAACAGACTTTCCAACCAATGCCTTGTAATTAGAATGACAGTAAAAAAAAGTATTTTTTTTTCTTGTGGTGGACAATCACTTTAAATGATTTCCTGATGAAAGATCCTGTCTGAAATGCTATACTTCACACAAAATACCGGATGTAAACAAATCACTATATTTGAAAGACATTGCACCACCATAATTCTGTTTTCTGAGCGCATAAATTAATTTTGTCCATCATATTTTAGCTTTAATTCATTTAGTACAAAATGAACCTTCTTTACTTGGCAGACACTCATACTTCATCTTAATTTGGCTATTTTATAAAGCTTTTGTTGATTTCACTTCTAATACTTTGCTGTCTTTTAATGGACACAGATTGTATTTCATATTTACTTCACACAGGACATAAAGTAGCGCTGTAAGAACAAGCATTTGTATTATGCTTGACTGAAAACTATAAAATGTGTATGATGCATTCATATGAAACAGTTCATTATTCAGTAAAGTATTGGCCCATATTTTTCCAGATGGATAATAGCCTTAAGTTATTAGAAAACCTGTTCTGACTAGCACTGTATGTTTGAGGTTTTAATACTGACTTAGGCCTGCTATTAATGTAAAATCAAGAAAACAGAAGTGCAGCACATGGAATGTGACATTGTAATTTTATTTTGCAATAAAGCAGAAAAACCCAGAGGTTAAAAAATCTCCATCCTGGGAGGCATGATAAAATTTGACATGACTATAAGCAACATGCTCTGACTTTGAAATTGGATCCAGTTTATGACTTGAGTAGACCAGTGGACCAGATGATCATCAGAGATCCCTTCTCACCTCAGTTATTCTGTGCTAATATGACTCTGCATTAATATGTCTCAGATATCCATCAGAATAGATGGAATTACAGAAGCAATAAAAATAAAAGGCAAGTAATGATGCAAGTTACGTACTGGTAATGAGCATGTCATTCTGTCAGTGGAGTAAACCGTGTCTTCTTGTGATGTAGCTTAATCTTATATATACTGTTAAGAAGGAGCCCAGATTGAATTGAAGGAAACATCAGGTTAATTACATGTTGAAGTGATTGCATAAATCATGTTAAAATTAGGAACTCCTCAGTATCATTAGTTGTAAATTTGAATAGATCATGGTATAATTAGAAATTCCTTAGTATCATTATTTGTAATTTTGCTTTGGCATCTAAAGAACTACAACACATTAAGCAAACTTAAATGTTGAATATATATATATGTGTTACCTGCTTGTCCTGTAAATCTTGACCATCCACTAACAGTATCCGAGTAATGATTTTCCTAAAAACATAGAGACTGAAACCCCTTCAGTCTGAGCTAAATATTATGAAATCAACTCGTACACAAAAAAGTACCCATAAAAACTATAATTAGTAAGGAATGGAATAAATTGACAAAGGATCAGATGTGAATAACATGTGAAATTTTATGAGCCTAAGTATAGCACTGCACTTCAGTAATAAGTAATACACACAGTTTCATTAGATGCAGTAAATTTTAGAGCACTGTTTAATAGCTGGCACTGTCTTTGTCTGGTCCAGCATGACAGTGGTGGGGCAAAGGTGCAAAGAAGCATGTGAGATACTGAGAACACTGCACAACCTCTTGCTCATGTTTCTGTCGTGCAGTGCTGCTCCCATTCCTCCCTTTTGCCTTTGTACGCTCCCTTGTTCGTGCATTGCAGCTGTTCACCTCTTGTCACTGGTAGTGGCCAGCAGTCAGAGACTCACAGTGCTCAACTGGCAACCCTTACAAGATATCCATGCCTTTCTTCTGCCATGCCATAGCTCTGCACAACAGCTACATGGCCACTTGTACATTATTGGTTGTGCTGGTTGCACAGAGCAGTGCTGCAGAGCCCTGGCAATTCATATTTCAACAACCAGTGTATGCACTGGTCACCCTGTTTGCTGACCTGAGCTAAATGTGCAGGAATGTTGGTGCAGACTCGGCAGCAGCAGGATGTGCCCTCTCTGTCACATATATCCATGCAGCCTGATGACATCCATATATGAGTGCTAGTCATGCTGACCCATAGGTCTTTTATTACGGATATCCCATCATCTCTGTGCCTGTCAAAGACCACACAGGCTTCCAGATGCAGAAGCTCATCCTATCAGTGTAAGCATGGTCAATCAGGATGTTTCTGAAGTAGCTGATTTACAAACAGGGGACAGTACAACTCCAGCTGTGGTTATGGTGAGCACTAGCATAGCTTTTTTTCCCGGAGCTGACCAGCTAATTGGCACATGCTCTTAGTTTCTGTCTTGTTTATGGCTTATTCAAACCAAGCTGCAGAAAAATAAAAAAACTCACCTGCAGCTGGAGGTCCTCCTTAGGATTCGTCACCAGTGCAGATTATTGTGGGGAAAAAAGACAGATGTTTGTTTGGCAACAGCTCTAAGTCTAGAAAGCTTGAGCAGCTTCCCAGCAGGCAGGAAAGATTCCAAAACTTACTTGGAGCTGTGGTTACACTGCCCTGTCCAATATATTTCAGTAGAACAACCTGAATAAGATTAGTCCAGAAATGTTTCCAAGCTTCTTTCTATTTATGGCGAGGAAATGTTTGGCTAGGGCTCAGTCGATCCTGACTGCAGTGACTAAGCACCGTTAAGACGTTCTCAGGAAAGCTAAGCATGCTTCTTAGACTTCAAAGTCTGGATTGACTGACTTTCAAAAGCTTTAGTGCTGTTAGAGGCCAAGCAGGGATCTTGAGGTCACTTCTGATGATCCATTTCTCATATACAGAGTTTTGCAATAATTACCATGGTGTGCAAATCCCCTGCAGCCTTCTCTGGACACAACCAGTTACACTTTTGGGGCTCATGTACAAACTAATGACAAAAACCATGTGTGGACCTTTCACTTCATTACCTACCCACTGCTCTTGATCATTCAAGAAAATCTTAGAATACACTGTAATTGGGTGGCCTTTTATTCATTCTGGCTTATGTGGGACTACAATAATTCCTTTCTTCTTCAAGGTAACACGTAATACATCACCCCACAAAAACAAACAACCAACCCCCCGAAAAACCAACCAAGAAGGCTCATTTGCACAGTGATAACTGCACCCTACAGTCATCTGTGAAGTTATTGTGAATATATTGAGGCAAAAGACCCAACAAGCCTGACCTACACTAACTATTGCTCTGTGAGATCACACTGATATTTAGGACAACACTTCATGCCCCATTGTTTCAGATACCTATTAGGAACAGTGTCTGTTTATGTGGTATCTGTAGCATATCAATCAAGAAATGAGCAAGCGATCCCCTCTCATTTTCTAACAGCCTTAGATAACAAGATCAGTAAGAAATGTCAGGCAAAGAAAACCTAAGCCATGTGGACTCATTTGATGACAGGGATTTCCACAGCATTGCTGGGGCCTAAGAAACTTGTGAACATTTAACACTGACTCTGTCCCCGCTAGACTCTGTCATAGCTGAGTACAACAGTGTTGGGTCTGATTGCTTCTTGTCCAGCTATCCAGATACTGAACTTTGGGCTGGGGTATAAAACCAGCAGGTGATTTCTGACATTGGAGGCTGGAAGGTCTAAGTGGGCAACATGAAGGAGGTTAAGAAGAATGGTCTTGTTTGTGAAACAGGATGAGGTTATTGTGTAAGTGCTAGAGAGCCCAAAGAAGCTCTCAAATACAGCAGCTAAATCCTGAGAGATAAAGAGGAAATTCACTGAACTATAATATTAGAAGGCCTATTACTGTTCCAGCTGGTGTCCCAGTGAACCCAATGAACTTCTTCACTAATTTGCTGGAAAAATTTATTTAAAACATTTTTACAGGAAGAGCTGAAGTCCCTGAGAACACTGATTCCTTGAATGGCATAAACCTGAAAGCCTGGGGGAGAAGATCTAGTGTTGGTGCAACCTAGTGTATATCACTTGTCTCAATGTTTGCATGCATTAATACAATGTTGCAATAATGAATGGGGTCCTCCTCTTAGGTGTTAATGTAAACTGAAAATCAAATCCAATCTTTAGTCTAAAAATGCACAGTCCAAATAAAGAATGCATTCATAGGCCAAGTACATAAGAAAAAAGGAGAGACTGTAATATGCAAAAAGAGAGCTTTTAATGTCCTTTAATTCATCTCCCAGTTTTGAGGGGGTTGTTGCTGTGAATATTATTCCTACCAATAATAGGTTAGTTGTGCTATCAAAGCTGTATCTAGGACTGTTTGTGGAGCCTCCCCTAAAACATACTGAACAGGACTACAACTTACATTCCTAGTTATACATGTGCCTGTCTCTACCTGTAACAGTTTATATTTACCATTCAAACTTGGCCAAGTTTTACAAGCTTTCTTCCCAGTTCAGTGTGTTATAATAAGCATATGGGAATAGATGGGAAAATAGACATTACTACTGTAACTTACACACAGCTAAAATATGTTACAGATGAATAAAGATACACTGAAATAGCACATATGTATCTCTTAAGTTGGTTTTTACATCAGACATTTACATTGAAGTCTACTTCCTTCTTTTTCCTAGGACTTGTGTCATCTTTGGAAGCACTCTTTCACACCCTACCAAGATGATTTCAGGAAATGACCAACAGACCCAGTAACACCAAGGAACAGCTCTGTAAGTTCACTTTGCAAGAATAAGTGAACTGTCTTGGTTTCTTTCAAATGCTTGTACATCATATACCTGCTGGCAATACAGCTGTAAATTAACAAGACCTTACAGGTCTAAGAAGAGTTTGTGGGATTTTTACTTATGAGGCTATGAAGATGGCTGCATTGTAGCAATTCTGCTGCATTCCGATTGCGCCCATCCCTCAGTGCACTATGACACTGGACACTGTGCTAATGCAGCGTGCCTGGCTATCAGGCTGGAAACACCACCTGAAAGGACCATTTTCCAGTGTGCCGAGCGTTCTACTGCTAAGGCATTTGTGCTGAGCTTAAAAAATGTGAGCCAGCCTCTTGATTCACATCTCTACAAATTTTCCCTCCAAAACGGATGATTGCTCAGTTAGTTTTAGCTGAAAAGAAGTTCAATAGCGAGTCACAAATAATTATGACAACATGACAGACGAATAATATCTACTGCCTGACCACTCACTAGATAATCCCAAACTGCAAGCTAGCAGTAAAAGAAATTAAGAGCAAACACAGAATGCTGTACAACAGAGGCTATCAGAACAAAACGTTTGACTCTGTGCCACCTGTTTAAATTGGTTTCGCACCCATAAGAATGAACGGACTTTCGTAACCCCGGCGCTCGCCTTACGACGCCAGGGCTGGCCGTGACCTGCCGGGCGGTGTCGGGCAGCCCGTCCGCAGCCCTCTGTCCAGCCGCACGGCGAGCACCCCCGCTGCGGGGCCGCAGCACCAGCACGGCGCTCGGGGAGCGGTACGGGGGTCTCGCATCCCTCCGCATCCCTCCTCTGGGCTCTCCCGCAGCCCCTCCGCCGCTCCGTGCCGTCCCGGCTCCTGCGGCTCCTCCTTGGCCGCGGGAGCCGCGGGCGCTGCTCCGGCCGCGGTCCGCACCAGCCCCGCCGCCTGGGACGAGGCGCGGCCGCGGGGGATCTTCCGCGGGAACCCACGCACGGAGCCCGGCTCCGCCGCAGCCGTCGGGCGCCTCCAGCGCCGCGCCGGCCGCAGGGACAGCGCTGCCCGCGGCAGCCTCGGGCCGCCACCACCTGTTACCTGCGGCCGCCCCCGCCCCGCCGGAGCGCAGCGCTCGGGCCCGGCCGCCCCGGCCCCCGCACGGCGGGGCGGGGGGAGCGGCTCCGCCACATCCGGGTGCCGCCGCTCGCAGCGCGCATGAGCGGCCGCCCCGCCGCTGCCGGGCCGGGCGCCGCGGTATCGCCGCCGCCGCCGCTCCTCCTCCCCGGGGCGCTGCGCTCCGCGCTGTCAGGCAAGGGGGAGCGACCGAGAGGCGGGGGAGGCTCCCTCCGCGGCAGGAGGAGGAGGAGGCGGAGGAGGAGGAGGAGGAGGAGGATGGTTGTGGGGGCGGGCGGCGGCAGGCGCTGGCAGCAGCCGGGAGAAGCCCCGCTGGTGACTGGCTGTCGGCACACGCAGCTCTGAGGAGGAGGCGGAGGGTGCTGAGCCGAGCCGCGGGGCTGCTGCTGCTGCCGCTGCCGCCGCGGGGGGAGAGGCTGCGGCGGCGGGAGGGGACCGGCACACGCGCACACACGCGGACGGGTGACAGCGGCGGCTGCCACCATGTGAGGGGGCTGCGCGGGGCGCGGAGGCTCCGCGGGGAGGAGAGGCGAGGCAGCCCCGCACAAGCCCCGGCGGCGGGAGGGGCGGCCGGGGCGGGGCCGGCCGGGATCGGGGCGAGCCGCGTTCCCCGGCGGGCAGGGCGCGGGGCGGCCGCGGGCGGCGAGCGTGGGACCGGCGGTGGCGGCGCTCGGTGGGCTGACCGGCTCCTGTTTGCTTGGCTCCAGTCTCCGTCTCCGAGCCCGCGGGCCCCGATGAGAAGCGCCCCTGCGCTGCCGGACTGACAGCCGCCCTCCCCGCGGACGAGGAGGAGCGCGGCGCCCCCGAGCGCGGGCCGCCCCTGCACCGCCCTCCCCGGCGGGGGCTCGTCTGCCGCCTGCGGGGCGGGCGGCGCGGCGGTGACAGCGCGGCGGCGGCGAGGCCGGGGGAGCGGGAGCGCCGCCGCCGAGGACCATGAGGAAATTTAACATCAGGAAGGTGCTGGACGGCCTGACGGCGGTCTCTGCCGTCGCCTCGGCGTCGTCCGCCGCGCAGCAGCAGCAGGCGGGGAACCGGGAGACCGAAATCCAGGAGACGCTCCAGTCCGAGCACTTTCAGCTCTGCAAGGTGAATGAATGCTGCAGCCCCGAGCCGGAGGGCGGCCGGGGAAGGGGGCGCGCCCGCCGCGATGGGCGCTGCGGGCTTTGCTCCTCCGTACCGACCTCGCCGAGCCTGCCCGCCGCTCCTGTTTACTTGTTTGGATTGATTATTTCGGGGGCGAAGACGGGAAGAAAGCGGTGGGTGTAGCTGTACAGGTCTTGCCGGATTTCTTTAGACATCTTTCTTGGAGAGTTTCGGGGTTTGTCGTCGTCTAGGCTCTTTCATGCGAGTAATACTGGCAGTGTTCGCTAAGGCTTCGTAGAAAGAGTTGGATGGATGGGGGAAGGAGTGACACTTAGCTATAGTGCAGATCTGATTATCGCGGCGTTTGAGCAGAAGCCTCTGCTAATGGGCCTGAAGGACGGGGAAGCTGTCCCTCTGCTTTATTTGGAAATTCTTTATCCTGTTCCTTTACGCCTGAAAAAGGCTTTCGATGTTTGTGGTGGTTTTCACTGCAGTGTGTGTTGCCAAGTTGGTGATGCTGCTATTGCAAATCCTATCTAGAGACGAAGTTCCCGTTTATTTATTTGCTTGTGTGTGATATGATAACTGCAGTTTGTGTCTGCACACTTCGGAAAATGATGCAGCGAATTAACCACCAGCTGAATCAAGAGGAATAAAAGCTGATTGGAATATCAATACTCATTTTTATCTTTGCAGTGCACCTCTGGCCTAGCTGGACATGGATGAGCTTGTTTGTGGGCTCTCCTTGGTTTTTTCTGGTATTGCAGGCATCACTGCTGCTTTTCAGGAGTTGGTCATGAAGGATATGGAGAAGAGCAGAGCTGTTAGAGCAGTTAGACTTTATTCAGTTGTGAAATACAGAGAGTTGTGGGGTATGCCTGCAACTTCAGTGACATACAAGGAGTATACCAGAAGTTTGCTGTGTGTTTATGAGGTCCTGAACTACCTCTGCTTTAAACTAAAGGCTTAGAAATAGGTAAGCTGGTATTGTATGGCTTAGGATGCGTGCATTTAGAGTGGAAGAACTTGTATTATGTTCTCAGTTCTGATTAATTGCAGCCTGAGAAGTTTAATGGAGTCATTGCTTGGTCAATTACCAAATTAGTCTTGGCTAACCAAAGAAGCTGAATGTGCCAATAGTTCCATATTAAGAGAGAGTCCCATGACTGAGGGGGTTTGCTTTTGTTCAATGAGGTATTTTTTGGTTTTGTTAATTCTGGGACTGCCTGTTCTCTTTGAGGGAAGTAGGGGGTGAGAGATTGGTAGGCTCTGTCAAGCTCAAGTTGCTGGTTTTTTTCTTTACTGAGCTGAGAGAGGTTGCACTGTCATGTTGGGTCTGTTGGATTGAAATTGAAGTGATTCTCAGAAAAGCGTGTATAGTAGTTTGTAATAGTTCTGATGACAAGTCTGGCTTTGTTGCCAAACTTGCTAGGAACATCTCAGATTTTCATAGTGTAGAGTCTTTGTTAGAGCTGAAAATAAGATTACTCAGGGAATGAGGTAGATGAAAAAATGAAATGCTGAGTTGATACAGTCTTTATACAGAAGAAATGTAAGATTCAAATTAAGTTTCAGAAAGTCTGATTGTCACTTGATGCTCAAAGATGAATGAGTAATTATGTCTAAAAAAATCTTTTGTAACTGGTTCATGTAAGGCAGGTGATTTTCTCAGTCTGTGATTAAATTGCTTTGTAGTTCCTTTTTAAATTGTGTTTAACATTGAATCCTGTTCTCTAACATATAGTGTTGATTCTGTTTATTTTTGGTATCCTGCTTGACCCGTTGTTACTGCGCTGCTGTGACTTGTTAGACTGTACGCCATGGTTTCCCCTATCAACCTTCAGCCTTGGCATTTGATCCGGTTCAGAAAATACTGGCCATTGGGACTCAGACTGGAGCACTAAGGCTGTATCCTTTCGTATTCTGCAGTGGATTTAGTGCACCTCTCACAAGTGATGTCTTGATTGAGCTGCTGCAAACATTCAGAAGTCTGGTGGGAACCAGGTATGCAGGAGGAGAGAAAACCAGCAAGCTGTCTTTGCTGTGGGTAACTTGGCTGTTCTGGTTGCTCTTTGTGTCAATTCAAGTTGTGTCAGTGATGTGAGGCACGGCTGCTCAGTTGCCGTTATCTCAAGTTAATAGATAAATTTTGTGGAGGGTTACTAGTGTGCTGACAATTTATAGCAGCTGACTGCCAGTCTAAAGAGGGATGGGGGCTGAGCTCTGTTTTGTTGTTCTGCTCCATCCTCTGGGGTTAAAACATTCTGTGCTGCTTGGTGAGGTGATGTTTGTTTGGTGGTTTTTGTTGTAGGGTTTTTGATTTGGCTTTTTTTTGGGTGATTGGCTTATTTTTGTTTGGCTTGTTCTTAAGATAAACTTCGTAATGCTCTAGTGACCTGCTACTACTTCTGTGTTGCCAAATGAAGGTTTCAAGTGGGGACAGTAAAAGGTGCAGGAATTAGATCTTGCTAAAAGCTTCCAAGTGACTGAGAGAATCGGAATGAATTTGTGAAGTAAAGCACTAGTAACCCTGCTTCTTTTTGTGCACTAAAAAGTGAACTACCCATATGTTTATAACCATATGGTACCACAGCCATATGCTACTATCCAAGCCATGTAACAACATATGTGTTTAAACTTTTATTTTTAAAAGAAGGTGTCCTGTAGATTCTTTAATCCACATTGCTGTTGCCAGAACCTTTACTTGTCAGCGCAGGAGAATGAATCAAATTCTTTGTTGTCCTGAAATTGACTGAATTCTAAACATTATGGGGAAAGCTTAGGCCATCTTGCTAGAGAAATTGACTTAATCCTCTTTAAACTGTACGTAAATCCAACAATTTCCTTTGGTGTTTATATTAGTCTCCAAGTGGACCTTTATTGGTTTTTTCTGATGTATCACTACCCTCTCTATAAGGTTAATTGCCATAAGGGTGTTGACTTTTAAAAGCTGAATAAGTAGAACTGAAAAGCTAGATTTCTCTTATGAGCTCTCCAGATTTCTTAACTCAGATCATGAGGAATAGGGCTGATAATGCAATGTTCTTAATGCCATATTTGAAACTACACCTGATTTCATAAATTTTCTTTTTGAAGAGGTTGTGGAGTTGACTTAAATGAAGAGCAAACTGTGTGTGGGTGGTGTTAATTACTCTTATATTGATAAAATAGATGCTAAAGCAAAAAGAGACGAAGAAGTAAGAACTTGGATTGGAGGAACAGAGGAGATCAAAATGTACCTGTTTAGAGCTTACTCACCTGTAATTTTGGGCAACATGATGTTGCAGTTTGGATAATGATGACTCAACAAAACCTGTTTCTGGGCACTCATCCATGGCTACACACACCTGTGAACTCTTGGAGTGTGAATTGCTTTCTAAATAATTGAGAGAGGTATTGCAAGATTCTTTGGGAAGACAGCATTACTGTGGGAAAATGACAGGAAATGTGTTTTCTAAAAGAAAGGAAGAAGTTTTATGCAGAGACTGAAATGTTGGTGTTCCTCTAACTTGATGAAGATGAATATGCTTTTTAGTACTTTGATACAGATCTTGATTCATGGAAGAACAGGTTAAAAGCTCTCAGCTGAATGGGTAGCCCTGTAACCAGACAACACTGCAGAATTTGCCTCTCCTGTGATTACATCCTCTTTGTGATGGAGGAATGCAGGCAGAAGGAATAGACTCAGACATATTCCCAATGTAAAAGCAGCCTCTTCCTTTTTCTGCTGGTTTGAGAAGAGTGGGTAAGAGTGAGGCTTGTAAGAAGTGCTCAAAGATAGAGCCAACCCTCAGGATGCTTTGCCCACTAAGGTTTTTCTGAATAATAAATTACTTGCAATGGTTCATTTAAGTGGGAGCCACTTACTCTTTAAGGCTGCAAAAGTGTTTTTAATTGAAATGAGGTATGGACTAAAAAGACTGAGTGTCAGTAAAGTGTTATTCATTGAAAAATTGTGAAAGTGCAATGCAAGTCCTCATTTTCTTCTGTGTTCATGCTGTGAGAGTATAAAAGTAAAGGAATGATTATGTTTCAGCTAATATCCATTAGCATCCAGCAAATGGGAGCTGGATATTAGTGTTTTCCTTGTGTCTTCAAGTATAGGTACATCTTTTTATGCTTTCTGTTGCAAGTGAGTAATCTGAGGAACAGGGGAAATAAGTTTGGTATTTTCTTGGAAAGGGTATTAATGGTAAAATATTCTTGAATCAAGGAGTGAGAACCTGTTTGAGATTTCATTAATATGTGAGGAAAGTAATGTTACAGTCCTGATTTGGCTTTGGGCTATTTATCGGCTAACCTCCTGACAGAGGTTCTCTATTTGGTCAGTCTTCAAACTGGCTATTTTTAATTCAAAACTAGTACTGATCACAACAAGTTAATGTGAGTTTTCTAAATCACACTCTTATCTCATTTTTCTTTATGAGGACTCTGTAGCCACTACTGGAAGAACAGAGAGACTTCTTATTCGCAAGTACTAAATGTTTGCAGTTCTGTTAAAATTGTCTGTAAAAATAGAACTGAAACTTTTCCTGAAGAACCAAAATATGTGGTTACAAATATACTGCAATTTCAATGACTTTGTCTTTCTTTATCTTAATGGATAAATATGCTAAACATCTGTATTGAATTCTTTAAATCCACAAAGTAAATGTAAAAATGGAAGTACCTAAATTATAGCTGTCATGTTGCACTAATGGGATTAGAAGAAGGATTACTATTCTGTTAATATTTTTTGCCTCTAGACTTGATGGGTGTAGTTTGTAACACAGTGTGCCAGAAGGGCAACTTTGCATTCTATGTCCATAAGCAGCTCTTGGTTCTAGATCCTGTAGTTTTAAGAGGGAGAGAAATCTGTTAAAATACTAGGAAGAGACTGCTTTTAGTGTAAAACTTTAACCTTACGAGTCATGAAAGTTAGTTTGGGATTATTCACTGGTTTAACTTGAGCAGTATGTCCCTTGTATTCATTGTAAAAACTTGATTAGTTACTAAGAAACATTTCTCACTCTTATTTAGTGAAGAGATTTAGAACCAAGCTTTTTGGAGGCATACAGATCCTTAGAGAAGTATTTCCCCACCCGAAAAAACAATTAATAACAAAAGCTCTCTTTGTTCTCAGCTATGAACATCTTGGTTACTGTAAAGTGTATAAGAAAAGTTACAAAGTGAGTAGCTCAGAGTAGAAACCTTGAGCAGCCTTGAAGTCACCCTCTTCCTGAGACTAGGATCTGTTAAAGGAGTTAAGCTGTTGGAGTCTGTTTTCTCTGTTGCAAAGGAAATTGAGGGATGAGGTAGACACAAGGGCAGAAGCACTCTGCTGAGCGACATAAAATCTGAAATGATTTCTCCCAAGTAGTGGCACTCAGCTGGACGTGCTGGTCTGGTTGTTCCTCTGAGTTTGTAGTGCTGGTTGGAGGATACTTTTTCCAGCTGTTTGAGGTGTGTGAGTCTCGGCTGGTGGCTTGCCTCTTGTGTGGAAGTTCTGCCTCAGGCTTCCTCTTCTCTGTGCTGGATTTTTGTGATTGGGTGTGATCCCCACAGGGAGCAATTGTGCTCAGTATTGGTTTCAAACTGCTGTGTTCAGTGTAAGCTGCTGGTGGCCTCTTTTGTCACTACAGGTATTTGGTTTTCTCCATACCTGAAGGGATTTAGCTGCTGTTACAAGGGTGGCTTTCAACTCTTGATCTACTCTTGCAACATGTGAGACATCAAGTAGTTAAAAATTCATCTATGCTTTGCTTCTTTCCTGTGCATACCTGAACCTTTACAGTAGGACATATAGTCCTTGGTGTTAAGAAAGTTTTGTGCATAATTTGCTGTGCCTTGTTTTCCCAGCAGAAATCAAAACCTTGTAATGATTTAGAGTTCAGTTTACCTACTCAAGGTTGAACTTGGTGTAATTGGTTAGACTTTACCCCGTGACGTCCTGACAGTGCTCAGTGTCATAAGTAATAGCCCTGCTTCTCTGCTCTTCCACTTAGAAGGCCCTCTGGAAGCATAATGTGATCTGAACAGGGAGTTGTGTAGACTCTGAAGAGGATAGAGAAAGATGTAATGAACTCTTTTCAGGATTTTTTTTTGCCTTTAGGATGGTGTTTCCTCAGAAGTTTTAAGTCCAGGGCTCTGTACAATTAATAATAATATTCAGCTGAGCTTTTTTTTTGTTTGCCTTTATAAGGTAGAATAAATTTCGAAACTAAAGCAGAAACATGGAAGGAATTCTCCTGGTCCCTGCTGTTTAACTGCTCCGTCTTAAACAAGTTTCTTCATTTTCCAACACTTTAATTTCTATATAGCGAAACTAGGACAATATATCCAATATATCAAATTAGGTGTTTTGTGATAGTCTCCCAGCATTAATACAATAGCTACTGGTGCTTCGTGCCTTAAAAATACACATTTGCAACATGAAGTTCAGCCTCTCTCTTGATAGAGGGAGTTCTAGTAAGGAAGACCGTTTTCACTGGAGATAATTGAGAATGAAGGGAGTACCTGTGGAGTGTTGTACCTTCCACACAGACCAAATTGTGCCTCTGACTCTTTATTCCCCAGCAGAACAGGTCATTTAATTAAACTTGGCTTTTCTTTTCCTTTTGCAAACCAAGTTCACAGGAAGGAGAAAAATTGGATTGTTCATCATCCCATTGTTAAAAATCTGAAGATTCCAATCGTCCTGAATGTCAATATCTGTTAATTTCCCCATAGTCTTTTCAGCACTAAAAGATGTCTTTTGCAAGCAAATGGCTGAAGTTTTTGTGTTTGGGGTATATAAAACTTGTTTTCTGTAATTTCCATTCTCCAGCCTTTTTGAGAACTCACTTTTTAAAAAAAATCAAAATAGCTCAAAAGCCTGGGTATGTGGTTCCATGCAGTCAATTTCTGATGAAGCGTTTGTTGCAACATCTGGAAAGCTTTGCCATAGATATATACCACAAAATTCAAGCAATTTGGTAAATTCTCTGAAGCTCTAACAGAATACCATTCCCAAATTGTGATGTGATTATATCCATTAAAATTACTTCTCCTTTGGATCGTTCAGATTTTCCTTGTGGAAATATCAGCTTGAGATATTTGTGTGTTGGGGTTTCTGCTTTTTGAGTATTTTTTTATTGAAGTAGTTCTATACTTGCTCTTTCTTCTCTGTAGTAGCTCTACACTGGCAGTAGGACAGTGGCTGGAGTTGTTTAGAGTATGCAAAGATTTCAGGTTTTTAAACAGAGCATCCAACTGAATTTGGCACATCTTCAAGTGAGATGCTGGACCAGATGAACCTGGGTAATCCTTTCTGACCTAAATTACTCTGTAACTCTGCTGATTCTGTGAATACACCAAATTTGAACTTTCATGGATAGTCAGGGTCTTTTGGCATTTGTACACTGAAGAAAATGTTCTTAACCCTTGTCAGTAGTGTTCTGGACTTCGAACAAATATGCCTGCTTTGAGAAAAGTACTTTGGTAAACCTATAAAAAATATTGCAGTAGTGTCATGCCAGAGAGATGCTGATTATTTATTTTTAAGAAAATATTTGTCTACCTTGCCACTCAGTTCACACAGAGTCGTTTAAACAAGAAAACTACTTTGCTTAAAGCATATGTTAATCTTGTCACATTTCTGTTTCTTTTAACACTACTGCATTTCTTGTCATATCATCTGGCACTTTGTTCACATGGTTATTGTTATCTTAGTGAAAAATTCCCATCCTCTAAATGAAGACAATCAGCTACTTTTGTGTATTCTGAAATTGAATAGGGCCAAAATGGCATGGTGAGGCATGTATCTCCCAAAAGTGCATGGAATTAAAGCGACTGAGTCCTACACAGAGAAACCTTTGACTGAACTCTTTATAATAAATAGGATGGTGTTCTTTTTAAATCTGTGGTTTTACTTGTTGGGAAACTTAGAGTGCTGGTTTTGGCTGGAGTAAAGTTAGTTTTCTTCACAGTAGCTGATATGCGGCTGTGTTTTGGATTTGTGCTGGAAACAGTTGTGATAACGCAGGGATGTTTTCCTTACTGCTGAGCAAGGTTTATACAGAGCCAAGGCCTTTTCTGCCTCTCACCCCACCCTACCAATGAGCAGCCTGGGCGCGCACAAGTAGCTGGGAGGGAACACAGCCCGGGACAGCTGAACCAAAGGATATTCTATACTATATGGTGTCATGCTCAGGATATAAAGCTGGAAGAAAAAGAAGGAAAGGGAGGGAGGATGTTTGAAGTGGTGGCGTTAGTCTTCCCAAGTCACTGTTACACATGATGGAGCCCTGCTTTCCTGGGGATGGCTCCTGCCCACCCACGGGAAACAGTGAATTAATTCCTTGTTTTGCCTTGCTTGTGTGCAGGGTGGTTTTTGCTTTGTCCCTTAAACATTTTTTATCTCAAACTGTGAATTTTCTCTCTTTTTCCATTTTTCTTCCCCATCTCACCAGAGGGAGTGAGCAAGCATCTGTGTGGAGCCTAGTTGCCAGCTGGGGTTAAACTCCAGCAATCCTTTATGACACCCAATGTGCAGCTCAAAGGATTTGAGATAATGACAGGTTTGATTGGCATGTGCTAGATTGAATTTATAGCTGTAATTGCTGATCAGCTATTAATTGGCAGGTGCTTGTCAGGAGCCTTGCTTGCCTGACTGTGCATTAGAGTCCAGTGCTCATTAGTGGCTGGTTTTTGCTGCTGCTGCGCTGCTTTATCACCTCACTGCTGTGCCTGGGAACATTGTGATAACAGCAGCGGTGATGTGCCGGGGCTGGCAGCTGCCCAGGGACTGTCTGTGTGTCTGTGCTGTGCCCTGGGCTGCCAGGGACTGCTGGTGAACTGCAGCCCAAGGGACCTGACCCGTGGATGAATCCGTGTGGGAGCAGGAAGGTCTGGAAGCGGCTCTGGCTGTGTCAGAGCAGCAGCAGGAATAGCTCTGGAGGGATGGAGGCCCAGGGACAGGTCTGTGCTGCAGACAGGTAGACACTGACACATCAGTGCCTGTGGATAAGCCCGTGCTGGAGCACCTGAAAGCATGTGGCCATGGAAAATCCCACAACAGAGCAGGTATTCCCCTGGAAAGACTGCAGCCATGGGTAAGGCTATGATGGAGCAGGTTTATCTCTGAAGGGACTGTAGGTAAGGCCATACTGTAGCAATTGTGGGGAAGCAGAAGGTCTTTCATTGGGAGTGTTACTGAATATATTTTAATTCTACTAATGCAACTTCTAGTAGTAATTGCTTTTGTTCAAAAATACCTGAGTATAATTGTATTGAAACTCATACTGTAATCTACAAAAATGAACTTTATGATGAAAACTTCCCTGCAGGTATTTTACTGACAGCAGAAACTTAATGGATATTGCCTTTCAGCTTTAAACTTGCTGGGTCATGGTGAACCTGGGGAAGGAAATGTTCGGAAAGCATGCGGAGTCTGTAAAGCTGTAGGTTACTGTAGCATTATCATGGTTTGTTTCCTTGTACCACTTTGTTATTTGTGAAACACGGAGGTGGTATATGGATTGTGTGACCTGATGAGGCTTGGCTAAACTGTAACAGGACGTTGGGTGGCTGGAGCAGAGCTTAGGCTTTCAGATTTGTGGCATGCTGCTCAATTCACTAAGATCTTAATTCGGTGTTTTATTGGGTTTGTTCTTTCTTGATCACTGTGGAATGGCTTTTAGAACTGAAGTAGCATTATTGCTGCAGGAGATGACATGAGTAGTTTTACTAAAGTCACATCTGGAACGGTAGAAGCAGCTTAAGATTTGAGATGTGATAAAGAAAATATGACAGCACAAATCAAGTTTTCAAACCCTTCCTAACAAAACTTAAAAAAATTTGTAGCTGATTGAGACTTCTAAATGTCCAGGTCCCTTTGTTGTACAAAGGTTTCGAAAGACAAAGGGGAGTGTTCTTACACAATCACTTTACAGTGACTAGAAGTTGGCTTATCTATGTACCTCAGTGAAAAACAGAATAAAACTTGCAAGTTATTACATTCAATATGAAGATAATCCAGAACATGGATTTTGTGCACAGTTCATTTTGTTCTTGATCTTAGCTATCTGGTAGTGGTTTTACATTTTGAAAAAGATTGGAGTTCCTAGTAGTTTTGAGAGAGTTAATACTGTGGTAGGTCTTTAATCTGTTGTGTCTTCCCTCTTCCTCTTGCTGCTTTCAATGTGCCTGTCTTAAAGTGTACTATCAAAGTGATGATAGCTTTTTGAAAAATCATGGTTCTTGATCCTGATGCAAAGTTGATGATGAGATGCAAAGTTCATCTCATTAAGCAGACAAGACTCTGTTTTCCCAGAGATCTAATTCTTTGTCATGTAGTAATTTGTTTGCCAGCCTGAGGTACAGGTTTGTGTCTTTTGAGGCAAAAGCACATTGCTTACCCACTGCCTGTGTGCCGTCTGCCAGCAGCTTTTGGAGTTCCCTTATTTTGCTGACCCGTAAGTTTCAGTTGTGGTATTGTAATTGGTACTTGAATGCCAGTCAAGTGTAGCCTCATAGTATTCATGATAACTTAGTGATCCCATTCATGTCAACACTTGTATCATGGGCACTTGGTAATTGTACAGCTTACGTGTTTATCAAAGGAAGCACTAAGTTACCACCACTGTTGACTTTCTGTGCAAATACAGGTGAAGGTTTAATGACATAATTTAAATCTCTGTCAGTGGTATTTGTATCACAGAATTTGGATACATTAAAATAATGAAGGTCTTGGAAACAGCTGAAACAGTAATATTTCAGAAGAGAGGACTCGTAGAATGGTATAATGCCTTATTTAGTAAATTTATAAAATATGTAGCAGTTCTGTTGGCTTCTGGGGACTCATACTGAATCCTGATTCCTTGTGACTTTTACAATGCATTTATGAAATTACTTTTTCTTGTTTTGTACTGGCACATTGATGGTCAGTTTAAGACTGACACAAATGAGAGCCATTTTTTCTTCCACTTAAAAATTTCTCCTTTTAAGAAATTCTAAAACTGGCTTTATGTCGAGATCTGTACAACTGGATGATGTCCTTGGTTTGTGTACTATTTATTTTAAGTTAATCACTTTGTGCAATGATTTTAATATTTTTTTCTTTTCATATCAGGAGTAGGTCCTGCTTAGTCTTCCATCCATAGTTCTAGTATTCTTAATACTAAGTAGTTCTAACCTTATAGACTTTTACTTGAAAGATTTGAGATTTTTTTATTATTTTTCAATTACTTAGAGGTTTTTCTTTGCTTTGAATTCTATTTTGAGTGCTGAGAATAGTGAAAGCAGGTGAAACTATAAATGTGTGTCTGCAAGCATAGAAAAAAAAGTGCTTTTAAGGAATGGGTAAAGTTGGATGTGACCACTGGAGGTCATCTAGTGCATCCCCCATGCTCAAACAGACCCTGCTAGAGCACATGACTCAGGATTGTATCCAGATACCTTTGTCAAAACATAAAACCAGAATTGTTTTATAATAATGACGCAGATCTTGTAATACGTGAAAAAGGGCTGTGTTGCAGTTTGCTAAATCAATTATTTGATTTGTGTTGTACGGAGAGATGTTTACAGCTTGATAGAAATAACTGAAGGCTACTTTATTTGCCTTTTTTTAGCAGTTTTGTTTTTTAGCAGTTTTGCTAAATGTCTACGATTTTGTTTCACCAACACCTTAAAAAGTTATTAATAAAACTTGATTTATGTTTAGGAAAACTGAAACTTAATTTTCTTCTAGGATTGATACAGTATAATAGCAGTGGCTGCTGTTTCCATGTTCACAGTAAGACTTTAGCCCATCCCATTCAAACCACACAGTGCTCTTAAAAGCAGTGCTGGTGAAGAGTGGAGGTTAGGTTCTCCATCAAGAAGGCTATAGATCAAACTCGCCCTTTTCTGAAGTATCTGTCATGGATTCTCCAAGAATTTGTCATTTCCTGTTTTATATTATCGTGTAAACCCCACAGGAGTTTAACTTTGGAGCTTTGTAAGCCAGGGAACTAAAGAGAGGGTGCAGATCCAAAGGAAACAATACATTTGTATTTCTGCTTAGTGAGTTATTATTTTATTTTGTGTGATTCATATTATTTAAGCAGGGGTTTGTATTCTACATCCTCTTGAAGCTGCTGCCTGGATTGTACTCTGTATGTGTACAAATAACCTTGTTTGATTTTTGTTTCACATAATAATAATAAATGTAACACTTGAAGAGTAGCCAAGTAAAGAGGTAATCCAGCTGGTGTCCAATGTTTTTGGTAACAGTTTCTCCTGGAGGCCCTCCCACTTTCACAACTAGTAACAATGATTTGTAGTCAGTAGCAGCAGATGGACAAAACCTATTTGCATTCTCCAAATCTTGCTCATTAGGGAAAAGGATGGAATACTGATTTTATTTTATTTTTTTGTGATCACTTAATGTTCAATTGATAGTATTAGCTTGCCTGTCTTAATTTTTTTAGCATATGCTCTAGCCAGTCATACTACCTTGTTAAGCAGAGCAGATGTTCATCTTCACAGTTGAAAAACATTCTTAACTGGACTTTGTAATGCTAACATCAACATTACAGTTACTAAACTTTAGTGATGCTTATTAATATGGAGAATGGGCTGCAAAATAATTTGCCTGGTGTTCCCTTTTATATGTGTTCCAAATCTGAATAGTAAACTGATGCAGTAGGATTACCCCCACAGCCACCCCTAAATGTCAGATAAAAAGGAAAGTCACAAAAAAAACCCAAAACAACCAAAACCCACAAAAAACCAAAAACAACCTTTCAGAAAGAAATCCTGGTGTGTTACTAATGGGGAAGGAGATAGATCAGGTAGCCTATGTGTTAAAAGCAATGTTAGTAATTGGTAGTTGTTTGTTAGTAATGTCCCCATGTTTTCATAAGGGCTGTTGGTCAAAGGAAATAAGAGTTCACATGGCAGCCACTGACAAAAAATACCACCATTTTCTTAAACTTTTGTACTTCTCTATCTTTAGTTTAAAACAAACAAAAAACAACACCTAAACAAAGGTATAGATCCAAATTTCTTTTCAATTACCCCCAGTATATGTGCTGCCTAGGATGTGTTTTTATACCTGCCTAGGACTGTTTTTATACCTGTTTTCTTACAGCTCTGGTCCATGGAAGTATTGGGAGTATAGGCCCAATTTTGTTAATAGTCAAAGGGTTACTAAAAAAAAAAGAGATAATTTGGTTTATGCATATTTTAGAAGAGGCACCAGGAGTTGACTTTTGCAATATTGTTTCTTACCTGAGTAGCAAAGTACAAAAACTACTTTTGAATTCTGGCAGTTGAAAATAATTTCTTTTTTCCATATGAATACACTGCCAATAATTTCCAGATCAAATAAATGGTGTTGTGGTTAAAAAAAAAAAAAAAAAGAAAGTGGGGGCGGGGAGAGGAAGTGGCATTTTCTGAATTAATTTTATTGACTTTTGTTGATCTGCTCTTTCTGTTGGCAATTCCTGGTAAGAGAAGCAGCACGTCAGATAATGCTGACAGTAAAGTTTGGTTTGGTCAAACTATTTAGAAACTGCAGTTTTATATCATGGCATATAAACAGAAGCATGTCTTCATTTCAACTCAATATTTCATATTGTAATTGGGGTTTTTTTGGCAAAACTTATAATTTTCTTAGCTTTTCTATTTTGTTATTGATGTTATTTGCTGCTAAACGTAGAAAATGAGATGCCTGAACAGTTGATGAAAATGTATCAATGGTGTGCTAAAAAGTAAAATGCTGAGACTGTTGAAGTGGGGTAGTGGTGAGTTTATCAAGGAAGCTGTTGTGCAGACAGGAGTGTGATGATCACGCTGCTATCTGAGAATGTTCTCTGCCTTCAGTTTTTTGTCTGCAGCGGAAGTTACTGTTGCAATGCGAACACAGTACTGGGCAAGTTTAGAAAACAATACCCTTGAGTAAGTTTTAAAGGAGAAATGCTACTCTGTGCCATTCCTCAGCAGTCACAGTGTGCTACCAGAATAATTGTAACCAATTTGACAAAGAAGATACTGCTAATTCTTGCTATTTTCATATACAGAGTAATGCACTGGCATTTCCAGGGGTACAATCTACTCTCTCGCTGTACAAAAACTCATGTGAAGAGACTATTCTTGCAAAATAGTTCTGAAATTATATTTCTTCTCAAACTTGAATTATGCAGACTTTGATTATAATAGAGGCAAAATACTGAAAAGCATAGTTTGAGAGCTTATTCCACATTCTACAAAAATACCATCCTAAGTTTCAGAATAACAGAATAACCTGTCTTTATTTGCTATAGTACAGACAATAACTAAATTATACAACTGTAGTTAATTTGGGGGGAGTTCACTTATGATGAAATTAAACTCAGTTGTGCATGCTTGTTGTTAGTGTTGGTTGATGTTATCTTAGTGTTTTGGTGGACAATATGTAAAGATAATCAGTGTAAGTGTCTTCTGTATGAATAGTACTGATCTGCTATAAACACATAATTTTCAGCTCCTAACAAGAACTTTTAAACATAGTTAGTAATCTGAAGTATCTTAGTAACTTAGTGCTGCTCACAGCTATTATTTGGTATATTAGATCTCTGGTTGTCTCTTTTTTCCTTGGTTTTATTCAATGTGGTAATTTTCTTGAACTGGAATACATGTATCAGTCTATTATGGTGGTTTTTAGAAACCTATTTTGAAAAGAGGTTTAATCTTGAATTTTTGAAATAGGTCACTAATTAATGTTCCTTCATTTTTATTCAAGGAGATTATATTGTTTCTTTTTTAGTTGCTGTTTTGTCTTATTAGAAATTGTTGGGTAATATAAATAATTACTACTTTTCCTTTGAGATCTCATCTTTAAATTTTTCAGCAGTGACTGTTTTCTTTTTCTCAGAAAATAATTCTTAAACAATACTTCTCTTAGTTTTTCAGGTGTGGTTTATAGTATAGTGTTTTTTCTAGTAAAATTACTTGTAGCTTTTGCCCATGAATAGTTTCCAGGAATGTAACTATCCTGCATCTCTGGTGATCTGGGGTGAATGATTTAACTCTTTCCTCTTTCTTCTCTGCATCAAGAGGGACAAGTTTGTGTATGGATGTGGTTTGTGAGGAGGGGTAAGGAGTGTTTGTGTTTAAATATTTTTGTCCTGACTGAGGTCTTGTAGCTGACAGTGAATTTGAAGACTATGAGTTTTCTGAAGACTCACCAAGTTTAGAGAGTTGAGCAGACTGAGCATGTGAAGGAAAAAGGAGTAGTAATCAGACTTCTAAGTCTGATAAGCAGTGCTTAAAGTATCAGTTGAGAACTTTCCTAGTCCTTTGTTGAAAAAGAAGTAGGGATGCTTTGCAGGCAAAACATTTTAAGATTTGTAATGCTTCAAAGAACTAAAGTGAATTTCCATGCAGTTATCCAGAAAAAGTTCCTTAGCTTTTTCTCTCAATACATATGTGACTTCTATTTTGTTCTGGTGGAGTCCTTTACCATCAGGAAGTCTAATGTTCTTCTTGATTGTTTTTTGTTTGTTTTTTTTTTTAATTCACAGAGACCTAATGGCCACTGTAAACATACAATGGGATTATTTGTTGCTGTTTCATTGCTATAATGCTATGCTGACATTTGAAAGAAGAAATAAAGTTTAAACAGTAGCTTGTAAAGTTAGTATTTATTCTCTTCAAACTTTTCTAGTGAAATCTTTGAAACAGTAGTTTTCCCTGTGCGGTTTTTTTTCCCCTAGTAAATGTTTGAAGAGCACCACAGGTGACTTGTCTGACACTTATCAGCTCAGATGTTTACTGTTCCAGCTTATATTTGAGCCTCATGTGTTTTTTATTCCTCACCATGCAGAGCACACATAAAACTTCCACAGTTTACAGCTTCTAGTGAATTGTAGCTGGCTGACAATTACACCTGTTTTCCTCTTGGATTTTTGATGGAAGGTGTTACAGAAGTGAACTTCCAAAACAAAATAATTTCATTTTTTCTATTGCTGAGTAGAAAAAGCTGTCTGATGCTCAAAACAATAAACCAAGTATTTAATCAAAAAAGATTAAACACTGAACTACACTGCATAAATGCAGGTTCTGACTCAAAGCAGGTCTGGATTGATGGGGCTACAATGCCACATTAATTTTAATGATCTGAATTTGGTGCTTAGAAACTGTCTTGAGGTTGGATGAAGAGTCCTGGTCCAGACAATGCTTTTCTTTTGTCTGAACCCTTGGATATTTTCATGTTGTGGTATTTCCGAAGTGCCCTTTTTCACAGCTGGTAACTTCTGCAGAGAAGATAAGAAACGGTGTCTATTTGACACCTGTTAACTTCAGGCTTTAACCTTAAAACCTCAGTAAAACTCTGGATTGTGGTGATAGTCTCCCTCAAGCAGCAATGTTTTTTTTTTTCTCTTTTCCTTTTTTCTTTTTTTTTCTTTTTCCCTATTCTTTTTTTCTCTTTTTAAATTTTCTTTATGGGGTAGTACTGTGATTAGTGGTGATGGCCAAGGTTACTTTTTTGGAATATGCATGATTGGCAGGTTTTATCTTTTAACTAAACAGCAACAATTTCGCTTTCTTATAAGTGGTTTGTCTGTAAATATGTTGCTGAAGATTCCAGTGAGAGCCAAATTGCTTAAAAAAAGTTCAAAGTGCCTTAGTTTTGTACTTCCACAGCAGTCACTTTGTAGGTAATAATTTTGAGGAATTTGACTATTTTTCTTCAAGCATATCTTTGTGCAGACTTGCTCCTTACATTGCCTTCTCTTTACCATGGTAAAAATGGTGAGAGGAACAGTGGAAATGTGAATGTGTTCTCTTGGCATTTGGGGAGCAGGGTGGTAATGAAGGAGATGAAGTGCTAAGTGGAAAGGAAAACCTCTACTGTTTCTCTGCAGCTTTTCCTTTACTATACAGGAAGTGTACATAAATTCTCAAGTGTCTTTATAAACTCAAACCTCTGAACCTTTCCTTGCTCCTAATAAATCAGAGATCTAACTATAAACCTTCAGTGCTTGGTTTTATTGCATTGGTCTACCTGCATCTTACTGATGCAGAAATATTGGTAGATATTTCTGTTAAGGTGCAGGATTGTGGAAGAAACTTGGAAGTTTGGAGCAGCATAAATACCCTCTCCGTGTCTTGGAGGGGCTTGAAGCAACAGTTTGCTGTGTATGGCACTTCAAGTTCCCTTGGAACTGGAATGGTTTCAGTTATGTGAAGTGTGCTGTAATGCATGGATATCTATTATTTTGGATACTTGTAGAGGAAAGACAGACATTTTCACTGTGGAGCTTGCTACTGTATGACTCAATCTTGTAGTACTGTTACATGTGTGTTGTAACTCTAGAAATGCTTCCTGTGATTACACAGAGCCTGTATTTTAGGACATTGAGGTAATGCTTTGGATGGGATATGGGCCTAACCTGGGTTTTTCCCACTCTTTCCAGCTTCCTTTCTTCCCTCATTTCAGCTTCATATTTTCATGAAACTTACGGCAAAATATTATCTGAAGACTTCTTTCCCTTCAGTCAAAGTTGATCGAAATAGCTCTTCAGACTCAGATTATTTGTTTGTTCTGCTAGTAAACCAAACATTCTTGTGATACCAGGGTAGATAAGCACTGCCTGAAGTATCAGATATCACTTAGAATCTGACAACCACTGGAAGTAAAGCGAATAAGATAGGGAGATTCTCTAAAGTAGCAGGAAAAAAAATATCAAGTTGCAAGGTAATACCTTCCCTCCATCTCAAAGTGCCTACTAGAAAAACTGCAGGAAAGATGCATAGGGGAAGTACCTTGGACTGTGCTTTTTCTGTTGATGACCTGTTTTCCGTCTTGTTGTGGTCTTCAACTGGGCCTTGGGTACCTGGAAATCTCGTAATACTGTTTGGATGATCCCCTTCCCAGTTCTAAGACAAACCCTTGGGCTTCTGAAACTCACAGTTTGTGCAAAACACTAGCTCTGTATTTATACTCCTGCAGGAACTCCTGAGCACTGTCCAGTGGTGCATTTCCTGGGGCCAAGGAAAGGACACATCTGAGATCCTCAAGTACACTGAGAAAGAAGCAAACTGCAGGATCTAATTTTGCACCTGTGACAAATTTTAAGAGAAGAATTAAGATGGAATGGATAGGATTATTTTTAAGGCTATGCTTTACAACTTAATAATATTGACTGACATGCTTTAATGTCAGTTTTTAAAATGACATTTTAGGTTTTGTGAGTGAAGTGACCACTTCTCTTCTGACACTTAAAAAAAATTAGGCTGAATTATGCAAAACATTTACAATTGATGTTGAGCTAGTGCATTAACTTTTAAAAATAAATTACCATCGTGCATTTGAGGAGAATTAAGGTTGCATAAGCAACTTCTAGGGACAATGTCAACCTTTTAATAGTCTGTGTCAAGTAGGATTTTGGTAAATACAAACCATAAAAATATTACTTTGTATAACACTGGTATGCAGCTATTTTTGCGGTGTGAAGCGGAGCTCTGTGTAATAGCAGAAATACCTCAACAAAATAGCTAGGTAAAATTACAGCTATTTCCCCAAAACAGTAATTTCTTTTAATGTTTTGGCATGTATTTTTTCCATGTTTCATGAAAAGCATGAAAAAATGCAAGGCACTCTAATGTGCAGGCATTGGTTTTGCGTATTTAAAACAAGAGTTCTAGCTCCATGGTACCCCTTGTTTATGTGAGGACATAGTTTCTTCTCTTGATTTTTGTGGAATAGTGCCATCTACTGAATTGTACCTTGATGTTCATTTGTGGTAGTAATTTTGAGCAAACCTATAAAATGGTCACTACTGTTTCAATGCTAGTGAAATAGTAAGTTTCTCAGTCCTTTGATGATAATCAAAACTAAAAATTATGCTGAAGTGGAACCTGAGGAGGCTTAAGGTAAGATAAAGTGAAAAAACACTGTCTTAGTGTTGCAAAATACTTAAAGTAGCAATTAAAGGATAGCTGTGATTGCTCACACTTGAGGCTAATTAAACATTTTTTAATGTCATTTTGAATGAGAATATTTAAGAAGTCTCTATTCTGCTTTGGCAGATGAGGGAAACTTTGTTCCGAGATCCATTTATTCCACTATGTTTGAATTACTAGGGTTTAGAGCTGGTGCTAGCTGAAATACTTAGAAACAAATAGCAGCTTTTTGTGATGCTGTGCCTGTGAACATCACATGTAGTATTTGGAAGATCTTTCAGCTTGTGACTGCTATGAGACTGGGGACAGATTGTCATATCAATTTGATATAGACAGAAGAGGTAAACTTGTACCTGCCACCTGGATTTGGCATCTAAGTTTCTCTATCTTACCTGTGCCATGGAAGTGTTGGGACTTCTAATCCTTAGTGCTTCAACATGTGACTTTGCTGACTACTTCAAAAAGCTGTGTAAGCATAAATGTGGTATACCTGTGTCACTGTATTGATAAAATCACACCAGTGATTAAACTTTTCTTCAGAAAGATGTTTGGAAGAGGAAGTTATTTCCATCATTAGTACGATGCAAAACGGTGCGGGAAGTAGAAGGATAGATTAAACCTCATCCACAAGTCGCATGTTAAAGGGCTTTGTCCAAAGGAAGGAGCTGATATCAGTACTGAGAGAGAAACTACAGCAAAGTCTGGGGAGAAATTCATAGATGTGACCAACTTTTATTTTAATATGAGATCTTTAAGACCACTTCGTATGCCTAGGTCACCTGCTTTTTCTGCTGTCTTTACCAAAGCAAGTGAGTAAAAGTGTCTTCATGAAGAGTGGTGACAGTATCTGTTATCTTATTCTAAATAACCCTGTAATGGTGTAAAGGGTTAATGAGGTACAAGTAAAATTGGCTCAGGAGACTACACTCACTGCTATGAAGTTCGTGGGGGGGGGGGGTTTGGAGAATGGGCTTGTGTGTGAAAAAAGTTGAGATGAAATATCTGGTGATATCAGCTGCCCTTCTGTCACCTCTATCCAATGGTTGGTCACTTGGAAATAACTGAAGAGAATTTGTTTGTCAGACTAGAGTTAAGGGAACTATTTTAGATCATGCTGTGTGAATGAAGAGATTTCTGGACCTAGCAAAATGGTTTACAGTCAGAAATAGGTGTTGACAGACAATAATTGATTGTGCAAGGATTGGCTGTGTTCTTTGAAAATGTTAAATTGTCCTTTTATTAGATAGTATCCAAGGTTATTTATGCTTTCATAAGCTAAATTAAATAAGTATACAAATTCACTTAGCATCTAGTTCTAGAACATTACACTTTTTAATGCTGCTCTTGGCAATGTTCGAACAAAATATGGAGAGTCTGGGAAGAGACATCATTTTTATTTCAAGTATACCTCAGTTCTAGGAGCATAGAATGTCCCAGGCCTTTATTTTTGGCTAGGAAGCTATGCATGTAAAGAGGATAAGCCTGATATTATGGCGTAGTATGTAATAACATGTTGAAATTTGACTTGGAAACTAAACTGGATTAAATGGATAACAGGTGAGCAGGACTTGGAAGCATGAAACAAAATACAAAGGTTTTACCTGTGAATTTTGATGAAGTTCTTAAAAAAAATGAAATTATTTATGCTTATATATGCAGTCTTTGGAAAAAATTTACTGAATTAGCAGTTACCATCCATTTCACTGCATCCTGTGTAGTTGTAGAAACCAGTATTTATAAGAGTTTCCTACCCTTGTATTCTAGTGTTCTCCTTCTCTTCCATCCCACTCAGAAGAAGTACTGGATTAGTCACCTTCTTTGCATTATTAGTGCTGAAATACAGGTCTTAGACTAAAGGGGTACAACCTGTATCAGAAAGCAAAGTGAGTAAAATCAAGGAAAACCTGTAGCCTTTTTAATTGTTTTTTTTCCTTTTATCCTAAATTGATGCTTTTACCTCTTCATTCAATAGCATGCTTTGCCATCTGTGAATTGTGCATATAGAAACTTATCATTAAAACAAATCTTGCTTCTTGTTTAATTTTAAATCATGTTTTTTTGTTGTTTTTTTTTTTTTATCCTGTTTGCATTTGTACTGCTCTATTACATCTTGTTCCAATGAACAATTGCCCCTCACTGGCAGCTCTGTGAAAATTCTACCAAATACAGCCTTTACAGAAAATTTGCTGGCACTTTTTGTAGCTGCTTGGGAAATGCTGTGTTTGTGCATATTTATGTAAGCAACTTTGAAGTTTAAGAAGTGCTTTGACCCCTGTCAGTTGTTGTTAAAAAGTTGATTGTACTTAAGTTACTGCTCTCTACCTGTTCCCTGTCAGTTTACATGCAAACTGGTTCAGGCATTGTTTAATTGTAAAATACAAAACTCGTGCAAATTGAGGCAAAAAAGGGTGGTTTTGTGTTTTAAAATTGCTACAGCTACTTTATACAAAAAACCAGTTAAAACTCAGCAAAAAATTTTACTGGGATCTGTAGACTTTGGCATTTTTCAAAACAGAGCTCCTTTTTATCAGTCTGAGATTTTCTTTGCAAGTTAACATGAAATCATTTGGCTTCTAGTGTTTAAAGGAGCTGATCTATAAACAAAGTGAATACTTAAGGAAGCTGATCTGTAATTATGTAGGAATGAACATTATTGGTAGCTGATTTGGACATTGAATAATTGAAGTTCCAGCCAGTTGTTTAGTCACCATTTCACTGGAAGTTCTAAAGCTGCAATAGTAAACAGCAGTATTGTTAATTTACTGTTAAATTACTATTATTTTTGTAATAGGATTTAACATCAATTTTTTAAATGTTGTACCTGTTATTGCCCTCGTTCCTTGTCCTCCCCCCACCACCAAAAGGACTAATTATATGTTGTCTTGTTTGGTAGTGCATTGATGTGAGAGGTCAAAGTGCATTTTCTAGACAGTGTCTGACTAATAGTTTGTGACTTTTTAATAACTCCCTCTTGCTAAATAAGTGTGTCTTGACAGATTGTTCTTTGAGATGGTTGCTGTAGATTATGTATGTGAAAGTAACAGTACTCATAAGATTTGATGAGATACAGTGGTGCATTTTTATTTTTTTTTAATGATTCAGGGTCTGATTAAGTGAAAACTGCTACATGTACATGACTGTAGTAAAATATACAGGTATATTATGCAGTCCTGGAGAGCTGTATGCTGGTATACATAAGAATACATTGAGTAATCTACTGGTTTTAGTGTTTTGTATGGAATTCAAATCAATGGTTTGTGTCTTTATCTAGCCAATGGCTATTGGCTTTGTCTAACTAATAGCATAGATAATTTGTCAAAATTGTCAAATGTTTAAGTAGTGTTAGGTGTTACAGCTATAATTTTGAGATGTATCGAGTAGTGAATATTAAAAGCTGCTAGAGTTTCAGATTTGTCTTTATACTTTTGAGCTGTTGTAACAGTGGCAAATCTGATACCTGGTCTGTCTTTGCTGTACTATCAAGACTTCTTATCACAACGTAATTAAAAAAGATTCCAATATCTGTGTGATGAAAGTTTAGAAAATAATTTAAATTATTCATGTTTTTATGTATACATCAAGATAACTACTAGCCTCCTGAGCTGAAAGACTGGGACAGGAAGCAGAACAGACCCCCTGGAATCCAGGAGGAAGTAGTTAGTGACCTGCTGAGCCATTTGGGCACTCATACATCTATAGGACTGGGTGGGATTCATCCAAGTGTACTGAGGGAGCTGGTGGAAGAGCTCACAAAGCTGCTCTCCATCGTTTGTCATCAGTCCTGGCTACCCAGGAAGGTCGACTGGAGGTTAGCCAAGGTGGCGTCCATCCACAAAAAGGTCCGGAAGAAGGATCTGGGGAACTACAGGCCTGTTAGCCTGACCTTGCTGTCCAGGAAGGTTATGGAATAGGTTATCTTGACTATGATCACACTTACAGGAGAGCCAAGGGGTCAGGCTCAGCCAGTATGGGTTTAGGAAATCAGATGACTTACCTTATGCATGAGGGGCAGGGCTGTGGATGGTGTCTACCTGGACTTCAGTAAAGCCTTTGACTCTGTTTCCCACAGCATTCTTCTGGAGAAACTGGCTGCCTGGGACAGGTGTACTCTTTGCTGGGTTAAAAACTGCCTGAATGGGCAGACTAGAGGGTGGTGGTGAATGGTGTCATATCCAGTTGGTGTTCAATCATAAGTGCTCAGGGCTCAGTGGTGGGGCCAGTTCTGTATAATATCTTTACTCATGATCTGGGTGAGGGGTTTGGGTCATCCTCAGTTTGCAGATGACACTAATTGGGATGGGAATGTTGATCTGGTAGAAGGTGGGAGGGATCTGGACAGGCTGGATCGATGTACTGAGGCCAGTGTTAGGAGGTTCAACAAGGCCGAGTGCTGGGGCCTACACTTCAGTCACAGCAGCCCCGTGCAATGCTAAAGGCTTGAGGAAAGGTGTCTGGAAAGCTGCCCAATGGAAAAGGACTTGGGGGTGCTTTTTGATAGCCAAGTGAACATGAGCCAGTGTGTGCCCAGGTGGGCAAGAAGGCCAGTGGCATCCTGGCTTCTATCAGACACAGCGTGGCCAGCAGGAGCAGGGCAGGGATTGTCCCCCTGTACTTGGCACTGGTGAGACCACACCTCGAGTGGTGTCCAATTCTGGGCCCCTCATTGCAAGAAGACACTGGAGAGTGCTGGGGAAGGGTCTGGAGGACAAGTGCTACAAGGAGCACTGAGGGAGCTGGGAGTGTTTATCCTGGAGAAAAGGAGGCTCAGGGGTGACCCTGCCACTCTCTACAAATGCCTGGATGGAGGCTGCAGCCAGGTGGGGTCAGCCTCTTCTCCTTGGCCGCTGATAGCAGGACAAGAGAACAGAGCTTCAAGTTGTGTCAGGGGAGGTTTAGTTTGGATATCTGGAAGAATTCTCTCATGGAAAAGGTTGTGTTCAGGAAAAGACTGGACATGGCACTTAGTGCCATTCTCTAGCTGATAAGGTGGTGATTAGTCAAAGGCCAGACTTGATTAAATTAGAGGTCTTCTTAAATCTAAATGATTCTGTGATTTTTTGACAACTGCCTTATGCTAAGGGTTGAATTGATAGGTACAGATTTTGGACTGTCATGTATGTCAGTTGGGTCAACCACAGGTGAAGAATGCCCCAGTAGTCCCTAGGTCTGCTTACAGTAACTAAAGAATTAAAAAAAAAAAAATAAATAGAAAGACTGGTCTCTGACTTTCATCTGGAATTAATTTTCTCTTTCAAATGTGATTTCTATGGGCAGATGTGCACTGAATTGCTACTGTGCAGGTAAGCTGTAAATAATAGTAATAACTTTAAAAAAAAACAGTATTTTGAGGAGACAACTTGCATATTGCTAAATGAGATGCTTGAAGTGTAAGCTTAGATCTGAAGCTTGTTGGAAAAAATACATTTTGCAAATGTTGCTTTTTCTCATAAATTAAAGTGAATTTAATCATATGTGATATTAAATTAAGGTCATACTGTGATTTCCTTGTGTATTACCTGCACTTCTAGCAGTTATGAAAATGAGCTCTAATGCTAGGACATGAGCACGTTATCTTTTTCTTCTCTCAGGCACAGCTGTTGTCCCTTGTTTTTGCAAAAAATATGCAGTAAAGACAATGAAATAATAGTGTTTTCTTGGGTTAATTTACAAATGGCAGTGGGGAACATAGAAGCAATATTCAAAGGTACAGCTTAGAAGCTATTAATTTATCCAATTTGTTAATATTTGGAATCATGGATGAAGCAGGGATGGGTCTTTGATTAGAAAACTGCTCCGAGCAGAGTATTTCCTCTAGAGCCACCCTAGGTCTTTGGCAGAGAGTTTTTCCTGTCTACAAAATTAAAATGCTTTGCTCATGTTGTCATTATTCATTATGATTTTTTCCTGTTTTGGGAACAACAATGTAGTAGATGATCACTGCTTAGTACAGTGAGCTCTCTTGCCTAAAGCACACATACACAAGTGCAGCAGATTTGGGCAAACTGCATTCCCTGGGCTGCTGCCTGTTTTGTGTGGTTGAGAAATGCTTCACATGTACTGAAACAGGCATGTTTTGTCCTTCTACAGTCAGTCTTTGTGACGTACTTTTTCAATTCAGCATACCCTGCAAAACTGGGAGGCTTTACATTGCTTTAGAAAAGAAGATTAATGCTGGTTAGGAGGATGGTATTAATTTGAGTAGAATAATTTTAGCTACTAGGTGAAAAAGTGAAGATGACATAATCCTTGAGTAAAGGAACTAAATAGGACTAGCTGTAAGGACTATTAAATGGCAGTGAGCACTATAGAAGAGGCCAGACTAGTTTCACATCTGGATGTGAGGTTTCCACTAATTTATCAGAGAGAGATTTTCTCTGAATATTTAAGACTTGTGTAATCTTACTCCCAGTGCTGCATATTTACCGATTTCTGGAAAAATGGTTCAGGCGTCCTGGAAAATGTGGAAGAATTTTTTGTTTAAGGAAACACTGAAATATTCTTAATAATGAAATTTTTACCGACTAGTTGTAGTAGTGCTTCCAGAAACATTAGCATCAGAAGTGCTTGCAGAAAGCATCTGCGGAATAGAATTTGAAGGAAGAAGCAGCTTGAGCAGTTTATGGATGTAGTTTTGCTGGGTCATATTCCTCTTATGAAGCAAAGTAGCTGTGGAGTCTCAATTCCAAATAAACTTTGGGCTTATGAACAAGGTTTGCATTTAATTATGTTGGAAAATGTTGTTCTGGGGAGGGGCTGGGAAAAATCTTTTATTAGAAAACTACCTGTGTCAGTGCAGATAAACAAGTTTTAAAATTCAATTCTGGTAAGCCTTTGAATTTCACATTTGAAAATTGTTTTCGTCTACTTCTGCAAATAATTATTAATTCAAGCAAATGCAGATGCATGAGCAAGGCTGAAGGCAATCAGCTCTGAAATTCATGTTTTTCCTTGTGGATTTTTCAATCTGGCAATTTGTGTAGTCAATCCATAGTTAATGTAAAAGCAACTACTTTACATTAAAAATATTCTGAGTTTGTGTAGGAAGGTATCGTTCATGGGGACAACACCCCCTCCACTCTTTTTTTTTTTTTTTTTTTTAAGCTATAAATTGACTGGAATATAGATTACTTGTTTGTTAAAAAACTCTTAATGATAAAAATGTAAAATAAAAGCAAAAAAGCAGGTGAGGCTCGCTGAGTCTTGAAGTCCTTCCAAGGCAGAACGAAATTAAATTACTCAGGCGAAGAAAGCTGGTATTAAGTTTGATGGATTATTCAACATCTGTCTAGTGTATATCTCACCACTTAGCTGGATGTTATGCAGATTCATTAGTCTAGAAGAATGTGATTCAAGTTTAAAAGTTAAAATATAGCAGTGTGTTGAAGCAGACTACTCCCTGCTGTTGTTCTACATTTTATTTTACTTAGAGGCTTAGAGGCTGAGAAGGAGATGTGTTTGAGTTTTGATTTGCATGCAGCCTAATAGTCTTTTCAGCCTTTCAACTGCCTGTAGCATGAATGCACATGTTTTTAAGAATGCACGTATTATCCGCTTTGGTTTTGCTCAGCTATTTCTCAGTAAATTGAAAGCTGGCAGAATGAGTGAGAGTCGTACTGTTTTATTAATTTTTAGCATATGCCGAGAGAAAAAAATAGTACATATATTCTCTGTTTTGCATACAGCTTTGGAATAATTTCTTTGCTTCTGAAAGCTAAGATACTTCTTTAAAACAAGAAGTGTTCAACCCTGACAAATTATAGTCCAGAAACCCTGGGCATACAATGATGATGAAATACTGACCGGTTTGCTTAATTCCTCTCTTATTTCTGCTCAGTCTCCTAGATGTTGGAGAACTTAATTTTGTATCAAAAGCAGGTACATAACCACATTTAAAATACAGAATGTTTGTAACTAAAACTTAACTATGGAGAAGTGAAATAATCTGTTTTGCTGTTGCTTCTATCAGTATTCATTATGGAAGGATAGGACTGATTTATGTGTGAGAATGAAAATGAGCAAGCTTTTGCTATGTCATAACTGGTGTGAATCCAGGAAGTCTTGTTACAGAGATCCTGAAAATTTACATTATACATTATTTCCCATTGACTCCTCCATATTTTGACTACTGATCTTCTCATCTCTGTCACAGCAGATTTTTTTTAAAGTGCTTTGCGTTATTCAGCTCTTTTCATCCTTAAGTAATGTTTAAATGGAGAGAAAGATCCTTTGGCATTTGAAAAATGTAATAATTTGTTTATGATGGTTATTTAGATTAACTTCCTTTAATTCTAGTCCTGATATTTAACATTGTTAAAATAATTACTTCATCATTCTTCAAGTTATTCCTTAATGGTACCAATTCCAGCTTTGGTCGGCCAGGAGTTGAATGCTACTGTCAACATGACAGTGGAGCTGCAGTAATCCAACTTCAGTTCCTGATTAATGAGGTTAGTAAAATGATGTAGTTCACAGAAGATATGGAACATATTTTCTTAAATTTTTCATGATGCAAACATTAAAATTACCAGATATAAGCGATCTATCACAAAGAGCGAACTGTAATAACAACTATAAAAAAATTGACTTTTTTAGTTTTGGAAAATGTTTGACTAACTTCTAAAAAGGTCTTTATCTCTAAAGTACTCTTTTGCTATAAAAAATAATTAGGAATATCTTTTCATGTACTTGAATGTTGCAAGTTATCTCTGGAATTTGTGAAGTACTTTTTCAATAATACTACCAGTTTCAGTAGGTAGTTAATTTTATTTTGATAGAGTTACTGTCTTAGACATGAACTGAATAAAGTTGCCTCAGTTTCAGATGTGTGTTTCTAAGGATGTAGCAGCTGAGATTTGACAGCAGTGCTGTTCTTGTGCTAGGGACAGATTTTCAGAGGGATCTTGCTAACTTTGTCAGCACCCAGATATTAGCAGTTCATTGCTTGATTTCTCTGCAGAAATGTGCATGAGGAAACTGATGGGCACACACTGGAAAAAACTCCTCCATCATCTCTCATTATAGCACTGAACAAAATATGAGTGAGCTGAACAAGATGTGATCACATCAGTTATCTCACTCCTACTGCTTAGAACTTATCTGTACTATGGTGCTGATGAAGATGCTTATACATTTATTTCATCCTGGTAATAAATATGTAAGGTATTTCCACTGTGATGCTACGCTGTTCCTAGGGTTATGAAAACAAGTTAACTAAAATGTTTTTGTTCTCCTAGGGAGCTCTTGTGAGTGCCTTGGCTGACGACACCTTACACCTGTGGAACTTGCGCCAGAAGAGACCAGCTATACTTCATTCACTCAAATTTAACCGGGAACGGTAGGGATTGGTTATTACTGCAGTGCCCCTGAGCATCACACTCATGCTATTGTAAGATCAGATCTTATTGATGCAGTCCAAGTCATAACTTGGTACATAAATGAAACTGGCCTTACACTGGGTTTGAATTTCAATCTGTTAGGCCCCACAGTATTTGTGAGTAAGACACACTAGTGACCTAAACTGAGATGCCTTTTCTATCACTTTGTGTTTCATTGCTGAACATCAATTTTAATATCTTTAAAATGTGTAGGGATAGAATAATTTGAATGTATGTCTATAGAGGAATTTTGGAGCAGGTGTGTGCACCAACAAGAGAACCAGGAAAGCTGGTTCAATTTTTTTACCTGGAATTTTTTTCTCCCTTGATGGCAAACCAGAATTCTGCAGTGTTAGAGCACTTGTTTGTATCAGGGTGGCTTAAAATCACTTGCATTTTGATTAAAAATTTTTCTACTCAAGTAATATAATTGTGAGGAAGCTAGACAGGCATTTAAGATTAAATTACTAGAAGTCAGTTGACTGAATTTCTGAAAAACATGTCCTTTGTTTTTAAAGCAAGTATTCCTTCCCTTTTAGGAGGTATTCCTTCTTTTCCAGTATCTGTAAAGTGTCAGCTGGAGTACTGTGTTCACTTTTGAACAATATGCATTAGAGATGGACTGGCTGGGGAGCTCAGAGGATGTTAGCAAGAACACAGAATACTCTGTGACTTGTATTTCTTTTGAATAGGGAAGGAGGTAATAAATTTTAAGTAATAAATAGCAACAAAAAAAGTTAAATACTTAAGTAATACCTTCTAATGTAGTGTCATGCAAATGCTAAACAAACTGTTGGGTAGGTGAAAGTTTTAAAGAGCAGCTTACGAACAAATTCATCAGGAGCAACATAAATGCAGATTACTGGGGTTTCTTTGTATAGAGGATTAAGTGATTTTAAGTCCTTTTTGAAATTATTTCTATGATCACCATGTATAAAATCTTAGTCAGGGCATGTAGGAATAGGACAAGGGGTAATGACTTTAAAGTGAAAGCGGGTAGATTTAGATTGGATATTGAAAGAAATTCTTCACTGTGAGGGTGGTGAGATGCTGTAACTGCTTTCCCAGAGAAGTAGTGGGTGCCTCATTCCTGGAAGTGTTCTAGAACAGGTTGGATGGCGCTTTGCTCAACTATCTAAGGAAAGATGTCCCTGCCTGCAGCAGGTGAGTTGGACTAAGTGATCTTTAATGACCCCTTCAGGCCTGGACAATTCTGTGATTCTGAACTGTTATACAGAAAACAGAAAGCTTTGTTAACTGAGGCTAATTCTCTGCCCCAAAGGAGTAGCAGTGTTCCTTTATGCAGTATAAAAGTCTTTAAATGGAGAGAAATGCAGTTAACAGCCACTAGTTTAATGAGGATTGTCCATGTGTAAGAGATACAGTAGTGTGTCCAAACTGAATTTTCTATTTCTCCCTTCCTCTTTTTTAGTGACTCTTCTCTTGTAGTATCTTCTTAAGTGTTGGTGTAAAATTAGTGTTTGTATTCTGAAACCACACTTAACCATGGGCTTCTAGCTAATGCTTTAAAACAGGTATCTGAGGAGCTCATTCTGATTGTGTGCAAATCTGTTGTAGGCTGGCTTAGAGTTTTAGATGTGTGGATATCTTTGGTTAAGCCAAGTGAAAGTTTTAAACCATAGTTTTTCTGTAAATGTAGTCATGTCAGTAGCAAAACCCATCAGAGGGAGTTGAGTGGGGTTAGAAAGGAGTCTTGGTCACTGATGTATTCTTGGTGGCTGATTTAGTTACTAATCCTGTCTTGCCAAGGTGTAAATAATGAGAGCACCACAGTTACTATGAGTGGTGTAGGCATAGCTTGAGGCAATGGCTTATTCTTCTAGCAATTTTAAAGTATCTATTATAATAACATATATAAGTAGCCAGAACACTTAAGATTCTCAGATCTGTACCTTGTCATAACCACTTAGGTCATGCTGGATGACTGTTAACTGTTTTCAAATATTCTGTTTTCCTTTTCCTAGTTTATAAAATACAACTCTATAAAATAACATGTAATTTCATTATCATGTAAATATTTTGATTTGAACTGCAAAAAATTCACTGTTGAATATTTCTAAATAGGCGCCTTTATAACACTCAGTTCATCACACCTAATAATTGTAATATGCGATATGAATCTGAAGTAAATGGGCTTTTCCTAGGTTGGTTTTATGCTCTATATTAACAACTAAGTTTATTGAGGAGAGTGTTCATGATGTAAATTAGTTAAGCACAGTCCGTTCTTTCAGACCTTTCTGGAAATGTGTCAGGTGGTTTTGCAGGTCTTTAGTGGTTTTAATCCCACCCTATAGTCCATGTCCACTTCCTGCACTTGCTTAGTGTGTTCTTTCTAAAGGAAAAGTGCTTCTCTATCTCCACTTGACCTCCCTTCTCCAGCCAAAACCTGTTCTTTCTCATGGTGTGTTAATACCAATAGTCCTTGGATTTACCAGCAATTCTTGTCTGTTAGTAATAACAGTCCTTGGCTGGCTCCACAGCCATCCAGTTTTCTGTGTTTGGGACATACACATTAGCCTCTTATCTTATGGGAATCGAGAGCTCAAAGGGATCTCACTGTGGACTGCTGTTTATAGGGTTGTTAGACAATGGGCTTTAATACACAATAGCCCCTTATAATACAGAGCTCAAAAGAGTTTCACTTTGGACCACTATTTATAGGGTAGCAAGAGTGGGCTTTAGTTGTAGTAATTTTCCATTCTGGCCAATATGAGTTGGTAACTTTCTTTGGCTGTTCAACAACAAAAATATTATTCCACTTGGGTTGTTATTCAGACAAGAAATATAAATTTCCAAGGCTGTTTTTTAAAAGCAGATGTTCATTAGACACCTGTTAGTTCCTGGGAACAGACAGTGTTTCTGATAAGCTCAAGGGGAATTTAGTCCAAGTGCAGCTCATCACGGCCACGGCATAATGAGCATTTCTCAGGTCAGAGAAGTCGGTGTCCTGGGTGACACAGGCATGCAGCACCACAACCCATACCATGACTAAAGTCAGCTCCTCTCAGCCTCCACATTCTCAAGTCACAAGCATGAAATTGATATAAACCTAATTAATAACGATTTTAAACTACTTTATGTCATGAGATTAAGATCTGTTCATAAGGATAACTAACTTCTCAAACAGGATTTATTTAAAGTATTTTGTGTACTGCAACACAGTCTTATAAGTGTCTTCTCTAATGACTACTTCATGAGTTTGTGAAGGGAGATTAAGTATCTTGGAGCTCATTATATGACTGAAACAATGATTGTAGTGGCATCAATATTTGCTCTAGGATTTTTGAGGTGAAGGTTTAAAATTATTTAACTGATTTGGTTTACCTGTAAGAGTGCTGAAATTGCAGAAAAGCAGTATTTGTGTCCTGTTTAACAGGAATTGAACTTTAGTCTGTCACAGGCAAATTTTTATTCAGTTTTTGTTTCTAAATAACAATTTCATTTGAAAGGTTTAGATTTGAACTAAAAAGTTGTCTGAAGCATAGAAAGATAATTAGCATTTAGCTACTCAGATGAAAGGATCTTCTTAGTCTTGAAGCCTATTCATTAACTGTGTTTAAAAAAAAAATAATTAAAGCAAGTGATAAGGCTATGGCTTCATTAAGAGTTTTAAATCTGTAAATTATTTCAGAATGCAATCTCTAGTATATGACAGGAAAGTGATGTGAATTCTTGCTTTCCTACTCATGACTTTTAAGAACAGGGAGTGGTGAGAAAGAGCTGATTCTTTTAAATATAGTTCTGTGCCATTACAGGCTATGTTCTGATACATGGAAAATGTCTTTGGATAACTTGCATAATCTTAGATTTGAGCAAAACATTTCTTTAAAAGCAATGGCCAAGAGTCATGAAAGATGCTACTTACAGTTGAATCATTAAATTAGTTAAGAATCTGTAGATAAAAAATCGACCATTAATGGATTCATAGCTCTTGACCTCCTTTTGTAACAGTGATAGTAATTTGAAGCAAGTCTTTTGAAGTGGGAATTAGTGAGGTTTTAGATGTATAAGAAATAAGTTAGTTGAAATTACTGACAGATGTCAAAAACTCAGTGCAAAACAAGCTAGCTCAAGTTTTCTAGCCTTTTGTTTGCTGCATTTGTGGAGGTTTTGCAGCTGCTCTATGTTCCAAACAAGAGTTAGGAGATAGTAAACCAATGTCATGCTTGGCCACTGTTTCTTGATTGTGGGAAGCAGTGTGTAGGGACCAGGACAAAAATGCATAATGGTAGGGAGCAATTGCTTGTGTGACTTGTCATGCAGGTTAAAAGGTCTAAATGCTATCTCTTTTCAGGATGCATAATTCAGTGTGTGAACTTAGTATTTCAGGTTTCATAGTTCTCTAAGATGTCTTCAGTGGATCATTATGTAGTTCCTTTGTCATCTACATATTGATGTATAAGTACCTTAAACACCAGATTGTTGTGTGTTAACAAGTAATGCAAGATTCAAGTCAAGTTTGCTTTAACTCAGTTATAAATGTTACACTAGGCTAACTCTGAAATAAGTGTAGTTAAAACATCATATTGGAGTAAATACTGAAAGCATGTTGTGAGATAGATACATACGTACGTACGTACCTAATTTGATTTTAGTTTCCTGCTATGCAGAAACTGTTAAACTTGATGCTGATCTGAGGTGTGAAAAGTCAAACATGCATCACTAACCAGCCAGGGACTTTCACAGATCCTCTTTTGAGAGGGTGGAGTGACAGACTAACTTGATTTTAAAAAGTGGCATGGGATGACAAATTTGAGGCCCCTTTGCCAGCCAAAGCAAACCAACTTTGTATACAAGTATGAAAAATTTGTTTCATTATCCAAGACTTACATCCTTCCTGAGATGACATGCCCTGTTCTAATGCCAAAAGAAAGTTTGTCTTTATGGTAAGTTACAAAGCAAGAATGGCATAAAAATAGAACCGAGTGTTTCGTGCGAGTGCTCCGCATATCGATCCCTGAATGCCTTGATAGCAGTTTAATTTTTAATATGTCAGCTTCTGTGCAATGGGATTTAAATAGTTTTCCTCAACATGAAACTGCATAATTCAGTGTTACAAAATTATGCTTCAAATGTCTTTGGCTTTCTATCCTGCTGTAAACATCAGCTTTGGCATTGTGTTTGGAACACTGTCTGCAGAGAGTGGAAAATCCCACTTGTATTTACTTATTAATAATAAGATTTTAAAATTCTATTGGCACATATGTTACCTTATTAGATACTGCAACTGTGTACTCGGCCTGTGCCATAGCAGACTTGAGAGTTTTCTTTCACCTTGAGTTTATAAACTGACCAATTCTGCCACTTTGTGGATAGCAGAAGGACATACAGGTTGTCTTGCCTGTGGGAGCAGGTGATGATAGACATTGTTTATAGGGTCTTGGTTCATTTTTCAAACATAACTATGTTTTTGGTTTGGGGTTTGTTTTCTTCACACTTTTTAAAGTGACTTCAGAGTGAGAGGAAGTAATTACTGGGTCTGCATGCCTTCATGGTGTCATGTAAAACCTCTTACCTTGTGAGCTTAAAATTTTAACTCAGTGATGATTCACTAGGGCATGTAATTAGAAGGAGTTTGATCTTGTTTCAAGAAACTAGCAGAAGAAAATGAACGTATTGACTGGATTTGTTATGTATGTGAATGTTTCTTTCAAAGGATCAAATTGCTTTGAAAAGTGTTTCCTTGAGGCCATGCATACATGAAAGTTACACATGTCACTGTGGCTGATGGAAGTGGAGTTGCATCACCTGCCTTCTGCTGCCTTTAGCATTCAGGCAGAGCCAAAATGCCGAGTCCTGTCACTCAGAAATTTCAAATTTCAGAGAAACAGTTTCTAAATTGCCTCAGTTGCCCTTGTAGCTATACTTTTCACACTGACTTTCACAGTGATATGAGGCATATAATGGCCAACTGCCAAGTTCTTGAGAAGAATTTGACCTCTAGTCTTTAAGTTCTGTCTAAATGACAGCCTTCTCCATCAGTGATAGGAATAATTTTTCTGTCTTGTGTGGTAGGGCTACATCTCTGATTTGGCCATTTTTTTCTGCAGTTTGAGTCTGACACTCCCCACATGCCTTTTGAGGCAACTGATTTGAAAACTAAGAGCATTTTTCAGTATTGAAAGACAAAACAAAACACTCAAAAAATCTGAAACTTTCTTACAGCCAATGAAATACTCTGCACTATATATTTGTGAGCTCTTGGCATGTCTGACATGCCAATGGCCTGGTTACTTTTTGTGTTGTCCCAAGATACTTGAGTATCTTGCTCTGACACCTGCTTACTCCATCTTGACACCACTGGTGTCTGCCACAACTCAGATACTGTGCACAGGTGCTTCTCAGCTGCCTGAAGAGGCAGCCTTTCAAGTCAGTGTATTTGGGGAAGCACCATTTGGAGTGCTGTTGAAGAGTATAAATGGAATTGAAGTACCTGGTTCAATTCTTATGATATACTTCATTTACCCACATGTTCTTTTGGTGGGACATTTTTGGGATGCATTGAAGAGGATTTCTTCCTCTGCCTTCTTGTCTTTGAGGCCTTTTTTTTGTACAGGTAAATATTCTAAGCTTATTGAAGTTATCAGAAGTGGAAAAAAACACTTTTGCAGCAGGTGGTATCATAGCTACTGCTTGCTTCCATCAGTATGTCATTTTGACACTGGCTTTTGACTTTTTAAGCCCATGGAGGACTTTGACAATAGTCCGTGGATGTGGAGTCTACACTAATATCAGAATTAAACTTTTCAGCTTCTGAATTTTGTGTGTTGCTATCTTATATATGCAAATTTGAGGATACAGATGTGCAGAATACAGCTTGATAGCTTAATCTTTTGCTTTATTTTGCCTATACGATAATGATTTGAGCAGCTGTGTGCTTACAGTCACTGCAGACCTATAATGATAGCCTGAGGCACCAGAAATATTTTAGTGACTTAACAATAAAACCTGTTATCAGTGTTTGTCGTACTTCAAAGTATTTGTCACTGTGCTTTGTTAAAGCAGTGAAAAATTCTGAAGGATATATAATGCTTCATAATGCAGTAGACTAGGAAAAGGTAAAGATTTAGAAGTATTTCTGCCGTCATAATAATACAGTCAAGTTAACAGCCTGCCACTTTTCCTTAATGTTTCCTCTTAAAAACTAAGTCTTTGAACAATTTATTAATTTAAAAGTTGTGTTCTTTAATGTTTCTGTAATTAAATTCCTGTAGGGAATATTATCACTTGCTGCATTAATTGTTTTGATATATGTTGTGAAACAGCAGCAATTAAGATTTTTTTTTAATAGCTTTGACAGATTATCAGAAGATAAACGATCTGCAGTTAAGAAATGGAATCCTTTCAGCAGGTTTTAAAAAACTTATTGAAGAATCTCCTGTCATTTCTAAGACTCTCCCATAAGCAATATCCTAAATAATTTTAATTAGTGTAAAACAGTAAATATTTTATCTTTGGGGTTTTTTTTTCCTGTGGGTGTGTCACTTGCTTTTCTTTATATAATTTTGTTTTCTTGAGCTATTGATTCAACTCTTATGAATTCATTTTGCAAGAAAGAAAAATTTCAAGTTTGTAGGTTTTTTTTTGAGGGATGGGGAGGGAGCAGCTTTGCAAGTATGTGTGTGGAAGAGAAAGATTTTGTGCTCACAGTAAATTACAGCTATAGGAGAATTTAAAACTACCCTGGCTGCTTTGGGCTTGTATAACAGTGCCTCATTTTAGTGATATTGTTAGTTTATACAAAAATCTTGCTGTAGATTTCACATTGAAAAAATAAATCTCCTTAAAGCTTTTTTTTTTTTTTTTTTTTTTTTTTTTTTCCCTATAAAGGGATCTTTCTCTTTGTGAAGATATGGGAAAGTGAAATATTTGAAATGACATGCTGTACCCAGTACTGGTTTATGCTAAAACTTTGGTCTGTTTCATAAAATGTACTACACTTACTGAGAGAGCTGAAATTGCCTTGGAGACAACATGAAGAATCTGTTGTGCCTTGAAAAAACCGCCTGCAAAAGCCTGTTTTCTGTGACTGCTGGCTCAGACAATTCCAGGCTCTCTCTTTAGACATACAAAACTGAACAATTTTAAATCATAGATGCTTCTATTTTAATGGTTTTTGGGCAGAATGGCTTGCTACAGGAGAAAAGTATGGTAGTCTGCTTTTACATTGTTTTCAGGCAGTTGGGGTTTGTGTGCAAGAAAGACCAGTACAAAATTCTTTCATGTGTAGACTTTTTGATGTTTTCTCAACATTTGATTATATTTTTCACTTTTATGCATATATCCATTTGTGGATAGAGAGAGGGGGAAAACTGCTCGAGTTGTAGAAATGGCTAGAGGATTATATGGCCAATTCTGCTTCTGCTGATCTCAAAATACATTATGGATGAAGTATATTCTAATCTTCTGGCAAAGAGATAGGTTTCTGGAAGAAATATATACATTTTTCAGAATGTATTTTTCATTCAGAAAAATAAAAATGCTGTCTGTGGCCAAGCATCATATAGGCAAATATTGTATCACTAGCAAGAAGATTCTAACCTTTTGTTTCAATCCTCTAAAAGGAGTTTGAATCCCTTCAATCATCAATACAGTTTTCAGCATAGCAAACAAGGCTGCTGGCCATTCAGATGGTACTAGCTTCACTGATTCTTAGTTTTTAGAGGGCTGTATCACTTCCAGAGTTGTTTAAAATATACATAGTTTAAGTCTTAATCAGTGAGAAACTCAGTGCATGAACTTTGATGTTGGAAATATTATTCTGTAAATTTTTTAAATAAATGCAGTAATCGGAAATGAGACATTCAGTCAAAATATAATTAAGTTTCTGAAAGTTGGAAAAGTTGGAAAGTTTCTATTAAGGTAATATAATAGTAAATATGTATTTTTATTTGTAAATGGAGTAACATTTACTACGTTCAAGGGAAGTGTTGGTTCTTACAGTAGGACCAGCATGCCATTCCTTTTGGGTTTAACTAGTTTTTCTGTGAAATAAAAGATCTAGGACTATTTTTTACTTTCTAGAAAAATCTCACAAGGCTGATTGTAGAAGAATGATAAAATATTTTGAAGAATAAGGTTAAGAACTCTGTTATGTGCCTATTCTTTACAATTTTGAAATCTTTTCAAAGACCTCCTGCCTTTGAGAGCTTGTAAATATTCTGTAAACCTATTTATTCTGTTTGTTTACTAATGGCATGGAATCACTTTATTGTTTGCTAACTCTTGACAAAATTAATCTCAGCTGCACAATGGAGACAATAAATTGAATATGCCTGCATATTCAAGAAGAGTATCAAGAATGTTGAGGAGCCTCTTAAAATGTTACCCTTGGGCTATAGCAGTCAAAGCTGAAGGCCCAACTTTTATTTTTGCCCACTTTAAATGGTGTACAATAGATTGGTTTTCATAACTAAAATTGGACAATTGTAATTAACAATATTAACTTGCTAATCAAGACAAGCCTACAACCCTGCTACTGATTATTTTTTCTGGCTGCTAGGCCATGATTTTGGATCCAACTGATCTGGTTGCCAGCTGCTTCTGGCATGTGGAGTGCTGGCACAGAAAGCTGCTGTGGTGTTGCAGAGTGCTGAAGGTTTATGTTTATGCTCTATCTTTATATAGAGTAACTGCCTGCCTGGGAAGAATGTGTACCAATGCATGTAATTTAGCTTCCATTAAAATACTTTTTTTTAAAGGCTGTTGGGGAAACACAGGTTCTCTGCCTTTGGTGGTTGCAGATTAGTGTGCTTAGTTAAATGCGTTACAACCTCTGCAAGTTGAGTTGGAAGGGCATTTTAAGTCATGTATGTAGTATTTTTTTCTGTCAAACATCAATGAAAAAATTAGTGCAGCCTTTTGGCATAAATATTCAAGGACAAGAAATTGAGTTGGAAAGCAGATAGATTAGGTATTTGCTTCTGCAAAGTCCGTTTCCTAATTAGGAAGAACTAAGCGAAGAAAACCCAAAAATGGTAGACTTCTGAATCCAGGTAGTATCGCTATAGAAGTTTTAACTTTTGAAACCTGCAGTGCAAATTAACATCTCTTCAGCCATAGAAATTTCTCTCTTTGCTGCTGTTAGCGTTTCCTCTCAGCTGAAGTTGATGTGCGTATGCAGCATCTGATGCAAAGGTTCTAAAGCTGTTCTTTGCATAAATACTTAACAGGCTTGTGAAGTGATGCATGGATTTGGCAATAAGCAATCCAACTGGGAGAAAACAAGAACAAAAAACATCGTAAGGCTGAGGATTAAAGCTGACAGAACAAATTCTTGTTGAATAATTGTTTTACCTTATCACGAAAGCATTTCTGAACACCCAAGTTTGATAGCTAAGTAATTCAGCAATATCTTCCAATGTCAGACCCTGTCAGATTAAAATGGTTTAGAGTTTCCAGAAAATTTCCAGACTCCAGCATTCTGTCAGTTTGTAAAGACATTATTTCCTTACCTTGAAGAAATAGTCAACAGTAATCAGGACCTCAGGGGGCAGAAATAATCAGGTTTTCAAATGCTACTATTTGTGCTGGAGCTACAGTCAAAGAGGAGTCCTCTGCTGGATTATACAGTTGTTAGCTGTTGAGTCTTGTGCAGGTACTCCCTTCTAGCGGAAGGAAAAACTAAAAGGCAGAAAATTAAAACATGATTGAAGTAAAGTTACAGTCTGAAATTTAAACTACTCTTAAAATTACTTTTATAATTGTTTAGGATTATTCTAAGGTTTGCTTTTCAGGCATTAATTTGGATTATATGTAAACTTAGTTTTCTTGAGTTATATATTTGGCTGTCTTCTTACTTGAAATCTTATCTGCATATGAAAACTTCTTTGTTCTTTAAAACTTGAAAGTAGATGGATTCCAAAGGGAGATTTACAGGCTATAGGAGTATTGTATTTTAAGTTTGATGTGACAGCAATCACATACATTCAATATGATAGTTTTTACAGATGACTGTGATTTCTTTTTTTTTTTTAAATTATTTATAAGTTTTAGAATACCTTGCTTTCTATTTTTTTTGTTCATCCTAATGTTCTGCTTTGTCTCTTCATCTCTTACTTTGGTCATGTACTGGCTTTTCTACTTTACCTCAAACTTGTCTCATATATTCCTGTTTGCCTGTTGCCTTATTTCTACCTTTTGGTAGTATAGACCTTGCAGTGTAGGATACCAAAAAGACATTTCTTTAATTACTTTTTGATGGCTTTCTCTTTCAGGATAACATTTTGTCACCTGCCTTTCCAAAGCAAATGGCTGTATGTGGGCACCGAAAGAGGAAACATTCACATTGTCAATGTGGAATCATTTACTCTCTCAGGCTATGTCATCATGTGGAATAAAGCCATTGAACTGTGAGTTTGCCCAAGTTTTGTCTGTGTAGGGGAGGGAACAGCAGTGTCTCAGATGTTAACATCAGTTGCAGGAATATCATTGTTATCTAGAGAGGCCTCCATATTCATCTTACTGCACTACATACACTATCAAACTACATAGTCACGTAGATATTTTTATCTTAAAGAATGTGAAGTGCTAATGTTTGTATGTTTCTGCCTTTTAGCATTATTTTATCATAGTTTCTGGGATAGATGTGGAAATAGACAAAACAGAGAGTATAGAAATAGATGTAGAAATCACTATGTGTGGGGATAAAAGAGAAACAAAAATAATATAGGTTAAAATATGCTGTGGCTGGTACTTGGATAGACATGTCACTTCTACAGTTGGGGATTAAAGACCAAAGTGTAAAGACAATGCATTTTTCAAGAGGGCTGATGTACTCTCAGTCGGAAGTGACTTTCTGAAATTCAAATAAATTTAAAATTTAAATTTTGGCAAATTTAAATAAGTCTGTTTCAAGAGCAAAATACGTTTTATAGCTATTGTCACTGCATCTCCTTTTTTTAATGTTAGGATTGTATGTACAAATACAGTGGTTTGTGGGGGAAAGATGTAGTTGTTGCTGCACTTCCTGTGCTGGTGTTTTGTTCCCAGTATGTCTTCTTTCAAAAATAGATGAAGTCCATCACTTGCCAAAGGGTATTGAGGCAAACACAGCTCTTTATTAGCCCATCTTCTTCAATGCAAGAAGTCCAAATAAAGTGTTAATTCTGTGTTACTGTAACAATTGCCATTTTTGCCATTGTTTATGAATAATGGCAAAACCTGTATTCCAGTATAAAGGTAAACATTTTATCCTATGGTAATCCTATAGTTTATTGATAGGCAGTAAATTAATTTTTCCTTAAGACTAAGTGTCTACAAACAGACATGGTATTTATGGGCTTGAAAATAAAATTAAAGTAACTCCATTTTGGAATGCCACAACTTGCTTATTACATGAGTCTGTATCTGCAGAATCTGTATTATTTCCAGTCATTGTGAGATACATTTAGGGTAGGGGACAATTTTTTTTTAATGGAAACATTTCTTTTTCAGGTCATCCAAATCTCACCCAGGACCTGTTGTCCACATTAGTGACAATCCAATGGATGAAGGAAAGGTAGGCTATTTTAAAAACTCTTCAGTATGTTATTTTCAAGCAAGACTTGTTTAAAATATAAGTCTTAAAGTTTAAAATACAGCTGCTATTTAAGGAATGTTTGAGTATATGAGGACAACAAAGGTTTTAGGCCCTGAAATAATACAAAGCAAGGTACAGACATGACTGTAGGACACATTACTGGAATAAATCATCATATAATCGGAAACATGTGAAAATGCAGATGAACATGATTAGCTGCAAGACTTTTGGAAATAAAAGCAAAGAATTTTACTTATGGTGATAAAAATTAAGATATTACCAAAAAAAAAATACAACACCAATCATAACTAGAGTGCTGAAAGTGTGATGGAAATTACTTCCACTTTTTCATGCTCTTGGGTGTTATTTTACAACTCTAAACTGCTTATTTATATAGCATATTTATATAGAATACCATGTATTTTGTCTTTAGATTGACTAATCTGAGACGAGGTTTTATGGAATTTGACCTCTAACTCATATTCCCATATTAGGCCACTTATTATAATCACTAGGTGCTCTTTGCTAATGAAACTGGCCTACAGAAAAATGAGATATTCCAGGAAAGGAAACCAAAATATGTGAGAAGTATCTGTGTATTAGACTTGTATTTTCATTCTTATGAGACAATATTGACATAATCATCTGACATAATCATCTTGGCAAGAAGTTTTGCATAAACTACATGGTCCTGAAGCCCTTGCAAGACAGGAGTCCTTCTCCTGTGACATACCATTTTTCTTACTAGTGTTCTACATATGCAGAAGAAATACATTTTTTTCTACTTTGTGTTTTTCATGTCAGTAGTAGATTAAATTGGAGAGAGGGAATGATCCTATTGTTTTAGCAGTGGTTTGAAAGTTTTAGCTAGTTATCAGCTTGTCTCCTAAACACCTGAGGTTTCAGTCCAGCAGAGAATTTAGTGAGTAGAAGTTTTTTTCAGTAGTATGAGGCTCACTTCAGTAAGTGCATAACTAATGGGTTTCTCTGTAGAATTAGGTTGACTCATATTCCAGGCTTATAGTCTCTAGCATATGAATGCAATGAAGCTGTTGTAATTTTAGGAAATACAAGTGGTTAATTTATTTTGATGTATTCCACCCCACATCTAATTATTGTCAATTAAAGTTTAAAAGTTACTGGTTTTATTCATCAGTGTATCAATCAGTGTTTTGAAATCTGACCTTGTGCTTTTCTTATTTCTCATAAGAAAAGCAGTACTAAAAAAACACTGTGTAGTTGTAAAAATCCCCCATGTACGCACTTTTAAAATTTGTTCATGCTTTTAGCTTTCTAATCAGTGGTTTTTCTAATGCTTTAAGTTAAAATAGAGAAATTATAATATATAGCATATGATAGACAAGATAATTAATAATATACATAATGTTCAAGGGAAAAATTGCATAGTCACTTTTACTAGATCAAACATGTCTAATATATATGGTGTTTTAGTACTGTATAAGCACTGAAAGAGATGAAATATTTTATTTCTAAGCTTGTAGGAGATCTGTTATTTTTGTACTGGAGACAACAGTACACCCTGAAAATCTTAACATGCTGAAAAGACTGTCCAGGCAAAACCTGTAGGTATGGCACTGGATTGTTACTACTGCCTTATGTTGGCCATGGGTTTTTGGTTTGTTTTTTTTTCCATTAAGAGAAGTAGCACTTAAGATAGGAGAGCAAAACACTTAGATAGTCATCAATGTGTTAGACCAGCTATTATGAGCAATTTGAGCCTTCACTCCCTGCAGTAAGGGTTTTGACTTGCTTCTTGCAAAAAGATTATTTGGGAAATCATCTACTTTGGTTTATCTAGTTTTCCTCCTATGAACAAATAATGTTTCTGGTGTTCCTTCAGCCAGTTATATCAATTGTGATTAACATCTGGAGAAAGCTCATAGTACATAGTTTCTTTATAGACAATGAAATCTTACTGAGAACTTCAGGGGGAATATTATATTCTTCCAGCAAATTTTAGCTGAATGAATTCCAGTGAGGAAAATCCTCAATCTACTTCTTTCTAACACTCCTTATTTTCTCTCTGGGTGAAATACACACAGCAAGGTTTAATATAGATCTTTCAGCAACTCAAAGCAATTTCCAAGGAATCTTTAGAAGGATGCTTTCATTTTTTTTCTAATTTTGCATGAATGTCCATTATATTTTCTGGAACTTGAAGGCAATAAGTACAAAGTAAACCAATCATTGAGGCCTTCACCTTTTTAATTTTTGTTTTTATAATTGCTTGCAGTTTTGATACGTGTTATTATGCTGCATATCTTTTGAGACATGAACTTCAGGCATTGCAAATGATATAATTTTGCTTTTCCTTATAAAGAATTAATGTATCTTCTTAATGCAGCTTCTGATTGGCTTTGAATCTGGGACGGTGGTATTATGGGACCTGAAGTCAAAGAAAGCAGATTACAGATATACACATGATGAGGTAACATTTTTCATCTGCGTTACTTACTCTGAGGATATAATGCACTATTATACTGACTTTTATTAGTTTTTTAATCTTCTGCTTCTGTCACCAGTGGATCAATAAGTAGATCTATTTGAAATTGCAGGTACTGGAAATTTTCTCTGAAAGAGCAGTAGGGGTAGAATAATAAACTTCAGACCAAATAACTTCACTGAGTTTAAGTTTGTAAAGTAATGGATGGATTGTATTTCTTCACTAAAATTTTAGATCTTTTTTCTGTTAATCATTTGATTTTCACCTGTGTTAAGGGGTTAAGTCGAAACAAGAGGGTTTAGCAATTTCTGTAATTTGGGATCTCTCACATATTCTTGGAACTGCGAGCGGAAAGGGAAGGGGAAGAAACCACTAAACAAATAGTTTCACTACAACATTTCTCTAACCACTTTTTCTTAGTAGAATAAGATCAAGATCAATTCTCTTTGAAATGAGACTGGAGGAGGTTTAAAGAAACAATGACATTAAGTAGCATTCATTTCTTTAAAATTTTATTCTTGAGAGAATAGACGTCTTGAAAGACTGAGATTAAGAAAAATGAGTCAGCATAATAGCAAGTTGATGTATTTAATTTAAAATAATACAAGATTGTTCCTGATTACATTGTGTTGACTGTAAAATGGCTTTGTCATTGTTCAGTACCAGCTTTAGGGTTTTTTTTGGGGGGGGTAGGGGTGTGAGGTTGTTCGGTTTTTTGGCAGCACTTCTGGCTTAGTACTTGTGTGTATTATATCAAACAAGAGTTTACTTGGAGGGGGAGGGTCTGAAGTAGTCTTACCCTTAGCTCATCAGAAATGCCCATATAAGCCCCAGAGTTGTGTTATGCAAAGAACAATTTTTCTTCCTACCATTTTTATTGCATGAAACTAATTCATTCCCTTTATCTTTTTTTTTTTTTTCCATAAATTTACTCATGTCTTCATCATCTTTTTCTTCCTAGACCTCTTTCTTGTGTTCTCTAAGTTTTTAAACCATTGTATTTTGTCCTTGTTTTGTAAAACAAGCACAGCACCATAGAATATGAAGAATGTGGGTACACTGGATTTATCATGTGAAATAATTGTCTTTGGACTTGTTTTGTTTTTCTCTTTCTATTGATCTTGATATTGGATTAGCCTTAAAACTCACCATAAAACCAGAGTGTTCTTCAGGTGTTATTTGTCAGGTCAAAGTCCTGACATTTAGCCATCATTTTTCATTGACATAGTTGGACAGTAAAAATTAAAGTCTTTCTGCAGTTCTTCACTAAAATCCTGATTTCTGCTTTGAATGTGGTTTGGTACTGTCAGCAGACTTTACCATCTTAATATAGTTGTTCTAATTTTCCAAGTTGTTTATGAATGAGCAGTATAGATCCCTGAGAGTCTCTACCATTTAGCTTCATCAATGAACTAATCAATTAGTGCCAGCCTGTCTTTATTCCAGATTGCTTTACTTCCTTAACCAGTTATTTCTTTGTTCAAAGATATCTAGTCTGTTTAGTTTTAGCTCCCTTTGAGATATGTTGTTGAAGGACTTTGAAAGTTTTGTAGACAGCTTAAGTGGTGTTTCCATGAACCTCATGCCTTTTACCATTCTTGGAGCTTAGTTTGACTATAATTACCTCTCTCAAAAAGCATGTTGACTACTTCTGTCTGGTATATTATACTCATCCATATGTCATTTAACTGTTCCTCGTTAAAATTTTGTTGCAGTTTCTAGAAATTTACCTAAGGTAGACATCATGCTGCTTATTCTGGTTTTTTATTTTTTACTTTGTGGCCTATTTATTTAAAAATTGACTAAATATCTGTCTCACTACTTTTTGGAACCAATTCTGACTTGAGAGGCTGTAGAGATCAGTGACTAGTTTAGATATTGCATCTTTGATTTTCTTTAGGATTTAGAAGTGGATGCAGTATTCAGTATGCAGTATTCTGGGTATTCAGTTTGGGTTTTTTGGTTGCAGAAGAGGTAATGAAATACCTCAGGTAATGAATTACCTTACCCTTGGTAATGAAATTGTCTTATCATAACTTGGGAATGGTTAGGAAAGGAAAAGAAAGAAAATGACGATCTGGTAATTGTAGTGGCTTCCTTGCTCATGAGAGTGTGTACGCAGAAGACTCAGAGTGGAACAGTGAAGTAGTGCCTTGTCTCAGGAGATCTCCTCTCTCTGGTCAGTGCAACGCAGAGCAAAGGAAGTTCTTACCATTTTGTTTCCTGCTGACAGGCTGTGTGAATTTGGAATTTTCTGTGCAGAGAATCTTTCTAGCTAGTTTCTTGTTGACTTCCTGGTTTTGTGGCGTTGTTAGAGAACTTATTCTGTGCACAGACTTTAAGGGCTGCATTCCATCATGAACATGTGTGCCAACCTACCCTTAAGGGACAGGGAGCATCTAATGTCACAGCATGCTTCACCTCTTCTCTCACAGAGGGTAATGCATGTGACATTCTGCCCTGTAGCAGGAGCCGGATTTTAAGCCTCAGGATTTATACCCTTGGTTCTCTGCTTGTTCTTGATGAGAGCTCTTTTGAGTGTGGAGTTGACAACCAGTAAGAAGAGAACTACTTAGTCCAATCTTGTCACAGTTGCCATCTTAGGGGGTGGCTAGGCTTCCTCAGGCATCATGAGCAGGGTGGCCAGGACATTGATACTATAAAGAATATTTGCTAGAAACTTTGCCATTGCATTGGTTTCCTCCTCTCTCGTCACTTTGTAGTTGATGTTATTCTTAAAGTGTGTGACTTGAAGGTCCCTGCAGTCTTTTGCCATCATTTGATGCAACTTTCTTAACCTGAAACTTCGAATGTGTGCAGGGGTCCAAATGTCATCCTTTCTTCCTTAGCAGAGGAAGATCATAATGAGGGTCAAAATCCCTGTGCATCCAGAGGTTTGTGGAAAGATACCTGTTATTTCCTGAAGGAAGGCGCTGGATCCAATTATATGGGTTTGTTCCTTCCCGCTTGGTTTCATTTCAAATGGCCTGACCTTTAGAAGGCTTTCTTAAAACAAATTCCCATGTTGTGGTAGGGCAGTCTCATTTGTTGCCTGAAAGCCAGGTTAATGGAACACTGCGCAGACTTTGTTCCTGTCGGAACACGTGTGCTTCCCAGAGCCCTGGGCTAATAGCTGCAGCACAGGGACACTTGGACACTCATCCCAAGGACAGGAGCATGTGGGTAACATTAACCATGGCTGGGGGATGCAGCTCAAGGTCATGATTTGGGTTAGTGCTGATTGCTGGCATATTCTCTGAAGAGCATTCTATTTACAGGACAACTCAGAAATTTAGTTATAATTTGATCTTTCTATATTATGAATTAAATCCTGAACTTAAAATAGTGTGTATTTTTTATTATAACAATAATATTTTGAATATTTAGAATTAGTTAGAACACACATGTAACATTATTTTTCAGAGAATTTGGACGAAATTATTTGTACGTAATGGAACTGCAGCTTTTGTTTAGAAAATTGTTTTGAACTTTTGTTTAGAAAATTTCTTTGAAACCCTTTACTCAAAACATTCATCCCTTTTGTCCTGGGCAGGCTCAATGAAAAAGTAAGACTGAATTCCTTTTGCACCTTCCTTAAGCCTTTTATATGCAGACATTGGGGATTTAAGGAAAGTAAGCTGTGCATTTTTTATGTTAAATACATTTTATATTGCTGTCATTTCCCAACATGTGTGTTCATGAAAGAAATAAAACAAATTTCTCAACTATTAGCTTTTTCCTAAAAAAAAACCCCAAATCTCTTAACTGTAACTTCTGAAACCTAAAGCTTGTTTTATAATCAAGTCCCTTCTTCAAGTAATATTTTGTTTGTTCTGATGTCAAGTAAGCTTTGACAGCATTAACTATAATGCATTATAGATTACTATTTTTAGACTCAGTGTTCTGGTACATGGTTGAGTGTAAGAGATTATTTTAGAGCATTAAAAACATGTCAAAGTAGCTTGTGGAATTAAGAGGACAGGGGAAAGAGAAACAATCCCAGAATGTGACTTGCCAGAAACCAAAGTGTGTCAATGTATTTCATTTCATCAAAACAATCTTCATGATGCATTGTCATTTAAGTCTCAGTAGTGACATTTTTTTGTTTTCTTCCTTTTGCAGCATTTTTCCCCCTTCCCCCTTGTTGACAAGAGAGTTAGCATAAAATCCCTAAGTTTTAAAATACTTTGTATATTTTGGTGAACCTGTAGAAAAGGATTCAGTATCATCATCCATTCATGTTTAAATGAAAATGCTGCCCATATCTGTGGAAATTAAAGGACTGTCAGAATAAGGCTTTGAAATCTGGATAAGATATCTGGGTAAGATATGGTAAATAGCCAGTCTGGCTTGCAGAATAACTAATCCTGGGCTTTGCCAGTCATATTCAGTGTATTTCAAGCTCAATTAATGTCATGAGAGAGTAAAGGTTCATTGAGAAATCCAAAGAATTATGAAAGGACCTATCAATGTCTCTGGTACATTCCATATTTGCAGTAGTCTAAATTCAGTGTTAGAAATCTGGATTAAAAAAATTCTCTTGAAACCAAGGTAAACTGCTTAAATTCATAACTTTTGTCTTTATGTCATTGAAATCCTCCATGCACTGTTCTGATTTTGGCTGGAACAGGTTTAATTTTCTTTCTAGTAGCTGGCACAGACCTGTCTGTTTAGATGGACTATGAGTAACTTTCATAACACACTGATGTTTTAGTGGTGCTGAGTAGTTCTTTTTATCGCAATTATTGAACTGTTCTTACCTCAACCCATGAGTTGTTCTGTTTTTTTCTGGTTCTCCCCCACATCCTACCGGTGAGTGAGCAGCTGTGTGGTGCCTGGCTGCTGGCTGGGGTTAAACCATGACAGATGAGAAGAGTGGTCTCAGACTGTTCCAAAATCATATGTATGTAATCAGCTGTAGGGCTAAAATAAGCCTGTAGGAATTTAAAAGAATGGGATTATTTGTATCAGTATTTAATGAATTGAAACAGCTCAATTCCCCTGGTGGAAAAATACCATAAAAGCTTGAGCCTTTATTGATGAACTTGACTCTTAAATTACAAGGTTGCATTTAAATTATTCATTTTTATACCCCTTAAAAGAACCAAGAATAGTTAATTCTAGGGATATTTATAAGCTATTGCAGAAGTAAAAATAAATTTCATAAAATGTTTTAAAATATGCAATAATCTCTTGAAAAGCTAGTGATTTACTTAAGATATTTCTGTAGGAGTCTTGAATATAAATTATTTTAATTTTGTTCCTCAGACTTTTTTGGTTTATTTGTGATTGCATTTTACAGTCCTATGTAAGTCTCTCTCAGTTAACTGCTGCAGTTGCTGCAGAAATCTTTCCTTAAAATCAGGCATGCTCCCCTTATTTGCAGGCAGCATTTTTCCACATGGGATAATCTTTTTGGAACAGATGGTGAATTGATTCTGTGTTTGTGTACACCCTGTCTTCACATAAAACTCAGGCATAGTTTCTACAATTTCTTGTTTAGGTATATATAGGACAGCAAGGTCAATTGTGTTTTTATTCAAAAAAGTAAGATTCAATTTCCCACTCCCCCAGAAAATACATAACTTTCTTAGAAGTTTTGAAACAAACTTCCCTAGAGTCCAGAACAGGTACCTTAAATTTGAATTACAGTGGAGGATAGTAGGAATACTTCCAATAAGAAACATTCCATGGTAATTAATTAAATGCAAAGATTTATCTGCACAAAGTTGGTTGATTTTTTATTTGAGTTCTCTCTGTGAGTTCCTGTAAAGATTGCCTGTATTTGGTTCGTGTTTGTAAATGGAAGGACTCAGAACAGTAGTGAGGTCAGGACTTGATTTACCTGTGCAGACAGCTCGATTTATGGATACAAATGCCTTGTGCCTTAAATATAGCGACAGTGCCTTAAATATAGCGACAGTCTTCTGTGATACTTGGGTATGATCTTGTTATAAGGGGTTACTTTCTGGTCCCATGCGACCAGAAGAGATGACACAGTTAGATCTGTACCAGCTGATGTAAGCATACTGCTGCATTATGGTACCAAAAAGAAAACAGGAAGTTTTAATAATTGAGAATTAGAGTGAAAATAGAGAGTTTTGTTCTGCATCAGGAAGTTTTGTGTGAAATATTGCAATAAAAATATATTACTCCTAGGGGCTCTTTAGTGTCTGGGAAGATTTGCCTAGTTTTGCAGTCTCAGTGGATTCTGCTTAATTTTCCTATTTTATGTTTTCCTTCAAATTCCAGCACTAATAATAACCATGGAAAAAATGATAAAACTTTTTTGTTCTTGTGTATTGAGATGATTTTTTCAGATAGCAGTTTTGTTTTGGTGATTGAGACTCTTGCTAATCAACAAACTAGTGTTATCAGCTAACTGGTACTACTTAAGGTTATTATACTTCTTTCATTATAAATGTATTCTCACCTGACCAGCTTGTTGTGTACCTTAAGATAGTGCTGGAGCTACTTACACAGTTGGTTTTATTTTTTAGACTTACAAGAATTTGTGAATTGTGTGATAGCAAAAGATATTGCTCTATACAGAAGTTTATCATACCCATCCCACAGAGTTGTTATTGTCAGTTGGATTATTTTTAAAAATATAAAAGATATATTTTGGTTATATTTTAAAAAAATATTTAGCTGCATTACTAAATACAGCAAATTACTCTAAAACTAAAGAGACTAAAACTAGGCAGCAAATAGCCATAAAGTCAAAAGGCTCATTGTACTCTTTTAGAGATTTTATATTTTTCATCCCTCCGTGTTCCTTGCAGAAAGTGAGAGCAGTGGTCCTTCTCCTTTGTGCTCAGATCTTTTTATCTTCTTAAGCATTAATGGTGTTGGAACAGTAACAGGTTGTTGCATTTCTCTTCTCTTGACATTCTTTTTCAAGAATAGGAAGAAGTGATCATTTCTCAGATTTATTCTTCCTTCCTTTTATGAAACTTGCTGTCTTACTTGTTCTTAAGACCTATTTCTACATAAATATGGATTGAACTGTTCCATTTACACTGTGGGCTGCCTACTGTTATCAGGGTTAGACTTCATATGGGAGATTGTGTAAAATATACTGATTATGTTGTATTGCTAAACATGCTGTAGACATTTATTTTCTCAGTGACAAGAGCTTTTTTAAATACAGCCTTCTCTTTACCAATCTGCACTTCAAACTTGTTGATCCCTTGCTTTATTTGGTATAATGTTGGTAAATAAAGAAAATTTTTCAATATTTATGCAAGATTTCTTTTATAATGCTGTGTTTTTTGATAATTTTTTTAATTAATTTTTTTAATTAATTTTTTTTAAAAAATATTTTTTATAATAGTTTTTGCTAAATAAAAATTTGACAGGCAGAATGATCAAGACCGTTTCACTTTAACAGCAGGAGACATCATGTGAGGAATTATGTTCAGGATTCTCAGTTACATGTGTAGATGTGATACTGGTACACAGAATCTCTTTAACAAAATCTATGGTGATTCTACAGTACATAGGGAACAATATTAAATTCCACTAAGAAATGCTGAACTTAATCTGTAGTTTACATATATCCATATGTTATATTAATTTATATTGGGGAAATTTTTATTGGAGGCTCTAGGCTCATAGAGCATTTTCTTCTGTCATTTAAACTCTGGATTCTCCCACTCAGTTTGCTGGAAACTGTCTTGTCTCTCTGTATAGCTTCATGAAATATGAAGATCTGATCTGTGTATAATCAGTTTGAGCAAAGCTCGCTTGGATCTGTCTTGAGATGTGCTCTTCATCCAGTAATTACTGCTTAAGCTGTCATTGCTGGTTACAGTTCTCTACTGCTCACACAGCCAGGTTTCCTCACAGAGGAAATCCCAAGGTCCCTGAGGAGCTGGAGTAAGCTCTTCTTACAGACAGAATCACTACTGAGGGTATCCACTAAGGGTATTGTAAAACCCATCAGGTTTCACTTATTCAGCACCTGCTTTTCTAGTTTGCCTAATGTCTTTGTCATAAAAGTAAGTCTACCTTTTCAGTAATACCAAAGTTCTGTATTTCTTGCAGTTATTGGTTCCTTTTGCACCTTCTGTTTAGTAGAGAAATACTCTCAGGTTTCATTGTTTGCTGATATTTTCATGCTATAACTAAAATTCCTGTGAACATCACCTAATGGTTTCATGATGTCTCCCTGTACTAACAGAGATTCTGGAAGTAGAAATGGCATCAGTCTTTTCTTGCTAGTTAATATTTTTGCCTTATTTGTATTCTTTGCATTATTGTTTACTTTCTTCTTGCCTGAAGGCAGTCACTAGATTTTATTTATTTAGCTATTTTCTGTAGATTTTATGTGGTGTGGTGTAATTGTTCCATTCTTCATTTTAGGAATCTAGAGATGATTTTTTATTTATGGAAAATTTTACGAGTAGATTCCTATGTTTTACTGCACCTCAAAGCTGCCATTGCAACATTAGAGTATCCAGGCTAATACTTTGCTTTCATCATCATAAGTTTAAAAAAATCTTGTTACTTCAATTCTTGTTTTATGGAAGTTTTGAGCCAGTGCTTGCTTCTTGTGCTCATCCACATAAACAAACATATCAAAAGGATATGTAATACTTGAACTTAATGATCTCATCCCATTTTTTTTTTTGTCTGGACAGTATGTTTTTCAGAGTACTCAAAAATTTTGGTTAGCAAAGCTTAAATAAGAGCTTGCAGTTATTCTCTTCCTGCTAACTTTCATGGAAGAAAGCTTCAGTACTATGCTGAGAAGGGTGGATTCCCTGCTTGCCCCCCTGAACAGGTCACTACAGTGAAGACAGTATTTTTGATGGGTAAAGGGTATCTGAAAGTACTAGTTGCATACAGAAAACTTACCATGAGTAAAGAGAGATATTATTTAAACAGTAATTTCTCTAATTGGCTTTATCTGTTTAATGTCATGAGGAAGGTGTTAAGAATAAAATGTTAATAAGATAAATAATTTATGTTGCTCTGTTTTTTCTTGCCTAGGCTATCCACTCTGTGGCTTGGCATCATGAAGGAAAACAATTCATTTGTAGTCACTCAGATGGTACCTTGACCATATGGAATGTAAAATCTCCTACCAAACCATTCCAGACAATCACTCCACACGGTAAGATGACAATGGATATGCACTGCACTTGACAGCTCTTAACATGTAGAGAACTTGTTTTTAATAGAAGTGTATTTTGCAAAAAGCAAGTATTAAAACCACACTTGCAATGCAGTTAAAATCTTTCTCAGTCATATGGATTTCTCATAGATTTTACTTGAAAAAGAAAAATCTTTGTGGGATAAGAATCCAAGTCAGTGCAGCTTTCTCTAAACCTTAAGCTTGTCTTCCACACAGTGGCACTGATCTCAGAATTAACTATTGCATATTTTGCAGGGCTGGCTTTTGGCTTGACATTACAATCCCATAGATTGTTAAAAATACACATGAGCAAGTACCTGTTTTATGTATAAATGTGTAGATTGCCACATAAATTTTTGGAAAGGTTTACAGAATAAGAATAGCATCTCATGAGATGTGCCCACTTCTGAGAGGTCTTGCATTAATGTCGATCTAGGAAATTAACATTACATGTTCTTCTGTGAAATATACTGCCGCTCTTCAAGTAAGTTCTACACAAATGCCAGGCTTACATGGTGTGCATGTCTCTATTTCATGTCTTAGCATCTTAATTTGGATTTTTAAGTGAGGCTGTATTAGTGAGGATAATAGCACAGTTGAGAGATATTTTTCATGCTCAATTGAAGTCTTAGCCATGAAGGATAATAATCAGGATAAACCTCACTTGTAAGCTGACCAATTTCAATTGAAAAAGGGTAGATACATAAATTTTAAATCTCCTAGTTCTACTTAAAACAGCACTTTAGGGGAGGATTATACCTTTGAAAACAAATATTCTACAGCAGTCAGGTTTAGAGTTAGTTTTTTCCTAAACATTCTAAGTTGGTGTGTTGAGAGCTTTAACAGATTTTTGTTATTCCCAGGCATACTCTATAACTGTCAAAGTTGTTGAATATGTGTTTGCATGAATTTTATACTTCTCAAGCTGCACAGTGAATTTCATTACTTGCCATAATGTTATGGAAGTGTAAGATTAACACAGGAAAATCATTTACTTTAGGAAAGCAGCTGAAGGATGGAAAGAAGCCAGAACCCTGCAAACCTATCCTTAAGGTGGAATATAAAACAACTAGAGCTGGGTAAGACTTGTTTTATATACAAAATGAATATATGTTACAGTTCAACACTTGGGGAATGGACTTAGTTTCCCAGTTGTTTGGGCACATGTTCTGATGATATAGCTTTGTTTTAGCTTTGCTAAATTAGATATTGATGAAAAAACTACAAAAACTTTTATGAAGGAATTACTATAAATAAATCACCAACACTGCTAGTGCATTAGTTTCATTCTTCTTTCATGCTACTAAAACTTGTATGTGCTTTTGCTCAATTTTTTGCAAGTTCTAAAGAAAATAAAGATGATAAAGCACAGAAGACAACAAAACACAGACATGATTAATTGAACTCTAATAAATAGTACCCCGAATTGAATATTCTAAATTTTGAATACATGTTCCTCCCCACTAAAATGTTATTAACAGACGTTTATCTAGTAGAGTGCAGTAATTTATGCAGTGAAGTGTGCCTAATTATGCATATTGAAAATGTAACAAAGCAGTAATTGCAACAAGAGACTCAGATGAAATTACAGTATCTAGAGTAGCATGTTTTGTTACCAAGACTGGAGTTAGGATGGATGGATTTAATGAATTGTGTGGAATTTCTTCTATTTGTGGTTCTGAAGTGTTCCAGTAAAAAGTGCAATATAAAGATGAAATATTCATGGAAATATGTTCAGCTATTTGTAAAAGCTGATTTTTTGTTTGTTTTCTTTTATTATTTAATTTATTATCATTTATTTATTCTCTTTTTAATTTAATATTTTATACATCTAAAATTTATTTTATTTAATATTTTAATGTTTAATATCTTAATATCATGTTTTTATTTTATTATTTATTTCTTTTATATTTTGTTTGTGTTCCATTTTTATTTGCTTTCAGGCATTCGAATCTTTAGAAGATGGTTACTTAAATGATGCAGTATGTGTTGATATACTCATAATATCACTGGCTTTAGGTGTTTTAATATTTTGCTAAAAGTGAGGTAAATTAAAAACTTAAAACTCTGCCTAGCTCCCGGTTTTATAAAAATCTGTCATCTGGAAAGCAATGGTTTACTTGTGAAAGTCTACATCTGTCTGCATAATCCTTTTGCAACTGAAATATCAAAAGCTGATCTAAAGAGAGATAATCAAAAAGATCTCAGCTTCAGCAAGTTACAATTTCTGCAATCAAGAGCCTTTTATGAATAGTCATTCTGAAGGAGAAGATTAGTTTGGAGCTTATTCTGTGACATTATATTATTACAATATGAAAACTACTTGACTTTTCACATAGTTTAAAGAGTAGTTTATTCTAGTATAATTTCTAAGAATTCTTGGGTGTTTGGGGAGGCTACTTTTTCCTAGTGTTTGGCATGTTTTTGGTTTTTTTTTTCCTGTTGCACTTCTCACTTTCTGATATTTATCCAAACTGAATATTTTGATACATTTCAATTTGCTCTTCTCTCTAATGTTTTCTATCTTTGGTGTACTGTTAAATCTACAGTTATTGATAACTTTTCCTCAACTTTAATTAAGAGAGGGGGGGAAAAAAAACCTTGAAAAATCCCACCAGTCTGCACTGTGGTGGAGAAACAGTGCACCGAAATCTCTGTTCCTTTACTGCTATGAGTACTTCAGTTTGCAATTCAATTGTCAGTTTCACTTGTAATCTTAACAAGATTTTTAAGGCAAGATAGAACTACCTTTCAATAAATTTTTGGTAGATTTTCTGTTTACCATTTTCAATTGTTTAATTATGAGCAAGGTAAGATTTTAACTTTTATCTAAAGTGCTGTCATTTCTTAGATATAGTTTAATTTCTGTAGCACATAGGAGAATCATTTCTGGACAAGACAAAATTTTTCAGGCCACTGAAACAATGTAGGAAACATATCAAACTTTTTTTCTGTAGCAATTTGCAATAGCTATTCTTCAAATATTAAAAACAGCAGAAAAAAAAGTAAAGAAAGTTTGCATTTAAGAGATAATATTTAATGCTTATTTAAGATATATTTCAAATCTTTATTATGAAAAAATGTTCTTTATTTCCATGCTCTATTTTGAACATCTGTCATCCCTTTTTTTTGTTTCTCCCTTATCTATCTAGAGTGGTCAAAGATCTAGGTCTGTTTCAGTTCCTCCTCCAGTGGAAAACATTTCATTGATATGATCTTAACTAGTTTTTTTGCTGCTTCTAATTCTAATAAGCTGTTTTTGGAGAAAAGGGGTTCAGAACCATGCAAATGGAAGGACAATAACTGATGGCAACCTATATTAAGGGCTACAGACACTATTATTTTACTGTTGTAGAGCTAACAATTCCTTCTCACTTTTTTTTTTTTCCTCTGCATTTTGTTTTCCATATTATAAAACTGGGGTCAGGACAAAAGGAGGACACGAGGCTTTTCCTGAGCTTTATTAGCTACCTATTTATTTGCTAACTTTGTGGGGTTTTCTGTTGCTTTTTGTTTGTTTAATTTGGTTTTTAAGTGTACTGCAAATAGTGCAAATAAAAGTGACGTATCTAGAGCTAAAGTAATTTACCCTACAAAAGTATGTCTGTAGCTTTATTTCTGAGAGAAAGGCTTCTATTGATGAATAAGGTATGAAAGAGGTACATTCTTTGTATAGTCCTTGTGCAAAGTGGCATAATTTTGAAATCTCAGACCATAATGTCACTCTACTGCAGTCACTTTTCATCTAAAATACTCCATCTTTTGTGAAGCACTGAATTTCAAAGGTAGCTTACCTTTTGAGCTTTCTAAAATGGTTCCCATACTGCTTTTTATGTCTAAAGTCAATCTAGAGACACTCTCAAGCTTCCTAATGCCACTCCCTCCCCCTCCAGATTCAGTCCTTCCTAAAGTCCTTCATCCTTTCCACGTGTGCAGGTTCAGTACCCTATAGTATTTACTCTGGTTGATATTAGCATTATGGTAAAATTGCCTGTGTCTAATAGAAATTAGAGCTCAAAAGTCTCCATGTGAAACATAATTCAGAAGGGTTTTGTCTTGGTAGCTGGTGCAGCTGTCATAGACTAACTGAGCGGTGCCTCTTAGCAAGACGGTTGTGTGTAATTGGGACCTAGAGGTTGCATTAATGATGATGGTTCCCACTAAGTAAAAGTTGTTAATCTGTTCATTTAGTTTGAATTTAAGAGATAGGGATAGGGTTAGGTTTTGATTTCTTGTGTGAGCTTACTGGTTTAAAACCACACTTCCCAAAATAAATTTGAAGTTTTATCTTCACTACTACTATAGGACTTCAAGTATTAGGGTAAACTAACTCTTGAAGTCTTTTGTATCTTCATACTAGGATTAACTTCTCCACAGATTTAGTCATGATTTGAAAAGTAAGCCAGATGGTACCAATGACCTGATTTCTCTATATATCATTCTCTCACACATCTGGATTGTCAGAAGCTGGCTCACATTTGACAGTTTTCTTCTAAAACTGAACAGAAACATCTTCCTGTGTTGTGAGCCACTCAACTCTCAATTGTGTTGTTTCCATAGATTGCAAGACCTAATCCTGTGTTTTCTGAATTTTTTTTTCAATGGCCTGTTGCCCCCTTTTATGGTCAATTTCTTATAGTATTCTCTAAGTGATTTTACATATTTCACTGATGAGGAAATTCATGTAAGGGGATTACTTGCAAACCTACTGAAGCTGACTTGTTTCAAAGAATCTCTATGGGCAGCTGCTAAAAATGCTATGAAGCAATTCTCTAAGATGCAAATACTGTTGTTTTTTTAAAAAATGTCTTCCATTGTTTCAGGTACGTAAAATGTAATTCCCAAAGTTGATTCAGTGTCATCTATTATATAAAGTACAAATCTTCTACATTTTTATTTTAAATTATGTATTTCTAATTGATGTGCACTAACCTTTTAATATGTATCACAGCTGAAGGGCAACACTTTAATTAGAAAGTGCACATTGTGTGTTCATGGTAAATCCATGGTTTCATGAAAATGTGAAAAATTCATACACAAACTTGTAGTGGTCTTTCTGACAGACTCAAGTCAGATTTAATCTTTGGTTCCTCTGTGGAAAATCTGTGTGAAAGATCAATGTGCTCTGTTCTTAGCTCTTCCATTCCTTGTGTCTAAAGGATACAGTCTCTGGCAAGCCTGCCCAAAGCAGTTTGATTACCTTGAGAAATAAAACCAGGAGAAGTCGACTTAAAATTGTCACTGTGTATGAAAATTTAAAACTGAAATTTGTTACTCTGTTACTGTCAGTTGATCTCAGTGAATCTGCAAACCTGATAATTACTACAAATTCTCCTGACAACATTATTGTTTAAAAAATCATGATGATTTCTATGGACAAAAAAATACCACAGTAAATCATTCCAAAACAATGAGACCTTACCAGTATTTTTCTCTTCACTGACATCCTGAAAAATATCAGACAAAAGTAAAGGGTGTAACTTTCTGAATTTCTTCATGGACATGACCATAAAAGATTGTGTAAAGTTTCAATACAAAGAGCTGAGATTAAATGAAGACTCAGAGACAACTTAATCCTTTTCTAGGATACACTCTGGGCTACTGTTAGAGGCAGATATTGAACTTGATGGAGCCATGGTCTGATTTATGGCTGTTCCTTTGAGGTTTCTTCCTTGGCCAGCAGCACTCTTTGATCTTATCAAATCTTTGGTCATATGTCTTTCTGGAAGATCAAGCAAATTGTGAAATAACTGTAGAAGTTGGAAGATTCTCTCAGTCTGCTTTGCCTTCAGTGCTACAAACACAAAGTACATTGCAGCCAAGTCTTAAACTCATAAAGTGCAGCATGTGCATAAACCAAACCCTTAATACACATTTTTTAAGAATTCAGATATATCTAGTCTCACTTGGTGTTTCAAATGCCATCTAGGGAAAGCCATTTAGATAGTATGGAAAAGGATAGGAAATAGGAAAGGATGGGGGGGTGGAGGGAAGTTTTCTTCAGTGTCTCTTTTTACAGTACATTGGGATGTTTGTTTTTTTTTTCTGTAGAAATTTTCTCCAGATATTGATATACTAGGTGCTTCCAAGGAAGATGCAAATGAAGGGTAGGATTTCTACTGAAAGTGAGCATAAAAGTCAATCAGAAGCAACTGATAGATATGCAAAGTGCCTATTTTTCCTTCAGAAATATAACGTGAAATTTCAGGCAATAGTCAGTATTGAGTAACATTTATTTTTTGAGCTGCCTGCTTACAAACAGTCAGTATACTCTTTAAAAAGGATTATGTCCCATTTCAAACATAAGCAGTATTAAAATTAATAACTCTAGACAATCAGGAAGTAAGAAAATACCTGGTAAAATGAACATATTTACTTCATCTTGTTTTCAATAAATGAAATAGCAAATTGTACATTATGTGTATATTGGAAATATATGGGTGTATTTACTAGTATGTTTCTGCAAAAGCTTTTAAAAAAAGTTTCAAGGGAAGCCTCTAATCTGCTCTTGAGACTAGAAGAAATATCTCTGCTTTGCTTGGCTATTTGATTTGGCAGTAGGAATGATATATAACAAAGGAGTTTCTTGAATTTTGTGCATGGTGGTAGGGGCAACAATGGGTAAAACATCTAGAGTAAATGTGTGATATTACTTAAAAGATGTTGTGTCAAGCAGTTGGTTGCATCTCTAAGACAGTCGTATGTCTTGTACATATGTACAGCCAGTGAATGGTACTGTTTCTTCCTGATTCTGCTGGGGTGTTTTATGTTAGGAAAAAGAGACTGTTAGCAAATGTGACTCTGCAGTTCAGTAGAAAGAAAACAACTCTAAAACAGTACAAAAATTTTAAAAATATCTAATCTTGCCAAGAAGTTATAAAGCTTGATTAAATCAACAAAATGCTTGGAGGAGATGTTGGACTTAAACAAGAGTTAGAATAAGATTTAAAATACATACCCAAGTTGTTTATTTCATGAAAGCTGGTTTGCATTATTTTTACTACATTTCTGCTTATTTATATTTCACTGAACTTCATCATAAGGTTGCAAAACCTGCCCAGTCTCTTTTAGCATGTTATCCTGACTTGATCCTAAATGCTGCTTCTTTATTCCAGGGAGCCTTTCATCATTCTCTCAGGAGGCTTGTCGTATGACACTGTAGGAAGAAGACCCTGTTTAACAGTCATGCATGGGAAAAGTACTGCTGTGCTAGAAATGGATTATTCTATTGTTGACTTTCTAACCCTGTGTGAAACACCATATCCTAATGGTAGGCTCTGTAAAGATTTTTTCTGTACCTTGACTCCTTATCGCTGGAGTTTTATCCCATCAGAATATTCTTTGCTATTGTCTTTCTGTTTTATCTCTGAGGATCAGACTTGCACCAGCAACATCTGTTATCCCTATTGTCTGAAGTATTTACTTGCCAAAACATCATAATAGAATCGTTTATTATAAAGCCAAATTTGTGTCTAGAAAAAAGGCAATTACTCATAGCATGTTTATTTCTTTTTAATCCCAAAAGCATGTGCAGACAAAAAGCATTACAACTTTAAGCTGTAGTTACTGGAGCACGTGTTTATCTGTGGATATTTGGGCACATAAGGCCTTTCCAGTCAGTGCTAAACCATGAGGAGCATTTTTATATTATTTTAAACTTTTAGTGGCTTTATTCATTCCCCTACTTACATGGATTTCACCACTAGCCTGTAATCTCTCTTCTGCAGCAGGGGATTTCTTATCATAGTTTAGGTAGTTATCTCAGATGAACACTGTTATATTGCTGATGATTCCAATGGTTTTAGCTGTGAGCTTCTATCAGAGTATATGAAATCACTTAGCTTGGAATTTGGGATCTGTCTGAAAGAGGGCAATTAAAATTTTGGGAACTTTTTCAAGTTTCTTATTTTATTGTCAACTCAGCTGTTTTTTGAGCCACTTTGTAAACAATTAAAACTTAAACCCCATTGAATATGAGGAAAAGCAGTTTAGGGGTGGGAGGATGTTACTCAGAAATTGGTTCTTTGCCTCATATTATCTGCTTATACAAGTTACTCTGAAGGTTCCTTTTTCTGTTATTTGAGCTGATGAGAAAATTGAATAGAAGATTTTTCCAAACCTGGAGTATTCAGGAATCTGTGTATATAAAATATCTTCAAAAACTATAGTAATCTAAATGCTTTCCAATCTCAGCTGCCAGAGTGCAAGCACTGATTCTATTCTTGAGGCTGTGCATGCATGGGCTCCATTTACCAATAGGTAAATTTTTTGTTGTTGTTTGCTTTCAGACTTTCAGGAACCGTATGCTGTAGTTGTTCTCCTAGAAAAGGACTTAGTACTGATTGACCTTGCACAAAATGGGTAAGAATCTTCTGGAGTATTTTTAATCATTGGCTGCAATGGTCAGCCTACTGTTCTACTTTATAGATTTTTAGTCCAACCTAATGCCTCAGAACATAAAATTTTGAACATTAAATATAAAATTTCTTCAAATGAACTGATAATCTTGTTGTATCAACTTTTTTTAAAGTTAATTTATAGTAGATGAGTAGAGTATCATGTGACTTTTTCCAGGCTTGGTTGACTGACCAATAGATTATTCATAGATCACTTCTGCTTGTTAAGCATCACAGTTTATTTTGAAATTACTCAGTGTTGTGAGGGGAGTGTGAAGTTTTGGGGAGCTTGCAGTTTTGATCAAGGCAGCAGGGCGAAGAACTGATCAGATAACTCAAGTAATTTTGGCTGTTGTCATCTCTTAAAATAATATTTATATATAATATAATATATGTATTATATATATAAAATATAATCTCACTTAAATACTTTCGATGTTATTGCCAAATAAATTGCTACCTGAATTGCTTAAAGTAACTCCATATTGATGCAGTAATATAATATATATAAAATTTGAATGATAATGTCTGCTCTCTGGTTTATATCTGTAGTAAGAAATTGCTTAAAGGGAGTGTCCAATTGCAGTATTCACAGATAATACCTGACTAAAACATTGAGTGTCCTGTTGCTTTGTCCATGGACTAGTCCATACACTATTATTAGCGGTGATTAAAAATTCTAGACACTACAAAATTTTTTTATGAAGGGTATTAAAATTTGTATAGGCAGTAGCACCTAACTGTTAAGGGATCAGGAGCAGAGGAACTAGGTAAAACCTTACTACCATTCCTGATTAAGAATCTCCAATGGTAAATGAAGAAAAATCCTTGTGAAGAACATCCTTCTAGGGCAAAACAAAAACCTATAAATATTTGTCCTCAAAATCAATGGTGACACCTTGGATAATTAAGACTGTGGAATCTGGAGGATGATCAAGTTTTGTCCTAATAGCTCTGCAGCTATTGCACAATTTCATTTAGGTTTTCTGAATGTTACATGGCCATATGCTGTATCCAAAATTTGTTTCTGATATACCAATAACATTAAGTGTCAGCTATTTAGTTAGAAGTGCCTGAAATTTGAAATTATGTTAAAGCTTATTCTTTTTCATTCTAAAAAATCTTCAGCAGTTTGTTTTTACAATGGTCTGTTATGATTGACTTGCAAACTACTAGTCTGACACCTAAAAAAGACATAAAATTAATACAAAAAATAAATCTACAGGCTTTCTTTTACCTTGTATTCTCACAGAGATTTGTCATACTTTGTTAAAGTTAAGCCTCTTATGCATGTTTTTTTTAAAAAAAATTTTTGCTTTCCATATAGCCCTGTAAAAAGTTCCTGATGTGCAGAATGTTTTCATCTGTTGCTGCTAATTTTTTCCTTTAGATGGGACAAGAAGTTGTCTTTTCACCTCTCAAAAAAGGGGAGATGAAAAGGGTAAAATTACATATATTGTGCATTTCTCTGGAGATAAATTGTCTTTGAACACTGACACATTTAGCTCTGTTAGTATTGACCTTTTTCCTCATTAAGCCTCTGTCACTTTTCTGATGGAGGTAGTGCTGGGAAGCATGTATGTGTGTGTTCTTCTAATTTGTAATTGAGTTACTATCTGTAATTTTCAGATCTTTGGAGATGCAAGTATATTAAGCAAAATTTGTCCATGCAAAGTGCTGGACAACTTTCTGTTTTAGTACAGTGTACTAATAACAAAATGTGATGGGGGTCTTCCTGTCTTTATCCCTAGAAGAATAGACTGAAGAGTTAGAAATAAATTCATAGCTCCATGTTACTGCAGCTGAGACTTGGCAGTTTATTTTTTCCCACAGGCCACTAAACTAGTAACCTTCTGAAAATGTAAAATGACAAGGAATAGCAGTGTTCTGGGAAAACTCTAAAAACTGTACAAACTTTAGATTCCATCTAGATTACTACACTACCTACTGCTCATACTAGATGAGCAGTAAAGTTGTGTAGTGTATTTGTTCATAGTCTAATTTGATTTGCATTTATTTTCTCTGTATGAAAAGAATGCCAGCTTAGTCCTTAAACACTTTTTAACTTGTGTTAACTTGTGTTCTGCACTTAAAAAAAAAGTTTTTCCTAGATTAACAGTAATCCTGCTCTTCCTTTAAAGGTATCCTATATTTGAGAATCCCTATCCTTTGACTATACACGAGTCTCCAGTTACCTGTTGTGAGTATTTTGCTGATTGTCCTGCGGATCTCATACCTGCATTCTATTCAGTTGGTGCTCGACAGAAACGTCAGGGTTACAGTAAGAAGGTACAACATCTACTACACACGTTTCTATTTTAAAATACTGAGAATCAGGAGCTCTAAATATCAGGAGTGTCCATACTAGGACCAAAGCTTCACCTGACTCAGCTTGCCTTTGACACTGGCTACTAGCAGGGGAGGATATATGTGGCTCTAATGTCTGGGGAGGATCTGCAATAATTTGCCTTAACTTTGCACTGTATAATATTTTCTTCCTCAGTGTATTTGTTAATCTTCCAGGAATGGCCTATCAGTGGAGGCAACTGGGGTTTGATCACACAGAGCTATCCAGAGATAATTATTACAGGGTAAGTGATACCATAGTCTACTAATAACTTTCTTAGCTCATTAAGTAGTAGTGAGAATTTTTTGTTTCTCTTTTAGAATATTTTGTATGAGTGGTTTGAGTGATTGATGAAATTATGATCACCAGACATGTCCTTGGCATAATCTCCTTGGCGTGGTAGTGAGAAAGCAAAACAGAATATGGAAGGGGAGGTAGAAACAAAATGATAGCAGGTGTTTCACTGGCATTATTACTATTCATTGTAATTATTAGTATGTGGTATTGTGATTATATGTGATTATTATTAAAGTAACTTGGATCAAAATTACCTTTTATTCTTCGATTTTTGCAAAACAGCTGAGTATTTTTTTTAAAGCATGGTAGGTCCATTAAATAGTTATTGAGTTCAGATCTTCCTCAAAGGGAAGCCAATTTTTTATCTCAAAAAGGACAAGCCAAGACTTAAATCTGATCATTTTAAGACTGATCTTTCTACTTTAAGGAACATAAATGAAATTTAATTTATAGCTTTGCAGTGTATCACTGAAAGTGAGAGCACTACTAAAGTGTTTTTAGAGCAGCCCATTAGCCCTAATCAGGATTACTGTCATCTTGTACTACACATTATAGAGACTTTAAGACAGTCCTGAAAAAATAGTCATCTGATTCTCAAACTCAAGGCTAAATAAACAAGTTAGATGACTCATTAACAGTGGGATTCTGTATATTTAGGCATCTTCTTTACATGTGTTGCTCCTAATATAGGGCATCTTTTAAGAAACAGTACATGGTAAGGTATGCCTCAGTATTTAAAATTTTAAATCATCAAGGAGTTAGCCTCCAAGTGTTTTTCTAGTCTCTTCTGTCCAAAGCAATTGCAGCACGTTGGTAGAATATTGACTTATAATAAATTGTGAAAATAAAGTGTCACTGAGAAGACTAATAAAAATAGAATGCCAACTGTATACTTTCCAATCAGTAACAGAGGTTAGCGCTCCAACTAATCATTTCATCATCTCATTATTTTTTTAATATTTTATAGGCATGCTGATGGATCAATCAAGTTTTGGGATGCATCAGCAAGTAAGTGTTTTCAGTAGAGATCTTTCCTGTGCAGTTTTAGATTTTTCATCTTCAGTTGAAGAGTTAATTACTTCTGATATTTGGCATAGCTCACAGTGAAAAATGCAGCAAGAATCTGAAGTAGAAATGATTGCACAAAGTTAGATGCTTGAATTGGTCTAGTTGGAACTAGTCTTACTCTTGATAACTAAAAGCTGTTTAAGGCAATCTTGGAATCGTCATTAGTTCTCTTTGAAAACTCGTGGAAAACTGGTGAGATTCCAAAAGGCTAAGGCGTGTGTGGTTGTGGGAGGGAACAGATGCAATGTATATGTTTAAAAACTGGGAGGAGGGCTATTTGGAATGTTATAGATCTTTAATTTCAGTTTGGAGTAGGAGTGGAACCTGGGAGAGAGGAGGGGGGAAGCCAAATCTGACTGATTGTGTGCTTAAAAATTCTATTCAGCGTAGATCTGTCAAAATGAGATTCTGTTAAAGAATACTTAGTTTCTTTCTAAAACAGATAAATAAATCTATTAAGGGGGAAATTGCAATTGCCCTCTACATTGATTTAAAAACTTTTCCATTTTTTCTAATAGGACAGTCTTACAGATGAACTAGGGAAATATGATTCAGGTAAAACCACTGAAAAATGGAAGAGGAGAAAGGATGCTAAAATTTAGGTTTTTCTAATGTTTTGGTTAGTATTTATAGCATTGATTTGGGCCTTTGACTAGACAATATGCGTGTGAACTTTGAAATCAGCATGAAGACAGTTGAAGGAAAATGTAACACAGAATTAAAATTGCAGTTGAGAAGGATACAATTCAAGAATTAGCTATAGCGATATATTAGCTATCTGTTTAGATCAAAACTAATTTTTCTCTTTTGCTTTGTTCCTAGTAACGCTGCAAGTACTCTATAAGCTAAAAACAGCCAAAGTATTTGAAAAATCACGGAATAAAGATGACAGGCCAAACACAGATATAGTAGATGAAGATCCATATGCTATTCAGATCATCTCATGGTGTCCAGAAAGTAGAATGCTGTGCATAGCTGGAGTTTCTGCACATGTCATTATTTACAGGTTCAGCAAGCAGGAAGTGACAACGGAAGTCATTCCGGTAAAGTGTTTGACCATTTTTTTAACATTTTTTTTGCCATAATAAAACTGTTTTAGCAATTTACTGTATTTTTGTCCTTAATTATATTAGTGGAATGGACAAAAACTGATTGACTCGAACAAAGAGAGGTGGGTTTTTTGAGAGATAGTAATTAATTATGAAATTCAGCAAAAGTAAATATTGCACACCAATATAATGGCTTTCAGTGACTTCCTAACTGAGAGTGTCTGCAAGCAGAATGATAATTAAATGAGTCCAGTATTTAATTTATTTCAATATTAAGAAGCAAACTTTTAAAAACTGGGAAATATGTCTGACATTCAAATTCTAGCAATCTTCAGATATTCAGTCTGTAACAGTATGACTCTGTATTTCTGAAAAATGTGTCTTTAAATTGCATTGTTTTTTAAACTGTTACCTTTTAAAATAGGGGAAGGGTCCTAGATGTCACTGATATCACTACTATCTTCAGTTGCACTTCATTTAATTCATATTCAGTGTTTTGAAAGGCAGACATTACTGATGATTTTTTTACTTTAATTAACAGATGCTGGAAGTACGTCTCCTATATGAAATAAATGATGTTGAAACTCCAGATGGTGAGCAGGTGCCACCTGTACCAACTCCAGGCACAGGTTCCAATCCTCAATCCATTGTTCCCCAGTCTCATCCATCTACCAGTAGCAGTTCATCTGATGGACTTCGTGATAATGTCCCATGTTTAAAGTAAGTATATTCTGTTATATTTTCAGTGAGTATGAAATGGTGCAAGAATATGTGATTAGAGTATATGTACTTTGATATCGTTACAGATCTATCATTGCCGGTGAAAATGTTTTATTTTTTAATTTGATTAATTAATTTGATTTAGGAAAATCTGGCATAGATGTTAATATAGCTATAGATGATCATGCTTTAGAGCAAACAGTTTTTAATAGCTGTAGTTCAGTCACTTTGATATCTTCTCGTCCTTGAAATGAATTGGAAAATTGATGTTTTGTGGCTCTCCTTAGCTTAAGGCCATGTCTGAACATGTTTAATCTGTTAATTTTGCAGAGCCTTAAGTTTTAGAAGCAAATCAAAAGTGAAAATTCTTACAGATAGCTAGCTGAGTGCTAACTCTTTAGGTTTATATTTCTTTTTGAAAATCCTCCAAGCGAACAACTTTGTGTTTTGGAAACAGAATTAAATGTCCCTTTGTCATGAATCTTCACTTTGCACGATACCTAATAGTGCTCTCATTGTAGGTCTTGGACAAATTTTTTTTATCTTTTTAAATTGAGAGCTTTTTCTGCAAGCTTCTTTGTGTGAGCTTTTACCCATTTAGAGAAATCAGAATTTAAAAAGTCTATATTTTTTTACTCTCCTACAAGAGTGCATTATGTGACATCTGCGCCATCATTTCTTCCAACAGAATGTAAGAAATACGTAATATATACCTAGAGATATAAAGTTAAGTATATACTTTTTTGTCTGAAGTTTAAGATCCCAAGCTGGATTTTAATTCTTTGACTGTATCCATCCAGAAAACAATTAATTCTGATAGGGTTGCTTTATTTGGGTAAGAGTTTTGAAAATGTATTGATTGCACTGAGCTGGAGAGGTGTATTTCTGAAGGAAACTCATCTAGGTAGAAAAATCAGAAAATTCTAAACTATTCTAGACTAATATCTAAAATATTGTCAAACCAAAATATCCATCAGTGAGAATAAATGGGTAAAAGAAGTGGAATTCAGGAAACAGGAACTTGTTCTACCTAACTTTTCGCATAAGAAAATGCAAAACCTAATCCTTTCCATGCCAGTTCATTTGTCAGCATGGTGACAAATTCTTTACAGGAGTTTCATTTCCCATCCCAGGTTCATTGCATACACTTTGTCTACTATTACAATAATTTACTTGTTTTAATTTTGGTTTTGCCATATCATCAGCTTTTTATTTGCATTTATCTCAATACATTTTTTTTCCTCTTTCTCTTTTTATTTTTCTCATTCCATGAACACCTCTAACCCCCTTCTGTTCTCTAAATTAGAGTTCTTCTGGAAACTCTGAAAAACGGGTAACATCTTCCTTTTTAGACACTGACTGAACACCTGCCTCTATTCAAGGAAATGCAGCATAATAGCACTGTTAGGCCTTGTTCTGAGTTTGGAAAAAATTAAACATTTGTGATCGTTATTCAATTCATTTTCAATTAGGTAGTGAATCAAAAGAAGTGAATTCACAGTTTCAATGTGGCTTTTTCTTCTGGTTGCTTTTATTTGCTTTTGATCATAGTTTTTACAATTTTCCAACATTTTAAAGTCCAGCATGGTGTAGAATTTAATGAACTCTGGTCCCATAAGGAAAAAATGGAGACACCATGTTCTGTTTACTTTCCAGAGTTAAAAATTCTCCTCTCAAGCAGTCTCCAGGCTACCAAATTGAGCTCGTTATCCAGCTGGTGTGGGTGAGTGGAGAACCTCCTCAACAGATAACCAGCTTAGCTGTCAACTCAGCGTATGGCCTGTAAGTATATTCTACACAGCTCTTTCCATCAAAGTGGTTTAAAACTATCCATTAAAACTGAGTCTCTGGGTGTGTTCACCCGAGCTGCACAGCAACATAGAGGTAATCAGTTTCTTGTGCTTCTGAGACAATTCCTTTTGGGTCATGGCAGATACCAATGATGCTGATAGCAGAAGCAAATCAGTATCATTCGTCCTCACCCAGCACTGTACAGCCAAGAGTAAGTGTCATTTAAGGCTGAAAAGAGGTTGGCAAGAACATTGACAGTGGTCTGTCCTACTCAGCATCATGTTTTTACAAGAGAACAATTAATCAATACTGTACTCTCAAATAGTAATTTATAAATAAGTGCAATCTAGGTTAATTCCTAAAAATGAGGAAGTATTAAATGCTGAACTGCAAAAAATATTTGCATGAAACATTACCCATGTTTAATTAGCATTGTCTTTCATTTCACTTCTCTTTTTCCAGAGTAGTTTTTGGAAACTGTAATGGTATTGCCATGGTTGATTATCTCCAGAAGACAGTGCTCTTGAATCTAGGCACTATTGAACTGTATGGCTCCAATGATCCCTATCGTAGGGAGCCACGATCTCCCCGAAAAACTCGGCAGCCATCCGGAGGTGAGTAACCCGAACCATATTTCAAGCTCAGAAGAAAGGCACAATTGATCATCTTGTCTTAGTGTATGTTCATTAAATGCCAACATTCCTCACTGTGGTTTTCTTTCTTCTTGATCTGTTGCTAATGTCACTACTGCAGCTTTGTTAATTCATCCTTTCTTAAAAATTGTTGCTTAGTGGAATCTTCTGATGCTTCATACCGTTACTTATTTTTCAGGGTAATGTATATTTTAAGAAAAAATATAAATTTACAATGGATTACAAGTTACAAGAATGTACACAGCATGAAGAAGTATCCTGATGTTTCTGATAAAGCTAGTACCCATATTACATGCTTGTATAAATCCATTAATGTTTGCAAATAGCCTGAGTGTTTTCTGGGATCTTTTGGCTTCCTGTTTTAAAATTTGGCTAGAAATGTCCCTGTTGAGCTAAATCATGTTCTGTTGTTAATAGTGTTTAGTTAAGCTTTAGAGGAAACCTTTGATTTAAATGAACAAAATAAACTTCTACATACAAGCTGGTAAAATAAATCACTTTGAAAAAAAAAAAAAAGAAAAGGACTTAAAAATATGCTGAAGATTGTTCTTTTTCAGCTAAAAAAAGGAAAGTGACTTTACAATCAAAATGCAAAGCTTTTTGTAACCAAAAGGAAAATGTATTATTTTAAAATTTTCTTTTCTCTGATGTGTCATGGGTACTCCTAAGTTATTTCAGAAAACAGCACAAGACATAATAAACTGTTCCAAAAAACCCTTCCTCATGATTGTTAATTTTTTTAAGAGACCCAGAATGAAGTCCTAAGTTTTTCAGGTAATATCTTATTCAAATTGAAATGGATGTTGTAGAAGGTATTTTAGTAAATGGATGGTTTGAAAAAGATGCAGTTAACACCAGTCAGCTTATTTCAACTGAGGAAATGGATCTAAAAATCATTCATATAGAGCAAAGCTACACAGTTGGTATTCTGTCAGATAAAATATTTTCTGGTATGAAATAAACCTTGAGAGAAAGAAATAGCTTTACAATTTTACTGTGTTAATTTGTGCTGGTAGTACAGGGCTTAAAGGCTTAAATTCTGCCTCATGCATATAGATTATAAATTGCCTTTTGGAGCTTTAGACATCACTTGCCTTTGTTTCCTTAACTGTTCTTATTTTAATCCAATAAATTGGATCCACATAACTGTGTTTCAACTGTGTCTCTAAGATGTTTATGATGAAAGTGCTTTTTGCTCATTATTGTAGCTGTTATATGGAGTCATGTTTTTTTCATCTTAACTTCTGAGACTAACAATCTGCATGGCAATAGCATTTTAATAACCTGGTTGTACAAGTTACTTGGCTGGCTTTTCTGTCTCAAATGTACTGTTAGTGTCTCCGTCTTTCCTTTTCTCATTGCTTCATGAAGGTATGCTGACTGTGGCTTCTTGCATGTGCGGCCTTTCTAACTTATATTCAGAGTCTGTGAAAAAGCTTCGCACCTCTTATATAAGTAAGTCATCTCATGGCATTCAAATACTTTTTGAACATCTGAACTTGATTTTTTTTTTGTGTGTTGCTCACTCACCATAATTATTTTTCACAGCCCTTTTTAAGTAATTGTTTTACTTAGAGAAACTGGTTTCAATCCATCCTGCATCCATTGTATTTCTTGTTTGTGGTATCTTTAGAAGAAATTTAAATGAAAAAAGCAACCATAATAGTCTCTGTATTTTGTGTTTTCAAATAAATAAGTCTCAAAATGAAAAAGAGAGTGTATCTCAGAATTTGCTAATGTTTATAGAGCTAAGATCTTACTCACAAATTTGGTGTTATTTTACTAGAAACTTTCTTTGCTTGGTTCCCTTTCTGGCAGAAAAAGCTTCAGAACTCCAGAGTTAGAGTATTAGTAGCAATGATAAGAATAAACATTGTGATTACAGAGAGATTCTTCTTTTAAAAGTAAAAAGTTACTTCTACAAAAATGTTGTTTATAGGGATTAAGAGTGGAAGTGTATGGGTACTGCACAGCCCTGTTTGGTTTCCAAGCAGTTTTGAAGTTCAGGTTTCTGTGTAAGGAAGGTAATCCATCAGAACCATGAATTACCTGAGAGAGTCTGACTTATAACATCCTTCACAGCATCCAAGAATCTTGAGAATGTAAATCTTATTTTTTAAAAGCATAACATTGTTCCTTTTCTTAGGATGCCACTTTCTCCAGCCCTCAGGCAGAGGTAGGTAATCTCAGCCCTTTTTTTAATGAAGTAGAGTAGATTAAGCTACTGTAAAAGTGGAATTAAAAAAAACAAAATTGCAAAACAAACTTGAAATTGTGGTCCAAGTCTTAATTCTGCCATTTCCTTTCACCCAAAAAGAAAGAAGAAATACATCTCAGAGGATAGTCTCAATTGCCAAATACCACTTTCTCTATAGTATTTCCTCCTCTACTGCCATTGCATAAAGGGAGCTAGGTATAAAAGAAATGCCTCTACCTTAAGATGATACAGACCTGAAAACCAGGATCTGGCACTGATTGATTATTGTTTTGGAAAAAAGAAAAAAGATGGGTAGAAATCCTAAAGCTAGTAAATACTGTAAAGCTGAATTTACTTGGACTGTTTTATTTAGGAATAAGTTTAAACAAGTTTTGTACCCAAGAGTTAATTTCTGTAATGTATTCTGTAATTCTCTTTCTGCTTAGCATCCTGACAGTATCTTGGTTAATTTTAAAACCTGAAAATAATTTCTTTAGTTATCATTTAACATTTCTCATTATTTGTAGTTCTTTCAGTGTATGTGTTGCCCAGACGTCAGAATTTGCTTCAATAATTTTCCACAAATAATGAGTTTGTTACATTTAAGCACTACCCTTTGATTTATTTATAGGATTGGATCTATGTGATATAGTCAGAACAATTTTGGGTTTTGCATTCTCTCTTTCTTGAACATTTACTACCTGCATTTAGTGTGTTCAAAAATGCAAGGTGCTTATGCTTCCTTGGTTTTGGTTTGAAAGATGTGCCTTCATTGGATCTCCATCTTGAAAACATTTCTATTTTAATACTTTGATTTAATTTTTTTTCTATGAATAAGGTATTTTAAATGGCTATACAACTAATCATCTCAGGGAGTACTAGTATTTAATATCTAAATCTTCCTAGTGCTTTTCTATCTAATGTGGTTGGTTTAGAAAAATCCTATTCCTTGAGAAAACAACAGTGTAATTAAAAAAAAATCATGCTAGCTTACACATGCATTCAGGCAGCATGCAACAGAGCAGCATATTGCTATTGTACGTTCAACCATTTCCAAAAAAGGCAGGAAGAATTGGTCCTTCCTCTTTAAAAACCCTGATATTCTGTATGTTTCAGCATAAAATGCCGATTCAATAGATCATCACCTGACCACATACTTAGGATTTAGTAAATGCTATGTCCTTAATCAAACAAAAAAAAATTTACAAAGGCATCTTCTAAAAAAATTCATAGAGTAAGAGTTACATATCTTCTAAAATATGAATGGAAATGCGAGATTTTTTTCCCTTCTCTTGTGTTGCAAGAATATGATGTATTTCTCTGTCATCTTATTTTTTCTACTCAGAAAAGAAATTCAGATTCCCGTCTTAAAGCAGCATCTATTTAGAGACAAGGCTCTCTACACTAGCTAGACTGTAAACTGTCATTTCAGGCTAGCTCTACAGATACAAGCTCCCAGTTGGGATCGTGTTTTGGAATTTATCAGTGATTCATACCAGGTATACTACTCACATGTTTTGGGTGGCAATTTATAGTTTGTGAAGCATGCAGTATATGTGTTTTGTTAAGGCCTGCCAGACAGTGTCATCAGGTGCTTGTCAAGGTTAAAAACAAAATCAGAGTCTAATAGTCAGGGGGGAGGGTGTAGAAAATCGACTTTGGCCATGTGCCCGAAGTCATGAAATGTGTAAGTAAAAGCTTTACAGTGTGATGAAAGCTATACATGATGGAGGCTTACACTGTTAGGTGACCTGTTAGGACCTTTGCTTGATATACTTTTTGCTAAATAAGACAGGAGTCATTAAATCAGTACTCATAAAAAAATTAGACATGTCATAATATCATGATGAAAAACCAAAACTTACATAGCTGTTATTTTTTCCTGCTTAGTTCCCTAAGTTCACAGAGAACATTAATCATAACTCTTTTTTTGCAAATTACTGTTGGTGAGAGTTACAAGATTTTATGTGACTTTTCGACTAGTGCAATGTAGTACAACTCTTTAAAAATTAGTATTTCTTAGTTCTACCAGAGGCAGTTTAGGTTTCTGGCAAAACTGAAGCAGTTCTTACATGCATGTGACTTTTTAGAAATTTTAAATTTACATTAAAAAGCTTTTTGACAGTAATCTATAAGTGATTCAAAAAGTGAGGTTGAGACAAGCTAGAAGAAAATACATACCCAGAACTCTTCTGGAGTTTCTTGATCATGTTCTTTTCCCCATCCCCCTTCATGAACTATTTGAATTTTTAACTTAAATGTCATGAGACCAACATCAGCTGACTGACTTCAGCCAAAGCCAAAATCAGAAAGTTTGACTGTTGGTCTTGGAAGTTTTTTTTTTTTTACCCTGTTTTTCAGGCTAACTGTAAAATTCTAACTTTTACATCGTATCAAGTAAGTTTTAGTTATAATTTTTATTTGTGCTGTTTTCCAGTCAAGTTGTAGGTTCTTCTGAGATATGTCTGCTTAAAATTTGTGCAAAGAACTGACAAAAGTCTCATGAAACTTTATACATCAGTTAATTTCAGCTGTAATTCTTGGGAGTTTTTAATGCAGCATGGTAATGATGTCTTTAATGACATGATATGATTCTTGGAAATTTGGAGGATTTTCAAATTTCTTTGCTTCTGGAGTATGCAGAGATAAACTAAAAGCTTATCAGAAGGTGCTATATTGGTGTTATAGAACATTTTAGGTTTTTTAGTTCTGAAACAGGAACTTTTGGATCAATTTGCTTTTGTAATTCAAAGCAATTTTCATGGATGGTATAGACCTGAAATCAGAGAATTTTTCCAGGAGAGCTGTCTTTCTGCCAGTGTTTCTGTCAGGATACCTGGGGGTTTAAGATGAATAGCAACAGAGATTATTTTGCAAGTTTCTTCAGCTTGGCCATGGGCAGATCCTCCTAGTTCACAACCTTAGATCATTCTTGTTATACTCTGCTTGGTTTAATTATGAATACAATCATAGCTAAAATTACTTATCATCTATTCCTGTTCCTTTTCTTTCCTAAGTAATAGCAGTAATGGTTTTGGACAGATATTCAAGATTTACATGCCATAATAATTACCATAATGCACACTAATTATTAATTAAGATGTATATTAATTGAATTATAAACTTGAGAGTTCCTACAAAGAATTCAGGCGTACATTCTTGGCTAAAGACTATTGCTGTCAATTAATGAATTTTCATAGGAGAACTAGTATGCAAAGTTAAACTCTCCCTTTGAAGGTAAAGAATTGATCTTTATGGAAAAGAGGAAATTCTGTTCCTGAACTGCATGTATGAATTTCTTTGCTTTGGCTCCTCAAGAGGCAACTACTTCTAAGAGCACAGTATGGATTTATCCTCCCAGCACATCTATCATCTAAAACTTGTTTTGCTTGTTGTGAAAGAAATTTTAAGATTTTTCCAAAATCTTTTTACACAATCCTGTCTAGTTCAAAATGCTTAGTTTCCCATGCCTGTTTAAAACTCTGGTGTAAAACCCTGATTATCCAATAGTGTTCATCGATTTACTGGCAGATGTCTAAATAAATTCCTCTTTTCTTTCTCCTGTGTAGTGGAAAGATATCGCTTCCACCTGGAATTTTATTCAACATTTTAGAATTCAAATTGGTTCCGGGACTGTTAAATGTAGGGTTAACAAAGCCTTAACTTTATTTGACAGTTCTAGTAATTGAGTTTTGGGGTTTAAGCTATACATGCTCTTAATAATCTTAAAAAATACTTTTTTGGATAAATGGAACTGTTAATATAACATGTTTTTAATGTGTTCCATATTGATATGGTATTTCAGGAAAGTTCTCCCCTTTTAACTATTCTAGCGTTTGGAAATCTCAAAGCTTTGATGGAGCAGAGCTTTTGTACTTTTGTTTGTTAACAGATATGTACAGATGCACTTGTAGTGTGTAGATGTGTAGTGTACAGTTGTATAGACAGGCATTCCATGTGATACCTTTCTTGTCTTAGCCACAACCACTCAAACTTTTTGAGTATTGAAGATATTTGTGTGCATGCAAAAAACCCTTTAATTTTAACAAATATCTCTTAGCTATTACTGTTCAGTATTACATGCTTGTTTGCCTTAGTACCACATCATGAAATTTCTGTAAGAAAGCTTCATGATATAAACCTGAAGATGCATTAAAATACCAACCTTTTATACAAGTTATCTAAAATATCAACAAAAATGCACTTCTTTTGATTGTGGGCAGTCTTCACAGCATTTTTTTGTCAAAAAAGGAAAATAAAAAAAAATCTTGTATACTTTTAAGTTGTGCAATGGAATAATATATAGGACCACTTTGAGGTAGCTTCTGTCTTTTGAATCTGATTTTGTATGACTAGGTTTTATTTCCTTCACTGGAATGAAAGGAATTAGCTTTCAGATGTTAACATCTGTGACACCAATAAGGAGATTTTCTGGAAAATGAAAGTGGCAATACAAATTGGTGAATACAAGGCACATCACTGTAACATGGAAAAGTAGTTTGAAAAAAGGCACTGTAGTTTCACACGTCGTGTGTTTGTAATCTTCAAGACCTTCTTTTGTATGATTTTCTTTTGCTATTACATTTTTAATATAACTCTGATTTTTTTCAAAACAGATTATGTTTATGCTTAATGTATATGTGTAGTATGTAAATAATTAACTGTTCTGATAAGTCTGTCTAGCTGAAATTTGTTGAGAGAGTGTGTTTTGCAAGAAAACTTTAGTAGGAAGAAGTGACTCTACAGTTATTGTGGGTAATGTTAAAAAAAGTAATACGTAACATATTCTATTGCAACTGGCTTGTTTGTCTCTAATAAGAAATGAAGTTCCTGACAGCAGTGGAAGTAAAAATAAAATGGGAACTGTATTTATAATACACTGGTTTTGTGTTTCAGCAGGTCTTTGTGATATAAATGAAGGTACAGTGGTGCCAGAAGACCGCTGCAAGTCACCCACGTCAGGTAATCATAACTTTCCCTGATCTTCAGCTTCTTATTTTCCCAGAAGATGGCATGCATTAACACTTACTAGTTAAATAATTATATAAAACCTGCTGTCCTCTCACAAGCTGTTGGAGCTGTTACAAATTTTGCCATGTTGCACAACTGCGTTTTTAAAACAAGGCTGACTTAAGAAATGCAATAGGAACATGTCATAAAAATGATTAAAGAGAGATAGAAGCTGAAATATTTATGCCTCAGGGAACATACTGCACAGTGGAATTTTGAAGCATTGACAAGAGATGCACAAATTCCTGTAATTGTTCATGTGATTGTTTTGTATTCCTCAAAAGTGGTAGAGATTATTTCAGAACAAGTTTGCTTCTGCTTCCTCATAAGTAGCAAATGAATATTTTTCTGTGGAATTAAAGGTCTCCAGAAACCAGCATCCCAAAAAAGTAGAAGTTCCCTATTTAATACTCCTCCTACTTCACCCTTCTTAAAATTTTTGCTTTATGTGAATATTTTAAATGAAACTTTCAAGATTTATTATTTTAATATGGGCTAGTTGAGGCTGTAACCATGTAAATACTTAATAATGCATGTCAATAATGTTGTTATAATGATACATATATATATATAATGTTATAATAATGTTAATAATGCATGCATTAGAGTGAATAGTTTTAGTAGTAGCTAAAAATTGTCACTTTATTTATTGCTCTGAGAACTTTTAAAAATGTCATTTTGTTTCATTCAAAACTACTCAAAGGTTAAAGGACTCAACTGCACATAAAGTAGTATGTAGTGTAAAATTCTAATCAAGATGGGAGTCTAAAGATAGATTCTTTTTCCACTGTAGCTTCTATCTTTCAAATCCAAATTAAAAGCATAACAAACCAAAACATTGTGTTTGTAGCTCTAGTAGAAATTTTAACATAAATTTTAATTTCTAATTTGACAATTGTCTTTTGATGTTCATTTTAAATTGTGCAAAACACTCCTCTAGATCAATCAATGTAATTTTCATTTTTGCAAGCTCTTTCTTAGAGAAAATTTGATTTATTTATAATTAAAGCAAAACCTGGCTGTGAATTTTAATTAAAAGTCTTACCTGAAGATGTGATTTCATGACAAATCTGTGTTGCTAAGTGTTGGCATGCTGAAGTCATCAACTTCACTATAGTTTGCAACAAAAGTAGTGCTGAGAATTAAATACATGTTTCCTATTTCATTTTTACATATTGAGACCAATGCCTGTAAACAATTCGCCATACATTGCTGCAGTTGCAGTAATCCTTTCTCTGTCAAGGTCGAGCATAGTTATCCATTCACAGTGGTATTTGTATTTGACCCACTTAAAAATTCTGGGCTAAATCTAGGTTCTGGTACACTGCTATAAAATATCTGCAATGAACAGCTAAGAATCATAACCTTTAATGTGTATCCTTTTCTCCCCCTGCTCCAGAATCACCAAAATGTCAGCCCAAACAACTCCTAACTTAAAACACTGTGTAGTTTAAATAAGAGGGTTTCTTTCATAATTTGATGTTGAAGCAGAGTAAAACTCAGTTCACCACTTCTGCAAAAGTGCAATGAAGGCAAGTCCAAAGATGAAAGTTAAGGTTTATGGAAAACTCCTAAATTTAACAATTGGCTTCCCCTACCCTCCTCTTCTTCTTGTTTGAGTGTGAGCTGAAGAAGGTTAAAGAGTAATGTTTAAAGTACAAAAAATAGTGAATGGACAAAAAGATAGAGGGAGAATGTAACTGTTGCATTCTCCTGTAAAATGGAAAATTCTAGTAGTGAGGTTGGACTGTACCCTGCTTCCCTCAATTCTGTCCTCTGCTCTCAGTGAATGAGATGAAGCTTACGGTAGACTTCACAACTTTTCCTTTGGAAAAAATCTTGGATGCACCACCCTGGTATAGAAATAATTTGTTGATGTTTGTGAAGAGGGAAGAACTGCAATTCCTTAGGTTTGGTTTGAGTTTTGTATCTTTTCTGGGCAAAAGCATAAGACTGATAACAAGCTTGAAAGTGATGTTTAGCTTTCAGTGGTAAGAGAGGACCTTTTTGAGAAATTTCCTGCAGTGTTTTCAAGCTTGAGAAGGATGGAGGCTAAATTTACAGAAACCTTTTGCAGTCTAGAGGCTTTCTAGTTAAGAGGAATATATGCAAACACAACATGTTTGCAAGTTACTAGCTCTAAGATTAGAGGATGGGATGGGCAGTTTAATGCCTTATTGGCTTTCATTGCTACCATGTGATCTGTAGAAGAGACCAGTCACTGTTTGGACTGAAGTCTGCAATTGCTCAAATCTACCTTTCTATGTCCAAGTAAAGAGAAGTGGAAGGTAACTTCCACCAGACTTCCTCCAGTGGGTGATAGTATAGATGAGAGAATTCTGAAAGGGACTACCTACATGTGGAAGTTGGGAGAGTATCCTACAGTTTTGGTAACACAGAACTATAGAACACTGAAAATGCAGGAGGATTTATTTTACCTCCTGCTCTTTCTATAGATGTCAAGCAGTAATAGGACTAGACTCTGGGAGTGTTTATTTGACCTAAAACATTGTACAGCATTTAAACTGTCAAGTTTTTGTCTTCAAAAGTGCCAAAATGTTTGTGTTCTATTCTGGTTTTACAATTCCACAATATAAAATCCAATTAAATTTTAACATTTTTAGATTAATTGTTTTAATTTCCTGGCAATGTTTTAATTTCATGACAACAATAAGCCTGAAGTTGTGGTCTGTTACCACAATCAGTTTTTCAGGGTTGGGATACAGAAAAATCCAGGTGGCAGTATTGGCTCAGAGTTGTCCACAGAATAGTTGAAGAACTGTGGTCCAACAGTGATTGACTGCGTTGGAAAAAAACCCCAAAGAGTTTATAGAACTCATGTTTATTGTTACAGCTGTGTTTTGTGAATCATAACTTAGGCTAATCTCTGTGTCTGGAGCAATGATTAGTAGAGCCATTTAGTTATTCAGTGTGAACATTTGTTCAATGGGAGAATTATTTCTAGCAATAAACTCGCTGCAATGTGCAGCGTTGTACCTTGCATTACAATCTCTGTGGCTAATTCCAATATGGCAGAATTCTGTCACGCCAAAGTAATTTGTACTTTATAATATCTAGTACAGCTACAGAGAATACCAGTATCAGTATTTTCTTTTCAGATTTTTTCTTTTCATATTTCAGATATTTTGTTTGTTATCTTCATTAAACTCTGAGCTCATATATAATTTTGTATAATATATGTATACATATATCGTATTATATATGTATATTTTATATGTACTAATATACATTGATTTTTGTGTCAGAGATATATCCCCTTCATTCATGTCAAATGTATATCCATTTCATTCTGTCTCCACTTGTAGGTTCTGGTTCACCAAACAATTCTGATGATGAACAAAAAATGAATAATTTTATAGAAAAGGGTACAGTATTTTTCTTTTCTTTAGTCTTATTTTTTCTTTAGTTCACCTTTTGATACACTTAGATTGATGATTTTTTTTTTATTAAAATATTATTTACAGTGAAGACCAAAAGCAGAAAGTTTTCCAAGATGGTAACCAATGACATAGGTAGGAACTAGAAAAACTCTACTCTTTCTAATCCAGTGCCTTACTCTATGCAGCACTAACCCAGCAGCAAAAAATAAAAGGCAGAAACCAGTCAAATTTCAATGCATTGTGTTATTAATTTTTTTCATTCTTTTTGCTAATTGGTGGTAATTCTATGGGCTGCTTCTGTACTAAATACACTGGCCACAATAATTTTAAAAAATCAAGGAAATTGGTGTTTTAAATTCTCTGATTTTACAATTGCACTTCTCTGTTTTTCTGGGTGGGTGAAATTCTAATACGTAGTAAGAGTTCAGTCTATGCAAGTCACAACATGATTCCAATACTTTTGCAAAGGTGTGCTTGTTTTGGGAACATATGGCTGATACCATTTCTTTTTAATATTTTGTATTCATAGCCATATGGTCAGTTTTTTATATGGCTGTGGTCAAGAAAGAGGTACTGTTATGGTTTCATTTATTCATTTGGAAGAGGACTGGCTTTGTATATATGTTTTGTTCCAGAACTCTCTTTACTTTTCTGCATCCAACAGTGACACAATACCCTACCAGCCCTAGAGTTGTGCCTTAATTTGGCAACAAAATTGCCTTGGGAGATGTTGTATGCAGGTAGATTGAACCCTTTCACTGCTGGAATGGAAATAACTCTGCTTCTCACAACTGGCTCATTAAATAAATGAAAGCAAGAGTCTGTATGATTTAGCTTTGGGAAAGGCACTCGTCTTCCTTAACTCGGATATGGTTTCTTTCATTGCAGAACCACTTTGCTAATGTTCATTTGTTTTCATTTAGCAAATTAATATATCGTTGTAGAATAATTTCATTTTCTCTTCAGTCAGTTTAGGTTGAAATTATATAGTAAAATTAATTGCTAAGCTACTATTTCACAGGTTGTGTGGAAGCATAGCTTGAGATGAGGGAGGAAGAGATTTCTTTTCCTGAAGTCTCCCTTTGTTTTTTCTGTTTGGCAATGTAAGTTTTATCCTAAAAGATGAATCCTTTTCATCATAATTTAGTATTTGAGACAAATAATATTTCAGAATTCAGGGAGACAAACAGGAGTATGACAAAGTTGTTCTTGAAATTTGAGGTATGGAATGAAGAAAGTACTGTACAAAGGACATATTTTTGCTCTGTGTTGAGATCTTCTTGCAGTGACATCAGAAATGGTAGGGAAAATGAATTTTGGTGCAGCAAAAGTCTAAATATATAGGTCAAGAAAACAAATGGCTGTCAATAATGCATTATGTGAATTCGTCTGTAATTAAAAAGAAATTGCTGTCTTTTACACAAGCATTAATATGTTCCCCTAAGGGAAACTCAGGGTAACTAGAATCTAATGTTCAGGTTGAGAAAAACATGGAAAAAACATCTAATCTTGTGCATGTTATATCAATGTCCATTGAGGTAATGTTTCCCTTTTGTCTCTTTTGAACATAAGACACACTGTCTTGTGCAAAACACGTGGAAAATTTGACTAACTGTGACCTGTTTGGGTTTTTTTCCACTTCTTTTCAAAGAGTTACATTAGAGTATTAATAAAGTATGCTAATGAGATTCTATAGAGCCATTCACATCTGTTTCAGCTGGAAGCCTTTCAACTGAAAGTATTAAGAATGTTTTTCACAGCTAAAAAAAGCAAAACATTTATTTATAAGCAATGCATTCTTCAGGGTGTAAGTTATACTGTGATTTCTGTAATTTGCACAGTTTATTGGAAGCTTAAAGATAATTATTTATTTTGCGTTTTCCTAGTTTTGAGTGGTTTGCTGTGCACTGAATGTGGTTGTTTCACTACCATGTTTTCTATAGCTTATCTGGCATGCTTATTCTAGCTCTTTCTGAACTTACATTTTAAGCTCTTTCATGTAAATAAAACACCTTTTCTGTGGTAATAGTTGCATGTTTTTGCTTTTCATTGTTTCAAACTGAATTGACAACCAAATGTGCATGGACAATGAGTTTTGTAAAATATGTCACTGTCATTAACATCACCATGTTGTATGAAACAAATTGTCCTCAGGGATGAATTTGATGTCTTCGATGTGTATGGCATGGTCATAGCTCTCTGCGCTGGCACACAGAGCATTCTGTTCAAGTGCTTTCCATTCTTTGTCAACGTGTGAAATACAACCTGCTAAATGAGGTGCAAAACAGAGTGAAAATCATTTACATTGGTAACTTCTGTTGCTGTTAATATCACTCCTGTGTTTGTCACATTGGGAACAGGGAGCAAGAGAATACTGATAGCAGTGTGAAGTGATTTTATTGCAGTGGTAGGGCTGCAAGGGGGTAACATCACACACACAGTTATAAATGTGAAGCTATTGTCAACTTACTACTTTATTGCAACTGATGTAGAGCATCGTCATTCCTACAGATTTCTGTAATTAGTGATACTAACAAACACAGTTTCTATGATTGGATCAAAAAACAATGTAAAACTGAAACAAGAGCCCAAGTAAAGCAATATGCAAATGCTTCATGCATCACCATTTTGATTAGTTGGTCTGGTTTGTTGTTTTCTTCTAAATACTCAATTGTGAATGCTCTGTGCTAAGGAATGGGTACTAAATCAAGTTAAAGACCTGTAGTGAATGTGTTGGTTTTGGGTCATGTTTCCCTTTTATTTGCATCAAAGATGAACCTTGATAAAGTTACACTTTATCTTGGAGATACTGAGATACTTGATTTAAATTAAAATTTCTAGAAATTTTGCAAAGTGCTGTGGCCATTATTGAATCCAGCCCATTCTCTTACAAATGTCACATATTTGAAGGTGTAAACAATATTTTGTGAAGTAATATGCAGAAGTGTACTAAATGTAGATGAATTTACAGAAAGAAGAATTGGTAAGAAAGTGTTTATTTTCTAAGGCTGTGTCATTTTTATAGGAAGACATTGGGATCCAGCTTCAGAGGAAGCAAAATCTACAGCTGTTTTACTCATAATTTGGTTAGTTAAGTATTTGGCATGAAGAGATGCAGATGATTAAATATTATAGCTACAAATTGTCTTGGAAATTAAGATGTAATAACCATATCTGGAAAAACCTTTAGTAAAGGTGCCTGCAAAATATGGCAGATTTTACAAACTTTGTAATTGTTCTAATAGCCTACATGTCAAACACTTCTCAGGAAAATTTGTCTTATTTTTTCCTGCACTTTATAAATTTAAAAATAATGGCAAACAGTATTATTAGACAGGCTTAAGCAGTGAAGATTTCATTCCAAAGTTTTATAATCCCCACTGTTAGTACTGACAGAGGTTTCTCACATTTCTTACATTAAAAGTGCATACCTAAACTTTTCAAACATTGCTATAATAATTGACCATTAATGCTGTTTTCATCAGACCAGATTTTAAGATGTTCATAAAAAGTTCTTATTTTCCCTAATATCAGTTTCTTTCAATGTGTTTTTAATACTTTGATTGAATTTTGGATGTATCCAACTATATGTTTTCTTACAGTTTCCTGTAAAATGGTTTTATTATTCTCATATGATTTTTAGAGATTTCAACATTTGTTAATTGGTAATGTAAATATTTCACTTTGTGAAGTTGTCAAATATAGAATAATTTAGGAGGTTTGGTATCTCTAACAAATTCTAAGCTCCTTAGTTATTTCTCATGTGATGTTACATGAAATAGGCTTCATAAGCTGTTCTCTTGCTTGTCAAAGCTCCAAGACACATGATCCTTTGTAATTTTTAGAATTTTATTTTAAAATAAAAGGAATGGAGGAAAAATCACTGTATTGCTTTCAAACTGATGCACTATACATTTCAAAGTATCGGCTCAGGATAACCAACTGCAAATTAATTGCTACTGTTACTTCTAAGCCACAGCTTGCTGTTGAGAAGCCTTCTCATGCTTCAGCTTTTCTTCATTGAATTGAAAGGCATTCCTTCTACACTGACACATAACATGTTATGGAAAAGCAACCTTTCATATTTTAGCACCTAGCTTCCCAAGCCTGACCTGTGAGAAATCTCCAAGAACCCTTGGGTTTGGACAGTTCTCTGTTATGATACCTAATTATATATATTGACAGAACATGCGTGTGCACCTGTGTATTACTCTAGATTTTTCTGATTTAGAGAAATATTAAATATAGGTCTAAACCCAGGCAAAATAGTCACTGTTGCCTTGAGCAGCAGCATGCCAGGAGGAGCACAACAGCTCCCTGATCTCTGTGTCTTTGTCTCGTACCAGTCTGGGCCATAAATGCTGCAGCAACCACCACCCCCAAGAGAGATATTGAACTATGGTATGACAGCTACTATTTGAAGTCAGCAGGAGCAGTCAGCATCACCTCTGCCTTGTTGTGCAGCTGGAGTGAAAAGCCTGACACTGAATATTCTTTCTGTAAATCTCCATCCTGTACCTTTCATTTTTCTGATTTATATCATTTGCTTTGTACAAGGCATCTAGCACGTTGCTGGTTTTCATCTGAGGCATAAAAAACATTATCAAAATTTATTGAATTTATCAAAAATTGTAAAACTTTAGCCAATTTGAATACAAGCAGGGATTATTTTTTCTATAATGTTAGTTTAAAAGGGCTTAGCTGGTGAAATAGCCCTATTTTCTTACTGCATGTTTAGGCAGTTTTTTTTTTAAACACAAGATGGCACCATTGCTGTTGGAATAGGATCTTATTTCTCATTTACATTTGAATTATTGAGGTTTCTGACATATTAACATATGTTTTGAAATGTTGGGGGTTTTTTGCATAGCACAGTAATTCACAATTTCCAGTAATGATATCCTTTTTTAACAATTCATGTATCCTCTTGTCCTATTAATGAGGCATAGTTCAGTATATGTTGAAAATTGTCTGACAAATTTGTTTTATCATACCAGTCTAGTTCACACAGCTGGCCTTTCACTAAGGAACAAAAAGCTAAAACTGGATCAGCTCTCAGAATCCAACACATTTGCCTACAGTTGCTATTATGTGCTATAGTGTTATATAGTATCTGTAACCTTGGATTGATTTTTACTTATTTTTTAATTTTTTAATTTTTTTAAAGTTTTTTTTTGGTCAGTTTTCTCCCAGTTGTTAAGATTGTGCTAAATGTTTCTATTTGAAAAGCCAAGGGTGACTGTACTGGTCTTCAGTTAGTTGAAGAGGTTAAGGTATTTACACATGGTGAAAGCTGTTAAAAGCCAAAAATAACTCTGGTTGTTTTTTGTGTACTTACTTCAAGTTTTGTTCAGTATCTCAGCTCTTAATATTTAAATGTCTTACAGAGAAAACAAGTGTTACGGGGAATGCCCACCTTGTAATTCACTATTCCAGATGAGATTTCATGATCTTGTCCAGAAGCTGATTTAAGTTCTTGTCCAGAAGCTGATAGCAAAAAGATGGGCTCCTCATCACTAGTGCTGTTGTGTTCTCAGGTTTTCTGTTCGTATCTCTGAGCTCTGATCTGAAGTAGGAGTTGATCTTGTGTGGAAGCAACATTTGGCAGGAACCTCATTCAGATGAGTTTTGGCCTCACTCTTAAGTTGGGTATTTGCCAGTGCTAATGCAAGGATGAAGGTAGAAAACACATAGTTGTGCTGGCCTTTTCAGTTTCAGCCTGTCCTAAAATAGGTGATGAGCATTTCTGCCTGAGAGTAAGTAATTTCAATTTAATTCAAACATACCTTTAACATTGACACATAAAGGAAATTGGAAGATTATTTCTGGAGTCTTGTTCTCAAATTTTTATGATGTATGACAGGAATAAAACTGTTCAACTATTCAGATAAACTAGCATTTGCAATATTGATGAGCATAATTGATGATACAGTGAAGTATTTCACCTTTGGAAGAAATGGAAGTAACTTTAAGTCACATGCTCTTCTTCAGGATATTGAAGATTTGGAAATCTTGAAATTGGAGTGATTTCTGTTAAAGTGATAATTGGAATGAGGTAACTCTAACAGAGAAAAGCAGCAAGATTCAGGCTGCTTTGGGTGGTATCCATTACAAGGTATTCCTAGAATTATGAGGCTGTGCTCAGTATGTACTTTAGGAAAAGACGTATTACCCTTGCAAGATCATAAAGAATTTAATGATATATCAAAACTGAAGCAAGTGGCTGGGAGAGAAATGCAGAGTGTAGTCCTGATCTAGCAGATAAACTATATCAAAATAATTCCTTCTCCAGTTATTTGAAAGAAAGATGGAAGAGGTATGCATGCCTACTATTTTATTTTTGATGGTTTTTTTAGCAGCATTTGTTTGTATTCTACTGCAGTTTAAATGGACTGCAAGATTTCTGTTCCTATAAAACCAATTTCTAAGTCAGGGATGAGTTGAAGTACCGTTTTTCAGTTGAGCAATATTATATCAAAATCTTTCTGGTTTTTTGAATGTGTTGCAAGTGTTTGTACACTGCTGATTTTATGATTATTCTCTGTAATGTCTTCATTCTTCTAAGGTTGTGGATTTTATCTCAGGTGATTAGTTTTATACAAATTTGTATTAATTTTAGTGTAATTTCAAGTTCCTTTTCTTTTTTTTCATTTTAAATGTCTCAGATTTGATCAGAAAGTAGGGCATGAGAAATGGGGATGGGATCTTAACTTTTTGTAAGAATCAGTGCACATCCTTGCAATTCTGACCTTTCACCTGAGAAATTAAAACTTGAGGCTCAGCCAAAGCCAAGTTCATCCAATCCATTAAGCTCTTCCTGAAGCCTAAAGGGAAATCAAGCTCAACAAAAGTCATAAGATGCTGTATTTAGGGATATTGCTGTCTTCCATGATTTAGTTTGCACCCCTCACTTGAGGAAGTGAGGCTCTGCTTTAGTGGAAATACTTCAAAGTACCTCAATGAATGTAATAATCAATTATATATTAAATATTGTGAAAGAAGCAAATAAGGACCAGCAAAATTATGTTTATTCTTTTTAAAAAAAAGATATACTTCACTTTTCAGCAAAGATGTCCAGGAAGCTAAGTTTGCCAACTGAGTTAAAGCCTGATTTAGGTAAGTTTATATAGTTGATTTTATTTTTACTAAATCTGAATGTGAGTATGTTAAAGTAAGAGGCCTAAGTTATGTAAGCTATCGTGACTTTATTTGCATTTATCTGAAGTGTAGAAATAAAATTTTAATTGCACTCTTTTTGGGGACTCTCAGGCACAAAATGTCATTGCTGTCATCATAAGGTAAGCCTGCAATTCCTGTATATGGCTTATCACACTTTCATCATAATTTTTAGGCATCTGTCACACGTCAGTAGCGCTGTGATAACAAAAGCGTGAATAAGCAGACGGCATTAGGAAAGCTGCTGTCTGTGTAAGACCATCTGATACACTTTAAATTGAGAAATGAAATATCTTAACAGGATATGTTGAGGTGCTCTCAACAAATAGTTTGGTGTAGTTTTATAAATGTTAATTCTCTTGTGACCACTCTCTCTAAAGTAAAGCAATATACAGCTGTTTGGATGGATGACCAGTCTGAGAATTGATTTTTCTTGAAAATACACAGTAACTTTTTAAATAAGGATCAGTTCAGTTTTGAGGTCTGTAGTTCTAAAGGTCATTGTGTTGCCTAACTAGAACAACATACAAATGAGTAGGTTGGGGTTTTTTAAATACTCTGAGTGCCAGCTCTTAGATCAGATCCAACTCCTCTGACTTGTTCTCTAGAGATGATGGGGGACAACTGTAGACCTACAGTAATAAATACAGCTGCCTTCTGCTTGCCACAGCTTGCTCCTCTTTCTGCAGCAGAATTGCCACCACCAGCCCAGCTGAAGACAGCCAGGATCAGTCTGGCAGCTGTAGCACTGTGTGTTTGCCAGGTGCCGCTGCTGTCACCAGGGGGAAATGTCCATGGCACTGGGATATTCTGAAACTGAGCTGGACCACCCTGATTTACAATTACAGCTTGCACCTCTCAGGGAAATGTAAAGTTGGAAGCAATCCTCAGAGATTCTTTATCCAAGGATTGGCAAGGATCCTTTGGCAGGGATATGGATGTTTTGACAATTTAACCTCTGATCTATTCATGAGCCTCCAATAAATAAGTTTTTAGACATATACCAGATGAAGTTTCACTGTTGTGCAGTCTAATTAGACAGATTTCCTATTATTTAATCAAGCTTCCTTGCTTCCATATTAACTTTTTCTTGTCCTTTCCACGATGAACAGGGATTACAAGTACTCCCTATTTTAGTAATTTTTTTATGCTGTTGAAATCTGTCATCATATCTCTAATTTAATTTTTACAGATTTTTTTTTTCTTTACAGAATTCAGTTTGTTCTTCTCTAGGTTATTGTATCTAAACCTAGGGTGGCTTCTGTTAATCTCCTCTGGAACTGAAATTTTTCCACATCTTTCTAAGCTTAGTGTCTGGAACTAGAGCGATTTGACTGTGGCCATGTTGGCACAGAAGAGCAGAAGAATTTGACGACTCTTCAATATGTTTCTATTGTTCCGCACTATGTTTACTAAAGTTTTAGGGATAATTTTGGTATAGGGTGAATTTCATACTTGGCAAACTGGAACACATTTATACTTAAATATTAACCAATCTGCTGTTTTACTCACAGTTCCTTGATGGCAGTAAGTACTTGGAAGTGTTACTTTTCCCTAATGAAGACTGGTGAAAAGTGAATGCTGATTTTTTTTCAGCACTTTCCAATCTTGAAAGAGTTACAGTGTTTTCTACATCACTTAATATTTGCTGTTTACTGAAATAATGGAAAGGGTTTTTTGTCACATCATTTCTGATAAACTCATAAAATAGTATGTACCTTCTGAATTGTAATAGCCTTTGACTGGTTTTGACTGCATGTATGTGAATATCTGTGCTTAGAGACCTCATTTTGTTCTGAGTAAAATTCTTCTAGGTTTTCAGGTCTGTAAATCATTTTCTTAAGCATTTACATTTAATTTTGCTTCTATTTTTTCTCGTAGTGATATAGCTTTTGCATAGTGTTTTTCAGTGTTGGCTTGCTTGTATTTTTGTCACTTATGTGGCCGTATCTATTGGCTGTAGGAGACAACTGAAATGCCTTTCTCCTAAATTCATTATCCTTATCATTGTCTCTTGTTTCTTTCCATGGCTTCTTGAAACCTCCTCTTCCATGATCTTCTTTCAAATTACTTTTCTGTCTTTAGATCTTTAACTGGCTTCTTTTCCTTTCTGAACAGATAAAATCTAAACTATGTGTTTCTGTATTTATTCTTTGCTTTCTAAAACAGAAGTTATCTTCATCATACCCTTGTCTGCATTATACCATTGCTTTTCAATGTTCTAATTCAGTGATTAAGATGCTACTGCCACTAGGTGCTATTCCTTGCTTTACTTCCTGAAAAGAGCCTCATCTTTCCATCCTTCTGATGGTGTGTAGTGATTCATCACACTGCTGTTCCTTCCTCTTCATCTGAATCTAATCCATTTACAAGCTTCTTTCTTGACTTCATGATAACTAGGATGCAGTAAAGCAGTTAAGCTTTTAACCCTCTGTTCTCTCTTCTGAATGGATTGTTCACCTTCAAAAATGCCCATATTGTCTGGCAAGTTATTGGTTTTCTCCTGTCCATTCCAATCCTTTGGAATTTGTACAAATACTCTCCAACTAGCTAGAAATCACAAATGCACATGTAAAGCTATTCTTATTGCAGTTAAGGTATGATTGATTATATTCAGACTGATTAATCCATGTTAAAATTGAAAAAAATAATTAAATTAGTAAATATTCAAGCCTGGAAAAAACAAGCATCATAAGAGGTGGTGGTCATTAGAAGACTCATAAAAACAAATTATTGTTTTACACTGGATTTACTGTTTTTAATGTGAAAACTTAGTATGTCAACATCTGAGTTTACTGAGTTAGTTTCTATAATTCATGTTTTATATTTGACAGCTAAAATTCAACAGGACAATGTTTTTTTCTTTCCCTGTTGGAATGATGCAATTATCTCCTGAGAAGTTTCACTGTTTGTGTTAAGTAGATGTGTGTATTTAATCAGTTGAAATCTAGTAGGTATGCTTTCCAAATGCATGTTAGATATTCTTTGTAGAAAGCTTTTCAATAATTTAATGAAACTAACATAGTTATAGTTCCAAATAGTACATGGTTGAATTTTGTTCTTTAGCTCTTAATCCTGCTTTAAAATATCAATTGCATCTATACCCTACTCAAAAGATTTTTTGAGTTATTTTTTAAAAAAGCGTAGCATAAATTGCATCAAACTTTTCCTGGTGAGGGCTGTCTTGTGCTAAAACTTGGCAATTATGAAATAAGAAAGTATAACATTAAATTCAGTGTCTGCTGATATATTAGGTATTGCTATACCTACAGATAGCATACAGCAAGAGTGGAGCAGCACATTTTTGTTAATGTTAGAATTCACTTGTTGCTAAACAGCAAAACATCCAGAAAAGCTTTAGTGCTATTACTGGAATTATGCTACAGCATTCCAAGTGGGAATCTTCAGCTTTGCATAGCAGTACCAGGTGCCATTTGATAGCATTTGTTTTTCTCTTAATAAAAGCTTGGGGGTGTGTAAATAACCTGTTAGATCTCCTGCACACGGTTTCCTAAAGTGGAACAATACTGCGAGTCATTACAGGTTCCATGCTATCATGCTGTGCAGATGTCACTGCATTTCCTAAACTGAAATGATTGTATCTTCCTAAGATTAGTTTACTGTGATCCATGGGAGCCAATATTTTTTCATCTTATCAATGAACTAATTGGCAGAGAGGTTTCTAATCCAGTTTTTTTAGAGGACTACTTGATGACTGTTATCCTCTGGCTCTAGAAGATCTAGATCTAGAAATACGCCTTAGAATTTTTCGTGATAATTATCTAATGGCAACCTCTGGAAATAAGATGGTGCTTTTCTCAAAAAACAGATGGAAACTAGGGAATAAGGAAATATGACTAAGTAAGGATAGGGGTACATAAATCAATAGCATTATAGTTAGTATAAAATTGATGCTAAAGAACAAAAAACCAGTTAAATTCTCTTAATCCCTGCAATTTGCTATTCTTTTTAATTAATACTGATTTATTTTCAGATGTCAAAGACAACTCTTTCAGTCGATCCCGGAGTTCTAGTGTAACTAGCATTGATAAGGAGTCACGTGAGGCAATTTCAGCTCTTCATTTCTGTGAGACGTTCACAAGAAAGGCTGATACATCACCTTCCCCTTGCCTGTGGGTTGGGACCACGCTGGGTACAGTGCTTGTCATTGTACTGAACTTACCCCCAGGAGGAGAGCAGAGACTTCTTCAGCCAGTAATTGTTTCTCCTAGTGGTATGTACAAAGCAGACAGGCTAAAGTATGCTTTGATAAAGTGTTGTTGTTCTTCATATATTTTAAGAAACTGTTTGGGGTTTTCTTTTCAATTATTGATTAATTAAAAATATTCCATTTATTTAGCTGCTAAGTGTAACAATCTAGACTGATTACTGGTTACCAGAGTTTCTCAAATTGGGAAAGTGTAAAGTACAGTTTCATAAAATATAAAAATACAACTTTAGTGTTTACTTGCTGAGAAAACAATGTTTGCAGTTGTTAAACAGAGATAGCAGAAGAGATGAATAGTATCAAATGTTCAGTTTATTCTTGTGGTTTTAGTCATGGGGTAAGAATCAATCAATTTTCCTGCAGCAAGAAAAGGGAGTGCAAACTGAGTCTGTAAATTGAACAACTAGCTTGATATATTAGTGGAAAATATATTCCTTTGGATTGCTGTGAAAGGTCTTGTATCTTGTTTTTCTGATGCACAGCAACTGATTTTGTTATAATTATGTAATAACGGTTATATACTGTTGGATATACTGTTAGTCATAGATTTAGCTTTCGTGCTATCACTGTCTAATGCAAGACATGCTGCTTTAGTCCATTTTGCTACACAGATGGTATCAAACATAGAAATGTTTGATGCACTGCATTGAAATGCAATGCTGTTTGATTGGAGGAATGATTAGGAGTGGCCATAGACACCGTAGATGGGATTTGTGCCCATCGAGTGAGGTATTGGCTGCAGTGGTCAGATTTGGGAGCATTTGGTCATAAAGGCAATGCCGCAGGCTAGGCAGTGTGTCTCCTCTTTGGATCTTCAGCATAATCCTTAAAAGATATTGCTTTATATTTTGTACATAGCAAATGTTCATGTTGTTATTTATGTGTGAATAAATTAAAGTAAAATAAAATTTATTCACTTAAGATCTGGCCTACAGAGACAGTGATTTGAGCAGTAAGGAGAGAAAACTTTTTCATTTCAAGCTAGAGAAGTGGATTCAAGTGTGAACTGCAGGGGAGAAATAAAAAAAACATATATGCTTGTTTCTGAACCAATTGAAGGAAAAGGTGGTGCTCGCCTTTGACTAATAATAACATTTATTGTTGGTATTAAACATACTGTGTACTTATCAGGAGAGGATGAAATGAGTTGTATTTGTGACACTGAATTTAAATTCAAATACATTTCCCTTGAGTTTAATGAGAGTATATACCCACTTTACCCTTGAAAACTGTTTTAACATTTTCCTGATTACATTTGTGCTTCACTGGTTTTTAGATAAATACCCAAGGTTTGTGTACATCTGTTTTTCTAGGGAGACAAATTGAAGTTCTTTTTTTCTTTTCATTCTCTTAGCTTTTAAAGGAATGTTTTGTAGCTTGAAAAGTGATTTAGGAGAACTGTTTTAGAAATGTGCTTAACTACTCTTTCCTAGGAACCATCCTGAGGCTAAAAGGTGCAATCTTGAGAATGGCTTTTTTGGACACCACAGGATCTTTGGTCCCACCAGCGCATGAACCCTGGAGAGAACACAATGTTCCTGAAGATAAAGATGAAAAAGAAAAAGCAAAAAAGCGACGACCTGTCTCAGTGTCCCCTTCTTCCTCTCAGGAAATCAGTGAAAACCAATATGCAGTGATATGTTCAGAAAAGCAAGCAAAAGTTATCTCACTGCCATCCCAGAACTGTATTTATAAGCAAAATATAACAGAGACTTCTTTTGTTCTTCGTGGAGACATTGTGTCATTGAGTAACAGTATCTGCCTTGCATGTTTCTGTGCCAATGGACATATTATGACTTTTAGGTAAGATCTGTTTGATAGTAACTTAAATATAAAAAGAAATAGTCTTCTGCAACACATAAAGGTTCCTTTTTCCACAGGATGATGAATTTTTAAAAAAATACATTCACTCAGGGTTGATGATTCTCTAACACTTGAGCCTGAATATTTTTGATTGCACATTCTTATTAGTTGTGTCTTTAACACATGAAAAAGTTTTATCACTTCAGCTCAAGCTAGAGTGATTCAACACATGGTTCCAAATGGGTGATACAGATCCATTACATTAAGTTTGTCTAAAAGTTGAATTTACTTCTTGATGGGTAAAACTGCCTTGAGTTAGACCTTTAGCTTCTACCTGACCAGAACTCTGCCTGTTTTTGTGCAGCTATTTTCATCCCACCCATGCCTCAGTATTTTGTTGTGTAGCTTGCTTGTGTCTTAAAAGCCTTAAACTTAGTCTATGAAGTCAAGATTAACTGCTAGCAGTAGTATAGTAATGAGTCATCTAAAGTAAGGGGTTTAAGTTATGAGTTTAAACATGTGTTGTAGTAGAAATTCTTAAATATACTTACAGGCCACCTATGTAATCTTCATATCCTTTATCTTAAATGTTTCTAACTGCTATTTTATTCTAAACCAGAAGTGTGTACATACTTACACCCTTGTACCTGCAGTTTGGTTGTGGCCTAATGATAAGATGAATGTGGAACATGGCCCTACAACATTGTGCCAGTAAAGTTCCTAAAAGATTATTTTTAAGGTTACCAAAGGAACCTTTCAGCTTGGAAAATTCTATAAAAAAGTATTTCTTTAGCAAGTTGTTAGAAGTAAAACTAAAACTAATACAATCAAAACTTGTTTTTTAATGTAGTATGTAAGTCTGTAACTCCATTGCTGTATATCCCATGTTTTATGTATCCTAAACATCTCTAAAAAATGCTGTTCACCTTGCAGGGCAAACAGTATTGTTTTTCCCAATTGAAACTAAACTTAGTAATGTTCAGATAACATATAGTGAAACAAATCCTGTCTTCTTCAGGATTCACATTGTTTTCTAATGAACTCAGCATTTGTGCTAAGTTATAAATGCTGAATAGTTACCTTGTGTGGGGAAGTTGGACTCCAACGCTGAGCTCCATTTTGTAAGCCTAAGTTGCTGCTGGGGAGTGGGCCTTACGTGCAGTTTGTGTAGAGTTGTCAAAGCACTGCATCATACCCAAGATGCCCTGATACTTAACTACTGATATAAATCCAGATAGGCCTTAGTAACAGACAAACCTGTAACAGAAATTATGAAAAGGCTCTCATGGATGTCATGCTTGTCCTGTTTGATCTAATGTTTTTGTGCTTTGAAGCAGTAAGAATGTTTTATGCTCCCATTGATCTGAAGCAAAACACTTCCCTGTTACTGACTCTCTTAGGAATATTCTTATTTTGGATACATGCGTGGCAGAGGTGTCATATCTGGGTGATATGCTTACAAGAGAATATTGCTTGTTATTTCTCATTTTTAAAATTTGCCTCCAAAGGCAATCACAGCATCATGCAGAAAAAGAAAAAACAAAGAAAAAGAAAAAGCAACCTGATACTGTTCTGGTTACTGCATCTTTCTCTGGGTGTAACTTCAGTTTGCCCCTTTGCTGCTTTTTTAGTGTCTAGAATTAATAACCTTATGCAGATGGTGTCTGCAGCAGAAGCTGTTTGTTGTATTATTGGGACATTGACAGCTAACAACTTTTGTAATTTTTTTAAAAGAATTTCACAGGGATTGTTTGAAACAGTGGTTTATTTTTGGTTCTACTTGTCAAGAAATTAGGTGTTTTGTCTTTTCTTACTTGCACTTATTGTCACATTGAGGGAGAGGAATGTTTGGTAGGGGAATATTATTCTAGCCCAAGTGTGCTGGCTGTTCTTTAGTAGATTGATACAGTAAGTTCTGCAGTTACATGTACAGAATCAGTAAATACAAGGTAAGAAAACTTTGCTCTAAGAGGACTTTCCCTTCAATATCTAGTCAGGAGATAAAAGGGAGACTTAATTCATAAGATTGATTGAGGCTACTGTGTTCTGCTTTCCTTTGTCAGCACACTCATATTTCTACATTTTCTCAAGGAGAGGTCTTTCTTTTAGACTTTTTTTTTTAGTCAAGGAGAAATTATTAACCCAAGAGAAGAGACAGGATGTTTAATTAAAAATTAAGTAAACTCTTGGTAGATACTTATCAAAATGCCTTGGTAATTATTAAGTAATGCCTAATTCACTAACTAAAATAGTGAATTTGTGATTTATATGCTCAGACTAACATTTAAAAAAATGCTTTTAAATGCATCTGTGATGCAGATGTTTAAATTTCACTTTTGAGGAGCTACCTTGAAAAATCTGATGTTTTGAGATTCTGTAATGTCATTAAATGAAAAATTAAATAAATTAAAAAAAGAAAATTAAATTTAAATTAAATTAAAAGGAGAAATAAATATGTATTGCAATTTAAGAATGAGCCATTTGATCAATAATTGACATTTCTGCTATATTTAATGGGCTTTTTAATTATTTTCCTTAAGTTTGCCAAGTTTAAGGCCATTGTTGGATGTATATTACCTGCCACTCACCAATATGAGGATAGCCAGAACATTCTGCTTCACCAATAATGGACAAGCACTGTATCTTGTCTCACCAACTGAAATACAGAGGCTCACCTACAGCCAGGAAACATGTGAAAATCTTCAGGTATAGAACTCTTTTTAAAAAATCACGTTTTTCTTAGATGCGTTCTGAGCTGAGCATTTAGGCTTTTGTGCTTTGATATATTTTTTCCCCTTTTGTTTTCCTTCACTGTAAACTCTGATTCTGCATGAAGCATTTCACATTAAATTTTTGTTTCATCCATGCTATTGTAGCTGAATCAGTTTCTTGCTTAATTTCGTTTTGTTCAACAGGAAATTTCCTTTTAGCATGCGGTTAAAATTCCCTTGATCAATTGACGCATGCTGACACAAGTGGGGAATGCTAACTCAGGATATTTGAAGGAAGCTATTAAGTCTCAGGGGTATTAACAACTTCTCAGTCATGCTTCAGCTTGGTGGTTGTATAGAATAATGAAATAGCAGAGTTGCAGGCTGTACTTTCATACTGCTCCGTGGATATAAGTATTTGTAGCTAGAGTTTCAATAGAACAAAGTCAGGAGTCTTGTCCAAGTTGTTGCGGGGCAAGTTAGCTTTACTTGAATGCATTTCTTTGCTTCTGAATTCCATGAGCTCTAAGCTTGCAACCATCAGAAGCAGATGTTTTGGACAAATTTCTTAAAATGTATTTATTTTTCCATTTCCTACATCACCTTGCAAAAGCAGATGCCCATTAAAGCATATTCATTTTGAAATTCAAATCCATTAAATAAATCATGAAAATGAAAGAATGTTCCATTCTTTTTAATAATTTCTGCCTTGTTACGTCTCTTTTTCATTGCAAAGGAAATGTTGGGTGAGCTCTTCACTCCTGTAGAAACACCAGAAGCACCAAACAGGGGGTTCTTTAAAGGCCTGTTCGGAGGTGGGGCACAGTCACTTGACAGAGAAGAACTCTGTAAGTTATTAATTGTTATTTAAGTCAGTGATCCTTGATAAATGTATTACCTGTGTTGATAGAATGTTACCTTTGTGAAGAGGAAAGTAAAATAGGGAGTGACAAATACTTTTTTTCATAGATTTTGTGTTTCTGCCTTACCACCAAGGTCAGAAAAACTTGGTATGTTTTTTTTCACAGATTATTTTAGCTCATTTATTCAGCACTAGATAAGTTATTCCATTTCTTGTTTTATAATCTTATTTTTATTGATCTTTTTGAAGCCTATAGTACTGACCATGATTCTATTTATACTGGTAAACTGAAAGGGACTGCTTTTGGAGAATTCTGTTCTGGACAGTGAGAAAATTAAAACTTAACTCTACTTCAGTTATTTGCCAGATTTTCCTTGTTTTACTTGTGCAGAGATGCCTTAGGAATAACAGCAAGGACAGAACTGTTTGATATTTTAATTCAGTCTTTTGTTTATAGGACAGTAAAATTTAGATTTGGCAAAATTTTCATTGCTTTATAATTTTTTTTTTATTTTTTTTTTTACTATGGTGACATTTAGCACTTTAATATGTTTAAGGAAAATAGCTTCCTTTTATTTATTTAGGTATTTTCTAGATGCAACACCATAGTATGCAAGCTTATTTTTAAGAACCTTTTTCTTATTAACATGAAATGTATCTATCAAAATGGACAAGGTGCCTTGCTAGTTCTTTCTTTTATGGTGGTTCTTTTGATCTCTACAGAATAAAAATTAGACTTTATTACTTGTGGTTGCACATTCTGAGGAAATATCAGATATTTAGATATTTAGAGGTCACTTCTTCGGGTCAGGTTTCTTCTTTGGGTATTTTTTATATATATATATATATATATACACACACATATGTAATACTATGGAAGGTTGGTCAAGTATTCTAGTAGAGAAATCTATGTGCACAAATTATAATTTAATATGACTGAGACAGTGGAAGAATACCTTGTAACTTTAGAAGCTATATCTTTATATCATTTCAAGTTTCAATACCATTAAGTTTTTGCTTGGATCTTTAGAAGGAAAGTAGTATTGAAAGGAAGAAAAAAAAACTTAATGAATTGTATCCTGACAGAGAGTTCAGTGATAATTCAAAAGACATTTAAGACTATCTTTAAAGTAGCCACATATACCATGAGGGTCACAGCAGAATCTGTAATAAGTGAAAATATTTCTCTTTCTTATTTTGGGAATTCACAGAAAGGTGTTTATAGTATTAATTTAAATGTAAATCATTCTTAATAGAAGCATAAAATCAAATCAGAGAGTCTTGAAATACTGCATCAAAACGTATTTAACCAGTTAATATTATTTTTCCTAGAGGTAAAAAGAAAATATTCAAACCATATTTCATTGTACTCAGATTTCTTTAGTCTGTACAATTCTGCATGGGATTGGCACATCAAGTGTCTAGATTTTACTGGGTGGCTGATGTCCCATTAAGAGCAAAGTCGATGCAGTCAGTGCCATCACTGGAGTCTGGAGCTGTTCAACTGACTATTTGTGCTGATTTATTCTTACAGCCATGCTGTCTTTTTACTTTGTTTGTTTGTTTTTGGGATTTTTTTGTTTTTGTTTTGCAAGGGTTTTTACAATAATGACAGCACAGACACCTGATCTTCAGGTGTCTGCATGTAAAATTGAACTTACATCAAAAGAAACTTCTGCTGTTGGAATCAGGCTGGCTGGCTAACATTCCAGCAGAGCACTTCCAGAACTAACCACAGCTTTCATTTTCAAAACCTTGCTGTGTCTGTTGAACTCAGCACACATTCCACATGAAATAAGCTGTACTGGCTGGTGAAGTGTTTTTTAACAATTCTATTGATGAACATCAGAATTCTGATTTCATATCTGAGCTATGAAGAGCTTACAATTTTATAACCTGCCTGAAAACTTGAAAATATGTTTGAATGTCTCAGTTCTAATGTAGCAACATCTACCAATGTGGAGAAGTGAGTGTTGCTCACAGTCATACCTACAAGTAGCTGTTTGGTCTCCATACTAAGAAATTAAAGATCTAGTTTCAGTGATATTTACATCATAATGACAGAAAAACTTACTATTCTGTATTTGCTGCTTTTGCAAATGCCTCCAGTTGGAGAATCAGCATCTGGGAAGGCATCAAGGAGTCTTGCCCAGCATATTCCAGGACCTGGGGGTATCGAAGGTGTCAAAGGAGCAGCATCCGGTGTAGTTGGTGAACTGGCACGAGCCCGGTTGGCACTGGATGAAAGAGGACAGAAACTGGGAGAACTGGAAGAAAAAACTGCAGCAATGCTTTACAGTGCTGATTCTTTCTCAAAACACGCTCATGAGGTGAGTATGCTAAACTGAACATTAAACTGGTTGTCAGATAAATGTGATTTCTGCAAGTGAATGAGCTAACATGCCTTTGCATGCCAGAGGTATCTAAAGGGCATGCAGTATCATTGATAAAGGATACTTGCCTTTCATCCATCACTTGTTACTCCTAACAATTAAATACTAATTGTAAACAACTTTGTCTCATGGCACATTGCTCTAGAGCATGCAGTCTGCTGGAGTGGCATGTAAGCTTCTAAGTGTGCAACTCAATCCCCATTACTGAAAACGTTACTTATTGTCGCTGAATTAATAAGAAGAGTAATGCTTTATGTCAGATTCCTGCTGTCCTTAAGAAAGATCCGGTTGTATGCAAACCCTTTGAGTGCGAGTTCAGTTTTTTCCCTCAGTATCTACCATGGAATGGCTGTTCTCATCCATTTTCATGCTGACTTCTTTCCACACCCCAAGCTCCTGTGCAACCTCCCCATTCTCCCAAAAATGTCGTTTTCTGAGGCTAGACCACCAGCAATGATGCTACCATTAGAAAATTCATCATGCTAAACACTCAATGCTTAGTAATGTGTTTGCAATTTTAAGCAGCCTTGCTAAAACCCTTTTCTCCTGCTGCTTTGTAAGCATATTATTTGTTTGTGTCATTGTACATTTTGGTACATTACAGAAACAGTAATTAGAGGTTTTTTTGCTTTTCTAGATGATGTTGAAGTACAAAGACAAGAAGTGGTACCAATTCTGATGACTCTCATCAATCACATCTGTTTAATTTTGTCCTGATGAAAAAAAAAAAATCCTGTTTTTTTCATTAATTTTGGCAGGACCAGTGAAATTTAAAGGAGTATTCACCATCGGATACTGTTGTTTCCTAGCACAAATGACACACTGTTTTACCTCAGTCCTGGCTTTAACTGAGGAGCTTTATATCTAAGAAACACACACACAAAAGAAAAAGAAACTTGAGTGTTTCTTAGCTGTTGGTTAGCATAAGGTTGGAAAAGAAAATGTAACTGGAACACATGGAAAAGAGAGTAAAGGGAAATCGTGATGAGATGGGCAGGGGCAATGCAGGGTCAATCCTGTGTTAATATTTCATATGCCAAAAGTTTTTGTGCTATTGTAATTGCTGCCAGTGTTATACCCTCCTGTAAGGAGAGGCAATAAATCAGGGGTCCAAGAGCTGGAATCAAGTTGTTTGTCTTGCTGGACAGTAGCTGACTTACAATTACCCTCTCTAGGACTCACTATATTTACCATTATTGTTGAAGAAGATTTGAAGTTTGCTGTCACTTCTTTCATTTGAAAAGTTGGAAGCTTGGAAGATTTCTTATTGAAAATTGTATACATAGTTGACCTGTGCATAGTCTTTTCTTGGACCCCTGATCTAGTATTCTTGTATTCACATCATATTCTGTGACGTGAAAAGCAAAAGAACACGTAATTTTTGCATTAAAAAAGTCAAGTGAATAATATGGCTGGAATGTGTCATGCTGGGAGTTTTCATTTGTGTTATGGCTGTGCAATGTGAAATGTGGTAACATCTTCCTTGTGGTAAGAATTCTTCAACTTCTGTTCAGTTAAATGTTATTTTTGCCAAAAATAGTTATTGGTTCAGGTTGTGTAACATTTAGAATTGGCTGTGGGTTCCATTCATGCCGTGAGTTTTTACAGATGTTTAACAGAATGTATCTTTACAGCCATTAATTAAAATATCTGAGATAGTTTTGCTCAAGACTTAAGTTCTAGATGCCCCTTTAGTCCTTTACTATGAAATCGGATAACCTTGGACTCAGGTTTTCAAAGTTTTACACACCATGGAAGTTCTGATGCATGAATAATGGCAAGCAAGCATCTAATGCTTAACAATTGTCAGTATGTTGTTCAGAAAATCTCCAGGTTCTGCCAGTAGTGCTATTTTACAAGTACCTATCTCAGCCCCACCCAGCACTAAAGGCAGTTGTCCTAAAGTTTGGATTTAGTCTCTAAAGCGATGTTTTCATCGTAAGCAGTGGCAAAGTGTGCACAAAAACTTCAGGAATTGCTGAAATAATGTTCAGTTTGGGCAAGGTAAATAATACAGCTGAGCTAACTTGTTAATGGCTACTGCACTAAAGCTGTATCAGTGTGAATGAGCAAGGCTCTTTTTAAAAGAGAGGTTTCCTTAAAATAAATGCTTGCATTTCAAAAATTCCTTTAGACCTTTTTCCTCAAAGTAGGAATAGTTATTGACTGATTTTGTTTTACAAAAGGGAGTACTTAGAAGCTGATAGGTCTACATTGTCTGAAATTAATCGCTTGGGTTTGCTTCTCCAAGCTTTGCATTTTGTGTACTTTTTTCACAAACTTTCTGAATGTTCCCGAAGCAAAACCTGGGTTATATTTGTATTGTGAAGTGATGTTGAAGGCACACAGATAAGGCAACCTTACAAATCACCTCAAGGATGCAAAATATTGAAGATAGTTATGGTTCTTAAATCACTTTTCAAATGACAGGCAAATATGTCTGGGCTTTGAAGCACAAACTGATAAATTTTCTCACTTTATGTATAGCAACATTTAATTAAAAAAGACAATTGAATTGTGTTGCCAGTACAAGGGCATGCCCTACTATGCACACTGCTCAAAGGACTTAAAAAATGAGAATGTGACAATTCAAATAATCAGTACTATGATATTTTGATTCCTATGTCCCATAACTACTGAGGCAATGTTTACTTGATTTACTTAACTCAGTTTGCCATGCAATATTTGCCTCTGCATGTTAATTTGCTTTTTAGTTTCTAATTAGTGCATATTTAACACCATTTTGTGAGACACCCAGATAGAAGAAAACAAGATAAACCACTACCCATAGCACACCCAAACAAACCCACCCTACCTGACACTTGTCCCCTTCCTTGTCTCACATTATAAATTGAGATGACTCATTATTATTTGACCTGGTGAAGATAAAGTACGTTTCAGGACAACAGAATCCTGGGAAATTAATCTGGTTAGGCTCTGGGGGAGAGGATTGTAAAAGTATTCTTCAACAAATTATGGTATCTTTCAATGGAAGATGATCTTGGCTTGAAAGGAAAGCATACTTAACTTTCTCATCAAGACACATTTGACAACCACCAGCAAGCAAAATAATAAGAGGCAGTGAGAGACCATCTGCCAGTACCAGAAGAGCAGTGGCTTATTTGGTGTTACAGAGTCTATCGTAGTTGAATCTCTTCTGTTGCTTATGTTCAGGGCATGCTTCTAGATAAGAAGACTAACGGCATGATTGCTCAAGAGATAAATACACAAATGGTTCTTGGTCAATAAAAGGGGCTATGTACAATTTTAGTCTAAAATGTTACTTTCTCCTTCCCAGTGGAAGGAAGGTGATCACACGTACATCATTGCATCTTACTGTGCTATTGGTGGTGCACCTTTTGTACAGCAAAGTGTATTGAAATCCTTGCAGGGAAGCACCCCTGGTTTTTTCACTAGCATTTTAGTTGTGTGAAATTTTTTAGAGTGTCTGGAAAACTATAAAATACAATTGAGCTATTACTTTTTTTTTTAATGAAAGTAAGAAACTACCTGCTGCTACCTATCTGTTTATATGTAGTGTGTCTCATTAGGAACTGCAAACTGAAGAAGCTTTTCTTCACCTTAGTCCTGCCAAATCGTAACTTTTGAATCCTGGTATGTGTAAATATGTCTGTATTCCAAATCAGTCTGAAAGTGTTACACCACAGGCATCTCCAGTGATTTGTTCTTCAGCAAACAGTCAGTTATAAAGTATAGTAATATATAGCTGTGTTCCTTGTCTGTCTTTATGCAAAGTTTTTGTGCCTGAGGTGGTCCTTGAATGGCAGGTGATACTGGAAAGCTACATCCAAAGGAGGATTTTTGGAAGCAAGTTCATTTTCTTTTTTTATTCCTTTTAGTTTTCCTTATATTTTCCTTTCTATGTTTTCGTTTGGATTTTTTTTTGTTTTGTTTTTTTTTTCTTGGTGGTGCTTTGGTTTGGGGTTTTTTTTGGAAGGGTGGGAATTCTTGTTTCTTTCTTTCTTTCTTTTGTTTTTTTCTTTTTTGCTTAATTAATGGCACTGATCTTACCTGAACTTTTAAACTTGAATTTTTCCTGCACTTTAATTCAGTCATGGTATTTTATTCCTTAATTTTGTTTCTGCATTTGTGCAGTTCAGGTTCATTATTTGTATATAAACACACATGTTCAATAAAGACTTTAGAACAGATTACTTTCAGGCACCTTTGCTAATTATGTGATTTATTTAGAATGTGTGTTTTCTTAGCAAAATATGTATATACAATAGAGAATCTAATGAAAGGCACATATTCTGTGTCAGCATTCAGTTTATAAATTAATGCAACACTTTCACATTTGTTACTAGATAATACAAAAGAAATCTGTTATATTTATACATACTGCTTAAGAATATACTTTTAGTTTTAAATAATTTTTATATGTACACTTCTACCTTTAATTTTAAAAAGACTTACGTTCAAGTTTTAAGTCAAAGTACTTAAAGTATGTATATTATCCATAGAAGTTGTTTTAAGCTTATGAATACATTCATATCTCATATCGAGATGATACAATTACTAAGCAATGAAAATAAATAGCCCATTTTGCTTTGCAGAAAATAATCAGTTATTTTTACCTCCCATTATGAACACCCTTGAACAGTTCTCCAAGTATGGAGCCAAGAAGATAGGGAACTAGCCTAATCTTAAAGTTTTCTCTATAGCTTCAGTCCATGGCTGACTGGTTTTCTGTGGTCTGGGGTTTTTTTCTGGTATACACGAGAGACTTTTTTCAGCTCTATTTCTTGGACTTTTAAAATTCTCCAAAACTGAAGTGAGGTTTGTCCAATAAACATTTTATTTTTTTTTTTTGAGTAATCTGTGTTCTTTGATTATACATCAGCTCTTTACATGTAAATCAGGGTTGGTTTTTTATGAGGGTTTGTTTTGTTGGGGTGTTTTGTATCCGAAACGTGTTGGAAAACTTAAGAGCCTGTGGCTGAAGTGCTCTCTACTTTCTGCTTGTGGTTTAACATGTCTGGGCAGTCACTGACTGCAGACAGAGTCTGGTGTGGGAGGGAAGGACTGAAGTGCCTTGCCTCCTTCTCCAGGTAGAAGGGCAGCTTGTCACTTGAATCTTCCCTCATGCCAGCCAATTTCCTGGATAATTGATTTGAGTCTTTTCGGGTGGATGTTTATAACTTTGCTATTACCACAACATGATGCTTGAGGGGTGGAAGTGAACAGAATTGGGGGGAAAAGGGTGTAGTGTAGGTGAATTAATTAAGCCAATTTTACTTCAGTTTTCATTGAAAAGCTAACCTGGGCCGATTTCATCCTCTTAAGCCCCTTCGAAATCTGTGCTATATATCTACCTTTATACTGTTTCAAGTCCGATGAGTGTACTGTTTCTGGGTTCTTTTGCACCTTATAAAGTTTAGACTTAAAGATGTCTTAATTTAAAGGTCTTAATTTTTAAAAAGTGGAAAAGGAGGAAGAAGAGAAATGAGGCAAAACCACCAAACAATCAAATGAAAGATGTCAATCAGTATTTCTTTTAGTAGTTCCATGTGCGCCTAGAAACATTTAAGCTAACCTACAGCTGTAGGTTACTTTGACACTTGTATTTCTTTCTGTTAGTACCATATTACCAGGCAAATAACTAGAAGTTAAACTGTTTCAGTTGAAAACATGTAAGGAGTTGTATGTGGATTACCACTACCATTCAGTCATAAGTAATGGAAAGGGAGAGGGGTGGGAACATGTTTTAAATATTCCCTTTTAAAACAGAATTGTAAATAAGCAGTACTGTGTTATTTTAGACCTGAGCTCTGCTATCTGTAGTGGTTAGAACTAGGAAAACATGCTGCTTTCTAGTTATGCTGCTGTTTTATTGTACCAGCACCATGGGGAAAAAAAAATACATCCGTAAATTTTTCTAACATTGCCCACTCCTGGGTAAGCATGCTTGATGTGTAGCAGTTCTTGTTTCTGTATATGTTAGTGTGTACACGTGTGTTTTCTTTTTCCCTTATGTTCATTGCAATTTATTCTTCAGTTAAGTCTTGCTGAGCCCCACTAGCTCTCCTGAGGATGATTACTGGAATATGCATTTTTTAGGTAGGGTTGCAAATCCATCTGTCTACAAATATAGTTTCATATGAACTGCAAACTGTACTGTTACAAACTCAACTATGTTAGATTGCATAGAGTTATTTTACTTACATGTACTTGGACTGAACTATGTCATCATAATGAAGTTAAAAAATTAAGTATGGAATATTTTTGTAAATAAAAATACCTGTGAAGCTGGTATTTTAAATTTAAAATGTATTATACATTAATGTTTCAGAAAAAAATGTTCATATATGTGTATATGAATGTGTCATTATGCTGAAGGGCTCTTGATTGGGCAAAATAAACTATTCAATTCTCTCCTGAAACGAGTGTAGCTTACTCCTTTTCTTCCCGACCAGTTGTTTTTCTGCTGGCTGGAGCAGCAGGAAGGTGTGAGTTGTGCTTTCTAACAAGCAGAGCAGCCTGGCTGAGGAGGAGTAGCCCTGAAGGACCCAGAGAGGTGTGAAATGGTTCATCTGCAGTGATGTCCCCAAGCCTGTCTAAAGTGTTCTGAAATGTGTATATTGATGGTGCCAATGTGAAGTCCTGTTATCTTTTTAAGTTACCAGAAAAGTTAAGGTCGCTCATTGTAGAGACTTCATAAAGCAAAGTATTTTCTGTAGCTGCATTTTGTCAGTGTCTGTTAAATGAAGAATCTGGTGTGTAAGGGGAGAAGAGATGAAACTGTTGTTTTTTTTCTTTACCACGTTTACAGTACAGGAGATGTATTATTTTCTTGGATTGAGGCTCAGCTTTGCCACAGACCAGTTTCTAGCTTGCAGTCTTATTAAATTTGCTGTCTTTTGCTGTTGGGGAGAGAGGGAACTACAAACAACCTGGCTTTGTAAACATACTCTCAATGGTGGGGAAATAATGAATCCGAAGAGAGGCTTGGGCAGTAAATCTGAGAAGTGAAATTGCTGTACCTTGGAGAAATTTTTGGAATCTCTTGATGTCAAATAGCAAAATATTTCACTGTTGGTTGTTTTTAATATGTGAGAATACAGTTTCATCTGTGGGAAAAGTCTGCTAGTTCCAGACTTCTTGTTTTGTTTTTTCTTGAATATCTGATGGTTACATGTAATGAACTGGAAGCTCTGCAGTGCATAGAGTTATAAAAAGCATAATGCATTGGGATGAAAAAATTATTTTATCTTCAGTTTAATTGGATTCAAGGTATTTGGAGCTGTCACAGTGCCTGCAGCTAGTTGCTAGGTCTGCTAGTCTCCAATAAAAGTAAAAAAGCTACAGTAGAGGTAGCTTCCTCCCTATGGATACTGTAGGACTGCACAGATCAATGGACTGACAAGAGGGGAGTGCCAGAGGTTGCAAATTGAAGCATTTTCATTTAGTGAAACTCAGGATTTGATGAGACCTATATTAAGAATGGGGTTCCTTTGCACATCATGTGTTTCAACAGTTTTGGTTCCAATGTACTGTAAATTAAATGCATTTAAGACCTGCAGACATATGATTATATGCCCATCAGCACTTTTCTTACTCAGATTTTTTTATTGGGAATTTCATCCCGGCAGGATCACTGAACCAGCCCCTCCTTGTTGCCCACTGGCCAGTGGGTGCTCAGTGGTATCCCCAAGTTTTTGCCTGCTCTCTCCTCCTTCCTTGTGTACCTGGACTGCTCCCTTGGCCTTGGGTCAGCAAGCAAGAGGCACTGTGTACTTCCTCCCTCAGGAGAAAAGGAGGTATCCCAGCCTGGTCTGAGGAAATGGGATGTTTTCCCCCCCAGTCCTGCACCGAGGTAAACCCGCAAGAGCAGGAAGGCAGCAAGCACCAATTGCTCATCTCCGAGTTTGCTGGCTGATTTTTCAAAATGTGTAATTAATGCTCCCTCAGTGAGGGCTTGGGGGCTTGCATATGCAACTCATTATAGTAGCAGAGCTCTGCTCACTTGCTGTAGCAAACAGTTTTCTGTACTTTCCAGCCACAGGAGACAATCTGGGCTGAGGCTTGTGCACAGGCTGCTCGGAAGGAGGAAGCTCTACCCACCCCCACTGCCCCTGCTGAGACCTGGGGAACACTCCTTGAGCCTCAGAAATTCCTTTAGAACTCTTTGATTCCAACACTGCTCAGAAGGGCTGATGAAGGACTGTGGCAAAGCCAGTCAAGATAAAAATGGAAAAGTTGATGTATTTTGGAGCAGGTAACTGCACTTTTGTGTGCTGCTGCAGTCTCAGTGTGAGCAGGGCTTGATAGAGAATTGAGTGTTTGAAGGGGTTTGTAATCAAAATGTCAGACTGTACTTATGTTTTGATAAGTTTATGAACTCCTCTGCCTAATTAAGCAGACCTAATGAGAAATTTTATATAATTCTGGTTTCTGTGGTGCAAGACCCTCCTGGAAAGAATGATGTGAAATGCAGTCTCCCATGACAGAGTGAAGAGAAAACAATTTCAAGCTGGTATCCCCTAATTCTCTTGTGCACCTGCAACTCTCTTAGCATCACTTGAGTTAAGTGCTTTTTACCTGAGTGTTAGTGTCACCTACTGACTGTGGTGCTTTTTCTTCCAGGATCTCCAAGGATGCAGCACAGTGGTCCAAGGTATCATGAGACTTCTCTTCCTTAGAGTTGCTGTCTTCAGACTGAGTATGCATGTGTCTGTTGTTCAAGATGTATGTCAGAACTTGATTTATAGAAGGAAGAACTTCTGTGTTTTCCTTTTTTAAATTTGAAAGGGTTAGAAAAAAGTCATTGCATCATATTTTCTTTTTAATATGCTTAAATCCAAAGTCAGTTCTAGCTGTGAACCTAGAGACACTTTACCTCCCATTTTGTCTTTAGCAGGGCAGTTACTGGTTGGGTTTTAGAGTTCCCAACCACTTCACAGATTTTTTTTCAAGGCATTCTGGTAATTAATTCCTTATCCTACTGTTTCAGTTAAACCCCTTTAGAAAACTTGGTTTTTCACACATTTTTAAATATAATTTATAGTCAGATCAGGATCCATGGAAGTTGCATGGACTTCTAGAGCTTTCCCTCATTTTTAAAGGGCCAGTAGTTGGTTTGGCTTTATGTCTGATGTGCAACTGCTTGCTCTTTTTACTTTCTTCTGCAAGCAGCTTCTTTCTCTCCAGTAGTCTCGTTATGCTGTGTGAAGCAGTTTTGGCAAGTAGCCTGTGGGTTGTAGTCACCAGTGCAAACTTTCTCCAGTGAAGAAAACTGAAGAATACCTAAATATGGCTGGGGCTATGAGGCTCTGGCACCAGTATCACAACTACTTCAAAGTATTTAGCAGATTGAGCCCTAAGGGACAATAGAAAATCTCTGTGTGCCCTCTGCAGGGAACAGCACAACTCTTGGGATTTGTCATGTAGGACCTGGGGAGCATTGCATCTGAGGCCTTTCACTATTTCAGTATATTTCAATAGTAGGAGTGGGGAGGGCTGAAGTGGATGCAGAGTTTAGCGAGAGTTTTAACTCAGACCATCAAGATGTCTTTAAAAGTTTAAAGTGACAAGGATTGGTTGTCTACCACATCCTGGAGAGCAAATTTCAAGCCTGAAAACCCCACTCCTTTTGATTTAACCTGGGAAAAAGGCAAAGCCTATGACAATAATGGTGGTTTGCTGTATTCTCCCACTGGACTGATGGGAAGCAATTACCTAAATTTTTTCCTGTAGGTGTTAAAGAAATTTGTTTATATTTGCCGTATAAGCTAAAAGGTTGTCATTTGCTCTCAGTTAGAGTGTGAGTGTTGCTTGTCTTGCTTTATTGTTGAGCTACTATTTTTGGTCTACTACCTGATTTTTACAGGCAATGTGAAATCATAGGAAAAATGTGGATCTGAGCCTGTGGTCCCATAGGCTTCAGCCTGGTAAAAGAATTTGGAGCACAGCTCAGAGAGGCAAGGAGGCAGAAACAAGAAAAGCTTGAGCTAGTTGGCACAGCACCCATTCTCTTCTTGACATGTTTTTGTAGCTATTGTTCCAAAGAAAGTCTTTTAAGAGTGAATTTAAAATAAGAAAACACAATGGTTTGTGCATTTACAGGGAGTTGCTCCCTAACATAAACAGCATGGAAAAAAAGAGAAGTTGGACTGTTCGAAAAATCCAGCCAGTGGTTGTGTTTGGTATAATCCACTGATTGTGAGAGACCTGGCATCCCACAGAAGGAACAGTGATAGCTCTGGAGGAGACAGGGTGCTGAGAAGGCAATGGACATGGAGACAAGCTGCTTGCATTTGCTGTTCTCAAGAAGAGGGAAGGCAGCACAGGGGGAGGTGACAAGCCTGACAGCCGTCTCTGAAATGACCTCTGTGGTTGTGTTGTGTAGGATGGAGTTTGTCAGAGCTGGAGGAAAGTATCTAAGTGAGTGCTGGCATGGAGCTTTCTCCTGGGATGTGTACAACAGGATTTGCTTTAGAAGAGAGGCACAAAGAAGGGGCCCATGGGGCCATGGCCCCATTGTCAGCACCTGGAGAGAGCATCTGGAAACGATGCCTGAGGAGACATTTGCTTGACCAAAGGACCTGTGTTATCCCAGTCATCACTTTACATATGGATACTATCAGACATGGGCCATGTGTTTCCAGTCACACCTGGAGCCAACCTGTGGCTTGTGATAGCCCAGGAGTGACTGGCTCAAATTTATCTGGCAGCCGGAGTGAGGAGAGCACTGACCCCAAGGCTCTTCTATTGGTGGCAAGAAACTGAGAGCCAGAGTCTGACACTGCAGCCTTGGCCCCTGACTGCAGACCAGAATCTCTGTCCCCCTCAAAGTGATGTTCTTGTCAGTGGGGTTCTTGTCCTTTGCAGAAGGTGGGAGGTGACTCAGGTACCCCTTGTGTGGTCCTGCTGGCTTCTCTGACTCTCACACTGGGGTTCTGACCCCTGGGAGTTTCCAAGGTGGCTGTGAACTGAATGTGAAGATACAGCCTTTGATTTTTACAGTTCTTTTTCTTTAAGAAAAGACCCCTACACTCCCCTGCTCTAGGCCAAATTAACTGGCACTGTTTCTTAATGTAAGATCTTCAGCTTACTTCAGTGAACTGGTATGTGGCCAGATTTGTCCAAAGAACACTGCAGATGCAAACACCCTCTGGTGCAAAGAAATTGATCTACAGAGTGCCCTTTCTTTCGGCCTCACAGTTGCTGTTCTGCAGGTCTGCCGTGCCGTGGGACACTTGCTCCCTGCAGGCAATCCATGTGACACAGGAGCAGATTTTTTCATTGATTCGTTCTCAGAGTTTTCAGCAAAGTGTCACATTTTGGCTGAAGACCCATGAGGCTGGGTATGCCAGGTTTCTGAGCTTCACTGCCAGGTCTCTGTGAGTGGGATCTACAACAGTCTCATGGGCTCAGTAGCGAACGTGCCCTGTAATAATAAGCCCCATTGTTCTCAGGCACCAGATGGCTGTTCATAGGAGGGGTAGTGGTAATATTGCAAATTAATAAGCAAAGAGTCATCCCCTTCTCATCATTACCACCCATCCTGCCCTGGAGTGAAATAAAAGCCCTTCCTGCTCTACAGTTTTAATTAAAAGCTGTGCTGGTACATTATAGAGCATCAAGAATGACTGAAATTGCAGACTCCTGTTCTCCTACATGGGATGATTTACTGAATAGGAAATGGGAAGTTGTAGATCTTCCCGACAGCATTATCCTTTGCTCCTCTGCACACGGGAGTAATGCAGTAACTAGAATATGCTGTAGTAAAACTTCCCATTAAAAGTTCCTGTATAACTAAAATATGGGTCTCTAGAAGCTTCTGCTTTGATCGAGTCACTTAAAAGATTCACACACTCAGCTACTTTTTATATTAACTCTTCCTACCATTGTGTAAGGTACAGGACAACCTTTCCCAAAACCTGTGCTCCACATACTTTATTTTTTTTTGTGCATCAGCATGGCAGCTCACTGGGGAGGGTTCTCCTCGCTTTCTGTGCCAGGGAAACAAATGCTACTGGGCCACAGGAGTGGAGGTACCTTTTGGAAGAGGAAGGTTTCTCCAAGACTTTGTCTTTTCACTAGCAGCCACCCTTTTCCCATCAGGTGCATGAAGAAGATGCTGTTCTATCATCAGGAGGAGAAATGAGAGGCAGCAGGACAGGATGTATAGAGTCTGGGGCTTTGCAGGGCTGTTGTCCCTGCTCTGTGCAGGTGAGGTGACCCCTGGGGCTGGGCAGGATGCACATACGGGGACAAGGGACTGGGGCACAAAGGAAGAGAGTATTTGGAGGGAACTGGGAACGGGAACAACACTTCCAGTGCAGGAGGGGCTGGGCGGGGTCCTAACCAGATCTGCTGGAACCCAGGCAGGGTGCGGGTGTATTTTGGACAAGTGAGGGATGGGAAGAAGAAAAGCCTGTGGATTGCCACCACAGGAGTGTTGTGGGCAGCTGGTGAGTTCAAAGGTAGAGAGGATGGGCCAAGGATGGCAGGAAGAGAAAGCTCTGTGTTGGGAAAGTCACTGCTCCAACTGCTTGCTGGGATAGTGTCATGTTTAGCAAATACTGGGCATCCCTGGAAATCTGTGAGATGTGGTCTGGCTTCTCTGAGTCTTCTACCTGATGCTATTGCCCTTTAAATTAAATTTGTTTCTAACCAGCAGAGTACAACAGAAGGACCATCTATGCATAGCCTTTCACCTCAGTTAAGTTCTGAGAAAATCTCCCAGAGACAGGAAGAGTAGCACCAGTCTGTGGGTCACCCAAAATCTGACCAAATCAAACACTTGGGTATGCTGCACTCTGTATAATCCTACTCACTTCTAATTTGTTTTTGCCAGGAAAATCTTGCTTTTCAGAGGCTGCTTTACACAGACTTGCGATTACTGCCTGCCTGAGAGAGGGGCAAGAGGCAGAGCAAGAGAAAACATTTACCCCAGAATAATGAAAGTTACCCCCAAATAATGAAAGCAACAGTATGGATTTTTTACATAGGTCTGATGGCAATGAAGTGAACCTTGGGTCATTTAGCAATTATTATGGTTGATCAGTAATAAGCACTTAACAAACTGTGGGACTCAGCTCCTGTGCAAGACAAAGCTGTATCAGATAGCAACCTTTGCCATATTGCAAAAACACTGATACAACCATCGCAGTCTTTTCTGAAACTGAACAAATCAGCTTTTGTCAAAAGCACAATGGGGTACTAGGCTGCTGGTCTGGATTCAGAGACATCAGCCCTGTGGTTTCTCAGGAGTTTTTTTTAATAAAAACAAAATGCCTTTACTTAGCTTAGGCTGCTATTATAAAATGTCATTGTGTGTAGATTACAGATTTTGCTATAGTCTAACAGTCAATCTTTTCCATATGAGTGCATGCTTTTGGCTGGGAAAACTATTATCTGAATATAATGGCTTTCTTTTCAAGCCAAAAACTAAGTATGGAAGGCACAGCCAACTGAAACGAGAAACATTGCATTATTTCAGTTTTCGTAAAACTGCTCTTATTTCTGACAGTGGTTTTGCTGAAGACAGTGGTTTTGCAGAAGAGATGCAATCTTTTTAAAATAGACCACAAATAATGGCTAAAAACTGAATTGGAAGCAGAATAAATAGAGACAATTAATTCAACTGAAAAAGGCTAATTTTCATTCTGATTACCCATGCTAGCACACAATCATCACTTAATGCTATTACAAGACTGTAGGATAAGGAACAAATCATAGAATTCAATTGATAAAATAAATGGTACAATGTATGTGGTATTCACTTCAATCTGTCAGTAATTATTCTCCACTATGCAACACAAAAATATTCCTTTCCAGTTTGAACACAGTTTCAAAAGTCTCATTAGGAACTTTGAAACATATATGTGGGTGATGTTCCGTCCTCTGTGTGTTTGTGTCTTTCTGCCTTCACCTTCCAAACTTATATTTGGAAGCTCTTCTTGGTTTGCAAATATGTTCATGTGTCCTCTCTGTGTTCTGAAATACTTTGCCAAGGCTATTCCTCAAACTTCAAACAGATCTTGCTGCTTCCCCTCATCCAGCTAATTTCCCAAGCTAAACCACAGTTAATTAATTTTTTGTCATCCTACTGTTCTGGACACATTTCATTCCTACCACCAGCTGCCAAATGAAGTTCCCTGTAAGTGGCAGCTGTCACACAAAATTGGGTCTAGAGGGAAGTCCGTGCTGTGCTCTGCTGGGAGGACCCAGGGGTACATGCAGCATTTGATGCTGTGTTGGTTTCGTACTGCAAGGCTGATGTCCCCTGGACATTGCAAGAATGCCTTTTAAATAAAAGTCCTCAGTTGTATTATTGGTAGGGTCTTCATTTTCTGTTTTAAAGCAGCACTGTCTAAAAGCTTTATTTCACTGTAATACTGATCTTCCCCATGCTGACTCATTTCTGCCAAGACCAAACACTCTCCAGGCCTCAGCATTTCTGCCGCGGGGTGTGGGCGTGATGGTACAAGTGGGACTGCTTTTCTCATTCTAACAGCTGATGACCAGAGAGTGAATCAGAATTTGGAGGGGATTGCTTCTAGTGTGATGTGAAATTTAAGAGAAATTGTAAATTGAAGTGTGAGTTCAAAAATAACTTGCTCAGCATAGGCAGCTAGACAGTATATGCACATAACATTTGTTTTTCTGAGAAACTGCCATAACAACCCAGTTTGAAATCCTCAGTACATTTGCATCAAACAGTATTGAGAAATCAATTCAAGAAATCATATGAACAACTGTACCTTAAAAGAAATAAAGTAAGTAGTAATTTCTAACTGGTGCAGCAGTGTGCTCCTAAAAATATTCTGTTAGATGGCTGAAAACTTTTTCAAGCCTGCCTTTCAGCTTATCTCTCATCTTTATAGACTCTGGAAAGGCATGTTAGTCTCTAGGAGATGAATATGATTTGTTTACTCAAAGAGTTCCCTGAAATCACAAAGCAGCATTACTGTATGTTATTAAAAGATAAAAAATGTATTACTGTCAGGTGAAGGGTCAATGTCAAATCCTTTTTATATCAGGCAAATTCAGTTTTAAAGCTGAAGCGGTCTTGAAGATGCTCAATTGAAAGTGTCATATTCAGCAAAAATATCTCATGATACCACATTGTTTCCTATGTCTGGGTCCATCTAGTGTTGTCAGGAGAGAAATATCACCCTAACATGCAGCTGCCTGTCAATTTACCTCCCTGGATACTTGCAATAAATTACAAATGGTACAACAACAACACAAAATGTTAGAGAAAGGCTATCCTTACAGTGCATGAGCCCAGGCAGGGGGAGAGGAGAGCTGAAAGGCCTTGCTGGAGTCTTTGTCTCTTTCTGGCTGCAAGAAATGGTTCTGCACAGAAAGGAGACTTCAAAAATGGCACTGGTGCGTACTGTATCTCATGGGGAAGAGGCAATAAAAGTAATCTCTGTCAAACAACTAAGCAGATATGACTGGATATTGTAAGAAGCCATTCAGTCGGAAATCAGAAGTCATTTTTACATAACTGCATTCCAGAAGAAATATCCTCTAAGTTTTTACTGCAGGACTTGATTCAGTCCTGTGTATGTCTCTTTTCATTCCATTTTACATAGAACCTTCTTCATAAGGGTTGCTATAATGCATTTTGTGGAAACCATGATTATAATCTGAATAATTACTCTTGCCCTGGGAAATTTTAAAAAATATATAGGAAGTCTGCTTGAAGTAGTGATAGTCATAGTGATGTAATGAAGGTGAAGTAGCACAACTGTAACTCTTTATTCAGAGATTAACCCATAATGTCTGTTGAACTGGGGAAGGGGCAGCTTGCAGAGCAATGTACTAAGACCAAAAGGCAACCAGTCCTTTCAGCTAAATTGTTGGAATCTATCACTTTGCAATGAGGTTCTCCAAGGCAATTTAGGTAACTTTGTTTGCTGTACATCTCAAAAGAGTAATGCTAACAATAAACTGCAGAGAAAACAATTTACCCTGTTTCTGACGATTATTCTTTCAATACTGCAGTGACCCCATTAACCAGCCACATGCATTAGCAAAATCCAGCATTTCAGCTAAGAATAAGGATAACAATGTTTAAATGGGTTCATTCTAAATCTAATAGCTAGATGAAAGTCCTATAAAATTTTTATCAAGCGTATAGTTTCACCTAAATAGACAAAGTTCTTACTTATTTTTCTCTACCAAAGAAGATGAGATCCTTAAATCCAATCCCCTTTGCACAAAGGGCTTGATTTTCTATTACAAATCTTAGCTACTGGAAACTGCCTTTGTACTGATATTTTTCTGATAGTAGACAATCAACTATTTAAAGTGCCTTATTTATGATTTCTCACATGCAAACAATTTTTCTCTTGCAGAATGAACAAGTGCAAATAGTTACTTATGCATTCCTGACGAAAGACGCCCATGAATTTTTCCCCCCACATAGCGAGACCATTGACCCATCAGGTATTTCTCTGGCAATTGTTCCAAAGAAAAAAAATTGATGTCTTTCAGCACCTTGGATATGATACTGTGTAATATCAGCAGCTTATGACAAAACCTGTTCTCAAAAGATTTTGCTGAAACAGGAGTTCTGCTGCCTTTCCATACGAGCAATACTCGTTGATGTATTTCTGCCACAAACAGCTACCGTGGGTGTTAACAAATCACATTTTGTCCCCTGAGACAAAAGTGGAGTTTAAGTATCATGTTTCATTCTTGCTTCAGTCTACTCAGATATTTTATTTGGGTTGCAGATCCCATTTACTAACATGGTAACAGACCATGTTCTCACAAATCTGCTTGTGCTTTTATTTCAGTGTCCCTATGCAACCCCAGCCTCATTTCCATGTTTTGTGCATTATGGAGGAGCTCCTTGGCCAGTAGAAGATGTAAAGGATGAAGATTCATTATTGCCAGCTGTGAAGTAGCAACATGTTAGTTTTAATTCATTTAGAATACCAAAAAAAAAAAAGTTTTAGATGTTTCCCTTCAAGTGCAGATGTGATAGAGTGTGATTATTTCAAACTCTTCAAATTCTACAACAAATTGTGAGGACAATGAGAGCAGTGTACCAGTTGATCCAAGTGTGGTCTTTGTACCATTTGGGCGTATGGGAATCATTCTGGAGTTTGCCTGCTAGCACTCCTCTGTACATCAGTAAAAGAACTAGTCAGTGCTAAAGAAAACCCAGAGCAGAGCAAACTTAGGGTCTGGCTCCATCTTATGCTGGAATCTGGAGTTATAAAGCAGCTAGAAGCAGATGCTCAGATATTTAGCTCTTTAAAACAAGTGGAAATCAGGCCACGCTTACCTGTAAAGCTTTGCTGTTCTGGGAATTTTCAGAAGCACTTAAGTACCAAATTTTTCCTAAGAAAGCTTTGAACTTGGGGGGTTGAGCATTGCTTTCAGGTACCTATCTATGCGCTTGGGTATCTACGTATCACCAAGATTCCTGCCTGTGGAGGGATGACCTCATTGAATCACAACAGGTAAGTGGCATCACAACTGGTAACTACTTAAACAATCTCCCTGATGCCCCAACAAGCAGTAGAAGCCCTCTTGTGCTAGAGATGTCCCCTTTTGATTGCTTGGGACCATTCATAATCCCATGGCTTTTTTCACAAAATACATCAGCCTGCAATTTAATTGCAAGCCTAAGCTGCAGCACCAGCACAGCTGCTATTTGAAATGGTAGATGATGGTTTGGTGAGGCTGAGGGGAGAAGGGCAGGAGGGCTGGACCCCACTCAGGTGGCAATGGCAGCTCCTCCCCCACCAGTCAAGGATAACACAGCCTATGCCACATCTGTCCGGATTTCCTCCCTGTTGTGGTAAATTACTGTCATTATAAGCAAAGAAAAAACTTTTTTAAAGGGCAATGAATTAAGCAAAACCAAAGCCAGAACTTTTTTCAAAACCAAATTCCAACATTAATGCTTTGTAGCCTCCAATTCTTTTGTTTCTCTGGATTTGAGTCACTACATTAAGTCTTCATGTCAAGCAAAGCAATTGTTTGTGACCCTGGGAAAATGAGTGTACAGGCACTTTATGTTTTAATTAATGCTTTCCATGCTTTTCAGAGCAAGCTATCTGTGGTGTGGTGCTATAAATGCTGTACTCTGCTGGAGCTTACACCCCTGGTAGGACCAACCCTGAAAAAAGTATTTTCCCCCAGGGTAAGTAAAATTTTTCAACCCATAGTAGTATGTCGGATCTCATGCAGCAGGTTTGCACTTCATATTCATTAGCCAAGAGCTGAATGTGTTGGTTGTATGAGGAGAGGTTTTTTTCCTTAGACTTGTGTTCAAAGTAATGTGGTGGCCATACTGGTCATATTTACTTTCCTTCTGTGAAGCTACTTCACATTTCTGCAAAATGGAGACAGGCAGCCTTGGATCCAATTTACTTCACCCATGATCCTTCTTGTCACACTCATCAAAGAAGTCTCTTTTGTGCCAGGCTGACAGGTTTGCAGTCCTCCTGATCAATTTCTGTTCCTATGACCTGGTTGCCATTGCCAAGCTTGTGCTCTATTTATTTTGCTTAAAATTACTCATTCAGCTGTTAGGAGTATACATCTGTAGCTTGGACCTTCACAGATAGAGCCAATATAAGAGTTTGCATGCAATTGAACACCATGTTGATAGAGCAACAGTGTCTGCTGTCCATTCTCTATCAAACTTTCCACACTATCTGTTAATCCAGAAGAAGATCTTGGTGTTTTTCTATTTAATGTTTCCCTCTTCTGTTTTAAAAAAATTCTAGTAATTTTAGTAAATGATGGCATAATGACAGGTGGAAAACTATTCCAGTTAAGTCTACAGAGGTCCATGGGCAGATGGGTCATCATGGCTTATTCTGAAGGAATTCCTTAGAGGGTAAACAAACCAGCTTAAAACTAAGAAGAGATTTTTTACTTTTTTTCCCCCTTTCAAATGCTGAAAGAAATACAGAGAGCTATGATAGAAAGCTGTATTTTAGACGTTAAATTATGCTAGTCCTTTATCATTTGTGCATATAAGATTTGTACATTTTATGCTAACCTGAAACATGGCTAACAGGTCAGAATAGATTGGATTTCTATCTTGAAAAGTGAAAATGTAAACCACTTAGGATAAAATAGCTTTTCTTTATATGAGTTGTAGGAGAAGCTCTGGTTGCAAGGCAGACCTTTTTTCCTTGTCCCTGTTCCCACACACCAGGTTTTCAGCCATTGTGCATCCCCATCACTGCTCCCCAGCCCACCACAGTGTCCTGGGCTGGCCTCTGAGGACTGCTGGGGACTGCAGACCCAGCCAGAGCAGTCTGTCCCCATCACACCTTTCCTGCATCACACCTTTTGCCCTGCAGCACCTCACACCTCTCACCCATGCAAGTGTCTCTAGGAGAAGCCTTGAAGGTCCAGATAGGATCCTATTAACCCTGCTTTGCTGACTGTCCCTAATTTCCCAGCATCTATACCCTTGCTAGGCTTTGCCCTCTCCTCTTGGGGAATCTGCTCCCTCTCTACCCTCCTACCCTGTCTGATCTTCTTCAGATCCTGCTCCATTCAGGTTTTGTCTCCAGTTCCATAGTCTGGCATTGACTTCCATCCCCTGCTAATATTCCTGAATCAATAATTTTCTGCCTGAAAATAAACAATCCTTGATAAGCATTTGCTGAATTGAATAAGCAAGGTTTAGCAAATTATTTGATTTTTCACTAATTCCCTCAGTGTTCTCTAACTTTAAAGACCATGAAGAGGGGTTAAGGCTCACTCTGAAGATCAGGAGCCCTCCTTTTACCAGAACCTGCTGTCAGGTATAAAGTGCTCTGTCCCCTCCTCCACCCCACAACTTTGCACAGCCCCAGTGATGGGTGTAGGCTGAGCCCCATGGGAAAAATCTGCTTTTTGTCTGCTTTAATAATTGCTCCATGTCACTTCAGTCACCAAGCTGTAAAATTGCTTTTGTTATTTATGTTGTAAAAGCACTTTGACTGCAGCCTCAGCAGAGCTTTCTGTGCTAGACGGTTGTTGGTTTTTTCCTGCCTTTTTGCCTTTGTCTTGCAATTTATTGATTGAGGTCCTTACACAGGTGACTAAAATCCCAGCACTTCCCAGAACTACACAGAGCGTGGAAAAGTTTCATTTACCTGTTTCTCCAGACAAGAGATCAAAAATTGGCCTGTGTATTTATTTCTGAATATGGCAAATGTTTTGGTCATCTCAGTGTCATTTTGTCGTGAGCTACAAACCTCAAACCCCTGGACCAGCTGAGAGGAAACAAAGCACAGGCACTCCCTTCAGTGCCACTGCACAGAGCTGAGCTCCCACTTTGCTGATCCAGCTACAGATCCCAATTCCAAGATCTACTGGACTCTACAGACACAAATCACAACTTGTTCACAAAATAAGATCAATCAAACCTTTCCTTTGTAGTTACATATAGAATTGCTAAAGACAGAAGAACTGAGGTGATAGTGCTTTGATAACCTGTGCTGCCTGGCACGTGTCCTTTGGTCAGCAATGCTTTTCTTGTTGCAAACAATTTACATTCATATATCAAGGCTTCAATTTAAAACAGCATTTATCATACAGCAGCCTGAGTTCAACAGGAAAATTGCTGCTGCCTTTCCAGCTGTCAGTTGGATCACAAAAACGTCATCCTCCTTTCTACCAAACTCTCCCATGAGACTCTTTCAAAGCCTGAAGAGTGTCTTAAGAATTTTGATGGACAAGTAAAGCACTCGTGTAATTTCTTTCCAGATCACATATTTACCAAATATCATAGAGTCATATCTTTTTAGGATTAAGCATTTCAGTGCTTCTATCACAAATTATGAGTTTTTTCAGAAAAAAAGCAAAAAACCCATATACTTTCTACTATTAAATTTCACATTCTTGAGAGCAGGATAGCCACAAAAATTAAATTTTTTTCATTCATTGTTTAAAAGTCCTTTGACAGTTCAGGCTTCTCTATTGTGTTCTACCAGGGATGAAACATACCTGAAGGCCAAACTTAGATGCTAGGATTTTTTTAAAAACCCAGTGAGGTTTGTTTTTTTTTGTGTTTAGAATACTAAAATGTGTGACTGCAAGGGTGCTTACTACTTTGTTCTGCATGGGTAGCATTCATTACTGTCTTCCAGTTTTGGGGTTTATTATTTTTTTCATATGGCACATAGAGCCTCTCAGATCTCTCCAAGTCTATGCACTTAACCACCCAATAGGGATTCATATTTTTCTTTGGTTTGGGTCATGAATAAAATGGTCTTAGGAATGTAAAGCAGGCTCTGGCCATCCTTTGAGTATTGTCTTTTCTTTCAGATTTTAGGGCTATGCTCAGTAAATTACCTAACTATTACCTGCTCTTTCAAAAGTCCAGCAAAACTTAGTGCAGGGAATTTTAAAGTCCTTGGATTGAAGGAAAGACCTGAGCTAGAAGAAAATCAGTGTGGGGTTGTTAGGGTGAATAGAAAAACTACTGATGGTGAGAAAGCCAGGCCTTAGCTACCTTTAAGGTAGATTATTTGATATGTAAATTCTTCACTTGGCTGGGAAAGGCAAGGAGAGAGGAAAAAAATGCACTGGAAACTATTGTCAGTTATGGGTATAATGACAATTTGTTTTGACTGCATTTTTGTTTTTACCACTAAACTCTCCTGAAATTATGTCTTGCATGGTTTTCAATTTTTCAGGATTAGAAGGCGGCTTGTTCTTGTGAATGTCCTTAGTGCAAAAGCTTCTCTCACAAATCTCAGTGTTTCTCTCTTATAAGCATTTAATGGGCTTTTTGTATGCTTTTTGAAGTTGAGTGACCTTGTGCAACTCACAGTCTTCAAAGGAGTGTGAACTGATGGACAGTGAAAAGCCCCCATACTTTGGGGCTGTGACTTCATTTTGGAGGCCTGGTATTGCTGCAGTGAGTTGAACACAAACACCAATACTGAAGTCTCCCTCCCCTTGCCTTCTTCCTCATAAAGGAACAGCTGGGACTTCTGAAAAACCCAGCATCAGATATTAATTCACATTTGAGGAGTTTCATTTCAAATAATTCCATGAGCAGTGTTCCAGGATACTTTCTACCTTTCTGAGCTCCATCCATTTAACTTCTTCATTCTCAGCACTAATCCATGTGAACAGAGACCTTGCAGTCGTCTTGTTGCTCCAGTTGTTTCTACTTAATCAGTCATGAAAACCAGCCTTGGGGTAAAGTTTTCCACATTTCTCACCTTCTAAGCTTGAACTAGCTCTTTGTCATTTTACCTCCAACATTAACAAGGTTTCTACAGAGAAAGAAAGATTGAAACCAAAACAAAGCAGATAAACAAAGGACTGCACTAACCTACCTTGGAAAACAAAGAACAGCTGATGGACAAGGAAAAGCCACCAATGGTATAATTTTCCTCTGCTCCAAAAGAAATACTTGGGAGGTTGATCTCCAGAGACTTCATTTGCCCTGGCACTGAAAGAAAATAAAACCTCTAAATTCTATGAAAATACACTTGGAAACTCCATAATTATTCCCTACTCTATTTTTCCCCTGTGCAAACAGTTCTAGTTGCCAGCATACACTGCAGTAGAAATCATCTGACAGGTTGTAGGTGGTGGGGTGGGATTTCACAAGAGTCAATGGCTCCGTTAAGTTGAAGTCGGTGTTATTAAAGCGACTTTTCCATGCCTTTAGGCACTCTGGCCCTGCTTCCTCTTGCTGCTTTTCAAAATACAAATCTGCCTGTAAATCCATGTTGAGTTTGATTATTTTTGCTGGTTTTGCTGCTTCTTTTTTGTTTGTGTGGGTTTTTTTGGTTTTGGGTCTTTTTATCAACTGCACAGGTTGAAGATTATGTCACTGCTACTGATAATCTAATCTTCTGGACTGGAATCTTTGAAAGACCTTGGGTGTGCAGACTCTTAAGGCTGAACTTTGACCTTGCAGTGTTTCAATCCACTGCTAAGGCTCACTTAAACAGAGCCTCCACCTGTAGCTTACACTCCCTTGTTGGCAGTAGACTCCTTCATGAAGCCGCAGTACTTTAAAGTGCTTAAAGACTTTAAAGAAAACAGCAAGTTTTGTTGGCAGATACAACAAATATCCCATAAAAAAAAAGGAAAATAAGATCTATCTCTGATTTGTCACTATCTATGGAATAAGAGCTCTTAAATCCCCTCTTCCTTGTCACTATGCAAGCTTCCCAGTCATAGAGAGTAAATGCCTTATAAAGACTGAAGTAAATTTGAGTAAAATGTGTTGTATATAAGCAGGGGTAGATCCCCAAAACTAATTGAAATTACATAAATTTGTATTTTTTAATAAATAATTGTTCCTTATCCTGTTATTTAGTTATGGATAAGCAGCACCAAGATGCTCCGTGATATTCTCAAAACTCCAGAGTGAAGGTATCCTTCTTTTAGCTCAGTATTTTCTTCCTCTTAGCCACTCACATAAGATTATTCATTGAATTGCCTGTTATTCATCATACCCAATATGAATTTCCAAATCTCCTCTGACCAGGCTAACTCTGGTTTAGCATGTTGTGGGGAGTGGGGGGTGGCTGACTGCTATCACAGCTTTTTAAATGCAAATATGCAAATGACCTTCAGTTTGTCCTCCTTCAAATGCCTCTAAGCATAGCATGAATTTCCCCCAATATTAGACTGCTAATACCACCACTTTCTCCAAATCTCTAATTAGTATTTGCTTCTGTGTTGATGCCTGCTGGAATTAATTGATATTTGTTAGATGCTGAAGGGCAGGAACATATGGTGCCACCTTGTGTGCTGTGCTGATCTATATGAAATCCTGCTGCTGTGACTGCTGAGTCAGTTCTTTCCTGTTCTCAGCAATAGCAGTAGCTTCAGGACTGACAAGTAGAGAAGGTGAAAGCATTTAACCCATCATCTGAGCAATGTGGCTGCAGCTGCACTGGAAAATAGTAGTAGAAAGATATTGGTAGTGAGAAACCCTCAGTGTTAAATATCTGATTTTCAGACTGCACCCAACTCAGGAAGGCTGCTTTGAACTAGGCTGATTCTGGTCCCCTGGGATGAACTCAAATATGCAGATGAAATACATTGATGTATTTATGGAACACCTTTTTTTTAAAAAAAAAAAATTGTTTATTTTTTGACCAGAAGAAAAGCAGCAGCTGTGCTCCAAGGCTGCATTGTGATGCCCACCAAGCATTTGCTAATCTCTACCAAGGTTTTCAAAGTGTATCCTGGCTATGAGTTACTGGGGCCTCTCCCAGGAAGCATGTCTGAGTGCTGCACAGGAGCCCAGCTCAGGGATACATTATCCTGGTTTCTGTATTTTGAAGAGATAGAAGAGGGTACCAGTGGCTTTATGTAGAAGGCTGACATTGTCTGACACTGTATCTGGGCAGAGAGATGTGAGGAAAAAAGCCACGGAGTTCAGAGGCAGGAGGGGCTTCCAGAACCGCTGGAATTTTTATTCCTGCCTCATGACAGCTAAACAAAGTCTGAGCTGCTCGAGCTCTTGTTCTTCGTGTCTGACAGGGGCCAGGTGCCACTTCTGCATTGCAGTGACCCACAGCACAGCTCTGCTCCCCAGCAGTCTGCCACAGAGAGCAGGGCACACATCCCTCCTCAGGAAGCTTTGCCCTTGCCCTGCTGCATCTCCCAGGCAGGGATGCTGTGCATCATTAGGCAAATGTTATTTCTTAGAAAGCAAGGGCTGGATTATAAATTTACTGATGTGCTGCTGCAAGATTAAGGGATCAGGTTTTGTACTGCAATTGCTGTGGGTGTCTGTTTAGTTTGTTTGTTTGTGTTTTGCTGGTGTTTTTCAGTTTGGCTTTTTTTTCCTAAATCATCTTATTCAGGAACCAGTGTTAGTAGTATATGTATTACTGGCTTCCTGACTCCTTTGTTCACTTGCTTTCCTTCAGAATAAATAAACTGAAAATACACTGAAAAGCCCTAAAAGAAAACAGGAGAAAACCAAGTGTGCAACCAAACCTAAATGTAAAACTAACTCCCCTTTGCAAGACAAGGTGGTTGCTGGGAATTAGATGTGCTGAAGATCTAAGCGGGCCATAGCTTTTGGCATTGATTTGGTCCAGCTTGCTCCCAGCTCTTCAGCACATGATAGTACCAGGGAATTAGTGCAGAGCTGGTGGGGGCAATCTAGCTTTGTCATTCCTAAACCATTCAGCTTAATCCCTGCCTAGAGAGAACACATGCATTGAATAAAACTTTATTGGTTTAAAGTTGACCAGTCTATTAAGGGTTGGTTTGGGGTATTTTGTTGGGTTTTTTTGTTTTGTTTTTTTTGTTTTGTTTTTCTGTTTGCTTGATTTTTGTTGTTTTTTGTTTGTTTTTAATTTTTTTAAAAAATTATTTATGGACTTAACTACATACTAATTGAAAATTATATCCACATTTTTCTCAGCTGAGGTAAACCACAAATTTGCTACATTTACAGACAGGGGAAGGTGCTGTTAAGGCAAACATTCAATTTCCTGCTGAGAGGCTGTGAATCATAGCTCACAAAGCAATACACACTGAGTTTTTATTCTATTGTAAAAATACTGGGGTGAATTTGTTGCCTGGAAGAAATGAAATGCAGTGAGATAGTGCAAAATGCCTTAATTTGTTGCTTGCTGACATAATGTGTTTTGGACAGCTTTCCATTATATTACCCTAAACAGCTGGACATTGAAGTTGATTGGATTTTTCAAATTTTCATAATTAATATAGTGGGTCTTTTTCTGATGGAATGGTATTTCTAGCACAGCAAAGAGATATTTTGTTTCCCTTGTTTCACTCTCATTTATCTTCACATCTCTCTCACTGACTTTTTATTTCAGCACCTTTTGCTTTTCACGGGTCTTTAGTTCCATTAAACATCCAGCGCTAATTAGACTCTGTTGTCTAGACTGTACCAAACACTTCACTCAAAATCAAAGAGCATTTAATTAGTTAGTCTACAGGTTACACCCTATCTTGCAACATTAACACAAATGAACAGTTGAAATGCTTGTTACAGCCTAGCAAAAATGCAAAAAAAGCTTTTTTAACGGCAATCAAGATTTTAATTTTGTTATTGATGAAGGCAGGCATGACAAGTCCCTGCTACTCAGATGAGTGTCAGGCTGTTTGTGTGGAGGGAAGGCAGGGAAGCAGTATTGCTTACTTCTATCTTTTCCCAGGAACAGCTACACAGACAGAGCCCCTCGTCTGTGCTGAGCACTCAGGGGGTCGAGCCAGAAGTGGGGTGAAGCCACACGATGACATTGGCTTAGCACAGCCTGCCACAGCCATGGGCAGGATCCACCAGAGTCTCACTCCTGCAGTTATTTGGGATCTCTGGGTATTTATTCTGGCATTCACATGGGATGCACTGAAGTCAGAAGCAATGGGTAATATAGTCATATCTTACTGTTTGCAGTGACTACTGTAATAAATAGAATGTTAACTGTATCCTGGGCTGCTTCAAGAGGTTGAGGTGATTCTGCCTCTCTACTCTGCTTTGCTGAGATGCCACCTGCACTGCTGGCAGTGCAAAGTTTACTAAAACTCAAAGTCACCACAGCAAGTGATTTTGTGAAAGTCTTGTCTTGCTTTAAGAAAAAAAACGGAAAGAAAAGGAACTCCTCCACACTTTAAGCTGCCCCTGCAAAAAAACAGCTGTCATGAAAAATCATATGAATGACATTAAATACCAGACATAGTTCATGATCTCTGAATATTCTGGATTGAAAATACAATGGTTGCTACAGTGGCAACTAATACTAAGCACTTCACTGAAGATATTAAATCTCGAGTAATTATTTTTCAACTGCTCAAAACTACAAATTATTTGTGGTCTGTGCAGTGGTCTGAGTGTTACATTGAAAAAATGGAGATGGCTAAACAGAGGCAAAAACTTGATATGGAAGTGCTTTAAATCTGTATGATCTCTGGAATACTTGGAGAAAAATATCTGCTGAAGTGAATGAACAATTCTTCTCAAAGCAGTACAGGGTAGTAACCAGCAATGTTTTCCAGGCACGCTTTACCCCTCCTTCCTTCTCTCCTCAATAACAACCATCTAGCAGCATTCAAAGAGGAAATTACTTCAGGTTCAGAGTCTGCCTCTATTTTGCAAGATATTTAAGGGTCTGTTGAAGTCAAACTCACCAAATGAGTTTTTTTCTTGCAGATGGATCTACGTAAGTCATCTTTTCAAAGAAAACTTGTGCTGAAATATGCAGAACTGCTCAAGATGTACTTGAGATAATTTGCTGACAGCATTGGTTAGGCAGCGCAATCTACAAGAGCCAGTTGTGCAACTAAGAAGGAAAATAAAATAAAAATAATAAACTGATGGGCTGCCCCCTTAAAAACTTGAAAAAATATTTTTGATAGAGAAAATAACAGAAGCAAAACAGAATTAGATTTGTAATGCTTAACTCACTTTAGTGATCTTCAGAATGCTACACTTCAGTCACTTGCTTTGGTTCACTAGCATTGCTATTAACAGAGGCTGATGCATTTGTGTTGTTCCTATTGCAAAGTATAAAAATTATATTGGTATTACCAGTTTCTAAATATTATTATCATTTTTACAGTGCACTACTGCCAAGAATGATTGCTGCAAGACCTCTCTCTTTCTTGTTTATTCTAGCAGTAAAAATCTGATGAAATAAGGAAGTTTTAACATTTTTCCTCATGAAATTAAAATCTTCAAAATTAAGTGCACTGACAAAAAACAGCACATATTCCTACTCACTGTGTTCATTTTTTTGTTTGTTTTTGCTGTAATAAGATCTTGCTGCAGCAAACTTTTAATATAATTACACTAAATTCAGATAGGGAGGGACCAAATATATAGCTGCACTCTCTTCATGGTGATTTCCAATGGATGTGCAATGCCATGAGTATGGGGTGTCTGCCACTCCTTCAGGGGAAGGCAGGTAAATAAAGTAAAATTTCCTTCTTTATATTTATTTTAGTACATAAAGCAGCATGTGTGAGAAGCAGCTGTGATATGTCAACGGAGAAATATGTCTTTAAACAGCCATCAGAATTAGCACTTTAGAGGCCACGTCTTTGACTGATGACTGCAGCAATGTTTTAGAGGTGTTACACCTCAGGGGAATTGCAGAGACTGCTGGAACATAGGTCACATTAGAAATACTAAAAGAGAGGCATTGAATGTTTGAATGTTTTCAGTTTGCATTGTAAGAAGACACATTTTTTTTATTTGTACTTCAGGCAGGGGCAAAATGAAGATATGGTGTTCTATCTTTACTTTTTGGGGCTCTGAAAGCCCCCAACATCAGTGGTCTGGCATCCATAAACACTATTCCTAGCTGTACACCTCACTTAGGAGTAACCCAGTACTCAGATTTAGTTTATTCTGGAAGTTCAATTAAGTCCTCTAGCATAGCAAAGATGTATCTACATGCTTTGTACAAAGTGCCCTCAAAATTTTACTCAAGTTTTTAAAATTAAATTAATTATGTATTACAATTTATATTCATGAGTGTTAAAGTGGAATTACTAGGCAGAACTCAGAGACATATATATCCCACTTCTACACTTTTCTTTGATCTCATTGATACAATCTTCCATTTTGTATTCCTTATCTAATTCACAAAAGTCTTTAGCCTCTCTCTTGCTCTTACTTCAAAAATATGCCACTTCTGATGATCCCTCCTACAATTACAGTAGACAGGTGGTGGGTAGCTCAGCATAGCAGTGACTAAGGGAGAAAATATCCATGAAATAGGGACTTTAGAGTTTAAAATGTTGATTTCAAAAGATTGAAAACATCCAAAGAGGACTATCTTTTTCTGAAAGTAAAAGAGATAATTTGTGTGAAATGGGATTTTGTTGAAAGCTTGTAACACAAAACCCATGAACTTCACTGAAGGTAGGGCCTTTTGCCTGGGCTGGAGCTGATGAAGCTTCCTTTGGTTTGATTTTTGTGGCTGTAAGAGAGGTGAGTTTTTATTGTAAACAGACAGAATATCCACAACATTATCTTACTGCTAATAGAAAGGTAGGCTACAGATTGGCTCATAACCCTATTGACTGGCATCCTAAGAAAGAGGATTGGCTTTTTATATTTTCTGGAAAAAGGAAAAATTATTCATTACAGCACATCTCCTCAGGATACTTCTGACACTTCAGCTGACCAGCCTGAATCAATGATAGTTTCTTAAGGCTAAGACTGGCCAGGGACAAAGATGCGTTAATCTTCTATCTGGTCTTCAACTGGGCTGGAATGAAAGAGGAATTGCCCTAATATTTGATTAATTCATAAGCTAATTATGTTAGCTTTAGATCAAACCTTGACTCTTAATTCCAAATCAGGGTCTTGAACTTTGAGGACATGATTTGACCTGTCTCAACTCATTAGCAGGCTTGCAGAGGTTTGTTAGATGCAAAGGTGGTGTGCTTTGTGACATACTTTGGACATCTGTTCTTTCAAACCTCTGAATTGCGGTTTTGGTTGGCATCAGCAGTAGCTGTCTTCCAGCCAGTGTGACTGCTGTTCTTACCATAAGTTACTAAGATAACTAACTGGACCCCCAAATTCTACTCTGGTAAGAGGCTGTGACACAGCTGGAGAATTTACCTGCACATAATCTGGGAGCACAGAAATGTCCCTGGTCCACCAACTTCAAAACCAGAGCTATAGACTTAAAACTGCATCTTCTGAATGTCACAACCTGAAATGACAAGAAGAATCAGGATCCTCACAAATGCCAAGGTGTTGTCAATAAGGCTGTTTCTGAGTTTGGTTTGACCCATGTCTAGATTAGAGTTGGTGTCCCAGCTTGGATCAGCTCACATGTGCAGCCCCTTTCCACTTCTACAACACTCCTATATTGCATACTCAGTTGAAGTGGGTGAGATGTGAAAGTCTGCAGATGCCTGGAAGGAAAGAAAACATTCTCCATCCCCCTACCAACACTTACAGGGTTAAAAAGCATCAGTGGTTTGCACATATGGTATTTTTTAAATTTTTAAGTTATTTGCTTTATAACTTGTTTTTCTCTTGTCTTCTCCCACTAGAGGTGCAGTGGTTAACTTGCAGATCCATCTTTCTTTCTGCAGCCACGGTCTCTACCCCTCAGCAGTCTTCCCAGATTCATTTCAAATATAAACTGATAATTAAAGATAGATGTTGGTTCACTCTAATGAAAGTGTTTGTATATTAATGGAAACTGCATATATGCTATCGAGAAATGAAGACCCAGTAATACAAAGACTAAAAACCTTCTGTTGAGCTGCTATCTGTTGAAAAAAGAATTAAAATCCAAGACATCAAAAATATAAAATGGATGTGTTCTCTGGAGATAAAACCCATCATCTTGATTTTGTATCTACAGAAAAACTCCAGGTTCTTTTAGCTGTCATGACTCAGAGGAACAGAAAACCCAAGTTACTTCTTTGTTTTTCTTACTCACATTTCTAATTATACTGTTTTATCAACTTTAGCAGAAATATGTGTGGTGTAAATTAACTCCTATGACTGTGAGAACTCTTGTTTGGTAATTCCCTGACCTTAATATATTCTGCTAGCCTTGTATTTATCCATCTAAGCAGTTAAAACCCCACAGATGCACCAGCTGTGTCTCCTTGTGTCAGGAAGATCCCGGGTATCAGTTGCAGGAAGGCTGGAATCAACACTGACTTAATGAAGAGCTGCTGCCGTGGCAGTTAGTGGAAGCAAGGAGGGTGTGATGGGTTGGGCTTTTGTGATGTGTGATCGACTCCTGACATATCAAGGAATGTCAGAATTAGTCCCAGACAGGAAAAAAAAAAGACCATACAAAAGGCAGGAGCTGAGATGCAGCGCTGTCTTTTGGGACACCTAGTTGAATGACTGACAAAAATCTATTATGGAGAGAGGGGTGAGCATGACTAAAAGGTCTCACAGCATTTATTTTGACAGGATGATTAATTTCTCATTACTCATCCAGGATAGGGATATCTGGGGGGAATTAGGGAAATATTTGATTCTTTCAAACATTGATTATTTGGAGAAAAGCTTTTGCATAAATCCAAACACTTTATCCTGTCTTTGTTTTGAAATGGCATAGCATAGACTTTCTAATTTTTTGGTGGAGTCTCAGCAGTATCAGGACTCTTTATTTCAAAGCCAGGAGCCAAATCCTTAGCTGTTTCAGATGGTCTAACATACATGGCCCATGTTTTCATGCCAGCTGCTTCCTTCTCTTCCTCCAGGACTTACGATCCTGCTGATGTGATGGATTCAGGTCCATAAGAGGATAAATCCTGATTGCTAACCTGCAGTACTGCTTCACTCCAGTAATTTTTACCTGATAGCTACCTGGATAATAATCTTACCTTCTTCCTGTGAGGAAGCACTTCATGTTCAATGACCCTCAAGAAACAGAATAAGTATTTGCCTCTTTGCTCTTGTTGATTTCTACCTTGCATGGCTCCTGCTTTAAGACCTTGTATTTGAAGTGCCAGAAGGAAGTTCTGTGTGTTTATAGCATCTACAGTAGCTGAGCTCAAGAGAGAAAGGCAAAGCTAGGATGGTGCTTTCACCCTTCACAAAAGCCATACTTAGTAATGGCCACACTGAATCAGATATGAAGCCCCTCTAGCTCAGTATTTTGTCTAGGTAGCAGGTGCCAAGTGAAAAATAAATACACGAACAGGGAGAACATTACAAGGAAATTTTCCCACTTAACTATTTTTGTTGGAGGTGTAGGGGGAAAGAATTAGATCTTGAGACAGCAAGAGAAGCAGAAAACTGAAAGTGAGAAGTGTGAACAAAAAGGCTATTCAGAAGGGATGTTGTAAAGGAAAAGAGGAGGAATTGTGGAAATAAGAGATGGTGAAATAACACAGTACATGAGGCAGAGAGAACTGCAGAAAATTTCTTGGGATAATTGATGTGTAGAAAGGATGGAAGAATGGAGCAGTTGGAGAAAGAGCCCATGGAATAAGGGAACCTGAACACATCAGCAGGTAAGAGGAACAGCCAGTCTCTACTATCGGCTATGTACGTAACAGAAAAAAAGTTTAAGAACACAGTTGCAATGAATATCTAATTAATAGAGTCTGGGTTTTGAGCAATTCTGAAAATCTGATTTTTTTCTATATTCCCATAAATATGGGCCTTTGCATATAAATTGCTGAAGAGAGCCAGAGTAAAATCAAACTAGGGAGAAACTAGTACCTGTTTGCTATAGGGCAGCTTTGATGAAGCTCTGTAGGAAGAATGGGGGATGCTGCTCTGGGAGCACACGGGAGACTCAGCTGGTCTGAACTGAATGGCAGGGGTTTTTCCCTGGTATCCACCAGGGCCAGGATACTACCTTGAGATCTTAGGACACCAGAGGACCCTTTTGGAAGGGAGAGAATATTTTCTGGAAGGTTGAAGGGTTCTCGCCTTTCCTGGAATGGGCTTTCTCTTCCACAAGAATTACAGCTGTCAATCACAGCTAGTGCATCAAGTATTAGTGCAAGTTGCACAGGCTAATTAGAAATGATGGATTCATTTCTTCCCATTTTATTAAATCCTTTTCTTCTCTTTGGTTTCCTGGAAACCTGGTGCTTGATGTTTGTGGATTTTCACAATGTATTTGTTTAAGGCATGTGACTACACTGACTGTGAGTTCAATTTTGTTAAGCATTAGCTAATGCTTTAAATTAAATTTCTCACTGGAAAAAAAAAATCCAACTTAAAAGCCTCATAAAGATTGTTGTTTCATGATTCATGCAGGTGTCTTATGAAGAAGCTCTTCTTGATGAAGATGAGTAAGTGGAACTTCATTGAAAAAAGGAAACAGAAATAAATGACCAAGAGAACAAAGCTTTAAGCTCTTTCTTCATTTTGATTTCTGGACAATATCACATGCATTGGATCACTAGACTGTAAATTGTGAGGGTGTAAATTAGTTTTCTATCCACTGTGCTGATATTCAGCTGGTATTTGTAGGGATTTCCACAACTTATGGAGTAGTAAGAAGGTAACTATTAGTAATAATTTAGGATTTCTTCTTATATTTATCTACAATGAATAGCTCACATAAAGAGCATTCAGTGTGAAGCAAAATGCTTTGAGTTTGCGTAAAATTCAACCATGCACACACCATTTCAGCACTACCTTCTGGCTCAAAGCTAGTAGCAATGACAGTAGGTCAGTGGTTTATGTTTGTAAAGACAAACCCACCGTGAATTATTATGATAATAGGTGTCTGTCAGCAGCTGGTAAAATAGTGACAGAATTTTTGTTTTCGTTTAGGGTAATTTTGTTTTCTTTCAGGATAGAGTCTTTGTTACAAAAGGCCAAGAAGATAAAACTTTTGCAAGTCCATTTACCTTCTCATAGACTGTGACATCAAAATTAAAGTGTTCAAAGTTGACTGGTTAATGGAGAATTTGCTAGTCTGTGGAAGAAGTTGGGCTCTTATACTTTTTCTTTCTGTTACTAAGGAAAAAAGGGATAATTTTTAGATTGAATTTTCATAACAGAACTTGTTCTGATGAAAACAGTAGCTTTGATTTGGATATTTATTCCCATTTCTATTCAGTTTCTTTATCTATCTCATTAAAAAGAGAACTGGAATGAATGCCTGTAAACTTTTATGGGAAAGGAGACTCACAGTAAATAAAGTAGCTGTTCTGTTTCAAATGTACTCTCAAATCCAAATTAATTTTATGTTTACAGCAACAACAAAAAAGGATATTTCATCAGCAAATCCCTTCACATTCCGTGTTGTATAGTCTCAGTGAGCATTAAGTTATTATAAACATAGTGAGTAAATTTAGAGCGGGGTCATGTTTTTGTATATTTTAAAGTTTTCTTTATAATTAAAACATTGCTTTGTTTATATAAAAATCTAAGTGATAAATCTGTTTTGTAAACAGTTCTATTTTTACATTTAAATTATATTAAATTCCTGATTGCTATGTTCTCATCAGTCTTCTTTTTTTGTTTGTCTTTTCTGTGATAAACCTTTTACTTACCTCACAAACATCATGTTTTCAAGTTTTTGTCTGCTGACAGAATATGAGAAGAGGCTAGGAGAACTTGGTTTGTTTATCTTGCAGTTGAAAAGGCAAAGGGAACCACACTGCAGTCTTTCATTGCCTGTGGGGAAAGCCATGGAGAAGACAGAGCCAAACCATTCATAGGAGTGCTCAGCAAAAGGACATGAGATAAAGGTCACATTTGCTTTGACCAGACAAGAGGAAGAAATTCTTCACAGTGAGAGTAGGTCAGTGCTGGAAGAGACCACCCAGAAAGAACCTCCTGGGGAACCTCCATCCCTGCGGATTTTCAGAAGTCAACGGGCCAAACCCATCTGCAACCTGATCGGAGTTTGCAATTAGGTCTTTGAGTAGGGTATGGGACTGGGTGACTTCCACGGGTCCTTTCCAATCTAAATTTTCCTAATCTTTTATGAAAGAGTACTTTAAATAATGGTCATCTGATTTTTTAATGAGGAAAAGTCAGTCTCCAGAATACTTAACAGATATTACTTTCCATTACAGTTAGTAATGGGAATTGAGTTAGCTGTGGGAATTGACATGATGTATTCCAGTTTTCAAAGTTCTGAGTTTATTTCTCTGCAGAGCTTACATGGGAAAATCTTTAGATGCCGAGTTATGTTGCCATATTTTTTTTTAGAATTAACAGTTTGGGTAACACATTAGATACATTCAAACCTTCTCTCAATCATTGTTACTTCCCTCTGGACTCTTTGCCAATGTATACCACGTACAGTCAAACAATTGCAACATTTTACCCACAAGTATAAACAGCTCTATTTACCTGAACTAATAGCCCAGTTCTGCAAACATTTGCCATTGTGTATGAGTAGTTTTAGTGAATTATTCACCTTGTGCCCTTGTGGAAACCCTAGAAAAATATTTGTGAGTCTGGTTCTGTCCCTTTAAAAAAAGCACAGAAATATTAGCTTCCACTCATTCATTACACATGATTCTTTGCAACATAATCATGGGGTACTCACTCTGTGTGTAAATCTGACTTTCCTTTTCTACCTGAACACCTCCACAAATAATCCTGATGGAATTGTATTCATTTCAGTCTTCCTCACATTCATCCATTATGTGAATACTCAGTTCTAAGTGTTTGTGCTCTTGTCTGTTTTTTTCAGACATCAAATATGTGAGTGCATGATTCAAAACACTGAACAGTATTCAGGTATCCAGAGCAAATGCCCATATTCCTTCTTTAATGTGTCAAAAATCAAATAAATCTTGAAGGTAGAAACAAATAAACAACTCTTAAGTGTTCCTGAATAATATTACTGCACTTAATAAAAAGCACATAGAGGAGTTTTTCAAACTGAGTTTGCTGTTACAAATTAAAACATGCCTCCATTTTCTGCTCTGACACTTTTGGACTTTCTTTCTTCTTTACTACTGAATTACCTTCCCAACATATTGACTACCCTCCCCCATTTTGTGTTGTCTAGGAACTCCCTGAGTATGTATTTCACCAATGGCACTGGGAGCATCAATGAAGATTGTTTTTATTGTTGTTTATTTTTGTATTTCAAAGTCACATGAAACCTTACTTTATTTGCTGACATGTGACTTAAATTTTGTGAAACCAAAATCAGTGTGAAACAACCACATAGTTTCACAATGTTGTAACCTTGCCATCCTCCTCAGTCCCATGGAAGTGCATCGCTTCTGCTGTCCCATCAGAAGGGTCTTACCCTTTCACCAAGCACATCCAAATCATAACATTTGTAATATCTTAAAAGCTTTTCAAGACCCTTCCAAAATGCACACATAAAAATTACATTAGTCAGTATTTATTGTCAATAAGACTGATGAATAGGGCCTGCACCAGTCAGGTTTTCCTGCCTCTCATACCATCAGTTCCAGCTCCAGATCACAGAACCTCCTTGCTAATTTTTCCGGTGCTGTCAGTCTTTCACCAGGTCTGTGAAGAGAAGATAATTGCTGCTTCAATCTGTCTCTGGGCTGTGAAGAGAGTTTGACATATCATGTGGTCTGGAAGGAAAACAAGATTAAGGGAAGAAAAAAAAAAAAAAAAAAGATGGAAGGAGATTTTTAAAAGGAGTCAAATGCTCTTCCTTCCTTTCTCCCTCTTTAGCAGACGAACCTGTGATTCCTAGGCTTTATACCCAGAGGCTGCATTTTAGCTACAGGTAAGTAGCAAACCTTTCCGTAACACCTTGCAGTGCAATGCTTTCTGTGACAACGCCGCTGTGCTGTGGCGACCTCCATGAAGCCTGGGGACAAATGTGCGCCTAACTCTGCTCAAGAAAGTCCTCCAGGAAACCCATTACGAGTAAAGCCCCCCGCCGCATTACAAAAGGGAGCGTGTAAAGGTGCCTCCGGCACCCCTGTGCTGTCTCCAGCTCCCCCCAGCCCGCGTGGGGAGGGATCTCCGCGGGAGAACAAGTTCGCAGCAGTTTAAAATGAGAATGGCCGGGGTTCCCCTCAGCCCGTGGGGCGGCCGAGGGGAGCGGGGCGGCGGTAGGGCCGGGCTGGCGGCGCTTCCCTCAGCGGCCCGGCGGGGGCGCTGCGAGCCCGGCCTTGGCGGGCGGCGCGCGGCGCCTCAGCAGCCCCGGGCGGCCCCAGCGGCCCGGCGGGGGGAGCGGGGCCGGCGCCTCCCGCCTGCCCGCGCCGCCTCCCGGGGCAGAGCCGCCTCCCGGGACAGCGCCGGCCTGCGCCCCTCCGACCCGCCAAGGGTCCCCTTGACACCGCCAAGGGCTCGCTGCCCCCCGGCGCAGTCGCCCCGCTGTCGGTCCGGCTGTCCCGAGGGCGCTGAGGGGCAGCTCCCCAGGCCTTGCCCCCTCGGCGTTCCCTTGTCTCGGGGAAAACGGGGACGGGCAAACCCGGTGGAGAGCCCTCGGAGAGCCCGCGGAAAGCCCGCGGAGCGGTGGCAGCCCCGAGCCGCTGCCCGGCCAGGCTGCCTTGTCCCCGGGCCGGCTGCACGCCGCCTCCCAGCGCCCCCGGCGGGTCGGGCTGGACAGGCGGGCGGCCGGCGGCAGAGACCGCGGGCTGCCGGCAGGGAAAGTTGGAAAGGCCCGGGGGAGAGCCGGGCAGGGGACTGGCAGCGGGGTGGCGAGCGCGGAGGAGGAGCGGGGAGAAGCCGCACCGGGAGGAGCCGGAGGAGATCTGCGGGCGGCGCATCAGGCGCCTCCGGGGTAGAGGAGAGGGAGGACCCGGGCGGGGAGCACCGCTCCGGGTACCGGTGGCCGGGAAGGGAGAGCTCCGCCGGCATCCGGGGAAGGCGGGGGCAGCGCCGGTGACCTGCCGCAGATCGGCTCATCCGCCGCCGCCGGAGGATGCACGAAGCGCCGGCCGCCCGCACGACCCCGCCGCCGCCGCCTCCTCCCCAGGGCGGCTGCGGGCAGCGGCGGGAGCGCCAGCGGAGATAAGGGAACGCGGGGAAAGTTGTGCGGGCCGAGCGTAGGGCTGCGTGCCCCGCTGGGGCAGGAGGGCACCGCCAGCATCAGCGCGGGGAAAGTGGGGTTGGAAAGCATTTTCTGGTCTCACTGCCAGCGAAGCGCATTTAACCAGCATTACGGGGATGAAGGGAAACTGGGAAAGTAACTCGGAAAAGTGAGTGGGATTATTTTTTTATTTTTTTTTTCTTCCCTCTGTTTTGCTCCTAATCCGAAAAGAGCCGTTTAAAAGGAAAGCAAAAGCCGCCGTGTGCGCCCGCTGCTGGGAGAGGCACGGGAGAGGAGGCACTGCACACCGGCACCCCTGCCCACGCTGGGCGAGGGTGCGGGATCCTGCGCTCGGCTCTCCCCCGACACCATCGTGTACCAAAGCAGCTACTTAGAGTAAACAGATTCATCGTACGACTGAGCGCAGGAAGGTGAGACAGAAGCAGAAACAGAAACTAACACTTGAAAGGAAGAAAGCAAAAAAAAGACAGCGACTGCGAATTACTTCCAGAGAAAGTGGGTGGATGTTGTGCAGCAGCGACCTGGGATTTTAGGGGATGCACCCTTATATTTTGCTTCTCTCTAGTCTGAGCCTCTCTTCTCCGGTGGCAGAAAGCGGCTGTACTTGGTACAAGAGGAGGAATAAGCAGGAGGGGTTCGTTCAGCAGTGCTTGCGGTGCCCTACTGATCTGCTTTAAGGATTGATTTTTTTTTTTTATTTTTTTTTTTTTTTTTTTTACTGGTGGATGTTTTCTTGACCTTGGTTTTGAGACCTCTTACTTGCATCACAGTTTTTCTGGCTTTATTTCCTTTGGCGAAAAGTGGAAAGGGGGAGGCTGGCTTGGGTGCTGAAAGTTGCAATCGTTGTTATTTTGGAGCCAGCATGTGCACCAACATAGTCTACGAGTGGCTGAAGACCCTGCAGCTCCCTCAGTACGCGGAGTCCTTCGTCGATAATGGCTACGACGACCTGGAGGTCTGCAAGCAGATCGGCGACCCGGACCTGGATGCCATCGGCGTGGCCGTGCCCCACCACCGGCGCCGAATCCACGAAGCCGTGCGGCGGCTGAAGGAGGCGGACGAGAGGGCGGCGGGGCTCTACTTCACCCTGGAGCCGCCGCCGCCGCCCCCCGCCCCCGCCGGGCGCTGCCCCCGCCGGGCTGGGGGGCCGGAGGAGCCCCGGAGGGGAGCGGCCCCCAGGGCCCGGCCCGGCGGGCGGAGGGGGGCGGCCGGGGGCGGGGGGCTGGTCGCGTACCCCAGGCTGAAGCTGAAGATCATGATCCGGGACAAGCTCATCCGCGACGGCATCAACCTGAGTAAACCGCCCTACTCCAACAAGGTAAGAGGGTCCCGCCGGCCGCCACCCCAGGAGGAGCCGTGGTGTTGGGTGTGCAGGAGTAGCGGGGCGGCTGGGCTGGAGATGCGGGTCCGGCAGGGCCTGGTCCTGCCTCTGCCATGCACCGGTGCTGAGTTTCTCCAGTTGTGCCAGTGGCGTTTTAGAGGGGAATATGGCAGGGACTGAGCACCAGCAAGGTGTGAAGTGTAGTGGGGCCAACAAAGGTCAGATCCATCAGCACTTTTTGGCGCTGGTGGTATGACATGGCGCTGTGTTTTGGTTTTGTCTCCCTTTTTTTCATTAACGGGTTCTTTCAGTCCACTTTAGTTTGAGGTGGGAAAGTGGAAATTGACAGGATGGTCTTAATGAATTGGGTGCTTGTTTGTCTTTTTTGTGGAACTTTTCCATTGTGTTGAAGAGGGATGGCTTCGCCCATCTTTCGCAAGTGGTCCTGTTGTAGTGTTTGTGTTGGTGAAATGGCACCTCAAGCAGGTGGTCATCTGGCTGGAGGAAGAACTCCAGCAGCTGAATCTAACTGTTGCCTGGATTTATTTGCTGGAAGATGGTAGTGACTGGTGAATGTCAAAACTATTCATCTGCTGCTCCAGCACAGGTCAGTCAATCTCCAGGATGCACAGTCTGCTAAGAGACCAGGAAAGGGTACATCTCAGAAGAGTCCATTCCAGTCTGATGAAACTTCAGTGTTTACCTAAGTCTTATCTTTTGAAAAGGTTACGATGTAATATTCATCAGTTTTGAAAGTTTGAAATTGTTTTGTCTGAAATTTTTGGTAGGTTTCCTGCTGGAAATATAATACACAGAATAAGTAAAACAATAGAATATAATTATTAATACAGTGGAAAATAAAATTATTTGTGAAAGAAACTAAGGTATACATGGGAGTCAGTTTCAGAGCTCAGAGTGAAGTGCTTCAGAGTAGTTTGATGACCCAAGTTTGCTGTATTTTCTTCAATGAATTGAAGTCCCATTTTTCAGAAACACTGAGAAGTTGATGTTGACCTTCAACTTGTGGGTACATTTTATGTCTGAAATGTATGGAAGCAAAGTGATGGGGAGAGATGTGAATCTGGGTTTACGGAAATGTGAGGAATTAAAATTGAGAATGTATTATCTTCTGTCTGGGACGTGGGCGTGAGGAAAATGGGTAAAATTCAACTTGGATAACATTGTCAAGGTGCAGATAATAAAACTGCAAATTTCTGTATTTTAATTTTTCAACGTCTCAGTGACAGAGTCCCCTAGTCACTTCTCAAATACAGCACAGTTGTCTGGTTTGGGATATTTATTTGTTCCCTTTTCCTGAACTTCTGTCTGATGATACGGTAAGAGAAATGATGTCGGATTTAACAGTCATGAACATATAGTCTCAGTACAGCATCTTCAAAAAGTTACTGTATCATTTTGGGGAGATTTTTTTCCCACCCACCATTTGGAATAACACTTCATTAGACTAAAATTACCATTACATGTCTGATATAAAAAAATCCCATGGAAGTTCTGGCTTGTCAGTGTATCTGCACCACATTACCACCTCCACAGCTATATCACATCTTCCTTTTGACTTTGTGTGTGTTCTTAGTTACCAATTCAATCTTTCCAAGTGGATCCTCTGCCTTCTCTTGGTGGTATTTTAAAGTTGTGTAGAAGCGGTGCTTTGGGACATGGTTTAGTGGTGGACTTGGCAGTGCTGCATAATGAACTCAGTGGTCTTAAAGGTCTTTTCCAACTTAAATTATTCTGTGATACTCTTCCATGGGAATTGTAAAATTTATAAGATGCCAGCATATGACATCAATTCAATTGGCATTGATTTCCTCTTTAGCTCACTTTATTTTAATTTGATGGGTCTGATAATAATGGTGGCTTAACTGTCAGGACAAGCTTGCCTTACACAGAAAGCATCACTCAGCTTAAATCTAAATGTAATATTTTGAAATACAAAGAGAAACAAAGTTTACTTTCCTAGTTTTATTTTAGGCTGTGGTGTCAATGTATTTATTTTGGATAATAAATGCATATAACATCATTTTTTACAGTAACAGAAAAAACTTTCTCTCTTCTCAGTGTGAATCATTTCACATTGTAGCATGTTGTAAGAAACCATAAAGCTGGCAAGATTTGAGTGTGTGTTGCTCAACATGCATTATTCTGAATGCCACCCACCATAGCAATCTATCTCCAAAATGGCTTGAAGTGAATAGCAAAAGATCAAGTCACTGTACATTATTCATTGGATGTTGTTTAGAGCAAGAAAGATTAAATACTGTATTTTTGCATCTGGGAAAGAGCCATATTATAGCAGTGTCTCTTAAAAAAAACAAAAACAACCCAACAAAACCTAAAGAAAACCAACAAAGTCAAACTTTAGAAAATTGTGGGTATAATTTAAGCATTAGAGTTTTAAGCATTAGAGTAGTGAGGCACTAGACCACTGACCTACCTATTTTATATCTATTTTCATTCCTAGTTTTGCTAAGATGCATACTAATCTTCCACTTCCACGCCTTTCCATGGCTTAGGTGGAGAATGTCATCTTTTCCTCTTAATATCTATGCATAGAAATTAGTATCTATGAATGGAGGCACCTGCTGGTGTGTTTATGTGTGTATGTGTACATATGTATATGCATTTCACTTGTTTCCTGAAGAGTACTTCTTGGATTCAGTTATGAAGTTCTCAAGCAAGATTTGGTGTTTTATTTTAAAACATCCCTGAGAACTGGAAGTGTTGCTCCTCTGGCTTCTTCAGAGCCTTTTGCTAACTGGCTGAGCTGTAAACATGTCAAAGGTCAAAAATGAATACTGGATGTGGCTGTGGAGATGTTAAAAGCATCCTTTTGCTGCCTTTTCTTTTTGCTGTAGTTTCAGATGAAAGGTAGAACAGCAGAGTGGGCAGAATAGAAATCTATTGCTATGGTAAATTTTAGTTTAACTTTGTTTGATTATAATCAGCAGAAATGGCTAACAGTTACTTAGCAGAGCTTAATATATATCCCTTAAAAGACATGCAGACTTGGAATTGAAGCCATGTGTGTGGGTGACTTCAGACACAGAGAATTATCATAAGCCATCTTGGTTATTTGAATGAGGCCTCACCTCCTTATATTGCATCCTACGTGTATTTCAGGTAAACCAGGGAAAGTGACTGTAACTGAGGAGAACTCTACAGGAGTCAGATTTTGTGCCATGTTGGTAATGCTCTATAGTACTCAAAGCTTTATGTTTTAGTTTGTATACCAAACTTGCTGTTGCTGGCTGGTAGCCTTAGGAGTCTCACATGTCTAAGAAACTTCTTGTGGAGGTGATGGGATTTAGTGCCCTACAAACAAGAGTCCATGGTCAAGTAAAATCATGAGACATCTAGCTGCTCAAAAAATTTATCTTTGATGTTATAATTTAATATAAGGGTTATAATTCTGTTGTTAATTAGGAAGTGAATTATGCCTAGAGTAGAGAGACTTCTAACAATCTTGTGCCCTGTAGAAATAAGTTTTGGGGAATGAACTGATGGCAGTGAAAGAAATATAGAAGAAATATAGCCATTAACTCCACACAAAAACACTTCTTTCTTTGATGGGCTTATTCCAAAACGGGTAATGTCCATGCTGGGTTTGAGCAGGAGTAAAGCCACTAAATGTCACTGTGGAAGAGACAGCAGAGGACCATTCAATTTTGTCAATATAAAGACAAGTAGGGTACCTTGTTGTGGAACATGCCAAGAGAAATTTAGTACTCTATTTATCTTGAATATAGATTAAGTGACATTTAATAGTTTACTGGAATTTCATTATTATTTCTAATTGAAATAAATGGCCTGACCTGTTTCTTGAAGAACTTTATTCAATTTTTCATCTGCAGAGAATTGCAAGTACATTAAAAACGTACATGCATTAAATCTCCCACACCAATTAAGATGATTTGCTTAGCCTCAGTAAAGTTATAGTCATGGAGATTTCAATATTTATTAGAGAGAATAAAACTAATAAAACTGTAGTGTGACATATGTACATGTACGTGACCTCATTGTCACTCACTGTGCTCTTCATGATTATCAGCAGGCCTGGAAAACAAACACTAAAAATTCAGATGCATGAGATCATAATCTCAAGAGTTCAAGCAGATGCAGAAAAGTAAAATGTCAGATCCAAGTGAGTATCTGCTTAAGCACCCAAACCGATTCTTTTTAAGTTATGTGGTGATAATATTGCACAGATTTGTGGTTCTGATTAAGTCTTTGTTTAATCCTTGCCACTACAAAATGAGGAATATTTCACATAAGTTAAATGTTAGGAGGTAAAGATGCCAGCAATACTGCTTTGAAATGCACTGGTTGAAGCTGGGACTGGATAATGTAATCAGCACTTAAGATATCTACAGAAGTGAATTCAGCAAATTAAAAATATTGTGCTTTGAAGAAATGGCAGCACTCACCTATACTAGAATTAAACATGAACCTTTTTCTAAAGACCTGGCTGCTTTAGAATAACTGCATCAACTCTGATTAGCAGAGCGTTCTCAAATATGCCTTGGGGAAAGCTGCCTATTGACAGAAGTACTAGTGCATTAAGTAGTAACAATATTTTCATGGCAATAAATTAGCAAAGCTACAGGCAATGTTCAGAAAGTGCAAAGGTATTTTATATCAGATACCACTGAATTTGCCTTTGACTTCACAACTCTGTTTTCTTTTAAAGAAAATGTAGCGCCTCATATATTTGGCAGCTGTTTCAAAGTCCCGATTAATTAAACTCACAGAAAACGAACTGGAAAAGATCTTCCAATCAGCCCATCAAAGCAAAATGTTGCATAATACGAACAATACAGTACTATATTGTATTTGCATTTGAATTGTTCCTGAATATTTTTAAATATATTCAGTCTCCTTTGGAAATGTTGAATGCAAATCTTCACGGGTTTCATTATTTTTCAATTTAGAGGGGAGGGAAGATCTCATTAGGGTACATTACAGGTGGAGTCCTGAGAGAGGATAGTATCAACTCCATAGCTTTCTTGCCTCCTTTCCACAATTGTGTTAGTAATTTCTGAGCTCTGATCGTGGTGTGGGCTGGGAGAGGAGCTGTGCAGGACTGAGCAGCTACCCTGTAAGGGGAATCCTTTGTGTGTCCTCCACAAGGCTCTAAGTTTGAAGGAAAAGCTAAACTTAAAGGCTCCTGGCAAAAGAGAAATGTCTAGAATCTGTTAGTTCCTTGAGGGCTTTTTGCTTCCCCCGAAGGACTTGATTCAATCAGAGTTCTGTAGTGCAAAGCTGAACTGATTTTTCCCACCTAATGTGGGGGTTTTTGTAAATACTTCACCTCAACAGGAGCACCACCAGCTGTGTGACAAAAGTCTGTCTACCAGTTTTGCTCCCGCACACTGATAACCTGTCTTGTTTTAATTAAGTTTGGTGATCATAAGTCTTTCTGAAAAGTAAATGCATTTTAAGGAAAATATTTGTGTTGATAACCCCACCCCCAGAGCTTCTGTCTCTGCCATATGTAGGATGATGAAGCCCATACACACAACTATGCATGTGGAATACAAAAAAACCAAGGTAATTTCTCACCAAAGAATCTTGTGAGCCATGTTTCTAGTTTTGAATATGAATATGAATATCGCACATATTCCATAATATATAGGGCAGCTGTGTCCCTGATTTCTGACATGGAATTGAAGAATTTATTTAAAGTCATGACAGATTTTAGATAGATGAGGCTTTGGGACCCACTGCTGCAATGTCTTTTTCTATTGGTTTAAGATTAAGAGTAAACTTCCTTACTTGGAAGTAACAGAAAAGTGACTGAGGAATAATTGGTGGCCTGACTGCATGGCAATTAGTTATGCCTGTTAATTCTCTGTGTTAGTTATACACTGTGTGCATATGTCATTCTAGAGAGTCCCTATTCACTAAGGTGTATAGATCCATAAATAACCTGAAACATACTAACAGCCCTTACAGAGTTTTTGAAAAGTGCAGCAGAGAGGTTTGAATTGATGGGAATAATATTATTGTAGATTAGGAATAAGTTTATCATATCACTTACAGGAACTCGCTTAGTGGTTTGAGAATTTTCTACAGCAGAAGAGGATGGAATGTGTTAATATTGGAATGTGGGTTCAACGTTTGAATTTCTTGCTTTGTCAGTTTGTATAAGCCCCTCTGCTTGGTGTTTGACAAAGCTATCTGTTCAATCTCTTTGTCTAGGCTAATATGACATCTCATATTGATGTGCTTATCTTGACAAATGTGGTGGCTTGTGCACCCTGCAGGAATCGTCTTTTATTAAAAGAGCACGACGTGGCTATGTTTAGCACTGCCACGTTATTTTGGGAATGGCTGTGCAGCAGGAAGGGGACAGTGGGGTGAACCTTCTATGACACTGGCAGTCTGCAAGCCAAGCCAGCCCAAAGCTGTCTCCAGTGACTCATCCAGCCTCTTTAGTTTGTTACTTGCAGATAGTAAAATAAATTTTCTTACTTTTCTTTGATTTTGCAAAACAAAAAAGAAGTGGCATGTCACGTGAAACACAAGTAGAAGTGCCTTCAAATAGTATCTCATCTTCATTCTCACAAACTCAGCAGGATGGGAATGACAGTGATTCATGTCTCTCATGGGAGCCCTGTTCTTCCAGTTGGTCTCATTCCCAGTGAAGTCAGTGGGGGTTTTGCCAGGGATTTCATTTGATGCTGCTTTTTGAGTGAGGTGTTCAAATTTAAATCAGCTAACAAGCATACCCTTACAGGCTGTAATTGTGGTGGTAGACAAGAACAGGATTACATGAGTTTAGAACGGTAAATACAAAAAAATAGTAATCAGAACTTTTCAGAGCTTTAAGTATCACCATTAACAGCCTGAACAGTAGTGAGGCTAACTTTTGAACATAGATCTTACAGGTCCATGCTAGAATAAATATTTGGTAAATATTCTCTGAAATCTCCACTGATGTGTATTGGTTGGAGTAAACAGTTGTTTACAGCTGTTCTCTCAGTAACTTAAAATCAGAGAGAAATAGCAATAATACATGGCAGATAAACCTTGTAGGCAGGTACAAATGTATGTCTTCTACAATTTTGGGGTTTTTCCCAGAATAATTGCATTGGTTTTGAGGAAACACACTCTGATGCAAGCATGTGGTATTATCACTGCATATGATGTCAGTCTTTTGGAGAAATTAATTCTGGTTCTGATGTCTGTGCCTCAAAAAATACACTGTAAACTAAGTCTGGTTAAGAAAAGAGCTAAAAGGCTGGGAAAACAATCTTGCCTTTCAGTCAGGGGCTAGAGAAAGCTTGTACTGTTTTGGTTGCTTTTTTTCCCCAGAATTAGTTAAGTGGCCACTTGGCTATGCTTTCACATGCACAGAAGGAAATATTTTTATTAGGAGTAAAAGGCATTGAGAATTTCAGTGACTGAGATCTGGAACTAGGCTATTCATGCTGTGAAGAAGGCCAAAAGCCAGTATAAACCAAAAACTTACTAAGTTAATATTCCATAGAGGAAAGAACAAAATAACTTCCAGAAAAAAACTAGAAGTGTGTGCCATTTTTGCATCAGTGCCCTTAGTTTGTGGATAGAGAAATTTGCTGGAGGTGTTACCTCTGCACTAGCAAGCTCCTGTCCTTTGGGCTCCACATTTCCCAGCCCTGCTCTCCCAGAGCCTTCTGCATACCCCAGGGCTACCCATTCCCTGACTTCTAAATCATCTCCCCAAAGTCTGCCTCAAGACACACTATCTTCTTCCCTAAAAGCAATCTCTTTCCCACCCAAGAACATACATCTTTTGCCTTTGGTCTCCCCAGCAGTTTTTTCACCTAATCTACGTTCTGTATGAGTTTAATTCCATCTCCCTCTCCTTCTGCCCAGTGTCTCAGGTTGCTATTCAGATCCTTCTCTCTCCTCCCTTATGTTCTAAGAGAAGAGAAACTTTCTCTCCCTCTCAGGAGAGCGGGGCAATCACTTCTCTGGCCGTTGTGCTCAGTGTCCCCAGCTGCCTTCCCACTGACTTACACAGGTGGCTGAGCCCATATTGTTCTCAAAAAACGAAAGCTCTAAACTTTGATGTTAAAAATTGCAATCTTAAAACTGCCACAAGCAGTCATCCAAAGTCCCACCAGCCCCAGTTTTGTGTCAGAAAGAAAGGATTGATCAAGGTAAATATGGATGTATAATAGCTTTTGAACTGCTATATGGGACAGATTTGGTCTTTTTGAAGCAGGACCATGTATTCTTAAAAATTAAGTTGTAACCTCAATGCAAAAATTTTGAAAGGCTTTTTTTTGCATAATTTTCTACTTCTAATAATACGATCATAATAATTGCTTCTAATTGCAGCATCTCTGAATTCTTGTCCAGTTGTTTTTTGTTTGCCAAATGTTTTTTCTTGAGATTTTATTTAAACCTTTTCTACTTATAACTGTTTGTGTTGTATTGCATTAAGAATTTTTATACAAATGCATCTCTGACCTCTCGTTTACCTTGTAGTTAAGATTTCTCCCTAAATATCCACCTATTAGTTCAGAAAAGGTTTTTCTGCAGTAAGGAAATGAAGAGTACCAGTATAAAGAATGTTCAAGACTATTATAGGTCTTCTTGTGCTAGTTCCGAAGCTAAAATTTTCAACCTAAATATAAGGGCAAGTGGCTATTTCAGCCTCTGAGTCTTCATTCTTTCTCACATCATACCAAACTTCAGAAGGGGATCTCATTTTAAAACAATAAGAAACACTCATTTTAAAACATTGTAGAAACTAATGGTGGAAACTGAAATTGCTAACCAAGAAGATTTGTTCCTTTTAAGGTATTATAACACTTAAAAGAGGATAAAACAGAAAATAAGGAAATTGGACTAAAGAGTAATTTTGATTTAACCTGCTATTTTCATGTGAAGAAAACTTACTGGACTTTCCTGTCATAACTTCTAAATAAGATTTTGCCAAGATGGTGTTTCTGAGAGAGCATTTTCACAGGCACTTTGTATTTGCACAGTGTTAAAAATAATGCTCTGTAGTTTGTGGAGTAGAATGAAGCAAGAGGAAGTTTGACAAGAATATCACTAGCTGGTTTCTGTCCAGCTCTAAAAATTACACACAGTAGGGACATAATTCTTAGAGACAATGATTAGAAATAATAAAATATGTATGTGTCATTGCCAGTAATATTAAAACCAAACAAACCCCCCAGTCACTCATTTTATATCTCATCAAGAAGTAACATTTGTATCACAGCAAAGGTTAAAGCAAAATTCTTCAATATTTCTCAGACTTGTGGTCTAAAATCTCCTTGTTTGAAGCAATGTTGAAAAATTCTCTTTTCAGTAGTGTTTTGAGTCCTGATGCAATAGCTCCCCGGGAAATTTATTTTGTTCTCTTTGACAGAAAAGCATGCATGTGCTGTCGAGTGAAAGGGAGCTTATTTGCTATCAGGCAGGAAAGGAAATCAGCTGAGCCAGGCTTGCCCCTGAGTGTTCCCAGGCTGGTGGCCTCAGTGCTCATTTACCTCTATAAATATGAGTAGTAGCACTGCATAACCTTGAGCCACGTGGGGTTTTTTCCAGGGAGTTTTGTCTGCAATGACTCTTGTCATAGGTAAGTTTTATGCATGTCATTGAAAGTAGAAATTTTCCTGATAAGAGGTGGTCTGAATCTCTTGTGGAGACTGTCTTATACTACAGCAAGTATGTACTAGTTTGGGTGCTGTGCTTTTTATAAAACATTGCATCACTTATGAAATTGGGTGGCTTTCCTATGAGCCTTCAGTAGCGGGTATTAATTCACCTCTGTAAGAAGTTGTGAAGGATTGAGGTATTTCCCTAAGGAATTATTTCATCATGGAGCTGGAAACATACTTAAAAGAGAATTTATATTCTTAACTTATGTATATTAAAAAGAGCTGCTTATGCAACCACTGGATTCATTAAGTCAATTCCTATGGTGTCTATCAGGAAATAAGCTATTGCAGTATATCCTTCCTCTATATGTGTGTGATGGCTTTGGAAGAAGCATGGTTTTGTCTAGGTTTTTATAGAACTTGTTTTATAGACCTCTCAGTGGCTGAAATTGATGTAATAGTTAATATTATTGATCTCATTTTGGAAAATAAGGCAGAGACTCCTTTGTGCTGAGTATATTTCTTCCTACAGGGACAAGGAAATGAGTATCATCTTCTCAATAATAAATAGCAGCTTTGTACTTAGGATGAATATGAATTAAATTCAAGGTGAAGGTAGTGAAAGAATTTCAAGAGCTTATTTTTCTTTCCTTGTATCTCTTGTCACGTTTACCTTGGAAAAATGTCTTTCTCTAATTTGAATTTGCCATACAACTAGACAAAAACAATGTGATACTTTTACTTAGCACATTCTAGTTTTAAAATCTTCCTTTTTTGTTGTTGTCTTTCCTGATAGTTTGTGCAGAATGTATGCTTCATGTAATTGATAGTTTTCAGTTTGTAGATGTCTAATTGAAAGTTTTCAAGATGTGTTATTTCTAGCTAAGTGCTAGCATTGGTTTGCCTTCAAATCGATCATGGTACCTAAATTCTGCTCTAAAATTTTAGAGTTGGCATCCTAGAAAGGACTTTCAGAATGACTTGGATATTATCACTAGTACCTTGCTACTTTGTACAGCCTCTCCCACAACTCATGTGCTCTTTGGTAGTTGATTTTTTTTTTTTTTTTAGTTCCTCCTCATTTTGATCTATATTTTAGATTTTGTTTGTCTTGCTAAGTGTTCCATTTACCAAAAAAAAAAAAATAAAAAAAATCTCTAGACTCTTTCAGATAGTTACCTGATTAGTAATTACCTATTAGTGGTTATGTTTGTCTCATGGACAATAAGAAGCTAACAGAAATATTTATGGCTTTAATATTACATGGGTTTAGGGGCAAGTATGAATATTTAAAAGCATTACAAAAACCCCTAAAACTAAAATCTGAGCAGACTAGAGAATTGAATTTTTGTCTTGCTATACTTTCTTGAGGTCTGCTCATTAGCTGCTTGAAGGTGAGACCTACTGAATATATAATTGTATGTTGTTGGGTAAATAGCTCTCTGATAGAAGAGGAAACTTCTGCAGTTTAAGTGTTATCAGTTATCTTTGCCACAGTAGGGCTTTCCAGTTAAAAGCATATTTACAGTAGATTGTGTCTGGTTTGTAGGCTGTGGCTATTACTCCCATCATGTGAGTTGGTGGAAATTTTGCTATTGATTTTGTTGGGAATGGTGAGGGTTTTCCAAGGAGCTACAACCGTGCTTTCAAAGTACTAAATAAAAAATGTAGCCATTATGGTTTCTGGTTGAAATCTTGCCTAGATTTAAATGGTTTTTAAAACATATTTTTATTAGCTGCTATTTTCACAAGCTTTTCTCCTTGGAATGAGCTGCTGAGATTGTGGGTTCCCCTCCCCCCACTTAATGTTGTCAGCCAAATGCTGTTAAATAAATCTGTACCTCTTTTATTTCTTTTTTTTTTTTTTCCTGTTTGTTGTTTTGTTTTGTTTTTTGTTTGCATCTTTTTCTTTCTCCTGCTCATCCAACCCCCCTCCCCCCCATGCTCACCCACCCCCCCTTTACTTTTTCCAGATGGGAGGCTACAAGTTGTAGCCTGTCAAACAGTAAGGTGAAATTCTGGATGGTTTTCTGTTTTCCAGGTAGAAGTTAGGGAAGAGAAAATGTAGTCAGTAAAAGTAAGATTTTTTTTTTTTTTTTTTTTTGGTTCATGAAAAATATTGAGAAGTCAAGAAGTGGAATAAATTGATATTTGTGTTTTAATTATCTACTGATGCTGTATATATCTTTCAAAAGTATTTTTAAACTATTTAGGAAGAATAATCCCATATTTTAATTATTGGTGCCTTACTAGACTTAAGCTACCTAGGAGGAGTAAAACTTGGAAAGGAGGTATGAACTATAGTAAAGAAATTACAAGAAAGCCAAACTGAGGAAAAAATGGCTTTTGCAATGTGAATTTATATTATGCTGTTTTAGAACCGTATGTCCCAAGGACCAGATCACTCTGACTTCGGTGAAGGGGTGGGATTTGTTTGGAGGTGGATAGATTGGTTTGCTTTTGGGTCTGGTCAGTCTTAAAGGTGGAAAATTTAAAGACACTGTAACTAATTTCCTGTTGTTTTTTTTTTAATTTTAAGTCATGTGTTCAGACAGGAGTTGTTGCCTGTCAGCCCATGTTCTCCTCTGCTTTTTCTTCAGAATCTATGGGTTTTTCTCCCTTTTCTGATAAACACACACATCTTTTTAGACCTGTTAGCCCATTGCTTGTGCTCACGTAGACCTTCAGCCTGGGGGAAGAAAATAGCCTGAAAGGGTATGCTAATAACACCCTAAGGATGTTTTCTTTCTCTATCTCCAAAACTATGTGTAAAGAATACTTAAACTCTGGCTTTCCAAATACTGTCAGTGTCTTTTAAATACAAGTAAAAACTGGAAAAGAAAAGCAGATTTTTTTCAGAGGTTCATGTTTAAATCACAGCTCTGGATGTTGTTTAGACAGCTTGCAGCTGAAGAATGTTTCTTGCAGTTTTATATAAGCTTCTTTTTCCCCCTGTACAAGTAAGTGGTAGTGTTGCATGGAAATGTGTATTTCTAAGTATCAGAAAAAGGAGTGAAAATGGTTCAGCCATTTTCCATGTGTTCCCTTTCAGTGTACCTAAGATTTGACCAAGTGGATGTTGCCCGAGTTGTAAAAATAATTCTGTTTATGTCACAACAGTTCTACACAGGGAGTTTCTGCAGTTTGGCTAATTGGTAGCACTAACCCTTGGTAGTTTTTGTGACTGAAATACTTGTCCAGTACCTTTGAGTAGAGGTGACATACTGGTAAGTATTTTTTTTCCTCAATTGTAAGTTGGATTTTGAAACTGGTTATTGACAAGCATTTGTGTAACTTTACAAAGGTCATAATACTGGTGATCTTAATCTTGGCTATTAATTGTTTGACAATCTTTGCTGTTAGAAATTTTTCCTAAATTTTCCATGCAACAGTTCTAGCTTGTTGCTTCTTGCCATGTCTGCCACGGTCATGGAGAATAAAATGTTTTTGTCTTGTCCTCTGGTGAAAAGCTTCAGCTGCCCAAGGATGTTGCTAAGTTCTACCTAAAGGTGTCTGCTTAACTAATACAGATGGTTCATTAATCCTTCTTTTAGGTTAGACTTGCTGGGCCAATTCCTGTTCTTCCAAGTTGGTCCCCTCCCTTGTTGGCCTGAAGGGCTCTGGCTGTTGAATCCCCTTGCTGGTGTTGGGCAAAACTCTTTGCAGCTGATACCTTGGATTGTTTGCCCCCATACAGCTGTTACCCTTTTGTCATGTTGTGATACTGCGATTCACGCTCTGGATCCACAAGTGGATCTTTGGATCCAGAGAACTAGACATTTATTCTGCATTATTGGTGTATGCATTGCTTTGTGGTCAGTTGTGCTTTCTTGCTGTTGTCCCTTTCCTACATTTCTGTATTTTCTAGCCTCTCCCTCCAGTGTAAGACCATTTGGAAGTCTAAGGCTGTTGTTCTGTACACTAATGCTCCATCCAGTTGAATGTGGCCTGCTGATACAAAAAATCATTCTGTGAACCCAAATCAGTACTAAAACCAGTGATTATTTCTGTAATGAGGACAGTCCCCTGCAAAATTTTTTGTGATCCCTCTTGAAGTTTCTTGTTTGTAAAAATACTTTTTTCCTCATATATTGTACTCATTTGTTATTTTGATTTATACTGTGCTTCTCTAGTTTACTAATCCAAATGTCTTGTGAAACAACATCAAAAGATATAATGAATTTAAGATTTTTGGCATCCACTTATTTCCTTTCTTTTGTGGCAACTTGTCTGGTATACAAAGAAATTAGGTGGATTTGACATAATCCATTCTAGACCAGTCTAGGTTGACTGTTGAACATCTTGTCACTTTTTGATTAATGAAACAGAATAATTTTTATGTGGGAGGATCAATAAATATTCCCTGTACAACATAAAAATCTTGTTCCAAAAATACACATTTGTTTCAACCTTCTGTTACCTTCCTTTACCCAAAAAATCGGTGCTCTTGGTCATTTACACCACCGGTTTTGGGTGTAGCATGTTCTCGTGCTGAGCAGCAGCCCATCTCCTTGCATGCAGTCTCAATTTCCCCTCATGCTGTGATCACAAACCACACCTCGTAGTTGAACGCTTCTGCACAGCTCTTGATCCCTACATGGACAGCAGTGTCCGTCAGACAGAGACATCCGTGTGTCCTTTGCGTTTCGGCCCCTGCTGCCTCTCTGGTGGGTTGAGGGAACTGAGGGCAACTTTGTTCTCCACTTTAAAAACGTTGTGTCTGAGCAGGATTCGCCTTTAGGTGCTACAGGAATGTGCCTGTGTAAAAGGAGAGTCTACAAAGGACGCATGCACAATATCGTGAAACACTGCACAGTAATTTAACCAGGGGGAGGGATGTGCTACTGAAAGGAATCAAGTTCACGGAAAAACCCTGGACAGTTCAAATGCACAGCCAAGAGAAAAAAAAGCCAAAAATGTCACTCTTGTGTTTCCTTGAGCCTTAGCAATAGAAGGGATAAATGAGAAAAAGCCCCATGTTTGCATCTCTGTAGTGCTGTGTATCTTCCTCTCTACTTGTAAAATCAGCAGATCTGCTGGTTAATGCAGTGGGAGCTCATGCAGTGTCTTTGAATGTTGTCTGCATTATCATCCTAATGGACTGAATGTGTTTTGATTCACAAATACTGATCTTGGTGAGAAAGGGGGCAAGCTGCAGCATACTGGAGATTTTTTTTATGCTTCATTGCTGAACCACACATTAATCTACTTATGTGAAGTTTGGTGCTTTTAAGAGTTTTTTATTTTTAAATAGCAAAAAATGTTCTTAAATAATAGTGATGTTACCCACTTTCACCACAGAATTCCTGAAAACAAACAGTTCAATATATTGCTTTTAAGGGAAACATTTTGCAGTTGCTCCTAGCCTGGAGCTTTGGGGAAATTAGGAAATCGCTTAGAGGAAGTTATAAATGTGTGCAAAGAGGCATTTAGATTAAAGAATACTTTTTCAACCATGACTGCGGCTCATAATAGAATGTTGTAGAATGGAATATATAATCTGATTGTGTAGAAATTACTGTGTTGAAGTTGAGAGATGTGGGGGCAGGCAGAGAGGTGGGGGGAAAGAAAGGGTGAGGAGAGGAACGGAAAAGAAAGGGCCAAGTGTAGTTTTTACCTTGTTCTCTTCAAATTCTGTCCCTGGAGGTTCTGCAGGAAGGGTCTGCAGATTGTCTCTTACTGATTTTTTTGCAGTGTCATTAATTTAGAAAAGCCCTCATCAGAATAAAAAGTGATTTTTATTGCACAATAAAATAAACTTTAGTGACCAGTTGAAGCAGCCAATGACATCAATATGTAGGTGTGGCAGAATCTTTCTGACTTAGCAACTGGTTTATTCCTATCAGTCATCCTAAGAGAAGCGCACTGCAGGATCCTCAAAAGTGTTTTTTCAGTTTTTTTTCTTTTAGATAGAAGCTGTCTTCAAATTTTCAGCCCACATTTATTATGGTTTTCGTTTTCATATTTTAAAAAATATAAATAATGATCATCTTTTTAAGTTTAAGTAGGTTATTGTGTAAAAAGAACAATCCTGACACGGCACCCTGTGCATAGTCTCCAACAGGGGTGCATTTCCTTGCATGAAGAGATAAATTGCAACAACAGCCCCCATTTGAGGGATAGTCCAGACTCACAGCACAATAAGAGCACGTGTATCTCTTCAGTGCTTTTGTTCTGATAGCTGAAACAAGGTCTTTGGGTTTCTCCTTGTTCAAATAGCCTACATCCACAAATACTCTGCTATCCCTTTCTTCCTAAACCCATCTAAGTTTTAATGTGGGTTTGTTTCAGAATTTTTAATCTGGTATTTTATGAAATGTCTAGCTAGCATACATTTTCATATCTCTAGAAACATTGAAGTCTTCTCCTGTTATGAGGTATTTCATTTTCCTGATTTTCTTTCCTAAAAAAAGCACACATTTCTAGAAGCCAGTTTTCTTTTTATTACCAAGGAAATGCAGTAGATTACTCAAGTAATCTGTAGGCATTTTCTTTTTTGTTTCCTGAGTTTGGTTTGGATTTCTATTTTTAATATGATATACAGTGTTTTACTATTTTGTGGAATATTCTTGGACAGTGTAGGTGGTAAATTATCTCATGTGTTACAAGTTGTGTCTTGGAAGTTTTTAATTACAGGTTCAAACTGCGTGTATACCACTGCTGACCTTTTCAGTTTTTGCTTATAGCACTTAGAACAGATTTTATATTTTTTTAATGGGTGAGTTTGGTAGCCACATGTATTACATAAACAAGCAGAGATGCCAAATATGATCCTTGACGTTTTTACATTTTTGTTTACATATCTCAAAACAGCTACTACTATCCCTGCCCCTACTGCTTTCTTAGATAAAGTAAATGTTTGTAAAGTCAATTTTGCAGGGCTGCCATTCTTGGCAACAAAATAATTTTGAACACTGGTAAGGAAATTTATGGATTTCAATTACAGTTTGTAGTATATCATAATTCTAGTTTTATATCCTGTGCAGTTCACTGTTTTGGATTTTTAATGGGTATAGAGCAGTAATCATAAAAGTGATTCAAAATGCACCCAGTAATTACAGAGATTTGCTGTTGCTTTTGCATTAAAATGATGATGATTTACAATCAACAAAATTGCAGTCTGTGGTTTTACTTCAGATACCCGTGCTATTACACTGCTTATTAGTTATGGTCAGTGATTTAGAGCTACACATTAGAAAGCTGTAAAATTAGTTATTCTTTAATAGATGATAACAGTAAATTTTAAAAAAGACCTTATATTAGTTATAATCTTGTATATTAAAGAATACACATGTAGCCCTTTGTATCTCCTTTTGTTGCTGGAAATTAACTAGAGCTAAAATGACTTAGATGGACTGCAACAGTCAGTTGCATACTAGGGTGTTTTTTTCCTCTTTGTTTTTGTTATGGCCTAAGAATTTAAGGTTAGCTGCCACCCTCCTTTCTGTTTGGCATGGTATGTAAGTCCTTTTCTTCACCCCTTCCCACCATACACCAAATGCTTATCTAGGTATATTTGAGTTGTTGGAAAGATAGCTAATATACTGAAGATCTGAGCACTTAAAATCCTGCAGAAAGAAGGAAGATCTATTTTGCTTGCTAATTACTGTGGAATGCCTTTTGAATAGAATAAGAATATAGAGGAGTTTTGCTCACATTTCTTCTTTCTGTCAATTTTCTCACTTTTCTGCATATATATATATATATTTGTTCCTTCATGTGTCAAAACTCAAGGAGAACACACAACTACCTTTATGTAGTTAACAGACTACAAGAAATATGGAGACTATCTACAAGAGCATGTAGTGACACGATGAGGGGGAATGGCTTTGAACTGAAAGGGGGTAGGTTAAGATGAGATATTAGGAATAAATTCTTTACTGTGAGGGTGGTGAGGCACTGTAACATGTTGCCCAGAGAGGTGGATCCTGGCAAGTGTTCCAGGCAGATTAGATGGGGTTCTCTAGCAACCTGGTTTAGGAGAAACCTGGTTTAGAAAGGTGTCCACATCAGTGGGGTTGAAATGAGATGGTATTGAAGAACCTTTCCAACCTAAACCATTCAATGATTCTATGACTCTGAGTTGGGCTTTAGGACCTCTGAGTTTTAATTTAAGTTTAAAGCTGTTTTAATAGTAACATGTTTCTTGAGAGCATTCTTGAACATTAGCATAGAGAACACTTTTCCATTCTTACTAAACTTAGATTTTAACTAAGATAAGATAGTAATCAGGTACATTAGCAGTCAAGTCATGATGTAAAATGTACTGCTATAGTTACTGATTATATACCTGTTAGTTAGGAATACTGAATGAAAAACTCAAAGCTGGAGAGGTTTCTGAATATTAGAATGACAGTGGTTTGTTTCTACATGCTCTCATCCAGGGCCTTTATTATTTTTGGCCAATAGTGTTACAAGAATAGATGTAGTATTTTATTTTAGCTTGTGTTTTATGTGGAATTCCTACCTAAGGTTTCAGTCACTGTTTAATTAACAGTTGTATTCATACCGCTGATATAAAATATTCTTAAGAATGGTCTTCAGAAATTTTCCGTATTAAGAATCTTCATCAGGAAATGGGTTTTGAAATGCAACAGAGATCACCTCAGTACTGGTTGCTTTGGGGTTTGCACACTCTGGCAGATTCTCTCCAGCCTGGTGCCTCGTTTAGTGGTTATGATAATGTGAGACAGGGTGCATTGGAAATTAAAAACAGGAAGATTTCATCTTTATTCTTTCCTTAAGGACTTAAGTACTTGTAAAATCAAGCAGGAGAGATGCCAACCAAAATTGCACCTGAAAAAAATTATCACCATTATCTGATCGTGTCTAGAGATTATTGGATATTTTTTGGTTAAAATTAAAAATTTGAAGTGTTCTGTTCATATTCTGCCATTTTGAGTGAACTTTTGATTTCTCATGAGATTTGGCCCAGGCTCCCTGCAGAAGCTCTCTGATCTGTAGAGCCTCATCTGTTTATTTCTCCTTCTCAGCTTCTTCACTGGAGGATCTGAGAATCCCTAGCTGCTTCTGTCCCCAGTTTCTGCAGCTGATTTCTGATATATTTGTGAGGCCCAGATGGGTGTCTAGGGTGTAGCCAAAACTTCAGGATTTGAAGCCCAGAAATTGTCAGGATGAGAAGGAGTTTGCCTAGGAGCCATTTATCCTATAACCTCATACTCATAGCTGCTCAGTGAGATTGCATTCTTGCATGACTAGAGATGCCTTTTGCCAAATGAGATTTTAACTACTGTGCTTTCACTGCATTAGCTGAAGTAGCCTGTATTAGAATAAGGCCCACATTTTATAAGCAGTTCAAACTGGTTGTATTTAAACAAACAAACAAAACCCCAAAGCCAACCTTTTTATTAGGCAGTTAATTTTAAATTTCTGTTACCTACATCTTGTCTGAGCACAGACACACACATACACACACAAAACTCCTCTTTGAGAGCAGTACCTTTTGAGAGGTGTCCTTTGAGAAGAGTTAGATTTGATTTGGATAAATCCTATGATGTAAGCAAGTCCGTGGTCTTTTGAAGATGGGTGGCATATGGAGATGGAGTAGAGGTAGAGACGAGGACATAAGTGATGGGGGAATTCACAAATGCCTCTTTACAGTCAGAGTTTGACTCTGCCTCATTATACTATGTGACCCTCTGTCCTCTGCACTGTAGATTCATGTTTTGTGAGAAGAATTATTTTAGCCAAGTATTAATTGGGAGGGGTAGTAAATGATGGATGAGTAGCCAATGACCCTGACAGAGTCCTTTGCTCAAACAAGCTTTTCTGCCATTTGTCAAGAGAGTTCAAGCTTGCCTGTTTCATAATAGCTCTGTATTTGTGGAAATAAAACTGTTGGGCAGCTTATTTTTTGTTGATTTGTAACGTAGATTGTGTTGGATGGGTTAATACTTGCTGCTAGTAAGTCAGTGGTTTCTCTGTTTAGATTCTCTTTTCCATGTAATACAGGAAGGACAGAAAAACTAAGACCTTAAGTTTCCAATAAGTCTGTAAAGCACGAACATCTGCTGGAGTCATGAACTGTGTATTGACTGTGTTTGGTAACAGGGCAAAGGCAGCTGATCATGATCATCCTTCTCTTAATTACTTTGTCAAATGTCACTACAGTTCCATGTAGGGAAAAGAGGCATTTCCTTAATGAAAAGGAAGTAAGATAAACAGCAAGCAAAAATGGGATAGACTGCTAGTATGTACACTGCAGCTCTTAGTTTTATTTAATCATAATTATTAATAGCCACATTAAATTCTTCCTTGCAAAGATCTCAGTACCGTTTTTCTACCAAAATACAGGGTCTTCAGTTCTGGTTTTACAGGCTGTTGGCCTTTGACCCTGCTAGTTACCCAAAGTGAATGTCGGTCAGAGTTTCAATTTGGCTGATTCTTTTGACACTTATTTTCTCTAGTCTTATGCTTATCCACCAAATATTGATATTATTTCTAACAGGGTCTTAGTGTTTTTATGCAGCAAGATGAGAAGGAGGTATACTTTGCAAATGTGAGTGTCCATTTTACATTTTGGTAAGCCAGATTTCAGATGAATCTATCACTTGAAGCTCAGTCTGGAAATAGAAATTATGTTTGAGGCTTTTGGAGCTTCATGGGGTAGTAGTAATCTGCAGCTAATCTTTGTGTAACAAAATCAAAGACCTGGTAATACATATTTAACCCTGAAATACTTTTACATATTCAATCCCTTTTGGAGTAGAATGTTATGTAAAAAGTGTCTTATATCCTGCTAATTCTATTTTGATGGTTTAGCTTGTGAAGCTTGGATAAGGTATTTGTGGTCTAAAAAGACAAAATAGACCCATGATGTTTTTTACACAATCATGACCTCTGCCTGCACAAAGGCAAAGTGAGATTGTTTTGGGTTAAAGCTGACTCGATGATCGCAGCATTAGCACAGTTCAGACTTCAGTGTTGACTGTGAAATTCTGCTGGGAATTTTCTGGACAGCAAGGCACATATGTTGGGTAGATGTACAAGTTACACTTTCACTGTCCCGGAGCTGAGCTTAGTCTTTTCGATTTGTTAAGTAATGTTGAGTCCCCTGAGCATTTCTCTCTGTGGGAGTATGACAGCAATAGTTTCCTGTGCAAAACAACCCGCTACAGCTGTTTGCTAACACTTACTATAAAAGTGTCTGTTTGCCTTAAGTCATGCTGAATTATGTTGGCCTTTTAAAATGAAATATTCTGAAACCAGCTGCATTTACATACATTAGCTGAAGCTGCCTAATTAGTTTAATTAATTAGCATAATTAGCTAAGTCTTCATTGTTCTGTAGAGCTAGACTGCTGGGTAAGCCTTTGGGCTCAAAAATAGTATTTGAAGTACCTGGACTAAGCTAGGGTAGACAGGGATGAATTGATCATTTCCAAGATTAGTCTTGGAGGTAGTAAAAGATGATATGGAAATTACTGAAGGTACATATGCATTTAGTCTGTATGTTATAAAGGAGATCTTTGCATCTGCTAGGATGTATAGTTGTCTCGTATGAATACTTAAACAAATTTCACGTGAACCATTTTCCTTGTGGCAAACATGAGTTTGAACTGTGTTGCAGTGGCTGCATATGAGATGGGAGTGTAATTTGATGGGGTAGTTTAATACAGATTATCAACAAAAGGTCCAATCACTTCTACCTTCTTTTAACATTATCAATTCCACATGGGTTACATGGGAAACTTCTAGGTGCCTGCAAATGGCACTCAGGACACTGAAGATTGCCAGCAGTGAAAACTGCCACAGTCATCTCTGTTTGGGATGTCTGGGCAGTGTCAGATGGGTGATGGTACAGCAGCATCTTCTCTCTGATGGCTGAGAACAGCATTCCTGCACTGTTGGAGTGCTTGCACCTGCAGCCCAAGGCTGTCTCGGGCTTCCAGGCTCTTTCACAGCACATCAGTGTGCAATGCAGGTAGACAATGTGCTGCTGTCACCACATACCAAGTGTGTGCTGATCTTCTCAGGCTGTCCAAGGGGCTGGTGCTTTCTTCTAGGTCAGGTTGCTTCTGTGGAGGTGTAGCTGTATTCTGTCTGTGTGCCTGTATGGCAACAGTGTATAGGGTTGGGATTTATCTCAACTGCTCAGAGTTTGAGGGGCATGGTTTGCTGCCAATGTCACAGAACTTTAGTGGAGTCAGTGCACAGTTCAATTTGCTATGTTTTGTCTTGTGTGGGTTTTTTTATACTAAAACAGTTGTAGCAGACAAACAATATTGAGTAAAACAAATGTAGGTTTATGTTTTAGATACTGTAAATTTTAAGGCATGATGTGGTAAATCAGTGTCACAAAATAGATTTATGGAGTCTAGAAAAAGTCTAGGAAAATAGATTAATGAAGTGTGAGCCACTTCATTATTTGCTTTTGGGATAATAATTTTGGCTATAATAAGACATGCATCATAGTCATACCTTCTTCTGTTTCTTATTGAATCAGAATTTTCATTTCTTTGTCCTAGAATAACTTTTGTAGTACACTTTTATATTCATTTTTTGTAATGATGTGATGAAGTGTGAGAGAGCATAGCTCATAGTATTTTTTTCCTCTTACTGGTTTCTCTCTTGCTACATTGCAAATGATCTGTTTGAAAATTTTTGGGGGTTTATTGTATGTTTCACAGCATGCAGTACTAAAGCATGCAATGCCCTATACCAAAAACCAAAATATTGAGGCTTGTATGGTGAAGATGTGAAAGGGAGATAAGGCATAGTTATATGCTTTTGATTACTTCTTGTAAATTCTAAAATATTATTAAATTAGGGAAATTGAGCGATAAAGAGAGCGCACAAAATGGCAGCAGCTGGCTTGGACTTGCATAATTCCAAGTGTGATGTTGAGATCATAGTAATTGTCTTCATTATTAATGCCTTGTGTATTGATTCCTACAGCAGTAGTGCTATCACTTGTCTGTGAAGCAGCATGCAGCAGACACTTATTTCAGTGATTGGCCTAAATATAACTGTAAAAGGTGCACATCTGGGGGCTCAGTTGGATCCAGGCACTTGTGACTGATCAGCCCTAGGACTAAGCTAAGCTTTAGTGTATTCATGAGTGAGTGTATTCATTCTAAATTGTGCCTATTTCATATAAATAGGAATATTGTTTTACTGTGTGAGCATTTCCTTCACCAGCACCACTTGTTTCAGAAAACATTTGTAGATAAATGATGAGTGTATAGTAGGGGCCATATGGATGGAGTAGTTGTGTTGAAAGCCAGATTAATTTATTACAATCAGCTTGTGTCTGGAACAGGTGAGGTAAATCATTAGTTGCCAAGGACATCTCATGAGTGTGAATAGAAGCAATACATTAACTGAGGAAAAGGCAGGTCAGAACTTTATTATTCTCTTGTTCCAAGTATAAATGAGAAGAGCGGTATGCACAGGATACTCTGCCCTGCAAAGGCTAGAGAAGGTGTTTTTGGGTTTGTTGTGGCAAATGTACATTGCTGTGAGTGGCTACATTTTATTTGTTTTGCTAGTTGTCACTGATAGGTAAATGAGCTCTTTTGAGTTTGCATCTTCTGTTCTTTTTGCAGGGCTTTTTGTGTCTGACTAATCTCAGAACATCAGAATCCTCTGGCTTCCCTTTCCAAATTTTAAAACCAGTTGTTATACTTACTTGGATAGTAAAGCTGGTTCTATTTTTTATGACAATATTTTAGGGAAGCAGTGTTTTTATTAAGTATGTGAGATTTTATTTTTTTAATGTTTTGTGTTTTCACAAAAACAGCAGTCATCATAGTTTTTAAACAAGAGTTTAAATGGTCAATCTAGAATAGAATACTTTAATTCGAAGTACAGACTTCTTTAAATAAAATTGCATAGTGTTTTTTGTCTTTACCCCCTAGGGAAAGCAAGTATTGATATAAGACTTGCAAGATTAGGAATGTGGGAGGTGGAAGTAAGGGATGTGATGGGGTGGAGGCCACACAAGAGTCATTACAAGCTTATTCTTTCTTTTGGCAACTAGGAAGGAAAGGTAGCAGAGCAAAGACAACACATAGAAGGCTGTGATGGGAGTATAGGTTAGTATAGCCATCCTATGCCTAAGCAGAAAACCTATTGTGTGTGAGTATGGCAGCTTTTTGGGAGAGCTGGTTTCATATTGTGGGGAATAAATAAAGCAGTGGCCTGTCATATAAACTGATAGTTACTGTTGAATGTTTGAATAGTAGCTAAATGCTGTTGGATAAGAAAGTGACTTGCTTTGGATAACTGGGATCGTCTAAAGCCCATCTACATTTTCCATGTTTGTTTATGCCCTTAAGGTTTGCATATCAGTATTCCAAAATAAACTTGGGTCTTGGCATTGCATGACAGGTGGTATGTCTGCTGACAACCTATACATGTGGGGTTGTCCCTCTGCTGAAAACCTAACCCCCATGTGGTCAGGATTTGTTACAATTGATTGCTTCCAGAGCTTCTTTTTATTCTGCGGTGAATAAGAGCAACTTTTTTCCCCATTGTCTTTCTTCCTTGATGCACTCAAAACTAGGACTTTACTGCAGCAGTGTGCACAATGCATCATGCAAAGTTTGCATAGAGCTGTTCTTCTTACACTCTTATGACTCCGAGCAGGCCTTGACTGCTGCATGGGAACTGAAATGTTATATCACATCCTGTAGTTAGAGCAGCATTGCAGGTTATAGTGCTAACTTGTGCTTTTTTTTGTACCGTCAGTCTGACTCCTGTATGTGATGTGAGGAAAATCTCTACATGTCACTCCTGCTTATCTTATTTCAGGAATTAGAATCTTCCATTTTGTAATGCCAGTTTTGATACTTCATAGCAGATACTACTTCTTGTTGACATGCTAGGAAGGATTTTGGCCTAATCTAGGAATGTTGTCTCTCAAGATTTCCAAGTTGTCAAGATTTCCATTTGTCCAGACAAGATGACAACATTTTGTTTTTCTGGAAGCTGTTTGGCCGGGGGTCTCAGGCCCTCATGTTTCCAGCCCTTGCCCTTTCTGTGTAGGCTGGTGTGCTAGGGAGGGGAGTTCTGGGTCCCTTTGGCCTTAGAAACAGTCTGTGTGGTGATAAGGCAGCAGAGGAGTTGCATCAATTGTCTAAGAGCCCAGATAATGGAATAACTGTGTTTATCAAATTAGTTGTTGTCGTAGAAGAGGGAGATTTTTTCCTAACATAATTTTTGACATTTTCTGTCTCTTTTTCCTCTTCTCTAGTAGTTTAATAAGGCACCAGGATGACTGAGTTAATAAATAACTTACATCTTCCTCCTGCTTTGCATACTAATCTGGTTCTCTGTGACCGCTGTGTCCAGTAGGCAGTTGTGATTGGCTCTGAGGGTTTTTTCTAAAATACTTAGATCTCCTCTGAACTGCTCAGCTGGTGCTTTCCTGCTGCAGTGGAAGACAGGAAATGTAATCCCTGATTGGTGTCGAGGAGCTGCAGTGTCCTGCTGAGGGCTCTGTCATTAGTCTCCCTCTGCTTCTTGAAATCCAAGGATTCCTTTCCTGGAGGTGAAATATCAGTGATTGGAATGCATGTACAGCAGTGTAAAGGGGTAACATATGAAACAAGTGATCTTCCGATGATGAATTCAAGAAATATGATCTGTCACAGATGGCAGAAGGGTTGTAACAGAGATAAATAGATGCAGTTTAATTCTATACTAAAAACACCAAAAATACTTGACAATAGTAGACTTGGTTGAACTCCTCATCACCATGTCAGTGAAAAAGCAAAGCATTTGAGAGTGGAAATTCTTTCATTAGTGTTAAAAACTGATACTGGGAAGGTTTCCTGAAGTGGACATGATTTTTGAGGTTTTTTTTTTTGTTTTGGGTGGGATTTTTTGGGTTATTTATTTTTGTTATTTGATTATTTTTTGGTTTGTTTTGTTGGGGTTTTTTTAATTGTAATTTATCTGTAAGTTAAAAGACACTGAGGTGTTCCATCTTTAAACAATTGATGGACAGTGGTTGAAGTCCTGGAGCTGGAGTCAAAAACAGATACACAACTGCAATTGGATGGGATGCTTCATGCATATTTGTTTGTGTAATGTGGGTTGGAATGCATTTTTAATCTGCTTTATACTACTTCACTTCCAGAACTTCAGAGTTAATCACTGCACAGAATTTATGTTGTAATCTGCACAGCACTATTCTGTACATCGTGTGTTGGTTTTCCGACTAGAAGCAGTGGATCTCAAAGGATGAAAAATTTTGGGGGATGGTAGAAGGAGCAATAGGAGGTTAAAGTGGATCAAGACCAAGTGTTCATGAAAGAATTGGGGGGAGCGGGGGGGAGACATGTAATACGCATGATGTTCTGACCTTGAAGTGATCAGTGTAAGGAGTCAAGTGTCATTTAAAAAAAGCCAAACAAATAAAAAAAATCCCAAAACTCCAGGATTAGTCAATGTATAATTATTGTAGGCAAATGTTTTATTGCAATGAATAATAATAATAGTATCCTTTATAATTTAGATATACCAATTTCAGCCAACATTGAGTTATTCGGGAGACTACTGGTAAAAAACTGATCTGCAAGCTAATGGAGATAATCTGAAATTATTATTTAATACCTCTGTATCACCCAGGCTCCCAATTAGCCTACAGGATCTGAAGTGTCAGGCTAAATAGTATCTAGTTTGGTACCGAGTGTTGTGATATTAGTGACAATCATCTTTATGCCAGGTTACTTTATGCTGCTGTGTTGAAGAGCTCTTGGACTTGCCATCTGAAGGGGCAATATGAAGTATGAAACAGAAAAATGTGTGAAACGTAGAGCTGAACTGGGATTGGGTTTTCCAATTTGATTGCTTGTCTTCAAAGCTCTGGTGAAAAAGGGGAAATAGGGACCTTTGTCTTAGCCATTCCTGTCCTTGGTTCAGCAGCCTTGTAATCTTGTTGGGGGAATCTTCTTTTTGGTGGATTGCAAATGTATGGAGCCTAATGGCTTCATACATTAGGGGGATATAATCTGCACTTAGTCTTCTGGTGCTTCCATTGTACCAAGTGACATAATTATGTATTTTGCTTGGAGAATCTTGCTGAAGCAAGAGAAGAATTTTCCTGTTTTTCCCTTTTGGGTAGGAAGGAGTAGAAGTGACAGCTGGATGAGCTGGCTGGCAGGCTCCCAGTTCCTGACAACTCTCAATGACAAAGGAAATGTAAAGTTTGGAGTGTTGTATAAATTATTTTCAGTGATAGAGTAACCTGAGCATAAATAAAATAGTATAATTGACAAAAATGCTTTTGTTATATTTATATTAAGAAAAGGCTTGGTAATATCTCTCCAAATACAAGAACACAGTAGTTCTGCAAATCGTAATTATGGGCTACTTTCCTCTGTGCTACTGTAGGCTTTTGTTTGTGTTTGTTATTTTAAGTAACATTGTTGCTCAGCAGCAATTATTTTAAGTTAATGTTTAATATTCCAGAAATTTGATTTTAATAGGAGCTGAGAAGGGGCCACTTCATAGTTAATAACTTTTTTTTGGTTTTCTAGCCAGTGCAATCGTATTTCTGTAGAAGAATATGTACAAATCTAAATTAATATGTACTTAAACTGATGTATGAGAGATTTATCTTTCTTAAGAAAGCTATAGATGATTTTTGGAATAAATTAATCACTTTCCATCAAAATGCTTTTCTTACTAATGGGGAATAATTATTTTAGGAGTTTTTGCGTTTTTTACTCGGTATTATCTCAGCAGTGATACTCTCAAGGCTGTGGGAATACTTTTTAATATTGCATGTGATAATTTTTTGTTCTTTAAATCATAGATTCTGTAATCTCTTGACCTAGATGCCTACTTAGTGAACTAAAAAATAAAAGTACTTGATTATGTAGAGATCTTCATCAGTACATTTCAAGTGTTTTACAATGGAAATAAGTACCATTTTACAGGTGATGAAACTTATGGATAATAGCAAATTAAGTCACCTGAATGTGCTCATTAGATCAGTTGAAGATCTGGAAATAAACCACAATATTCCTGTGCTGCTCTCCTGTTTTCTTTTCAGTAAAAAAATACTTTCTTGTGCAGACAGGTTTTCTCTGAATTTTTTTTCCCCCAGAAAGAATAGATGGCAGTTGCCAATACTAGTAACAGGTATCCTACATCTGTGCAGGTAGTGCTATATACTGAGCATGCCTATGCATGGCTCCTTCCAAACACCACTTATTCTAACTATCTGCAAGGTTATATTTTATTATACATTGTAGGTATCATTAATATTCTTAATTATCTACAATGCTAACATAATTTTTAAATTCAAGCAGGAGAAGCTGTCTATATTCCAATGGCAGCATCAATCTCTATGATTTAAAAGAATGAGTGGAAAAAAGGAAGATTTAGTTTATTGCATAAAGTGAGTTTTCTCTCTTCCATAAAGTTTTGTTGTTTTGGAGGGGTTTTTTTTCAAGATTGGTTATTTTTGGTTTCCAGCATAGACCAAAGGAAGAAATTCCAAAGTAGGATTAAAACTTTTTTTTTTTAACTTTATGATAAATGCCTTATATACATATATTTGATTTATTTCAGCTGAAATAGAATATTTCCATGATACATACTTTGCTGATCCACCACTGTATTACATCTGATTTTCCTGTGGGTGGGTTTGTCCTGCTGACACTTATGGTTAATTACAGATTGATGTAAATACATCAGTGTCACTAGTGTTTTGATATAAGCAGACCTTTCCCTCTCAAGTGGTGTACATGCTTGTTTTCCGTACAGTAATCCTTGAGTTAATTGTTCTGTGCGAGACTGACCTTTCTGTGTGTTTGTGAACCTTCTATGCCTTGTAACATTCAGAAAGTTGCTTCCTTTTTCATAATAAACCCCTAAAGAAATTGATGAAGTTGAGCTGTGGTTTAGAGGTATTTTTGTGAGAGGGTAGAGGGGAGTTTGGTGATGTGTGTCTTTTTGTTTTTTGATTTCTTTGGGTGCTCAAATTCTTTTGTGATATTGGGGAGGAGCTTCACAATACCAAGTGGGCAAAAAGCATCAGGTATATATTGTTCTGCACTAAAGCTGAGTAGTACATTGAGTGGAAGAATAATCCAAACCAGGCCTATGTGTTTCTGACCTTGGAAGTGCCAGATACAGCTTGGAAATACCACAGCTTGACAGACTGGATTTGCTATTCACCAAATCTTGTGATGTGAAAACAGTGGACTCAAAACTTGTAGGTTGTGGGTATAAAATGGATAAAGAAACTGTTCCTGACACAGCAAGTTGGGAACTTCTAAAACTGCAGAAATTATCTGTTCACATCTGCTCTAGTAGTCCCTTCCCATTATTGCTGCTGCTTCTAGGGACAGAACAGTGGTCTAAACCAGTGAAACATTTTTGCCCTGCAACAAATGATTTGTTTTCTTTGTGCAAAAATCCTCTCATTGACCTCATGACTTTTATTCCTTCTCAAGCTTATGGAGTACTGTTCATCTAGCTCTCCAAATCCAAGCATAAGCCTCTGCCTTGATGAGCTCAGGCCTCTTTTGCTCATATCTCCTGCCTTTGTGTTCTCTATCCTCTGCTATTGAAAACTGAGTCAAAGTAGGTTTTGTTCCATACCTCCCAAAACTTTTTTGGTAACTGCTGAAAATAACCTACTTTATAACATTACCTTCAAGAGTGAACATCAGGGATTTTATCTTGATATTGCACTTACATGTTCTAAAAAAGTCGGAAAATGCAATGTGAGCTGTAAACAACCAGTATTTGTTAAAAGGTTTTACTTGTCATCATTTGACTTTTTTCTCTCAATATCAACTTTGTATAAAATACTAGTGTTTTGTATATACTTTAAAGTTTATTCTTTGTCAAAGAATTTCTCTACTAAAGGTTGTGCAGTGGTTTTTTTTGGTTTTTGGGGTTTTTTTTTGGTATGGAACAACCCAATGTCTTTTTAAAATTTCTACTTAAAACACTCATCTATTTTTTCCACTATGTTTGTTATTTTTCTTAGTTCAGTATTTTAATATCCATTTTTCTTTTCTAAAATTTCCATAAGCAGTATGAGAAGATACATGAGTGAAATTCTCTGTATAATCTGTCTAGCATTTTGTGGTTGCACTACACAGTTTGGTTGAATACAAAATCAATTAATGTTCATGGTTAACATACTGGCACCATCAAGCAATTATTTGAAGTGTGACTTCTTTTTTTAGCATAATGAAAATAATGTTGGATAAAAATATGCTTTTAATGTATCTGAGTATGCTTTGAAATAAAATGACGTGCTGTATAGACAAAACTTATGTTCCTTGTGGAAAGGGGAAAGTTAAAATCTAGAATAGGAATACTTCAGAATGTTGATTGCTATTAATAGTAAAATCAGGAGAAGGTGTTGATGAATTGTGGAACATAAAAAGAGATGTCTAAACATATTCATGTCACCGACAGAAGAATCTCTCCTAATTTCACTTGTGTCTGTATTCTTTGTGGAATCCTTGAACAGTCTAAGTTGGAATGAACCTTAAAAATCATCCAGTTCCAACCCTCCCTGCCATGGTCAGGACCACCTTCCACTAGACCAGGTTCCCCAGTGCCCTTTATAATCTGGCCTTGAGTATTTCAGGGATGGGGCATCCACAGCTTCTCTGGGCAGCCTGTTCCAGAGCCTCACCAGCCTCACAGCTAAGAATTTCTTCCTAACATCCAATCTAAACATACTCTGTTTGAAGCCATTTCCCCCTTGTCTTGTCACTACATGCCCTTGTGAAAAGTCCCTGTTCAGCTCTTCTGTAGGCCCCCTTTAGGAACTGAAGGGCTGGAAAAAGGTCCTCTTGGAGCTTTCTTTTCTCTGGTTGAACAGGTCCAATTCTGTTTTTCCTCACAGAAGACACACTTCAGTCCTCTATTTCATCTCTGTGGTCCTCCTCTGGATCTGGACATCTTTATCAAATTACAAACTCATGCTGACTCCCCCAGCATAGGAGGTTGAGGCACAGACTTGTGTGCCATTTAAACTATGTGCAAACCTCTTAGTAAGATTTTTGCTGGTGACTAGGATGTTGTGTGAAATTGAAGCTTACAGGGACTGTTGAGGGCCCTCCCCCCTGCCCCCCTCATGTTTCTGGCCCTGACTCCCCCTTCTCACCTCCCCCAGAAAGGTGGGGGGAGATGTTCCTGCTGTGACATGCGCTTCTGAAGGGCTGACTCTCAGCCTTGGCAGATGGGCGCTGAATTGTAAATTCTGTGTACGTTCAGTTTTGCAGGGCCTGTCGTTCCAGTGCAGGCAGTTAGAACTGTCAACACCTAACAGTGCTTGAGGATAATGAATGTAATGTAAACCTGAGAAGCCCATGAACAGCGCTGGCTTCCCACATAGCAGATGAAATCTACTTGGTCTCTTGTATTTCAAGAAAGCCTCTTAATTCTGTTCAGGCATTCATAATAACACAGTGCTTTGGAAAAATAATTCCGCTTGTTCAAAGATGCGTGTTAGCAAAAGAAGTTTAAAATATTTAAGCATCCTATGTTTAATGTGTTTGGAAAACCATTTGAGGATGTTGACAGCTAATTATTAATTACAGCGCCATGGATAAATATGCCATGATTATGCAACACATAATTTTATGTAACTTACATATTTTCTAGTGCTTGCTCAGTATTTTTCTGATGGATTTCAGTTAAAAAAATGATATGGCAGAGGTTTTTTTATTCTTCACTAACATAGCTGCTTTTAGTTGAGTGCAACATAGAAGCAAATATCATTATCAGTAAATGATACTTGTGGTACTTGTTTATTTTTCTAGAATAAAAAGCCTTGCATTTAAGTAAATTTTCTTCTTTGGGGAGGAAGGTAGAAGGAATGATCCCTTGGAAAGGCTCTTTAAGAAAGACTAAATGCAGGAAACAAAATTGTGGAAGGGGGCTGGCTCTCAAAATCCATTGAAATGAAAAAGGATATATGGAGCATGGTTGCATAAAGTAATCACCAAGGAAAGAAATCATCAAGGAAGTGGTTATGAAATGTGTGAAGTAATTGATGAGATTCATGCATACTGAAGAGGTTTTTTTTCTTTTGGTGTGTTTGATTTAACTAGAAAAGAATCTTACTTGAAGATACAGATGCCATTAGCCATGAACTTTTGTTTTTATTTGACTTCTATTTTTATTTCAATTTAAGTGGCTCAAGATTTTTAGTTATATGGCCCTACATGATAGGAGGTATTTGTTGTGAGAGTGTAGTGTTCTTATTGTACAGATCACATGGATGCTCTAGAAGTGTTCAGTAATTATTTATTACAAAAACTGGTCTATACACTTATCCACACATATACATTACATTTGTAGACCTGTAAGATTCTGACAAAATCAATTTTACTGTAACAAATGACTTACCTGTGCTATCCTCAAAAATCTTCCTTTGCTGTAGAGGGATGTGTGTGCTGTCCATTGTAAAAAAGTAGAATACTAATATATTATTAGCTAAAACAGTAGAACTGAGTTTGATAGGGGAATGCAAAGTGAAGTTCAGCAGCAGCACGTGTGAATGCCATTGCTGAGCTTGCAATGCTTTTGGTAAGTCGTGCTGTTGTGGGAACATCTGAAAAAGAACAAATGAATCTGGAGAATTTATACTGGCTATGAAGGCAATAACCCATTTTATGCATTTCCTTGAATGGGCAATTCAGAAAGGACTTTTAACTTCCTGAAGTAACAAGATTGTCCACATTAAATCTACATAGGAGGAAAAGAACTTCCTTCTCCCCTGATTGGTTTGAGGCAGAAAAGGTGATAGGTACTTTGCCCTTTGTAGTTACACGCCATACAATGACCTGACTGATATTTTCTCATAGTCTCTCTGTGGAAGCTCACCATCACTACTTCTGTTTTCTTTTCAATACTAAATTTACGGAAAGAAAAGACACACTGTACAAGCTCCAAGCATTTAATTCAGTCAACAAGTGACAACAAGTGTTATGATGAAGCTGTACAGTAGAACTCTTGCTTAATTTTTAATTAATACCAAAATATATGCTTGCACTTGGAGATCCCTGTGTTGAATGATACCAAGAAAAGCTGCAGAACCTCCATGTAAAATTGCAAAAGCTTGCCTTAATTTCAGCTATTACTGCCTATAAAATGGAATTTTTTGCAATTTGCAGTATTTACTCCCTTGTAATGTAGAAGGAAGAGTTAGTTAGGAGAAGAGATGCGTTGACTTCTGGAAATTTGTAAGCAACTAACAGTGAAATACAGCACTGTAGGAATGACTATAGCTAGTGGAGGATATAGCAAAATCTGCAGTGTGCTAATAAAACTGATACACTGAGCAATTAACTGGCTTTGTAGAATGAGGGTCTATAAACTCAAATGATGTTAACTTTTAGTCAAGTGAGCTGTTCCACTAGAAGACAAAGTATTATTCCCTCATGTCTTAAATTCAAATGTTTCAAGTTTTAGTCCTGTGGAAGGTGTGTTCTGGAATGGTACTAAGTATAAAACAGCTATTACTGTAGATTTTGCATGTCCCACAAAACAGACAATGCTTAGGTGGAGAAAAAGGAAGTTTTGACCATGATTTTGGAGATTTATTTTGTGCGTTGAGTTGGTCCTTTTAGTCTGTTTTTGGCTTACCTTTTTTTTATACTGGTATTTCTTGGTTTAATGTGTTGTGTGTGTTTCACTGATATTTCTTTTTTTATTCAAGGCTTGGGCATCTCCTCTCTTGTTGTTGGGTGTACTTAGTTAATCTTTTTTCCCCCCTTTATTCTTGGGCCAAAAACTGCATGCCTTAGCGATCAGCTTGGTATGAATAGAGAATGTTTTACATGGATGTTTAATAAATGTATGTTTAATTCCAATCCTTGTTTCTGTATTACTTAAGACAAAACACTGCAGGGCTGCAGCGAATAGCTCACTGAAGAGTCAGTCTGGGAGGAATTTCTCCCAATGGAAAGGGTTGCTAAGAATCATGAAGAAATAAGTTAAACAGTAGAAAAAAAAAAAAAAGGCAAAGTAGGACTTTTCAGTTGGTTTCTCAAGTAATCTTCCTATAATTTCTCAGGAGAAAAAATATCAAATAAAGGCAAAGTGAATAAAAAGATTATTTTTGTAACTTAAAGCTTGGAGAGACTTCAAATTCTTTCAAATATTAGTACTCATTTCAGATCAGAAATAAATGGGTTAAGCTCTGCATTTAAATCTGCTTTCTGCTTTCCAGCAAGTTCTGCCAAAAGGTCATTCCACTGGAACATTAGGAAGGAAATAAACTTTTAAACATAATTTAAGACCGGAAAAATCTTTTATGGTTGTATTTTGTATCGTGACTTTTATAAAACTGACAGCATTTATTATTTCAAAAGTGAAACAGTCTTTCAGATATGTACAAGATAAAAATAAGGAACCATCCCTGGGACTGAATGTCACACATGTCACACGTGTCACTGATTTCTGTATTCATTTTAATGGCTCAAAGTGTTTAACATTCTCTAGGAACTAGTGCTAATGGCTTAATTCAGTGAAATCCTCTAAGAATAAGGGAAACTGCCCAGTGCCTGAAAAATCATTCTGGGGCTTGCTTAACAATGCAAGTGCTTATATAACAGTGTGTGTGGTCTTTGATTTTATTTAAATAATGTTCTAAAAATAGTTCCCTGTTGATTTGGGCTTTTTGAGGGACATGTATCTCTGAAGGGTTTTGTTTATTCTTTTCAGACAGAATAAATCTTACTTTCTGCTTTTTTTTTTCCACTTGCTAAAGCCATTGTGGCAGTAGAACCATATCTCCTTTGCATAACATGCTATCTTTGAAGTATTTCAAAATTTTTATTGGACCACCACTGAAAGTAAAATGTGCTTGTGTGAGCAAAGCAGGTGTAGGCTGGTGGCAGTGGTCTGCAGCCATGTGCCATCAAGGATGTGGGAGGCCTTGTATTTATTAATAAAAAGGTACAGTTTATCAGATATTAAAATTACTGCTTAAAAGATTGAGTGGAAAAGGTAAACCAGAGGCATATAGTTGAGGCCTGTTGTTCTAGGGTCAGAAACAGATGATTGTGGCCTCCAAGTCCATTGAAAGAATATTTCCACATCCAGTCTTTTTAGACTAAGTGATTGCATGTTCAGTGAGGGGATCACCTGGGACATATGAAGAGGGTAAAAAAACAATTCCCAGTATTCCAACTGAAACAATTCCTCATAAATTCTGCTGAGCCTATCATAAACAAATTCTTCTAATTGACAGTAAACCAAAGTATTTTCAACCAAAATGGTAATTTCCAAGAAAGAGTGAATAAAACTCTCACTTGAGCTATAGCTGCAGTCAGTCTCAATAACACTTGAATGTTACAGATGTCCTTAATTCTTATAATTAGGAAGGAGGAGATTATCCAGATATCCTGCTTTGCAAGCACCTGCCTCGATAGTGCTTTATTCATTTCATTTTATTCAATATGGTGCAGTTTTACCTACTTTGAAAGGGTCCTATACAGTTCCAATTTTGTTAAAAAAGCCACTGTGAAATGATACATTTCCAGGCTTTTATTTCCATAGCCCCACAGTATATTCTAGGAAACATATATACATCTGTGGTTTCTTCACTCTCTCTGTGGTTCCAGAAGACTCAGTATGTTGAAAACTAGAAAATACCAAAAACCAAGGCCAAAAAACCTCACAGAATTAAGAAAAATAAAAAAAGTCTAATTATTTTAAGTAATCAGAAGAATCTGAGTTCCTGGGAAAATGGAAGGCAAATATACTCTTTCAGCCTTCCAAACGAAAGGGTTAGAGATTGAGGGGAGAAGAGCTTGCAGAGTAGCATCTGAAAGTTCCAGAAATAAGAATTATGGAAGGCAATAAGCAAAATAATGAAGTATTCTCCATGGAGAGTGTGTTAAATAAGGGGAGAAAATAGCTCTATATTCAATAAACTTTAACATGAGGTGAAGAACATATTAATTTATTTTGCTATCTAGTCAAATTGCTTGTTGTTGAAGTAGAAAATTAAAGTAACTTAGAAATAATTTATCACATTCAAATACCTGTTTCACATGCCACATTCTTTCCCATTACCATACAGTGTACAAAACTGATGAGATGAAAAAAAATCTAGCTGCAGAAACAAGTTGCAGCATTCCCTGACAAACTGTAAAGTGTGTGTGTTACTTACTGAGATGAGACTTTAATCAAAAGATCTGAAACTTTAGCACAGGGAGTTTTGCCTGTGTTTATCTAGTTAGTATTCTTGAAGTGCATGTGGTAAGGATGTGATTGATTTTTAACTTGGAAACCTTGAGTTTCCATCTTCACACCCTTCTGCTTCCCTCCTTTTACTATCTTGGATGCTCTTACTTTAAATAACTTCAGTCTTGCTTCTTCTGCATTAATGATACATTATGTCCTTTATTTGCCTAGATGAAATTCAAGTTTTTCAAATTTATGAATTCAGTTTCTAAAACTACTAGCTTCTATACATTCAAATTTCTAATCACTCAATCATATTAGTTGAGCAGATCTTTTTTATGGATTGTAAGCAAAAAATAAAAACAGCTTTTAAAATGCTTAAGTCTCCTGGAACTAGTAGTTATCTTCATAATTGTTAAGAGATTTACAAGTCATGTTACTTCATAGAATTTTTTTAATGTTTCAAAGAAGAAACATTTCAGAATGGTTTAACCAGTCTTATGTCACTGGGATAATTTAAGATCTAGCCTCATACAGCTCAAAAAGCAGTTAAAAGCATGCTTTATTTAACTTTTATATGTCTAATATGTATTCTGCTTGCTATTAGAAGGTTAATTATAAAGGAGAAGCCTTTAACAAATTGTAAATATGAATATCAATCGTTTCACAGCCTTGCTTGGGGGCAGTGTGTATTTCTGTAATTAAAGGTGTGCATTTAACCAGCACTAACATTAGGGAAAAAAAGTATCAATGTCTTAATACTAATTTTGTAAAGTTGTGCCCATTTTATTTCTGAACTGGACTACACACATGAAGTTGTTATATTAAAGTCAAATAACTGCATTATTTTCAGTGGTTTTAATGAAAAAAAAAAATCAAAAGCAAACAAACTTCCATAGTGGTGAAAACATTTTGGTTTTGCTGTCTGTAAATACTAGGTAAAAGATGACAGTCGTTAAACAACAATCTTAGGGGATGTTGAGGATCTGTGTCTTGGTTTTCTGGAGAAGAAAATACTACTTTTGTTCAGACGTTAGTTTGCCAAAAGAAAAGTTCAAACACTGAATATTGTCTGTTCTTGAGTCTTCCTGTCCCCACTCCTTTCCCCTCCCCCTCAGTCCTTTTACATCTTCCTACCTGGGTTTTGTATGAAATGAAATGGCATTTTGTAGGTCTTGATTTGCTAAAGTCTGTTTTTGATTAACTCGGGGCAGATTATCCAGTTTTGAGATTAACTCAACTACAGAGCAGACTTGTGGGCCATAGGCTGGGAGGGCTCTGGGCTGCCCTTGGGGACCACCCTGCACAGGAGCTGCAGGTGCTGCTTTGCCATTTGCACCATCTTCTGTTTTGTAATCTCCCTTATGAAGCAGCTTGATAGAAAAGCTGAGTAACCTACAAGTGTAGAAAAAAATAAAATGAAGAAAAATAGTGCATGATGCTGAGCTTAAAAGCACAGTTAGAAACAAAAAATCTCTAGTGTTTTTCCTTCCTGAAGATACTTGTGCTTTCACTTGGAAAGGAAACTTCTTTGTGTTGGAAGTTCAGCCATCCTAACATCCAATGCTTATCGTGAAAGACAGCAGCCCTTCTAAACCAATTGTGTAGCAGAATTGACATAATTGGATCTTTTCTCAGGCTTCTAGTGTATATTAAGAACAGTTAAATTGGATTGTCTTGTGTTACTGTAGATATTACCTGTGTCTCATTGATCAGTTTATACAGATACTGTATGCTTTTCTCTTCCGTCACTTTACCTTACTTTTTTAGCTCCTCTACTTATTATTTTGCTGTTAATTGTATCTTTTCTTTCATTCCATCCAGAAGTCATTTCTTATTTATTATTTGGAAATTTTATTCAGATTCATAAGTTTTCATACCAAGCTGTGTCTGCTTCAGTGGGTACAACCATTTTGCTCAATGTTTCCACTGAGCTGTAATATTTCAAATATATTGAAAAATACTCTCATGGGTGTCTCTTAACACTGTAACCCCCCGAATAAATTCATTGCAGTTCTTTGTTTTCTTTAAGTTTAAAAATAAGAGCAAATTTAATAGGAAATCATATACACAATTGGGTAGTTGAATTTAATTCCTTCTGAAAAAGCAGAACATGAATGTGACAATTGGGGTTGCCTACAGTGTCATCCTGGATGATATGAAATGCAGTGGCTGAATATTCTCTACTTCAACTGATAAAAATAAGGAAGTCTTTTCTACTTCAGGCTTCTCCCTTGTGTGCACATACAAAATATGTCAAGTGATGAAAATCGAGTTGTACAGTGACTTGGACTCTTCACAAACCCTGTATTTTACTGCTTTTTGAACTGCATACTTCATTAAAAACCAAGGCAACAACTTTGATAAAAAGTGTCTTTTATACAATAAAAAGGAAAGTAAATGGCATGTCACGTCAATCTGCAGCTCTAAACAAACATAACATATGTAGATGCATTTACATCAAAACAATATGTTTAAAACAGAAGTTAAATTTAAATTCTTTTGGATTGCATACAAATAGCCCAGAACTGAGAGACCCTTGAGATCTGTACAGGAATATTAAGTAAATGATTGCAAAAAAATCAAATGAATCAAGCAAATGGAACTATTAAATAGATGGTATTTAAAGAAAGAAACTGTGCATTTGACAGCCCTTTACTGTATAAAGCATTCTGAAATACAGCTATTTACACAACCGTCTGTGTTCTCTTATTTCTCACAGTATTTCAAAATGCTCATCTTCAATCTACCACTTGTCAAAAATGAATTAGTTGGCATCTGCCTTTTTGAACACTTCATAAATCTCGTTAAGTTGTTTTAAAGATTTATTTACAGTAATTACTAGGGAAGCTTGCAGTATAATTAATATTTTGTCTATTATCATGGAATATCCTGAGTTGGGATGGGACCCACAAGGCTCATCAAGTCCAACTCCTGGCCCTGCGTGTCCTCACCCCCAAGAGTCACACCCTGTGCCTGAGCTGTCCAAATGCTTCTTGAACTGTCAGGCTGATGCTGTGACCACTTCCCTGGGGAGCCTGTTCCAGTGCCCGACCATCCTTGGGGTGAAAAACCTATTTGTAATATATGATATTATGATGGTTTGCACATTGCATTTTGTAATTGTTCCAAATATTTCTTGAAGAAGGAAGAATCCCTAGCTTATTAAAGTGAAGTTGGTAGAGTGTTGATTTAGAAAATGAAAAGCTGTGTTAAATGATTTAGTATGATAATCCCAGTATACTCTTAGAGTTAACACCTGCATTTTTTTAATTAGGATAGATACAGTAGAAACAAGGTACGGCTCATCAGGTTTTATGCTTCAAAATTTTTCTTGCAGAACCTGAAAAATACTAAAATTGGTTCTCCCTTTGTTTTTTTCTCAGTTGAAAATCTGTATGCTACAGTAGGAAATACTGTTTTGTAGGAGAAAGCTAGCACTAGCAAATGAATCTCGCTGGGAATTTTGGTGGCGGGAGAAAAGCATGTGTGTACACTTAAAAGGACACAATAGTGTATAGTCTTATGACTAATTTTCATATTCTGACTGTAACTTGCTCTTCCTGAGGCTGTCTGAAAACAGCCCATTTTCAAAATCAGGAGAAGGTGTCAGAAGTGTCTTAAGTTTTTAAATTATAGAAGCACTTTGGGCTGTTTTTAAAGGACTGAGTTTTTTCAGCAGACAATCTTTCTTTTCTTAGTTATATTTTTTTATATAAACACAATGCTGATCATGATTAAGTCCTACTTTGCACCACTTGCTTCAAATCATATGTTACTCACAATAATGTTATGGCAGGGTTTGAAATGCTGCCTAGAGAAGTAACATGAACTAAATGAGGTAGTGTAAAGGTATAGACTTTCTGGATCTGTGTGGGCTCACATCCAAGGCGCATCAGGCTATGTAGGCTGTGCTCTGGGAAGCCTGGCAGGACATCTGTACTGAAGTTTTTCTGTTCAGTGCCTGTAAATCCTTATTGTTTTGAATGACAACTCCTGAGATAGCTAGAGTCTTTGGTGCGTGTCTCCTGGTGTGATGGTCCTAAAAGAAGCTGTTTTCAGGTGATGCAAGTGCAGTGTATGTGGGGTTTTAATGGACTGTGCTTACTTGATAGTTGTTTATCAGATTTAGAAAGGTAAGAGTGTAATTTGGAGAATGAGGACTTGTAACTGCCGGTGACATTATTTTCTTCAGTGCTAAACTTCATTTGAACAATGTTTTTTAAAGAATAGCTTCTAATATTTCCCTGTTTAAAACATTTCTTTGTTTTACTGAGAAGCTGTTTCTTCACTTAACCTTCTTTTGCCATGTTACATTGTTTCCCTTTCCCCTTTACTTGCACAGGTGAAGCAAGGGATTTTGCAGCAATATGGCAAAGTCTTTTAATCTCTGGGTCGCAAATTAAATTTTTTCCTCTACAAATTCCTCAGAATTTGCAGATAGGGTCATAGTTGTTTTAGAATTGCAAGCACAATATTTTTGCTAAGTACTAAATTAAGTCTTACAAAAGATTTTTTTAAAAGAACAAAAACAATGGGCCTTTAGTTGTGAAAATTTGCTTATGACTCACAGAAGTAATGCATTGTTGAGAAATCATAGCTACTATTTTAATCTAAAATATCATGAAGAGAAATCACTTCTGAAGTGATTTATAAGTGTGTAATAAGCATACTGATTGGTTTGACTTTATTTTTAGGGATGAAGCAGAGCACAGAAAACTAAAGACCTTGGCTGAAAAAGCCTTGAGTACTTGTCCTTGTATGCTGAATCAATAAGGACATGTGAGGGAAGAAAGCTGGGTTATGATGAAAGAAGTAGTGTTCAGTTACCCTTGATTATGTTTACTTTGGCAGTGTTGCAAATGTGGATTCATGATGAGATACGGTTTTTTCCACTTTGTTGCGTAGTGTATATGTACATGTTTTCTTTGGAACTGGTAGAGAAAAGTAAATGTCATAGGATACACTGGGAATACGGGTGTTTAAGTGTACTCTCCTCTCCCTGTAAAGCTTGTTGCTATGTTAGGATGAGAACAAGTTGTTAAAAGTTCTCCAAATGATGTGTGCTTTTATTATGTTTTCAGTGTAAAAAACGTAAGTACTTTTTTTGTGGGTTGTGGGTTTTTTGAGTGTTTTCCTATGGATATTATACAGAATAGAAAATGAAGCAGATGTTTCAACAGATGTCACAGGGGGCCTCTGGAGGGAATGGATATTTCATGCACCAGAGGAAAGAAAACTACTGAACGGGGAGAAATCTAGAATTGTGTGGCCTGAGGTCCATTGAGCTCAGTCACTCATAGATTTTTGAGGTTGCAGCTGCTAAGAACGGAAGGTTTTTATTTATTATTCTAGTGTCAGGACACAGATTCGGAAACCTTCACCACAAACAGAAGTTCTCATTTAGCAGCTATGAAATGATCTGTAAGGATTTCAGGGGCCCATGGCAAGTTCCTGTGGAAAGTGCTCCATCTTCAAGAGGAGGGTCAGAAAGAGATTCTTCTGCCCTGAGGAGAGAAACCTTACTTGGGCTGCTGCAGAGAAGTGCTTCTTGGAAAAGCTGCCGGAAGGAAATCAGGCAGACTAATCTGGAAATGTTTTCTGGACTGAAGAAAACTGCTGAGGTAGAGTAAGGATGAAGAAGAAAAATTAAAACCAACTTTACGTAAGGTAGAATGGGATATTAACTTAAAGACTTTTGCTGCACTCTTACGTGGTACCACTTGTAGTGGTTAGCTCTGCATTGAGACTAATTTAATTTCACAGCAAGGAAGAATTGTAGCAACCTCCACATCCTGCCTAGCAGTGCTTTGCTCAGGAAACAGCTTTCCTATCACCCTTGTGTCTTTTTTTTTTTTTTCCTTATATCAAAATCCTAGTTGTAAAAACCATAACAATAAAAAACAAACCAAAAACTTGGAGTTAAAATTAGGTGATGGGCAACTCAGTTATCTTTATTCCAGAATGTCTTTTCCACAGAATGTGGATATTGGCTCCAACAATCCTGAGTCAGCACAGTTCTTTGTAAGGTGTTAGTGCTTTGAATGTGATCTGCTACATTCTGTAAATGCAGTTTTGTGGAAAAATGTCATCTTGCTAATGAAAAAGAAATATATTAAGAAGAAAAAGCAAGACTCTGTTTCATTTGGGAATAAAAGCTTTTGTTATGGGGGCCTAGTAGCTTCCAAATATCTGAATCTTCTGTCTGAATGACACAAACCAACAGGGAAGATAAAGTGATATGTCTTAAGAGTCAAGAAAACCTTTCAAAATGTAAAACAAGCCTTTGTCTTTTTAATTACTCAGAGTGGACTGTTGAAAGGAGTGGGATGATGGAGAGGGCAAAGAGCAGCTCATGATTTCTCAGAGTGGAACTTGCCCAAATCTGCAGAGGCAGAAAACACATTTTTCCAGTTCATTAAAGGCAGCAAGCTGTCAGTCAGATGTTTGAGCCAGCTCAGTTGAGAGAGGGCACATGCTTTGGTTGTTTACACAGAAATCCTAAGAGTGGTGGAGGAACACTTTCACAGCTGCTGTTGGCAGCACTTAACACAGTGGCACATGGCTTTGGTTTCAGTCATCCTTCCTGGTTTGGACCTACTTTGCCATGGCATCATAAATTGGCTCAGAGGGATAAAGAGTACCCTCAGCTCTTCAGTATCTCAGAACTAAAATGTGCACCTTCTGTTCTACCAGGGATTGAATGGGTATCTACTCCTTTAATCTGCGAGTTACTGCTCTTAAGAATAAATTATTTAGTGGGAATCGGTAATACTAAAATAGAATGGTTTCCTGTAAATCTATTCTTTTCCCTGCTGCATGCTCCAATATGAAGTACAGCCACCATCCTACTTTAGGGGAAAAGGACTGCCAGGGCAAGAGGAAGAAAGAGATTAAAATTTTAAGAGGATTTAAGAATTCCTGACAAAATAGTTTTTGCCTCGTGCTTTTCAAAATCACGAGAAGCACAAAATGAAGGGGAAAGAAGAAAACTGAGGAAAAAAAAAAAAAAAAAAGCCCAGAAACATGGAGTTGCAAGAATGTATGAGGTGTTGGGGTTCTTTTGGTCTAGGTTTATTTGCATGTGGAATTTGAGAAGCATCTTTGGGCAGTAGAGAGCTGCATGAAGAGCACTGCATGCAAGAGTGTAGAAAACACTCCAACGAGAGAAGTGGAGCAGAACCTGGGACCAGCCTGGACTACCATTTCCCAAACAGTGTTATATCCAAGAGAGATGACATCAAATGGAAAACAACAATTTAATGAGAAGTCAGTTATTATATTAATATACTGCATCACAGCATTGGAGTAATATCATGTGCTCTGAAAGTAATGTGGAAGATCTACATGTATTATCTGGTACCTGAATGAAAAGAAATGGTCTGCCAAATTCGTTGTTTTGATGATGGCTGGAAATATGCTCAGAAATCTATCTTCTATTACTTTTTTATCATTTAGTAGCTCCTGAAAAAAAATAGCTTTGCTTATTCAAAGGTTTTGGAGATGTTTATTGCTTTTTTCCGCATGTACCATAAATCCTATTATTTGTACTTTCAGCAGCAAGCAGGCTGACTTGCAGATACAGAGACTGAAACTTATGTAAGAGGTACAGGACTCCAGTGGCTTTAATAGTGTCTACAGCTGAATAGAAATAAATCCAGATCAATTGAATTTAAAGGCAATAGTTTCTTCAGAACTTTATTAATTGCAATACATTTTCTTTTCAATAGGTTTTCTCTTTTTATTGCTGCTTATTTATTAAGATTCATGCAACTTGAGACCATTAAAAAGAGATTCAAGAACTAAATGTTGTATGTTTGGGACTCTTGAATCTGCTTTATTTCTGAAAGTCAGCAGTAGCAGTAGCTACTGTTGCAGTAGCAGGTTTTTTGTTGATTCTTTTGGAGTTTTTAGGTTGCTTGGGTTTTTTTCAATTCACAGTGAAAATATACAAAGGTGGTCTCTTACATGGTGGAGGTTTATCCAAAACGAGTTATATCTATATTACACTAATGTGTATAAATATGTGTGATTTGATTTGTAAGATCCAGTATAAGATACTCCATTCCACACTGCAGAGCTATTAATAAAGCTGCTCTTACACAATAAGTTGCCAATGCACCTTGAAAATTATAAATTAAAGCATTGAAGAAACATAATTTTTCCTTTTTATCATAGTTTTTAACATTTTCATGCATTTGTGATATGAATGTAAAGCAGGTAGTGAAAGAGTAGTTATACTTGATGTCTACATTAAGCAAACCCTGTGCACTGTGGAGGTGTATATGTATTTGTTGCACTTTTACTTATTTTCCATTGAAGCACCTTGACAGAAAACCAAAAAAAAAGATATGGGACTTTTGAGGTAAAAATCTGTTGCAGAGTAGTGGCATTCTTTCCAAAACCGTATTTATCAAAAATCATGAGGTAGATGTTAAATATGATTCAGTGTGCATAAAGAAGTGAAAAGAGGGAAATTTGCATTGCTTTTTAGCAGGACCAGTCTTGTTGCTCAGAGCACAGTCAGAGAATTTGTGCCAAGAGGATGAGGTGAACTGGGGAGAAAGGATGCTGTTCTAATGACTTCTGGATGGTGTTTCAGTTCTACTCTCTTGGCTCCCTTTGGGATCCAGGGACTGTTTCATGCCCATGAGAAACAAACATGTTCCTTTAAAAAAAGAGGGAAGGAAAAAAAAATGTATCACATCTGTAGGTATCTCTAATAGATGGCTCTTAATGGTTGTGAAAAAAGATGTTGTGAAATCCTTATGAGTTTGTGCCAGAAAATCTCTGTTGCATTCTCAGGAATACAATTGCTGGTCCATCAGTGGGCATAATTTCACCCAGCTCTACAATGGGGAGGGTATTTGCTGCAGAGGCCTGCACAAAACTCTGACTGCATTCATCACCCTCATTCTGCAGTAAATCTCTCTTGTGCTTGATGTGGTGAGGAGCAGACATGATTTTTTGATCACATGAGGAGCACAGACTTGAGACTTTGATGTTGTGTTCACGTTGGTGGTACTTGTTCTCTTGATGGTGATTCTTCATTATTCCCGTTCCTTCCTGATTAGTTTTAGGGCACTGCCATCCACAGATCTTACTGAGTGCAGTAGCCAGTTATTAGTACTTCTAGGCCACCACAGCTATGTTGTCACTGTATTATCATCAGGTAATTTTTGTCTTATTTTTGCTTTTTAAGCTTTTCAGCCAGCTACAAATAACACGTTATTAAAAAATGGAAGCTCATTGTGTTGTTACTGAACCATATGCCTTGAGGGGAAAAAAAAATGCTGTTAATACTTTTGACAGTGTTGTAGAAGTTGGCAACATGCTCATATTCTGTGTTTTTGACAGAAAGGCAGGCTGACTTTGACATTTATATTTTGACACTCTAAATTATTTGGCTGACATGCATATTAAAAACAAAACAAGAAAAAACCCCAAACAACATCCAAAAACTCTCCAAACTCTATTCTTTCCATTACTAGCCTCTAAACAAAGAATTGAGAATCACATTTAAATATACTGGTGTCATGAGAATTCTGTTGTGGTCAAGCACAGATATAAAATCCCATTGTCCCAGATTTCTCTCTTCCATTCCAGTCTTCAGTTTTGTGTTTCCATATGTATTTGTCTTAATTTTTTGACTATTGTTTTTCCCCTGTGCTAACTGTTAACTTCCTTTCCTTTTTTGCATTGTCTACCATAAAAATTAGTCTCTCAAAACAAATACACGTTTATTGGATTGGTGAATTGGGTTTTATTGCACTTTGCTGCTCTCAATAAAGTATAATGATGCAAACAATATAAGGAGAGGGTGTTTTAATAATAATTAATCCAGCTGCAAGAGGTATTCCAGTAGCTGAAACTATAGCAGTAACAATATTTTCTGTATGTGTTTAATGTCATTACAGAAATCTTTTGCAATAGTAAAATTAGGCCTTCTGGCATTACCTTTAATCTACTGACTGACAGATCACCTCTCATTTGCTGATGGTGACCAGTTATCAAAGGCTGAATGCAGCTATTCTTCAACATAGCTAGAAGTTATCTTCTCTCCTGATAACTTAGTTGAATGGGGTGAAAAAAGACTCTTAGTTGTCTTAATCTATACCACCCTAAATAATTACATTGTTTGAATAATTTGTTTTTTAAATGTCAAAATGCCAAAAAAAGGCGGAAGGACAAAGGGAAAGCTGAAGAACCTTAGACATGCCACTTAAGTCAGCAAGAGCAATCCTGTGCTTTTTGCTTAGTTTGAGTAGTTGGGTTCAATACATTTTTCTTTAATCTACTTTTCTGTTCTATAAGTCTATTCCATGCTCAGAAAATAATCTACTCTTAGTTATTGTTTTCGATTGAAATGTATGGTTTGGTAACTCTTATGTTAGGGAATTTTTTGTGTTTCTCACACAAATGAAATCATTAACTTTGATACTTTCTTAAATTGGCATCAGGAGGAAAGGGTGTCCAATGCAGAAGAAAAAGTAGTATGAAAAAGTCACTTTATAAGTTATGGATAAAGGTTTCTAGAAATGCAATGTCAATGATTTATTTTTAACCAGTTAATCCCACTTGGTTCATCTTCCTTCAGACACTTCAGTTATTAATGTAATACAAATAATAAATCATTCAGGTTCTCTTTACACTTGTCAGACACATTTCTATGCTGTCTGTTTTGGCAGCAGCAGTGATGAAATACACTTGTTGACTGCAGTCACCACAATCTAAATAGATATCTGTCTTTCCTTGACACCATGTAATAGGAATTTGTGGATTTTATCCCTGAAATATATCTACTTGAAAAATTTTTCTACCATAGGCTTTAAAGTTGTTTTGTTTTTTTTTTTCTATAATGGTTTTGGTAACTTTTGGTATAGAGAAGGCAGGAAGGTTGTTTCCCACACAAAACATTCCTTTGAACATATATTGCTGTATTTTCTATGTGTTTCTTAGAATTCACATTTGTTCTTTTTCTGTCAGTTAAAAAAAATCATTTGCTCTTTTTATTAATGTGGTATAAAAGGAGCCTGAAGTAATGTTTTTTCCCTTCACCCCAGTGCATGATCCATCTCTTTCTTTTTTTTTTTAATCATTTATCTTCTTTTTATCAGGTTATTCAGAGGACTTCTTCACTTAGTTTTAGTTGTTCTTTGAACTGTGAAAGTTGCTAAATGAAATAGACAATTTTAATGGGGAAGTTGTCAGTCCTGTGGGTCTCTATTCTGCCACCTGTGTCTTTATCCTGTATGAAATAGAAATAATAATTGCATAAAATAAATAATTCTGTTAGAAAAATGTGTTGATTGGTAGAACAGCAGATGGATGTCTTTGTCTTTGACTGTGGAGTTATTTACTTTCTTTTTTCCCTCCCCCTTCTCTCTTTTTAACCATGATTGTGACATTGTAGAGCCAAACTTGGCAGATACAGTTAACAAGGGCCAAAAAATGCTCTAATTAGTTTTAGCCTATGATTTGATAATTATTAGTATGTGCTGTGGGGAGATGTGATGGTGGAGAGCAGGTGGATGCCTGAAGGAGGCTGTAACTGTGTGGCAAGTCTTCACTAGAGCAGGCTTCTGGCAGGACCTATGAACACGTGGGGAGTGGAGCCCAGACTTGAGCCAGTTTCCTGGTAGGATTTGTGACCCTGTCAGGTGCCATGCTGGAGCTTTCTGTTCCTGAAGGACTGCACCCCATGGAAAGGACCCACCCAGGAGCAGTTTGTGAAGAGCTGCAGCCTGTGAGAAGGACTCATATGGAAGAAGTCTGTGGAGGACTGTCTTTTGTGGGAGTGACCTCACACTGGAGCAGAGAAAGTGTGAGGAATGCTCCCTGTGAGGAGGGAGTGACAGTGTGATGAACTGACCACAATCGCAATTCACTGTCTCGCAGAGAGGTGGGAGGGAAGGAGTTCTCAAGATTGGGTTTTATTTCCCATTGCCCTTCTCTGATTTGATTGGTAATAAACTAATTTCCCCAAGTCAAGTCTGTTTTGTCCATGGCGGTAACTGATGAGCAACCTCTCCCTGTCCTTACCTTGACCCATGAGCAGCTTTGCGTACCTGCTGTCTAGACATGGTCAACCACAATGTTTTTCCTACCCCATCCTTACCCATGCAGTCTCTGAAGGTTTCTCTAAGTGCTTCTCCAACTCTCTACTCAGTTCTTGCTCTGCAGATTGCATTTTGGGTGAGTTGTAGTGTGTTTTGGAAGCATTTGGCTTATGGCACATACAAGTGTGCGGGTACTTGGTAGGATGGGAGTTAATGGCTAAATTTACTTGATCGATATTCTGGTAAGAAATTTCTAATTTAACATACAACTGCAGAATTTGTAGGTGTTTGTGAGAAGAAATATTGATTTTGATTGTAATACCCAAACATGACATTGCAGGTAAAATAAGACTTGCCAGCACTAACAATGACAAGGTTTTTATGTATTTAAGTTTTAGTTTCACTTGAGCTATAGGCTTCTTTCCTAATGTCATGGAGTTTATTATAATAATCTGACATACATTCATGAAAAGATTTATTTTACTCACAAGAAGCAGTGCACACAGTGATGCTGTAGAATTTTGAAAACATCCTTGGTATATCTTCCCCATTAAATTTCTACAAGGCACTCTGTGAATTTTTATGTAACTAAGTGGCTTTTATAATTTGATGTGGTGTGGTTTCTTTCAATCTTTGACTTAGCCAATATACTTCATTTTCCAAAAATCAACAGCATGTGGAGACCTAAAAAGCTTAAGAATTCATGAATTCAGGAACAGAATTTTGTCTGCAGAAGCAAATACTCGGAACGGGAAAAAAAGTCAAGTTGCGGCTTCCTTTGCAATTTTAACTACTTTATCCTATCTCCTCTCCTTTCATGTGTAACTATTTTATAGTTAATTATTTTCCAACTGGTTGTAAACTTTTTTATCATGTAGAATGTTTGATTTGAAAAATGTCATTTTTCCCTCTCTGTATCCGTATTAGATTTTTTTTGATGCTAATTAAATAAAATTCCGTGCAAAATGACCCATTTATCTGTGGGATTTTGAGGTGAACGACAGTGAAGCACCTTTGTGCTTCACAAAATTCATTAATTTATTTTAACGATACTCCTTGGTGTACTACCTGAATTATACATTTGGCAACTTAGACACAAAGGAGGAAAACCAGCATGAGAATTTTTAGCATATTTAACATCAAACAGACATACTGTCAGATTCAACTCTGTTGACAGGAACATTCTGCAATGAGGTCTTTAGCTCATTATTAAACAGAGCTCTAAGCTGGCTGTCACACATTGTAGATGATTATGGATGGTATGAAATACCTCATATAATTTCAGCATTTCTTTTCTAGAAAGGGATATGTCGATCTTGATGAGATAAGACAAATAAGATTATTCACAAACCCTGCAGCCCTGTCATGATTTTGTAGGCTTATCTTTGCTGTTGTGTGGCATTTGCATACCTTGATGATTTTAAATTAAATTATATTCATAGGCTGCCTCAGTTTTTATGTAGCCCCACACAGGCTTAATGTTTGTAATTGTTTTTCTCAGATTGCATTGTCAAGGCCATACTTCAGAATCAGGAAATAGGTAAGTTATTGTTAGTTGCATTTGTCTTCAGTGGTGCATATATGCTATATACCAGAAAAATCACGTATTTTAGATTTGCTCTGGATGTTCCTATGGCATATACAGTCTTGTAAGTTTGTCAGTACTTAGTTAACATGTTCTGGAAATGTGAAGTTAATCATGCAGATGGGCATTTAGGAAGTCAGTGTTTTCTCATCTCTGTGGGTAGATGATGATTTTCTTTAAGACTAATTAGTAGGGTTATTAATCCAAACAATTAAATTCTCTTCTAACACTACAGCTGTCTAATTAACGAATCTATTAATTAATCAGTAGGTTCTCCAGATGTCTACTGAGATACTGTCCCTTGAGCAGCCATATTAGCTGTTGATTTTTTTACAAACCAAGGCCTAGAATCTTTCATTTGTTTGGTCGTATGTGAAGCAAGAGCCTGATTATTAAAGTTGTATCTTTTCCTCTGAGTAAAAAGCTATCTTTATTGGTTATTTTTCACCTGACGTACATGTGACCAGATATTGTATCATTAAAATCTAAGGGAATGAAATTCAAATGCTTCCTTTCTAACAATCCAGAAAAAGCTCTTGCAGAAATGAATGTCACCGTAAAAACACACAAATAGCTTAATTGCTTTCAATTTCAAAAACCTTCTTACCTTGTGCCAGTAAGTCATGACCTTACCACAGTGTTCTTATCTATGGCATGCTGCCTTGCACTGCAGCTTGAAAACGTGCTGTCATTTGGGTCAAGTCTGGCAAAGTCAGCCAGTCTGATTCAATCTGACATAACATTTCTCAGACAGGAATGAGAAGTGTTTTGACCACACACAATGTGCACAGGTTTGAGCAATTAAAAAAAAAAAAAATTTCTCTGCGTACTGTAATATGTAGGATATACTTTGTGTGCTGTGCTGGTCTGCTTGGTTTGTAACTTATTGAAAAAGTGGATTTTCAAAATAAGTGTTAAAACTTGTTATTTGACATCTTTTCTTTCATGACTAAAGCAATTAACTGTTTATTCAGTAATGAAATCAGAGTCATCTAAAAGTACTCAAAGTGATATTCATGCTTCCCTCTCTGTTCCATTGAAGCCAAGGTATATGTGACCTCGTCAGTTCTAATTATTGTACAACAGGTTGGGATGCAATTGCTAAGTTACTATAGCTGCATTTTTGCTAGCATTGTCTTCTTCTGCAGCAAGAATTTCTCTTCTTCCTTCCTTGTAGAATTTCCTCCCTTTCAATTTATGAGTTCTAAAAGAAGGTAAGGAGGGGGAATTTAAGCCTCAAGAAAATTGTATTCTTTTTAATTAAATCCTGGAATGTAAACAACACCCCCTCTATTCCTGTGTTGGTGGGCACAACACTCCAAAAACTTGCCAGCCCACAGCTGCCAGTGTTTCTGTATTATTGGAACATATGCAGAGTTGGCTGCTTTTCCCAGTGCCATGCATCCATGCTGAGGAAGGTGCTATACTGTGAAAGGACGGTGTCAGAGGAGCCAAGGGCATATGTTCTCAATTGTCCGTACTGACATTTTGCTGGGGGCTTGGGCTGTTTAGGAAGGTAGTTTTACTGAGGTGACAGGCTGGGTTTTGCCAGCTGGCATCAAACTTACACAAACCACTGGCAACAAGAAACAAGTGCTTTGAATTAAACATTATAAGAGCTCAGACCTGAGCAAAACTGACTTTATGTGGGAAACACCTTATGCAGGATCCTTCATCTTCTGCCCATTTTATTTAGTGTTAACACAGACATTTTAGGAAGCTTTGAGATTACATTTGCTTGGTTTCCAGCTGAGCTTCTGGGAACTGAAGACTGAGCCAGGGTATAATTGTGTTTCTAGCTATAGACTGAGCTAAAGATAACTGCTAAGTGTTCATTGTCTGGACTATGTTGTGCAGAAACCTACTGTTGGACTATATCAATAGCTCCCTGCATGTGACTAACCAAGCAAACAGGTCTATCTGGAAAATAGAATGCTGGACAACCAAGGAAAATAAATCCTGAATCTATTAAAGGAAGAAAATAGAAAACCTAGCTCTACAAAACTCTTTTGAATTAGGAAGACCCTCAGCCTTCTCCAAGGGCAAAAGCTTTATTTAGCTTATCTTTAAGAATTCTCAGTGTTTCTGTTTCTCTGAATTTTTGTTCTGGTATTTAAATGACAAATCTGACCAACTGTAAACTAAAAAGCTTTTGGTGGCAGCTGAACAAGTAGTATTTTGGTGTTCAGTATTTTTTTTTCTTCTAACTTACATAATGCTGCTCGGCTTAGGAGCGGGTACATAATATGTTTCTATTCCAATAACTGAAAAGAAGTACTTTAAAACCACCAACAAATAACTTCCTCCCCTTCCACCCCTCCCAAAAAACAAAACAAACAAAAAAACAAGCAAGGAAAAACCTTAATTATGTGAGCATTTACTAGAAAATAGTAACCAATAACATTATAATTTGATTTTAGAGTGCAGAGCTTTGTGTAGTTGCATCTTAAATATTTCCTTTGACTAAGAATCTTTAGAATCTGGCTAATGAGAAATGGAAAAAAACATTTTTCTTTCTCAACATCCCCGCTCCCCTCCTAAATTTCCTCTTCTCCCTCTATATCATCCACCCTACCTTCCAAGCTCAATTCTTTACCTAGTTTTGAAATGGTGCTAGATATCACTTGCTATAATATTAGCCCTACTGTAGATTTAAGATTTGTTTGAGTGGCAAAGTGAAGCAAACAAAACTCACTGTTCACCTAATTTTTTCTTGACTTTGCACTGTGTCAGAAAGTGTTTCACTCTGTGGTTCACAAGTCACTAATGATCTGGTAAGTATGTGCCAAATATTTGATCCTTAGCATGGTAACCAATTCCTTGTATCCCCTTAATTTTCAATTTTAAAATTTCATTAAAAGGAAGACAAAACCACATTGCTGATATTGCTCTTGTAAGCAACTTATATAGTCACTGAAAAGATGTTTTAAGACTTGTGAAAACTTGTCAGTTGTTATGAAAGATGTATGTAAGACTATGTTAAGATATAGTCTGTAGAATAAAATCATTTTAGAAATCCTGCTATCCAACCTAGACCTCAGTGTGTTCATAGATTCAAATCTGTGGACCAGTGCAGTGTAAAACCTGCATCTAGAAATTTTCAGAGGCAGAATTAAGATCTGCTGATCTACAAGCCTGTTTATATCATGTTGATTGTATTTGTGCTTCTGAAATTGTTTTTTGGCAATGGATGCAAAGGTCTGTTTTTTAGTCCTGGCTCTATTAATATCTTGATTTTTACCCCTTTTGTGTCCTAACCAAAGCTACGTATACAGTGTTTACTTCAATCACTTTCACTTTGTTTAAAAAAAAACACAACATGACTGTCACTCCTCTGTTACTCCTACACTCTGTTACACCTTACACTAGCACAAGTAAGCCTACTTTACTGAGACAGAACTTCTTCCCTATCTTAAGTATTTTCTATGTTATAGATTTTCACATTAAGTGCTGAAGAAATATAGTTTTGTTTATCACCGCAACTTAATGAGAAACTTCCTTTTAGGATGACCAAAGTAGATAATTTGTTGCATTGAGCTCCATTTTTGCCTAGGGCTGAGAGCTCCCTGAAGGGCATATGTTAAAAGCATATTTTAAAGGTGAGATTATTTCAAGAAATAGTAGTTTTTATCTCCCTGACAAACTCTTGTATGTGCTTGAATTTTTCACTTCCTTACTTCATTTTATTCCTTTGACATTAGCTGTTTGTAGTGTACAGATACACTTCTCCTCCATCAGGATGTCTCCAGTGTAGTAGATTCTAGCTATACGAATATGCCAGCCAAATTTCCAAGCAGGCATAAATAAATAAATTCCAAAATGGGTCTCACAGAAATGGGTGCGTGTCTTTGGTCCCATTTCTTCAAAGAATCGGATAGCACAGAGGCTACTCTGTTTGGCAAAGACAGGTTTTTAAAGACAATTCAGTTTGAACCTTCTGGTTTTGATGTATGTACTAAGGATCTTTGAAATATGAATCAGTTTTTGTTCTCCCAGCCTACCTAAACACAGCTGCTAGAATGTCGAGTCTGTGCTGAATTAAAGTGGAAGGACCCTTTAGTTTCTTATTCAGGCAGACTGTCTCAGTATACAGTTCATGATACTTCAGCACTTTAAATAAATATGCTGTGTCAGGCATACTTGATCAAAGGTAGCCTTCTTCTTCTGATTAGGGCAGGTGAGCTTACTGTCTGCTTTTTCAGGAGTGCTGAGCATCTACAAAGCTCTGAGTCCCTTGCATTTGCAAAGACTCAGCATCTTTGGAAGTCACACCACTAGCAATGACAAAATTGGAGTATCCAATTAGGTGATCTCACTGTAAGTCCAGTTAAATTATAGATGTTAGTATATTTACTGACTTGGGTAATTGTGTGAATGCATACTTGCATTGAAATCAATAAATGTTAAATTACTCAGTGCTTTTAAAAATCCAATTAGGCACTGAGACAGCTGAATAACTGCAGAAATCTGATGTATGGGGACATGAATTTATATGTATGGCATCCATTATGCTGGAGGACTGTGAAGGAAAGCTGAGGAATGAACTGCCCAGTCAATGGGGCATTCAGTGGCTAACTTCCATAAGCTTCTTTAAAGTCTAGGATCGCTGCCTCTGCTTTCAGAAGTTTGTGGTCTGTACGTGGGAAGAGAATAACTTGGCATACAACAACCCTGAAGCCCAGCAGTATGTTCATTGCCCTTGGCCAAGAAATATAAATATTGACCCATTGCCAAACTTTGTAACAACTTTTTGCTGAATTCTCTTCTCAGATTCATTCATGCAGTGCCATTAAGTTTGGTGTATGGAAACTAATAAACATAAAATGGAGCAATATTTGGGAGAGCAGGAACTCTTTAGAGGTTTGGTTTTGTTTGTTTGTTTTTCATTATAAGCATATTTAACTCGGTTTTCTTCTGATCTTTGTGTGAAATATCTAAACATAACATATTCTATTTCTTGCTTGTAAGAAAGAGTTATAGTCTCTTTGGAAGGAAGGGGTAATTATGGATGGTAATCAAAGCCTGAGTGGGAGAAGTCCAGTTTCACTGACAAGATGCTTAGCCAACATGAGTCAGATGAGACAAGGCAAAGATATGCAATTTCATCTGTCTGGCAGATTTTCAAAAGCTTACTTCAAGGGCTTGCCTAGAAGCCTTCGGTGAATATTGATGTATTAACATAGTTACTCTTTTAATTGTTTTTTTAAAAAAAACTCAAAACATTAAGGCTAGCACGTTACTGTCAGCTCCCCATGAACTTTTCCAAAACCTAGCCACAGATAACAGCGAGTTTTTCATCACATAATTTTAGACAAGTGTTATGTCTTCGTTTCTCTTTATTGAAATGAGTAGCATATAGAAAGAGATTCAGAAATTTATTTGACATTTCCTTGGGTTGTGTAGTTATTGTGCTTTGCTGTGATTACTCAGGGTAGTTTTTTAAATGTATTTTTAAGATCTTTAGATGTTAAGAGACTATTGCTGTAAAAATTTTATAATGTGGTCATTTAATACACTTAGAAAAACAGTAAAAGGTGTGAGATGCATTGGTTTGAATACAGAAACTGCTAAAGTGAAGGGTTGAGTTACAATTTTGTATGGTCTGAATATATTTGTCTCATTTTGTACTAATAGCAAAAATATAAATTTATGCCTAAAAAGCATGGTGAAATGCACCTAAACTGGTGTTTGTTGCTGCAAGACTATTTTCTTTCCTTGGGGCAAGGAGAGAAGTGAGGAGGGCATTGTGATGGTATGGTCTTGATGGGAAGGGATGTGTTTTTTTGGGAAGTTTCAAGAATGGGCACTTAGCAGAGCTTTCAGCCTTCACATTATTTTATTTTTGAAGATAAGGGTCTGGGTTAAGAAAAACTGTATGTGCTTAGTGGTGATAACATTTAATAGCACTGCAGAGTGATTCCTGAGAATGGATTGTTCTGTATGATTCTTCCCTGTCGTGTAGCTTTTTTTCTGAATGTGGCATGTATTTAGAGGTATGGAAGTTTTTCACTGCTTGACTTGAGACGATTTTGTACCTCGCTGGAATGACTTATGGCAGTCCAGGTATAATATTTTTGATGGGCCTGATCACTGCATTTATACACGTGTGTGTTAAACTTTGTTATAATTGAATTTTAATTTTTTGAATCTTTAAATTTTTGGACTAAATTATTGCACAGTTTCTGGAAATAAGATGAGGTGAAAAAAGTCTTACATTCAAAATAATTCCAGCAGCTAATAATAATAATTAGCTTTTTTTATTAAGATCAATAATTGGAGCACTGCCTTGAAATTGAGGAGCAGGTGGCCTTTTTTCCAAGGGCATCTCTTCTATAATTCATTTGCCAAATTAAAAATATTTAAAGTCTGCTTGCATGGTCTGAGAAGATACAAAAGGAAGATTTTGAAAAAGTTAATCTCTGTAGTTAATGGGAAACAAGTTTTGCCTGGACTTATTCAAAGGATCAAAGTTAGGTTCCTGCTGAGTTGCTCTCTTCCTTCATTACTTCTGGAGGAAGTCAAGGCAGAGAAAACTTGCTTCACTGAAGTTAGTACTGATGAATTCTCATTTCAGGGTTTTCTGAATTCTCTGAATTCGTGTGTGAGCGTTTTTCTGCATGTTTTAGTTCTGCTAGTGCTGACCAGTCTGTGCACATATCACCCCCTGTGCCGAGATACTTAACATGCTTTAGCCTGGAGCTACGTCATTAAAGCTGGATTCATTTTGCTGCAATTGCTGCTCCTGGCTGAAGAGCTAGCAGTGAAACTGAAATCATAGCCTCTGTTTTGCTGTGCTCTTGGTGAACCCTGTGCTGGCCCTGAGGCAATGCTGTGTAAGAAGCTGTCAGACAGGAGTGTGCAAAGCAAGAGGGAAAAAGAGCATGGCTGAAGCATTTTGCTGGCAGCACAGCAGTGCTGGGAGGGAGAAGAAATAGTAATCCTGGGAGTTCATATCTTTTTGTGATACTGGGGAGAACAGGGATTGGAGAAAAAAAATCAAAGCCCAGCAAACTTAAAAAGACCCCACTAACCCAAAGCAAAATATAAAACCCTCTTGGTATTTCAACATACCACTAAAATCCCTGCTCTTACGTATTCTCTTTTACTTTTTTCTATGTTGTTGCCCGCTGTTTTTTAATTTCAGATTTCCATAATAAACCCATTTATACTGAAATGTATTGAGAGAATGATGCTTTTGTCTGTTGAATGTGCTTTGACATAATTTATCTAGAGTTTGACAGGGATTCCATCCTTGATGATTAAAAAGGCATTAATGAGATGGGTACTTGTCAAGACTGGATTATGGCCATCTTCATGCTAGAGAAAAGGCAATGGAATGACTACTGAAAACAAATGTGAGGCACACATTTTTGCAATGAATTATTGATTCTTCTTGATAGAGGAAATAAGAAATTGGAATGTCTGGGAAGCAAAATATAAACACTCCTTGATATTTTAATCAGGCATATTATGACATTGTTAATGTAAGATAAAAAGCTGTTTTAAAGAATGCTTTAAATTATGCTTTAAAGAAGCATAATTCAGTCTAGAAAGAAAAAAAAATGGGTGTATGTGGGTTTTATATTTATTAAGACATAATGCACTATGGCTTATGTAATATGCAAATAGATTTCCTCAACATGTACATGAGAATTCTTAATTACCATCAGATAAACTGATGATAATTCAGCTAGATACGAAACATATGGTTGACAATACATCTATAACAATTCTCAGAGCTTAAAAATTTGAGGATACACTAATGCTGATTTAATTTCTTAGCTATTTAGCTATTTTTATTTGACAAATTGAAATAGGTAGCATCCTGGAGAACCAGACTAAAATCTGATCTGTAGAGGCTTATTATCTTTACATATTGCTTTATAGACACTGCTTTGCTGTGACAGTCTTCACAGATTTTTATCTTGTAATGTCAAAACAATTAATGGGAAAATAATAATTTAAGGATGCTTCATCTTACTTGTCTTCAGTTTGCTAATGAGCTGCTGTCTCTATCTCTGGAAGTTTTTAATATGTATGTGTGAGGAAAGATGGAGTGCTGTGTTGCTGCTGCTTTAGTAAGATTTCAAGAAAATTGTAACCATGAACAGTTATTTCTACACAGACACATATCTAATGTCAGAAGTATGCAATGTGAGATGCAGTAAACCATAATTTGTATGTTTTCAAAAAGGAGATAAACAACAAAGTATTTGGGTTTGGCAATTACAGAATTTTGCCTAAATATGTGGAGATACTTTTAAGGTATGTTGATCTTGAAAATTGGAGAAAAAAATAATTATTTCTTCCTTTTACTGTTGATGTCATGCAATTGGAGAAAAATGCAGCAAAACAGTTTTAATCCCATTTAATCCTGTAATATGTATTTTACTTCTTCTTTGCATAAAATCAGCAGTCTCTATCCATTTTCTTGTTCATTACTGTACTCAGTGTTTTTTTCCTGTTTGAAGCCTCGTTAAAAAAATGATAGCTTTAATTCTGAGACATGATGAATGAGTGTTTCTGGGGTTTTAACACTTGATATGAGAATTTTAAAAAGCCTTTATTTTCACATTTCTTTTTCATTATTATGGTAAACTACAGCAAAGTAGTAGCTAGGAAGATTCTAGCACTGATCCAGCACTGAAATGAATTTTGTCTGGTCTTGTGGAATGGCAAGCAATTCTCCATTCTGAGTTAACCACATACTTTTCTTAGCAGATTGGTTTTTGGGGTTGCCGCACAGGGATTGCAGGATTACATTGTCGATTAGGTTAGTATTGGATTCTTGTCTGGCTGCAAGGCAAGTATATTGCAAGGAGAACCTAAACTTTAGCTCTTCCTTTTAACCTTTTTGTTTCTTCAAGGCAATAACTGGAAAAACTGCCTCCCGTTGCCTCTGTTTTTTCTAGCTGAATAGTCTTTTGCGTAGCAGGTAATTTCTCTTAGAAATATCTAAGCATAGATGCCTTCTAAGCCATTGTATGGGTATTATGTGCCAAAATACCCTAATTAACTTACTAGAAAGTGTGATCATCATGTGTACAAACATTATCAAGCACACGATCACATCTTGTGACTTCAGCTTTGCCCATTTGGCAATATTATGGGATAATCTGCTTCCATTTAAGCAGTGCAAAGGGAACTAACTTGTTTCCTGTTCCCTGGCCAAGCAGTAACATTTGAAGTGACTGTGTGGGTGGTGGTGGGGGTGAGCAAAGACCACTTCACCAGGAGAAGGGCTTGGTCTGCTGGTTTTTTCAGCTAAATTAGTGCTCAAACTAAAGGGAGGCAACCTGCTCAAACTATAAAGTAACTGTTGGCAGGACAGCAAACAGTTTCCTGTCTGACTAGATTGTGCCAGGATGTGAACAGCTACATTTTAGCTATAATGTGTAAAATAAAATACATTTGGTTTTGACATACACATTAGCTTTTTCACTGCAAAATGTTAATTTACAGAGACGGGGGTTTTTTGTTTTTTGGGTTTTTTTTTCTTTTTTCAAACTCTTTCTGTTTGTATAAGGTTTCTGTGTTTAGAGAGAAAGATCTCTTTTTCTGGTTTGGGATGATTGTGTGTTTTATCTTTACATGAAGGATTTTTAAAATAATGAAAGTATTTGGGGATTAAAGTTCTCCTCTTACTGAAAGCAGTCAGCAAAAATCAAGAGCTTGGCTGGGAGGACTATCAGGCCAATAAGAGTAGAAAAAGCTGGTTCTACTTCTGCATAGGCCCACAGCATTTTCTCATACAACAATTGCTGAGAGGTTGTGTGTGGTCAGCACCACACTGGTAGCCTTAGGCTGACTGGAACTGCTTCAAACAGACCTAAATATCACCAGATACAGAGGAATCTGTTGCATGTTCCCATTGTTCCTGCTCATAAGAAGTGATCCATGGATAAGCAGGCAAAAAAAAGTCTTTAGTTAGGGTTGTAATTATAGTTTTAGCAGGTCTGCCACAAGCTTAAAATTCAAAATAATGTTATTCTATACCCAAACCTGTTGCACCTCTGAGTGATTTAGTCCTTTCTGAGAGTTAAGCTAATATAACAAGTTGTAAGGCCTCATGTCAGCATTTTGCAACTTAATAATCACAAAATACAGACTCACAAGAACTGTTCTTAATGCAAGTCCAAGCATACAGTGAAAATTGTTTCCTGTAAAAACTCCCTTGAAATATTAACTGTGATTATTCCACTATTATAAGTAGTTAGATCCTACTTGGTTGAAGAATCTTGTGGGCAAGTAAGTAACTATTGAGTGATGAGAACTGTGAGAGAAAATAGGTTCTTTCCCCATCTGGTAGATTTAAAAGAAAAATTATGCAAAATGAGAGGTTTATGTTATCATTTACTGATGATATTTTTATGCCTCCATAACATCTTAAATTTGAAAATATCCATGCCTCAGGAAGCTAACTCATTTCTCTGTAGGTGCTAAAATTTCTTAAGTATGTAGTACGAAATCCGATAGATTTGTTTTTACAGAATTGAGATGTAACTGAGACTGTATTAACTTGTTATATCCCTCTGCTAAATTGGGTTCTGCATGTTTTCTCACTATTACATTTCACTATGCATTATACATATTTTAAATATGTACCTCTGCAATTGACTGGGAGTAGTTGTGAAGAGGCTATTATGGTCTCTCTTGCATAAGTAATACATCTTTAGAAAACAGAATTAGGTCATTGGCATGCACGTCTAAGTGATTTAGCTCCAACAGAAGAACTGGAACTGAGAAAAGAGCAGTTTTCTGTGTCCTGCGGTTTTCCTGACTTTTCATCTTCAGGCTACATGTTATGGCTACCATCCATCCTCTGGAAGACAATTAGATCTTTTTGGTCAGTGTTTAGCTTTTTATCCTGGTAAATGAGGCACCAACCAGCTCTGGGGTATTGCTGTGGCTTCACACTAAATCAGTAATACAAGAGGTATGAAGTTCAGAAGTCCAGATTGTTGTATGTTACTACTGAACTTCTACTTCCTCTGGTACACCTAATTGAATAACATTTAAAAGTCAACTGCACATCCAAAACTGGCAAGGAGTTTTAAAAGTTTCTACTAGAACAATCTTTACATTTTTGAAGGATCTCAGTGGTGTGAAATTATTCAACAAAATGCGTTACTGATGCAGGATGTTGGCTGGCTGGAGTGGCACTTGTCCACGTGAATCCCTCAGTTAAGGTGTGATTTACTTAGTCTGTGTGAGGTTGTCCCTCCACTCTGCAGGAGGCACGGCATCAGCACATCTGTGGAAAGCCACATGCATAGATCTCGATGTTCTTCCTCCTCACCCTCTGCTCTGGCTTGAGTGTGAAATGACTGTATAGAGTATTGTCCATAAGTCTCCTTTCTTTTTGCTGCAAGAGACCCTCTTAATGATGGTTCTTTGTTACTCAAGAACAATTTTATGATGGTTTCAAATGGTTTAAAGAAGACTCACGTGGCCTCAGGTTACATTCCCACTGATAGGAGTGTGCCTCACTAAAGAGCTGAAAACACCCTGTCTGTAAGCTGCAATGCAAAACATGAGCAGGTAAACTTTGCCAGACCTGCTCTAGTTTTTTTGCATGGTCAGTTTGTTATTTAGGTCCCTAGATCTTGGTGAAGGAAATTTGTAGCCATGAGTTTCCTAAGTGCTGTGGCTGTGAAGAAGTTTGGAGCAGTGCCCCACAGTATGAAAGAATGTATGGGAGAATTTCTTTCTAGCAGTTAAAAACTCTTCATGTTTATGCTGGTCAAAACAAGGTAATTTCATTAAATTCAGTATCTATATTCTGGACTGACAAATAGAGCAGAATTGTCACTTGCTCTTTGAACATTTTGTTCCATACAGTGTCCCTGACAAAAGAGATATCTCTATGTATTAAGAAAACCCCAGTGACCTGGGCTGCAGTAGTGGATTGCGTAAGAATCTCAGCATGCTTTAAAAATAAGTATATGAAGTAATGCTATATGTAGCAAGTGTCATATGGTTTAATCATAGCTTAATACAACCGAGTTCAGTCTGAGTCCAAGAGATAGTTATCCTATTAAAATCCAGTGTGATTACAGAGCTGTTTTCAGGAAAGAGGAGAAAAAAGGCTTGTCAGCTTTTGGCAGTGCTGAGGTGTTGGACTTTGATCAGAAACTCTGATTCCTGTGGCTTCTGTTACACAGGAAAGGAACTTGTCTTGGCACATCTTCTAACACGTTGTGAAAGATCTGTTGCTCTTGCCCATTGGAAGAACTTCCTTGACTATCAGACATCTTGGTTTGATTAAATCATTCCAGAGAAATCATGAATTAGATCCTGAGCATTCACTAGAATGGTTTTAATAGTGAGTTTCCAGGCACCAAATTTATGAAGCATGGGAGAATAGTACTTCTCTGCCTAGCAGATACCTGGAAGGAAAAGTTTATTGAAGGCTGTAAGATGTACTTAACTGGAGATGGTAAAGGAATGGTAAGTTGAAAGGAATTTGTAAATACTGGTATGAGAACTATGAGCTATGATATGATTTATGATTGTGAATGTAATTTATTTTAATAAGCATATTGAACAATACAAATGGTTGAGATTTTATGTTTTCTTAGATTTTACTTATTCTATTTCCACTTGATATGTTGTCATTCCTCTCTTAAAATGAGTGCAGTGCTACAAATGGTCAGGATTTTCTGGATTTATTCTTCAAGAGCCACTGGAAGACTTGAAACAGAAACATATACAATCCCAAGCAGTGTCAGTAAAAAGAAAGCAAATAATGAAAAGATACTGACTGAATACAACTTATTTATATATTTTTTTTTTTAATAAAGCTGAGCACTACAGTCACTTCCCAGAGCTCCACAGATAAAGACTGGACCTCAATGGAAATATAGGTGCCAATTTTTTTGAATCTTCTAGGCAGAAATGGGTTTTCTAGAAATGGACAAGTGTTGTTGCTTCTGCAGCACTGCTTCAACTTCCCTCATCTTGCCTATGTGGGATGGGAAAGGCTGTGTATGATCTCCACTTACAAAATGAGCCCATTTCCATGGCTGCAGGTAAACCTGGCCGCCAACCACAATTTTCAGAGATGTAGGGCTCCTTTGGCTGATCTCACCTGAGGTCTCAGTTTGTCTGAAAGTTGATTCTTTGTGGCCTTCCCAATGTTTCTTCCTAAGGTAGAGTGTTAATTTAGGGTATAATTGTTGTATCTGATCAACTCCACATCCTGACTCTGTCATCCAAAGTGATGGAGACCAGGAAACAGATTTTCAGGTACTGTAAGTCCATACTTGTAACCTTAATGTTCAGTTTATCTCTTTCTTTAAATGCAGCTCTTGAGCTGGTTGATGAACAGTGTGGAGTCACATTGTGTCTGTAACTATGTTCCCAAGGCCTGAGATGCCATAAGGTTCTCCCAGCTAGGTGTGGAAAACTGGACTTACTTATGGGGAAGTCTAAAGCTAGCCTTTCTTAGGGGTTGCAGAGGGGGCACTGGAGGACTCTCGGTGTTTTTATTTGTATTCTTGCTACAAAATGGGCAAGTGCTAACTGAGTTTAAACTAGATTGTGAGCTCGAAGCCATGCTGCCATCTGTGCTAGCTAGTCAGGTTTCAAGACATTCAGACTCAAGTTAACCTTCTGTCTCTGGGAGGTAGGGAGGTTTCAGCCAAGATTCAGTAAAATTTTGGAATTATTGATAGTGCAAAAAAACAAGGCTTTTTTATTTTTCATTAATTTTCTGTACTGAATTTTTTTCTTCAATCTGTAGTGTAGGTAAAACACAAATAGACTGCAGTGTTTTAAAAAAGCTTGAGATAACTTAGTTTCCATAAAAAAATAGTAAAAAAAAATAAAATATCCTCAGGACCTGTGAGGAATCAGTGACTTTTGGAGTTTTTTTCTTATCATTCCAAGGGTTAATTTTTCAGTTCAGCTCTGAGTTTGATTTTTCACTTTGGTGATACAGCTCTTGTTTTAAGCGAATAGCTAAACCTGTCCTAATGCTGTAATAGTTATTTAAGACAAAGATGTTATATGCAATTTTTTAAAATGTTTCCTGCTTTGGGGAAAGAAGAAAAAAAAGGAGGAGAAAGGACTTACTTTCCCAAAATAAATCCTTTCTATGTTTTGTATATCATAATTTCATGTTCAAACTTTTAACCAAAATCCAGCATACTTAATGAAGTATAGCATACAGATCAGCAGTTCCCAACCTTTTGTTGTGTATGAATCCAGTTCCAGCAGGACAATGTTTTTTTCCAGTTTTTCTTTTGGTCTGTTAACCCTGATTTAGAATTACTGCCTTTGCAGAATGATGGCTATGGGAAACCTCAGTGATGAGGAATGAGCCCTTTGTTTGTGGGAATACCAGTTCCCAGTGCTGTCTTGGCTGGTGTCCTGGCTCTGACAGTGTATTTGACAGCATCAGATAACTGAAATTGTAAAAATGGCACAGTAGGCATAAAATTTCTTCTTCCAACTGTTTTCGCTCTGATTACAGATATTTAAAGACAGGTTTAAACCCATAAAACATGAGATTTTAATAACCTTTCAAGATGTTATGTTGGTTTCACAAAATCTGAGTATCCTTGACAGCTGTGCAAATTATGTCTGTCAAAGTTTTAGGTATATCCTTGCTCTTACTTTGATATTTTTTTTAATTCTGCAAAACAATACTGTTAAGTTTCTTCCCCCTGCATTTCTCTGCCTTCAGTTTCATTGCACAACTCCTTACATTGCAAAGTAAGTCAATCACATTCTAACTTCTCTGTGCAATTGCTAATTTTTATGTTCTAGCTGTTGTTTTTTTTTCTTTTGTTTGAAAAAAGCAAAAAGAGTTGAAAATATAATTTCTTGAATGTAATGCTTCCAACTTTTTCCCATTTTCCTCATTCAGAATGTACAGATCAGGTTGCCTGATGAACTATGACAGATCATGGCTCATTTCCCTGTGTATACGGTCTCTCCCTTTTTCCGTTTGCAATACTCCCAGCGGCATGTTCCTTTCTTTGCTCTGCATTGTCCCCACTAGTTCCACAATGTCCTCTTCATCTTAATGTATCTCAAGCATTTGGCCTTCTCTGGGTGGATGAACATGCATTCAGGCTGGATGAGTAAAGGAGGTGGCTGGGAACTGCTGGACCAGCTGGCTTCTGCCTCTTGCCTGTCAAGCGCTCTTGGCAATGCACTCTTCCATGGTGTACTTGTTTCCATAGCACAGATGTGATACAGAGGTGATGGATTTAAACTGAGCCGGGGTTGGGTAGCTCAGTATGTCGGTGTATTGTTGATGTGTTTGCTGTCAGAATATGCAGCTCCAGTTTAGAAGGGAGCTGTTGGAGGAAAAATAAGTAATAATGAAAAGGACTATCTGATGGTAAACAACTTCTGGACATTTCACATGGGAATGCCTTTTTTATTCCCAGAGGCTCTGGGAATGTTGTGTCCCAAGCTGGCAGTGCAGTCAGTCACTGGTCACAAGCAGCTGGGGGCACAGCATGACAGCCCCTGCCGTGCTGAGGCCTGGGGGCACGGTGGGGTCTGTGGTGTGATGGGCTCTGCCGTAGGGCCTGCGGGTCTCCAGGCCTGACTGGACCCATCCCACCAAGCAAAACAGCACTTCTCCTCTCTGAGGTGCGAGGCACAGACAGACAAGGCGGCTGGGGCAGACTGGCTACCCAGGAGAGTGGCTCTGGCTCTTTTTTCCCCCAGACAGGAGCCATTGCTGTGCCTCACACTCTTCAGCATCACTGCCAGCCATCTCACTCCTCAGAGAGTTGGAATGGGGAAGCAGGTAGCAGGGACACAGGACTGTTTTCCTGCCCCTATAGTTTGCTGCTGTAGGCAATCATCAGCTTCAGCTGCACACCTTTAGAGGATCCTGCATTGGGAAGAGTCTGAACAGAGACTGGCTCACACTGTGGCAGCAGGTGAACCGCCAAGGGCCAGCATATTGGAAAATTGGATTTGAAGACGGGTGAAATTTTATTGTGTCTTGATTCAGGCTGTCAGTACTGGGATTTTTTACATTTTTATAGATATATAGCTGTATGTGTATACACACAGACACATATATACATACATATATATCTATGTAAAATATTAACAAATCCAAAGGGGAAAGTTACTGGGACTCTCAGTTCACAGACCAAAGCAAACTGAGGTATCCCTGGATTGGGATAGATGTAATTTTCCAAAGTTGTAGTTTATTTTGTTGTTCAGGGTGTGGCCTTTCTTTAGTGAACAGAAAAAAGCCAAGAGAGATACTTTCTGAGCTTGCTAGCAACATCTGTCTGGTGAGGGGATGTAAAGTTAATTTACAGGGTATTTACAAATCTTTTCTGTTCAGCTTTGGTGTGTGTGTCTAGTCCCATAATTTTTGATGAGAACTATGTTATATTCCATCTACACTTGCAATGGACCCCAGAAATCATTAGATGGAATTTTTTGGCTGGGTTTCAATGTACATTTCAGTAAGTGTTTTTTATAGTAAGACAGTGATAAAAGATCTGCTCTTATAGAATATGCATGACTCTTCAAATGCTGTGCTCAGATTAATTTTTTTTATTCCCAGCAATTCCAATAGCAACTTATTACTGGAGTTTTTTCATTAAGTTGTTGGAAACAACTATACTGCCGCAAATGATAAATACACTATATTATTCTGAAAATTCTGCACTGTAAAGCATGAACATAATTTTCTTACTTATAAGATACTTTTCATGCTGTGCACAAATCTCTTATTATGTGTCTTGTGTTGTGGTTGTCCTTATTTTCATTTAAATTTATTGCAGTGCTTTGTCTGAAGAAAATATTTTGATTGGTTAGTAAACATGCCACAGGGGGTAAGTAATTTACATGAACAGCAATTCTGTTGAAATTGCTATTCAGCAATTTAAACTACCTATTTCATCCTTACTGTAGTTAAAGGAGGGGAAAGATCTCCCCAAAACATGGCCTAGGAGGAGAAAACAAAACAAAATTACCCACAAAAAAAAAAGTCTGCCAGTTACAGAAACATGAAATAGGTGGCTTGTTTCTAATAAAGGAATAATTTTTTGGGAAAATAGTAGGAGCATGACTTGTTAGTCTCTGAACACCCCAGCGATTTGTTTCTATTGCAATAAATTCCTGTAGCCTTCTATGTTGTTCCTGTTCACCTGTAAAACTAGATGGGACTGAAGTTCTTTACTAGTAGCTTGAGACAGCTAAAGTTAATTTCTCAACTACTCTAATTAGCACTAAAATATGCTTACAAAATAGCAGCTTCATTGACAAAATGAAGGAAATTAAAGCCAGAGATCAATCAAGTATGAAGAAGGCAGTTTTCTCCAGAACATGACTTTTCTTCATAAACTGTTTGTGCTTGATCAAGTTATAGTAAACCTTTTAGTTAATTAATTAATAACTGAGACATTATGAATTCTGTAAAAGCATCTAATATATTATTAGATCACCTGAGGCTTTTAAGAAAAGTTTAAGATGTGAACAGCCTCCCAGTTCTGATACAGTACTTTTGAAAGTTGTGCATTCCTGGACCTCCTTTTCCCAGTTTTTGAGGACTGTGTCAGGCTGCAAGTGAAAGCACTTCTGTTTGGGGAACCACTGATGCATACATAACTATGAACACTTGAAATATGTAAAAGATTTTGCTCTGGGAGATGGTGTGACAGAAGATGCCCTTTGTCCTTGGACATCGCAGAGCATCTTTCACTCTATACATGCTTGCAGAGTGTTCATTGACAAGCTGCTTTCTGCTGCCTCACTCCTTCATTTCCATTTTCATGTGTTTCAGTGACATAGTGAGACCCAAGCCTTAGTGGGCCCAAAACTAGGTAGAAAAAGAAATTTAGAAGCCTACACAAGGTATGTCTAACAACATGTCTCAGTTAGTACTCAGATTTTCATGAATAAAATTTTCTTAGCGCTGAGAGATCTGATTCTGCCATATCCACGTGATTATTTCTACCAACTTGCTACACTGAAGAACTACAATGGCAATGAGAGATGGGAGAAAATCCACCCCAAAACATGAGGAAAGAGAAGCCTTCCCATCTCTGTTTTAAAGGCTTCAGCAAGGATGTGGAAGATTGAAGATGATTTGTCTCTTGCATCTGGGAAAATGTTAGCCCAGACTCAGGAAATGGTCCTGCCTTGCAGATGACACTCATTTGGGCTGAGGGAGTTTTCAGTTGAAACTGCTTTTTTGCACACAAAAAAATGAGACTTACCTAAAAACATTAAGCAACAGTTTAGATTTGATTACATGCAAGGCAGCTTTAATGGACATATTGCTGCTTCTGGTCCCCTGATGGCAGAAGGTGCATTGGAGTTGCACCAGTAGGCTCTCCCATTGGCATTTTTTGTTTCTGTTGACTAACTTTGACATGTTGCTGGCCTCTGAAGCTAAAGCACCTCCTTATCCTGTGATGTTAGAGCTCAGTGTACAGGTACTCAGGTCTGTAAGGACAGTGCCTCAAAATTTGGCAATGATATCTAGGTAACAGGTAGTTCAGCTGTGCAAGGACTGATAACTACCAAGTAACATATATATCAAGGTGTATTCTCTGCCCAAGGGAATATAATCCATAAAATTTCTTTGTAAATAAGTGTTTTCAACCTACCTAAACACTTTAACTTCATGGTTAATATTATATGGCTAATAACTCAGGCCATTTCCTCATGTGAAAACTGCAGAAAGTTTGTACCAGGACATGTGTTAAGCATGTCCACCACGTGGTAGTTGAAAAGGAAAAGCTTTTTCTTTTTCCAGATAGTCTTTCCTAAAACATAGAAACACTCTTAAGTCCTGTATATCTAAAGAACTATTAGAAAATCTTGAAAGCAGCTGTAATACATCTGAAGATTAAATGTGCATGATCCAGGGACAAAATAATTAATTCAATGCTGAGACACAGATCTACAGCATCCCTGTTTTGTATTTCATGATTCCTGTGGATGATTTAGAGTGTGAGATTGACTCACTACCCAGAACATACAACAGAAGCTCATTATCTTTTCACGCATTTTTCAAATACTTTTTGTTCCAATAAAAGCAATGAATTAAAAATCAAAGCATAAGTTGCTGTAATGTTACTTCTCATAGTTACATGCAGACAGTTCCTGCTTTTTCCTTTATTCCTTATTTAAGGTCTTCTGATTCTGTGACAATTCATTTATGTAAATATAGTTTTAAAAATGTACTCATAGTTCATTCCAGTTTCTAAAATGGGTGACTTTGGAATGCTATCTCTTCACTGCAGTTCCATAATAGAAATACTTCATGTCATGCACACAAAGAACAGCCCAAGCAGCAAGCTACATCAGAATTTTCCTGGCTTCAGCCTTAGCAGGAAGTGTTTGGGAATTTCCTGGTTTGAAATGTTTTTGATGGAGTTTTGAAATTATTGTGACATTCTAATTTAACACTTTTTAAATTAAATCACCCTCTTTGGTGTTTATTTAAACAGCTATAATAATTAACAGTAAAAAAAAAAATAAAATTGCAGACATCTAAATAAAACATTTTGATTGATTTTGGTTTACTTTTGGCTTTAGGCCATGTTTGGATTTTTGACATTTTACTCATAGTTAGAAAAAAATGGAAATTTTTGTGGCAAAAAACCTCCTTTCACCTCACCAGTCTAGTGTTAATATTGTGTTAAATTTTTTATATTGGAAGTTATGGAGGGAGGGAAAAAATACAGTGTGACTATATTTATTAGATATCAGAATTAATCATTATGAATGACACGAAAAACTTCTGTCAATTGAGAAAGTCAGTGTCATAAATATATGGGTATATTTGTATATATGCTCAAGCCTTAAAATATTTTAAATGCAACAGCTTCTCTTCCATTTGGGCATTTTCTCATATTTTAAAAATCTTCCTGTTATCTCTTTTGTTCCCTTTGTGTCTCCTTATTCATGGAAATGGATTTTGGTATTTGTGACATTGTAGCTATACTTGTGTTCCTGAAGTTTGTAGAAGCTCAGTGGCTGATGAATATACAGCATAATAACAATCATGATAATTTATTACTCTGTCCAAAGCCTAATCCCATGCAGTTGTCAATGTCAGATGCCTGTGAGGTTGCTCTTCTTTCCCCCCTACCAAGTTAGGAGAAAATGAAGGGTTGGCAAAAAATGGCTAGAACACTTTGATTTAAAAATTATTTTCAATGTTTATAAATGTTTCTAAAATTCAGTCTTTTACTGTTGGTATGATTTTTGTGAAGATATGTTGGTGTTAAAGCAGAGAATTCTCTATCCCAGGAACTATACTATTATTTTGAAATTTTGACTAGATTTTGCATGTGGTTTTATTGGAGTATTACTATAAGCTAGTGTAGGTATCAGAGTGGTAGAAAGCCTATCAACCACTTCTCTTTTTAGCTGTTTACTAATATATTTGGAAGCATCTATTTTTGCAAACATCCTATTCCAATGAGTAACCAATTTACTGACTTCTGGGTAGTTAAACTTCAATTATGAAAGCACAATTTATTTTTATTTTTTTTTTTTTTTTTTTTTTTTTTTTGGTTTTTTTTTTCTGCGCAGGGAGGGTTTCAAAGCCCAGGTTAGAAGCAGCCAACATCAAACCTCATAAAAATGGCAGCTTGGGAAAAGTGTGATGTAGTTATCACAAAGAACTAATGCCACTGATTATTTTACAGGCACAAAACTTGTTATAGGCCACAGCTGTGGATAGGGATGGAGAGAGAAGGAAGCATGCCAAGACTGCAAAAAAGAAATTAATTTTTGTCAAGCAAGCTGAAGATGTTCAAGGCAGCCTCCCAGGTCACTGGTGCGTGGGCTATTTGCCCACCTGAGAAGCAGAAATTTACCTAGCATGGAAATGCTGAAAATACTACCGTGTTGTTAACTGTAGTCATTTAAAATGTCTTGTACACAGTGGTCATTTGAAAGGCAAGGTATTTCAAGGTGGTTTACAATCAGAGTAATTTAAGCTGGGGGGACCTCTGGAGAGCTAAGTCCAGCCCTCCACTGCAACTAGGAGGAAGTACAGCAGGTTGCCCAGAGCCTCATCCAACCCAGTTTTAAGTCTCTTCAAAGATAAGCATTCCACAGCTGGACCAGCCCCTTGTTTCAGTGCTTGACTATTTAATTTTGAAAAGTTATTTCCTAATACCTCATTGGAATTTCCTGTATTGTAGCCTATGTTTGTGTCACTCATCCTGTCCCTCTGTGCTTCCGAGAAAACTCCACATGTTGACACCCCACCCCCTATTTAACTGCCTAATTTTTCTGTATTATCATATTTATGCTGTGTGATGGAAACATAGAACCAGCAACCTTGTTTCCAAGATAAGCTGCACATTCCAACTCTTACCATTTTAAGGGAACCAGAAGAAAAATTAAGAATAAAAATTCAACATCTAAATAGAAGAATTTTGCTAAGTGTCTTATTAAATACCAGTAGGAACAGAGCAATAATATTCTACCTAGTTTTTTCATGTTTTAAAAAATACATATCTTAAAGTAGCTAAAATATATAACCGCTGTTCAGACAGGGTCAAAATGTTATTACTGACAGTAGTCTAGTGAACACTTTTCCTCTTTTTTTATGGTTTCCAGTCTAACTCTGAGTTGATACTAGTTAATTCGATTTAATAAGATATGTCTTAGTTCAAACATAACTTTGTCTTTAGATGCTCCTTGATACATGTCATAGCAGAAAGAAGTGCCTGTTTTGATCATGGTCTTAGGAAGTTCTTTGCCTGCCCCACTTCACTGCTGAGCAGCTGCTGATGTATAGGATACCTTTTGTGCCAGTCAGATACATTTTGGGGTGGCAAGTTCATGACTGGTCAAGAATACATACAGCTGATCACAATAAAAATTGATTATTCTACATCTCATGAAATGCCAAACAACACTGGTGCCAGTGTTGTGCTTTGATGAGCCAAGGACAAAATGCCTGACAAGTTTTCCTGTATATAATTTAGCTTTATTTTGTTGCCTAGGGTGTGTTTCAGGTCACCTAAATCTAGCTGTCTGGGCAGGCACCAGCATTGAGCAACTCCCCGCTGTGATTTTTTTTCTGTCTTCAAAGAAGCTCATACCTTGTCCCTTTTATTTTTTTTCAAGCTGGCCAAAGCCTGCTAGAAAAACCATGCCCCTAAGCAGTGTCTATCCCTTGTGTGTTATCCCAACTTCATTTTCATAATAGCATAGTGCCTTTCATACTTTCTGCTTCTCATTTGTAGATTTCAAAGCACAGTAAAGACTAGTAGCAATATACCAGTAACTGGGTGGGAAACTGAAGCGTCATAATCTGAGAAGGGAAGCAGATAACAAGAAAGCCATAATTAGAATCTGTGTTTTGTATTTCCCAGTGTACTGCCCCAACCTCCAGTACAAACTGGAACTTGAGTCTTCTTTGGATTCTCTTTTTTTTCCTGCAGAAATACTAGAACTTGGAATTCAGTTATGATGTGATAATTTCTACTTTCTTTTAAAATTTTAGTTACATTCCCACATTAAAGATACAGACTCAAAACTCCAAATGTGTGAAGAAAATAAAGGCTTTGCATACATTCTCTAGAAAAAGCATCTGTTTTTAAGCAATCTCCTGAGCTTTGAAGAGGACTTTAGTCATGGCTCTCCCTTCCTCAAATGCCTAAGATTTCAGTTTCCCCCTCAACCTTTACTGTCTCTTATGTGTGTGTATCCAGCCAGTACAGTGTGCTCTGTTTATGCAGGGATGGTAAATAGTGCAGCATAGCAGGTCTTTGCACAGAGAGCTGTGGTGGTGCTCCAATCTGTCTCATGCAGAGATGATTCAGTTTTGAAAAGCTGGGTGGTCTTTGAGGGAAAGGAAACAATAACCTGATATAAGTAGCTGTATTTTAAGAGACCACCTCCTTGCCTTTTTATGGGTTGGGGGGCAGGGAGAAGAAGGAAAAGTGACATAATCTGATCCATCATCAAAAGCCAAGCAAGTCTGTAAAGGGCCCCTTTTCAAGATCTGTCACTTTTTTTTTTTTTTTCCCTGTTTGAAAACAAAATGAGAATCCTGTTGGAATTCTTTATTGGATTTTGGGGTTTTGCATGGGTTTTTTTGCATAACAGTGATACTGAGATACACTGGAGGGAGTATCTCCTGGATCCGTGGCAACTTACAGTAATGCTCTGCATCTGTTGGTGTGGAATTTTTAACATTACAGAGCACTGCAGATGCTTATGCCTGAACTGAAGTCAATGAGACCTTTTGTGAGTTTAGAGGTCATTGTGCAATAGTTCTACATAGCAGGGCATTATACTGTAGAAAATACCTCTTAATGTTGTGGTTTGGTCCAATTAGAAAGAATATAGCAGTAAGACTGATTAGGATTAAAGATTCATGTGGATCAAAATTATATCTCTGGATGATTATTTTAGACTAAAAGAAATATAACTTTGCTAGGGGTTTTCAGTCACCTGCAAGAAGGTAGACACTGTCTTTTTGCCTAATGTACTATGTGATATTGTTTCATGTAGTGTTAAATATGGCTGGCTTCCTAATCTTAACAAATATAAGTACAATATATATGAAAAATGAATCATTCTGGCAGTCTGGAATATTGTTAAAGGGTATAGAAAGGAGTTCAGAGAGGTACTGAGCTCACACACACTGTGTGTGTTCTTCTGGAAAAAACATCTAGTGAAGAATACATAACTGTTTCAATGTGTGTGGGACAATAAAATAGACGTACTCTTGTTACCACCTCAGTGTATGTACATGCTTCATTGCAGTAAAGTGAATTTACTGCTCATAATGCAGCAAAAATCACCATTAAGTGATATTTAAGAGAGTTTTAAGATTCAATTTAAGCCTCTAAACAATTAGTAAGTTTTTTCCTTAGTGGCTTCTAAATAAAAGGGAACTTGTTTTGTTTTCTGTTGAGGAACAAATTGTTTCATACATAACAAGCTGCTTCAGGACTTTTCCTTTCTAAATCTTTAAAGGCTGATTTGGTCTTTACAGAAGAAAATTCAGTTGTGACTCCCACTTGTGCTGCACTCCTGCCAGCATACCTAGGGTATGATTAAGATGGTAGTGCATGTTACTGAACAGTTTGAAGCAAACAAAGAATTTTTAGTTCTATTCATTATTTTGCATATGCATGTATGCAAGTGTTACATGGGTAAAAAGTAATAAGCAAGATTTCTGGCTGAAGGTGTTTGTAAGCATTCTTTATTAGATACTCTTTTTTTTAATCTAAAATTATGGTTATATTTCTGTGTATATTTGGAGTCATTTTAGGTACTGTTATTTATTTCCCTTCAGTAAATGTTGGCTGCCTGCCTTCATTTCTTTGTCTTTGCCAGTGATAAATTTCTGGACACATACTATGCTATGCTTTGGAATCGAGCTGTTGTAGCTTTAACATTGTTTTATCAGAGACTTGAAGGGAGTACATCTACTGCTATTTTGACTGAGCTGTTGCCTTTTTAATTGGCAATGTATTGTATTCTTTGCCACATTACATTTATGGAATGAATTTAAAACCACATTTTTTCCCTACTATTTTTTTTAGTATGGTAGTCCCTGACAAATACCTAAAACCATAACTATTACTGTTTATCGCTCACATTTTTATTTATTTCTTGCATTTTTTCTGTTTTCCTTACACAAGGTTTGCTTGTGCTTTTTATGTAAGATCTTTAGATTCGATATTTTGCTTGGAATACAATAACCAAATTTTATGTTATCATATTAAATGAAGAGATGCACTTACAGCCCTTGTTATACACTCAGTGCATGGCTCAGATTTGTTTTCTAAGACAGTGCAAGCAACCTTGAGAAAAAGAGAATGGCTTTGTGGGGATAGAGAAGTCCTTTTTACAGCTGACTGTCACTTACACGAATTGCTGGTAGAAAAACAAGAATAGAAACTGGATCTACAAAAGAAAGTCCTCCACCTAAGTAATTGGATAAAGGAGCACATATTTTCAGATGAGTTTGTGCTCTGCTTCACTCAGTGTAATACATCAGAGGATTTATGTTTCAACAACGCAAATACATACACTTTATACTCTGCTAGAGCACAAGGAACAGAATTCAAACTGAGTCAGTGTCCCTCTTTCTGAGGCTGTGAAACTGCATCCTATTTGCTTGTGACCTGAATTGACTGCAAACTTAGAAAAAATTCCAATTTAGGCACTTAACAAGGCCCAGAGCAGTTTATTTGCAGGGCTGCCCTGCACAAGGCTGTATTTTAATCCTAAGTAGTTAAGCTTGTGTGATTGAAAACATGTGACATAACACTACTTGCTACATCACCCAGCTCCTTGCTTTTGCAGTGCTTGTCCTGAGTAACTCATAAGCACTTCAGTAAAGTTACTGCCACTGGCCTTTGTTTGGAAGACTGGGAAACCGAGGCACAAGGTGACATGTCTGGGTCATTGGTCTCTGGAGCATCAGCTCAGTGCACAGTGCAAAACACCATCAATTTGTGTTTGAGCCATTTGTTGCCAAGGATAGCAAGATTGAGTCAAGTGCTCTTTGGATATGTAAGAGCACCGTGTGAATGGTCTCTTTGCTCCTGTTATGTTATGAAAGATTTTTTCTCTTTAAAGCTGTTAAATACACACCCATGTTTTGGAATCAGTAATTGTCTTGAACTATATTTGTTTTTTATATCGTACCTAATCCATCTGTTTCTTCCTTATTTGTTAGCTTAAATCTTTTTTCCAGTTTGGCAAAGGTTGGTAGACTTCCACAGTAGTCTTTATGCCCAAACATTCTTCATCTAAAATCAGTTTTCAACAGCAAGGATATACAAGCCTAATTTTAAAAGATGGCGTAGAAGTCTCTGTCTGGTGTGATTTGAAACTGTAGATAGCAGTGGCAGCTCAGCCAAGAGAAAGGTGTTTGTCATATGGCACTTCTCAGGGAGGGCAATCCAGGGATGTAATACTACACACCCTGCTACAGCCTTACGAACACATATTAAATAATGGTAGTATTTAAACAAGATTTTCAGAGATATTTCAAATGAGCATTTAGTTTTATATAATATTGAGGTAAGGTGGCATGCAATTCTACTGAAACCAAATTGAAACAGTAGGTATGATTTACATGGGAATGGATTTTATTTCCCTATGCTGCACAAGAGAGAATGTGTTGGCAGTGGAGGGGGCACTGGGAAATCATGTGCTCTTGACTGAGATAAAAAGAAGCAAACAAGCCCAAAACTAGTCTGACTGCTGCTCATCATAACAACACCCTTCAAAAAATCTTTAAGTAATTCCAAAATTAGTAAAAAAAACCACCTCTCATCATTTGTCTGTCAGCACAACTTGTGATTCAGGCCTACATACTTACCTTTTCTTTTTGCAACAATTTTTGTACCCTCTCTATCTGTGCATTCCTATGAACTTTAGAGAACTGCTGACTTCAGAGGCAGCATGTATTTAGTGAGATAGTGTGCAGGAAAACAACCTGCAGAGCCATTATTGTAAACTTTCATTATGTGGCTCATCTTTTAATGAGGATAAAATAGGTAGTAAATTTCAGATTTAAAATAATTTAATTTTTGAGATACTTAATTGGGGAGAAAAAAACCCAACTGTATAATCCTTTAATCCATGTATTGGTGATAGAGCATACTTATGCTTAGGTGTTTGCTGTGGGTTTTCTGTTTTGTTTGAGGGATTTTTGGTTTTGTTGTTGTTTTGGGGGTTCTGGTTGTTTGGGTTTTTTTATATGCAGCTTAATGAGAATGACAGATTATCCTCAGAAATCATGGGAACACATCAAGCATAGAAATTTTGTCCCAAAGATAACCTTCCTAAGAAAATGCATGAAAATACCTGACACAGGGACTTATGATAAAAAATTACTTATTCACAGCTATGACATTGTCCCTCCTATCCTAACGTCTGTGTTCTCAGTGAAGCAAACAAGATGGGATTTTGTTTGGTTGTGGCAATACATTGCTGCTGTTCCTACTAATCCTTCATGCAGCTTGTTAGAGCATTTATTCTGTTACTGTCCTGAAGCATGAACTTAGTGTTAAGGCTGTGGTATGCCTCCTGCCTACCTGCACATTTCCAGTTAGAATGGATACAGCATAATGTGCTTTTAACAGAAAGGTTATTTTCATATTGTCAAGTAATTGGAAAACCTTTACATGTTGGAGTAGACTTGGGAAATGCTAAAAATTAAATTGATGCTGCGCCAACTTCATTCATGCTTGTAACATCGTTGGCTTCAATGGCATTACAGCAGGTCGGATTTTACTCTATTGTTACTAAGTTGCTCGGTTTTTCCAGGCACAGATACAGGAAGGAACAGGGTGGGTATAGAATAGTTGATATCGTCTTTGTCTTTCCCATGATTCATTTTCCTTGTAAATTAGTTTCACTGAAGGAAATGATATAACTTAGTAGATACTTGGCCCAGTTTTTCATACAACCAAAACACATTACAGGAAAAAAATAAAAAATTCTTTGTCCGTTATAGTTTGACAGCATTGTGTTCATGAGACACGTCTGACATCTGAGAACATAATGAGAATATACCATCTGAAGCAAGAAACAAACAAAAATTTCAAATGGGATGACAATGACTAAGTAACTTTCACAATGTAGGGGTTTGTGTGTGTTCTTTTGAATGTTTTATAACTTTGTGGCAGTCTTTACAGAGCCCAAAGAGCTTACACAATAACTTTATTTGGAGACTCGTCAATGAAAGTAGAACCCAAAATAGAAAAACGGGCAAATTTAGGCTGTGCAACAAATTTGTCTAACCTGATAATGGTTACCATCATCTCTTATGGAAAGAAATTTAAGAAAAATAAAAGCAGCATGGTCCTGAATTCTACCCTGCAGGAAAACAGTAAAGTGTGAATTGTGAGTATGAAAATTACGTTTTGGGGAGTCTCCATATTTTACTCATTTGTTTTCCAGTTACTTCAGCAGCAGCTCTTGGAGCTGGCAGAAAAAGATGAAGATAAATTTAGTTTCATCATGGTTTTTCTGTAGGCACTGATCCTTTTTCATCTGCAGAGAAAGCTTGCTTGCCTTACCTCCTTTTGAGTTGCTGCATATTATGTCCTCTTCATGACCTGTTGCATGGACTGTGCTGCTCTTTGAGTCTGTGCATTTGCTCCTTCTTTACTACACAGATACTTGTCTTTGCTTGTTATTTGTGATCCTTTACCATTTGTTAGCATCATGCTTTTGCACTGGGTAGCTCTAGTGCAAATCTGCTCTTGGGGACATCTTTTCTTTGCATTCCTTTTGGACTGAGCAGTGACTGTCTCACATGCAGCTTTCCATACTTGGCTAGAGTTCAGCATGAAGACTTGGCTAGAGTTCAGCATGAAGACCTACAGAACTCCTTCACTGCTCCCCATCATGTTCCTTCTTTAAACTGCCCATCATGAGGCCAATGGAAAACAGACTTTATAGAGGGCTGTTGGGCTGACATGCACTGCTCTCACTTTTTATTTTGCTGGTTTTACAAAGCCATCACCCCTCCTTCCATATCGATAATATTTTACTAAAAGGAAGAAGCATCCATTTGTTCTTCATTATTTTTTCTACAACAGATCTACGGCTAAGGCAGAAAGTGAATAATCTTACTCAAATTTTTAATTTGTTGTATTATGTAAGAACTCAAAGGATAAAGAGAACAGCACTTTAAAAACATGCTTAATTAGAAAAGTGGCTGAGGTATTGGAACCAGTCCTTTTGAAAACCATGTCACATGGCACTGTTCCTATCAATAGCATTAATTTTGGGACTGTTTTCCTTAATTCTTCTTTCAGTTTCAGTATCAATGCTCTGCATTATTTATCTCCAGTCATTGTGAGAGAAAATTCTTCTGTGGTTTGGAGTTGGCATGCAAATCATAAATTAAAATAGATTGGTAGCTAAGGAGCTCTTTGAAAGCAGCATTACTTTGAAGTAAAATCTGTTCTTCCTGCAAACCATTTAAAATACAAGGACAAGTTTATGTCCAGGAGAGCCCAACCATGATATACAGAAGTACAGATAAGCATTAGTGAGGTTTTCTTTGGAGTGGGAGAGGTCAGGGAAAAGCAGCAGTGGGAGAAATTTTGATTATAGATTTGATTTATGTCCACTCTCCCACTTAGCTGAGCTGCTTGACAGGAAACTGGTGCAACTCCCTTTAAGACTGTATTTTGGGGAAGGGCACACTGTCTGCTTTGGAGCCTACACAAACCCCTTCTCTAAAACTCTTTGCTAGTCTTTCTCCACTCATGTCTCTGTAAGTACTGTGCATTCCTGCTGAGTGCTGTTGTACTCTGATGTAAGTGCACGTATTATTTTTTGTGAAGATGAATAACTCTGGGATTTTTTTTTCTTTTTTTTCCCTCAGTGTTGTCTCTGTATGAGTATACATAATTACAGTGCTATATTCTTTTGTTAGAGTTTCAATATCTACTCTGTTTGAACCTAACATTGCAATTCTATAAGATTTTTTTAGGTGTAGTGATTATTTTCTCTCTAAGTCCACTGCCAAATTTCACAACCCAATGAAGTAGTACAAGTGTGTAGGAACTATTTTAACAATTCTAGCCAAAAGCCAAATCCTGTTCTGTTTTATACCAGTGTAACACAGAAGTTAAATATTTTCTGGTCTAGCTTGTATTCACATTAATGTTGTACATGCATTTGGTTCTTTGAATTTTACAAAATTATGCTGCTATTATATTATACAGTAAAACAAAACAGAGCACAAAGCAGAAAAAAATCTCACAGTGTTACATTTTTACTTTTATTTTCTAGCAAGTGCAAATAAAAATGGGCCTGTTTTATGAAAAAGTAAAAGTAATTTGAAAACAATTAATGTATTTTCTTATTTTTTATGTCAAAATAAATTCATAAAGCTTCATTGGGCTGACAGAGCTTCAAACAAGGAGGAAAAAGAACCCTAACAAAATACAGACTTCATCCTTTAGATTATTCATGATTTACTGCCTATGAAAATCAGGAATTGTAGCATTTGTTTGGGGTGCTGATAGAACTTAATGGTGCATATGACACTGGGATCTACTGGAGCTTAATTGTTAGAAGGATGGTCCTTTGCTTTTTTGTGTTGAGAAAGAGGGCATTTGTTCAGTAGCAGAGGGGAGAGCCCAGTGTAGCATCAGCTATGCCTTACCCTACAAGTGGCAGCTGAGAGGGCTGCTGAGTTTGCTCTTGGACTGTGACAGGTGAAAAACGCTATTTAATGAGTTTCCTTCCCAGACAATTAGCAGAGGGAGGGAGCTTTCCCATCTGTGCCCGACACAACCAGGGTTTGCTGGTTGCCACATTTCCTTTGTGAGAATGATGGGTGATGCATTGAATGGAGTAATGACAGTGACATTGCTGGCTGCAGTCAGTCTCACTAACTGTTCTGATCTGTTTAATCTCGGGGCCTTTTATTAAATACTTCCCACCAGTGTAAAAGGGCAATGTGAAGGAAGGGTTCCCACTAGGGCAGGGCTGTTTGAGGACTGTGGAGGTCTTGAAGTAAAACGAACCTAAATACAACCAACAACTCGCAGACTGTACTTAACATTCTCATCTGCACATGTAACATGTAACCAATAAGATGTGTGTGTTTTGATTGCTTACTCTCTGCATGAACTACTAAATGTTGCCTTGTTTTTGATTAGTACTGGCTTTCTTGAAGCACATTAGATAAGTAAAACATGGATAAATCCTTCTGAAGTCTTTATTAATTTCTTCCAACCCTTTCCAGGATACCATAATAAAGAAAATTTCAGTCCGACACCAGAAAACACACAAAAAGTCAGTAGATTGCCATTCACATGAATGCTACATGCCCTCCTCTCTGCAAATTCACTTCTTAATTTAAACAGTTTTCTAATTGCGTATTTTATTCATCCCAGACTCTATTAATCTGTCTAATGCACAGACTTTAATTTCTTCACACATCAGTTCTGCTGAAGTAATCAAAATTAGAACACATTAACATATCACATCCTGCTGCTGATACTTGGGACTTACTTGCAATGATACATAGATTTTTCATAGAGGAAAGGACAAGAGGGGTAGCTATGCTTTTCTGTACAGCAAATCAAAATTTCTTTGCAGGCTTTCCTGGAAAATAAGCTGTAATCATATAGTATTTGGCTAAGAATTTATATATTGGATGGCATTCAATTGCCTGGTAGCAGTGTTATTCTTGTTATGTATTCTCTTAGTATTTATTTTTCACTTTCCAAAAAAAAAAAAAAAATTATCTTGAAATCTACTTGAGCAATTTTATTTCATATGTTTTATTGCCCATTTATAAAATAGAATAAATACAGTTTTGAGTAGAGGGAGTTGCTTTGGTTTTCTTTTCCTTTTCTTTTATTTTAGACCTTCAATTCTGTGAAATATAGCTGCCTTGGGGATTCCTTTGAAAAACCTGATAATGAATGTAAGATGTGAGTGACTGGTGTGTGATTGTGTTGATGTTTTCCCTTCTCTTGAGCCCAGTTTGAAATTCAGCTCTGCACAGCAGGGATTGTCCTCAGCCACATATGACTATTTTGAGGATTGTGTGCTTGAGTAGCTGTGCAGGCTTTGGGCAACTGGCAGCAGTTTGTCATGGCTGCCTTTAGGCTAGTAAACCTCGGGGATTTTAATCCCTGTCCCTTTCTGTCAATCAAGTCTGTTTCACTTTTTAATGTACTATTATATATTTTCAAATAAAGGGTGTTCATGCTACAGTAGGTGCAAGAAAACTAAAAGGCCAAGCGTATAGTGTAGGGGGTTTACCTATTTTCCCCTAGCTGTGTCACTGAAAATTATTTGCTTTGTGATAGAATTGTTTGTATGTAAATCATCAAGCTTTCTTGCCTGTTTTTGCATTGTTTTAGTTCAATTGATTCCTTTGATGCTGTGAATACTGTCTGCATTTAATTTATTATAATCATATGAAATGAAACCCTGAATGGCTTCCAAATGAATATTATTTAATTTTTTTTGGCATTCACACAAACAGTGTCTTTGCCAGCTGAGTAGTAAGTAGAGATGTGTTTTTCACTTGTGTAATCCAGTTAGATTTTAGACCTGTTCTCTTTTGCATTTCCAAAGTTCTGAACATGATATTATTTTTGCAAATTTTCCTTCCTTTCATTCCCAAAATGTGAAAAATTTTTCATTAGTGGTTTTTCTTCAGTGCTGTGCAAGTTGAAAAGTGAGTTTCCACACTTAATAGCCAGATACTCTGCAAATTATCAGGCATACTTATGTCCACGAAGAATAATTTTAGGTTTATTTGTGACACATTAAAACAATATTGTGAAAAATGTATTTGTCTGGCTTTATGTATATTGCCATGCTACTAAACTGCAAAATCTCACATTGTAATGTTGACAGGACTCCCAACACCCCAAGTGAATTAGTTTTGATTTTAAGCTTCTCATTGTCCCTTGTTTCTTCTTGGGAAAGCCAGCGGATGCGGTTCATTTTTGAGTTACTTTATAGGTAACTCATACTAAAACGTTGGAATTTTCATTTCAACAAGTTAGCCATAGAAAAACAATTTAGGAATAAATTGTGCTCAAAATGTAAGTGATTTCAGGAGGAGATTGAGACACTGTGCCTCATGGAGTAGGGGAATCAGTGGGGCTTTCAAACGCTCTTTTGATTGTTGAAGTCATACAATTCTTTTCATGTTTGAGAGGCGCAGGCAGCCAAGGATTCAGAGGCTGCTCATGCTGAGCCAATGGTGCTGCACTGCTAACTGTGGTGTGCTTGAAGCAAACCAACAAAACTCAGCCTCTTGGGCTTTCTCAGCAGAAATGGGCACAGAATCAAACTTTTAGGGATTGTTACCCTTATTTTAAAGGATGGGTTGGGGATCGTTCAGGGTTTTGTTGTTTTGGATTTTTTTTGGTTTGGGGTTTTTTTGCATTTTGTTTGGGTTTTGGTTTGGCTTTGTGTTTTTGGGGTTTTTTTGTGGTCCAGTTTTTATTCGGTGTTTGTTTTGGGGGTGGGTTTTTGATTGATTTGGGTTTTTATTAATGAAATGCAAGATCATCAGGATCATCTGTCTTACAGCAAATTGTATGATGAGCAGCAGCTTCCATGATGTGATGATAGGGCTAATGCTAAGTTGCCTGACTTCTGCCTTCTTGTTGAGAATGGGCAAGTCCCTAGAGCCTTTGCTTAAAAGACAGATAAGGTAAAACCCCTTCATAACAGACTCCACATGGGACAGAATCCAGAGACTTTGTTCAGAACATGGAGGCCGTCCTTTAGTGGTGATTAACAGGGTTTCTCTGGTCACCATAATACATGTGCTCCTGTGAGAGTGTGTCTTGCCTCCTACTCTGATTTTCTAATTAGGGTTTGAATATGTAATAGCTGCAGGCTATGTTATATCTGTTTGAGTGGCAATGACATCAGCCCAAAAGAGGAATCAAATGGGAGTCCAAAGAATTAAGAAATGAAGTGGCAGTTGGTTCTGATAGATGAACAGGAAAAATCTCATGAGATGTTGTAGACAAGTTTTGCATACCACTTCAATATGATACTGAGTAGGTATGTTAAACACAACATTCAGTGCTTGGCCTTCTTGTGTTCTGTGAGTCTGCCCTGACACTTGCATTTTAAAGCCCTTGGTTCTGTTTCCTGGCTGAGGGAGATGTTTTCACGTCTGCATTTCCTGTAAGGCTTTTCCTTAAGCCTTTTCTCCTTGTAATTATCATGCTGTTATTACCGTGTTACCTACTCAGTCACCTAAACGCTATGTGTTCTGCAAAACTTTGACCCAGTATTCATCAGGCTGTCAGACTCCCACAGCACAATTACAGGATGCATGAGGGAGGTTTAAAAATTATTTGGTCCCCTAGTTTTTTAACAGTTTTACATATGATTAACTACTAACTGGCTCAAAGTGCTGCTGTAAGCACCATCTTTATATTCCACGAGAGACATGCTCTTGGGTGAACAATGAGACATTTATGGTGTTTGCATGGGAGGGAGATTAGAAAGTGTAAAATAATTTCTTACTCATAAACTCCCAGTAAATTATCTTTTCATTTTGTAATGAGACACTTAGTTTCAATAAAGATCTACATCAGTGGATTGCCAGAAAATAGCACTGTATTTCCAGTCCTTACTGAAAAATAGCAGTGAAACAATCAGCTGTTTTTGTAAATTGTTTCTCAAATCCTTGGATCTTTATTTATGGGAATTCTAGTGCTGAGCCCTCTCATTTATATTCCCCTCTCATCATCCCATGTTCATTAATTTAGAACCTCAGGTTACTGAGTTGCAAAGTCTGCTGTTGTTTTCATTTAAATTGCAGAATATTAAACAGCAGTGTTATGTTATATTTAGATGGAAGTGCTGTTTTTCTCCTGAAAATTGAAGATGTACAGCCCAAACCATCCTCTGCCACAAGAGAATAGGTGGTTCCATAGAATGACAGGGTTCTAACCCTGACTGCCTGCTGTAAAGCATCACTCTGGTAGTGCTTTGCATAGAAGATACAGTCACAGTCTGTGATCATGTCACTTTTTGTAATGTTCTTGGTGATGGCCCTTCTCTGTGGCCTACCTGGTATTTTTCATGCTTTTCTAAAGAGCTCCCTAGTGTGGAGTAATTCTGTGTGGAAAAAAATAATGAAAGAATGATAGATGTTATGAAGTATTATGAAGGATGTTCATAATCCTTCCTCCACTGTTCATTTGTAAAACTACATGGATGGAATATGCATAAGGATGTTAGAAAAACTTAAGTTTCTACTGAAAATGTCTTTTTTTACAATTTTCTTTCTGGAGTAGACAAGCTCGTTTTGAGCTGGATTCTCCAAGTTGCAGCACCATATTTGCTTAGAAATTGCCTTGTGGGTTGGAAATTCTTCAGGCTTAACCCTGGGAAAGGCGACATAATGACCATTACAAATGGCATCAAAGAGACAGAGTCCAAAGGCTGTGTCCTTGGGCATGGAGGTGATTCAAATCCCCATCTTTAAGCCTTGCTTATATTATGATTCTTAGTCTTTCTTTCACTCACCTTTGGCAAAGCAGCCTGCAACACATGTGGTAATAATTGCTTAGGAATCTTCAATATCTATAAGACACCATTTTGCATAGAAAAATACACAGTTGGATAATGTCTAATTGATGGACGGAGGTACAGGTGATATTCCCAGTGATGAGCATCCTTCTTTCAGTATAATCTTGTTCATTCCTCTATTTTTAAAATATGAAATACTTGCTATTTACTGATGTTATCACCGTTAAATTTTATTTTAAAAGTCATACACAGTCTGTTATTCTGCCTTCTAATTCTGCACTAAAGCAAAGTGTTAGTAACTTCATTTTTATAGATGGTGAGTCTTGGGCTTCAGGTGTTTTCTTCCTCTCTGTTGATTCAGGCTGCTGGTGTTTTCACTTAACATCCAGGATTCCATAGCCTAAACTAATGGATCTGTGTGTTACTTTTCCAACAGCTCACGTCAGCTCAGTGCTGAACAGCTGGGGATTCTTTCACCAGTGACTCTGCCTAGCATTTGAGGAGTGTGCAGCTCCTGGCTGATCTGTACACATCTTCTTAAATTTGGAATGTTTTAGATGGCAAGAATAAATTTCAAAACCTTCATATTTATCTAAGGGAAGCTGAACCAACCAATTTTTTTTTTTCTTGTAGTTATGAATTTCAAAGTATACAGCCAGGCTTCAAATAGCTGATTAGCTTGCTTGATAAGAACTTGCATAAAATTACAGTCATGTGTCTACACTTTTTTCAGTCTAATAGAAAATGTGAGATGCAATATGTGAGTGGCATACTCAAAGCAATAGCTTCAGGAAGTGATCACAACTGAGCATTTTTGCAATTCCCAGCCTTAGAAAGAAAAATAATACAATAATCAAGGTACGAGGTGCTGTGGACTTGCATGAGCACGGTTGCCATGTGGATGGATACAAAACTGCCCTATCTACTTTTCTTCTCCCAACAGCCCAAGCAGCTCATTCTGCCCTCCTTTTACCTCAGTTTAAAATAAACAGAACTTTTTTTAAAAAAAAAAAAATAAAAATGCAAACCTAAATAAATAAATAAATAGAAAAAAGCCCAACCTGACAAAGCCCAAAGCCTACAAATGCTATGTTCAAGTACAAAGAACTAGAAACTGTTTTGCTGTACTATCTTTCCACACTTACATGTCAAGTAATTCCCTGTGGAATTATGTGGGGTTTTTTTCATTTTTAAATAGGGGACCATAACAATTATGAGGTCTTCTACTCAGTTGTTTTCTTCATCTGTAACACAATACATATTTATAAAGTAGTAATGCATATTTATGGATTGCTTCTGATACAGAAGGTGTTCCACAGTTTGTAAAGAAAATGGTTAGGGGGCTCTAATATGTATTTTCAGAACTTCCAAAAATGTAACTATCTGTAAACTCCTTCTGAAGAGATACAGCCTTAGCAGATTTCACTGTTAAATTTAAAAAAAAAAAACAAAAACCAAAACAAAACAAAAAAACCACCAGCAATTAGACCTTTTATGTATAGCTGAAGCTTTGTTTTTGAAACATGGAAGGAATTCAATTTCTCCACAGTGTGGTTTTTTTTTTTCTTTTCCCCCTTACTCTACAAAGCACAAGGAATGGAGAAAGAGTGAAGTGGTATATGTAATCCATAGCCTTCCCTCTCAGAACATGATGTACAATGCATTGTGCTTGAGAGGGAGCGTGTGGACCAAACAAACACTGCTGTGGTGCTTTTGGGGGGTGAAACTGTCTGCTAACTGGGGGAAGGAGCTGATGTGTGTTACGAAGTATCCTCTAAACTGTTTACTACATCTTGGAGACATAAGCCTGACTTCTGCTTGTTCATTGTCCTAGACTGAGTGTGGTCTTCTGTATCTTTTAGTTCACCCAGCACAGGATAGAGCCATTGGTTTGTGGTCTCAGTTAAACAGAATGAAGTTTGTGGATCAGAAACAATCGCTTTTCATACATTCCGCTTCGTCTTTTTCGCTACTTTTTTAAAATTCAGACATTTTAGAGAACAAAATATTCAAGTCTTTAGGAACTTGATACTGAAGGAAATATGCCTTCTATTTAAAACCAGATAGCAATGGGAAGGAGTAATTTCCTAGACTTTAAATATTCTGCCTCCATAGTATGGTATTACTGATTACAGTAACTTTTGTTTCACAAGGGAAAAAAAATGGGGTTATCTGATTCCACAGTTGTTTCATCCTTGTAGTGTAAACCCCTCCTTTAAGGCTCATGGGGCCAACAGTATGTTTCCCATATACCCAGGAATCAAAGATTTTAATTTCTGTGTCTCTTGGTTACTCAAAATACCCATCTTCTGGCAAGTGAATCTGAGTTCACATAATGTTTTGAAAACAGATTGTTCTCGTGCACAGGGAGGAATATATCATGTACCTAACATGAGGGAGCCGAGTGTTTTGTTTCTACAGAAGCTCACACTGAGTGACTGCAGAAAGTGAAAAAGATGAAAACCTATTTCTTCACCTCTGCTCATCTTTAAAATATTAGTCTTTTAATGTCCCAGGTTCATGTTGGGACAAGTCTAGACCCTAGAGTAATTCCTTCTGTCCTGTCCCTTTTTTATTTATTTTTCTTCCTGTACCCATACATGATCAGGTCAGGTACCCTGCAGTTTAGACCATCTTTGTGACCAACAAACCTCAATGCTGATGCGAATTTCCATCTGCCTTATTACTGCAGTATAACAAATATGTACTGAAACCCTTTATATTGGCTGACTTTTCAATATTTTACATTTTAAGTTTTATTTCTGTGATTTTTCTATATTCTTTTTTATTATTACTTTAAAGATAAATGCTTATGCTTGTTTTCTGGAGGCTTTGCTACAGTACTGCAAAAATGTTTGAAGTGCAAAGAGAAATGTTTTCAAAGAGATCTGACATTTACAGGAGCTCAGATCCTTTTGGTACAATAATTTATATTCAGCTTTATTAGAGTCAAAACTAGTGGGTTTGTAAATCCAGCTTTGAACATTCTTAGCAGACTTTGGAGGCTGTTGGTCTCTTACCTTCTTTCAATGAAAGTCCTATTGGAGATAATTTTGCTTTGTAAATTTGGAAGAATAACCGAAGAAACTGTGGCAATTTTGTCTTTGTGATGCATTGTCCTTCACAATGAGCAAGGACCTTCATGTCAAGAGGAAAAAGAGAGGAACTTCCTAATAAAAATTCAGGAGAACTGAACCATAGTTACTGTACTTTGAAGGACATAAGCAGAGTTACTATTTCTTCCCAAAATTTAAATCCTGTCTTACATGGCTGATCATTGTAGTCAACGGTAAGAAACTGCACAACAAGCTAAAATTATATAATTCCATAACCTTGACTGCAGCAGTACCAATTTGATGCATTTGAAAATAGAATTTCCTGCTTCAGGGCTTGGCACAAAGTATGGGAACATAATGCCTGGTATTAAAACCATGGCTGCTGAGCTGCCATGGTAAACTAGGCTGTGATTCTTAACAGTCTTTCAGTTAGCAGCATCCAGACAGGCAGAGAGCTGAGGGCTATCTTGGAGTATGTAAACCTGCCAGTGAGCAAAGGAATTCACAGCAAGGCTGAGGCATTAAGGAGAACTATAGGTGGCAGATATTTTCTGTTTCCCATCACTCTAAGGAGATGAAAGTGTAATCGTGTTTCAAATGGTTCTGTATGCAAGTTTGGTAGGTGTTTAAACTCTCTCTATTTTTTACAGGCTGTATTAAGGGATTTCTGCTCTTTGTATCTTTGCTTTCCTAACTGAATCTGTTGAATGTAGCAAGAATGAAGAGTTTTACAGTACTAGAAAATGTACAGTAAGTTCATAGTGCCAATACACTCCAGGTAACCAGACACTGCGACCCACTGTACCATCCCCCCCAGTTTATAATCACTGATGTTGCCACGCATATTTTTCCTTAGTGTGTTCTTTCTAGGTTTTTGGGTGCAGACCTTATGAACGTATTATCTCTGGTGTACACATCCACATGTGAATTCAGCTACTTTTGCTGTTCATAGAAGCGGTGATTGGGGAATATGATTCACACGTTAATCCTCTGACAGTTGCCTTGAGCTGATCAGGTGAATCACAGCCCAGAAATGCCCTTCTCTCATGGTGAGTCTAGGCAGCCAGCCAAGATGTGGATGTCTGCAGAAGTCTGAAGCTGTGTCCGTAAAGTAAAATGTCATTGCTTTCATTTCCTGAACAGTGCTAGCCATAGTATTCTGATGCTGTTAGGCTATTTAGATAATTCTGCAGAAAAGGTTTACTTTCAGAATCTGAAATTCGGGAAAATAATTTAAAATCAGTGTTGAATAAGTTAAATAGACAAGGCATATTTATTTAAAGAGTTGGTTTTATAATATTAGTATTTCTTTTGTTTGTCTTTCATGGGAAAGGTAGGACTTATACCTTATACACAAGATGCAAAATTATTTTTGCACATGATACAAAATATGTTGTAGGGATATGTAAACGTTCAGTGACTGTAAAGGCAGATGCTCCCTCTAGTGCCTAAGACTATTTTCTTGTAATGGCAATAGCTTTGTTGGGCTTTCTGCCATGTTTTATTATGCAGTTGCTTAAGTCCCTCAGGTATCAGTCTTAAAATGAGTAATATGAAATGAGGATAAACTTTTAGTATTGCATGCCTCCTGCATCTCTCCCCTTGTGTGTAGCAGGAAGAGTCAGATAATGCAAATGGATAAAGAAAGTTATTCTAAATACATTATTTTAATTAAAGATTTTTATAGCCTATCAAGTCAGTAAACTGTTACTTAAATTGAATATCACCTGGGAAAACTTTGGCACTTGTGAGCATTTATGAACCAAATGAGAGTTGATTGGACCTTGAGGGATTCAAAAAGTACCTGGACACTAATCGCAAAATTCAGGTCATTGTTCTTTTCTTGGCATTTTTCTTAGCTGGTGTTTTTAATATAACTATTTAAGATATCAGACTAAAGTTGTAAGTGTTGTAAACTGATCTGTGGCATCACTGTGTAAAAAGAAATGCCTGAACTGCTGAGACAGACAAACACATTCTTTAGTAGGAGAGTGTAACCATGAGCGTCTATGCTGGTGTCTGGGAGGAGGAGAGGGAAGAATGGAGTGTATTTGTGTGTCATGTGAGGTGCTGAGGATATGTACACTCCTTGCTTCTTAGGCTGCAGCTGCCTTTGTCCTGACACAGTCCTTTCAACACTGTGGGGGTTCTAAAGTTTTTAAATATTATCTTTAAAGATATGCATTTCTACAGTTGTGTGTCTATCTGTAAATCATGCTTAAAAACCAATTCCATTAGAAATAGTATGTGTAGAGAATTTTGTATGATGCAGTATGTGTGGAAAAATATTTATGAATCAAGGTATATTCCTAACAACAATTTGATATTAAACTGTAAAATCCAAGGTTATGAATAGTTCTGCAATAATGCATTGCCTACATTATTATCAAGCTCTTGTAGATATGACAGCAGAGGATTTGAAGGGGGAAGAGAATAGGTAAAGTTTTTTAAAGAAATATTTTACAAGAGTGACAATGAATGAATATGCTTTGTATTTATCCTAACTAAAAGCTGCCTGAAGTGGTGAGCTTTTATCTTGAAGGGTTTTCTATTAGTTTTGTAGGTAGTCTATGCATCCCCTCTCCCTTCTTTTCCTTCTTTCAGTCTTTCTCTTCGTAAGGAAAACAAATGGAAAATTTACTGTAAAGTCTCTGTGGACAGCAGCATTCAAATCCAAGAAAAGTGTATACCAGTAAATTGTGTGTTCTACTTTGGTGGACTGGGAATATCAGTAATATTTTTCATTCTGTCTCTTGCATTTGTACAGCTGAATGGAAGAGTGACACAGTACCATTTGTAGCCAGCTGCAGCCTCTTTTCCTTCTTGAATCCTTGAGTATTTTTTGTCTTTCCCAGGGAGAGGAAGTGAGAGACAGTGTTTTAGAAATCTTTTTTTTCAACATGTGCCACCTATAGACAGTGTAAGAACAAGTAACTGACAGTATTTAACTATGCTGGATTACATCTTAAAGTAGTCTGATACCAGAGCTGAATTTGAATAAAATATATAATTCAGCAATTTGTTTCAATTGTAAAGACTGAAGTTACTTTCTTGGTGTTACCACTGGCAAAGTTTTTTGTCTGCTGTAAAGGTTTCTTTTCCTGTTGTTGGTGTCATTTTTATCAGCAGTAGTGGGCATGGCAATTAAACAGCAAAATCATGTTATTTAAGAGTTAGGCTGCACTCTGAATAACCCCTGCATGAAAAGGATCCATTTTAAATTATTTAAATTGTGACAAGGTATGTTTATGTCCTGTTGGATGCCTCTGTATGCCTTTAACCACTTGGCAGTCTAAATGCTGTGTACTTACTCCTTTGTTTCCAGCTGTCCATTGTAGATTTTGTGTGGTAAAATGTTCCACCTACCTGCTTCAAAATTACTAGGTAAGCTAAAAACTTAGCCAGTTGTCCATAGTTTGTGATCTTTTGGGTGGTCCATGACCTTCTCAAAAAGAACACATCTTTGTTAAGAGGGGAAATCAGCCCCTAACTTTTTATGATGTGCTACTTGATTATCTTTGCTGAGACTCTCTTAAAAGAAACGCAGTTTCTTGGCAGTATGTTAGTAGAGACAAATATGGTCTTGCAGTATGTTAGTAGAGACAAATATGGTTTAACAGTGTCATAGTCAGGAATTTTAAAGATCAGGTAACATGTCAACATCCTGAAATACATGGAAATGATCATTCATGAGGATGCCATTTGCATGCAAATATCACATTTCTTTTCTTTGAGGAAATGGGAAGGAATTTATCCACCATGAGTATTTGTCTTCCTGCTTCAAATATAGGGCTTTTCTTGAGCTGTGTTGAGTCAGCAGGATGTGACCCATTCCTACTGTTCCCTCCTTGCTCCTTTTGCCCAATAAGACTCTATCAATTAGCTGATGACCTGTTGGAATCTCAAAACATTACTGCCTCTTCTGCTGGCTCTGCTTAAGGAGGAAAAAAGGAGGATAAGATTTTGGTTATGAAATGCTGAATGACATGCTTTTTTAATCTCATGATCAGCCCTTGTGTATTCAAACCAAAGATGTGGTTGCTATTTAAGAAATATTTAATGAAGTAAACATTTTAATTTATACTTAATGTTGTTTTATAAGGATTGCTGTTGTAGAACCAAAATGTTCAGCCTTGTGATCTTAGGCCTGTTTCTGCTCTGCTGAATGTGATTAACTTCTTGCTTCTTAGTTAAAATAGGGATGATTGTTTAGAAATTACTAAGAACATAAGTGCACAGCATGATGCTGCACTGATGTAGTTATTTTTGATATTCCTGTCTAAACATCAACTTTAACATGATTCCAACTTTAACAAGATTTTTGTGTTTATGGTTTTTGTTTTACTAATAAAAATCTAAAGTCTGTCCTTAAACTCTGAAATAATGCACTGTCTTTTGGCTTTTATACCATATAGTGTATATATATACATATATACATACATATTGTGTATATATATTAAAAATTATATATATATATCAGGTAAAGATATAATAATTTAATGTAGCTAAATGCATATTTTAAAAAATACTGTTTCAGTTATTGTTCCTTGGAGCCATTATATTTTCACTTCCCCAGTCCCAGGGATGTCTGAGCAGTGGGGCAGTGACCTGACCTGTAATTCTGCCATGAATTCAAGTCCCATCATAGATGGCTATTCTGATTTATATCACTGCCAAAGTTCAATTAAGACCTTGACCATTTCTATGTCAGATAGTGATTTTTTTAATATACTTTTTCTTTGAAGTCTTTCTTTGAAAATGGTGACCATTGTCTTTCTCTGGATTGTAGAATTCTAAATGTTCTCTGCCAGTCCTGTTATTCCAAGTTAGACTTCCCCTGAATACGTTTGTGAAACCTGATTTTTCTATGATGGAAGATGAGGGCAGTATTTAGGTTGATTTTGTTTCATTCTATTTATGACCTATTTGACACAGTTTGCCTTTTTATGGCAATTCATACCTTGCGTTTGATATCATTGTATTTTGCCTGGATTTTCTCAGGCTAGACCCGGCAGAAAATGCTGTGTTTGACAAGAGCTTTAAGATGCTAAAGCTACAGCCTGTATCAGACCTGTATTTTCTGCAAAACAAGACAGACATCATAATGAAACAAAACCCCATAACCCCTTTTGTGTTATCCTACATTCCTAATTTAAAACTATAACATAAAGCCATTGCTATTTCACTCAGTTTTCTTTTGTAACAGTTTATCATATCAATAATCTCATTTACACCATTCATCTGACATGTGCTACCAGGGGTTATCTTCTAAGTGTAAATCAAGCTTTTGGAAATAGTCCAGAATATATCACAGTGTGGTTTATGTCAATGTATAAACATGTTGGCCAAGCTTACGTCAGTATAAGTAGAGTGGATTGAAAGTTTGAGCCACTGTTGTGTTCATCTATTTCCTGTAGCTATTTTTCCTTTTCACACTTTTTGTGATAGTTGACCTGCTTATCTTGTGTTCTTTTCTCTGATTTGTATGCTCTTTCTCATTTTCCATCCGTTACAGTGCTGTATGCATTTCCTGACAGCCAATTAATTGGCTGTCTCCTCACTCAGCCAAGAATAGAGGTAGCAGTTCTACATGAACCCCTCATGTCCATTGATGTGCACAGCAGACATCCTAAGAATGGGGACACATTTCCCTGGTCTTGTGGCTGCATGCTGTTCACATCAATTTCCCATTAAAAGGTAATTTAAAGGTATAGCCCCAGGCAGACTCGGGAGAGAGCTATAAAAAGAGTTTAATTAACAGTTCAGAATAATATAATCTAAGGTTGAATAGTCTGTAACCAGTTCATTTTTTTGTTCACACTTGTCATTTCCTTTACTTGCAGATTAGAGGAGATTTCCTTCTTTGGTAAAGAATGCAATGAAATAACTCTTCGAAGAAGCTTTATTGTACGTGTCTTGGAGCTAGATCACTGCATTATCATAAGCTTTAAACCTGCCACCGCTTATCTTCCCCCTGCATTAGCTCACCTCTTCCGGTAAACACATTTTAAGGAAAGAGGTGCAAGTCACCTCACATGTGCTCCCATGCTTTTTGAAAGGTTTACTGCCATTCAAAAATGCATTTACCCCACCTTGTTCTAAAGTAGTCTACAGAAGTAGCTATTTTATGTGACAAAATGGTAGAAAGTTGTGCTAGAGTAGATATAGGAAGTATTTGTTTTGTATTCAAAAACAAATATCATTGTCTCTTTCCTTCCCTTTTTGGTTATGTTTCTGGTAAAACTTTCTTTGCAGAGACTTTGTTTCTAACATTGTTTGGTTGGTTTGGTTTTTTGGTTGTTTTGTTTTAGGGAGATTTTTATTGTTTGTTTGGTTTTGGTGTTTGGGGGTGTTTTGTTTTGTTTTTTTTTATTTCCCCTCCATAGCACATCTTCCTGTGTTTTTTGCATTGTGCAGGTTTCTGCACAAATCCAGCCTGGCTGAATGTACCAGAATATGTTACTTTCATGACTCCTAAAAGCCTTCAAATCAAAATGATTTTCTGTCACTCTTGTCTGACCCTTTCCTGGAAAAATTTATTACCTAAAAGAAGGACAAAAAAAAGACATATTAAGGAGATCTGAAGTACTCTCTTCCTTGAGGGCTAAAGATATACAGTACTTGTTGTCATTTAACTATCCACCCACCTAATTCATTGTAAAATGCCAGCTACAAGTGCAACAAATTGTGGACATGACATATCTTGCATGCTTGGTACATAAGAGCTAGAAGCCTGACAATTTTATTCTCCTGGAGAAAGCTGTCTTGCTTTCTTAGATCTGTTTTCTTTTCTCTACCAGTGGAAAATATGTAGATTTCCTAAAAACTTTTGGTTTTTACCTGGATCACCTCTGAGGAAGAGAGTGAAAGCAGTGACTGAACTTTTGCTTTGTCCTACCTAGTATGTTAAATCATTCACTAATTAAATATGGCTATGCTGGGACACATTCTGCACAAGTCACATAGGCCTGACGTTTTAAGTATTGAATTTGTTTTGATTGCAGAGAAAATGAGAGGAGGCATAGTTTGATCTTCATTCTTTTGTGTGCCAAGTTTTTAAGTATGTTATGACAGTTTGGAGGAAAGAAAAAGAAGCAAAACAGGAATATTTTTGTATGATTGACAGAAAGACCCCTTTAAGAAGTTCTTAAAGTGACTACCTCAGTGAAAATTGTTGTGGAGCTAAATCAGCCTTTGCAGTATCTAATTAACACTGCCACAACATCCAGATAGTTAGTTAATTACTGTTCTGCTTCTCCCTCCAGTTGCTGTGTCAGGCACAAAAGTTAACATGTACCTTCACAGTATACATCAAATCTGTTAATTTTCATCATGCTCTAACAATAGAAAGCTGTAGCAGTGATCACAATAAATTTTAACCATAGCCATTCTGGAAGCTTAGTAAGGTTATATGTGTCTATTTCTATCATGTAGTGGGATTATGAATCCAGCTGTGGAATGGTGGGTGAGGCTTCTGTCTTGTAGAGCTGAGACTAAAAGCAGCTTTTTTCAAACAAGACTGAAAAATTCCCATGTGCTGACAACAGGGATTTTCCAAAATGAGCAAAGCCTAAGAAGGCTTGATCTTCAGTGCCAGGAAACTCTGACTTCAGGGGTCTCTAGCTCATGACTTACGGGGAGTGGGTGAAGGAAATTGAAGTAATTTAAAATAGAGTTCTTTTTCTCTCCTGTAGTATAGACATGCTGTCTCATGTAAGTAGTCACTGTGGAATTTGGGTTTTGGGTTTTTTTACTCTTTTGTTTTTTAGTCTACCCCCACTCCCTCCAGTCTCAGTGCAAAGTTTCTGATCTGTATCAGTCCTGTCCAACAGAGCCTGTATATTCAAAGGAGCAGTGTTTCCATATGGAGATGAGAGCTCCACAGTAAAACTGGAATTTACTCTCCTATATGCATAGTCCTTCACTGCAGGACTGAGCAGTGCTGTGGAAGAGGTTTAGTGCTCACCTTGTACCTGTGCTGAAGCACACTGGAGGTGATGTGAGCAGGACTGGGCACATCAAGAGCTGCAGGTTTTGTGTGGCTTTGGGTTTGCTCACAGATAGTTGCTGACCTATACACGCACCATCTAAGTTACTCACAGGGCAGGTCTGGCTAGCATATGCAGTCATCTGGAAACAAATAGCTGCTTATCTGTAGTAAATACCTGCTCTGAGACGAAAGAGGACAAATCAGGCCAAGTTTCTCCCGTGATGTAGACTTGAGGACTTGAGAGATGAAGATGAAAAGATGGGAAGCTTCTCACTGGGCTGCATAGCAGAAATCACTTTGTAGCTGTAACTCATACAGGCTTGAAACTATCAATTTTCAAGGATGAGAGTAAGATAGATCTCTGTCAAACTGTCTCTGTCTTACCTTAGGGTCTCCATCTTGTTTTACTGCAGGAACAAATCTAACCTTGCCCAGGACTGTACTACAGATTTAAAAACCTGTTGAGAGGAACATTTGACAGCTTGTCCCCGAGAGCCATTGCAAGGTGATCTTGAGTTTGGGCTGTGTCTTGAAGTTGGCCCAGCTGGCAGGGACAGTGAATTTTCTGAGGAAGCATCACTGAATAACTAAAAATATCTGACACTTCTCAGCCTTTCTACCTGGCAGAGAGAGACAGTGCATTCAAGAGCTTGTTAACCATCCCTGTGCAAAGATGACTGGAGAACAAGAAAACAAGACATTCTGCCTGTCCTAGAATACTGGACATTTTCAGATTCTGGAAACTGAGATTAGATAAGAGTAGGCAATCCCAGTATTTATTTTTATGGCTTGAATTAGAATTTCCAAACCCTATAAAGAGGGGATTAAATAATACCCTTCTTTAGCCAGAATTGGTAAAACTAGGAACAAGGGGAACATGCAGTCAGAGTAAGGACTGAGGAAGAGTGAGTTTAAAGCAGCACCAAAATATTCAGAGGTGTGCCCCAGACCTAGACAGAACTGAATCTGTTAAGAGTGACTGCGGGTGCACAAACTGTTCAGTGGTGAATGGGCCAAACTGCTTCACTGAACATCTTTTGATGGGTATCCTTAACAGCCACAACTGCAGTCAGGAGAAAATCAGCACACTGCAGTTTTAAAATCTATTTGCAGTGTGTTTTCATTTCGCCAGCTGTTCTGTCCTTACTTCATAGTAGCTTTGAAAGTTTTAATTATTCTGGCCCATAGTTAAAATTATGTTTGTGTGGCTAAATGCAAGTGTGTTGTATCTAATGTCAGAGATAATTGCTGACTGCCTCAAGAGACTTGATAGATTCATTACCTCTACATATGGTAGGAAGAAAACTGTCAGATTTTATTTAAGCTTTGAAGAGCCTTTAAAAAGGGTTACAAATTGTCACAGAAAGAGCATCAGTTTTCTAAACAAGGTCCCACGCATTGCTACATTAGTGTAGGGTGTTTAAATTGATGCATCTCTTCTATCTGTCTTAGGAAAAATAGTCTGGAAGCAAAAAAATAAAGGATTTATATCTCTCTTCCTGATGCTCATAGATCTTCCAAAATGAAAGCACTTTATGCTGGACTCTGTCATTTTGAATATCTGTATGAGATCGGTTAAATATACTGAGGTATTTTCTAAGCCAAATCTGCGATGCATTTGATGCTATCACTTACTGGGAATGTGGCTAGTTCAGCAAACATCATAAAGTGACATGTTCAATTTGACATCTTATTTTATCTGTTTTATTATTTTTCCAGTGTGATTGCACTTAATGGCCTTATTGAGTTTGAAGTTGTATCATATGAATGCAGATGAGACAAGTTCCTGTCTCAGAAAAATATCTGAAGCTCTTGCAAGCACATAACAGGAATTTAAGTTGGTGTCACTGTTGTCTCCATAGTCACAGTCTGCCCCTTCCTTTGCCACACATAACCCACTCATGTTTGACAGTTCTTGTTTTCACCAAATCTGCATTTCACCACTCCAGGACAGTGAAACACAGGTCCCAGTAACCAGTAGCTGTCCTGCTTAGCCTGCTCTGGAGCCACAGTCTGGAGGTGCAATCCCATGTTACAGCTGAGTTCATTGAGACGTGTAGAGATGAGTCCTCCCTTGTTTCTCCTGTCTGCTCCTAAACCACATGGTTGTACCCATCTCCTTTGCCACAGCTTTGGCTCCTACTAACTTTTCATTTAAAGGTTTAGGTTGCTAATTCAGGAGGAAATTCTTTAGTGCCTCTGCTCAGGCTTTGTTTCTGAGAAAAAGGTCTACCCAGTGCAAAATTAGATAAGTACTTGATGTGCAAAGGAAGATGAGGGGAAGATGAAATGACTGAGATCAAAGCAGGGGAATGGCAATGGAATTTACAACACTGGGAGCTCCTCCTGCATTAGCAGCGTACTTCAGATGTTTGCTCATAATGTCCCAGAATCATAACCAGAGGAGCAAATAAAGTCAAGATCAGGAAAAAATATACACAGAAGATAGTAGTAGCAGAGATCTGGGAATCAGATGCATCATCCAGATTTTTCAGTCATCATGCATTTTTTATAGTTTTTGTGAACTTGTGGCAGGATTGTGAAAATATTTTGCTGCTGAAGAAAAAAAAAGCACAATATTTTTTATTGCATGTTTTCCTATTTGAATCCATCTGCCATGCCCAAAATATCTGCATGAACTTAAGATACTGATTTTTTTTATATTTTTTTAATTAGCTATATACATTGTAGAGTAATTTTAGTGTGTAATTGAAATGGTTAAGTAATAAAAGGAGAGGAGGGAGTAGTCATAAGAGCAACAGGTCCTTTTACTGTTACAGGGGATATGTGAAGGCTGTAGGGCAGTGTGGTTGCCTAAGGTTTCCCAGTGGCACTTCCTGGAACTCTTAAAAGCTTGAGACATCCTTTTGTGCTGAGCTGTCATAGGTGTTTAAATCTGTCATGAGCAAATTGATAAAAATATAACATGCATTTGATGTAAAGGCAACTACAGAAAAGGGGACTAAATCTGCTACAGATGTTGACATATTGAAGTTAGCTCAAGTAGAAATCTAGCTTGTCTTAATTAACACACAGAAAGCTGGAATATACATAAAGTGCTTATGGGAAGTGCTTCAGTATTATGGGGAAGTGCTTCAGAGCAGATATGGGACCTTTCAGCTAGTTAGCCGTGGTCTCAAATTCAGAATGACATACCCTTGGAGAAGAGTTGGATGATGACGCACAATTGTCTCTTATTTTTTCAATGTGTTAAAGAATCCAGTTGTCTACAGAAAGCCCACGTATAAAATAGGTTTTTTGCGTAATATCTGTAGCAAGCTGTTGGAAAACTGGAAATGAAAAATGGGGAAGATACAGCAACAATGTTCACAGCTTTTCCAGTTTTGAAATCTTTATTTGCAGTTAGTCAAGCATCACACAGATATACTACTTAAATATGAGTTTTGTATTAAAGTAGATTACAAAGCACCTAAGGTAGCTATGTTACTATACAGAATAATCTTATGAAGCAGTGAAAGCAGTTGTAAAATTTTCTTCCAAGTCTGAGACACCTAAGAAGGAGGGCTACTCTAAAGAGTGATGTGGGAAAGAAATTTGTTTATGGTGTTATATATTGTGCATAGTCATAAAAATCTTTATAGAATTTTTTTAGAAGCAAAGGAGAATTGTTTGCTGTTGTGTAAGCCTCCCTTGGAGAGAATTTATGTTGGTTCTTTAGTCCTCAATTTTGTTATTTAAAACATTTCTGTGCATTCTGCACATTACTCAGTTTCTCTGTGCTGCAATTTTATCTGGTACTCTGGGAAGGGAGGTTTTGAAGCCAATAATTTAGAAATTTTTCAGATGTCAACTGGAAAGTGAAATTTATCTCACTAGTCTCTGAGCTGTAGGAATTAACTTGCAAGGTTAACAGTGAAATAAAAAATGAGGTTTGGTGGGGTCTTTTATTGTTTGTAATTTATTTGTGGTAATAACCTCTGTCATACAATTAATGATTTTACAAGTGTACAAGTGTCATACAATTAATGATTTTACAAGTGTACAAGGAGATCATTCTTTGCTCTAGGGAACTCAGAGCATAAGGAAAACTGGTCAAGGGAACAAGGGGACAGGGACAGGCAATTTAAAACTTTGAATGTGATGACAATAAGCTTAAATTTGATGTGATAGAAATGGAAGGCTTCAAAGAGAGAGTGACTTGACATGATCAAATCGACAGGTGAGGAAGATGGCTATTGCAGCTGTGTTTTTCGTGAATGAGGAGGAGTCTTTTGATGAGTCAAGGAACAGGACTTTATCTGTTCTTCGGGGTTAATAAGGGTCTGAGTAATAGGCTTGTCTGTAGGAAGCACAAGCAGGGTCTTGGAGATGCTAAGAATGAGGTAGCAGTAGAATTGGAGCATCTCAGCTGTGTGGTAGAGTGAAGTGATAATTATCACTGAGATTGTAAGCATCAGTGATGGTGAGAATCAGTTCATTTGTCATCTTGCACAAAGAAGTGGAAAAGCAGAAAGGAAGTGTTAAAGGGAAAGGTGTGGCTACTCCTGTTGCAGTATTGTGTAACATCCATTTGTTAGTGGACATTGAAAAATCTAGTTGGAAGTTCAACATCTTTCCCTTCCATTTTCCATGCCATAGGACAAAGACACAAGGCAAATATTCCACTGTGTAAAGTCTGTCACCAGTGCAAAGCAGAACTGTGTACACTGTGAAAAATACAGGAGTAGTTTAGAGAAAGAAAATTAAATTCACCATGAACTGGGTTAAAAACTGCTTGAAGCAAAGTCACAATAATTTTACTGACAGGGAAAAGTTCATTTCAGGTCTCAGAAGTCTGAGATACAGAGAAGCTGTGCTCATCTGAAACGTAGCCTCTCTGGCTGAAGTCTGACTCAAAGTCAAGCAAAATAATTTTAGTACCTCATGTCAAGTTTAAAATACTTCAGTTGCCTCAGCCATAACCACCCTTGTCTGAGGAGCAAAGGGCTAACCAAGCACAGAGAACAGACACAAACCACAGCAATAATTTGAAAAGGTCCTTTTTTTTTTATTGTTGCCAGTAGACAAACTTTTTAGGGGATTTTGGTTTTTGTTTGAGTGTGAGGAATCAAGGCTTAAGGAGAATTTCTTGGAAGCATCCTAATAGATTACTGCTAGTGATTCAAAGCCACAGCTTTCTCTTATCAGGAGAGTTTTCAAACCAAATAACTTGAGAAGGGTTGTCTTTGGGCAAGCATCTAATTATGATGCAGGACCTATGGAAAAGATGTCCCTTTCACCAATATATATCTCATTTCTTGGCTTCTCTTAAGTTGGAGGGACTGTTTCTTCTTGGTAATATTAAAAGATTATTTAAGAATTATGAAGTGCTTGTTTTCTCTAGATTTCTCAAAATAAGTTTTTGCTTGCTTGCAAGATGTGAAGTCTGTGACAAAAATTATTCTGTTACAGGCCAATTTTGCAGGTTATTTTTAAAAAGGTAAGAAAAAACCCCTCAAAAATCAATTAGCAGTCAGATAGCATTTACAGATATTATTATATTTTTGCCAATGTAGGAATATATAGGAAAGCCAAACCCAAATGATTTTCATCAGAGTCACTGCATAAGAAATAATTATGATCTTCCCCCCTGTATTTTTTGAGATTCTTCTCCTAGCCTTGAGCTTTATGAAGGTTATTTTAATTTCATTTTATGTTACCATCTGAATAACATGGTTGCTGAATATTAGACTAAACATGCTCTCTTCTACCATGGGCTTTGACACAGGCTTTTCATTCCTCCTACTATTGCAGAGTATTGCTTGTTTCTGAGCTCTTGCAGTGAAATCTGCAGTTCTCTCTGCCCGTCTTGGATATTTATGGATTGCTGCACTAAGAAGTCAAAAAGTTTGCATTCCACAAACTCAACCCTTAAGGCAGTGTAATGTAAGAGGCAGGATAACCCCATTAATGCTGTAATGGGACAAGGAGTGTTCATTTCCCATTGCACTTGCTTATGGTGACCAGAACGTGCTAGTTTGTTGTTGTTTGTTTTTTTTTTTACCAGGAGTAGGTGGACAATGGGACAGGACTAACAGAAAACATCCTTCAAGACAGGGAGGAGAGAGAGATAATGTTTCATCACTGTGATGGAAATCACAGCCTTCCTGGGAGTCACTGGCAGTTACTGCAAAAATGTTTTAACAAGAAATGGACCTAAAAGAATTCATGCAGATACATTGTGTGTTTTCATTGCAAGAATAATGTTGCTTTTTAGGTGCTGCCTTGTGTTGGTCATTTCTTTACTTCAAAACTTGCAGAGTGAAATTTCTAACTCTCAATTCCCTTGTTCTCTTCTTATCTCCATGTAGCGGCCTGATTACATAATCCAGCTTTCAGTTTACAAGGTCTTGTTACTCAGTGGCAATGCCTTTGTGGGATCATTTGCCATGCATGTATCTTGGAAAAGACAACATCAGAAGGGAAAGCTCATAAGGAAATGCCTGAATGTTCAGAATAAATTGAGTATCTATCTGTCACAGTCATATTCTGTGTATTTATATATTTTGAGCTTTTTTGCAAAGTAAATGTAATTTGGAGGGGTTTTAACCGTGGAAAAGAAAACATTCAAAACACAGGCAGACTAATAGAGATATGCAACATAAAGGCACTTTCACAGTAAGAAAAATATTATCATGCAAGAGGAAAGCCCTTTGTATTTTAACTTCTGTCTCCAAGAGTTAGTGCTGTTAAGTGTATGTGTGACCAGCTGCAGTCATTCACCGCCTATGAGTAAGGAAATCTTTTTTTTACATGTTATGTAGCTCTTTCAGTGCTTATACATATATATGAACTCATAAAATGTCACTGAGTAATAAGATAGCTAAAATCTCTATCTCTATAGGGATTGTTAAAAAAAACACAAAAATAGGAACACAAAGGATGGAAAACAGGATGTGATATACTAAAACAGACTTTAGATATGTGTAAAACAGATACCCCAATTATACAATGAGAAGTTATTCCATAAAAGGGATGTCTCACAAGTTTTGCATCTTTATTTTCCATATCAAATTCTAAAATCTACAATTATTAGTATGTTTTGAGAAACACTTGACATCTTCCTCACTGTGTCAAAACTAGTATTATTTAGATGTACTTAAGAAAGAGGCTTTAGTAAAGATAGCTTTGCAAGAGAAGAGTTTACTTGTGATTATTCAGTTCCATATTCTTGTTTAGTAGTAGTCAACAAATCTAAGCAAAAAAAAAAGATGCATGGCTTGGAAAAAGTACACTTGACTGTAATAAAATACTAATATAGTAGTTATTGGTAACTTTAAGTTCATTGCTTTAGAAGTTTTAGCAAAACCAATAGTTATAAAGGCAGACATTCAAGCAAATTAGTATACTTTTTTTTTCTGATGTATATGCTTTTCCAAAATATTTTTTTATTCTTGGAAGAGGAATTTAGCTGTATGTGTTGAGGAGATAATGTTTAGAAGGCTCTGTCCCAAATTCTCTATGACACATCATGTGCTACACTCTAAGTAATAGAACTGACTTCTGAGAACTCAGAACAGTAGCAAAGGATTATCCATTTGTGGGCTTCCAGAGATGAAAGTAAAGCTGTTTAAATTTTTTTTTAAAAAAAATTTCATTTCACATCAGACAAATATTAACAAAATCTTTGTTATTTAAAAAAAAGGAAATCCCAAGTTTTTATTCGGAGGCACAAAGAAAAGGCATATGGATATGTTGGTAAAGCATATGGAGACCCTTATGTAAAGACAAAACAAAAGCAAAATAAAGTTACTGACTGGCCCCCTGAGGTGCAGCACATAAGCACATTTGGTGGAATGTTGCCAATTCTCTTTTCTTCTGAAGAACAAAACTCCCTTTATATCCTAAACAAGTAAAAACAACATAGACAGTATACATCTGGTAGCAGTACACTGCTTGAATCTCTGTTTTCTTACTGGTTATTATCACTCAGTGCTCAGAAAGTAGTGACCTTGGGTTTGTAACAATTACAGTGTTACAGAAGTTGGTTTATTCCGAATGCAATGCACCTTTTTTCTTAGGTTGGACATCAACAATATAAAAAGATCGCTACTGTAGGAACCTCCTTTCTATTAACAAGGGTCTTTACCCTGGACTGATGTTTTCCCACTGTGTTAAATACATTTGGAAATAAACCTTCACTGTCTGAGTTCAGAAACGTAGTGTAATGCACTTACTTGAAATTTCAAGCAAATTTTTGGTATGTTTTGCTTCTTTAGTATGGTTCATATCTTTTGTCTTCATTTATGGCAGCTATTTAGACACACCAGCTGTGCAAAGTTAAACATGTACTTCAAAAAATTAAAACATCTTTTGCTGAACATTGTGTCTATTAATAGCTTGCTCTGAATGTATTTGGATCAACCTCTGGGATCTGCTATAACTGACACACACTGTCATTACTAAATTAAACATGCCAGAGCTGTTACGGCATATCCATACACTCATAATACATTTTCAAACACTTTTCATGTTCTCATAAGCAGGGCCAGCATGGCTGTAGGGAGACTGCCTGTTAGTCTCCAGTGTATACTAGCTCCTGAAGTGTGGCAGGGAATTGTTAGGGAGCACAATGGTCATCACAGCCTAAAAGAATATTCTAGTGATTTAGGAGTAGAGACCACTAAGGCTTAGTACCCAGGAACATTCTATGGCACAGTAAAATTTACTACTGTAGATGTAACCAAGGAGTACTTCTACTAATTAGTTTTCTAGGCTACTGCTATCTTTCTATTCTGAGTTATTTTTAGAGAATATTGCTCAGATAATAGATAATATTGCTTGGATAAAGAGACCTCCTCACTGAGTGTTGCCTCCTTTCACTGCACACACATGGAAAAGAGCTCATGTATCACTGTGCACACTGTTAGCCTCTATGGAGATTTTGAGCTATGAGAGCTTTCCAACATTGCTTTTTATCAGATGGCTAATGAATTGTGTTGAAATTTTTTGAAGGACTCATTACTCAGCAACAATCAATAAAGATGCCTTGAAAATTGCAGGTTCTTTTGAAAATAACAGTCTCCATTTTTATGCTTTTTATTGTGTTCTTAAAATTATTAACTAAAAAAAAAAATGTAACTATTATTGTTGCATAATAATAGTTTATTTCTTGCAAAAGGGAGCAAAAGCTCCTGATGTGTAGCTGAGGTTAAGTTCTAATACATGGAAAATATGTTTAAGAAAGCTGAAGAATTGCCATATTCTTTTTTAAGACAGATACTATATCTGAAAGTATATCTTTAAATTACAGACTGTAGTGAAGTAGGAGCATGCATGGCCAGGACAAGGAGGGGAGAGAAAAGAATATTAAACCCTCAAGGTGGACTTGATGCCAGAAATAATATCACTCAGAGCCGTAGCTAAGACAAAGCAGTGTCTGCAAGGGCACTGAGACAGGACTTCCAGAGCATCATCTCTACATCATCTGTAAACTAGTTTAAATGCACACCTTGGCCTCAGTCCTGCCCAGCCTAATGCATGAGACAGGCTTCTGTGTCCAGCTTCTGCCAAGCTAGGATAACATCCTGCAGGATGCTGGAAGGATGGCACTGGCCACCTTTTCAGTCTGTGACCACTCACACCAGAGAGAAAAGCTCATTCACCTGCCCCTGACCCTGGAGATTGCTGCACTCTGCTTCAGCTGTGTGTGCTTCCTTGTGTAGCCCTGTGTTGAAGCCAGACCTGCTAGAAGGCTTCTCATCTTCCCCTCCCCATGCTTGGAGAGGACTTGCACAGCCCATCTCCTTTTACTTAGCCAGAAATAGTTGCTGTGCACACCTGTATTGCGTGGGCCCTTGAAGAAGAGGAGGTTAGTCTCAGTCTAAAAAGTATCTCAAGTTTTTGTAGTGTCCATTTTGGTTCTGGAGAAGATATTGTAGATTATATTGTTAAGCATAATTCATTAGGAAGGCCATTTACCATGTATAAGAGTGTCCAGCTGTTAGTGTGAAACAAACAAACAAGCAATGCTTGGCCCCAAGCCATGACTGAGAAGCAGTTGGGCAACCTATGCTACATGCCATGATTTGTTTTGCTATTTTTTGGATGTAATGCCTCTGATACAGAGATTTTATCTTCTATTCCCACCTCAGCTTTTAAAGTAGCAATAGAATTTAAATTGAGAACGATTTCTGGACAGCCTTAGCATTTCCTAAATTCTAAAGGCATTTCTGTTGTTTACTGTAAATGGGAAAAAAAAAATCTCAAAAGTCCATGTCCCATTTTATGTCAGTCATCTTAGCATTCTGCTGTGATTAGATTCAAAATTCACAAGTTATCTTTACTATTATTGCCTATCAGTTGCACCAAGTGGAGTTGCATACTTTTGCCCTGTGAGTGTTCTTGAATGTCAGATTGACAGAAACAAATGCAGAATTTATTTGCACAGAAGTTTCTATTAAAAAAACTTCAAAATGAAATGTTGATAACACAGTCATGGTCTTCAGAGAGAAATTCTACTGCAGATAGAGCAATTTCTTCTTTTTTTCCCCATCCCCTGATTTGATTGTGTTGATAAAGGTTTATGTTATAAGCCTATATTAGAACATTAAATTGGTTTGGGGAGCTTATGCAGAGTGTTCCTGCAAGGCACAGACCATCTTTTCACATGGCTTTGCAATCCTATGGAGCAAGGTTGGAGGTGGAGGCCATGATGAGCAGGAGGAGATGAAGAAAACTGATAGGTCTGCTCCTACACAAATCCCAGAGAGAGTAAGGGCATGGGAAAAACCAGGGGGCTGCTGCTCTGCAACACAGTTAAGGAGGGAAGGTAGCTTTCCTCCTGGCCTTATTACTGTCAAATTTTTCTGCTAATAATTGTTTTTGTGCCATGGCAGTATAAATATGCTGCATTATTAAAAGGCACATAAGAGAAGATTCTCTAATCTGGAAATTACAAGACTGTCTGTGCATGACAGCAATTTTCCAGAAGACTTGCATTGCTAATACATTCAAATCTTTCTAATATGATGCTGAATTTTATTTTTTAGACTTCTGAAATTCAAATTATTACAGTGATATGATAAAATAATGAAGACTTTTTCAGTACCACTTGTTATCCCAAGCAGTAGGTAGCAGCAGTGCTTCCTCTGTAGTTACATAAATTGCTTCTTTTAAGGCTTTAACCACCAATAGTTTCACCGTAGGATTAGTAAACAAAACCTTCCTATTTCTGTAGCAGAAGATGGCTGCATCAATTTGAAGGCATGTGCTGTCACATATAGAGCTCCTTCTGAACACTTAGAAGCTCTTACCAAGCCCTGACCCATTGACCAAATCCTTGTTTTGAACTTTCTCCTATGGTCCCATAATACAGGTAGTTTACAGTGTTATTTCTTTCTTTGCGCTCAGTGGCACATGGTGGCAAAGGCTCTCCACTTGTTAGTCCCCTGTGACAGTAGGTCCTTTAGCAATTTGGCTGTGTTAGAGCCCCAAAATATTGCTGGTCCTTCAAAGACGTTCTACTTGTACAAGAAGTATCTTGTGCATCTACTTGTGCATCTACAGAATTTAACACTTCTTTTATGCTTCTTATGGGAGTAGAATAGACCATGGCTGATACATTCCAGGTGTAGTGAGGCTTTTCCTAACAGTTTGACAAATCAGCCAAAATTATAAATTCATTTGTGCATATAAAGTTTATTAGAATATTTGGTTTTACAAACACTCCTCAGACTATTTCCCAGTCTCCTGAATATGACCTACAGATATCAGTTGGGTGGATTTACACAGTGGGGTTTTAATATTGAAATAAAACATAACAGTAGATTAGAAGAAATTAGAAGCTGGCCAAAGGTGGCCATTTGTTGTTGAAGTACAGAATCAGGGGAACAGTTGACATCGTGCACCCAACAGCACCATGGTCTGCCAGCATTGCATGTTCTATGGGAGAGTTTTGAGAGGCTTGAAATAATTCTCTGTAAAAACAGGGTATTCACTATCAGTTTTAATGAAGTAGAACATCTTGGTTACAGTTTTTCCCCCCAGTTTCATTAACCACTGTTAGTTTTGGGTTTTTTGTTGTTTGGGGGTTTTCTTAAAATTGAGAGCAATAATAATGACTCCTAATTTAAGAAAATGTGTCTAATGAGGAAATATTATTTTAGATATTTTCAAAATTTTTCAGATGTGGGGATTTTTTTCTTCTTCAAAGCCAATAGACAGTAATTTCCCTTGTTAACATGTATGTTAAAAATAACTTTGGGTTTTGAAAATACTATTAGTAATTTGAATAATGGTAATAGTAATGGAAGAACAGGCTTGGGAAAATATGCCTGTCTTCAAAAATCAGAGGCTCAATTATAATCAGAATGAAAGTAAGAAAAATTTCTGAAAGAGATTTGTTATAGATTTTTATTGGTGTACATGTGGAAAGTCTGCTAATATCAGTGGTTCACAGATTGTGAACAGTCCCACGGGTTCTGGTAATTTGAGGTCTTCATCTCCCAGAGTGGTGTTTCTAATTTCTATTGCTGGGTGTATGAGTATGTGCAGAAGTGCAAGGGAATAAATATTCAGCAAGTAATTGCCTCTTCCTTTCAAGGAAATTGATTTTTTTATCACCAAGTGATTTCTGAATTTCTCATTTTGTTTATCAAGATACAGTACAATTTTTTTTGCCTTTCAGAAAAACTCAGATGTAAACTCTAATTTTACAGTGTTGCTTTTCAGAATGGAAGTTGCATTTAGCACCTCTGGTTTCCTACACAGCACGTTAGAAAGAGATTTCTATGTGTTTATGAAAATACACAACATTGTGCAAGACTATTAATCCCAGGCTATCACAATTATTTTTTAAAGCTAGAATTGCAGATGATTTCTAACATTCAGAGGGTTAATAGATGCTAAGGAAAAAAAAAAACCCCAAAACTTAAGCATAAGATGAATTTTACAGAGCTAAGATGAGACAGAACTTAGTCACACTAAATGCCCTTCAAAAGCTGAAGACCAGTGTTCTCTGCCTTCCTACAAGCTTCACAGAGAGAGATTCTGTCCAGGTATTATGCAGCATATCCTTGTGATTGAAAAGTTGTCACATCCTCCAGCTGTGTAGTGCTCCCACTCCAAAGCTTCAGCAAGGTGAAGATGATTTGCTAACTTTAACTTGAAAGGAGCTTGGGAGGAAGATTAGTAATAAAATTAATTAAGATATTTATAGCTCCTTCTTACCACTAACATGATCATGTGTGCATTCTATGCCTCTGACCTTGCAGCTTCACAAGAGGATATTTACTTTAGGAATATATGATAAGCCATGCATTTGTAAAATCTTGTAAGTATTAGTTTTTTGGAAAAAACTGATAATACATAATTTAAAATTAAAGCAATTCACATTACATAGAAAAATGTCATTATCAGAGAGATGAGAATTATAATTGCTTGTTAGTTTGCTGTGGGTTTTAAAAGAAATTATAATAATCTAGGCCATATGGAAATTCATAACCTTCTGCTGTAAAACAGCTGCAGTTTTCATAACTAGTAAAAATTATGCATATTTTTTATTTGTCAGATTAACTGCTGGGTTTAGTTTTTGTCAGAGCTGCTCCTATAAGATAATTCACAAATATCAAGCTAAGCTTTTTAGAACTCACTTTCTTATTCCTGCTATTTGTTTTTTCAACCTTCTCCACTTCCTTATCTCACTGTCATAATTCCCACACCATCTCCAAAGATGTTTTTTCAAACAGGCTTAGGTCTGCTGTTGGCACTGGTGTGAGTTTGCTGTTATAAAGATGATAGCCTCATACTCCTGGGCCTTTGCAGTAGAGAAAAGTTATGCAGGATTAAATGTTTGATACTGAAGAATATTTTAGTTCCTGTTTTTTGAACATATTTCTGAATCCTTACCTTTCAGAGCTTATTCCCTGTCTGCACATTTTTTTTTGTGTTCTGTGTAATTGACTCTGAGAGGGAAGCTGCTTTTCTGAGCGGTTATTGTTCAGTAAGGAGTGGCATTTTCCAAACAGGAGAGCAGCACTATCATCTTTCACGACAGGACTCTGATTTCAGAGCACAGGTTTTGTACAGCTCTTCCAAGGAACCAATGTTTGTCCTTTAGTTATGTGCAGAATGGAATAAAAGGCTTCTGCACTGACTCCTTATAACCTCAGCCTCCCATGTCCTCTATAAACATGAATGTGCTGTGTCTGCACAGGGTATTGCCTCTAGATCATGTTCAGAAGCTTTGTTTGTTACATCATCCTGTGAAAAGTAAGCAGCTGATGCTGAGTAATAAACACCTCATTCCTGCTTTGCTAAGGAGAGAGGTGGGAGTTCTCTGCTTACTTCCCTTCTCTCCCTGCAGCTGCTCCCCTTCTCTTCCATTTCAGACCAGGAAGATATATCTTCTCAAGTGCTGATATTAGAATACTTGACCAGAGGTTTCAAGTTGCTTTCATTTGTGTCTATTAATGTAGATTAAATTAATTTTGAATCAGGAGTTATTACACAGCCTTTCCAGCCTGCTTGTCTTTAGAAAGAATCCCTAACTCTGTAATTATTGTTTTCTACAAGCTTATTATACATTGGTTTAAAATAGAAAATCCATTAGTCAGGGAAGAAGAAATCTCACTATCTCACTTTTATTCTAGATATTTTTGTACCATCTGGTTTTCTAATAATGATAGGTTGTGGAAAAAGAATGTTTATGTTTACAGCTGTAATGAACTGCATGATCATGTGAAGAATTGGCAAGGGATTGCTGAGAATAATTCAAGAAGGAGGAAGTGAGATGTAGAACATAAGTGCCAAACACTGTGTAATTAGAAAATCTGCAGCACATTCTTAAGAACTGTGACCATTCATCTGTCCTTCAGGTTTGTCCTTAAAAGGCCTGACCCAGTGAGATATTGACTGTGATATTTCCAGGTTACGGTTTTCATAGACGTTAGTAGGAACTGAGGGCATATGTCACCTTGCATGAACATATGCTCAAAGGGGTAACATCAGTTACTTCCCACCATGTGAGTGCCAGGTTTGATCCATCACAATTCAGTTTGCCAGATGTGTCCTGGATCAGATGTCTGTGCTTAGCCAGTAGTCTTCACCTAGAGGGTGAGTGTCCCTTATCACTTCTGTGCACCTTTCTATATGTGGGAGGCTATTTAAACCAGCACAACTCATTCTCTGTGGAGATATCTTGTGGGATTTTGTGGTTGAATCTCTGTTTGTGAAAAGTATGAGGTATTTACTTTTTAAAAATAAAAAAATAGGTCAGAGGAAAGACAATATGAAGCTTAATTCTTCTGGAGGAACTTCAGGCTGATGGAATGTTTGATTTGCCTGTTTAAAAGTGCTCAAAGTGAACTTACACCACCTCATTGATTTTCATGACAAAAAATACCCAGGAGGACTGTTGCTGGAGGCATAGACAGCACCAGAATGCCTGGCAATTATATTGCCACTTAAAAAAACCTGATCTTTGCTTCTGCTTTTAATCAACATCTTTAGCAAAGTTTGTTGGGGTGTGCGCATGTCTGTGTCTGTCTTCCTTCCCCTTCCCTTTCCATGTTGTAATGGAAATGCAAGCTGCCTGTGTACAATCTTTCACCTCTGACAGCATGTACTGCATGCTGCACACAGCTGTCACGGTAATGACAAGTCTGGTGCAGCAGGATAATTGGGTACTTGAAGAAGATTCATAAGGCAATGTTCTGCACAGTACTGTGTTGTACCCTGGGGCAAGGGGAAGAAGAAGGGAGGGTACCAGGCAGAGTCGAGAGTGTATTTGTGAGAAATGATGATGTAGTAATGTGATTTTGTTTCCTTATGAAGAGGTTTCCCTCATGCCTGCTCACCCCACAGAATTACATTAAAGGTTTCAAAGTTGGTTTGTTCTACCAAGGAAATTGGGTTCCATTTTATAGGTAATGGAATTGAAATATCCCAGGGGAATGAAGGAGATGAGTGTCGTCACAAGAGCGCGGCTCTCTGCGAGTAGTTTGGTGTCAAACCATGGTGTAATCCCGCCACCTGACAGCTCGTTATTAAGAAACAACAAGAACTGACTTTATTACTGTAGACTATAGCTGGCTTATCTGCAAATTAGCATCTTTTCTTCCCTTGTGGCAGATTCTGTCTGTTTTTCTGGCATCTGTCATGAGGTGTTAAAGGGGAGCATATTTTTAGAGTCTAATGTGATAACAATTAACCTTTGATCTCTTTCTGATACATCTCCTTTTTCATTATTGCTGAAGTTACTTGTCTTGGAGTGAAGATGAAATGGTTGGGTGACAATGTATTTATGCACACTGATACTGATAGTCTGTGTAATGCACAATTAGATGTTTAACAGATTAGTCATTAAAATTTTTATGATTGTTTCTCTCCAGCAAAAGGAGAGGAAGTGTTGGTCATCAATAAAAACAGGAACTCAGGATTCAAACCTTCCATCTGAATCACAGATTTGTTTCTGCATTCTTAAACAAGTAATTTTATTTCTTGTTAGGATAAGAATAATAGCCGTGGTACCTACACCAGCATGTTAAGAAACATAATTAATTACTGTTTATATAGCACTTGGGTACCAGCAAATGACTCATGGCAAAAATATGAAGTACTATTAGTAATAATAGGTTGGAAAATTTAAAAATGCCAATATTGTTTTGTCTGGGGACTTTTTTGAGGTATGAAAACAGAATTTTCATCCCAAGGAAAAAAAAATCATTAAAAAAATAAATCTATAATGCAACCTATGCTGCAGATAATATAGATAATGATACCAGCATAGCACAATACCAGCACTTTTAAACAAGAGCTGACTTGCAGTTAGATAGAGGGAGGTCATGTGCCTAAAAAGCTTTTCTAGCATCACCAATTTTGACTATTACAGAAAATGAAACATGTGTCAAGGCATTCTTATCTTATTAGGAATAATGGGGTTGACACAGGCCACAGAGGAATGCTGAAAGAAGCACTCCTTAACTGCCTAAGTGGTGAATTAGGGTGAGCTTTTTCACACATCTTTACAAAGAACTTTGTAAAATGAACATTTATTGTTTTGTAGATATCACCCTTTGGAAGTCCTTCAAGGAAACTAATTTGCAAAGCTTTTAATTTTGCAGTGCTGTATTTAAAAAAAAAAAAGGTAATTCAGAAGCAAGCATGCTGTCTTTACATATTCACTATTTCTGGCTGACTGTGTGCATGGTCCTCCTCTGAACAGATGCTTGCCTTCATTGCATTTCATTTCTCTCATCAAAAAAGCATCTGAGCCTTTTCACTGTGTCCCTATCCATGTGTGTTTTAACTGTTCAAGGATCAGTGTGTTAGGACAGGCTGGGTCCTGTCGCTCTATTGGGAACGGTGAGAAGAACAACACAGACTCTCTTGGGAGTCGAACAGGAGAATTTCTCTCTGTTTATTACCTCAGGTCATTTTTATAGACCGTTATGTGAAAGCACAGAAAAGTAAAACTCTTATTGGTTAGTAAACTGACACATCACCATCATTGGTCAGTGGGGTACACCACCCCTCCACCTTCTCTTGCAAGAAAACAAGGAACTGACAAACAGCACCTGCAAGGCTGTTTTCTATCTCTGAGGATTGTTTTAATTCCTCCTTATAATTTCCTAAGCCACTTTCTCAGGCAAGACTGAGAAAGTTATGTGGCCTGCTATTCCACAGGCACTGTGCTCCCTGCTTCACAGTTGGCATCCATAGGGTCCCACTGGTTTAAGTGAAACTTCCAGGCACGATCCTTCACGGTGCAGAGCGTTGCACTTCCCATTGTCCTATGTGGGAGATAAGAGTTCTTCACACCCTCAAAAAGTTTGTGCTGCCTTGCAGTATATTATTATTTTAGTAATTGTGTTAGAAATGTGTCATTTAAGAGGCAGAATGCAGGTGTAAGTCATGAACTATTTAGCTACTGACTTGCAGTGTTATCTTTGCATTTTGATGATTTCTGATTAAGCCATTTTTATTCTTCAAGTATTGAAAGAGATAGCCTTTTACTAGCCTGTGCTTTATGAATCTTACTAGCTCCCTTGGATAGCTGCATAATATGTATGCAAACCCTGAATACGTAGGGCCTTTGACCAACAATGGATCCTCCTGGCAAAATTTTTTTGAGAATGGAATAGAACTTGTTTTCACTTCTCTGAGAGGTCCAGAACTTAAATTATTTATTTGAATGTTATTTTGAGTGCAGTGATGTAGTACAAAGTGTTCTTTTTGTGGTTATACCTTTGAAATCTGTAATACCCAATTATTGGTTAGGTTATTCTGTCTTTACTGTGTGATATAGGCACCTAAGTCCTCAGACTTTTGAAGGCACATAATGCAGGAAAATTTCACTGCCCAGCTGATAATGCCATCTGGGTATCTGGAAAGCTCTGAAACTAGTTTTGGTGGTCACTTTTTGGTCACTGATTTTTGGGGGATTTTTTGTTTGCTTTTTAAACTTGTTTCTTTTTTAAATACAGGAAGATTCAAGCTTAGGAACACTTAGATTATTTTGTTTTTCAATAGAAAGATGAATGCTAATACAAATTAAATATATTATATGGAACTTTATTTGTGGTATGCTATAGATAAAAGATCAAGCAAATAAGGAATTAAAATTGTAGTAAATCAGACATAATTCCCTTACACTATTTTGTATGGTGTGAATTAAGAAGTAAGCTTTAGAGGGTATCATGTTTTGTCCTCTGAGGGCTTTTAAGGCTTTTTATTCCTACCCTATTGGCTTTAATTCACCTTAAAGACTCTTCCATGAAAATGAAAGCTCATTTTACTCTATTATTGTACAGAATGTTAATCTGGGACCTTAATTGATTTGGGGGATTTGCGACAGTTTGGTGGTGATAGCAGGCAGATAATCAAAATCATTCACAAAAACAGGTAAAGACAGTGGCCTAGATGTCCAACTGCTCTAAATTGCTTGACTGCAGTTACTGATTCTGATTAAATTTGTGCTGATGTGGGTCTAGTCATCCTCTTTGGGGTCTGTTCTGTGTCTGAATTGATTACAATACTTAGTAAAACAGACCCCGATCATATTATCTCCTTTAGTATATTAGGCGTATTGGGTGACAGAAAGGTGAATTTTAGGAGTGCTGGCAAGACAGTCTGCCTAATCTGTCCCTATTGACCTGCCAAAAAGGCAGGTTGGTGCATCTGAAGATTTGACACAGGTTATTTAAAGTAAAAAGACTGAGCTTTGTGAACCCTACAGACATGCTGTAGGTGCGGTAACTTTTACATTTTAAATCTTGATTACAGAAAAAGTGTGGATTCCCCAAATTTAAACATGTCTTTCATTTGAAGAATGGGTATTTTCCTTTTCACTTATTTGCACCATGTTAAGATGTCTTTTGAACCTCAGGAAAAGAATATTCCAATTCAGTATTAGCTAATGGATTAGGTTTGCTTTGTTTTCCATAAGTCTTACTAATTTGAAATGTGCACATGAAGAACTAAATTGTAGAAAAGATGGACATTAATACTTGCAAGTACTTTCTCTCATTGCTGTTATTAACAGTCTTTACTCATTGAAAAAGGTATAAAATACTGTTATTCAGAGGTTTATTTCTCATCTGTTTTGAGATGCATTAACCATATTAGCTTTTAACCCTCAGTAGAGTAAATAAAATTACAGCAGAAAATTATGTTTGCCCAACACAACCAATAAAACACAAAATACTGTTCAGTAACAGCTTGATGTTTAACATCTGAATTACAGTTTATACACATAGCAAATTATCTAGAAATAATAATCTGTAATCAATGTTATACTATCAAACAAAGAGAATCATGGTATGTTGGGATGAGAGGACCTGGTTTTAATGAGTACAACTTTTAAGTCCTAATTGATTCATCATTTATTCATCTTTCACGATTCATCTCATGTTTTCCCTTTCTTTTGAAGACCATTGTTGCAGCGCCCTTTTGTTCAGTGCCTTGATCTTATATGCAAAACAGTCAGATATTTATGTTGACCTGAATTTTAAAAGTTATAAATGTCATGTTTATATGGAGGAAGTGCTTCACTCTTCCTTTGTTTTTTTATTTTATGTATTAAAAAATCATAATGATCCTTGTTTCCTATGCCACAGAAAAACAAGTGACAAAGGAATTTAGCCGCTAAGGAAAGAAATTATCCTTGAGTTGCAAACAGAGGTCTAGAAAATATCGGAGGAATATTTGCAGAGCCTGTAGGATCCCTTGTAGGGACCTCTGCTGTGACTTCAGACCCTTCTCAGCTCTTTCAGTTCATCCCCCAAGCAAGTCTGTTGGCAGCACTGGTAGGTGGGAGCTCCATGGAGTCTTTCCTGCTGCAGATACTTCAAAGTGGAAGCCACTTGAGGGGCTCTTTGGCATAATCTACTTGAATATCCTTGAAAATCAGATGGCATATTTATTACAGTACCTGCTCCTTGGCTACTTCAGTTCCTGTCCTAGACATGCCAGTGATTCATTGGGAATGTTAATATTGCAAAGTAATGATAAAAGGTGCCTGAGGGGAAGCTCAAAGCAGCGTCTCTGTTATCTTTTGTCATCCTCACCTGACTCACACAGGTTTAGTTGATATCAGTTGTTTTGTTGAGACCATTGGGACCGATATCTGGAAAGTAACAGAACTGTAACTGAGGTAGAAAAGCAACTGTCCTGAGGCATTAGTTTAAAATGTGATTGTTTTTAACATGTGTGGTATGTTGAGAGTTAGAACTCGGGAAGCTAGCGCATTCTTTGATGCAGGTTGAGGCCTAATGTGACCAGACTGACAATACTAAAGGCACTATGTAAAAATGAAACATAACAAAGCACCACATGGTTGAAAAACATTATTATCGGAAATAATGACAGTAAATGTGATTTGCTTGTGGTAAATTGAAATCACTGATTAAATTACATCTTTGGCTAATAAATTCACAGGGGTAACAGTGCACAGCAAGTGCCAACACAGCACAGCCCTAAGGCATAAATAAAAGTTATCTAATTGATGGTAAAGATAAATCAGAATAGAAGTGGCTTGTTAATGTGTTTGCACTGAATTCATTACAGCTGGAAAAGAAGCTCCCCCTCCCGTCACCCTTCTCTGCTCAAGGCAAATCCAGTGTCTGTCACTTCTACCCACTTAGATTTGTTACCTAACAATTTCTCTTGCATGCGAGTTCTTTTGAGGGCATACAACAGGTATCTGTGAAATAACTCCATTCTTACTAGACTTCATTGTGATTAAATTGACACTTAGGCTATCTTTTATTGCTTACATAATTTTTCCCTGTTGCTCAAGAAGCCTTAAATATTTCACCAGGAGGTGACTTAGCTTTAGTTAATGGAGTGAGTCAGGGATCCAAGCTGATTTCAAACCTACCACCAAATGGAGTGAATGAATTCCTCAATCAGTTCTGATGGGGAGATGCAGTTTCTAGTCAGTGCAATTACCTGTGCAGAATGATGCACTCTTTAAATACGGGACATGATACCCAAGTCGTCAGACTGAGCAGACATTAAAATGTGCCACTCAAAAAATGTGGCATGGAAATTATCCTCTCTTTTAAAATAATTTGTGGTATCTGTGGCTGCTGCTTTGGGCTGTATGATTATGTGGTTAGCAAATAAAGGCTTAAAAACATCCATTTATCCTGCTAAAAAGGGAGAGTCTGATTCTGCAGCATCTGAGGTTCATCTGTAGGAGAAGTTAATGAGAATTTGGATATCCTATTTCTGAAAACTTATTTCTTCAGTTCAGTAATAATAGCTCTTTTAGATGTCAGCTCTGGGAAAAACACGTAAGCATGTACTGTGCTTTGCTGCTATTTAGTCATCTTTTGATCTCAGTGTCACTAAGTAGGGCTCCCACGTAACTCTGCTGCATTTAAGGAATTTATTATTTCTCTACGTATTGCTGAACAGAACTTGTCCTGCTACCTCAAGCTGCAATTAGCTGGTTACTACACAGAGTTTATATTGCTCTTTTTTGAGATGGGACTTTAGTGATTGATATTCACAATATTTCTAGAGTCATAGAGCATAAACATGAATATGAATGCTTAAATAACGACAGCAGACTTAATCTGCAGTAGAAATCACAGAAGTTGTGCAGGTAAAGGCAACCACATGCTCCATGTAAGATAAAGTACAAACTAAAATAAAATTTTACAAATGCAAGTGACCATTGGATCGGGAAAAAAAAAGCCAAAAACACATGCAATTCAAACCTGACAGTGATAAATCCTGGCAGACTTTATGGTCATTTTATGATAGTCCTTGCAGTCTAGTTTTCCTTTTTATTTTGAAGGTTTGGAGCTGCAATTTAGTGAGAAAAAACAAGTCATCATCTCTCTTCAAGGCTGAAGGATAATGGCTCAACTTTTTTCTATCTTAGTAACTTAAGAAAAGAGACAAAAATTGCCTTACTTGAAAAAATCGTGTAATTCTCCAGAAACCAATCAAATGAACACTCATGATAACCATATTGACTTATTTTACCTGCCCTGTTGAGTGCACACATCATTCAAATGAATGCTAATCAGCATTGCGCATTCCTTTGAAGCCTATTGAAATTTTTTCTTGTTCATCATGAAGTACAACTTCTGACACTGATGAATTTGTAAAGAGAAATAGAGTGAGTATCAGGGAAGATTATTGTACTGAACTGGAAACTGGAATAGGAGGAAACTGTTTAAAGAAAACAGTAAGTGTACTTAGTAAGTGGGATAGCCTACATTTTCATCTCCAGATAAAAAAATTACCTTTGCTGTTCTCTTTTACCCTAAGGTAGCTTTTACATAGATGTATCAGCTGATTGTGGCCGAAAGTATTCAGTTGTGTGTTCAAGAAACTATTAGATTGAAATTAGATTGAAAAATTAGATTGAAATGGCTAGAAGATGATTGAAGTTCTAGTGAACTTCACTGGTGCTGAACAACTCTTTTCAGAGTTTCTTTTGCAGAGTAGGATAATTGATGGTTCTAATATTTCAAGTGAAAATGGGTATGATTTTTAATTCATACAGCCACTTATTCAGAGTCTAATGTTATAGATGCCATGTGCAGGTATAGCCTGAAAGCTATCCATGACTGGATATAGAAGGTTCTTTTTCCTAGAGAGTCCCATAACACTCATACTCAGCGGCAGAGTAGATCAGTGAGTTCATGGCAACTTCTGAATGTGGTATAACAGGAGGAAGTTTTGAAAATAAACTAAGAGATAATTATGATTTGCTCCTTAGTCTAGATGCTAAAAAAAAGAGGTGATGGAATGACTGGGCCTTTCCAGAGCGCTACAGAGCCAGCTCCCATTTTGCAAATGGGTTCTATATCCAAAAGACCTCCATAATTCCTTGCTCAAAGCCAGCTGCTGCTCTTGCTCTTATGCATGGGGAGGAGTAGATTTCCCCTGTAATGAGTATGGCTGTCTTGTTAGTACTAAAATGCATTAGTTATTATAAATGGCAGCGATGGATAACCTCCTGAGATTATTGTCACGGTTGTGTGCTATCAAATGCCTTGACATCCCCGTTCAAGGCATTAGAGGAACAAAGAGAATGCTCAATGAGCTGATTAAATCAAATAAACAGATTTTTAATTCTCATTAAAAAACATTAAACAGCTACTGCTTTTACCAACAGAGAATGTGTATATGTGCGTGTTGTGTGTGTGTATGAATAATAAAAATCTGCTGCAGTAATTCAGAAAATTTAAGGTAGTGTTTCTATTAGAAATATTGGGAAAATATAAGTCTATCTTGCTGAATGTTGCAAACCTCTTTTGTTATAAGCAGCAAAAATGCCAAGGTACATTTTGTATTAATCAGTCAAAATGCAGAAAGTAAAATCCAAAACCTTGTAGAGCAGCAGACGATATCCCTCAGGGGCTATTTCTGTGGAATTGCCTGACTTTTGCCACTGCACAATCCAGATATCCAGCTATTGATTTAAGTCTAATTACATGCTTTTTAGTAATGGTTTACATGAGTATTAGAACAGGTTTCAGGAATGGAGTAAGGAGGTTGAGAAACAGAGATAAAATGCAGGGGTGGTCAGGAACTGAGGAAGATAAATTCCAGATGTTTTTGGACTGTGGTGAAAAAGATTTTCGTCTATATGATTGGAGAGTTACATAACCAGAAAGCCCTGCTTTGCAGGGATAAATGTATTTTGTTTAGCATTTTTGCCATTATTGGTGAACACTTATTTTGCTCACCATTTTGAGCTCTGTAAAAGCAGAATTAATGTTTTCATTTAGTTCACTTGTGAATTTGTAAAATGTCTTGAAAAAGGGCAACTGATTTTCAGTCTGGAACAGACAGAGAGACAGAAGGGAAGAAATGGGAAAATAGAACCGTGAAGAATTAGATGAATAGCATCTTGGATTGTCCGTCTGGTTCCTTCTTTCCCTCACCCATCTTCTTTTCATTCTCCTCTTGGCCATCTGCCTTGGTTGCAGCTCCCACAAGTGTTGGGGACATGAGCACATACTAGTTTCTATTTCCTAGAACTGGGGAGGGAGAGGGTGTGTGTGTTTGCTCACTATAAAAGTACCAAGTACTTTTGACAACCTTCTGAACCAAAATACTTCATGAAGAATTTAATGGGAAATGAGCAAAAGAAAATCTCCCAGTACAAGCATAAGGTAAGCACCTGGTGGTCACGGGCTTTTCTGTGGTCCTCCTAGCAGCTCTGGATTTAAAGTCATTGCATTTGAAAAGTTCTTTATTAGATGAGCCTTACAGATTGAAGAGGGGAAGAAAAAGGGAAAGAAAGCTCTGTGCAGACTGGAATATTACTGTGAAGGTTCTTAAGGATGAGTAACATGTGTAGCACCGAACATAACTAAACATACCTTGTTTAGATCTGTTTCATGATCACTAAATTAGTGGTGAGACTATTGAGGGTTTGAGTGACCAATTGGTATTGCTTGAGGGACCTGTTCTAGCCAACACTTAAATGACACAATATAAAACACCCAAAAAAAGGAATAGAATGAACTAGTCAAATAATAATTAATAACCTGAAATATACACACAGCAAGAAGCACAACACAGTGTATGCTTCTCAAAACCTTGAGCTTGCTAGTTTTCACACATTTAGTTAGAACTATTAGCAACTTATTAGGATAATAGTGGAAAATCAATATTTTAAGGTAAGATTTTGAAAGGGGAAAAAAAAGTTCTCATAGAGAACTGCTAAAAATAGTTGATATATCATTTCCTATCCTGCCATTACTATAAGAATAAAAAGAACTTTTATTTTGTCTCTTTGAAAAAATACCTAGTAATTTTTCCTTAGGGAGTTGGTCCAGTTTCTTTATTTTCCCATAATTCTGAGCATATTTCATCACAATAAATATTTATTGTGAAAATAGTTGACTTAAGAAGTAGTCTGAATTTAGAAACGATTATGTTTTCAGGGAAAATTATTATCAAAGTTAGTGATTTTGAGAAAGTACTGAGATGCCTGTGTATAGCAGAGGCACTCAAAGATCTTGACATTTCTGGTTGTGACTTATTTTGGAAAATAGTAGTTTGGAAGTGGAGGGTAAATTACATACTTTAAACCAGTATTTATTTAGTATTATGACTATTTTATTTGGTTTTTGCTCAGTACTATGAAATCTGTCAACAACTTCCCATGCTCACAGCTTCCTTATCTTCCCTGAGCTTCCTGCAAGACAGTGGCTGATCACTTGCTTTATTTAATAAAGTTTTTCCATTGTATAGACATCTAACCTTGTTCCTAGATAATCTGATTGTACTTTTTTGCCAGGTAATTATCCCCACTGGAGATAGTCCCAAAATATTAGAGAATGAGTAATGGAATAATACCATAGATTTTCTTATGTGACAAATGAGTCATGCAAAGTCCATTTACAACTTGGGTGATATCCTTATCAAATTCTTCCTTTCTGAATCATCTGGTTATCTAACTGTGTTTCTTGTTCTCTGTGGAAGAACTCTACAAGGTACTGCCCAGAAAATGTAATGTGAACAGAGGTAATATATTAACAGAACATTTTTCTGTCTTAAAGTTTCTGTATTATTTGTTGGGTTTTTTTCCCCCTTCTCAGTGTCACTCTATTTTGTCAGTCCATTTGGAAAAAAGATAAAAGAAAAAGGATAAACTGTGTCTAAATTATTTCAGGGAATAAATGTATAACTAGAAAATAGGTTGGTTTTTTTTTCTGACTGTGCCTTTCCCTTTGCCTCCTGAATGATTAACTTCTGTTTATTTCTAATTAGAAAAGCCGCATCAGACTAAACCACAAAGCATGTCAAAGAGTATGCAAATAATGCAGAGTACTTGAAAAACTAGGGCACTTTGCCTTTAAATGCCCTGCATGGTTTATTAAACTGTAATTGCACTCTCTGAAATGTCATATTGCAATTATATCCTAGGTTATTAATTAAAAGAAGAGAAACTATAAATGGTAAAATAATCTTGCCTGTGAAAAGCTTTAGTGAGATTTTTGTGATGGGTGTTCAGGCAAAAATAATTTGTGATAAAACCCACAGAAAGAAAATGAGATGTTTTAGTCTCCTATTGGGGAAGTGAACCTGAATTCATCCTCAGTAGCTTGGGAAGGGTAGCTAAGATGCAGAGACCCACAGAAGAAGAATGGTAGGTAGTAATGACCAGTTACTTATATGAATAATTCATTAACATGCAGCCTTATACTAAAAAGCTCCCTAGCTTTTCTAGTATTTTCTCTACTCATGTATTTTGGAAAAACTAATAAAAAAACCTGCAACAAAACCAGTTTGCTTTTTAAAAATACTTTGCTTGTTGGAATTACCATAATAGGGGGGCTGTTAACATTCTTTAAAAATAGATGCAGCTGATGAAACTTCTGAGATTTTTCACCAGCATTTCCAACAGTTCTAGTAAAAGTGGAATGAATTTTTACTATTTAGGAAACAGTACTTCAAAAGAATAAGTGTTTATACACTTGGTTGGAGTTTACTTCTTACATTTATGGATTAATATGTCTTTTCTTTAATGGAATCTAATTTTATGATATACAGAGAAGACCTAAATAGCTGTTTTCCTGAAGTAGGGAAGATTGGGGTTTTTTTGGGGTTTTTTTGGTTTTTTTTTTTCCCCCCCCGAATGTCTGTCTTGTATGACTTCCCTTTAGGAGTTTGTTTGTTATTGAATCCATCCTGAGAATGAGGGATTTCAGTCTGGCCAGAGCTTTCTGGTATAAAATGATTACTTATTTTTCTGAGAGAATGTAGTGCTACTTCTCAGAAATCATTGTGCTATTGGACTGTGTTGCTGGGATGGAGCATATCGAAGGATTTGCTGGTTCTTTTTTTCTGTTAAAGCATTCTTCCAGTGTAAGCTACATGCTCACACATATTGCTTTGCATCTGATGTCAGAAACTAAATCTGGCAAGGTGCAGTGCATATTCCTGTATACATGGATATTTTCACACAGACCATAAATAGACTGTGTTTTAACTTCCCTAAATGTAAATGTGGGAATATTTTTTTGTTTTTCTACTTCTTCACAAGAATTCTACAATTAGCTGTCTTTGGAAGAGAGGAAAGAACATCCATCTGATTACTTGATAGGTTTGGCTCCAAAACCAGTTCTTCTGTGCTTCTACACAGTAGTGGTAGGTCAGGAATTATGCAGTGCTTCTGAAAAGTAGCTGTTTGGGGTTTTTTTCTTCTAAGTGTTGTTCGCTCAGTGCGAGTCATAAGGTTGCTAATATTGGAGGAGTCTTCAAGTTACGTGATTTCAGTGTATGGCTTTCATTGAATTCCAGAGAGACAGAGGAAGCTTGGACAAGAAGTTCTGGCAAAGAAAAAGGACCAAAAACAACTTTAAGAAGTAATCTTCTTTTTCTTTGGTCTTGCAGATGTAATTATTACAGTCAAAGGGGATGCTAGAATGATTAGAAGAGTGGATAAATAATAAACAAACTGCCTCTTAGCACAGAAATAAAGTGTTTTTATCAAAAAAAGTCTCTAACGCCTATTCTTTTCTTTCAGTTGTTGAGAGGAGAATAAGCTTAGAGGTTTGTTTGTTTTGTGGAATACTTACTGGGCTATGCTTTTTGTTACACTGTCTTTCAATAGAACAAGAGGTAAAAAAAAAGAAAATATATTCGTAAAGGTATTTTATAATTTCAATGAATGAGAAAAAAGCAAATCCTCTCCTTTTAGGAAAAAAAACCAAAACCAAATCAACCCAAAGTACTACCATGTAACTAGAGGCACAAAACTCTTTAAATTCATGTTTGAATTGTTTCCAAATGTTTCTTGCACAAACAAGTCTAGGATAGTAAGAAAGTTTCACTGAATCTGTTTTCCCAGTCTGAGATTTGCTGGAGGAAAGGAGTTTTTGGAGACATGCCACAGTTGAACTTATTTCTGTCACAGGGAAAAGGGAGCAAATATGTTTGCTTTTTTCCACAAAACAAATAATTAAAACAAAAATAATCTGCCTGAACTGCCAGAAAGTGGAGTACATCCTGGAATGATTCAGGAGCTCACCACTTCATTTCAGCCAATGGTCCTTTGGCAAGCTTGCAAATGCAAAAGGGTAAAATGCCTTATCAGTGTATGACCTTATCTGCTCTGTCCCCTGTCAGAGGCTGTATTTCACCTTCCATTTCTTCAATTACTTGTCTTAGAGATATGTCAGATTCAGGAGCTCTTGGAAGTGACTAGGGAGACTAGCCGAGAAGTTGGTTCTGAAGTAAAATGTTTATTTTAGAAAAAAATCTTCTGTAATCATCCAAGTGATTGACTTAACAGTACAATTTGGACTCATCAGAAGCTCATCACTAGGGTCAGAATTTGAAAATCTCAAAAAGTTTAATGTGCTTATTGCTGTCAACCTACATTACCATTGTTGTCTGAACCAAAGCATGTGTTTAAATAACTAATTGAAGAGTATTAAGACAGCCCAAAAGATACTGCCATGAAAGTGTAATAAAAGTTGTAGTACTGTAAAAGACTGATTTACACTATACACTACTTTTAAATCCATATAAAACTTCAGCATTAAGTTTTTCGACTGTGTGAATAAAGAAGTCATGAAGAATTGGATCTTCTATTCTATAAGGCTGCACTGATCAAAAGTACAAGGAGTTGTGGATTGTATGAGAAAGGGAATTACTGCATCTGAATTTCCAGAGCTCATTGTGTTCAGTTCTGGAGAACTACAAAGCTTGTACCCCAGGTTTCAGGGGACATTTGCAAATAAGTTTGTTGATTTGGAATTGATGGTTTTGAGGGAATCTGTAGTGACAAGAATAATACTGTAGTGTAACAATACTGAAGTTATTTGTAGAGAGGAATGACAAAAACTACTTACTAAACCTGGGAAGATGAAGCTTAGTATATGGGATTTAGGAAGTATAGGAGCTGGCTCTAACAGGATATGATTTTAGATTGTATTGAAAACAAAATATTGGTTTGAGGGTGAAAAAGAAGTGGGATATCCTAAAGATCAAGAAGTTAATGGAGTAATTAGTATCTTTAATTAAATTCTAATAAGTTTTAGTGCTCTGTTTTTGCAGTTGAGACAAGTTTAGGAGGGACTGTCAACAGAGGAAGATGATTGAGATAAGTTGGATGGGAAAAATCAGATGAATTTGAAGATAATAATAACAGAAATGTAATGAAACTCAGTTTTGGGAAGTGCAGGATCATTCCTTTACATTACTTGTAGACTGCTAAATATTTGCATAGATTGTACTGCTTGATTTTTAGCATGGTCTCTAATTTATAGCATGCTTCTTGATGAGCTTTGATGCCCTCTTCAAGACAATGGCCAGGTATGGCTTAGGAAACAGCTCCAGATATCATTCCTGGCTGCCAGTTTGGACAGTGCTGGTAGCAATTAACTCCCACAGACTTTGTACTTTCAAACAGTCCCCTATGCTTTCATACTGCATCTTTGTGCTGCACATTGCAGATAAACCCTCTTTTGTAGCGTAAAACGGCTACAGTGGTGGGCTGCAACGTGGGGTTCGTATTTTTTATTTTTTTTTTTGGTGTGTGTATGTTGAACTGGAAAAACCCCATGCATTAGCAGTAGTAATACTAATAGTAAGAATGATAGTAATTACTGTAACTATCACTGCTGTCATCAACATGTGTCCTTGGACCAAGGAGATAAAAGCCTTACACTCTAATGCTGTGTGCTGTGTATGTGGCTTTAGGAATAGAGAAGTTCTGGGACTTGGAGTTATTTTAGCCTTATAGGATACCAGTTTATGCAATGAGTTGACCCCTTCAATGACAAATTAAGAAGTAAAAAAACCCAAACCAATTGTAACCCCTCCCCGTATCAGAGGTGTCTGTGAGTCCATAGAACAGGCTGCAGTGTTAGCCACTAAGAAGCTGATTTGGGTTGAGATAGGTGAGCATTCATCATGTACATCATGGTGCAAGGACCTCACCTGGCAGTTTTGTTTAGCTGTGCTTATGGAAAAGGAATTTGAACTGGGACAGGTGGAGCTAGGGTTATTAAAAATGAAAAGCCTATCATGTCCAGGGTACAGAAAGAGTTTGACTCGTTAAATGTAGTACAATTAATGCTGAGTGTGATTACTGCTTTGGGAGCAGGCACGAGAAGAAAGTGAAAAAATTGTTTCAGATAAAGGGTGGTAGTAGCAGGAGGGCAAAATGAATGTAAATATTTCTGAATATATTTGGGTTGGGAGAATTAATTACAATTATAAAATGGTAATGCTTTTATAGGCTGTATGAGAGCTATAAGCTTGCAACAATTTACTGGTTTATTTTTTAGAAGTTGATTCATATTTAACATATTTGCAATTTTTAAGGAAACCTGTTTTTTATATAAGACTATTTAATGCCCTATTTTTCCCTTTGCTGTTTTATTTAATTTTACAGTATTTTATTTAAATTTACAGTATTACAATTTCTGGTGATGGTGATTTCAGAAGCTCATCTTGGTATTAAAATGATAATATTAAGCTAGCCAAAGTTTACTAAATTAAACTTTTTCCCAGTTTTTAGTAATAAGATAGTATTCAACTCTACAACTAATTTGATAGTCTTACTTTATGTGTTGCTAATTTTTGTGGGTGTTTGAGGTATTATTTGGAGGACAATTTAGGAACACTTGCTTTTAGGAAACTTGTGACCAGTTTATGGTTTCTTTCCTGTATGCTAACTGGAAAAATTCCCGATCCAGAAGGTCACTAGGAGAGTACAAATGTATTGTTCCTCAGGAAAGCAAAAAACCCCACAAATACTGCTATCATTTTAAAAGAAAAATTGTTAATATACCAAGAGAAAATTAAGTTTTCAGGGTATCACCTGGAGTCTGGGGTTGCATATACAATGTTAATTAATATTAATTCATTAGGGACTGTGTCTGGACATCTACCAACCTGAGCTGTTTTTGTAGGATATGCTGCTATAATCTCAGTTCATGACCATGTAGTTGTGTGGAAATTTTTTTTGTGCTATATTAAAAATACCATTCTAAGCAGTATCTAAGCTGGGGTGCGGGGAAAGGCTAAGTTAAATATATCAGGCAATTGTCTTTATATATCAGCATTCTGAACCATTCTGTATGTCTAATAGCTTCCTCTGAATACAGAAACCAAATATATGCAAATGTATGAGGAGGCATCCATTGTTTGGCTGCTTTTGTGCCCGAGGACACTTTATGAAGTGTCAGTGATTACAGGTGCTTTTGTTTCAAACAGCATTTCCCCTAAAATAGAAACAATCACCAGTAAGAGGAAAAAACAAGCCTTGCCAATATCAGCTGCATAAATGAACTCAAGGGTGTTCAAGGGCCCTTCTAGTAAAGATAGCTGGTGGGGAGATGGTCTCCTCTTGGCATATGAAATGTGTTTCATTGGGGTTTTTTTTATAAGAGAGGAGAATTACTCACACCTTCACCTCTCACAAACCCAGTGGGAATGACACTGCTGCATAATGGGGGCTAACTTTTATACCTCCACTTGAAGAACCTCATAACAGCAGAGAGAGATTCAGGGAGTCGGAGCTTCTAACCATTGCTTACATACAGCTCCCACTGTGCAAAGAAACTGGACAAAAGCTAAGAATTGTTAAGTAAACTAAAGGGCTCTCTTAAGAAAATTGTTACTGGTTTTTCACAAAGACAGAAATTTAAGTATTCTTCCTCTCTCCCAGCTTGCTAAGGACTCTCTGGCTGAGGATGGTTGTTGGGAAGGCATGTTGTTCTTAATGATGTGTTGAGCATTTCTGCCCCACCTCCTTCTTTTGATTCCCATACCTTGGTGTTAGATATATTGGTTTTCCATCTAACCATAGCTGCAGGTATTAATGAATGTATAAAAAACTCTATCCTTAAACATGACTGTTTGTGTAAATTTAGTTGTTAAGACTTAGACCACTGTAGATCTATCATTAACACATAATAGAATTTGAGATTGCAAAATACATGAAAATCAAGATTTTATCATTCTATTCTTTTGGTTAACTAATTTTAAGTATTTTTCTCTCTCCTACATCTTGTTACACATTCTTAGGACACTTGTATGACGTCACAGCTGGATTCATTCTTAATACAGACTCTTGCTCCTAGGCCTTTTCTGCTGACTAGAGTTCTGATTTGAAGATGCTGGGTTTGTTACACATCCAGACACACCTAGGGTGCCAAGGATGCTGTTGCATTCTCTTCTCTCAATGGCTTTTCCACAGCAGATGAAGGGAATAAGAAGTATGACTGAATGCAGTGTCCAACCTGTAGAAATGCAAACCTGGATGTAGTATCAGGTTGCAATCTCATATCCAGGCAGAGAGAAGAATGTGCAAGTTGGTCTCAGCATTTTAGAAGTGCCCTGCATTAGTCTTAGTTCATTCTAAGGTAAATCCCTCCATATGATTCACAGGAAGTAGCTCTCAGGTCAGGTTGTTCATGCTCCAAGAACTACCTTTTCTGTACAAATAGACACAGATTCTTAATACAAGGGTGCACTTAAATCAGAAAAATGTACCTGTCTCATGACTAGCTCTTAAATGAAACGAGACTTAATGACAGCTACTCTTAAGAGAAAATTTGTTGAGACAAAGAATGTTGTAAGAACATTTTTTTCTATTAGCTGTATTTTATTGGACCAACAGTAATTCTGAATACTGCTGCATATGTAAAATGAGCAAATAGGAATCAAATTAGAATATGCTCCTCTTTACGTGAAACAAAACATTAAAGACTTATTTAAAACAATCATAAGCAGATTTTTAGATTTTTATTTTTAACCAAGATTGACCGGTAAGAAAATGAGGTGGTGTAAAAATATAGCTAAATATTATTAATAGGTTGCACAGATGGAAAATGATGCAGGCTTTCACACTGGGAGATGAATGACTGTATAATCCAAGATCTAAATAGCAGAGAGCAAAAGAGATAGATGTGCCTAGCAATGTTTCAGTGTGCTAGGCTACTTTGAATTAAAATGTATGATAGCTCCAAAATCAATAAGAAAATCCATTTTGGGGAAATAAAGGATGAAAAAAATTGTGGAAAATGTTGGTTCCCCAATAGCCTCTTTAAAAAGCCATTTTCAATTTCTGGTGATACATCAAAAAAAAGATAACATCATCTTCTATAGTGGTTCTCGTCTAAGACAGAGTACATGAGTTTCCATAATGAAACAGATGAAACATCAGATGCAATTAACTTGCATCTAACCCCTTATTTTTGCATAGCAGTAAATTCCATTAGCAATTCTGATCTTTCCTTTATGATAAAGTATATCAGCTCCTTTGTCTTATACTGGTGTCTGTATGGAGACCAATTAATTTCAGACGAGTTTTTACAAAGGTTCTCGCTGAGAAAGTTTTTTATTATAATGTGTATGACTTGCCTGAGAAGAATAATGTCACATGGTTTTCAACAGACTACAGTAAGTAATCCAGAGACTAAGCCAAAAAAAACTATACTGTATCTAGTATATGGATACAATCTCCTTTCAACCTTGTTAAAGACAGGGAGCTGAAGAGTAGAGCAATAGTGCAGTATAAGTTACCTGTGATACATGAAATAAATTAATTTGGAGCAGTGTATTTTTGTGCCAATAACTAAATATCTGTCAGGAGTTTGAATTGTTTTCAGATTTCTAGAAGGTCTTTTGGCATACTCTTTCATTAAATGCAAGTTTTACAAAAGTTCTACAAGCAGTTTTATACTGTAAACCATTTTAAAATAGATTAAGAAAAATCCTATAAAGCAATACATATTAAATAAATTATTCAAAACAGAAAACCATTTGTATCAATTATGGTCAAAAACAGTGTTTAGGAAGGCTTTTCAGTATTAGGCTAGTGAAAGAGTTGTGTAGCACATACAACCCATTTTGTTTGTAGGTGTAATTTCCTGGGCATCTGAGCAGACATATGACCCTAAAGAGAAGAATTAGTGATTGCAATCATATACAGCTAATCAAGCCTTCTGCAGTGAACCATATTTGAAAATCCTTCGCGTACACAGGATGTTTCAATTGACTTCTAATTTTTTCTCTCACATTTTTACAGCAGTCAAATGTTGAATATTTGCTAATATTCCCTAATCTCGTTAAACAGAGCATGGAAGATGGTTGGGGAGAAGAACAATGTCAGACTTCAGTAAACTGAAACTGGGCTGCTGTGGTTGCTTTATAAGAACTTGTGTTTGTTGCTCTGATGTGAGAATTGAGAATGCTCCATGGTGCAAAACCAACACCACTTCTGAGTGAGGAATGATGCCTGATCCCCTAGAGAAATTCACAGGCCATTTTTACCTCAATAGATTTTTCATTTAATGAAAATCTGACAATGTGCTAGATTCACCCAAATAAAAATCTCATGAATAAAAATGTTTATTTTTACAGGCAACATTCTTGATGAGACTTCATTTTGAGACGTCTAAGCTCCAGCATAAAAAAATCGCAGTTTCTTCTATACCTACACTGTCACTTTTGTTCATGTAGAAAATGAGTATTTTCTGAAGGTTCTCCCATTAAGAAGCAATCTTATATGATTTTAGACAAGGAAAAAGATAAATTACGAAAGAAAAAAAGCCTAGCCCTGAATTATTCAAACTGACAGAGGTCTTTCTTCTGACTGGTTCCAAGCAGTCATTTAATAGAGTATTTCCCATACACTTGTAATGTATGCCAGCTCTCTTTCCCATTTAAGTTGTCTCACTGCAGGAAGTGGGGTGTTTTTCTGTCTTTGCTAGCTGAGCTACAGCTAAAGACAGCAGCCCAGGGCAAGACTGTTTTATCTGCAGTAAAACACTGGCTTCAAGGCAAATTTTCTATGCCTATTTCCATAAATTAACAGGAAATCGAGCTTGGGATTTGAATCTTGAATTCCTGCATGGCAACAGCAGTTTTCTGAATGGATCCTTACTGTCCAGCTTTGTACAGAGAGGGTGGAAGGTCTAATATGAGATCAGATGATCACATTGTCCTTTTTTGACCTTAAAAATCTGTGGATGAAACACTATAACCTCTTTGTTCCCGTTTTTCCATTTTAAAATTGAAATAGTTCTTGTACACATGGGTCATGGGATATGCTAGGACTGCTCAGTTTTTGTGAGTGCAATAAAAAGAGAAAGGTATTTCTTTTTTAAAATATTCAAGAACTGTTAGAGACTTGGTTTAAAAATTTACCAAAGTATCATCTGGCTGTCAGAATTAATCAAATATGATTAACAATTTTATTATTGTGATTGTAGTGCAGGCATTTCAATAAACGTTCGCAAGGGATTCCTCCTGCTTAATTTGTATGGTAATCCACAGTCATTTATTCTACTTTGTGCCTGTTTGTATGGGGTGGTTATAGTCTATGTTAAGGTGTTTGTGAGCTGGATAGGCAGCTGGATTCATGCTCATTAAGCCTCAAAGCCTCTCAGTTTCTCCCCTGCTAGCAGCATTCAACGTGCTGTGGTTTTGTGATTTGGAAATACAGCACTGAGGGAACTGATCTGAAACCACCAGTCTAATTTCACTTTGGTCTTTTTTCACTTGACTGATCAGAATGATTTTCAGTCACTCTAGTCAGGGCTGGAATCCCAGAGGTGAAAAGTCAGCAAGTAATCCATTTAGCCACTAGGTCCTCCAGGTGGAGCTTAGCAAACTATAACAATTACTGTATTCTCTTCTCTCTTATCATGGCATGGCCATTGCTAATGTTGTGTTGGAGTTTCCATTTTAAACCATGCTTTGCAGTAGGTGTGGAATTTGCTGTAAAAATTCCCTACATGTTGAATCCAGACACAGAAGGTTGCAATGCAAGAACCATTTTTGGCAGCAATGTAAAGATAAGCTTCAGTGACTTTTAATGAAAAATTGACTTTTCCATCCAGAATATTCTCCCTCAAAATCCGAGCACAGAAGGCTCCTTCTGTGAGAGGAAAAAGGTGTATTTGGTGGATATGTGTCACCATTTCTCTCTAGCTGCTGCCTGAGTTGCAGAGGGCTACTTCCATATTGTAAGAAATATAGAATAGCTAAGGAATATTTATGGATTTCCCTGTTAGTTAAACAAGGTAAAATAAATATATTTATTTGACCAGCAACACCTCATTCTGTTATACATAAATTGCCATTTAATGACAGAAATTGCTTTTCACATTTAATGGTTTTGTTAAGTTCTTGCACTTCTTTCAGGGTGGACAATATAGAACCGAGAAGTCACTTGCATGGAAGGCAGTTTTCCAGTTACTTGAACATCTGGGAAGCAAACATCACAAAATTGTTCTGTTCAGTATGAGATCATGGAATCAGGATGACTTTGAGTTTTTTTATTAAATGCATTTTTTGAATCCCTGTTGTAGAAGAAAACCTCTTTTTATCAATTTGAATTATAGTGAATTAATATCCATCCTTTAAAAAATTATCTTGGAAAGTCACATGTGCATGTATATATACATGACATGTATTTTCTCACATGTGAATTTTTAACTTGTAAAGTAACCTCTTGTAAACATGAAATGGTGGAAACCAGGCAGAACTTGGAAAGATTACTTATATTTAAATCTACTGTTTAATAATCAATCTTATGTTTTGTGAGGCATACATACGAAACTGAGGGAACTAAAGAAGAACTAAAATCACTTAAAGGGGGTATTTCTGAGCAGTATTCAATTTAATTTCAGCTGTCCTCTTAGGATTTGGATTTTGGTCTTATCTCATTATCCTTCTGTCACTCCCGATAAGAAAACATTTTAAAAGGTCAGTGGCATTCTTTTCCCAGGCATGAGCAGGATTATACCTTTAACTTGTTGCTACTGTTAACCAGGCAGATACCTTCCCAGAGATTCTTTTTCTAGTTTATCTCAAGTACTGCTATTTCTCAGGATCTGATTGTCTCAAAAAAAATATAACGGGGAGGGGGGGGTGTCTAGCAAAAAAGAAACCTTCTTTTTCATGTTATTGGTCTTTCATAGGGTTGCTGTGCAACCCTTACAATTTTATCCCAGTTTCCAGTAAATTATTTAACATTTAGCAATATTAATTGTTTCCAGTAAATTATTTAACATTTAGCAATATTAATTCTAAGTTTTTATTCTCTTAAATCCTTTGAACTTTGATCTACTTTCGTATGTGGGAACAAGAAGATATGCATTAATTTTATGCACCTGGCAGGATATCTGAGGTGTTTTCTCTTTGGAGACCAAAAAATAGGGAAAATCATCTAATAGGAGGAAATATTTTTAACATCTTTCCATATACATAACACAATAGGAAAGCTGACAAAGCATTCCTCAACTGAAGATCCTTTCTTTATTACAAATCTTTAACACTCTTGGCTGTTAGAGGCAAAGTGGATTAAATTATTTTGAAAGTGACAAACTCTAATCAATATTCAATTGTTGGTGTGTTAATTAGGAGATGAGACCTTGTCTCTGTTATTAGTACAGGAAATTTTCTGCTGAAGTTGTTCTCTATTTTGACTGCTGAGTCTCCAGTTAAGAGACTGAATCACTGCAGAAGCACCAGCAGCTGCCTTCTTGGAGCTTTAGGTTAGCATTTCACTAGCCGACACTCTCAAGAGATATGAAATTTCTCAGAAGAAATATTTCTGTGGGATTATGCCACACTTTGAAGAGCCTTTGTTAATTCATTAAGCAAAGGCAAAACTGCAAGAGTTGGTACCATATCTGCCCATGCTTGTTTCTGAAGGGCAGATGAATTGCCTTGGAGACCTTGACTTCAGGGTAAAATCCTTGCTTGGATTATTTGTGTGTGATGTAGTTGGGATGGTCTTTCTATGAAGATGGCTCCCTACTAAATTCATGTCTGGACTTTGTTTTTTAACTATTATGCATTGTACATACTTTTGTGTTTACTGAAGGCACATTTTAATTTAGGAATCAGAGTGGAGAAAAACAAGAATTGTAATTATTTTACACAGTCATGAAAGTCTAGAAATTTATATCCTATCAAAAGATAATTATTGTTTACACAAATTATTTTTTCAATGCTGCTAAATTTAGGAGATTGTTAATATGTGTCTGCTTGTGGAAGTTCATTTGTTTAATTAGGGCAATAGAAATAAACCATAAATCTAGGAGCATCATCCAGAAACTTCTAGTTATACGGATGAGCTCTAGGTGGTTTGGCAAGGAGCAGGGATTTGTCTTGATGATTCTTGTGGCTGCCTTCCAATTTGTGATATTTTAGGATTCTGTGAAATGGTCTCAGTCAAGGATTATTCATAATGAGACAAAGTCAAATCCAGGCTCATTGTAACCTGTGGGACATCAGTAAGTACTGGAGCTCTGCAGCAACATGTTTTGGGAATCTACCTGTTCCTAGAGATGTCGGAGTCTTGATACATTAAAAATTTTCTATACTTGCCAAAAGTATTACAGTAGTTCACTTTTTATGTTAGTGGGAAGCTATAAAGTTTTAGTTTAAATGTATTATTAATTAATTATTAAATCTATTATTAATTATTAACATTATTTAAAATTATTGGTATTATTAAAAATAATAACCTTTGTAATGATACAGTAAACATAAAAAAATTATATACTATGTAATTACATCCTACGTAATAATTTTAATATTATACATCATGTCATTTATGTTAATATACTGTTAATTATTTAATTATTTATTATTAATAAAGGCATATTAATTGTGATACCTAGGGAAAAGAGTGCATGATGTAGCATTTAGCATCATGGCAAAAAAAAAAATAAAAAATCAACCATTTGTTTTAAAAATCTATTAATTCTGCAAAAGATATTAGAGTACCATTGCTTTCCAACCCCGGTATAACCCTGGTACCTTTTTTCTGTGGTGGTACCATCTGTGTTTATGTCTTCTTTTTTATTTACCCAGGACTTTCCTGCTGGGCTACTAAATGTGCAGTGCACAACAGCCTTGTATTTTTTTTAAATATTAAATGTTAATTAGGATATGTGAAGTTCATCCTTGCTAATTTTTCATTCTCTTATGATACTGCTTTTATCCTCTGAGTACAAGGGGGAGAAAATGAATGTTGCATGTGGAAAGGGAGGAATGAGAATGGGAGCTTTTGCTCATCAGGAAGTGATGATGCATAGCCCACTATAGCTCAGTATATTTTCAGATACAGCCTTTTGCCTGGCCACTCTCTTACCACCTCCATGCAGAAATTAAAGTCCTCAGTATTTTTCCCACCTCCCTAAGCTTTTCTCTGTGTGATTTAGCTGGGCAACACTTAATTAAACTCCATTTCCTCTCTTTATGCTTCAGGTATTATTATGCAGCTCCCTTCAAGTGGTAATTTGTAGGCTGTTTATCAAAGCTGTGAATTTAATGATATCAAAGACATGCTACTGCACTGTCACTCTAATAAGATGTATTGACATTTCTTATGAACAGAATTTTCTCTCCACAAGTATGTTTCTCATCTGCTGAATATTGTGGGCTTTCAAAATAATTAAAAAACCCACAATATATAAATTATTTAGTCATATTATTCCCTTACCCTTACCACCTTCATAGTTAGATACTGCTGTCTGAAAAGCAGAACTTCAACACTATAGTACTTTCATTGCAAGAGGAAAACCATGTTTCATTTAACTGTGTTACCTACAGCATCCAGATAATGGTTCTGTTTTGAGGCATTAGGGAAATGACAGCAGTGCCCTGTCAAGCTGTTGGACACATAAGTAATCTCTGTTGTGGTTCCAGAGCAGCGCTGACTGTGTAGTTGTAGATCTGCTCAAACCCAGATTTCCTGTGGAGCGTGGGTATGACTTGTTAAAAAGTTGGGAAATTTTTTAGGAGACAGACTTCTCAGTAAAAATAATCATTGTAGAGAAAACAGTTGTTTTCTTTAATAAAATGGAAAATTACTCAGTGTTTTTTCTGTGTAGTTTCACACGAATATGTAGCATGATTACAGTGCTTGCTCTTTCCTTAACTATTGTCTATGGCTCTGCTTTTTGTGCAGTTTGCTCTCTTTTCCTTATTTCTTTCTGCTGCATTCAGGAGGTCTGCTAATATTACATATCTAAAATACCCAAAAGGCAAATACTGAAAAAAGGTTGTGGAAGGAAGTATAGAAAAAACCCCACAACTTCCAAAATCTAACTCCTCCTTCCTTTTGTTTCAGTTTTTCTCTCCTTTAACTTTCAGAAAAATAGTAGAATGACAAAAGGAGCACCTTGCAGGCATTATGCAGTCAGCAATGACTTAAGTAGCTCAAATTTAAAGCTCATAATAAACAGTTATGTATCTGCATTAATGCTAATGTCCACAGAAGCAATGTGGAAAACCTGTATTTTTTGAACAAAAATTTCTTAATTAGTCAATCCAAATTTTTTAATAGCATTTTATTTTACACTTTTATTTTATCGATTTTAATTGTTCAACTTCGACATTTTGGGGCTGGTTTAGCTACCTTTTTTTTTTTTTTTCTTGAGAAAATATGATTCAATTATTAAAACATTAAGAACCAATGACGGATGTTTATGGTAGTCCACGTGAACAGCCCAATTCTTGATTGTTTTCTCTTTGAGTAAATGTCTATAAAGAGTCTATATTTGTTTAATGTGTGACTGATGTACATGAGACGAGATGTGTTATGGGTTCTGCTCTACAGGATGTGGCCATGGATGCTGTTATTTGAAAATTCCTGGCATAAGGTTGCCCTTGCTTATGTGAAAACTTTTTCTGTTGACAGAGTACTTTCTCTGAGCAAATGCAGATGTGTCCTGGCTGCAAAATCGGTGATGAGCTACCTCTAGCCAGGCACTCTGACAGAAGATGCGGTGTCTTGGAAACAGCCTCAAAAAACTGGTCTGTCCTCTTCTGCACTATCCTGTAACCTCATCTGCTGTGTCTCAGTGACTGTAAATGCTGGTATTATCACAAAGTCAAATCCAGAGGGCTTTCTCACTTGCAGTCCTTTGAGACATTCCTCGGTACTGCCTGTGAGCTAGGGTTTCATTTACATTGGGCTGGGTACACACAGAAGGAGAAGGCACTCTAGGATTCCCAAATGGGACTTATACTGCCAGTTACCTAAGCAATGAAAAAGGAGCTGAGGTGTTTGACCAGCTCAGCAGAGGCAATTATGCAGGGACAGCATAACTAAAAGTAGACCCGCAGGGTAGATTACAAAATATTTTTAGGTCATCCTAAAATGGTCTTTTGAATTAACCCTGTTAAATCAGTGTCAGGATATAGTAACCAGAGGCTTGGAGCTGAGAAAACAAATCAGTTATAAGATTACTGTAATGTTTGTAGGTGATATATTCAGGGGAGGGAAGAACTTCAAAGAGAATTAGTCACTACCTTTCAGTTTTACTAATTAGTTTAGTAGACTTGTAAATGTGCTTGTTCCTCAAATGCTTGTCTGTTCTCACAGAAATGTTCACATAGATTATAAATATGCATCACAGTGAAGAAATTGTTGTTGACCACAACAAAAGACCAAGTCAAGCTTAGTGTGAGACCAAATGCTAGTAGCCATGTGCTCTGTCTCTTCTGTCAGAGTTTACTTATGGGCAGGACAGTTGCGTCCCCTGTCTTTTGGGGCTGCCTGTATAGTTCTCCAGCTTGTAACACTCTTGTGGCTTCCTCAGCTCTGGACACAGTTGAATAATTAATTTATTACTGCTAGAGGAGCTAACTGTTTCTGAGAAGCCAGTTTTCTATTGTCAAGGGCTGTTCTTGATCCTAGGCTCATTATTGCTAGGTCTGTGTCTGTAAGCCTGAATGTCTTCTTTTTCACAATGGCTTATGATGGTGTTTTCTCTTCTGCAGCATCTCAGACACAGACACCTGTGATTTCCACAGGCTTGGTGTTAGCACTCATCATCTCTTGCACAGCCACACAGCCCAGCACTGAACATCATAGAATATCTTTACTTGGAAGGGCTCAACAAGGATCATAGGATCCACCTGGCCCTGTACAGAACAACCTCAAAAATCACATATCACGGCTGAAACTGCTTACAGTACTGGCCAAGCTTATGAGTTAGTTCTGTCTTGGATTTTGCACTAAACTTCAAGAAAGATATGAAATTGAGAGAGAAATGGCAGCTCCAGTTCCCCTTAAAACAGCATGAGGTAAAATTGGCACACTGCAGATACAGGCCCTTAGCTGATGATTTTGTTCCTCTTTCAGCTGTTTCTCTGAAAAGAAACCAGAGTACTCTCTCCAGGCATTCTCTGTCTCAGATCTCATAGAAATAGGCAATACACTGAGCCATTTGCAGAAGATAATAAAGGAGACATTTTCCTCACATTATCAGTTCATCTACTCACAGAGTCCATTGTTCTTCAGGAGCCCTCTAGGCCTTGGGTGTCTGTGACTCACTGCATCGTGAATTTCTTTTAAAAAATGTTCTCATAAATGATCCTACCGTTCCAAGGCTTTTGTCAGAAGAACTAGAGTATATGGTTGCCTTTTGGACCTCTGTTTTTCCAGTGTCAGTCCCTAGAAACCAAGAAGTACTTCAAAAAGTCATTAGAAGGCAAGATGTATTTTAGAAATTTAATAATGCTACTTCTTCTTTTAATAGAAGTGACTCTCCTAATTTATGTGGCACTCCTCATGAGGAGCTTTCAATGCTTAGTCTGCCTCTGAAAATACAGTTTAAGCAGTTATGAAAGGATAAATTGCAAAGACATGTAGACGTGGGAGAGGTATCACAACCTTTTTGATAATATACAATTGAATAAAAACCAAAAAGCATTTGAAAAACTCATCTGTTAACACTGTGTAAGCACAATGAATCCATGGGGCACAATCTCACCCTTCCCAGAAAAAGAAGAGTTGAAAGGACTCCAAGGTCACAGCCAAGGAAGAGGAGAGATCTTAGATGGTAAAATTGAAGGAATGGCCCATACACTAGGGATACATGAAGTATGCGAAGCTGATCCTGCAGCAAGAGACTACTTAAAGAAAGTTTGTATTCTTTCCTTCCCAAAAACATATTCCCACTTCTCTGCTTTGCATTAGACTGAGTGATTTTATCTCTAGAAGGTGTGTCAATATATCTTGTTTAACCATCAGAAAACTTGCCTTCTGCTTTTTCTGTGCTGGCAGAGTTAGTTTTCAAAAGGATGAGCCAACTGAAGTAGCTCAGCATATAACTGTATAATTCCCTTAATCTGACACAAGGCAGAGACAAGAATCCTTGACACAGAAATGCAGAAAAAATTGAATTATTTTGGCTGTAACATCTATTCAAAAGCTAATATCTAAAAGTGAGGTAGCCATTGCTCAAGGTCTCGGTCTTTAAATCTTTCTCCTGGGGCCCCTTAAAAAAAATTTGATTTTGTAAAAAAAAATAAATATGTTATTCATCTCGTATGGAAATAATGTGGCACATGAATAAAAAAAACTTCACAAAACTTATCTATTAAGTTGATATTTTTATATAATGAACATTTTACCCATTTTTCAATAAAATGCACATGTTATTACTGGTGGTCTGTAGGACACATCTTGTCCGCATACCCATCTCTTTTTTTATTATATTTATTTTATTATGCTTGTTTTATCCTAGTTATACCCCACAGACTGTACTATGGATCACCTCTGTTTTGAGCCAGACTCTTAAACTTTTTATTTTTTATGTGTTTATTAATATTTATCTGAACTAAGTTCTGAAAGAAAATAATCCTGATGCTTTTCTGATGCAACTTTGTGTTCTGTAGTCTCTTGTGGTAGTACTACTTACTCAAAAATGAAATATAAATTCATTACAAGGAAGGGCCCATTACATTTTTAAGCCTCACTTAAGAAGCTGAAGGCTTATCTTTGAATGTGCTGCAGCTGTTCTATGATCTTGTGAATCAAATTCTAGGTTGCTGAAAACAAATGAAACAATTTGTTCTTTCTAGCCAACAAGAAACAAAATTAAGTCAGATGTCACAGCTTGTAAATATTACTGTGCTTGCCCTTTGAATAAAATAAGCAAAATCCAATCCCAAATTTCTTTCTGCTTAGCTTGTCATGTAAGGCTGCAGTCATAAGGCTACAGTGTCTTCTAGTCATGTGCTGTAGTATAGCCTTTGGAGGGTCATTTTTCATATATGCTTAAAAGATTTAGCAGCAGAAATATGTATTATTCCTCAATTATATAAAAGAAGGGAGATGAAAGATAAGCATGTGCCACAGATAAGTATGCATTTCTAGAAATGTTCTAAAGAATTCTTGAGATGAAAAGCCTGTAGAAAACATAAATTTATCTTTCATTTTGATGTTTTTACTTTCCATTGTAAAAACTGAAATATGGGAGCTATTAAATGACAGTTGTAAACTCTTTATAGTAAACACAGAAAGTTTTAACTCTCTTCTAGGCCACAAGGTGAACTCTGGGAAAGTTGTATTTTCTCTGAGCTGATCCCAAGGAGCTCTGTTTATGCTCTGAATCAGGATTAAGAATTGTGTGCACAGCAGTATCTTACTCAGATAATTCTGAAAATATCTTCAGTTGTGTCCCTAGGAAAATATTGTCATCAGCTGCCTGAGAACAGAAGTTGAATATATCAGGACACTGCCCTCATAAATTGTCCTTTTCCAGATTATGTCAGTGATGGTTCGTGCACTGAAAGCATAAGCATAAGCAAAAGCTCTTTTTCTTCCTTTAGTTTGGAAATCTGACAAGGACAGGCTGTGCTCTTGTCCGTTTGTATAATTTTATGTTTCAAAACTGGAAGATGCCTTTATATTCAAATAATTTCTTTCTGGGTGAATTTCCTTCTGACACTCCAGAGGGTGTCCCCTTTTTGTTTTCTTTCTGTAGTCCAAAATACTTTATCAGTGGCTTGCTCAACCTGCTGAATAATATTCATACTACTTTTTAGTCTTCCTATTTTTTCCTACTGAATTGTCTATTGCTTTAATTATCTGTGCCCCTCCATGGGATATCACAGAATGTGTTCAGGCTAGCATGGTGAGAGAAAGGCTCGTTCAGCCTTCCTCTCTTGTACTTCTCCTGATGGATTGCTGAGGAACATTTTTTCTTTGATTGTGTAGCCACCATGAGAGTCATATCAGGAAAAGTGTTAAACTCTAGCCCATGGTAAGGGCAGATGTAAGTATGTGGTGGTTTTAAACACTAGCTAAAAATCACCAGAATACTTACTCACCTTTTGCTGTGAGATATGGATTAGGAGAAGGGCAAAACAGGCTTAAAAGGAATAAAGAAAGTTTATTAACAGAACTACAAGAATAAGAAACCAGAATAAACCTCCTTCTCACCACCCAACCTTTCCCTTGCCCAGCTGAGAACATAGAGAAAAAATTTGGGATGTTATAGCAGTACTGACTATACAATAATCTTTTCATCAGTTTTTATAGAGAGAGAAGTTTTCCCTTGTCATTTCATGGAGAGTTCTCCACAAAAAACCAGTTTTCTTATGGCTTTTCAGTCCCATGATTGTCAGCTGCCCGGACTAAAAACTCTGCCATCATGCTTTCCTCCCATTTTCACACCACCCTGAGGTGTGTGTTCATGGGCCATGAACTCAAGGGGTATTATTTTAAGGATGAGTTATTCAAAGGCAAAGGTCCTCTTCATCTGTCTCTGTGATCATCTCTGGGAACAGAGGTTTTCTCCTTTTCTCCCTGGGCGCCAAGTGTCTTTATCAACTCTCACTTCTCTTTCTCTGTTCCAGCATCTCATGGGATCTGCTCTACTATCAGCTTAGCTTCATCAGTGGATACCTTTGCTCAGATCTACACTTTGGAATACTTAATTCCCCTCAAATACTCTTTCAGGAATTAAAGGAGTTTTTCAGAACATTATTGTCCATCTTCATGGCCTTACCAAAAGAATATTTCAGCTTATTAAAGCATCTCCTCATTCTCTTTCTATCTGAGGCTAGATTCTTTCCTTTACTCACTTCGATGGTTCATGTTGTCTCTTTACATGTTGATCACTCTTGCTTTCCTCTCTCTGGAAAGGGATTAAGTCTCATCTGGGAGTTAAAATCAAAGGGTTAAAATCTGGCCCACACCGCAGCAGGTACTCATGATGTTGGATTTCAGGTGTCTCTCTCAGCCCAGCAGCCGCAGGGAAGGAGCCGACAGTTCTCGGCTTAGAGCCGTCTGTGCAGGCCATGGTGGGGATGTCAGCAGCCCAGCCTAGGGCCAGGGGAGCCTCCCCCTGGGAAAGGCTTCATCCACCTTGCTGGAATAGGACCCAGAGGGTTTCCCAGGACAGCCACAGCAGAGCCTGGCCCCGGCCTCGCTCGGGGAAAGCTCCTCAGTCTCCATCGCCCGCCTGGGAGCTGCTGGAGTCCGGCTCAGCCCCGTCCCCCAAGGCCGGACAGGCCGCGAGGGGAGCAGGGGCCAGCCGGAGTCCTGTTACCTTTCAAAGCTGGAAACAAAGAGAGACAGGAGCTCCCGGGCTTAGGTTTAAGAGGCGGTATTCACAAAGGTGATCTCACTTTTCAGTGGTGAAAAATGCTGTCAGTTCTCAGAACTGGCCAACTATTGGCCAGGTCTCAGGCAGAGAAGAAACTCCCAGCAGCCTCTCTCAGACTCATCACATCCGTGGGTATTTTCCACTTCTTTTTCCTAAGTGCCACCCCACCACAAAGTACCAGCATGATATTCAGGTATTATTTTGAAGTTGGCTAGAGATGCGTGGTTTAGATTTTGGAAAACCAAAATGTAGAAGCAATACCTAATGATGTGAAAGTGGGATCATATTTCAGTGTTAGGAAGAAATATGAATGGGAGAAAGGAAGCACTTGGACCATGCTGGGTAACAAGGTGGGGGAGTGGGGGAAAGTGAAACAGCAAGATATAGGAAGCAGTCTAGTGACAGGCCCAGAAATTGCAACATAAGAAAATAATGGTAGTTGGGAGCAATAAAGGATTGCATAAGAAAGGGAAATAAGAGGAAAAGGAATTAATACAGTTAGGGTGGAGAAAAATTTCAAATAAGATATACATGAAAAAGAAAAAAAGAAAAATAGAGGGAATGTGCAGGAAATTAAACCAATTTTTTTTCCACATTTTATATTAAAATAATAAGCAGCTCAACTGTAATGATTCTGAAGAAAAAAAGAGAAAAGGCTTGGGCAAGTTGAATTGGAATGTGTGCATGCACATAAAGACAGCAGCGGCAGTATTTGCAGGAGATGTGGAGTGGCTGTTCTGCAAGTCCAGTTTTATTTCTGAATTCTCATATTTCTAAATTCTTTATTTCTATATTCTAAATTTCTTCTATCTGCATGGTGATTGAGTTTCTTCTTGATAAAGTTGTATGTAAGGTCAAACCAAATGTGGAAATAGTGCAGTGGTCTTATCCAAAGCTGTATTACAAACATTTTGGTGGAAGGTCCATTCAGAGCTTGCACTTTTGATCAAAAAATTCAAGTTAGAGAAAGGGCATTACATGCAAAAAGGAACAGGATAATAGGGGATGTAATTATCCCTCTGTGTGTGCACTATATCATGCTGTGATATCCTTTTCAGGAGAAAACAAGTGAGGTTTTGTTGATTACGCCATGCTTAGTTCTTCCCTTGTTGCCATAGATTCTGTTGGCAATGATGTGTCAGGTTTTACTGAGAACTTAACTTTTGGCCAGGTTTTAATTAAATCAAGAATATGAATTAATATATCTACATCATAAATGCATAAAGTTCTAATATTTTAAAATCAAATTGCTGGTTATGAAATGTTCTACAAAAAAAGCACAGGAAGGCATTAAAACCAGCTTTTACTGCCACGTGGAACATCAGTGCAATATTGTAGTCTAACACAGCATTTTATATTGTTCCTCTGGTAGCTCCTCCACTGTACTTGCTCTACTAGGATTAAGCAGACTCAGCTGTGTTGTCAGCTTCAAGGTTGTCCCATGCTATAGGCAGGTACCCATGGCATGGGTGGTGAACAGCCTAGTCCACTGACAAGGAAAATTTCATGTCTTCTGCTTTTTCTCAGCTTTGCAGGAATTTTATTGTCAGAAGTAAGGGGTCAGGATTTTTTTTTAGTCACAGTACAAGACGCTTATGGACAAGTTAATTTATTAATAAATAAAGTCTAGTGTTGCAGCAAAACATCCCATTCATGCTGCAGCCAGGTAATGCTGCTAAAAAGAGAAGAAAAGCTGTTAGGCTGTGAGGTACTTTTGATCTTAATATTTTAGAAGACTATTTATAAATTTAATTCAATAATATTTTACTTCTATTGCAGTTAATGGCAATATTAATAATTTTCAATGTCATAATTCTCAAATTCACCTTCTGTAGTTTTGCTTATGTGTTTTTAAATTATTTTCAATGCATGCAGTACATCTGTAAGTAGAAAATACACACAGATTTAATTTCTCTCCCCTTTAAATCTCAAATCTATTTCCAGTTATTCACAGTGACTCTTTTCTCTATTCTTTTGGCTGCTTGTCAGCTAGGAGCTCTGGCAATTATTTCCTTGGAGACCTGCCTCAGGCTGTAGCATTCTGAGGCTGTGGTTCTTGTCTATTCAATTCTCACTTAAAACCAGTAGACTTAGGGTTTAACTGTGGAAAAGCATTTCTCTGTACTGCTTTTCTATTTTGACATTAAAAATACGATCTTAAAAGGAAACACACTTTATATTAAATTTAGACTAAGTTATAGATTTAATACTAACCTTTGTTAGGCTTTCCTAGAAAGCTAAGGATTCAGAATTTGCTAATTTCTAATAACTGTTTTATGTTTTTTCTAACATTTCCTTACATTTGGTATTTTTTGTAGCTGCCTCATTCCTCAGCGGTACCTATCAGGCCTGAAGTTTCATTCCACTTAACTGCTTGGCTTGGGAATAGGTACATATCTTCCACTGTTTTTCAGTACTGGATTAAAGAAGAAAACATGGTGTGGAGGTGGAACATCCTTTCTCAAATAAATTCCTATAGGCAAAACTAAAAGATGGTGTATACTTAAATATTTCAAAATTGGCATGTCAGAAAGTTTTCAGTTATTTGGATCCTTTGTAAGACACAATGTACTCAGTTTTGTCCACTGTCAAGCCAAAGATTTTGCCCTTGGGAAACTGTTCAAAGATCTCTGTTACCAGCAAAAGTAACCTTGCTACTCCCCTTAAATCCTCCTTACCCTGTGTGGTTTTATATTGATTTTTTTCCTTTTTTTTTTCTTTTTTTTAATTGGTACTTCTAGTAACTTTCTGATATAAAATACTATCTGTGTTTTTTCAAAGCTTTTAGCTCAATTTTTTTGTAAAATCTTAGTGTACATGCAGGAACTCATTATACATAACATAAATGTTAGCTCATTTATGACTTTTCAACTGTTCAAGGTGTTGGGTCTTTCTGAATGTGAGTTGGACAAAACATTTCCATGAAATGTTATTTGAATGTTAAAATAATTACAGTACTTAAAAATTATAGTCTGTGCATTTTTAGTGAAAACATACAGAATTATATTCTCATAACATTCATAACAGAATTATGGTTCTGAGCTGATTATTTTAGAATAGTCTCTAATTATATTATTGTTTGCAAAAGCAAGGTGGTGTTTATACTTGCAGCAATTTGAAAACTGTAATTTTCCTACATAATAGCCTGGCTGGAGTAATACAAAATTGACCCCAGCAAAGCGTTTAGCCTGGGATAACTCCAGCATAGCGCCTTGAGAAAGAGTGAAGAGGAAGGATGGTGTGCTCAGCGGCAGGCTCAGGCATGTTGAGGTTTGTTTGGAATTCATGCCTCTCTTTTCAGTGATACTCAGTGTGTATTTAAGGTAGGAGAACATTCATCCTGGTCAATTTGAAAATTATTGTAATTTTCTTTTAGTACACTGCTCCATGCCTAGTAAATTGCTTTATGATACAAAAAAATAATGTAGCACCTTGCCTTTGTCATATCCAAGAAGACTTTCAGTCCCTGAAAGATGTGACTAACTGGTACTTAATAAATCCCATGATAATCTCTAAAAGGACAGAACGTTAAAATACAGCAATTTCATTCTCCTCACAGAAACAGCTGAATTCACTTGTTAAATTTGACTAACACAGTAATGCTATTTAAAGTATGTCAGAGAAGTACTTAGACCTTTAGCAAATAATATTTTTGTATACTGGCCTATAGATTAGGATTGTTCAACCCTTCCTCTTCCAGGGCTCTTAAAATTCAATTACATATTCACACTCAAAGTCTTTCCTGTCCTGTGCATTGTCCAAGAGGCACTGTTTGGCAGGAACATCTTAGTGGGTTTTTTGTGAGTTTTTATTATTTTTTGGGGTTTTGTTTTTTGTGGGTTTTTTATGAACAATAGAACCCTGTACACGCATAAAATGGCAGGTTGTAGCATGCACAGAAATAAGGTTAGATGGATAGAAAGTCTAGAGAAGTTTTCCAGGATGGTGTGGTGAAGGGACTGTGCCAGTGCCCTTGTACCCTCCTTAGCTCCTGCTGTTTCTGTGCAACTATAAAGGACAGCTGAGTTAGAACCAAAGATGATGCAGGATGAATAAACAATGACCCTGCCTGCACACATGAATAGATACCATACATGTGATTATATGCATTGCTGAAATACTGTCTTTCTTGAATCCCAGTAAAATACACAATAAGGAACAGCTGCTGAATATCTTAACTTTTTTTACTCCCCTCCATAGCCTGGTCAAGGGGCCAGGGACATTGTTTTTAGCAGAGAATATTTCAGAGGTGTGGGTTTCTGCTCAGCATGACTTTCAGCCTTATGTTTTCATAGGAAGTCATCTTAGCTTTTATTAACCCAAATATTTGGACTATACTTTCCTGTCAGGTGCAATAAAATTGAACATAAATATATGGATATTAAAACCTGATGAAATGTCAGCATATTTTGGCCACTGACAAATAATTTCTGAAGGATTTAGTGGTTTGCAGATGAATGGAACCATGAAACCGAACTCTTAGCTACTTTGATAAAAAGTCTGATTATTTGTCCCTACTATGACTTGGATTGATCACTGCCTGAAAAAACTTCCTGTAGCTTCTTCAAAAATAGTAGGGCATACCAAGACCAAATTATTTTCTAAACAGTAAAGTCTATTTAAGCAGCATAACATGTAGATACTGCACAAGAAAATTTTCTGATCTTCTAATGTAGGCCTCAGATATCAGAAAGGATTATGTGGAAGCAAGGATAATTTAATGAGTTTGTTTAAAAAATGGAATGTTAGTTTACCATTTATTTTTGCAATTGCTTCCAACTTTGTCTATACTTGATTATAGTTTTACCTAAGGAAACACCAGCAACTGAGAAATTCTAAGATATTAGCAAAGTTCTATTAAGTTACCTGTCCTTCTCTGTGCTACTGCACCATTATTCTCCACAGGCAATTTTCCAGTGGTTTGTCTAATTTGCTTTTAAAAACCCAAGCCAAATTGTTCTTTTGCTGTTTCCTATGGGAAGATGATATTGAACAGTCTCAACAACCTTTTATATATATATATATATAATTTATTTCTGTTATATATGATTTAATCAGAACTTTATCATTCAGATAAAATTTTAGCAGAAAAGTATTTTTTTATTTATTTTTTCAGAGAAGTCCTGGTATTGTGGTGAAGTGTTATTCTTCTTTATTCTTCATAAATTTTATACATAACATAAATGTATATGGCAGTGCACAGCAGCTGCCATGTCCTATAGGACACTTCAGAGGAGATAGATTTATATAATACAGTCATAATTTACGGGTATTATATGAAGATGTTTTATCAATTATGTAAGCAAATTTGCAGAATTTATACCTTTTAGTTATTAAAAAGCAGTGAGTTTCTTAAATGAGTTATTGGAAATAAAGAATTCAGCAACAGAAATTAATCACTGTCACATTCTTGTGCATGTCTGGCGGATGCTAGGCAGTGTGGAACGTTTATTTGGAAAATGGAAAAAAATTATTATGATACCCTTAATAGAAAGAGACAAACAAATCTTAATGTGAAAAGGTTTTTGCAGTCATAAATCATAATGAAAATGCTCTGTAATGGAGGAAAAACATCTTCATAACTGTACAACCTTGGTGCAGAGGGCTACATTCTGGGAGGGATATGCTCTCATCAGACATTTTTCCGTTTCAAAGACAGATGACGGACGCATTTACCAAAATAGAGAGTAAAAGATATGCATTGCAATTCCTGGCAAGATCACATTTTATTTATCCTTACATTCTCTGTCAACAACTCTGTTTTTCTCCTTTGTTGAGATTATCTCTCTTTAAAAGGAAAAATTTAAAATGGGACATAGGCTGTGCCAACCTCTGCCAGGGACATAACACACCTTAGCTGCCATTCAGCCAACCTGCCCGTATCATTGAGAGAGGATTTATTTTTACATACGTATGCACAAGTAAGCTATTTAATCTTTAATAATAATTTCATAATTTCAACCCTATTGAAAGGGAGAAGCTAGTAGAATATTGAGCAAATTAAAGGCTGAATGGTGAAGATTTTTATCTTCAGCCAAAGAAGAGATAAGTATGAATTTAAACTAATGAAGAACCGGGTAGCCAATTAAGATAGATGAATAGTTATTTACATACTTTATTCTTTGTTTACAAAAGCTACTGTCATCTCACCTAATACAGTATCAGTGGGAGGTAGCTACCACCTCTCTGAGCAATCTGTTCCAATGTCTCACCAAATTCACTGTAAAAACTTCTTCCTTGTATCTAGACGAAATCTACCGTCTTTCAGTTTAAAGACATTACATTCTATCGCAATAGGCCTTACTGAAATGTGTCACTGCTGAAGCAATGAAGGTCATAGCAAAAGATCAGTGATATCATTTCCTGGTGAAGGTTTGCCATCTATCAGCATGTCAACTTGTATGGTGCATGTCTGCCAACCTCCTTTCTTTATGTAATGTTATGCCCTTCCTGCAGGTTTTCTCAAACAAGGATTTTTGGAGTAACATTTTGGAATAATTTTTAAGTGTGACAGGTTTTGTGCTGTGAAAGGAACAGGCCCCATAATAAACAGCTCAGCAGTGTAACATAATTTTTTTCAGGTCACCTTTAAAGACAGACATGGTGTTCCTACTGTGCTACATGCCCCCAACAAACTGCTTCCTTAGCAGGAGCTCTGTTGTTTTATTGATAGCACAACTAACTACAGATAAATCCTCTGATTTTGTAAGTCCCTGGTTACCTCCCTGATACAAAGCATCTCCTACTGTGTTTCCTGACTATCAGATGATCAAAAACCTGAACTCTGAAAACAACAGTAGCTGCAAGTCTTCCTTTCAGAATCCAGTTTTTGAAAATAAAAGTCTTGTAATAAATTAGTAGATGAATAAAATATATCTCATTAATATACATTATAACAGCAAGAGAGAGGGCAGATTTTGAGCTAATTAAGTAAATAGAAGGAAAGAGGGGGAGTTCAGCTTTGCTCTGTTCCTAATGAGCTATATGGTGTGGACAGTTGGTCATTAACATTACAACGTGGTATGTGATTTAGAAGACAACTGCAATTGTAGATTCAAATAGTAGAAGAATAATTGTATATTAGGTGATAAACAGCAGAAGAATACTGATTGTATTTTAGGTGGTGCCCAGCTTTTCTGTGCACAGGATCACACTGTGATCTTGGAGTATTTTTTGGTGAAGAAGGCACTCACAAAGTGTTAGCATCCACTCTGAAAGGAGACTCTGGGAAGGTTACTGACTTCATTGTGTGTATCAGTTGTTCATCAAAACTTCATAACTTTGCTTTAGCAAGTTTCCACTGTGGGATAGAGTCCAGTCACACACTTTCTCATGAAATCTTGCTGCCAAAAGTACACTGACTGTGTCTGGTGTCTCACACACCTCGTGTGGCCCTGTCAGAGGGATTTAAAGAATGCAGTTGTAAATTAATTACTTCACCGATTGCACTGTTAAGAACTCTTCAGCTATACTGCAGTATTTACTCAGTAGGGGTGGGAACTGACAAGTCAGAAATGCCTTAAAGACATTAAAGGGGCTTTGACCCCGTCTTGGTAATAGTCATGTTTAATTTTAAAAAGGTTTTTAAAGTCTCTGGAATAGCTGCTTCATTATAAGTGAGTAGTGGGTTGGACCATAAATTTGTAAAAATGGTCTTGTTGTTTTTCTACTTAGTTTTTGAATGGAAGTGTTAGCTAATAAAAGTGGCACTTGCTAAAATGCAAGTGTTAGTTTTGGAAGAATCTCAAGCACTTTGAATATGTTTGCAGAAATGTAGAAGAACATTCAATCACTGCATATTCTGACTCCACAAACCAGTCCAGCACCACTGAAAAGAAACCTCTGCTTTTCGTCAGTCTGACCACAATATCTTGTCTGATGTTTCTGTGATCTGGAGATCACAAGGGAAGAAAATGCTTATGGGAAAAAATCTAGCCAAGTTTTTCGAAGCACAGAAAATGTTCAGTTTGACTGCGATTTGGTTTTTGGATACAGACACAGTGAAAAGAAAACGTTTCTCTATTGTCAAGACTGGGTTTGTTGCATAACTGATTTCATGTTATTTCTGGGCCTTGTGTATTATGAAGATCTAAGGATCATTGCATTATATTTGTAAGGAACATATATAGATCTATAAACACCCCATGTTTCTTTAGGAACCCAAATCTTCATTTTATGTCTGACATAAGATATTTAAATAAAAATAATTTAAAGGAATAAGTTAATATTCCCTGATTGTGGCTGTCATTATAGTACCCGCATTCTGTTTCAGAAACTGACATACGTTGAAATATTGAAATGCAGCACAAAAAGCCTCAACAGTGGGTGTAATTGCTTTTAGTGTATTTTCTGTACACTGAGAGTAAATATGGAAAGGTATTAAAAGGAGGTAGAAAAGAAAGTAATGAAAACCAAGAGGCTAATAAAACTTCTTAAAATGCAGTAACAGTATAATGAGCATCTATGCCGTGTCCCCTGAGTAATGCATTCCTGGACATAGGAAAAGAGCAGGAGAACTTTCTGTAGATTTTTCTCCTTTCGTGTTTTTATTGATGAGGTGCTCTGGTGAAGCACTGGAAGTTGACACTCTCACTTTGATTACTTTATGACATTAAGGGGCTCAACATAAGAGGGTTGAAAAATGCTAGGGATTTTTTTGTGTCTCTTTTCATAAATTAGCATTAAAAATAGGGCAGTCTCTTTTGAAAATGAAGAACCCTATCGTCAACAGTTGGATACAATCATTGTAATCACATTATCTTTTCACTAAGAACAATTACATTGATGATTTAAGATCCAAACCCATAAACTAACAAAACAAAAATGCATTTTTTGTTCTCAGAAAACTTATAAAAACCAACTATGTGATGTTCAAAACTGAAATTGTCCTGTTCGACTTAGAAAGAGAGCATAGAAGGCAGTTTTCATTGTGCCCTGAAAACTTACTATTCCACCAAATTTATTTTATGATTAAACAAGTTTATTATGTTTTGATTACAGATAAGAAGCATATGACAGCTAGAACCTATATCTGGACTATATTCTGCTAAGCAGAAAATCATCAAATGTTTATCTAGTTCAGACAGTGTCTGAGGTTATCACATGCTGGAGTTCAAAACATACAGCAAGCAGACAACAGACATCCAACAATGAAGACATTCGTGCTCTCTCTTGTTCAAACACATACATGCCAAATTCTCAAGACTTTGGACTCTAACTATAAAGATTTCTTTGTTTCACAGTAACATGCAAATGTTAGAGAAGCAATGTGTAGGTGGCCTGAAAGTGACTTGTCATTTTTCAGATTCAGTGAATATTGTTAATTGCACAAGATGCTATTTACAATAATAATTTCTGAGCCAGGTAATGATCTTTTACACTTTATGTGATGGGTTAGATGTTATATCATGCTCCAATGCATTTGGACTTATTACCAAGTCATTACAACAGGAGTAAACCTTTCATAATTTACAGAAGTGATTATGCTGTGGAGTGTAAGATGTCATCAAGTAAATAATTGAAAATGGTGTTTTTTTTCCCCTCAGGTCCCCTGCCACAAGCACATTTCTCCACTCTGACAATTAGAAAACTGTGTCTCGAGCTACTGTTCAGGCAATTCAGAACATAGTTACAAGCATCTTTGTTTTCATCAGTCTAAATGTGATATGTGCTGAATTCAATCATGTAAACTTTGTATACTGGTTGTACTCTACTGATAACTTCAGATGTAGAAAATAGAGTTTTATTTTTTGTCTTCCAGATGCTTGATGATTTCACTCCATCGCTTTGTTTTACAGTTATATATGTTGTACAGATTGTCACAGCTTTAGCTCTGCAACCCATATCTCTTTAGGGCTTTTGCCTCGGGGCAAACTGTAACTGTTTCCTTGTTTAAATTCATTTGTTTAGAGTGCATTGCAGGAAGAGACTGAGTAATGAAATTTAGTTCCTGTCTGTATATAAAACAGGTTTTTTTCTCATTGGAAGATTTGAAGATTTGAACTTGTGTACTAGTTTTGGGCTAGTTGTAGGGAAGCACCAGTGCTAGACTTGTGAACAGTCCTAGTTGCACACTAGACACAAAGTGCTCCAGAGATCAACCTGGCTTCTGAAGAAGCAAACTGAGGCACAAATTTTAATACTGTATTTCATTTTCCGCTTTTTACAATTAAAATCTTAAGTGCATGTCACAGGGCAATCAGCTGCAAAAGTTTAACAAGAACCTCCTGAACAGATGTGTCAACAGGTTATGAAAGTGCTCATCGACCAGTGCAAAGTTAAGTGGTTTTTGTTTTATATTGTCATGAAAATGCAGCTTGGGCTAAGCTGCTGGATTTCACACCAAGTGGCTGCAGAATGCATGCTGATGCAATAACCTCTGCACCAAGGCACTAACATATTACTGTGGACCAGCAGCATCTTCAGTTACTGTGGTTGTTTGCTAGGCAAGATACACGTGTAATCTGTAAAATTTCTCTGCATTTACCGAAGACAGTGACTCAGGACAACCTTTGCCTCAGTTGCAGTACATAGTTCAATAATTGTATCTCTGAACTGCGCTTTTCATTTACTTTTTTAAAAGAAGGTGTTAAGTTTTGAAGTTTCATCCTCTTTTTCTCTGTTTGTGCTAACAGGTTAGTGTATATGCCTACTCTCAGAGATCTAGCTACTCTGCAATGAAGATTTTAAGATCCTGACAGTGTATTTGTTGATAGCTGATATATAGCTTTTCACATGCAAGAGTGAAGTGATGTGTTCATTATAAGGGTTTGTTTAGAAGTATAATAGAAGACTAGGAAGACAGAGTAGAAATGGAGATGAATTTTTAAAATGGAAACCAAACCCTGACAGCTATTTCTGACCACATCAATGTACAGTTGCTAGCTTCTGTTGTATTCATGAAACTGGAACAAGGCTGTTCTTGGTTGCTGGTTCTACAGAATATCTTGATATTTTTTATTAAGAAAAAGGTATAGCCAAAGAGGATAGTGCGTGCCACACACCTGCAAGGTGTTCAATAAACCAATTACAACTATGTGCCTGAGTAGGGAGTAGGATCAAGAAAGGTTAATGAAGAAAACAAAACAAATTTGTTTGAATCTTAGGTTAAGAAAAACATACTGAGCAAAACCATTCAGGATTATGAAAAAGTAATAAAATGTGTCAGGTTGCTAAACTGCCACTTTATTTCAAGGGCTTAGCTCTGTGTTGCAGCCTTCCTACTGCAGTGTCATCTTCACTGGCTATTGGGGTGGCTTACAGCAACAATTGTGCCATAGATGCTCAGCAGCTACTGCAGTCACAGGTTCCAAGTGGTCACTGTGCAATAAAAGGCCTTCAGCTGAGAGACATTTCCCTATTACAATGACACTTTCTCACTTATTAATTACTCCTTACAGAAAATGGAGGAGAATGTGCATGTTTGTGGGGAGGTAGTATGGGGAAAGCCCTGAAATTATCCAGTGAGAAGTAATCAGTTAGACAGAGTGTTCAGAAGTTAAGAAACTTGACTGCTGAGACTCATTTATTGCCTTCTTGCCATGTTTTGCCAGGAGTTTAGTACATTTGCAGAGAAGTAGATTATATAGGGGCAATATCTATGGGCAAAGCCCCACTCCTTGGCCTTAAGCTCAAGTAGCGGAAGACAATTTGTACCCATATAGCATACTTCTTTCCATAAAAAAACCAGCATGTCCTCATCTACACAGGCTATGAGGAACAGCCCTTGCATTTTGCTACAAGCAGACTATTACTCAATCACACCTGGTGCCTGCAAAAACACCAGACAAGATATTGATTACAGCTTTGACACTAAATGATCACAGAGCCCATCCCCCACCCTATTATCCATGCATGTTGGGGAAATACATCTAAATATCTCAAGTGATAAAGTAGGAGATGCTCTCTCTTAACTCACAGAGATCACTGAGCCCTCTTTTTACTGGGATGCCAGAATTGATAAGTGCAGTTGACAGCACTTGAACTGTGGGACTTTGTAAGTCACTAGACAGGCTCTGTGGCAGACTCAGTGGATCATGTGGGGAGGAATGTCTATCCGTGAGAGGACTAGGCAGTTTCCATGTTCTTACAGTAGCTTGGTGAAAAGCCTATGGAAGCACAGGTGAGATAGAGGAGAGCCTTCACAAAGGGTAAAGGAAATATGCTCTAGCTTCCACAGTGCCACTTCTTATTCATGTTTGCATTGTGAAAGGACCAGGTTTACGCTTCCTTATGTAATGCTTTAAAATGTTCTAAAATTGTACTGACTGATGGTTCTTCAACTCAGTCTAATCTTCAGTTGAAAAATTACTGTAATGTTAAATGGAACAAACCTGCAAGGCCATACAATTACTATAAGGGTATGTTTGAAAGTTGGTAAAGGATTCAGAGTTGATAAACAAAATTGATCCTCCAGTAGACTTCAAAATGTAAAATGTAAAAAATACCCATCTCAGCGTGCATATAGGTTATCTTTGAATTTATAATGAGTGCTTGATTAATGGAATTCTAATCTAATAGCAGTTTACATCTTCCTTACCTCACCTTTCTAGCATAGTATACTCTATCATAAAAATACACTGCATTCTTTTCAAGTATATTCACAGTAACTATAGGGAAGTGTATTTCATGGTTTTACAACAGCACCTCAGACTTCACAAAGCAACTGTATTGGGTTTTATGCATCCTTTCAGCATCTAAGTTACTTTATTCAGTAGTAACCATGAGTAAAAGGCATAGTAGTCTCTTCTGATATGAAGACAGTGATTGTTAATCATAGTTTTGTAGTTGTTCATTTACAGGAACTAGGGATATCAAAATATATGTATTATTTAAGTGCTTGGCTTAAATTATTTTTATTTATGTGACTGTGAAGGTGGAGGTTAGAAACACTAAACAGAGAGCACAGACAAAAGAGGAACTGCCTTTTTCATGTTCAGCATAGATTTAGATCAGTATATGAAAGTGCCATGACCACAAGTGACACAGACCAGGATGCTGTTTTGCAGGTGTGGGCTGTCTTGGGCAGCTTCCTGCATATCCTTACTCTGGTTCTGCTATTGCCTCCTGAACTATGTGGGAATTTTTCTCAAACCAGCCAGCAGATATGCTCTCTTTAACAGATGCTATTCTTCTAGTTTTCTTAGTTTCTTGAGTTAGATTAGGATTACTGTTATTTCTAACTTTTTTTCAATATTTTTTTTAAAACCTTTGCAGAAATTTTAAGCTGATTCAGATGAAGGAGGGGAAAGAAGAATGCAGATGTGTGGACAGGACAGGAGTGCTTATCTGGGTGTTAGAGCAGGTTTAACCTGGCAAAAGTCATGAATTTACACTGAGTATATGTCTATCTGTCTCCCCTTCTTCTTGTCTGAGTTGAGGACAAGACTTGGTTGACATATGAGTTAAGAGACTAGAGCAAGGTTCATGCCTCTGCAATTTTTATAAGTTTTGCAATCACTATAGAGCAAATCACCCTATTCTGCAGTCTAGATTCCACTTTTAGAACAATGCCTCAGTATTAATGTGAGAGCAAGGCATCTTTGGTCCATATTTACAATGGTATTTTTTTTTTCTTTTGTGAATTAGCTGGTTTGGTCTTCAATCCTTCAGCACTTCAGATCCTGAACTTTGCAGCATATATTAATTTTTTTCTCAAGGGAGTCTTAAATAAGATATATATTTAAAACTATGAAAATTCAAATATAAAAGTGTGAAAATTGCCCCCTTGTCTGCAGAAAGGATAAGATCTGGTGGTTGGACGTGGGGTTTTTAAGATAAAAGGCACTGAGAAAATGTCAAATAGGTATTCTATATAGCAAGTAGAAGGACCATTCAGGAAGTCTAGGAGGCTCTGCCTGTAGGAGGCTGTAACCTTCTGGATTTCCTTATAGAAATATTTCACAGAATTTAAAAGTAATGATGACTTCTTTGATTCAAGAGATAATAGCAAACATAAGGCCAGATCACAGCTTGGTCCTTCTGTGAATATACTGAAGCTTTTGCCCCAGTAGGAGCAGGCCAGCTGACCCATTTTAACAAACCATATTCCTCTCTGATGCTTAAAAGAGCAGGTTCTGTTGGCAGAACCTTAGCTATTGTAATCGAGACGGAATGCACCAAATTTCAGAGCTTAAAGCCTTCAGAAAGACCCAGCACATCAGGAACATCTTTCAAAGGTTTTAGGAAAGGGTTCCAGCAAACAAAACTGTAGCACTTTTCAAAACTCGTTATGTTAGAAAGCAGAAAGATATTCTTTCTGCATTTCTTATGAGAATAAAACGTCTATAAATTACTTCATGAGGGTACTGCTGAAATCTGGAAACGTTAACACCTCAGAGTGGTCCTTGTTTATCTCGGTCATTAATTTCCAGGAATGGCCTGGAGCCACCAGTAAGATAATAAGTAAATAATGTAAACCTTGTAAGCCTTGAACCTAAAATATAGCAAACTGTTATTAAAAACTGTAATCATGTGCAGTAAATAGGGTCAGCAGAATTAGTCAGCTATCTGGGAACACAAATACCATCACTCCAAGCATCCCCCTTTCCTCCTTCTTCCTTCCACTTTATTATACACAGAACATGATGCCATATGGTCTAGAATATCCCCTCGGTCACTTTGGGTCACCTGTACTGATTGTGTCTCCTCACAGCCTCCCAAGCATCCCCAGTTTCCTCACCGATGTGGCTGTACAAAAAAGCAGAAAAGGCCTTGGCTCTGTCCAAGTCCTGCTCAGCAATAACAAAACGATCTCTGCATTATCATCCCTGTGTTCAGCACAAATCCAAAACTGTTGCCAATAAATAAATGCATTTCTGGATAGCTTTCTCCTGTGTTAATGTTGCCACTTGGCCTGCTGAATCACGTCTGGTATTGAAATTATAGATACTTATATGTGAATAGCACCAGTTTTTAGTGGGTTTAGGTTTTGCATGTATTCTGCAGATAAATGTCCTTCAAGACATGGAATTAGATAAACTAATTTTAATTTAGATCTTCTGTTTGGACATTGAATAATCATGCTGGCATTGTCTTACTGGGATACTTAAATAAGACATCTAAGTCCACACTTACAGATCAGAAATACACACTTATGTTGATTGCCAAAGAATACAGATTTCAGAGACTAAATTGTGGTTCTGTCAGCCAGGCAGCTTTCATTTTTATAGAACTTGGCCATCCAAATTTGAAAACACTCATCAAATTTTTTCACAATGCCAACAATAGTTTAATGCTTTTTAGGAAAAAATGTAAACAAGAAAAATATCTTTAAATGCTTTTGGGATGATTTTTTTTTTCCTTAGTAAGAATGTGCCTGTGCTCTCTATCAGTACATGGATACAGATAATAAAGAGGCCTGGGACATGATCTTGGCTAAACTACACTGCTTCTACAAGCAGCCCCAAACAAAGGCATTGTTTTGGCCTCTCCATTTTGTTCTGCCTCAGACACAGCTGAGTGGAAGGTTCCTGAGCAATGGGAGCATAAATAGAGCAGTTTCTGACCATTCACAGTTTTTCAGGAAACTTTGTATTTGTGATTCAGCTGGTCCTTGTTCTAAGTGAGGATCCAGAAAGGAGGCTGCCCTCTCCCTGAGTACTCAGAGCAGCATGAACCACTGAAGACCTCAGAAGATCTCAAAGGCCCATGGAGCTCGTCACAAAGTGTGGCTGAAGCTGCCACATGCTACTGACAAAAACTGGGCTGCAGGTCTTTCTGCAATTGTCCTGCAATTTTACTGATTGCTTTCACTTTAGGAACCCATCTAGAAGCTGCCAGGGTCAGGTTGACTCCTTTCTCGGCATTCAGGCAAAGCAACTCATCAGCAACTTCCTTATTAATTCTCATTTTCCCAAGCTGTTACTGGTCGAGCATCAGATTAAGAGAATCTTGCCTGCTTCTGCCCTGCCAAGGGTGGCTTTTCCCTCAGCCTGAGGAACAGTACTGGATGTGAGCCTGCCCAGATGAGGGGTGAGCAGCTCCTTTTTGGAAAACCATGGGCTTGGTGGGAATTTGCCAAACCAGTGCAGGAGAGTCTCTGCCTTCTCACTATCTGGTTTTCTACTGCAAGTTTATTTCTGTCACTTGTAAGCTGTGGTTAATGCCCAATGAACTTCTGTTTCTAAACTTTGGATGCAATTGCTGTCCCTGGAAGTGGAAATCTGCCCTGGAAAAAGAGAAAGGGAGCAATAATTATAATTTTTACAGTTTCTGTTTACTGCTGCCTTTTATTCTTATTGCTACTGTTACATTGTTGGCTCTCTGAGTTTTGAACTTATGCTGAAAAGGCTTGATCTTCGCAAGGTTGAGGGAGATTCAAAAGGGTCCCCAGCTGCTTGTGCCATTGCCAGCGCTTTCAAGCTGAGCATCACATTATTTCTTTTGTTCTGCTTGTAGCCACTCGTAATTCCTATAAGTTGTGATGGTGGTTATACATTCTTTTTTTTCCAATTATTTCAGATTTCAATGTATTTCAAGTGGTTTTCTCCATTATGTTCTCAAGAATGAGTATGTATGTTAAAAGAAATAAAATAGATAAATTATTCTAATCCATATATGCAGAGGGAGTATGGTGACCCTTTCTTGTCTCCACTGCAACTCTCCATCTTCAACTGGTTCAAAAGCGACCTGCCCTGGGGTTTGTTTTGCACCTAGTTTTAGCAATTACTTTGCTGCAGGGTTGGCATATCATCATTTTGAAGGGGTATCTCATATCCTGTTAATCAGTTTTGAGTTTATTTAACTGTATAGGACACAAATTAAAGCATTTGTAAGTGTAAAGCCTATATAGACTTTTATTTTGAAGTGCTGTTTCAGATAAGGTGTGATTGTAGGCAGTAGGAGCAAAGTAGCTTCTGAAAACCTACATTATACTCGTATTTGTTACATATGTGACTGCATTCTTCTGTTCTTGTAATACACAGAAAAGGGTTTGCGCTTAGACTTGCAGCTCAGAGTGAAGACTACTATAATAGAAATTATATGTTGAGATTTAACTGCTCCGTGGATGTAGTACAATAAATTAGAAATCCGTCTCTCTCATCATGGTTCTAATTTTTTATTCAGCTGTGGCATTCTGTACCATGCTGTTTATCTTGTACTTTCATTCATTCGTGGATCTGATAGTTGTGGAATTGGCAGATGGTTTGTGGTGCTTTTCTAGGAGTGGTTGCATCAATCCCAGTGATTAAAAGGCCTGCTGATTTGCTTACCCAAAAGGATTAATGGTAGGCAATGAAGGCTTTGTTTGAAAAATCCATGCCGCGTAATTCAGCAAAGGGTCAAAAAAGTAGACTGGAAGTAATCCAGTATTAGAGCTGCATTATGGAGAAGCTTTTTAAAAATCTGACTGACTCAGCAATTGGATGTTTCTTGATGAGGTCTGAACTATCAAGGAAAATGCAGCTTCACAGTTTTCTCAGTCATTCCATGAGGATAAAGTTCAAGTTTTTAAGCAGGTCAGCACCAGAATTGAATGACATGTAAAACTTTGGAGAGCTGCCCTGCATATTTTGTTTCTGGAAAAAAATCAGAAATTTAAAGTACAGAAGTATGACCTTGACCCATCCTCTCCCACCTATGTAATTTAAACATTCACAAACTGCTGATTTTTTTGTTGATACAGTCAAATGCTTAGGCAGACCAGACTGAGCACTTTGGCCTGCTGCTTAGACTTTTTTAAGTTGTGATGTTTTCCTAGGAATTTATAGTAGCAAATTGCAAACTACAGACTACTGCAATAGTAGACTACTATTTTTAAAGTTAAATGTCAAATATACAAATATACTTATAGTCCGGTGAAGAACAGACTCCTCTGGGAATTCAGGAAGCTGGTTCTTGTTCTGAAAACCATTTTTAAGCTGTATACAGTGGTCTGTGAATAGGAACAAAGCTGCCATAACAACATTTTTCATGCTCATTCTCTCTTCAGCTCTTTGCCTCTGCCATTTTTGGTTTTCTAGATCTGAACAGAGGCAGCTCCCTCTCAGTTCTGCCTCTTGTCAGATAAGAAGGACACTCATGAGCAGTGGGTTTCAAATATTCTCAGGCTGGGAAGGCCTGGGTCCTGCCTCTGTCAGCAATTGTGCAAACTACTGGATGTCCCACTGAGGTAACCTTGGCTTTGTCTGCCCAGTGTGAACTTCCCTTTTCAGTCAGGGAAGGTTGCCTTAGTCATTTTGGAGTTCTTTGCTCTAAACACACCAACTGACTTCAGGAAATTTACACGGAGGGAGGTACACGCAAATTTAGGCGGTAGACACCTCCCCCAGACTGAGGTGCTTCTCCGTATCCATTTTGTGGTTAGGGAGTGGAGTTGTTTCTTGACTATGCATTTCTGAAAATGGACAAATGTGTCTATTTTGGGTCTCTAGCATACTGTTGGCAATTTGCACATGCTGTCATACACAGTGATACCACCATTCCTTCTGTGATTCAGCTGAATCTGGATATTGTTATCCTTTCTTAAAAATAAATTGTATCCCTTCTATTTTTTTAATTTTTTTTTATTATTATTATTTTTTTTTTCCCCCTCATTACATTTTCTTAGTTTTGGCACTTTGTGCAAGCTCCAGGTATTAATAAAAAGACATTGAACTAGTTCCACTTTCTTTTAGCTTCCAGCCCTTCCTTGTGATACCTTTGCCTTTTTAATCTCATCTGTATGGTCAGAAACTACAGCCTGATCAGCATGGGGGCTGTTCCTGAGCAAATGAGAATCTCCCTGTAAAGAACTCATTCTGAGTGTCCTTGAATCTCACTTTGAGCTTTCTATCCTTTAGACTGACCAAGAATTGGTCTTTTATCTCAGCTAATCCCCTCATAGTTGCCAACAGCTTTTCAGTCCTAGGTAAGCTGCAAACATTTTTCAAGGTTTAGTTTATCTTCTGTTACTAAGCTTAAGACATACATGTTTTAAAACAAATGTTGATCTTACCTGAGATATGACTCTCCTCAGTCATATATGATGCATCTGCACAATCAGCTGCCTCTATGTGATTGCCAACCAAAATACATGAAGAACACAGGAATCAGCTTTTATCAGACTATCCTCTGCTGATTCTTTTCACCAGAACACATTTTTTAAAGTACAGAATGTGATTTAGATCTCTTTCAGCTGTCTTTATTATAGCTGGAGTTTCCATCTTTGCTGCTGAGATTATTTTCTGTAATTTCATTTTCTCCCTGGTGCTAGATGCTATTCAGATATCACTTTGGACAACAGTGCTTGAGAGAAAGATCCTTATTTAGGGGTGCATTTTCAGTCACTTCTGCTGAAATGGAGCAGGTGCTTCAACATGAGATCTTCCTGGATCTTCCAGAGAATGAGCAGAATTATGTAAAGCTTCAGTTCTTCTATCAAGTAGCATTTGTGATGATATCAACCAGATTACTCATCTGGAGTGTTGTCTACAGATCCTGTGGCCCAACTAGAAAACCTGTTTTACAGAGCAAAGATAAAATTGTTAAATATGCCCAAATAATTTAAGACTCAATGTGAAACAGAAATAAAAAATAATTAGGATTCTAAATTTAATTGAAAATAGTTCCACATTCCTTTGCATTATTGGATCTGCTAGATTTAAATCCAGGGATTTTAAATATGCGTGTTTTCCATACTGTCTCGCTGTACCCTGGAGATGCTCTATGTAAGCTGGTTTTAATTAGATTTGTGGTTAAAAGAAACTGCCTTTCTCCTAGTTGTGCAACTAGATGTGTTGAATACTTTTAATGGCACTCTCTATTCTGTGTCTGATCATTTACAATTTTTTTCCAAGCCATAAAAAGACAACCAAAATTAGCTGAAATTAATAGAGGCGTGATACTGGTGTGGTTCTGATCTCACACATAGTAGATGGGAATCAGCTAGTGAATAAACACCTAAAAAGTGAATAAATTTAGGATGCTAATTTACCTAAAATTGAGGATAGCTTCCACAACCAAATAATTTTCCTTTTGGTTAATCCCTTCAGATTAACACAGTACACAGATGTGTTTTTACATTTGCACAGTATCCCTTTCCCAGAGGAAAATTTGGCAGTATCTTACTGGGTTGCTAGTGTTTTGGCCAATCCTGGCTTTGGACCATGACCTGGTATCTCGTTTTGGATGTGTGTAATGTAATGATGAAAGAGAGGAATTATTAGCCTTGGCCTAATGCACTCTGCTTGTTTTATGACGTGATAATATGATGTCCATATTGAAGCTAGCTGGTCATGACTTCATTTGAGCTGGAACCAGCCTTAGGCTACAAAAGAAGGCCAGCCACATATTTTGGGGTTTTTTAATAGATCACATGGAGGTATCTTCAGCACCCAGCTGCAGTGAAGCCCTTTTCTTCCTAACCTCTTTTCTATGTCTGACTATATGACATTAAAAAGCAAAAAAACCCCACACCACTCCACATACACACACACACACACACACACACACTTGTCCTCCTTGCCCAGTTAATTCTCCAAATTGGATATTTACAAATTGGTAATCTGTACTAAATGTGGAAACAAGGTATTTTGAGTGTATAAAGATACAGTTTTTCAATAACTGATGAAAATCAAGAGCTAGAATATCCTACTACTTAGTGAGAGACTGGGGATGTGGTTTTTTTGAGAGAACTTTCATATAGGGACTGGAAGTTAGTACAAAAAAGCTAAGAATCACAGAATCTTTTTCCTTTCCCAAACTAAATCCTGATTACTCATTTGATTAACTTTTTTTAGGAAAAGCTAGCTGTTAATTTTTGCCACTGTAAGGAACAGTAGACTGGTATGAAAAAAAAGAGATTTGTATTACAGATGAAGACCATAGAACTGGTGCAGCATAATGACAGGTGCATCCAGTTCAGATGAAGACAGTGTGAATCTTTGTGTCTGTTGCCATGCTTATGAAAAGGATGTATTTTTGTAACTTTTCCAGAATTTAAGGGTCTCTCTCCTCTTTGCAGGTAGTGGTATCTTGTCTGCAATAACAAGATGAAAATAGACCTATGATTTTTGCTTCTTGTTTTCTGCTGGTTATTGTGTGACATTTACAACTCAGCAAGTCATGTGTTTTCAAAAGAATAGTTTCGTACAGTATTTTAAAAGCAGTGATGGCTTCAGTCTGATTTGGAGTGGGTGACCATGAAACTGAAAGGAGAATTTATATTTCTCTATAAAAAACTACCATACCATAGATGACTTTCAATCAATCAAACAAACCTATTAAACAAAGTTGCTGACACAGGTGATAACTGGTTTCTGCCAAACATCCACAGAGAAAGTGACTTCTGTCCTCACAACATGATACAGAATAGGCTGCCTTGTGCATTTCCTTTGTGAAGGAGTCAGGCGAATATCTTTGTCATGCTGTTGAAGAGGAGATTACATCCCCTCACCTGAATTGGTAGCTGTCGTAAGGTTTTCCAAAAACTATAACATAAATCTTAGTTTTTGATGATTTCTGAGATTGAATTCAGTTGAGCTGAAGCCTTTACTGCATTGAATTGCAATGAGAGTCAAGGACCAACGGACATGAATAAGAATTAAAGAGATGCAAGAAAATAGCCCCAATAAAAAAGCGCAGCACTTGGATGCCACAGTTAGATTGAGTCCTGAATTGCCTTTGATGGGTTTCTCAATCTCGTCAGTAATGATGGTCTCCCATGGTGCCAGCAAACCGCGAGCAATTTTCTGCAGTAGCTGCTGTGACCAGATTGTATTAAGATGAAATGTTGTCAAGAGACATATACAAAATCTTCTCCTTGCTTGTGTCTGATGCAAGGAAGAAAACCATCTTTCTCTACTTGGTGAAGCATAGAGAACCTGCCTCAAAACAAGGCTGGAATAAAATATGTTTGTGTTTTGCTCTCTTGCTGTTTATTGTATCTTTATTAGAGACAACTTTTGTAAGTGGAATAAAATGAAATTGTACAGACTATTTTCAATATATTAGATACCATTTGATCATATATGTTAGAGTAACGTAACCTAGTAGGAACGTTTGTAGATAGTTTTCCACTGTGCCTAATGCATGTTTTCTGTACATAATATGAATTTTTATTTCTCAGGTTAGCAGTGGATGGATAGCATAGAATATTTCAGTTGAAGGAACCTAAATGATGATCTAGTCCAACTGCTTGCCTATTCAGTTGCTGATGAGATGGGAGAACAAAATTGTTTAGATGTTTATCAAGGAGCACTGATGGAGATGACAGGTGTCTAGATCACAGATGTTCAGTTCTGTTAAATCCATTGCCATTTGAGGCCTTTCAGATGGTGAAAGTTCACAACTAAACAGTTCTCTAATGGAAATCTAGGTATTTTAAATTAAAAATAAATATGAACCTAATTATGCCAAAATCAAAATCTTCATATCCAATGAAGTTTTAATTCTTGGGCAGAATTTTGGTTATGGTTTGTGTTCTTGAAATTACTTTTTCCAGTAGTGAGACATACTAGCAGGTACTGCATAAAAAACTGTTTGTGCTCATAACCAGTAAATCAGAAAATTTCTATCTTTGCATAATTGTGAGGAATAGTACTTTCAGTTTTAAGTGGATAAGTGCATAAGCAGTGAGATGTAGCTGGAAGTAGAGCAACAGTTCTAAATCCCTCAGACATATCATTAGCTGACAGAATTAATGGACACATGGATAATTATCATGAGCACTTATGATGGTTATTTAAATAGAATGCTTGACTTATAAAGCCACTGAAATTTTTCAAAGTTGTTAGCAAGTACATAGGCGAAGGATATTGTTAGAATTTCCAGGTGGCTTTCATAAAGGTGACTTCCCAAAAGTTTTAAGGAGATCAAGTGACTAAAGGGTTGCTGCCTATACAGTTCCTTTAGTAGTCAGGTAGTGGATGACAAAAAAACCAAAGAAATAGAAATAATGAGACTGAATATAGATATGACAAAGTCTGTTCATGATATTAAGGTTAACTTAGCACAGTAACCACAAGGTTCATCAGCAACCAACTACAAGATAAACCTATAGAATCAGTGACTGAGCAGTGAAATGGCAGATGAAATGCAATGTAAACAGATACAAAGTGATAGAGGTAGAAGAAAATCAGAACTTCACACAGAAAATGAAGGCCTTGAGCTCACTATTAGTACTCAAGAGGACCAAGAGTGGCCTGGCCAAGCTGAACGCATCTTCCTCTATAAGTAAGAGGGGGCTGAACTGAAGCCAGCAGAAAGCAGGTTTGGAACATTAAAAGGAGGCAGGGTTTCAACAGCTGTGATACCTCTTGAGGCAGAACAAAAGTTCTTATGTGTTGAAGCTAAGGAGCTAAAATTGCCCTAAAAATTCTTCTAAGGATAGTTCTCTCTCGGATGATCCCAAAAGATGACCTATATTAGCGCCTATACTAGCACATGAAAACATAACCACCTTCTGTGACTGGCACAGAGAGGTTCTGAACTGTGCTGCTGTCAGCACCTTTCACAAGCAGCCGTATAATAATACTGGCAAATCTGTGGTGTGTTGCTTCACTGATACTGTTTTCAGTCTTGTGAAGATAAAAAGGAGAAATCTCACAGAAATCTGCATGAGAAAGAGGCCTAAACTCTGAAGATGAATCCCTCATGGATGATGAGGTCAGCTGAACAAACAGGATGCTTCTGAAGAGCTATAAGGGAGAAATTGCATTTCTGAACTCCTGGACCTAACAGCTAAGACTGAATAAAGTGAAATGAAGAAGTTGAAAATACGATAAATGCACCAGCCAAGGTGATTGAGGTTGATGGATACATGTGAGCAAAGTGCAATAATAGAAGCCTGTTAGAGAATCCCTGAAGCTGTGTGACTTACCAGGATCTCAGTTTCTGATTCATAGACTTGAGCAAGATGTGAGTAACTTTTCAGATCTCTGCCAAAATGAGTACTTTCAAACACAGTTTATGTGTATTTGAGTAAGTATGTTGGAAAGAAATTCTTCCAGAGAGCTTGTAAGGTTTTTTTCCTTTTGACCATGACAAGATGTGACAGTTTTACAAGTGCAAACTCAGAGGAGGAAAAAAACCACTATATTTTTTCTTCCTTTTTATTGTGTTGAGTGATTTCCTGTTAACCGAATGGAAGGAACAACTCACTTTTTCATATCGGTATCCCAGTGCATGTCTACTCTCTGGCAGATCTTAAAACAGTAGTAAGTGCTTGTTGGGTAATGTTGCTTATTGTCATCTTCTAAGACTTTAGTCCTTAGTCCTTCAGTAATTTAAGTTGCAGTTTAGACAAGCAGTAAATACATACTTCATTTATCAATTTGAGTTAAATATTTGGAAAGAGATGTACACACGTAAGGGCTGTTAATATATCCATTATCCTACAGGTGTACAGCATATGAAAAAAGTAGAATGTAGCAGGTGGGAATGCTAAAGACCTCTGGAAATTGATGAAACTTGTGGCTCTTCATCCTGAGAAAATGTGGCTAACTACTGTTAAATATGATTTCTTTATTCATTGCCTTGATTGATTGATTGATTGCTCAGTTAGGAGGCTTAGATTGTTATTGTTGGTTCTACCATTTCTCATGGATGCAAGGTAATATTTCTATCTCTAAACATTCATTTAGTAGTCTCCTCATTTTCTGCACGTCTGGTTTAGCTTCTGGTGTTTCTTTAGGCTCACTTAAATGGTTCATCCCAATCCTGTGTACTTTGGGCACCTCTCTTGAGAAGATACTCTGCCTTTCAAAGTGGAAAAATCCCATCCAATAACAATTCCTGAACTATTTACCTTAAACTACCCATATTTTCCATACAATTTTTTCTGTCAATTGTCTTTTATTAACCATTCATTCTGAAGCTATTTTTTTTTAAAAAAACCCCTTCTAGTAAGCATTTCTTTCATTCCCCTTCAAGCCAAAATTCTATTTTCCTTTAGCCTGAAGCCTCCTGATATCTTTCCTGTAAATCATTCTTCATATCCTATCTTCATATCAAACTATCCTAGATAGTTTCCGCTTCAAAATATCCTTTCCTATCTGCCTTCCATGACCTGTACCCTTTGTTAAGTCTATCCTTGCGAGGTCTGGCATCTTTCTTCTTTCCCTATCATATGGCTACTCAATATATTTACACATTTTTGCCTCTCATATGTACATTGCTGTATTTTTACTGCTCAAGATCTCTTCTGTTGTAAAAATGACCTCCTTGCTTTGCTTTCATATATTGCCTTTGTAACCCTCTGCCTCATCTCACTGGGTTTTCTTCTTTTCTAATCCTTGTATTTTCCACATCTGAGAGGGCACTTATATTTTCTCATCCTGTGAAAGACTTTCTAGCCTTTAAGAACCCCTTTGCTAGCTCTTTTTTTTTCATCTCACTCTTTTTTTGGGTTTCCTTCTCAGTACCACAGAATGTAAGCTATGGAAAATGAGGGTTTTTTATCAGCAGTCCTAAAAATAGTGAGACTTGTATTTCTCATTCTTCTTTGTGGCTTTCATATTGTGTATTTCTGGCATAAAAGGATGTTCCTGTTCTCTCATGGAAGTGTAGCTGCCTTTTTAGGGCCTTGGTATGAGTAGAATTGCACTTCTGAAAAGCTGAGGCTATATGTGCTGCAGTTACTGCCCGGCCACAGGATCAGTTTATGGACCAGAAGATTAATTTGAACCATTTCTTACTGTGAGAGAAGATCTTTGGATACTGGCTAACCTCATTTATAACTTGAAGTGAAACAATCTATGTGAGCATTAACAAACAAAGCCTTTGCAACAAAGAATTGCCACAGAAACATTCTGATATTACTTCCCAACAGTGCATAACCTGAATGCTGAATCTGTAGGACAGGTACACATGAAAATGATTGGTTAAGAGATTAAACTTCTGTCAGGTGCTCAAAAGGTATTAGCTGCCTAACATCTAAAATATCAGCTGTCAAAGTCCTTAAAATCCTGCCACTTGAGCAGCATGATCCAGAGCTAGGGTGAGAGGAAAAGTTATCACATATAGGACTCTGAGGTGATTGTGCATTGTACTGGTCTTTCAATTCTACTTTCACCAAGCTTTCTGTGTGCAATAGAAGAAAAAATTAAAGTGGGATAAAGACTTTAAAATGCATGCTAGCTTAGAATTAAATTTGATCTATGACTGGTTACAGTCCATTCCCCACCAATCCATCTGAATTTTGGGGTTTTTTTTCATAAAAACATTGCTTTTTGCAGCTTAAAAAGACTGCACATAACAGAAGACTTTATTTAATAGCTTTTAAATATTTACATCTTTTTTTCTGAAAATATAATCTAAATGCCTAATTAGAAAGGTTTATTTCTTCCAATGCTAGTGCATCTAACAGAAAACAACTCTTCTAATGCGTAAGTCTTTAGAAGTCTTTAAACTTCCATGGTATTTTTAGTTGAGTGAATATAAAATTGCTTATTAATGGAAGGACAAATGTAGAGAGGAAAAAGTTCCTGTCTCAGCTCAAATATAGGAAGTGTCTCCTGTATTAAATTTTCTGCATATGATTTAGGAATAGGTATGCCCGTTGTCAGTTTCTGAGGGGGAATTTCCTTGGCTCTCATGGCCGTAACCATTCATAGTTCACAAAATCTGCAGTCACATGGGAGGTGTTCTTGACTTCATTTGTCATGTAAGTGATGCAAAGTTACTGTTACAATTCTAGGGAATCTGTAAGGCAAATGCTGAATGGCTTACAGTAATTACAGAAGAAACTAAATATATTTTTTCCCTTAATATTTTAAAAGCTTTCATAGCAATCTGTTTCGCCATTTCAGAAATAAAATTTGAAAAGATATCCTGTAAAACATGGCTAATTTTAAATTAGATTTTTCCCCTGTTAAGATTTTTGCCTGAACAGGGTCAGACAAACATCAGTGTTTCTGCAGAGCAGTTAATACTGAATCGACTCATCATAAAAAGGAGGTGTGGATATATCCTGCAAATGCAGCATGACTTTCTCCCAAGCTCCCCTCAACAGTGCTTCCAGACTGAGATGCCACTCAGAGGCACAGACTGAAGTGCTAAATACCTGAGCTCAGTGGTGTTGGTACCTGTGTGTTCCCATAGATAAAACATCGTGCCAGTTTCCCATCAGAACTGTCTGGCTCCAGTAATTTCTTTCTTTTTTTGGGGCTTAGCACTGGCCATTGCAACCTGACCCAGGGTTGCTTCCAGCTGAGGAGTCCAGATTGTGTTCTGCTTTTTCATACAGAGGGTCAGAAAATACAGAGCTAGGTAGGGTGTACCCCACCATTTTTTGGATGATCCTACTTGCAGAACTGCTGCGTGAGGCAGTAGTAGCTTTCAGGCATGGGATGGGATAGAGGCACTGGGACAGGATAAAGAAGAATCACAAAGGTGCCTATCTGATCATCTTGAAATGTTTCTTGGTGTGTGGTACATATGGATTGGCTCTGATATTTTAAGCAGTGATATCAAAACCAAATAATTTTTTTAAATTCTCCCTGGAGTTTCTTCAGTTTCTGAAAATAGTTTTTCGCTTATGCCTGCCAAGTATATGTCAATTTAGTGCTTTGGTGAAGTCATTATTTCTGCTTAATACCTCTTGCTCCTGCCCAAGAATTTCATTAGTACTTTTTATCATAACATCAACCTGCGAGTTTATGTTCTCTCTGAACCTTTTCCAGCTTCATCATTTTCCAGGGTTCAATCTTCCTGTTCTGTTAGTGTGGTAGTGTGGGTCATATTCGTGGTTCCTGGATGTGCTACCTGCCCAGTAACTGGTTTCTAGGCACTACTTCCTTCTGCAGATCTGAATTTACAAGTATTCTTTGTGTAATTTAAAAAATCAGCAATTTTTTTATTTTTTTACTCCTTCATGCTTCTTAAAAAATTTTTAATGGGATGTCTGTAGTACTGAATGTTACAAAACTGCACTTTCAGCATTTTGAGAGTCATTAGCTATTATCAGGTAATTTTAGGTTGTTTCGTATGCCTCGTGCCTTCTTTACTGGTATTGACCAGACATATTGGTATATATGTCTGGTGTTGCACTGTTTTTTTGAGTTTGTAGTTAATGTGATTCTAGCTGAATCAATACAAAATGCTAAGAATATCCCAACTTTGTAGTTACCAATGCATAACCTCTTAAAATAGTAGAATTGGGTATGGCTGCCAACACTTTCATTATAGAACCGCAAATGTAGTGTTTAACTGTATTCCCATCCTCTAGAAATCAAATCTTTGCCAATCTTTTCTTTCATTATGCAGTATTCGTGCTTCTTTGTTTGCCTTTGTTGGATAATGAAATGCTAGACTGCCTCCAAATTTCTTAAGTATTCTATTAAGGGGTTTTTATAAAAACTGGTGGTAGTGGTTGAAATATCTCTCCAGTCATCTCCATAGAGCTTTGAGAGGTCATTTTAAAAAAGAAGCGGTTTAAGTAGTTCTTTTTCCTAGTCCATATTGTGTATTTATACTCTTAATTTATTCACACACAGTGAAAAAAATCTTTCTGAATTCTCATGTGATGAGTACCACATTGTGCTCTTTGTAAGTTCAGGTATTACTTGGATATTTGAGTCTCATTGGAACATCATGAAATTTTATCATTTCCATTTATAATTGAAGTTTTTACTATTGCTAAGTATTCTCATGTTACTCTATTTAAAAGCCTTTTTCAAAATGGCTGTATACCTGCCATCTGTGATTTTATTCTGGTTGATCTTAGATTGCATTCCCATGTTTCTGATAACATCCATCCTACTAAATAATTTCCCCTTACTTTATCATTCTCCAATTTGGCATACAGCCCTTGGGGAAGTGGTGATAAAAAAGGAGAAATGTCATCTAGTTGAAACCTATTATTTGTTCCAGTTCAGTCACTGTGTAGTTGTGCTGGAATAAAGAACATGGCTTATTTTTAGGTTTACCAAAGCACTGGCATTTTTAATATTTTATTGTTTGCACAGAATATTAAATGAATTCCTAAAAATCATGAGAGGAGCAGCTCAAAAAAAAAAATTTTAAAAAATCACAAATGCAAGGATTTTTTTTAGAATGAGGAATACATATAAAATAAAATAAATTTTAGCAAAACAACCATGTTTATTAGTTTAGTCAAAGAAGTGACACAGTCATCTTGGAGATAGTTAAAGTCTGACATAAAAAAAAGTGTGTGTATCTTTTGAAACAAGATTTTATTACCTTTAACTTCAGTGTAGTTAAATTGCTTCCATTTTCAAAGTCTTTTCTAAATATGCCTGTATCAGTAGGCCAGGCATCACATGGTGAATCAAAAATCATGTTGCTTTTTGCTCCCTCTAGAAGTCAGGTGTTGATATTTTCTGAGGAGCGGTTTGCTGTGCAGTTTCTGTGCAGGAGCAAGGTTGAAGACATATTACTGTGGAGTCTGTGGTTTTTTGAACAAAAATGGAACACCCCTCCAGCCTGCTGTGACGAATTTCCTGCACAGTCATGTCCTTGAATCACAAGCAATCACTGAAGCATGGTTGCAGGAGAAGATTCTGGCAAAGAATCCTGGGGGATAACTACCTTTTAGAGGAAAAAAAATGTAAGCAATAAAACTATAGCTCAGATACCACACTCAGCTCCAGGTTAATTCTGGAAATGATGTGTATTGAGCCTGCCACAGAATCTTGGGCTTGAAAAGGCACATATCTGTAGCAATGTTAATCTTAAATAATACAAGAATTGTTCTACTAAATTAGAGATGTTTTCATTCTTTAGTAGACATGGAATAAAAACCTACCTACAGCTTTTTTATCAGGTGCTAAATGTCTTGCAAGAGAGTTCTTAGTTACTCATGCCAAAAAGTCAAACCTCTTAGATATCAAGGTATAGATTTAGTCTAATTTTAGGCACTCCTGTAATGAAATTAAGAAATTTCTGTGTGTGTCTCAAGGCAAAAAGCTCTGTATCCCTTCTCTTTATTGGATAAATGGAGCTAACAATAGCTGATGCAACAGTAGAGTTGGTATCCTACACACAAAAATGCAATTGCATACATTTTTTTACATTCCTCAAAAGGAACTGGCTTTTTATGCATATAAGAGCTGATTGGACATCTTTCCTTCTTTTTTTTTATAAATTCCAGGTAAATTCAATAAAGAGGTTTAGCTCAGCACCCATTCCCACCAAGTTTCCATTTTTATATGGACTTTGATTGCCAAAAGAAGGATTGAAAGTCAGAGGGATTTTTTTATACCGCAAATAACGTAACTGATAAGGAAAAAAGAATAAAGATATCCCCAAAATGTTAACTATTGAAATACAAGACTACCATATATTTTTTTAGAACAGGTCATTTGGTCTAGATTATTGTGAAAAGTAGCTTTAAAATCTAACCTGAAATACTGATACAATCTTTCCATAACCCAAATAGAAGTCTCTCAAATGCTCCTTTATTTTTATGTGCTCTTTCAAAATATACTTGCTCAGTAGACCATAAAAATCTTAAGTGACATTGTAGTTTGTTAGTGTCTTAAATATTATTAATTATTAAAGTAGCTGTTTTGTCCTCTTTAAAGTAGTTATCCATCTGAATAATTGATAACATAATTGGTTGTGTTTATTCGTATTACCTAGGGGCTTGTCTATTTGCTGTATTAACATGGTTGTCTGGAAGGAGGCTACTGATAATACATGAAACAGTTTTTAGTGCTTATTCAAGAGGATAAAAGTGTATTATACTGTTTTTTGGTAAAGAATTGCTACGCATTTCTACAAAAACTATGCTATACTTGTGTTTCAGGGAGGAAATGTCACCGTAATTCACCTTGGGATATTATAATATACAGCAGGAGGTTAGGACATCTTTGCATTTCTTTCATTTTTTTTCAAGTGAGCAGTTGTTGACCTCTATCCCTTATGCAGTGGCTTTGTCTAACAGCACGCGTAATCACACAGCACTCTGCTTCCCACATCTCAGATCAGACAGCAGCATGCAAAGCAGCTTAAAACCAGCAGAATGGCTGTCAAGGGATCAGAGTGGCAAACTGGTAAGGCTAAGAGGAGGGGAGAGAGGATGGGACTGGCCTCATGATACTTGTAACGCATGGCAGCCGTTCTTGGGTCCTTTGGATTTGGCAGATTTTTGACCAATACTGTGAGAGCATTGTAAATTGTGAGTAAGATTTGCATGGGCATTGTATAAAATTTTCCCTGGTCCTGTGAGAGGATTGGCTGTTGAGCGCCCAAGGCAGTGAACTGGGTCACCCCGCTGATTGCTGAGCCTCTAGTCCATACTGCAAAGTGCAGTTTGTTGTTTGGACAATGCCACCATTGCATTAGTCACCTGCAGGAGGTGAGATGTGCTTTTCAAACTTGCTACTATAAGCTGCAGAAAGAGCAGCCTGTGTAGTTAAGTTCAGCTCCACTAACAGTCACAGTCCATAGGAAGCATGGTGAGTGGGTCACAATTCATTCTTTGGCTTACAGTCTTTGACCTGGGATTTTGTTGTATGGAAAGGGAAGCACATCTTTGCCTTCTCATAAAAACTGAAAGTTGTCTCAGCATGGCTGTAAGAAATTAGTAAGAAAAATATGAAGGAAGATGTAATCTCTGTGGAGAGTGGTTTAACTGTGATACACAGGACAGGAGTAGTTGTACTAACAGCTTAAGGCCTTTCTCACTTCTGTATTAGATTGAACGAAGTGGATATAATATTATAGTTTCACAATATATTTTTGTGAATATCTAAAGACCACAAGGTCTGGAGAACTTCTTAGTGTCTATTGCTTTGTAAAGCAGCGGAGAAAAAACTTTTTTCCCAAAAACTTTTTAATGGAGAGGCTTCCTTATTTTTATATGTTAACCAAAAATTACCACTTCTTCTTAGTAAGTGACACTGTAGGAATTGACAAGTTTGCTCCTAAGACTCCTAAGCCACTGTCATGCTGAATACATAACAATGTCTGGGCTGGTTGCCTCCCAAAACTACTTTGACAGCAAAACAAGTACCCCTTCCATCCTGTGCCATAGCAGTGGAAAATAAATACCCGTCTGTTTCTTCAGAAAATGTAAAATGCAACATCTGAGAGAGTGCCTATATACAAGAGCATTCTTTTGTCAGAGAAAGAATGCTTTATCTAAGAAAAGAGAAGACAAAAAACTTTAAAATCACGTGTACAGTATTAACATCTGGTTTAAAGTGTGTTAAGAGCCAACAATTCAATGTCAATTTGCTCTGACTTTACGGTATTACTTGCTTGATTATGGCTCTCACTGGGGGAGCCGAGCATTTCGATATCATCCAAAGCCCCTGAGAACGATTCAAACCAGCTGGTATTCTCTATATTACATAATTACAAAGCACGCGCCGCCGTTTGGCAGACTGAAGAGGCACTGGGGGCCCACTTCTCAAAATATTTACAGCCTTTTATTCTTCTCTAAACAATCATTTGCATAGTAAAAGTGATATACAGCACACAGACGTGGGTTTACTTTATTTCCACTTTCTCCAACTTACCTGGAAGTGGCTGTGTAGCAGTGAATAGGCAGAAGTGAAATGGACCCAGCAGGGGTAAAGGCTGTAATATTTTCAGGAAAAACTTTATGTTGACTCACTTAGTGAAAGATGATGAATGTTTCAAAGAAAACCTGAAAGTTTATAAGTATTTTGCCTATGTGAAAGCAAACCATGAAATGTCTGCCCTGGAAGTGGAGAAGTTAAGAAACTAGGAAAAGCTTCATGTGAGCGAGCTGGTCAGAACAGGATTGATAATGTGTAGATGAGATGCACTGGCTGCATCTTATTAAGAGGTGTGTGTGTGCATGTGCATCTTTAAGTAATATATTTTTGATTGTGAGATTGATTTCTTTCTATGGCCGAGTTGGTAAAATTCTGTTTTATCTAAAGTGAATAAAAAGCTGTGGAAATTATCAATAGTTGAGATGCTGGGGGAAAACTAAAGGGAACAAAAGAAAAAATCTGTTGGAATTTCTATCTTTATGTATCAGTCTGAAAGATTTAAAGTTGGAAAGGGACAGGAGAATGATTAATGGTTAACTATTTTCTCCCTACCACACCAAGAAAATACATACACTTCTTGTACACACACAGCTTTTGAGTTAAAAACCTCTGATCCTAGCACCCACAGCTTTCTATCATGCTATGTATTGGAGGCATCGCACAGTGTAGCTAAATTCCTTTAAATCTCCAAATTATCCTCAAGTTTTCTTTTTAAATTCACATTGGTAAAAGGGAATCACATATAACAATGTTAAATGATTGATTAATGAATGTTTAAATGTTTCTATGCTGTGTAACGGATTTTTTTTTTCCTCTTCTATAGTGATTTGAAGGAAGAGATCATTAAAAGTTATATTGTTATATATAGTACTAAATCAAATATCCTGTCTTTTTATCCACAAAACTTAAAATCTGATTTGAACCAAGCTTCTATATCTTATAAAATGGTTTTGAGGCAGTAAAGCTAAAAGTGAGCATAGGCAAATTATTAGAGACACTATAGGGAGCCTGGTATTTACATACTGTCCAGGATCTGAATGGCGAATCATTGATATGAAGAGATATGATTAGTTGTAAATCTCTACATCCCTGTGGGGGGTGTTATCATTCAATTTCCACACAGCAAGGGTTACTGAAACTAATTTTTGGTGCCTGTTTGTTTCCCACTTTCAAGATGTTTTATTGCATTGCATAATTTGGACTACAGGTGAAGGGATTATAAGTGCAGAATCAAAATGAGAAATGTAGTGGCAGTCTGAGTGGGCTGAGCACAGTGACTCAGCATGGCAGGTGTCGCTGTGTAAACCTGCACACTGCAAACCTTACTGAATTCTGAACTATAGTTTGCTGCCAGGTCCACTGCAGAATTTGACTGAGTTCCAGTGAGTTTCACAGTCAACTTCCTAAGACAGGGCAATGAAAGGATGCTGCTGTCACATGGAACAATGAGACAAACACCTTCATCACACAATGCCATATTAAATTACCAAAATAAGCAGATCACCCCTTGCACTATTTCTGAATTTAGGCATACCACCAGAGTATCTGCCCCAGGAGATGCTAGAAAATTTATTTTAAGCCTGCTGAGCAGCTGGAGATGAATGTATGTTTCTTTGTGTAAGGAAATACCTGACTGCATTTTAATGTATGCTGGTTTTTCAAGTGCTGCATGAATACTCAAATAGGAAACCATACCACTGTTAGTTGTTTTATAATTCCCCTTGTCCTTTAGTTTTCATTCTTCATGATTCTGCTGGTTTGGCCTTTCAATCTTTCCTGTGCAGAGACAACATCACAGAGGAAAAATGTGACTTGTAGGGGAAAAAAAGGTTCACTTATGACAAAAGTCATCAGTTAGCCAACAAAAATACCACTCTGCAGAACCACATACTTACAAACAAAGAAGAATTGCTTGGGAATTTGAAGCCTGGAGCGGGCAGCCTTTTTATGCAGCAATCATGAAATAGAGAAGTTCAGTATGTTCCAAGGCTTTAACAAGCCAAAAAGTACGATCATAACACTGTGCTTCAAGAGAACAGGCTCTTACATGATCTTCCTGAAATAACACCATGGGGTATGGCCCTGGATGGAAGAGGCGTCCAGGAGATCTGGTTGGTTTTCCAGAATCTCCACTTTCAAGTTTGGTAATGATCCTGTCTAACGTGCAGGAAGTGAGGCAATGTTGTCAAGAAGCCTGTGTGGATGAACAAGGAACTTGTGACAAGCCAAATACAATAAAAGAAGGTAGCGATCCAGAGGTGGAAACAGGGGCAGCTGACTTAGCAGGGGGATAGAGACATCATCAAGTGCACAAATCCATCTGATTCAGGGAAGCCCAAACAGTAAGAAATAAATGCCACTAAAGATTAAAGGCTTGGCTCTGGAGTCTCACAGACTAATTTCTGTTCAGAAGTGCTTCTGTTTATCCTGGAACCTGTTATCATAATAATAGCCAAAAAGCATAAAAGGAAATCCAGATTGATTTATTTATTTATTCCCCCTAAATAAATGAAGTAACAAGTACACGACTGACCTCTTTATGAGAAAAATCTAATATGTTTGTGAAGAACTGCAGTCTACGGGAAGGAATCACTGGAGGAGTCCATGCAGGACTGTCTCCCCTGGCAGGGACCCCACAGGCAAGGTCAAGGATGCCACTTTCTGAGAAGAAAGCAACAACATTTATAATATGTGGTGAGCTGATTGTAACTCTCAGTTTCCTTGCCAGTGTGGTAATGCAAAAAATAAAATAAAGGGCCTTAGCTCTGTGCCAGCCCTGCTAGCAATAACAAAACATCTCTGCATTATCAACACTGTGTTCTGCACAAATCCAGAACACAGCTCCATACTCGCCACTGAGAAGAAAATGAACTCTACCCCAGCCAAAACTAGCACACCCCCATTCCCCATCTCCCTACATTGCTGTGGGGGAGGAGGTAGAGTATTGGGAATAATGTTGAGAACCTGGCACCCAGTGGTGATCAAACCACCAGGCAGTGGAAGAACACTTCAGAATGGAAATCTGATTTCTACTAGTAAGACAGATCCCTTGAAGAAAGGCCACTCATAGAAGTCTAACCAGGCAATGGGTCCTTCCATGTTGCTGCTGTAAGGTTGTTGTGTATTGAACACTCATCTTCCTGAATGGGCTCTGATCTGAACAGCAAAGTAATGGCTTTGCCTTTCACCCTGCCACTTCAGATATGTATGTACATAGTATAGAAAAGGATGTTACACAGGAGTCAGATTTAAAACAGGTTTCTGTCCACTTGCTTGGAGGTTTTGCTCAACAGTCAGTGCAGCTTTCAAATACCAGACGTTTCTGTTTGTCACATTTCCAAAATAGTATTCCTTTGCATTCTGACTTCTTTTAACCCTTCTGCTCCCTCTCTGGACACATTAATAAACATGTGACACCTGGTTCCATCCTGTATGATGGTGGTGTTGTTTATGGAAACTGGAAAAGGCAGTGGTAGCAGGAAGCCTGTCTGTCATGATGTAGATAAACCTTACTAGTAGTTACTCAAGGCTGGCTAAAAATTCCATTTATTACATACAAGTAGTTTTGTCTCCATATATCAAAGATATTTTATATTCTATTCTAATTGCTTCTGAAAAAGAAATTTCAATGAAAACTAGCCATAATCTTTTTTAGTGATACAGACAGAGTGGATAATGAGTTGCATGTAGAATAGACAACATACCTCTCCAAACTTATGTAAAACAGTATTGCTGCTTTGTTCTTTGCTAAGTTTAAATCCATTTTTTTAGCTAGCAGATTCAATAATCTGTGTGGTGCTAATACATGATTTAATTATATTTAATGATTATATTCAATCCTATTATTAATAATGTTCAACAAAAAGAACAGGATTGTGAAAAAGCAATAATATCCCCTGTGACTGCTCAAATAAGTGACCCTTATTCTGTTGAAATATGCATCATATCCTGATATGATTAACATTAATTATGTTTGAAAAGACTTTTCACCTGTTGTAAGAGAATAGACCTTTCACACATGGATCAGTTTCTTCTACTGGCATTAATAATTATATTTATCAGGTACTAATTTTTCTCCTTTTTAAAAGCATGCATAGTAATTTTTGTGTATATATATTAAATTGAATTGCCTAATTTCTCAGTTCTGTAAAACTGCACTTTAAAAGTCTGTACATCTTGCAACAGGAAAAGAGCTTCTTTTATGCACAGCTAGTGTCAAGATACTCAAGGTGGATAAAGCAGGTTGTGTTCTTCTGAATAGTATTTGTGCAAACTTTAAGATGTTCAGTGTGCCATTGTTTTAAATCATGATCGAAACCTCATTTGCTGAAAGTTTCTAAGAAACACTACTTTAAAATTTGTCTTAAGTCACTGAAAGTGATATCTCTTTAAAATGCATGTCAGCTAGCATTTTACTACTTGAAAAAAGAAATAAAACCTAAAGCTTAATGAAGCAAATGTATCAATTAGATAATTAGCTTAAAAAGCAAAAGGGAATTTCGTGTCACTTTTAGTTACTGAACCTTGGGATGTCTTACTAATTTACATATTAGATTTTTCTCAAAAACAGGTCAAACATGCACTTGTTACATCACTTATGAAGATGGTAAAAATAGCAAGCATGAAAAAGGAAACTTTTAAAACCTGAAGAATTTTGCTTACTATGGACAAATAGTTTATTCTAAAATAGGTCTCATATTGAAATATATGAAATTTAAATGTTGATTAATAAAATTATGCTTAATTCAGTTGCAGGAAGAACTTAAGTAGGAACAGTGCAGAGAATATTATGTCTTGAATGCTATGTTGCAGAAGTGATAATTATTTTTATAGCAGAACATTTTCATTTCCCTGTCATAGAAGATGATTAGGGAGGCAGTTTCCAACCTTTCTTTCTCTGCCTCTATTTTATGGGATTTAAACATGATCTTCCTGTTATGACTTTGCTTACTTGAACAGTTACAGGTTCTCACTGCTGGCTGAGGCAAGTGCAAAGGGTTCCTGCATCTGTGTGCTGGTTTGTAAACTGATGTGACCTCCTTTAAAACAGTCAATAATCCATATCCTTCACTAAAAAACACCCGTTACCTCCCCTTTCTGTGAAATAAATAAGCTGCTTGTTTGATGGGTGAGGATTGTTCTTTTTATACACACAATGTTTTTCAGCTTCAGAGTTCTAAGAAAACTGTGCAAGACTGCATTGGAAAATAAGCAAAACACTTTTTTGAAGTTTCATCTTTTTTTTTAGTACTGTCTTATAACCCAGGAAGCGCCAAAGAAAGGGGCAAAAAAAGTACAGAAGTGTGATGTTTTTAAAACAATGAAACTGCTGAGAAATGTTGCATATCTTTCTAACCTCTTCTTGAAGGCCTTTGATATAATCCTTAACTAGTGGGTCCTTAACTCGCACAAGGATTTTATAATCAAGTACCCTGTCTGTGCTGATACAGTGCTTGATAGTGTCATTAGAAACTTCTGTAGGATCACACTTGGATAACTTCTAGGTTTTTGTTACTGCTTTCTCACACTGATTAATATCCAAGGAAAGTAGTTAGGGAAAGAGATTTTACTAGTCAAAATCCTGACCTTGAATTCTGATATCTTGCCTTTGTATGCAACATCTGCTCTTGGAAACTGGTTGATAACTGACTTTTCTTTAAAGCCCTAGGTCTTACATGTTTTTCTAAGAAAGGGATTTTCAGAGGCTTTTTAATTCTTCTAGGTTCTGTTAAAATCCCAGATAAATTCTTGATTCATTTGGCTATTGACTGCACGGTTCTTTTTCCACTATAGTGTTAGGCTCTAAGTTCAAATATATTAAATTGTATTTAACTGGATTTTATAGCTATCTTTCTTAGAGGTATTTGTAAGGGCTTTTAAAACTCAATTTATAACAATTCTTAAAGCTTAACTCAACTCAAAATTGTAAATTCCTCAGACTGACCAAAAAACTGAATCAGAGGAAGAGCTTCCCATCAGGCTGTTCTCTAAGTCGGTTTCCTGTATGTAAGCTGCCAACCTGGCTGTGTTTGGGATGTATCTGTACAGCTGTTTTAAGCCAGCTCAGGCCTTCTGTGCCACAGCAGGGGAGCAACAGAAATGCAGTAATTTGCTTTACTGTATCAAATTTCTGTGTGAACACTTGCAAGTGTATTTGCTACCAAACCGCAAATTTTGACAATAAATCCTTGTAAAATAGACCAGTATATAACTTTTGTTAATTCTGTTTCTTTTTTCTCTCTTGATTCTGCTGCTGTGCTTCTTCTGCACTTCACTCTGCAATTTCTCTGCCTCTCAGAGCTGAGCTCCTTGGGGATATTCCCTCACGGGGAGTCCTGTTTATCTCAGTTCTCCGGGTCAGGACAGAAACTCCAAAGCCTGCTAGGATCTTGTTTCTCGTGTTTATTAGGATCTTATCACAAAACTTGGCAGGTCTCTCCAGACTTTCTGCACAAGTTCAATTCACCTCAACCTGGCTCATTTTTGTTCTGATGGTACAAAATGGCCCTGAACAATGCAGTTTTTTTATCTTTATACTCATTCTTATCCAATTAACAATAGACACGTGTATTATTTTTCTTAATGACCCAATGACCCAACACCTGTGTGCTGCACTGCAGCATTTTCTATCCAATCACCTACTATTACCCAAAAACCTCTAGAAGAAGAGCATGAAGAAGAAAGAAGAAGGAAAGGAAACAACATTCTAAATCCTCCATATTGTCTTCTGCTCTCTAAACTAGCTTAGACTCTAAACTTTAACTTTTTCACTCAGTGACTTAAGAAAACTCTCCTAGTCTACATACTCACACTTTCAGCTTTTCTATCTCATTTTAACAGTTGTTTTCATGTAATACTATGAAAACATGCTCATAAATTTCATGTTGTATGAAATTCAGTGTTTTTCTAGATCTCAGAGCCAGGTATCAGAGACAAGGGCACACACTTTGTGTTTCAGACTCCGACACCAGTATGCTTCAAAACTCAGTTTGTAGTTCCGTGTATCATGAGGCAGTGTACTTGAACCAAGGTCACTCAGATGTAATCTATCTATTTCAGTTCCCCATTTTACCTTTGCTTTCACCTCTTTTTCCTCCTTCATTTTCTCCATCACTGTTCAAATTCCATTACAGACCAGAAAGCTCGAGCACGCTCTGTGAGCCTGCACAGCTGCTGCTGGGCCTCCCCTCTGCCAAAGGACCTCTCCTCTCCACACCTGCTTTCACTGCACTGCCAACCTGCATAGGCCAACAGGCACAAAAGTGACTGGGATATGCTTGAAGAAGTTCAATTAGCTTTTTAAAAATTTCTTTCATCACAGTTTCTCTTCATTTGTGCCAGATTGGCTTCACCTGCAGTCTTACTAAGCCTAGCAGTGGCTGTTATCTAAGCGACATTGCTGAGTGTGTCTAATTTCTCGCCCCATTGGCCTGCCAGCTCCAATGGACTGGCTAAATAGTTGTGGACCTTCAGCACCAAAGGACAAGAGGGCAATATTTTGTTGCAGAGCTATAAAACCACTTCATCAAAGCTTTAAGAATTGCAGAATTTTTTGTACTTGCATACATAATATCATCTGAAAGTTTCATAATATTAGTACTAAAAAGTAAGAATCATGATACTGCAAATTCTGTGATGCTCTGAAAACATTTAGGTTACATTTTAAGAGTCTGGGGGTCTGTTTCCTCTCTAACACTTTTGTCTTCTAGACTTTTTTCTTCTAGTGTTGATTTTATTGTGGACATGAGGACATTCCTCTCAGAGATTTTGTTACTAGCTCTTCTCTTGGCAGTTTGTGAGTGCTCTTTCTCTCATCAGTGACCCCCCAGCTTCTCTCCAGGTCCATCCAGCACCCCTTGACCCCACACCTGGAATTTTGCCGGTACAAGTCTCTTTTGTTGGAGTGCACAAGCCATGCTTCCAGCACAGTCCTCATGCTACTAGGCACAGCTTGGAATAGGTTTGGCATAGCAAAATGTAGTGACTTAGCAAAGGGCCAGACCTGCCAGCAAATCTGGGACTACAGAATGAGACACAAGTCAGGTACCACCAGTACCACCGTAACATTAATATGTAATGTCCTTCATAACAGTAACAGGTTTCAGTTTATTGCTGTTCCGGGAAGAGGCTTCCAGCAACCGAGTTCATTCCTGACCTATTGTCTATCACATGTATCCTCCTTATCTTCCCAGAATGATGAGTTATCTTGAAAGTGGAAGTATTTCAGGGAAAAAGGATATGAGAGGAGTTCATCAAGTGAACAATCTTATTTAATATTCTCCTTAATGACCTTGACTCACGAATGAAATTTGCTGATATAACAGAGATGGGGTCAATCTCAATGCAGAGTAGGAGTTGAATAACAAGCAGGATGAACTGGGTAATATGAAGATCTGAAATGAATAAAAAGAGATGGATTTTAATAGTACAAGAGACAAAGCTGCGTATCAGAAGCAAATAATAATGTCTTCTATATTCTGAGCCCTGATCATTTAGAATAAAATAGACTTAAATGCATTAAGCATTCATAGGATGTTTATGAAAAACTGATGAGATTTTGTTGTGCAAAACACGCAATAGCAAAAGACATGATAAGGTATTTCTAGTTCTTGTACTGAGTAGCATCAACTATTTAAAATGTTGATGGAGTTACTTTTGAAATGCCATGAACGTGTGTGTCTTCAAGAAGGATAAAAAATATATTGAAATTACTGCAAATAAGGGCTAAGATTGCAAGTGATCAAGGAAATTATGTTTGTTAAGAACAAACAGGTGTCAGCCAGTTGAATATTTTTAAGTTTCTTTGTAACAGAAGGAGAATTTGCATGGCATTGCCTCTTCCCAGATGATGAAAAGAACCTTTTCATGAGAGAATCTGAGTGTCCCTAGTTTGGAATAAACAATATTTTTTGCCCTAGAGTTTCATTATATCATCCTAAAAGGAAGCTTGCCTTTCCGTGTTAGTTTCTCTGAGTTCAATTTTGCCATAGTACTGACTGGTTCAAGGCAATACCTTTCCGTGTACTTGGATGGTTTTTTCCCTAGCTGCAACATGTGTTTGGATTATGACAGAAAATGTATAAGCCTGTTGGTAATGATAACATCTGTGTATAATGACAGAATCTTTCAGCTGAAAGACACCTTTCAAATTTTTTGTATTTTTTAATTCTCAGCCGAGGTTTGCTATTCTAAAATAAATATTCCTAGTTTTACTTCAGATAAAGAAAAATTGCCACTGTTCTTTTTCTGAGAATTTCCAAGTATTTGATCTCAAGGAACTCTAATTACTTTGACAGTTACCAGATATAATGCTGGTAATTTTCTGAGTTCTCATTAACGACCTTTTCAAAGACCTCAGAAAACAGACATCTAATTATTACAAGTACCTCCATCTGATGGAAAAAGGTTAGTGGTTTTACTAGATCCAGTAGGATTCATGAGAATGAGAATAAGAGTCCCTAGACAGTTCACAGAAAGGTAGTAATTCAGTTACTGTCAGTTTTAATAGATAACCAATTCAGTATCAACAAGCACTTTTCTATCACTCTCCTAGATATTCATACCTAGGTTTCAGGACAAGAAACTGAGGGATTTACCTTAGAGACAACAAGCACTATTACATTTCTCAGTCAGCATTAGAAAATACACACAATTTTTTACTGACCCTAATTGTGCTTCAGAAAGGACAAGATGTCCAAACACAGCTGAGGTATACCTTTGTATACAGGTACTAATACTCTGCTTTGAATAAAAGTGTGCTGTTTGTTAGCATTTCCATAGGTTGCTCTGTATTAGCTGATGGGAAAGTTGCTGAGTATGAGAAATGTGTAGCCCTTCTTAAGCATACTTGCACTCTTGACCTTTGTTAAAGAGTGTCATCTCCTGGTAAAAAGCTCACATAAAGTAGTGGTGATTGAACATGTGACAGAAAATAAAGGAATTTCTTGATTTAGGTCTAAAATCTAATGGGCAAAAAGAGCTGATTTTTGTTTTTTTCTTACTGTGATTCTCTTTGTATTAAGTATATCTGGGAATTTTGAATTCCTCTCCTAACTTTAAAAACCATAAAGCCTCTATAGGGTGCTACTCACTGAGAATGTTCTGAGATTATTTACTGTCATTTTAATTAACAATACTTTTCTCTTTTATTTTTTAGCTTTAGTACTCCACTCACACACAGTTTTAACTCAAAATACTCCCTTGTAGCTATTCCACCTTCAGGTAGATGATTACCTTGAATGATTACCAGCTATGACTCTACCAGTTCCAGTGAAGAAAATATTGGGTGGGGTTTTTTTTTATCTTCTTTCTCTTGCATACTGCTCCAAAAGACACTGACACCTGGTACTTTAGCTTTTAGATACAACAACTGCCATGGGAATCTGAAAGTTTACCCCCAGGCCCTTAACAAAAGTGCACCTTCCTTGTGGCAAAGGTGTTTCTATGGTAACATTTTACTGGAGGCCATAGAACTTACATGGGATGTGCCATAAGGCTTCTTTTGCGCATTATCTCTCTTAAATATGTCAATATAGGTTTAGCTATATTAAGGCAGGAGACAGTGAGAAGAAGTGTTTCCCTTGCTGACTGAACTCTCTAGGAGTTATTGAACACAATTCATCAGAATTTTACTTTATTCCTGTTTTTTATGCTGTGCTCTTTCATTTTTTTTTTTCCAGTGGAGTGCCCTGTTATTCAGTGGTAGCCATTGTCTGAATAATATGGGCAGATTGTATTATCTTCAAAGAACATACTGTATCAGTGGGATTTCTAGTTCTTTAATAAACCCAGTAAGACTTTTGATTTCCAAGAAGATGTCGATGTTTTTCAACTTCCTAAGATGTTTTGGTGTTTGTGAGGAAGTTGAAATCAGTAGTAAATGTACAAGACTGAAGGGTTAAGTATGGGGGTTTATTGTTTCTTTTCATTCACTATAGATCATTGTCACCTCTGATAATGGCTTTCACCTTAAAAAATGAGATGACACTTCCCAAATTAAAATGGTCCATGTTTTCTCGCTGAGAGTCATCCATTGATGTCAGCTTCCATTTACAGCAGAGCCTGAGCAAGCAGCAGCATTCTTGCCTTGTAATAAATAATTTTGGGTTATCATCATTGTTTTATTACTGTGCTATCAGCCTTTATATTTCTTCCTATCCATCAGTGAAAGGATTCCTATTGCTGCCAGGTATGTGGGCCTATTTTGCTTCCCTGCCTGCTTTAAAGTGCTGGTCCTGGCTTTGCCTCATCCATTGCTTTGCTTTGGCTGTTGGGACCGGCTACAATCTGGGTTATTATTAATGTCGATCACTCTCTCTTGGCAAGGGTACAAACTGAGGTTCCAGCCAACACCTTGCTACTTTAACAGGGCTCTTAATTAGATCTTCTTCCTTGGCCAGGGGACAGTGGAGAAGAAAAAATGAGATGAGCTAACATAATTAGGACAAATAAAAGCATTTTGTGGATGCATTTCTGACAAATTAGCACAGACTGCAAATAGAGATTGATTTGTTTTGGTGAAACGAATTGGTTTTCAGGAACGTAAGGATCAGACTCTTCAAGTTTAATGTGAAACAAGGTGTATTTAGAACTGTTAGCTTTTCTTCTGACATTAACCCTAAACTGAAAATTCTGTCTGAAGTTAGCACTGTGGAAGCTTCAGCCATAAAAAGTCTTCTTAGGTAAGGAGCAGCTGCTCTCACACAGAAGTTGGATAAAACACAAATTCTGAAAGTGAGAAAGAAACTGAGTCACACCCTATAGAATCAAAACCTTAAATGCCTGCCACCTTAAACATTCTGCCGTGACAGAGGAGGGTGCCAGCAACCCTAGTGCTCACTTGCCCAGAAGACTACAGTCTTACTCATTCCTCATGCGCTTGGATTTACATCCACTTGAGATGAGTTTGCTTAAACTAAAGATGCTGACCTGTTTGCCAGTGTATGATTAATGCTAATTTTTATCTTTGTCATGTAGAAGCAAAAGGAGGGGAGAGGAAATTATTTCCATCCAACCAATTGGCTTTTGGAGTATTCAATTCAGACAGCATTATTTTATTCTGCTTTGTAACACAGGCATCACACAATTAGATGCTTTAGATGTGAAAAATTCATGCACACATGACTTTATCTGGCATTAAATCTTCTACTTGGAATAATTAACAATTCAATAAAATAGGAAGCCATATTTTCAGTAGGGGCTCAAAGAGGCATTTTAAATTATTCAGATGCTTGTTAACATGCATTCATTGCCACACATAGGTTAGGTGACTGCACACAATTTGATTGGTATTGTACCATTTGGTGCTCAGTTTCAGATTGACTCCAAATTGGAACGTTTGTTTACTTAGCTGGATTTCTTAGAAATGTGTTTTGCCAAGAGTTTAAGCAAGCCAAATATTTACAGCTGCTATTTGCTAAGGATTATTCCTAGAAGAAAATCTGCCAGAACCCCAAAGTTAAAGCATTAACCCAATTCACATGAAAGGGGATGAGAAATGTGTGATACTACCTGTCTCTCTCCTCTTTTGTTAATTTCCATCCATGTATCTTTACTTCTCTGAAATAAATAATTTCTGTCTTCAAAATCATCAGTTGAACCCTTTTGTAATTGAATAGCACCCAGCCAAATGAAGTCACTTAGTTTCTAGTATCTTGGCCAAATCAAATTAATTAATACTGGCCTCCACTCCTTCCTCAAGTCATCTCTGCTGTTACACAAAACTGCACCCTGGATAAGCAGGCCTTCAGGGCACCATTTATTTCTCTTTACTTAAGGCTGCTGCCCCCTCTTGTCAGCAGCTCAGAAACTATTTAATACTGCATTTTTGTGCCCAGGAAGAAGGATGAGGCACAAAGGTTAGTTTAAACTAGTCCTCATCTTGTAGACTGTGAGAATATAACTGCTACCTCGCTTCTTTCTTTTAATTCCTTTTATTTCTGTCTCTAGCAGCATCTGTATTGCTGGTTTGAGGGGTTTTTTTGTTTGGTTTTTCTTTTTTTTTTGGTACGGATTCTGTCCTCCTACCCAACATTTCTTGTTCTTTGAGTGCAGCCCACTGATAGAAAATAGATCATGTGAAAGGGTAGCAAGGCTTTTCTTTTTTTCATGACTTTCAGGAAAAGGGTATTTTGATGTTTTATTTAATAGATCTTTTTGTGGTGTTAGAAGACAATGATAAAGTTAACTAAGGAAGTGATACAAAATCTTCAATTTGGCATGCAGGGAATTCTCTCTTGAGTTGTCATAGCTCCATCTGTGCCCTATAAGCTGAGAAGTTTTACAGAAATGGAGGGAGAGAGGGCCTGGTGATAAGCCAAATTCCTGTCCTCTTTTTCCCTTGGCCAGCACAGGTTTCGTTATCCCTTGAAGTACCAGATGAGAGCTGTCATTTCTGCTCTGTCATAGCTGGGGAACGGCACAGGGAGGTAACCCTTTACCTAAGGAAAAGGGAGGATGTAGAGTGGGTACCACAAGTGCTCTGGGCTGCATCCTCCACTAGGTATTTTAACCTTTCCTGCAGAATCTAATTTGAAGTAAGGGTCCAATTTAAGGCAGGAAATGAGTTTCCTGTCTTTGCTCATTGTCTCCTCTAACTTTCTTGAAAATGTTTCTAATATTTCCATTTAATCCATGAGGAATTTTGGTGAGAAAGTTCGAATAGTATTGCCTTGGATATCACTGAGAGCAGTGGTAACCTAAGTAACAGTCCAATAATGAACCTTCTCTTGTGGCATCAGTATTTGCTCTGTAATTAAAGTAGAAGTTTCCATTACAAGTTTGATTTTATATCCTTCGGTGAAATATAACAATTCCCATCAGTTTCAAAATGGGTTAGATTTCCTACAGGACTGAGAATTTGTCTCTTCATTTCTTGCTCCCAAAAAAGGACAGGAATGATATAATATTTACCTGAAGATAATACTCATTAAAAAGAGGAAGATGTGTATTCTTTTGTATCTAAACAGGAAAGAATAAAAATTAAAAGTGGGATTTCAGGTAGACTGACATGGAAGAATGAGGATTTTTCTTGATAGACACTTGTTAAGTATTTCAGTTTCATAGTAGTAATTTATAAAAATATGTTGTAATAAAGATTTTAATGCAGTAATTGAGTAGAGTTACACTATCATTTCATGGAAGGTTTTTTCTTTCATACACTTTATGGTAACTATCCTGCTTTTTGTTTCTAGTTCTCATTTATGTAAAATAAGGGAGTGATGACGTGTTTGTGTTTCTTTTCAGCAATTCATTGCTAGTTGGGATGACTATGGATATACTTTTATATACCAAGTAGCTTAGCAAACCTAATCATGAGCCTTTCAGTACTCTCATGGTAGCATTCCTTTGACAGGGCAGGTAGAAATTAGCCCCTAAACCTGTTGTTAATGCAATTACATTGAAATCACTCTAGATGGAGAGAGAATTAAGTCCAGGACTCTTAACTTCCAGGGCAGATTATCTAGCCACTAGGCTGAGACTTCATTCCACTCTTCTGCTTCCAGGACCTTAAAGCAGGTAATCAAGCACAGCTCAAAATTTGGAGCTTCCCATATTTCTGCACTGATATCTGGGACAGGATTTGGCTGGGGGGTGTCAGTCACCCCTCCTGGCCAACAATTACAGTGTCTCTTGCAATAAGATGTGTAGACTGCAGTAACACAGCACTCAATTATGGAGCTCTGTTACAAGAAGCTCCAGCAGTACGTCCTGTGAACTCAGTTATGACTGACACAAGATTTTGAAAAAATTGTTTTGACTGTTTTTGCAGTCTCTTAACTAGAAGCCAAGGTAGGAAATATCATTTTTGCTCTATAGGAGCAGAATAATTTAAAACCATATGAATGAACAGAATTTATTATTCTTCATTGTACCAGATTCTTCTCTAATGAATTTTGGCAGTGGGATCTAATTAAAGTAAATAGTTGTAAACGGTGACAGTAATACATGGAAGCATGTCAAATAAAGAAATAGGTATCTTGAGAGACTTTATTGAATGTGTTTCATAGCCTGTTCAAGCTGAAGTATTGTGTAATGCTGTATTTTGTGTGTTGTGTAGTGACTTGTTATTTTAAGAGGTTTTTTGGGTTTGGGATTTTTTTGGTTTTTTCGTGAAGGTTAGCTATTTTTACAGTCACATTAAGTCTAAACCAAAGCTCTACTTGTCACGTATTTTGTTCCCCAGTAAAACAACAATATAGCCTGCCCTATTATTGAAATGTAGCTGGCTAGGTTGTCTTACCTGTCATTTTCTTTTGGAAAATACAGATTTCATGTTCTAATCCTTGGTAGCATGATACTGATCTCTTTATGTAAAGACACATGATGTGGGTGCACTGTAATCTACTAAAAATGGAAGTAATTTTTTAGTTAGAATTGCAGTGCTTGGAAACATTCTCTTGGTTTTCTAAGTTTATCTGGAGAGCAGACTGACTATATTCTAAGGAATCATATTGCTAAATTTAAAATCTTCGAATTGCAGTTCAGTGTCTTCTGTCTGTATGTGTTGGGGTTACTTCAAATTAGCACACCTGTAGGCTGTTGAAAAATGTGCTTATTTCAAAGGAGAGTTGAAAACTTCAGACTGGATCTTTTAGAAGAGTCATGTCATCCAATGCTCCAGTTCAATCCAGCCCTTATTAAAAGTTAGTAAGCACAGAGAGGCAATTATTGTTTTATCCATATATTTAAAGTCAACAAATTTTAATAATATAAAAAAAAGTTAATGTTTCTTGTCTTTTACAAGATAATTTTAACAAAATCCCATTCTAGTTTCTTTCTGTGATTTTGGCTTTCAGTTATATAATACTATGCTTCTGTAAAAAAAGAGATCATGAGATTAGAATGGGAAAGGACTGTTGGGTTGTCTTTGTTATCTTGAACAGTGAGCACACTGGGTAGGAGCCAACATCAAGTAGCAAGGATTCAGGGTTTTGTCCTTTTTTTAACACTATTAACTTTGATTCTGCATAAATTCCATGTGCCTCAGGGGCCTGCTATCTTGGACAGAGGTTAGCCATTAACTGCTAAACTTGTCTGTATTACTATTGATTCTGCACTGTTAAAAAGACAACTTTCTAAATAAAAATTGTGTCACAGTCCATTGCAAAGTGTTTACCAAAGCAAGACTAAAAAATTCCTAAAATGTTCCCTTGTGTCTCCTCCTTAAACAGGGGAATTAATTTTAAGTGAATGCAAATGCTTTACATGTGCCTTATGATAAATATTGTAATTGGAAGTGATGAACAGTAAAGGTTTTTAGATGTTTCTTCCTACTTTTGGGGTAAATATAAAATTTAAATCAGTAAGAAAAGATGGGAGAGAAGAATGATGGATGTCCTTTAGACCTGGTCACCATTTCTTCAGTTTAGCCTTCTGGAGGGGATGCAGGAAAAGGTTTCTTTTTCCCAAGAACAACCAAGCTTTCACTTCTGTCACTCATTGAAGAGTAAAGCTGCTCAGGCAGGAGGATCATTCAGCTGTGTCTCAGCCAGGGTGACCTGGGTAAAGGTGGAAGCTGATGGGCATTGGGAAGCCCAGTCCCAGAGCTGATCAAAAGAAGAGAGGCTTTCCCTCTGATATGATGCTAAGGAGTTTAAACCATTATACCAGTCATCTTTTCCTAGTAATTCCTCTAATTAAAAATAGAATAAAAAATAAAAAATAAAAAAAAAAAACCCAAACAAACAACAAAAAAAATCAACAAAAGAAAGCCACAGCAAATCTTCAATTAAAGAATGTAAATACTTTGTGTCTTTATAGATGCTGGAAAGAAAGAGAGAGACGTTTGTATCCTAGGGATCCAGCTGACTTGAACTTATATCAGGCTTTCTTCAGTCACTCTGTGGTTTGCACAATTAACTTGAAATTCCAACCTTCCTGACTGAAAAGAGTAGCAGGGGCAGGCAGGGAGATGGCAGTGACCTATTGTGTCTCTATTCCAGCCACTTAGAGTTGCTCTTTACATCACAAGTGCTGTAGTATGTTGTGTCATTTTGTCCAGTCTACTTCTGGGAATCCCAAATGAAAATTTCCTTCCTATGAGCTCCCTAATTTCATCATACTTTCATTTTTGTCTCTTCCTTAGTATACTCTATCCAGTCCACAGGTTGTTTTTGTACCATTTCAAATAATTTTAAAATATTTTTTGCTGAAAGACCTGGGTGTGCTTGCTTACATTTAAATAGTTAAAGTTTTATCCTGGTCTCCAGACATTTATTGGTGATACTGAAAGTACATAGACCCTCTGAACCAATGTATCAGGGTAGAACTTGGACAGCTGTAGCCATTTTTCCTGTGGCGTTCCCTGCAAGTCAGAGACTGAATGAAATCCTCTGATCCATTGTCCATCAGCACAAAATCACCTGTCCTGCTTTTCATTTACATGGATGAGTCTACTGTGACGAGTCTTTTTTTACCCATTACTGGATAGAGGAGCATGAGGAATGAGGTTTTCATCAGAGTGAGTCCCAAGATCATTGACAGCAAACTTTGCCTCATGACCAAACTAGTTCCAACACTTAAAATAAATATTGTGAATGCTCACATATTTTGTGTAATGGCAAATGGTAAAGTTAAGAGTCTTTTCATAAGTTGCTTCATAGCAATTTATTTCACAGTTCCTGCTATACATTTTTCTCAGCTGTGTAGTAAGAGCAATGTATATGGAGCGGCTTGGGCAACAGCGTTAGGGGAGAAATGGGATGGAGAAAGCTCAAGGGAATCAGCACATCATCTTTCTACAGGAAAATGATGTTGCAGTAGTAGTGATATTGTTTTTACTGAAAGCTGTTCTAAATAAATGGAATATTCCACTAGAGGAAATGGAAAGCAAATTTGTTTTGGCTTTACTACATACTAATAAATATTGTGTTTTCAGTGGTGTGAAAGGAAACCTTTGCTATAGCCAAAGGAGCAATATATTTCTATTGTAGGAAATAGCCTTAAAAAGCAAAAATAAACCCCATGCAATACCTTTCTTTTCCTTTAAGCAGACAAAATTTCTTTAATGAGGAAATGGAGGGAAAAAAATCATTTTTTTCACTCGACAACTAATCATTATGCCCTTGCCTTGGTAAACATATATTTTTCTCAGTTTAGCTACATTACATAATAAAACATTCTGGTTTCAGCAAATGTGTTTTCTGCTGAGTGTTGTGAAATTTAATATAGAAGTAATGTCTTATTGATGCTTAGTTTTTGTGACCTTTTCCGTCTTGTATTAGTGACATATTGGTCCTCTGTCTCAAGTACTATGGGATTCTAATGGATAGTATAGAATGGGTCAGATAATGAAAGTCCCTGGTACATTAACTTTCAATTTCATGAATGTCTGAGTACTGCCTGCAAGATGAATAACAGGCATTTCCTTCCTTTTGCATTTTAACATTTATGACCTGGTTATGATTTTTTTTTTTTTTTTGACTTTTACCTGACAACAGGTCCTATATTATTATATTAAACTGTGTACTTCTGCTTTTTGGCAAAGATCAAATGTAGTTTGCAGAGAGAGAAAGATAATGTCTAAACCCTGCTAAATGAGACAGTCTAATTCCCATGTTTTTATTAGAAAAGGCAATTTTCCCCCCCAAAATTTATGTTCCTTGTTTAATAAGGTCTCAGTGAGATGGTTTAGAAAAGCATTTAGACTTCGATAGTGGTCGGTCTGTAACTGAAAAAACAAAAAAATAGCAATTACTGTTATAAGCAGTATTTGAGCATTGTAAGGCTGTAATTGTAGGCATGACATATAGAAGACAACCAAGGATAGAGATTGACCAGTATTTGTAGGATATATTCAAGTCTATGTAGGATACATTATTACATATATAATATACATATTACATTGTGTATATGATACAATGGGAAGCTGGAAGTAGGTTCATATCGACAGTGTTAAAATAAATAAACAAAGAAATATATAACTGTTAGTGGTAGCACTGAGGGTAAAGCAGGTGGGAACTCAGTCTTCCACCTCTCCATAGTTTATTAATATAGCAGTTAGCCTTTATGCAAAGTGCGTAAGAACCATCCTGAATCATTCTAGGTTGAATTTTTAGGTAATGTTTTAGAAGGTGTTACCTTGTATGTTAGAGTATCATCTTTGCTGCTTTCAAGAAGCCCCTGCAATGTCAAGTTCTATAAAAATGAGCACCAGATGTTAAATAACATCAGTGTAACATATTCAGAATCTTTCTGTCAGAAGCACTGTACAATACTTTTAGGGGATGAGAATGAGATGAAGCTCACAGTCCATAAGCATAAGAGAGCTTGCCTGCATTTATTCTACTTCCATTCAGCCACATTTGGAAACTGGAAGCAAAGTGATTAGTGTCAGTACTTGTTTCATCCATTTAAATTGATGCATATAGATGAATAGGGTGGTTAACAAGGTTGGAGTATTGTCCATGAATTATGTCTAAATAGGAATTTGACTAGATTTCTCCATTACAGCAAAGTCACTGAGTTCTGTTCCAGATTAAACGAAGTGAGATTAGGACTAGTGAGAAAGAGATGTTTTTCCCATGTCAAGAAGGAAGAAAACCCACAAATATCATAGATTTAGGTGAGATTTTCTAGGGGGAGGTAATGAAACGTGATTCTGAAAGTGGGGTAGGTTACATCAGAATGCTTTATTGTTTTGTGGCTACAACAGCTGAGTCAGTTCACAGTGCATCTCAGAGACAAATAGTATGTCAACGATTTCTCAGTTCCCAGCATCGATTATATTTATTATCAGAAGAATTCAAAACATTCTGGAGCCTGATTGAATCTGCTGCTTGGGATTCTTTTCCTGAAATCGTTTTATGTTGGAGCAATTCAGAAATGAGTAGCTGTGTGAATGTAGAAGAGATTCTGTGGAACCAATCATAACACTCTTGCGGTTGTGTCGGTGCATTATAACTAACAGTTTGATAGACATTCTTATTTTACACCAAAAACTGTAAGGAAGAAAGAAAAAAAAGTATTCACCTTTTTTTTTTAAACAACCCATATTGATATTTTTTGCTTTTTCCAAGGTGTAATTTAAAGGCCAACTAGAATTTAACAATGCAGTATAAATACCAAACAAATTACATATTTAGCAGAAAAAGGGTAAAGAAAGTTCTGTTTGTCAGGCTGTATGTAAGAATTCCAAATTTTATCTGCAAAGTAAGAATTAAAAAGTAACTTCTGTGTTGTGCTCTTTCATTTGAAAAGTTTCAAAGGTGCCTGTTTAAAATAAGTATTTTGGGAGGAGAGATTCCTCAATGGGGTTCCGGCTCCCTGTCATTAGCATTCCCATCTGTTGCAAGAGCAAAGACTTGGGACTTTGGGAACACCTGCTGATTATGCAGATGCTGCCTCTTTTACAGGGGTTCTGTCAAGAAGTAAAACATGAGTGTGTGCACATGGGGCATCTTTTACCTTGGTTTAGAGGATTGCTTCAGCTTTGGTAAAAAAAAAGTTGCAAAGACTAAAAAGACTTTTTTGGACTTAAAAGTCCAAAGCACTGTGTAGCTGCTTTGTGGAGAGATACTACCTGACAGGCCATAAATCCTGTTGATATATTTGGCACGTGTAACAGGCTGCCTCATACAGTAACCTGTTATGAATAGCTACTTAACTGCTTTTCTGGTTAATTCTGTTCAGCAACCAGCGGGAAAGCTGGTGTTTGGAGGGTTGGTGCATGTGTACAAAACATTTCATGTCTCAAGTTGTCCCCATTCCATCCTGGTCTAGTTGCCTTGGAAAGACCACAGCTGGGCTTGTGAGGTTCCTGCCATCCCTTTCAGGACAAACCTGACTGTCACTGTAGTTTATTACATTGCTAAAAGCAGTTGTAATAGTATTTGGCCAGAGGTAAATTTTACACAGTACAGATGCCATCTATTAAAATCAAGGGTGGCCCTCTGTATTCAGTGTGAAGTAGAGCAAATCTATGATAGAAGGAAGAGACAGCAGATCAGCTTGAATGAACTTGATTTATGTGAATTTCAAAATTAACTGTGTTGCATCAATTGGTCTTGGTCTATTCTTAAAATGTAATTTATTTCAATGCACAAACAAAAAGGTACTTAAAGTCATTGTTTAGAACTGCAGGCATAAAATATTATGCAGCAAGTTTTTCCCAGATACAAGAAAGAATCAATAGAATCAAAGAGATAATCTGCAATTTAATTTTGTTACTTTTAATGCAGATATAATAGAGCCAAAGAAGAGATACTCTTTTGGGCAGAGATGAATATCCAGGTCTTTAAAATGAACAAAATAAATCTGGTAAAATGAATACAATACATATAGGAATCAGCATGACTAAAATACAGGGTCAGTTAGATTTTATCTCTGGTAAGCTGAGCCTCAGTTTTAAACCTTGGGAAACATTTGTAGAGTCAGGGCAAACCTGAAATCTCCTCCCAAGAGCCTTTTGGAGCTGTTATGTTAATTAGCCCAAGTGCTACTCCCCTGTTGGTTACTTGTGTTCCCTATATGGTGTTGTTTCTAGAATGTTCCACCCCAAGACTATATGTTGTTACTTGTCCCTTGTTTCTGGTCTCTGGAGCTTCTCCCTTTACTGTGCATGGTTTCTGGGCATTGTCCCTATTTTTATTTCTCACATTTTTTCAGGCACTCCATTGTTCTCGCTCCTAATTATTTTCTTGCCACCCTCTGCCCTGAAGTCAGGGGACCTAAAGGTTTGTCACAGCCACCCTCGCTGCGACAAATAGGCAGCCTGAAAATCTGTCTCCTACCAAGGCATGCCACTCTGTATGCATTACATGGCACATCCACGATGTCGATTCAGGCAAATATTATAAGGTTCCATTTTCAGTTTAAATAGGCAGCTTAATTTTTGTTGTGCTGCACACAGATCTGAGTGATTTTTATGCCTGAGAAGTGACTTTTATTGCTCATCATCTTACCATGGCTGTGATCATCATAGCTTTTTTTTTTTTAATGATAAAGAGAGTGACTTCTCTCTTTCTGGGCTGAACACTGTTTAATAGCCTTGTGAAAATCAGAGAGGAAGCACACTGGGTAATTCCTGCACCAGCACATTTACATGGATCCTAAACAGAGGACCTCTGTACTTGAGGAGGGGGGAGTTTGTAAATAATATTTTGTAATTAAATATGTTTTACTAAGAAAATGCCCCAGCACAGGGCTGCATTAGTGTCTCTTTAAATTTGAAGTGTCTCGAAAGCCCCTGACTCTGGGCCTATGAAGAAAGGCATCTACAAAAGTAAAATTTCAGTTATCAGCAATTCAAGTTTCTATTAGATCTTAGCAAAAGAACATCCTGTTGATGTGATCCTGCTGCAACCTTGCTAAGAAATGCTTCTTTGAGAAGGTATGGGGGGCTGTTCTGCAGACATATGTGTGCCTGACCTAGGGCAGAGGCTGTAACAGTGGCAGTACAAACAATACAACTGGTGTATCTTAAAAAGGATTATGATTTCATTAAAACAGGAGATTCATATTAGAAAAAGAGGCTTGGTAGCACTTCTGGAGGAAAATGTAACTATTTTCATGGTGAAGCTCATGGAGACCAACGTGCTTGGGGAGAGCAAGCTCAGGGGATGTGCCTTTGCAGGGAAGAACTGAATTCAGTTTCCAGTGATTACAGCTACAGCCTGATGAATTATTGGTAATAAATTCATCAAGTTCCATTTGAAAACTAATTAGAATGGTTGCCTCCCTTGCTTATGCAGACTAGTAATTTCATTTTAATTCTTAAATTAAATTTATTTATATACTCAGTTTTTCTCATACCAACATGACCAGTTGGTTTTGATGTCTTTTGCTCTTCCCTAGTGTCTGTGTGTCTCTCTCGTTCCTTATATTATTGTCTGTCCAGTTTAGTTTCTATCTTTCTCTATTTTTCTCATCTGGGAAAATTTTCCTTGACATAAACTTATATGTATGAACCCTCAGCAAAAAAAAAAAAAACCTGAAACATTTTATTAACTACTGTACTGTTACCCCTTAAAATTAAGTCCTTTCTCCCATTTAATCCCACTTAACCTTTCAGCAAGTATACTGCCCAGTACTAGGAACTGAGGTTGAAAACCTCTCCTCTCATAAAGCAATATAAAATGCTAATCTTTGAACATATTCCTCCTGCCCAATTCAATCAAAGCAGAACACATTAAATGTGGACAGGACATTTAACTTTCATTCACCAGAACAGGGAAATATGCAACTAGGAAACCATGTGACAGTTACTGTATTTCTCTCATTTTCTTGGCAAGTTCCCTTTAACCCATATTATCATCTTACACTAATTGAGAAGGAGGTAAAAAATTTCTCCATAGAACATTCAAAGTCTGATGATGCAGTGACATACAAAGATTTTCTCTTATGAGTCATTAACTGATTATTTAATCTTTGCTAGAGCCTGAAATTCTGTATTTATTTCTAGGCTTTTTTAAAAGACTTCAGTGAAAGATGTGATGGTCATATCCTGGAGGTGCAGTGCCAGAGAATTAATGGTGAATGTATAATCAATATTTCCAGCACCTATTGATTTATGTCTGTAATTACTTCTGAACCCATAATGCTGACTGTTGCCAAAATAGCCTTCTCTCTATAGTGTAAAATACTATTTGTACCAAGGGATTCCTTATTTATCTCAATAAATTAAGTATAATAGTGATAACTCTAAATAAGTGTTTATATTATGTGGCACCTTTGACACTGACCTGAGAGTAATTCATTCAGAAGTTTTCTTGGCATGAATTAGTAGAGAAAGTAGTAATTCCAGTCAGAGTCAGACAGCAAAGCCCATGGGCTGAGTCAGCCTGGGCAATGCTGATGTAGGATATGTAGTTAAAAGATAACAAGTCAGCTCTCCCAAAAACTTGCACAGATAAGCTAAGAAGCAACAGTCTAAGTTGTGTTGCTGGGAGACTTGTTTCACAATAACTTACAGCTCATGGAAACTGAAATACAGTACTGAGTTTCTCTAGGTTAGTAGTTCATAACTGAAAAAAAGAAGCCTGCAAATTTACCAATTTATTGTGACTCTAAATCCTTCTAAAAACTTCTAAAAACCAGAGTCTTTACATGCCTGTTACATTATGCTTTTCCAACGTGTGAGGTGTTCCAAATTTTGTCAAAATTCATAGGACTGGAGTCATGGATTTTCAGTAGCTTCTGTGTATATTCAGCTCCTTTCAAAAACAAACCCACAGAAACTGTGGCTGTGTTTCCTGTAATTGAGGAGCAGTATTGAAGAGCAGTAGTTGGTACAATTCAGTTTGGCCCATTTTAGAATATTTACAAAGTGGCCACGGCTTTATTCCTCGCTTGGTTGTAATCATGTTAATTATCACAGCGGTAATTCATCTCTTGAACCACTTGATTATTTGAGCGTTCACCTGTTGCCTAAATGTGTTCTTTTGTTTGAGATAGACACCCTCCTTTCCTGGCTCTTTATTTTTTCTGATCAAATCACCAAGATTTTAAAGGAACAAAAACCATAAAGCTTCATATTTTTAAATTGAAAAGAACATGAAGAACATGGCCTTTACTTTCAGTGCTAAAAAACACCAGAGCTTAAAATGCTTAATGGAAGCTGTTAAACTTTATTTTTCTAGCATTATTTATTACTGACAAAATATTTTGATGTTTTCAGATTTATTGTTAAAATTAGCAGTGTTTGCACATTTGAAACTAAGCATAGTTTCAAAGGTCTTTCAAAAAGGTCTTATGCTGCAAAAGTTGCCACAGATATAGAAAATATTTTTATAGCAGAAAACCTCTGGTTTGTCCCTTATGTGTTTCCCCTATTTCTGAGTTAATGAAATACAAAGCAATATCCTTTGATAGGTCACATCTACTGAAGTTAACAAGGAGAGGAAATGCATATGGATGTAGTGAGCTGTCATTCAGCATTAATTTCTGATTGGTAATGCCATAGTCAGCCCTTCTGCAGCAGAAAACTGAATTAAAAACCTTCATATTAGCTTACATTATTAATACTACAAGAAGTTAACTGGAAAAAGGAAAATGCTGACAAAAAGGTGGTTTTTTGAGTGGTCTTATAAAAGCACTGAATCTTTCCTTTTTGTCAGAAAATGGATGTCAATCTTTTAATTAACACAGCCTGGCTTTACCTGACAGAACCAGAGCCATGGCTCTATGGTGCTAGCAAATAAGTAGGAGAGATAACTCTGCAGCCTAATTTTAAGGTTCTTTTCAATTCTAATTTTTATTGATATAACCTATTCATTACTGGAAAAAAACCAACAGAACTACCAAAAAAAATCCCAGCACAACAACAACAACCCCTCAAAACCTTTAATAGCTCCAGAAAGATTCAAGCTGTAGAAGAAAACCCCTCTTTCTATGACCCTTTGTGACAGCCACAGCTTTTAGCAACCTTTCCCTCACTGTCAGAAGCATTTCTGTGAAGGCTGCAGGTAGATGTGTACTGCAGCTGCAGCTGAGATCAGCAGGTTCTGCTGCCATAGCTATTATGTAAGACTCTTCCTCAAAGAGAAAAGTATCTTTTTGATTAAGAACTTAATACCTTGAGCTCTCAGCATGACACATAAAGTCCCCATTACCTAATGGAAAGATTGAGATGACAGCTCTCAAGAAGGATTTGAATTTCCAATCTGGTCCAGAAAAAGAAGTAAGCAAGAAATCTCATACTCACCTGTCTGCCTGTATGCCAAGGTTTCCACTCAGGCAGGGAGACGGGGGGTTGCTAGGGGTATGTTTATATTCTGACAGGCAGATCCTTCCCTGCCTGGTGACCATCTGTGTTTCTGAAGACCATGGGCTACACAGCAGCAATGTTTTTCTTGATTTGGAAGAAAAGCTGCAATGACAGCTGTTTGTATTTTTTTTTCTGTTTCAATTTCCAGAACTTAGCATTAACAACTACTTTGAAGGGTTCCTTCCAGTGTAATTAATTTCTGAGAATTTAATATATCTGAAATACACCTCTACCTTCAATGGTTGATGTGTTTATCACCTTGCATATGGCAAGTCAGGGGACAATCTCTTAAATAAGTATAGAAAAGGTTTTTGTGTTTGTGAGATCTGGGGGAAGAGAACCAAAACCAGAAAATACAAAAGAGGAAGGTTTTGTTGATAGGTCATTCCAGGCTAAGGAATGATTAAAAGGTTGATATTATGACAAAGTGCTAATAGGTATGATTGTTTGATGTGTGCAGAGTGCCAGCAGAACAGCTCATAAAAATAAGTTGTTCCTGAGAGTGAAGAATGGGCCAGATTTTACCTTTGCCAGCCACATAAGGATGTCTAGCTACCACCTTATACCCCATCAGGGGAGTCCCAGTGAATGAGTGCAATGCAGCATGCACATACTATTTTTCTGAAGTGAAACTGCAAAGCTCTAACTAGCTATTGAATTCATCAAAGGCTAACTTGACAGTTTGACCTCTTGAGAAACACTTGGGAATATGCATGAGAAGTTAGCTTGACTTGACTTCTTGTGCTTTGGTGCTATTGCTGCTACCTTTTGGCTTTTGTGAGGGAAATTGCCCTTTTCTTGCATTCTCAGCTCTAGCTGTAAAGCAGACTGCCATGAACAAACTTCTGCCTTGGAAACCTAATACATAAGATTTGCTTGCCAGCCGTTTGCTAGCTGCTATTAAGCACAAAAAATGATGTCTTAGGGTATGATCAAGTTTTTACCTTAGCTTTATAAATATTCATTATCTTACATTTTCACTAATTGCTCTAGAGCAAGAGAAAATGTTAATTTTTAATCAATAATACAGCATCCTTGAGAACATTTTACAAATTAGGACTTCATTACGGTCCCAGCATATGTTGTTAATGTTGGTTGTTACATGCTAATTAGTTGGGGTTTTTTTTAAATCAGGAGGAGCACTGGAAGTACAAGCTATGAAACTGTCATTGTGCAGAAATTCTCAGGGCAAAGTTCAAGTCAGAGTTCACATATAGAAGATGTGGGATGTAGTTACTTGCTGTCTGAATTTACTCTGTGAAATTATTTGGTAAGGAAATTAACTCCTTTTCCTAATATAGGTTAACCATCTGTATGTGTAATGTACAAGAATTTATTCTGATTTCTGATTTCACCATTTTAGGGCACCATGATTATAAATAGATGGGCTTTTTGAAGGCTGAGCATTTTAAAACACATAGATTTATTCATGCAGACTATCAATTACTTTGATATCCTTTGAATTTGCATTCAGTTTGAGAGTCTTTGAACTGAAAGGATTTCATTAATTGAAGGCAAAAGATAGGGAGTCCATAATTCCTTTGGATGTAACTGCCATGAATCTTGAAATGTGGCAGGAAGAGTCATTAGCAGAGTGCCATTCACATTGGCTTATCAGAAAGGGAGTTTGATGTGATTGCCTCAAGCAGAGTACAGAAGGTCAGCACGGGCCAATACCCTCAGCTAACAGAAATGTAGAAAGTTCACAGAGCTGCATGACAGCTAGCTCCAGTAATCCTGACTCCTCTGTCTACATGAGTTGTTTCTCTGGGAGAAACCTATCGTCAACTGCTCAAGGCTCTTGCCATTTAAATTCTTAAAGGGATTTTATTTTTTATTAGCTGACATTTCTTTAATATTGTACATGACTTAACATTATTTTTAGGGGTAGTAGTAAGGTTCAGTTAGAGATTACGGATCAAGACAATGACCTGCTCCCTCTATTCTGCGTGTTTCGCTTCCAATTTTTCTCAGTGTTTAATGTCCTCCTGCTATAGCACTTCTATAATTTCACATACTGTTAAATGCAAACAGAAAACCTTGAATCTTCGCACACTGAGAAGATATGTGACTGGTCAGGAAGGATCATTCTTCCACTTTGTTTAACAGAGAGAACTTGGGCACAGAAAGGATGGATGTTTGAGAGGAGACAGCACCAATCACCAATTCTTAATTCTTCTGTGCTTTAGTTTATTCTGCTGGTACAGGACTGGGCAGGAAGGCACACTTGAATGACTGTAGGAATTTACTTTTCTTCCCCCTGCACCACCAACTTGGATGGGCACAATTCTGAGAACAAATGAGGAAATGTGGGCTGGCAGAGTCACCCAAGGCAATGAAACATGAGGGGGAGAGGTCCTAAGGGTCTTTGTCCAATAAAAGAAATTAGAAATTATTTTAGTTAGAAGGAGAATATTCCTCTAAACTTCTGCTTTTTGTCTTATCAAAAATATGAGCTCTGGAGCTGTTTCAGCTCCTTTACTAGATTTCAGTTATAAAAGTTTAAATCTTAACCAGTTCTGTAGTAGACAAGAAACACTTTATTCTTTATATGCTATATATAGCTATATATAGCATATAAATACCTCTATATAGCTGAATATATAGCTCTATATATAGCTGGAATTATATATATAATTTCACACCTGCTGGTTGACATCTTTAGAATGACTGTCTGCCTCACTATTCCCTGCTTATCAATCCTCCATTGTCCCATTTTGCCACATTAATGTTAAAGTTAATATTCCCCAAAATGAGAATCTGAGACACCAAATTGATCCAAGTGGTTTGGTTTTGTGTCTGAGTAATTGCATGCGACTTCATGCCTACAGAGAAGTAAAGGGTGATTAAGTTTTCTAAATCTCACTTGTTTCTGTTACTTCTGTAGAACACCTACCATTTCTTCAAATGACAGTTCCTGGTCTCAGCCTCTATAAGAAGATTATTTGAGACTAGAAGTGACTGAACACATTGACTTGATTCATAAACCTTTCAAATTACTAAACTGATAAATCTAGAAGAAAGCATGGAAAAGGCTGGAGCTGGTAGCAAAAATTGCTCTCATGTGAAGAGGACAGTGCAGACAAGGTGGTGGGGTTGGTTTGGTTTGGTTTGCTTTGCTTTGCTTTGCTTTGCTTTGGTTTGCTTTGGTTTGCTTTGGTTTGCTTTGGTTTGGTGGGTTGGGTTTCTTTGGTTTTTGGGTTTTGTTTTTTGTTTTTGGTTTTTTTGTTTGGTTGTGGTTTTTTGCTTACAGAGGGTGAGAGCTTCTGTGGTGGTTTTAACTGTGGTTATTACTTTTAAAACTGCTGCCTTTTAAGAACCATGTGAGTTGCACTCAGTTGTGGTCACATGAAAGTTCACATTTAACCTCTGGGGCTGTGAAAAGGTTCAGTTGATAGTTAAAATGGAAGGTAGGTCACACACTGTGATATAGTCATATCTTAAATCTGGTGACACTTTTGGAGAACTAATTTCCATTCCATTACAAGCAAAAGCTCTTTTCCCCCTTTCAATTGGCATTTCAGGCTTTGTATTTTCTCTGATAGTCAGGTCTTGAGTTTTTATGTCTCCTGTCACAGTTACAAAATGTTAATGATTTCATTCAAGTAACCAGTCAAATTAAAATATACCATTATTTATATTACTTATCCATCTTGTCCTACTTTCTCTCAATAGTAGACTTTTAATCATTAATGCTCAGTGACTCCTAAACCTTGACCAAAGTTTAAGTCCCTCAGTTATTTGGGTGTTTTCCTCTTTATTATTTAATTAAGCATACTGGGTCTGTGGCCTATCACAGTACCTGCCTTATTCATTCAGTTTCATGTGTATACCCTCAGATTCAAGCTTCCCATGCATGTTTCAGACCTAGAAGTCACCTCTGAATCAACAGGAATCAGAAATGTTAGGGACTGAAAAAACAAGGAAGTCACAAATATTTCATTTTTAAAGTAACACTTTCACAGCTCTTTTCCCGTGTATCTCCTGTTTTATTCTCACCTGGTATTATTTTGGGTCAGCTATGAGCATATGCAGCTTTCCAGGTGGTAAATGCTATGATTTTAAAAAGTAATAATTGATGACACTACTGCCAAACAGTGGAGCTCCAGTAATTCTCAGTCTTTTGAATCCAAACTCAACATGCAGTGTTTGGAAATACTGCTATGCTGTACAACTGATTTACCTCTTATGAGGGTTTCTCTGGCAAGATGCATTCCTCCACAAAAACAAAAAAAAAACTTTGGAAATGGTGACTTGGCCCATGGTGATCCAACTTTTCCATATTTCTTCATCGCAGTCCAGTAGGGAAGATTCAGTGAGTTCATTTAGTGGGACCCAGAGATGACAGTATTATTGTGAGGGAAGAGAGCAGAGTGAATGAGGACTTGGAGGGTAGATATGTAAGTGTGTCTGTGTGTGTATATATATAATGTATAAGAGTAGATACATCTGATAAGAACGAGTGATTTAATTTGATCTGATTTTCTACTTATCCCAGAAATCCATTGAATAACCTTTTTTTCAGATGTAAATTAAATCTAAACACAAAGACAAACCAAATTGCATATCCATTTATTCCACACAAGGGAAGAAAATTCCATAAATAAACTTAGAATCAGCTTAGATTTTTTTTTAATGTTCATTTTATTGCACATGCCCCTTGACAGTTACTTAATTTTAAATGTTTTGGGTTTTGAGTCATAGATTTTGAGTACATATCTCTTCAAAGAGATTATCAGTGCTGCTGCATTCTGAAATAAACTTTCATAAAAGAAAAGCAAATTAAAAATCCTTTAGTAATAGAATTTAAATGTCCTTTATGCTGTAGTTCAAAAATCCCAGATAACTTAAAGTACCATTCCTTTAATTTCTAGCTGTTTTCTTCATTTTTTAATATTAAAAATGTAATAAAATATACTTTAAATTATAAATGTGAATATATGCAGTGTATTTAATAAAAATATATTAAAATATTTTATCCACTATATACATATTTTCATTTACTGCTAGCTGCAAAAAAATGCAAGTGAAATTTCAATAATCCAACACTGAGATCAGCTCACTTTCTAACATGAATCTTGTTTGATCTGTATCTGTATAACTTGGTCTAAAATGGGGGTAGGTAAAAATAGATACAGTGCTAGTTTAAGTTCATTTGAACAGACATCCAACTGAGATGATGCTATAGATGGAAATATTTAAACTCAGCAACTATAATAGAGATACCTAAGTAAGGTTTGCTCATTGGTTTTTTGTGGATGTTTTCTGTGGTTTTGGTTTTGGGTTTTTTTCACTTAGCCTTTGAAGAGCAAAAATCAGGACTTCAAAATACTACAGAACAAAAAAGGGAGAGATGCACAGACACAGAGAAATACTGGGAGGTTAAACAATTTCCTAGGACAAACTGCTCATATATATATATATATATATATATATAATATGGTAATGTATATCTAATCAGATATGTATAATATGGTAATATATTAACTTGTCCTAGGGTCCTCCTTTGTCTTGCACTTCCTCAAGTACCCCTCATCAGGATTTAGAGAATTCTTAGCGTTCCTAGGACAAGCCTTATTGGTAAAGAAAAATTTGCATGGAAGCACTCAAAACAGTAAGAAATGTCACTGCCTGGCAGTAATTTTAAAGTGAAAATCCAAGCAACATTGATTATTTTCAGCTATTTCAATATTTTCAAAGCCACAAAATGATCTCTCTCAGGCTATCAAAGGCTATTTTAAGTTTATTTGAACCCTTTTTAAGAAGAGTCCTTGAGGATTCGCTGCCATTTTTGATCTGAATGTGTAGCTTTCATATTGATTGAATTGAAATTTTCATGAAAAGAAATCTTGTAGCATCTTTCTCTTTTATACCTCTGGGTAAAGCTCTGCTCCCCACATCCTGATTAAATCAGAATTGACCTTGCAGCTCCCTGTAGAAAACACAAAAGTTCGTCTTGTCACATTTTTCCCCTGCTGTTTTCAAGAAGTTGTGTTCTCCAAAACTGTCGGATCAACCTTCAAAAATATATCCAAAGCACACCATGGACATACTACAAATACAATCTCTGTATTAAAGGTAACTGGTTGCACAACTCAACCATCTTCTTCTGGGAACAGTTAAAATCATACAGAAGTTCATCAAAATGAATTTTACAGTCCTTGTTTGCACTACTGGCTAACCTCAATCCTCCATAAATTTCTGTTTGGGAGCGTGGCGTGCCGTGTGCCAGGCAGGATGTGCTAGTGGAGATTATTGGGATAGAGCAGAAGCATTACAGATAACATTAAACCATAGCTGGGTTTCACTGCCAGTCAGTAACTGGGTCTTGTGACAGCAACTTGGTGTAGAGGATGAGGTGCACAGGAGATATATGAAGGCCTGGACCCTGAGAAAAATTGATCCTGCAAAATTGTTTAGGGGTCTTTCCACCTTCCTCTCTGCAGAGGGGTTTGTGTATGTATGTATTTCATACAAAACACAGAACAGAGACCTATAGAGAAGGTAATGCTTCCTGAATCCTGATGACGGAGGGATATTCTTATAGAACATTCCTCAATAGGGAGTGAATAATACAAAGACAGGTATAATTGATTTGAAAGCACTATATTTTCTGTATTATTCTCTACATTTTATTGGGCATTTACTCAAAAAGGAATTGCAGCATGTTTTGCGTTTTGATTATTCTGACTTCCAAAAAATAGATTTCTCAAGTAGTTTTAACAGCCCTTTATATTTTGTCATATATCTAGAATATGGTACAGGTGTTCTATTTTTCACCTCTTCCATTTTTTATTTTTTTTTACTAGAATGTAAAAAATCCTTTATTAGGTACTGGAACTTACACCATACTATATTCTTACAGTACAATGGACCAAAACCCTCAAGCCTATTCAGTTAGGTTTGCTAACATTTATGCTTTTAGCTATTGCCTGATTTTCAGAAGCTTCTGTTGTATTATTACCTTGAAGGGCTTTTTTCTTCCTAAGAAGCAGTTTTGTAAGGTTAGGTATTTTAGAGGCTTATTAAAGCCCAGGGAGGACTGTTTGTTGGGCTTGAATTTTTTTTCTGTTTTATTGTTGTATTTAGATGAGTATTAAAATCATGTGTTTTATGTATTGGGTTCTTCAGTAAAACATGTTTCTTCAGGCTTTCTCCTCTAGGCTACAGAGTCATATCCAAATTCATTAGTCCCTTTCTATTTGCAAGCCAAGTAAGATGCTCTGACTGGCTATTTTTTGTTTTTCTTTGGGTATTTGGTGTATATGAGTGCAGATATTTTTTGCTCAGCTTTGTCTTTGATAGTATGTGTATTGCTGTGGAGTTTACAGGATCAAAGCCAGAAAGATCTAATAAATACTTTATGTCCTCTAAGCACTTTTTTTTGTCTCCAATCAGACTGGAATATGTATGTTGATTGCAATTTCTTCTGCAGATAGTAAAGGGGGATAAAAAGAGTTGATACTTGGTTTTCATTTTACTAAAACTGTGGCCTGGTAAAAGCAGGACATAAGGAAGGCAGAAATAAGGTATGAAAATCTGGGACTCAGAAGCTGTCCAGTCATAGCTTGATTTGCTGTGCTTAACAGAAATAGGTCATGTATTCAGCAGAAGAAATATTAAAGCAGCAGGCATATTTGCCACTTTGGATGGGTTTGTTTAGCTGTCATTAGCTGCCATAAAAAGATGTCGGATACAAGATACATGTACATATTGCAGGAGTAGAAAGCAATTATTGCCTAGGTAGCACCCAGAAGACAGGCAGGATTTAATGAGCTCTCAGGCTAAGCCCCAGTCCGTGAGCGTCGGCTCTTGGGCCGAGCACGCGGCACCTGCGGCCAGCACAGTCCAGTGGGAAGGGTCAGCCCTGCAGCCCCCAGCCCCACTGCGCTGCTGAGCCGCCATCTGCCACCCGCTCTGTCATCACTGCTGTCACTGCTGCCTCAGAGCTAGCACCTGATGATTCCCAGCTCTCCTGGCTGGCATACATGGCTTTTCCCTTTAGGATTTTAGACCTCGCTGTGTTAGTGCAACTTTCCCTCTTGAAAGTTAGCTTGCTTTTCTTTCCCTCTCGAATTCTTGCACTGGTAACAAGCCCCAGCTCAGCAACTGTCCCCATTTGTAATTTTTATTCTCTCATCTTTCTATTCTTTCAGACAGCTCTTTCTCCTAACTTAGTCATTTTCTCAAAAGCCAGAAGTACAGTAACGCAGTTGGGTTGGATCAGATCTGGGCCTCAAGTTCTGGAAACACAGCCAGGCGGGGCCCTGGAAGTCAGAGGGGAAGCTTACAAAGCAGTGCTGTTGATCTTTGCTGTAGCTTTTTTTTTATTTTTATTTTTTTTTACTGTTAATATTTAGTTTTATCAATTTTTTGACAATAACAGTTCTGAACATTTTGTTCCTGGAAGCATAGCACTACATCATGCTTTCCTCCTCACATTAATGTAGGCAGTTGCTCTGTGTTGATCAGTATTTCATTTTTCCACATCAACCTATATGTTGACCTATTTCATCTTTCCTTACATTTTTCAGCCATTTGCTTTGTTTTCTCTTCACAACCAATTTCAGGTGCACAGCATATTCTGTAGGCTTATGATACAAATTCTAACACCAGGAAATGTATGTACTGCATGTATTACAGAGGAAAGTAAGTTACATTTCCATGAGGAAAATGGAAAAGATGTGTTTTCATTCCACAGCATAACTGCGTTATCTTGCTGTGTTCGCAGAAGCAGTCCCTGTAAATGTATATGGATGTCAGTGCTGAAAATTCCCAGATATTCAGTGAACTATATTTTTCTAGTATAGATTTACTTTTGGTACAGATTCCTTTTTTGAATGCAGATTTCTCTATTTCAATGGATTTTGTATACTTATGTAAATTACTACTCAGGTTACATAAATTTAGTTTGAGGTCATTATATGGATAATTTGTTGCTCAGTAAAGTAGTTCACCAGGTTATGAGACATTAATCCTTCAATAGGTCTTTAATTAGGAGAGATGAACTAAATAATTCATAGCAAAACTTGGCCTGAAAACATTTATACTACACGATTATACCATTTTACATGCAGTGACAAATTGTTTTGGTATAGTCTGGAAATAGTAGGACTTAATTAATTGCTTCCAAGGTTTTAGACATCTGTGATAGGTTCTTTAAATGCATTAGATTGGAAATTCATACAAAGGCTAAAAATAGAGTTCAAGTCCTTGGGGTTAAAAAGCTGAGATGAGAAGGGAGCTTGCAGAAAAGAGCAGGAAGAAGCTGACAGAGCAGAGGAATGGCAGCTAACTAGCATGTCCAATTCCCCAAATAGTATTTTTGCAAAACTGAGCTGGAAATCATTAAACATGTGAAATGTCATGGTTTTACATTTCAGTAAAAGAAATGTGCCTTTTGCGTATCTGGTGCATTAGATGGAAGAGGTGGCTGAGAAAGAAGCCCTGAATAGTTTAAAGAACATATAACCAACTTTAAAAAAAGAAAAAAAAAAGAAAAAAAAAAGATGATTTTCTATTCCAAAATCACATCACAGATGAAATCAACTAAATTTAAAAAATTTATTAGACTGGAAGGAGATACTACTTTACAAAAAAACCCAAACCCAAGCAAAATAATCTGGACTTTGTAGTAACCCAAGGATCAGTATATGCCATTAAGTAGTGTTTTCAGATGTTAAATTGGTGAATCATGCTGCTATTGCAACTACAGCTAGCGGAAAGAGCAAATAGCAAAGAATTATATGATCATATATAGCTGAGGACAAAAAAAACCCTTTTGATAAGATTTTTTACCAATCTATGCTGTGGAGGAGGATCTTTTTCCTATGGATTATATACCACATTGAATATTTGAATAGTGAACTCTGAAAGATGGAAATTCATGACCCCAAGCCTGGAATTAATCCCTGAGACTGGTCCTTTTGAGTATGAACAAATAACTAATTTTTTTCTTTGCAGTCAAGTTGCTGACCTTTACATGTAGCCTCACAGCTGGAGCACTCATCCAGTGCTCTCAATTCTGCCTTTAGTTTCCTCTATGGCCTGAGAAGACTCAAATACACATTGCTACCTCTCAAGAAGACATCTGGGTTCAGTAAAAGGAGTTGCACCATTGTGCTGGATGCAGTTGTGGGAGACCAGAAAATGAGCAATCAAAATGGAAAGTAATAGAAAAGATAAGTCATTTGCAGACTACATGATGGGAAAGGGAAGTTTGAACACCTTGCAGACTGATAAGCGTGTTTTATCTATGAGTGCTTTCTGACTTTTTGCGGGAGATAGCTGCTGTACAGCTACCATCAGACCTTGAGGTTATACCTGTTTAATTTACTGGTATGGATATGGCTTGTGGGGACACCTTTGTGAAACATCTTACCTGAGTCCAGGCCACTACCTTGCACTTAAACTGCATGTTAGGTGCCTTAGCACTTGTGCTGGTTTAGACCTTTGTCACTTGGGTTTCAGGTTCTCTGCCAGACTGTGAAACTGCTGAACTGAAAACCTCCTGTGCCCAGAACACGGGCATTAGGAACTCAGTGCCACTGAGGACAGCAAGGTGTGTGACAACAGGAGGTGTCTGAATGGAATCATTCATACATGAAGAATGAAACAGGAGTAGCCACCCAGTAGCCCCTATTGCTAGAGTGCACATACCTAGGCTCATTCATAACAGATTTCACTGGTAACTCTTTGAAGTGATCCTAGGAATACTCAGAATATCTGCTGCTTCTGGGACTATTTTAGACATCTATAGAAAATTTCAAACATATTTAATAAAGAAAGGATCTGACATCCCCCTCAGAAGCAAAAACTCTCTATGTATTACAAAAAGGTACTGACTCTAGAGACACAAGAGGTAGAAGAAAAGGAACCTGTAGAGTCTCAGTGAAACAATAGAGTTATATCAAAAGGGATAAACAGTTAAAGAGTAGCTTACTGATTATGTTTGTCCAGTGCCCATATGCGAGTTAGGCTGAGGCTGAATTTTATGGGTTACATGTGAGTAAAGAAATTGCATTTCACAACTTCAAAGCAATTGCTTTATTTCATAATAATCCAAAATCAGATTAAGTTTTCTTGTTCCATTTTTCAGTCAGAAACACATTTTTTACAGAATCTACTTTTTAGCAAGACAGGGCACTTAGAAGGAACTGCAGCAAACTCTTTCAATTCCCTTATCAAAGCAGAGCCCATTATGAAACAACAATAGATGTTAACAAAAGGAAGTTAATCTGTATTCTATAAATAAAAAGCTAGAGAACATCAAAGCTACTTGCAAAATCTTATGTTTCTTTTAAGTTTTGTTCAGTTCTCCCTCTTTGCATCCATGTGATGGAAGTTTATTTAAGGAGCCCAGCTAAAATATTCAGCATTAGAGAAAAACAAAAGAACAACCTCCATAAAGGAGAAGTGATAAAAGTGCAGCTGAGTGAGGAAGATGTCACAAAGCTTAGCTGTCAGTAGCTGTGATATATTGCTGAGACAAAACCCTGCAGACAGGCTTTAGTTGGCTGCTGCCTTCCTCAACATGAGAGGTCAGTGTCCTGAGCAGCTCCAGCAGCACTGCTGGTACGAGTCACAGGAGCACCCTCTGCCCCTCCAGCATCCACAGTCTCAGTGCCTGCCTGAAACTGAGCCTGGATTTCAAACCAGCTGATGCCACCAGTATTGTTCCTTTCAGTTCACCTGAAAAAAAACATGAGTTGTTTGTCTTACAGGGCCTGCTCCTGCTTTCTACATGAAGGTTCAAACCCTGCTGCAGGTCTATGCAGCTGTTTTGAGTTTTTCTGAAGAAATTAACTGGTAGAAGTGATGGCTGCTCCTGTGTCTCTGGCAGTAGGAGCAGCAACAGTGTCTGTGGCATTGGAGATTACGTGCCAAAATAGCACCAAAGCAGTGAGTACCTGATGTCTTAAAACCAAAATCAAGAAGAAACAAATTAAGTGGGACTCAAGGCAAATTGACAGTGGAGGGGTCTAGAAGAAAAGCATCCTCTGCCAGGATGAACCATTTCATGTGAAGGATGCAGGGCAGAGGCAGCCATGGCAGTAGAATTCAGCATGATCTATCTCACTGTAGCCTGGCTGCTGAGAGACAACTTCAGGCAGTGGCAGATGCAGTCCAAGTTTCCTTCCCTACAACAGAGCCCATAAAACCTGAGATAGGTGTCCTTCCAGGTCTAGATGACCTCTGTCATTCTCTGAAGAGTTTTTTATTGTAAAGCTCACTGTGTGTTCTCTGCTGTTGATGCATCTCAGTTTGCTGTGTAGATTTTTCGAGGACAGAACAGGTGCTTGGTTTGCCTAGCTGGAGAAGCTGCCAGGACAAGTAATAGGGAATTCCTGTGTTGATGCCACTCAGAGGTTAATTGCTAGTCATGTCATAGGTGAAATCAGCCTGTGAAATTGTTTGAATGTAAGTTAAGTGACTTGTAGGATTTATGGTTCTTAGAAAGGTTCTTACAACTGGGTAATACAGATATCACTCAGTTCTTTTTACTTTGTTTGGAAAAAAAGCTCCTAGTGTGAAAACCAAAAACCCAAGAGCCATCTTCAAAATATTAGACTGTGTTGTCATATATTTCTTAGTTGTCCTCACTAAGAATGTTCCAAAAATGAAGAATACTGAAGAATTTTTGAGCTACTTAAGTGTATTTTGCATTTCTCTTATTTTTCAAACCATTACTTAGATGTGTACAGTTATCCTAAGAGTATCACTGTAGTTGTGAGATGGATCTTAAAACAAGGAGATCTTGCATAACTTAAGCAGGGTTTGCATGTTTTACTGTTTGCAGAAACATCTATTCAATATTGGGAATTTCAAGAAAAACAAAATCTTACAATGAAAGGGGAAAAAAAGGAAAAAAAAATAATGATAAAACACAGCCTCCTGGGGGTCTTGTGCTGCTTCTGAGGCACAGATGTGTGTTGGGCAATATAAGAGTCAAATTGAACAGAATGCATCATATAGGTAAAGATAAATATAGATAAAGATTATGTAGATTAGCTGTAGATATAAATATATATATATTAAACTTTTTAAAGAGCTCTTTCTGTGTCTATGAATCAGGAAAAGCTGAAAAACACTGAACTAGCAAACAGACAGCTGTTGGTATTATATGAATTGGGGTGTTTTCACTTCATCCTGGTTGTAGTGTGAAGAGAAGTTTCCAAGAGTGTCTCTTATGCTTCCTCACTATAGCACTGCATAACTTTTGGATAGAAATAAATCAAGTGCTAATGCTGCTTTTGTAGAAATACAGTATCCATGATTACTGGTAGTTAGGGAAATAATTCACTCTGTTCAGAAACTCTTGACTCTGCCTTTATTTACTGCTGGTTGTCAAAAATGAGAGATACTGTATAAAATACCTGTGTAATAAAGTAATCCGTAAAACTAGTGGTTATATTCAGAAAACACATTCAGAATACTTTATGTTGAGAACATTAGGTAGCATATTGTAGCACCGTAGCTCTGGGTATGTGCTAAATTTACTCACCAATATTCAGTGTTTTAAAAGCTTAATTAGGCTGGAAAACAGAGCAAATTTTTATACTGCCTTCTGGTACCCTTGCAGAAATGTTTCAAAAGTGAAATAAAGCTTTTGAAGCCTGCCTGTACTGAGCCCCTCAAGGTGGTGTTTCTTGATAGCTCCTGCCAGACTCCTGCACAGCCAGATCATCTGGTGGATTGAAGTTGGTCTGTAATTAGGCACAGTTACATGCCTGGTCTCTGCTACATGATGGCAGCCATCCAGTAGAGACTTTAACATTTACAAAGCTTTCTGAAACTTACTTTTTCCAAATCCACATGTAAAAAACAAATGCCCTTCTCCCTGTTAGTCAAGAGTCACTCTCTTAGAGTTCCTCCTATGTACTGACAGTTCTTCAGTGCCTTTTAGTGTGTTAAAGCTGTATCTCTCTGAGATGGTGTCATCCACACAGACCTTCATGGGAACTCCCATGAGCAAAGAGCATTGACAAAATGTGTAGTAAAGTCTTAATGGGATGTCTTCTGAGCAATCCTCTGCCCACAGGAAAGCCATCTCACTCCCCTTTGATACTACCTGGCTCTAGCTATTAGGACACTATAGCTCTTCAACCATTAATGTTTCTTTCTGCTGTATTTGTTTATAACTTTGCATGGTAATTTTTTGGCCCTCTTTGGCCTGTGGGAAGCATTGGTAGAGGAAGCTTCATGAAAATATAGGATTCATTGGAAAAATTGCAATTTCCTTAACTGGAAAAGAAGAAGGAAGGAGATAAAGTTGCTTCAGTCTACAGAGCAACCTCCTTTGACTGGCTTGTAAAACTAACTTTTATTTAAAATGCAATCCAAAAAAATGCTTTGAAATGACTGTGAATGGGAGTATATGAAACATTCAGCAGTCTCTGGTTTGAAATACATTATGCAGTGGTCTTTAGGCCTGCATTGTTTGGGCTTCCTGCCTCTAAGTGGTGTGTGTCTGGACCTAGTTTTGGAGCAGAGAGCTCTCCCTGTCCCTTGGTATAACCTTAACTGTGTGAAATGTAGATTGAGTTTGTCCCATAACAACAGCATAATAATGAGAGAAGTTGACCGTTTTATAACTTCTAATACTTCTTTAATGATATATTCTCTCATAATGGCAATTCATCGATCTCTCTAAACCAGCTTGGATTCATTGAATTGTTTAGGTTGGAAAGGACTTTTAAATCATCAAGTCCAATCATTAAAACAAGCAGGGCCAAATTCACCACTTTTCCAAGTCCCTAAGTGCCACATCTAAAGGGCTTTTTAACACCCCCAATGATGGAGACCCAACCACTTTTCTGGGGAGCCTGTTCAAATGCCTGTTCAAATACTGACAGCCCTTCTGGAGAATAATTTTTTTCTAATACCTTGGCCATACCTCCCCTGGCACAACTTGAGGCCTTTTCATCTTGTTCTGCTGCTTATTACTTGGAAAAGAGGTTGATCCACTACCTGGCTACAACCTCCTTTCAGTTTCTTGTACAGAGTGAGATCTCCAGTTATCATTTAGGCTACATCATGTGTAGCTTTCTCTTATACTGATGTAATTATTTTTATATTTTTGTTGCATTAATTCAGTGTTATTGGAGATGCATCAGGTATTCATGTGGCCAGACCCAAATGGCAAATGTCCAGTATGGCCTGGGATCCCTCACATCTGAGTAAGGCAGAGACTTCTGCTAAGAGGTCTGCAAGAGCCATTAAATTTGTTAGGGAGTAAAAAAGCATAAGCAAGGAGCTGGGTTTACAGACGAGAGTCTTTAGCAAGTGACTTAAAAAACTGCCAGTGATACCTGCTGGACTCAGCTGTCAAAACCTAAAGAATTTGCTGATTTGGTGTAGCAGCTTTTCTTTTTTAATTGTTCCTTTTATATATTGCAGACTTTTCTGTGTGAATGGGAATAATTGTATTATATACTGCACTGTGCTACTTTAACTATGGGTAAAAGGTGATAAATGTGTGAGAAAAGGAAGAGAAGTGGTGAGATGCATTACATAATGAATCACTTTCAGGTCTTGCAGATAGTAAATGCATGTAAAATGAAAATGTTTCCTTAGGTTTCACTACTTGTCAGTTAAAGTTCTGCTGTATTTTCCATAACAGGAGGCAGGAAAAACCATGCTGGATCATTTCCTTGAATACATCTTAGGAAAAATCTTTTAAATTGAAACCTCCATTCCTCAAATTATCCTTTGCTTATTACATCTCAATAATAAAAGCAGAATATGTTCACAAGTTGATTAAGTAATTCTTATTATTGAAATGCTGTTTTCAATCAAAAATGACCTTTTCTCACATTTATTGGGAAACCAGCTTTAAGACATATTAAACTAAAGCTTTTGTGCTGGCACCATAAAGCTGCTGTCCACAAAGATGATCTTCAGTTTGTTTGCTCTCTGCAGCTCTTATTACAGGCAGCTGGCTTCTTGATAAGCTTTTGGGGAGAGGAGCTGTTCTCTCATATTTTGGCTCTGTCTTCCTGGTCTTTCAGTCCCTGCTGCATGTTATTAAGTCAGCTTTACAAACCTTTCACTCTTCTTAAATTCTGTGCATAAAGAAGGATGAATGAGAAGGGGTTTTAGGTAAAAGATTGTCTGCTGAAGATTGTGCAGCAGTCTTATTACATGGGGTACTGCATCAATGTTATCTTTAGATGTTGAATAAGATGATTTTGTTTTAATTCAGTTATTTTAGAGAATGTAAACTTGCCATTTTCAAATTAGATTCTTATCTTCCATTATAGTTCTATTACAGGTTTTCTAGTAATGGCATTTTTTATTAAATAAACTTCTGTCTCTTTTCTGAACCCTTCTCATCCTGCTTAACAACATGGGAAGCGCAAACAAGGATCTAACTATGCTGACATTTGAAAGGAGAAAGAAATTAGAGGAATACAGTGCTATTTGAGGAATGCTTTCACCTGCTGTCTTTTATGTTTCTTCTTTTCTGCGCAGAGATTTTTTCTTCAGAGCAGAATTTTTATGTTTGTCTAACGTTGCTTTATGTGGTTTTTATTGTTAATGATCATGGTAAAGAGTTATCTTAGAATATTGGGTTTTGCTATAAAACTTACAATATTTCATATTTTCCTGCAGCATTTGAAAGTACATAAGCATCTGGTTTTCTGTAGATCAGTTTCTCCTTTTTGTGTGCAAGTGAAAATAGAAATCTTACTGAAGATTTTAGCTGTGTACTTTTTCAAGCTGTAGCTTTTCAATAATCATTCATTGTGTACCACAGCTCTGGGATGTGAATTGTTCTCCTCTACATGTTGCTAAGATTTCACTATATTTTACCCCTATTCTATATTTTGTGCTATTCTATACTATGTAACTTACAGCAGTGCTATAGAGGATAGATTGTTTTACACTGAGTGGGGTCTGTCTTACTTAAAGCCTTCCCAACTCAGGCATCCAGATGTGAACCAAATGAGTAGATCCCCCCTTTGTAGTCAGTGCAGAGAAAAAAGCCTTTCTAGGATGTGGTCAAGATCATCCTAAGGTTAGTGCCAAAAATACAACAGAAGTGTTTGTTTCTTTCCACTGACAATAAAAGGCATTTAGAAGTTGTCATTCTCCAGACATTTAAAGTGACATTTCTATCACCCATACTCTCAGCCGTGGAAAGTGCAGAGATACAGAGTTGAGAGCATTGCTTACTGATGGTCCATAATGCCTCTGTGTGCTCAAGTTAATTGCTGTGTGGTTTTTAAGCTCTTTTGAAAGAAAACATTGTGGGTTTTGGGACAAGAGGGATTGGCTTTTAGATGGGTGATAATTTTTAAACAGTAGCTATGCCTTATGGCTTGATACCTGGGGATGTCAGAAATAGTACAGTGAGAAAGAGAGAGAGAGGGATTTGTGGGCAGAGGGCAGGTGAAGATAGTCAGAAGTACCAAGTAAAAGCTTTTTATCAAGTGGTTTTACTGCACAAAGAATTCAATTTATTCTGTAGGTAGTTACCACATAACTTTTTTTTGCTGTGATTCATCATTAACTGGGCTCTCTCACTGCAAGGGAGACAAGGTACGCAGTGACTCTTGTTCTGTCTCTGTGCAGGAGAATGGCAGAAGTTCCTAATTCTCCCCACAGCTTCTCATGAGGCTTTGTAGAGGGTTGTAATGGTGTCATGCTTTACCTAAGATTTTGTAGAATACCTCTGTCTGCAGTTTCAAAGAATTATGATAAATTTGGAGAAAATCTGTCATCTGTGCCCTGATTACTTGATGACCTGACAGAAGAATGTGGCCTGTCTGCTACTGATATACAAGCTCCTTGGAAATATAAAACACAAGCTTTTTTAAGTATCAAATGAAATAAACTGCAATTTGGGTTGGTTTTTTTTTTCTTTTTGGTTTGGTTTTTTGGTGCTTTTTATTGTAAAAGAAAGGCTGTTGTGTGCAAATACAAATCTCCTGGAAGGTGGAGAAAAACCTTTTTAGTAAAAAAAGCATTCTGTTATGTATGCATTGGACAAACAGACAAGATACGTCCACAGTTTAGTGTTCTAAAATCATCCACGGGGCAAATGGAGCACCAACCATGAACTGTCTAGTCATTTCTACCACATAAAGTTATCCATTCATATATAATATGAAGGTAGACTGGAATTCAGGCTCAATGTGTTTAAATAAGGAAATTGTTCTCAATGCAGTATAATTAGGCACAGTATCCAAAAATTAGGGGAGAACTTTTTGTCCGAGAGGATGAAGTGCTCTGTGTTTGACTTTTTTTTTTTTTTTTAATAGGAAATTTTACTAGATTAATTCTGACATAGACTTTGAATTTATGTGATATTATTATTTAAGATGCTACCATCCCAAAGACTAAATTTAGGCAGGTTTTGACAGAAACATGACTAAAGTTCAAAATATTTCTTTCCTTCAAGCAGGTTTTAATTCTAAAAACAATTAATGTTGTATGATGTCTACAGTAAAACCTATTAGGCCTTTTAGTTATGTCTTAAAAAAAACAGCAAAGTTTTCATCAAGGTAATTCCAGTGTACAAACCAGAGCTATTAATGTTTGGATGCAGTGTTGTGACATAAACTACATGAGAGCTACAGGGCCCAGTACTTATTAATGGTGTATGTCACCTCCTAGGGCATCATCTCTAAATTCTGGGCTGGCTTTCATCTTCAACATCACCTTACTGACATAGAAGCTGTATATAGTGCCAGTGAGTTCTGAGAATGAAGAGCAGTCTGATACTAGTATATTTTAAGTCCGAGGGAAAAAAAATACAGCATTCAAAAGATAATTGTTTTCTTCCTTAAAAATTAAAGACCAAAGGAGAATAATAGTAGACAAATACCTCAATTTGCTCTTAATTTATTCAGATGTGTGATTCTGTGACTGAGTAGGATAATTTGGTTATTTAGGTGAATTTCTGACTTTATGCAAATAAAAATTCAATGAGGCAGAAAATGAGAATTCCACAGTAAATAGAAGCTGTTCTTTTTACTCACAGTTAACTGATTGGAACAAGTGGAAATTAAAAGCAAGCCTGGAATTTAGTGACCCACTGATAAGATGCCTCAATTCAAGTGGCACAAGGGTAGAAGGAAAATTAATCAGGTTCAGGAAATAATATGCAGGGGTGCTAGTACTAGACAAAGAAATGTTGATTTTCAAATTGTGTGAACTTCATCAGGAGTTTCTCACAGACTCACAATTCTATTATACATATATATATATATATATACACACACAGACATATATATATTTATAGTGTGTATATTGTAGTGTCCATTTTACACATAACTTATTTGCACATTCATTTTCTGATGGCATCTTAATCTACAGACCTTATTTTGATCCCTCAGTAGTTCTTAAAAAGAAAAGATTCTTAATATTACATTCCAGACTCCTGTAAGATTTACAGGGAAAGGCTGTAATCTCCACAGTTGATTTCTGTGTGCATGAAAAACCATGTGAGGAAGCACATCTTTCTTGGATGGTTATTGCAGCAGAAGTACTGAAGTCATAGTTAAGTATTCTATCTAGTATCTCTAGTGTGCAAATGCTTTTTAAAACTCTTTTTTGATCTACTGACACAGTTTTTTTAATTTACACATTTTTTGATTATGTAAGTGCATCTCCAGAGAGGGGCTTTAAAATTAATATTATTTGGGCTTTTCAGTCACATTTTTCATAGACTTCCTTTTTCTCAATTTTCTTTATAATTTAATTTCCCTTAAGTAATTATATAACTAGGCAGACTAGTCTTCATCTAGTCTCTGCTGATCTTTTGCAAGCTAGAAACAGATTCATAGAGACAGAGTGAAATTTCTGTCTGGTGGCAAAAGTCTCAACTGAAGTCCTAACAAAGGATTTTGAAATCTGCACTAAAACCTAGATACTCAAAACCTTTTTTCTGGGTCTTATTTCTTAGTAGGGAAGCAAAAAACTGCTAGTGAGGGAGCAGATTTTTTCAAGGGAGCAATCATGACATTTCCACACTTCCCCTTACCTGTTCAAATGAATGCTTTATATACTGTAGAGGTAGAAATAAAATTGAAGGCTACAGAATTCAAAGTGGTGGGGTTTTGTTTGTTGGTTTGTTTCAGGTTTGGTTTGTAGCTAATGCTGAAATGAAGCTTCTGTATTTTACAAGATGACAGATGAGATTATGAGAGTACAGAATTCAACTGAAAAAAATTAAGAATTTTTTGTTAGAACATCCATTATACAGTTGGAAGTGGCATAAACAAAGGAAAAATGTGGATTTGTTCTTACTTCAGAGCCTTTGATTTGTGCTGTTGGTTATAGATGCTTGCCTGACAAAAAGAGAGTATCAGCCTTCTGGTTTGGGTTTTTTTTGTGTGGTGAGTTTGGGTTTTTTTCTTTAATAATGTGATTTGCCAGTTGTACATTACTAGGGAGAACTGGCGGTAATATCACCTATCATTGAGTTCTATTCACTTTTACCTGTTACTTACATATTTTAAAAGTAATAATTAAAATTTATCTTTTTCACCCCCTTTCACTTAATTTAGAAGGGAGGTTTAACAGACAAGGGTCGCTTATGTGTAAAGGAGTGTAATATGTGTAATCTATCAAATGATGGATAAAGGCTGGGAAGGGTGTTTTTCCTTTTATTCATATGCATTTCTAATAATTTCTTGGAAACCATACTTCAGACCACTGTAAAATCTGCTGTAGCTTTTCTAAGGTGGTAAGTGGAGAGAAGATGCGCTGCAATTTTTAAAAGTACTTGTGGAATCTACTTGACAAAAGTCAGCACAATACTTTCCCTTACTTCACACACATCACCTGAGAGGCCTCATCCTTCCAGAGTTCATTCTTTGAGCTTTTTCTCTGATGTGCAGGCACAAAGCCTTGGCAAAAGTTTGATGGTTGCGCTTTGCTTTCTCTTGTATTCAGTAGAACTCTTCAATGAAATGGAATATAATCCCTGTGAGTTTTCAGGGAAATAGCATTTTGATGTTGAAGGGTAGAAATCTTCTCTGACCTAAATTTTTAGAAGTGACTAATGCTTTGGGGAATTGCATTTTCTAATACTTGAACTGAGGTTATGTAAGGAGACCTTTTATGTCAGATGAGTTTTAACAATTGGGGAATTGACAAATCTTAAATTATCTAAATTGGTTGTCTGAATATTCATGCCATAAAAATGGATGCAATGCAGTTTCTTCTCTCAAATTGTGTAAAATAAATACATTTTTTCAGTATTTCAAAATCTACTCATATTAACTGGTGCATAAAAATGTGATGGCATGAATTAAGGCAGGATTATTTTTTTCTATTCTGATTGAATTGCTCCTCATATCTTTCCCTCTCTCTTTCTGACTTATTTTACAAAAGCTGCATTAATTTTTATGGAAAACGTTAGGATATGAACAAAAATGTAAATCCATCAGAAAAATAAAAATTAGGGTTCTTTTGATCTCTGTCACTTTTTCTGAGCTGTGGATATATGCAGCATTTTGTTACTGAGATTTTCAGTGCTAAACATGTGCCAGAAAGGAGCTGCTGCTGGAAGAAATATTTTTGTCTGATTTTTGTGCAATATTTATGTCAAAGAAATCTTTTATTTCAAAGAAATTCTAGCATGCCAACAAAAACTCTGTTCTCTTACACAGATTAAGCTATTGGGAATCATACTTCTTTCAGGGTGATCCAAAGTCTACATGACTTACCTGCATTAATTTGCTTATGCTGTATGAAGTGTATAAATCTGCTCTTAGAAAAAATGTGTATCAGTTTTGAAATGCAAATATTTATTTGTCATCTAATTTAGGCAGTCTCTTGGTACCTTCAAAGCAGGTGACACCAACATCAATGTAACGTAAAAACAATGGCTCTTACTTAGAGAAAAGAGATTCAGGCAGAGAAGCAAGGTATTCTTAACTTATTTTTAAAAAATTTACATTTTTTACATGTTGTTCAGGAGACTTTTGAGTGAAAAAAGTGGAGATATAATCAACAAAACCAAGGCTAGCTAGAAATGTGTCTCCAAACCCTTTACAATTCCATGTATTTCATAGTTGGTAGATTTAGAAGTACTGCCATACTGTAACTGAAGTTAATTTGTTGTATATGAGAACTGAAACTTTTTTTAAGTGATTTGCAGAAAAAACTGCTGAATTTTAGACAACTTCTAAAAACTGGATGTTGATTATATTGGATGAAATTTAAGTTAGCTTAACGTGATTGAAGTTTACGTCCAGAAGGATTGTATATTTTAAGGGTCATCCTTTGATACTTAGCATATCCATGTCCCTTTAAAAATCCAGCCTTGGAAATCAGGAAAAAAATTTCTAATTTGTGTGGGATGCCTAAAGATGTAGTGAATGCCTGGCAGAATATTGGAGTCACATGCATCTGAATGTTGCTGATTGGCAAGGTAGCTCCTGAAACTCAGTGTGGAGGGAAGAGGCTACATAAAGATGCAGCTACCTCAGAGTTTGACCATACTGTGACTGTAGGCACTCTGAAAGTGATGGGAAATTGCAACTTTTCAGCTCACTCTGTAACTTGGAAAATTTTCTCATTGAAAATTGTTTTATACCTTTATGTAAGATTTAATGGCAGATGATAGCATTAAAATCCGGATTAAAAGAGATACAAATACCCCATGAACAGAACTCTTCCCCCCTTGGAAAAGAGAAGGGATGCCACAATAAATGGTATTTTTGTAAATTTACTTTACTTTAAGAAGCTTTTAAATCTGAGTGCAGAATTCTGCTGCAAAATAAGTAGCCACAAAAGCAGCTGTTAGGTTTTACTCAATACAGTGATTTTGTGCTGTTGAACACTACGTTCAGTGCAATATCTGGATATATCCTTGCTGTGCACTCTTGCCTCATCACTTTTTCCTAAGTAAATTTTTGTGAAGTGCTAAAGAAATATTTTCCTCTTCATGAATTTTCTGCTCTTTATAGTGGCCTTCTAAATACCTAAGGGGGTGTACAAGAAAACTGGTGAGTGACTTTTCACAAGGGCGTGTAGTGATAGGACAAGGGGGAATGATTTTAAAGTGAAAGAGGGTAGGTTTAGATTAGCTATTCAGAAAAAATGCTTTACTGTGAGTGTGTGGAGGCACTGGAACAGGTTGCCCAAAGAAGTGATGGATTCCTATCCTTGGAAGTGTTCAAGGACAGGTTGAATGGGACTCTGAGCAACCTGGCCTAGTGGAAAGTATTCCTGGACATGTCAGGCAGTTTGGAATTAGATGAGCTTCAAGAACCCTTCCAACCCAAACCATTCTACAGTTCTGTTATTCCCTATGCAAAATCCCATCACAATGATTTTTGAAGACAAGATTCCTCTCTAAACATACTTGGGGAGAGGGGAAAGGAAGTTAATGTTATTAATTTATTCAACACATCAGCCCCCTTAATCTCATAGGATTTAGTAGTCTTCTGCATTATTAGTTCACTTTTACGACCACCAAAGTAATTATTTCTTGTTCCTTAAGCTGGCATAAGGAAGTTTCTTGTTACTTTTGTGGATACTCTCGAGTCTATAGTAAGCTAGTTTGGGGAATTAAAGTCAGTAGCATCAGCGTAAGTTGTATATGCTCTTTTTAGTTCTTCCATCCTATTTTGTGAAAACAGCTCTTCTTACTTTGAAAGCCTCTCTTTTGGCTGCTGAATACTGAATATATGCAGGGTAAAACTGGAGAAGGCATAGCATGGAAACTAGCACATCTAGTAGTTTTTGATGGTCTGACTCAGTCTTTGATCAGGACTATCAAGGGATGCATCCTACAAGATTTAATTCAGTTCACTGTGTTCAAAGAAACTCTATGCAGATGTATACAAAAATGTCCTGAAGTAATGTTCATTAAATCACCTTCCATAGTAAGATACTGGTAATTTGCTGCAAGTATTGCACTAAAACACCTGTAAAAGCCCTGGTTAAAAACACCTTTCCAGGGATATCCCTGTTTTGAAGTGATGTGGAAATACTTCTAACTTCTTTGAAACCCCTTTATGTCCTTAGAATCAGCAGAAAAGAATAAAAATGTGAGGAAAGATAGAGGGTTACATTAAAAATCCATTTGGGAAAGAAAACACTTTTGAACTGATAATAAAATTATTCTTTCCTTTCATCATGGAATTGTTTAGATCTTTGGCTTGTGACATCTTGGAGCAGCATTATTACAATTACATCATTCCTAGTCCTGAGTTTGTAGTTTCCTCCTGAACAATGTGAGCTATGGAAGCACAGTTTAAGCTGCAGCAGTCTTATTATATGACAACTACTGATCCTGTGAAAGGGCTGTGTCATGCTGCATTGTGTATGTGCATTATTTCTCAAAGAGAATCACCATTCAGAATAATTAATCATAATTAGCAGCAAAGAGGCAACAGGGTCAAAATAATAACTGGGGTTTTTTTCCATGCACATCAATCTCACGTATTTATTGTGCAGTCAGGAAAAAAAAGTCATTTTTTAGAATGTGTGCTTTAGTAGCTTGGATTCAGCAGTAAAAGACATCAAAATGCAACTGTTACAGCTGATTTTATGCCAGTTTTTTTAAAAAGTCCCAATTTAAGCACTCAAGTTAGGAAGTATTTTTTTATCATCCCTAAGGAATTCTAACTGGAATTTAGTCATCCTATTCAGCCCTGTAGGTTGTTGGAGTCATTTTTAGTTCCTTATCAGTCTATTCCCCATCTGTGCTCATGAAATGTATCAGCATCCCAGACTTAACTACAGCAATTAACACAGAATTTGAGGCCAGCACGCTTACTAAAAGCACTGGAAGAGGCATCCTTAACAATAGGAAAGAAAATAGGAGAGAGGACCACAACAGGAATTTTTGCATATCCTCCAAACATGCACTGAGGCTATAAAGCTGCACAAATGGAAATAATACCCCTAGGCTTGACTCTAATGATTGATAAAACGTAGGAGAAAGAACATATCTGATCTGAGGACTAAGGAACTGGAGAAAAGGTTATGATTGATTTGACCCTGAATACATTAGGAAATCATTAAAAGATGATTCTCTATGCTGGTTATCCATGTAGATAGGAACCAGCTGACTGAAGGTACATTTGAAAGAACTAGATAATTTGTATTTAATGGGTCAGAGCACCCTGAAAATGTTCCATAAACTTAGTACTTGTTTAGTTGCCATGCTTCTACTTCAAGAACAAGTTTGACAAAAGCAAACAAACCAATAAAATTCTGTCTGCTTTTGAAAAGTTAATGAAAATTAATTTTAATCTTTGCCCCTTTCCTCTTTTTATTTGGTATTCTTTTTTTTTTTTTTTTTTTTAAAACAAAGAGTGATCACTCCTAACATAAAACATTTATTCCTGACTTTATAAACAATGTTTTATGCATTACTTACATGCTGTAAACCTGATGTTGTAACTACAACCTTTGATAACTTGGAAACACAGGTTTTTGAATGCAAATATATCAATGTACTGGCTACTAAAACTCAGGAGACATATCACATATGATTGAATCAAACCAAGGAAGATGATGAATTGCTCCTTAAGTAGCTGCAAATCATATAAGGAAAGGGAAATATTGTTGAAATGCCTTTATTTGCAACAGGGGTGTTAGAAATTGCATGCAAACAACATTTTCTACAATTTAAATGTTAACCTCTATAATTTTTTAACCTACTCAAAGTAGGTATTCTGTAAAATACCCTGTAGAAGTGACAGTGTTTCAGAAAGGAGGGGAAAAGATATAAATGGGAAAATGCTGGGAAAAAAAATAAGGCCCTGAGTGACATATAGTTGGGGATAGCATTTCATTGTCAATGAAACAAAACCATTTAAGCTCTAAATTAGAGGTTCTGAAAGAGATCTAAGAACAGTGGACCAAAACAATGCATTTCAGTGGACTTGAGTGCCATGCTACAGATTTGGACAAGAGACTTTTCATTATAAATATCAATCTTTAGAAATGATACAGGTGTCAAGTGGTGCCCTATTTCCCCCCTCTCCATTCTAGGATCCCTTTAGCTGAATTATCTTAATGATTTTATCTGTATTTTGTTTTCCCCTCATGGAAGGTCTGACATGAGATTTCCTGAAATACATTCCATTTCTATTCCCATTATGTAAGTATGAAACAATACAACAGTACAGCAATAATTTTGCGCATTTTATACACATTGTGAGTATATATAATGAAATATTTAACAAAACCAAAACAAAACTAAACAAAAATAAAAATAAAGGAAGATTTCACCCAGTTTACTTTCTCTGAAGGAATACAGATAGATAAAAACTCAACTGTACTCAGTAGGGCTGGAGAAAGTCGTATACTCTTCACCTTTACATATTTTCTCTCCTTGTATATTCATTTAACTTAGTTACATCAGGATTTAAAAAACACTGAGGACTATATGAGACAGGAAAATGTGGACATGAGCATAGCAACAACTAATTACGAGTGCTGTTGACTGGAAAGCAGATGTGAATTCAAATCCTGTTATTTGAAGTACTTGTGCCCTCTTTATAATTTACTTCAGGGATTTTTTTTTTTGTTACTATGGAATTGTTTATTACTGCTGTCTCTGTTCCAAAATGCTGCATCATTCTAGAGTGCTCTAGGGATACTTCCCCAGCACCTAAACGTTGTGTTTTAATGAGCAGATATATAAAGCATGCTATTATTTTTTTCATTATAATCCCTGGCATGTTAATGTTGCTGAGATGGTTTCTGGAAGATTATTAAAACAAATTGCTCAAAAGTAACAAATCTTGCCACCAGGGCAAGGCAGACTAAGAATTTAGATGAAAAGCATGAAGTCAGCTTTACAGTTGCTTTATTTTGCTTCAGCAGCCAATATGCCCTTGACTAGATAGGGTCTAACCATCTAGTACAAATTCTTATACTTGCTGCTTCAGTGGGTTTTGTTGAAGATACTGGCTTCTTCTATATGAGTCAGCAGTGTTTATCAATTTTTCTATCATGCCTCAGGAATATTGCCACTTACACTTTAATATGACTTGGCTTGTCATTTCAAATCTTGGAGGCTTTTTTGCAATTTCAGCTCTCACATTGTTATAATTTATAGGGCTCCATGATAATTAAACTATGACTGTCAGTTCTCAGACGAACAGTTTAGGAAGATGTGTCTTTTTGTTCTGGCAATGAGCTGATTTATTTGGCAGGTTTTACTTAAAGGTGTAACATTAGGGAAACTCTAAATGCAAGTTGAGAAGTTCATATTTGAATCACAGTGGGCGTCCTAATTGGAAAATGTTCCTGTAGATGCCATCCTCTAGAGATTTAATTCTTGTTGCTGATGTGCCCTACAAAATTCCTTTTATATTCATGTATTCAAATAACAGCTTTTATGAGCCTATTTATGTGGGAAATTATACCTTTTGATATAAACTGATACCTTAATCTGTATCACCCATCAAAACACCCACCAAAAGAGTTCTGTTTCCCAGTATGTTCATAGTCCTGAAATCATAACTCCTTGATATAACCTTTGGTATAGAATTTTGCAAAATGATGCTGAATGAACATGAAATCCCCAAAGACTGCTGATCATTGAGTATACTTCTGAATAGTAGCTTTCAAGATGCATGAGCCCCTATTATGGGGAGAGGTGGAGGTGTAATAAGGGTTTAGGGGTTTTTTGTTGTTCTTTTATCCAGCATTTTATGAGCCCCAGTTTTTTTGTTGCCCTATTCTATTGTCTGTAGCCCTCGCAATTTGTACATATGCAGGTTACTTTGTTCACTTTCTTCTATCCCTCCTGCCACCAAGCTACTTGGTGGTACATACTTGGTGATACTTCAGGTACATAGATGTTAGCTGGTGGCTTAAAACCTTTGTCAGCTGTAAAAGAATAGTTTAAGTGGGAGGTTTACTGTGAAGTATTACCGCCATAGGGTGAACTCAAAACATCTGCTTTAGGAAAATAGTATTTGCAAAATTCATTGCTACATACTGACAGTGAATTTGTACACCTCCACTGTTGGGTATTGCAGTCTACAGGCATAAGTTGACAGAATAAGGAAAAGCAGAAGGAGTTCCAAAGATTTAATTTATAGTATATGATAGAGTTATAAAATTGTAATCTTGTTTTATGTGTTATGTTTTGTCTAAATTGAAGTTTATGGGGTAAAGAATACAATGAATCTGTATCTATCCCTTTCCTTTTTTCCAAATTTATGACTTCAAAAATCTTCAGTGAAAAGCTGTTTGTCTCAGCTCAGTGCATTTTGACATACAGGACTCATGTGGTTCCATTTATTTAATCTAGAATGCTGGTGAAAGAAACAACAATTTCAACTGTGGATATTCAGAAATATAGTGCAGTGATATAAGAGCAGGACATCTTCTGTACTTTATGGTCTCAATTTTTCAAAACTCTTACTCTTTCCTAAATAAAACAAACATGTAGGTAAAATTGGTAGAAATTTAGGATAAATCATTTTTAAAAATCAAAATGAGGAAATGAAACAACGTTTTTGTGGTTTTGTATCTGTTTATATACAAGTATGTGCACACATTTATTAAATAGCAAGTTTCAATATCTATAATGCTTTCCGTATTTAAAGATGATTATTTTAGTGAAGCTACCTGTCAATAAAGATTTAGAGTTATGCCATTTTTCTTCTGTGGACATCTGCCCTTTGCCATTCCCCAAACTAAGAGTCTCTGGATCATATTAATACTACAAAGAAGTTAGACAAAATAAAGGAGCTGCAGTACCTCTAAGGATTGGTGCAATTTATTATTTCTTTTGTATGCTTTACATTTATTGTTCTGAGAGTAGAGCTGGGGGAATTAATGAGCTGGTCTGTAGTTTTATATTGGGAAAGTAGCAGAGGTGACAGGCTTGAGCTGTAGGAAAAATACATTTGTGATAGCTTCTTAGAATTTGTGTAGAGTTTGGGGGTCCTTGGGGTTTTTTTCACAATGCTCAGCACTCGATAATCTTAAGTTTACTTGGTGTCAAAATCAGCTCTTCTTCATTTTTCATTATCTTTATTAGAGGCCAATCTCAAGAAAACATTCAATTGATGTTTGTGATATTTACAGTGAAAGTCAATATACTGCCCTCCTTAGATGCACATTAAGCATTGGTTCCATTAACTGGTCTGTTTCCTCTGGGCAGTGCTCCTGTGTCTGGGTTCATACAGAGCTGAACACACTGTGTGGTCATTGCTGCCATGGCTCTCAGCCATTTCACAGATCACATCACAGCCTGATGTGATGCTTCTAAATACCTCCTTGCTCTGAAAACAATACTCTACTGACCCAATACTACCATCCAGCTCTTTCCTAATCTTAAATATGTGTTTTCTTCTAGAAGTTTAGCTTTCTTGATTTTGTAACTGCTTGCATTCTTGACTTTTCCATGCTCATGTATATGCAAGGAATACTAAGCAAATGGAAGGATCACTTGTGTTCCTTCCTTCCTAAAACTCTATGTTTTTTTCCTCTCTCCAAACCCAACATATGCTGGAAATCTATTTATGAGATGCAGTCTTCTCATCCACCTCCTTGTCTGTTTCTGCAAAACCCTTCATCATTTCTGGATGACCACAGGGTAGCTCTGTTTTCCCCTAGAAGACTACCCTGACTGAGTTTTTAATCAGGACAGTGCTGTGGTTTAACACCAGCTGTCATCTCAGCCACTTCCTTACTCCCCACAGCAGGATGGGAGAGAATGGAAAGGAAACTCATGGGTTGAGATAAGGACAGTTTAATTTTTAAAGCAGAAGCTGTTCATATAAGCAAAGCAAAACAAGGAAATAATTCACAACTTCCCATGAGCAGGAAGGTGTTCTGCCCTCCCCAGGAAAGCAGGGCTCCATCACATGTAATGGTAACTTGGGAAGACAAACGCCACCACTCCACACATCCTCCCCTTCCTTCTTCTTCCCTCAGCTTTATACACTGAGCATATGGTACAGGATATGCCTTGAGTCAGATGGGGTCAGCTCTTCTGGCTGTGTTCTCTCCCAGATTTTTGTACACCCTGAGCCGCCTCTACTGGTGGGCTGGGCTGAGAGGCAGAGAAGGCCTTGCTGTTCAACAATAGCAGAAACATTCCTGCTTTACCAACACTGTCCCAGCACAAATCCAAAACACTGCCCCACAGGAGCCATTATGAAGAAAATTAACTCTACCCCAGTGAAAACCAGTGCAGATATTTAAATAAACTCTATGACCTGTACCACATGAACAGAAAGGGGATGTGTCCTTTAACAGCAATGGATGAAATTATTTAGGATGACCACAATTTTAAGTAGTGGTCAGGAGAAAATGCAACAGTGGAGAACATCTCTCTGGGCTCCCCTGCCAAGCAAACATCTGCCTTGGCTCTTGGCTAGATTACAGCTCTTAGTCACTTCTAGCTGCCCTGTACAGATCAAACAGCTTGGCTCAGGGTTTGTGTCTATCCTGCTCTAGTGAGCCTGGAGTGACTGGTGAGTGACTCTGTCTTCAGTGTGATGGCCTTGACATATGCTAATGTTCTACCACACAGTAAACCCAGTGTTTTGTGATATTGCTTGTCTACTGTGTTTCACTGTGACTTACCTAGAGGGGCTCACACTGCCCATTTTAATGGTCTATGTCTAAGTGGCTCCCGACCTTCCCTTCACCACTTTCTGTGCATCTATCACAATGAAGCGTAAATGAACTGTGACTGTCAGTAGCAACTTTTTTTTCAGTAGCAGTGTGTAGCCCAGCTGATCACTAATCAGCCCCACAGCTTGTTTTGCTTCTCTAGATGAGTGCAGAACCGCAGCAGTCAGCTGTAGCTATGAATTTTGATCAGAGTAAACACTGAGGCTCATTTGTTATGGAGATAGGTGGGAGCATGGCACAGGCGATGATGGAGGAAAGCAGGGCTGTGTGCTGCTAAAAAATGAGACAGTCAAATAATGTTACACTTCACAAATTTTCAGACACAAAATATAGTATGAGGGTTTACAAGGCTGGTATACTGCATACTACCTGATAGCACTTGGAATGTTAATTCTGGGTAACTGTGTCTGTGCCCACACTGTTCAGATAAATCTTTTAGGCAATGCCTCTAATAAAAATTAGAGAAAATTGAAAATGCTTTCAATGAAAGGCATTTACAAACTGCCTATTATAGGTATGCTCATCTACAGCTGTTGGTATATGTCAAAAGAACATATGTGTTAAAAGTGGCTGCTTCATCAAATGGAAATGATATCTGATGTCCAGTTAGATGTTGGTTTTGCTTGTCTGTAACATATTCTATGACTTCTCTTCCCACTCTTGGTGACATCAGCTTGGGACTGTACAAATTCCTATCTTGCACATTCACATGGTCTATCAAAAGCAAGAGATCTCTTTCTCCACCATTCTGTCATGTTCACTTCAGAAGTTTGCTTACAAGGTTACAGTAAAGATATGCTAAAAGGAGGCACATGAGGACAGGTGGGACTGCATTTGAAACTGAAGTGATAGTTATGATCCAGGGGGATATTTTCTCTCTCTGAGGCCTTTATTTTTTCATCTTCAAGCAGTTCTCAGTTATATACGGAAGACTTCTTGTGACAATTAACTTTAAGGAATATTAAGATAAATGGAAGAGATACTGGATTGTTCACTATTTTCACTGTGCATTGTTTCTAAGGCCCCAGTGAGTTAATAAATTACTACATTTTAACAAGAAGTTCATCCCTGCCTCTAAGGGGTTACAAAGTCTGTTTAAAAGAACATTGGAAAGTCAAAGGCTCAGCCATTACACTGCAGTTGCCCCGGCTGCTTACAGACAACTCCTTTTCTCTGAGAATTATAGCATACCATTCCCTATGTTTGCTACTCACCAAATGCCACTGCCTCGTCTGGTACTCAGGATCTTGCTGAGTGCTGTATGGAGAACTAATGCCATCGGCTGTAGATCATCTGCCTTGTTTGGTCTTGTCTGACTGCATGTAAATAACTTCAGTGCCTCTAACTGTACAACTTGGCCGTGTGTGTGTGTATCCTCTTAGATGGGTTCAGAGTGCATCAGAGTTTCTACACCACTCAGATTCTTCTCTGATTGAGCAGTGCATAATTAACCACAACCAACTTGACAACTCTGCTGGGATTTTGCTGGAGTTCCACAAATATAATTTGGGCCAACACAGAATTTCACAAAGATAAACTCTTGAGTGTCCACTGAGCAGGTGCTGCACAGAGATAAATCTTTCGGCACCAACATTGCACAAGCCATACTTTTACTTTCATGGGATATATCTACATAAGCATGTTTTATCTGTCTGGTGCTTGGTATTTATTTTTGGGTTTATATTTGTATGCATTAATGGGTCATTTAGGTGCCAGGACGTCATATGCTGAAAAATTTGATTATAAAGAAGATATACATAGGAACAAAAGATTCCTCAAAGAAGGACAAGTTTGGCAGGGATTTTATGATTAGCACTGACTGGTACTGCATTTCTGTAGCATGGTTCTATGCTACAGAATCAGGAATTAAGGGTTTTATGTAGTGACATCCTTTATACTGAACGGGATTCACCCAACACTGACATTAATTCTGTTCACACTATCACTGTGCAAAGTGCTGAGCGAAGAAAAAAAATTATACAGTTGTTTTTTATTGGAAGTAATTTTTTCATATTTGTATGGATGAATTGAAAAAACATGCCAAAACTAATATCCTCAAGCCTGTTTTATCAAACAGCTCATACTTTATTAAAATAATATAGACATGTCCTGCCCCTTTACAAAACTCCACAAATTTTTTCTTTTTTCAAATAATAAGTGACAAGCATGGGTCTTGAAAACATGTTCTCATGGCTTATATGCTGTATGTTTGAGAAGTTCATTCTCAATCACTGGGCCTCTGACAATTTTTTCAGTGCCACAGTCAATATAGCTCTCAAAACATGATGAAATTGTATTTTATACATTTCTTTGCAGGTTTTCTTTTTTGACTTCCACTTGATTTAGGGTATTTTTTTGAGAGCACAGTGCCCTTACCAGTGAGATGATATATGCAATAACTACATTATTTTAAATCTTTCTAACTTAACAAGACCTCAGAGGCTGAGCTGACATTATCTGGATGATTACATTTCCTGCTGGTGGATTACTGTCAGGAATCAGTGAAAAAATTCTTGGTGGGAGAGATAGAATCTACCTATCAGTTCTGCTGTGATTAATGTAGAATTTACAGCAAAAAAATCCAGACTCTCAGTGATGTGTTCAGTAACTCATGCCAAGACCTTGTTATCAAGAATTCTTATCTTCAGAAGAAGCACAGTTTATGTCTTCAGTAGTCCATAAAATTACTGCAGAACTTACAAATCTCCTATAAAATCAATGCAATTAATTGTAAATTAATAGATTTCTATGTGTGAAGGAGCATGTAATAGTGTAGATGAGTCCTTGAATGAGCATGCCAGTTCTGGTGTCAGGGGTGGGAACTTCCCACTGTTTTATGTGACACCTTCAAGTGTAAACACATTTCTTTTCCTTCCCCCAACTGATTTGGCTTGCTACCATAGCAAGTAACATTTCCATTAGCCTCCCACAGTTAAATCGTGGAGTAACTATAATCACAAAAACATCCACCATGCAAGCAAACTAATAGAGCAGCAACTGTGGTCATAGCTTATCTTCATCTTACAGGCGTTTTTTGTGAGTTCACCACAGTTGGTGCAGAAACAAATCCCTTTAAACTGAGTCTAATGAAGGAGAATAAAAATGGCTGGTTGCAATACAGATTAAGGGCTTATAGATATTCTTGAGTGAGCTTGCTAGAAAGAAAAACATTGTGTTGTTTCCCTTATGTGAAGTACTTAGCAGCAAGGCAGTGTCCTGTGTGTCAGTGCTTAGAGTGCTCAGGCTTGATGGGGCAGAAGAGGAATAGTCTGGCTTCAGGTTACTTCAGATTTTACTTAAAATATATGTAGATGTTGACAGGTTTAGCTTTATTACAGGTAGCAGGACAGAAACAATCTTAAGACCAGAACTTTCTGGTTCATAGCTTGCATATGAACCGGAGCATAGAACTATTTTGGTTCTAAACTGTAACAGACTGTTTTCATATGTGAAATATCCACCATTTTCTGTGATTTAGCTTTACTTTTAGCTAAAAAAAACCCCAAAATATAGCTGTATGGCATAATCAGGTGGTTTTTTTCTACAACCCCAGTTTTGCAAAGCATGTAGACTTGAAGCTGAAGTGACTCTGAGGCTGGGTTAACTTTTGCAAACAAGTTTTTCTGATCAGGGATTTCAAGGTGTCTTTATCTTCCTCTGAGGCTGAAGCCTGGAAACTTGGCAGAAAGCCATTCATGCCAAGGGCTTATCTTGCAGCACAGCTCCTCTCTTCTGGATACAGCTATGACTGTTCCTGTTAGTGAATCTTACATCAGCACCTTTACTACCTATGCACTGTGGGTTTGGCTTGTGGGGTTTGCTAAAATAATAAAATCATGAATAGGATGGTGACACAAGGTGTCATAAAGTGCAGTCTGTATGTTAAATATTTGTAGTAATAGGACATTTACAATGTCATATTTTGGAGGCAGGACAAAATCTTAATAAGCTTTGCAATGAACTACTAGAACTAACGTGTGTATAAAGTAGATGGCTTTTCTTTTTAGCTTTTGTTGATTTTAAATGTGAAATATGGGATTTTTCTAACAGCACGTTAGATGCTTTGATGTAGCAGCAGGGTGATACAGAGGGAGGAAGCACAGCTCGCTGTGCAGACCTGCCCAGGAGGAACAACGGCGGCAGCATTGTGAGATCATTCCTAGCAATATCAGATGCCACCCAATCATTCTGACAGCCACTCAATTTAAACATTTTGATAACTCTTTCCAGGATTGCTGCTTACAGTTTAGTAACCCTTAATGCTTATATACTTTTACTACAAGCTGACTGTTGCTCTGGGTTTCCAGCTATTCTGTAGCAGTAAGATAGTGTAGAAATAAGAGGTTCCATAGAAACAGTGTTGGACCTGTGCTCTATATTCTCTTCCTAGTTTGTCAAATGTATCATGAATGTGATTTTTTTTTGGTCCAATTTGAGCATTTGTTCAGGGCCTTAGCATTTGAGTCCTTTCCTGCAGAGTGTCTCTTTGGATGAAAGGAAGCAGAAAAGCAATGTCTTAGCTATGAGTAATACAAAAACATTAAGCAAAAGGCTGAAGGGAAATGTATTTCTTAAAAGGTCTTGGTTTACTTGCCAAGGATACAAATTTTAGAAAATAATGAGAGTTGATGAAGAGCTATACAGGGGTTGACAAAGGGGGATTTTTGGTGTGTTGTCCCCATGGTGTTTTTTTCTGGCTCTGATACATCTGCCCCTCTCTCCTTTGGGAGAGGGGAGCGGGGTAACAGGTGAAAAGGGCTCTACACTGCATGACACAGCTTGTGTTAATTAGATGCCATCTCTAATAACAGGAACATTTCTGCTATGTTAAGGAAAAAAAAATCCCAAAGGATGCACTTTAAATATATATTGGAAGGGTACAACTGCATGCAAACCATTTTAAATCTTCTGACAATTAAAAGTTTATTATAAGATCATATACACTATACACTGTAGGAAATACTTTGTTTCTCCTTTACAGGCTTTCAAAATTTCTTATTTAAATGTACAACATCATGTTTTAAATTATTGAAACACTTCCTATCATGGCAAATTTAGAAAAGAAGTAGTGCAGTTCAAAGGTGGTATCAATTGTAAATGAGGGACTTTGTTCTTTTTCTTTTTCCCTCCTCCTAACCTCTCTATAAATGTCCTTATACATTCAATATTTCATGTTGAAAGGTTGAAGAGTGGTGTACCCTTAAGCTGTTCCTTCTTTGATAGCACATGCTAGTATTTAGAAAGGATTTGAATGTCTGTCTACACATTTACAGTGGAGACAATATGTTCTATTTTTTAAAATCTCATATCCCAGGAACTTTCAGATACTACCTCATTTCATATTTCACTGAATTAATTTTTATTATCACAGTTTTTGCTTACAAAGTTAATGAATTATGGAGGACTTCTGATCTAACACCACTCCAGTTATTAAGAACTATTTAAGCAGAAGGGATTAAATACTGTGCCAATTTTATAGTTGCTGGGTTTATAACGATGCATGAATTTAGTTTTATCTTGCTTTTGAGTAAGGCCACTGAAATCAATCTACCCATTCAGAAGGGGTGATGGACCCTTCTTCCTAAGGCAGAAGGGTCCATCCTGACACACACCTCCGAGGGAGTGGGGGAGTGAGCTGTGGCTCTGGCCCCCCAGCTAGAGAACTTCCCAGAGCATCCCTGCCAAATAGGATTTATCTGGCATATTGATGAAGATGTGTGTTGATTAAAATATATATATGCTGGTTATAGTATATGCAGACTACTATAGTTTCTCATCCAATGCAAAAAAGTCTTTTTTGGGTTTTTTTTGGTGGGAGGGAGGGGAAAGAAGGAAAAGTTAAAACTAAGTGCAGAAAACTAATTTCTCTCTTCTAAATATCAGATCTGTAACACTGATGTAATTTTAATTATCTTAATCTTATTTATTTTCTTTTTTTTTTTCATTTTAGGTAAGTGGAAGCTTTCTCTTCATGACTTGGGGCCACATTTAATTCCTGTGGTAAGTGTTCATCATAAGAATATAGGGATCAGCTGTGTGTAAATTAACACCTTAAGTTGGCTTCACATGTGACAGTGGATTCTAGGAGGCTGCATGTATATATCCACATGCTGTTTCTCCTGCACAAATTATTGATGTTTTTGAACACAGGTGACATTTCCTTTTCAGACCTGCTCAGTTGAACAGCTTGCAGGTATCCTGACACATTTTTCCTCATGGAATTTGTGTTAGCTTATTGTGTTTGGTCTTACAATGCAAAAGCTTATTAGTTGAAGTGGCTTATTTTGTTTCTGTTTTGGAAGCTTATCCTCCAAAATTTCTTGTGTTTAGCTATAAGAATAAGTATTGTTTTCCTCACCTCCTTTAACATTATTTCACACTGCTTTGTAGCAGCACAGTTTGGATTGTTACTGGCTTGGGTTTATTGTGGTCTATGGTTTTTAAATTGTACATTACTTTATAAATTACATATGTGTGTGAAAAAGAATTTGAACACCTAGCCGTGACTTGTTTCAGAGAAAAAATAATATTTGTATTTACTTTTGTGCACTTAATGTTCTTGATGTATCATAGCTGGGTGAAAGGAAAGGATGGACTATTTCTTAGGAACTTGGGTTTTAGACAATAAGGGGGAAATTTTCTTTTGAGGCCCTGCAAATTCCACAGGGGTTTTATTTTTGCTGAAGCAGGTGTATGATGGAAGAGGCAGTGGACTGCAGGAGTGACAGACTTCCTTTTGCATTTCCAGCATTGCCCTGGGAATAGCGGTATAGGTGTCCTCCTCTTCTTGAAAGGACTGTGAGTGTGTGTTGTAGCATCATTTATTCAGTTGTGGCTTTGAAATTAAACTTTATGATTCTGCTTGAGTTTTCATTTCTTTTGGAGGAGTTTGGAGGTTTTGTGGTTTTAAATCTTTATCCTGTGTGTGTTTTGTTTATACGTTGGATTAAATAATGCATTGCTTACAGCAATAGTATTTTAAGCATATCCATCATGTTTAACCTATGCCAACAGCATTACTTATATTGATGGTATTTTTGGATGCAGATAAAGAAGGTTGCACTAGTGCAGAATACTTCCTCAATAAAATGGCTTTTTTGTTTTCAGTATATCACCTTTTCAATCAAATGAAGTCCATTTATTTGTCCATTTTATTATCAAAATATATTTATTATCAAAAATATGACAATGGTGATACTTACCTTATTTTTTTTTTAATTTATAATTAAATGATGGAGCTGTAATGTGTCCGCATTCAGAATTATTATACAAAGGCTTGGTACAATCCATCTACACAGGCATGGCTGTTTTATGTGGGAAAAGCTCATTGTATAGTTAAGTCTGTACTTGTAAAATTCATGTTTTATGCAAGGCATTTGTGAATTAGCTGGAGGACACCCAGGTGCACTTTTTCTTCTTTTTTTTTTTTTTCTTTTTTTTTTTATTCTGGATTGTTTTGGGGTTTGGTTTTGGGTTTTTCGATTGCTGTAGGGAAACTTTTATTCAATACATAGATCAAAACTGGGTGTGTTTTTTAAAGGCTATAGGCTATTTAGGTTATTACAGAATGAATACTGGGGTGAAAGAGAAGCTAGCACAGCAGATAAAATCACAACCAATGTGTGATTATGTATGTAGATAAATATATGTACTGTTTATTTAAGGGTGTTCAATTAATCAGAATTCTTTCAGTGCTTAAAAGAACTTTAACCTGATAGAAACCTTTCTGCAGTATAGAAGTTAATAACAAATTAATAGCATAAGTTGTTTTCAAATATTTTTTATAGGATTCAGTGACCTGATAAAGAATGTTATCTACTTGTTACAAAAAAGATTGCACTTACAATGGAGCAGTACTTCCTTGCTTCCAGTGTCCTTTCCCCCACTCCTTTTTTCACTCAATATTTGCTAAAATATTTGGTGAGGTTTTCTTTTCTTTAAAAAAAAAAATAAAAAAGATTAAGTTTGTTGTCCACAAAAGCACATAGAAAAACTCAAAGTAATTAAAACCAAATCAAATCACCCCTTATCAATACAAATAAGAATTTATTTCTTGGTGATGTAGAGTAGAAAAACGTCAATGCTAAGAAATAGAAAATGTCCAAAGGAAAGAAAATTTGGCGTCAGTGTTGACTAAAAACCTCATGGGAATTGTAATGCCTTGCTGCATTGGTTGGGCAGGGGGAAGGAAACCATATGTGAGTGTAACATTACATACAAACTATCTGCTGAAGAGTTGCCAGTGGCCTATGCGTAAAGGAAATTGCGCTTGAAAATGCAGTTATATCAGTGTCAACACTAGTTACATATTCTTTTCCAGCTTTTAAATTGTGTCTTCTTCTTGTGTAGGAAACTTAAAAATGAATTCCTGGCAGACAGATAATTTTTTCTTGAAACATAATAAAGACAGCAGACTTTTCTTTAAATGCCACATTGAAGTCTGTGCCCCATGCTGTTCACCAACTCTGTTATGGTTTTATTTTCAATTGAAGAAAAAGGACAAAAAAAGATCAGAAAATAGAGAAATGCAAAGGTGAAGGTCAGTTTTTCTGCTTGCATAGGCTTTTTGTGCTTGTGCTTTGAACCCTTGTGAGAAGGACAGAGGCATGCAAATCCAGATGTTGTTTGAAGAGCTACCTCAAAGGAGGCTGGTCAGAGGAAATGACACAGTGTCAGGGCAAACCTGTGATTGTGGTTTTTCGTGACCTTATACAGTTTGATATCCAACAGCTTGACATCTGTATCCCATTTCAAGTGTTAATGGTGTAGTGATATCTCTGTCTTTTCCTCCGTGTTTGATTTGAGGGTGCTGGTTCTTGACACCTGAATTTGTTGGCAGAACAAGGTGCAGTTAACAATTCATCATAGTTTTGGGTTTGGTTTTTTTAATTCTGCTTACCCACAGTGATCCTCACTTATATTAGGCATCATTGTACATGAAGCTTTTTTTTTATTTTTAAGCAGTGATTTTCTTAATTTGCATTGCATTTCAACAGTCAAACAAAATATTAGAAAGTGAATTTGGGATTAATGCAAATACTCAAATATTTTTCAAATTTTTTTCTGCTCAGGTTGCTTTCACATTTCTGTGCAGAAGTTTTAATAAAACAAAATAATGTTGTAGAAACTGAGAATTTAGACTTGAATCTGTTGCACACAGCAAAAATTCTAATTAGTATGGATTTGCAGGCTTCCTTGGTAATGTTCATTTTAGGATGTAAATGCTTCTAGTCCCAATTTTTCCTTACTTGACCACCTGTTACATTCTTCTTGTTCAAGCTTTGTTTTCAGAAATGAGGTAATTTTTTAAAAAACCTTTAAATGTTGTTTGCTATCCTGTGAGTAGTAGCTACATCAAGGGCTTCAGGCAGGACGTTAAAACACAGAAAGAAACTGCCATACCTTTTGCAGCTGCTCAAAGGAGAGGCCAAATGAAAAATTACACTATCAAAAACTTGTAAAAGCAAAAAATGTCACACTCCAAAATATGCTATTAAAAATAACTGTTCAAGTAAAAAAAAGTTGGATTTGGTACTCATGCCAGTTACTTTGGACTTGTGAAGTATTCTATGTGCATGGGAAAGAAAAGCATTTCCAACTTGCTCTGTAAGTTACTTCACATGAACATGGCTTTAAGGCATGCCTGAAGTGCATGTACTCCTAGGTGGATGAAGGTTATCATAAAGTTTCTCCATCTGGCGACTTTCCTTTAAGAAATAATCCTGCATTGATGAACTTCCAGGGGTGGGGAGAGTTAAAGCTTTTTTTTTATCGTGATATGTTGCATTGGTTTCTTCAGTTACTACATTTCTCAAACTACTTTTTAAAAAAATTATTTTGCTAGACTGTTTGTATACTTATTAAAAATATTGATTTTCAAAAATATTGGTTCCAGAAAGTGCTCCATAAGCCTTTATCTTATAGGATAAATCAGTGTTTTTCAAGACTTTTCATAAACAATAATGAAGCAAATAATATCTTAATTTTCTGACAGTCCAAGGTGTAAAATCAAACCAGTTCATCTTGTATTTTGGAACAGATGTGGCATTTGCAATAACAGATTGCTTCTAATAAATTTACTTCCACCACATTAATCTGTTTAGTAACATTTGCTATTCATTATTATACTATACTATTATACTATTGAGATTGTTTCCAACCCACCTTATTTCTACATCAGGTTAGTTAAGGTTATCTCTCAAAGGAATTTCCACTAAGAAACATTCAGCGTCTTTGACTGAACTGAGCCATGGAAATAATAATCTAAATGTTTTGAAACATTTTTGAGTTTGTGGGCATAGATGTGTAAACATGTACAAAACAGAGCAGGCTTATAATACCAGTCTGGCTAGATAATTTGTTTCAATTTGTTGTTTTGACAGTCATAACTGCATTACCTTCTGATTATGTACGCAGACATTTTGTATTGCATTCTTATCTCTTGTAGTCCATGACTTCACCTTTACCTTACCTAATTTTTGGTGGGATTAGTTAGGATTGCATTCCTTAAAGTAAAAAGCACATTATTTGCATTAATTCAGAAGGCCAGTCCAGAGGGATTGTAGTCATAAGCTTATCACTGTACCTTTTAGTCTATTAAATTTCATTCAAAAGGCTTAACAATAACCAGGTTGGGTTTGGTTTTTTTTAGGTTGGGTTTGGTTTTTTTTTTAATCTTTACTTTATTAATTTTTAAAGTGAGGGGTGAATTTGTATGGAGATAATCAGCATAATCTCAGAAGATGCACACGATCCCCTGTTGAAGTTTTGTTTCTTTATGCTGGAGTGAGCAGAGCCACCACGGCAGCAGCAACAGTGAGCTCATGTGTGACAGGGTTTCAGATTGCTGGTTTGGCTTGTGCAGTGTCCCTTGGAGAAACCCACTGGGTGCTGAGTTAGAGGTGACAAATTGTCTTGTTAAATTGGCCCTCTCAGATTTGGCAGAGACCCTGAAGAGAGCACTTAGGTGTACTGTGTACCTGCCCTTATTCATGCCAGTCAAAGCAGGATATCAAAACCCAGCGTCTGCTGGTTTACGTCCTAATGGAGCACTTGGCTGGCCTTACGCATCTGATGAAGCCTTGATCTTTTTGTGGTGTTTTGGGTTGGTTTGTTGTTGGTTTTGAGTCTGGGGTTTTTGTTGGGGGGGTGGTATTTTGCTTTTTATTTTTTGGGTTTTTTTTGTATCAGCTAGTGAGGACAAACTGAGAGGCAAATTATCTGGTGTTGTACATGAGTGTTGGATGTTAAAAAAGAGCCATAGTGTTAAATATGGAGCAGAGTAACTCCAGAGTGTTAAATTGTTGTGAACATGAAAAAATTAAAAATCACAGATTGCCATGTAAGTATAGATCTATGCATTTTACTACCATGAATAGTTTTTTTATTGAAACAAAGTGAAATTTGTGAACTGCAACTGAAATCAAACTCTTAATTATTTAAGAAATGTTGAACTAAAATATTTTCTTTTGCTATTATTATTACTTGAATGAATGCTTTCCTAATTATATGAAATACCTGTTTTCCCCAAGGTTTGCCTGTCAGGAAATAGTAAAATGCTATTTTATAGTTTTTTAGTAATGGAGGAGGGGGTGTTGTTTGCTTTTGTTTTGTTTTTGTCATCTTTGAGGATTTCTCTCTGTCTTCTATATTCAGAACTTTTTTCTTTTATGGAAAAAAAATGGGAAGAGAAGCTTCCCATTGTTGTTACATATCTGTAACAACAACAGAATGAGGTGACAGCAGAGGTGTTGACAACAAATTGTTTTAACCTTTATTTAAAAATGTAATTAAGAAATGAGAAGAGTACCTTAAAATAAAATCATGGGGGAGAGTCTTATGCATGGCAAAATCTGCTTTTTTCACTACTGCACACTTTCAGCACTCATTTACATTGTTATTTCCCTAAGTCCCTGCAACTGTTAAATTATGCAAATCAAGTTACCATAATATTCAGTGCCAAAATGTTTTATTTAATAGCAGTCATTAATTTATTTCTCTAATCGAATCCACTAGGAAATCATTTTAAATGTATCATTTTGCTTTAAATAGGTCCCAGTTCACCAGAAAGAAAACCTGTTGGGTCTTACAGTCATGGGATTTTTTAACACATGCATGACAATTCAGCAGTGATGCCTCAGTTTTTCCCTCCCAGTAATTTTGCATAATGGGAAAATCAAACAACATGTTTAAATGTGACATGACCAGTTATTTTATAACGCAAAGAATAACTACTATTGTTAATTCTCTTGCTCAAAGTGGAGCATTGTAAGAAGAGGAGTTGAAGCTGACCGGAGAGAACTAGGGTAGCCCCTCTGAGAGATGGTGAAGGCAATGCTAATGAGATTGAAAAAGGAAAAAAGGAGAAATTCTTGTATAGCTCCTAGTCTCTTATTCATGTGATATTTAGAATAGAATAGAAGAATATCTTGAATGCAAATGCTGCAGTGAGGCAAGTTCAAGTGCTTTCTGGATCTCTCCAGGAAAGTGATATTTTTCAAAATCTTAGCAAAAGGGAGGCAGGAGAATTTTCTGTTGATTCATCCTTCTGTGAAGTGTATTTCAAGTCTGCTGTTTAGAAGAGGAAGATTTTAAGGGACATTATTTAGTTCACTGCAATCACAAGAAAACATTATGGAGTTAGAGCTGCCCTAGGTTTTGGGTAGGCTAAGCATAATGTAAATGTTCTGTGATCTATGAGTACCACAAACAGAATTTCTTTTTGTCAGAGGAAGCATTTGAAATCTGGAATTTTAGATATAAAATATAAGGATTTATATGCACATATTTATAAGCAAAATTTGGATATGGACAGATATTCTTTCACTTAAGTTTAAACCTTTGCACCTTCACCCCACTACCCTTATGGAGCTGTGACAGGAAATTAAATTTGATGTGGGACTCAAGATTGCAATCATCTCTTCGCCTGTATCTGACACATTTTTTACCTTGCTCTGCTGCTGGGAAGTTCTGGCAACTTGTTTGAAAAGGCAAGTGAAATATTTTTGCAGGGACATCTAAGGTTACCTTTGCACCATTTCAAAGCCACAGGAAGCCGAATATCCTGTTGTCTTTGAGAACATGCAAATGAGATTCTTGTCTAATTGAAAAATAGGACAGTTCTGGGTTAATTGCTGGAAAAGACCAATTATCCAAATACCTTCAGTAAAAGTAACAGCATTACCCCTCTGCTATCTTTCTTCAAAGAAATTATCGTATTTAATCTGTAGCGCATTCACCAGAAGACTACATGACTCTTATTATTCACCTTTGTGAATAACTGGTGAGATTTCCCTCCTGCCTGATTTGCCATTTGAAATTAAATGGAGCAATAGTTCTGCTGTCAGTGCCTTTCCTGTGAGTGTCCCTCCCAGTGACCAGTGGCAGATCCTTCACATGAAGTGATGGGAAATAGTAGGTAGAGGGCCATCACCTCGTATTTTTCCATCTTCCATCTATGCAATTTAATCCAGCTCTAAACAAGTTGATTCCTTCCACATCCATTCTTCCCTCTCTGCTTTACCTCTGGAAGTGTTGCTATAGGAAGCAAAGGAATTAAAGGAGTGGATAACCTGATCCCCCTCTTCGTGTGTTGAAGGGCAAAACAAGGCTGCCCTGGACTCCTTACACTGCTTCTCTCCCACTTCCCAGCAGCCAGGCTTCAGCTAGATCTGGCACAGAGGAGGAATATTCCTGCCTTTAATCATGAAAACAATCTGCAAGAGTTCATAGGCTTCTTTGTGTAATTGTATGTTTTTCATGCAACCCCAACATAATCAACATGATAGTGTGTATACATCTTTTTGCCTAGTAAATGGTGTTTACTTCAGGTAGCTTTGTCTCTTTATATGTAAAGTACCAGGGCTTAAAATACGTTAGAAAATAAGTAGGTCTCTTGGATAAATCTGGTTATATTTTGTTGGTTTGAAAACAAAGAATTTCATTGCTCTGAATTCTTACTTTCATGCTCAGGACAGGTTTTTTAATAATTATTTTCAATATCAAAACCAAAATGAAAACCAAGAATGGCACATAGAAAAAAAAAAAATTAACATTAGCCAAAGTAATGCAAATTAATTTTGACTAATCTCCCATATATATAGATGTTGTCTTGGGTCACAATTAAATATTCAATGTATTTTTAAATAAAATAGTAAATAGAAGTAACAAGCAAAATTGGTAACGATGTCCTCTCTTTCTCTACCTCTTGACTTTGTTCTCCACTGATTTCCTGTCTGTGATTGTGTATTTCTTCATTCCCAAGATATAAAGTTCTCTGTTGAATCTCAGTGACGGGAAAGAATCTCAGCAGGTTTGTTCTTTGGTGATCTGACCTTTCTTCTGTCAACCTGTTTACTTAGAAACAGTTCTGTATCTTTGATTCAACTTGAAGTTTACTGAAAAGCAAGAAGTAAAACTTTTCAGTTTACCTCTCTACTTCTATGGTCTTTAATTCCTGTTGCAGAATAACAGTTTGGAAGAATAAAGGGAGGTTTTTTTCTTGGTTTGTCTGTTGTTATTTTTCCTGGAGCACAGGGTCTCGGGCTTAAAATTTTGTCGGCACTTTTGGTCTGCCTTGAAGTGCTGTTTGCCTTCATGCAGGGCATGATATTAATTGGATCAAATGGAGGAAACCAGCTGCTAATGCTTCAGCTCCTGTCACTTCTACATGGAGATAACACAGCTCATCTGTCCTAGGCTTTTGCCGTTCTCCTGGCTGAATTTCTTGGGGGTGATCTAGAAATACTTTTGCCAAGTCACCAATGTTGAGAGAAGCCAGTTGTGAGAGAAGTGTGTGTGTGTGGGCATGAGGAATGAGGGAAGCCTCTGCCAAGGCTCAGTCTCAGGAATGATGGTTTTTATCTAGATCCCCTTTCCTCCTCACCATGTTTGCATCTGTCCTCAGTGACCAAACTCGTCATAGTTAAACTGCATCTACCTAATCTGTCTGCCTCTAGCACTTCATGTGGGCATACATGATTTCCTATTGGGTTTGCTGGTCATGGACAACCATGTGTAAGTGTTGCAGTTTTGTAATCTTAATAACAGGGTAAAGACTCATACATACAAGTGGAATTCTTAAAATCTAACGTAACTTCCTTAGCTCAAGACTGTCCAAAGCTCAGAAAGCACTGTTCTTATTATGGTGTTTATTCTTGTCATGTATCACAGCATATCCATATAAAAGAATCCAGGATTTTCTTCCCCTCCTTCTTCTGGTTTTACTGATGAGAATTTTATTTTTTTAAATAATATCACACAGACTTAGAAGGTATTTAAAGAGAGAAGTGCTTGCTTGAACTAATTACCACTTTGGTAATCATTTGTAGCTGTTCCTAGACTTCTCCCCCTGCCCAAATTTCCCTCCAAAATAACCTCTCTGCTCAAGGTTTGGGAGGATGTTTGAGGACCTTTCCATTGCCTGCAAGTGCTAACCTCTCTGAGGGTATCCAGGGTGACAAGGTGGGCTTCTCTACCAGCATACAGTGAAGACAGCTAGAAATAAGAATTTTATTTTTTTTTCAGAAGTTCAGCTATTCCCTGCCCTATTGCTGCCCCTCTTAACAATTAGCTTTATCTACAAATAATGTGTCAGGTACTCATTAAAGCCCAGATGCTTGAATTTGTTTGTATGACCAACTTCTTTGGGTTTCAGTATGCAAAATTCTCAAAAATCTTGTGAAAAACGTGACTTCACAAACATCTACACCCAGTTTTCACTCTGTTTCATTTCCCAGATAGCCCTCTGCTATGCTGCTGCACACTCTTGCATATAAAGTGGATATGAGAACTTAGTGTATTTGCAGATTAGTCACTTGTTTGTTGTTTCCATCAAGAAGGCAGTGCCTAAGAGATTTTTTTGGTTTTTTTTTTCTTCCCAAGCATGTACTGTGAATCACATAAGGCTCTGCAAATTAAAGATACTTGTATTTTTTTACTTACAGCTTTTACTGTTTTGTATTGTTTCATTTTTCTTCATCATTACAGGGGTTTGTGTACTTAGTTCTGAGTTTATTTTTACTGAGATATGATTATATGGAAGAATCAATAAATTACTAAAATATCCCTGCTTATCTGCAAAGACTGTTCAAAATGTACAAAGGATTAGCAACCTTAGCAATGTTTAGTACCCTTTAATGACTAGTTTCAAGTGCCATTTGAAGCCATTAGTACCTGTTATAGTCTTCGGAACAATACACATGAAATTTTGAAGTGGTTTGAAATTTCTGTGTTTCATCAGGTATGTAATTAAATTGGTATTATTCAAAGAAATCTATGTAAATTAAATATATTTAATACTTCTTTCCCCTGAAAGAATTAAAAGTGCAAATTTATAAGAATTTTTTTGTAAGAATTGGTGGAAATTTTGTGTGTCCTGGTTTAGGGCTTTTCTCCCTCTTCACTCTTGGAACCAGTCTTAAAGGTGCAAAACTCAATATCCAGCATAAACAGAATGGACAACTGGGGATACATCAAGAGTCACCCCAGGACTTTGTGTAACTTGGCAATAGTTTGAAAAGAATGCTGACCAAAAAAGATCTAAGATAGCTAACTAACCTTATTCTGACCAACTTATAGATAGTGCTGGCACAGCTTATATGCACTGTCAGGCAGAAATTTCATCTGTTAGATATCTGTTTTTCTTGGTTATATGACTTAGAATAAGTCTTGCTTGAAATTATAATGCCCCTTTTTGATGTCATGAAAATGCTTTTTGTGAATGTGTTTGCTGGATGGGGCTGAAGCCTGACTACTGAATTAATTTTTGCATGGCACACAACTGTACTCAAAAAGAGGTGGAAAATTTGTAGGATTCAAATGTCAGCTTTTCTTACTGACAAATTGTAATTGTTGATTTTCAAGTTTTAATTTTTAATCAGTGCTAGGTCTGTGTTTTTAACAGAGTGAAACTGTGTAGATTTAGGGAAGTTGTTAATGTGCTTTTGAATGTTAAGGAATGATGTGTTGTTAAAGTAATCTGAAGATCGTTGAGATAATGTTGTAAAAGTAAAGGTATGTATGTCCTCTGTAATTACACAGCAAATTTGATTGAAGAAGGGGTGAAAGTCCTAATTTTGTTTTAGCAGCTTCCATAAGATTGCTGACCATGGGGGATAGCAGAGTCCTTTTGACACTAAATGTGAAGAAATGAATTATATTGGTAAACAGTAATAAATAAACTGAAGAGGCTAGAAAGCATATAATGGTAGTGCTTTGACTTATTACTTCATTTGGCTTCATAGAAGTTCTAGAAAATTTTGCTTGGCAGGTTTATGAACTTTATAAACTGACGAAAATGCTCTGACCAACAGAAATGCGTCAACAGCTAAAATTTGGAATTTTAATTGTGTAGGAGCTGTATAAAATCCTTTCAGGCTGCCTTGTACCTAACAAGTCAAGAAAGAAAGATGCCTGTTTGCTGAGATCCTTCCTATTCTATGTTATAGCATTGTAATCCTCTCAGACTTTTATTAATCTTTTCTACCAAACTTTTTCAAAAGAAGGCCAAACATTGAAAACAGCACAGCATTTTGATAATTGTGTGTGTGTTACTTAATATACTCAAAACCATGGTTTCTGTTCTGATTCAAAGATGTTGGTCTTTAGCTGACTATATTGTTGCTGTTAATAGGCAACATTAGAAAAATGATAACAATGCTCACCTCTGTTAAATGTATTTGTTCAGCAGATGTGTATCTCTGAAAATGAAGCTGAATTCATGCTTCACTCAGAAACCTAAGAAAGTTATCTTTGGTATACTGTAGTCCTGAAAATTCAATTGATAGCTGAATTAAATTTCTCTAACAGGCATTTTTTTTAATATTTCTCACATGAAAATGCATAGCACATCTAGACAGCCACTGGAATGTGTTGCTAATTATTGTTTAAAAAAAGATTAATCTATCATCCACATAGATGACATTTCATTTAAGTGTGATAAATGCATATTTTCTGTAAGGAGTGGGACATCCTGTTTCTATTGCACACATCTTGGCAATTAGTGCTCTCTTCTGAGAACCAGTTTTTTTGCAGATAAATATTAGTGGTCTAGTGATCCCCAAGAGAAACTAAGAGCATGTTCCACAGTGCAGAATTGTCCCTAGAAGCAGCAGTAGATCCTAAGAGCCACATGGATGATTTCTTAGATTGGGCTGGTGGCCACAGCAGCAGGATCTCAATTTTCACACACTTTTCTGTGTTGGTGCACCTCCAACACTTTGCTGGACTCTGTATGTCCATGAGGTGGAATGCCTTTGGAATACATTGTCTCCTGTGTGGCCATGATGGCAGCTCCAGTATTAAATGTCTGGTGATATTTTTGCCTCATGGAGACGTTTGTTTAACTATGTGGCATGAGCTTTCCCATCAGCTATTCATCATCCTTGAAAAGAAAGGAATATATCATGTAACAGCAGGCCAGGTAGTTCTCACACTTCCTTCCTTTAAAGCAAGGAAGCTTAAGAAGTGTAGATCTTGAAACTGCAGAATTTGTGATACTAAACAAAAATTGAATGGAAATACCAGATTGTTTTCTACTTGAAACTCTCTTTGCAGTTTGCTTTATTGGTTATCACTCAATTAGCTTGCTCAAAAATAAAAAAAGAAAAAAAATATGGGCAGATTATTTCTAGAGCTTTAATTTGTTTTCTAATTTCTTGGGCTGGGCTCTTAAAATATTTTTGTGTGTGTTTATTTATAAAGTATGATTGTTATGTTAAAGTACATTTAATGTGTTACTTTGCTTCTAAAGCAATAATGCACTGGCTATCCCTAAAGTGCAAGCCTCCACTTTGGAAGCACTCTCTCTGATTAACCTACCTGCCTTCATAATTAGAATAATCACATAATGTAATTTTTAATAAAGTGAAGGTACAATGAATGATGAAAGATCTATAACAGAATAATCTGATTTGGTGCTGATAATTTGTCAAAGTGTGCCATGATTTGGAAATACAGAAAATTGCTGTAAGTGCGTAAAAATAATTCATTGTTTGAAAGCAAAGACATGTTTTCAGTGCACACTGATGTATTGTTTGATCCTGGGGAAAGAACAGAATATTTTTGGAAGATCAAACGAGCTCATGTACGTGGTAGATTTTATAGTCCACCTAATGTTTGAGCCTTTTCTTCTAAAATTCCTCTGAAGTTGTACCTTCAACTCTGGGGGTATTGGTGAAGTCACTGCACAGTCAGTTGTCACATCATCAGTGGGAGAATCTGTCTGTGGTACCAGAACAGCCACTGGAATGCTTTGAAGTACGGCCAAATCTGTACTTTTAAAAACATACAATGAAGATCTTTCAGTAATAGTAAAGTTATCACATACTTTAGAACCTGATCTTGAGGGTTATTTCACATTTCACCTCGATGTCATTTGGAATGTTAAACTGGAACAGTGTCAAAGGCAATCTTCCCTGTGGCCAGATAGCTGGCTACTCTGCATAGAGCAGGTCAGTGACCCACATTCAAGAAGAATTTCTTTAAGTGTGTGTGTATAAAGGCTTGATAGCTTAACAAGTATCAGGTAAAATTTAACAAACAACAAACCAAAAAAAATCCACCTAAACAAAAAAAATAGAATCAAGTCCCCTTTGGTTTGTATCAGTTGTTGTACATGCTGAGTAGATTAGAAATTGCCTCACTTAATCATCAGTTAATAATATGATAATCTTTCAGCATTACAGTATGTTGTCTCCTGGGGGGGAAGAAAAAATAATTTTTGAGTTTAAAGCACAGAATAGTAAAGTCAAGGATGTATTTCAGATGTATTTGTGTTCCAGTTGGCATTTTAAACAGCAGACTCCTGATTTGTGGCATTTGATTCAGGTAAGGGAGGGGGATTCCTTTCGGAAGGGCAGAGGAGATATTCCCACACACACTCCAAAAGCACCAGCAGAGCTGCCCTTCAGTGACCCTGCTGTTTGTCCTGGCCTTTCCATAGGCCTTCCTCAAGCACAGGCATCATGACAGAGCCTCAGCTCCCTCTGTTCTCTGGCCTGTCTTAACCCCTGCAAACACCTGTGCACCTCCCTGAATCCAGAGAGGAGCCTTGTGACAAGTACCCATCATGAACATAGTGTGTGGCTTCAGCTAATGCTTCCCAGCTTTTCTCTGAACTATTATTAGGTCTGCTATGGTGGCTGGAAAATAAGAATGTAAGAGTTTTCTGCTACCTGCTTGCTTGTTTTACCTCTATTGTGTTCTTCAGCTACCAGTCCATGTAGTCTGTTGATAAAACCAATGCCAGTTCAGCCACATCAGTCTATATATATATACAAACAGTATATCTGTTTATACTCTTCTGTTTGAACTCTGGCTTATTCATATTTCACTACAATTAATACTGTTATCATTGGGGTTATGTATATATAATATATATAATACTGTTATCACACGCATATATAAAATACTGTATAATAGGTATATGTTATATATAATATATATATATAATTGTTATTACTGGCGATCTGTTTCCTTATCAATGGAAATCAAAAGGCCAAAAGCAACTCTGCCTTTTCTAAGTTTTCAGCTGAGCCAGATAAAGACTAAAATTTCCAAGCTGAACCCTTAACATCTGCATTTCAATCCATTATTACTTTCTTCCATATTGCACTTTGCACAGGCCCGCTCTTTCAGAATTGATATTATCCTGTGTTTCAAACACACAATCAGGTCACCCCAAAATCATGGCTGACTCTCCTACAGACATAGTCTGTGTACTTCCTAGAGAGTGTGGAGACACTCATTGTTCTTTCAAAGCTTTTTTTAATTGTGGGAGAGGATGAAGAATGTCTGGTAAAAAGCTTGACAGAACTGGATTCATAAGTCAGAGGAAATACAATTCATTAGGACTCATTCTATAATAATTAAGTTTTCTTAAGTTGCATGCTACAGGAAACGTAATTCCTTTCTGCCTGTCCCATATTGGGTTTTGTCATTGCATGTAGCTGTTTTTTCTTTTTAAACTTGTGTGGCATGTCTTAAATGGTTTATAAAATATGATATGGAGATTGTATCAATGGCATTTCTAAACATAGCATTTCTGGTTTCCTTTCCCTACTTTGATGTCAGGGTTTTGACAATTGCCCTTTACTTGTGTGCCTACATGCTGCACCTGGAAGCCCAGCTCATATGCCATATTCTATCTTTAAAGCTAATTTTTTTTTTTCCTTTGACTTTTATTTCTTTTCTTTTTTTTTTTAAACTCTCAAATGATTTTGTGTTTTCATGGTGATTTTTTGTTACTCTTCCTTTTGTAGTAATAGAAACAAATCCAGTCAGGTTGAGTACATAGGTGAGGGGGTTTTTTCCTGTAGTTTTCCAGCTTCTCTGTTGTTCATGAGGTGTTCACAGACATGCTGCACTTCACAGACAGTATGCTCTGGTCTAGCATTACACTCTATAATAATTTGTAATCAGATGATTTAACAAGCAACACTGAATGCAGTTGCTAAGTAGAGCTAGTATGGAAGCAGAGCTGATTTAGAGCCTGCTCTTAGGTCTTAAGGCATAAATCTACTGGTGCTAAGATGGTAATGTGGAGACAACTCTTTGTTACCTGAGCTTGGCACTACAGAAGCCTAAATTAGGTCAGTGCTGTGGTCTTCACATGGAACAAAAACTGCTTCACATAAGGAGAGTACAGAGAGATGTAAAATCAGCTCTGTCAAAAGTGAATTCACAGATGCATCTCAAGAGGATGGGCAGCATATTTGTAAAGTTTCATTCCTGATGGTTTCCTTGTTCTTAAACACTGGGATTGTTTGCTTTCACTTAGGAAGGCTAAGATGGGGGAATAGTATTTCTCCTTGGAAGGAGAAAATAGTGCCTGTTAAAAATTCCAAGATTATGAAAGCTTATGGGGATAAATGTGATTGGGCTTTGTGGTGCAGAATGATGAAGAGAAATATTCTTGTACTCTGTGGTTGAAGAGATTATGTATGATTTTTACTTCTGCAGGTGTCTATAAATAAGCCTTACTAATTATATTTCTCCACCACCATCTCTGGATTTAACTGAAAGAATTCAAAATTTAGCACTGACTTTAGTGGTGGTTTGCAACAATTTCAGACATCTTAAATGTGTTTCTAAAACAGACTGAGGTGTTCTATTGATGTGCTAATGAAGCTCTTAATTATGTAATGGTGCACTATGATAACTTTGTATGATGTGACATCTTCCCCAAACTGTTCATGAGAAGTTACATGTTTGATAAAAAGAGTAAGGGGGGTTGCAGATGAGAAGTTGATTACCACTAAGATGGTAATGCAGTTTTTAAAATCAAACATATTTTGGTTTTGTGTGAAGAGATACAGCTTCAGATTACTTTAATTTTGTAGTCTAATTATGATTTCTTTTGTTTATATTAATATTTAATATATATTTGTATTTAATATTTTAATAAATAATGTGGTGTGTTGCATTTTATTTATAATCTTTTTTTAATATTTATATTTATTTATATCTACTATATATGTTTTATTTATTTGTTTATTGGCTTTTTAACTCCCTTGCAATAAGTTTGTCTGCAATTTAATCGGTTTTCATTTTATTTATTTTTTTAAGTTTTTAGAAAGTGGAGGTTAGCAGTGCTTCCTCTAGAAATGTCCAAGTAATAAATTTAGTACCCTCCTGGTGAAGAGCAGGGAAGAGAAAAGACTTCCTTGGGAGCATTTAATTTGCCTTAGAAGACTCTCTTTTCAATTGAAGGGAATTTATTATTATGAAAAATCAAAAGGCATTCAGCCTTTTTGGTGATAAACCGGCTTGTTGCAGTCAGACACTTTTCTTACAGAGACAAGGGCATGGATAAGCTATTTAAACTGAAAGGTGTAACAGACAAAGGGAATGGGAGTTTCTAATTGTGCCAAGCCAGTTGTGGGGGTGTTTTTAGCTTGAGTAATCTGAAGGTGAATGATTCAGAGAAGGGAACGAAGCTGGTGAAGGGTCTGGAGTGCACATTCTGTGAGGAGAAGCTGAGGGAGATGGAGTTGTTTAGTCTGAAAAGGAGAAAACTCTGGAGTGACCTTAGCGCTCTCTGCAGCTCCCTGAAAGGAGGGTGTAGCCAGGTGGGGGTCAGTCTCTTCTCCACGGAAACCAATGACAGGATGAGAGGACACAGTCCTAAACTACGCCTAGAGAGGTTTAGCCTGGGTATTAGGAAGAATTTATTTACAGGAGGGGTGATTAGGCATTGGAATGGGCTGTCCATGGAGGTGATAGAGTCAGTCCTGGGAGGTTAAAGACATCTGGTCCTGAGTGCCATGGCCTGGTTGATACAGTTGTGTTAGGTCACAGGTTGGACTCGATGATTTCAGAGGCCTTTTCCAAAGTACTAAATTCTGGGATTCTGTGATCCTAGGGAATACATTAGTGACCTAAGCCAGAGTCAGAAGCTACTGATGCTGTTATTTCATGTGTGGTGGCAAAGACAGAAGTTCCAGTGTCAGGAGTTTTTCCACTGCTGAGTGATGTAACTGTGCCCAGGCAATAGTATGATACTGGGGAATAAAGTTAGGGTGAAGTGGTGACAGGGGATTGTGGTTTAAATGCTCTTTTATGCTGGTCCTTAACTACACTTTTATTCTTATTTTTTAAAAAATCTTTCCAAAGTTATTTCTGTCTGCACAGTGTAATGGTGGGAGCATTGGTGTGGAAAGACACAGCTGCCCTCTGAAGCTGTTTACAGATACTACAGTCTCAGTAGCTGCTCTGTACACTTCTAAAACTGATACATCCTAACAGGTGGTACAAACATTGGCTGTTCCAGGAGAAGAAATGTTCTGTTAAATAAGATAATAGTATATCTGTATAGTACCTTTGATTCTGTAATTACATACTAAGGCTGTGAACTATAATTATTTAACCCACCTCCAGTTTAGAATTTGACAACACTGATATGTAAGCCTAGAGTTATAAGGGAGGATAATTTCAGGCTTCAAAGCTCCCAGCATAGATGTGTCCAAAAGTCCATTCTGCACTCTGAACTCTCTGTGGTTTTCAATTACTACACACAAAGGTCATGATTTTCAACCCTATTGTTCTGCTCTCCCCTAGCTTTTCCAGCCTCTGATTTATTATAGCAGGGAGTGAGATAAGAGCCAGTAAGTTAAAAAAGTGTGTATGTTTTGGTGGGGGATGTGAGCAAGGCTACAAATGCTTTTTACTAAAACAGAATGCTCTCCTGGTGGCTGCTTTTCTGAGGTTTATTAGTTCACCTGCCTTCAAATGAGTCCTGCAGGTGCTTTGACAAATGGATTGAGAGATTGCCTAGTAAATTCCTCGGCTTCTTGTAAATACTTCTGTACCCTATGTAGATGATTTGTAACTTCCTATGCCAAGGTGTCTTTGTAAATCACACCAGAGACCTCTGTGCCTTCCAAAAGCCACAGTGTGACTTGGATGAGAAATGAATAAAAACTGAAGAAAAATACTGACAAAAACAAAATAGTGTTAATAGAAAATTAAGGTGTTAAAATTCTAAATGTGTATTGAGGAAATAGATGTTTTTTACCCTTGCTAGTTTGTCCCAGTCATGCCAATATGTGCTGTTTGCTCGTGGAGTTCTAAGATCAGTGATTTCTTCTGCCAAGTGACAAGGTCCTAATTTGAATCTCCTTCTCCTAACTCTCATTTCTGTTGTGGAATCTCCCTGAACTACTCCTGGTCACTAAAGTGATACATCAGACACTTGAGTTTGGCTCATTCCAATGCTGCCTCTGCCTTGAAAAATAAGTTTAAACTTGACATGGGGACTTAAGTAATTCACAACTTGTGTTGACATGATAATGTATTTGATCTCTCCTAATAGATAAAGAGTTTAGTTTAAGAGAGCTGTGGGTGTTTCTGATGCATGAACAAAGTGGGGAAGATCATGTTCAGAAAAGCTAAATAAACCATTACTTATACAACAATCAGTTTCATTTCACCCTGGGTATACTTTGAGAGCATTTAAGTTATCTTGTATACAGCTCTGAGATAGGCAAGTAATATTTTTACAGAGGGAAGTGGTCAACATAGCATAAAGTTAAGTGCTCAATTCAAGGAGCTGGAAATTCTGGTGTCCCTCATTTCAATCCCTTCCTTGTTTAAAAGTAAGTTTTTGGTTTTCTGCAAGATCCTGCAGGTCAAAATTCAGGGCTGGAGGTATTTTAAATATGTGTAGATATGACACCTTCATTTAGTGGTGGATTTGGCAGTGCTGGGTTAGTGGTTGGACTCAATGCCCTCAGAAGTATTTTTCAATATAAAGAATTATTTGATTTAATCAATTCTGGAAATATTTCCTTCTCTATGTAAACTGTGTTTGTATGTGTGTTTATATCTGTGTCCTAAGGGTGGGAATAGCACTTCTATGGCTTGCAATGTGAATTTCTTTGTAGCTATTCTTACCTTATAATTTCTTCTGAATTTATTACTGTCAAAGCTGAGCTCCACATTTTATGATTGTACTAATTAATTCTATTCAAAATTAATACCATTATAAAGCTAAAGATACTGGTTTTGTGTGTTTGATCCTAGCAGAAAAAAAAAGTGTTTACAAACAAGAATTTTCAAGTTTTAAACATTTTTTTTCAAATTGTTAAGGTACTTGATGTTCTGATTTCATAGGACATACTCTGAAATGCTTCTGAAGTCAAAATGAGAAGATAGATTATTTCTAAAGGAGCACAGAATAAGGTCTTCTGAAATCTTCACCTATTTTATAATTAAGAATATTTTTATATAGTTTTTTTTCTTATTTACATAAATGGCTGGTGTGGCAGGGGTACTTTCTGATTCCTTCCTAGAGCTCTTAGCCTGTACTCTGGCTGAACCTTTGCAATTTCCTTTTTACATCTGCAACGTTTTAGCACCTAGTAGTTTGAGAAAAATTAGAGGGATTGTACAGTACATGCACTTACTCTTCTCTGTTGGTACAAGAGGATAATTTTTTAATCAGCTGTGTTATCCAACTTGGGAAAGTGTTTCCTATTTTGGTCTACCATTTCTCCTGTTTGTTTTGTACCTTAAAACTTAGTCTGTGACTAAAATGTGCTAGTATGCAAAAGCTCCTAGCTTTCAAAAATGTTGGTGTCAGCTCTCAAAATTCCTGATAGAAAGAAATTAAGGAAGCTTGCTAAATTTTTAGAAATGCTATTTTACCTGCTGGGAAAGTTGCAGTGATGTAAGTGATAAATGCAGTCCTGGGAGACTTACAGGTTGTCAATAACCTTTGACTGACTATGGCAGCCCACAAAGTCTTAATAACTGGCTCCTTACAGAGACAGCTTGTAGCTCACTGTAGCTGTAGTAAGTGGGGGCTATTTTAGTCTGATAGGTGTTTGGAGGCTTGTGCAAAATGAAGTGGCTCTTTCAGGCTAGACTAGAGTTGGCTACAATAGAATATGTCTATAATTTTGTATCTTCTTTTATTGGCAAATGCACAGCTTGGCCAGGATTGATGTAAATTGTCTTTGTGTTAAATCATAAATAAGGACATACTTCATTCATTGGTTAAACAAAATGTTTAAATGATTTTGTTGTTTTATTTTGTTTCAAATCAGAACTACAAAAGAACTGATACAGTTACGAGTTACAGAAAAATATTTTAATGAATAGATTTAGACATCTGACTTAAAGAGCATTCATTACTAAAAGACAGACAGGCCTTTTATATTGGAGTTTCTAGTTATTGACAAGATCATATATTTAATTTTCTGAGTGTCAGGAAAATACCTAATATAATTTAATTTTATAGGGAATTTTCAAATGTCACTGTAGACCAAATGTAGAACTAGTGCTAATAAAAAATCTCTACTTCTTTCATTATATGCATGTGCATATATATTTCCAGTATCCTTTCTGTTTTCTCTTATGCAGTGTTTGCTAAGGAATGGGCACTTTCTGATGATGCTTACCACACAGTGATACCTGAGCTTGGAGGCTGCCTTAGATTTACTTTTTGTTTTCCTTCTCTTGCATGAAGTTGAACTGAGAAGATTGTATTTCTTTGCACAAGAGAAGAAAAAAAAAGCTCCCTATTACAGTTTATCAATGTTGTCATTTCTACAAGCTTGAGAGGTGATAAAATTTAACAAGACTAGTGTCTTTTTCTGAAGCATTTGTTAAGGGAATGAAGACAAGAAAAATATGGAGTCATAATTTTGAAAAGATATGGGGCAGCACTGCTTACCTTTCTTGATGATCCTTCTTCAGCACTCTAACTGAAAATCTGAAAGCAGTCATCCTACTGTGTAATTCAACATATAATTTTAGGGACAAATTTATAAATACTCTGCAAAATCTAAGCTTTTTATACAAATACTAACTAAAACTATTTCCCATTAAAATAAATTGTTTTCTGGTGAGTACTTGTATGCATTTTACTTTTTTTTTCCTTATCCTTTTGTTTTTTAACTCTTTGATGTGGGCGCTGTTTCTTCCTGTGCAGAGGGAAGAATGTTTTCTGTTAAGTCATGCAGGTTACTGAAAGTGTTTAGAAATAAGAGTTTGAGCTAAGGGCAGAGTTGGTTTTTCACATCGGCCATGAGGGGAGAGGAGCCTGGAGCTGTGTGGGCATGGCCAGGATATTTCACTATTTGATACCATCTTCTGTCACAGCCAGGGTGAGGGACAGGGATTCTCACTTCCCATAATGGCTGGGGTGTTTCTTTTCTGGGAGAGAAAGTGGTAAATGGAATGGTGGTAATGCTGGTTCCGAATGGAATGATTGTTTTCCATTGCTTTCCATTGTCTCAGGCTCTGAGGAAAAGCAGAAGGTCTGGGGGCCATTTTGTTCTTTGTCTGAGGGGCTGCACAGCACTGGGTCAGTTGGTCAGTGATCAGTTTTGTACATAAATCACCCTCTGTTTTGTATACTTTTTTTTTTTAGTAATATTGCTGCTGTTGGTGTTGTTTGTTTTTTTTTTTAAATCTCATTGCTGTTTCCAAAAATCGTTCTTAGATCAGCTCGGGATCTCTGCTTTTTGTCTCTTTCTGACCAAAAGGGGTGGGAAGTGGAGAGGAGAAGCTCATTTTTGTGGGAACACTAATACCATTCCTAAGCCACAACACCAAGTAAAATCCTTTTGAGTTCATTTAAAATGAATATAGCAAACCAGCCAAAGCAAACTCATTAATGTAGACATTTGTCTTGACAAATCTGTATGCATTAAGTAGTAGTAACTTGAAGTTTGAAGTAGTAACTTCAAACTATGCTTTACTGACGAGCTAAACAAATTTTCATTTCCACTTCACATTTTTAGTGTCTAGTTTTGTATTCTGGGTATGAGGTAGATTTATAGTAAAGTGGGGATGGATAAGGTGGTGAATTTGGGGTTTGAGACAGTTCAGTGCTAGATCAAAAATATCTCAGCCATGGTGGACAGTCTATCTCTGTTCCAATTTGTTTAAAAGCTCTGAAAGAACAACTTTGTCCTGACAAGATTCCAATTGGATTGTGTCCTTTCTGCTTTCTTATGCCATTTGGTATTCAGACAAACATTGAATTGGAATGATGGCAGCACAAACACCATAGACCTGCATAGACCTGGGTTAGATGGAAGGATGCACAAGTTTCTTCATGCTTGACCCACTTTAAACTGGTCCTACATGGTCTGGCATTAGTGAGCACAGCAGCATGGTGTGAGCTGCCTGTGTGAAGAAATTGAACGCCAACTCACAAAACCTTTGTGGTGAACCTTAATATAAAACAAAGCAAGGCCACTGTGGTCAGTAGAAGTAAAAATAGCAGTGTAGATGACAGCACCACAGTATGAGCTGTCTATTGAAGAGAACTGAAAGCTGTGTTTGTAGTGGATGCTTTCTGGATTCTGTCTCAACCTGTACAAATAGAACACAGCTGGAGTATTTGCAGAGCCTCAGATCTTTGGGGCATGCTCAACAATAACGTTTAGTATAGATCCATTTTTCCTTTTGCTGGCTCTAAAGTAATTGAAGCACAGGTCAAAAAGAACATCTTACTGAAAATACCCATGTTGAGATAGCAGGACAATTAAAACAGGAAGAGAAGGTGGAGGATAATAGCAGGACTCAGCAGTCACCAAAGCATGGTGACCTTCGTTGCTGATCCTGACCTCTTTGCCTCCTTTTCTTTCAACTCCCGATGTTGTACTTATATTTTGGGAGCATGTTAACTGAAAAAAAAAAAAAAAAAAAAATAAAAAAGAGAAAGCAGACACTAATCTAAGGATACTAAAATAGCTCTGCAAAATGGGATATTGGTATTGCAATTTGAATGCTATTTAAACATTTTTTAAATGTTAATTTTCTATTTTTAATCCTTTTTCCTAACTGAGCACAGATATGCCCATGAAAAATGACACTTGGCATGCAGTGATTTGAAAATCACTGTCTGTCCCTTGATGTCTTCATTTGACAGCATCTATATGTTACCAGGTTGCCATGACAACTAAGTACAGTTGTAATTGCAACCCTGGAAAGGTAATTCTTTCACTCAAAATGTGGCATACATTTAGCCTGTCTGAAGTTTCAACAAACCATCTTTTAATGACAAGTATTTTGAAAAGGCTGAATGAGGTGCTTTCTTTGAAGTCAATTTTTTTATTATCTCATGTAGCTTAGAAAGATATGTTGGCTTTTATTCAGTGGAGTCTGTATTTTTTAACCTTTTTATGTCTTATTTAGGTTTCAAATATATGGTATTGACTGTGAATCTGAAATTAACATATGAAAGCAAAATATCACACAAAGTGTTCATATGTTTCTGATGCCAATTCTGAAAGCAGACCTTGATACATTCCTCATGCTTTCTATCCTTTGGATTAATCCAAGTGAGTTTTGTATGGCTGACTGCATTTTTTTAAACTAAAAAAAAACACAAACCCAAAACAAACAAAAAAACCCAGACAAAACAAAAAAACAAACAAAACCAAAAGAGAAACTAAACCAAATACCAAAAAAGCACACCCATAAAACTTGAAAAATAACTGCAAAGGTTTCTACTCAGCAGGCAGCATAGGCTTTATAGTACCACAAAGGCATCCTTAAGAATCAGAAAAACCGTAGTAATTTTAAGAACTTTCCCCCTGATTTTCATGCCTGTGGGAAAAGAAAAAGAATTAGGGAATTATGTGTGCAAGCTGAGCCTTGCTATTTGTCTACAATCCTTTGGATGCTGAGAATTAGCACCATGTGGCTGCATTTTGCCCTGTTGGTAGCCTGACCCATCTTTCGCATCCATGATGATGCGCGGCCTCTCACCGTCCATTTCCGTCAAAGAGGAAAAGTGGTACGAGAGTCAACTACGCCACTTGGGAGTAGTGGGAGAAGTCATCTTCCATGGATGTTTTGGTACTTGTTTACTGCTAGAATATCAGGCTTTAAACTGTCTGAGGGCTATCAGCTAGCTCTGGAAAGTAAATCAAATGTGGTACTTAGCTTTCCACATGAATTTCCTCAAGTTGTGTTACCACTCCATGAAGACATTGTAGGAGCATTTTCTAGGTGTCTGAGCTCTTGCTCACTAAATGCCAGTGCTGTCACTTGGGATTTCTGGGATAAATCAGGCAAGTTTAGCCATCAAATTCATTAGAGGTTTGGTGAAAGCTGAACATAAATAGTGTGGATTTAACTTCATGGGACAAATGCCTGCATTTATCTGTCTGTCTCAGCAATCTCTCAACTAAAATCACCCTCCATAAGACACACAGAGAGATGTTTGGGGTTCATTTTATTCCCTCCCTCAAAAACAAGAGCAGGGTGGTGCTTTGAATGTGTTTTGAAAGTCAAGTTGATTTTACTACAACAGCTTTGACTTTTTAGCATACACTTCAATTGTCAGTTGAAAAATAGTTTAAATGCATCGAGGCCATTCACACTCCCATGTTGTTCAATCCCAGCTGGCAAATAAGCTCCAGAAAGGCACTCACTCACTCCTCCCCAAGTGGGTTGGGGGAGGAGAATTAGAAGAGTAAAAATGAGAACTTGTGGGTTGAGGTGAAGGCAGTTTAACAGGTAAAGCAAGTAACACACATAAGCAAAGCTATGCAAGGAATTCATTAATTCTCATCAGCAAGCAGGTGCTCCCTCATGGATAACAAAAAGAAAGGAAGTGAAGGAAGTTTTCCTTGAGAAGACAAATGCCATTACTTCAGATGTCCCCCCTTCCTCCTTCCCCTTCAGCCCTAAAGACTTTGTGCCCCCCAGCCTTACTGGTGGGGTTGGCTGGCAAGCAGAAAAGACCTTCACTCTGTGTAAGCACAGTTCAGCAATAATGAAAATGTCCCTATATTTTCAACACTTTTCCCAGCACAAATACAAACGCAGCCCCATACAAGCTGCTATGAAGAAAGTTAACTCTTCCCCCAGCTTAAACCAGCACATCCAAATATGGAGGGGTTTTTTGATGGGTATCCTTCCAAGTCTAAACATCCATGATAATTTCAGGACAGGTCCTCTGCAGTACCAACTATGGCATTATGCCAACTGACTTGCTCTTTCTCTTCTTTTGCATTTGAAATTGTTCAAAGTATTTTTATTTGGCTTTTTTTTTTTTCATTGCCTCCTAATGAAACAGAGGAAAAAAACATGGTATCATTTAGGAAAATAGAACTTGTATATTTTGAAACAAGTCACAGAGGCATCACTTGAGATGTCCTAAAGCTCAATATAACCAAAGTACTGAGCTAGGCTTTCAATATTCTAACACACAGTGCAGCTGTATCAATTGCAGAGAGACAATCCTGATAGTTTAATTTGAAATAATCCTTTTATCTCTGAGGCCTGTGCTTTGCTGTATCATTTGAGCATTTTGTGTGATCTGGTAAACAGTGTTTTAATTGTTTTTGTAGATCACTAGTTTAAAAAGCCAGGCACACCTACACAGGGTAGAAAACAGCCATTCTGTGATTAAAAGACATTGAGCATCAAATACATAATACCATCTGGTAAGGCAAGAGGATTAGGGATGGGACAGCAATCCCCCTATCTCTCAATGCATCTTACTCTGAATATTCATATAGGAAGATATTCTTGTGCCTCTGAATAAACAAACTTGGGTGTGCTGGTGTTATTCAGCTCAGAATTTGCTGCTTAGTATATATAAAATATGAGGTGGTTTATGTTGAAAGTTAATTTTTTTGCAGTGGATATTTATCAAGTAAATCCTTCATTTACTTATTTCTAAAAACTTTAAATACTAACTTTAGCACACAGGGAGATCAACAAGGATCTTATATTCTGATTTCTGGTTTATACTTTATTTTTTAGTTTTCCTTTTTTTAATGCCATTGAGATAAAAAATTTGGCCCAGTGTTCTTACAGGAAGACAAGTTGTTTATGTTTTGAAAGCTAGTTATGACTGTGGCTTTAATTTTTTTATTCCTGTTGCCAGTGTCTCCTGGCAGAGGCACTGTGTTATGCCTTCAAAGTTTAGAAGTTCTCTCAGTCCTGCAGTAACAGCACAATATTTGGATCTTCACCTTAACTGTTGTGCTTTGAATTTTCTCTTGGCATATGAAGGGACTGAATCTCTTCCTTCCCTCTTTTTTATATTTGCTTGGTTTGTAGCTGCATATTTTCTAAGTATGTGGTCTTGCCTTCCCTTCATGAGAATTGTGCTTTCTGACTAACCTGGAAATCACTTACATGCTATTGTGCTCTGCCCCTCTGAATGCTCTCTACCTACAATTCATCTGTTGACAATTGCGTGACAGGGTATGGCTTATAGATACGTTTATACGTGCATAGGATTAGAATATAATTTTTTTTCATAACTTGCACAAGGAATGCAGAAGTAGGGATCCACTTAGTGTGTTTCTCAGTTGCCCCAAGGTCCTTCAGAACCCTTCTGTTTTAAACTGACTTGCCTTCCCCCTTTGTGTGACCCTGTACTTAGTCGGGACTCCACCTGCCAGGAAAGCAGGCTCTTCACTTTCTGTGTGGTGCCAATGCTCTTTGGGGGCTCAGTTGATTTATTGTTATGGTGACTTCATCAACCACTCCAGCACTCTTTTGCACAAAGCCTTAGACAAAGTGTGCCCACCGAGGCAGCCTGCTTAGCCTCCTGCCCTGGGGTCAGCACAGCAATGTTAAGAGATAATCAGGTCACCTGAGCCTGCTTCCCACGGAGATGTGTTGCAGTTCCCTCTCCCATGTACACGCATTCCTCCTTAAAGCAAATACATGTCAACGTCATAATGGTGCCAAGAATTCATAAATTATATATAGACTGCCTGTATCATCATATTTCTCCTTTGTCAAGGAAACCTCATTAGGACAGAGGTGAGCTAGTCCCCTGAGTGCCTTTCTGATGTTCTGGCATCTCAGTCACAACACACCTTATAATCCTTATTAATTGAGACCTCAGCATTCAATGACTTCAGCAGTCAATGACCCCCTGTTGTGAAGTTATTTTAGGTCTGTTTTCATCTACCCCATGTAAATCTCCTTTCTTGTTATGTGTAGGAAGCTGTACAGAAAGAAGCATTCATAGTTCCACTTCTTAAGTTCATTCATCTATGAAATCTGCGTTTCATGTGTTTCACACATGAATATTAAAGGAGAGGATTTACATGAGGCAGGTGTGAATTAACCTGTAATGCTCTTACAAATCTCTACATCTGTGTGATCATTCAGGCAAATGGGTGGTTGTGGTGTCTGTATGAAAGAGAAGCCACTTAGGTGCAGTTTTGTTAAACCCTTCTTGGAGAAGGTTGGAGTCCAGAGTGTGTTTCTCTGCCAGTCAAGGTAGGACTTGTAGTGAAAAAAGAGTAACAGCTACACAATTTCTGTTTCCCATTCAGCATGTATGAAGAAGTTGTTTCTCAGGTAGAAGTGTGATATAGATACAGTGCCTTGCATATTCTGTAACAGTTCTGGTCTTTAATATGCATATTGTGGTTAATACAGTACTCACAGGGATTGGTTATAAATGTGGAAACGGGCTCATCTGTAAGAATCAAACTTTCAAAATGTACAATCCATGCCTGTAAATCTGAGAACCCTTTTTGGCAATGACAAATGTGTTTGAAGGGAAAACAGTATTTAAATCAGAGGGTCACACAACATTTTCTTGAAATTATAATTCAATAAAGAAATTGATGCTAATTAGTGTTTAAATCTCTCATCTTGTCAGCTCTGTGTGGTGCCTTGTTTGAAGTGAAATGTTTTTCGACACAGCCTTCCTAATGCAAAATTTGTTTTCCTTAGTTCTTTGATGTTGTTGTTAAAGGGAAAGACATTAAAAAGCACTTTTTTTTTTTTTAGCTATAGTAGTAAAGGAGAGGAATTGAATTGATTTGATATTCATATTACTTTGTATGCAGAGCCCCAGAGGATTTATCAACAGCTATGACCTATCTTCATAAAAAATGGAGGAAAAATGATTTATAATTTGTATTTTAGTTACACCTAGAGGCCCCTTTCAAAATAAGTTTTATCAAATTTGATGTTGTACATGCCAGTGAGCATCTGTCCTCCAAAAATTCGCAAATAGGCCAGGCAATGACTGCAAGTAAAACTGGTGCTAGGTGCCCCTGTCTGTATTGCTTTGTGGAACTGAGTGCAGCAATGGCAGTATCAGCTGAAGGTGAGTTGAAGGAGGATAAAATGGTGACAGTAAAGACTTCCTCTGAGAGCACTGGTGCTGTTCCAATTTGCACTGCTTCTGCACAACATACTGCTAATGCACTTTAGTATAAACATATGTGCTTGCTTTAAATGCCGTGATAGTGCAGTGCATTGTAATCTGCTGTTTGTCTTGCACCTGGCAGATGCATAAAACAGAATATTCCAGGTGCAAGTGAAACAAATTATAAAATATGCATTGTGAAATAATAGTGTGAAGGGTGTGTTTTTTGGGCAATGTATGTGTGCATACAGACGTTTTGTAAGTCATAATTAAACCAAAATTATGTAATATCATGCAGAAAAGCAGTGTTAAAGTAGCTCAATTAAAGTCAGAAATTTTAGCCTTTAGGAACTTGGAGATGTTGTGAAAGTTTTCTTCCTGGTCTCTGTTTAATTTTCTCTTCCCCTTTCCTGTTCTTTCTTTGTGCACAGTCCCTATACTTGCTTTATCACACATTATTCAGTTCAAATAGAACAATTTATATCTTCATCAGTATTCTAAGTAATTTTATTATTACACATATAATATTAAAAATTGGTTTCATTATCAAATTTATAATTATTTTTTCTGGGGTTTTATCACAGAAAGTATTTAAAAAATTTGAGTAGTAGGAACTCCAGAACTGAGGAAAATAGATTAAGTTCAAAATAGCAATTTTTTTTCCTGATCTGAGATGTCTGGGATCATGCTTTTCTGGGTACTGTTGGGTTGAAAATACAGCTCCTGCTTGGATACACAGATCCAAAAGTTTGGATCTCTATCCAATTCTACAAGTAAGAACCAGACTCTTTAGCTAAGAACCTCAACAATGTAAAATGCAAACATTTAACCATGTATGAAAGTTAACATTCTGATTTTGTCCAGTATTCTGTCTTCTCACTCAGTGATTATGTAAATGGAGAATTAAATTCACCATGGCAACATCCTTAAGACATGACTTTTTTTTCCTGCAGTATCTCTCCAGCTTGCATTGGGACATCCAAGCATGAAACAAATGTGACAGTGACTTTGTGGGTGTTAGTAATCTTTATGAATCTCCAAGGGGAGGTACATGATATCCAACCACATTTCACATACAGAGTCAAGTAGAACAATATCTGGTCAATTTTAAAGATACATTATGCAGCTAGCAGTCAGTGTGACACATCATTTTATTATCTGCCATATGTCATTGTTAGGAATGAAAAATGGAGGGCTACCCACAAATGATGACTGAGTTAACAGAACACTCAGCAGTAAAGGAAAGCTATTTTTCTTTAAGTCAAACAGAAGATATTGAAGGACTAGTAGGGGTGGGTGGGTCTTGGGTTTGGTTGGAGGGCAGTTTGTATTTTTTGGTTTTGGGGAGGTACTTTTGGTACTTGGGGTTTAGTTGGTTGGTGTTGTTTTCTTCTTGACACACAGTGCAGAAGACAGTTGCTTACAACCAAAATAGCCTGTATTTCAGCATATTGTCTTCCATTTTAAAAAGAAATCAAATTTTGGTAGTGCATACTAAAAGGTTTAAAGATTTTTCTCTGAAATGAAACGTAACAAAAACAGAAAAAAAAAAAAGTTATATGAAGTCTGGGTGTATCTTATATATATATATATATATATATATATATATATATATATATATAATGTAGGTTTTTTTTAAAGACACCCTGATCACTATTGAGTAGTATAAGAAATCATAAGTTGGGCTAAACTTGGTGACTAGATTTGAAAAAAATAGAAATCTACACTAAAATAGATTTATTCTCGATACATGGCATAGAATTAGCTACAGTGCATCTACAGACTGTTTCAAACACTGTGTTTGTATTGAAAGGATGTTTCGTATCTAGTGTTCTTAAATAATAATCAATTGCATGAAACTTAAATTTCTAGATGGATTGATTCATTCTGTCTGTATTATTAATGATGAATTGCAGTTGCAATGCTTGTTTATATTAATTATGCATCTTCAATCAATAAACAGCTTCCAGCAAATATTTTACAACGCTGTCAAATCTGTTGATATTTTCCATGGATTAATTTGTATTGTATGGTGCTGATTTTCTGCTCAAATTCTCTCAAAATAGCAATTATTATAATGTGAACTTTGTGTGGATTATCTTTTATTAAGAAACCTAATAATTATTGCTCTCCTTATGATATGATACAGTTTTCCTTATGAGCCCTGTCACTTGTTTACTGGACAATTTAGTTATTTTCAGTCCTCCCTCACATCCTAAGGCAGCTCTAAACGTAGTATGATTGTTCTGGAGAGCAGTGAGTGTAGAGAAACTGTGGATCCTAAATCTGAACCAGAGTGCCTGTAGAAATTACAGCCCGCATAGCTCTCAGTCCTGCCTGAGAAATTCATGGGAGGATTTGAAAACAATCCTCAGAGACAGAAAACAGCCGTGCCAGGTGCTGTTTGTCTGTCCCTTGTTTCTTTGTAAGAGAAAGTCAGGGGGTGGTGAACCCCACTGACTAATGATGGTAATATAGTGATTTGCTAACCAATAAGAGTTTCCTTTCTGTACTTTCCACGTATCAGTCTATAAAACAAGCCTAAAGCAATAAACTACGAGATATTCTCCTGTTCTGACTCCATGAGAGTCTGTGTCGTCTCTACCCAGCCGTTCCTAATAGAGCGACAAGAAACCATCTTACAGAGCTGTCTGAAAATCAATGATAGTCATTAAGAATAAACTCTAATTTGTATTGCTATTCCCAGATATTTATATCCATTAGGTTATGTTGCTTAGGAATGTTTCTTCTTTCTTTCTTTCTTGCTGTGTGCTGTAAAAAATGTTAAAGCATTCAGGCTATTTTAATCATCTGTTTAAGTACTGCTAATACTGTGGGTTAGCTGATCCACAGTGGAGAATTATTAGTCAAATGAGTCATTTCCCATGCTCTAGCAGTAAGTGTCATATTTAGAGATATTAATAGCACCTTCAGTTTGGGTAGATGTGGCACTCTTATTTCAATGGCTTGGAAAGGTCTCAAGTCTTGCTTCCTTAGGATAAAATTATTTGTGGTATCTCCAGGTGAACTCTGCCTGGAAAAATGTGCTTTGGCAGTGGGGTGCAGCACAGAGTGTGCTCCCCGTGGGTTGGTTTCTTCTCTCGTGTCACACATTGGTGTATTTCAGTCTGTGACTGCCACTTGGGTCAAGGGCAAGCTTTGACAAGTAGCTTTCTGTGACTGGAGCTCCAGGCTGTCTGTTCAGGCCTAAAGGATCTAATTGTAGTGTTAGCGTGGTATGTCAAAACGTTTGTACAGCCAATATTCATGAATTCTTTAATATAGCACTTACTTTGAGTTTCCTCAAAGAAAATCAGCACAGAACATCACTGATTGTATTTATAATTACTGCCAGCCCTGCCTGCCTATGGAGCCATGTGAACACCCACTATTTTCAGGAAATTCTAGGGTTGTTCAGCTCTTGCTTTGCCTAATTCAAAAATGTCATTGTTGTCAGACAATAAATCACCATTAGTGTGACTGCTTAAATGGGAGGGAAATTTCCTCTTGTCTTAGGGTAACACGTTAAATAGAAAATGCTAGTAATGTCAACCTTAAAATAAAAGGTTTTCTGCATGGGTTGTTTGGGTTTTTTTTCTTACATTACCTATCAAAAGACCTTTCCCTTTAAGCTGAGGTACTGTTTGGTATGAATTTTGATAAAGAGACTTTTTGATTACTGCAAGATCAGTTTAGCTTAATAGCACCACAAATATGAGTGACTATCCATCTCAGAACTTTCCCTTCCTCTGTCATGTTGCCACCAAGTGCTCCCCATTTCTGAATTAGTGAGAAAATAATGGATCTGCCAGAGCAGATTAAATATTTAGGAAATGTAGCCAGGCAGGAGGGATATTCTGACAGTGCTGGGGCTGCAAGTAGAGAACTGCTTGTTCTCAGGTTTATCTTTTGCAATACATAGTTATGTTGAAGGTCTGGGTGTCTTGGCTTGCTGAACCTCTCTGACATCTATATGTAAATGTTTTGTATCCATAGTTAATATTTCATTTGCCTACAAGCATGAAAACTTTAGAAACTTGTTATTTTTCTCTTTGATAATGTTAGATGTATAGGTTTAGGGTTTTAGCCTCTGATAAATCAGATTAATAAGGAATTTTTCAGGAAAATTTAGTTCTTTGAATTTAACTAAATTCATCTGAATTTACTTAATTGCATGTGGAGAGTAAATCTACATTCTAAACAGAGCCCTCAAAAGTCCCAAGTTTAAGGGTATCCATGTTGTGCCTACATAATTCAGACCAGTATCCTATATGCATGATACCCTCAAAGCTAAAAACTCTTATACATGGAGCTAATATTGACTTGAAGCTAATATTGCCTATGGCTGTGCAGATAAATAGCAATTTATGATCATATGCTTTGTATTAGATCAGTTTGTTTTGTCATGAAGAAATGAAACAGCAATAATTTTTCTATTTGTGAGCAAAACTAGCAAATTCTATGACGTGTTAAAATCAGTTCATGTGTATTTATATTCTATAAAAAGTTTTGGGAGGTTCTTTACTCTTGTTCTCCATATAATTCTAGTACTGACAACATGACCTCTGGTTCACCTCTTTATTGAAAATGTGGCTAACAAAATATATTAATAGATAGATTTAGACATTACAAATGAATATTATCACATATTCAATTCATTTAAATGCAGAGGTAATTTTTGAAAATATTATGAATATGACTGACTACATTTGTAGAAATGATATCATGCTTGAGTACCTCTGAACTTTAGGGGAAACTAGGAAATGTGCATGCTGGAAATCAGAACACTTGCTCATACAATTTAATACTTTTGCTACTGAATTATTTGAAGGAAAAATTAAAATGAAATACATCTGAAACAAAATTACTCAGAATTAAGAAATAATTGCAAGGTAATTCTGTAATGCTTTATCAATATTTATTTTCTGGAGATAGATTTTGATGGTTTGGGTTGTTTTTAGCCAGTTTATATGGGAATTATTTGAAGCTCAGCCTAAGAGATAAACAAGCAGAGAATTTTAAATTAAACTTGCCTTTTGGTATGTCAAGAGACATCAGGATAATCCTTCTCTTTAACCCTTTAGACTAAAGGAGCTAAAAATCTGCAGGGAGTGGATGTGCTGGTAGCCCAGGGAATTAGAAAGGCTGCACCTCTTTCTTTTGTCATGGGAAGACACTTCTGTGGGTTGGAGGAAAGGAAGTTTAAGTGGAGAGAGGTCCTTTGGCACAAGGCAGGCATTTTTAGGCTCCTGCAGTTTCATCCTCTAGGTCCAAAGATACAGGGCTTTGATTTGGAAAAGTACATTTGAAGGTGCCTTTACATTGGCTAGATTGAATTAGGAAGATCCAAAGGCCCTTCAACAAAAATTCCTGAAAGCCAGAGCACAGTTTGGATCTCTTGTCTCTGAAAGCAGTTAGCGTAGCTTGTGAAACATTTTGCATTTTTGAGAAAGCACAGTCCTCAGGCCCAAAGACTTTAAATCTTGATTAGATTCAGGCCTCATGGGTTGGTCTTGAAATAAATTCATGTATTCAGTGCAAGAAGTTAAAAGAAATTGCTGTCTCTTGAAAAACGAGACGGCCTTTGCTGAAGAATCCCTTTAATTATATTTCTAGTCTCCATTTTTTCTTTTGAATTCATTCAACTTAATCTTTGTTGCTGTCTCCAAAATAAAACTTTGTTTAGTTAATTGGCTGATGAAGTGAACAGGCTCTTATGTAGCTGCTGCGTGGTTCTTTCAGTGATAAGATGGGCAGTGGGCTGAATCCTCTTTGCAGAGCTCCCAGGACATGCGTGGTGCTGCTGGCAAGAGCTGCTGCACTTTGGTTTAATACTTGCTTTCCTTATGTCTGTATTCCAGATGTGAGTATTTGTGTATGTTTTCATGCACAGCTCTGTCAGCATATTTTGTCACTGTGTAACCCCCCTTTATTTCTTTGCAATATCCAAGCATCAAAAAACAAAAGATTTTTTTTTTCAGTAAAGGCAAGATGGCAGTGATTTGTTTGAAGCCATCAAGTAAGTCTTCAGGTTTGGCCAGAAATGGATTTTTAAGCTAGATCATTGTGATAGAATGGCAGAGTAAATAGTACGGAAGAGACATAGGTGATATTAAAGTAATAACTTGTTAGTTCTATTCTTGTTATTGAACTGCATGTCAATTTATAATAAAAGTTGTGACTAAAAATAATTTTAAAATAATTGAAAAAAAACCTTCCATTAAGGAGAATTAAAAGGCTAAGAAGTTCTGTCCAAATTTAGTTGTAGGATTTTAAATACTTTAGAACAACGTCATAATATATTATTTATAAAAAGATAGGTCCTTTGTGAAAAATGTTATTAGTGGAGGCCTTGAAGCAAATTCTAGAAAATGGCTTTTCCATTACTTTGGAGGCAGCATTAAAGTACCATGAAATTCAGAGCTTCTGATTTTATTAGACATTTTTATACCAGTATTTAAGCATTTCCCTTATAGCCCTTATATCTAACATCCAGCATTTTAAGAGAACTTATATACCCGGAGATGGATCATTGAGTGATAATTTAACAGAAAGTTATAAGTCTACCAGATTTTCTAAGTGTTGTAAATACTTGTATATCACTTATTTATATTAAAAACTTATTAGGTTTTAATTAAAATTCTACTGTACATAGAACTTGCTTATATAAAAGGAAGTTGTAGATTTAGTGCACCTGAAGCAAGTTATTGCTTTGTTGGGTTATTTTTTCATTTAGGTGGATCTTTTACAAGTTAAATTAAACTATTAGTTTAGGTCACATAAATGAATAAACATCCAGAAATCATTCCAAATACAGACATGATTTTTATGAAGCTTTATTTCCTGTTGCAGTGTCATCTGCAGTCTATAGAAAAAGAAATTTGCTTTTTAGTCCTCCCTGGAGACAGCTTACAAGAAAGAAGAATTAGTAGGTAAAACTGAGCAAGTCTGAAATACAGCACTTGTGCTGACTGTCCACCCTCCCATCAGTCTCCTCTTTCCAGCGAATTCACTGAAGCAGTATTTTTTTAGGCCTGCAGCTTACTTAAGGTAGCTGTGGCTGATGACTCCAAGAACACAGCTGCTGACACCTGGGTTATAAATAGGGGTAACTGCACAGGAAGAGCAGATACATACCTGTCTCCAAGCCAAAATATTCTGCTCAAGGAGCACTTACAGAAAAAGAACAGACTAGGACAATGGGAACTGTTTTGAAGAAATATGCCTAAGTGGCACTGTTCCAGGCAGGGCAAGAGGGGTTACAAAATAAGAGCAAACGCTTTTCTTAGTACCCAGAGCAACAGCTTACAGGAGGGAGGAGCTGGTCAACTCAAGTGGTTAGATTGGCATTGTCAGACATTTGCTAGGACACTTTTTTTTTTCTAAAATACTGACAGCAGAACATGGTATTTACAGATCGGTTCCTTTTGGGAGATATTTGCGTGCCTGCCTAGCACATGAGGCAGATGTATTGTTCTGTTCCTCAGTTACCGGTCAGATGACTGCTCTTTGAATGTTCTGGCTAGTGTTAATAACCCAGAAAAATATATTATCTTATAGCCACAGTGTCTTGTTGTCTTCTTTCACCATGATAAAGGACAAGGCACAGTGAGGGCTGGTCAGTCCTTGATTGGTATTTCTATCAAGAGCTTGAGACAATTCATAGAACTGGTTGGTGAAGCATAAGGGGGGTATATGATTGCATTAATAGAACATTGCATAAGGTTTTTTTCCTCTTAGAAAAGTTATAAATCTCAGGTTTGATCACTTAGAGTTTTGACATTCTATTTCACCTTTCATAAGGCTCTTCCAGAAGTAACAACTACTGATGTTCAGAGAAAATTTGACGTTAGGTAATTGTGTGTTGCAGTGCTTCTAAAGCAGCATAATCACGGCCTCTCACAAAATATGGTCTGGTGTTATTGCATATTTTATAAAATAATTGTTCCTTCTTCCCTAAAGCATATGTCTTGAAGGAGAATAGGCAAATTGCTTCTGATGGAATAATTTTAGGCTAGCTAGCAGGGAAATAAGGTTGGCTAATGCTTCCATCATTAAAGTCGGCTTCCTGTAGCTTATAGTTTTACCAGACTTAAATTTCTGGTTTCAGGTTTTCAGTGCTTGATCTCTGTTTTAGGGCAGGTATAAACTTTTTGCATGGAACAAGGTTTACAGGTGTTACACAGATCTATAATTATATGACCAGAACATTGCAAATAAATTTGGGTTGACTTGGTGGATTTACTGTTAAAATTTTTTGGACTCTTGCATGGTTTAAATAAAATGAAACATTTCAGTAAAATTAATGTGGCAGTCTTGTGTTTGATAATGTAAAAAGTAAGTGAGAGCTGAGAATAGTTACCAAATACTATATTATGTATAATGTTCTTTCCAGAAATTTGAGGTCAGTCCTTAGTATGGTTAATTCATAAGTTTGAAATTAATTCATTTGTTCAGTCACCAACAAGCTAGGGGAGCCACCCAGAGGAAAAGCAATGGCCTCAATTTCATGGTATGCTTTCATTGCATCACATTATTGTGGTTAAGAAGGAAAATTATCTAGATTTAAAAATTATTCATTTATTATGAGATCATATGAAATATCACTTGAAAATATAATTCAAATTGACTTAAATACCCTTTGATGGATAAAAAAACTGAAAGGCAGTAATCAAAAACTACTGAATAATCAATGACAGTGCACTGATTATAGGAAGCAGGATCTATTGAGGGCAGTTCCAGTTGTTGGTACTACTGCCTATGTTAAGCAAATGGTTTCAGTAGTTATTTCTTGTGAAAAATATGCCACATTTATAAAACGTGTCAGTCACACTAAACTGAAGAGGAAATAAATAATGGAATGCAAAGCAGCTATTAATACAGAGAGGCAATAACAGATTTAAATTTGTTATATAACATAGGTAAGAAAAACAATTACAGATTTACTTTGAAAGTAAAAAAAATGTCCTGATGGGGGTACCTCTTTTTGTAGAAAGGATATAGTTTAGTGCTACAAGGTTCTAGTGCAACAGCATCAAAGCTGCACAGGTGTTAGAAAGTTACACACTGAAATAGAAAATCACAAGTTGAACCCCCAATAATGAATCATTGGTTAGAGATTGATCTCTGAGTTGTAGAATAAAGAGGTCTAGAGTGCCTCAAGTTCATGGTATTTACATTAAACTCATCGATGGTGTTTCTGCTGTGTACATATTGCTCTCTCCTGGACTATTATAGGACACCTCTACCACTCCCAGACTTACTTATGTGAGCATTAGGTGTGGGCAGAAGGGGAGAAGTTCCTAAGTTTAAATAGAGAGAAGACTAAGTCACAGCCCACCAGAGTGGTGGCTTATGGCATAATGGTGAGGTCAGGACAGAGAGCAGCAGTCAGCCTCACTAATAGGAGAGGTGGTCCTGGTGCAAGGTGACATTAAGTGTGCTGCCTCATTCTTACTGCCCCTCAGAAGGAAAAGCTGAAGTAAGTCCCCACAGCACCTCAGTAGTGTCTGAGTGAATACTTTCTCCAAAGAAAGAGACACAGATACTTAGTGGGATGTCACCCATTAGAAATCTGTCTTGTTTGGTGATGTATGTGCATGGTCACTGTTGTCTGTGTGGGCTGGGATGACTCTGAGTGATCATTCTCTGTAATGATATATAGCTAATGGGCTACAAAGAATTATTGCAAAGTATTCTAAATTAAGATAGGAAACCATGAAATCTTCTGTTGGACTAGTTCCAAAAAATTTGTAACCTAATGGATGATTGGTCTTTCACATATATATATCTCCAATCTCTTCCACACCATTGAGATCAACAGTGTATGCTACATGCCTTTAAAATACCATGTTAGTAAGAAATTCCATCACTCTGATGATTACTGTTCGTCACAAGCTAATGTAGTTGATGATTGTTAACCTGAGAATTATTAGGTGTGGGATTAATGATGTTTCCCATCTGTAACAATGAAATTTTAACTTAAAATGGCTGAAAGCACTAATGTCTAACGCTGGTATTAATAAAAAGACTTCTGTTAGAAATACTGTAATTGAGGGAATCAAGGAACTAATGAGATTTCACATCTAGTTCTACTAATTTCAAACATCTAGGTCTTGTTTTGGAATCTAAAATAGAGATCAGAATCTAGATGGAAATTGCTAAGGACTATCAGTGCATATTGTTAAAATTTAGCAAAGTTAAACTTAGAAATTGGTTAACAAAACCAAGAAAGTTTTTTATTTGTTTGTATTTTTTTTCCTTATCTGTGTTTTTTTTAAAATTGGTGTTTGTTTTAAATCCCCACTGTATTTCCCATTCTTTTTCTAGCAGCAGAGGTTTCTTGGAATTTGAGGCTGTTGAGGGATAAACAATAAATTCTTTGGACAAAAAGGTCTGTTAAGTTCTTTGGTCAAAATTGCTATTTGAAGAATATATAGTCATAGAATCATCGAACAGTTTGGGTTGGAAGTGACACTTAAAGGTCATCCAGTTCAAGCCCCTTGTAATGCACAAGAACATCTCCATCTACATCAGGCTGCTCAGAGCAACCTTGAATGTTCTCAGGGATGGGGTATTTACCACAAGTCTGGGCAACCTGTTCCATTATTTCACCACTCTCATTATACAAACCTTCCTTATATCTAATCTAAGTCTAGCTTCCTTCTGTTTAAAACATGAACCCTTGTCCTATTGCAATAGGTCCTGTTAAACCTTTGTCCCCATCTTTCAAGGCATGCTTCGTGTACTGAAAGATTGCAAGAAGGTCTCTCCAGAACCTTCTCTTCTCCAGGCTGAACAATCCCAACTCTCTCAGCCTTTCCTCATAGAAGTGCTCCAGCCCTCTGATCATCTTCATGGCCCTTCTCTGGACCTGCTCCAACAGGTCCACATCCTCCTTGTATTGGGGGTTCCAGAGCTGGATGCTGCACTCCAGGTGGGGTCTCACAAGGGCAGAGCAGAGGGGCAGAATCGCCTCCCTTGCCCTGCTGGCAGTGCTGCTTTGGATGCCCACTGGGACTCTGAGCCATTGACCACTCCCCTCTGCCTGCAACTGTGCAACCTGCTCCTCTTCCATGAGGCAGTCCACATATCAAATTCATGTATCTCCAATTCAGAGAGAAGGATGTGGGGAGGGCTCATGTCAAAGGCCACACATCCAGATAAATGATATGAGCTGCCCTCCCCTTGTGCACCAATGTAGTCACTCTATCAAAGCAGGCTGCTAGGTTGGTCAGACAGGACTTGCCTTATAAGTGAGGCACTTAGAAAAATACAGAATAGGCTGGTCATTAAGGTGTAGCATACTGTTCATGTAAAGTGCTCCACAATGGCAATACATATGATATTGTTATTGAATACAGAGGCAGAATTTCCACGATGAGAGTTACTATTACAAGGCTTTTTCTGTGACACTTTCCTTTAAGATTGGAAAACTTGGTCTACAGGAATTTGCCAGTGAGTCCCTTGTGTAAAAAAATAGATTATAAAAGTTGCTTGTGAATATGTTCACATCAGTCACTTTGTATGAAAACAGAAATTCCATCTGAGCAATGAGCTACAGAGAGAGGGCTAAAGAATGAGCAGTAGGATCTGTGCCAGTAGTATGTCTTACATCTTGAGGAGAATGACTTTCTAAGATTAATTCATTTTAAGGAAGAGGAATCACCTTGTTTTATGACCACGCAGTAATCTCAGGGTCTGTGCATTACATTTTATCATTATGAAAGGTTTCGGAAGTCACATAAAAAACATGACCTGTTAGAACAATCCAGTGCGCAAAGCCTATTTGCAAAATTGTTTTATAAATCATGATTCGATTGTGATCAGTATGTAGTAGAAAAAAAATAATCTTTTTCAGTGATGTGTTCTTTTATGGCCTTCTTTTTATACAGTAAAATTGGTTTACTACTTTGTTCTTTATCTGAGCTTAAATAGATCTTACATCTTTGCTTGCATATTTTCACAGGCTCTATTTTATAACACTGAAGCCTTTAGAAGAAAAAGAAAGGATTTTGTTTTTTTCTTTCTTTTGCACTTTATAGAGCCTTTCATTTGCACTCATGCACTAACATTTCAAACGTGAGACGAAGAATGTTTTAGTGAAGTATCACCCTCCTCATTTTTGACCCAAATTGTGGACAATGCCTACTGGCGAGATTCCCTAAATCGTCTGCACCACTGTCCTGGTGTGTAAATTTTAACCCAGAGGGTGGAAAACCAGTGCTGCTAAACCTGAATGAAAGCTGAGGTAGAAATCCTTCCTCACTGCTCCTTTTCTGCTACAGTGTGCCTGAGCTGTCACAGAGGTGGGAATGATTTGGAACACCATAAAACTGTCACTATGCCCCCTTCCTTTGAGTTACTGCCTGATACAACTGCTACTCTGAGTTTCTCCCTTGGGTTTTGTATCAAAGGTAGAATTTAGACTCTTTTTGTAACCCAAGAGTATAGGTGTTTTCAGTCTTTGTGAAAACTTCATTTTCACTCACTCTCAAATGATTTAAAAGTATAGTTCTGGTCTAAAATGTGATGACAACACAGATTTGTAACTTTCCTTTACATGACATGAGATCAATTTACACCCCAATTTTTTTCATTCTTCTGTGCTTGAAGTTCTTGAAAATATTTTTCTCTGCCAGCAAGTGCAGACCCTCTGTATTTAAATACCCTGTGTATTTAAGAGTGTTGCCAGTTACCAAACTTCAACAGTGTAAGGAACAACAGATGGAGAGCATAATAACTTTACTATCTCGGAAGAAAGCCAAAAAGCATCAAACTGTTTGACACATGTGCTCAAAAGCACATAGAATGATACAGTTTTTTTCCACTGGAGAAATTTGAATCTAAGATCCTAATTGACCCACAAAATGTGAAAGGTACACTTGGATGTACACAGTTTTCAATTAAAAAATACATTTGCTCTAAGATACTAGCATTCACATCAACATATTGAAGGATCTATACCTGTAATAATTAAAAAGTAAGTAGTTATACTTCACTCTAAAAACCTCTGATATGGAGTATTCTATTATTGAATAGAATAAGACCTGTAAATCTTTCACTTGTGTGCAGAATCTTGAACTCTTCTACTGCAGACTATCAAGCTAAAAGTCCTTTCTTCTGCATACTATGATTAACAGTGTACAGGCCTTTGAAACTCTGAGCTAAGCTTTTCTAAACATATCAGTGAATGATATTTCTTTCTTTTTATTCCAATGACATGACCTCTGAATCAAATCATGCAAGGCTTGCCTTAGAATTAGTCTGTGATGCTTTGAGAGCAAGCCAGCAAGGGATGTGTAAATTATGCAGAGAGCAAATCCCGACTGTGTCTCGTTTACTTGCACAACAAGCTCAACTTTAATTAAGCCAGGGCCTAAGATCCTTTGCCAGGTTGCTTTCAGTACTGATTTTACAGTTCACGGAGCAACATCCTCACCTATATGAAGCCTTTTTAACCCTTCCGAACCCTACCTGTTGTAGAATGTGTGTGGTAAATGGCAGTCATAATTCAGCAGCTGACAGAAACACTCTTTGATAAATACAATGATTTTAGCAGATTGCAGACCTGAATTAAAAGATTTTCAAACTTCTTTACTGTAACAGGTATAATGATTGACATGACCTACCACTATAGTACTGGCATTAAATCAGTGAGATTATCACCTACTAACATGAAATGGGAAGGATTAGAAAAAGGTGACCTAAAGGGCACACCCAGGATTTGGAAGTGAGATAAATTCTCAAAACTCAAGAATACTGAACCTCCTGTGTGAACTGAGAAGGTGTTTCCCATTGAGTGCAATCCATTCTAAGGTTACACATTACTGTGTGAATTCTTTCCTCCTTGAGCAACTAAAATATTAACCCATTTTGCTTATATTCTACAGAGCTATATTTTTTCAATTCTATTACAGCTGCCAGCTAGCAACTGTCACTGTTTCATTTTAGACGGATTGTGGTTGCAGTAATTTATATTCTAATGCGTTAAACATTATTTCTAAAACGGATAGGGTTTGATTTCCAGTACTAAAATTCAGTGGTGTACTTAATGGTAAGATCCATCTAAAATCTTCACTTTAACAAAGAAGAAATTGAAAAAAATTGATCACATTGCAAAATTTAGTGATAGCTAGCTGTAAATGTTTAAACTTAGCACATGCTGTTAGCGTTTTGGACTTTATTCAAGAAAATTAAAGAGAAAGAAATTTTAAGCAAGAAATAAAAGTAAAAAGGTTGGAAGGTTTTTCCTTTCTTATTATTGTGTTTTTTAAAAACACCGTACTAGCTCTGGTAAAGGACTTAGTGCAGAAGCAGAACTTAGAAGTGTGTATTAAAATTAGTCAATAGTTGGGGGGTGGGGCAGGGTGGGCAGTGCTTTGTTTTTTGCTTTTTGGTGCTTGGAGGGGTGTTATGGTTTGATTTTTTTATTTTTTTTTTAGTATTAGATACCTCACAAATGTTCAAGAGCTCTTTCTCATTGTCTCTAATGAGCTTCAATAGGTTCTCCTTGCTTACTCAGCTAATGTCAAATTTCTGTTAGATCTCAGATGAGGATGGGGATTTGGATTTTTAAATAAGACTAGAGGGAAATTTTGGCGGTTAGTCCATTTTAAAGATGCTACCGTGTGTCAAATACAGCCAAATTCATTGGATTTCAAATCCTTTCATTTATTTATTAGCAATTTCAAAAATCGTTTAAGCTTTATTATGCCTCAAACCTTTGGAATGAAGCTCTCTGAAGTTTGGTGGTGATGGTTAAAATTACAAACTGCTGTGCATCCTGGTCTTTGAGCTGAAAGCCATTATCACACAATGCTGTTTGTAGCACACTGCTCATATTTAGTTCTAGTGCATGCTGTGATATATTTTAATGAGAGATTTCCCTTTAGTGCAATCTCTGGAAATGTAAGTAATAAGGTAATAGTAAATGTGTGTAAATATTAATGTCTGTTTCAGATGATATCTTTGACATTAGCTTATGCACCAGTGTTGTTTCCTCTCTAATTTCTGTGAGACACTGTGAATTGCCTAAGTTATGTGTTTGTGTTGATATTTTAAGAACTCTGTATGGTGCAGAGTAAGTAAGAAATATTCTACTGGTTCCTTTGAATTCTCAGCTTCTGGTCATGTAGAAATTCAGTGGTTGTTAGTTCCCCACTAGTCACCCTCAGTTTTACTGAACTTTTCTCTAGGTTTTTTGGTTCATGAATTTGCTGTTGATAGGCGTGTAAATATTAAGTATATGGTGAAAATTCAATATTTAGCAATCAGATATACAGGTATAGTCTGCACAGAGACTTCATACCTTTTTGTTTCCTTTTGAAAGACTGCACACATCTCCATATCTTTTTTCAGTAGCTTGTTTTAATATCTTTTTTTCTAGTCATTATCCAGTCTTGTAATGGAAACTGCAGTCGCATCATTGTGTTTTAATTCATTAGTCAAAACAAATTGTCGTGGTTTCCTTTTCCAGCTTCATAAAACTCTTTTTCTCCTCACCCAAATTCTATGCAATGTTCTTCTCTCTACTCAGTATAACTTACGTGCCAACTCATCTTAAGAAGATGAAGCCTGAAGAAGAGAAAGATAATCAGGGATATAAATATAATCTTCAGTTAAATATGGGGGAGGAGTGTTTAAGAAAAAGAAATTGGATTCCTCTTGGAGGTGTGCACAAGAGAAAGAGCGAGTAGCAGCAAACATTTGATTGGACATACTGGGATAAAAAGATGCCCCAGTATGCCCAGCGCTGTCCATTGAAGTGCAAGTGTTCGGATGAGCTGGGGTAGACATGGAAGAGAAAAAATGCTGGCATAGTTCTAGGTTCTTTTGCTGGGCTTCTGTGGTGGGGAACAGGTGGAGAGTTATCCAATACTCAGGTAATGTTAGCCATTTCTTACCTCAGGCTCATTTGAGGAATGGTTTTGAATATGCCCTGAAGAGGCTATCGGATGTATTTAGTGTATTGGATTAAACCCAACTTAGATCTCATATGCATTACCAGCAACAGGAGGGGGAGGAGGAAGGAAAAATAAAAAAGAGACCTTCATAGGATTATGCCTGTATCAGCAAAAGTTATGCCCAAGAAAGAAAGTCACACTTGGGCTACAGGAAAAAAACAAACATTAAAGTGACATTATGTAGCAGGAATTTCTATTTGTATTGTTTTTATTTGCTTTAATTTTTCATTCATGCATCACCCTTAACCTTTAGGGTAAAAGGTATTTCACATTAGCATAAATATTAAGCAGTTGCCATTTCTGCTACATAAAGAACTTTCAGCTAATCATTTTTCCATGCATTTAAATAGGAATATTAGAATGAGGGTAATTACTTCAGTTTTCCATGAGTGATCCATCAAGACATTGAATTTAACTGTATTTTCTTGCACAGACTAGGAAGTGTAGAATTAAATTACAAACCAGTGTTAGAATATTTGAAATGTTTTGACAAGTTTGTTTGTTTGTTTTTCTTAATGAAGTTAGGGTTATATTTTGAAAATGTATAATATACATATAATATTATGACCTCTTATGAAGAGGTTATTTTGTCAGGAAAAGGTGCATCAGATTGGATGATAGGAGAAAGTTTTAGGTTTAAGATACGTCACTTATTTGAAGGAATAACAGGAGGGAAATAGAGTATGTGAAAAAATTCGCTAGTGAAGTTGCTTTAAAGATTTTTAGATTATTATTGCTGTTGTCATTATTTGATTTCACATCAAAGATAGCACTCTTGGCATTGGGGGAAGATAGCACAGCATTGTTGCAGCAAATGTTATTGTAACAAAATCATACAACTTCAACATAAATATCTCTGGGAGTTTCAGATTTGGCTATCATCAAGGAAAAAGAACTTCTATTTGCTTTTCCAGTTTTTGGTTATTATATCCAGAGAAATTTTATTTTCCAAGTCTTTACAAGAGAATTTCACATTAAAACATCACACTGAAATAAGTGCAAGAATGTTCATTCCCTTTCCAAGTGGAGAAGCAAAGCTTTTTTGTTCCACTCTCTGCCTTACTCTATGCTTGAAAGCCGATCATCAGTTAAGCAAGTGATGAGCCTTGGAAAGAAATTTGCTTTTTGAGTAAAACAGACTACATTGCCAGAATAATGTTTCAAAGGAGCTGCTCATTGCATGAGAGCAGATTTGATATTAACAGGATGCTTTGTTGGTTAGAAAAATCCTAAGTAGGCATTGACTTCTCTTGCCAATATTAAGATTTATTGGCACGAGACATATTGACTTCAGCAAATCCATGACATTATTATATCTCAAAGACTAATAAATCTTGTTACCAGCCAAAAAAATAAGTCAATATAATTATGCTTGATGATGCATGTTTTCCCTAAAGATCTCAGTTCCATGTTATACTTCCAAGAAATATCAAAATATCAAGGAAAAAAAAAATACAGTATAAATAGCCACATTCACATGAACGTATGTCTTGTAGCCTCTGGATATTTACAAGAGGTAATTGCCTGTTTCAGTGTCAGTTCATATGCTTTTAGAAACAGGTTCTTCTCTCTCCAAAAGTTGGACTCCTTTTCAGCAATAGGATTTAATTTTTGTTACTGAAAAACAACTAGATGATGCATATATGTGTGCACAGGAAATTCTAAATTCACAGATAGTCTTGTTTCCAAATTATATTGTAAAATACTTGGGGCTACACAGGACTGTGGTCTGTTGAAGAGACTGTTGATGCTAAAGGACACAAAATGGTTCACACTCTCCATAGTGTCTCAGTGACTCTCAGTGTCAGAACAAAAACCCGTGACTTTATTCTCTGACTCCAGTATTTATAGATTCTCAACAATGACTTAATGATAATTAAGTCACCACCTTCCCAAGCACGCTTGTCATGAGAAAAGTCCAACAAAAGACATTTCTTAGAAGGAATGTGATAAAAAACTTATGTTTATACAACTTTCATGGGAAAGTAACTAAAACTATGAAAACATTATCAGAAGGCTTAATATTCACAGTGACAGACCATGTTTTATAATTCACAAAGGAAAACAGTGCTGCAGTGTTGGGCTTTTGTCTTGGATTGTGTTCTTTACAGCAGAAGGAAGGCTGGGGAGGCCCAGGAAGGCTGCTCAGCCGTCCTGTGGTGGGAGGGAGCCCTCCTCACCACCCCTGTTAAGGATGGCAGGGTACCCAGCTGGGATCTGAAACATGGATGCTCCTTGGTGGGAGGCGTGGACAACATAGCTGCTCAAGACTCAAAATTTTTTGCAGCTAATATTTCCCCATGGGAACAGCATTACTCTGGGACTGCGTTTGTGGTTGTACATTCATTTCTGGTTCTCTGGGACATGTTATGAAAATTTCTTTGCCTGAACTAGTTTTGACTTCATTCTTGATTCATAGCTGATTTTTAAAAGTCTGAAGGAACTTCTGACTAAAAAGATATATTTATATCTTTATTTCTCAAATTATTACGTATTTCAGTTGTATCTTTTTAATTATCCTTATATTCAGCTCTTCTTCATTTCATTTTTTGAAGCATGGTATTTTCTTAACCCCTTGACATAATCAGCAATAGAAGCTTTCCTCTCTGATTTCTGAAAGTAGGTGATAATCATCTTACTGTGGAAGCTTTGGTTTAATATGTTGACTTGCAAAAATATATTACATGAAATGTGGGAGCTATATCACAGCAAACATGTAAATTTCTGAAGAAAAATAGAATGGTTCAGAAAATGCAACAATACATTAAATTGCATGTTTTTATTTTTAAAAAGAGGAAATTAAAAGAAACCCTGATATGACGACCTACAATCTCACAACAGTGATGGTAACAGCTCTACACAAGGAGTTTAATTCAGTTTTGCAAAAAGAAAACCAGTTATTGAAAATGCATTTGAACAAAATTGAAGATACTGGTGGGGTTGAGGAAGAAGATAAGACTAGGACATTTATTTAAGGAGAAGGACAGTGTTAAGAATGGGTGCTCTGTCAGATCCTGATATAGTTGAGGTCACAAAACAGTTTCCTTATGATGTGACGGGTTGTATGCTGCCTTATGCGAGGCAGACACCCTGGTTCAGCAGCAGCACAGTGGCCAAGCCCAGGCCACTCGGTCCATTCGCACACAACACCAATGTGATGGATGGCAGAAATGGCATTTATTGCTAAAGAATTTGACACTTTATAACCTAGGTTCACCGTGTCACTCCCACCTGTTTTCATCACAGCTAGGTGCTATTGGCTAATTACGGGGCAATTACCATACCCTATGGAGGAGGGGTTGACTCTATCTTTCCGTTACATCCCAAAATCTTCCGAGCACTGGGCCCTAGCTTCCCACAGTTGTAAAGTATTTATGGCTCCATAAAATATTCAAACTTAATTTGGCAACTTTTTTGTAAAGGATAATAAATAATGTTTTTACAAATATATTAACAGCAAGAGAAAGGGTAAGACCAAACTTTGTTCTTTATTAGGTGCCGGAGGGAACTTAGTAACTGCAGATGAGGAGAAGGCCGAAGTGCTCGATGCCTTCTTTGTCTCAGTGGGAAAACAACTTGCCTTCAGGACAAGTGTCCTCCTGGATTGGTAGATGGTGGCAGGGAGCAGAAGGGTCCCTTCCACTGTTATGGGAGGAGGAGGCAATCAGAGAACTGCTGAGATCCTTGGATATACATAAATTCTATGGGACCAGATGGAATCCACCCCAGGGGGATGAGGGAGCTGGCAGATGAGCTTGTGAAGCTGCTCTCCATCATTTACCAACAGTCTTGGCTCACAAGCTGGCCAGTGTGACACGCATTCACAAAAAGGGTGGGAAGGAGGATCCCGGTAATTATAGCAAGTAATTCCAGACCTAGTAATTATAGGCCAATCAGCCTGACCTCAGTACCTGGTAAGGCAATGGAGCAGTTTATAGTGAGTGCCCTCAAACAGCGCTTACAGGATGGCCAGGGTATCAGACACAGCCAGCACGGGTTTGGCAGGGGTAGGTTGTGTTTGACCAACCTGATCTCCTTTTATGACCAGGTGACCCGCCTGGTGGATGTGGGAAGGGCTGTGGATGTTGTCTATTTGGACTTTGACACTGTCTTCCACAGAACACTCCTGGAAAAGCTGTCAGCCCAGGCTTGGGCAGGAGCACTCTGTGCTGGGTTAGGAACTGACTGGATGGCCAGGCCCAGAGAGTGGTGGTGAATGTGCTGCATCCAGCTGGGGGCAGTCACCAGTGGTGTCCCTCAGGGGTCTGTGCTGGGACCAGTCCTGTTCAATATTTCTATTGATGACATGGATGAGGGCATTGAGTCCTTCATTAGTAAATTTGCAGATGACACTAAGCTGGCTGTGTTGCACTGTTGGAAGGGAGGAGGGCTCTGCAGAGGGACCTGGAACTGTTGGATGGGCGGGCAGAGTCCAACAAGATGAAGTTTAATAAGTCCAAGTGCTGAGTCCTGAATTTTGGCCACAATAACCCCCTGTAGTGTTATAGGCTGGGGATGGTGTGGCTGGACAGTGCCCAGGCAGAAAGGGACCTGGAGGTGCTGGTGACAGCAGCTGAACACGAGCCAGCAGTGTGTCCTGGTGGCCAAGAAGGCCAGTGGCCCCTGGCCTGGATCAGGAATGGTGTGGCCATCAGGAGCAGGGAGGTCATTCTTCCCCTGCACTCGGCACTGGTGAGGCCACAGCTGGAGTTCTGTGTCCAGTCCTGGCCCCTCAGTTTGGGAAGGACATTGAGACACTTGAGCGGGTCCAGAGGAGGCAACGAGGCTGGTGAGGGGCTTGGAACACAAGTCCTGTGAGGAATGGCTGAGGGAGCTGGGGTTGTTTAGCCTGGAGAAAAGGAGACTCAGAGGTGACCTCATCACTCTCTACAACTTCCTGAAAGGTGGTTGTGATCAGGTGAGGGTTTCTTTCTCCAGGGATCAATGGACACAGGAGAAGGAAGGAGAGGACACAGTCTCAAACTGCACCAAGGGAAATTTAGGTTGGATATTAAAGTTTTTCACAGAAAGAGTGATAAAGTACTGGAATGATCTACCTGGGGAGGTGGTGGAGTCACCATCCCTGGATGTGTTTAAAAACAGACTGGATATGGCACTCCGTGCCATGGTTTAGTTGAGGTGTTAGGGCTGGGTTGGACTCGATGATTTTGAAGGTCTCTTCCAACCTAGTCATTCTGTAAAATCAGGGAGCAAAATCCCTTCCCATAATTTTTCTGTTTCTCCCAGTAATCAGCTGGAGGATTGCTTTACTTCACATCAAGTCAGAACTGTCAAGTACTTCTGAAAAGCACAGATTAGCTCAGGGAGATTTAGCATGTTACAGGATCATATCAGTCAGTATTTTAATATTTAACCACATGATGTACTTATATGTTATTCAAAAGTTGAAACAGTTGGTCTTACATAATTTGAAGCGATTTACAGAGATTGGGGTTTCAGTATAAGAACATGAAGATAAATTTAAAAATCTACTTCCAAATGCTCACAGAATTATAGCAGCTTTTTTAACCTTGTCTGTCCTGTGCTACTCAGAGGTTTTCAAGGTGGCACCCCCTCCTAGAACTGGGGTCTTTGCGCTAATAGAGACAGTATTAGCACTGCAGGAAGAAAACTGTCACCACTTCATCTGTAGACACAAACATCATGGGTTTTTCCATATGAAATAGTACATGTTCTCCAAACTAAATTATTGCCCCTTTTTTACATACCCCAAATATTGTAATTCATATTTTAAAGACAGTTTGAGAACACAGTTTCCCCCTTAATGTGTTGTGTTTGTCACAGCACAGAGCATAGCACAGGTGATTGTATCAAAGAGAAGAGGTAATTGAGTGTATAGCAAAGTGTAACTTGGTAATTTTCTGATGTGATAATCCTTCTCCCTTTCCCCTCTCAATTGATGCACACTGACAGTTTTTTAGCTAGTGATTCTCTCTGACCTCTGTAGTCCTTTGGTAGAGATCACACCTACAAGTCTGCTAATTTGGGGGGATTGGTGGTGGTATTGCACTATGCTGTTGTGGTTTAGTGGACCGTCACATTCTGAAAAATGTGAATGCACAATCAGATTAACTGTTGTCTTCTCAAAAGGTCCTAGGAGTGCAAAGGAATGTGTAGGAGACGGAGATGAAGCAAAATTTATGGAAAAGCTATACCAGAAAAAGGGACAGTCATTATACTGTATACAAATATAGTCAAACAGTTCACTCTTTTTTGTGAAGGTAGTGAGGATTAAAAAAAAACAACCCAAAACTGTACAACCAAGAGGGTTTCCATGAAAATTAAAGACAAATCTTTATCCAGCTGAGGGATATGCTCTGGAATCTCTGTGTATCTCTGATATACAAGGCAGAACTGTGATCTGAGGTACACATTACACGTAAGAATTTCAGTCTTTTACAAAGCATGTGGGCCAGCTCTGTAGTACGTCCTAGTACAACTCTAATGCAAAGCCTCTAAACTGCTGAAATGTGTAATTCAGCTGCATGTCTACAACAAAACAATTTTTCCTATTTCTAGTAGTTCTTCATAGCAAACTTCACCAACTCTTTTTAATTTTCATTTCCAGTTGGTTATAATGAAGATAGCATTGGGTGGCTGAGACACTATTACAGTATTACATTATTCTAGTTTTACTGACATATATTGTCTTTTTCAAGGTGGAGCACAAGATTTCTTAGTAGTTTATGAAAAGCTGAAAGCAAACATGGCACCTGCTGATCTTTAAAGACTTTAGAGTAGCCTGGCTAGAGCCAGTTTACACTGCATATACCGAACCACTGCAATGAACTTCCTGATGAATTTGTGATTTGTCTTTTTGATTATGCTATATGGATAGACTCAAAATACAGAATCCTGTAAAGAAATTACTGATCAAATTATTTTGTTTAAGAACAATATAAGATAATGGTATGTTGTACTGTGCACATTAGACTGTAAACCTTTGCTGTCTGCTCTGGTAGGGGTTCAGTTTGTAATCTTTGATTTCAAGCTATTGCTCATTCTTTTTATGTTCTTAGCTCTCGGTTGGCTGAGCCCCAACACAGTTTGTTCTTTAAGCAAGCATTGGGAGCAATAGCCATTAACCTTTTAAAAGTGGCTTTTTAGCATGTCATGAGTTTATCTGTCTTGCTTCTTTTTTGCCATTAACCTTTCTGATGGGACAGTGCGCTGTGTTTTGCTTACTTCAGCATGTCATGCCCATTTTCACCCCTTTCCCATTTGCAGTCACTGTATTTTGTTACATAAAAGATGGGGAAATGGTGGGGAAAGGACAAAGGCAGTGCATGCCAGGCCTTGTCCCCACACACACAGTCAGATAGTATGACCCTAGTTAAGAAAAACTGCCCATTAAAGACATATCCTTGTTTAGGTGGAGAAGCAGTTCCTCTGACACTGTCCCTGGCATTTGCTACAAGGCCATAATTGTCAACCATGATAAGGCATTGCAACCAGAGCCCTCAAAACAAATGCTGTTCATCTGAGGCCAGCATCAGTGAAAGGTTCAGTTATTCTTGCTTTACTGAGCATGAAATGGAATTGAAAGGCAATATTAAATGGGTTATTAAACTTAAGACATGGTTTCTTTTGATCTTCTCTTGCAATTGCCCTTACCACATGCATGTATAATGTATTCTCAATAGGGTTCGGCATTTGTATGGCCTTTCAGTTTCAAGGAATGTTAGCAATTACTCAGTTGTCATTTTGTGATAAACTAAAAATATGGTTCCTTTGGAAATTAAATGTTTATCTTCTGGTTATTTTCATCCTCTTTCTACAAAGGCAAGTATCTACCACAAATGATTCAGAAGTAGCAAGAATATACATATTTCTAGCATAGTTTCTCTGCCTCTCAAAAATCCTTAAAGTGAGTGTACTTTAGTTTCTCTTCAACCTTAACACTTGTATCTCAAGGTTTGGGTTTATTTTACATATATATGACTTATATATATATATATATATATGTCCTACTGAAATGATTCTAAGATAAATGACATGTTTCCTGAAAAAAATCAACAACAACAAAACAACATGAACTTAAACAGGAATACCATTGTTTTATACCATAATTATCAGAACCTCTTCTCCAGTGAACATCCAACAGTGGTTTCAACTGACAGTAGCTGGCTTGAGGGCAGGCCTCAGGGAATTGCATGAAAGCACATTTCTAGTGCTGGATTCAGCATTTTTTCAGCTTACCTAGAAACCAGAAAGGGCTGTAACATCAAACAACATGAGTTATCTAAAGAACATTTGCTGGTTAAATCCAGCAGCTGGTAAAGGTGCCTGGTAACAGCATTTCCACTGTTTGCCCAGAAATTACAACCAAACTGGATTAGGAAGCTTCCTTGTAAAAATTTGTCATTTACCTGGCAACAAAATTATTTTCTAGATATTATCTATCTCCCTAAATAATTGAAAGAGTTAAGCAGACTGATCAGTTATCATCAGACCAGACAGTATCACAAAATAGAAGATGGAGGAACTGACACTGCACCTTACTGGCAATTAAGCATAAGTTAATTTTGCTAAATGAAGCTTAGTTGATACCCAATTTGTGTTTAACCATTTACCTTAGAGCCCTTGCTAAAGATTTGCAGAATTTAGAAGAAGGGAAAAATTATTTTCCTTGTGGAATGAAATAAATATTATAAGATAATTCCCAAAAGATATTGCTAGAAATGTAATCACTTCTACTAGGATTTGTCTGTCTTATTTTGACAGTTCATATTGAAAATGTCATCTTGACTTAGGAATGGCTGAAAAATATGGCATAAATGGGTATGCCTGTATTAGAATTTCTAGTACATATAGCTGCAATGTATGAATGTATTTCTGAAACAATAGTAGAGTAATTCCACTTTTTCTTTTATTATTCTAAAATATTTTTATTATCTCTTTAGTAGTTCACCTAGCTCTGGTAGATCTGTCAAACAATAAAATAAAAAGAAGCGTCAATACAGTTAAAGCATTCACAGATAGCCTTAGAGCACAAAAATACTGAATGGAATCAAAGATGCCACTATGGGGGATTAGGGTTTAATCTAATGAGTGGTTTGGTTTATGTCTGCTGACAGATGGGTCAACTGCCACAGCTTCATTTTTACACTTTGCAAAACCATCTTCCAAATCAGTAGAAGCATAAAAAACATGTAAAGTCAACCTTCACTTGAAAAATTTCTGTATCAGAGGAAAAGTAAGGTTAGAATTAAATGTTTTATCAGATCAGGTTTGAGTTGCTTGGACCAATTACAGGTGATGTAGTGATACTCTGAAAATGTTGTGAAATTAGGATGCTATTTTATGCAGAATTAAAACTACTTAGTTTCAGATATTTAAGGTCCTATCAATTGTGGGTGTTTTCTATGCCTAAGATTTTGGCTTATCCTAGTGATCTTTCACAGGAAATATAGAATGTGACTTCTGATTGTGGAGGCACCTCAACCTGTATCTAAATCCTGGATGTACTATTCATAAATCATTTTTCAGTCATAGTATTTTAAAACTATACATAGGGGGATAAAAGTATTTGTGCCAATGATTTTGTGTATATTTTTTCTTGATTTGCAGTAATGAAATCCCAAGTTATATTTTTTTCACAGCAGGCATTTTCTTTCCCACCATTAAGTCTTGTTCTTCAGCACTTGTGTGAGTCTGGGGAAATGCTTTTTATTTCAAACACTGACACTAGTGATCCAACTTTCTCAGTTAAGGAAATGGGTAAATCCACCGTTTCTTCATGGCTCAATCGATTTCCTTTTGAAAGGGGAAATCTATGCTTCTTTTACCTTCAGACAATATGTCACTGTATCTACTGTGTTATATAGACAATAGATTTAGAGGGAATTTTTTTTCACCCATAAACCAACTAGACCCACACTGCCTGTTTTCTCTGAAGTTTATGTTTGAAATATGTTACAATTAATCCTTCAAGGACTGGTTTTAGCATTGCAGTTTGTGCTTCTGCCTGCACAAAGTTGGTTGTTCTCGCACCTTCTGCTCTCTTCTCTCACACTGATTCCACAATACAGATCTGCACCGGTGATGCAGGGCTCTGTACAACCAGTGATGCCTGGTGTGTTGTGTTTCAGTGACTCTGCACGCAGTGAAGAGCAGATTTGGAGTGCTCTCCACAGAGCTGCCAGTGGCCTCTGTGTCTGAGCTAGTCCCACTGAACTTGCTGAGATCCACGGCGAGAGCAGTACTGCAGTGCACAGAGGTGTCGGGGGTGCCTTGTGATTTTGTACAATAATCTTCTCCATTCCAATAAAGACATGGCATCTTAGAGGTTTGCTCTAAAAGTGACAGAAAGACAAAGTTTCTACTTTGTGGGAGATTTCAGTTTGGGCCTAAAATTTGGATTCGTTCAAATTTGGCTTGGATACTTCAAATCCACCTTTTAGCTTTACTGTGAAGCTTTTATTTACTATGGCAGGTGCAGGAAGCTCAAATATCTCTCTCCCCACCCAGCCCAGGGAATTCTGTTAGGAAATCAGGCTTGTTTAAACAGCTTTGTGTTCAAGAAACAAAAAACATTTTAAAAAACCCAACAAACGAAACCAGAATCCCAGAAAAAAAAAAAAAAAAAAAGAGGAAAAAAAAAAGTTTATAAAGATTGATTTTTACTGTTTAATTTTTAAAAGATCAGCTGTGCTTCCCTGAAAAATCTTAGGGACAGTTCTGCCTGGTGTGAATTGCAGCTCTCTGACACTGGCAAGGGCAGGGTCACAAATGGATGAATGTACTGTCTTCATAACATGTAAAAACTATATGGTGACATCCAAGAACTGGACACATTTATTTTGATATTAACTCCTACATTATTTATTGATCTTGCTTTCCTTTTATAATTTCAAAAGCATATCTATTTATCAAACCAATAAAGGATGAATAATATTTAACCTAAATGCACATTTTTAAGAGAACCTCAGTTTGATGTCTAAAACCCTTCACTGAGGACAGAAGTCAACATTTATGTTGGTTTTCAGGTCTAGGATGGTATTCCAAATATGAGAGAATATAATAGAGAATATAAAACAGGACATGGTTGTCAGTCCATCATATCCATCACTGTGTTCCCTTGGTAGAACAATGACTTCTGTAACCTGTCAAAAAATTTAGAGGCAGTTTAAGCTCAGCAGCTTTAAAAATATTTGAAATGGTTTTCTTTTTATTTTTTTCCATTTTTAGGGTATATCTAAATCTCACTGGTGTCTGCTGTCACATGCAACAGGGATTCTTTTTTCACTCTGAGGCAAGGCCTGAGGCTCTAATCCATGTCTGCAGGTGACCTGCAGTAAAGTCTTGTCAGAATAATTATATCTTGCTGTGGATAGGCATAAGCATTCCTTCTCTCTTTTTACGATTCTTCTCTGTAAACTATCTGGCCTGAGCTAACTATTCTTCACAATGGGGGCAAGAAGCATAAAGCAAAATTAGCTATGCAGATCTTGCTGTCAGCCTGAGATCTCCATCATTGACTTCTGTCAACCTTCTTGGCAGGAAAACAATCTATTCTTCTCATGCTTTGCTTTATGAAAACAATGCTCATCCATTAAAGTAAGGAAGACTAAACAAAACAAAACCCTCTGTCATATGTTAGTTTCTATCAAATTGTCCCAGAAACCAAACCCCACATGTTTATTAAGATGTCTTCCTGTTGCTGTGACCACCTGGTGTTGTCTTGAATTGCAAAGAACAGAAAAGAAGTGATTGAGTGTGGATTTTTCCTCTTTATGTATTATACTTTAGTTTAGTCTCAGTCTGGCTCCTAAATAGAATAATCAATGCCATTATCTCTTCCTCCCTTATCTAAATCACATCAGGAGATCAATAGCTACAACAAAGACAGCCAGTGCTTTCTTTCCACTGGGACTCATTACTTTGTTGCCCAAGATGGGGGTATAGATATTCTCGGGAAGGTTATCTGGTGTTCCCTGGTAGTTAACAACAACTGTCAGTTATTAATGGTGCTCTGCAGCCTCACCTTTACAGTGCTGTGACTGATAGCAGGACATGTTTATAACAAAATGAATCTCTGCTGCCTTTTTTCCTCATCCTCCTGAATCTTGTTAGTTCTTTAGTTTCCTTTCTCCCTCCTGTCTGCTGCTGCAATCCCAGGCAGTATGTTTGAGAATATCAAATGTTGGGGGTCTTCTCATTGAGATTCCTCACAAGTGCAGGTTTGCTTTTATACAGGCTAACATCTGCTGCAGTATTACAAAGACTAATTAAAATAAATTCAGATCCTAAATTAGTCTTTTCAGTAACATTTATTATACAAGACACTGGGTGATAAAGTGTATTATATGGTTAAGCTGAATCAAAAGTCATATTTTTATTGGATTTGCTGGCCAGTCAGGAGCAATCTCCGCAAAGAAGCTTATATTTGCAATACAGTATTTTCTACTAGACTAATAAGGAAGTCTACCATAATGTTCTCATGTTTATTTATACATATCAACTAAAGTGATGTTTAAAAAAAGAAGAAAAGTACACCTCTCCTATTTGGGCTGAATTCTTCATTTTTCTTATCAAAACTAGAGAGTCAGTTTGCAAATCCTAGGTGAACTGATATGACAGACAGTTCACACATGAAGTCATCAAATCCTAAATCCTCAAAGGTGTAGTTGTCTGCTAATTTAATGGCTTCACTCTCTCTGCAGTGGAACAGCCTCATTTAAGTCCAGATCCCACCCTACACCATAATTCTGCTGGGGGGCAGCTAGGCCTGGATCTTGGGTAACCCCAAATTTCTGTGTAGTGATGAGCAGCAAGGCAATGGTACATGAAGTACAGTTTGTACGTGACAAGTGCTTGCAGGAGTTAGAAATAAATGGATAACCAGGACTGTATTTATGCCTTATTAGGTGTGCCAGAGAAGCAGAACAGGGTGCTAAAACAACATTATTGCTTTTCTGACCTGTAAGGCTGTAAATGAATGAAAATGAAGCGAGAGCAGTTGTGAAATTGTGCCTTCCAGACATGCTAAGCTAAGGAGCCATGAAGCACTCATGCTGCATCTTTTTTCTAATACAACATCAGAATTTCCTTGTTGAATCTTATAGAGCTGACCTTATGCCAAGTGAAAAAAATGAAAGTTTAGTCGTTGGATTTGATGGGAACAGGAGTCACCTTTCTCTGCAGGAAAATGAGGGGGGGTCTGACAGATGGATGAGAAAAGAATGTGGATATTTTCAGGCCTTCATAACATCAATGAACATTACCATGATGTGAAATATGTAGACATAAAAAAGCCTATCTTTATAAAAATCTAAGTTACTTGTATTTCTAGTTGGACTGCATATTAGGAGAGGTTATTATGATGGGGTTTCTCTGACTCTGTGTTAATAATTCCCTTGAAAGTTTTGTTGATTCCCTTTATCTGCAGTCATGCATAATTTTTGATGAAATAGACTGAGAGCAGAAAACATTTTTACTTTTGTTTTGGTTGTTTCTCAATGTACCTAAGAAAATGTATGTCAAGAATTCAGAGTGTTGGGGATATAGTTTTCTTTTGCATGTTCAGCATTTCAAGTGCAAGACACCTTGGCCTGGACCATTCCCATTTTGGGTGCTTTTTTGGTCATCTTTTCTCTTTAGATATTTTGACTTTTGCAATTAAAATAAATTTGCCTTTAACAACTAACAACTTGGCATCTGTACTGCTGCACAAAAACTTTGTATGCCTTCCAGTGAGTGGAACGTAAGTTAGTTGGCAAATATCTGCATTTTTTTCTGTATGAAAGAGAGAGAGGCCTTGCATACACTGTTTGCTTTGATAAGTTCTATTCAGGGCCTAAACTAAAGCTGACTAAAGCTGAAGGACATATTTTCCAGTAGTTCTCCATTGGTTAATTCGTTTTCCATACATGAAAGAGCAAAGCAGTGCAGGAGTTAATAAAAATACAGGTCTGTAAAAATGGCATAATGTGTTGCAGACAACTCAGCAAGGATATTTATGTTTTCTTTTACTCTGACAGTCCCCAGATTATAATATACAGATTGAGTATTTCCAAGGACACCACAGGGAAACGTGCAGAGAAATCAAAATGGATTTTGGTAGGATATAATCAAAAAACTCTCCAAAAAATAGCCTTTGAAATAACCAAGCTTCAGAATAAGAAAATCGCGGCAAAATACTTAAAAGGAGCATAATGAATGAAAGAAATGAACAGCAGAAGTGACTGAAGCTGTCTTCAATTAGAAAAACAAAAGCGAAATGGAAATTCCTGTGTCTGAATTTCTTGAGAAATCTGTGTAAAGTTTCTCTTTTCTCTGATAGTTGTTTTTTTGTTTGGAATTTTTGGGTTTTTGTTGGTTTGATTTGGTTTTTTTGGTGGTGTAAATAAAATTACTTGTTTCTAGTTTGTTGTCTAAAATCAGTCTGGTAGGAAACATGAACTGGTAGTTTTATCTTGGATTGGCCATCTTTGTTACATGTATGACATTGTCTTCATCTCAAGGGAAGATGAAAGGCTTATACCTGTTAGAGTGCAGCATTCTTCTCTTCATCTGACAATGATTTTGAGTTTTCTTTGCTGATTTGGGGACTTCCTGTGCCATCCACTGTCTTTGCATTATTATTACTGTCAGTTGAAGACCATGGAAAGATAAAAGCAAATGTCTTAAAATCAAAGTATGACCCATAACTAAGACAAACACGTGTCTCAGCAGTGTGAAACCGGGAAGCTCTATTAATACAAACCTGCACCTTTGCCACACTGGAAAGTGAGTGGTTCTGGACTTTGGACTCAGTCTCACAGGAATAGTACTGAAAGTTTGGTCACGTCGTTCCCAGCTCAGTGTTGGCTGCAGTTCAGCGGGAAGCTGAGAAGGGAGGAGCGAGGCAGAGACAGGCACACCACGCGGGAGCGCTGGTGCTGATGAGATGTTTCACTAAGATGATTAATGCCCATTTACAAAATTGGGCTATTTACAAAATTGAGCATGCGGCTTAAAGACTGCCTGGGTTAAAAGGAAGTGTCCCTGCCTGCTGACACCGCTTTCATGCCACACTGTTCCCTCTGTCCCACTGTGCCGTAATTATGGCTGAGCCTTGTGCAGTGGCCTGTCCCAGGTGGCATTAGTCCAGGTCCTGCTCGCTGCAACTGTTCCTGTCTCTCCTGGTGTGTTGTGCCAGGCTGTGGGAGCAAGGGGATAAGAGAGCTCCTAATGGAAGGCGAGAGGTTTCCATTTATGGCTGTTATTTCACTGTGATTCTGGGGTAAGAGCCATTATAAGGGTGTTTCAGAGCACAACAGGAAAAACTGCCATAACTGGGAGTAATGGGATAAGGTTCAGAAAAGGCAAATGGAGGCCATTTCCTGACAGTGAGATCTATTAGGCTGTGGCATAGATAAATCTCCCAGGAGAAGTGATAGAAGTCCAAGCACTTGAGTAATTTAAAACTGCAATAGACAAAGAGCTCAGGTGTATATAATAGGGAATAATCTACCAGCAACCACAGAATGAAAGATTGATGTAGTATGTCCTTCCATCTCTGGTTTTTGGAATACATACAGTCTGACAGCAGCTTTCTAGCTTACTTTCCTGCTAAACATATTTTGGAAAGTCCCATTTCCAAAGAAGCTAAAATAGCTGCAGGTGCCTCTTAAAGAAACTACTTCTTGTTTTGTAATGTTGTTCCACTACCCTTTCTGTAGATGCTTCCTCTTCAGGTGTCAAGTTTCAGGCTTTTGTAATTGAATGAACTCAAGCTCAGGGGACAACGTCCTCTTCAGACATGCTGTTTTTCCTCCTTGTACCCTTGTGGTTCATCACACCCTGTACCTAAATATGTTTAGCACTGTTAATATTAGTTTCAGGCCTTCTTGTACCTTGTTTAACCATTTCTGTAATTAACCATGAATGCAGAAATAAGGTTTCATCTCTGTGCTAACCATCTCCTTCACCTTACGACCATACATTGGCATGATGAAGTGGACTTTGCAGGAAGAGGAGTTCATGGTCCTACAATGAAAGTCAGGAGAGGGAAAGTGCTTGATGCATGAGAGACAGTAAAAGAGAGAAGCCCAAAGTACCTGTGAGAAGCACAGCAAAGTCCAGAAATATTAAAAGGGTAAGAGATGGGGGATGATGTGGTGCCAAAGGAGAGCAATGGAGTTTGTAAGATTGCTTGAGCATGAACATTTGATGCAGAGGGATAGTGATGTATGTGGTGCCCTAGAGCAATAGACCCAAGATGCCAAATTTTTTATAACTTTTTGGAGGTAAAATTAAATGTGCTGAACAGGAGTCATTGAGGAGGGCAGAGAAACTCCTGAAATACTTCTGATTTTGGAAATTCTACTACATCCATTGGCAATATTGATCTTATGATAGACTGAATTAAAAACTGCATCTAATCTGTAGCCTTGTCCTTCTTTCACTGTTGCATTCATGGTGTAAGCTTCCAATAAACTACAGACTACAGAATTCACAGGCAGGCTGTGCAATGTATTTATGACTCGCTCCTCCTCTCAGGCTTCTACCCTTTAGTGGGTATTGACAGAAAATACTACTAGCATAAGAAATGGCTTGATCTAATCTGCAGTGTTGTTTGTGCTAGAAAATGGAGAAGAAAATTGAAATGGATTATGTTCAATAAGCCCGAAGGGTGGGCTAATATACTCAGAAATCTTTAGCACCCTGTAATGATTTGCTGTCTTCATAAGGCTGGTTCCTTTTTAACTATGACTTGTATATTTTTAATATTGAAAAATTAATTTTTGACAAACCAGATCTGAATATTACCTTGTATACTCCATATTTTTTAACTTTTTTCTGTGGTTTATTTTTTAACACTGATATGTTTCATGTTTGCCATTTATATCTAAGCACACATGCACTTCTATCTCAAGATTGTCTTGCTAAAAGCCTTATCTGACAACTGAAACAAACAGATTAACCATCTCTGAACTATGCACATATCTCATTAAAACTTTTTTATCTTGTGTTTTATCTATAAATGAAATGTTTTATTTCTATTGTAGGAGTTTATTTATATATTTAATTTTATTAGCTATGATAGTTGATTCTAAAATTTCAACCTCTAAGATGTTCATTTGATCAGCAACTGCATTTCACTGATGTAAGTGGTCAAGATTTTGATGACAGTGCACTGCAATGCAACTTGGTGTGCCAGAAGAAAAGACAAATATTTTATTAGTCTTTTGCTAATTCAAAACTTCTATTTTGCTTGATGTGTAATCTCAAATTAAGTAGCATCTTAAGACAATTTTATGTCTTTTGTGCTGTCTATATTAAGCAGATCTATGTTTCTCACTAGTTTGGTTTTTTTGCAGAACAAATCCATAAATGTAGAATTGATTTGTATAGAATAATAATAAAACTTAAGTATCAACACTGTACCTGAATAGCGCTTGCTTTATAGGTATATTTGTAATGCTCTTTTATATTTAAAATTATAAAGAACTGCTAAAGGAGGAGTAAAATTCCAGCGACTATACTGGTATTTATCCACTAAATAAATGTCTTTATTGCATCATTTATATGAAAGATAGGTATATTAAAATGTTTCTGTTATGGCAAGAAGCAGAATGTGTATACGCAGGCCAGTAGAAAGCTGTGCTCAAGTATGTAAATGGATTAACACAGCATTTGTAACCATAGTCTATCAATATATATATTTCCATGTCATTTCTTGTAAAGTGTTCTCCAGGAGGGGAAAATAAAAGCATGTGAATAGAATGCTGATTCCACTGGTAGTGATGGCATCTGATCTGGAGAGATGGCTACTAGACTCAATTTGTTATCACCTACTGCCTTCCAGGCAGCTATCTTTCAGTGCAGGATTTACCATTATGATCAGAAAAACAGCTGGCAACTATCAACTTCCTATAAAAAAGGCTTGAAATGTCTTCTTCTATCTAGCTGTGATGTAGTGTGACTTCCTTTAAAATGTAGCTATTGAATGCACAAACTTATTCAAGACCTACAACTCCATTTAGCTGGTAAAATCCTGCTCTGGCTTTAATTGTTTTAAGTTTTCCATGGGGATGTGAGTCTGTAAAGAGCTGAAAGGGGGTGGAAGGAAGGGATTGACTATGTTTTAGAAATTCTTTTTCCAAACTGTGACAAGAATGTTTTTTTCTGGACACATCTGTACTGTCATTAGCAAGCAGGGAGCCACATGGTAAATATTACAGAAGGATAAAATACAGCAAGCTGCAGAAAAATATACCTGAAAAAGCAAATAAAATTGGGGGTTGGATGAGATGTTGGACATTTAAAGCAGGAGAATAAATGAAATCATTAATGAAATCATTATTTTTTTTCTGTAACTCAGTTGGAGCAGCAGTGCAGATGTACAGTCCATGTCACACACACTCTACACTGTGTGTGAGAATGGTATGTCTGCACCAGAGTCAATAGAGAGAATTGGATGGGGGGATGATTTTGAAGATGGATTTTCAAGACACATTCTGTCTAAAGCAGAAAGCTATGAGATAATGTAGTTGCTATCTGCTGGATTTTTATTTTTATTTCCTTTGTAGGGTGCAAACTTGTTCGTTAGTTTTCCATACTCATCCCTTTATTCTTCTTTATTTATTTTTTTCTCTCCACAATTCCTGGAGCTCTCTCTGTATTGCCAAGTATCTAATTCGGCTTTCATACCTGTTTTCACCATCTCTTTGTTATAGCTACATTTCAACGAGCTATCCCACTAGAATATCCTGTCTGAAAACAGCCCAGCAGCTGAGAAGAGGATGGATGGATGGATGGATGGATGGATGGATGGATGGATAAACAGTTATCCAGAACAGCTCTCAGGAGCCATCTGTTTTAGCAAACTATTTAAGCTGTCAGTCTGTGTGTATTTTTAGCCTACTTATCACACTGGTATTTGAACACCTATCAATTTAACATTAGAAATCCAGTCCAAGCCTCAGTCCAATTGTGGAGACTCACTTACTGTTGCTTACTTGTTTTAGATGAGTAACATAAAAGGTGTGATATCCAGCCATGTTTTGGTTTTTCCTTCCTGGTCTATTATCTGAAAACTTGATCTAGGACTTCACAATCAGGAAAGACTCTTTGATGATTCCTTAGTTCTTCATAGCTCGTAATTTTAAAAAGGTTTACCTCCTTCTGAAAAGGAATTTTCATTAAAAAATCTTGCAGAATTTCCAAACTAAAATGTCAATTTTCCTTTTTCCCTAATTTTTTCTCCTTTCTTAGTTTTTTACCCCTTCCCGTTTCTTTTATCTGTAGAGGGAGGGTTATTTGTTTTTGTTTTTCACGTTACTACTTGGGCAATATGTCAAAGAGAAAGTGAACAGGTTTGTTTTTTTTCACTAGTGAAAATGGATAACACTTTTCACCTGACAATCAGAATTGCTATGCTTTTAAAGTGAAGCTGTTCTACAGGATACTGAGCTGAAAGCCACCTAGAGAGGGGGGAAAAGAGAAATTTTTTAAAAAATTGGAAGTGTTGTTCTGATACTTTGATGTTTGTTTTTGGATGTTTTCTGGTTTGGTTTTGGTTTGGGATTTGTTTTTGTTTTTTTGGTTGCTTGAGTTTTTTCTTCATGTAACAGACTGTCTATCTCAACCACCAAGACTGAGAGCAAGTTTTTTGTGCTTTTGCTCTTCTCATTCTTTGCCTTGTCCCACTGTGGGGCAGTGATGAAGTAGACTGGGTGGGAACTCAGCTGCCAAGCAGCCCCAGCCCACCACTGTATGTACCTACCTAACTTTGGAAACTATGGAAAAGGTCGAGTCTCTCCTGCTGGACATAAGAACTTGGTGTCAGCTCCTCCCTGCTATGCAGCTATATTTACTACTGACATATTTGCTGTATTTGTAGGCTGTTTGCAGTAAAAATATAATGAGAGAAAAGGACATGCATATAAATATAAATCTGTGGAGTTGTTAATGACAAGTTGCTCTCAGAGGAAACAGCTGATCAATGTATAGGGAAAGATGAAGGGGTGTGATCATGATCAGACAACAAGGTTAACAGTATCAATCAGATCTCCTAAAATAGATGGAAGAGTTGCAGTTTCACATCTTCAGCTACAACCTGGCCTTGTTTTCTGGCTTCAAATATAAAATAGCAATAAAGCATCTATCTACCTGACATCCTTTTATGTTCTCTTTCAATCATGGGCCGCAAAATGTTTCTTTTCAGGTTTACCCTGGTTTGACATCCCTGTTATTGCCTATCACTTTAAGGAGTTGAAAGGCTGGGGATTGATTTCATTTTCTTTCAGCTCTCAAGGTTTTTTATGTGGAATCTGTTTCTCACTTGGTTTGCATTTCATCTAAGATAATGCTGGCTATCAGTGCTTGAATAATAATTGAACTGAAGCAAGCTGTTCAGCCTAAGGTCTCAAGCTGGGAAAGCTGTGTTTGTCATGTGTGGGTATTTCAAAAGAATTTAACATTCCAGATTTAAGTTGCAAGCAAACACAGAAGTAGGGGAAAATCTGTGCGGCTCTGGCTGTACAGCTGCACCTCTGCCTTCAGTAGTTCCTCACTGAACATGAGCTTAGCCCTTCATGTTGTTTAAAAATTTTCATCAGTGGTATGTAGTAAAGCATTACAGCACTGAGAGGTGGAAAATTACATACCGGTAATTTTGAAAAATGGATGAGCCTTGTGGAATTGTTTCTCCCGCCCCCTCAGATGCTGTTGAATGGCCATTTAATAGTTACCCTGCTTGAAATTGAAGTTTTATTTTGATACCATTAGTGCTGCTAAAATGTAGACGCTGTTTGTAGCTTTTATAATTATGTTGCACACCTTTAGTTGACAATAACACTCTACAATTACAGTTCCACCATCTGTAATCTGTGGTAATAAGTATTTGAAATTGTAGCTCAACTGGCAGAAAAAGCAAGCTTATTTTACAATATCAGTCTGTAAGTGGATGGGTGACCATGCAATTTGAATATTGCTTATATTAAATGCCAATGTTTGACACATCCTACTAGAATTTGGCAGATCATGGCATTTGGAGATGCAGTTTTGGGCTGCAGTTTGGGTTCACCTGCAGAGATTGACAATAAGCACCAAGTACTCAGAAAGTAACGTGACTCAGCTGTGACTTGGGGATAGAGGAGCAGAAAAATTTTCACTTAGTGAAACTTAACAGATTTGTACAAAACTACAGGATGCTTTTTTTTTCATTATATTGCCCTTTGAACCATTCTAATAGTCTTTATACTCTCTTACACAAACTATATTTTCTTCAGCTTGGGAAAAAATGTTTTAATAGGTCCAAATAGTAATCACATTTTGTAAGTCACAATCTGATGGCTTGAAAACATGGGTTCATGAAAAATTTGCAGACTGTATTTGTAAAGCTTTAACTTTCTTCTGGCATATTTCATCCAGATATGGCAGTGAAAATTCACCAATATATTAGCACTTTTAGATATTTTACTAGTTATTCAGATGCATAGTTACTGTGCTGCCAGTTAGATGATGTGATATCTATGTGCTCTGGAGACCAGTGACAATGAAGGATGTGTTAAATATTAAGGAAAGGTCTTTCTATGAGAAATTCCTGCCATTTGCATAAAAGATGCCACAAAAATGGGAGTTAATCACAGAGGTTAAACCATAAAAGAAAAAATCATGCTTAGAGAGAGAGAGATAGACATTCCTGTTGTAGCTATCTATGAATTTATGGTACTGCTGATGGGTATCTTTTAAACATCATAATTAATGAGCACCCTGAGGACAATCAATGACAGTTGGTTAAAAAGGAATTAAAGAGCGAATGGGCAGTATTGAATATAGAGGTTTTTGCTCTGCAGAGGTAGGCGTGCTAAAATCCTTTTGCTGATAAATATCAAATAACTTTTGTTTTGAAAAATATTATGCCTCAGCCAAATTAAAAATTATACCAACAAGTGTAATTTTTAATTTGGCTGAAGCAAATTTGTATAACACCCATAGCTTAGGTCCCTTATAAGGTAAAAGAGGTAAATAGCATAACTTAAAACAACACCCCTAGCTTTTTCATTACTTTTGAAACTTCAAGGATAAATGCCAAGCTTTTAAATGTTGGATTTTACCCAAACTGTTAGTGACTTCCTTTTTTGGAAAGAAAGGAGTAGAACTGGGCTGCACTGGGGCTGTACTTTGCTGTGTACATCAGGTTAGAACTATACACTCTTGAAACATCCCTTCCTGGACAAGGATCCTGTAACAGGTGCATTTGCAGCCTTCTTGAACTGTTAAAATGTTTTTGTTCAGTGTGAAGTACTTGCTTGGTATTTCCTTTCTTAGGTTTAAAGTGCTTCTCATCAGTTTTGAGCACTCCAGATCAGCAATGAGGTTTACTGCTTTCAGCACTGCTCATGTTGATCCACGTGGTCTTGATGGGTTGATGGAGATTCTGACCAGCCATTATGATTCAGGTTTATTTCAGAGTCTGACTACAAAGTAATGTTAGTTAGACCTACAATAACCCTACAGCTTTTCAAAATTCAGAATTCAAAATTCAGCTTTTCAAAAGGTTGCAAACACATGCATGTGGTGGACGGTCCCTGTCATAGCACAGGTTTGCATTCAGTTTCCCTCTCTTGTGAGCACACACTTCATTATCACCTTCATGCAGATTTGTGGGTTGCACCTGGTCTCTTGTCTGGCTGTACCAAACCAGTGGCCATAAATGTGTCAGCAGCCCATCAGTAAGTGACTTTTTTAGGTTGTAAGTCTGCTACCTGCCTTATGGAAGAAGGGAGCATTGTATTTGATGGAGTTGTCTTGGTCACATAACAAAGTTTTTTTCTCCATACCATATGCCTTAATCTTTGCTCCATTTGTAGAATATTCTGGCAATTGCCTGCAATTTTTCAACTTACAGAGCATTTAGTTGTGAAAGCAATTTAATTTGCTGAAGCTTTTCCTTTCCTCTTGAAAAACTTTTCCTTTAGCCTTTGAAACATTAGTTCAGCGATTTGTTGAAAAGCTCTGTATGAATGACAAACTCCTTTTAATCTCACTTATCTGTTCATTCTTCTGCCTTGTCAGCCCTTGTCATGAGAACCCCTCTTTCATATGGGTATTTTTTCCTTATCAGTGCTGAGCAAGTGCCTCGTGGTTTAATATAAAGCGCTGAGATTTCCCTGTTATGATGGGGTTAGACAAGTAATTTCAACAAGCCTCATACTTTTTGAGTCTTAGGCTGGTCAGTTTTTTCTTTGCCAAAACAAACTTGTGGCAGGTGAACAAACAGATGAATATGGAACTGCAGTAAGCAGGACAGAATCTTCCCTCCCCTTGCTGGAGAGAGTTCAAATGGTGAAGAGAAGGAATGTGTGCAGTGTTCCTCTGGTTGAGTTATATTATCAGGTCAAACAGCAGCGCTGCATCTCTCAATCACAGCAGCTATCAGCTGAACATCAACTCCCAAGGCAGCAGAGAGGCTAATAAGTGGATAATTGCCACCTTTAGATATTGAATTTGGTATGAGTGCTTCTGGAGGACTGTGTCTAATCCTGAAGTCCCTAGTACAAGAAGGAAACAGCGATCTGAGAAGGTCTCAGGTGAGAGCCTTGCTGTGATTTCCTAGAGGATTTCTATTGGTTCTGTTGGTCAAGGAAATTGTTAAGAAAGAACCAGATTACTTTAGATTAGTATTGCACAGAGAACAGAAATGTGATGTTAGAGGGCTTTGCGGTCCAGCTGACAAATGTGTCTAACGGGTGGAAGTTAGGAAAAATTGAGAGAAATACAGTGATTATCACTGGCAAAGTGTGCCACAATCAAGGACAGATTTTCTAAATTACATCTATGGTAGAACTTGACTCTATTTTCAAATTCAAACATGGATTAGTTCTAGGAGTATAAGATGTTCCTTCTAACCTCTCAAATGGAAGTATTTTAGAAAATTTATCCATAATACACCTTCCACCTTGCTCTTGAATTTTTTCCAATTTTTATTTTATGGGATAACACCATATTTCCAGACTCCCCAGAAGCTTCTCTTTCTGCTAGGCACAGAGTCTGTATTGAATATCTGTGGCAGTCACCTCCTGACTGGGTTGGATCTGAGTGCAAAAATAGCAATATAAAATGTGAGAGTAATTATTTGATCTTTTTTCCTGGGCTTTGAAGCTGCTGTCTTAAGAGGACAAAGGAGAATAGAGGCACATGAGGACATTTTAAATTCTTTTTTCAGACCTGTTAAAGATGCTACATGAAAAACAAGTCTGTGATAGTATTATATTTGAAGTGTTATCATTAGATTGCCCTACTAATAACATAAAGGTATATAAAGCCTTCTGTCCAGCTTCCTACCTTAATTAAACATGGAAGTTTTAAATAATTCCTGATGCCCATTCCTTCACTCTGCAATTCAGTTGCACTCATTGCATGGATCTCTTGAAAACAATCCTTTCTTTTGCAGTCTCCTGAGCCTTCTCCAGGCCTACAGATGGCAACTATGCTGTGTGATTTTTTTTTTGATTTTTTTTCTTTTTTAATAAAGGTGTTTGAGTGCCTGCAGTACTTCATGCTCAGAATTGAGAAAAAGGCAATGTGCTCCCAGAAAGCATCAGAATATTTAATCCCCAGGGCTAGGAGTGTGGTGTCCATATCTCTATTCATTTCTCAGGAGGTTTTTACGTCTTGGGTTCCTTTTAGAAAACAGTGATGTTTGCACTAGGTACATTTCTTTATGATGAGGAGAATACAAACAAGACAATAATAACTTCCATTTTCATTAGCTACATCTCTGCCTGTCCTGGCGTATTCTGATGAACACCCCCTAGAATTGCAGCAGCAGCAGCAACAACAAAAACTACAAACTCGAGGTGTCTTAGCAGGTTGAGAAACAGGGAAGCAGAAACAAAAGGAATATTCTAAAAGTATATTGACTGTGGCAGAATTTGGGTCTGCTTCTGATTAATGTAACCAAAAATACACTTGGGAAATGAGTAGGCAATTATTTATGTTCTCAGACATACAGTTTATATATTCTCTCTCCCAGTTTTCAAAAAATATGCAACTCCTGAATATGAGAGCCACGGTAATTTTAAAGCTTCATCTGCTCTGTGTGTAAAAGGTATAAACCAGCTACAAGTGGTGCCATTTGTTTCAAACACCCTCATTTTATGGAAAGAGTTGGCTGACAAGTGGCTTTTACTAATGGCAGCAGCCAGGAGGGCAGCTACGCCTGCAACTTTCTCAGCAGTGCTGAGTTGCTATTTGGTCTGAGCCCTCAATAAGTACAAGCAACTCCTGCAAAAAATTTTGCAGCTAGACAAGCCTTTTCCTTTTTTTTTTTTCTTCTTTTTTAAAAGTATTTCCAAATTTGACCCATACAATTATATATCTGTCCCAGTGTTTCTGTCTCCAGCAGTGGAGAGTATTAGATCTTGGAGAAAAGTGCTAAAACTCCCACAGTGGACAATTATGGAATAAGCTGCTCTAAGGAAAAGTTCTTTCCTAACCGCAGGATGCCTTGAAGTATTTCTGTTCTGTTTAATGTAATTGGAGATCTTCATATTAGTCCTATAAATGCCAAGTCCCTTTATTAATCCTTCTGTAAGATGAGTTCTTTTAAAAGTCACCTCTGCACAGTGGCTGCTCAGAAAAGTAGAAATTCAGCTTTTAAAAAAAAAATCTTTCTGTTTGCAAAGCAGGACAAGATCTAACTGATAATTTTAAAATGTATTTTTCTTCATGGCTAGCCTGATATATTCCACTTGAAAGACAAGCATGATAATTCATGCTGGTTGTAGGAAACTGAATAAATTTTGTTGCTGCTGGAGAAAGTATTCTTGAAACTTCTTTTTAATGTTGGTATTTTTTATTTGCCTATTCCAGGTATTCCTGTAATTCTTGGTGTAAAACTCCTTCCCTAATCCTTTGATACATACTTCAGATGCTCTCTTCAGAGCTTATGCACCTTTTTTCTTTTCTGCAGGTTCATGATCTAAGTTTTAAGCATCTAATTCACCACTAATCTTTATAAGAAATATGATCATAAATTCAGGTATTAAAGATAAATATTAGGTAAATTATGAGGCTAATGTGTTCCCAACTAAGTAATTTTCTGATAAGCATTGACATTTTGGAAGACATTTAATTATTGATGTGCAATAGATCAAGAATGATTAATCAAAAGGGTATTGTAAGTTCAAATGGATATAAATTGTAAGTTTTATAATGCTGACATTATTTCATTTACTAGGACTTTAGGTTAGTAGTCATCTTGGATTAGACAATGTAGGGGCACACTGTGGGAATATCAATTTCTTTTCTGAATTCCCATAGATTCTGAACTGGCAGGAACTGGCCACAGTTGCCAAGTCTAAATCCTACATTGAATTTCAATGTAAATGCATGCCTGAAAGACTGTTTAGCATGTATAATTGTGTCAAACACAAGCAATCTTTTAAAAGAAAATTACATTGGCTTCAGTTTTCCAGGACTGGTGGGGAGGTGGTGTTTAACCTTCTAATGATCTCATGAGCAAGATCTGTGTTGTACCATAAGGTGGTGAAAAATACCATCATCTATTTTTATCCAAGACGGCATATTTTAAGGTTACACTGAATAGTTTAGATGCTGTGGATTTTATTTTTCAACCCAAATTTTTCTCTGATAGTGTAGTGCTGATACAGCTTTCTTATGAATATGTAACAGCATAAGGAAAGAGCTGGACAGTATGTGTTCTATATTAAGAAATCTATTTTCTCATCATTATAAAACACAAATATGTTCCTAACAGAACTACCCATACTGTTAAGTATGTTTAAATCAGCTGTTACACACTGGTTTTATGCAAAAATACTATTCTTGTCTATTCAGGTTCTGAACATGCAGCTGTCTGTTGTGCACTCTACATGCTATCTGACAGCTCCATTGCTGTTAGGGTTGGGTCTGTGGTGGTGATTTCTCAGCCCTTGTGAAGGCTGTATAAAGATGTGGCCTTTCAACTCTGAAATGAGTTTGGGTTTTAAAGTCAAACTCCTCTCTAAAATGTGTTTTCCAGCTCAATAATCAGCTTACTAAAAATCTTCTAGATTAGCACAGTACCAAAGTAATTGTGAAACTAAAGCTTAAAACAATAAAAAAACAACCAAACAAACAACACTGAAAAAAATCCCAATCACCAAAAAAAAAAAAAAAAAAAAAAAATTGGAAATATTTTAGTGCCCTTTGAGCAAATTTTTTTTAAAAGTTAAAATTTAGATGCAAGTTTAACTAGAGAATCTGTATGAGGAAATGTCAGCAGATAAGAATTCATGTTTAAGCAGTTTGGTATTTGCCCTCAATCTGACTTGCTCAATTATTCAAAGCAGACAGGAAGCCCACTATAAGGACCTTTAGTTATCAGTTCCCTTCGTGTATTGGGGTAATATTGCTCTTCCCACAGCTTCCATGGCAACTGAGGAATATTTAGAGGCTCGGTTCAGTGGCACACATCAGTGGTAGCAAGAGGAAGACAGTGGCTGTCTGACAGTAACATCTCTGCTCTCAGTTACCTTAGAGAACAAGATAATGGAAGAAGAAAGGCCCCATTTCTGCTACAGATCAGAATGGTCCTGAGTTTGCCAGCATCTCATGCATGGAAGTGTCAGTGACTTCTTGAGCATTTTTGCTTTCCCAACATACCATCCAGCAATTGCTGCAAGTCATGCAGACATATATCAGTGTATTACTTTTTTGCCTTTTTTTTTGTTGTTGTTGGAATAGGTGACAGCTACAACTGTACAGCCAGTATTTTGTTAAAAAAGGTCATGTCCTTAATATGGCAGACTTCAGCCTTTATGATAATGAAAATTCATGTAATTTTTTTTATTACTATGATAGCTGCACAAAGGCTGTGATAGCATCTTCAGTTTGTAAGAATTAAAGATCAAAGCATCTTAGAATTTGCTGGAAGATCTTCAGTAGGTTATGCCTATGAGTTTATAATTTTCAGTAATTTTTTTGTGGTGGTGGGCTGAACACTACAGTAAGATAACTGTTCTTTTTCTTTTTCTTGTCCATTTCCATTAAAAAATTAATATGTTCCAAGGGTGGAGATCAGTGCAATTTTAAACAATTGCCTCAAATTGCATTTTTAGAAGAGACAGGTTTCTGCATCAAAATAAAAATCATCCAACAGCCTAAGTATTCAATCTGGTTAGAAGTGATTTAATCAGCTCAAAGGCCATGACTGTGTCAAAAACAAACTTTTCTGTTCTATAGCTATTGGCATGGGATTTTTTTAAAAATTGTTTGACTTTCTGTATTCTTTCTTCAGTCTCATTATGCCTTTGAAAACACTATGGTACAATAACGTAATTTTGAGCTGGCAAGTTCTGTATGAGTGCTTGTATTTTAAAGATGTGCAAGGAAGAAATCTTACTCATATGTGTGCAGATGCCTTTACAGAGATTCCTGATTGTCTGCTCCGATTCTTTCATGATCAGCAGTTCTGTTCCTGATGTCTGAAGCTGAGTTATTGCTTTGACAGTGGCCTCTTCATGTAAGCATTACTTGATTTTTCAGGGGGGTGTGCTCTTTTCTCAGCTGTGTGCTTGAGCTACCTGGTAGCAGGCCAGCATGGCTGGCTCAGGGTCTTAGCTTGAATTTGGATAAACAGTGATTCTGTTAACTGCAAAACAATCATGTAATAAAATGGAACTTTAACTAAATCAGCAAAGAATAGAGAAATATAATTCCCTCATGTGCACCATGTGCTTCACCTGGTGATGAAAGGACTGAACACCAAGGACTCACTGAAGATGAAGGGTAAGATGGTGTGTGATGAGGATATTTTACGCTTACTGTTGCCCCAAACCCAGCTCTGATCTCTAGGGTTAAAGAATTCAACTGCCATGATTAACCAATGTCAAGGAAAGATTTGAAACAGCAATCAATACTCAGTGGAATAAATCTTGAGGGTTGCATATGTCTGTATACAGTAATTTTTAAATTACATATTTTAATGCACAAAATGCTAAGATTGGTTTGTAACTTCAGAAGACACTGCAGAAATTACCATGATAGTTACTGTATTTTACAGAGTACCTCTTTTCTTCTTTTCTGCTTGTTTATTTTAAGAACTTTGAAGCTTAAAAAAAGCCCTACATACTTCCCTGTGTATTTAAGTTGTTCTGTGGGGAGTGAACCTTGTATCACAGAGGCAAAACCCACAAGCTACACATTACATTTGGTAAGATTTAACTTCAGATTTTTGTTTAAGCTTCTCTCTGCAGGGATCAGACTGCCACAGTATTCTGAAGTGGGCTGCATTTATCTAAAAAGGTTTTTTGCTATTTTCTTGTAAAAAGGCTCACAAGCACAGAGCTCATGAATTTGGAATGGGGAAAAATACAGAAAAGAGTAAGCATTTTACACTTGAGAAATATTGGTGTATTCAAGGATGGCCTTATTTACCAGTAGAGATTTTCTATTTCCTTTCCTCTTACACACCATGAAATGTGGCTTAATACTGCTGATCTATTGCATGGTGTTTATGGTGCCTGGCTGCATGGGGAGGTGCAGGGGGGCAGTGAGCCTAGCTGAAGGCAATCTAGTAAGGACTCATTCCCGTGCTGCTGAGTTAAAATTAATCTGTTTAGGAAGAGAATTTGTCTTACCACTGTTCTTTAAACAGACAAGAAAAGGCCACTTCTGTGAAGGGTTAGAGGCTTTTCAGTAGTCAGAGTTGTCAGCCTAGTGAGGGCTCTGTTTGCTTTCCCTCTGCAGGGGCCTGTGTGCAAAGTGGAAATTCAAGGTTGAAATGGGATCTATGCAGTCATTTATATGAAAGTTGTACGATGATGCCCCTAGATGAAAGAATACATAAAAATTCATAAGATACATGAGGAGCAAATTTCATTAATATTTATCAGCCGCCTTCTTTCTGGAATATACAGATGTTAGCTCATTGTTGCATTTAAATGCCATATACTCAAGACAGGAAAGAAGTAATGGGCAGTAAATTCCAGCAACTTAATGCTTCTGAGTATATGGCCATGCAGCCAGAATGATAGCATCCCTACTTTTGAAACAGTATTTTCATCTACTCTTTTTCTCATGTGAGTTTGTGAAAATTAACCAACTTTATTATCATCCCAAGTTAAGTATGGCATTAAGGCACTTGTTTTTTTAAAGGTTGCCCTTCAAACTTTACCACTTGCTTACCATTGTAATGCCAGTAAGAGTGGAAAATTAAACTACGGTGGTAAGACACTATTTCTGTTAACATATCTGGGTTTTAACCTATGGCACTCTTTCTGAAAGAGGACAAAAGTTCAACCTGTAGCTCATCTTTCAGTGCTGCTTCAGAAGTAGCTGAACGGGAGAGGTTTATTTGGAGTTACAAATGTGCTAAAGCCTATCAAATTCTGCTGTGGCTACTCATGTTCTCATGCTAGGGGGTAATTACTTGGAACCAAGGTTCTTGGCAGATGTACTTTGTGCCATACCAGAAAAACAGGCAGAGCAGTGCAGTGTAATAAGCAGTTTTGTGTAACACATTGTTCCAATTAGCTCGTGCCAGGACCTATTAACAGCACTTTCTCCCATTTCTATCTCCTAGCCAAACACAACAGTAATAGCCCTGCAAAACACAAGAGAACAAATACAATCAATTCATCAGCTCTTACCAAATGACAACACATAATCAGTTACTGAGGAATCCTGTATTGTTTTTGGTGACTGACAGGGCTACCCTGAAGTAAAGCCAGTGGGATCAGTCTTACTGTGGCAATTCTGCTTATACCTCAAACTTAGCAGTTTCATCTGGCAGGTCTCACCCAAGACTTCCTTGAACGAAACAGCATTCTGCTCTCCCAGGATATGGGAAAGATTCCAGCACCTAATTCTGTATAAAAAGGGCCTATCTTGGTTGAGAAATTCATGCAAAGCCTCCACCAATTTCTTGTGATGTCCTGCTATCTGCTGTTATCATTCCCTGTTGCAGGCATTTGTTTTCATGACAGCCTCCAGTAGCTATGTGGTTTTGCTTCTTCCTTCTCTCCCCTTAGCTGCTGCAAGTCCTGACTGCCTCAGATGTTGGTTCCCAACAGTGCATGCCTTTTCTTTGGGGTTTTGGTTGAGCAAAATGTGATAGCTATTGGGAGAATGTCTCCTCAGCCCACGTTTTAGATCAGATATTTGTGCAGACCCAGGATATACTGAAGTGCTGGAATTCCTGCCCAGTGTGCCCTCCAGTTTCACATTGGCTAACTGTTGGAGTCAACTGCCGGCTGACAGGATAGCAGCTATACCCATACACATTCTCCAGGCTAGCCAACAGACTTCAGAGAATTACAGCATTAATCTCAGTGCCAAAGGTGGGGAAAAAAATTAAATAAAACAATCAAAATTGATGCAGTTCTCCCCACAGTGGAGGCTGGCTCTAATGGCCTGTCAGAGGCACAGAACTGTGTGTGTCAGGCCTGGGCAATGTTCACTGCACAACAGGCTATAGCAAAAATAGTACCAGAGGAGCAGTTTCAAAAAGCCCTAAGGGCAAAAAAAAATAATCAATGATCTAGTAAAAACAGAGTTGAAGAAATGATGATATGATTGTAAGAGTCCTGAAGGAATTGAGGACTTTGACCCTCAGAGGATTTTAACTAAATAGCTGCTTAGTTGATTGGATTTACTCGGGGACAGAGGAACAGGGAGGGAAAAAGCTTAAATGAAGCTAGATGGAGAAAAGATTCTCTAATAGATCAGACTGAACAATAGTAAGAGCTTTATTACAGTCTTGTTAAAATTCCCCCAGCTGAACAGTTATTCAGTTATCATGTTAAGATCCCGCTATAGCATGTTCCTAAGGGGATTTTTTCAGTCTCAGAGGTTGTATTCATGCCATAGTAGAAACAAAACCGTATTTCTCCAGTTTATGTGCCAAGGGAAGACTGAACTCATTCCTTGTGAAACATCAGCAGTGCTGTGCAGCCCTTGTCAGCCCAAAAAGAGCCAGGTATAAGCCATTTAGATCAGACTTCTGCAACTATCTTTTCATCCAATCTAGAGAGTGTGTCCTTAATTTCTTGCTCTTTCCTGTGTATGCTCAGTTTGCTTCTTTTTTCTGCTGTGAAAATGTCACTCTGTTTTTTGTTCATTGAAAGGTATGTGTATGTGAGTCATCCCAGCAACTCTTGGATCTCATTTCTTAAAATCTGAGACTAAAAATTACTGTTTTGTATTATCCTAAATAAATTCCACTGCTCCAGACATCAATCTCCTTCCTCCCTTCTTCTAAACGCTGCACTTTGTCTGTAGCTCAATAGCACTCTGATCTTACAGCAGGGTACTTCACCTGAAGTGATGGTTCTCCAGCTTCAATGATCTTTTACTTTCTCCAGCCAGGAAAATGAGTGGTAGAATCCTAAATGATTGCCTGCCTGAGCACCAAGGTGTTGCTGAAGGAGCACTCACTGCCTTACTTCATACTTTCCACACAGGCACATTGTTGAAGCTATCACACTGGGGCAAGGAGGAGGGTGGTTAGGTGTTCCTATTCAAATTTAAAGATAAAACGTGGTACAGAAGATGGTGACAGATGAAAATGTGTCAGCAGATGGCAAGCTGCTGCTGCTACTGGTTTATTTGTTTCCATAGCAAAAAGCGTGTAGGAAAAAATACCTTTGGTCAACCAACTAAGCACAGAGTGCCATGTGGGTTCTTTAGGGCAACGTTTTACCTCTTTATGAGAGTCATAATGACTGAGTTTGTCATGTGGTATCAGCAGGGAGATTCAACTAGATGACCTCCAGTAGTGAATTATCAGTGATGTTTATACAAATTATTTCCTTTCATAATTTTAGTAGCAGTACACTAAAATTATTCTTTTTAAAATATAGCACATTCATAAACCATTTATTAACTATTTATTCTTAAAATTACTAATAGAATTTTTTCTGTGTTTGCTTTAGTGCTTTGTAGAATGCAGATGGACAATTATGCTTACAATTAGTTTACAAGACTTGTAAATATAGGGGTGAAATCTGTGAATTTAAATACTGATACAGGAATTAAGCTTTGCTTCAACAAAGACAATTCATGACAGTTCTTTTGGAAATGCTGCAATCTGTTAAAGCTGATGTTACATTAAAATACACATATTAAATATGTATTAGATAAATATTAAGACTGAAATATGCAAATTCTGGAGCTTGTAATTGCATTTTTTGTTTTTCCTGATGTGTCTATTGATTTTTTTGATGACACCAAATTTTCTTCTTCTGATCTTTTAACACTTAAAAAAAATGTAGCAGTACCAGGGTTAGTTGCATTATCATCAAATCCTCAGTGGGTTGTTCTGTTGAACTAGTGACTCACCTCACCTTCAGTATTTACAAAGAACATTTGGTATATCTTAGATATTAAAGGAAGTAAATAGGTATATAAAACCAATTTCCAGTCAAATGTCATTTGAGACTTTGAAGTAAATATTGCATTATTTTATGCACTATCATTTATTATTTGTACTGAATAAAAATAAGACTTTGACCTTCAGTGATTCAGTTGTTTTATAGGACACAATGAAGGCTTTAGTAAATGTAATTTAATGGTCTAGGACATGGGTAAAAAGATGTGCAGATACAGACTGTAAGGAAAATGCTAATTATCTTAAATTTAATTACAGAAAAAGATCATGATGAGAATACATAAAAACCCTTGAAATGCAGCCAAAACATTTTCCAAAGAACATTAAAAATGATTGCTGTTTACTAATCACAGATGATGTAGACACAAAGCTGCAGCGAGAAACACGTTTAAATTTCACCTATGTGGGTAGCAGTAGAGAATCTGGGCCAGATGTAGAGAAAGCTGGGACCTTAGTGTTATAGAAGAGTCATTTGTTTGAGGCTGAAGCACAGACTTCCCCATTACCTCCAAACTGTGCCAGCTGAACGTGTCAACAGCATCCATACATGACAAATGGCTCCACACAGACTTCCTCATCCGTGAGTACCGATGCACACAAAATTGCATGATCTTTGTGAGGAGTCCTGCAGCTTTTGGTGGTCTCCTTTTGTGTTTAATGTAAAGTCTGAAGAGTACAGGTAGGAGAGAAATGATGGTACGTGACAGCAGCATTACCAATAACTGTGGGTGTTCAAGGATTACTCTCTCTTACATGTAGCTGGGACCTTCCTTCATCATGGCAAAGATGGAAAGTTTCACAATCCTGATTTCTCAGACAAGAAATGCGTGGTAGCCAGGGGTGAAGCATAAAAGTCTATTTATTAAAAAAATTGTTTGTGAAAATTGATTTTAATCTCAGGACTCCGACTTTCAGTTCCCTTCAAAGTACTGCTAATTTCTGAAAAGTCTTATTCTTGCATTGCTTTATCCCAACCTGAATGTTGCCTGTTCAGACAAACTGAATCCCAGAATGCTAATTTTTGTCCCTATTAAATGTAGTATTTTATATATTTGATAAATCACTAAATTCAAACAAGGATTAAGATGTCCAAAATTATAGTTTCATTTCGGAACTTTTGCTTGAAGCACTTCTTTACCCCTATTCCACTAAGGAAAAAAAGTGTAGGTAATTGGGCTGGCTGTTTGTCTGGTTGGCTTCCAATTGTCCTTCCTAGTTTGAGATGCATAGGAAGAAAAGACAGCAAATAAAAAATATCCACAGAGAGACACTACTGAGAATGGATTAGGATTCTCACTCCTGTTTAATATCCAGCTGTTTGTTTGAACCTTTATTTTCCCTAGAATGCTACTATTTCTCAGACTGCTAGGTAATCTGAATTTAAACTTCCCAAATCTGAAAATGAGGTAAGTACAAATGATATGGTAAAACAAAGGAGAAATCTTCAGGTCATTCAAGGACAATCCTGAGACACGGGATCAGGTTCATCTTCCTGGCGGTCTGGAGTACAGTACTTGAAAGTATCACTTCCCTCATCCCACCCATTTGATTTTTTATCATCGTGATAGATGTATTGATTACTCAAGTGCCATTTAGAGTGAGCAAAAGATAGAGGCCTGAGATACTGCAGGTGAGAAGGGCAGTACTGGAAAGGAAGGAAGTGACCAGAGGCAGAGCGCGGGCTGAATGCGAACACAGAGCCTTGGCCCTGCATCCTGCACGTGCTTTCCGCTAACAGCGAGAGCTGGCCTGTCACTAACCTACCCCTGACATCTGTTGAAAAACCCAATGGGAGAGTAATGACCCATGGACCACAGTTAGTAACCTCATGCAGCCCTGGCTGTAGATTTGGCATGTGCTTGCAAGACATTTTCAGGGAGCTTTTGTTCTGACCTCTTAAGCAATGAGTGCTGTCAGCTGGTGTGGGGCTGGCCCCCATGCCCAAGAGGGGACAAAGGGAACTAGGGGAGCAAAACAAGTACCTGTCAGAGCCCCTGGAAGGCTGCTTGGCCTGGCATGTTTGGGGAGAAAGGATTCATTATAATTCAGGCAAACTGGAAAGCACTGTGGTTCATAGACCTTTCAGGCTGTGCAACAGATGGTGTTGTTTTGGCTGGCGCAGGAGGCAGGTGTTAAAGCAACTTCCAGAGATAATGGAGCTGCAACCAGCAGAGTTGAAAAGAGTACAGAGAATTAGAAGGCATAACACATTTACATGGGAAAAGGAGAAGAGGAGCTTTGAAACCAAACTTGGACTTTAAAGGCAGCCATCTGACTTATTCACTGCCTCTAGGTACAGTCACTGGTGACTGCAAAAATGGAAGAATTGCATGAATTTTTAGAAAGGTAGAAAGGAAGATACTGGGAACTACCAACCTGTCAGACTCACCTCTGTGCCTGGAAAGATCATGGGACAAATCCTCCCAGAGGATATGCTGCAGAGAACAGGGACATGATTCAAGACAGTCGGCACAGCTTCACCGAGGGCAGGTCCTGCCTAAACAACCCAGTAGCCTTGTACACTGGAATGACTATTTCAGTGGGCAAGGCAAAAGCCATGGATGTTGTCTGTCTGGAATCTGTAAGGCCTTCACCAGAGTCCCCCACAACATCTGTCTCTCTGTGTTGGAGAGATACTGATCTGAGGAGTGGGCTGTTTGTTGGATGAGGAATTGGTTGGATGGTCACATCCAGAGAATAGTGGTCGACAGCTCAGAGTCCAGATGGACATCAGTGACAAGTGGCATCCCTCAGGGATCCATACTAAGACCACTGCTATTTAAGGTCTTCAACAATGACATAGAGGGATTGAGTGCACTCTCAGAAAGTTTACATGACACCAAGCTCTGTGCTGCAATTGGCACACCTGAAGAATGAGATGCCATCCAGAGGGACCTGAGCAAGCTTGAGAAGTGGGCCCATGGGAATCTCATGCAGTTTAACAAGACCAAGTGCTGATGCTGCACCTGAGTCAGGGCAGACCCCCATATCAACAAGGCTGGAGGGTGAACAGATCAAGAAGAGCCCTGCCAGGGACTTGGGGGTGCTGGTAAGGAGTGGCACATGGGCTGGCAATGTGCATTTGCAGCTAGAAAGCCAATTGGATCTTGGGCTTCATGAAAAGCAGTGTGGCCAGCAGCATGAGGGAGGTGATTTTGCTCTTCTCCACATTCAGTAAACTGCACTTGGAGTATTGTGTCCAGCTCTGAGGTCTTCAGCAAAGGCAAGACATGGACCTGTTGAAGCAGGACCAGTGGAGGGCCGTGAAGATGATCAGAGGGCTGGAGCATCTCTCTTATGAAGACAGACTGAGAAAGCTGAGGTTTATTGTGGCCTTTCAGTACTCAAAGAGGGCTTATTAAAAATATGGGGAGAAACTTTTTAGCAGTGCTTGTTGTGATAGGACAAATGGAAATTGTTTTAAACTAAAAGGGATTTACACTAGTTCAAAGAATTCAATTTCTTACAGCAAGCCAGGGTAAAACACGGCAACAGGTTGCCCAGAGAGGTGGTAGATACCCCATTCTGGAAACACTCATAGTGAGGTTGGATAGTACTCTGAACAACCTGATCTAGCAGATGATGTCTCATGATCTTTAAAGGTCCCTTTCAACCCAAACTGTTCACTGATTCTAGAAGGTAAGGAGATACAATGGCATGAGCTGCTTTGAGCTCCCTCAGGAACAGGGTAAATTGCTGAAAATACATAACCTTGCCAGGACTGAGACATTGTCGTTATCATGTCTTATTGCTGGTGTTTTCCATCCTCATATATCACTGAAAGAAGGGATTTGATGTCTGGGAGAAGTAAAAGTGGTGAAGAATGAGTGTAGATGATCCTTGTGCATGGTGATAATCCATCAGAGCAATCAGAGCAGAGAAAATGTGTCCAGCCAAGGAATGGGTCTTCAGCCTGCAGAGGATCTGGTCTTCAGTGATTAATCCCACCCTGCCAATTTCTGGGGTTTGTTTCTGTAGATGAATTTTGGGTTGTAAACCCTTGCTGGGCACACCTCTTCCAAACCATAACTCCTGCTCTGATGGTGGGCCTGACCCAACCTCTCCAGTGCCTGCACTGCAGCTTCACCCCTCCACTGTAGTGTCCAGGGTGGATCACGGACCTGCTCTGCTGCAAGCCCGGGGCAGGAGCCCACACAGGGCCAGGCACTGGCTGAGAAGCTTGCCATGGGACACATCCCGTTTAGATCATGGTCAGCATTTGCTGCTGTGACCAAACAGTGCTGGGTAGATAGCAGTACTTGTTTCCTGATTAATTTAATGCTCACTTTACTGCAGCTATAAGGACATACCTGATATTCAAGTGGAAGTCCCAAGGCTTGTGGTACAGGCTTAATAGAAGGGCAATATTGAATCTTATTAAGTCTATTCACATTAATTTGCCCCTTGGAAAGTATCTGCTGCCGGTCTGCCCAATTTATTTTGTGATTCAGGCATAATTTCCCACCAAGGGACACTTGAGATTAAAAAAAAAAAAAGGGTTATCACAATCTGCAGGAGTAAAGAAGTGCTGGATGCACCTGCACAGTTTTCTTCCAGGTCAAATACAGATATTGGTGCAACCCCATCAGGTCAAACAAGCCTTAAGAATGCAGAAAGCAGCAGTATGTGTGATGCACATACAGTCATTGGTGTGTGCCCAGCTTCAGAGCCCCCGACTGAGAGAATGACTTTTTAGGTATTGCTTTTGTGCTGTAATTTCAAGGGTTATTTCCTCTTCTTCTTCTCTGTCTTATTTTAGTTAAATTTATTTTCATTTCATTGTGACATATTTTATCGTTGTTACAGCAAAAGTAAATAGTAGCATGGTTGCTATAATAGTTGCTATGTACAGATGATTAAAGTAGAAAATATTATTCTACTCATTTCCTTTCACTAAGTTAATGAAGAGTCATTGAAAGTCTCAAATGCCACTTACTGTTTAAGATGCACTTCATGATTTTGTCAGCTCCTCTCTTGGCAGATAGTATAAAGAAATATGAGCTACATGTCCCAGATAGGGAACTGTAATAATAGCTGGGTTTTTGCATCATGGGGATTCTTTTCCTCCAAGGATTGGTGCGAATAGATTTTGCAAAATATTTTAGAACTAGAAGTCTTTTTACAAATTCACTGTTCTTGAACATATGCATGGATTATAACTGGTGTTTATGAATGAGCAGAAAAAAGAATCTAGGAAATATAATGTCTCTTTTCTAATTTAGACTGCTGCAGTTAGTGCTGAATGTTGGTTATCATCTGTTAGGAAGACTGATACTCAAATGGTTTAAATAGGAAACTAGAAGTCTCCCTTTACAAAGAGAGCTACAAAACTGCCCATTTTCCAGTGAGTGAATGATACAAATATGTATTATTCTTGAAGTGTGATTCTATATTTAAAGTAATTTGGAGACTTATCTTGCAATAGGACATTTTGTCTGAATTATTATGTCTTCATACAGCAACGTTGTGATATCATGCATGTTAAAACAGGTGCAGTACCAATTGTCTCTTAGACTTGTCTGTGGGAGGGTGAGCAATCCACTGTTTGAACTATCTCTGGTCTGCGCATATTGGTTTTGACTGTATGCTTGCCTATTCCCGCGCCCAAAACTTTCAACATTTGAGACTGATCTACCAAATGACAAAATAAACTCAACACCTACCCAGGGGGGAAAAAAAATATCTTGCATAGAAAAACAATGCAAACAATATTTAAATTGTTTTTCTGTAGGTCAAAATGCTTACAGATTTCTTTTAAATTGTCAGTCTGCATAAAAGCATAGGTATTTATACTTCATTCCTTGTTGTCTAGTCAAGCAGACTTTCCCCTCTTTCAACTTGTAGTTAGTATAATAGGAGCTTTGAGGAACCCTTTGTAATTTAATTTGACATGTAGATTATATATGCTGCACAAATTTAGAATATGTGGCACTTAAAACACACTAAAGGTCTCAGTCCTACTGAGTTTTGATAGGCAAAGAAGGAAGAACAAAATAATCTCATTGTGAGTCTTTAGAAAAGTCAAAATGTATTCTTCCTTCCAAGTAGTGCATTTGTCTTGCCTCTGGCCTAAGCTCTCAATAAAATGTGAGATTTTGCATGACAGTTGGTGTGAAGTTAGCAAGGTGCTTTATTTCTTGGCAAGTATTATCAACAAGAGATTTTAATATTATCATTAGTTTAGAAAATTTGAATTGGCTTAATATTCAAGAATAGATGGGTCTTGTTTTCTGTCTTTGAAGTGTGAACTATCACAGCATAATTCAAGTTTGAAGATTAGGAAGTATCTACTCCCATTTCCTGCTCAAAATAGGGTGAAGTACGAGTTCAGATGAAGTTGCTCAGGATTTTTTTCCAGTTGGTCTTGAAATCTTCCAGGGAACATGGAAATTGTTCAGCCTCTCTTGGAAGTCTGTTCCACTGCTTCATTGTCCAAGCAGTGAAAAAAACCTTTGTGTGATAAACAATTTGGACTTCTCATTTCAGTTTATGCCTGTTGTCTCCCATTCTCCTACTATAAACTACTGTGAAGAGCTGGCTTCATCTTCTCAATAACTTTCCTGTAGGTACCAGGAGCTGCAGTCAGGTCTCACCAAAGCTGTCTCTTCTCCAGATTGAACAAGTCTAGCTCCCTCAGTTTGTTCTCATGAGACAAGCGTCCCATGTTGGTAGTCATCTTCTGAAACTGTTTTTTTTCAGTGTCCCTTGTGTATTGGAGGAAGTGCTGACTAGAGAGGGGCTGTGGTTATGGGGCTCCTGTACCTGCAGCCCTGGGTGCTGCTGGCTGTCTTTGCTGCCAGAACACTGCTGGCTTCTGGTCAGCTCAGCACTGCACACACCCAAGGCCAGTGCCCTGAGAGTTGCTCCCCAGCCATTACTGTTACAGGAGTTATTCCTCCCCAGGTAGAAGAGGTTTTCGTTTGTCCGTGTTGAGTTTCATAAGGCTCTTGTCAGCTCTCTCCTTCAGCCTGCCTAGGTTTCCTGGAATGGCAGCTCTTCTCCCAAGCATACTGATGGCTCCCACTGTTCTGGAGTGAGCTGCAAACCTCATGGCAGAGAGAGCTCTGCTACCTCCTCTGGGTCACTGATGAATTGGGTCACTGTTAACTACATCAGGTCCCAGGATAGACACCTGCATCTAGCCAGCCTCCTGGCAGAGCACAACCACTGAGCCAACCCTCTGAGCCTAATCTGCCAGGAAATTTTGTACCTGCATAGGCTGTAAATCTCAACATGGATTCAGGAGTATTGTGGGAGATGTGTTCCAAGCCTCTCTGAAGTCCAAGGGGCCCACTTGTTTCCTTGTTTGGCCTTCTACTTCAGAAGTATCTGTACTGTTTCCATGTTTTAAGTGCTGTTTGCTGACACTCTGTGTCCCTGTTCTTTGGAAATTTTTGAAGCAGCTCTTTTGACTGACTGGATCAGGAAGTCTTATAATGAGTGGCTTTTCACTTTAATTTTACTGATTGAAAATTGGAATGAATGATAGTTATCATTTAATAAATAAAGTAAATGGAGATAGTTCTGAAAAGGAGTACTAAAATTTCATATTTGTTTATATTTGTTCAATAAATAATGACTTGCACTGTCAGACCCTTTTAGGCTTTTAAGAAATGCCTATCTGTAATGGAAGTTATTTTTATTAATTATAGAGACAAATTATAACACAAACTAATGGAAGGCTTTATTTTCATAGCAGTATCTTTTAAAAAGGTCATTCTTCACCTTCAGGAAGACTGTTTAGCCTGATTTTTACATCTGTTCTTACAGATATCCTGTCCAGCTAAGTCCTGTTAGAATACAAAATTTCTAAGTAATTGCAGTCCCTCAATTACATAGTTTAGGGATTTGAATGCAATCTTTGGAGGTAAGAAACTCTGCTATGTCTGTATGCACATGTACAAAAACTTGAATCTTTGAGACCAAAATACTGAAGAACCTGAATTTCATTTCCCAATATGGCAGACACTGCAGGTCAGGCTTCTAAGGCTGCCTGGGTACCAAAGAATTTGTGCAAGCACTGAGATTGCTAAGCATCTGTTTGTCTATCTCCATCATATTTTACTTCTCTCAACTTCAGTCATCCTGAGCATGTAGTCAAATAGAGTATCCTTGATTTCCCCAGCCATCCAGAGAGAGAGACAGATCCATCACAAAGTGAATTCTGCAACACAATCCAGATACCTCCTAGATGGCTTGTGCTCCATATACATATACTGTATATGTGTGCACTATGCTGTGTATAATATATATATACACTATATATATACTATATAGCCTTTTAGACTACATTGTGATGCTGCAGTTAAATATCAAATTGTATTTTTGCCCAAATAAAATTATTGTATCTACTTAGTAATTTGATATTTAAGGCCTAAAAAACCCAATGCTTGTAAGCATTTATAAAATCATGCTTAAGAACTTTTTTGGCCCTGATTTTTATTGTTCATATCTATTGCAAAAGCCTGACCAACAATTCTGAAAGACCTTGCAGACTCCTTTTTGCATGTAAGAGCAAAATGGAAAAAATAAAAAAGCATTTATAAATTATGTTAAAGCATATTTCTATGTGGATTGGAGGGGATCTTCCTTTTGTAGTGTTTGTGTGGCAGTTTTCATGAGGGTAGATAATCTAGTTGTCTTCTGCTATGTATGCAAGAAAACAGGAACAGGAACTTGGACACTTTTCACTTCAGAGCTGGAATTGAAAACAGAACATATGCACCAACTGCAGAACAGCTGCCTTGGCCAAAACCCACTCTGTTTTATCAGTTCAATTTAATTTTTCTTCATGCATTCAGATAATAAGAAAACAATGTATCCTAATTTTTTCATCTTGTTAAAATAGAAGTACGTGTGCATCAAAGACTAAGATTTTATTAATATTAAAGGAAAAAAAAGTGTGCATAGACAGGTCAGAGGTACTAAATGCAAATTCTCCAATGAAATATTTCACATTATAAGGAAATCTTTATGCATGCAGTGAAAGACTGCATAAACAGGCTCCTTTTTATTCCGTGTGGTAAATGGTAATGAATTTCTTATAGAAAGGTGTCTACCAGAAGCCGTGGGACAGGATAAATTGCAGAAAGATTCTTGTTTGGGATTTGAGCTCATCAAAATAACCAGATTGTGGTCTCTGAGTTTTTCAGGGAACAGCAGCTAAGTCTGGAAGGTAAATAGGTCCCACCTGTGTCAGCAGCACTGCAGAGAGGCAGTGGGGACCCAGGTACCACTGCTGTGAGCTGAGCTGGAAGCAGCAGCCCTGGCCAGGGGCATAGGAGGGGAGGGGAGCGAGGTGGGGAGGCACTAATGGGTACCTGGAGGCACACTGCAATCAGGACGAGCAGTTCTCAGGCTCCTCAGCTCCCTCACCCTTCAACTTGAAAAGCTCCAGGAAAGAGATAAGTCAGTCAGTTAAACACAATAATTATATTCCTTCAAAAGCCAGTGAAAGCGGCACATGTTCAACACAGATCTCCTCCCCCCTTCTTGATTGCAAGAGAAGATTTGGGCGGATTTCCTATTCGGACGCAATCAGTGAATGTGGAGAGCGAGGGATGAAGGATGCCCTGGCTGACCTTCAGAAGAATTATTGTTTCTTTCACTCATAGTTTCTCCCCCCAGCCCCACCCCCATCTCCCTCGTACAAGGCTTGGGAGCTATAGAAGCTTTTTATTTAAAAACAGGTGCATAAGTGGAGCTCTCTGCTGCGGGGATGTAATTGATTCAGGACAACAGTGCCCCTAATCAGACAGCTGCTTTTGTTGTCTTGCCCTTTTGTATGAGGGAATAGGAAAATAGCTATCACTATGTGTCTTAGTCAGGAAATATTCAGCAAATATTTGTCAAGTAAAGTGTGTTTAGAATATTGCTTAAAATTACACATATATTTAACACTTTCCCCTCCTTTTTCTGCTCCAAACTGCCAAGCTTTAAAGGATACAATTTAATTAGCAATGGCATTTTAATACAGTTGCTTGCACTGGCTGTGCTCTATGCAAATAATTTATTTCATGGAAATTGTATTGGGATTGAAAACGTTTTTTCTTTCCCAAGAAGTATTATAATTCCTAATTGGCTGAAGCTTTGCTGATTTAGAAATGTGTTCAAAGAAACCGAGGCACAAGTCAAGGGTATAGGGGGATTAAAGTTACTGTCACTCTTATGCAAATGTCTGTCACCTCGCACAAGGCTCACAAATTAAAATTGAAGTGCTGGTTTGCTGCTGCAGTCATGCTTTTGGAATAATCAGTAATGAATTCAGCTATATACCACAACTGTTTCCTAAAACCAGAGCATTATTCTTGTGTAAAATGCCACATTTATATTGTTAGAGAAAATTTATACCCATTTCATCCTACATTCAGATCTTTAAAGTTGCTAGATATGATCTAAGTGCCTTTGCCTGCCCTGAAGATGAGTTTTCCATGTGCAGCAGCATGCTTGTCATTACAGATTAGTGCACCATTTAGAGGGAAAGGGAATAGATAGAATAGATAAAATATTTTGCATATGCATAATCAACACAATTGCAAATAAAGGCAAAAGTCTTGGGAGGCAAAACACAGCTGTAATGCTAATGCTGAGTGAATAATTTTCTTGATGAATTTAGCCTCTGTGTCTGCTCACCAAATAGCCTCAAACATATTGTAATTTCTGAAAATTTAGTTATTTGCTGCAGTTTTTTGTGGGTTTTTTTGTTTGTTTTATTTTTAACTCTTTGGATTGCATTCAGTTCATGATTATAAAATACTTGCTATCCAGCCTGCAGGCATTATCAGCTAGGTCTGTCTATATAGATATCTACTGCTTGTAGCAGTGTAGTTCCTTTAGGAAAACCTTCTGCAGTTGGCCCATAGCAAAGAGTTAGAGCTTTATTTGTAGTGGTTCATGGAATGTCCTAGGAACAGTTGCTTTTTGTATGGAAGAAAAAAATTTAACTTTTATGTAGCTGCAGTCTTTGAAGGAACCAAAAGATAAAGGGGTGGTATTCTGCCCACAGGACATATATATATATATATATATATATATATGTATGTATGTATGTATGTATATATGCTTTGCTTACCACTTTTTCATCTACTTGGTCTGGTTGGACTTGCCATTTTTTTGTGGAAAGGAATGTTGATATTTATCTGATGTTTATAATTAAATTTATAGCTAAATTGATAATGACCACAAGCACTTTGACAAAGGCAGTTCTTACAGATTCTATCTGAAAAGTGTTGTTCTTTCTGGTACAATATAAGCAATTTCTTAGCAGGGAATAGGGAATAAGCATTATTTCAGAGCAGTTATTGTCCTTCCTTGAGTGATTAGATGATTGCTTGATATTTTGTGGTGGGAAGTATTTGTTTTAGTCTTAATAAGTATTATTTAACTTTCTTATTGCAGTTATTGGAAAGCTCAGTGTTGAATCATATAAGGCAGTTCACTATTGGCACAGGCTGCCCAATGATTTGGGAATAATTTCTGTGATTGTGTTCCAATGGATAGCAGGCAAATGCCATTACACAAAGTACAAAGCCATGAACCCACTGAATCATTTTCATACAGAAATAAAACCCTATGGTTTCAAAAGCAGTAAATCAAAACTGTGTCCTTGCAACCTGAAAAAACACCGAGACAAGTAGATGGACTTTTATTAGTTCATGCAATTTAAAACTGTTTAGATGTACATGCACCAAACAACAGGCTGCTGCTTCTCCCAGTAGTGTCTGCATTCTTGCATTTGCTTTTCCATAAATCCATTAGTCAGGCACCACTCTGCAACAGCCTCTGTACTGGGTTTTATAAACCATTACAGTCAGTTATTCTAAAATCAGCAGTTTATGTACACCAGATAAAACCCAAACCCTGTGTTTATCTGGGGCTCTGTACCAGTGGTAGGGTTGGAATCAAGCTGCCATAAATACAATATTGTTAATGGTTCTGATTATGCAATAGTCACCCTTATAACACAGGAGGATGAATGATTGCCCAAAGCAAAACAGTGTGTGCAAAGAGCTCATTGTATGCCATTTTCTTTCATGACACATTTGATGACCAGGACCAAAACCTTTCTAACTCCATAGTTGTTATTCAGGAACATGATTTGTTTTGATGTGAGGAATGAAGGTCATACTCATTTAACAACACTGCACATTCCCCACCTGTGTCTTTGATATTTTTAGGGCATAGAACCTGATTAACAAATCATGTTTCTTAAGACCTTATTTGAGAAAACAATCTGGATGCAGCTTTTATATTTGATGTGTGCTGTGTTTTCAGGAACTTTTAGAAGTAGACCAACCAAACAGATTCCTATAGCACCTGTAATTTTTATTATCCATTTTATGGCTTGCTGTAACCCTACCCACAAGCATTCATCTCCAGTACTGCAGTACTGCTCTTTGTCCAGTTCTCTTAGGTCTGAGGGGTTTGCTTGGAGTTAAAGCTGCTCCCTTAGAGGAACAGCTTTAACTAAATAAATAAATAATAACAAATAACTAAATAATAGTAAACAAATAAATAGGTATTTTTTTAATTAGCAGTAAAGCATAAGTATAGCATATTGGTTATTGTTACTCTTTTACATCACAAAGCAACAATTTACAAACTGGAACTACTTTTCTTTTCCCCTCTGAAAGTAATTATTAGCTACAAAGCTGTAATAAATCAGAGCACTTAAGGATGCCTAAAGGGAGCTTTCACATTTGTAATACCTTGTCAGTCAAGGTTTGGTTTTGCAAAACTCCAAATGAATCGAAGTTTTTTTATTTTAATTTTATTTGAACTTTCAGAGCAATGAAGCTGAGAAGGTGTGGATTAAAATTTCTTGTCAGGTTTTTTTTATTTTTTTAGTACTGTTATCAGTGATAGCTAAGATATCAGATATAATAAAACAGTTCTTTTTAATTCCCAGACTGGCAAAGATGTAAAATGATATGAAGAAAATATATATGTTTTATATCTTTCTAAAAACTAATTAAGTGTACCCAGACCATTAGGTGTTTATGTTACTATTTATTTGAGGATTGACTGCTTGGAGAAGAGATAACTTGCAGAAGGAGATGCATTGTGCTGTCAGCAGAGTGGCAGAGGTTATGCCAGGCTCAGGCAGCACTGGAGCTGCAGACATTTCATGTGCTCACTGCAAACATGGGCACCTTGGGTCACTGCACTACAGCAGCAAGTTTATTTAACATACTACAGATCTATAAATGCATTTCACACATGTGAGAGTGCCTTGAAGTACTTCTGCTAGAGGACACAAAATGCACTGTAAGGATGAGTAGGAAGAAATCTCTAAAAAAGGAAAATTGTCACAGAACATTGGCAAAGACTGTGCAGTTACAGTGATCAGGGCAAAGAAATGCAGCATCTTTATTCCTGAGTCTTTAGTTTTATCTCAGTAGAATGGATTTAATTTTTTTTTAGTGAATTAGGTCAGAGTTTCCAAAGTTTATGTATTCGTTCTTTTCACAACTGAACAGAACCTAATGGCAGGTTTTGGTAGGACAGATGAGGTTAAAAGCATTGATGGAGAGAGCAGAGTTATAGCCCATCTAAAGATATCTGTTGGAATAGTTGGGTTGTTTTATCAAGGAGATTGTAGTTACAAGCTGTAAGTTGCTGCTTACTGTCTTTCTTATTCTTCAAGAAGCGTATGGACAATGCTCTCAGGCATGTGGTGTGATTCCTGGGCCTTTCCTGTGCAGGGCCAGGAGCTGGACTTGGATGAGCCCTGTAGGTCTCTTCCAACTCAGGATATTCTATTCTTATAGCCAGTGAATCTGCTAACCAGTTAGTACCTGTGATGAAAAGAAAGAGCAAATGGGTGTGGAGGGGGAGGTGTACAACAAGTGCTAATGCACTCATTAAGGTATATGATGACTATCAGAGGTATAAAGAGTAATTGGCATACTTGCAGAAGGAAGAGAACACCCCTCTAGCATGGTTCAGGTGGTCAAAGCCTAGAGCTGTTAAATTTTTCATGTTTTAAGCCTTTCTTGTCCATTGCCTCTCTGCTCCACTGCAGCAAGAAAAAAAGTTCTCTTGCAGTGAGTGGTATATATTCTAAGCAATTTTTTTGTTGATTACCTGATCTAGAACTGAAGCTCTTACTGTAATTCTTACTGTATTTGTAGGGTAGCTGCAGTCCTGATTTAAAAAAAAAAAAAAAAGAAAAAAAGAGTGAGACTTAAATTGGTGGGACTGTTTAACTGCTGGAGGACTAGTTAAACAAATTTGAAAAAAGAAAGCATTACTTTACAACAGGCTAGACCTAGGCATAGTGACAGCAATACTCAGGACCAGCTACTTAAAAACATTAGACCCTCATTAAAATAGACACCTTTTTACTATAATTGAAGAGTCATTGAAGTATGAGATAGAATAGCAGAACAATGAAAAAGAAAAATTAAAGAACTGCAAATAATTCTTCCCTTTCAAATGCTTTGTAATTAAATGCCTGGATAATTTCTACTACTCATTAACTGAGATCAGCTAATGAAGAGCCCACAAGACAGCTGGGCTGTAGTTCTACAGTACAATTGGTCTTGTGAACAAAGTGTTACTGAAGATGATAGTAAAACTCCAACTGACCTTAATGGGGAAAGAGAACAGCCAGGATCTTATTTACCATGTTTAGCTAATGGAGAGACTTCTAACATTATTGAAAAGGGAAAGCTATTCTGCTTCAACTTTTCATGGAAACACCTTAAATAAATAGGATTATACATGTGTAAGCTGTTCTGTTCTAAAATAAATTCATCAGACTAACAAATGTATGCTCTAACAACTAAGTCTGTAGTCTGATTAAAGAGGGTGAATGGTAACTCAAAGGCAAGGTACATAAATTCAGATAATTCCTTTTTTAATTTCATTTGTATTGGGAGAACTAGTGAAAAAAAAATGGTTCTCAACTGCCAGTGGGTTACTCATAAAAGTATCACAAATTACTAAAACAGACCCACATTGACCTTATGGCATGTTCCCAAATGACAGCAATCTTCCCCACTTCTAACATGTTAAAACATACACACAAAATCAGGCTTTGGATGAAAAGGAGCAAACACAAAAATGACTAGATGGAAAGGTGAAACACTGAGGAACTAAACCAATATTTTACTATTCAGCTGAGCAGTGAGAAGCGCAAGCTCCTTTCTGATTCTCCACAAAACTTCAGCCCCTTGGTTTAGTGGTTTTTTTTCTCTTCAGGCTCTCTTGGAGATGTCATTCCTTCCTCCCTAATAAATATTTGTGAGTCATGCACATGCTAACTCCGGGCTCAGCAATCCTAATTTATAGGCTTTGTAACTGCATGTGAAAATGCCGTGCAGCTCCCAGCTGGCAGGCTGTCCAGCTGCCTTCTGGGACAGCCCCTTGGACTGCGCTCAGGCTGGACTCCTTCCAGCAGCTTTAGTCACCCTTTGCTAAACCTGCTAACAAGGATCTGGTGCCCATTTTTGTGTGAAGGGTGTAGTGACAGCAGCAACAGCTTCTTAGTTTTAAGTTTGTTTACCGCTTTTTGGCAACTCCCTCCCCAGTTCAAAGGCGCATCTGAGAGGTCATAGCTGCAGCCCTTCTGCTTCCCTTCTCCACTGCAGGCACGTGCATTGTCTGTTTACCTTGCTTTAACAAGGTGAATCTTTTAATCTTCCAGTTCAAAGCCAAAACGAGAGGAAGGGTGTTCAAAAGTAATAATTACTTTGCATTTTTCCATGATGTCATCATCTTAAAAATTGCATTAATCAATGAGCTTCTGTGAGAAAGCCAAGAACATCTGGTTGTGGAAAGGCAAGTATTAGGTGAAGATCTAATTTGACTATTGTTCACCATGAAAAACTACTTTCTGTCAAAAGAAGATATTTACTTGGCATTGCCTTATATTCATAAATTTCAGCTCCTTTTAGTCTTGCCAAAGTAGTTTTCATTTTGAAAAGAAAATATCAGATACTTGAGAACTTGAAGACTATTGTCTGAATTTGTTGCCATTATATGGAAGATGCATGAGTGTCATAATGATGGAGAGAAATGTGAAAACCTTAAAAGAAACTTCTTTTGGAACTGGAGTGATCCAATGAAATGAGTAGAATTACTATAGTATGAATCATGGCTTGGCCCAAAGTCTGAGTATTTCTGCAGGTTTTGGTAATTGCATGTAAGGCCCACGTAATTTTGTCAGTGTACAGTGCGTGCAGTCAGTGTTGCCATTTCCTTCAGGCTAGCCCTAGTCATGATTGTTTGTTAGTTTCTAAATATGCTTTTAGGGTTGAATGGTGGCAGGCTTTTTCTTCACCTATAAAGAAACACAAAAACAAGGAAAAGGGTCCCCTAATGCTTTCTTAAAGTGGATTGTTGACAAACCCTACCTAGTTTCCAGAGAAAGCAAACATTCTCTTATGTTTTCCTAGCACAGAAGTTATCATCTCAAACCAGGAACAGTGCCAGCAAACTCTGGCACTATAGAATAAGCAGTTTACTTGTTCAAACTCCCAGGCCATATGGGAATCGGCACTCTTCTCCCCCACAAATACCTCTGTTACTTGAAAGAAGTAGTCCCTGTGTTGCACATATTGAGGATCAAGGGTTCATACTTTGAATTCCAGTTGAAAGGGTTATTTTATGCAAAGATACCTTTCCTTCACTCAGTCTCCATTAGGTATTCCAGCTGGTTAGTAACAAGATGCAACTATACAGGTATGGAATTTTTTTATATGTTTGTGCAGGATTAGATTGGATGTAGTCTGTGAAATTAAATAAAATTTTATCTTTGATACATTTGGTGTGCCTAATTTTAGAGTTACAGATTTTGGGTAGGCCCAGCACTGCTTAAAAGCTTTTGACTGGGGGAGGTGTCAAATCCTCTGTCATAACTTAAATGCCAGTGTCAGTACAACATCTAGCATAAAGCTTCTTCAAATCTACCTTGGTCTGCTTCTAAGATCATGACAGAAGATGCTGAAGAGGCTCAGGCACAAGACCTGGGGGTATGTGTTTGGTTGCCTGCCTTTAAAGCAGCAGGAACAAGTGGAAGTGTCAGGGGATCACCTGAAACCTGCTAGGAGCTTGTGACACAGCCTGGCACGTGCTGTTGCAGTTGAATCTGCTTTGGACCACTGCCAGGCTGGAAGAGAAGTCGAGGGTGCTGTTAGGAAGCTGCATACATCCTACCCAGTGGTACTGTGCAGCTGGGTTTTGGGGGACTGGGGATTTTTTTTATCAGTTTCCTTAGTTTCTCTATTGGCTTCCTGTAAGTCTCTGAAGAGAATGGAAAAGCTTTAATAGGTAGTAAATTAGCCTTTTACAACAACAATAGTGAAAAAATTGCATTCATTTTTCCAGCTATGTGGTGTTGGGGTGGGGGGGAGGGGAAGTTATGTAGTACTTGGGGGAGGATATTTTTAAATTTTTTAGTGTTTATATTTTTCAATACTTACTGCATAAGTGGGAGCATGAGAAATTCAGGTGTGATCCAAAGTGGTAGGGCCTGTAAAGTCCAGGTTTACTTTTTTTTTACTCCCATTTGCTACGGGTGAAGGCACTGTAAACACTCTCAGACTTCACAAAGGTGCAGAGACATCCAAAGTGGTTTTCTCCTGGAAAAGAGTCAGAATTAGCCGTCTTGGTGCTTATCTGCAGGGGAAATTTGCCAGTGTAATTAAACTGCTCTTGTTACACAGGTTTAACTCCTTGCTCAGTCACTCTTGTCTCAGGAGTGCTCAGGCAGGCAGTTTACACCAGAGTAACCACAGCAGCACGCTGCCCTAGGAGTACAGGAGGCCACTTGCCAGCTGGTGTGTGCCAGGTGGTTGCCATCTGAGATGCTCAGGACAGCACTGCTCATGGTAAAAAAGTTGCTGAGTTGTGCCAGGGCCTTAGGCAGGACACACATTCTCATCAATGCCCTGAAAATAAACATTTTAAATCGCAAGTCAAATTACTTCCCTAAGTGTATACACTCCAGCTGCCATTGAAAACCTCCAATCACAGCTTTCTTCTGCAGTTTGATTTGAGAAAAAAATGTAGAGAAAAAAAAAAAAAGAAGTAACTGTTAATATTCATTAAGGTTTCTGAAGTTTGGCCCTTAACTCAATTCCTCACCACCCCTCTTTGGTACCACCCTTCTTTTTCTCTACCTTGCCCCTGGTGGCAGAATGATTCCTGACTGAAGAAAAGGTTAGGAAATACGTGAGGTGACTAGCTGGAAGTATGGGCTACCTGGCCCCAAGTCCTTGCTTTGCTGCAGAATTTCTGTTTGGTCTTGGGTGAGATACTCTCTCTGCAGTTTGATTTCTGTTCTGCAAGGGTGAGGAGCAGCATGTTCACAACTCTGTGGGGAGGTGCACCTTGTGGTAACCATGTCAGAGAAGGTGAGTTATACAGGTTGTGCAAGATGAGAGATTGTGTCAGTATCTCAGCTCTGTTGCACTTCACAGGAGATAGGGACTGAAATGTTCATTCCCCAGCCAGGCTGCTTTTCTGGAGCAAATCCAGAGCTAGTTCCCCCTCCCCTTCTTCTACTGAGCAGTCATCCAGAGCCTTAACTGCCCAAAGCATGTTTCTGTTTGCCCTAATGCACTCAAAAGTATCTTTCTAAACAGTGATAATACCCCTTGAAACCCACTGTGACCTCTGATTATTACAGCCTGAAGAAATAATTGATTTTAAAGAAGGAAGGTTCATGAAACTTCTCAGGTCATTTGTCTTGCAGTGAGATTTAGCTGGAGAAAGACTCATTCAGAGAGACAGACTGAAAAGGGGAAAAGGAAAAAGTGGAGAGTGGTGGGGACACACTAGGTTAGTCTTCATTTCTTCCTTATCCATGTGTAGCATCCATTCTTCACCTTGTCTGGACTGTAGTTGCTTTTTTGGTTAGTGGCGTTTTGCAGGGTATTCCTGAACTGCCGAATAATTGTGTTTATCATCTTGCATAATTTCCTCTTACTTATCTTACAGCAATCTCTGTCTGAGGAGGAAAAAAAAAAAAGCATATCTTATGTGGGAAGTTTATTATACAGCTGATAACAGCAGCTGTTTGAATCCTACTATCCAGTCTTTCCTTCATTTCAAATGGGACAATTCAGATTGTAAGTTTAGTTCACGGATATATACAATGAGGGTAATCAAACGTCTTTATATGGCCTCAGATTTGTGTCATAAAGAACTGCAAAAAAGACATCTAAACACAACACTGGAAGTTAGATGGCATTTCATGTCTATAGTGTAATCTGGCAGTCATTTTCCTGGCCTACAAAAGGCTTGGAAGTGCTCTGCTATGGTTTGTACACCCTAGAAAGAAAGAGATCCTCATGAACACACATGCTGATGTCAAATGTACCTTCTGTGTTTCAGAATTTGTTTGCTTGTGTCACTGTAGGCACACAATATTCCTGACACAAAAAGGAAGGGATAGGCTAATGTTTTATCTATAATCATCTGTGTTCCCTCCGGCAGTCATGCTGCTTTTTCAGCATTGGATGTCTGGTGATGGGACAGACAAGCCATAGCTTCTTAACAGTTCATAGATTGTGCTGGCCCTCCAGTCTGATTCTTGGACAGTAATGGATGGGCTGATAGAGAATACTTAGCGGGTGAGAACTGCTGGGTTCAGTCCTTCTCCTTATCCAGACTTTGGTCAGGTTTCTCTCCCTCCACAGATTACTGAGTAGTCCAGTGGGGATGGGGGCACCCACCTCTGTTTTCTCTTAAGAGCTGCCTCTGGTTAAGTATCCCTTTTATTTTTCTTCTTACTCTGCTGAGAATTTTTTTTTTCTTCAGAAACAGTTAGTTTCTCTTCTTTCTTTCAAGATGCAAAGCAAAGCAGCACTCTGTTTTCAGGCCAGTGACAGATCATTGTTGCTTTTTGTGAGGAGGCAGCCGAGAGGGGCACAGTCAGACCCCAATCCAATAGGCTTTATTGTCCAGGGAAGGGGAATGAAACTGGTGAAGGGTCTGAAGTCCTGAGGGGAGCCTGGGGTATTTGGTCTGGAGAAGAGGATGCTCAGGAGTGATTTTACCACTCCCTACAATTCCCTGAAAGGAGGGTGCAGCCAGCTAGGGGTCAGTCTCCTCTGCCAGGCAACAGTGACATGATGAGAGGACATAGCCTCAAGCTGTGCCAGGGGGCATTCAGGTTGGACATCGGGAAGAATTTCGTCATAGAAAGCTGATGAGACACTGGAATCTGGCCCAGGGAGGTGTTCAAGAAAAGACTGGAAATGGGTATTTAATGCTATAGCTGACAAGGTGGTATCCAGTCATACATTGGACTTGACGATCTCAGAGGTCTTTTCCAACCTAATTGATTTTGTAATTGACACGTGCATAAAACTAGAGCTGCTTTTGCAGTCGCAGCTATTTAAGGGAAAGCCTACAATATAGTCAGAGTTTCGTGGGATTTCATGAGCACGCTTGCTTCGTCTTTGCGTTGGCTTAACAGTGACGGTGGGGACGTTCTGTTCAGATCTTGCTTTGCTAAAAAAAAGGGGGAAAAATATAAAAAAAATTTTAAAAAAACAGGCACAAGAACCACACCAGGTATTTCGGCAGGCGTATAAATCATTGTCTCCGGACCGCTGCTAAGTTTCGTAGCTAAAGTTTTGCGCGCCGCCCGGGCAGGGCCCGCTCCGGCGGCGGCTCCGCGAGCGCACGCTGCCACCTAGCGGCCTTCGCCGGGCCCTCGCCGCGGCCTTGGCACCGCCTCAGGCCCACAGGGCCGCAGGAATAGGAGCAAATGAGGCTCAAAAGGCAGCAAAGCCCAATCTGACTGCCCACCCCCCCGGCCAGGCTTCCCCCGGACACTGTGCGTGCTTCCTTGGCTGCGGGGGGTGCTCGCTGGGCTGCCCACCCCGTGCTGGGAGCCCCTGGGAGCTCCCTTATTGCCAGCTGAGGGATCAGCTTTGCCATTTGCTTTCGCATTTGCCGATCGAGTACTCGTTTGCTGAAGGAATACTCTAAGCCCACCGGAAAAAGTCCATGGCAAATAGTTGCTTCCCTGCCAAACTCCAACAGAGTGAAAGAAAAAGGAAGAAAAACATAGGACAATTTTAAAAGGCAGAGGAAGAAAGGAAGTCATGTTTTGCTTACGTGCAATGTACAAGATCACAACGCAAACACCGCATAAAGAGCTGATATTTTGTCCTGACTTAATAATCATAATTCTATGCAATTGCATATTCTATTGCAATTTGTTTTTTCAAAAAATGAAATACCTCCAATTAGGATGGTGATGCTGCTTAAACCATTTAGCCATTCAAACTGTTCTTTCAAATTATCTGGCATCTAATAATTGAAATGAAGTTATGCCATTGGCTTTTTCAAGGCCTATATTTGAAACTACAGATTTATTAGCCACTTACAGTTGCTTCATATAAAAACATCCCTACTGTAAAAAAGACAGCATTTGCACTGTCTTTTATTATTAAGCACTGCAAGATGTCTGGGCTGTTTGTTGCGCAGGAAAGTTGTTTCCTTGTGTTCTTCCCACTATGCCACGCTACCTGTCTGAAACCATTGGAACTCGTCACACTGGAAGACAGAGGACACCTTGAGCTGTTATGATATTCAGCACAAATCTGGACAAAATATAGATGAGGCAACCATTGTGGTTTATGATGAGAATTGTGGGTATAAACAAAATGCTAAGGGGTCTGTTGGTGCTAAGAGATTTTGATTTTGCCATTGCTAATGCCAGATATGAAACAAAAAGAAACCCTCAGCTTTATTTACCTTATTACATTTTATACCTTTTAGGTACTAGAATTTATGTCCCTTCTCTGAGATCCTGAGTACTTAAAACAACCTGATTTTCTTTGTGAAAACTGAACTTCTCACAAATAGTGTGATTCCAGGAGCTGAAGCTTAAGTAATAAAGCTCTGCTTATATACATATGAGAAAGTACAAAGTTATGAAAGTTATATTAATTAAATGATAGTATTATTGTTTATGGGGCTTGTGTGTCATCTTTAGTTATTAAAGCATCTGTGGATATTATATATAGATAAACAGGAATGAGACTTACCAAAATTACTGCTAAATCTTGTTCTTTTGAAGCCAAATGCTGGGGGAAGGGTGGGGGCACAGCCATTGCTTTTGCCAAGAGCTAGGCTGGAATTATATTGACATCTAGCCTTGGACCCTTTCCCCCCATCAACTAGTGTTTATCAGTGTGATAAATATCTTGCTGATTATTTATATACTTTGTAAAATTCTGGCTTATTTTTGACAAGTAATCAGTCTTTGCTGCAACTTAGCTTAGACTATAAATGTTTTCCTCATACTGCCCAATGCTAAGCTGAACACAAGGATTGTCTGGCAGCCCTTGTGATGGAGAGAAGGTGATTCTGCATGAGAAAATGGTGTTTAAAAATCTGTGTTTTCAAGTCTGAGCAAGAGAGAGGAGGTACATTGTTTACTGTTGTTTGCTGGGGACTTTACAGAAGAACAAATCAATTTCTTTTTTATTTCCAGTAAAGATCTGTTGACTGAAATCTACTTTACCTTCTAGGATTTAGGGGTTTAAAGCCAGTAATTGGTAGCAGCCTTCTAATAATGGATAAGAAAGTTGTGTAGGAAGACATGCAATGTGAACAACATAATTTACAGAGCCATTGGAAATTCAGAATAAAATTACTTTTTCCTCTTTCTTTCTGTCTTTTTTTTTGTTAAATTAACTGATAGCTTTAAAAAAAAAACAAAACAACAAAACTGTATCAACCTTTACTACATTTTTTTCCAAGAAGCACAAAATGTCCATGTGTGGGTAGGCCTGACTGAGCAGAGTGTCAGTGGTTTTCTGTTCTGTTTTCTAGCACAGGCAAATTATAGAGTAACATGATGTATAGGAAATTCATGTAAGCACAAACCCACTTTTCCCAGAGATTGCTGGTGTCACTCCTGCAGAGGTAACAGAGCTGTATAATGATTTTCTCTTCCCCCTCTGAAATGACAACACTCTGTATTGTCTGCAACACACATCACACTGTATATTGTCAACAACATTAGTACACAAAACTTAGATCAGATGTAAATAAGGCAGCTGGCATATATCAAGTATTTTCAAAATAGTTTTTTTCACTCTGATCTGGTTTGTTTTGGTCTTTACCTAAGCTTGAAATTGCTGTTGTCAGTCTGTCCTAGATAGTGAATCTAAGGAAGAAATACTGAGCCACTTCCTTGGAAAACAGCTGAAAACGCATTTTTTAAAAACAGTAAGTATTTCATGTGCACTACTTTGTTCAATAAAAACCTTTGTGCTTGTATTGATGCCCAAGTGTCATGGTCTGTGCATGGGACATATGTGCACAGATACATTTCTTGCGTTAGTCTGGCTGCAGATGGAGAGCAATGTCATCTGCTGCCTTTAACTCACAGCCCCAAAGACCGTAGATCTGATCCAAGGAAATGACTTTGTGCTTCTCTGCTTGCAGTAGTTCGTACGAGTTTCTTACATCTCACACAGGAGTTGACCTTGAGGTCCCAGCTTCGTTTCAGCAGGGAAAGGTTACCTGCTACTCCAAATTTTTATTCATACCAGAGTTTTCTGCTACAAAATCTATAAAGAAGAAAAGAGCAATGGGAGTTCTTCCTGTCAGCATCCTGATTTCAAAAAGTATCATTGTTCCTGCAAGGGAAGAGAGAAAAAAAAACAAACCTAAATAGCTATAAAACTAAAAACAGCACTTCCCTGTTCTTCCATTTTGGCAGAAATATCTGGGAACTTGACAAGGTTTTAGTATATGTCAGTGCTGAAGACCTGAGTAAGGTTCCTGCAGGATGAACTTGCTGACCTCTGCTTTGAATTCCCAAACCCACCGTGAATTTTACCATCCTCATTAGTGTCCTAACCCCACTGAAGACTCCATGCTCTTATAGTGTTGTAAGTTAATGATAACAAGAACTGAAGAAAATCGAGTAAAAGGGGTTAGAAAGCTTTTCCTAAGCAAATTTTCTTCTGATCCTTACAAGTCTCTGTAGCATAACAAGCAAGAACAAATGGCAAAATTTAAGGTTCCCTTGGCACAGCTGTTTTTCCAGATTTACTATATAGCTTGCATTTGGAGTCACCATCAGAGATGTTGGAGACCTTTTTATCCCGCTTTGTTTTTATTAATAACCAGAGTCCTTTCTGTTGTGTTCTCATATACTCTTCTGTAATAAATACAAAAAATAATTCCTCTCACCCCTCAGATTTTTTAGCTAGAGCTGTCACCCTTTCATGTGATAATACTCAACTGTAAAACTGAATCCAGTATTAGAGAGTTTACTAAGAGTTTAGAACTGTGAAATTTTATGACCAAAACTTGGTATTTTGACCAGGTTGTATTTTGGGATGTCAAAGGAGGTCATGTGCACAGATTGCAGTGAGGACCTGTAGCAGGGTTGTGTTTAACCATTTACATTTGTCACAAAGATTCAGAAATAATTATTTTCACGGATCTTCTACAGTGACACATAGTGAGAACACAGTAATTTTTAATATCTAAGGTTAGAACTACTGTTGCTTCTTATGCCCATACTAGATGTTTAGCTCCTCTCTTATATTTGAGAGTCTGATTCAAATTCCATTGCTATTAATGAAGAACACTCATTGACTTCAATAATCTTTGAATTGTGTCTAGCATCAACTACATTACCATAATCAAGTGAAAGGCAATTGTTATGGATGCATTATTTAGCACTGATTGGGGAGGCACTGTCAGCTCCCTTTGTCACACGGTATTAGATGTTATTTTATAAGGACTTGATTATTAAATTAATACTGTAATAAATCTTGCAGTTGTGCTTTCACTTCTTATTGTGGAATAGTCTGTATTTGTGTTATAGTTCCCCTAAAGTGTACACTGGGAGAGTTCAGACACTCTATATTTTCCAAATCTGCAATCTCTTCTGCAAAGTGGCATTTCTTACAAACCAGAGTGAAGTGAGAACCACATTGTGCCTCGTATTCTTCTCCATGTCCCATAGTGAGATGCACCCTGCATTGCTGCTGGTAAGGCTTTGACCTGACAGCACTGATTTGGACATAAAGCATTAAGACAAAGAATATCCTGGAATACCTTCCTCAAGCCCTGTTCAGGGCTGTGATCAGCAGTCACAAAACAGGCAGCTGCAATTAGGAAGCAGGACACTGGCAGGTCACACACACATGGCAGTGCTCTGGCCCAGCTCTTTATCGTGATGGTGTTAGATGTTGCCCTGTCACGAGAGGATCTGCCTGTGCCCAGGATGGGTGGGTTTAATTTTTTTTAAATCAGCATTCAGTATTCAAGTCATAATTACAATGCATTTTGAGTGAGCAAGCTCAGAGCCACCGTGATGTAAAAATAGGAGACAGAATGCTTTCTGTAGTGATAATCTCAGTTTTGTCAATATCTATGGGGCAGTTAAAAGTAGTTTTGTTGGTGATCAGAGTTTTCCTTCAAAGAGCTGCAGAGGACATAGAGCTCTTCTGCAAGTTAGCTGCAAGTCAGCTGTTTGCCTTAAAGGAAGATGTAATTGGTGTTAGTGAAGTCCAAAATTATTAACTACCATGTTGACCAATGCATAGACTTGTTTCAGCAGCTAGAATTCCACTTTAGATTCTAACTTTCAGACTGATGAGCTTCTGTGCCGGTGCAGTGCTTCTTCAGTCAATAAAAGTCCATCTGCAACCTTATTTCATGTTGCAAAATGCAGACCTCCCAAAGTAAATCAGATGTGAAATCTTCCTCTGCTTGTCAGATTGGAGTGATGATTCTGAATAATAATGTGATTTAAATTTTAGGATAGGGAAATGTGTGCATGTTGTATTGAGAACAGTAGTATTACAGTGGAGTGTCTTAATCACCCATAGGATAAGGGAATTCTGAAGTGTGGCAGCAGTGGGTAAAGAAGGCCCCTCACTGGGGTGAACTGTTCCACAGCTCAGAAAGGAGTATGTGACTGCAGGAGCAAGCTCTGCTTCAGAAATGGGGCATGAAAAAACAGAATATACTTGTGCTTACTACAGGAACCAAACCTCAGAGCTAGATGATGAACATGTGAAAATGTTCAAACCACATTTTCTAGGGGGGGATCAATATAAAAGAACTTCAGGAAGGGTACATAAAGGTGATTTACTTTGCACCTTTCTTTGGCTTACTGCAGAAAAATGTAATTGAACTTCAACTGGTCTCTGAATTATTTGGCCTTCTGTTAAGGCAGCAGAGAAAGATCTCTGATAGATGTTTATTATGATCCTGATGAAAGATTTTGTGCTGTGTAGCATGAGAATCAAGAGATTTAAAAAAAAAAAAGAAATAGACTTTTAAAGATGATTTCTACCATGCACCATTTCACCTCTGTGATTTTCCTTGCTATATCTATTCTGAGTGCAAGCTTACAAGATCCTGCAGTGCACAAGCTGCCATCACTCACCCTTTGCTCTCCTTTTCCACACTCCCCTCCAAACATTACTTCAAAACTAAGAACTCAGTCACTAAGTGTTTACATCACAGCTTGTCACCACAATATTTCTAACTGTGGAAATTGTTTCCTACATGTTTAAATAACTAATCTAGTACTTTCATTTATTTTAAGTAATTTTCAATGTGAATTAAATTTCATAACACGGTCTCAAATGCTTCTCAAAATAAAATGACTAAGTAAAATAAAGTAAGATTATCATGGTAATGTAATGGATCTACAAAAATTCCTTAACGCTTACAGTGTAGATATTTCCAGCCCACTGGGTTCAATGAACATGGTTCAAAGCAACAGATAAGGTACTGGAGACATTATTTGTAACTGGAAAGCCCAGAGGGTTAAGGATCCTTTGCAAAAGGACAAAAATGTCTGTGTTCCACAAAATGCCAGAGTTCTATTAATTTTCCAAGTTGCAGGATTTTGAGAATAAAGCAAGAAAGATGTACTTACCAATAACAAACAGTTTGCTAATTTTTGAAAATCAAAGAGCTTGAAAAGCACTTATAATAGATTTATTGCTGAATGACCTCCTTTGAAGTTATTTGTTTATGGACAGATACAGGATGATCAGTATCCTGTTTTATTTCATTTTGTTTGTATAAGTAGAACACGGAAACTAGTAACTGGGGGAAAAAGTGCTGATTAAAGGTGCATCTAAATTTATTCCACACTGTTTGGGGATGGTACAAATCAGGATATCTGAAATCAGGTAGCTGGACTGTAAATTTCATCAGTGTGTTAAACAGCCTGAGTATATCCCAGGCCAAAGTGTGCAGTCAGAGTCCAGTAGGGAGGTTTCACTAGCCTGGGAAACTTTATTGGGTGTAAACATGGTGTTTCTATTCTCCTTTTCATTTTGTCCCACTTACCTAATTAAATGCTGCCTGAGAGTGTGTAACTACAGGTATATAGTAACCTGATATTGTACTGTTTTAGATATATATACACACATACACATATATATATATATATATATATATATATATATATATTTATGTGTGTGTGTGTGTGTTATGTGGAATTTCCTAGACTGTAAGAAAGCAGAAGGTTTTTCTTATATTTTTAATTAAACAAGCCAATAGCATTACTGCTCTCACCCAGTGAAAACCACTGGGTAGGAGTTTCATGCCCCAGCTGTTGAGGGGCCACCCCAGCCATGAGGATGAAGTGCCACAGGCTGGCCCAGCTACCTCCCCCACTTCAGCCCCAGCAGAGGGTGCTGGGGCTCCCCTAAGAGCCTAATTCATGTCCTTACCTAGTTCTCAGACTTGGGAGAAGAACCTGCAAGCACAGTAAGGGCATCGGAGGAAGATGTTAAAGATAGAAGCTTGGAAGAAAACATGATCTTTTAAGTGTTAAAACTTGTAGCTGTGAAGAGTATTCATCTAGATGCAGTTTCCAAGGCAGTGAGGGCTGCAGCGCATGCAGTGCTCCCAGCTCATTAGGAAACGTCAAGTGGTGTAGAGGGAATACTACCTCAGACCTCAGTGTGTCAGAAAAAGTAAAAGCTGGCAAAGGAAAAAAAGGTTATTCAATGAATCCGGTGAGGGCTTGATGGTCATGTAAAGGTCTGCATCAGCATTTATTTGCTGATGTCTGGAACTTGAAAGATTTTGAACCTTCACAAGGTTTACCTGTCAAGGCAGCTGACATAAGCTTTAAAGATTGATGAAATAAATGACACGTCTTGCACTGGAAGCTCCCGCCTATCAGGTGGTCATTAGGTTGTTATGGATTTCTCCCCTCTTCATCTTAAGGCAGAGGTTTGTTGCTAAACTGCCTCTCGGGGCTCAGAAAGGTCTGCACCTCTGTCAAGAGGAAGACACAGCTTTTAGATTTTCTCCGGTTCTTGTTACCCCCATTTCTTAGAAAATTACCCTGCAAATTCTTCTGTGCTTTTCTTGGCACTTGAGGGAGGAGGGTGTTAATTGTTAAAAGTTGCAATTATAAACCTATTTAAATACGTTTTTGTAACTTCTTCCTATCACAGTAGTTGTGTGCGTTAATCTCTTCATGCATTGTAGCAGACTGTCTGTTTTTAATGTGTGGTTTATGATGAACTTTATCGTGTTTATATATGTAGTGAACAGGAATCCACAGTTACATTCCATACACAGAATGTAACTTCATACACCTTAGGGACTTAAACTTCAGAGACTTTTAAATACAAGCCTCTGGCTGGAAGCTGTCTTTCTCTTGGCTGCACAGAGCACCCAGAAGAAGTTTGTATCTGGCTCGTCGTTTTTGAGGTGTGGCAGACTTAGAGATGGTAATACGAGTAGAAGTTTTACAAATGATTGTGTTAGAGATGTGTATGAATCCCTGAGTTCCCTTATTATATGTTGTGTGAGCATTCAGTTAGCTGAGACATACTTCACTTTTGAATCATAAGGAAAATGCCACTACCCAGCTTGCTTGCAAACTTGCTCGTTTGCTTAGAAGCCTCATTGCATCAGCAAAAACAACAGTGCGTGTTTAGAGTGCTCTGTGGAGCACAATGTTTCTTTTTCTGCCTTCAGTAATTTAAATGATTGGAGTGATACTTCTGACAAGGAAGAAATCATTTCATTGTTATGGATCATTTTTCAAGTGAAACTGAGTTTTGGAATAAAGTGATGGTGAGTAAACCATGTGAATGGGGAAAGGGATTTTTATTGTTCTGAGTTTTATTCAGCAGTTTCTGAAAAGTAAGATGGAAGTGATTTTGCTATTCTCTCTGCAGGGTTATATGTCTTTTATTAAGCGGAAAACATAATGTAGCCATTACAGACAGTAACAGGCACGTTTGCTGTTGTGTTCCGTTGGGAAGTGGAATGTGATTTCTCTTTTAATATCAAGATACAAATCTGATTCACAGTTAGTTCATATGGCTTTCAGAAGAATCTGAAAGGGAAACATGTCAGCTCATTAAACAGATGTATTTTGTCAAAGCAGCTGCTTTTAAGATAAGTGTAACCCAGATTTCCAAGATCATTTGTGGTATTGCTATCTTGATATTTAAAGAGTTGGCTTTTTTACTTAAAAATAAAAAAATAAAAAAAGGAAAAAATAAAATTAGAATCTATTTTATTTCTGATGGGGGAAAAATTTTTAAAGCTGACTAATTATGGTTGTTCTCTTTATGAGAACAGTATTCTGCATGTTCTGTAAGTGGCCATTTTCTTTTCTTCTTTTTTCTTTTTTTTTTGCCATCAAAATGCAACCAATATTTCAGCCATTTAATTATTGATTTCATCCAAAGAGAGACTGTGGTTTTTTTAAGTTCAAGTTTTGTCCATAAGAGCAGAAAGGCCAGACAGAATAATGCTGCTTAAGTAAAGGGAGACACTTATATGTATAGCTGCAGGTTAGGACAAGTAAACTTTATTGTGCCTTCTCTTGTTGCCGATGGTAATCAGGATATTCATATTAGCCTGACAAAAAGGAAAAATCAACTGGAGGCTTTCTAAAGTAACTTAAAGAATACTTTCTTTTCTGAGGGAGAAAGGGAGCCTGATCTATCTGGTAAAGCTTATAATCAGTGTGTCTGGCTTATTGTCTCAGGCATTGCCACAGGCAGCCTTAGATCGGATTGAGGAAGCCACAGTACACAGCCCATTTAACTACACTTGCTTACAAAGTGAACTGTACTTTGTTTGTGTGGTACACTATTCCCACAAAAACTTTCGGTTTCCATATTCTTAAAATGTCAGTAATTTTTCCTTACTCTACTGTTGCATTTAGTCTGATGATACTGTTTCAGCTGTCTCTAGGTCTTTCCTGTATGGGCAGCACTGCAGCTGGGAGAGCATGATTAACATAAAACTTTTTCAAAGTTGTGAGGGCTTATTTGTAGCTCCTTGTTCTAAATAAGGTAACTAAAGTAACTGTTTGGCTGTCTCACTGCTGAAAATATAGGAGTACACAAACAACCTGCATATTAGGGATGTATGAGTTAAGCTAAAGTCTGTAAGCTACTAAGTTCTTCATTTTTTTGTCTTGTATATATGATTTGTGTTAACATCATTAGCTCACGACAGCAGATTTGCAAGTGGAAATTATTGTCCCATTGAACCTTTATGCCAAAATAATGTAATCTGGTTGTAAACCAAGAGTCTTATGGGTAAAGACAACCTCTGTGGTTGTCTGAACATATATATTGAACAGGTTCCCATGCATGGAACCTTATTGCAATGTATTTATGCAACTTACTTATATCAACTTCAAGTCCAGTGACCACTTCGGAAATGTCTCCTGCATGATTTATTTGCTAAGTGGCTTAAATATCTCCTTAAAAATAAAACTAGGAGAAAATCTCAGGTTGTTCTTTTTTTGCAGTGGCTGGGGGTTTTTACAACCTTTCTCCCAGAACAGCAGCACTTTCATCATCATCTAACTGTACTGTCTTCTCAGGTGAGCTCTCTCTGCCAAGAGCAGAGCCCTGCACTCAAGGCTGAACTTTAGAAACACTACATGAAAAACATGCAATGAAATCTTTGTCTCCTAGATTTCCCTTTTCTTGAAATAAAAAATGGGGGCTATGTTTGTGTGAACATTGTGATTTTAAAGAAGTATTTTAAAAGAAAGACGCCTGGAAACATTGGTTGTAGTTTCAAAAGAGAAGAGCAAATGCTTTGAACTCCTGTGGAGGAAGCCAGCTGATTGTCATGAAGAAGATATACTGGTGTTCACATTGGTAGAGAGGTTTGCAGTAACACTGCTGTGCTGAGCCAAGTTCTGGAGGGGATTCTCAAGTTGTTCTGCAGAATATCACAGCACTGGAACCTGGTGAACTGGTTCCCCATGTGTCTTGACTATGGGGTTATCCAGCCAGCTTGGTGAGAATGAGTCAGGATATCTGGTCTTTACTGGATTATTGGTCTGAGCCACATTCCCTGTCAAATACAAAAAGAAAGCACTTTGAGGCATGCTGAATGTTTCAAAGGCAGTAGTGGACCACTTCTCCTGATCCACAGGCATTTTTCTCCCACTTTTGAGTTTTAGTAACAAAATGCATAGTAACAGAACATGGCTTATGATGTCAGCATAGAAATGGTAACAGTGGTAGGAAAGTGTTTAACCGTAAAGTCATTTTCGTTGAAAGCTGGGAATGGTAGGGACATCATTAAAGCAAAACGGCTATTTGATGCAGGGACACCAAATCCTGTGGAAAGACTGGGGTTTTTTTTCCTTTGTTTCATATTAGATGCTGATCTGCTGCCTCTATTTATGTCCATGGGTTGGGTCTGGACTATGATTCTCATCATATGATGAATGTAAAAGGTCTCTTGACTTCCTTCGTGGCTGCTGGTGTCCTGAGGTCAGGAGTCACTCTGGTGAGCTCAGAAGTGCCCTGTCATCCATTGGCTCATTTCATTTGGGGTGCAGCTAGTCATGAGCAAAATCTCTTGCTGATGGGGATTCATGTAAATTCAGAACTTCTCTGCTGTGCCAGCCAGTGTCAATGTAGCATTTGATACAGGTTGAGACAGGCACAGAACAGAAGGAGTTAATTGCCAGTCACAGGTTCTGTAATGGAGTCTGTGCAACCATACGAATAGGATGTGCCAGTGTTTGCTATTGGCAAGTGCAGTGTCACTCTGCTAAGACTTTTGGGGTGTAGCTCAGGAACTTGGCTCTGCAGAACTGTAAGTTAACTGTGTGTGTTGCCAGCTTCACCACACAGTGGGAAGAGTGATCACACTTTCCTTTAATTAAAATGCTTGAAGCAAAAAGATAAGATAAACAGTTCTTTAGCAATAACAGAAATAAAAGCACTAGCAGGTTTTAAACATGAATGCTAAAGAAATCATGGTTTAAAATGAAACCCTTAGCTCAGGCACAGCAAGGGAGTAGACTGCATCTTCTCTTTGTTCTGAGTTCTGGACACATTCATTGTATCAGCTTCCCTTAGGAAGCAGAGGTCCCATCGTTTCTGAGAGGCCTGTTCTTGTCCAGATATAATCTGCCAACATCTGAAATGCTTTATGCACCACTGACCAGGTGGAAAGTTCAAATTCAAATACATGAAGAAACTGCTGGTCCATTTGCATGATAAGCCACAATCATGCTAGTTTTGGGCAGTTAGTTAGTAGATGGCAATATATCCTTCCATAGTAATTGCATAGAGACTTTTTTCCCTCCTAATCAACTCTCTCATTTCACTACAATATATAGTTTATATTTTGTGTCTCTTTCACCCCACCTATCAATCTGAAAGTGCTGTATCTACTACACACCTACATTTATTTTCTGTCGAGACATCCAAATTCTAAAAATCTAAACCAAATGTTAACAGGTAATCTGCTCATCTGGAAGCCAGTAATTTTTTTAGCATCAGGTTGAAGACTATATTTTTTCCCTAGAGAAAAGACATATATATTGACATGTTTATACTTTGCAATAGTAATATTTGTCCATGTGAGAAAGTGTGAAGTTTTTTTCTCCTGCCACACCATATGGCTTATGACTATTTACAATCCAAACAGTAACAGCTGCTGCTGTGTAAGAGAATCCATTCCTCTGAGCTGGAGATGCGCTGAGTAGGGAATGACAAAGTGTATGTCCACAGATGTATTCCAAATATCCTCATTTACCACTCAACATCCTGTCTATCTTTCTCCTCTTGGAAACCATTGGAGCTTTTTTCTTACATTCATAGCTGATGAGGAGAGCTTTGACAGCTTTGTTTAGCAGTTTGGGAACAGATAGGGAAGCGGTGTTTGATAATGACTATCCAAATGGGAGAAGGGAATGACATTCTGGTTGGGTGCTCAGGAAAATGAAAAGATGAATCATGCTCTTAACACCTTTCAAAGAAAAACCAATTGACTCTCTAAATAGTTGACTCTCCTAATCAATAAATTAGAAGTTTCTAGCTGGAAAAATAAACCAGGTAGTCTCTACAACTTTAAAATATATATCACTTCATGCCCTTCATTAATGGCATTCTTAAAGCTTGGAACGACATATTGCAAAGATGTATTTAGCATTCCTCAGATAGTATCAGTCATTTTGAATTCCTGTCAGTTACCTGTTTGAACCTCTTTTTCTTTCCAGCATTTTTCTTCTGGCCATTTTGATAATTCCTGAATTTTTGTATCAGACATTGTAAGAAGACTTTCCACTGTCAGTCCTTCCTGTCAGCAGCAGGGGGACATTTTCCAGATATTACACAAGTGATCTACATGCCTGGCCTTTACTTATAGTGCTCTCATTGAAAATGGCATTTAAACCACGTCCACGCCTGTCAGCAGGTTCTCCCATATTTGCACCAAGTTATTCATGTAGCTGCTCTTTCCCAATAGGTTAGACAATTGGCACATTATATTTATTATGACTTATCTCACAAAAGCATATTCCAGAGAGGATGAAATGTTCAGCAGGGTATTCCCTGGACATATTCTTCTTGTCATACAATAATCTAGCAATGCTCATTAGCAAAGAAGAATTGTAGGTTTCTTGCAGTGGTTGCTTTATCTGCCATGAAGGTTTGCTGGTAAATAAAACCCTGTGGATTTTGTCCGACTTCAGAGTGCATTGCAAGGGGCTTTCAATAGAAGTGAGCACACCTTCTAGCAACATTTTTTGTTACACTGAACCCTTCTGATCTAAAAGCCTTAAAATTAAACCAGATTAGCTCCCTCACAGCATATGATGATATATAACATTTGCATTTCAGGTTTCTTAATGTATCTGCAGTAATTCTGTGCCACTGGGATTTTTTTCATGTCAAGGCTACAGCTACCATAGAGACAAAAGAACTAAAAGGAACGTTCTGGTAGCCCCAAACCTCACTGCTTCAGCACTCTTTTAATTTAGATGCCCTTGTGGTCATCTTACAGAGACATGTTTTTAACTTAAGTAGTGTTCTTCCCTGGGCTTGGTATGAGCAAGTCTTCAGCTCAGACTCCACTTACCAAGATCGAAAGTTTCTGCCCATCTCCTCATGTACAATATGATGATATACAGATGCTCTGCTGCTGTGATTACACTGCCTGCTTACAATTTCTCTGTTCAGTGAATAGAAGGGTTTTGAAGTAGAGACCCCACAGGAATGAATACACTCTTGTGACCACCTGATAATGACCTGCAGGGCACATCCCGTGTGCCATTTAAGCATGTAAGTAAAGTGGAAGTCCAGGTGTAGATAAAGATCAAATCCCTTTATTGCCCAAACAATGCTGCTTATAGTTAAGGCAAAATCCTTATAAATCTAAGCCCTGTAATATGTACTTGTACATGTACTTGTGACTTCGTAATTCATGTGCTGAGTCAGCTCATTTCCATGTGAGCAAAGAAGTTACTTGAGAACATGCTCCTTGGTGTGAATTTCATCTTGCTTGTCACAGATAAAATGAAATTACCAGAAATATTTGTATCAAAAAGTCATAAGTGCAAGCTTAATCTACATCAGTGTTACAGCAAGGAACTTCTAACATATTCCCACCAGAAAAAAAAATGTGATGGGTGCCATTTTCTCCCCCATTTCTGCTTCACTAGACGAGAAAAATTACTTCAGCTTCCTTAGTTCAATGCAGCTGTGCCCAGATTAAACTTGGAACTGCATGGAGAGAAATCAATATAAAACAACTGACAACAAAAATGGCAGATTGGAAGAATTTCTCTGTATAAACTACAGCTATGTTTTGTCATGGCCTTTGCTTGCCAAAGCTGTTCTGTGAGCAGTAACAATGGGTTGCATAAACAAATTTAAGGGATTGATGGAATTTGATTTCATGCTTTGTTCTGGCTAGCTGTCTGCTGTGTTAAGTAGAGAATCCATTTCAATACTCACTATGCAAAATTCTAGAAACAGCTGTGAGTATTTACTTCTAGGGTGCTGCCTAGGGATAGCTGAGTTTCTTGGCAACTGTGTTAGAGCACTCTGTCTAGAAATCACCTGGAGAATAAAATTGTTTTGCTGACCTCTGACATGATTTGATGCCTTCAATACCAGATATTAAAGCCTCTGCTCTTCCTCCAGTCCTGCTCTTAGTTAATACAACACTGAAATGAGAATTTGCTGTTGAAAGCTGTCTCTGCTTCCTAGCAGGGAACCCATGAGTAGAGGCTGAATTTACACCCATTACTTTTTGCTGCCCCTTGGCTTTGGAAACACTGCAGAAATGAATTGCAGAGGGTCTGTGCTTCACAACCAGCTTTATAACCCACTGAAGTTTGCCTCTCTTGCACAGAGTCAGCCTTGCATACTGAAATTGCTTAGCTTTGGGACCTCATAGGTGTTGTCTGCATTTTGGCTTCTGACCAGCAAGCTAGAATCTCAGAGAGTAAGTTCTCAAATCCCATACAGTTGCTTAGCATAGCAAGTCAGAGCAAGAAGCTGTATTTGGATGGTATCCCAGTGAGACAACATGGAAATTACAGAACCAGTTAATGTCAGAAATCTGTACCTTGATGTGAATCCTAGTGCTGCTGAAGCACACTTCTCAGAAACCTCCTCCTGGAAGTTGGACTCATTGATTTGGCCAGAGACCTCTGCCAGGATCCAAGTGAGAGATCTGAATGTATTTACACAATAACCTTGTGAAAGCACACCCAGTAGCATCGGGGAAGCACCTCCAACGGCGATTGTTTGTATGTTTTTTCCTGCCATTCTAGAAAACCTTGAGCAAGGGATGAGGTAAAAGGGTATTTGAGGAGATCTTCTCTCTGCATCCTACTCTAAAGCAAAGAAAGTCTTGCTCCTTCCATCTCGTGTGTAAGGGATCTTCTTTCCTTTGCTTCCACGGGCTGATGATATGAGGGCTCATTTTGTTGGGAAATACAAGGTAGGGATGGTAAAACAATGTGAGAGCAGAGTCTTACAAGAGAAGAATTAAAGTGCAAATGCTGTGTCTTCATCCTTTTCCCTGCAGAAATGTCCCATTTTAGCCCTGCCAAAGAGCAGGGAAAGCTCAGCAGGGCTGAGATGGTGGGATCCTCTGGGAGCCTCAGGGCCCACTGTACCATAGGAGAAGCATTTTGGGCCATTTCCCTCAGTGTGGCAGTCACTCCATATCTCAGTAGCACAAAACAGTCTATCAGTGGCCCAAGTGAGGTTTGACAGGCTGAGAGCTGTGCATGGGCAGAGGGGTTGGGAAGACTTCAAGCATCTGCATGATCTGCTTTAATTCAGGCCATTTTAAATTTAAAATGCACTTGAACGATCATCCTAGATTAATTCCTGCAGCATGAATTGCACTTTATAGTGCCATTGTTCTCATTATTTCTTCAATTTCATTCCTTTTACTGTGAATTTTATCTGAAAAAAAAAAAAAAAATTACCATTACCCACTTTCTGCTGTCACTGGATAAACTTACTTTCTCCAATACCTATACTAAACCAGTGGTGCAGATCCTCTGTTAAAAACCTGCAGCTGTTACAAGAATTTCGAATGTACATCTTCAAAATCTATCTTTTGCCTCTTGATTTAATAGTCTTCTAAGCCATTACTTCAAAAAGGGATGTTGCCTATTTTTTATTTCTCAGGTTCAGTAGCTAGTGATAAATGAATCTCAAGAGAGAAAAAAAGCTGAAGATGATGAATAGAAGAAAAATGTTCATTATTAGCTCAGGCAGAAAATGAATCCCTTTTCAGAAATTCAGGAAGTTGATAATAGTGGATTATTTTTTTATATAGATGATTACCCTCATGACAAATCTATCACTTTGCCTTCTCAAACAAGTATGATATGTTTTGTCTTTTTTTTCCTCTTGACAAGGGAATTCACGACATAATGTCACCCTGTTGGAAAATGTGTATGTTTCTGGTAATTACTGGAAATGATGATGTTCTTAATTTCCATATTATGCAGGGTGGTTGTGATTAAAAAGTTAGACATTGACATGCAAGAAAGTGCATGGATAAGTCAGTTAATTTCTCCTAGCTGTAGCAGACATTTCTCTGTGAGGAGACACACTACCACTCATGTGTGCTTTTTTTAACTGTTTAACAGCAATCCCTGTACAAAGCAGAGCTGTGATTCCTCAGAGATACTGAATTTTTTTGCCATCTTCAGTGGATATACCCTGTCCCTCATGTACATTTGTCCAGGAACTCTGGGATACTTTTTTACTATTGCCACACAAAGCAAAACAAAAAGAAAGAACTGTCTTCTTACCCATTTCCAGGTCTGTATGTATTATTTTCATAGACACAGAGGTGAAACTCCATTTAAGCACTTCCCCCCACAGTGATGTGCTGCAGTGGAAACACAGGCAGAGAACAGGGTGCCAAGCTGTCCTTCTTATCTGTAAATCAAATCAGGATCCCTGCCTTCTTAGACATACCCTGCCTTTGGATTTCATTTAGTATTTCTCTCCAAATTGCTCTCTTTAAAAGTCAAAGCCAAGGGTGACAGAAGCACTCTGTCACCATGTGTGCTGGTCACTCCTTGCACTTAAAGAGTGAAGTCACAGCCTGTGTTAAATCTTGCCCAGCCCTTTATAACTCCTCAGCCACATTTAACATGTCACATCTGGCCACCCTTAGGTGTGGTCAGCATCTTTATTCAAAAAGTGTGATGGAATGCTTACCTAAAATGTTTGCCAAACGAAAAAAAAAACAAAGCAAAGCCAAGATTTAGGGTTCCCTTGGGAAATGGAAGGAGAGGCTGGCAGCAGGGTTGCTTCTGGAAACTGCTGGGCGAGGAGTATTCAGCAAAGGAGGAGGAATCAAAAGAAAGGATGAACCATCTCACCAGTATGTCAGAACAAGGCAAGGTTTGTGTTAATAGTTTGCTGCAGCATAAACAAATCCTGAGAGCTTTCTGAACTTAGAAAAGGGTTTTTTTCTAATTTTTTCATTAAAGGATTACTTCTCTACTTATAGCAGGGAAGTAATCCTTTAATGCAGTGAGAATTTATAGTATTGCAACACATTTTTCATCCTCCAAGTAGGAGGAAGAGCCTAACTCCTGTGAAGCAATATAAATTCACAAACAAAAAGTAATTAAATAAAAAATTAATTACATCATCTCCTTGTGTTTTCTGCCCCTTTCCCTTCCATTATGTACCTTGTTTTGCCGGTTTTTTTCATTCAAAATTGCTAATCCTTAAAAAATTATTTCAATGGAAAATAAAAATTTCTGCAATGAGTGGTGAAATTGGTAAATTGAAGTATTTTATAAACATAGGATGTGCTAATTGAAAAAAATATCAGTTGACTCCACTTTACTCCTAAAAATAGTCCCTTTAAATTCATGCAGAATGCAGGTTAAGGCCCCTTGGTAGTCCCTTCCCCTGGACTATGGTTAAGGAGTCTGGGTGCCGTGGGCTTAGAACACAAGACGAAAACGGTTGTATAGGCTAGACCACAGTATAATCTAGCTTGAGCAATGGCACTGATTTTTATAGCATGTAGCCCAAAATGTTCCAAAATTTCCTGTCTAGGGGGAAAGGAAGAACAAAGAAACCTTGTGTTAAGTGCCTAGATTAAATTCCAGTAAGCCACTGTGCTATAATTGAATGATTGATAAAAGAATAACACACTATAAAATGATGTGAAAAAGATGAATACTGTTCAAAAAGATTACTATGCTAATAAAGGGCAGGTTTGGCTCGTACTAATTATAAAATCCACCTCCTGCAAATGGCTGAATAGGCTCAAGTTGCTTCTTCCTAGAATTTCTTTGCCGTTAGTTATCTTTTTGCAGGAAAGTTCATTATGTGCAGTGTAGTAGTATAATGAAAAGCAAGGGACGGAATTGTCATCAGTTCAAGAGGATTTCAGTGTTTTTAATCTTGACAGGATTTCTGGCAGTTCCATTACCTTTCAAACATGCAGAAAATGTATTTAGATTTTGGATGCAATGTACAAAAATTTCAAGCAGATGTTTTTAGCCTGAGCAAGCACCAGTCAAGAGAAGGGAAGCCCTGGACATATGCTCTGGAAGCTGAAGTGTGATGTATCCAGTCTCTGCTCCTGGATCATCCAGGGTGTATACTGGATTACTCTGGCTTATTGAAAAGGCTTTTTCAGGTACAACTGACAAGAAAAGCCGTTCTGATATGATTCCTGTGAAACTGTGAAGCACAAGGAGCTGTCAGGGTAGAGATGGTAGAAACACAGGACAGCTGAGCCAGAGGAAGTCAAACACCCTCTATCCAGTCCTTTGCTAGGAAGGTAGCAGGATGCAGTTGGTACTGCAGAAACAGGATAGATGTGTGGCAACTCTCTCAAAAGGTTCCTTTTTCTCCTGCAAGACCCTCATTTGCAAAGTCACCTTGCTTTCACACAGCTTTTGTCTGATCTCACCTCTCTCATCTAGCATCAGAGGCCTTTTGGTCCTACCAAAGGATGCCTAAAACTTGTGCTGCCTGAAAGAAGCCTTTCTTTATCTTTCTAAAGCATCTGTTCACCATCTAATTTCAAAGCATAGCTGAAAATCTTTTTTTGTTTGTTTGCTTTTTTCCCCCTGGCCAATGCTTTTAAATTTCTTAATCACTTTGTTGTTGTTGTTTAATTTGTAAATTTTTAGATGTGGTCCCTTTTTTTCTTTTGAGAGCAAAAAGACTGCCTCAAGTGCTGCTTTATGCATGGCAACATATATCAGAAACTTATTAGTTAATAATACTTAAAAACCCCACACAATATACTCATTTTGTTTAAATCAGTGTAATGATTTGGACCTGTTTAGTTTCACCTAACAAAAAAGCACAAGAAAGAAAACAATTCTTTCAGAAGATGAAATAGTTAACCCTGATGAATTTTCATACAAATCAGTTGCGATCAATTTTTTTAAGATTTTTTTTTTCTAATGCTATAACTGAGGGTGGGATGCCTGTCATGGTTCTGTAATTCATGGCTACAGAGAATGTATCTGCTCCTTAGTGCGTGGAAGAATAACTTTGGTTTTTGTTTCCTGTACCTTACCTCCCCCTCCACCTCATCCATATTTATACCAACAGTGACAAAATAAGGAGAGTTACCTCCTACCATTTACTTCAAGGCTTAAGAAATTGGGGTACATAACCAGTTAGGTTACACCTTTCAGTTTATGGGGAATTTTATTATCTCAATTTATAGACTGAAGTCAGGAAATGCCTTCCATTTACAGCCAAGGCTCTTGGAGAGCAAAGGGCAACAAAGCTGGTGAAGGGGCTGGAGCTCAGATCTTAGGAAGAGCGGCTGAGGGAGCTGGGGTTGTTTAGCCTGGAGAAAAGGAGGTTCAGGGAGCATTTTATCACTCTCTACAACTACCTGAAGGGAAGGTGTAGCCAGGTGGGGATTGGTCTCTTCTCCCAGGTGACAACTGACAGAACAAGAGGGAATGGCCTCAAGTTGCACTAGTGGAGGTTTGTATTGGGTATTAGGAAAAAAATATTCGTGGGAAGGGTTGTAAAGCATTGGAACAGACTGACCAGGAGAGTGATTGAGCCACCATCCCTGGCAGTGTTCCAAGAATGTGTGGAAATAGTTTAATGATGGACCCAGTTCTAGGCTGATGGTTGGACTCAATGATCTTAAAGTTCTTTCCATCCTTAAAGATTGTATGACTATATAACTCTCAGAACTTTTTCTTTCCCTTTCTTCTCCCCCCACCTCTTTCTCTTGAAATCGCTGGTCCAGACATCCTCATCTCAGCCAAACACATATTTTAAATGGCATGCATACATACCTGATCTTTTAAAATTCATTTTTCAAGTAAAAGGATTTCCAAGTAAAATTCACAGTCCTCAGTGTGGGTGGGAAAAGCCTTGAGAAGAGATATCCAAACACACCATGCTAAGCTTATGTCAGATGCTGCTTCCTCTGAGTACCTTCTGAGCCACGTTACTTAAGCCTGCTTTCACCAGTGCAGCTTTCCTAAACAGTTTGCCATGTGGTTGGCCTGCAAGTAGCACCACTAAGTATATTTTAAATCTGAGACTTAGATAAGACAAATTATATATTCACCAGAAAACTGAAAGTTTCATCTTATTCCACCTTAGATATTTTTGTACCAAATACTTTTCTTCTCCTGCCAAGTATTTGGGGATAAAATCTCCTTTTAAAAAATGGTAATAATAATGAAAATAGCATTTAGGTTTTCATAGTTCTCTGAAATGTTTGAACTGTGGAAAATTCATCCTCCAAGAACAAGAAGTAGAGATGATGTGAGTGTAGCAGTAAATGTAATTGAAGCTGTAAAAGTATGAAGATCAAGAAACTCTACTAGAAGTATTCATGCAATGTGATGACAGCTGCTCTTCCCTCTGTAAAAGATGCCAGTGGATGAACACCAGGGTTTGGATGTATACACTCAGTTACTGTAAAACTCGTCCTACTGAATACAACAATACTGAGAATTCAATCAAAAGGTTTGGAAAAAAATGTGAATGTTGACTTACATTTGCAGCAAATAAGAATTCTGCATCTATTGTCAGTGCAGTAGTTTAGAGGGGAGGAAATCTCATCTAAAAGCAGGTACAACAAGTACGATTTGCCTGAGTTACTCCTTTGAACTTAGAAATGGTCTCCACCTAGGTGAGCAAGAGCCAGCTGCCTTCTTGCTTATATTCATGCATGTCTAGTCCTGTAGAGTGGGCAGAAACTGAGCTGATGCACTGAGTGAATGTAATTTAAATAACAGGTTTAATTACACTCCTTGAACTGGAGTGTCAAGTTTGTGACAAACGTGTAGTAATTTCCACTGCACCATATTGAGTCAGCAAATGTTGATCAACAGGTACTGCTTATTTTGTCTTTTTGAAGTTTTGATTTAAAATAACTGAGATCAAACCAGTCCTAAGAACAAGATATGCCTGCGCTGGATTCTTTAAGTTTATTCATTTTACCAATTCATTGTTTATCATGGTACATATTCTTAGTAGCAACAGAAGTTGCAAAGCAACTGCTATGAAAAGATAATATGGTTTTAAAAGGCGGTATTGTTGACTGCTAGAAAAAAAATTAGAAGTTAGCAGCTTTTGTACAGACTTAAAATTTGTGTGTGGTGACAGTTGATTTCCTGGATATTGGTGGTTGTCAGTAATTGCATCCTATTCAGGAGATATGTCATCAAACAATTCTAAAGGCTAAAAGCTATCTATACATTTCCATTAATCAGTCAGAGCTGTATTCCCACAGCATTTGACAAATCTGCCCTTAAATCTTCCTTTTTGTTTAGATTATGAAGGAAGCCCCTTATATTAAAATTATTTTGCCTCTGGTTAACAGAGAATAATGTTGTTAATGAAAAAAAAAAGAAAAAAAAAGAAAAAAGCAAAGAAAGAAAATATTGCACAAGCAGTTTAGTTTTAGAAGCTATTTTCTAAATATTTCATTTGTTTTATGTCCATTACCTACACTAAAAATGAATGGTGAATTGGGAATTATATTTCAGAAATAAACCTTTTTTTCTCATTAAAATATACTTTATGCATTTTGGTTTTTTTACAGACCATGGTAGTTTAAAAGAAGTTTTTCAAGCAAAATGGGTTGTTGAATTCATTTTCCTTTATTTTTCCCAGGATTTTGAACCTGTCAATTTCATTTTGTCCCTTCTAATTCAGGCATGTTTTTTCTGTTCCCTTGATTTTTCTTCCCTCTTCCCCTCCCCTAAATCTATGGAGCATTTCAAAGAAATACATTGATGACTGCAAGATTTTTGCCTTGTTTCTATACTCCAATATTTGAATTCAAGAAATAGGTTGTATCTAATCTGTTCAGTTTTGATGCCTCGGATGTCAAAACCCAAGGGGCATATCAATTAATGCCACCTTGGTCCCTTCAAGAGAATAGTCTTTTATCTTCCCCTATGTTTTCCATAATGCTCAATCAATAGAAAAAGGCTCATCCCTTGTGCTTTTAAATTAATCAGTTTTCAAAAAAAATTAACTGAAAAAAAATTTACTTTGTGTTGTCTGCCTTTGTCCTTTGGCAAATTTTAGACAACCTTGCCAATTTCAACCATACTTGAAAAAATACTTGAAAAATACTTGAAAAATATTTGAAAATATTTGTTTTAGTTTTCTAGCCATGTTTGTGAAGACCTATGAACTAACTGAAAACATATGCTCCATTTACACATGAGCAGATTTTGCTTTTCTACATGCAGCATGAGGATAAGCAATTCCATTAATCAGATATTGAATACAGGATCTGATGTCAAGACAGACAGTGAGAACTTGATGAGCCCTACTGATTGTGACCCATTGCAGTTAATCACAGTGAATCACAGTGAATGGTCTGTGGCTCTGCACATTCTGCAGGTCCCCAGCCAGGTACACTTATTTTTATACCTTTCCATCTGAAAATTCCTATCTTCAGACAGCATCTTAGCATCCATAGTTGACAAGATTGTGCGCTATCTTTCAGTGCGTTGGTTCCAACCATCCCCTACCCCGCTCCCCTGAAGGGACCCTCCCAAGAAGATTTATGTCACTTCTGTTCCAGAGTATCCTGTGTGAATGTGAAGGTTGAGTTTTCCCCACACATAAAATGTCATGAACTTGTCTCAAGACTAAACTTGACAATTGCCACTCCATAGTATGATATGGCATCGTGACTCCATGCTCTTCTTGGGATTATTTCAGAAAGAGAAGTTGCAGTGCATGTCACTGCACCACAGGGAGAGTGGAATTATGTATGATCCCCCCTCAGGCTTTCTGCTTCCCTTAAAGTATTAATCAAAAAGCAGCCTTGGAACCAGGAGACTTAGGGGACGATGCTTTGGAGTTGTTCATGATGTTCTGTTGCAAAGTGGAAGAAAGATCTTCAAGAGTCACAGCAGGGCTATCTGTGCTGGCTTTGCACTCTGATATTATTGTCTCCTCAAGGGATGATAACAGCAATAACTCTGTTATATGTCAGTGGCCTTTTTCTGTCACTTATATAAATCTTTTAGGTGCTATTGTTCATTCAGAAGCGGTCCAAAGAAAGGCTGGCTGATGAAGAAAGACCCAGTTGTCCAGTGTTATAAATATTGGCTTATGGCTTTGCTCTTAGTGATCTGAGAGGAACCATAGGTTGATTTTTTATTATCAGTACTTCCCCAATAAGGCTATTTTTCCTCAAACCTCACATATTAAATTGATTATGCACCATGTCATTTTAAAAGTATGCAGTTGCTGTTGATTTATATGGTCAGACTGGCTGCCAACTCAGCAATTTCCATCCTAAAATAACAGATCCAAAAAACCCCAAGTCCCACAGTCGGCTGCTTTATGTTGTAATGACTCAGCTGCAGATCTGTGCAACCACTAATTTCAGCCCATTTGTCCAAAGGAACAGGCAAAAACATGCAATTTTCTAGCAATTATAATCAGTGAAGAACTCTACATGGAAATGGTCAGCAGAAATATCAAGAAAAGAGTTTAGACCAGGAAACATTTTCTGCTGTTTTCTACATGTACGCCCTCTATATCCATATACATGTTTCCAGTAAACAACTGGATGGCAATTACAGACCTAGTAGGCCAGTTTTAGGAAAAGAAAAAGAACATAAAAAGCTGAAACAACAAGACTATAAAGAAAACCTGTTGAAATCAATGAAGTTGCTGAAGGCTTGCAACTGAGTTGCAAGTGTGTAGTTAAGTGAACAGATACTGGCAAGGCAGTGCAAGTTTTAATAGTGTCTCTTAACACTGTAACAAAATAAATGAAACTTTTTCTACACATGGTTGTTTCAGATGTAAACCAGTGAAGCCTTTGTGTCACGTGAGATTCTCTGCCACTGAGCAGCACACAGACTAACAGAGAGCAGTAGTAAGTGTGGCAAAGCAAAGAGAGATAGCTAAATAAGCTATATAAGCTTATATAAAAAAGCTTATATAAAAAGCTAAATAAGGCTGCTACATTCTTCATGTGTATAATATACATCTTGGTTTTAATTAGGAAGAAGTAAGAGAAGAAATTAGTCTATGCTTACTTCTAGGTGTTGAGCATATAGAGTTTGCTGATCTCTTCCGTATGTTATTGTGGAGCTACCATGTATTGTCCACTTAAAACCCACTCCACTGTAGTGCTGTAGTCCTTTCTTTGTGAAAAGAAAGGAACTTGAAACTCGCAACATGAAAAGCTGTTAATTCAGAGAAAGAAATGGCATCTTCAGCATTTTCTAGTTGCAGTAGGAAAGGGGGAAAAAATCCAACCTATAGTGTAGTACAGCATCTATACTAATAGAACCCATTTCCATTCTCTTCCCTTTTAGCACAATGAAGGGCACCAGGTACTGAGTATCCTTTTTTGTTGTGTAAGAGCCAACGACCATCTGACAATCACTGCAGAAAACAACTTCTATCATTCCAATTACTTATGACTGTAATCATGTGTGGCTGTGTCATTTTAAGGTGATCTATAGAGCTTTATATTTAACTTGTGTATTGTTTCCGTTAATGATGCATAGTTAAGCCTAGAGCAGTAATGTAATGAGATGAATCAAATAGAGTTCATTTGTAGGGCCTGTGAAAAAAACATCTTTAACAGACTTTGCATTTAATGAGAATATGGTATTGATTAAATTAGATCCACAATGGCATAAACAATAATACTGAGTTTTCAAAGTGTGCTGATTGAGCTACTACTTCAGATTTAGGCTCTGGGGTTAAAAATGAGGTGAATGCATATCCATAAATAGTCTTTTCTTGGCATCAGTACTAATTAATGTAATTATATGCCAATGTCATTTGCTTAATTTATGAGTTGGCAACATGGCTAAAAGTAGGGGTTTTTTCCTTGCCTTTTCTGTTTAGAATTTGGTTATTAGGATGAGGTCGTTAGTTTACAATTAAGTCACTTTATTTCCTCTAGCTTTAATATTAATGGAACACTTCATCACTGGAACCCATATCTTGCCTTTCTGGTAAATAGAGGGAGGAATTCCTATGGGGCTTAGCTTCCCACTCCATCATTAAAGCTGCGGGAGGAATTTTTTATATGTGTTATATGAGACAATGAGGCAATTTCTTAAGTCATTTTTGTACACACATTCCCATCTTCATGCCTCCAGTGGGCTCCTTGGATCTTACCCCCAACCCTCTGCTGGTACAATCCATCAGTTCAGATGTGGAAGAAGGTTTTGCTTTGCAGAGAGGACAAGTGTGAAACTGGCTGTGGTGACAGAGTTTTACCAACCCAAACCAGCCCTAAACATTCAGTTCTAGGGCATATCTGGCAGCAGCTGACATCAGTCCCTCTGATGAAAGCTTTTTCTTCTTGATGTGGAACAGGGATAAGGGAGGAGACCTGTTCTTTGGCTCACCCTAGATCATGAGTGTGCCACATAAATGACCCCTGTTGTTATCACCATGTGATGCTTAAAAATAAACAAGCAAAGAGATCATAAAAAGCTAGGAAAGATTCCTTTTCTATCTCTCTCGCCATGCCGTTCCCTCTAGTGGTGGATCAGAGGAGGAGCTGCTGCCTTGTTTAGAAGCAATTGTTCCTGTCGTTTCCAGGCAAGTATTCACATCTTTTCATAGTTTTGCTTTTTCTCCCCCCAAAATTAAATAACCTACAGGTCCACGCTACTGTCATATAGCACACGTTTCCCTTTTGCAGTTCTCTTTGCCAGCAGTATCCAGTCAGAGGCTGCTACTATAATAGAAAGTTGTATTTTAATCCCAGTTCACTAGTTGTGTCTTTAATTTTTCCAAATCATTCTAGATATGTTTTAAAAGAATCCCAAATCTGATGCCCTCAAGGGTGTGTTCAATGGCTTTTTACCAGCACAGCTGTGTTTCATGTGCAGTTTATATGTCCCTGCATATAAACTCTGTGCCTGAACCTTCTGAGCCAGCTATCTTGAGTTCATTAAAAAAGCTCCTCTGTGCAGTTCCTGATAGAAACCCTGGGTAGCTGCAGTGGTGACCATGTGAGGATGTGTCAGAGCAGGACCCTTGCCAAGGCTGGCCTCCTTCCACCCTCTCTGTTTGCCCCTCAGCCTCTGGAGGAAAATACACACTGGAGAGCTCTGCCCCTTGACAGCAGGATTAGCTGTTTTTGCAATTTTCTGGGGTGGGTGGGAGTGCAGAAAGGCTGAAGCTGAGCATCTGGCAGGGCTCTGAAAGCAGTTAAAGGGAAAGCTGGGGCTATTGCCTGAGAGTGGAAGTCCTGTGCTAGCATTCCTTCATCCATCCTACATTCCAGCCTTCTGCATTCATCTCAGATATCTTCCAGAAACCTTCCCAGGAGAAACAGCTGCCTCATGCTTAAAAGAGGAAATATTCAAAAGCTCCTGAGGTATTAAATCTTAGAGGATTGATGCAATTTCTCCTTTTTGACAACAAAAACAGTGTTTAACTCATCTCTTGATACAATCAGGGGCTGAAAGACTACCATAAAATTTTATGTTTATTTGAATAAAAGATTGTATCTTCTGCAGGTTCTCAATGGTCTTAAAAGTGGACAGCTCTTTAATATTCAATCATATAGCTTAACGAGATTTGAAAAGCAATATTGAGAAAAGGATTGCAGTGATGTGATATTGGCATGTGTGTTTAAATTTTCAAGGTTTCTAAGTACTTTAAGCTTGTTCATCTAAAAGTGGCACCTCAATGGGTTTTTTGAAGTGTCCACTAATAGTTAGAAAATTGATAAATAATTTAGAAAATATACAATTTTTTGACCCTTTGAGACCCTAAATATCTTAAGAATATGAAATATGAAAAAAAAATTCTGTCCTACAATGGCTGAAGTTTTACTCCATTGCCACTGGAAGGTAGAGACAAATATTGGTCTGATATAGGACTGACTCTTGGTGATTGCTCACGGACAGAAGTAGCAACCTGGCAAGAGTCTGGCAGAGAGGCTGAAGCTTGAACATCTACACACGTTGATATGTTTGTACTTGTGTTGTTGCAAACAGGCAACTTCTCTGAGTTGGTTCTTGCAGCAGATTAATGTTAATTGTAAGTAAAACGTTGGGTAGATACTCTGAGTCATAGACATGTGGTCCCATTCTTGTAAGAGTGTGGGTCAGCTTGTGTTCACACTTGTGAAGCTGTAAACTCAGAGTGGCTTCCTAGAGGCAGTGGCTTTAGCATAAAATTTGACAGGGTGTAAAGGGGAACAGGTACCTGAAGAATGGTGGTTAAGATATGGAAAATAATTGTTGTGGTATACTCTGTAATTTTGCTAGAGGAGATAGAAATGACATTGATATTCTTTATAAAAATAAACAGTTGTTCTTCAAGTAAAAGACTTAAAGATAGAAAACTTCCATAACTAAATAAACTTCCATTAATAAATATGAAGTATTTTTTCTTCTATATATTTCTTCAAACTTGCTTGCTTCACACATTTGAGAGCATTTTGCGGATAGCTGTGTTTGCTGCAACCCCTAGCGTATTATTTAATCGGTTTTCAGTGTTGTGCCCGGGTCGCTGCTGTTAAGTGTTTGCTTGAGTACCAGCTGTATGCCTGGCATTGCCTGAGAACATGAGGATGACAGCTTGGAAAACTGTGAAGGCAGCTTAAAAAATCAGTGTGTTTTTAAAGCAGCATGTTGGAAATGGATCTGCCACATTCAGGTAAAGCAGAGCTTTTGGGGAAATTCGGACAGAAGAGGGCAAAAGACTAGGAGACTCCAAAAACCTGGTAGGAAGGAGGTCTGGCAGGAAAGGGGAAGGTGTGGAGGGAAGCAAGTTAAGATAAATTGAAGTTTACATATATATATATATATATATAAACAAGATAAATTAAAAGGACCCAGAATTATACTGAGCTTGAAGGATACTGGTATGTTTTGATTCTACAGGAAAGCTAATGGTGAAGCAAAAAATGGAGGGGTGGGAGAAGGAAAGAAAATTTAAAAATATTAAATTTTCAGGCAAGAAACATGTTTAGTTGGCAGCACTTTGATTTGTATGATATAGTGCACACAGGAAGTTAGAAAGGAAGAATGGAGACTGCAGTAATGAAAATGGGAATATGTGTTAGAGATGAAGTAAAGGATTTCACTCTAAGGATGGAGATGAAAAGGTGAATTTTGAAGATGCTGAAGAGATTAGTGTTAGAACTTTGAGATGGTTTAGATGTAGCAAAGGGAGAAGAAATCAAACACAACCCCTGAATGGAGGCTGGAGTAATTGAAAGAGAAGTGGTATTGTCAACAGAAGAAAGTTTTGTGAGGGGAGGTAAATTTGTTTTGGCCATAACCCACCAAAAATTACAAAGGATTAGAGACTTTTTTGGATAGCTTATTCATACTTAAACAATTTTATTTTTTTTTCATTGAATTAACAGCATAAGCTCCCAGCAACTGAAACAGTTGCCAGTTTATTTAAAATAACCTTACATAGATTTGTAAAAGGCCTCACATTTCATAGCTCTATTGAAATGGTTGGTTGTTTGGGGATTTTATAGGTTTTTCAGATATAAATAGAGTATGAGGAAAGGGAAAATGTAAAGACTGGAAGTTGGTAAGAAAATCTAAGGCAAAATATTGGTACCTTAACAAGGTAGGCTGTATGTACAAAGTGCTCAAGCAGGAATATTAGACCAGATAGCCCCACTATTGTCTCTTCCCAGCTTACCTATTCTCTGGTTCTGTGATTAGTTACAAGTCAGTACTGCATTTTTTTGTGCATTCCTGATGGGGCTTGGCCTTCCTTGTTTCATTTCTCCTGACAGCAACAGCCTTTCTATATTCATTCCAAGTGGTCTGACCCTGCTTCTATATCCTGTGTATTTTCTGCTTATGCTTAAGTAATAACAGGGGTTCTTTATTTATCCAAATATCATGGCTAGGATTGCTCTTGATGCCTTCCTGGACCACAGTTCAGAAAAAAGCTGAACCATTTCTCAGCCGCTATTTTTACAGCTACATAGAGCTATTTATTCCTAAAATTTTTACAGTAACACAAAAATTACCAGTTTTAGTCTATATAGCTGAAAGTCATGGTTCTTTCAGGATTGACAGCAAGGTTTGTTTTGTGCCAGCTGCCAGGTCTAGGGTATCCATGAGAAACCACCTCCTAATGAACCATTGTGGACTACCCAAGTGGAAGAGACTGACAGCTGTTAGACAGATGTGCATCAATAAAGTGGCACCATCCTGACTCAGCTCAGCTGATAGACAGCATTGAAACAATGAGTTGCCAATATTATCATGGCATTCACACTACTAAAAAAATTAGTGGATTATGCATTTCTTCTCCTCTTCCTTTGCTGTTGTCTGCTCCCAAAGTGGGATTGTGCTGCTGATGCCAACCTGGCTATTCCTCCTGGGGAAATAAGAGCAGCCCCTACTCCTGAGGAAAGTGTGAGGGCAGCCACAGTTCCATTCCTTCTGTCAGGCCCTATGCAGAGTAAAGTTCTGCAGGGACACACCAGGGATGCCAGCAAAGGCATGTAATTTTAGAAGCAGAGAAGTTAGTATGGCAAAGAGATTCCTGTGCCAGTGGGATACTCACAGTCACCAGTCTACTGTGGGACAATACAGATTGAAATTCTTGAGGAGTGTGGTCCCTTTTATCTACAGATGAATGTACTACCTCTTTTTCTTGGTGTAAAAGAGAGGCTGTAGTGTGGTTGAGTTTAAAATGTTAAAATGTATTTATAAGCCTAATGCTTCCTCCAGCTGGGAGCTGGAGCAATTCCTTTTACTCAAGGACAGTGGTGGCTGGTCTGCGATAAGAGAAAATTATTCATGCGAAATGTCTGGAATACAGATTGCATCCTTTATTTCTAAACTATTAGAGGAAGGACATGCATATGACAGGTGGAAGGAAATAAAAAAACATAAAAGTTTTAGGAAAGTCAGTCCACCTCCTGCCCCTCCCCATAGCAAATATTTCCTTTCACAGCATCAAGGCCACTTTGGTCATTTATCAGCACTCCTGGCTAACTGGGGAGGTCCTGGTAAACCAGAGGTCAGCAAATTCGATACTGTCTACAAGGAAGGTCAAAAGAAGAATCTGGACAGCCACAGGCCTGTCAGACTGACCTTGGTGCCAAGGAAGGTCATGGAGGAGATCATCCTAAGTGCCATCATGTGGCACATACAGGACAACCAGGGGATCAGGCTCAGCCAGCTTGCATGTGTGAAAGGCAGGTCCTGCTTGGCCAACTCTGTCTCCTTCCATGATAAGGTGATGCACTTCATGAATGAAGGAAAGGCTATGACTGTTGTCTACCTGGATAAATCTATGATTCTGTGATTGGAAGTTTTGATTTCCTTTGCATTACTGTATGCTATCATCAGCTTAGACTATTCATTATTATTATTGAAGAAAACTGAGCTGGAAACTCCCCATTTTTAAACAAAGCATTGCTAATCAGGGTATTATATTTCATTTATGGAAATCACAGTGCAATTTCCTGATTAGCAATCTGTTATATTGGGGTGGGGAGGAAGCCTTAACTACTGCTGTTTTGAAGTGCTTGTCTACATTTTCTACATATAAAATTTGGAATCCCCTGTTTCATATGTATGTAATGATTAGGGAGAAGGTGCTTTAGAATGTCCTGATGAATTTCCTCATGAACCAGACTGTGCTGTTCCACGCCTTCTGGGACACTGTACAGGATTTGTGGCTGTCAGAAGTGCAGAGAGCGAATAAAAGTGGCAGCTGTGGAGAAGCACCAGCAACAAAGGTCTGCTCTTACCCTTTCAGGTGCAGGTTGAAAGTTATTCAAATCATGACAGCTGAACATTTATTTCCTTTGTAGCAATTACTCCCAACATAAGTTTCCTCTAGGACATAATTGGGTCACATGCTGTGGGTTTTGTTACCTGTCTGCTATGAAGTCTTGCATGAAATGTAGAAATGGGTCAAGAACATTTAAATCTTATGGGGAGCTGTTTGCAGACTTAAACCAGGCATAAGGCATGTACTCCTGCATACAAAGACTGTGTGCTGGCAGATGGGAGGTCTGTGTATACTGAGAAGATTGACTTATTTCCACTTGGACAGTGACAAGAATAAAGGAATATGCTTGGGTATCCAGAAAAAAAAATTGAAACTAGATTACCCTATACTTGCTGCTAAGAAATGCAAAGAGTATCTCCATTCATATAACATTTTTCTACTCAGGCATTCTACTAAAGAGGCATGAGGCAGCACAGCTTTACTCTCATTAGAAATAAAACAGCCCCCATCTCCTGACTCAAAAACAGTGCTCTGTGGCTTCTCCTTGCCTGAAGCAGTAACTCCTGTCTTGTATAATTTTTTAGTTTTAGTATTTTAGTTTTAATTTTTTTTAGTTTTAGTATTGCTTACCTATATATAGCTTTGCTTATCGTAGTCATCCAATCCTTTACAAAAACAAAAAAAGGCTGATATTTTTTAAGGAAAATAATCACCTAAAGACATTCTGTTTCAAAGCTCAAACCATCAAACTCATTGATTTCTTGCCTTGCTGCATTTTCAGGTTGACTTTTCAGATCACTTCCAAACACTATTTTGGTGGATTATCTTAATATGTACTTAGTATGCAGTGTGTGGGACCAGAGTTTAATGATCCAGTCATGTCTTAACCACTACGTCTAAATGTATGGTACCAATCTCTACCTTTTGCTGTCACACTGCAGCCTGTGCTCTGCTTTGATTGCCTCCACTATTTACACTCCATGTTTCTCTCTGGTTGTAGTGACTCAGCTTCCAGCATGGTTCTAGTGCACAGATGTTAATGCCAGAGAACCACTGGTATCACCTGCACAATACTGTGCCAGGGATTTTGGCATGGAGCCCATTCAGTCTATGATTTATATTGGATCAGTGCTAGGGGTCCCAGATGCAGTCTGGTGAAGAGGGTTCATCTTTGTCTGTCCTTGAGTTACAGAGGGACAGCTGTGAAACCATAAATGGTTCGACTTCAGCACTGTGATTGCCTTTGTTGGTAAAGACTGAAGTGGACAAAGATGAGCAGGCAGGACATTCGTCATTCCCCAGGCACAATTTATGAGGAATTACATTTAGAATGGCTGAGCAATAGTGGCTGCTTTGTCCAGCTCTGTCTCTTTCCTGCATGCATGCACACACGTACGAGTATGTATTTGCACACCCATACACACACACCCCCCCTCAGTCTTTCATATCAATAGAATTTGTGATGCTTGCTCGGCTCCTTTACCCGCATACGATTCCAGGTATAACATATGGTTCTGGGAGCACAGTAACATCACTGTGCCAGCTGAGATCTGTGAGCAGTCATTGGTCTCTGCTAAACAAACATTCTCTTTGTCCTGATGAGATGCCATTTCTCATTTACATCATCCCCCTTGCAGGACTGCATCCTTCAGGCTGGGCTCCTAGGAGGGCAAAGGAAGGATTGGCTTCAACAGAGGGGTTGGCTCAAGTTGGTTTCTGAATGTCCAGGTGTTATTCTCAGTAGAAATGCAACCCATCATAGTATCCACATCTGCCACTATAGATCCCATTACTCAGGTGTGCCTTAAAATTTTGTGTCTATTTACTATAAAACCAAGAGATTTAAAAAAAATAGATACCTTGCTTGCTTGCCTGATCTGTATCCTGAAGCGAGTGAGCATGAGTGCTGATGAGCGAAGTGTAAAACATGGTTTGGAAAACATGCAAATCAAAAAATAGTACATCAGATTTCAGGTGAGAAAAAGAAAAGCAAACAAAGATGTGAGAGTTTTTCCTCAAGCCAGTATTGTTACTGGGGTTGGTGAAAAGGAGGAGCTGTTCTGAAACACTGAAGCAGCCCAGACCCAAATGCATAACTTCATGTTCAAAGACTATATTATTGTTTGGTTTTAATTTTTGTGACCCACCTGCACATCAGGGGTAGATCATCCTTGTATTCATAAAAGTTGCTCTTTCTCTCCGTAGTGGTGCCACAGAAAAGCAGAAGGCTGTGCTTGGGTTCACTGAGCTGGAACAGCATATTGATATAAACAGACCTGGGACCTGCCGAAAGAGAGCTGCTTGGCACTAACACCACCTTGAGTTCAGACAGGATGTGCATCTGTGCCCCATTGATAATGTAATAACCTTCATTACATTTTTGCCTGAGAGCACCTGTGCACAGCCCAAGATGTCAGCCCAGGGCAACCATTTTGATCGAGGTGATATTAACAGCTCTCATTAAAACTGATGACTATAGCAGTGCCCAATAGCACTGCTGTACTAAAGCGTCTGTCAGCATTTCTATTACAGAGCTCTGTTTTCAGGTGTTAATAATTTAGCCATGAAAGTTTTCCTACCTCTGAGCTGGAACTTGAATACAAAATATCAGACTGGGGTTTCTTCAAAAAAACACAACTGTTACCAGTCTGGCTCACTTTTTTTTTTTTTTTTCCTGAGTCTTCTTGTGCTTTGTTAATAATGCAATTGTGTTTATCTGGCAGTTTTAAGATGCAAAAAAAAGTCATCTGTCTTCCTAGGCTGAAATAGGAGAGCTGGAAATGCCTGAAAAGTCTTGGAAGTCCTTTGGAGGAGACATCCTCCATCGGCTCTGGGAGGAACTGAAGCAGTCTATTACCCAACCTTTAACATTAGACATTGTGCTAAAGTATAGCAATATGATTAACTTACTTGTACTTGAACTTCGGCTTTTTTTTTAACTGGATTTGAATGTATAGACTCTAGTATTACATGTCTGGATAATAATTGTCTCAGCAATAATGAAGGAATAATTATTTCAAATAAATATTCCTGGTTAAATTTCTGTAGGTAGACATGCTTATTCAAAATAAGAGTATCATCTTAATACTAAGTTTTTATACTTTGGAGAATGCATTTAAGTAATTTCCAAAACTTAGGCATTCTGATTTTGGAATGGAATTTTTCTACTAAGCTATTCCTGAATGATGTTCATTTTAAATATACTTGCCTCTGGGGACAGGCCCAAGAAGACACTTATATTCATTTAAACATGTAAAGTTAATGCATAAATACAGACCTTGAAAATGTCATCTTTCCCATGCTTAGCTTTACTGTCGAATAATATTAATGTGTTTCAAGGGATTAAATCACAGCATTTAATTACACGATTCCTTACAGACACAGAACGACCCACTAAATCAGTGGGGACCACAAGACAGCAAATACATGTCAGCAAAAAAGAATGTGGATAAACAGCAATTATGAAACAGATCTGACAAGTCAAAAATCCAGCTGAGCTCTGGAAGTTTATATTTTGGCACCTGGCTCTTTGCCAGCACCAGTGTTTCATACTTGACACCTTACATGGACAGTTTGTGCTTCTGAGAATATTCTTGCTCAATTATGTGCATCTTGGCCAGCCAATGTCCCCCTTAGGGGAAGGAGGGGGTGGGAGAAAGAGAGGAGAGAACAAATAATGGGAACATTAATGATGCCTCTTATTAGTCATATATTATATAATCACATAATAATTTAAGTTGAAAAGGGTTTATGGAAACCATTGAAGCAGGGCTGATTTCATAGATGGATCAAGCCCTGTCCACTTTTGACTGTCTTCAGGGTGCTGATTCTGCTCATTCTTGGGCTCCCCTTTCAGTGCTGAGCCACTCTTTCTGTGAAGAATTTTGTCTTTCTGTCTAATCAGAGTTTCTCTTGTTTCAATTTGTAACTGCTGGCCCTTGTCCCGTTGTCATTCATCTCTGAGTAAAGTTTGTCTCTGTCTTCTCTACATTCCTGTCTTCTCTACATTCCTGCTTTAGGTAGGTGAAGACAGGTTACCTTGCCCTTCTGCCTTCTTCCATCCAGGGTAAGCAGACGTGGCAGCATTTGGCTTGGGCCCAGCCTCTGCTGCATTTCTTGCCATTTTATTTCTTTTGTGATGTGTGGCCAAACTGGCCACAGTGGTTTGGATGTGATTTCAGGTTCTACAGAAAAGAGAAATAACTTCTCCCTAGATCTGCTGGGTATTACCTTGCTCATGCAAGCTGGTAAAAAGCTAATCTCCACCACTGCAAGGGTGCACTGCTGGCCCACATTCCACTTGTTCAACAGGAGCCCACAGTGCTTTTCTGCAAGGCTGGCTGGGCAGGTCAGGGTGTATCAGTGCCACCTTTGGTCTCTCAGTATACTGATGGGTGATGTTGTAGGGGATGTTGGGGTTTGTTTGTTTGTTTGTCTGTTTAAAAAAAACTCACAATGAAAGTACTCTTAAACTTCCATGTAATTTTCTTTAAAAAGCATTGGAGATAAAAGGACAGAGGGAAATTAATTCCATTAATCTATTGAATTAAGTCTATCAATGAAAGAAGGTCATTTCACCAGTAGGTCATATTCATTCTAGAACTACTTAACACATGTTTAAATTGCTTCATCATCCAGAAAGTTTGGTTTGTACACAGGTGGATAAAACAGGCTAGGCATCCTTTCCATGTATGATACCTAAAGCACAGCACAAAGGTGGGCTAATTTAGCATTCCTCCAAATGCTTCAGCAAGGTAGGGAGATAAACATTTATGACCACTGTAGAGAGCATAAGAAAACTGAGACACAATGGTTCCACTTTTACCAGAGGTCCATGCAGTAAGTCATTAAGGAAAACAATCCTCCCAAGCAATGTAGCAATCTGTCACCTAAGCTATACATTATGTGTATTTTAAATCTAGTATCTTTAAGCTTTTAGTAAAAATCATTTGAGGATGGTTTGAGGAATGTGTGAGTGTTCTGCATATTTAAGTTGTGAGTTAACCAAGTGGTTCCTATTTTTGCCTTAAAAAAGCAAACACTTAGGAGAGAAAAAATAAACTACAAATCAACAGAAAATAAAAAAAAAAAATCCCATTTTCACAAGCAAAAATAGGATTTGTGTCTTGATGTTAGAATGACTACAATTTACAGGGAAAAAACCTCCAAACTGTATTTAAAAGGAATCAAACAGCAGTAAAATAGGCAGTAAATCTAAAGTTAAAAGACTGAGACAAAAAGCTGTGATTTGAGGAATCTGGTTCTCAGAATGCAAAGACAGATCCTTAAATCTTCACTTTTGGGAGAAATCAATCTAAATAATGCTTTTGTGATCAGTCCTTCCCAGAGCAAATAGATATTGCTTAGTGTATTAGGTGGTTTAGATTAATTGACATGGAGTCTCCCAGCCACACCAGAGAGATGGGAAAGCAGATCAGTTGCTTGGCACTCCTCTGTAGCTGAACACAGCCAACAAGCTGTTCATGATGGCAGCAGATGTTCCTGCCTTTGCCTTACTCCAGAGTTTGCCATATGGACTTAGTTCATGGCCCAGTCCTCCCAGCTGCAAATTCCAGTGCAGGCAAAAGCCCATCAGAGTAGAAAAATTGGATGCTGAGGCATCAAGACCTGGAAATAGCTGGTGTTTTCAGATAGGTGGATAATAGGATAACAGTAATCTGCAGTGTAGAAATGAGGTTGTTGGAACTGCTTTTCCTTCCAGACTTAGTCAAGGCACGGCTTTCTTTTGTTTCAGTGCATAAACACTGAGGTTTTTGTGGCTGGACTCCATTAAAATTTGCACTTCAGAAAGTCCACGTTTCTTTTAATGTAGGTCATGAGTGTTCAGGGAAAAGGTTCCTCAAGGCCACAATCCAGCCCTATGGAAAAATGCCAGCATGGGTTTGTACAAGCAAATAATAATAAAGCAAGATTTTTATGTATACTTTTATCCAGAGAAATCTTAGTTTTGCTAATGAAGGGCTTCACAAACAGCAAATTAAGGCCATCTCTGTTGCAGAGGAAATTATCTCAAGAAGGAGATAAACAAACATCATCATGTGCATCAGGGAGTAGGATACAAGAGCAAGCTCCTCTCTGGAAGCTCTGCATCCCTTCTGAGCCTCTGAAAGGTGAGCATGTGTCGAAGCCATACGGAGAGCATGTGTGGAGCCTGCTCTGGCCTGCCATGGGGAGCAAGCAAGGCTGTGCTGGCCAGAGCAAGGCTCCACCCTGGAGACGTGACTCAGGCTGCGGGACTAGAGCCTGTGCTCCATGGGAATGGCAAATCGCAGTCTTAAGAGATCATAATTCCTTTTTAACTTGGGGAATTAGCAGGGTTTGGAGTGGGTTGGTTTTTTTTTAGAAAAAGAACTGGATGTCACATTGCGTGTAATTTTAAAGAAAATAGGTATTTTTTTCAGTTGATCATGTAACCTTGCTATAATAAATATATTTATTGTTTAATTTCTAAGTATGGAAGGTCAAATGGCTGGTTTTAAAATGCAGGGATTTTTCATATTAGAGGAAGAGACATGGACCCATCTCCAATTTTATATTCCTTTTTGTGTAACCTTTTCCAGTGTATACAAGTATACAAGTTCTTAGTGATTTATCTCTTTTACTTTTAAAAAATCAGAAAGTACCATGCAAAATCTCAGAAATTCTGATCATTTTCCACGAAACCTTTTTTTTTTTTTTTTTGCACATATTCTACAATGAAGCTGACTGGTCTTATAGAGGAAGAAGGCAGAAAGCCCACAAGGGTGTTCCTTTGGAAACATGACAGTAATTTCTATATCCATTACTGCAAGAGCATTTTTAAATATATCATCTTTCACAAATGGGAATTTTGGAGTCCCATTTGGGAGTTTTGGCTTTTATTCAAGCTAGAGAGGAACCTAACTGAACAGTATTCCAGAGCCTTTGGAGGTCCATTCCTGATTTTCAAAACTGAAAGAATTTAAATCCATTTTGAAAATAGGACTTGAATTGCAAGACCAATGTTGCCTCTGGAATGATTTGTCTTTCAACTACACTACACCAGAATCACAGGATCTGGTTAGAATATGTTTAAAATGTACAGTGTGTCTGGCACCTAATGGCACTGTGTAACATTTGTTTGTTTTTTAGAGGATGCATTTGCAAACCCCATCTTTCTTCTTTAATATTGGTTAGTTGTATAAGCTTTAATTTTTCCACATGCTTTCTGACAGTTTGACAGAATTTTAAGTAAGCCTTGCGTGGGAATCAATTCCTCTGTTTTATGTATTGTGCTAAGAGTAATTTGATTATCCCTATGGCTGAAAAAAAAAAAATATGCATCTGTCCTGAATTGAAAACAGATCTGCATTAAAGAGCATTACCTTAGTACCACTGATACGCTAGAAATGAGTCAGCTGGGAAGTACATTTTCAAATAAAATACGATGAAATTACAAGCAATTAACGTCTTCCTTTGAGTAACAGAGATATACAAAATACGTGTTTCATTCTTTAAAAATACCTCATGCTGTTAGTTAGAGAGTAAGATAGGAATAATGTGCCCAAAGAGTGGACTACGCAGGTAACAAGGAAATGCACGCTGCCAAGTGTCAGGGACCGCTTCAACTTTGCCCATGAAAGCAGTGGATGTTCAGCCAAATGGTCATCACTGCTTCCTCCTCCAGCTGAAAATATGGCCTGTCAGATCTTGTCATGCTGGTACCTTGATAGCATCATACCAGGGTCTAAAATGTATTTTAGATTTGCTTTCCCTGTGCAAGAGATTACAGCTCTGTGGGACAAACACATTTTTAATTCATATAATACAATTTTTAGGATTGAGTTTATTCGGGTACAAACCAAAAAACTGCTTACATCATGAGCATTTTTAGCTCTCTCAAGGAACAAAGAGAATGCACTAGTTATGACTTCTTGATAATCACCAAAATGTATTTAAAAATCCTTTGAAAGATAGATTCTCCATAGCCCTTTCTCATTTTAAACATTATGTGTGATTGACGTAACTTTTTTTCATTAAAGGAAGCATCATTTTAGCAAATTAAAATGCAATATGTCAGTATCTCAAAATTTAAAATCTATATAAGGCATACTATAATCATTATCCAATTAGGATGTTTTTAAAGACCAGCTTATGCCAGAGGTGATGGAGCAAAGCACAGGGAATTCTGCTGTAGCAAGTCATTCACTTTGAATCTGCCCTTGACTGTTTCACCTCCCTTAAAAAAAGTCAAAGTTACACTGCTTTGCTATTTTAGTCCATTGTTTTGGCATTTTCATGTGAAATGAAGTCTCTTCTTTGCATTTGGGACAACAGTGACAGAAATTATAATTGAATCCTATAGATATATGGAGTTCAAAAAGTGGCTAGCACAGATGGGACAACCACTTGGTGACTGCTTTTGGATGGCCTGCTTGGGACAGGACAAGACCGTGGGAGGCAATAAGCCTAATTTTTAAGGAAATGAGGCTGTGAATCAAAGATTGACTCTCTGCAGGAGGTATGAGTTACATCCAGTGACTAAAACCATGTGAAGGATGGGGAGCCAAATAGCTGACAAAAGTGGAAAAAAGGATTTTTGTTGATTTGTTATAAGAGAAATAATGAAAGCTAAAAGGATTTTGAAAAGCTGGAACAATTGCTACTGGGAGATTTTCTTCCTTTCTTTTAGAGCTGTTGGAAAAGTGGGAGAAAAATCTGATCTACTCAGCTACCACTTTCTTTTTCCAAAGTCCATTGATCATAAATACTGTGGTGGTGTTGAGAAAATTTATGTTACACGAGATTCTCATTACTGAATAATGATGCATTGGCCAGGAGGTGATGTGTTCTTTAGATTGTCCAAAATTTTGTTTTGTTTTGAGAACCTGCCAGCGTCTCTTAAATGATGTCAGACTTTTGTGTATGCCAGACATTACTGCAGAGTACCATGGGACTCTTTGCCTTAGAATCAGACAGATTTTTTTATTTGGGTTTCTTTGGTGGCTTATTTGTCTTCACCTAACACTGAAATATCAAAACTGTTGATTGATAGAATTAATAGATTACCAGTATCTCAGGCCATTTGAGCAATGGGTTGTCAAGGGTCAGTTAAAGAAGTAGATTGATAGATAACTCTTTCATCTCTGAAAATCCAGATCTCGTCCTTAAATTCATTTTTCATCAAAGTTAAAGACACATTCCTTGTTTTTGACTCACTGGTCATGCTGCTGCCAGTCTTGTGGTGGCAGAGGAGCACAAAGGCCAGAGAGACAGCGCTGTCCTGGGGATGAGATTGGGATATGCTCTTTGTGCGGAAGAAAACTCCTGCCTAAATGTTTTACCAGTGCACAAGATGGGTTTTTTTAAAGATGTAGTGCACTGTAATCATTAATTTAAGCTTATGTGTATTCTGTTACAGAAGAAACATGACATTTCTGAGAAAAGAAAATAACCTCTCTACATTTACTTTGTTTTCTTTGTACAGTTATCTTGTTTGTATGTGTTTGTAAGATGACCTGTTATTCACAGAATTTGATTTAAAAATGTTAGCAAAATCCAAAAATTTCACAAGTTACTCCTGACCTTGCATGCTTTGCAGATTATTATCAGGCATTAGTCACCTCTATTCTATAATCATAAAGCAGGAGAAATAGTCAGCAGAAAAATAACCAAAACTGGCAGTATCGTTTCACTAAATTTTTTAGGTACAAGTTATTAACATAAAATATGTTTTCCTTAATAGACCAAATATAGGTTCCATATAGATTAGGGGAGAAACAGAACAATACAGTGATGTGGCTGTTGTGCCATCACACCAACTAGTGTTACTGGGTGGTATCTGTTAGATCAGGGAAGATCCTTGCCTTCTCCCTGAGAAATCTACATTTGTCATCTGTTAGATTAGATAATGAAGCTTTTTTGTGAAAAAAGTACATCAACTCCATGTAAATTTAGTGGTAGTGATTTGGCTGACCTGCCAGCCCTGCCCAGGGTGCAGTGGTGAGAGGTCTGTTGCAAGCTCTGATAAATCTGTCATGATAAATCCACCAGCTAATTGGCTCAGAAGGTTACACCATGTACTCAAGCAACTCTTATTTCCTCATCTAACAAAACTAGAGCCCAATCTTGCAGGGTATTGCATTTAAGAATGAATTTAATTTTCATAAGATAAATAGTTGAATTGAGATGACCCACGTTGTTCTTAAATACATGAATAATTGTCCTGTTGGACTGACACCCCAGCACTTTCCAGCATCTTTTCAGAGGAAGATATTGTTTTATTATTCAGCAAAACAAAGTAACGTAAGCCATGGTAGTGTACACTGCACTTGGAACCATTTCAGGACATCCAGTTATAAGACCACAGGTTTTGTCCACTATTATGGGTCTTTTATTTCTTATTTAGTTGATTGGCTGGTTGAAGGAATTTTTGTTTCACGTGTGTTGAACCAGCATTAGAGTGGCTGGAGAGTAATGTTTAATTCTATTTGTAACCATTCCCAGAGATGTGGACCTTTCCACATTGCCATTACTAACAACGTGCATTCTTTTAACTTTTCAAAAAGCTGACATTCAATAAAGAGTGGCTTTCTAGTTTTGACTGGCAAATGTAGCAGAGAAGAAAATAATAAACCTGATCATGACTCTTTATTGACCATGTCACCAAAACTTTCTATATCCTATGTATCAATGCATATCCATATCTAATATAGTGCTTTTGTTATCAAAGCTTTTTTCAGACAAAAAAAATAATTAAATCCTCATTTTCAATGGTAAAATTTGACTTTATTCCCAAATATAGTCTGTGTGCTTACTTTTTTCATACATTAACATCAGGAATAGGCATTTATTTGATTTATAATTTTTGAAGGAGTCCTGTCATCTGAGCATTCTAAAGGGAAAACATGATGTGTATTGATTAATACTCTATATGTTTTCATTACTTAGCAGCATTGCCAAATGATTTGAAAGCAGGTTAGTACCTTAGAGGCAGCTATCAGAAAGGCTTTCCTCATTTATTCAGATATAGACCACATGACATAAAGGACAAAAATGTGTCAAGAACTCAGGTGAGAATTATATACTCTGTTGCATTCTGCAATGTTTCAAGAGTCTTGTAATTTTGATATCTGTTTGCTTGGCAATATTCCAGGTTTTTAAAATTCAGTATATATGTACATTTGGGTGTGCATGTGGAAGCTGTTACATCTATTCTCACTATTACCATTATTGTGAGCATTACTGCAATTACTGCTTTGAGAAACCCAAAATTTCTCTGGGCTGCAAGGGATATAATCTTTTTCAGGCTGTCAAACCAGAAGAGAATTTAAATCTGAGAGCTTTCAAAGGAATTACTGGTGACATTTTAAAGTTTATGACAGAAAGGCAGATAATAAAGTTCTGTCTAAAGCGAAGGCACCAAAATGAAGCACCGTGTTTGCCTTTTCACAGGCTGTTCAATGTCAGCCTCCTCTCAGGAGGATCCACTGTAGTGTTAATAACATCAAGATTGCTTCAGGTAATTCTCTGATTTCCTTAGGGTAAATTTCAACCTGAACTAGACTGTTTGAAAAAGTGCAATATACCTAAGTAGTCTGTAACCTCTTCTTTTTCCTAATCTGACCTGAATTCTCACTCCTTTGTCACTCACCTTAATCGTATTAAACACCTGATAACAGTTAATGTTGTTAGCGGATGAGGAACAGCAAAACCTTCACATGCATTAGCGGTCTCTGCAGTGCACGTTTGCTTTAGGTTTCTCTTGAAGCGTGGATCAAAGCATTTCCTGGTCCCTACAGTTAATCTACTGTGCTTTCTTATAAGGCCTCCAAACACAGGAAGTTTACAGCTCAGGCTGCACTTTGTTTCAAGTATAACATATGTAAATACAGCAAAGGTATTTTCCCACTCTCAAGCCAGTAATTATTCTACAAAGTAATTTACATTTTGACTGGTGTGTCTCTGAGTCTTGCTTAAAAAAAAAAAAAAATACAGCTTTTCTCTTTTTTGCCTGGTATGCATCATTATTTACTATTCTTTGCATGTCAAAGTTCATCTGGTAAGATAATTTTATAAAGGCATTCTGCAAGGAATACAGGGGAAAAAAACATGTTTTCATTTTGAAATAGCTGATACCTCTGTTTATTCTTTGGGGACTGGAAATTACATCCCCATGGGAAAAAAAAGTCTCCTTTGGAACAGATGTTCCTTTCTGTTGTGCAAAAATACAGTGGACTAACCTGGCTACTGCAGTAGTTGCCTAAGCCAGCAGTTCTTCTTTCAGTCATGTGAGGTTTTGCAAGCACTGAGAGCAAACCTCACTGGAGAAGCAGTGCCCCACACTGTCAGGAGAATATTGCTGAATTCTATTATATGAAAAGTCTTCATGCATGAAGACTTCTTTGCAAATGTTTTCCATTATCTAAACTGTTGGCCCAGATCCACTAGCAAGAGCAATAGTGGGAGTGTAGAACAAGTGGTGAATATGGTTGTCTCTTTTTGGTTTATAACATTTCTCATGATATTTGGTATTTTTACTAATCCCTAGTTGCTGAATACAGTGATTATATGGGGAAAAAACTTTCATTTAAATAAAATAAATGAGAAGTTGCATCAGTGGTAAAATTCAGCTATTGCTGTTGCAAAGAAACATTTGAAAACATATAGTCTGGAGGTGGAAAACTCCAAACGGAAAAAGAACCCTGAAATCAGCAATTTCTGCAGTAATTTAATCTACTGTAGGACACTGGGGAGTGCAAGCTACAGTATTTGAGAGTAGGATGTCCAGAATTTAGGGCAAATGCATTGCAGACCACCCATTCCTTACTAGCTTCAGAAAGCAGCACATAAACCAGTTGCTGCCAATTCACCACATCTATGGAAAACCTCTTTCGCCAAGTGAGGTGGGAATAGATGAAGTCATTGGGTGACCAGGCACTTGCAGCTAACACCAGATGCATGTTAAAAGTGATACACAGCATTCTCCTGCTCTTTTAAAATAGCTTTGAAAATCAGAAGGTGGTGGTGTTTACAAAAATTAACAAATTCAAACTTTAAATATTAAGCTAGTAAGATTTAATTGAGAAGATGACCTAGTTCACATCATATCTGTTTGCTATGACCAAAACAAGAGCAAAAAATAAATCTTAAAATGCAGGTTCAATGCACTGAGTGGTGTGGGTGAGCAAGGCAATTTCTAAAATCCAGCTGAATACTTCAAGAAACCGTGTTGATGTGAACCACTGCAGGAATTATGGGCTGGCAGCAGGGAGCTGCAATCCCGGGGGCAGCGCTATTCGGCTGTCTCACTTCTGAACCCGTGCTCCAGGGGGCCCTGCACAGCCAAAAGTGATGCTCCCTTCACTCACCATCTGCAAGCCAGAGGGTTGTGCTGCTGCAAAGGTGTCAAACACCTTTTTGCAGTTACACATTAAATAAAGTATCTCAGAGCAGCCTCCTCTGCCCGGGTCCTGCACACTTGCAAGAGTCACTGCTTGCTTTTTACAAACCACAGATTGTTATAGGAATGATGGTTTATTTAGAGAGAAGTATTTTATTTTCAAATAAGAAGACGACCATGAAGAGCAATGAATTCTCTCTGGGTTGTGCTTGCATGTTTGTGATTGTTCCTGGATTTTTTTTTTTAAAAAAAAAAGTTAAAAGTGGGGTGGCAGGGGCTTGTAGTGCCTGTCACGTGTTTTCTGTTTGTGAACTGAGGTAGAAGGAAAACAGATTTTTAGTTATTGGTTTTATATGGTCTTGAGCCTTCAAAGGTTTAAAACTGTTCAAAACAACTGTAAGTGCACCTCTTGGAGAGTTCCTGATCTTTGTCACACTGGGGTCTGTATCTCTGGTGCCCTCCTCTTCCCATAGTCTTTCAGGTCCTACCTGCAAAACTGATGCACATTGCAAAGGGTGAGAGCAGCTGATTCACTTAGCCATAAAGTGTTGGACTGTCCTTTTGCTTCCTTTAAATAAAAGTGTGTTTCCATATCCCTGAAGGGAAATTCAGACTTCCACCTTTTCTGTTTGCTGCTTGGGTTTCAGCTGTACTTGGTCATGTGGCCTCTGACACTGTAAAAGAAAAGCAACCTGTTCCTTTAACAGTTCCCATCATTGAGACAGGAACCCTTCTTCAGGGAGATACTGGGAAGTTTTAACCTGCAGTATTCCCTCTGGCAGAACAGACTTGAGATACTGGGAAGTTTTAACCTGCAGTATTCCCTCTGGCAGAACAGACTTGAAATTACACTTCTCAGAACTTGGCTAGCCTCAGGAGTCACAGACTTATTCCTAATAAGCTTTAGTTACTTCAAAAAGCGGTGATTTGGAAGTTGAAGTCTTGAAGTTGAGAGAATAATTTTTTTCTTTTGTAGGCAGCCTCTAGTTTTTCTGTACACAAGTAGACACAAGACAGTTTTCTGGGAGGGAATACAATGAATCAGGCTTTCCTGTTGGATGTAGTTGGTTTTGTGTAGTCAGATCAATAGAAACTGACAGGTCACAGAGTAAGACTTAACTTCTTCGGCTGCCTGCAGATTTCTATAAAATGCTTACCTAGTTTTGTCTCATTGATGGCTGCAGTCCAGAAGATATAAAACTGCTTAGTCTTAACAATAGTGATCATTCTCGCTTCAAAGACCTTCAAAAATATCTGTGTACCAGACCTGGGACGCCACTTAAAGATGCAGTTAGAGACTGCCATGGTCATAATCGTGGCCTGTTTCCACAGGGCACTATTACCAAGATTGTAAAAAATCGTGGCCAGCTTTATTTAGCTTTACAAGGCTTTATCTTCATTCCAGCAGAACCACATGAACCTGTTTCTCCACACACCGCCATGAGAAGGAGAGAAAGTTTAAAAAGGGAGGCCAAGCTATTACTGATGAATACCTGAACTGTGCCCATAAATGCTACTTCTCAGGGACATAGGAGAGGGCTTTGGCTGTAGCTCCACATCAAGGAGCAGCACTGTTTGAATAACGCCTCCCATAGAGCAGCCTTCTTTCTTTGCTCTTGCCCACCTCAGGCTATGCCAACAGAAGTGTTCATGTGGCTTCCTGCTGGTACCTGATCACAGAAGTGATCAGGATGGAAAAAAAATTTTTTACAGGTTCCTTTTCTCCCCACCCAGATCAGCTCCTTGAAACATTTTACCACACAGCTGCATAAATAGTTGGCTTTGGCAGAGCACAGGGAGGAAAGTGGGGTGGGCACCAAAGTCCAAAGAAGGAGAGCAAGGGCTGTTTAAACTATCCTTGCCATCAGAGAAATGCTCCAAGAATCACAGTCCCAGCTGCATGAAGTGCAAAAGCACAGATCCAGATTGCCAGCTGTTTTCAGTGTGTATGAAGAACCTGTACAAAACTGGGAGGCCACTGCGTACAAATATGAGACTAGCTCTGATCTGTCTCTTTTGTGGGGGCTGTTGTCAGTGCTATGGGCCATGCTCGTTGTTCAACATTATGTTGTTGGATTCCACCCAGAAATAGCTTTGTGCTTCTAAAAATGCAGCTTCCAGTGGTAAATTTAAGTGACTTTTGAAATGAGTGGTGCAAGAACTGAGGTCCCACAAACATCCATCCTACTTACCATGCCATTAAGATCAGGTCTGTACAACACCAGATCCAGATCAACTGGCAACATAGATGTGTCCTGTATCAGACTTGGGTGCATGGTTACTCAATTAGCCTGCAAAATAACCTGCAAACCAGCATGCATTTCAGACTTGTTTATGCTGGATTCAGAGGACAGACAGTTCCTAGTCAGGAGTAAAGCCTGCCAGAAAGGAAAAAGTTATCCTTCAGAAATACTTCAAAACAAATTATAACCAGAAATGTAAGTTTGGACAGATTTGGTGGTTTATGCCAAATAGATCGGTTTTATTTTATTTAGTATTTTTTATTTATTTTATTTAGTACTGTGAGCCAGAGTTAGCACATTGTGTGACAAAAACGATATTCTGCACAGGAGTTACAATAGGAATAAAAAAAGGAAATCTTAAAAAAAAAACAGCTAAATTCAGTCGGTTAAAATCAAGGTAACAAACTCTAAAACACCAGATACTCATGAAGTCTAGCATATTTTCTCTATTTTAATGCCTCAGACTTCCAAAATGCTCTGAAGACAGCTAAATGAAAAGTACTGAGAGCTTCTTGCTTTGTTTTCATGGTGGTCTTCTATGGAGGGAGAGGCTGTTAATGTTGGTAGCTAAAGCAATGGAGAGCAGTATCCGTGTATATTACTGAGTCCATGGGTGCATTTTTTAGGTACCCAGGAAAAAGGCTTTTACACAATGAATTAGGCTCTTTGTGATTTGAGGGTTTTGAAGGTGTCTCTGGAGGTGGTTGTACCACAGTCTGTGTGGGCACATTACTGAATACCTGCCAGGTGTCTGCATCTGACCGAGAAGGGTATTTTGCAGAATCCTTCTGGAAGGAAAACTGGTCACAGAGGTCTGTTTGAACACTTGGGATGATAGCAGAAAGGAGCAAACCAAATTTTTATGGAGTCCCCTCCTACAGGTCACAGAAAGCAATTTGAAAACATTGAAGAAATGTCAGGGAAAAGAGTGGTAATACGGTCCATCCAGCTCCAAAAGCATCTGTGAAAAATTACATAGCCCAGATGGCTGAAATTATTTTCACATTCATTGCACATGTAGTCTGGTTTTAGCTATCTCCAGTGCAGTCATTCTGCTGATCTATGGAAGTTATTCCCCCCTCAGTGCATGAGCATGTTTCCCATTCACATAAATAAGGGTTATGTCTTTGTATCCAGGGAGAGAGGATTTTATTTGTCAAGTGCTGAAGCAGCTTCTCACAGGACTGTTTTCCTCCCACATTCTCAGTTGTGTTCAGCTCTCCTGACCTGTGTTTTCTTTGTTTTGATCTGTTTGAACTTTTATATTTTAGGCAATAAATGTTAGTAAACTATGGAAAAGGTGACAGGCTAGAAATGGGATCCTTAATAGGTTAAACCACCTCAACCTAAAATATGAGAGGTGGCTAAAAAGGGAGAAAAAAAATGGAAAGTTTTGCAGCATAGAAGTAATTTGATTTTATGTGATGATATCACCACATTTTCCTCTTTCCTTTCCCCTGGTACCTATCAATGAGAACCTTGTTTTGCTGTATGTGGGAAAGTTTGCTCTTATTTCCAGGGCTGCTGTCAATTGCTTTTAAAGTATCTGTCATAAGGTACTATTCAAGCAGTGCCAGGGATGACTATGGCTATCACTGCTAAAAAGTTCTCAGCCGTGGAGCATGGGTTTCTTTAGTATGAGTTCAGGTGGTTTAATTAATGGAGTGCTATACCAATGACCAGGGTGCCTCAGCCCCCACAGGCACTGGTGCTGCGCTAGCAATCACTGGGTCTCATTTTGACACCTCCCATTTATTTTCCAAGACTGTTGCTTGGAGGGTGGAGCTGAGGTTTACTCAACATTAGGTTTGATGTACCGGGGTTTTCTGAAGCTAAAGTCTGTCAAGTTGGAATGGTCAATTTTTGCCATTTGTTCCTCCCCTGTTTAGTTCACTTGGTTATAGGCATGGTGTTAGATGTGCTCTTCTCCTGTGAGGTTCTGAAGTGTTGCTGATCTCTCTGCTTCTTGTCCCCTCATTTTTATTTTTTTTTTTTGTGGGGGAAGAGGGGAGAGATGGGAGAAGAGGAAGAAAGCAGCAACAAAATTTTAATTGTTTTAAATTTTTTCCATATTTTTTTTTAATTTTTAGAATTTCTTTTTATTCCTCTGTTACTGCTATAGACCAGGCCTCCCAGCCACTCCAGCCTGTCTCCTTCTGTGTGACAGAAGCTGACGTAACTTTCTGATGATGGTATTTCTCTTTACCTTTTTTGTCTCTTCTCTTTGCAGGAAAGTTTTCCTAACATGCTCACTGCCTGGTTAATCAAACAAATTGACATGCAGCCGCCTTAGGAAACAATTGTGTAACTGGAGAGAGCAGGGAGAAGGTGGGGGAGGTTTCAGCAGCACAGTCAGTAGCAATGTGGGATGAACCGCAGGCCTGTTAGCATTCCCTCAGCTGGCTCCTGTATAAATCGGGGTCAGCTAAAACCACTGGGGTTTTACTTTTAAGCGAGTGCTCTATAGGGCCACTGTAGCTCTAGAATAACTTGGCATCGGCGTATGGATAGATCCTGCTCTTCTGCAGGTTCCTTTGCATCCTCTGTACCGATGAAAAGCGGTTTCCCCTCAACTCCTTGTGGCGCAGGACAAGCGTCCTGTTTGCCCAGGCGCTCCCGGGTTATCAGGGGCTGCAGAAGCCGCAGATTAGGCCCATTCACACCGGCAGCTTCCTTAGTGCCTTTGCGAGAGCGATAACCCCTGGCGGAGCGGCAGTGACGCCAGCAGGCAGCAATCCCGTCCCCAGGGAGGGCTGCCGGCCCTGCACGGGTGTTTATCCCGCAGGTGTGGCTCCTGGAAACCCTGTCTCTCCCTCTGGTTTTTGGAGCCCGCAGTAGTCTCCCAGACCGGTCATCACGGCTTGTCCGGCTCCAGCCATTCTCCCTGGGGAGCCTCTTCTGGGCAGGATTTTGGAGAAGTGTTGCTCAACAGCAGCCTCATCCTTCACAGGTGCCTTTATGGCGGTGCCAAGGGGGTACGTGCTGAGCCAGCCCGGCTGTGGCACGGCGCGGCCCGCACCCCCCTGCTTCCTCCTGCTGCCTGCCAGCCTGTGCGGAAAGGTGTTGGCTTCAGAAAACACGACGGGCTAGGTGAGCAAACAAGAAGAGGCATGAGAACGGCTAGGTTTAATTCCTGAGCACTTGAGTGCCGCCAGTGAGAAGGCAGGGCAGGGCCCGAGGAGCCCGGGATGGGCGGCAGGGAAGCGTGCCCCTCCCCGGCCCTGCCCGCCCCGCTGCTCCACAGCCCCGGCCAGGAGAGCGCCCGCCGGGCCCGGGGGCTGCGCATCGCTTTCCACAAAGGTCCTTCCCACAGAGGCGGCGCTGAGCGCGGCCATGCCCTTCTGCTGCTGTCCTCACCCTCGGGAAATTGCGAAAGCAGAGTTTGAGGATTTTTGCACGCGGCTCTGAATGTATATTAGCTCTCTTGGCCCAGGATATAGTGAGCTACTGAGACTGAGTGTTTACTGAAGTGTACCCTGGCATCCTTATCCTTCCTTTGCAGCTGCTATTTACCAGACAGCATTTGTGGTGAATGTAGCTGGCAGGAAACATCGTCTGGAATGAACTGGATGAGTTAAAGAATTTTTCACGCTAACATTGTTGCAAGCATTTGAAAATACTTCACATGAAGGCATATTTTTGTAACGCTGAATTAAATTAACATTGCACGAAGCTGGCTCAACTAAATCGAATTTACCATCAAAATATTTCGTGTTTTTGTTTTTGGTCCCTGCCTTGTTTACAGCTCCTCTGTGTTCGGCTCTGTGATGCAGAGAAGCATCTCCATCCACTCTATTGACACGTTGTCTCACAAATGTGGCAGCAGCACTTCATTCATCAGCGCTGGGTGGGCCGTGTGCTCGGCGGGTGGAGGGTGAGATTTAGTCTTTCTCTAGGCAGTTTAAGAAACTGATTATGAAAATGCAGATATTCCTGCTTTAGTCAAAATGGCCTGCTATGATGCTATTTCTTTAAGAAACTTAGATTGCTTTACTAGAATGGGAATGTCTCCTTTAAAATTTGCAGGAACAAAGTAGCAGGATTGTTTCTTCTGTAGGCTGTTCCAAGATGCAGGAAATTGCTTTCTCCATTCTGGGCTTTAACTTGACAGTCAGATATAATTATTTTTCTTGTAGTTTGGTAACCCACTAATGGAACTTTTGCTTTATTTAGCTATCATTCCAGAAACTGAGAAAACTGCTTAAAAATAGATATCAAAAGAGACCAGATCCCACAAAAACAGACAGCCATTAATATGCATGTCACCCTACTATGCTGAGTCTTTCTTTGTTGGTTGTGCAATCTACTCCTTCCTTTACCCATTGCCTTTGTTTTCTTACTTTATTCCTTGTTTAGATTTCATGTAGTACTGTTATTCTCTGTTTTTTTTCTTGAGAAAATTTCTAGCAGATTGTGGCTGTTATAGCTGTATGGGAACAGACTGTTTTGGTCGAGTTATTTATTTGAATTGGGACTCTCTAAAGCCCCCTCCTTGTCATCAATGTAATAGAGATGTTCCGACAGTGTATCAGTCATTACTGGGGTGACAGAAAGCAGAGTGTAGTTCTGGAGATGCCCTTACAGTGAAAGACACTGAGCTTTAAACTCTCCTCACAGATGTGCAGAGCTGTACTAGCCATGCCTAACTCCCTTGCATGCTTAATAGGCTTTTTTTGCCTATAAATCCCCATGTGCCATTGAGATACTGGATCTTGGTAGTAGAGCTGGATTTAATGGGAAGCCTGGATGTCTCCAATTTATCTCACAGCTCCAGCCCTCAGTGTTGCTTATGGGGGTGGGTGGGGTGTACTACTGCTGCCACCCTGGCAAAAGCAGCAGAGGGAAAAGATCTCCCTGCCCAGCACCCAGAAACAGGCTCAGAGCTGGGGCTTTGTCTCCAGAGCTCTGACAGCAGCATGGCCATGCAACGTATGAAGTAAACAAACCAACAATACAGGCATTTTTGTACATAATAGGTCTATTATTCTTCCTGACAGCATGACTCAGAATTTGAGTTGTCATTCTTTGTATTGTTCCGTATTTAAAAAGAAAGAGAAAGCAGAACAAGGAATAATACAAATGAGACAGCCTGGGGCTTGTGCTTGCCTATAGGATATTCTTAAGGTTCTGTTGGCACTACAAATTGGAACCATTTTGTAACCAGGTCCCTGAACCCAGCTGTATTCTTAAAGCAGTCAGGCCTTAAAGTCTGACACACTGGTGTGGTTGATTCACCCAGGACTATTATGCAGCCCAGTATACAGGAAACCATAACCAATCACTTACCAAGATTAATTCATTGATCACTCAATGTACATAGTTTTCCTTAGCAGGCCGATGTGGTTTGCAGTCATTCAAGTGTGCATTAATGCCCTCTCCTTTTCAGCCCTAGGTGAGGTTTAGGCAGGAAGATGCTGTCTGGGCTGCAGCAGGGATGCACACTGCTGCTCCTGGGCACTCTGAGCAGGAGCCCTGTCAGTGGCAGGATGCCAGGCTGGATTCTGCCCTGTCTGTCCCTGCTAGGCAGTGGCGTCTGGCAGGAGCCCATGGCCAGAAGGCTGCTGGAAAGGTGCATGAACCTGTCAGGGATTTCAGACAGCAGTTTGTTGCAACCCTAACTCAGTAAACCTTAAAAAAAAAAATGCATTTGATGAATTTTGTGCTCTTTCTGGTTCTTTGGACTGGAAATCCATACTGGACACAGAAAAGCCAAGATGGATTCTGAGAGATAGCCTTTTCTTCCTTACTCCAGCAGAGGCTGGCTATGCCTGAAAAGCAGTCCATGGGCTTGCTGAAGTATCTGGGTGGGGATGTTTCACAAAGATGCATCGAAAGAATATGGAGTTACACACACCTGAAAGCACACAAACTCCCTTCCAAGGGGTAAGAATTTTGGCTTATCTGCATGGTAACCTCCTCACCTGGCCAAGTCTTCTGGAGCATTCCCTTGGCTGGGGGAGGTATGGCTGCAGGGAAGCCCTGCATGAGGGAGAGATGAGAGAGGGTCTGTTGAAGCCCTCACATTCTTCTCACACTGATTTTTTTCAGCTCTGGGCAGCCATAGCAAGGGAAAAGTAATAAAACCATCATGACTGAAATGAGATGCACTGTTACCATAATCAAATTAGCAATCTTGATCATGCTTTGGGAAAGAGTACAGCAGGAAGACTAGGTAGAAAATTGCTCTGTGTTTAAAAATTGTTAGTTAATGACTGTTTGTGTGAAAAACATAATTTCTTGAGTTGTTCCATATGATTTCTGTTTTTATCTCTACACTTCTGGTTTTCTAGGGAGAGATGTGGCATAAATCCTTATTCCACTTTTTAAGACTGTGTGTAAACCTCAGTTTAGCTGGGCAGCCTGGAAGGCCTTTCATTCCGCTAGACACCGTTTCTGTTTACACATCTGTAGCATTTAAACATTGCAGGATTGTTTAAATGCATTTAACATTTAATGCATTTATGTTTATGTTTAAATGTATAAACAATGCATAGATTTTGTTTAAAGGCATAAACATTGCATGACAAACTCAGTTCATGGTCTTAAATAATTGAGGGATTTGGCCTGAAGCAAATAAACTGACAGTGGAGGAATTAAGGGGAGCCATAGAATATCTCTCCATTATTGACAGGTAGTAGATAACAGAGTAACTTTATTGGCAGATAAATGAATAAATGACTGAAAGTCATATCTATTAATGGCAAGCAGCACACATCTTCCCCACTTAGTCTCTTGATACAGTTTGTGAAGTCAAATGTGAAGTTTGCCTGGATGCCCAGGAATGCCTCTTGCCTCCCTCTTGCAGCAGGAGGTGGGAAAATGGAGTGGACAAGCAGCAAGGAGAAGAGGAGAGAAGGAGGAGGAGGCTTGAAGCACTCTGGTAGGCAAGTCAGATGCAATTAAAAAGTTTTTGACGGAGAGACGTGGAAAACTGAGGAAGCAAGCTCACAAAGGGCACTCAGGAAGAGAGGCAAACGGGAGCAGACACAGATTATGCTACAGGAGGGCATTAAAATGTCCTGGTCAGGAGATGTGGAGGGAGAACATAAGGGAGCACACAAATATTTCATCTAGAGCAGACTTTGGGAACCAGTGAGGATCAAGGGATGGAGACACAACAAGAGGAAAACAGTCACACGAGTTAATGCCTCATGCTCACAGACCCAGGTACCTGGAGGCGCTAGAGAAGTCCACATTGGAGGACATAGGGTACACTATGCTGGCATGGGAACACCATGGTCAGCTGCAGGAACTTCTTGTGTGGCCCTGGGAGAAGTTCAGTTCCTTTCTCCCCATGTCTTTATTGTCTGAGCCATAGTAAAGGCAGCATATGCAGTGAGACTGTCCTCAGCAGTGCACTACACAAGACTGATGGCAATACAATTTCTTCAGGAAATATATTATACATTTGTTATTTTCAATGAATGTAAAATGGGAGAACCAGCTAAAGGTAATTTACTGGCTTACTTCCTACTCATATTTAAAATTTGGAAGCTTAAGCCTTTTCTTTCTGGTGCTGTGGCTGTTCAGCAGAGGTTGTAAAGCTTTGCTTTCAGTGGGGAAATTGATCAGCTTGAAAACAGAAAACTGTCTCTGTCTGACACTGCCATACAAATAAAACAGAGTTCAGTGCATACTGTTCTTTTTGTCCCTTTTATGCCATAGATTTTCTAGAGTGGGGTGGTTGTACCACATTTGTGAATGAGCGCTCATTTCTAATTGGATATTTGTTATTAAACATTTATAAAGTTCACAAACATATGAAACATATGGAAGTCTTGCTAAGAAGTATTTAGTCCCTTCGTGACTATATACAAACATTTGAATACTTGAATCAGACTGAATCATGAGGTTAAAAATAGATTGGTAAAGTTTTCAAATTTACTTTCTAAATTTTAAACCCTATGGAGGCATATGGAAGATTTTAAAGTTAGCTCGCTTTAATCTTTTTTTCTGATACCAGGAGGAGTAAACAAGGGGGGTTTCTTTCCTTTTCTTTTAATGAAAACAGGAGATTCTCAAGACCTGAAATGAAGCCCTGAGAAGAGGCAACAGCTTGTTTCCTGCTTCCTTCCCGTTTTGTTTCTGCCAGTGACCCTCAGTTGCTGGGCTCAGCCTCCCACCCTCCTGCACCCTCATTCCACATGCTGTCCTTTCCGTGGTGCTTCTGCCTCTCACCACCCATGGACAGTTGGCATTGTGCTTGGATGGGCTAAGGCTGCTCCTGCTCACTTTGGCCACAAGGCCATTGCCACTGAATGTAAATGTGGGTGTAAATCCCAGTTCTGGACTGTGAGGATAGAGGCTGTTTGTGATATGCATCTCACCTAATCTCAGCCCTCATTCCTCTTCCCACAGCAGCAGGGATGGTTGGTGGGGTTGGCACGTTGTGCAATTCTAGCTTGTGCTGTTTCTCCCTGTAATACTGAGGTTAGGCCCTCTTTGTCCTCATAGGAGTGTAGCAGAACCAGACCCTCCAGGAACTGCCCTATTTAATACCTGCAGATGAAAAGGAGCTGGAAAGAGCTGCTACTAGAGCACAGCTTTGCTTTGCAAACGCAGGAATTATTGAGTTGCAAAGGTGAGCTTATGCAAGTAATGGAGTATAGGGCAATTATTTAAAATCAACATAGTCACCATCATCTGTCGAAAGTGGTTTTCAGCCACTTCTGGTACTTCAAAACAACAGTGCCATTTTTGCTCTTCTAAGAAAGATATCAAGACATTTTTAACCTGAAAGGGTGAGGTCTGAGAGCATGACTGACTTACAATAGTGTGGTGGGACATATGGCACTCCATCTCAGAATCATTTTTCCTCCTTTGAACTTGTAGTGATATGTCTTTGATAGATTATTTTGGTTTTTTAATTTGCTTCAAAATAGTGCTAAAAAGGTATTGTAGAAAATTATACTTAGGAATCTTGCTAAGGGCCTAACATTTAAAATCTTTCATGAGTGTGTGTGGGCAGATGCCTAAGAGAAATTTTTCTGTGTATGTATACGTAGGAACAAGTCATACTTTTTAACATGTTTTCTTGCTTTCTGCATTCCAAGCTCACTTTCATCAGTGCAGCTACAAAGCTTCTGCTGGTTTCAGTTCTAGATAAGATTCAGAGGGCCGCAACGAATTGGCTGTACAATCCTTATCAGCCGTTTTCATAACTGGCAGAACTCGGGTTGGTCCAGTCTGGAGGGGAAGCTGTGAAGGGACCAGCCTGGGCTGGGCCAAAGCTGCAATCTCTGGGTGAGGGGTGCCCTCAAGGTGATGCTGGAGTGCTGCTGGGGAGCAGGGCTGGCTGATGATCCCTTCTCAAGCTGGAGAACCCGTGTATTCCAGGCACAGATCTGCCATCCCAGTGCTCTGGCAGTCAGTGTTAGCAGCAGCCGGCAGGTGGTGGTGGAAGTGACACATGTCTAGCAGGAAAGGAAGAAGGTGTTTTCAAAGGGGGGGCTGCAGCCAGACAACTGCAGCTGGGTGCTTCTGCCTCTGTTTGAAATGTAGTGCTGGGGAGTCAGCAAGGCCTTTGGCTCAGCTCCTCTGAGCCTTTGTATGTGCCCATCAATATACTTTTTCGTATTTTAAGGAGTGGTTACTCAGCATTTTTAGGACACATGGCTCTTCCTCGGGAATGGGACTGTTCGGCTTGCCTATGCTTTTCATCTGGAGTATGAAGTACTGCTTTGATTGCTGATGGGATTTTTTCCCCTTCCTGGGTTTGGAAGTTGATGGAGAAGTGAGAGGCACAAATACTTTGGAGAATAGTCTAGGCTGTAAAGAAGAATAAACTTGATAATCCCTGTCAAGGCAGTTGCTGTTCATCAGTGTCCGATGGTAAGTCACTGAGATCACTCCATCTTCATATATTTCTGTATTGTATCTTCGAACTACAGACAACATTGATGCCTTTTAGAAATCTATCATATAGTTAATTGTAGCTGAATTTCATAGTTCCTGGCATTGAATATTTGATTGAAAATAGTTACTTTCAAACTGGTTTCACCTGAGAAATATAAGCAGTACAGTTCTGCTGCTTCCTGTCTTCTTATCACAAAAGGTAAGAAATTAAATTAGACAGTTAATTATCATTATAGGTAAGATTTAGGTGTTGGTTTATACTCTTAATTTATCCCTTAGAATAAAATATGAACGTGAGGAATGTTTAAATTGAAAGGAAACAGAGTGATAAATACAAAGTTTGAGCAGTATGATGTGGATGAAGTTAGTCATGCAGGATACTGTTTCCTCTCTCTGCTTTAAATACTAGTGAAACCTTTTCTTGAATTTAGCTTGAATTCAGGTTGCTTTCCATTTGTTACATCTTCTAATTAGTCACCTATTGACATTGTTTCGGAGGCAACAGGAACTGAATGTTGTTCCTATGTGTTCACTTGGTTTAGATCTAATTTTCTGTTCAGGGCACCCGTATGGGAGAACATAAAAAAACCTCAATGATTCATTGGGTGGCTGAAGCTGTTAGTACTCCCCAGGGATGGTGCAAGAAATGAAATCTCAATTAAGAGTGACTTTCCCTTACAAAGTGAAGCCTTTGAATCAGAGCATACCTCTGAGCCTTTTGTCTGCCAAATGGGTGGGGGTAATTCAGTTGAGAAAATGCAGTCAAGATGTGAAAAAAAGTGCCTGGGGGCATCCAAGGCCTGTTTCCAATGATGCACGGATGTTAGCAACATGCTGAGCTTTAAGATCCCAGAGCACAATACGACTGAATATTCCCTTCTCAGTCTCTGGGAATTAAATTAGGTGTCAAACCAAAGGCCTTTAGGGAACTAAAATCAGAAAATGTTTGGTTTTCAGTTGGAACTTTTACATAACTTACAAACTTTCTGTGTGTGAAAGCTTATGATAAAATGGTTCTTTGCTGGCATTGGAATGAGGACTTGTCACTATTTTAATGGCAGTGCCTTTTGTATAAGCCAGTTGTAACTTTTAACTCAGAAACTTCAAAAAAATTCAGACTATACTTTAGCAAAATGAATTCTAAACATTTTGAAAGTATAATGTGTACTTTACAGTGTATACACTTTATAATAGATGGTATAAAATTGATCTTAAGATTAATTGATCAATTAAGATCTTAAGACCGCTGTTACAACTAAATAAGTGGATTTCCACAATCTCACATATTCTGTTACATAAGAATTTTAAATGGAGGAAAAAAAAAAAGAGGACTGAAGCTAAATGTGTATTCCTCTGAAAGGACAAAGTACAGAAAATCAATAAAAGTGATTTCACTTCAATATATTGTAGGGGTGCTATACATTTGATTTAAATGAATTTGAAATACACCACTTATACAAATATCTTGTATGAAGGTATCACTATGGAGGGAGGGATCTCTCAAGTGTAGATTGTCTGTTTTAAGACAAAATAATAAAACAAATAAAGAAACTGGATCTTATTCTATTCTTTATATTTTATGAAGAACATCTTTAGTGCCTTCAATATTGTTCTTATAGGCTGCTGTAAATAGGTAGTATTCTTGATCTCAGCTACTCAAGCTTAGGTTAGGCTGCCTGAATAATGAGAATTCTCCTGTAAGCAATTCTCCCCCAATACATTTTTTGTTCCTTTTAATGCTCAGTGGATTTTCTTCAGTATTTGAAATATGCTGAAATTTTATTTTCATGCACTCTAAAATCAAAAGGACTAAAAATCTCTGTTTTCCTCACCATTTCCATTTAAAAAAAAAAAGTATGCCTATATGATTTCATGTGTTTATAGGGGGGGCAAGGAAACGTGAACTGTCATAAATTTTTAGGTTGAAGATCTTTCAACTGAGCTAGTGGTAACTCCCAGGCAGTTGGTTTTTTTCAAAGGACATGTTTTGTAGACCTAATAACTAGGCCTCTAGGTTATTTAAGGTGCTCTCCTCTGGACTCTTCATTGAGATTTTTTTGAAGTGCAGTGTCAGGAATGAGTCTCATAGCCCAGATGATGGAGGTCTTGCAGTGCTGAGGAGAGCAAAAGATTTATTTTATGTGCCATCTGTTACTAAATCTTTATGTAATGGTTGCTTTTCTATGACAGCAAGAAAGAAGTTGACTCATGCTCAGCCTGAAGCCTGCAGATCCTTTTGTGAGAGCTGCCACAGGGCCAGCTGTCTCCCATGCCCTGCTCATCCTCCTAACTTATTTCTTCCCAAGTGAAGTATTTTGCAACAATATGTCCTTTTTGCATACTGCTTCCCTTTGTCTTAGCCCATTTCTCCAATTTCCATATCCATCTGTGTATCTAATCTGCTCTCTGTTACTCCTGCAGCTCCTTCTAGCTTTCTGAAGTCTGAAAACTCAGAAATCAGGTTGCATCATCCTCATCAACAGACATGGTCCTCTCTTACTCATGGTTTTTAGTGCTTTCTGCTGTCCTCTGCAGGCTCAGGCACTTCTTGCAGATTTCTCCTGAGTACCATGATCTGGAGAGGATGGTCACTGAGGCCCCAGAAAAGCTTCAAAGTGGATGTCTTGGATTCAAAATATGAATAGTTCCTAAACAAGTATGCTGTAAAAATATTGAATAGTGTCAAAATGTCTTGATGCATCTTTCAAGTTTGATGAGGAATTACTGACAAGTACTTTTTCATGTTGTTTCCCTGTCCTGCACAGTTTCATGTAGATCATTCTCTTCATGAATATGCCATGCGAAGCAGCTTTATAAAAACAAAGCTATATCTTAGTTGCTTCCTTCTTATTTGTAAGGTGTATTATTGAACACAAATTAACATTATTTGACAATAATTCACAAAGTTTTTCACAATGGCAAGTGACCTCAAAATCTTTATGTGCATACAAAATAATATGTGTGATCCATATTTTTTCCTGCAAATTTAGGTCAGACTGAAAGGTCGGTGGGGTCCCTGTGAAACCTACTTCTGGCTTATAGAGATAAACATTTACTTGCCTTTTCTTTGTCTTCTGCACTGTTGTGCCTGGATCTGTGCTACTGACCTCTCCAGACTTGTGTGGAAGAGGATTTTGCTGTCCATGACTATGACAGCCAGAGGGCAGAGACAGCATCAACCCAGACAGCACCAGTGACCTCTCTAGGAGTGAGAGGACTCAGTCTCTCTCTGCCTGTCTCATGCCCAAACTGCATATGCCATGACCAGTTCCTCTCACATATCAAAAATACACTTAGTGGCCTGTGGTGTTTCTGTTTCAGCAGCATTCAGGTAGTCAGGTCTTTCTGCTAGCAGCAGGTTCTGCTGTGTGTGATACTATTCAGGAAAAAATCTTTATTCAACCTGACTACCTGATGTAGTCATCTGTAGTAGATGTTGAAGAGTATCAGAACCTTTGCTATCTTCCTCCCTTATTAATGTCCCCAAACTAACTGGCCTTTCTGAGTTTGGTATGAATTTAAGTTAGCTCTGAAATACAACTGCAGTTTCTCTTGTAAGTTAAATCTCTCAATTTTTTGAGCACTAAGACATCCTGGTTTATTCTTCATGGCTATTTTATTAACACACACTTGTAACATGATGCCCAGAGTTTGCTATTGGTTCTTGTCCCTTTTGTGACCTTTCAGTGAACTCCAGTATCTCTTTTCCCCTCTTCCCCTCTTCATAGTTTGTGCTCTTTTTTTCCCTTTTTCCATCACTTCCCTGGGTTTTGACTGTTAGTCTGCATTGTTTTAGTTGAGAGGGGAGAATTTAGTTCACTTTGTTGTTTTCTGTCTTTCTTCACTAGATGGATAACAGCAGAATAGCAGGGAATCTGTCGTGGAGCCATTATTCTGTGATCAAAGAAGTCAAAGCATTCTTGACAGTGTCTTCCACATAGCCTGTGCATGCAGCCCCATCATGTCCATATGTGTGCCCACATGTCTATGTGTGCCCCTCTCTGCCTGGTGTTTTACTTGAGTTGGTAGGGTCTAAGGTGATGCTGAGGCAGCCCCTGCACCTTCTTGCTTGGCCCAATTATTGTCCAAATTTGTCCCACTTTCCCTAGGAAACCTCCATTTTTTGAAGAGGGGCTTTCCATCCTTCCTGAAAGAGACCAGAGCTCTGGATAGATAGCAGGAGGTCACTGCTATCACCTGAGCACCTGGAGAGGAGCAGGAGCACTTCCCACACAGGCAGGGCATGCCTGGCCTCCTGATAAATTGAAGAGCAAACAACAGCAAGGGAAGAAAATCAAGATCCTAACCTAGGGAAACAAACTTCTAAATATTTATTTTAAGAACCTGGGAGAAAGATCTTGTGATGTCTTAAAAGTGTTTGTCATTTCCTTGAAAATATTGTGGCCACCTCCACCACTTGATTGCTCCTTCCTTCCTTACCTTATAGATGGTGCATTTTAGTGCAGTGTACATGTACTTGAGGGCCTCTGTGCTACTTAGTCACCTGACTCCTTGGACTTTGCCATGAGAACTGGTTACTAAACTGTCCCAGAAGCAGCAATTGTCCCACATACGTTTTGCTTGCAACAATTTCCACAGACTAGCTGTGGTTACCATTAGTTCTTATCATTAAATGGCACTCCTTGCACGTTTAACCATTAATCTGACACCATAACTTTTCTAGTTGGTTTCAGACTCTCAGCATCAGAAGTTATTTGCAACTTCTCTGTATTCCTGAAGATGTTTAGGCACAGATGCAAATCAGTGTGGTAGATTTAATTCTATTAAAAACTTAAGAAATTTTCTTAATGACTTTATAAGGACTTCATTAGGATACTTAGTAAGGTCTCAGAAGTCCATGAACCACAAGCGGAAAACCACAGCTTCAGATACAATCTGTTGGAAATTAGTGGTGAATTCAGAGTGTTTGTTACCTGCATTGCTGCTAGTAAACAAGAGGAAGCATCTACTATCTATTTAAGCAGCAAAGATTAGCAGCAGAGGTTTCAAAAGCAGTCAGTTTACTCCACTGATGCTGACCTGGAAAGGCCTCCAGGATCTAGATTATTCTAAATGCCTTGTTTCTCATTCCACCCTTTCACCATATAGTTTTCATTATGGGGAAACACGAAATCCAGAAAGATGTAAGAGCCTGAAATGAAGAGATATTGCTGTAAATCATAGAAACCTAGGTTAGTGCAGTTGTAGTTAAATACTCTGTGGTTGTTCATCTTTTGTACAGTGCCAGTAAATTATAACCATGGGTCCCTATGAGGTAGTACCCACTACTTCCATAATTATCATTAGTATAATTTTGCATGGAAAATACTATTGAAATGTAACTCTCTGTCCCTGTGCTACCCTCCACAATGATCACAGTGCTGATAAAATTCTACCAACTATGATACTTTTAGTTTTAGTGTATCAAGTTTCCTTGCAAAAAGACTTCAAAAATATTTGATATTTCAGCTTGTTCTGAAACTCTGCATGCACTTTATAGTACAAAATTATTACTTTCCAGCAAGTACTTCCATGTCTTTACATGATTTTACAGGACTTTCTTACAGAGCATTTCCCTTTCCCATTTACAAGAGTGTCTCCTTTCAGCTGCTTATTTTCTCCCGTTGTTGCTGTAATATTTTAGCAGGTTTATTTCTTTTATACTTCATTGTATAAAATTTGTACAGCAAAATAGATAATTTCCTAAAATATCTTTGCTTTCCTAGAGTCATGGAGCATGTGATGTGCAGTCTGTACTGGTGCATGATTATTTACAGCACAAGGAGTACAGACAGTGTGGTCCAGTTGGCAGTGCCCTGAACCACAACTTTGGAAGACCCTGATTTCCTTTTTGGCTCAATTACTTATTTGCTGTGTTTCTCATTGCAGATAACTTGAATTTTGTGCATTTTCACCCTCTATTTCTGACTCAGATGTAGAGTGAAAATGTTTTTAATCTATAAGCAATGTTTAGTAGAATATGACAGATATTGTTCTTTAGGTGATTCTGTAATAAATACTCAATGCACGTTAAGTAATATTAGAAAAGGTACCAAAACATCTTAGAAAGTGAAACAACATAGGTGATCTATTTGGGCAAACATTTGTCACAAAATTTCATCATGGTCCCACTACTTCTAATTTCCTACTTCTGTATTTACTCCTGCACTATTTATTTCTGGACTTTTCAGAAGCTTAAGTGTAAACAAAAGCTCCCATTTTACTTCTTATTTTCCTCTGACTTCGGTAACTCTAATTTTGGTAACATTGTCTCATTATTACTGCAAGAATTGTAACATCTTGACTTCTGGGTGGCTGGCATTGTAGCAGTTTGGGCAAGTTGCTTTGAAAAGAGGGAACTCCCTTTTACAGCTGCCAAGGTAATTTTCAGCTATGATAAAGTCAAACCACTGATGATTTTATATTGAGTTTTGTTTTAACAGAGAAGATGGTCATACCAAGGTGGAAAAAAGCTCTTTTCAGAAGCCTGGGTCATAACTTTGTATCCATGTCATCACTAATTTTCTGTTTTGTGCAAATTTCATTAGTCTTCAGACATTTTAAAGCAAGCAGAAATGGCGAATGCTGAGAGGCTGCAGGAAAGGAGTGCTGGGATTTCTGCCTGTTCAGTGCAGCAGGGAGAACCCTGCCTGGATATTGAAGGAGAATTGCTGTTCCTTTGCAATGCTTTTGTTTCCAGGGAAATGAGTGGGTGAATTATGATCGACATTGTACCTTTTGCAATACACAAACTTAGAATTTACTACAAATGTGTTTAGACCCTCCTGGCAGGGAAATGAGATACATAAAGAGTAAATTATCAACTTAATTCTTCCTTCAAAATTTGTAGTTGAGGAGAGGGAATGTTTTCCTGTCAGTGGAGTCATTAGCTATAGTTTTTGTACCTTCAAAGTTATAACAAAGCTGACTGACTTTTGTGGTATGGCAAATGTGTGGAAAGGGTTTCTCTTTTTTCACCTTCTGATATAAAATACTACTGCAAAAAAACCCACAAAAATTCCAAATTTCCAAAGTACATTTGCTGCAGAAAGCTCTAGCACAAAGAGGTCTTTGTTTCACAGGAGTATTTAAATCTGTAGTAAACTCTTGCACTTTTGTGTTTGGGTTTTTGTTTTTTTTTTTTCTTCCCCAGACAGGTGCCATGGAGTTCTTTGACATTTGTAGAGCAGATGGGATGCCATTTTACTGTTGTATCTAATTGACAGAACCTTACATACATTCTCCATGCATCCTGCTTTGGAAAGTGTGGGCCCTGGAGTTTTTAGCACTTTTTTCCTCAGCAGCAGTAGCTCACTGCTGGATGAAGAGTGAGAGCGATAACTCACTAACTGGCCTGTGAAACCTCTTGGAAATTCCTAATTTCTTGGTGCTGAATTTGCCATATTGTCTGGGTGGTCACTTGCTGTTGATTTGGCTACCACACATTGTATTAGGCATAGCCACAGATGTTACTGTGTGCATGTATTCTAATATAAATAGCAGCACTGTCTGTGAAATCCTGTAATGACAGACATAATTGAGTATGTGTAAAAAACACAAAGATGTCTGTGAAATGCTGTCTCTGGAGATGTGTGAATGCACACATCTCTCGATGCTTCCTTCCCATCTCAGACTCCCAGTGAAGGGATTTTGCAAATGTCCAGTTTTGGGATTCCGGAAACAGTGAGGGTCTTATTTCCAAAAGGCTGGTGGATGACAAGGTCTCAGAGAAGAAAAGACGTCCCAATTTTTTCTGCTGATCTTGGCATGCCACCCTCACGCTCAATTCTTGCACACAGGGTGCGTCTCATATGAAAAAAACATAGTAACTGTTCTGAGTGTAGCTTCTCCTAAAAGATGTATGCTCCCTGGCAGGTCTGGTTTACACAAGAAAACCACATTTGCAATGTGCTTCCAGCATTTAAGTTCTGAAAGATACGTATGTTTCCCCAGCAATCGCTCTTTGGAAAAAGCAGGTGATGATTTCACTTTCAGAATGGTATCTGTAATTAATAGTGATCATCACTGGATATGACCAAGAGGGGTAGGAATATCCAAACAAGTATTTAATGCATTTCAGTTAGGGTATAAATGAACAAATAAAGCCCTTGCCCATGAGCAGCTGTAATTTTTAGGATTATTCTTACGAAGCATATTGAGTTTGAGATTCTTGGCTTCCTTGTGCAGCAGCCTGTCCCTCTGGCAACTGCCATCCTCAGACATATCAGTTACACACTGCCACAGCCACTCAAACATCTTGTGCAAATGTTAATATTAAAAGCAGGCCAGGTGCTGCAAACTCTAGGACAGATCTTCAGTTCAGTAGAAAAATCATTGGATTGCCTGTATAAGAATACCAGTAGCCTGTATAAAAATTCTCCAGTTCTCCAGGTGACAATGCTTTTTTTTTTTCTGTGGCACTGGCATGCAAAGCATTTCAATGTCTTTGTGGTATCCTTGGTACCTGCAAACTCTAACTTGCAGCATTGTATCTTGGCTTTTTGGCATGAGTGCCACTCAGACATGCTTTGGAGTAGGTGCTGGCCGCTGTGCAAATGGCTTTCACAGTCTGGTTTTAAAGAATTTAATTTTTAAAAAATATTTATTAAAAAAAAACAACAAACTGAAGAATCTTAAGAGGTTATGTAGCCAATTCCAAGTGGAAGATTCCAGAGTGGAATCAGTTGTACCAAAATAATAGGATGTTGGGAGGCTCTCAAGAACAGGTTAGACAGTGATGAAGGCACCACACTGACCCCAGGCAATCAATTCCATTACTTTTATGAACCTTGCAGTTAGAAAACTTTTTCTAGTGTTTAACGAACATTACCCCAGCTGCAATTAAACCTGTTCATTCTTGCCCTATGCCCAAGAGATAGAGAAGTTTGTCTTTCTTAGTGAAGCTAAGGTTTTACATATTTGAAAATTATTATCCTATTCTCTGGTAATCTTCTTTTGTCTTGGATAGACCATCCTCATTCTTTCAATTTCTGCTTGTAAACATCTCATTTATGTGGTTGTCTTCTAGATTTTCTCTCATTAGTCCATGTCAGTCTTGACATCTAGGGCAAACTGGGTCAAAGCACAACCCAGAACTCTGGCTGACAGCTTGAGCTTGGTGGGCAGTGCACAGATTGCTACGTCTTGCACATGTATCCTAGTGGCTGTACTTGGTATGTCCTGCTATGAAACTTGCTCTTCTGCATCAAGATGACTTCTTTTGATGCATGTTCAGGAGCTATTTTCAAGCACTCTGAGCTGTCTATCATCTGTAAATTTAATTAACATATTCTCTATTCTACTCACCAATCTGTTAATTAAAATATTGAAAAACAGATCCCAGCAAAACCTCACTCAATACATATTTTCCCTTTGGTGCCAACCACTGAAAACTAATCTCTGAAAGTGTTTCTTTCCACCAGTTGTGTACCACCTTATAATGGCATCAGCTGTGTTGAATAAAGTAGAAACCTCATTAAATTGAATATGTATTCCAGCTGCTCTTACTTCTTATCCACTACCAATTACCCTCCAAAGTAGGAAATTAGATTGATTTGACAAAATTAATTCTTGTCAAATCCATTTGGCTGTTTAAAACTCTTACAGGATAATAGGGTGGAAAAAGAAACATTATATAACTCATTTGTGTGTCTTTCCAGCCCCGTGCTTGCCCTCCCTTAGCCTTCTTGAGCTCTCTTCTTCATGAGCCCTCATTTGTAATTACTGTGGCACAGGAGTGAGAACAAGAGATGGAGACAGCAGTCATTATTACTGCCAAAATCCTTGTACCTTGAAGCCAAGCCTGGGTATTCTTGGATGAAAATGAGCAGATTAAGCTTATTTGAAACCACCAGGCTCACTAAGTACTCTAATACTGTTTAGCCCTTCGACACTGCCCTGAATTTTCTGTCATACCTGAAGCCTTTTACAAACCTTTCTCATGCATCCATATAAAACAATCCAGCTGTTTAACCTCTGTTACCTGTGTACATACACACTTCTTTTGGAAATGGGTGCTAAAGTATTTAAAACCTGTTTCTCCCTTGCTGAAATCTATTTACAGATCAGGATAATACTGGGCATGTTTGGCGGTCCTTTGAATTATTTTCTGTTTGCAAACAAACATAAACACTAGCTAGGCAAGTACAGGCAATAGAAAGCATACTTTTAAATCATGTTTTGTACACTGAAAACTGTTTAAAGTAACTATCCAAGAGGATAATTATATTTCCTTTCTATTCATAAGAAGTCCATAACTATTAGTATGTATATTTGGAAAATGTTAGGAGTTAAAAAGGTATCACAACACTTGGAGAATGCTTTCAGAAGGTAAGGAATTTGTCTTTTTGACAAGCTAAAAGGCAGTCTTTTCTTAGATCTGTCTGCACATGCAGTTTATATATACAAATATAATAAATAAATAATAATATACAATAATATAATAATTTTTATCTCTAGGAGTTTTAGATTTCTATATAAACCTCTGAAATTTGGTGAGTAATGAAAATTGTCCACATGAGACCCAATATCTTGCTGACATCTTACTGTGTGCTTATGTATTCCCTAAATGCCTCATGTGTTACCATGGGAAACCTAAGGGCCACATAGGCTTTTCAGACTTCTAAACAATTGCTCAGATAGCATACCTCTTAGAGTCATCCCCTAAAACCACCCAAAATAATTCATGGAGCTGCAAGGCATGTGAAATTAAGTCATGGATTGTATCTAGCCCAAAGCCTAGTGGCCTCACCGCCCATCCCTGCTGCTGCCTCCTCAGCGGTAGGGACAGCAAATACACACTGAATCCATAAGGTCACTTGGCTTATCCCTAAGACACAGGCTTACTACTGCTCTCTTATATTCCCCATACTAATAAAGCACATTTTTTCATTCCTTTTAATTCCCCTTCACATATTCTGTCCCCAGTGACACACAGCAAGGACCAAAATGACCAGTTTGTATACACAAATAATGTCATAGTTTTGTGAGCCAGTATTTCAGGACTTAAAAACACATACATTTATCTCATGGCCCTGAGTTACACCCTCTTGAGCTTTCTTCTGCAATCTGGCTTTCCCCTTGGTGTTTACACACCCTTCATGCTTTCAGATAATTGCTGCATCCTTTCCCTTCCCTTTAACCTTCATCTAGACAAGCAACAGTTAGTTCTTTGTTTAAATTTATTCTCACAAATCACATCTTCCAACAGAAGTCAAAAGGAACATGTGATGCACTTCTGGGATCAAGTGTATTAGTAATTTTCAAAAACCCAAGTTTCAATTACTCTCTGTTAGTCATATGCTGCTGCAGGATACATATTTTACTGAAGCAGCATATTTGGCCTTGTAAAACAGAATTGCCTAATTATTAAATCTTTGAAAATGAAAATCCTTTTTTTATTTCCTGAGAACTAGAGCTACCAGCCTACTCTACATATACTTAAACAAAAAAAACTTCCCTGTAAAACTTCATCAACATGGAGCCATTGCAGTAAGCTCACTGCCCTCAAGGGCTGTTTTATCATCATTGATGCAGTTGGTTGAGTTGTGGAGGGTAAATTCCTCCCACTCACACCACCACAGTCACAATAATCCTTCTGTTCGTGAACTTCCCAAAATATTTATTGAGAGAATAGCTCGGAGGTATGTTTTCAGCAATGCTTAAGCCTGTTTTCACTTGTCTTTCTTTTCTTTTTTTTTTTTTTTCTTTTTTTTTTTAATTACATTTTGGAAGGGGGTTGGCCAGTGCTTAAAAGCTGGAGTCTTAGATAGATGGCTTCTTCTCATTTTAATTACTTTGACAGACACCTCTCCTTTCCAGCTGAGCTACCCTAACTTGAAGCAGCTGCTCCTTGGAATTACTCCCCCTCCTCACTGTGTTGCAGAAGTAATAAGTGTCTCATGCCCCTTCAATTAATTTATGGACTTGAAGTGAAGTGTGGGCCTGCTTGTATAGAGATGTTTTCTCTTTTTCTCTAGTATTTAGTGAAGTTTTATGAAGTGAAATATGCCATTAACAATATAGGAAAAAAGAAATGTACAGATTGGATACGATTCTCCACTTCTTTCAAAGCTCTTGTTAGTGAGTTCAAAGCAGGTTTTATTATATTTTTCCATGGCAATTTGAAACTCTGATTTGAGAGAGAGTCCAGAGTGATTGATGGTACAGCTTGCTGGGCAGTGAAGAATAAGGCTTCTCTAGAGGAGCACAGACTCTGTGCATCAAGCTCATGCCTGTGTTTACAGCCACAGCTCAAATGAATACTTGTCATCTTGACTACATTGTCAGAGTCTTTTGAATGCTCCAGATTTCATCACTGGCTTGATGATTTATTTAACATCCTAGCACCTGCAGCCAGTGATGTAAAAGTTTCAATTTGCTGCTGTTTTTTAAATAACGGAAATGTAAATTCCAGGTTTTATTTTTCAATAAAAGGATGAAGATGTGATCTAAGTGCACCCTAATGACTTAGATAATTGAAGCTGAAGCACTCCAAAAGTCCTACTTTTAAAATTTCGCTATATTTAAATGGAAGTGTAATACTCAGGTGCCTGACATCTGTGATTTTTGAACACTAATCATTACAACAGAAACTGCAACACAACTGCTTTCCTGCTTGATGGTCAACTGCCATTTGTTTTTCCATCAACTTTCTCTTTATATACATATCTGGGCTTGCTGCATGGCACACAGGTTAGCCAGGGGCACAGCTCTGACATGGGGAGGACACCCATGTTTTAGTCAGATGTGGTGCTTTGGAGAATGGGCAGAAGGCATTTAAAAGGAAAGATAGGGCAGCTGTTTGGAAAGTAGGGGAAGAGAGGTAATGAGAGCTGTTTCTAGGAAGATACAATAAGCATCATGTCTGAGGTGCATACATTTTTGTCTTAAAAATTTGTGCTAGTCACAAAGTGAGTAGTAATATAGGTGCCACTCTGTGAGACTGGCATTCTCTGTTGATGCTCTTCTCATCTTACCACAGCTAATTTGGAGTGATATTTATATCAGCACTGAGCACCTCTGAAATACACAGTTACCACACACTACTGAGTTGTATCTTATGCCACTTTTATGATCTGCTTTAGGATGAGATCATCAGGCTCCTTTTCATTAGTAATTTACTAAGAGTTTCAACAAAGGAATCAAAGGACAGGCTGAAGTTCTATTCCTAGTTTTCAGGCTAGCTTTTCACCTTTTTTATTTCCACAGTTATAAAATTATTTGGGAGAAGATCAGCCAAAGGACACTGAGCTAAGTACTTCTATCTCTATGACCTTTGTAAGTCTCTTACAAAAGGATTTGTATACATCCCTTCTGGCCTATGAAAACAATTCAATCTGTTGAGCAGCCTTTTGTGAATGACAGTGCAGAGACTACCCCTAGGTATCTCAAAGGATGCTGAACTCCTTTCTGAAAAAATAACTAAGGTTTAGAAAACATTTTGTAAAAAAGTGCTGCAGAAAGCTAAGAAAAAGGTGAATGCTGACTGTTTCAATGTTGACATTAAAACTGGCTTTGCTGTGCAGGTAGAGAAGAAGGGATGCTGAGTTTAGGTGGAAAAAGTAAAAGTAACATGAAGAACAAGAGTCTTAGTAATTTCTGGAAAATCTCCAGATGGTGCCTGATATTGTGGGAAGCAGTTAGAGTCTTGATCTGCAGGCACTTCTGGAATGGATTGATGTGCACCAAAACAGGATCATGGCTGTGGTTTCCCTCAGGATATGTGTTCCTCCCCAGTCATGCTCCAGCTCCCAGAGCCCCTTCTCTGGCTGAGCTAGTGCTACTGCCTCCCAGTCAAGAAATGTGATGCTGTGCTCCGTAAGACGGGAACTGGGCAGGATATGAGAGGCCTCTGTGGAGCATATCTCTGGGCAGGAAGGGAAGGATGTGAACCTTTCCTTTCTCCTTATGAGTCAAAAGATATCCTTCCAAGAGAGCTGTGATGCTTGGTGTGTTTAGATTTCTTTTCCTTATATGATTTGTCATGTAAATTCAGCTACTGTATTTTAAATGAAGCCTGACAAGCTTCACAGTACTATGTCTACTGAGTGTGGTGCTAGCCCAAAATACTAAGACTACAGGAATAATTTCCCTGGGCACATGTCTCTCCCACTTTCTAATTTTTTAATCTAGTAGAATACTGGTATTTAGGGGAATGATAGATTAGGTGTAATGTGTAGAGTTCAGACTCTTATCAGAATAAAGCAATTTGTTGTTCCTAACTGTGTTCTACTGATAGAATTAAACAGACTTAACTCCATCTGGTTTGTGTTGGGCATATGAGTGTGCTGCTCTCGTTGGGATGTACTGCTTTAGTCAGGAGGCTGGCAGTAAGATGGGGAGCTGACAGCTAAACCTCTAAAAGAATAGATAATGATTTCTGACCATACAGCATATAGTATGTGATCTAAATAGCATCCGTTTTAAATCCGTTGGATAAGTACTGTCTTTATCGCTTCTAACATCAGGAACGTTTTATTTTCTATAGTTGTCTGACGGGCAGAGGGTGCTGAAACATGATCCTTTTGGAATATATAGAAGTCTGATGTGCAAATGGATGGATCATGGATGCATGGTGGATCTTGTACTCTCTCATAGTTTATGCATGTACATTTTAGGAGAGTCTGGGACAGTGATAGCCTGTTTCTCAGATCGACTGATGGGTCAGGTGTGTGGGTCTCCATTCTATCCCACAGCAGAGAACAGTTTCTTATGCAGCTGTTGGCATGTCTGCTTTCTGTTGAAGAGCAGCTGCTGGCCCCTTTGGCTAATACAGGTGATCCCTACTCCAAAGGATCATGCTACCAGAAATAATAATACTACTTAAACAGTTCTTAAGGAAAATTATTCAAAAATTGAATTCCGGGGAGAGGAAAAATAAATTATATTTTAGAAGGGCTTTAAAAAAATGTAGCAAGGACAACGAGATAAAATTGTTTTAAGATGGATCTTGATGAGTTGATGGAATGGAGCCTACAACCACTAAGAGTTACACTTCCAAACAAAGACTGTGATGTAAAACTTTGCGTGTTTCAATTTGATGACCTCCACCAAACAGGGAGAGGGAGAGAGCTGAAAAGTGATGCAATCACTGGTAATAGTGTGTTCCATTGTAATGTGCTTGTGTTAAGAGTTTTAGGGCTTTGGCAGGTCACCTGTAGGAGCCAGCTGGAATTTTTATTTCTCCCTTTCCCTGCAGCCTCTCTGCATACAATGGCTTGCTTATTTATTTCTCTGAGGCTTTGATGTTCTGATTTGGACTTGATCTACTGGGCAGGGTGTTGTTAGTGATGTTGAGAAACCTCATGTATTTTGTTCATGCATGCAGAGTTAATTGCCAGGTCTCTGAGCAGGAAGCCATTTCCCTCAGGTCATCTATCAGGAACCCATAAAATTTGGTGTCCATTTACTCTTGTAGAGCATAATCCCCTTTCCAAGGCAACCTGATATCACCCTCTTGCAATATAGCTTAAAATTGATACCAAAGTGCTCGAGGTTGTAGATTTCCTTTCCTTAATTCCTAAAGGATTAAACGCCTTTGATGACAACAGTTGTGATAGTCTGATTATGATAGTGCAAGTTGGCTTTGGCAGTTTATTTTGACATATATTTCAATTTTTCCCTATTAAATGCTTTGTTGAAACACTTATGTGACATTGCGGTGAGATGGAACACACTGCTTTGGAACAGAAGACTTGTCACCTATTGCCTTCATGACTCAAAAGGTTTGTGTTTGAGGTTCATGCTTTTCATAGAGAAAGAATTTGTCCTAGTGAAGGTCATCTCCCTAAACCCTCAGTAAAGAAAGGAGAAAGATGAGCTTCTCAGCAGCCACCTTAACGTGGAGCTAGGATCGTGCTCTGAGTCTTCCTCTAGAAGAAAGTCCATCTCTCTTGAATACAGACCAGTGCTTTCCAAGTTGGTTAATCCTGCCTGGTTTGTATGTGTGGGGAGCTCATATTAACTTTACACCCATGTGTAGCTGATGGAGTGATAGGAAGACAGGCTCACATGCAGAGTGCATCGGCAAGACTAGGTTGGCCACATATGTGTCAATTGTTCGCATCTCCTCTTCAGAGATTTGCAGAGCACAAATCATCACAGCCACATTGTGGGTGCAGCACACTGGGGAATCATATCAGGATTGCTGCCTTGCTGCCTAGTGCTCCCCTGAAGGTGCACAATGACCATTTCTCAAGATTTTTGAATGTTATGCACCTGGTAATGCCTCTTGTGAAATGTCACAAAAAATCTCATAAAATTGACTAGATTTATTTCTTCCCATAGCTGTAGGAGAGATCCAGCACAAGATGGTTTTAGAGAGCAGTCTTTTGTAGATGTTTGAGTTATTGTCTAGGCAATTACAGATAAAACTGCAAACAAAAATTGTATTCTAACATGCCAAATTTCAAATAATTTGTTATTTTGTAGTAGCAGTTGTAACACAAAATACTGCACTCATAGCTGGGCTTCAAAACACTTGTAAGATCTGACTTCCTGCTTGTTCTAAAACTCCCATACTCTTGTGGCAGCTGATTTTTGCAAAGTACTCCTGGGATTTAGTTCTGCAGGACATTGGCTTCATTAAGATAGAGGAGCCCTGTCCTATCAAGAAGGAGGGGATGATTCTACTTGAGGGAAGAGCAGGGAATTATTTTAGCATGTCATATTCATTGAATGTCTTGTGAAAATGGGTGAGAATGCATAAATAGTATAGTTAGTTGCAAGACTGTAGAAGATGGTAGCTATTGTAAACTGCCATGGATTTGTTTTGATTCTGTCACGTCCATTTGGTTTTAAAGCAACTGCTTCTGGAGTCATGTGATTTCACAAGATCTTTCCTTATCTCACTTTCTTGAAATCAAAGGGTGTGTGTCTCAAAGGCTGAGGGGAAGACTGCCGAAGCCATGCATCATGCTCCTCTGATGAAAGCTGCTGCCTTCACAAAAGGGATGGCTCAGGAAGCAGCTCTGGGACCACCACCATTTATAACCTAGTTTCTGTTACCTGTACTGCAAGGCTGAAAAGTGTGGCTATTCAGGACCTGCTTCTGTAAGTGATGTAGTCATCATTGCACAGAAGCAATGACCTCGGTTGGAAGGGAGGGGCCAGGCAAGTGGGAGTACTGCCCCTTGCACCTATTTGATCTTAATCTGTTGCCGCCCAAGACACAGCAATGACAGTGTTTAGGCTTTGTGCTGCAGAATTGTTATTCTTGTTTGGTTTTTTTTTCCTTAATATGCCTCCATCTATGAAGAAGACGAAGTACAAAAGATAGTGTGTATGACAAGCCCAGAATACTTAAATCCTGAGATCAAGTGTGCCTTGTTTAGATATTTTAAAGTAGATTGACATTACTGCTGTAAGTGGTTCAACGTGAATTTCAGAGGGTCAGTCAGTAAATTACTCCTGGCTAATTAAACCAGTTTTGAGTTATGCAAGCCATCTCAGAGTACCAAGAGACTTCACTGACACACCTTTAGTCTTGTACTTCATAGGCTTATGGCTGTGTACAATTTAAAGGTCTATTAGAAGAGATTTTACACCTGGTTTGGGCCTTTCATTACTAGTCAATAAGATGCATTACATAGGGTGTATCCTACATGTGAATTCTAAAGGTGGGTCAGAAAAATTGTGCGTATTTCTACATCATCATTGTCGGTGGTTTCTTTACCACTTTCTCTCATAATAATTCTTTAGTTTTTCTGCCTCTGCTCCCCACCACCTTTTCTCTATTCAAATTGTGCCGTTGACCACTTGAGCAAAAGCAACAGTTTGTAGTAACAAAGTGCTTAGAAAAGTCTCATCCCTTTCTTCGTGTGGCAATTGATGAGAAAGGAAGTGTTCTGGCCAGCTTTTCTCTCCAGTGCTAGCCTACAAACTAAATTACACAGTTCTAGCTTTGAGGACAGAAAAAGAGCATTGCTGAGAACATTTGAGAGAAGATGAGTGCCATAACCCCACTTTTCCTTTATTCATTCTCCAGATGCTATTTTTAGCCTCGACAGCAAATGGTATCATTTGCTGCTGCAGCCCTTCCAGGCCACCAGTGCTGTGTCCTCAGTGGGAGCCTTGTCAGCTGTAGGGCTGGCGAGTGGGCTGAGAGGAGCCTGGTGCCAGGAGACCCCAGGGCTGAACAGAGAGCCTGAAGGGGAGCACAGTTCTAGGGCAGGCTCTGAGCTGTGTTTGGGTGGTGCAGGGCATGTAGCATACAGCCTGGCAGTGAGCAGGACAGGAGGGATGTTGGAGGATCTACTGACTGCTCCGTTTTGTGAGCTCTCAAAATGCTTGGTCAGTGTGTGACAGCTGCGTGTCCATTCAATACATCACTTTCCCTGCCACCCCGTGCAGACAGGTGCTTCCAATAAATGGCAGCTTGAAACAGTAGCTTTTCGAGGAGCATATAAACATTTCAAAGCTTAGGAATGAGCACTAAGAGTAAAGGATTTCCTTGCTGCCGGTCACAGCAGAAGCTGCGAGTGAGGTGTGAGGTGGTGGATAGGCCTTCAGGTCATTCTTCTGCTGACCTCTGCCACTCCTTCCATCCACAGGCAGTGGGGTTTGGCCACTGTTGTTTAATGTGCCTTCCTCAAAAAGTGCGTGTGTGTGGGCACTTAGCAGTTTCCCATGTACAGTGCAGGAGCGTCGCTGCTGCTGTCCCTAGTTAGTAATTATTTAATTTGGCTCTAATGGGGACTGGGGGTGGTACCAGGGAGCATGAGGCACAGACGTAGGGGAGGTAGCATTCTCACAGTCCCTCCCCAAGGGCGATAGGTGACAGACCACCGCTCCTCAGATGACTGCCTTGTACCCAAACTCTGAACCTGAACTAACAGGGTGTCCCTTTCCCTACCGCCGTGTAATGCGTGTGTCTGACACCTCTTCCCACACTCTTTCTGCGGTGTTAAGAAAGCTCTGTTGACTCGGCCGCTGGAGCTCCCGGCCGTCAGGCGAGCCCCCGGCACGGGAATACCGAGGATGGCAAGAACAAGAGCTACGCCAGCGAGCACGCGTGTCCCGACACCGGCTCTTGACTTCTGGGGTGCGTGCGGCCGCCGGGGCGGCGCTGGGGCCCTTTGTTGCTGCCCTGGGGCGGCCACATGAGCCGGGCGAGCCCGCGGGCAGGGAAGGAAGGAGGGCTTTTGGTCCGGCTGCTCTGCTGCTGGCTCGAAAGTTTGAGGGGCGGCGGCGGCGGGGCCGTCCCGCGGTGTCCCGGGGCGGGCCGGGCCGAGCCGGGGCGGGGGAGGATGGCGGGGCGGGGCGGGCCGGCCGCGGCGGCGGCGGGGAGCCGGCGTTGATCCGACGGCCGGGCCGGGGCATGGAGGGGGAGCGGGCGGACGGCCCCGCCGCCCCGGCGGAGAGCGGCACGTCGGAGGTGTTCGCCCAGCTGTGGGCGGACGTGATGGGCATCCTGGTGAGTGCGGTGGCCACGGGGTCTGAGAACGGGGCGGCCGCGGGGGCAGCCTGCCGCGGGACGGGGGGTTTGGGTTGGGGTGAGGGGATGGAGATGCTGCGGAGCGCTCGCCGGGTCTTCCCGGCACCTGCTGCGGAGTTTGCCCGAGTTGGAGCGTGGCCGCCCTGTGCGGGCGCGTACGTCCCAGAAAAACTAACTTCACGGGCAAAGCCACTCGTCGTGTCGGCGGCCGCCTTCATCGCGCTTCTGGAGCAGAGCTCTCTGGGCTATCGTGGTGGAAGGGGCGGAAGGGCCTCGCCGAGCACCGCCAAGGAGCGGGTCCGCGCAGGGGCTGCCCGCTGGCGGGGACGCTCCCGGGAGCGCCGGTTCAGGCGGATCAATGGGCGCATTGTCCCCCCGCTGCCCCGGCGTGCCGCCGATTCGGGGCGCTTCGGGCTGAAGGCGGTGTCGCTGCAGCCTTTGCAGCCCCGCACGCGTTTCGGGGTGAAGCCCCGCGCGTGGGGGACCCCCGGGCACGGCCGCCCGTCCCGCAGCGCTCCCGGGGCCCCGCGGCACTCCCAGGCGCCGGCTTGGGAGCTCTTACTCCCTTGCCGGTAGTTTTTCGGAGACGAGTTGCTCGGTTACGGCCCGTGGAGTTTCTGCGCCGGTGATCTTCTGAGGAGGGACTAATCCTCGTAATTCACTGGGTACAGACAAAAGAGATGTCCCCAGTAACGAGGGCTCAAGGAATTACGTTTAATGGGCACGTAGCGTACCGACAGGACGGACTGGATGGCAAACAGTAAAACTACAGGAAGAGTCAATCCTTTATTTCTACTTGTAGCGAGAGAATAATATTTACTTTAGGTGCAAGATGATAATTACCGCAGAGGACTGCCACTCAGCAAAAAAACAAATACTAACGTTATATACGTACTGGAGCTGGCAGCCTTCCAGTGATACAGGAATGTGGTAATCAACAGTGGAGTGCCTGTTTATTCGTTTTAAAAGCAAATGAATAGGCTTGATGCGTGTTAGTTTTTGTTGTTAACATTTAACCAGCAGACATTCAAGAATATTGTGAGAAATACTTTTTGGAAAACTGCCATGGAACGTAATGAATGGTAAACCCATAGGATTTAATTCAGATGAAATGTTATAGAATCAACCAGAGAATTTAGTTAGCATTTTATGCTGCATATTTTTTACCACATGGACTTTATTGTTAATATTCAAAGTCGGGTTAAAAAACGTGTGTCATTCCTTCACAGAAATTCTCCATTGACTTGACATTCAGTTTAATAGCACCCAACTGCGTACACTTTTTCACTGTTAATGATTTTGATCTAAGAATGCAAGCAGAGTCAGTTCTGCCAGTTTATAAGGAGCACACAGTTGGTACTTTATGAACAGTCTCTTTCTCTCTTTTTCTGGCAGGTTTCAGTACTGCATTTAGTAAGAGCAAAGTGCTATTGGATGCCTGGGAAGGAGTGTTTGAGGAGGCCAGTCCAACTGCCTAGCACTCTGAAGCTCAGTGCAGAAAAAGATCTGATTGTCACACAACTAATAATTTGAATAGGTTTCTTTTGGTCATACAAGCTAGTTTCCTTCCTGGGAAAACAGAGCTATTTAATTATTATTTGCCTTCTGATAAAACAATGCTAAAATCGTTTGTCTTAGAGTTGGTCAGCTTTACAGAAAGGAATCGCGTTGTGATTATGAAGTTGCTGGTTTATATCAGTTGCAAACATCACCCAGAGTTATTAGCATTTCTTCTTTCAGTGTTTTGTGTTGCAACACAATTACAAATATGAAAAGATAGGTTATGTAGGCTCACCTGTAAGAGGGAAGACAGAAGCTCTCCTCGCTGCATGCTGTCAGTTTTCTTCAGATGTAGATTTTTAAAGAGTTCCTTTTGGGCTGCAAAATAAGGTCCTAATAGGTACTGAGTATAAATTTACTTAGTGCTCTGTCCTTCTTTGAAGGCAAGGAAGAGGTAGCTCCAGTGCCACTTCCATTGCTCATCTTTGTGGTGCATAGAGCTTTGTCTCTTTCAAACCTGTGCTGCAAAAGGCAAGCAGTAAACTGGAGTTGTGGCTTCCAAATGGGAGTCTGTAGCTGGTTGGTTGTAGTCCATGATGCCACATCAGTGGCCTGTGTAGCTGGCTTACTTCTTTTGCATTGTCAATTATCATTGTCAATTATGTGAGAGCATGGGTCTTAATTTCCTGGGATCTGTAGCAGTTCATGACTCAAGCTGTGTGGGGAACACAGATGTAGACACCAGAGTGATTCACTGGGGGTAGTTCTATAAATGAAAAAGTTGGTGCAGTGATATGGTGGCCAGGTTGGCCCTGGAACAGCCTGGAAGCTACCAAAGGAATGCACTAGCAGGAGAGAAGAGCCAAGATCACTCTTGTGAGACTCCCACCTGAAGCATTCCATCCAATTCTGAGGTCCCCAATACAGGAAAGGACATGGACTGTTAAAACAAGTCCAGAGGAAAGCTGCCGAGATGGTCAGAGGGATGGAACATCTCTCCTGTGAAGAAAAGGCTAAGAGATTGTAATTGTTCTGCCTGGAGAAGAGAAGGGTTTGCGGTGACCTGGTTGCAGACTCCCCGTACCTGCAGGGAGCCTACAACAAACATGAAGACTTCTTACAAGGGCATGTAGTGACAGGACATGGGAGAGTAGCTTTAAACTAGTAGAGGATAGATTTGGATTAGATATTAGGAAGAAATTCTTTACTGTGAGGGTGCTTAGTCACTGGCACAAGTTGCCCAAAGTTGTGGGTGCCCCATTCCTGCAAGTGTTCAAGGCCAGCTTGGATGGGGAGCTCTGAGCAAACTGGTGTAGTGAAAGGTGTCCCTGCCCATGGCAGGGGCGTTGGAGCTAGATGATCTTTAAGGTCACTTCCAACAGACACCAGTCTATGATTCTGTGATCTTGGAAGGAGAAAACTAGAATGAAATTAAGAAAGAAGCTGATCATCAAAAGTTTGTTGATGGAATGAAAGAGAAAAACACATTCTTAAGCCATGATTGTAGGATGATGCAGGGTGGAAAGAACCTCCGGCAGCATCTAACCTATCCTCATGCTGAAACAGGGAGAACTCTGAGGTCAGGTGAGGTTGCCTGGGGCTTTACTCAGTTGCATCTTGAAAACCTCCAGGGCCAGAAACTGCACAATCTCTCCATGCAGCCTGTTGCAACAATTTGCTGTCCTTACAGTAAAAAAGACATTTTTCATAGAAGTGATAAAATGCCTGATTATTCCCTCCTCATACTGAGAAGTTAGAGCAGTGGGGAAGAGGAAGGTGTTGCCTTCCTCCCACTGGCCCTGCTGGAAGCCTTGTGGAGTGTGGTGGTATCTGCTCTAGGTGCTGAATTAGGAGGAGAGGCCATAGTGTCAGCCCAGCTGATAATCAGTATTGAAGTTACCTGAAATATAAATTGAGCCCCTCTCCATATTTATATGGATAAATATATTTCATTGTTTGTATATTTTTAGTTATGTTCCTTTAAATAGGATCTCATTAGGAGGATCCTGTGATTGCAGATCCCAGGTCTGGAGGGGAAGAAAATAGTTGTCAAGTGCTGCTTGTAAGGAGCATATTTTATGGACTTTGAAGTCATGTAATAACCCTGTACTTGATAAATACTGAGTGTATGCTTGCCTCTGTACTAGGTCTTGCTGAAGTAAATGTGGCTTTTCCCTTTTGCACTTTTCTAATGAAATATTCCGTAGGTGCAGATCTGGTATAAGCACCTCAAGCTATTTGTGCTGTTAATGGAGCTTACTAGATAACAAAATTATACTCAAAAGCTTTTGCTTAGTCTGTAGCAAGCACATGCTGGAATGTATTGGATAGTTATAATTTTCAGTGTTTCAAAGCAGTGGTGGATGTTGGAAGTGTATTAAGGTGTTAGAGAGAGGTGGACTGTGAGCAGTAATAAAGAAATTCTCTGTATTGCCAAAACTCAATGCTATAAGAAAGGATTTTTGGCATAGAATAATGTATTGATGTGGTGATCACAAACTCTTTGTTGTACAAGGTCTAAAAGTTTGTGTTATGACATCCAAGAGCAAATTTTAATATTAAATTAAAATCATGAGCTTCATTTTTTTAAAAATGTGCTTTCAAAACATAGGCTATTTACCTTAGTACAGGGAAGTCATTCTAGTGCTCCTCTTGTTTATGCGAAGTTCTTCCTTCATATATATATATATATATATATATATATATATATATATATATATATATGAGAGTTATCCAGGTCAAATCCTGACATTAATGAAATCACTGGCAAACTCTGATCAATTTTAATAAGAGTTTCACCAAAGAAAGTGTCTTATTTGTCTTATTGAGGAGATTTTTGTCTTCAATAGCCAAGATGCAAAAGATACAGCAGAACTTGAAAAGCCACACTGATAAGAAGATGAGATGCCACAAAATTAGAAGTCTTTCCAGCTTTTTATTTCAAAGCAGTAGCTAGTTTGTTTCAAACTACTCAATCAGTTATAACAGCTGAAAGAGAAAAAAAAAATATTATTTCTTTTTTGCAAAAATACAAAATAGTATTTTGCAGTATTATGCTGAGAGAAAACCAGGCCTTTCCCACCACCTTCTGTTAGTTGAAGTGAACAGAGTATTTTGAGGACAATAAAGCTCACTTGGCTACCAAGAGCCGTACTATTTACATATATAATCTATCTTGGTCTCCATGTTTAAGTGACTATTTGAATTTCTTATCAAAGTAATAAAGGAAAAAACCAAAAGAGAGACGCCAGCTGATAATGCTACTGTGATAACATGTAATTGGATACTGGCTAGCATACTTTGGAAAGAGGAATTTGATATTAAGCCAGGGAGTCTGGATATCTGGAAGGATCAGGGAAGTAGATCCCTGACTGATAAAAGCAGTTATAGAACTGCCAGGAGGAGTTGTGGCAGCTAACACCAGCCAAAGATTTCTTGCAGGATTGCTCTTTGTTAAACCCTCATTAAATCACTGTAACCTCCTATGGAAATCTCTGCTCTGTTGCTCTCTCAGTTTCTCATTGGGTGACTCTGTTTTTCTGGTGTCAGATTGGCACCAAAAGGCCACTCCAGCTGAGATCATGGACGCTCAGCACAGCTCTGTGGAAATGTACAGGCAGCCGAGTAGCTACCTCAGGTAGAATGTGCTTTTAAAAATGTAATATGCATATTTTTTATGATTTTTATTGATGACATATCAGCAAAGTGCCTGTGGCACTGTGTAATTAACTCAAAATGCACCTTAGGAGATTCTGATTCAAAACACTTTTGTTCTGGTTCTGACTTCTGTTTGTAGCATGTTTTCTAAAGCATATCCTATTTGCAACAATAAGGATAAACCCAGAAGGCCTGGCCTCTGCTTTCAAACTAGCAGATATTATTTTTTCTGTTTTACAAAACCGTGAAGGGTATTCTGCTTTCAAATAAAGAAGACAAAAGAGAGAGCGACTGGCTGTCAGTTTAGGTATTGGATTCAATTTTATAATTTAAACTTAACCTGTTGCATCTCCTTTGCCTTTCCATGAAATGTTATGCCTAGCAATGCTAATCCCTTTATGAGGAAAGACAGCTCACAGAGATAACCTTTGGTCTAGGCTTTTTCTTGCACGTCAGGGCACATAAAACAGATGTCTCCATCAGAGAATTTAGTCCCCATAAGACCCTACACCATGAGGAGTGATAAGAGCTTTTGGTTCTGGTGCCTTCTTCATTCTTTCTTGAAAGTGAATTCTTTCTCTTGCTGATTTACTGTGAATACCAACTTGGAAATACTCTTTTTTCTACATTTTTCATCTTTTGAAAGTCAGTCAACCAAGCTCTCTCTGTTTTTTAAGAGCAATGGAATACAAGGTTACTAGAATTTGCCTGTAATGATGCCTTCTTCCTTCTGTGGATATGAAAAGAATGTCAGTTTCTAAGCAGGAAGAAAATGTGAAAATTGATGTGGAAAAAGAAAAGGTGTTGCAAGTGAGAACTTAAAGGACTTTTATTACATGGAATGCAATATACTATGCTACACATGTTGGCTACCATTTTCTACAGTCAGGTGAAAACCTTTTATTTTTAGTATATTTTAGAGCAAATGACATTTTACGGAAGTAGGTAATCATTAATTTAACTTAGTCCACACACATGTTGAGCTGTTCCAGTTTTAGCCCTGGGCCATGTTCCTGCAGGATTTTTTTTCCCTTCAGAGGTGGCATTGTGGAGGAGAGGGTTCTACCAGTGCTGGTGAACCCAGCCCTGCTTCCTGCACCCTTCCAGGTCACTCTCTTGTCATGTGGAATCCATGGCTGTAGCTTTTCCTTCATCCAGCAGCCCAGACTGCCTTCTTTTCTGCTTGCCCTCTTGTGACAGTATTAATGTCAGAGTACACACTGTGTTCGGACTTTAGGAGGTTCAGAAACACAGGAGGAATAGGAATACTTTGTAATGACCCAGCAAAGTGATTTGTCACAGTACCTGTTTTAACATTGAGCATTGCTAACAATTTCCCTCTTGGTGATTGCTTGACGCAGCTGATGACTAATGAACCTGCCGCTTTGTCTGATGGCATTATTAGTGGTGGGAGGAGGAGGAAGGTGGTTGTGACTGCAGGGATGCTGTGGATTCCATGTTTTTCATGAGAAAATGGACAAAAGGAAGAAACTGGCTTTCATATGTGTAAGTCTAAAAAACAGGTTTCTACTTATAAAAACATGTTCTCCATAAAAATGCATGTAGACACATTGTGCAGTAAGGTAAAGAGATATCAGGGGGTTTTATTTTTGCCTGACATCAAGAGACCACTCATTGGCAAGGAAAAATTACAACATGTTTTGGGCACAAGGGTTGACAGCACAGATTTCCATTATTAAAAACAACAACATTAAAAATAAAAGGAGCTACCTGTGCTTTCTCCCCCTCACAGTGCAGTTCCTGTGGTGTGGGTCAGGTGTGGGCATACTGGCTCTGCTTTCATCTTCTGGAGGCAGGGGGAATGTTTTTCCTGGCTTATGGTAATAGCAGAACGTTCTTGTCTACTGCCGTGTTTTGAAACACAGACTTATCATGTACCGGGTTTATTTGAACTAAGATTAGTATAATAAAGTACTTAACTGTTTAAGTTCTAATGACACCTGTATAAGCATTTTTGAGCTACATACTAGTTTTAGAGGCATATTTCTATGAGGAGCTGGAAATTGAGAGTGGGGATTGTATAACATATCTGGAAAACAGTTTTAAGCAGGGTATAGCTGGAAAATTGGATGGACAAGCTTAAGAGTGTAATACAACAATGATTTATAAATCACACTTTCAGGCTTTTACAATAAATTGGAGAACTGGTTTCTAATACGTGTCATAATCTGAGTGTGATCTGGTTGGAGTGCTGGTGCAGATCTCTCATTAGATTTTGGTGATTTGACTTCCCAGCGGCCCTGCATGGACAAGGCGATATGCTCTTGAGATCAGTTTGCATCATCAGGCCTCCAGATGGAGAAGATATGTCTGTTTTCATCTGCGTGGGTAAACATACACTGGGAAGGTTACAAGCATGGTAATACAATTATCTAGAATACGAATACATCCTTTTATGTTTCATTATTGGCAGTGTATTTATGATGATATAGAGTGCTTTTTTGCTCTTTGTAGGTAACAGCCTACTAATATTTAATCTCACAGAATTCTCCACCTGGAGTATATTCTTTGTGCGTGGGAGTGTGTGTAAAAGAGATTAGGTAACTGTTTAATATAATAATAAAAGCAATGCTTTGAAAGCTTTGCAGCAAGCATGACGAGGGCTGATAAATGATAGTGGAAACAGTACCGTGCTTGTTACAATATTAAATTGAGAGTACATGAGCAATCTCTTGCGAGATGCTCCGTAACCCTCTCACCTGCAACTGAAGATGCTTTGTGCAGTGCTGATAGGTATGACAAAAACAAAAGATAAACAGAAGATAAAGGGTCTACTTTTTGCACTGTTTACATAAAAACTTCAGGAGCCTAAGGCACAAGTTTATTTGCAGCAGAGCAGTGTGTGGCCTGTAGGCTTTTAAGAAAAAAGGAGAACACATCTTTTGTTGTTCTTTCACAGGTTCAGATGAGTTGAGCCTCCTGCCCCTTCCAGTGCCAGCACCAGGCTGACCCTGCTCTGCAGAGCTTGCCCTTTGCTTCACTGCAACCCCAGCACAACTTGATGGAGGAAACATGAGAGCTCATTGCACCATGGTGCACTGTTAAAAGTTCTGTCAGCGAGTGCACATCCACAGCTGGAGCTTGGATGAAAACGTGCTAGAGCTGATTGCATAGCATTACATTGCACTTCAGAAAAAAAAGACATTTTAGGCTTTTAAGGAATTTTGCTGCCAGAGTAATATCTTGTTAATCATAAAATATACCTTTAGAAATTATATTTCACTGCTGGAGAATCTGTGGGTTTTACACATTTTACATTTGCAGGGATGTTTGGATGTTTGTGTTCTGCTTGTTTATTATATCTGTTTATCTATGTCTGTTACAGTTCTGAAACATTTCCCTTCTCTTTGGATTCCAGCAGACACATGCCAATAGGGGTTTTTACATCAGAAATTCCTAGTGCAATCCTAGGGATGGAGTGCAAATCGAAAACACTTATTTTCTATTGCTAAATTAAGAGTCATCTCCTTTCACCATCCATGTCAGACATGCTTCACATTGTTATGAGTATCACTGATATACTTAACACAGCCTTCAGTTATACAGAATAATATTTAATACTTGTGAGTTCTGGAGCTTTAGTGGTTGGCCACCTTAGTGCAGTAGCTCTGAAAGCTGATGATAAATCCTTCGCATTTAAGCTGCAGTTTATAATCTTTGAGGATGAAAATAAGAAAAATCCTGTTTTATACATGTGTTTGTGTTCATACATAATACCCACCAATACTTGGAGGTTGTGATTTCCACTCCATTATTAGGTTTCTTTCCCACCTTAGAATTCATAAATAACCATTGTAAAACAGGAAAAGGTGTGAGCAGACTACATGTTTTATGTCAACTGTGGTTTCTCTCTTCAAGTTTCCATCTTCAAGATGACTGTATGTTTACACCTTAAAAACACAATGTTTCAGAGTGGGTTTTTTTATGTTTTATATAAAGGTTGGAGAGAAAGATTTTCCTGTGCAACATTTTATCAGAGGGCTGGTAATGATACTGTACTTCAAAACCAAAAAACCTCGTAAGGAGAGGAAATTTCTAGAGGAAATTTTTCTTCTGAGATTTGGGGGAAGGGTCGGTTTTGTTTCTTGTTTAATCAGTGGAGACTGCTCTGTTGTAGGTAGTGCAAAAGGACACCCCATCCTTAAAAATTCTGTTTTCCTCTCTAATAACACCCACCTTTGTTCTGAGTGGTTTACAATGAGACCAGAAATGGAGTTTAATCCTGTGCAGCCCCGCTCTGCTGTGGTGCCATGTTCTGATGTGCACTGAATTGAAAGAACACTAGGATGCTTCAGTTCAGTGAGATGTATTGTTTCCTGCTCAGCCCAAACCCAGCAATGCATTGTTTAGATTTTGTGTCAGGGAGTGACTATATATGTGCAGATGGATAAAATTAGTAAAACTTAAGCTTTGCATGATAGCTGTCTAAACTCAGGAAGTTAACAGGGAACATAAGGTCAAGGACCTCACTAAAGTACTGGTGTGATGGTGATGATAAAGAATAGCTTCATACCACATACGGTGTGTGGTCACGCATAAATGAGAAGGGAAAGGGATTCTTCTGCATATCCTTGTTATCCTAGTCATGATGAGTCTCACTGGGTTTGGTTAGTGTGGAGTTTGAGTTCCTAATTACCAAAAGTAGGAGGAAAAAAAAGGGGTGGATGTTCTCAATGCTGCTTTTTCTCTCTGATGGAATGGTACTTTCTTCAAATAATCTTTGCCAAGTTACTTGTGGGTTTTAATCCTTGTCTCAAGTGTACACAGAATACAAAAGATTGTACAAATCTTCATTTTTTATCTGTGAAACCTAATAACTACTTCAGAATGCTTACAGATGGTTAATTATTTCATAAACTGCCATGAAAGAGAGAGAGGAAAGGGGGATAAAAAGGTATGTTAACTCCTGCTGACCCTTCTGCCTTTCTTAGGCAGATCTGTTGCTGGAGGGGTTTAAGCAGTTTACAAAACAAAAAAATTAAAAAAGAGTGAAGCAGGGGGTTTTTCTCCAGACTCGTGTCTCTCTTAGGAAAATACCTCTCATATAAAGCGGAAACAGAGGATGACAGGGGATAGAGGTGCAGTGAGTCAGTATCCAGAGCTGTATTTCTGTGGCCAGAAAAGTCCCAGCTGAGAAGAGTAACTTGCAACTGCTAGGAAGAGGGATTTAGAAGGATCATGTGAAAGGAAGAATTGCCGCCTTCATGGCAGGAAATGGCTGGAGCACGCACCGGGACCTTGGCAGGGGAAGGTCAGTGTGCAGGCTGGCTTCCTGGAGGCCCATGGGAGGTGGCTGAATGGTGTGGATGTCATGGATCACAAAATAAATAATGGAGATTTGAGCTTGGATCAGAAATGAAAAGGCTTATTTCAGGCAGTGAGTAGGGATATCATAAGCAAAGTAAGCCTTCATGTCTAGCTGGTCACACCTTGTTTTGTTTTTGCTTAGAGACAAATGCAGGCTATAGGTGGGTAACCATTGATGGGTGTATGAGTCATGTGAAACTAAACCATCAAGGTACTGCCAGCAGATGCTTTGAATGGGTAATTGGCAGCAGAGGGTTGGTTAGATGAAACAAGCTAGGGATGAGAGTGCAATTTACTATTTTCCTAGAGACAGTCTGATGCCCTGTTTTCCTGTTCACATGTAATTCCTTATGAACCAGCCCTTGCACCTCTTAAGCTTTGAAGAGATTACCATATCTGAAAATACATGATTTTCCTTTCCTTTTGGAAGAGTCATACAGCAAAATCTTTGTTTTCTTTCAAATCCTAATTCTCTGAGAATGAAGGAGTTTATTTACTATACATCCTTTGTTTTGAAACTGATAATGGTGCAGACTGTGAAAAGTGGTTTAACATCATCTTGCTCAAAGAGCTCCCTGCTGGTTTTGTGTTGCTTCAGATGCAGCCTGGTACAGAGGTTGTCCTACCACTTTTGCTGAGTTTATGGGGTGGTGTTCCCTGAGACTGCAGTCACTTTTTTCATCTGAGAATCAGAGTCTGTGAGGAAACCCCTTCCATCTGAGACTTTCTTTTCATGTTACTGTCATTTTTACAACTAGGTGAGATGTTTTTCTTTGGCATGACAACTGTCCTGACAAATGGTTAGTTAGCAGGATGCTCTCCTTTTGATGTTCATGTCACTATGCATAAAGAAGTTGCTCAAGTGAGGGCTTAGCTTGCCATCCAAGTCCAAGTATCTTTATCTACGGTTGTTTTCTTTCAAGCCTGTGGTTCAGGGCCTTGGGTCAGTGAGAATCAGACACGGGGTTTTGTAGAGACACAAGTATTTTGCAAGGTTCATTAACACTGGGGCTCTGCCAGCTTCTGCTTTTTATGACCTCTTTAGTCATATGGGGCTTTTCAAACTGTTTTGTGCCTCAGTTTGAGGTGCATCTCTGTGATGTGCACCACTTGAGTAACTCATTCAGTCTCCAGTAAAAGCAACATAGAATCAGAGAATATCTAAGTTGGAAAGGTCTAAGGATCATTTAGTCTTAACTTCCTGCTCCTCGCATGGTGCCTAAAACTGAACCATAAGACTAAATGCATTGTCAGATGCTTCTTGAACTCTGGTGGGCTTTGTGCTGTTACTAATTTCATGGAGAGCCCATTTCAGTGATGGACCACAATCTCTGTTTTTTCCCGATGTCCCATCTGAGCTTCCTCTGATGAAACTTCATTCTGTCCTCGTGTCTCTTAGCAGTGGGCAGAGCCACTGGACTGACAGGAGCCACAGGATTAAGCACTTCCTTGAAACAAGCACATGACATCCTTCATGTCCCCCTTCAGAAAAATATGGGCTTGAAATACCTGGGAGATATGGCAATCACACAGTTATTCCGGCCCAGACTGTAGGATATGTTCTGTTGATAGGCAGAAATATTCCTCTTTTATTTGTGTAAGATGCCTATGTAACCTAATTAGGAAGTGCTTTGGCAATGGTGAAGCAGTGTGAGCACACAGGAACGCAAAAAGCCCTTCTTCACTGTACACAGATACAAGGAAATGAGTAAATAAAATACAGACTCCCAGAGTGGAAAGGATTATAAGCTGGCAAGTGATAGAGTTCTTACTGTTAGGTTGATATCCCTAATTGATATAAACATGAAGCCCTGTGCAATCTGTGGTACTTAAAAGATACGCATCTAAATAATATTTAAATAGATTCTTCATTTTTAAGACCCACTGGAGTGTAATTGTATTCAACTTAATTAAATGAACTGAAACCCCTTGATAACTGTGCTTTACTGTTCCTAAATAAAACACTCTCCAAAGAGACTTGAGGAAGCTTAGTTAAGGCGATAAAAAACCTGAGCCCAGCACTGTGAAGTTTTGCATGAGCAGTGTTATATTTGGTTCACTGTAGCTACCTACAGTGGTTGAGACTGTGCTAACAGTGCCATACCTCTGTTAAGAGTCAAAAGCTGAGGCTTCACTGAACTGCTTCAGGGCAGAGTCAGCCTTTCTGGTTTCAGATTTGTTTGAATGTGGGGTGTCTATTCAAGCTAGTTTATTAATGCTGTCTCTCTGTGCGAGCGCAGAGCACGTGGTGAGGCAGGAGTGAGGGTTTGCAGGGATAGCACAGACAGGCGGGATGGGCGGTGTTGGTGAAGGGGAGCCTGGGCACAGCTTGCTTACGGGAGCTACAGGAAACCATTTCTTCTGCTGCTAAGATTACAGGGGGAAACATGGATTGCTCCATGCTCAATTACAGTTGTTTCCTTTCCTGGTAAAAGCCGTCCTGTCAGGAAGCAGTAGGAGTGAAGGCGAGGTTAGTCCCTGCTTATGTGGAAGTATTGGGTGTATCCTCTAGGCTGTGAGCTGCTGAATTTCTAGCAGGAAAAAACCAAAAAATTATCAGAGTTTGAGAAAGCAGTTTAAACATCAGCATTCTGGCTTTCCACAGCTGGCAGCTGGGCTGCTCTCTGCAGTTGGAACAGTAAATCAAGGGCTGCGTCTCTGGGGCAGGTAGTGCCCTGTGCTTCTGGGAATCTCTACCAGGACTGCTGATTTTCATACTTACTCCCCAAAAAGAGGAATGATCCTGTCATGCCCTGGGGTGTGCAGAGCAGTGTTTTTTCACTCTTCATAAAAACAGTTTGAAGCGAAGGCAGATATTAGAGATTTCCTTTGCCCTTTCTGAAATCTTAACCTGGATAGTAGGAGAGCATCTTCCTCTTGGAAGTTAGCATCCAAAATGGCACAAGTGGGAGTAAGTAATTGTGCTTGCTGTCACACCCAGCCTCCTAAGAGCAGCATTTCTAAATGCTGGGATGCTCACAGCCAGGCTGGGTGATGCAAGGTGCAGTGCTGCCTCATAGCTCTTGCTGTGTAAGTAGGTAAGCAGATGAGGTAATAGGCTCATCCAGCCATGAGAAACAGAGAGCAACTGCATCCCTGCTGGGTTTTACCAGTGCTTCAGAGTGGGAGAGGACTGTGCTCTCTCCTCTACCCTTCAGTAGTTGTAGCTGGGGGGAAGGTCCCATGCAGGATTTAGCTGCTGGGGTGGTAAGAAATGAGGGAAGGCATGGAGTGTTCTCCTTTACTGGTGCATCCCAAAGCCAGTACTGCTGGGTTTCAGTGGGCTGGGGGAAACTGCTGTCCATAGGGACCTGCCCAGGATCCTGGGCCTGGCTCTCAAAGCAGCAGGGAGCGTGCACTGAAGAGCCAAGGGGGAGGAGCAGGGGGATCAGAGAAACAAGGATGAGAAAGTTTTTTGAGTGAACTTTCCTTTTTCTGGACAAAATATGTCCTCCTGCCACGCTGTCTGGGGGAAAAGCGTAGCACAGTTCAATTCAAAAGTAGTCATTCTCTCCTGCCTTGACACTTGGAAAAGTAGTTTTGTTAGTAAAACTAGCACATAACCATTACCAAAGTTTGCTTTCTCTGAGCAACTTTAACACCTTGGGGAAATACTGTAAACAAGACTTGCTGAGCTTACACACTTGTCCTGAGATACTGTTGACTACTCAGTTTGTTTTGCCTTTAAATATCCAGATATTTTTTTCTTTACCTGTTTTCTCTTTATATTTTTTCAGTCACCTCTTTTAATGATTACTCACACATCAGTTGTGTAGTCCCATAGATCACAGAGGATTTGGTTTTGTCATACTGTGCTACTACTAAATATAAGGAAAAGAGCTTTAATGAGACCTCCTTCACTATTGCAGCAGATATGGCTAACTCCCTGAAATATTTATTTCATCATCTACTTGAGATGTTTGCCTTTTGCATATCTATTTCATTAGACCTTAACTTATCTCAGACATGAAGCCACCCCCGTAATATATGCTAAGTTTCCCAAATCTGAAACAAGAAATTCACCTCCATCTCCTTAATGGTGCTTTTATCAGATATATGTACATTTCTTAACCCTTGCCATTCTTTTGTTTAGAATTGGTTTCTGTTCCAAGTCTCAGGCTAGAACCCACTGCAGCTGGTGCGTGTGAAGTGACAAATTTTCACTCAGTCTAAAAAAAAATTCTCAGCAGAGTGTGCAAAAGGAGGAGACAGTGAGAGCAGGGGAGACAGAACTAATGAGAGGGTGTCAGGTGAAGCTATTACATGGCTTATGGAGTTTACTTGCTCTGCTTTACAAGCTGGCAGTGGCAACTTGTAGCCGACTGCTGACCGGTCTGGTGGATGGTGGTGACCTTTCAGGTATCAGAGCAGACAAGGGTTTTGAACACCTGAGGGAGAGGAGGATAGAAGATAATATACTGTTATTAGGGAAGCTGGACATTAAGAGTGCTTTGAACTAACTTTTAAGAATAAAGTTTGCATATATTCTTGCCTGTCAAGACCAGGTTCTACTTGTGATAAATACCAACTTTTTAAGTATGTTGGAATGTATGTTTGCATAGATGCAACTTTTTTGTCAGCATGCATATATTTTTATTTTTTCCACAGAGGACTTCCTTGGCTGCAAGCCACAGAGAGGGATCCCAGTAGTGTGCTTTTAAACTTATTTTTCTTTACAGAGGGAAAAATAGAAATCACATTCAGAATGTTTTTTCCACAGATGCTTTGTTATACCTTCTTGACAAAGACTTTGGGGCTTTACAGTAAAAAGATGGGGGGAAAAGGCTCTGGTGCTACTGGTGAAGGAAGCACTTTATTTGCAGAATTTTGAAAAAAAGTAAGAGGGTTTTTTGATGTAAAGATAGGACAAAGTCATATATATATATATATATATATATATATATATATATATATATATGTTTGTGTGTGTATATATAATATATGAAAAAACCTGTATAACTCTGTGGTTTAATTTTAATTTTTTGGGTCTAGAGTGACCGTGCTCTGAGCCCAGTGGGTTGTATCAATTATTTCAGATTGCAAAATCTTTGATATCAAAGTATACCATTGTGCTTTCTGCTTATTGTACAGAATCTATAACCATGCTGCAGAGAGCTTGACACAATAGTATCACATCTATTTTTGTAACTCTGTCTGTAAAGCCACATAGTTTAATGACTCAACGCTCAGATGCCATAAAAATTAATGGAAAGTCTATTGAATCCGTCTGGTCTGTATGTTCTTTTTGTTCTCACAGTGTCTGGCTATAGAGAGGTCAAGGGAACCATGACAACTTTTCAGCATCCTCAAAAATAGCTGTTCTCAATATAAAAATGTCATGACTTGTACACTGAGTATTTTATGCTTTCTTCTGAATATCAAGGCAAGCGCTGGCTGCCTGGCCTTGCACTTCTGTCTCATTCACATTTGTGACCCTGCTGACTGTCAAGACAGGCTTTGAACCTGTCATTGCATAGATAGTGGAATTGTTAACTCTGGTGAATGGAAGATTGTCCTTGCTGAGCCCTAGGAATATTTCTCTAGCAGCTTGTTGGGTTCATTTTTAATGCAAGCATTTTGAAGCTGTGCCAGAAAGCAAACATCAGCCCTATTGCTAGCAGAAATACAGTGGTAGAAAGAGACGGGTAAGAGGGTCAGAAATGTGTAACAGATAGAATTATAATGGGGCTCTGCAGGTTTTCCTACAGATGCCTGTCCTCACTGTGTATTACAGTTGTAAACTGAGATGCAAGCTCTATCCAGAGAGGTGGATGCAGATTTAACTCCTCTGTTTGGAAAAGGTTTGGATCTGATTTCAGTCTGCCTCCTTAGAAAGAACTTAGAAGGAACCTGGAATATCTCAGATTAATCAGCTGTAGCCTGAATTCAGGTATTAGTATATTTTGGAATGCAGGGAGTTCTGCCATGAGTCCAAGGTTGCTCAGGGAAAGATGCAAAGTTTCCCAAGCTTTTACAAGCTTTTATGATTAGTAAAAGTATCTAAAAATCAATAGCATCTTAGTCAAAATTGTGCCATGAAAATCTGATCATTCCTTGCTTTCTGGCTTAACTAGTTCTGCTTAACTTTAAACATCTTGTAGGATGTGTGCAATGTAGATGAAGTCCTGTCAAAAACAGGGTGTTTATTAGGCACAAGTATGTTTTCCTACAGTAGATGTTCCCATTTCACTGCTTTTTTGTCCCTCCTCCCCTCTTACCCATCTCCCTTCCCCAAACAAGCCTGTTTACTCTGGCCCACATTCTGGCTTTCATTTATGTACTTCTTAGAGCTATCCAAACCAAAGGTATTATTGAAATGCAAGGTCATGTTCCACAAATTTTTAGTAGGCGTCTCTGTTAAAATCTAACTGCCAGAAATAAGCTGCTAATGTTTAAAGTGGCTCTCCACACAGTAGTCCTGTGTTTTACGCATGAAAATGGATTTTTCTCATTTTAGCCTGTAAAGGTCAAAAAACGTGCCATTGACAGGGCATGATTGCTGTGTGTTGTGGAAGAACACCTTCCCTTCGCTGGTGCCAGTTCCACATTCATTTATACTTTAATAGGAAAAAAAGTCAGATTGTCTTACCCCCAGTTTCTGACCTCTTCCTAAGATTCCAGATTACGCATGTGCTGTGGCCATAGCTGCAGTGGCTTGTAAGTTTTGAACTCCTCTAGTTGCACTGTGTGCTGTAACCTGCGTTGCCATGTGCGGGCAGACAGTCCCATCTGTCTCGCTGAACAAACAGGATTGTAACATCCACATCTTTTTACATTTCTGAGATTCGTGCAGTTACGAGAATTTCACCCTGGGGCTGGGAGAGTGAGACATATATCCGGTAATCAAGACCTCTTTCCTGACATTCCTAATATCTGCCAGAATAGGAGGAGGATATGCTGAGATATGCAGCTTTGTAACACATTTTTCAGATTCTGAGACAGAAAAGTACAGAGTAAAGTAGTTGTGTATTTGGAAGATTTTTCTAAAAATCTTATTCTGCATAGAAATTTATGCAGAAGGTATGCATGCTCTGCTAGTGCTTAATATTTAGGTTCATCATGTATTTGTTCATGCAGGTTCATCAAATGTATCTGTTACTTAGCAAAGTCTGTTATTCCTCCTTAGCTATTAGTGTTTTTATTTTATTATACTATTAAAATATGAAGGTGTTTTTACTTAATTTTACAGCCAGCAGAGCTCTCTAGCAAAACATTTTTCCCTTTTACACTTTCAGATGTCAAATAGAAAGGATTCTGCCAAGGCATTAAACTAACTGATGTGCAGTGACCGATAAATTCTAACTTTATAATAAGTGCCAAATCGTTCCAACTTTTCTTTGTAGTCACTCCATTAACAGGAATCCCAGTGGATTCCTTTGGTATTCACATGCATATCAGAACTAATTCTCTGGGAATTTCAGGGCAATTCATCATTTTGCTCTGTTTTATGATGCCAAAAAATGTTGCATGCATACATTATAAAATGGAAATTTAGGAACACACGTCACAACTAGAAAATAGAAATCTGAGATAACTTCTGTTTTCATTAGACTATTAAATCTTCATTTTACATTTAACCCTTTATAAATAATGGGTTGTATACTTTCCTGCCTGTCAAATTATTTTATGGAAGGGTCTGTGCAGTAGTGAAGTCTTAGGGGAAATACATTGTAACTTTTTACCAATAAAGTGTTTGGGGAATGGTTTTCCTGCTTGATATTTGTATTGCTCACAAATTTTTTTCCACCAGAAGATCTGCAAGATTATATCATTGGGAACATTGAGGTTTGGATGGTAATAAGCACAATTGCTGTAAACCACTCCTCATATTAGTGCTTTTTTTAACTGTTTAATTTGTAACAAAATGAGAGAGAGTTTATTATGAGGTTTTGTTTTTTAAAATATTAATAGCAGTTCAGAGCATTTCAGAGGCTTCTGAATTACAGATATATCAGTAAGAACAAATTTGAAAGCAATATATTTTTTCATTGCTTACATAAGCGCTCTCAAATATGCAACCCATCTATATCAAAATGGGACCTAGTGGTACATGATTGAGGACTTATTATAAATTACATTGGCTTATCATATTTTTTGTATCAAGTAACTTTATGCTTTTTTCTACCTTTGAAACTAAAATGGCACACTACATTTGTCTAAACTTTTGAAAATTAACACTGGGTCTTACTCTTTGTGCATCAGAGTGAAATATTTTTAAAATATTGTTAGTTATGCTTTTAGTGTTCTATTTTATTAATAATTCTAGAGGTTTTTAAAAACTTCTCAGACTGTTCCTTTGACTCTGTTTGTAAGGGAATGCATGACTTACCAAGCTGGAGCTAATGTTTTGCATATGAATATTTTTTAAATACATAAAACCAAAATAGAATTGCAAAGGACACTGCTGGTGATTTTGTGTGCGACAGTTTAGAATTATTTGAAGACATTGGGAGGGTCAATTTAAAGAACAGACAAAATGTCATGGTTCTTCACATGAGTTATACTTGTGGTTTGATATCTGAAGTAGGTCTTGGCCATTATTTGTGCAGTAGAAAAATGAAGCATCTTCTCTTTTCTAAGTTTTGCCATGTTTTTAGTAGTGCTTGAAGAATAAAGGAGGATGATGGAGATAACTCTATGTAGGGATCAAATTTGAGGTCATATAAATCAAATACACAATCCTTTGTTAAGCTGTGAAATTCACTTACATGAAGTGTGAGTAGATGCTGTGGGTTGTGAGATGCTTGCTGTCTTTGGCTTGGGTTGATTTATGTATCTGTATTTCTTTTGACAAAACCAATGCTCTCTGCATTGCCTGAATGCATAAACTCAAAAACAACTCTTGGCCACAGACACAAATCCTTCAGTTGGCAGTTTCCACTGCACCTTTCTGGCAAGTTGAGGTGCAAATGCAAATGTTTGTGGTTTTGTTCTAATTTTGAAGCTATGGGGCTTCAAACTTCCCAAAGCTTTCCACATCTAGTGAGGAGGGTGCACGTGGCCTTTGTGGAATGGCACCTGCATAAAGCTGTAGCTGCTCTCGGTCTGGTAACCCAGCAAAAGCACGTGGCAGGGCTGTAACAAGTATGTGTGTCAGCTGTCTATTCTCGTCTCTAAGATCTTGTGGGATTTTCTTCTGTTCCTTCATCTTTTTCTGGGCATTAAGCTTCTTTTCATTTGCAGCACGTCCCCCTCATGCAAGCACCGAGCAGTGCCAGCAATCTCTGCTGTCAGTCAGGCAGGCTGATGCCTGCAGCTCTGCTCCTCTGGACAGGGCGACACAGGCGGACTGGGTCACTTGTGAATAGGCCTTTCTTTGCAGCCACGTGCTCCCTGACAGTGGGGCCACCCACGTTCTGCAGCCTTTAATTGGGGTGCTGCAATCGAGCTAATTTTGTTCTCAGGACAGTCAGAAGCCTTCAGCCTTGTGGAGGCTACCTTTAAAAATAGCACAGTGAACTGCACGCCAGCACAAGTGAAAAATGAGCGCTTGTTCAGCTGTGTTTGATCCACTGGCAGTGCCATTGCTAGCCTGCAAATGGTCTGGGACCACGTGTCTGAGGAGGTTTGGGGAGGAGCACTGGAGCGTGCTGAGATCCTCAGCTCTGTTGGCTCCCAGCTAAGCTGAAGTTCGTGTGATATGTTTGGGTTTGGAGTATTTCAAAGTCATTTCTAATTCATTCAAATGAATTTCACATTAATTCATTTGAATTACCTCTGAAAATGATATTTTTCCATATTTTGGACCAGGTTAACTTTATAGAATGTATGGTTTCCAGAATTGTGAGAGGAGATGGACTGATAGGCAGTTTTCATATTGTTCTACTAAAATTATGCTTCTCTATGTTGCTCTTCTATCATGACCGTTTCCACCTTCAATATTCTTTACTGGCAAAGCTTATCAAGGAATAAACACTCTCTGGCTGGGGAAGGTACTCCAAAGTGGGAATTTCTGATAACCCTTAGAGAGGGATGTTTGTTATGATTGAGTGGCTGGGATTCAGATGCCATGTCGTCTCTTTGGAAGTCATACAGGTTCTCTTACTGCCCACAAAAGTGAGCAAATGAAGGTTCAGTTTTGGGGTTGCTTTGTCTGTTTGGTGTTCATTCTTTTCCGCAGCAGTGCAGCACTGGTTATTCGTACTGAGTGTTTAAACACCAAAAGCAGCACATAGTGCATGTGGGACCAGAAAGCACAGCCTCAGCCACCGGAGGAGTGTCCAGTGGCACAGGGAAGTTTGTACAAAGTTTGCAAAGACTCCAGGTTTCTTCCCCAGCTTTTTGGGAAGTGATGGATGCCAAGGAGGTGAGCGGGTTGGAAGAAGACATAGGCTTCCCCTTTGAGCAGGTAGCACTGTCACTCCTGTAGAAAGGCAGGGGGTAGTATTGTTGTGTTCTCAAAGGCTGGCTTTTTCCCCATGTAAACTATACATTTTCTTAGCAGCGCAGGAAATTGTTTGTCCAAAGCTCTGGAAAGTCTGAATATACCAGAAGTGTATTTGTATAAGTACCCCAATCTTTTAATGCTTGAAACATTTCTTGTATGAGATCTTTGGCAGGTTGAGAGATAGAAACTACAGTAAAAAAAAAAAACATAAGCATGGGGGTAGGGGAGAAAGTGTAGGCATATATTAGTGTAGTTATTTTGCTTCTGCTACTCCAACAAGTGACATGCAAATTGTTTTCCACCTCTGTTGAACACAGTAGTGTTGAGAAAACGCAAGTTGTTCTAAATTTTGGAAATGTGAGCTCTGCAAAAGTTTCTGGGGAATCTGCAAAAGTTTCACGAGATAACTGTTCTGCCTGTGGAATTACACTTTAAAATAGTAGAAGGTAGCTTTTGATAGGCTTTCTCTTTGATTTAAACTGGAATGTTTTTTCCAATTCTCTGGAAGTGATACTTCATTAGAGCAAACCTACCTCTTCAGCACAGTCCAGATCCCTGAGAGTGGGACCATGTGCTTATTTCCAAGTAGCAACAGCTTCAGTAAGGTGTGGTTTCTAATTAAGAGTTCCTCCTAGCTCATATGCTATAACTCAACATTGCAATTTATGTATATTATTAGCATAATTATTTTTACATTACTTCTCTATTGCTTAGCTTTTTCTTAATAATCAAGACATAATTTCACGTTTATATGTGTGCATCTATTAACAGCAGCAATGAAGTAATAGTCTGCAATGTATTCTTGTTCTACTCTCAGGATAGGCACAGAGAGCAGATTGTTACCTTCTAAAGAATGCACACAGTAACATAGATGCTCTTTCATAAATTTGACAAATAGGGACACAAGATTACTCCACCCCATCTTTTGGCCCTATCTTCAGGTGTGTGCCTATTGTACCTGCTCACCCCCTCACTTCACAGATGCAGCACACGTATCTGATGTTTAGGAAGGTTTCTCATGACACTTAAAATTTGGCCTTTTTATTGTTTTGGTTTTATTTTCTTCATTCATTATTTTTAAAGTATGAATTTGGACTGTAATTAACAGACTATTCTAATTAGATTTCTGGGCTATAGACATTTTATTAGCAATGTAGCAATCCTGCCCTGCAAAGCAGACATTTGGGACTCAGCAAACTGTGTTGCTACCTCCAGTACATCTTACAAGACCAACAGGCAATGTGTCTTTGTGTCTGGCTGATTTGGTGTATTGGGAAGAAATACACTTTAGTCATTTATCATTAATCGTTTGTCATTAATGACAGTCATTGTTACAAAGCAGGGCTACTCTTGGTAGGGTCAGTGAAATGTGAGCAAACGTTGCTCTCGGAAGAGTGAGCTGCTGCTGCATGGGAGAACCAGGTGCAATAGGAGTATATGCTGATGGGAGGGAATTGAAGCAGATAGTGCCTGAGGATGTGTTGTTCCACTGGTGTGCATTGTTGTCCCTGCCTTCTTTCTGTCTGTAGGAATTAACAAAGTCCCATCTGATTGTGAGGAGCTGTTCTTGCACTGCAGTTCCCAGCTGTTCTTGCTGTTAGTGTGCTCTTGGGTAGAAATGGAGAGGATGACCTGAGCAGGGTGTGCTGCAGGGAGGGGGTTTCCTTCATAGTTGTGGTGCAACCTTTAAATTAGAATTTTAAAATTGATTAACCCGTTTTCTTTGTCTTCCCTGTAGGATGGGTCACTGGGAAATATTGATGATCTGGCACAGCAGTATGCAGACTACTATAACACCTGCTTCACAGATGTGTGTGAGAGGATGGAAGAGCTGCGCAAGCGGAGGGTTTCCCAAGACCTTGATTTGGTATGTAGAAACGTTACGACTTTATTAACAAATAATTGCCATTCATGCTCCAGATGAAGAATCAATATTATAGCTTGAAGAATTAACCAGGGAAATAACAGTATGTGGTTGTGTTCACACACACAAACGTTTCAGCCAACTCAATTAAACACATGGAATTATCTGGATTAGGTTTTTTCTAGGTATTTTTTACGATTAATTAAGCCTTGGATTAATGAATAAGTATTTCTTATTTCTTCTTTAATTAGAGTACTTCATGCTTGCATACATTTAGTTGCAATCCTCAGCTCTCAGAGGCAAGATACTGTCTGAAGAAAGCATTGTTTCCTTGCTCCAAGAGGAGCAGGTACTCCCAGTGTGAGCACAATGAAATTGTGAAGGTTTTCAGTTGCACTGTACAAACTGTAAAGAGGTGCTTCTCAAAAGTCCAGGGTGCAAATACTGGTTCCAGACTCCCAAATGTAAGCAGTTCTGCAAACCCCTTTCCATTATTTTGTGTGTTATAGAAAGTGTAGCAGGTGATACAGGGTCACAGGGCTTTTCAGGATGGAAGGGACCTCAGGAGGCCCCTAATCCAGCATTCAGTTCAAAGCAGTTTCAACAATGAATTCAAACCAGGTTGCTCAGGGCTTTGTCTGACTGAGTTTGGAGATCTCCAGGGATGCAGGTGTTGCACCATCTCTGAGAAACCTGTTAATACTGCTTTGCTATGTTCATAGCAAATTTCTGTTTTTAAATAATATTCTCTGAGATCCTCCCCATGGCAATTTATACCTGTTGTCCATTGTTCTCATGCCACACACCTTTTTGATAACCTCCCCACGGATACCAGTACATAATCTTGCAACATTCTTTACTGACAGATGAATCTCCCAACTCTTCTTGCTGGGCACAGGCACAAGTCCTTGAGAGCGCCTTGGTAACAGCTGCAACTGATGATGTGGATTATTTAAGGCTACTTTCTTTCTTTTTGGGATTCCAGGATAGCAACTGAGAGGCTTCCAGAGTTTGTAGAGACCACAGACTTCAGTTACACAATTAATGGCTGCAGAATCAAGGCAGGGAGTGATCTTCTGCTCCACTGAAGTTTGTTAGTACCTTCTTTATTTTTAAATAGAAAAAAAGCAAATGTTTTTGCAGATCTGTTGCTGCCAAGAAGTTCCAAGGGTTAAACAAAAGGCTATTGCAGGAAATTCTTTTGTAGACAGACCCTTGAGGCTTCTGTGCAGAGAAGCTGATGGCACAGAACTGTGGTTCTCATGAAAACACCCACGCCTGGCAGGCCTGGTGTTCTCGGTAGCTGTTGGCAGCAATGAAACCCCCTTTCCTGGCGCTCTTGGAAGGCAGCTCCTGTGCTGGGTAATGGAGTGTGCCTTATGGCGTGAGAGGACCCCTTCCATTTAGACAGATGGGCCTAATTTGGCTCCCTTCGCTTCCGAAACTGCAGAAGCCAGGCTGGAGAAAGCCATGTGAGCTTAATTAACTCACATCAAAGGTGCGGATCTTCACGCTGGTTTAAATAGATGTGAGCTAACCAAAGACAGACCATCAAGTGATTCATTCTACTCCAGAGAAGCTATAGCTGTTTGAAAAACAGCCTGGAGATTCCTCTTCAGTGTCTCTGATACTGAGTTTGCTTACTCTAGTGGTCCAGGGATGACTTCTTGAACTGTCAGGTCAGAGAGAAGACAGTGCAATTGAAAATTAAATTAGTGCTCCATTTTTGCTACATCTGTCACTCCTATAATACAGTTTCTAGACATAAGATAGCCATTCTGCTGATAACATATGAGACTATAGATATTAGCTCACTTGTCCAACAACTGCATCCAAACAATGCTGACTGCAGCTGAAACTTGCTTCCATCAATAAACAGGCAGGCTTGACTTAGTAACACAGGGAGAGGGAAATGGCTGTGTAGACCAGAATGTGATTTTAGTGTGATGAATAGAAGAGTGAGTCACTTGTGGTGTTTTTTCCTCTCTATACACCTTGAGGAAAGGTTGTGTATTGGCAGACGTTTGGGGATAGTGAATGGGAAATGATGCTGGGGGAAAATGCCCAATGCACATCCCAGATGTGTATGATAACAAAAAAAAAATAAAAAAAGTACCAGATAGCAAATATATGTAGCTCCAGATTTATTCTGCACCAGTATTGTTGGTCTGTTAGTCTAGCCTGACCTTGCTCTGCCATGCGTTGCTCTTCTAGCAGGGATGAAGAGGGCAGTGCTGTCTCTACACCCTCTCTTCACAACAGTGGGGTTGTGCCAGAGCTGGAGGTGGGCAGTGTATCAGTTCTTCCTCCCCTCCCCAGCGGTCTTCTCCCTCTCTTTAGTAAAGTGAACAGAGCAGAGCTGACATACATTGAGTGTTAGTGCACATTTTCAGGGGTTTGCTGGGGTGACAGTTACTGAATCCATAGGAAAATGCAGTATTGAGTGCATAGTAATACTTAACAGAAACACAAAAGGCCAAGGTTAGGTTGCTGCTTTTACTGAACAAAGTGAAAGAGCAGGTCACCCCAGGAGTCAAAGCGTCCTCTAAACCCTGCACAGAGAGGCCCTGTCAGGAGGAGCAGTGCAATAACAAAGACATGCCTGAGCTGGCAGAGCTTTGGCAGGAACATGTATTTAGCACTGGCTCGCCCAGATTGCCCTTTGTAGCACGTCCACTGGAAGGACAGAAATATGAACTGTTTATTGCTGCTTCTGTACCCTTTGAAATAATATTAAGCTGTTTGGGTGCAAGTGTTGATATCTTGATTGTATACTGTGCTTTCTAATCAGCTCTCCAGCCTTTCCTATCAGACCATGGCCATTTCAGTCTGGATATCCTGCTCTGAAGTTGAATTTTTAAAAAAATCACTTGGTAAAATTGTTTGGGAAAGCAGCATATCTCGTAACAAAACAGTGGGTGCAGATGGAGCTGAACATAGAGTATTTTTCCAAATGGTAATGCTGTCAAGGATTGTTAGTTGTCCCTAAACACGATAAGTACTTTCTGTGTTTGGAATTTTGCCTATGTTTTTGTAATGGAGAATGTGCTTGGGTTTGGACACTAATGGTTGTGAACAGCATGGGAGTTGCCCACATTTCCTAGCATTTGGCCTATTCCTGTACACCATGTGGGCTTTTGGCTGATAAAAAACTGCAGGTGGAGTAGACTGAGTGGATTTTCAGGCCCATAATGAATGTATCACTGGTAATATTGAGGTGGACATCTGCTACAATACAGTTATGGCCAGAGAAATGACTCTGTGAGGATGGTATTCTCTAACTGTTCATATGACATCCTTGTCTTTAAATTGGAGAGACGTGAATTAGACGGATGAACCACTCGGATGTATAAGGAATTGGGTGGATGGCCACACTCCAGTGACTCAATATCCAAATGGAGATCAGTGACAAGTGGTGTTCCTTAGGGATCAGTATTTGGATTGGTGCTGTTTAACATCTTTGCTGGTAACAGGGAGAGTGGGATCAAGTGCACCAAGTTTGCTGATGCTTCCAAGCTGAGTGGAGCAGTCAACACACTGGAGGGAAGGGATGCCGTCCAGAGGCACCTGGAAAGGCTTGAGAGATGCACCTGTGAATCCTCATGAAATTCAAAAAGGCCAAGTACAAGGCCCAGCACTTGGGCTGGGGCAATCCTGAGCACAGGTACAGGCTGGGAGGAGAATGAATGAAGAGCAGCCCTGGGGATAAGGTCTTAGGGGTGTTGGTGGATGAAGAACTTGACATGACTTGCGGTGTGTGCTCACAGCCCAGAAAGCCAACCAGATCCTGCATCAAAAGGAGTGTGGCCAGCAGGTCAGGGGAGGTGATTCTTCCCCTCTACTCTGCTCTGCATGGAGTTCTGTGATCCCCAGCACAGGAAAGATTTGAGAGGACTGGTCATTCAGCCCGGAGAAGAAAAGGTTCCAGGGGGACCTCACTGCAGCCTTCCAGTAGGAAGGGGGGCTGCAAGAGAGTTGGAGAGGCACTTTTTACAAGGGCATGTAGTGATAGGGATGAGACACTGGAAGTTGGGGGTACCCCATCCCTGGAAGCGTTCAAGGCCGGGTCAGATGGAGCTTTGAGCAGCCCCATTGGAGTGAGTTTGGAACTAGATGATCTTCAAATGCATTTCAACGCCAACTCGTCTATGACCTGCTTCCTTTGCTTTCCTTTCCTATGTCCCTGGGGTCATATCTGCCTGGCTCACTGACAAAAGCAGCTTTGCCTTGCCTGTCAGCAGGGCAGGACAACATTGACTTAGTTGTGCAAGAGCAAACTGCATTCTGTTGTCTCATCTATCACTGACAGTGGCCAGCTAACTGCTGGTGCCGAGGTCTGTATTGTAGGTGATGTAGGAGTCAAAGAATGGCTTGAGGTTCTCTGATGGACTCTGACAGCTGCATTTGGGGCATTGAGAAGTTGCATCCATCTTTTGTCTTGCAAATTCTAGAAAATTAATGCCACTGAAAAGCTAAATGGCATAGTAGTATACTTTTTTTCCCACATTCATGCAATTAATTTCATTGTGTAGAAGGGGAAGCGTTCAGAATCTCTCTCTGTACACTGTGGTTAAGTACAATGCATGTATGTGGAAAAACTAACTTGTAAATCCTGTGTTTGTACGTGTTTTTGCACGTGTACACAGGCAAAGCTGAAAAATAGAAATGAACATAAAACCATCATAAGTTTCTTATCCTACTTCCAACATCCATGTAGTCTTCCTAAGTCTTGTCTGTGCATGGTTTTAAAAGGTGCTCGACAACCAGTTGTTTGATTAGAGATGGAGTTGACTATCTAGGTAATGCCATCATGTATAAATGGTATGTCCAGCAAGAAAAAGGTGAGGAAAAGCAGCAAAAGTAGAGGAAGTTTGAGTGATAGAGTAATAATGATTTTTCCTCTTTAGAGGTGCACTTATCTGGTATGGTACTGCTGGTTGGCAATATCAGCAGGCTGTTTGAGAAACTAGCCAGCCTTTGCTGGAGCACACTGAACACCCAGAACAGTTACAGTCAGTGATTTATGTATATTTAAAAAGTCTTCAAGGGAGTTAGCCACCAAGGGAGTTAGCTCCACCAAAGCTGGAGCTGGGATGCTGAAAGTGTTTGTGGAGTGTGCCTGTGCCCACTCTGCAGCTGACACTAGTCATGTCCACCATTCTTCACATCTTACATTAATATTTCAGGATCCTAGAATAAACTGAATAAACTGCTTATTCCTGCTGTGAAATGATCATCTCTGCTGTGAAAATTCAGTGCTGGCTGCTGTTGCTATTTGTCCTGAGAGGACACCTCTGCATCTCACTGGAATAGGATCCCACTGTTTTGTTTTGTCTTGCTGGCTGCAAGAGGCCCTCCAAAGTATAAACAACATCTGAGTTTAATTAAAATGGTATCTACAGCACCCAACCTTAAAAAAAAAAAAAAAAAAAAGGGAGCTGGAGAACACAGAGATAAGATTTCCTAATTTTTTGAAAGTATCCAGACTTTATGGGGCAGACAGACACGCAGAAGAAAAAGTAGCTGTAGAAGGGGCGGACTTTCATTTTGGGGTTTTTTCCTCAGTACAGATTGAAGTAGGGGGGATTTAGCCTGAGTATGAGGTACATAAAGTAGATTCACATAGAAAATATTTAATGGAGATTTACTGTGTGTGCAGTCTCAGTCTCTCAGTATTTCAGTTATCTTCATAAGTTAAATTCATAGTGACATTTTTATCATTAATTGAGCTTTTTGAAGGTAGACACAATAGAAATTCTGGAACAGACAGTCTATTTTTAGTGTCTGATATCACAGACCAAGGCAGCAAAGGCATTTAAATATAGAGCTAGCATTAAACATGAAAACAAAGCAAGGCTTGTTCTGTATGCAGCAAAGCGAATACCATTCTTAAACAGTTCTTAGTTCACTTAATACTAGCAGGGTAAGTAAAAGTCTCTCCACTTTCTGCAAGCTAATGATCTCCTGCAGTCTCACCACTGTTTTTGTTGGAAGGCCATTTATGAATAATCCCTTAAGCAAAATCTATTCAGTTATAGACTGGAGACTCAGTGGACTTTGCAGCTGTGGTGGTTTGGGTAACCTTATCTTCCTTTCATACTTTTGGAAAATCCTTGTTTTTTGGAGTAGGATTTTCTGTTTAACACTCCTGGTCTTCTGAAGTATTTTTGATAATGTCAGTGTTACAGGAATAGTAGGTTATCAAAGGTAATTGTTTTTTGTTTGTTTTTTTCTGAACTGGTAATACTGTTATAAACAAAATAATATTTATGTTATAAATAGAAAAGATAACATCTGTCAGACTTCTGTCAGTCTGACTGATAATTGTGGAGGGGAGAAATTCTCTTTAGCTTTATAAGTGTTTTTCTAGGTATTCTTAATCTTCTAACATCATTTGTAATAGTTTTCTTGCGCCTTTACATACAGCAGGAATTTTACTTTGAACCTTAGATCAGTTGAATATATTCTTACTGTGCTCTTCTTTTATCCTAGAAACAGCACAGATCTGGTGGAACTGACAGACTAGATTTGTGTTAACTCTGTGATTTAATCTCATTGCAGCCTGAGGACTAGACGGAAGGGGTAATTGATTGACTAACTTTAGCTCCCTTTGTGTATTTTTTTTTTTTCCTTTCTTCCCTTAGAATTTAAAAGTGACAGCAAAACTGGAAATGTACAGCATCATGCTGGTAAGTGTCATTCCAGTGGGTACATTGGAATGAAACAAATCATTCAAATTGTTTAAAAAGAGAGAGTAGGTTAAATTGTCATTTAAGAAGGTGCATCTCTGAGGGGGAAAAAAAACCCCAAAACAACCAAAAAAACAAAACTAACAAACAAAATCAACTCAAACCCACCCAAACTCTGTGGTGAGCAGTTTCTGTGATGTGCAGCCCAACTTGCCATTCACATATTACTAGATTTCCAAGATACCCAGCTGAAGTGGCATTACTCTGGGAAGGACAGCAATGTGTATTGGCTGTGTTAGAAAAGTGTCAGACTTCAGTAATGTGATAGCAGCTAAACCAACAGAGGAATGAACCTAAAAGATGTCATGTCTTCTATTAAGATTACTCCTCTTTGTCTTTGCATAGAGTCAGCTTGACTCCCCAGGCAGCCTCTCTGTGTTCTCATTCTGTGGTGCCACAGCCACTCTCGCCAGTCCATCTGTGTGTGTTGAGGACAGCTGGCAGCAACTTCAAGTGCCAACTAATTGTAGCCCTTGCTTGTGCTACTTCTAAGTCCCCAAGTAGGGAAACACTACCGTGTGCCCTCAAGGAACAGTAAGGATATTGCTCAAGATAGATGTCGTGAGGTTAGTTGAAAAATCTCTCTTTTAAGAACCGTAACAGCCTTGCCGGTCATTAGGGAAAATAAACAGGTCCTAATCAATAATAAATCAAGAGCATGTTGTGAGGAGAGTGAGAAACACATTGTGATTATTGGTGCACATCTGGATGTGCTTTGGAATGTCTGTTTCTCCACAGCAGAAGGACACTCATTCAATGAAGATGCCTAGAGGAAGGCAGGCCTCCCATCTGTGAATTCAAAAGGACTGATTACTTTTTTTTCTCTTCTGCTGGCCTGGCCTCTGCTCTTCATGATGTAGGTTCTGATGCTCCACAGCTACTCTCCTTTGATCTTTCCATGCTTTATCTTTTCTCAGTGTTGTGTAGGTTTCCTGTTTCAGCAGTGCTGCCTGAAGCGCACAGAGAAATGCTCCATTTCAAACAAGATGCTCTGTGAATTTTGTTTTTGAAGAACTCAAACAGTTTGAAGAGATGTGATTTCTTTGGTGAATGATCAATCTTTTTCTACAAAATAATGAAAAGGAATGGCTATCAGCTGGAAATCCCTCTTCCTGACTCCCATATGTCATATCCCTCTTGATTTATACTTTTAGGTTTTCCCCAATGGTTTAGATTGCAGATTTATTTTACGTAAGGGAACAAAGTAATCTAGGATTACAACATCCAGATTTTCCCTGATTCTAAGGCTTTTTTGGTTGTTCAAGCAAATAGAATTGGGAAAGGCAATAATCCTGTAAAAACATATGTATGAAAATGAACGGGTAATATGTTCAAAAGGATTCCATTTCAGTTCCTTATCAGAGGGATTAATTTCTTGCAATGCTTGTGGGCATGATGAATAAAATCAGTCATGGATTAGAAACTAATTAAAGAAGAAAGACTTGAAATGATTAGCAAAATTTGGAATTCATAAGATCACTATGAAACACATACTGGTAATTTTTTTGTTTATGTCAGTGTCTTTTGCCTGTTGCTGTTGAAGTTCATGATAAGTCCACACTTACAATTGTTTGGTTTACAATTCATGTGAAACCAGTGGCAGTAGAATTGGGTACCCGGGTGCACTTAAGGCTGTAAAGAAGGTAGAAATAGCATCATAATGAATCAGTGGTTATAGATGTGGAAAAATAGACAAGCTTTTCATCACATAAGGCTTTATTCACAAGACATCCAGATAAATTAGAAGATCTAAAAGGTAGCAAATGAAAAACCAGAATTTGTGAGCTTTCTTTAAGACAAAATAGGCTGATAAATGGTATTTGAAAGAAGTCCATCTCCCCTTCCCAGGGGCACACAGTTCAGGCTTCTGACAGCTTTCTGTCTTGGTGTGTCTACAGATCACAGAATGAGAGTCTTCTGAGTTGGAAGAGATCCACAAGGATCATCAAGCCCAACTCTGAAGTGAACGGCCCATACAGGGATTGATCCCACAGCCGTGGCAGATTTAATTTTTTTTGGCACCAGGCTTCAACCATCTGAGCTGATCTCAGGGTCATGGTAGTCCAGGAAAGATTAAGCTGGAGTTGAAGTCCATTTTGACAAAAGAGATTGTAAAGTTTTGAAGCATGTGCCAAGTGCTGAAAGTCACACAAATGAGAAATAAAAAGGAAGTCAGTCATCAGAGTAGCTTTGTTTTGTTCATGTGGTTAACTGTTGAAAGCTACATAATTGCAGCCTTCAGTTGCTAGCCTACACAGAAGCTCACCAAATAGTTTTATTTCTCCTTTGTGTAGCACTTTCCACCCTCAAAACCCTTTAAAAACGTTAATTAGCCTTTGTTGCATCCTTTGAAGCTGGTAATTTTAGAATCTTATCCCTATTTCGGCCTCGCCTTCCTGAGATTCAGCTGCTGATGAAGATTTACCTATGTAATTCCTAATTCTCTGTAGCTAAATTCGCAACAGAGTAACCTGAAATTTATAGTAAATTCAGAACAACTTAAAAATACGCAGTGGTGTACCCCAGTGTAGCTGTAAACAAATCCTGTCTGGTGAAGCAGTGCACGGTCAGTGGGTGACAGACACCGTGGGTGACCTGCAGCTCAAGCCTCAAATCCAGTCCATTAGACCACACTTCAAAAACACAAAATTCAGATGTACTTCAAAATTGTGCCAGATTCTCACAGTATTCCTTGTCTAGCAACTTCCCTTTGTGGCTGGAATGTGGAGGTCTGATGAAGAGTCTAGCTCTCTTGGTCAGTAGCTGGCTGCCAGCCATCTCTCCTTCCTACCATCCAGCCTCTACTTAAAATAATTGTGTGGCATATGGCAGAGATAATAGAAATACAGAGGTGCTGTGGAAGAGACTCTTCAACGTGTTAATTTCACTGGCATAATGTCAATTGGTGATGACTGAAAAAAAATGCTGTTGTTAAACCCCAAATGAGATATTTCATCTTGAACACCTGTGGGAAAGCATGAGAAATGAAGGGCATGGTGTGCAAAGCAGTAGGAGGTGGTGGTTTGATCCACTGCTGTAGAAAACCAAAGTTTGGTTTTTCCCTCTGCCTGAGGAAACTTGAACTCTTATCTCTTATCTTGAAGCACAGTGCTCTGCAATTTAATATTCTGTCTTAATCTTATCTGTTGATCAGCCCTGTTCACATATGTAAACAGTTCCTGGTGAGGCAATGGGAATAGCAATGTCTCATCTTCCAGGTAGGCATATTCACAAAGTTAGTGATTCTTTTCTTTTTCACTTGCTAAAAAAAGGTTAAAAAATTCAAATATTTTAAATATGGTTAGGCAGAAATGGAGTAGGAACGTGACTCTAAAAGTTTTTTAATTTTAATATTATACATTTATATATAAAATAAATAATAATATAATTATATGTTTTTAATTATGTTGGTTACTTCACATCAGAATTATACTCTAAAAAGGAACTAAAAAGCTGCTGACCCTCTAGCAAAATTCAAATTTATTTTTCTTGATTGCTGTTTTTTACTCCATAATTAGTTTGGATAATGTTTTGTTTGTAGGCTAGACAGCAGCAGAGAAATTGTCTCCCTTGATCTCTTTTTCTTTGAGTAGCCTCTCAAGTTAACAGTCAGACTAACGTAATGCTAGGCTGGATGAGCATTTTGAAGGACTTGGTAATTTCTTTTGGTTTTCCTCCTTCGAACTGAGCTCTGTTTAGCCTTAGTGGATTAGTTTTTTTGCAGCTATTGAATTGCAGGTGGTACCTGTAAACCCACACCTTTGCTCTTTAAATACATACAGATGTTTTGTAGCAGTCGTCTTAATTTGCTAAGAAATGTTAATGTTCTTCAAATTTTCTTTAAAGAGTGGGAATGGAATAACACCAAGAATTGCATCAGCTCTTGTATTTGGTAACAAGGAAATATGAAGTATCTCATAAAGCTTTCCATGACTGAATGACAGGGCGTATTTAGACATGGAACACATGTTGTTAAAAACATGTAGATAAACAAATTAAATACATTCTTTTCAGTGTTATACATTTTGGCTAAGGTAAACACTTTCTACAGAAGCTAAGTAGGCATGAAATTTTTTTTTCAGTTGAAATTTTGGTCTGAACATAGAAAAGGACATTAGGAGGAAAGAAAGGTGAATGTAAATTGCCAGTTGGACTTGCTTCTTTCAGAGGTTCCTGCTAAGTTTTTCTGCTCTTGTAAGTTTTGTTTGGATTTTGGGTTTTTTGAGACACAGGAGGTAATATGTGCTTAAGAAAGAAGCCTCAACTTCGGGACAAAAAGTGTGGGGTAGAATCTGAGAGCATCAGGAGGAGGTGCCCCAGGAGCCTGGGACCTCTTACTGCATTTGTCAGGTGGAAGAAGAGGAAAGGAGCAGGTTAGGTCATTGCTTGCTTACAAGGGTAAGGAGTGAAATGTTAGAAGTTGGGTGAGTAGGTCACTAGAAAGCTAAGCTGGAGTAAGGAAAAACAGGTGATGCACTCCTGTGGCTGCAAAAGGTGAAAAGTGCTGCAATTTGTGATTATGTGAGCCCTGAACTGTCTGCGTGCACCAGAATATTGCAATGGTACAACATAGTTTATGATAAGTAATAATGAAAGGAACCACGGTAACATAGCACAACTGGTCATTTTAAGGCACAAAAACTAGTTAGAGCTAGAATGGTTGCCACTCCTTGCCATAAATGTCTTCACTCACTAGTGCACTCTTTTTCTGTGAGTCTGTCGTGGTCACTGGCCATAATGGAGGCTTGATTTGGTGAGGCACAAGGTCAAAGGAGGAGATTTTGAATAGCAGTTTTGACCTTCTCACTATATGTACTGCAGGTGAAGCGGTGAGCCACAGTCAAGGTTCTGACTGCCACTACAATAGGTTGTTCTAGAACTTTGCAAGCTCCAAGATGAAACTAATGAGAAAAGAGAAATGAAAGAATTGAAAAAGAAGGTCATGGAAAGGTTGAACAGTTTTTTATTTTCTGAACAGTCTTTTCTTAGAGTGTTTTATGCACCTGGAAACTCCTAGGAGCAAAAGAATAAAATTAAAGTTAGCCCTGTCTTAGTCCAGCTTCACAAAATGACAGAAGGAATTAAAACCATTAATGTTCACAAATAAACTGCAGAAGTTCAGTGGAAAACTTAAGAATACAGAAGGTATCTGCTGTATTACAGCTTCATTTGGAGCAGTGGAAGGGCATGAGTATCCCTAGGGTTTGCATCCTAAATGCATTTCTTCTGCTTTTTAAAATCACAAAAATAGAAATACCGTCCTGACCATAGTTCGGTCAGCAAATGGAGAAAGCAGGAAGATGTTTTATCTGAGTGAGTGATATGGAACATCTGAGGTCTGCTATGAAGTTGAAGGAGATGGGCATTTTGCCAAAAGCCACTTTCAGGGGAAGCATAGCAAAGTATGGTGGGAAACAATCTGCATTTTCCTCTATATCCATGCTAGATGCAACAGGAAATATTATTGTTTTCCCTAAATAGTGCAAACACAATTGATTTTCTCTTCTTAGTGATCCATTGAGATTCTTCTGATTGAAACTACTTAGATTCTAAAACAAGCATTATTCTATAGTGGCCTTTGTTGACACTAAAAGGGATATAGCTAGGGCAAGACACCACCATTGGGTTTCTAGCAGATTACCTGTTGTTTCCTTTCAGCCTTTCACACAAAGGGCTTTTTTAATTCTTCTCTGCTGAATTTTGAGGTCCTCCTAGCACTAAAGAATGTTTTATAATTCATTATTATTGACATACTGTGAGATGATTCCTTTGAAAATATATTTCTGGTTTCACAGTTGCAGATCTTCAAGTATGAAAGCTTTCTTTAGAGATTATCACAGCACTTTTCAAATCTCTACCTATATGCTTAGGGACTGTCTTAAAAAGCTAGTGTTACTGCATCTTTTTCATGGTCTTTGGGACACGGTTTTCTGTATTTTTTGTTACTCCTATTTCCCCTTATCATTTTATGACCACAGTCCTTTTCACCCTCTATTAGTCTTGAAAACAGGAATATTTTCTGTATGAGATCACAAGTTTGCCATAAGCTGAGGCCTAACAATTTCCTTCTTAAAAAAAGAAAAATCTTAATTTAACCTTATATATTAGACAGTGCCATTCTAGTTCCTACTGCTGATGCAATTCCTTGTAATTGATCTCTTACCTCAGGAACATCTTGAAAGTTAACCACTTCCTTTATTTGCAGGGAGAGATATTTTGTCAATGAGTAAATCCTAAAAATTTGGTGGCAGTGTTTATGTATTTCCTTTTCCATATAAATGCATATCCTATCATGGTAATACATTACTAATGTAACATTTACAACACAGAAATGCTGACCCCATAGCACATAGATTATTCATAGCCCAAACCCACCCAAAGTGGAATGATACAAAATGAGCTGTGTTTTGTCTCACCTTTTTAACTGGAGGGAAATTGCACATTTTTTTCACTTCACAACTAATAGAAACACGAAAGGAGATTTGGAAATCTAAAAGGGTGTCTTACATAAATTGCTCTTTAAGCTGTCTGAACAGTGGAATAAAAACAAAATGAAGACTTCTTGTGAACAAGCACAAGTCAGAAGTATTTAATGTAATTTTAATAGCTCCTTTTATTAAGAGTGGCCTATTAGAAGTTTTTAAGGAACCTGTTGATTGTCCATGTCTCTGCCCATGGCAGAGTTCCATATCTATAGTAAGAGTGCAAAATAGTGCAAAAAGTCATCTTATGCTTCATACTAAGAAAATAAACTTTACTTGGAACGAATCACACTGCTTATCCTGGTCTTACCTGCTGTTGCTCATCTCAGGACTGGACAGCTGAGCAAGATGTGTTTCTTATCCTGGTTCATTACTTTCAGAATATGGTAAATTCTTTTGAGCAAGAATTTATAAGCGTGCAGAAAGGGGTTGCACAAAAGACAGATGTTTCTTGAAACAGAAGTGTATTAATCTTTGTGCCCTTTCTCTTACCAGCAGCTTCAGATTAACACAGATGCGGTTATGTTGTGTGGCAAGGTATTTTGCAGTGGGGAATGTTATGGATTACTTATCTCTGGGTTTGAGCATAAGATTTTTATGTCCACCACTGTGTCAGAGCAGCTCAGTGGCACATGAAAGGCTTTGATCACCAGCCTCTTATCCAGAACAGATAGAGGATAAAATATCTGAAGAACCTGCATTGCTCTAGACTAATCATGTCTAGTCCTCAGTGAAAGCTCAGATATTGCCTCTGTACTGCCTTATTACAGGAGACAAGAAGTCACAGAGGGACTCTATGTTTTATCTCTACTGACTCTGCTTCCATGACACCATGCTTGTTCTCTAGGCTGTTCTTGCCACTTGTCACTGTCATCTTCCCCCTTCATCCCATTCCTTAGTAGCTCAGCCTATGCCCTCCTGCCTTCCTCGTTTACTCTACCCATGCATCTTTTCAAAGCTTCACAAATTTTTCTCTCTTCAGTACTTGGAGTAAAAATCCTTACAGCCCCCTTTCTTCGTTCACTTTGTCCCACATGCTTCATTTTATTTTCCTTGAGCGCCTCCTACACCCTACTCTTTTTCCATCCGTCTATAGTCCTTATCCTTTCTTGTGTTTGTCTCCCTGGTTTGGATGTTTTTAGCTCTTGGAGAGCAGTGATTTTGTGCAACCAGCTATGCTGCTTTTGCAGAGTAGCAATAGAAAGAATAGAAAAGATCAGAAATCTATGCAAATGCAATCCCTTGAAGACTAGTGAGTTGAGGGTAGTGCACATGTAAAATGTCCCCCTGAAACACAGAATAAATGAGAAGTGAAGCTGTTTATTAAACTTCTCTGCTTACAGCTTTGGATTAGACATCACCATAAGCAGTCTGCATCTCAGCTACACCAGATTAAGTTTGCAGAACCTGCCCTGGGATAAAATTTCCAGTTACTGCAAAAGGAGGAGTAGAAATTCTCTTTGTAGTTATGTGTGAAATGTGTAAACCAGAAGTGAAACACAAATACAACAATATCGGAATATTTTTGTTGTTGGTGTGTTACCAAACCTGTTGTTATAGGTACTGTTATATTTCATGGAATTTGCCTTGGCTTTGTTTTATAATTTTGAGAAATCACCTGGTGCCTCCTTTGCCCCAAGATAGATTCAGCTGTCCTTATCATGCTTAACAGATGTTGATCTGTCTTTAAACTGTCCCAGCATGTTAATTCCACTGTCTCCCTAGGCAAACTATTTTAGCATTCATAATATCTGTAATACAATGGTGGTTCTTTACACAACAACGTGACACTAAGGCTTGTGCTTACCTTATGATTCACAGTGATCCCTGCATCCTTTTTAGCCAACCTGTTAGCTCCCCAGATGTTCCCCACCCTGAATGTCTTTGTCTGTGTAATTTTGTTTCAATGCAGTACCCTTCAGTCTTCCTTATTACAGAGCATCTGATTCCCAAACATTAAGCCAGAATAACCTGCTTTTTCAGTTATTTTCCTAGAAGTGGTAGTGTATTGACATGTTCGTTTCTTTAGAATGGAGCCTTAAATGAAAACAACCTTTGTCTCTCTAATGGGTAATGACAGTACCTTCCAGCCCTGTGCTCCTTGGAAACCAAAGCAGGCAACAATCTCTTCTTTGCACCTTTCTCATTCAATCTTTCACCAGAGATCAAGCATATATTTATTGATCTAATATGTATGTGTGAACCAATATGTGTATATTCATATAGATTTCACTAGCTTTGACAAGAATTAGATTTTGATTGCCCAGTCCCATTACACCTTCGCTGAGAGAGGTGTTTTTTTCAGCTCCTTCTGAAAAGCATATGCCCCTGTGGATACTTGCAGAAGAGGGTCGGTCTGTTAGCGTGACAGTGGAGGGTCCAGAGAACACCCTGTATTTATGTGTGACCTTGCACAAAAGTGGAAGATTACCTGTCTCAACACAGAGGTCATGTTCAAAATGCTAAAGAGTTTGTTCAATGCAAATTATATTACATGGATTGATTTGGCATGTACTTGCTATGTAGAAAATTTTGCCATCCTCTCAAGTGGAGTTAACAGTATTATGAAGTTGTTTTATTCATAATGCCTTCTTTAGTCACTATTTATTGATTTTTATAGTAGAGCTTTCCATAAATTTCATAATTAATTACTTGATCTTGAACCCTTAAGGCCTTATTTATTGCTTGAAAATTAAGAAATCAAGTCGGGCTGTAAGACAACTGCTATCCAACCTTCCTTTCAAAAGAACTGACCTGTAAAATTAAGTGGGTTATTTTTTTTTCAATTTTATATAATATTAATACATCCTGTTTTGTGTATCCTTTGAAATTTTCCTGAGATGTCTGTAAACAAAACACAGTTGCATTCTTCCTTTGCCTGATGACTTTGAAATCAAGTGACAAACTGTATTGCACAGATTTACATTGTGTAATAGCTTTGTGATACAAAATTATTTGTGTTGCTTGTTTTCCCTTGTCAGATATTCTGTTGTTCTATGGAACTGCAGTTTAGAATCCTAACTTATTTTTTATTGTTTTAGAAGCAATATCCTGAACGTATCTTATCATGGGGAAAACTCTATTGGTTTTAATACAGTTTTCATGTAATTACTTCTATACATAAATACATATAAATTTCTATTACATGTGTTTTTGTATATTTAATATAATTTTTAATATATTGTCTGCTAATTTCTTAGTTCATAGACTATTTTATGATCTGTGTTTCATAAATATGAAAGAATACCCTATTCATAATCTCCTGCTGAAATTAGTTTCATATTTCCCCACCAACGTCCCCCTTCCTGTCCTCTGGAAAATACTGTTCTCCATTAAAAGTTTAAAACCATGCAGGAAGGCAGTTTTCTGCTGTGCTCATTTGCTTTGTCTGTAAAAATCATTTTAGAAGTGTAAGGACATGTCATGTAACATACCTTCTGTCCTTTGTCATCACAACATCTCTTTCTGAAACACTTCATGGTTTATGACTGCTCTGAAGAGGACAGATTTTATAGGAGTTCTGTTTTGGTACTGTGGTGTTGCTGTGTAGGCAGACAGATATTGTTACATGTGATTTGCATCTCTGCATTGAATGCTAAAATATCCATTTTACAGATAGTTTAGCAGAAGTATTCATATGTTAAGTAATTTGTACTTGGCTTTGATATAGCATCTACTGACAAAGTTCATTTTCTTGACTGGGTATGGAACAAGCCTGTGATGAAACAGTGGAATTGACTGGATTAGACTAATGACAAATGATGTCTCTTCAGTGTCACTGAAAAATAACACAGCAAGTGGGTGTTCCTCGTGTTTGGCATACAGGATGTTCTGCTGCTTTTGGTTTCCCCATTTTCTTGACAGTTTGCTGTGGCCCACTCCTGGATTCTCATTTAACAAGACAAATTTTCTAAAAATTCCAAGAAAATAAATTAAGCTTGCAAGTGTTGAATTGTAGCAATGTTCCTTCTCTGAACTTGATGAAAATTTCAGGACATTCATTCATACATGCTTTAACCAAAGGAACCTAAATTAGCATTTGAAGGAGTTGCAGCAAAAATTAAGGACATGGTGTTCAAGAGATACTAAGTCAGAAGGAGGAAAGGAAATGCGTATTCATGATGCTTTACCTTTAATTAATATACAAAAGGTGACATTTTTATGCAGTCAGGAGACATTTTTCTGGAGGAGCAGAAAGCACTCTGTGAATGGTTCCCATTTCTCATTAATGAGTGACAGATCCTAAGTCTCCTTTGCGTTGCTACATGAGGGCCTTATCTTAAGCAGTCAGCAAGGCAGTGCTGATAATTTGAAAACATTTGTGTATACCAGGAAATTGACATATAGAAGCATTACATTATAGCTTCAGAGGGAATTTATGGAGACCATAAATATATTGGTTTAATTAGGGACACAGTGCTAACTGCTGACACATTCTCCTCAAAGTATGCTTTCAGAGCACAATTACTAAATGTTTTCTTTCAAAACACAGGAAGCTTGAGGATGAAAATTAAGTTAGATAATTCAGTTGAGGCTTTTTGTGTATTTGAAGTATAGTCACATTCCATGAAGTCTACAGGACTGCTCATGAGTGTGCATCCAGAACACAGCCAGAGCTGAGAAAAAGCAAAAAATGAATTGCTGCATAGATTAAAAGTTGTAACAGTAAGAGATGTTATCTCGGTTTGGTCAACACTCTTTTAATGAAGCAGGGCAAATTGAGAAAAGTGAATTTTCAGGGACTTAGAATGCTATTAAAAAAAACAGTTGTCTGTACTCTTTTGTTTTCCCCCATTTATTTTTTCAGAATGGTTATTTACTGTAAAAATCAAGGACCTGAGAGTAGCCATGCAATTACATAAGGCAGGGTGAACTATTTAACCTACTCAACATGACTTTATCTGTTTGCTTTTGCCAGCTGTGCTTTCATAAAGACTAGTTGCAAAATAGCTCCTTTCTGTCTGTGTTGTCCCTTTCTGCTTTCTCAGACTACTAGAGATAGCTACCCCTGCCTTAAGTGACCAGGTCTAATTAAAATCTAGTCTGTCTAATGAAAATATGCAGGCAGAAACACCTGGTACACATTCCTTTAAGAGTATGGAGAGAGGTTTGTGTGACACTGAGTGGGAGACAGCCATAGAATGTTTAGTGGTTACTTTCTCAGTGATCATCTCACCAATGGCTTTCAAGGTTGGTTTTGGCAAGGAGGTGGTTGCTGTAGCAGAGTCCTCTCCTCTCCTGCAAATCCAGGACACCAAGGAAAGGAGATGTACACTGTAATTCCAGTTACTTACATGTCTGTATGTCTTTTCTGAGGTGTGTCGGCAGCTTTGACAAAGCTGGGAAGTACAGTAGGTAAGAATTCTTGTTTTCAGGCAAATATATTGATACACAAAGGATTTAAGTAACTTCCTGAAATAATACAGGAAACCAATAGCAGAACTAGAAGAAGGACTAAATATTTTTATTATTTAGATGTCCTTATTGCTGTTTTGGGAGTACCATTCATAGAAAGGGAGAGGTAAAACACTGCTGTTTCTGTGTTGTGTTTATGATGGGCTTGAGTTTTTTACTTAGGGTCATACCCTAGGAGGACTCCTTTTATATCTTTTAAGAGATAATTCTCATTCTTTTCTTTGGGCACTGTAGGAGGCATGTTATGAATGTTTTTGGCAGTTCAAGGCAGAAAAGGCACAAGTAATAACTTCATTTTACTTTCTGTGATGCCATACTCTGGATCATTCAGGCTCCTAAATCCTGGAGGATCTTGTTCAGACTGTTTGCAGCCAGAGCACATGAAAATAGCAGAGAGAACTCTTTTTCTTTATGGCTTTGCTGGCTGAACTCAGAGTCACTCAGCACTGTGCTGAGCTAGTTTATTGCAAGAAGTAGGAAAAGCCTTGCTGTGTACTGGAGGACCACAGCAATCTGAGTAATGTCAAGTATAATTCGGATGCATCAGCACTGCACTGCTGCTGATTTTTGTCTCCAGCTGTTTCCTCTCAAGGAACACCATCTTCTGAGGCAATCTCCTTTGTGTTTGAGCTTTGTGCCTTGTTCTCTTCTGGCCATCACACCATACTTTTCCCAATTTTTACTGCTCAGGTGCTGATCACTCTTCAGCAGTACCAGGGAGAGAGTTCAAAGCAGTGTGACAGGTGTGAACCCACTGGTTGTCCTGGTGGGCGGTACAGTCTCAAGACTGAGTAGGTTTGGGTTTAGTTTTTCTCTTACCCCTTGGGATCAGGTCCTACAGAGACAAGGACAGTGTTTAATTAAACAGCTCTAAAAGGCAAATATTTCACTTGAGGCAGTGCAAAGTGCAAAATATGCAGAAGAAGGGGGAAATTTTTTTCCTCTCTGAAGACTTTTACTTTCCCTTTTCATAATCTGGAGAACATCAAAATTTATCACTTTATAGTATACCTGGAAATGGCAAGATGGGAGAAACAGCTGGAAAGAGAAATGGGCTAAAATTAACCTTGCATGCCAGCCCCTAAAACTGTAGTGCTCTTTCACTCATCCTATTTTTAACAAGGAGTGCTAGCCAAATATTTCATTATTTTTGTTGAAAATAATGATTACAATCATATTTAGAGCTACCAAGAAACTGATTTTCAAGGTAGTAAAGCAAATAATTCATTCATTTTTTCATTCTGATCATCCTATATATTTCTATTTTGCAGTAAACTTCAAAATGTCTTTTTTGTCCTCTAACACTGAGACTTGAAGTGATAGAAAGGAATGGTGTAAAAGACAAGTGTTTGCCAGTGTTAGAGAAGCCAAGGACGTGCAAAGAAAACAGATTAATTTAGTGGCAAACAGGCAGAGACCATGAAGAGCACTTTTTACAGCAGATATCTTGCATAGCCAGCAAAGGGATTGGAGTGAGCATGATCTGCTGAGATAACCTCACATTTTAGTACCAAAACAACAGCAGCAGCATTTTGAATCCTTGTAGGCATTTCAAGGCCTTGTCAAGGGGGGGCAGATACAGAAGAGTTGAGACTCCATTCATTGGGAGGTGTTGTGCTGTAAAGAGTTGGTGTTTAATGAGATCTGAAGGACACCAAAGGGGTGAGGAAACAAAAGTGTTAATATGAAAGGCTAATAATAGAGTTAATAATTGAATTAATAATTTTAATTGAGTAATTAATAGTGTCTGATTCAAGCTGAGAGCTAGGAGGCAAATTAATTACTGTTTAAAAGTTTAAAGATGATGGTAAATCAATTCTATCACCTTATTTAAGCCTAAGTTTTAGCATTTTAGAAGTCATAGTAAGCTACATGTGATACGAAAACAGGCTCTGTTATAGTATATCCTTTTACCATTAATTATTTTCAAGAAGCTAGAAATGAGTACTTTTCAAGGACAGGGAAACACAAGAAAGAAGCATTGCTTCAAATCAGAAATCAATCAGAATTTGGCCTTACAATTTCATTAAGATTTGGAGTTTGCTTTCAATAGTGCAGACTACCAGTAGATTTTTGATATCTAAGGAATTCTGTTTAATACACTTTTGCAGTCATAGGAGCCCTCGTGGAATTTCAGTGCATAAGGTGAATCCTTAATAATAATATAATATTAATAATATAATAAGTGATCCTGGGTGTTAGGATTTCCATGAATTTATGAGTAATGTTGAATTATGATACAGTCTTCAGCTAATCTCCCTATCATTACTGCATCCCCCACTCTTTCTTTGCACCAACCAATTTCCACCCTCTTGTCTTCTTTCATTCTGTGATGTGATGCGCTGGTAAAGAGCGGCCTCTGGATATGCTGAGACAGCAAGGGATTTATTCTTTTTCCAAATTTTAAAATATATGTCTGTCCTCTAAAGGATTAGGTAGTTGTATAGAAACTGCAGCTTATGTGCTGTGAAATAAAAGCTGCAGTTTCTACAGGAATTGTAGAATTCTACATTGCAATCCTGTGCAATGAGAAATGAAGGTATCCTGTATTATTTACTAACATGTCTTACTGCGCTCACTGTCTTGTGTGATCAGGACTTAATGCAGTAAAGCATGCAAAAACATGCCAAAGTTTAAACACACTAGTACTGTTGCCAGGCATGTGCATAAATACTTTGTTGTTCTAATCCCTCAATTTCTCTTAAATATTATATTAAAAGTATATATATGTAAGAATTATCAGGGAGTGAAATGAAGAGCAGATGAGATGGAATAAAAATTGATGCTGATGGACTTCAGTGTGTCTCTTTCTGCTTTGAAAGTTGGTGGAAGTGCATAAACCCATATTTTTTTTATAGAAGTGAGTACCATGCTGAGCACAAAAACTTAATCTGAGTTACAAAACACTTAATCTAATTCCTATTAGATTGGAGGGACCTGTTGGCATATGTGAAAGTCTCTTGTAGCAGATAGGATATTGTTCCGTAATTTCAGCTACATTTACTAATCTACTATTTTTATTTCACTTGTTTTTTAACAAAACCTTGTGTAATTGATAACTCATTCTGTATCCATTGGCATGCACTTATTCACAGACTGCATGTAACCTTGAATAAGAGACAGTATTGTTGAGGAGAAGTTTGTGTTAGAACTGGATCTGAAACAATGAAAACTTCAAAAGAAATGGCTTATGCACTAATAGAGCCTCAAGATGTAGCTAAACTGTGTTAGGGCCATAACCTGGGGGGGAAAAAAAACCAAAGTCTTTTGGTCAAGACATTTTATTGCTGTCCTGATTAGAGCAGATTTGTTTCTAAGAAGTCCGGGCTGCTTTCCCTGCTGAAGACATTTGAGCAGAGGAATTTGTACCATGGCCACTCCCTTAACAGTGGCAGCACCTGCCCAAACAAGCAGGTCTTGGCTGCAAAACCCCAGGCATTTAGAAACTCTTGCAGGTGTTTGTACAGCTTCAGTTTTACTTCGCTCAGGTTTTCCATACCACGGTAAATTAATTTAGTTGGAGTGCCTACCAGCAAACTGAGTCATACTGCTTGCACAAAGACATTTGCAAAGACAGGGTGTTTGGTGATTTGTTCGTGGAGCTTTGCATTCATAATTTACATTTGCTGGGGGGAAGAGGAGACAAGACTGAGCACGCTCGCTTCCTGCAGCAAACCCTTGGCTTGTTGCAGGCGGGCAGCTTGCAGTGCGCTTGCTTCCTGCAGCAGTGACAAAGCAGAACTGAAAGCACTTAGCAGCAAATTATTAAATGAAGTGGTTTGACTTCAGTAGCTTTTCCTCAGTTTAAAGCTTTGACTGCCATTTAGTTTAGACTGAAATCGAGAATTGTTGTTGCTCACAGCAGTGTTGAGAGGCTGGAGTCCAAGGTCTGTGGACTTGTGGGTCTCATTTGTTAGTTGTTTGTGAGTCTTATGATTCTTTTGTACTTTTGCTACTGCCTTTCTCTTTGTGGGTTTTGTGCAGCTCGTTGGGGTTTGTTATGGTTTTGCTGATTTTATTTTATTCCAGGTATTTTACCCATCTTCAGGATGAAGTCTGGCTCAACACTTCTTGCCTTGAGGATTACAGTGTACAGTCTGCTTTCTCTTGCTACAAATTTTCCAGCTGTCAACATTTTCTTTCTCAGTTCTAGTCTTGTGCTTTGTTTTGTCATTGCCCATAATATTTAATTTTTCTTTCTCGTTTTTGATGGGCTGTGTTTTGTCTGTTTCTGTTCAATGTACACATTTAGAAGATTATTAGGAAGACTTAGATGAAGTTGGAGTCATGATGAAGCCCAAGGTTTCTGCAGCATGACAGTAACAGATGACCTTTATATTGACCTTAAATTATCTTGGCTTAGTGTGGAGCTTGCTTGCTCTAGCTGCCCTTCAGTGTGTTATGGTTTAACCCCAGCTGGCAACTGAGCCCAGCACAACCACTCACTCACTCCTTTGCCCTGGTGAGATGGAGGAGCCAATCAGAGGAGTAAAAGTGAAAAGATTTATGGGTTGAGATAAAGACAGTTTAATAGGTAAAGCATAAGCTGTGCACACCACCAAAGCCAAACAAGGAATTCTTTCACTCCTTCCCATGGGCAAGGTGTTCAGCCAGGAAAGCAGGGCTCTCCTTCATGTGTAACAGTGACTTGGAAAGACAAATGCTATCACCCCTAGTGTCTGCACCCTCTTCCTCCTTCCCCCACCTGTGTATGTTGGGCATGATGCCATATGGTATGGTATATCCCTTGGATCAGTTGAGATTAGTTGTCCCAGATGCATCCTTTTCCAATTTCTTGTGGACTCCCAGTCTGTTTGCTGGTGGGAGGTACAAAAGGCCTTGACTCTGTGTAAGCACAGCTCAGCAGTTACAGAAATGTCCCTGAATTATCAACACTATCTCCAGCCCAAATCAAAAACAGAGCCCTATACTAGCCACTGTGAGGAAAATTAACTCTATTCCAGCCAAAACCAGCACACTCTCCACCCTTCATTATTTACCATTTACGTCATTCTCAGGTACAACACTATCCAACATATCCTCATTATTTTCCACCCTCCTTCTCGTCCCTTGATGCAGTACACAGATATTACTTCCCCTAGCCTGTGGACTGGACTATGCCTTTAAAATGTCCATAAATGTCCACTGAGTTTATTCAAGACAGGAGAGGTGGTGTGGAATTACTGTGCACCAAAGCCAGCTCAAATCCATTTGTTGCTGTCCTTGGAACTCCTTTTTATTAGACTTGTTCTCCACTGCTTTGTGTGGTTCCTGCTATAGCCATTCCTTGACATGCAACCCAAATCATGGGTTACAATGATTTAAACCTATATCCATTGCAATCTCTGCCCCTTGTCCCCTGGAGCCAGACTGTAACATTGAACATTCCACCTCTTGCTCCTAGCCTAGCTAGGATTTATCCAGAGACTGCAATCCCATATGGCTATGCCTGCTCCAGATGGAGCCTTTATCTAAGCCATGGTGACTTTGGGGGTATAGCTGCTATGGCATAGGACTAACCATAGTCACAGCTGCTTTGCGGTGCACCTGCTCCGGTGTGGCCCTACCCACAGCCACAGTCCCTTCAGAGATAAACCTGCTCCATCATAGCCTTACCCATGGCTGCAGTCTTTCCAGGGGAATACCTGCTCTGTTGTGGGATTTTCCATGGCCACATGCTTTCAGGTGCTCCAGCATGGGCTTATCCACAGGCACTGATGTGTCAGTGTCTACCTGTCTGCAGCACAGACCTGTCCCTGGGCCTCCATCCCTCCAGAGCTATTCCTGCTGCTGCTCTGACACAGCCAGAGCCGCTTCCAGACCTTCCTGCTCCCACACGGATTCATCCACGGGTCAGGTCCCTTGGGCTGCAGTTCACCAGCAGTCCCTGGCAGCCCAGGGCACAGCACAGACACACAGACAGTCCCTGGGCAGCTGCCAGCCCCGGCACATCGCCGCTGCTGTTATCACAATGTTCCCAGGCACAGCAGTGAGGTGATAAAGCAGCGCAGCAGCAGCAAAAACCAGCCACTAATGAGCACTGGACTCTAATGTACAGTCAGGCAAGCAAGGCTCCTGACAAGCACCTGCCAATTAATAGCTGATCAGCAATTACAGCTATAAATTCAATCTAGCACATGCCAATCAAACCTGTTGTTATCTTGAAACCTGCAAGACCCGTGTTGGGCACCAAGAAGGACTGTGGTGGCTTAACCCAAGCTGGCAATTAGGCCGCACGGAGCCACTTACTCACTCCCCTGCCGTGGGATGGTGAAGAGAATCGGAAGCAGCACAGGCGAGGCATTAATCCCTTAATGTCCTGGCTTTGCCTGCTTCATCAGGACATTGCTGTAACCTCTGGCCGGCTCTTGTGCTGCTGGATTGCCTGGGTAAATTCACTGTTTAGTGCTAATAGCAAAGGGGCGGGGTTTTGAATGGACCTCTGAACAAAAGCAGTTATTCATTGCTGAGGCCTCTGCTTTGCTTCATGTGTGTTTGAAAGACAAATGACAAAAATTCAAAGCATGCTGGCCTTTTTAATGCCGTAATTACCTGTGACTACAGTACTTCTTTAACAGTAAAACACGGCCATTAGTGGATAGGGGGAAAAAGAAGGTGCATGAGGGAATGCAAAGCTGTACAGGCTTTGCTGGAATGAAGTGCGTGTGCTGCTTTCGTCACTGAAAAACTATGGGTGGGTGGCTCTTGGAGTGCAAGACTGTGCTTCATTTGTTTCTGCAAGGCTAGCTCTGTACATCCCTCTTAAAGTCAAGTGTGACCCAAAGTGTGGTGGAGAAAAAGGCTGAAGTTTCAAGTGGAAATGGGGAAGAAGTCTGTTGTAGCTGCTGTTTCAGGAGCAGCTTCAGGAATAAGCAAGGACAAAATGTTAGGCGAGTGAATAATTTGTAAGGCTTTGCTCCAGCACTCTTAATTCTCCAGTGAATAGTTGTAGATGATGATTGCAGATGATTCCTCTGGTCTGAGTTATCTGTAGTGACTGAAGGATGTATGTTTGCTGAGGTTCAAATGCTTTGTCTGTAAGCAGCACTGGTCATTTTTTCTCCGCAGACCTTCTCGGTACTAAGTTTGTTCATTATTCAGCAATTGACCTTTTGTTTGGAAAGGATCCTTACTCAGCCTGTGATGGGATAACCACGTTGCGTAACAACCCAACAAGGGAAAGCAAAATTGTGCATCGCCACCCTGTGCTAGCCTGGAAGTGGGATGATGACCCTGGCCTGAAGGGAGCAGCAATCAGGCCCAGGGGCTGCACAAGCCAATCTTACCAGGAGGCTGCTGTGGCCCTGGGGGGAGAGTTCTGACCTCCACTGTGCTCTTCTGGGGAAAATCTCTTCTCCTCCTGCTTTGAACCAAGAAAGGAACATTTTACAGCTGCTTGATGGATTCTCAGAATTCAGATTTGTCGCCCTTTAGATTTAAGAATCACTGAAACTTGTATTAAGTACTTTTCTTCTGTTTGGTGTGTGTGGCAGGGCAAACCCCACATTCTACCCCAATTGTTGGTCATGTGGCAGGAGCCCACTTGTGCATTTTCAGCAGAACAGCTGAGCTTTGCAAAAACTGTCTGGAGCTTTGCAGCTGGGCTGGAGCCTGGCCCAGCAGTGGGAGCCGTTAATGGTGTGATTGAAGCCTTTGATTTAACCCCTTACCAGCAGTTGTGCTGACTTGTGTTGGAGCTGTCAGATGTCACTGAAGCACCATTACCCTTCAAAACAAAGCATGCAACAGTAATCCCACAGAGCAAGGCTCCTATTTGCTGCACCTCCAGTTGGGGCTGTTCCTGTTAACTATAACATCTGTGGCATATGAATTTCTATCCCAGTCTTATTTTAAATGTAAACAGAAAATGGGGAATATTTCTATCAATAGTTGTGTAGATAAAGGTTTTTAACATGAATGTGTAGAAGGCAATAATTACTTCTTAATATTCTGAAATAGCGATGTTGCAAATCTTCCATGTACACAACTAAATTCTGCCAGATAGTCTAATGGTATTCAATAATAATGTTTCCCTTTGATGGGAGCAATCTACCATGAAGACTTAGAGCACCAGAGTTGATTTGAAATTTAGTTTTATAATAATGATCATGTGATGAGCAGTGATGAAGATTTAAGTAAGGTTCTGGCCCAAAGTGTCCATCAGATACAGGCTTCAATTTCAAAGGTAAAGAGAGAACAGCTAATTTGAAAGTTCTTTTATCAAAGGCAGTTTTTATAGTGGGAAGAATGAGTAAGCACAGATTAGCAATTTGTGGTCTAGTCCTTTTTTTGCATAAATATGATTGTTTTCAGTTCTTTTGTTCAAGAAATTAATTTCTCCTCTCACTTTCTAGGAGACTTTGAAGTTAATATCTAGCTATCAACCTTTCTCTCTCTCCCCTCACCCACTCACATTCCTGAAGTACATCTATGCAGGTTGACAGCAAGAAGCGCAGTGCCCAGCTCTAGGGAATGGATTCTTATTATTAGTCTTCATTTTCAGGTGTTCAGTTTCACATATCAACCTACTAAACATAACCAGTTTGATTTCAAGTTAAACATTTATTCTGCTTTTTTAAATCATTGTAAAACTCATATTTTAAAAGTGTATACCTATTATAAAACTTTTCCCAGTATGATCAGTTTTTTTCTTGCTTCAAGTGCCTTCTTAAAATGGATCCTGAAAAAAATTGTTTCTTCAAAATGAGTTTATTGTAATAAAGAAATGTCATCAGAGTTAGCTCCCAATATGCTGACACAAGTTTGTATGATATAAATTTTTTTCAAAACTTCTTCTCATTCGTATTCCTGCTGTTTCCATTGTCAAAGTGGCTGAAATGGGGGTCAGACCACACCAGCCCTCCAGGTCTGTAAGTCCTGAAATATGCAGCATATGTCATGTTGTTACAGCTTTTCAACTGTGGTCCTCATCAAATAATGAACATAGAAATCACTAAGGGAGAACTGAACTGAATTTAAAAAAATCAAGTGATGGTGCAAATAGCAGAAAATGCTTACCTCATTACCTCATAGTCTCAACCACAAGGAATGGATAGCTTGAGAGCTTGGGCTGCAAGGCTTACTGCCAACAAAGACCTGAGTTCAGGGTATCTGCTTTTTTGCGCTAGCAGCTGTTGATGTTTCTGACCTCTGAAAGAGGAAAATAGAGGTACAGTGTTACTGTCAATTGGAAAGCAAGAATCTGTTTTCCCAAAATGCTTATAATTTTGATCTAATTATTTTTGCACAAAAAGATGCAACAGTAGGCTGTTTGAATTTCTTCATGGAAGGATGAGAAAACCAGTAAATGTGCATGTGGGCACAGCCTCGTGATAAGACTGCTTACCAGGGATAATGTGACTCACGTCCTGACTCAGCACAACTCTCTGTTACATGGTTCTGTTGCCTCTTTTTCCTGGTGGGGTTGGTCTGGGATTTTTTTTTCTGTGTTTTTAGAGGAGTTTTGTGTTGTTTGTGGTTTTGGGTTTCTTTTTGTTTTGTTTTTTACTGTATTCTTTCACTTCTCTAGTAAATTCAAAGTTAAATCAATTTCCTGAACAATAACATTAAAACTTTCAGAAATTCTGTGCTGGCTGTGAGAAAGTCATAAATGGGTTTTCTTGAATTAAATAAGGGCTTTAGTGTCGTGCTCTGAAGAGTTTGATTTCATGTTTAAAAAAGCCCCACAGAACAGGTATATGTATACATACAGACTTTTTGAAACTGGAAATGTGGATATAGGTGCAGGTTTTTCTAGAGGTTTATGAAGGAAGTCAGGAGCTCTGAAGAGCACAACCTTACAGTAGCCACAGGCAGCCCAAAGAGCAGCAGTCATAGAAATAAAAGGGTTGTGCCATATTTCTTCTACTTCCCACAGTACTGTTGAGTTTTCAATTTTGGGTTTGCCTTTTAGAGCTAGAGAACCTAGCAGAAAGAGTTGGATCTTTTTCATATATACTTGGGCTTGGTCACTGCAATGTGAGCTGTCTCAAGTAAAAAAAATTGAGAGAACTTGTCTAATTCTACTGCACATTGTAGTGACGGTGTGATGGAAGTTCCTGACACAAAACACCTTTCAGTTTATCAGTTTGTCCTAAATTAGAAGAGAAAAAAAGTGGGGAAGTTTAAAACTAAAATATGCTTTGTTTTCTGCTACATAACGTTTAATTATTTTTTTTAATCTGTCTCCTTTTTAACAAACTAAAACAAATCACTGCTTTCCCAGAATGAAATGAATGCAAAATGTTGGCATTTTTTCTCCCTGGAATGAGGGACTTCATTAGTGATATGCCATACATCTGTGGTAAAAAACTGTTTGTAGGTCTCTTAATGAGCAGTGCCTTCTCTTGATTTACCGCCTCCTCAGTTTTACCAAGGTTTTTAAGTAACTCAAAGTCAACTTAATTTCTGAGCTTCTTGGTAAATTATTGTTTGGTACAACATAAAGTGAAAGCAACATTTAATTTTTAAATGTTAGCTACCACAGTGATGATGTGAATGGGGGTATACTTGCAAAAAGCCATCAATATTACGGAAAGAATCCATTTTACAATAATCCCTGAGCCTTAAGCATATGGCTTCATCCAGCACAAAAGCTTCCATTCATTTGCATTTTCTTTCCATTCATTTGATCATCTGAAATTCCACGTGCTCGAGACACAGATATTGGCATGTAGGTACACAAATACAGTATCGAAACAAATATGGCAGTGGGCCTGTGTTAGCCTCTGTTTCCATGGTGTGTCTGAAAGGATTTATAGCATGGCTGTAGAAGTTTTCCTGGAGTCATTGGTCTAAGTCTGAGCTTCTCCTTCTCTTTCCTTGCCACTTTTCAAAAAGAAAATACATTTTTTGTTGTTTTTGTACACACTGAAGAGAAAATGAGAAAATGGCAAATAATAGAAATCTATTTTGTGTGTGTGAAAATGAAGAATTGGTAAGATCTGAAAAGTGTTATTTAGAGGGAAATGGAGAACATTATTGACCCTTAGGAAGAGGTGGCCTGGACTTGAAGAGCACATAAAAACAAATCAGTACCATCAGTATTCAGAAAGAGGTTTGCCATATTCAGTCATGGTTTTTATGGCAAGGAGATCCTCATGGTTGTTTTCTCATCTTATCAGTGAGTGCTTCATTTCAACCACTCGAAATTCCTAGCCCCACAGAAAGCAGGCTGCAGGATGGTGGTGATAGGAATGTGAGGCTCACAGAGGTGCTGCTTTCCTCATTAATTGTGGATATTTGTTCAGAAGGTGACTGGGGCCATGGTACAGCACACTCCCATTAGCCATCCTCACCGGAGAGCCAGCACCTGGGCAAGGAATCTGGACTTGGCTGACCAGACTGTTCAGACCACAGGGCACCCTGTAGCAAACTGCTACTTGCTTGTTTGTTTATCAATTTATTTTCTCTCTTCCTTTTGTTGTGCTTTTCCCACAGGGACAGAATGCTCTCACTGGGGGAAGTGGTGGCTCTTCCCTAGGCCCATTGTCAGCTCTTGAATAAGGGCCCCATTTGGGCAGTATCCAGTTGGGCTTTACCTCATGCCTCCCTTGTCTGTGTCACATCCTGAGCCCTCTGGCTTCACATTTAACCATTCTTGATGTGGTTTGTTTAGAATTTTTTTATTCCACTGAAACATTACAGCTCTTCCTGATGCCAAAACCATTCTCTCTATCTTAAGGTCCTCCCTGGAAACACATGTATTTCCCTGTTTTCCAACATTATTTCTCAAAGTTTCTTTTGGTCTTACCTGTGCAATAAAAGTCAGTGCTGACAAATGTAAGGATTTTTAGGCAAAGCTGGCAGGTCTTACTAATCCTTTTTATACCAGCAAGAGCTCTAGTACCGAGGCAGTGCCTGCCAGCAACAAGAACACTTCAGTATTGTACCATTTGAGTAACAAGTGTAAAATGCATCAATCAAAGACCTGCTGTGTCTCAATCACATGTTGGCCCTTATATTAATATGGTTTTAGCTGTCATAGTTCTGGGCTTGCTTCATCTTGTTTGGAAAATTGATCAGAAGGTATTTGATTTCCCTGCTGCAGAATACTGTGTTCCCATATCGACTTTCCTTTCTCTGAAGCCCATTTCTATTGAGTTTTTTTGTGTGTTTGTGCCATAATTCTTCTGGACTCTGCTTCCGTTTGTTAAAAGTGAATTTACGTCTTAGCGCTGTCTCACTTTTTATTGTTACAGGGCTTTACAAAAGCTGCAGTTCCTCTCTAATTGCTAATGAATTACATTTTTCAAAATCATTGTGAAGTGTTTTTCAACCCTGTGGGTCCCAGCCTTGGTGTTGAATGCAGTGTGTTTGAGATGGGTGAATAAAACCCTTCTGCTTTCATTGCTGGCAAAGGGGAGAGAGAAAGAGAGTCCAATGTTTGCCCTGAGATGTGTTAGGCTTGATAGATTCTGGTGTTTGCATCAAGCTGAGAGGCAGGATATTTCTTCCCTCTCCAGTACTAAAAACAGACATGTGAATGCTCTAACAGTGTGTTCTCTCTGAAGCTGCATTTCATCAGTAGTTAAGCTAAATGTTTACCTGTGTCTGCACTTTTGTACGAGGCATTGGGACACTTGGACTTTGTTTCGTGCTTAGAAGTATTAGTGTTTGAAATTTCGGGTTGGTTATTTTTTTCCTTTAACCACCCCTCCTGCTTAACTCATTTCCTTGATCCAGAGTTTTGCTGCTGCTGCAGGATGCTATCATTTAGTATGTGTCAGCTGAGGCTCTAATGTGCAAGAGCAATGGTGCAGAAAAACCTTTCATCGCTGAAACAACCAAGGGCATGGTCCAGAGGTTGTTGTTTGAAACTCAAAATGGCACTTGAACTAATCTGTACCACTGGAAACCCACTGAATTGTTAGTTCCCTCAAACACTTGCTGAGGTGGTAGGCAGAGGAATAAGTCTTTTTTATGTCTTTATTCTGACCTATGGCTCATATCTTGTGACTTGTAGGCAATTTCCATTATGTATCTGCATACCTGTGCTGTCTCTGTGCAGGGGATTCCCTGCTTCTTCCCCAGCACCTCTAGCAGAGATTGAAATAATAAAGTGTGGTGGAGGACTCCAGACAGAATTATCGCCTTCAATGTAAATCAAATTTTTGCAAGCCTTCACTGCTCTGCTTTCAGATACAAATTTGTTTAATCATTTTAGAAGCTAGACTAGAACGTGCAATACGTGTTCAGAGCAAAGTGAGAAAACTTTTGGGGAAAGACTGTCAGAACTCTCTCACAGAAGTCTTCTACTGTATATACCTTATTTACACCTGCTGAAATGGTTTCATAAAATTATTTATACATCTATGAGCTTTTTAGTCATCTCCTTTTTACTGGTTATGTCTCTATATTTTTTCAGTACTCATCTTGGTCTCACTTTGCACACTTTCTATCTGCACAGTGAGATTAATCCTGTCTTGGGATCTGCAGAGGAGTGCTTAAATTTATGATTCAAATGGATACAGCTCCTGTGGCAGAAATTGTGAAGAGGTTCATGAATTCTTAATTAGAAGGGATTAATTCAATGAATATAATTTCCTAAACAAAGTTGTGGTGTGGAGCATAGATGTTGCTTAATGTTTAAGTAATAAAAATATGAGAAGTATAAAAATAAATAAAAATAAATATAAATAATAAAAATAAAAATAAAATAAAAATAATTAAAGTAAAAACATCCCCCCTAGAATGTGTGAGCCATACCCTGGATAACCAAGTTTCCTTTCAAACGCTCTTTTCTGCTGTGATTGTGTATTTCAGGAGCAGACCCGCAATGCCTTCAGATAGGCTGTGATACACCTCTTATCTGTCATGCTACATACAGAACAAGTGAACTGAAGTTGTCATGAAGGAAAAGTCCCTCATGAATTCAAAACCTGCCATTTCAGTCAAGAAATGTTTTTTTCAGCTTATTTCCCATGTATTTTGTGCTTTGTACTTTCTTCCCGGTTGCATTTCTCAGACACAGCTCATAAATGGTTGCAAAACTGTTTTGAAAATTTTTATGAGGAAACTGGTATATAAAACCAAAATCATAATATTTAGAAACCTGCAGTAGTATGAAAAGAAAATACATGCAAATGATCATATGAATTCAGTATACAAAGTAGGCGGAAAAATCTATCTTTGAAGGAAGATTCATTCTTGACACCTAAGTCAAACAACTAAAGGTTTGAAGCATAAGCTACAAATCCTGCTTGTTTAGCTTACTACACATGTTTTCTTCCAAAACAAAAGATTTGTAAAAAGCATTTCCGCAGCTTGCACTTCTGCACCAGGGCTCCCAAGGTTTACCCATGTGGCTCTGCAGTCGCTCTCTGTGGCACCACAGTGTGGAAGGGCTGGTGATCCCAGACAGTTCCTGTGATGCCTGGCATCCATCCCTTCCTCCAGCTGCTGGATCAGAGCTTCTGCCAGGACCTCAGGGCCTTGTCCTGCACCCATCCTCTTGGCAGTATTGGCTTTGGATGAAGGAGGAAAAAAGGAAGGAAATAGAACTGCTAAGAAATGGCTTTAAAGGTGGGAGAACAAAATTCCTCTTCAAGCTGAAATTGTTATAGATCAGGTGTATTGAGGGAGGAATCCCTACTTTGATTTCAGTGGGCTTACTCTACAGGATATTTGCATTACGAATTTTTAAAACTTCCTCCTGGGTTTATGATTGGTATTTGAGATTCTGTGCTGACTTTGGACCTCAAGGGGAGCTGGACAAACTTGTGGTAAGCCACTGTTTGCCTTCCATCTAATGTGTTCCCTGGGGATTGGGTACAATTTGTGGACATCTCAGTTTCTCCAGAATCATCAGATCTTAGTTGCTGGTTTTAATAGTGTATTGGACAAGTTCAGTATGCACCAACATATTGAGTTTCTGGGTGCAGGACAGGTGCCCTGCCTAGGGCCCCTTAAATCCAGTAACCATGCAAATAAATCAGTCACCTTTGGGAAACACTGGATTTATTAGTGTAGCTTAAGGAGTCCTCACTCGAGCAGATACTTTCTCAGATCACAGGGTTTCTTCAGAGCACTGTGTAGCATGTAGGTGATACGAATTTTCTGGTACATCTCAGGCAAGCTTTATGGGCAAATGTGAAGGGCAGTTATCTGGGGCAGCAAGGCTGCTCACACAGAGCATACCTATTGCACTGATGCCTGCTTTGTCTAGACAAGAGCTCTGGAAATGCAGGCTAGGGATATCTCCTACTGCAGCCACTGTTTCTATAAGCCCAGGCTGTCCTTGGTTTCATTTTTAAGTTTTGACTCAGAAGGATGAAAGATGTACTTTAATGAAACTAACCTTTAAAAATATTTTCTGAAAAGATCGTATAGCGTGCTAGAGAACATGCCAACAGTGCAACATTTGCTCAGCCTTCTAGAATTAGCCTTTGGTAAAAAAGAGCCCTGATCCCAATGGATTAAAGTCAGCGCAACCTGTGCATTTTAAAGTGAGGTTTAATGTGAAGTTTAATGGATTTTAACCAAAATAAATAGAATTGTTCAAGGCTGATGAAAGTTCTATGATCTCTGATACAGATCTTAGCCAGAAGTTTAGTTGAGAGTACTATTTCCCCAAGTATTTTCCTTTGGTTTCTTGTGTAAACAGCAATAGAAAAAAAAAAAAAATACCATTCTGCTGGAAAGGCAGGTAGGAATATTAATCACAACAGTGCAGGACTATCAGGTGTTTTGCATTCCAGCATTGCAAAGTAGCGCTCTAGAGGAGGGAGAGGAACGTGGTCACTGCTTCTCCACAGTCATCTTGCTCCTATAAAATAACTCCTGTTCTAACAGGGTAAGCTTGACAGCAAGTGAGAAAAAAGAAAGCAAATACAGTCAGGTTTTTTTAGGATTTAGTTACATGGGATGCAGCTGACAGTTCAGCTGAGTAGTTTTATGCTGAAAATAGGAACTTTTCATCTAATTGTAGTCTCAGGCTTCAACTTACTCAGGAAATGCTCAAGCCCAAGACTTGTTAGAGGCCAGGAAGCTTCTTATAAATGGTAATCTACAAAAAAATACTATATTTAAAAAATAAAAAATGAAAACACTTGCAGCAAAGCAGCTTTTTAAGACATCAGGAACATGGGGTCTAAAGACCTGTTGGGGACATGGTGGGGTTCTCCTGACTGGCAAACTGGAACTATAATATAAAACTGGTAAAATATTCATTTTCCCATCAGTGCAGCAGAGTATGGACAAATGAGGTGCTGATGAATGGCAAGTGTTTGGATAGTGGGATCGTTCTCTCCCTCCTTGAAAAGGCAGGCATTGGAGAGGGTCTGAGGAAGATTCATAGCAATGTGTCTGCAGCCTTTTCCAGGTGCAAAATATAGTCAGATTCCATTTTGACAAAACTAATGGAGAAAGAGAGGGGTGCCTGGTGCCAAATAGCTAGTTTCATTTCTCTGATCTGTGAACATCTCTGGAATTTCCCTGGCCTTGGCCCAACTTCTGCTTGACTAGAGGAGTCCTGTTGGGTCTCAGTAAGTGGATGTGATCGCCTTTTCATGTCCACTTTCACTCAAGGACTTAATTTCCCTTTTTGTGCTACAAACTCAGCAAATGCAGATATGCAGACGATGCATGGCTGAGCAAAATGCCCCAGCAGGGCAGTGACCTGGTGTTAGCCTTGCACAGGAGCAAGGACATGGCCATGAGCTATCCTGTGCTCTCCCTGGCTGCTGTGGCCAGCGGTGCAAGCTGACTCAGTTGTGTGATAGCAGAGCAGGCTCCTTTCTACTCCAGAACTTGAAGACCTCCTCAGTGGGTCAGTCCAACACCACCTCATGGCAGTCAGTAATAATTTCCTGTTTAGTATTAAAAGGCTGCATTTCCAGAAAATTGTGTCTGGGTTTGGGGTTTTTTCCTCTCTCTCTCTCTTTTTTTTTTTTTTTTTTTTTGTGTGTGTGTTTTTGGTTGGTTGGTTGGTTTGTTTGGGTTTGGGTTTTTGTTTTGTTTTGTTTTTTTAAAAATTAAATCCCAAGAATGTTTTGTCACCCTTTGTGTAAACAAAGGGCATAGGAAGTACAATTTCACAGAGATAACAGTTTTACATGTAGGCTGAGGAATGCATGAACAAGAAGTCCTTTAGTATTGAGAAACAAATCCATATCCTTTTTTTTTTATTTTCTTTAAGCGTGTACACCACTGCTTACCCAGCTGTGGTGAGTAAATTACGGAATTCATTTTGCAATAACTTCACAAGGGCTCGGGCTGGCTGAGAATAAAGTAGGAATGAGTAGCTTACCCCATGATTTCATATGAATATCAACCAACAAAATGTAGTTCTTGGTAGTGACAACTGTATTATCTTCATTCTAACTGGAGTTTTCCCACTGATTTCAGATAGACGTGTTAACATTATGTGCCTTTTAAGCAGTTAGCTTGCAGTCTTCAGTTAGATACCCTCATCTAACTTGAGGTAGCTGAAACCTGTCAGGCAAGTTATTTGCTAAGAGTTTCTGTGTCTCTCCATCTGCTGCAAAGGGAGCCTCTATGACTGAGTTCTGGAGTATTCTGGAGATGGTTATATCCTGGGTGTTTGTAAAAAAGCGGTTTGAACTCCATACTGTTGACAAGTTTCTGTGTGAGAAACTGGTCTTGATGAAAGGTATCTGCATCCTCTCAGTATTTTTACATCAGAGAATGTTCTTTTAATGCCAGGTCTTTCCTGAAGGTAATTTCTTGGCAGTCGCACTTGAACTTATCTAACAAATTGGGTGGTGATCTAGTGAAAATAAAACGCCCCTCTTTCTATTTTATTCTGAATGAGTTCCGTCTGGCAGTTTTACTTCCTGTATTCTCCAGTGATAAGTATGAATTTAGCTGTTTTACTGGATTATTTCAGAATTTATCCTGAAAGCAGTTCTTTCTAGAGTAGTTAATGTTTCCTGTATGAACTGATTTGAAATAGTTCTTGGTTCTGTTACTGTCTTTCTTTTCACTTTTTCTCCCCTTCATATTTCTACTTCCTGGTGTTTGTATATTTCATTAACTTGATATTTGTTGTATTTTAGGAGAAACCTGATGCCAGCCCCACATCTCTACAGCTGCGATCCCAGATTGAGGTAAGCACTTAGATTTTGATCATCCACTTTTGTTTGTTTGTTCTTTAATTTGATATTCTGCGTAAAGGCTATATTATTAATTTGATATTCATAGGCTTCTCTAGTGCCTGCTCTCAGTGCTGCATGTCTTCTCTTGCAGGAGTCACTTGGTCTCAGCAGCACCGCATCAACACCTGACACTGAAAGAAAGTAAGTGAAGGCACAGAAAGTGGGGAGGGAGGAGGAATTTGTTACATTTTCTTTATCCTTGGAGTAAATTAACTTTAGATTGTACTGATGTATCTAGATTTCAGATCCAGACACTGTGAATGAGACCTGTTTTGGAACCTGCTCCTTTTCTTTTTCCCTTTTGGCCTTCTATTATTTTGGGATTTTATGTCAAGGGAGAGTTATTGTTTCTCCCTTGTTTCTCCCTTCTGTGAGTACTTGGGGTGTGCATACACCAAGACAACTGGTAGTTATTTCTGAAGAGCATCAGTGATTCCAATTCTCTGCAAATACCTGCTTTATAAATTATGTTCTTTGACTAGACCTAAATGCAGCCAAAGAAAGGTAGCTAAGGGGAAGGGAGAGTTACAGACTTCCATCGTGTTCTTTTTCCTGCATACTCCTGAGTTTGTAACTGTGCTTTTGAAGAAGGTGCCAAGGGCACAAAGTATTTAAAACCAAGTTAAAAGGAGCTTTAATTTTAGCACCCTTAATGAAAACCTCTCTGTGAGGACTGAAGGGGTTTCTGTTTACTGTCACCTCCTGCTGCAATGTGTGTGCTTGTTTTATGTGCCCCCCTCCTTTGATCCCGAGATCTTGGATCCCTGCTGCTGAGGGTAACGTGCAGTGGTGCATGAAGACAACTGACACTGTGTGTCCAATTGCCTTCACTTCCATGGGGTAGTGCCAGCTGGATGAGTTCAGAGGGAGTACATGGAATCCATTTGTGATGGGACATGCTTTTGTATGGTTTCACAGTCTCACATTTGAAGATACTCAAGTGATTCATCACTGGGAAGTAACAGGAAGGTTTCTTACTTCCTCTAGCTCTGTAGGACCGTCAGTCCCAGAGCAATCTTTGGTGGATGTGGTGTATAGGACTTGCCTGAGCACTGACCATATAGAAGTCAGTTGTATGGCAGTGAACAACTGCTTAGGGGCTTCCTTTGGCCTTGTCTGGAAGCTGATTCATGCTAAAGATGTCAGAATGTGATAAATTGTCTTTTAGAGGTGCTTTGTCTTGCTTCATCACTCAGAGAGAAAAGCAGAGATGGTTTTCTTGAGGTAGATGCTCGTTTTTGAAATAGCCTAAGACAGATAAGGTGAATTTTACCTTGGGTACCATCACTGTCCCCATATTACATGCTGGTAAAAGAAAAGGCCTAGAAGTCTTAGGGTTAATATTTTGTGCTTCCAAATCTCATATATGGAAAGGAATTATTGAAAGATACCTGGCTGTCTAACATTGTAATGAAACCAGAAGTGCCAAGAAGATGGGAACTGTAATCTGGGAAGTAAACCTTCAAGGTTATCCTATAATCATACAACTTTTCTCTCAGCTTCAAAGCACTTTACCCATGGGTAAATATTATAATCCCATCTCAGGTAATAATGAGATGAAGATTTCATAGGAGGACAGCACGCAACTTGGAAAAAAACTCCACTTACCAGTCCTAGCCAGCTTCCTAAGTTGTGCCTCTGTGTAGGTGTTCTACAACAAATAACCGACTGAGAAGGCAGTATCAGCAAATCTCCTGAGTGACTCCCCTGAGGCAGCCAATTTACCTCACTGAAAGGAAATTATGTTATCTTAGTCCAGATGAAAGGGACATGTGATTTTTATGGACCTTGTAAGAGTGGAAGTGTACCATTTGAGGATTTATAGAAGGGTGTATGTGATTAACCTGATCATATATATGAAACTGGTGCAGGACAGGTTGTGCCAGATACTTGCACAATAAGCAAGACCATGTGACACATGATAATTGGACAAAGTGTTGAAAATAATAAATTATATCTACTCAGTACTGTACAAATTATTCAAACCTGAACTTATACAGGTCTGTGCCTATTTGTGACAGCCTGCAGTCACAAATAGGCACATCAGTGTTGGGTTCAGCCCTCCAGCCTGGAAGGCTGAATTGTCACAGAAATTGCCTCTTCCAGGGAGGCAGAGTTTAAAAATTGATCTGCAGGAAAATGACCAGTTCAAGCCCATCCAATACACCAGTTTTTCAGGGAAGGATGTTGTGTTGGCCCCAGGGATTTTTGTGGGGTTTAGTATATGGCCTTCATCTGAATCTTCTGTGTGGGCATGCTACTAGACATGGAAGTTCGTCCCTTTGAGGACAGTTTTTATGTCACTCTCAAGCTGCATGGAAGATGTGTGGTAAACCTTCTACAAAACTTCTTTTGTTGTAAGAAGACTAGTTTGCCAAATATGAAACTTGATGCAGATGTACATTGGTTTTTCATATTCACAAAAGATTTGGGAGACAAAAGGAGAGAATTGTTCAAAACTCGACATACAGACTTTCAGGAGATGTGGAAAATGTGTTTTTTTTAGAATACTCCTCCACAAGAGCTTATCCAAGAGCAGTTACAATTCTACATATTGAAAATCCAAATGTTTTCCTAGGATGAGATGGGTTGTTTCTGGTCTGGTGTTCTGAGCAGGTTGCTTTAGAAAATAAGGGCAGTCCCAAGGGAAAATCTGTACTGAAATAAGGAGAGAGCAAGTGTCTGGCTGGAATATGGTCATTCTTAGTAACTCCCTCACCCAGCACAGCTGCTGCCTGTACACCCTACAGCTTAACACTACCAAAGTCTAAAGCTTTAAAATAACACCAGAGTTTAGACATTCCAGACAGAAAAAAGCTTTGAGCTTATGTTCATGGGAAGAGCAATGTTTGCTTTAACCTGGTTTGGTTTTCCTTTTCTGTGCTGCTCAGCTGGAAGAGAGAGCCCAACAGTCTCCACTGTAAGCCACACTGAAAACAGATTAACCTTGGTGGTCTATGGTAGGAAAAAATCCTGTTTGTGTGGACAAGCAGTGTATGTTCTGTCTTGCCTTGAGTCTTACTAACCCTGCTGCCCAGTCTGGTGTAAAGTCAGTGCAGAATTACTCAGTGCCCTCAGTCCAGCAAGTTGCTCAACAAGTATCTGTCTAGTGAGTGATGTGCTCTAGATGAGCAGCAGCAGGGCTTGCAGGCTAGGCAGAAGGGATTAAATGAGCCTGGAGGCAGAGTTGTTTGTCACTGTGAGTCATTGTGGTCACCCCACCCCCGAAGGCATTTGGGGTAATACTACCTTCCTCTGTTGCTAGCAACATTGTTCCTGTTGATTAGATGAAGCTACCAAAAAAGACTGCATATGTGAACCTGCTCGGTGCATTATATGTGCCCTACCAAATATGCCTTTTGTTTCATTGGTTCTGACAAAGAAAGAGGCTTTTGCCTCTGAGTGAAGATTTTTCTGAGATTTATGTGAATAACAGCAAGGGTGCTGATGTGTCCTGAAAAGCTATCCATAAACAACGGAAAACAAAGTCATGTTTGTTCAAGCTTTGCTTCACAACTGCTCTAGTTTTTTTGCCTTACTGGAGTTCCTTCTGTAAATTGAAACAGTTTGCCAGGTTTCTAAGTTATGTCATATTCAACATGGAATGAGGTGTTTGTAGCTTTCTTCTCTGAATAATAAATTTCACTTCCCTCTGCCCTTTCCAAGATTTCCATCTTTTAAACTGCAGTTGTGCTGACAGTTGTCGTGCTGGTGTAACTTTGCTGTTTCTCAGTGTGCCTTCAGTAAAGTGGCAACAGCGTCTTTAACAGTTATATTATTCATTTTAAACAAAAATCTCCCCAGAATCATAGGTGCTTCTATACAGACTTCTGCTTTTGCTAGAAGAATAATTAGTGTAGAAAACATGCAGTAAATGTGTTCTTCAGCAATTACTGCTACTTCTCTGACCCCATACCATGTTCAACTAGGGATGTATTGTATATACAATTCCTATTATTTCGAAGAGATGGCAACACCCCAAGGATGTTTACTCAGTTAGGGGACTGAGCAGGGTTTTCTCATAATTGTAAACAGAGCATTTAAACAATGTAGCCCAACTTTTAGCCTGTTTCCATTTTTGAGCATTCAGGTCTACATGACAGACTGATGAGCTCTGCATGTTTGCCAGGAAATCCAGGTTAAACCCAGTCCCCTGAACCCGGGCTTCTGCATCCTGACTCTCATCCTGTTTTTAGAAGGACTGGGGGGGATGTTGCAGAAAGGAAGTTGTGTGTTTTCCCTCTTTGGAAGTAGATCTGTTCGCTGTCACTGTTTGCTCCCTCAGCCTTTGGGCTGTGTTTCAGATGGGGTGCATCTGAGATTCTGCTGGGAAAGAAAAGGAAGTGGGTGAGAGACTCAGGAGCACTGCATACAAATAGAATGAGGTCCAGATATTCCTACATACTAATACTTTTCTTAACAGTTGCTAGAGAAAGAAAGGATGAAGACAATGCATGAGGTAACAGTTCTATCATGTGTCTGATGTTTCAGTCATTCCCACCACCTTTGTGTGGCAATGGGGGTTATGAATTGTCACCTCCAGGGAATCACCTGCACTTCCTTGAACTGTACCACTCCTGCACACTTCTGACCAGTAAATGGTCACACTCTATATCAAGTGCCATAATTCATCCTGCTGTACTCCTCTGGCTGTGGCTCAGTACAATTTAAACGTTCTTGACCCTGTGATACTCAACACCTAATCTGAGACTCTGCCAGAGTAGGGACCTGGCCAGAAACATATGTGTCAGGCAGAAGGAGAAAAGCAGGCACGTGTGGGGTGCAGGTGACGCAGGGCAGCATTGCTCAGGGGCTCTGCATTCCCCCTGCCTGGGGGAGCTGCTGTGCCTCTGGCAGCTGCATCCTCAACTCCTACTTCAGCTGCTCCTGGGGGCGAATGTCTGTCACCCTGTGTGTGTGCAGGGTGCACTGAGGAGCCACTCACACGTTCCATTCTTACAGTTTGTCCCGATCTCTGATGGCTTGTTGGGAATGTCACAGCAGGAGCTGTAGGCTCCTCGGGCGTTATGGCTTTCTCCGAGGTTGTTAGCAGGCCAGCAGTGAGGCCACAGCACAGGTGGCTGCTATCTGCATTGTAGCTGTTGTCACTGCAGGAGATACCATTGACTCAGTCTGTTTTTAAGATTTTTTTGCAATGAGTGTGCCATAGTACAGCCATTCCAGTGGCCCATGGTATAAACTGGAACTCTGTATCAACCTAAGGCTGGGAGAGAGTCTGCATTTCAGTGTCCCCGTTGTCCACAATGATTTTCAGTGAAAGCTGCAGAAAGGTTCATCCAAGCCTCAGTTCTTTGCCCTTCAGTACACTAATCTACTGGCCTTTGCCAGTAGTTTTTAACACTTGATTCCCTAGTCTTCTTTCCCTGCAGCATCCAAACTGCAGGTCAGGATTTGAATGCAGGAGGTAATTAAGTCGCCCCTCCAGGTCATGGTTGAGGGGGTTTAAATTCTATCAGCTTAGATTCTGGCAGCTTCTCAGAGTGCCCAAATTATTTCTGGCAGGTATTTGTAAGCTCATCTGCAAAGAAAGAGGAGTGCAGGTCTGAAAGAGCATATAAGGCAGAGAGAGGGCAGAAACTGAGAAGAACAAAGCAAAAAATAAACAATTTCCCCTAACTGAGGTAGCTAAAGGCTGCCCTTAATTGCTAAGAGAATAAACTCTTCCTTTTGCATAGTTTAAAAATTAAAATGAGTATTGGAAGAAAAAGAAGTAAGTGCTTTTTTTACTTGAGATGTTTGAACTTAAGATACATATTTTTTTATACCCTGTCCTTGCAGAAATTGAAAAAATCAGTGAATGTGTATGGCCCTGTTTTCACTTGTTTGAGGCCTGATTTAGTCAAAGGCAAATTATTCATGCTGCCTTTAAACAGCCTTCTCAAGAGAAGTAGGGCAGGAAACTCCCACAATAACCTACACAATGGGAGTGAGAGGCCAGCCAAACGCTGCCTGGGACACGTGAGGAGGGAAACCAGTGCGCCTTTGAGCAGCTGGAAGAAGATTTCAAGCCTGGTAATTTCGTGTAAGGAAGTATGAAGGGCACATTTCACGAGAAAGTCTGACTTGTCACAGCGAGTTGAGATGGCACGTAGTGAGCAAAACACAGAGAGCAGGGAAGCATTGCCTGCGGCGTTGGGCCCTGCTCTTTGCTCTCAGAAGAGTTTTTAGCTGGCAATTATCTGCCCCCTGGCTGTGACCAAGCATTCTGTTATTAAATACATGACGTGCCCCCATCTGCCTGCTGCCAGTCCGCGGACTGAGCCCGTGGGACCAGTGTGGTGGCTTCCACGCTGGTGATGCTGCAGAGTACACATACACACGCACGGGCCACAAGCAGCTCAGTGTTTGTTTCCACTGAGAAAGTTTTGACCTGCTTAAAGAGCCATTGCTATGGAAACCTAATGAGAAGATAATTGAATGAAACCTCTTTGCTTTCCATCCCTTTCTCACACTGGTGCCAGCAAGGTCAGAACCTTGCAGGCCTCCTTTCTCTTCAGGTTCATGCAAATTTGATAAAAATACCAAAGACCCATTTTCTTCCCTGTGCCAGCTCCAGTTAGATAAATTACCTTGTATTCAGTCAGGAGCAGTTACAAGTCTGTCAGTTTTTCATACTAATTATGTAAGTGGGCCATTTCTAATGCACACGGATAACCAAATGGCTTTGCAGCAGAGCCAGCATGGGCTTCTGCATTGGTTTATTCACTGCTCTGAATATGCATAATATTCATATGCTAAAAATCCCATCTAAACCATTTTCTGCAGTGTACTATAAATAATCATTGGTAAGGAATGAGAGGGGCACTATCAGTTTATTGAAGATGATAGCAGTAGTGGTTTCATCATCACATGGTGCTATGCACCTGTGGATTTTATGGTCCATAAATGAGACACAGCCATTTGTTAAAGCACATCTGCATTTAAAGTACAAATGCCCATCATTCTCAGTTTCCACATTTGTTCTTTTTTGAGAGTGATGAGATTTCAAAAATCAACAGGCACATTCATGAAAGCAGCGCATGGTGTCATTTGTTTCTTTCCTTGTTTCTTTGGAGTACCAGCACGTTCCTGGGGCACGTATGACTGTGTCTCTTGTATATCAACCACTGTTTATGCAAGATTAGCCCCAGTGTTTTTCTGTCTGAGATCAGAATCAGTCCACAGTTAACAGGAAAGCTGTAGCCTAGTTAAAACCAGTCTTAATAATCAGACAGGCTTAGTTGGCTTGTGACCTAAATGTGTGCATTGGGTCTTCCTTGCACACCAAGTTTTGGAGACCACTTCCAGGTTTCAAAGGTATTGCTTAGGTGTAACAACGTTATCCCCACTGCAGCCCTTTTATGAAAAGATAGATTCAGAGACCATTTTATGTGTCAGGCTTTGACGTTGCTCTTACAAAGCCCCCAGGCTGCAAAACAAGAACCAAAAGTGCCCTCCAGAGGCAATGCTTATGACAATGTCTGGTCGGATCTGTTTAAGATGTCTGGTCTGGGCTGTTATCTTTCAAGAAACCTCCTGTAAAAACAGTTAATTAAGTTTTTAAAGTTGCTCTCCCTTTCTCTACCTACTGTTGGAAGTTTGTCCAAACAGTTAGGAAATGTTAGCTTCTCTTTTCTAATTTTTTCCATCATGTGTCTGTTTGTTCCTGAGCCTGATCTATGAATAGGCAGTAAGTTAATCTTCTTGCAGCTTTCCAGTTTTACAGGCAAAACTTTTCTAGCTTTCTTTCATAAGATCAGCTGTCCAGTTCCCTGGCTATTTTAATAGCTTTCTCTATACCACATCTAGTTTGAATTCATCTTTCTTGAGCATGAATAATGATGGTTGTACAGCCATTCCCATATATGTTTGTTCTTCATATTCTTCGTATTGCCATTGGGATTTTCCATCCTTATGCCTTTTAGGATTAATATAATAGTTTTTTTTCTCAGTCATTCTTTTCTACCTGGTATCCCCCAGGTACTCTGTCATTTGCAGACCTCCGGCATTTGAAAGACTGTCTGTTGTGTCTGTCTTGTTTGTGTATTTTAACTCTTTAATGTTGAATGTAAACTCACTTCTGTTAAGCCAGTCTTTCTAATCAACGAGTTCCTGGTCCAGGTTACCTGCTCCAGCTGTTGCTACTAAGTTTTGAGTCATTGAATAGCCTGATGTGGTTTTCTAAATTCTGCTCAAACCCATCAACTCTCTAAGGCAGTAATATTTGGGTACTCTCAAAAGTAGCTCCATTTTTAGGTTATATATTATGTTTTCTGTTTGAGGTTTTTTGAGTTTTTTTCTCATTTGTTTATTTCAGCACTTTGGCTCGAAGAGGCACAAAGTACTGGCCTAGAGATGGTTTGGGATTTGTGAGATTAATGAATTAAAGTTTTGACCCCATCTCCTGCCCGCTTACAGAGATTATGGATTGATAAGAAAATACCCCTTCCCTCTGGCTGTAAATCTTGTTTTGTTCCTTATTGTGTGAATGTATACCCATACATTTCTTCTGCTTTATGTGGTGACAGAGTACATTTCATGTGAAAGCTTGCTAATGAAGTTGTACATCAGACCACAACAAAAATGAAGGCCTCCATGGTGGAGTAATGGCATTTGGCTCCCTTTCAGACACACAGTGCTGAAACTTCTGCCAAGTGTCACTGCATCATTAACTTTCAGTACAAGTTATCAGTCTATGAATGGAAGAACACAAATCACTTTCAGCGCACGTTCACAGAAGCACTGCAGATTTAACAGAGTGAGGGAGTGTAATTTGCAAATCAAACATACAGCAACACCAAGGTAGTCTGGAATTTTTCACTAGACATTTAGGAGGTAAAATGCTTGATTGATTTCACTCAGGACTTCTAAGCATCAGAATTGTCGGGTGGAACTAAAAAGCAAGTGCCTTATCAGGCACTATGTGGTAAGTTTTGTTGGCATTTCCATCTCTTCAGAGCAGCTGTTAGCATTTTCAAGGTCAACCCAGGCATGGAAGATTTCCTCTTTAAAGACTGCGTGAAATGATAATTGGAATTTGCATCCTCTGATGAAACTCAGCATAGTTCTTAAATCAGTTATAAATGAGAAGGTGGTCTGCTTGCTGTGGATACTGCTTTTCTCCTCCCACCCTCTGGTTCAGGCGTGTCGGATGTTTGCTCCTACTGCCCTTCCCGTTCTTTGGAGGCCAGTTTATGATGAGTTGATGGCCTCGGGCTAACTACTGAACAGATGTCCACATCACAAACGTTGCCGCTACACCTGCTGCTTACTTGCATAGTTTTTGGCAACTGTGCAAGAGAAGAAAAGGATTAAAGTGAATTTGGAGGCCACAGAGCACAAGAGACTGCCTTTCCACTTTAAGGGTGATTTCACTAGTGAGACAGAGCTCTGATCATTAACAGATTTCATTTTCTAAGAATGGTGATTAGGTACATTTCATGGCTACTAAATTCATTTAAAATAAATAGAATAACTGCTTGATGGGTGGAGACCATGTTCATCTGCAGAACATGTAGCAGATTAATTCTGTCAGTTCTGACAGAGCTTGGCGTTCATAAAAAGAAAAATCTCCGTATACTCCACATACTTTCTTACCTGATTTACCTTTATTTAGAAAAACACTTGCTGACAACTTTACTTTGAAGTTTCTGGATTGATTCGTGGCCCTGTTGAAGGGCATTTTCTGGAAATTTCTACCCAGAAAGTGTGGGGTTTGTATTTTTCACTTTTTACCAGGCTTCTTGAAAGTTAAATGTCAGGTGGCATATTATTGATTTTTCCCCTTCAAGAGTAAACACCAGCAAGGAAGACACTAAATTTCTCCCTCCTCCTGATGCATTAAAAATTTGAAGTTTATTTGCCTCAATTAGTTTGCAGTTTGTGCTGAATTAAATTTTAGTCTGTTTTTAAAGAGGTTATATCTCAGAGCTTCACTATGCCAGATCCTCCTTGTCTAGGTGAATTACTGAATCACACTGAAACTTCGTACTGTCTCGTTTCCCCTTTAATGATATCTTTGCAAATTGATGAGCATGTATTTCCTGCTTGGAAGATGCTGGCCAGTAATTGTTTGTGTCTTCTGAACACCGACCTGGCTTGAACTGTAATTTCCCTTCAAGCGCTCCAGTGAATTGATCAGAAACTCTTTATTGCCCTCTGCTGGGGGTCTGAGAGAGCGAAGGCAGCCCGTGCAGAGCATGTGCGTGGACAGCGACAAGAGAGTGTCATGTGTGTGTCATTACATGGTCTCATTCAGAGAAGGATTTGGCTGGAGGTCTCCTTGGTACGCTGTGGGGTGTGTGTATGTTTTCATCCTGCACGTCTGCAGGACAGCCACCACACAATGGGAGCTCGGCATGTCGCGGGGCTGAGCCTGCAGCAAAGACACCGCAGTGATGCTTTGCACATGGAGCCTCCAGCAAAGCCCTTGATGCTGGAAGAAGTCGTTTCACAGCCTTTCTGCAGTGTGGTTAAATGGCAATTCCCACAGGAAGGCTTCAAAGAATAACACAAAATTTGGTAATTTTTGTTAGCTCCACTTATGCAGACAGAGAAAAAAGGCAGTGAAGCAGGGTGATGTTGTCTCATCGGAGATCCCACAATGAACTGTTGTTGGAATCCATTCTGGAAAACTGGTTGAGTGGATGTAAAGATGAAGAACAAAAGATATTTGCTATTTAAGTGAGTTGTTTGTAAAGCACATGTTCTGGACTTGACTAAGTCACTCCAGCTGGCTTTTGAAGAAGGGAGCGTACTCTGATGAGAAAGCACACAGAAGGGATTTGGGAGAAAGAAGCTGTAGTCTCCAGTCAGTTATGGTTTCACTTCATAGGGTCTGGACAAACTTTCTCTACCTTCTCTTTAAATCTCTACTACTGTCTTCCACACGGTGGCTTCTGGAGGTGTAATGAGCACATACTTGCAAAGATTGTCAGATGAAAACCAAATAGGCTGAAAATTGATGTACAGCTAAACAAGTACAGCAGTTCTACAGTTTCTAAGGCAGCAAAATTACTGTTTTGCAAATGCAAGTGAGGAAGCTATGTGAATAATTGTTTTTCTGAGGAATCCTTGGGCTCCTTTGCCTTAACCATTGGTTTCTGTCAGTATATATTTTTCTATGCTGGTCACAAAAGGCACATTTCAAAAGGAAACTCAGTTACTGTGGTCAGACCAGTAGGTTCAGTTTTCATTTCCAACTTGCTGTGTTGGGGAGAAAAGGGAAGAGAAAGCAGCTCATGATATATTGTTTGGAAACTATAATTTACTGTAACCAGGCAGCTCCCCTGAAATGTGAGAAGCCTGCATCAGTAAGTCCATTTCTCTTTTTTGTCCTAGGCTCTCCATTCATAAATCAAGTTCAGAAGAAGGCTCTGTAGGTCAGTATATTTCATTTTATTTGATACTCCTATGGAATTCTTAAGCAGCTTTGGAGTTTTGCTTGTGCTGGGATGTGAAGAGCTGGCAGAAGTCAGCAGCATTTGTGTGTGTGGAGGGCTAGTCTCAGCAGCTTTCATTTTGATGCTCAGTGTTTCAGTGATAACTAAAACTGCTCATCCAGAATTGTCATGTGATAAATACGCATCTTTTGACTTGTTAAATGGAATTGAAAATGTTTGCATGTTAGATCACTGCTAGCCTGTCCTTTTGTATTCCAAAAATTACCACCACCAATAAATAGTGGGGGTTTTTTGTTATTTTTGTTCATGTCAGGCCGGAGTCTATTTCTTTGTTTCTGAAATTTTTGCTTATTGGAAAAGGAAAATAAAACTGGGAGTTTTTTCTTGTTTGTTTCCTTTTAATGGTATTCTAGGGACATGTCCACACAGTCTAAACTTAAGCAGTATTTCAGAGAGTCAGAAAGCTCAGCTCTAGGTCATCCAGGGCAGGATCATAAATACTAATAGCTCTTTGTCAGTAGCATTTCTGCCAGAACAGGCACAATGTGTTCATTTGTAGGTGGCATAAAGTTTATAGCATGTGCCCTGGTTTGTTCACAGGGCACAGATATATATGCCCTACCTAGAGCTAGATGTGATTTTTCTTTCTAGAGCAAATGATTTACATTGTGCTCATCAATCCATACAGAGATCTGGCATTGTGGACATGGAGACCCAGGCTTGTACAGTCCAGGCATATAGAGAGCAAGAGTCCATGCCAAGTAGCAGAATGTGTGTGTATATGTTAATTATTTCATTTCTTGATAGATATGCACAAAGATACTAGAAAATCACTTATCTGAGTTGTGGCATAGGCTGTATAGTTCTGATTCAGTTAAAGAGAATAAGCCAACAAAATAATTCCAAAACACTTCCACACTTCACATTAGCAACTCAACAGACATCAAAATTTATGTAAAATATTTTCTGTTTATAATGCAAAATATGTAAGTTCCTGGCTTATCTCAGTCCTCTATAGCACTGGCAAATATAAAAGAATGTGCATTGCCCTGAAATAGCTACATCAACATAGTCCTAGTATAGAATAAATCGAGAAAAACAGAAAATTGAAGGGTTTTTTATTATTGTTTTTGATTTAAAAATACAACGTAATGCTGGAAAGCTTCTCTAGAATTTACTAACTAATGTTTCTTTGTAAAATTCTTTTTCCCTTTCCCCTCATCCTCCCGCTTCACTTTCCTTTTAGGGAAAACAGACTGGAAAAAGAAAAATAAATTTTTTTGGCAGAATTTCCGAAAGAACCAGAAAGGACTGATGAGGCAGACTTCAAAAGGTAAAGCTATTTAAAGGGTTCACATCCTATCCATATAAAATGTAAAGAGCCAGTATCACAAAGGAATAAAACACATTTGTAATATTGTGGCATCTGGGGTCTGTGGCTCTGGAAGTGTCACAGGTTTGGCTCATGATGACAGTGCTCTGTCAAATTCTTGAGACTGCAGACATGAGGCTGAGATGCCTTTGGTCCTGACTGTCAGTGATGGCACACATGAGGTAATATATAAGCAATATATGTAATTATTTTATTAATATTTTAATTACATATTTATATTTATATAAGTAAAATACATATTTAATTACATATTAATATATGTAATTAAACAAGATGCTTTTTATTTTCCCCTAGTCCTAACTTGATAAGAGAAATACTGTTCTGTTTTAATTAGATATTTCTCCTTCCTTTGGCATTTTGTTACTTTGACCTGTTTGCTTTAGGCTTGAATCCAGCCTCTCATTGTAGAAGATGCCACAAGAAGGAGTAGTAAAAGTGCCTCTGGTGCCTAGTGGAAATGTAGGATTGATTCCACTTAAACAGTCAGGTGTCTTTCTCTAGTTCTTCTGCAAAAGATGCAGCTGTGGATTGCATTAAGTATTTTTCTTCACACAAAAAATTTCTGTTTCCCCATGTGTATGTTAGTTTCTTATGTTGCAAACAGATGTTCCTCTATGTCAGTCTGTGTTCAAATGAATTATGAAAGATGACAAAAGCCCATTTAGTAGGTAGAAAAGGGACACACTTTCAGTTAAGTGTGGGTCCTTGCTGATTCTTGAGGCAGGATCTAATTGTCTGTGCTGACATGCCAAGCATGTCAGAAGCAGAGATAATTGGGAGTCCAATATATCGAGCACCATGTACCAGCTTAGTGGGCAATGAGAGAGTCTGGATAGATCACAAGCAGTGGCCAGGCCATGGCAGAGAGCTGCGAGGCCCCAGCACACCATTCCTGAAAAGGTTGGTTCTGTCATCTGGTTCCAGTATTCCTCAGGGCTGACTGCTGGACTTTTGCAGCATTAGCACTTCCTCTTTTAATTCTTGTCCTTCAGGGTCAATAACCATGTGATGATGGCCAGTTTTTATTTCTCCTTTTCATGCTTGCTTTCCATGTCAAAGCAGACTTAGTTTTTCAGTTCTAAATTGCTTCCTTTTATTGCTCAGTTACTTCGAAGTCAATCAGTTCTTTGAAATCATACCATGAGCCTGCTCTGGGGAGGGACTGTTTCTGGCCAGCCAGATCCACGTGGCAGCCAGATTCCAGAGCACTGGGTAAAATCCAATTTCAATGTAACCTGCCCTGTGCATGAATTCTTACGTGTGCTTAAAATATTTGTGGTTTTTTTGTGCAGGAGAGGATGTCGGTTATGTGGCCAGTGAGATCACAATGAGTGATGAGGAGCGGATCCAGCTGATGATGATGGTGAAAGAGAAGATGATCACCATTGAGGAAGCACTTGCTAGGGTATGATATGTGCATACATCTATCTCCTTGATAAACATGTTTTAGAATGTAGGATGTATCAATCTGGAGTTTTACTTTATTCACAAAACATAGGAGAAGGTGGAGAAAGCCTGTCTGTTTGCCCCATTGCAGTAGGTAGCATAAATTACATAGCAATTCCTTTGTTTTTTGAGAAAAGTGAGATTTAGCTCAACCAGAAATAAATATCGATTACATGGTAAATTAATAGAGCCCTAAAAGTATTGCTTCTCTCCATTAACAATAAAAGTTACTAATCAGAGAAAAGATTAAGTGTAGACTTTTTCATTGCAGCTGTCTAAAGAGAGGGAGAAGAATCGCTCACTGACTTGTACTAGCTCTTCTTTATTATGTTCATAGATTTAGGTATTAATAGAAATGCTTCAGGTTTTGCTGACCTTTGCCTTACTTGATTCAGAACTCATGTATTTCTTACTATTTCCCTTTAAGCTAATTTTTTTCCTACTTACTTCTTAGCCAAAAAGGTGCTCTTTTACTTTAATAACATTCAAGAAAACATTCATATTCAGCCATTTTTGGCATATGACATTATGTCAGATGTACAACACAGGTACACTTTTTTTCTAAATGGCTGTCACAAATGTTTACAAACTCTAAATGATAATAAGCCACAAGAAAAAGAACTATAAGGTGTTGCAGCCATAGGACCAAGGTTTTAATTGCTCAGAAGCCAAAAGAGGGTTAAAATTTCAACTTAACCTTTGTGTTAAATACTATGATGGAACACAGGATGTTCTGTATGGGCTTCATTAGAGAGCACATCATTTCAATCAGTTGGCAGTCAGATGAATATCTTTACTGAAGTACTACATTGTAAAACAGATTATTCTAGAATATAAATTTATGTTATTGTCTGAAGAAAATATTGCTCTAATGGAAATCATATGATGAAAAAATGCAGGATTTTAAAATTATTGTATTGGAATATTAAGAATTCTTTTTCTACTTTGCTGTTAAAGTTTTGTGGGGTGACAGAATTGTATCTAATCTGATAGTTCATATATGGACTGGTAGAGTTTCCCTCTAGTAAACTACTTGCAACAGCCTTTTTTTTCTTAAAATATCAGTTCTTGATCCTTACAACACTTAGTCTCCTGTAGTATTGGTTTTGTCTGAAACCTTTCTTGGAAAATGGGAGAGTTGTTTTATTTTTAAATTACAAAGGATGGTTCCTAGTCTTTACTGCAGATAATTTTCTTTATGAAGGAAATTGGCAGATCATTGTGATTTAGTCTGTCCGCTGTAAACTCTGCCTCTGAGATGGGGATGTGTAATTTATGTTTTACCAACAACAGGTCATCGAATTTCAGTATTTACAGATCATTTCCATATAAGAAAAAAAACCACCAAAACAACTCATTTTTTAAACTGCTGCTTGTTGGACAATTTTATTTTGAGTAAGTGAGGCATGCAGGGGAAAAGTTCAGATTTTCCCAGTTCCACAATGATACAGGGAGAACAAAATGAAATTGCATTAACTCTTGCTATTTTAATGAAGATTGATCTCTTCTTGAAGATCTCTTCTTCTTTCTGAACTGGAAAATGTTCTTTCTGTTTTTTCAAATTTCAGCTGAAAGAGTATGAAGCTCAGCACAGGCAGTCGAGCACTGTAGATGCTGCAGAATGGCCTGATGGTTCTTACTCGACACTTGATGGGTCTTCCAATTGTAATGTAAGTACCTGTCATTGTGGTACTGCTCCCCAGTGTCATTTAATATTTAAATTCTTTCACTGAATTGCTGAAATGCCCTGATTTACCTGGGAATTTCCTTAATAGCAAATGTACCACTGACCTTGTGATGCTCTGTTCTGTCTGCAGAGAATCTTTAACTTGCATTTTAAATCTTCAAAATCTGTTGTCATAGACTTCAACAGTCTTATTGTATAATCTCTGCTTTTTTTTTTCTTGCCTTCTTTTTTTTTTTTTTTTTTTTTTTTTTTTTTTTAAATCTCACCCCTTTTGTCACTGAGCTTTTGAAGCACAAGTTGTCCCGGGCAAAAATCCCCTTGTTTCAAAATGCACAGAAAAGGGCTTTTAGGTCATTTAGAGGGAAGCTGTTGATTCGCCCGTAGAGTTTCTCAGGCTTTTCTAACCCTTGTTGATACATTCTAGATGAGGATCTGGCAAAGTCCTAGCTGCCTGCTGCCTTCAAACACTTCTGTCTCTGCATTTGCAAACTCACAGCCCAGAGTTTGTGTCTTTTGTCAGATCCATAAGCAGTAAGGCAGCTTTCCACCCTCTCTTTTTTGCTTCTGAGCTGTTTAACTTCTGTTGTTCTTGTGGGCACCAGGCAGCCTTTGTGTCATGCCATACTGAATTAATTAATTTTCCCTTCCAGATATCTTCATTTTCACTGAGTAGTTTATTCCACTTCAATTCTCTAATTGGAAGTTCACAGATAAATCTTAGAGAGGAACACATTTTACTGTCAAATTCAAGCTCTTTGTAACCCATATAATTGAATCATAGGCTTTTGAGACCGTTGGTTGATTTATTTATTTTATTGTCAATGGAATTTCCTGCTAACTGCAGCAGCCGGTTAGCTCCTCCTTTTCTAAATGAAAAAAAGGAATGCAATGTCATTTTATGAGATGTTTAACATATTTGGTGGCAGAGAAAGATTGTTGTTTATGTTCAAAAAAATATGCCCATCTTTAGTTACATTGGAGCAGAGGGGAGCTGAACTTGCCTTACACTCTGTTCTGATATATCGAAAATGTGGAAAGAATAGGGAAGGAAGGATTCTGACTCTCCTGAATTGATTGTTTAGTCAGCTGAAAGATGTCTTGATCTTTTCCTCATTAGTATTTATAGTTTGAACTTTCCCTTCTTTCAAGGCTTTGGTCCAGGGTACCTATAGAATAAGCCTCTCAAAATTCTCATTTCCCGTGGTCAGATCTCAGAAGGATACTGAATTTCTCTCTTAAATCCTCTGATAGTGGTTTGCACTTGTGTTGAATTACTGAAAGCCGTGTGTATCTCTGAGGACTAAACATGATTCAGTATTTCCACCCTAATGGAATGACTTGGCACCTTTTCTCTAAAATTGTTTTCCTAAGCCATCTTTGCACTTTGAACCAAGAGCTTGGTTGCCTCTCTCTGCTGTTCTGGTAGGATTTGAACCAGCTTTCTGCTAACTTCAGTGAGGGATCTCTATGCAATCACTGTAGATAATTCTCAAGATTTTTGCTCTTGGCCCTGATTTTTGTCCCGGCTGCCGTTTACAGAAGCTGTGAAACTGCTTGCCTTAAAGGGAAAAGAGGATCATCTGCAGAAATGAAACTTCATGTTAGAATAAAACTCAGCTTGACCTTTTTTTGTGGATGAGAATGAAACTGAGGTTAACTGGGGTGAAAGACTTTGGCCTGTAATTGACAAAAGGGAAAAACAAACAATGAAAAGTATCAGATATGTCTAGAGATAGGATATGTGTTCACTCAGACTTTTTTGCCAAAGGACCTCTCTACTAATATGAAATGACCAGATTTTGAGACATGCAAAGATGATTCTGTTTTCAAGCACTATCTTTCCCAAATGGTTTGAGTTTCAGTGTCATTTGTGTGATTTGTATTCTGCTTATTTGGAACCTCAGCTTAAAATTACCCCACTCATTTTATATAGGCCATGATGCAGAGATGGTTTTCCATATATTAAAAACATAGTTTCAGGTAGCCCACTGCCTTATACTCAGAAAGTAATTGGAAATTCAAGTCCCTGCAATAAACATTTCAGGTTTGAATCTGAAGTCCTTGGGCAATGGTTTTTCTGGTTCTGTTTGCTTTTTAAATTTATTTATTTATTTTTCCGTCTCACAGCCAAGTTGTTACTAGGCAGTTTTTAATGAAACAATGTGATCATTTTGTAAACAAAATGAAAACAAGTTAGAATCTAAGCAATGAGAGAATCTAAAAATGAAGGCAGGATGTCTGGAGTGTTCTAACCTTTTTAGTAATCTTTTCCTTTCAAGTCAGCTCTGCCCACAACATAAAAATAATACCTAAAGTGCACATATCATTAGTTATTGTTTTCCTTTTAGGAAAATACCACTTTTTAAAAAAAGCTCTTATTGCCATCCCATGCTTATGACTTACACAACTGATGTTGATTTAAAGATTCTCATTTTAAAGATTGATTTGAGGATTCTGTTTTCCAGATTCTCTTCTTTTAAATTACTGTACCAGGAAGTGGAAACTTGTGTTTCATACCCCTAACAAAAGTAAACCCTAAAGATGAACCACAAAGGAGTGAAGAGTAGAAAGGTCAGCATCCCAAGGGAGGCAGCCCCATGTCATTGCTATGCTGTTAATTGTATGTCCTGTTTGTTTGTTCTTAAGAAACAAATAAACAAACAAAAGCCTTGCCAAGTCAGTAGGTGACTTGGTTCTTTGTCACTTAGGAGCAGCTTTTAGCTTTCAGTCTCACTACTGCGGTCCCCTTGTTTCAGCAAAATATGTGTGTTTTTTATTTGCTAATGTGGGTATGCAGTTGAAACTGTTTTACTTTTTAGTCAGATGTATCAAAGCTCTAAAACGCCTCATTTTCTTACAAATTTATTTCTGAATATTTATGTTTCATCTCTGTTGCAATGAAGGCAGTTCACAGTAACACTAGACAGGCTTTCATTGCCTAGTGCCAAGCATTGGGATGTAAAGCAGGTGCAGATTACAAATGGATCCCTTTCTGGATTGTAGATAAGGCCCTATTTGTCCTCAGGAGTCAGAAAGTCCAGGGAAAGAGAGGACCTCAAAATTGTATCACATTCCTTCTTTACACTGAGGTGCCTTTTATGCTTCTTAAAGATAGAAGAGCGTTTGATAACTTTTGGGGGCTGACATTCTCAGTTCATCTAAAATAGGGCTGCTTCATCCCCAGAGCCCTTGCTGGTATAGCTCCAGCCCAGCTTGGAGACCCAGCATGAGGAGGAATCAGGATATTCAGTGTGTCATTCAGTTTCTTTCCTGTGCCCTCTGCTAAACACCACTGGTGGTACCAGTTGCCATGTTTCATGTCAGAGTGGGGAAATGGGGAGAGTCACAAGGGAGCTTGTTACAGAAGTGTGTATTATATGTGTGCTGACACTGACACAAACCACTAATTAACTTCACTGACAATTTCTGGAGATGCAAGTTAAATGAAGTTGTAAGTATCTCTGGACTAAGCTGGTTTGTTGGTCTCATCTTCTGCATTTTGGTTTCAATCAGCAGGTAATGCTCAGCCATCCAGCAGACTTCCAGGTATAGTGTAGCTGGCCTTCATTTGAAAGGTGCCACAGTGAGCTGTACAATGCTTGTCTGACATCGCCCTCCCTACCAGATGTGCCTTAGCAGCCTCAGGAGAAAGGATAATATTTATGACTGGGAAGAACAAAAGCAGCATCTCCCTCCAACAGTATGGCCCACACATGGGCAGTGGGGGGGGCTACAGTGCTGGTTTACATCCCTGCCCTTCCAACACTTCTTTTCCCAGGATTATTACAATACCAGTAGGAAACTGGCACCCCATTTGTTTTCTCTGAGGAAAGTGGCAGCAGTGGTGCAGACCTGTAAGTGTGCTGTGATAACCTGCATCTACTGTGAGGCTGATGTGGGGACAATTCCTGCCTGTGTTGCCTCTCTTCTCTGTCTTCTCTGGATCCATTTTTTAACAGATGGCAGTCCACTGAGTCCACACAGCAGTAGCTCTAGCTGGACTGATACAATAATTTGTTACTCTGGTACTCACTATTATTTGGTTTTTTTTTAACAAGTGATTAAATAGGGCTAAAAATTGAAAAGGCTGTGCAGAATTGAGTTTGTGTCTGCTACAGGCATCAAAAGCAGAGTAACAGATGAGAATGGACTTTGAGTTGTATTCATTTCAGTCCCAGAGACGCTGAAGCTGTTGAATCAGGATTGTGTTTCCCATGGTACAAACCTGACTCTTAACAAAAGATTAAGTCTGATATAATTATCTCTGACTCATGACAGTCATTACTCTGTTGTTTGTAAGTGTGAAGAATAGAAAGAAAAGAAATAATGAAAGTGTAACTTCTGTAGTACCAATTACCTCAAAAGTAAATCTAAGCATAATTACAGCAAATCCACATTATTCAGGATTCTACTGTATTTCAGTACGTGGATGCTTTCTAAATGCAGCTATTTTTTAATTGATTTTTATTCATAGTAGTGATGGATTCTTAAACTTTTTAACCATTGGTTAACATTATTGATCATAATACAGGACTGTTCATGTAAACAGGAAAATGTCCTTCTTTTGGTATACTCAGTTTAATTTGTTAGAAATAAGCTCAGAATCAACATAAATCAGCATTGAGTATCTGTGGAGAGTAGGGTATGATGAGTTTTGTTTCATTTTAAACAGTAGTATTTAATTTGAAGCAATGTGAATATTTTGAAGTTAGCCCTGGTTTGCTGTTATCCCAAGACTCACCATTTTTGGTAAGGTTTCTTTTCCATGAAATGCTAAAGGGTAGGAGAGGATGTTTCTATGTTTTACTTCCTCTTGGAGAACTTGTTGCCACCTCCAGGCTCTGCATGCTCTTTCAAGTAACAGAGGGGAGCTGCTGCTCAGCATGGCTGTGAATGAATGCAGAGCTTTCATCTTTGCTCCAAAGAATCTGGTGACCCAATTTCTGTTAGGATTTCCTGAAAGACGCCAATGTGTGCCTTGTTGTATTGGACGATGCATTTATTATTACTACTGAAATTCCTGCAATACTGTCAGTGTTCAGTAACAGGTATGATGAAAAAGAACCTATAATAAGAAATGCTTCAAAATAGTAGTGGTGAATTCCCACGCTATGTGCCTGTCCCAGGGACCTGTCCTGGGGGCCCTTGGCTGCCCTCCTTTTCCACTGATCATAGGAACGGTGTCCAGCACCTCATGGTGAAAGCTGGTAGCAGAAGAATTACAGCATATTTTGTTACAATCTTTCCCCTCTCTCTATCTATGCATAAGAGCAGGATTTCCCATGGGCACAGTAATACAAAAACCTTCATGAGAGAAGTGCAAATCATCATTACAGTTCCCATGACACAACCCAAAGTAAGGTCAGTGTTAGGGAGTGATGATAGCAAAGTGAGGGACCATTGATGTGTTTGTATTCAGTTTCGTAGAACACTCTGAGCTTAGAGTTTTTTTACCTGTTTTTTCTGAAATTTTTCAGAACACTTCAGAATTTGCAGGAGAAACTGCTGCAAATTATTCAGAATAAAACATTGTCACCACAGGATTATACTGAGCAGCTGCAAGTAATGTAGCCCAAGTAAAGCTCCTGCTTGCTGCCAGCAGGAGTTTCTCCTGTAGTTAGTCTGTTGTAAAGTCTCTGAGAAAAATCTTCCTCCTGTCATGACTCAGAGCTTACAATAACACCCAAGCAGTGGCTGCAGTTAGGCGTTTTCATAACCACTTCTGTTTGCCTGCATTCAGACAAGCCCTATTGACTTACTTTATTGCAAAATGTTTGGCCATGTGTTTGAGGATGATGGGAGGTGGGAAGGCAAAATAATTTCATCTTTATTCTAACATACTAGTTCACTTTTTTATACCGTTTTTGCCTTTTGGCATCTGTCTAATTTTTCTGCTTATTACCTAGAGGGTGAGGGAGTGGTACCAGCTTTTTCCTGTTCTCCATGCATTCAGCCAGCAGGAGATGCTATAATCCATAATGTGGTTTCCCTGCCCCCATCTTTTCTGAGACCAAGCCTATTAAATGAGAACAAAGCTTTGCTCAGTTCAACAATTAGGAATCGCAAGAACCATGTGTTTCACTGCCCTATTTGGCAGACACAGGCTGAATAATCTTTACTTGTGGTACAACAGAAAATTTTAATTGCCCTCTCATTGGTTTCCACTTGTGCCCCTTCCCCCAATGCTGGTGTTTCCTTCCTCATGCTCTGGATGGTAACATTAACAGCCTGATTGTTTGAAGGTAACAAAAGAATGTAATTGAAGTTACTACAGCCTTCACTAAAGGGCTCTCATTCTTTTCCTTTGTTTCTCTGATAAGACTTTTGCTGTCTTTCATGTATTGCTGTTTTACCCTTGTTTTTCCAAGAAGTCGAGAGGTGGATTTCCAGTTCCATTCATTAATAGTACAGCCTATGCCAAAGAGTAAGAATTCTCCCTGGATCTTCTTAGCCTTGTCAAAACATAAGATTCAGTTGAGAGAGTCTTGTTTAAGACTCTTGTTTCCATGTATAGAGGAGTCTGCAGGAGAATTGGAAAATAATGTTGCATTGTAACAGGTAGAGAATGATGTAATACAGAGATTCATTCTGCTATGTATACCTACTACAAGTGGTACATGAGTACAGTTGTAATGTCATTAAAATTAATTATGCTAATCAGTGAGAGAAGCACTTTGCCATGAGGAAATGTGTCTGGCTTGCAGATACAAATGTCAGCAATGTGCTTCTCAAAATTAAACTAAAACCTGGAAACAGTTAACAGCTAGGAATTTGCCTAAGCAGCTATTCTTGTATTGAGACAGACCTCCTGGGAGAATTAAACTTTTATGCTCTCGTTACTTATGACAAATATTTCCCACTAATTTCAGCAAGCAGTGTCGTCACCAGCTAATGTGTAATATATCTCTCACCAAAGTAGCCATTGGATGCTCCTTTGATTTTCTTCTAAGTAATCACAGAGCAAACCCAGACATGGTTACCTACGGGGGCTGACACTGCACATTTTAGACATGCACAGCCCTTGCAATTCATGCTTTCAGCAAAAAAACAATATTTATGACCTCTGTTAATTTTCTTTATATTTTTGGAGGCCATTATTTGTAACTTCAGGATATGATGCAGATTATCACATCTTAGTTTCATGCAGTTTTCTATAAACAGCCTCTGCAAGGATTAGAGGTCTGTGAAGCTTTTTTAATGAAACCCAAAACCTTCAAAACTCAAGTTGCAAAGTCCCAAACTTAGATCAGTTTCACTCATAGTCATGAACTTTTAAGGGAATCTGAGATAGATTTCAAGGAAATTGCTGTCGTGTTTTACTTGATGTGGGCTTGTATGTTATTGAAACTGGAGAACACTAGCTGGTTTTATTTGAAGCTTAGAATTTTCCATAGGGCTTTACATCAGAGATTTGGGGCTGAAGTAATTCAAGGGTAAAAGCCCAGCTACAGCACACTAGTAAACCTAGTTTACATGACCACTAGGAAGTAGAAAAGCTGTGTTCAGTCACTAGTACAAAGGTGAAGAAATTGAAAAAAACTATTTGATTGGGGGGCTCATTGAAATCAGCCAGTCATCAAAGGAAATAGATGTTTAGTCCAGCTGTGATTTCACCATGTGATTGATTTGCAGTGAATCCAGATTAACAGATATTGTGGTCCTGATAGAGGGGAATCTTCCCTGGCTTAGAAAGGGTGCTGTTGTGGTACACCTTTGCTACTGCTTTCCACCCCTGGATAGCAGAGTTCTCAATAAGCAGTAATTTTGGTCCTTGTTTTCTTGTACTCTGAGAAGTCTGAATTTTTTTCGAGGTTTGAGGTAAGGTGTGGTTGCCTGTAAAAGGAGTGCCAATTTACTTGAGCATCCCAGAGTCTATTTCTTAGGAAGGGAGATCAGACCCCAGCCTAGGCAGAGAAGTTGAAAGTCACACTACAATGCTTCAAAAAGCCACCATTTCTGGACTAGCATTTTTCTTTCCAGTTCTTATTTATGTTTTTTTTTCTAGCACTGAAACTGAGGGGAAAGATCAAAAAAAGTATCTAAGTTCACCAAATTAAAAAACATTGAAGCAATGTTTATTTTTCTTTCAAATTAGCCCTTTTTAAAGGGAAATTCTCCAGGATTTTTTGTCAGAAGAATTAAAAAAAGAGAAAATAATAAAAAAAAAAAGCCTGGTAAAGGCCTTAAGTTATATTTCCTATAGACACAGCCTCCACTCTAGTGGTGGTGTTTGAGGGTCACTCTTCATCCTGGCTTTGCAGAGATTCTCTGTATTTTTTCTTTCACTGAAATTCCATAGACAGTAATTAAGGAACTGGAGGCCAGCAAGAGGTCAGCAAGCCTTCGTCAGTGAAAACAGGGATTGTTTGCCATGTACAACACTCCCTTTTTTCCTTGTGGTGAATAGAAGATTTGCTTAGAGCTGATGACTTATGCCTTTCTTGCAAGTTATGCAGCTAGCGAGTAACTAGGGGAATCAATCAGTGAGCAGAAAACAGCTAATTGAGTCCAGCATCACGCTTTTTTCTTCCTTACATACCCAGCACTGGAATCGCAGCCAGTTTGGTGTCTGATAATGTAACTCGAGAGAAGAGGCATTTTGTGTGCAGGATTCAGAGCTAATTCAGTACTTAAGAAGAAGTGTCTGCTCCTAAATTTTAGGGTTACAAATCTGACAGCGGTTGAGGACTCGGGGGAAAATACTCGAAACTGAGCTTTAGGCCTATAAATGCCGAAGCTGGTAAGTCACTGAGCTTGTAGCATGATGTGGAGAGGATGTGCCTCCTGTTTCAGAAAGGGAGAAAGAGAAAAGGCTTTTGTGGTTATTCTTAGGCACAGCACAGCATGCATAGCTTTTCTCAGTTTTCCTTTTCCTTTCCTTGGGCTTTTAAGTTCTTTTCTGTTCTATTTTCCTGTCTCTGACTTTATGCAGGCTTCTTTAATAAAAAACTTTTTAAAGTTAGGATGGTTGGGATTTTTGGCAGATGGAAAGCCTGTTAGAAAGAAGAAAGGACACGTGTAGCCACATCTCCTAAAGGGAACAGCAAAGTCTCTTTGCATTTACTACAGAGCTTGTAGTTCTGAGGTGAGCTACCCAGGGCTGGGGGATGTGATGTGATGTGTCTATGAATCTAAATGTGTTTTTTTGCCCCACTTTGCTGAACAAGAATCGACTGATAGTGAAAAAGAATTGTGGCTTAAGTTTAATCAGGTATTAAAAGATTTCGGGTTTTTTTTAAGTGCAAGGTTTCCTAGAGATTTCAGTTTGGGGCTGAACTATTACTGGGCATAAAGCAAACTGTAAAATTTTAACATCTCTCTAAATGGCTTCACACAGCTCATGTAAAAGTCTTATATGTTTGGGGTTTTTTCTGGAGCTGAAGCAAATTAATCAGTTGTGATAGCTTTAACTGGATGTTGTCCTAGTGTTTCTTACACATTTTTATTGGGACATGGCTACCAAGCTTTGGCTGTTTTTTAAGGGCTGCTGCTATAACCCTGAAGTGTTTCCAAACATAGTCCTGTTGAAAGCCAGCTACTTATTTCTGGTTTACATTTTGCCAATTACTTCCAAGAACGCTAATAAATGTTAGTTCTCTCTCACTCTCCCTCTCTCTCTGTGAAGCACTAATGCAAAGAGGGAGGTTAAGATTGTTATTTCTGTGGCGTGTGAAATGGGCTGGATGTTAGCGAGCAGCAGAGCAAGGCGTGTGCCCTGACTCCCAAGCAAGCAGCAGCAAAGAGCCTGCGTGAGAAAAGCAGAAGAGAAAGTGAGAAGAGTGCCAGGAACAGAAAAGTAGAGAGCTCTTAGAATGTCAGAGTATGTGTGCTGATTTCCTATTTGTTCCTCAACAGAGAGCTCTTTACTTTGATCTTACACACGAGGGCCTTTGGGGGTGCACAAGTAGGGAGTTTTCCAAGGTGAAGGGATGCGAGAGGAGGCAGAGGGGATTTATTTCTTCTGGATTTGAGAGCATCTTCACTGTTTGTGACCACATCTTTTTGCAGCAAAAAGCTGGGCAGTGGGTATGGGCCTTGGCCTCTCTGTAGTTTTCCAGGCGTGTGGTACGTGGTGGCTGCAGTCCTCTGCATGCAGTTCTTGGTATTTCCAGATGCTGTTAATATATTCCCTGTTTCCCTGCAGTCCTTCGCGCGTCTGTGCAGCCAAGCTCTCGGAGCTGGCGCGTTTCCGCACCGTGAGAGCATCGCAGATGCGGGATGCACTTGCTCCAAGGCTCGCGGGGAAGGGCTGCTCCACCCAGCCAAGGGGCCCCGCAGGCTGCGCGGGTCCCCGGCAGCCCGGCCGAGCCCTGTGCTCGCTCTCAACCCGCGCGAGTTTTGTGCATCAGCTTCGGCCAATTTGCTATGGTTTAGGGCTGTGGAGCCAGCTGTCTGCAATGTGATGTAATGTTGCCCTGGAAACCAGAAATGAAACACTTAAGCATTCACCACAGAGTTACTACATACAGCATTAGCCAAAGTAATTAAAAGTTGAGCCATATGGGCTTTCGGATGGAAAAATTTGGAGCGGAGGAGATGGAAGTTAAGTTGTTCCTATTTGCAGTACTGCAAATCTGTTTGTTGTCCCCTTGAGGGCACGCGGGGAGGCTGCCTTGGCCGTGCACAGGGGTGCAGGGAGCTAGAGGGGCTCTGGCTGTTTTATCAGCACGTTAAGGACACTGAGGCTTGGCCTGATGGAAGAGCTGTGTGCCAGGGGCCAGGAGGCACTGGTGGGCAGGGTGCAGCATGGATTCCTCCAGTGCCAGAGAGCCTCTGGCTGAGCATCACGCAGACTTGTCCGCTCTGTAGCAGACCACACTACCCTTCTGCAGTGCTGCAGCCTGTGAAGGGGGAAGAGAGCAAGAGGGGCTGGCAGCTGGCTACATCCAAGTCCTGTGCCAAGGTCTCGCTGCTAGAGCTGTCCAGGAAACCATTTGCCCAGCCTGCCATGCTTTGGGGACATTGGGGTAATTTTCCCATCTGAAGTCAGGGACAGCTACCAAAAAAAGCAATTCAGTCACCATGAAAGAGGGGAGGGGTAGAGTGGATTGGGGAAGTCAAAGCATGGAAGTTCAGTGATTTGAATATGTCAATTATGGCCTGAATGCTTTACATTTCTGTTTTCTGTTTAATATTAGCTGTAAAAGAAAACATTACTTAAGCTGGAAAATTAAGCTCTGTTTCCCATGTGCCAGAATGGAAACTTTTGTTAATTCCAAGGCCTTTCTTAAAAAGTTGATTCAAAAACAGGAAGCAAGTGAAGAGTAATCCTTTTTGAAAATGCATTCATTTTCAAGGAATTGGCATTTTTTGACAATAAAGTTTCCTGAGTAGCAGCAGTGGTGTAGTCAAAAATTTTAAGCCTTTTTGCATAAACTTATTGTCCATCCTTTTTTTGCTGTAGAAGATTTCTCTGTCACATGCCACGTGGTATGATAGGAGGTAGGCTTTTGAAGGGAGACTGTCTTTCATCTACCCATGAAGCACAACCTGTTCTCACCTACCTTCAAAGTACTGGTGACAGAAAGGATCTGTCACTGCTTGTGGAGGACCCCAGCTCAAAGGGGTACTAGGAATCCTGAAGCATGGGGGAAAAGCAGCTGGCACTTACTTGTGATTGGACTTTATTTATTTTGAAGTATGGTGAACCCCCCCTTTACCGCCCACTCAGGTTTTGATTTCAGTACCTTTCGCTGAGGCTATTTTGACACTTGCTTTTGCTGTGATACTTTTGAATGTAAATGTCAGATGTCATAAAAGCTCTTCGTTGTTGTTGTTGTTGTTGTTGTTGTTGTTGAGTCTTCATAACCCTGAGGGGGCACAGTTTCTTATCAGATATCAGTGGTGCAAAGTAGGACTAGCTGTTTATTCTTCTATGAAATCCTGGATGGAGGGACCAGGTATGAGCTGGTTGAGGTTCTCTAAGTCTGACAGAGCTCACAGTTTCAGAAACAGTAATCTTGCAAACTGAGGGTGCAGGAAGAGTAAAGATGGAAAGCAATCCCCTAGAATGATTGCATTTAAAATAAACCCATCTTGAGTGCAGAATATGCATGATGGTTGCTTGCCAGGATGTACTTAATGGCCCAAGAAATCTTGACTGAACTTCTTGATTACAGTCAATAATCCATTCATCATCTTATCTAAATGTGTCTGTCTTGCTTGACATATCACTAAGTTGTCATAGGCATAAACTCTGAATTAATGCTCATGTTGTTGCTTAATTTACTTCTTGTAAACAACTCTGGTACCCTTTACAGTCCTATATTTCCCAAAGGAAGTTTATTAATTACCTAGCCATTCTGTAACCACAATAAACGCATTTGTGCAATTCTTGGATGATAGAATGACTGTTCCTACTGCCATATGTGGTCAGTTTGCTATTCCTCCTTATTTTGGAGTAATGCAAAGCTTGTGGAAAACTGGTAATGGACAGTGCCTTTGCAGAAATTTGTTGAAGTTTGCTCTGGTGTGGTTCTGGGGCCGTTGTGAGGTGCATGCCTGGGAGGCAGGCTTTCAGAGCTTCCCTGGCTCTGTCAGGCACTGTCTGTGTCTTTGGAAGCATTCCAGTGCAGCTGCTAATTGGTGTCCTGCCCCATGGCATCTGCCTTTAGTACCTCATCCTGGTATTTAAGTGCACTACAAAAGTAGAAAGCACTTTTATGTTCAGCCTCTCTTACTCATCCTCCAGATAAACAGACGGCATTTTTGCTGGGAAGAGAAGGGACTGGCTTTTTTTTGTTTGTTTGTTTTTACTTGGCTTGCATCTCTTGGGGATCTTTATTTTTAAAAGTTTAATTAAGGAGAAGGAGAAAAAAGGATGAGCACACTGTGGAAACCCAGATAGCTGCACTGACAGGAAGTTGCATGAGAGTTTTTAGAGCTGACCATTAGGAATGCTGTGAATTGGCTGGGACTATGAGTGCAAACAAAGTTAGGTATACGATCCATACCGCACTCCAGCTGGAGCCTGTGCTGTGTGCAGGAATGTGCAGCAGTGCAGGATGCCAGGGCTGTCCTGGCCAAGCCGGAGAGCCCTGCTGGCCTCCTCTCCTCTCCCCTTCCCTGCCCTTCCCCCCGCCGCCTTCCACATTCTGAACTGATTAAAACAGAGGAAGTAGCACGTTGAACATTGGATCTGGCTCGAAAATCGAAGTTGTCTTCTCGTTCACAAGGAATGGATTGTTTCAGCTTGTTGTGTCACTGCTGCTGGAGAGAAGGGAATTTTTTTTTGTCTCTGTAATGTTTGATACTTGAGGGAAAACAGCTGGAACTGAGCATACTGGATCAGATGCAAAACGAAACGGGATGCTGGGGAATATGGACTGCACTGTATATCTGAAAAGGTCAGAGTTTTCCCTTGGTCAGTGCTGGAGGAATGCTCTGTCCATCTTAATTCCAGCCTCGAGAGCCTTCAGGAGGAGTGTAAGGAGCAGGGAGGAGGAAGGGAATATTTTGTAGCTGTGGCAGTCCGTGAGTGAGGCAGATGAGGTCTCCTCCTTCCTTTCCTTCCCATCCCTTTCTTGTGCTGCTGTTTTTGATTTTCTGGGAAGACTGGGGGGAAAAAAAGAGAAGTCGTCAGTGACAGAGCTTCAGTGTGGAAAAGCTGTTTATAACCAGGTTTAAACAGCAAGTTCTGAGATGCCAGACAGACCAGGGACTGACTAAACCACGGGAGCATAACTGGTATGGTAAGAAGAAGCCTGGAAAAGAGCCCTGCCTGAAACATACTGGAAGAGGACGTGGAAGTAGTTATTACACAATGCATGTGAAGAAAGACAAGGGCAGGAATGCATTTCAGTGCCTAGGATCTTACGTTGCACAGATTTAGAAATCAAAATGGTATGTCATGCTTTCAGAAAAAGAAAAAAGAAAAAACAAGAAAACCCTTAGTAATTAAAATGTTTCTGTCTGACCTGAGCTGAAAATATAGCACCAGTTACAGAGCTGCATTGACACAACGCAGCAGATGAGCTGGGTTAACTTGACTTGAAGGAGCAAGCCGTGGAACTATTGCTTTATTAATATTCCCTTTTTTTCTTTGCCAGTCAAGAGAACAATCCGATGATGAAACAGAGGAGTCGGTGAAGTTTAAGAGGTTGCACAAGCTGGTGAATTCTACTCGCAGAGTCAGGAAGAAACTCATAAGAGTTGAAGAAATGAAAAAACCCAGCACAGAAGGTAAAAAGCAACATGGTTAAAACTGCTTGCGTGAATGCATGTTTCTGTTGAGAGGGGACTGAAAGTGGAGGGTTGGGGAGGGAGGGGTGGAGTATTCCTAAGGGATAGTAGGAACAACTGCCTTGTCTATTGTGCATGCCTTAAGTTACTGAACTTTTAGGCTTTAGGAGGAGGAAAGTGACAGCCTAGAATGTGGTTACTGCTGATCTGGTGTTCTCAGAGCAGCACTAGAGAGCCCCTCATTAAGAGATTAGAAGTTGGCTTATGTTTTATGTCCCATGCTGGGGAGGGAACGAGCCTGAGAGTAATCCCAGCCAGCTGCCCGACAAGATCAGCAAGGAGGTAAGTGGAGCCATTACCACACTGGTCCCCCCTCCCAGGCCCTGGGTGGCACAGAGGTAAACCTCCTGCTCCTTTTGGGAGGGTAGCAGCTGGCTGGTGGTACAGTTGAACCACATGGCATCACCCTGTGGCAAAAATATAGAACCTCTATCAGGCGTTCTTGTGAGCTAGAGGCTGCCTTGTGACTTCTACTTCTGGGGGATCCTGTCTGCAGTTTGGCTTCTGAATGAGCCCTGCTCCCTACAGAGAGGGGGAGAGAAGGGAGGAGGAGGAGGAGGGTGGGGAAAGGGAAGCAAAGTTCAGGGCCTGGGAACACTATGCTGCAGAATTAACTCCGGATGACCTGTATGCATGTGTGAGCACTCAGATTAATGGAGCCTGATCCTCAGGAGCCTCTCTGCACAGCTGTGCTTGAGTCCTCACTGGAATTGTGGGCATCTCTCTATGTTGGTGGCCTTCCTGGCATCGTATGCCAGTTCCCCTCAGCTCTGCAGTGAGCATGATTCTTTCCTAGTGCATTTAAGGAGAACACGTGCATCTTGCGTATGTGGCAGGAAGCTGCTGGCAGATCTGTGATCCAGCCTGCCTCTCCTACATTATGGATGGTGTTACCAGCTGGCGTGAAAGGCACAGCCAGTCTAGAGCTCTGGAATGGGCAGCTGTGTCTGTCTGGAAAGGTTTTTATCACCTCATATGGTGAGCCTAGCTGGGATACCTTGGAAACAAATGTGGATTTTGAGATGGGACAAACAAAATAGGGCAATTTTTCCACTGCTCTGGGGAAAAACGGCCCGCAGAGAAGCCTGTCCTATGTCCTCCTTCTCTCCCCGGGAGTCTGGGAAAAGCTGCAGGGAGCAATCAGAAGGAGGCTTCAGGGATGGGAGCAGACACAGGAGCAAGCAGCTCAGGGGCTGCTGGGCATGCAGATGCCTTCCTGCAGTTGGACTAGACTTTCTCTTCAGCATATTAAGTATCTGTCTAGCTCTCTGTATCCTCTCTTACAGTGCTTTACCTCCTTAATTCCTTTTTCCCTCAGTCTTTCACATAAGTGTGTCGCTCCTGGGTTTTTATTCTCTAGGGCTTTTATTTCCATTGAGTTTTTCCACCCCTGCCCCTGCAGAAAAAGCACTGAACTAGCAATTGTATCCAAAAAAAGTTTGTTCTCCTTCCTTCTTTTTCCATCTGCTCTCTGTCTTCTCTATCTCTAGGCTTCTCTGATTAAATTATCTGTAACTCTGAGCTTGTAGTTTATCTATCACTCTGGAGTTTCTGTGTAGATTCACTCTTGGAAAACTCAATAGCAGAACCAGTTATTTCTAAATAACAACATGGATTAATTCTGTATAACTTCTGTATAACTGGAAGGCCTCCTCAGTAGCCAAGTGTACCTTCGCAGTAAATATCTATGACTTTCAGGAAATTCAATACCAGAATTTTCATATGGCAAATTAAAAGTGCTTTATTAATGTTGTCCATCCCAAATCCTCACAATACATGTCTGTATTCCCAGTTGGATATGTCAGAGGGCTGTGCAAGTTCACAAAAAATAGGGTGGTCAGATTTGGGATTGCTGTCTGTCCTTCCAAGTTACCTGCAGTTGACTGGATTGGTTTTTGAGCTGCTTGCTATGGCTCTTCTAATCTGTGTTATGAATGTAAAGTAATGTGAGGTGACTAGGTTTTGGGAAGTTGGCTGTAATATTTGATTGAGTAACATCAGTAAAATTTGAATAAATTTTTTAAAAATTTTAAATGATATTTGGATAAATTCATTAATGTTCAACATTAAGTTGCCCTTAGTACAGTGTAAGCGTAGACTTATTTTGAAAACTGACATGCAGTTTCCTGGAAGAAAGATTCTACATAATCCTACTCAAAAATTTCTTCACAAAGAACAACTTTGCTGAATTTCACTTTCGTGTTCCTGTAGATTTTTAAGAAAAGCGCACTAGTCTCTGATTCTTCTCCCACATTTCTATTACTGACTCTGTTATCACAATGAATGTACATTTGGCTGAGCTGATACTCACTAGAATTTGCCAATATCTGAATCCATATGTATTTTGTCTTAATCTGCTCCTAAGTGAGCCAAATTACTAAAACTTCCTAATTCCTGGGCACCATTCTTATATAGCACTTAAAAATGCATCACATCTACATCTGTGTCATTATGGCTTTGTGTCATGGACTCACTCCAAATAACATCTGTTACAGTGTTGACGCACAATGCATATTTTACAAGCTGTTTGAAAACATATTTACTTAGTTGACTAAAGTTGTTTATCAGTACATACTCAGTCCCAGGGGAATGTCTAATTTCTGTTCAAATTAAGATGTAGAGGGGGAGAAGAGCAAGCTGGACAGTCCAGGGAAAGTGGTGTCAAAAAAAGACTCCAATCTACAGACCCACCCCAATAAATTTCTCAAGAGTGAAAGTTGCATGTCAGATTTGATCCATTATCCCTTCAGTGTCATGATGAACTTTGTCATAGTAAAATAGCATCTTAGGTTTCAACAAAAATATGTCAAATATGTTTTGCCAGTGGAGTGAGCTGAAGGTGAGGCAGGAATCCTATTACAGGGCTGCTAATCTGTCATTGTGGAAGATGTTCCTTGTAATTGAATGAGCCAGTTTAGTAAATTGTAGGCATTTTGGTAACAGTTCAAATTTAGCTCTGCTGTAAGACTGTGGAAGCAGTCAAAGAAGAAGGCAAAGTTAGATCATTACCAAATTTATTTTGGTAAGAAATAAATACAATCATATTTGTGTGTGTGTGTGTCTGTCTGATGCATAACTATGAATGCTGTGAAATTTGTCAGGGAGACAGAGGAGGATGTATTTTTTTTGACTCTTACCTTGTTACTTCATCCAAAACCTGTGCTTATACTTTGCTCAAAAGAAAACACCAAAGTTTCTCTGAAACTTTGAATTTGAAAAATTCAGAGGAATTGCAGTTTCAAGTTCTTTATTCCCTTCACTCCAAAAAGGAAACCTGGCTATCTGCCCATGTCCAGTACTTATGTTGCAAAATATTCCTGTGAAATATTTTCTGGAAAAATTTGGTGAAAACTAAGTGTTTCTTTCATTACCAGGACACTTGAAATTGGCACACCTTCCGTTTGACCTACTTCTTTGTTTTTGCCTCTGCTAAATAAATTCTGTGTGATTAAAATTGGTGCCTCTTCTCCCATCAAAATCCAAGAACTTTAATTTCATCCTGGAGTGTAACTCTATAGCTTTCTGTGAAAAATACTCCTTTCTGCAGTCACAGGAGCAGTAGGTATTGGAAAACTGGACCTGAGAGATACTTGTTTGGGTTTTAATACCTATTGTAAGCTCACTAGAGCTGAGTGTCATATGCAAGTATCAGAAGAAAAACATGAGAAACAGATCCCAGCTCCAACTTTTAAGGGGTTTTTAGTGGGAACATCTGTGGTCTTAGCTGCAGATGAAAGACAGAAACTTAAAATAATGATGAGTTTACTTACAGGATATTGTCTTCTGTCTGTTGTTAACTAATCCCAGCATTCTCACTTCACAAATGGAAGGAGCTGCTTCAGGTTTATCCACACAAAAATAACTTCTGAGCAATTTACATCAAAAATAGCTTTCTCCCAATTTAAGTGGATGATATCTTGAATAAATACAGTAAGACTCCACAGGGAAACATCTTAGACAATTATGAACAATGACAAGCGTTGTGCTGCTTTTGTCCCCTGTAGGTGTGGAAGAGCATTCACTTGACAACTCTCCTATTCTGGATGACAGATCAGCACTTTACTCTGGAGTTCACAAGAAGCAATTCTACTTTGACAGCTCCTGTGAAAAGCAGCCAGAGGATGACTCGGACTCACTTACTACGTCTCCCTCATCCAGCAGTCTCGATACGTGGGGAGCTAACCGGAAGCTGGTGAAGACCTTCAGCAAAACTGATAGCCGTGGCCTTATCAAGCCTCCCAAGAAACTTGGGACATTTTTCTCTTACCCAGAAGAGGAGAAGTCCCAGAAAGTTTGCCGCTCCTTGACAGATGGGGAAATGAAGAAGAGCCTCGGCTCGCTGAGCCATGGGGTAAGTACAGAAAGCATTTGCTTTTATGACAGCAACAGGCACAAGCACCATCTTCTGGTGTCCCTGGAGGAGATTCAGAGTGTAAGGAAGCAGATCCGATTGAAGAAAATGGATACTAACTATTCCTGTTCCAGAGCTTTTCTCTGCCAGCGCCCTGCTAGGAAAGGAGCATCCCCCACAACTTGCGACCTGCAATTACTGCGGCACAAAACGAAAGGGGGTGGAGGTTGTGGCTTCCCAAACAGAAGGCTACGAGGGCGCACCTCTGTCAGCGAGTTCAATATTACCTATGTGGTGGAGAGAAGCCTGTACAGTCACCTCAACCTCTCACAGCTGGTGCGTCCCGTTACTGACAGGACCCTGAGCAAGGCCGACAAGCAGGACCTGAGGAGATGCCTGCTGGAGGAGGATGAGGAGGCCAAGAGGAAGTGGGCTGCTACAGTGGATCGCTGTACTAAAAGGGTTCTCTTGAGAATCCACCAAAAGTCTGTGAGTCAAAGAGTTGCCACAAAGGTGGTCTTCCAATTTCTGTGAGGTTGCAGTGAACACTTTCTGCTTTGTACTTTTAACTAAAATTCAGTGCTTCTGCTTTCTTTTCCATTATAAACTCTTAATCACTGTAATGCCGGTGTAAGGAAAGAGCTGGATATAATCTTGCCAGAGAAGAGTTTTGTTGAGTCTGCTGTTTCTGTGTGTACAGAGTAACTCAGTGTGAGAGGGCAAATATTACAAAATTCTGCTTTTTAAATTAACCTAGTGCAGAAGTAGAGATCACCAGTGAACAGAGAAGGTATGAGATGCTATAAATATGTTTCGTGTGATGCTTTGAGAGTCAGTATTCCCTTCAAGGGGTAGCAAGAGATGAACAAGATTTTCAGAGTAATAGAGTATTGTTACTCAACTGTGCTCTATTCCTCTTCAGCTGTCAGTGCCTTAAATTGGCCTTTCCCTTCTCAGATTGCATCTCATCAGTTCACTCACCCTCCCTTACATACACAGCTACAGAAAGACAGAGTTTTGCATTAGGTAGTCACTGCTCTTCTGCTTGCTGCTCAACACCACCGGAATTGTCACTACTGCTCCTTCTTTCTAGCATGAAACAATGGTGGCACCTTCCCTCAGAGCATTACAGAAAGGCAACAAGGGGTGGCCAAAAGAGGAAATTGTGCTTACAGTGAGAAATTAAGTGATTTGAACACTCCAGAGGGATCCAAAGCTGCTTCCTGATTATATGACCCAGTTCTGACAGTTCCATTAACCATGATTCTGAGTTTCCTAGGAACGTGCCTTTGGTGCCAAATCTCCAAAGCTTTGCCAGCTAGTCTGTTGTTCAGTTGACAATGTTCCCTACTTCAGTGGATGGAAACAGCAGTGCACTCGTAACATTAAGCAAGATATTCCAGTGAACAATACAGTAGAAACAGCTTTTCCTCTTAAATAACAGATTTTATTTCTTTTTTGAGAGGTTTCTGTTTAATTTCATCTGCTATAAGGTATAAGAGTGATGACTGTGGTCTCCTTGGATAGCCTGTGGGAGGTGACCAGGCGTGCTGGTTCACTTTTTGCTCTTTGGCCACAAAATACAGATTGATTTTTTTTTCTACCCAATACCGTGAACATTCTCTCTTGGCAGCTTTACTGTTTCTTCTGCATTGATTGCTTACCCTACCCCTCACAGGATACTGTTTATTGCTACAGACATTGTATCCAGAAGATGTTGCTTTCCTTTAAGGATATTACAATGATAGGAGAAACCTTGCTTGTCCTTCTGTGAGTTAAATAATAAGGATATCTTGAACCAAAAAGCATCCTCATATGTTCTAGAGATACCCCATAATTAAAAATACCCTCTAAAACTATCTTGGTGAATACAGATGACAGAAACAAACTCTTTAATTCTTCTAATAAGTTAGTCTTGTCTCACCATAGTAATTTCATTATGAAAACTATCTGCACTGACCTTTGATTAATCACAGAGATACAGTCAGAAATGAACAGCGCTTTGTTGTTGTTGGGGAACTTCTCAGTCAGCTGCTTCTCCAGCTTTGTTTAAATGGGATAAATGTTGGAGACCTGCTGCCCTTACTAACTTTTTCAATGCACTTTTTCCTGGAACCACAAATAGGTGACAAGCTTCAACTAATGCTGCTCCTTCCTAGAAATGCTTAATGTTTGTTTGCTGCAACCTCAGGGAAATTGCAATACCTCTGTATTCAGTGGAATTGGTCACTCTGTCTTGCCTTGCCATTCATTTTTGTCATTTATATTTGTTTCAGTGGCCTGGACATGCATGAAGTTTTCAAATGGCATCAGTTTTTCTTTTCTCCCAGAAGAATAATACTTTTGATTGCATGGCCATTCCATTGAATATCCCTCTCCTCATCCACAGACCTTTTGTTTGCTGCAGGATTGTCAGGGTGTCTACTGAAGTCCGAAGGTGAAAGTTAAATTTTAGATATATGGGGAGGTCCATAGGGAAACAACAAGCATCCTTAACAAGGTGTGTTTACTCAGAAGCTTTTAAGCAACAGTTGCTCTGCTTTCCAAGAAGACCTCTTTAGGAGGGGCTCTGGCTGGTTTGACAGACAGGTTTGCTCAGAGCAGTTCCAGATGTCCTCTCTTCATTACTTGGATTACCATATACCACAGGATGAGTTATAATGGTTCTTCACAGAAGGACCAAATTACTCCTAGCTAAACATGCTGTTCTTTATAAGCTGATCTTACTACTTGTAGTTGGTCTCAAATGTTTTCTAAAAACAATTTTTAAAACCTGTGCCATAGTCACATTGCCTTTTGGAAAAAAGCACATAGAAAAATTGTACATCACAGCATCCTCTTCAATGTGTGTGGGGCCTACACAAAGCTGGCTTTGAGTTCCACTAGAGTTGTAGTTGGTACAAAAACTGTCATCCAAGTTTGTTGGGTGTAAGCAGCAAGAAGCTAGAAATAAAACCTTTTAAAAGCTATTAATATGAATGCTTCTAAGTGGTGAACAGGAAGAATGTTTACTTTAAAAGAATGAATTCTTACAATTGTTTATTAAGTGTCACTGTTTATACAGCTTGCTTCTTCCTAATAGACAAAGTGGGCTGGTAGTTCTCAGGTGCTGGGTTTTCACTGACTCATGATCCTTTGTAGGTGTGAGCCAATACCTGATCAATACCTAACTGATTCTTAAAGTGCCTTTGAAGTTACTTGGTTGGGTAGTTCAGGCCCTAGAAACTTTTAGTTCACAGGCATTGATCTTCTGCCTCATGTTTATCTCAGCTCGGACTGTGAAAAGAATACTTGTAGTAGGCATCTGCCTGTCTTCAAAACCACGCTCAGAGCCCAGAGTTGAAGAGCAAATTAATTGTAATGTCCATACCTTCATTTCCCTGCATTGCCCCATGAGACTTCTGCCAAGGCCAGTTACATGAGTACTGTGCAGCTGCTTGCTCATTGGTCATGTTTTATTACTCCTTGCATTGCAAAGAAAAAGCTAGAAGTGACTAATGTGGAATCAGGGCTTGCTGAGTCTCTGGGGACACAATGTTTATGGATAATTGGGCTGGGTTTTTCCCTCCTCTTACCAAGGGCTTAGTCTACTAGGCTTCCAGTGATTCCCTGTATTTCAGTGGAAATGCAGCCTATGCAGCTATTCAGAAGGTAGGTTGTCCAATGCTTTAAAAGATTTAGATTGGTGGTTCTCTGTTTCAGTGCTGCTGTGGACTTATTTATGAAGGCAGATGGGAGTGAAGAGATGGAGTTGCCAGCACCTTGGAAAACTTGATGCATAAGATCAACAGTTTCCTGAGACCAAAAAGTCTTTTCTTTTTAAAAAGAGGAGTAGGCAGTAGATGACTCAACAGCAGCAGACCTTAGGCCAAGGAGTTGTCTCTGGAAAAGAGAGACTCATATTGCCTTACAACAGATTTCCTGATTTATAATCTCTCATCCCTTTGTTTGTTTGTTTGTTTCCATTTTGGCAGACATTTGTATTTTAATTGGTGTTCTCCAAATCGCAGATGTTCTAAGGGAGCTAATCACGGTGATAAAACCATCTATCCTTGTTTTTTTGCAGAGAACCTGTAGCTTTGGAGGCTTTGATTTGACAAATCGTTCCCTTCACATTGGAAACAGTTCTGACCAAATGGTGAGTTTGAGAAGGTGCAGACTTGGAAAAGAATAAAATGAAATACACAGTTATGAGTTAAAATAGACTAAAGTGTAATTTAGGTCTGTAATAACAGTTTAAGGATCCAAGAAAACAGAGCATCTTTGTTAACCTCAAACTTCCCTAGCTTTGAGAATAGCATACCCACCCATATCCATGTGTGTAAAAGTATTTATTTCCAGTATATGTAAAGAGGTAGGAATGAGTGATCAAAGCACAGATCTGGTGGCACATCTGTGGGCTGTTCTTAAATCCGACTTCCTCAGAGCATCACCCAAGACAAAACATGTGCTTGCCCTACTTCCTTGGTGAAAATATTTACTATTTGGAATGATGAGGCTAACTTCGCTGAAGGTCTGCAAATTATTTGCATGGAAGTCATTATGTAAGAAGTTCATTATTAGTTTTCTCATTGTATCTCAGAGCTCTGGAGTAGAGCAGGATCCCATTGTGCCGGGTGCTGCGCAATAGGTCTCAGAGCATTCTTGTGTTTAAAAAAAAACACATTTCCCCTGAGAATTAATTCCATTTTATGTTATTCATGTTGATCCCACTGTTACTGTTGGTTGGCCTGTGGTCAAAAATAACAGAACAGAAATGAGCCAGAACGTTATATCAAATGAAATTGCGAATATATTTTTTCCTTTTGCCCATATATGTTTTTCTTCTATGTTTCAGCATTTGATCTGATAACTTTTCTGTCCACTTAAATCAAGTCTAAATTGTCAACCATTTTGTAGGCCAGCATTATATTATTTTTTATGTTGGCTGGGGTTTTAGGCGTGTTTTTTGTTGTTTTTTTTTTTTTTAAACATCATAAATTACCCCTAAATTTGCTAAATTTGTGTGTGGTTATTTTACTCATCAATTTGCAACTCAGTAAATAAATTAACTTCTGAACTTTTAGTGTTTATCTTTAAATATGGATACTTGTTTTGGTCATATTGGTTTTTAATATAAGAAAGTGTGAAGTCTTGATGTTATATTTGTCCCTGGGAGCATCAGTAGTGGGAGAAATGCAGTGCACTAGAACAATATATGTGGATCAAAGTCGTTTTTTTCTTGAAAACATGTAAGTCCATTATGTAGAAAGTTTATTTCAGAAAAAAGATTAGGCAAAAAGCTATTCTTAATTTCTGGCAAAAGACAAAAATTACCAAGGAAGTTGTAATTATGAACAACTTTTGAGGGGAAAAATAATGTATTATCAGAAATGAAGTATCAGTTTAATTTTGGAGAAACTTTTTGTAAGAACATTAATAAAGAGAAAACATAAATGCAGAAAAAAAGGATAAATCTTTAATGTACAATACAGTGTACATTTATCTTAGGGTTTGCTATCTTCTTGTAGCTAAATTTAACCAAGTCAGAGACCAAACTCAGTAGTCAGTCTCTTTGGCCAGATGGATTTTGGTCTTTTTTCGCACTGTGATTTTTGGTGCACCCTTGCCAATGGAGGGTGCTGGAGTACATCTAATAGACCTGCATTGCTCAGTGGCTCCTGAACCAGAGTAAAGCATAAGATTGTGTGCAATGTCCTGCCTGAACAGTGGGAATAAGGGCTGAATCATAGAAGTTTGGTAAAATGTCTGCTGATCTATGTACTTGTGCCATAAGTAAATGCTCGCTACCCTAAGCTGCTTTAGAAAAGGTTAAATGAATTCAAAGCAGCTGGTCTTTGTAATCCACTATATAGGGAGCAGCTAATTTAGTTCTTCAGTACCCTGTTGTGTGCCTTAAAAAAAGCAATGCAAGTTTAACCTACCATGGTTGATGGATTTAGTACATTCTTTTTGCGGTGTTTAGTTTTTGGTGTTGTTTTGCTTTTTTTCTTATGGGCCATAGTAAAACCACAGAGGTTAGAAGAATGCCTGTCTGAAAATAAAAAGTAAATTTAGGTAGCCAAATGTAGATATCCATATATATAAATACACTCAGAGATATATATTTGGCTGGTATCTCAGAGGTACCTTTATTCCTGTTAAACTCTTTGTAGTATTGACCAACATGAGCCACGTCTACTGTTGTGTGTCCTGTTAGAAAGGCTTAGCCTGAAACATGGTGTTTTCTGTCAGATCAAATACTTACTGAAATTCAAAGGGATAAAGGCATCCTAACAGTCCCCAGCACGCAGTCTACACACAACACTTCCACAAAAATTTACACATCAGGCCTGAAGAGTAGGCTTCAGTGGTTTGCACAAGGTCTCAACACTGAATTTGGAGCAGTCAGCAGGACACTGTGCTGCTGTCTTTTGTCTGCCTGGACACCTCTGCAATGACTGCTGGCTGAGGGGAAAAATGGCTCTTCTGTTTTAAAGGCTTAAGTCCTATTTTATTTTCCAGGGCAAAGAAGGAGACTTTGTTTATAAAGAAGTGATCAAATCACCCTCTGCCTCCCGTATATCTCTGGGCAAAAAGGTGAAGTCTGTAAAAGAAACAATGAAGAAAAGGATGTCAAAAAAATACAGTAGCTCTTTGTCTGAGCAGGTATGTAAGGTCTGCAGTGGAATCCACTTAAAAATGTAGTAGTGATAATCAATATTGATTCCCATGCATCAAGGCATCTCTGAAGAAATTTCTAACAAGATTATATGGTGTGACTTATTCCTATGCTCTTAAAAAATCCCTCACTGTGAAATGGCTTCCTATAGATGCCAGTACCGTGGAAAATGCATTTTCAGATTTTCATTTAAGTAGCTCATCAGAAATCTGTTGTTGATGGCACTACACACCTCACTCTATATTTCCATTTCTTTTCTATCATAATTTATTAAGGGAACCAGTCTTTGACACAGGGTCGCAGTAATATACTTAATCTGCAATTTACACCCTAGTTTAAATTCCCAGCATAACTTCACATACACAACTCTTCTCTGCCATTACAGGTCTTTTCTCCATCATAGCTTGTCCTGTGCAACAGCACATTAAAACAGAGGCACAGTCTAGTCAGAAAGGGGCATCTAACAGAAGATTTTCCTATTATTCTTTCATTACAGATTTTTATAGTCTATTCTTAAAGGCGAACCTGAAGAACATTAGTTCTAAATTAGGTTTTGAATTTCAGTGGCCTAGAAACAATTGCTGTCTTTTTCCCTTTTCCTTTAGTGGAGTGACAAAAATCTTCGGCATTTGTTTAAAACCGGGGTTGCCACTTGGATTGTGTCAGGAATAGGTTGGAAAGCGGCTGGGAAAGCAGAGCTCTTTCTGGTTAACACCGCCCCCAAGTGGGCTCGGACCGGTCGCGGGGGTGCTCGCAGTCATGGGAAATCGGGAATGGAACTTTTGTTCCTTATTCAAAGCCTTGGTTGCCTGTAAAAGGAGCAGTTTGTAACATTCATAGTAACAACCCCAAACTGAAGAATCCAGAGGCACCAAGAGAGGCAGAAATGTGGCCAGTGTTATGCCATGCTTTGTGACTATAGAATCCCTTTCCTGCAGAACTGTTTATTAGCCATACTTATTCATAACTGGCACAGTGCTTCACTTACAGTTTTTTAATTTAAACTTGCAATTAAAATATTTTAAAGTGTAACATGATTTTATATTGATAAGAAGATGGTTTGGTGTCTGACTGGCTTTACAGTGCACTTCTGCAAAGTCCGCCAATAAAAAGAGATCCTTTGCATTACAGTGATTTAGAGATACTTCTGCTCTCAGTCTCTCTAATTTTGACTTTACCTCTGAAGTCATATGCTGGGATGAGATTTTCTTAATGATTCTGCAGCATGCAAATAATAGTGTTCATCTAAAAGTTTTATGGCTGTACATCTCCACAAAACACTCTTGTATGCAAGCTAAAGTTATTTTGTTTAATTTATGGCACAGTTGTTTTAGAATAATTACAACTTTCAGAGATCATGATTCAAAGTATGTTTCAATATCTCTGCATGCATTAAAGCAAGCAAAAGTTATGCTGGCCACAAGTATCTGCTGCTTTGTTTAACTGTGCTTCACAAAGGCTGACAGAATTTCAGTTTAGGAGACACCCTTTTCATTTTCTGTAATGCGTGACTGAATGAAAAGAGAAATTGTCTCAACTATTGCACACTGTAGCAACCAGGGCACAGACATAGCAAAATCTTTTTATATTTATGTTTAGGAGTATTTGTACTGTGCACAGGCTGCATTTTCTAGCTAATTCCTTTTTTGTTCTTATAGGCAAATGAGCCTATAAAAAATTCACAGGAAAAAAAAACCCCAAAACATTGCTTCATGTCCCACTTGCATGGTCTGATTTGTTTGTATTCATCTTTGTACAAAATCCTGATGCAGAAACCTGAATTTGGCACTAGTTTTTTTGCAAGTACTCCTGGCAAAAATATAATGTGTCATGAAAACCCTTGAACTGAGGGTTTTGTGTAAGGTTTTGGGGTTTTTTTCTACTTACAATGCTAGCTTTTTCAGACTTGTCTGTTTGCTCCCATCACCACTATCATAAAGTGGAGTTTCTACCACACCCAGATGTGGTAAATAAATAAGTAGCTACTAAATAAGTAGATAGAAGTTTTCAGCCTGTCTGGTTAAGATCAGGAAAACAGAACCTTTTTCCTTTTCCCTTGGAGGTGGACAAGCAGCTCCCATCAGTGCCTATGTTCATTTATCAAACTATAATGGTCCAATCCCTTTCAGGAGTCCAGCCCTGGGATCATGCCAGGTTCCCCACAGTCACCACCACCAGACACTGACTCCCTGGACAAACCCAAGCTGAAAGCTGGTGGCTCAGTGGAGAGCCTGAGGAGTTCCTTAAGTGGTCAGAGCTCAATGAGTAAGTTCAGTTGTAATTGTGTTGCTCCATTTCTGTGGCTTCGAGGGGCAGAGATCTCCACTGTAAGCAGAATCAGAGAAAGTCAAAGCAGAAACAGTGGTTAAAATGTGCATTTTAACAGTGGTTAAAATGCTGATGGCTCAGTCATTAGGGGTTTGCAAAGAACTGTAAGTTCTTTGGTGCAAAGACAGGGGTTCTTTTTGTTTTATGTTTATGCAGAACCCTGAAAAAGTGAAATCTTGCTTTCTGGCTTCTGGGTCCTGCTATTACAATCTAAATATTCTAATATACATGTAATGTAATAATGATCCTGTTTGCTTCTTGACCAGTAGTAAATTACTTGACCACTCTAGGTGGACCTTCCACGCTCACTTGAGAAAAACCTTGAGTTTCTCTCATTAACTGGTTAAAGGAAGAGTAGTATTTAAAACCTCTCTGGTCTAGACTGTATCTACAAGAAATGGCTTAAATGGAACACACGTGATGTGAACTTGCTATGTTATTCACTGAATTTCTGGACTTGAGAGGGATTCTAGAACCCCTTGCAGGTTTCAGGGCTTGTTTTCCTCGCAAAAGTTCTGTGAGCAAAACTTCCCAGAAAGTTGTCATCAATTTCTTGTGAAGTACCGTAGATAAGGCACTTGTTAAACAGCTTCTCGGTTAAATATTGAGGGGGTGAATTCAGGAAAGCAGGATTGCAGAGTAGATTTGCTAACTCTCCCATCCACATGTGTGTATCAGAAATAGAAGCATTTAAGGACTTTTAACTTTAATTACCATGTTTTGTGGAAAGAAGACACATTTTCTGTCTTGCCTCTGTTTCTGAAGCTTCTTCACAAAGAAACTTTTGTGTGAACTGATACTATGTCACTCACACAGGTGGTCAGACAGTGAGTACAACAGATTCCTCGACCAGCAACAGGGAGAGTGTGAAATCAGAAGATGGTGATGATGAAGAGCCTCCTTACAGAGGACCTTTTTGTGGAAGAGCCAGGGTTCACACTGATTTTACTCCGAGTCCTTATGATACAGATTCTCTGAAGCTCAAGGTACCAGCTATATCAGTTTTTAAGGAGTCGAACATTTATTTTGCTAAAATTCTAAATTAAGATCTTTTTACAATAACTATAGCATTCTTAATATTTTAATGAATTTATATCTGTTTTTGAAGCCCTTTAACCTGTCTTATACATTTAAGATTTCCCTGTATAGCAATGATAGAATTATAGCAAAATGTTATAGAATGTAAGTAGTCATGTTTCTCTGCATCCATGGAAAGACACTTGTGCCTTTAGCTTCTGGAAAATTAAAGATATGCAATGAATCCATTTCCATTTTGCAAGGGTTTTGCTTGAAAGATTGGAAAAATACTTTGTCTGCCACAATGAAATAATCCTCAATGGAAAAATTTTCAGAACTTTTGGAAAAAATGTGCAAGAACCTGCACACAGTGTCTCTTAAAGGCATTTGAGTTAATATAATTTGCTTTGAGTTAATATTGAAATACTTTTCTGAGTTGTCACCCCCCTTGAATTTTCCTGGATATCAGCTTTGATTATTTTTAGTTGTTCTGTATTCAGTTCAAACTATCTGACTCCTTACATTCATTATTTAAAATTAGCTTCCAAGGGCAGCTAATTCCTGTTAAAGCAGATGTATGTAAGCTAATCTCTTGAGGCATGCAAAAGCAGTTGTGTGTCCATTTCTTTGTTATGGTCGGGAGCACATTAGGAAAAGCAACTTTATTGGTTCCTTCTGCATTGGCTTCCTTTGCTCAGGAGATCCCATTTGAAATTCTGCTCATTTACACTGAGCATATTCTTATTTGCACCAATTTCAGGTAGTTGCAAGCATAGAGACTTTTGTACCACACAGTACTGATGCTCTACAGAGATGTCAGCAGGTTTGTGAATCCGGACAGTTGGGGTCCATTCCAGGATCCTTTGTTGACTTGCTCTGCTGTCTGAGGCATGTCACCTAATTAATTTTCCTTCCATTTGTGAAACAAGTATATTCAGACATTTTTGCAAAAGCTTGTGGTTAACCTTTTGATAACTGAAGTGTTTTCAAAATGTACATGGAAATCCAAGTGGGTGTGTTTCCTTAAATATCTGTCAGAAACCTAAATGGCTTTCTTGCTTCTTTGTCTGCAGAAAGGTGACATCATTGATATAATCAGCAAACCCCCCATGGGCACTTGGATGGGTCTGTTGAACAACAAAGTTGGCACCTTCAAATTTATCTATGTGGATGTGTTAAATGAAGAGGAAGAGAAGCCGAAGCGGCCCACCAGGAGACGTCGAAAAAGCCGACCACCCCAGCCCAAGTCAGTTGAGGATCTCTTGGATCGCATCAATTTGAAGGTCCAAATTCTCTCTCTCTGCTTACCCTTTCACTTTTGCTTGCAGGAAGGGGACAGCACCTTTGAAGTTGTTAGTTTTGGAAGCTGCACACCGGATTCATAGTCCCAAGGATTGTGACACCACTTAGCAGAATCAGGTCTTAGCTGCAGAGTGGAAATAGCTGACACCAGGCAGAACTGCCTGTCAGGCTTGATGAAGTGCCACAAGTTGTGAGTCGTGTGCACTCAGACACCATAAATCGTTGCACAGTATGACCACAGGCTAGCACTCTCCAGAGGCAAGCAAAAAGTGTAAAATAACAATAGTTACCCTGTCTTTAAAGTGGGCATTTTTTTCATGTTTCTATTCAGAAGCTCTTGGTATAAATTGGTGTGAGTGTCATTCACCCTTCATACTTCTCCCCTCATACAGAGCCATGCTATGTTGTGCCTTCAGGTAGCATGATACCCAGGCCATCTAATACACTGCATTCCAAACACAACAGTATGTGCAGCGTTCTAGTTCTGGCACAGCTACTTCCCTGAACTCAGAACAGTGTTTATGCAAACTATAATACAATAATTTTGCTGGTGTGCACTGGTTTGCACTTACTTAACTTACTGCTTTTCTTGCTGGTTGCAAAAATCACTTTTAGTATCTTTACTGACAAAATAAGTTAAGTGAATATGTTGTCTTACCACTCTTCCTACTTTTTTCCCTTTGTGCAGGAGCACATGCCCACTTTTCTGTTTAATGGTTATGAAGATCTGGATACCTTTAAGCTTTTAGAAGAAGAAGATTTGGATGAACTGAACATCCGAGATCCTGAGCACAGAGCTGTTCTCCTCACAGCAGTGGAACTTCTTCAGGAATATGATAGTACGTGGGATGTTTGAGGTTTTCTGTTTTACTAGAGCTCTGCCAAGAACCTTGTGAACCCCTTAAAGCAGAAAACTTGTTCCAGGATTTTGATCTCTTTTTTTTCTTCTCCTAATGTAGTTATTTCCAGGGTAATCCTGTGTAATGTTAGATTTTTGAGGGGTGACATAAGACTTCTTTTGTTCTGCTGGAATTACTGTTCATGTGAGCCTTGCCACCCAACTTATTTAATATCAAGTGTGCAACGCATAACACTTTAGAATACTGATGTTCAAGAATAAATCCTGTGGTAACCTACTCTAAGTAGAAGACTGAGACATAGAGAATAGTAAAAAAAAATTTCCAAATTAGAGAGAAGAGATTAGCAAGAGTGAAAAAAACAAAAATCAATGCCCAGAGGGCTGTGGAGAAGTGTAATGTGAATCAATTTCATCTGCATGTGCTTTTGGTTCTTGACTGTTAATTGCAGGATTGTAAAGGTAGCTTCAGGTTTTCTGTGGACAACACAGCAATTTTCAAAGGAAGAAAATATATGAGTCAAGTGCAAAGACTGAAAAGGAGCAAGCTGCTTATCTATGTACAACAGTGCAATTTTGCTCACTGACCACGTGGTCTTGTGCAAGTGGTTGTAAAGACAAGGAAAAGTGGAATAAGCCACAGCAGTCAAATGCAAGAGTGTCTTTGCTGCACAGGAGTAAGCAGAGCCTAGCTGCAACCTAAGACAGTACTGAATTTGCCCTTCATCCCCAAGTGTCAGTAGAAGGTTGGTATCCAGTGTGCAGTGAGTAGAATGGATTGTGTGAGGACTTTCTCAGCTGCTCCTGTGCAAATTAAACTGCCACAGCAGCAATTTAAACAGCTGTTAGTAAGTGGGAAATGCTTAATTCAATTACAGCAATATGTGTGGTTAGCATCTTCAGGCAGTGCTGTGTGCCCTGTGTAGCTTTCTTGTTCATTTCCCAAAGAGCCATCTGCTCTTTCCTTGCTCTTCTCTAGCTCCCAGTAAAGTTCCAGTTGCAGAATTAGTTTATTTTCACTTTTATCAGAGTAGCTTCTTGTCACATAAGATGAGCTTCTCTTCATTATTTGCAGACCTATTTAGACTGCTAAACTTCCCTGAAGTAATAACTTTTTTCAGGACACTTCAATTTTGGTTTGCAAACTTGAAGCTTTGGTGGTTGGAAAGTACAAATTCCAGCTCCAAGTCAGGATGATGAGGAGAAACAGAAGTGGGGACCAGACTGATGGAATTTGGGAAGTTCAACAGCACACAGTTCCACCCCATAATTACCTGTCATGTGCTGAGATTAGGAATTGGAGTAGCCATTTCTGACATTTTATTGCAGGGGAAAAAAATAACCACAGCATGAACTCTATTCTTATATCATGATACTGGTTTTCTGTATCTTCAGCTCCAGATTTAGCTTCTTTACAAAATATGATTTCTGGCAAAAATTCTGGTTAAATTCCTGGAATCCAGTGTATGCAAGCTGGATAGACCACACTTGAGCTTTGGCTTTTTACACAGCCCAAGGAAGGAAGGAATTGGCACCATTAGTCTCCTTCATGTCCCTTCATCCTTTGTTATGGGACAGTATTGAATGTGCCAGACTCAGTCCAGTCCTTCCTTCTGGGTCTTCTGGAAGGTAATTCAGAGTTAGGATTTTATTCTTTTTCACTTGACTTGGTTCTTTTCAGCTCTTTTCTTCTGGATTGGGTGCTGGAAATTTTTTTTTAAGTCTTAGAACTTTGACACAATTTTAAATAAATTTCTGTGGTGGTAAGTTGCAGAACTTGGCCCCAAGGCAGCTGAGGAGCACAGGAATTCCATTCTGCTTTCATTGTGTGCCATGCAGCTCCTTCACAATCTTGCTGAGGGTGTTGTTAATCATTTACCAAACAGGATGAATGTTTCCAGCTTTTGCGATGGCTTTTCTTAATGCTCACTCTTTTCTGATGTAAGTAATACAATAGGAAAGATCATAGAATCACTTAGGTTGGTAAAGACCTTTAGATACAGCGAGTCCAACCGAGTGCACCACTAAACCTGTCCCTAAGAGCCACATCTACACATCTTTGAAATACCTTCAGTGATGATGACTGAACCACTGCCTTGGGCAACCTGTTCCAGTGCCTGACCACCACAAGGTGCCTCCCCTGGCACCACTTGAGGCTATTTCCTTTAGTCCTATTGTTTGTTGCTTGGCAGAAGAGGTTGATCTCCACCTGGCTACAACAATTCTAGAGGGCATTTAGGTCTCCCTTGAGCCTCCTTTTCTCCAGGCTCAACTCCCCCAGCTCCCTTAACCACTCCTCATAAGGCTTGTGCTCCAGACCCTTTACCAGCTGAGTTACCCTTCTCTGGACACACAAAAAAATGGTGTTTGAAATTGAAGGTCGAGAAGTTCAGCTGCATTTTGTTTGCCTGTTTTTCACTGTATTCTTGCATCCTCTAGGTAACAGCGACCAGTCCGGATCTCAGGAGAAACTTCTCATTGAAGGCCAAGGCCTAACCGGATGCTCTCCTCGGGATTCTGGCTGCTACGAAAGCAGTGAAAACCTGGAGAACGGTAATGGTGACAGCAACGAGCCTTATAGCTCCTGCACTCTTTTTTTTCAGTAGATAACTTCATTTACTTTAGTTCCTGTTCCTAGCTAACACAAGCTACTTGACTTTGTCCTCTGCTGTGACTCCTCTTTCCCTCTTGGCTTGAGCCATTGGTTTTCACTGCTACTGTTGCTAATATATTTATTTGCATTAGTAGGAAACAGATCCTATTTCACAGAGTCTTTGTTTCATGACCCTAAAGTAACAGTCTTTCTCATGCCATTCCCCTGCCTTCTCCACTCCCAATCATATTCTCATACCACCGTGCTTCATGAGGCTTGTACTGGTTGCACACTGGTGGCCCAAGTCTAAGAGACCACCAGTGGAGATGTCTCTGAACTTTACTGAGATTAGGAGGATTTCTTTTGGACCCATACAAAAGCTGTTAAGAAAAAATGTGCTTTATTTTAGGCTGTATTTTTCTGTTTGCTTTGGGTTGCATGTTGCATTGTCCTCTGATCAAAACCCAACTGCAAAGATTTAGGACTTTTTAGTATATGAACACTAGAAAATTAAATTATTGAGAAGTTGGCAAGGAAATAAACTGAAAAAAATGCTAATGGTGTCAGTGAAAGGTAACACACTGAAAAATTACCAAGACAGATGATGTTAATAGAGATTGCAGTCTCTGATCTGAAGAAATGGGTTCTTGTGCTGATTGAGCATGTTTTACTTCTGAGATGGTCTAAACTTGTCATTAGGGATGAAATCTTAAAAGAGTTGAAATGGATTTGAGTTGGGTATTTTCACTGCAAGCATTTGAGCCATGTCTTGGCCTCAGACTGCCTGGACTCATTGCTAACATTCACCATGAGCAGGAAACCCAGAGCCATATAAGCAGATTCTGTACACCCCTTATAGTGGCCATTTTTCCAATTTAAAATAAGGGCTTAGAATCCTTCCCTTAGAATGTGCATTTTCTGTTAGTCTGCCCCTAAAATATAACCATTTATTGAATAAAATTGCAATTTGCTTTGAAGCTGAATTCCTGAAATTGACAGTATACTAAATTCCTGAAAGTGGAGAAGCTTTTTTCTTCAATAGGAATCCACATCTACTAAGCATGCTGGAATAGAATCATAGCTAAATATATGGCATATGTGACAATTTTATTTTCTTTTTATCTGTAAGTACAATCATAACGATGGCTGTAACACTGAAGTTGAAGTGCTGCCTGCACATTTTCCTTATTTTAACAATATAATAAATCCTTTAGAAAGCAATTGACATTGCCTGTCTGGTTGGATACATAGACTTAAAGTAATATTTCTGAGTTTTTCAGAATGTGAAATGCTGATGATTTTTATATTGGTTTTTATATATGACTTGCTGCATTTCTGCATCATTTTTGCTCACAAATGCATTTAGTGCTTGTTTTGAAAACCATTATGAAAAGAACATTTGATTCATTCAGAGATTTTTGTCAAGGCTATTTAATCTGAAAAGTGCTCCACCTTCTTCGCAGAGTTCACGGTCTATAGTTGTTTATATGCATATTTTTATTTTTCAAAATACATTCTGTTCTCATTTAGGATAGTCAGTTGTCTGGTATAAATATCATAATGTGCAGATTGCATTTCATAAAGGGCAAGTGCATTCTGAGAAGAAAACAGTCCTCTGATTTTCTGGGGAATGGTTATACATAATATTTTTATGACTAGTACAGTGTCCACTTTGGGGCTGATACGGGATCTTTTGGCATCAGTTCAAGATTTCACAGCTACTCTTCCACTTTGGCTAGAAAGTGGTTTCCTATGTACTAGAGCAGAATATCTTTTGTAAGTACTTTTCTGGGTCCCACTGCAGAAATACTTGGATATTCTCTTAGGTATCTACAGTGTACTTACGGCGGCATTGTGGTTTTATTTTAATTCACACAGGGCAACGAGCATGTAGTCTGTGATCTACCCAGTGTTAGACAGAAAAAACCTCAGAGCAGGAAGTAACCATCCATGATCAAACAGTCTATATGGAAACAGGGCAGAGAGAGAAGCTATTGTGACAATGGTGCAGTTATTGGGCTTGTTTTGCATGCAGGTGTCGACAGAGGTGCATTTGGAAACCATATCAGGAATCTGGTTTGCACAGGACTGGCTAAAAGCAGATAGCTAGGAATGGTCTAAGAACAGAACATGCATATTTGATGCTTCCCGGGACAGTCTTGGGGAATGATTCATTTAAGGATTTCAAAATCTGGGTGCTGTTTCCTGGCATTCACCAATTTTTTTTGAAACTTTTTATGAACATCCCTGGTCTTCCATAGAACCTCCATACCTAACAGTATCTGTGTATAGATCTCTGTCATACTCCTTCCCAGGTCATCTCTTTGCTAGTCTGAGAAGGCCTGTTAATTATTCTCTACAGGTCATTCCTGTCCTTGTTCATGCCTGGCTTCTCTTGTAGAAGTAAACCAGACCTTTATCAGGTTAAGATAAGGGTGTTCTCTGATTTGTTCAGAAACTGATGCCTAGATTCCCATAGTACCAGGCAGGCAACCTAAGCACTTCAGCATTCAGTCCTGATTAGTCAGAAAAGGAAGCAAAAGAGCAGGTGGCCACATTGCCAAATGTAATGTGCATTTCTACTAGTTTGTAATCAATTGAAAAAGCAATGAAGCCCGTATTGTCTAAGATGCTATCATCTTTGTTGTGTCAACAGAGCAGTTTGAAATGCACCCAAAATACAGCCACAGAAAGCATGGCCAAAATGAAAGGAAAAAACAAAAGTTAATAAAAACTGGGATTTGGACACTGCATTCTGTGTCTGGTTTTGTATACTTAAATTTCTGATGACTATCTTCCATAAGGAAAAAAAGTACTACAAGAAGTGCTGGATTTTTTTTCCGCTGTAGCTATGGTGCTTCCAGAAAGATTCCCCAAGACAGTCCCCTGTCTTCTAAGGCAGATGATGACAAGGAATGGAAAAGTTTCTTCCCTGTATGGTAATAGCAGGAAGTATCATGAGAGGTGGACAGTGCTTTGTTTATCAAGAATTGTACCGTAATATCATCCAACAGAAGAGTTGAAGTATTGCCCATAGCTTGAACTGAACCTGGAAATAATACAAGTTTTGCATTCATTTTGTGCAAGAACCACCTTTGTAGTACTATTTTTTTACCCAGACATCTGTACACATCATTGAATCAGAGATGCCTCTATAGTTTACAGCCCTATGAAAGGCATTAGACTGAGTAACTGTACCACGGGTTCACAAGACTGAGTTATTGTCAAAAATCCTAACATTAAAAATGTGGTTTAAACTTTACTAGCTATACACTTTTACCCTTTCAAGTTGTCTTCCCTTTTTTTTTTTTTTTTCTTAAGGTAGGAAATGTTGCATTCGTGAACTTTATTTATATAACTCTCCACTTGGTGAAAACAACTTTAAAATATATTTTAAAATCTGTTTTCAGGAAATATTACCTCCCTGTGTTAGTGTCTCAGAAGCATAATGAAATTATACCTGACAGTCAGGAGGAGGGAGGAAATAGATGAAAAAAGATAAATAAATCATAGCTCCCCTCCTGTTATTGCTCTTCACTTGAATCACATTAAAAGAAATTACATTTTCAGCTACTGTCCTTTCTACAGAGCAATAGCATTGGACCCAGCAGTATCTTTTAAACCATTGTGACACAGAGAGCTTAAAGATTGCATATTTGTTTATATATGTTATAGGCAAAATATTTAGAACTTCCTCCCATTCTTACCTCATTTGTATATGTATGCCTAACAGGATTTGAATTAACTAAAGATTTGATTTTAGTTTTGCAAAATTTGTCTTTCCTTGTTATTTTTTTTTCTTCATTTTCCTATTCTTCATTTCTTCTATTTTTCATTCCCATTCCCAGGCTACTGGCTTTACACAGACATACCCCATTTCTAAAGAAATTAAATGCTGCTTACTAGATACCCTTATGGCTTCAGTTAGAGCTTCTTTTGCACAGCACTAGGGTTTTTCACAACTTTTCTATTAGTGCTGAGTGGACTTTCCAAAAATATTTGTAATCCCTGATCAATATATCGGATTGAAAAGAAGGCACATAGATTTTTGTAGCATGAGCTGTGACAGCAAGTCCCAGACAGTATGGTGAATTACTGCACAAGTCAGGCATGTGCTAGCAAATAGGAATAATGGAAAGAGAACACTGCTTTCCATGTTTGTTAAATATTGCCATTAGCACCTGGAGGCACTAAAAAATGAATGTAACATTTCTGACACATCTTTCTAATGTGATTGCAAGTTATTTTCAGAAGGCAGTGGGCTAGCTCTATGGAAGGGTGCAGACAGAGAAATCCTTTCTGCTACATCTCTGAGTTACCTGAACTCAAGATAGCACCAACAGAGACAATTTCTGTGTGGGATGTGTCTTTATCAGCATTTTTTGGAAATGGTGATATTTAGCTTGGGTTGAGCTGTGAGCAGTACAGCTTCTGAGAAAGGAGTTGCTGTGTGCTCACATTTCTCCTTATGGGCTCACCCTAATGTTAACTTTTTTTGATGGGAGTATTTTCCTTATATCTCCTTGAATGTAGCCTCCATTTTCTTTGCTAGTTTTCTGGATATTTTGGTTTTCAAACTCCTTAAGCAGAGTAAGAGGCAAGAGAAAGCAAGGTATTTATTGTTTTAGGTTAAAGAGATTCTTTCATTCATATGCAAGGTGAACAGTGTATATATTGTGCAAAAGCCAAGCACTGAACTTGTAGCAGGATAAAGCTCTGAAGGCAAACAGTACAAGAAGAAAGCATCTATTGCTGAAAGTACACACTATGACTTGAGACTAACATTAGTCACATTTGAAACTCCTTTTCGAAACACTTCTCCGTCTAATAAGATCTTTTTCTGTAAAACTCTGCTGTCCCTGCAGGTAGCTTTCCAAAGGGGCTGATGCAAAACCGGTCTTCATGTGCTTGCTTTCTCTCTGTTTTGCCATTGCAAATAGTTTTCTGCATGTTTAAAAGAAGGAATAACACTATTGGCATAAAATTAAAAAAATCATAAACAGGGTCTTTTAAAAAAAATCCTATGCAAACTAGTAAAGTTTATTAAAAGATGAACGTTATTATTTATATACTAAAATTAGAGGCAAAGAAAAGAACTTATGACTTTTGAATTATTTCAAGGGGGCCTGTCAAACCACTCCATACAATGAGTATGGGGTATCAGTTCTAACTGTAGGATATAGTATTTCTATACTAATCAAGGTTTATATGAGCTAAACCTCAAATCTCTGCAAATTGGAGAATAAGAAGGATATTAAGTATTTTGGATGTACTTTACTTAACAGATGACATTTACTAATAAAGCTGAAGTTTAAAACAAATCTTTATGCTTGAAATGCCAGTGAGTTCTTCCACATTTAGAATTAACAAAAAGGGAATAAATGATTTTCAAAAGCATTTGGAAGGGATCTGTTATTTATGTTGCAGATTTTTTTTAATGGTGAATTTATTTGTTTCTAGGTAAAACTCGAAGGACCTGTCTTCCGCCCTCAAAATCAGCAAGTGAGCATAGCTTTAGGGATTTCAGCAGAAACCAGCTATCAGATTATCCCACGCTTCCACTGACCAAGTCAATAGAAACTCTGCAGCCAGGGGAAAAAGAGAGCCGGCTGGGGCGCGCCCATCGTGCTCTAAAGAGCTCTGTCAAGCCTCCGGCCGTCACGGGTCTGAAGAAGAACCGCAGAAGTTTACCAGTTGCTGTGTGTCGAAGCTATGAAACTCTGGATGGCCCTCAGGGTGTAGATACGTGGCCAAGATCTCACTCACTGGATGATCTCCAGGGAGAACCCACTACTAACTTACAGGACACTACCAAGAAAGTAAGTTCTTTTCCTCAGGATTCACTGGATGTAGCTAAAAAGGCAAGTGGCTCTGCCTTGCCGCCTCAGTCTCATGGAGGCAGCTGTAAGGTAGATGATGTCATGGCTAAGCAGGGCAAAGGAGCTGCTAATTCTCAGAAGGGAAGAGCTAAGGAACTGAACTGCTCTGTAGTAGAGACTGCAGGTGGAAAACCTGCTTTGTTCCCCCTGAAAAACTGTGAAGCTCAGCCTGCCTCAGTGATGCATCATGCAACAAGGACACATCTGGAAATACAGAGTAAAGGTTTTCATGACCTTGCACAGGCTGATTATGCTCCAGTCCTCAAGGGAGGTCTAGAAGCTGAACAAAAAAGCACAAATGAGGCAAGAATGCAACCAAAAAATCCTTCTCAGCCTCCACCTGTCCCTGCCAAAAAATGCCGAGAACGCCTTTCTAATGGATTATATCATCCTCCCACGACCACAAGTGGAAACCACTCAAGTTTAGAAGCACCATGTTTGCCGGTAAAAAAGACCATCTCATCCACTCCCATTGATTGTCATGGAGTACCTGTCCATAGGACATCTTCTGAACAGGAGCCCAGTAGCCCTCCTAGCCCACTGCCACCCTGGCTGTCGGAGCTCCCAGAGACTGCTAGTGTTCAGCAGCACGTGGTAAAGCTCGGCCCTGCATCAGCAAGGAAAGTCTCTTGCAGCAGAGGAATGGATCTGGAAATGGTGATAGAAAACAAGCTGCAGTCTGAAGACATTGATCTTACTGAAGAACCGTACTCAGACAAGGTAAGTGGTAATCACTTCAGTGGTTTTATTCCGCTAGCATCCCAAGGGATAGTCTGTCATTCATTGTATCTGTCGTTTTTTTGTGGGGAAGATAAACCAACAATTGTTGGGACATTAGACATTCTATAACTCGTTTGTCTTTGCTATCAGACTTCATAAATTCTTGTGTTGTGGGGAACTCAGAAGTCCCAGACTTACTCTGAACCCCCATCTTTTCAGACCACTGGTGCCTTGGTGGCATTGGGCTACGGGAATGTGTCTTTCTCTGCTAATGTGGGGGAGTAGAGCTGAAAAAGGAAGTAATGATTAGATTTTATCTTTCCAAGAAACTATGAATTGATAGCATGAACCAGTACATCTTTTTGTAGGGTGAAGGAAGGAGTCTTTTGGGGATTACTTTTTCAGTTTTCATGGAACTTCGAGGAAAGCCCCTTCTTGCTCCCATCCTGCACTTCTCTTTCTGTTGCATTGGTTGGTTTGGTCTGTATAGATACAGTTCTTTAACCTATCCTCTCTCTTTTGTGTCTGGCTGGGAACATTCAGCATGGTCGCTGTGGCATTCCTGAGGCTTTGGTACAGAGGTACTCTGAAGACTTGGAGCAGCCTGAAAAGGATGTGGCTACAAACATGGACCAAATCAGGGTAAAGCAGCTGAGGAAGCAGCATCGCATGGCGGTGAGTATTTCCATAAAGCAGATTTTCTTATTTATCAGCAGACTTTTTAAAGGACTGACTAATAGTGAAGGGAGATACTTGAGAAGTCCTGATACGGAAGTGCTCCTTATGTTCATCTAGCAGGTACAACATAGGTAGACGTACTGCAGGGGCAGGAGATACCTCCCCCAGGCCCACAGGAGGACAGTCACTAGTTGAGAGTGGATAGCCCTCTCTTAACCAAATAAGGATCTTAAAAGTCTAAGCAGACTGCAAGCAGTGGTAACAGAAACTTGCTCACCAAGGGTGGCATGATTTAAATGCTTCTGTATTAAAATTTGAAATGCTTTACACTCTTTTTACATTTCTTAAACTATACCAGTGTCCACTTCTCCTTAATAAAAGCAGAAGGGAGAAACTATCAAAAACTTTAATGGCTTTTTCTGCGATAACCTGGTCTGTCTGAGGAGGTAATAGGCAAAATTGGTATTCTCTTGACTTACTGAGAGATTAAATGGATCACTCTGAAAAGTCTTACTACTGGGTATTCTTTACTGAACTCAGACTAATTCAGAATGGTACATGAAAGGCAGCCAAGCAGCTGCATACTGCCCACTGTGTCTGTATTGCCAAAATTCTTGTCAGTGCTTCTGGCCAAGGGATCTGAGCCTTTCAGCCCACACCACTCTCATACTGACAAATGTGACATGAGAAAAGTTAGAACATCTGCCATGAAATTCTACCAGTTTAGAAGAGACAACAAACAATACAACAAAAAAGATCTACTGTAAAACAAGCAGGTGAGTTTAACATTAAGGGTTCTCTGTTCTTTCTTTTTTTGCTCCCCAGATTCCAAGTGGAGGACTCACAGAAATTTGCCGTAAACCTGTATCCCCAGGACTCATCACCTCTGTATCTGACTGGCTGATTTCCATTGGTCTGCCTATGTATTCCAGCCTGCTCACGGAAGCAGGATTCAACACACTGAGCAAAGTGCCTTCTCTGTCACAAACTTGCCTTCAAAAAGCTGGCATCACAGAGGAAAGGCACATAAGCAAGCTCCTGGCAGCAGCAAGACTCTTCAAACCTCTTGATCCAGAGGCAATTTAACATGCTCCATAGCGTGACATTGCCTGGTTGAGAATCCACTGCTTCTTCCTGCACCAGTATCACTCTAATTACTTCATGTAGCTAAAGGGATCAAGGAAGTGGCTCCCCAGGACAGGCAGATATCTTCTTCAAAGGATATGAAAGTTTTGGCAATTGAAGGAGAAGAGAGGCAACCACCAGGTAACATAGATGTGGTACTTCCCTCCCCGCTCACTCCCATCTGAAGTATTCCTATTTCATAAACTGCACAGGGTTGGCCTGAGAATCAGACAGCTTCACAGAATTAAGGGACCCTTGCACATTTTCCTCGAGTTTCTGATGGTGATGCTAGTAACAGGTCTTCTGTACACCTAGGTTCTAGGTACCTGAAATCCTAGAGACCAGGTACAAATCGAGGTGCGAATTCCAGTAGAACCTGTTTGGCAAATGCTTTTTGTTTATTTTAGCAGTCTAGAGCAAACACAAAGCCTTCAGTCATCTTTACTGTTGCTTGGTGTAGGTCCCAGTTGCCACGAAGCCTTTAGCTAGGCTGAAGTTGATGGACTGAAATCAGTTTTCAGTATGGTCCATCTCTGTCACTTCAATGCAACTAATCCATGAAGAGTCAGAAAGCTTCTTTTTATTTGTACAGAGCTGAGGTAATTTTTATAACTGCTTTCTAGCAATCAGCTTTTTTATTTGCCTTAAAATAAGCTTTTAAGCGGTTACCTAGTGTTTACTTTACCTGTATTCACATTTCCCAAGCCTTGTTTCAACTTAAGTTGCATTTAGGGTGATTTCCAGCTGAAGTTAGCTTCTATAAAATGCCTCATCATAACATCTCCTGTGTTATAGAGGTCCTTTTACAAATGCAGGGTTATGCTAGGTTTTGGTTGTCAGGTTAACTCCTTGTTCACTACAGTCTGCATTTACTGTTGTTACTAAACTATTCCAAGATATACTGCCTTGTATATATGTAACTGCTTTTCATTTTAATCATATTCTGTGTACTGTGTTATATTGTCAATCATTATGCTGCAGCTTTGACTTGGTATCCTGACCATATTGATTCCAAACAGTGGGTTTCTGCAAATGAAAATTCACTTGCATTGAAAAAGCAAATTGTGTCCCATAGAAATCATTAGACCCAGTAATTCCATTGCATGGACAAGAAAATTCCCAGATAGTCTTATGAATAACACTGTGATTTTTAAAACAGTTTATATCCCTCACCACTGCATTACTATTACCTCTCACTGGAAAAGAGTATTGTTCTGGCAAATGTGATGAACCATTTTTCATGATGCAGTGGTATTTTTCTGCCTAACTCTATGTGAAACGTTCCAGTCGCATATGTGACTAATGACAGATTTTATTTTTCTATATTGGGTACACCTTTTATATACCAAATACAAATGATCACGAATAGCACATAACCAGCTTTTTCTTTGGGGTCTATATACAGTGTGTCCTTCAGCTTCTTGTAGTGCAAATGCCCTGTGGAAGACAAAGCCAGCTTAGTCTGGCAGGTAAAGGGAGATAAAATAGAAGCTTATGTGTGGCTGTTTCCAATATCAGTTCTGACAACAATTTACTGTATAAAACCAGACAAGGCATTTCACTGTTTGGTGCCCCAATTATCCCAGTCTCATACTGAGCTAATGACTTCTGATAAAATGCTGTCGGATTGATGAATGAAAGATTGTGGTTATTCCATGATTCCTTACTATATCTGGCCCTTTCATTGTCATGTTCTAAGTGTATGAATATGCATTTTACTACAGATGATAACTGTTTTTCCTCCTGGTAGAATTGATAGCTGTTAGGTTTACTTCCCACATTTCATATTTCACAAGTGTCTACTGCACACCATCATATGAAGGCAACTAAGTCACTGATGCAACTTGAAACTGTTCTCAAGCAAAGCTCTGTAATATTCTCCTTGGTGTCTGATAAGCAGCATGTTCTGATATGACAGTATCAGGAGACATTCAGCAGCCATGTTTTGTACAGCTGGTGAAAATCTGTGCAGCCTCACCTTGAGTCCTGTGTGCAGTTTTGGGCACCAGAAGTGACATTAAGCTATTGGGGAGCATCCAAAGGAGGACCACGAAGATGGTGAAGGGTCTGGAAGAGAAGCTTTGGGAGGGACAGCTGAGTCTGTTCAGCCTGGAGGAGACTGAGGGGAGACCTCATTGCAGTCTCAACATCCTCATGAGAGGAAGCTGAGGGGCAGGTACTGATCTCTTCACTGGTGACCAGAGACAGGACCCAAAGGAATGGCCTGAAGCTGAGTCAGGGGAGGTTTAGATTAATCAGGAAAAGGTTTTTCACCCAGAGGGTGGCTGGGCACTGGAACAGGCTCCCCAGGGAAGTGGTCACAGCACCAAGCCTGACAGAGTTCAAGAGACGTTTGGACAACGCTCTCAGGGAGATTGTGTGACTCTTGGGGATGGTGCTGTGTGGAGCCAGGAGCTGGACTCAATGGGTCCCCTTTTGTAGCTCAGTATATTCTATGATTCTAACAGAAAAAAAAAAAAAAAAAAGAAAAAGGAAAAAAATTGTGTTTTTTCAATAATTATTATTTTTCTCTTGTTCCTTTCTGAGGCTTACATGGTGACTATCAGTAAGCAGGAGATAGAGTATCGAGACTTCTGGGATTGTTGGCAGGGACCAGAACAGAGTAGAAGTGGACAGCAGTTATATTGGAGCAAGGGAAAAGTCCAAGCTGACTATAGCAATAAAAAAAGAAACAAATTCCCTTGTGTTGCAGGGAAGACAAGTCATATAATAAAGCTCTCCCATATTAATCACTTTCCCCTCTCTTAATAACACAAGGAGAGTTTAGGGAATAAGCTGGACCTGTCTGCCAAACTCTCTTTGTAAATCCATTATTTTAAAATGATTATGTGACCCAGGGAAACCAAATCACACCCATCAGGACTGGAGTGAGCAGTTTGAGATTTATGAGTTTTAATATTTGTTTTGTTTTCTTTTAAAGAATGTGCTTTGTGGTCTTACTTGAATTACAATTTTAGTTTATAATCTAATCTAAAAAAAGCCTTAAGCTTCTCAGTGTTTGAGCTTCCCTGCTGTGGTTTCAGTGACCTGTGGCATTCCCCAAGCAGGTGAGGTGGTGCATTACGAGAGCCATAACCTCTTGCATCTTCTTGCAACCTTCAGTGCTCTAAACAAAAGTTCACTCATTAACTCTTGGAAAGCACAGAAGAAACCTGCTGCTGGAATCCTCATCTGCTCTGCTCAGGCTCGCCATGTTAAGTATCTACCCATTGTATCTTAGTAACTCAAACAGCTATTTAACAATAGAAGCAGCAAGCCCAAAATATTACCAAATGCCATCATAATCATGTGCTTTGATCAATAACCCGCTGTTGCTACCCAGGTGGCAATTCCCCGTGCTCTTGTATGAGCCTGGCTGTGGATGCAGACTGGGAGCATGATCAGAAGCATTAAACATTGCATTACCCAAACAGGCCATCATGTCTAAGAGCAGCAATAGTGGTCGATTCACTAAGTCACAGCTGTGCAGTTGTACTGTATTATTTTTAGAATAAATAATACTTTCAGTCCAAGATACTTTTAGCATTAATTGACACCCTTTGGGGAATCAAAAGTGTCAAGCAAGTTATGTAACAACTAACAAAGTTGCACTTTCTGTATATGAAATCAATATTTAAATAACTTATTTTTCTCCATTTGCTGTTCTTAAATGATGTAAGTAGCTGTAATATACCAGTACTCAATATGTCCTGCAGTTTGCTTCAACCCAAGAAAGCTGTGTATTGTAAAGAAAAAAAAAACAAAAACAAAATATGAATGTGTAAAGATTATTGTGCTGTTTCATTTAGCAAAAAAAATGGTTGACAAAAGGGTTTTCCTGTGTATCAAAACTTGTCTATAATTATATGTCATACTGTTCATAGATAAAAAGTAAATAAATTTC